>NC_138310.1:26275000-29127500 GCF_965601325.2 Salmo salar
TGGACCTCCTCTCCAGTGAAGCGGATGTTGAAGGCATAGGTGGGGTCTCCTCCGCTGGCCAGCTTCACACACAGCTGGGACGAGGGCACACAGGCTAGCTGGCGTGCCGCCTGGCAGAAGTAGGTGTTCTCTGAGGAACGGATCTCTCCTGGAGGAACACACACCATCAACACTCAACGTAGAGGGCATAACATGAATGAACGTAAAACAGGGCTCTGGGCTTGTCCTGTGAGCTCACCTCCAACAATCTCTAAGGGGTCCAGTGTGATCTCGGGGGCAGCGTGGTCTGCAGTCCGCTGTACTGTGGCATTCAACACCTGGTTCATCACTATCACTTTGTTATCATAGAACACCAGGCCTGCATAGAGATAGGGTGGAGGTAGAATGAGTAGGTCAGCAAGACTGTTTTAATACTGTTCATATGCCCCACCTACAGCTTAAACGATTTAACAACCAGTCGATTCCCTGACACAACACCACTCCTTAACGATACATACAGCACACTGTTGCTGTGTGCCATTGACCTGACAGAGCAGTTCTGATATGTTATTTGTGTGTGTGTGTGTGTGTGTGTGTGTGTGTGTGTGTGTGTCACCTTTGGCCCCAGAGAGCAGTGCTGCGATGCTGTTCTGGTAGGTGTGTGTTTGTCTCAGCTCCACCAGGGGCAGGAAGAAACTCTCCAGGGTGTTGTTGAGAGACTGCAGTAGAGCAAAGCGCAGACGCAGGCTCTCCACAGGCACATCTACACACACACACAGGGGAAATGTGAACACAGCAACACATATACGCAAATACACATTCCCACCCACTCACTCACTAACACGCGCTTACACTCATGATTACTGATGTCCAACACCACACAAACACGTGTAAAAATAGACTGTGTATGTAAACTAATGACGTGGTATGTCAGTGAGTAGGTCACATACTGAGAAGACAGGCCACGCGTGGGTCAGCGACGTCACTGGGCTCCAGGTAGGCCTCATGGGGGTGCAGCCTGGCAGGTGTGATGGCCAGGTGACCACACAGCCTGTTGATGTACTGAACCAACGCTACATCCATCTCCAGACTCCACCTCCTACAGGCCTTCTGGGCATGCCGTGTGTCTATACAGGTACATCTGGAACACCAGAGGAGATGGAATACAACAGAATGGTTAACCACTACATATGAACAGATCCTCATAATACAGATGTAGGATCTTAATTTGATCACTATTGTTGCTGAGAATTTTTCTGCACAGCAGGAAATCCAAACGTGTAGTATAGTTGATGTTTAAAAGGCTTCTAAAGTTTGTAATTCCCACTTTAAAATGTCAGACTTGATTTGCCCTAACGAAAAATGTATCAACTCTTACAAAAATGTCAATTAATTATAATCCCCATTTCCTGTTGAAAACTAGCTCAAATCAAGATCCTACATCTGTGTATAATATGGCTTCATCTGGCACCAGGTGGCTTTCTATAATTACAGAGATTACATGAACTGTACAGTGCATTATAGTGTTTGAGTCAGATGATTAAACGTGACATTTGTTAGAGTACATCATGTGTAAATGTGTGATGTGTGTTGACGTAACAATCACATTGTGTTCCATGCTCTAAATGTTTACAACCTGCTCCAGTCATGTGTGTTCCGTTCCACACTCTGCTCGGAATGTGAAGGCTGACTGCAGGGACTGGAGGGGGGCGGGTCGCCAGGCTCACCTTTCAAAGTGAAGGTCGTAACCGCAGGCCAGAATGGCCCTCCACAGGCTACGGATGTCCTGCTTGGCCCGGTCCACAGCAAACTTATGCAAGCCTTCCAGAGTCAGGTACTTCTCCTCTGGGACTACGTGAGAGAGGGGTGAGGGAGGAGACAATTCATGTATAAATACATGAACAGTCAGACACACAGATGCATGGACTTTATGCTCTGTTTCCATCTCGTCATCTACATTTGAACTAGAGGGAACTGTTACCCAGCTCCAGAGAGATATTGGCTAGACAGATGGGTAACATGAGAGGGTACAGAGTGGTCAGTACCTTCAGGCTTCTTGGCAGGAGATTTCTCTGTGTCCTTCTCATCAGGCCTGGATTTCTCAGGGGGCTTCAGTACAGTCTTTTTCTCACTCAGTGCAGTCCTGATAGAGACATGGAAAAAGGTCAGGAACAGGGGCCAATGGAAAATGTCTGTCCAAATGAGTACTGATGAATGTCATGGATGACATAACAGCATACTGAACGAGTCTTGATTTGACGATTAAGCATAATAAGCAACATTTAATCACTCTCCATTTTTCTTCTGTAAGTGGATAAAGAATCCACAGAGAGAAGTTTTTATTGCTATTTTTTTGTTTCTTAACATGAGAAATTAATTCGAAAGACTCGCTATTTAAGTAACACATTTGAGTGTGGGAAGCATTAAGAGAAGGCTCTTAGGGGGAGTGTAATTTTGAAACCAACTACCTTCCATAATTACAGGTGGGGGTGGAAACTATTTAGGAAAATGGTGTTCAGGGTGGCATTGTGTGTGTGGTGAGGGATAAAACTCACCTGACGCTGTTGAGCACAGACTTCTCCTTGCTGGGTGGTTTGGTGATGGGTCTCTTGGTGCTCACCACCTTGCCTGCGTGCTGTTCCTTACCTGCCTTGCTGTATTTGTTCTTGTTGGGCTTGGGGGTGCCATATTTACGCAGAATCTGTGGAACATATAACACTGCTCAGACAAACATGGTTGCAGATGCATATAGATGAGTGTGTGTGTGTGTAAAATGATGTGGATGAGGCAGGGTCAATTAAGCATATATCTATTTTGTTGTGTTCAAGCACTCATGGTGAGGGGGTGTACCAACCTGCGTCAGTTGGTCCTCCAGCACCTTCTTGGGCGGCCGTACATTAGTGAAGAAGACGTGGAGGAGGTTTCCAGTTGTCTGGGAGGTGATCTGCTCCTTGCTCAAGTAGATGTCTGACACTTTGACAGGCTTGGCTGGTGTGAGGCTGAGCATCTGCTCTGAGTGGACACAACTCTTGAAGATGTCCATCAGCACGTCTCGTGCACTTGGAACCAACTTGTCCCCTGGGAACATAGGAGAAAAGATGAAGACCCCTCCAGATGTAGGACTTCTACCTGTATTGATAGAGTACAGATGATTGAGCCATAAACTACTTACCTCTGAGAGACTTGTTCAGGAAGTAGTCCTCAAGGGCGGAGCTACCCTGTGTGTCAAACAGGCTTTGGTTGACGCTGGAGGCTGTGAGGATCTCCTCATTGGTCAGCTCCATCAGCTCCTCCTCACCCTCCAGGCTGGATAAGCCAATCAAGTCGCTGCTGTTGAAGAGGCTAGCGCGGATCTTTTCCACTTTGGCTCGGGCGCGAACCTACATTCAGGATGTGCAAAACAGATGAAGGACATGCAAGTCTGTCTCCATCAAAGCAAAAACAAATTATAAATCAACAATTTCAATATATCAAGTTCTTTGTAAAATGCACTTGTGACCCACCTCTATGACAGCATAGCCCTTGATGGGCCGGGCCAAGATGGAGTTGCTGTCCAGAGAAGTGACGGTGTACATGGAGCCCCCGTCTGACACAGAGGTTGTTTCTGCGTTGTCCAGAGGTTCCCCCAGGCTGCCAAGACTGCCCAGGCTCCCCGTGCTGCACAGGGAGATATCCAGGCTCTCCTGGCTGGACACCGTGTGGGGATCCAGGGGCGCTTGCTGTGGGGAGGGGACAGTCGATGCTGCAGCCACAGGGGTGAGAGGTGGGGCAGCCAGCAGCTCCTGGTCCACAGAGAGCTCACTGGCGGTGCGGGACACGCCCCCCTGAGAGGAGCTGCAGATGGAGGTCTGGCTGGTGGAGGCCGAGGCCGAGACACTCATGGCTGGAGTCACGCTGCTGGAGCTGTCTGGGCTCTCGTTACTGGGGAAGGGGCGCCCAGGCTCGGGGGCAGCTTTGCTGTCCAGGGGGGTGGACACCCCGGCTCCTGCCTTGGGCTTCTTAGGTTCTTCCTCCTGCAGGGGGATGAAGATCTCGTCCTTGAAGAGCCCCCCGTGGGCATGGCAGGCCCTGCGGATGGCGCTGCGCACCACAGCCTCCTCCAGGTGGGTAGGGATGCCAGAGAGCACCAGCAGACGGCTGTGAGCGGTAGGTCCCACCAGGGCCTGGCAGGCATCCGTCACAGCATCACTTGTCACACTCAGCCCCTGGGGATCCTTGTTGGCCAGGTGACGGAGGATCATGAGCAGGGTGAGGCCACGGTGGAACCACAGCATGTCCTCAGGTTTACTACCGGCCATGTTGAGCAGGGCGCTGTCGCTCTCTGACAGACGAGCCCCTCCAGCAGAACCCCTCTTCCCTGAGGCCACCGCGGCCACTGCTGCTGCCGCACGCTCCCTCTTCATCTTCACCTTCTTACGCTTGGAGAGCAGGCTGGGGCTCTGGGGGGTCTGGCCTGGGGAGGAGGAGGAGGATGAAGAGGAGTCGCTGAGATTAGGGGCACTGGTGGAGGACAGGGCTCCCACTCCTGAGCACCCCATGTTGAGGGGGACGGTGACCTCAGCTACAGCCAGGCACACCTCCATCAGGGCGTGGAAGTAGGTGGAGAATCTGCTCTGCTCAGTCCCCAGGGCCAGGCCACCGCCACCAGAGGAGGAGCACCCTGCTCCGGCCCCTGCAGCCACCCAGCCCTGGGTCTCCCGGTCATACAGCTTGCGGAGCTCTGTCTGCAGGGCCATGAGCACAGCCAGGCAGGGGTTAAGCAACAGAGCGATAGAGCTGGACAGGCCTGCAGGGCTTTTCCGCTGCTCCAGGTGGTGGATCTTACGGAAGAGCTCAGCCAGCAGGTGGAAGGAGAGTTCCTTGATGCAGGGGGCCAGATCTGTGGTCCATAACAGCCCACCTAGAACGTCACAGACAGGAAGAGAGAGGGAACAGAAACTCTTAGAAAAAAGTGAACAATTTGTCAGCACAAAACAGGATTCAATATTAGTCACACACAACGAGTGACTGAAGGTTATGGAAGTGTAGCACCTACCCAGCAGCTCCACCACCTGCAGCAGCACAGACGAGGGCACAGTGTCCAGCTCCTCCTCAGAGTGCTCATTATTCTCCCCTAGCTTCCACGTCAGCAGCTGCTCAGCAAACGCCATAGCCAGGGGGAACTCCAGTGGCAGGGAGTGCAGCACCAGCACCGCGCCAGGAGGGGGCGACACCCCTGAGAGAGACAGTGAAACAAACCAAGCTATTATAAATACATGTTAATCATTTGAAACAGAGAGAAACATAATTAATATACATATGCTGAAAAGAGTTATTACTGTAAGCCAGGACTAGGGGAAATCAAGCACTCACCCAGTTTGATGTGCACTTTGTCGGTGGGGATGATGACAGTGGGGAACTGGTTGGTAGTGGGAGGGGGGGTGAGGCCTGTGTTGGAGGGTGAAGCATCCAGAGGGTAGCACACCGCCTCCATCAGGTTGAGCTGGCCGTTCCGGCGCACCTTGTGACCAAGGCCATAAACCATAACCCGCGCCCATGGGGCTTTGTACAGGGAGGAGCTAGTGGGGAAGAGAGGAAACGCAAGAGAGGCAGAAAATGGGGGCACTGTAAGACATCTAGGATGGTCAAGGGTCATGGGTTAAACTTAGATAAAGGCAATTGGAAACAAAAAAGTATGTTAAATTAGCTCACTCTTTACGGCAGCCTAGTTGGCTCTCTTTGCAGGAGACGATCACGAAGGCAGCACCCGGGAAGTTGACATCCATGCTGACCTTTGACTCTGATACCGGGAAGTCCTCTGAAGTGAACTGCTCTGGTGCATTCTACATAATGGAACAAGGGAAATAAAGATGAACCATATTAAAACAAAAGATCTCCGTCCCTGGGGAAATATACATTCAGACAGATTCGGGTCATTAGTTAACCCTGTGCAGACCTGTAGGAAGCAACAGATCTGCTTGGTGAGCTCCAGCAGACTCTCCTCCCCCTGGTGCAGGGCGCGGGTGATGGCCACGGTGAGCCACTCCCGGATGGGCTGTGCGTTGCCCTGGTAAAACAGTTCTGTGGGAGAACAGCTCTGGCCCTGCAGGTTGTGGAGTAGAGACTGGGCCACCAGGATGGAGCTGGAGCTGATGGTGCCATCTGCAGGACAAACAGAGAACACTCAGCACAAAGATCATGGAAAGGTTGCCTAACAAATCAGTCTGTGATACCAGCTCTGGTAACACTGTCTGAAATAAAGCGCTGCAAACATTTTGAAAGATTTCTTACAAGCCAGAATGTCGCATGCCTTAGGTGATGAGCAAACAAACCGTGACAGAGACCTGCGTTTTGAAGTCAGTTTAATAATATTTCCTGTGGATATTTTGTCATAAATTTCCACCGGCAGCAGGACAAAATCAGTGGACAACAGATGAATATATTCAACATTCTGACTTGTAAAGGGACTGTTTGGAATTTTGGAATCTAAATGTTAGAGACGATAGTGGATGCTTGTCCAGTCTACACTCGGATTCTTAGAGGCTAGGGGAAAAGCAGACTCCAAATCACTCCAGTCAGTCAATTGTACACCTAAAAAGCCATGTGTTATTTCAGTCTAGTCCATTTTCTAACTTCATTCTATTTAACCCATTATTTTCCATGGATCATCATGTCATCCAGAGAGGGTCCGCTCACCAGGCAGAGGCGGAGCCAGCAGCTGATTGGACAGCAGCTGCAGGTGTTCCAGAGTGATGTCTCTAATGGCTGGGATGTGGAGGAGGCGGGTGAAGGTGTGGGGGCTCTTGGGGGCAAAGATGTTGAGTAGCGCCATGCGGCAGTAAAGCCGAGCAAGGGCACTCTCACAGCGCAGAAGCTCCCTGAAACACAGCAGGCCACGGGGGATGATTTACAGTTCATAGCAGTGTGTTATTTCAGCGTGTGTGTGTTAGTTACCTATGGATCTGGATGTTACTGCTGTCGAGATTAACAAGGCCATTGGCAGCAGTACGGCGGGATCCAACAGGGGGACGCTCCAACATCTCAATGGGATACCAGTACCTCACCAGCACCCCCTCACTGCGCAGGTACGTCTCTACCTGTACCAGCTCATTCACCTGAAAACACAGACACACACAGTAAGTAACAAGAGACAAAGCTTAACTTATTTTTGCTTTGATCATATGACAACTGAAGTGAAGTGTTCCACACTCACTGAGTCCACGTCCAGAACCACTCCGTGCAGGCCGAAGGTTTTCAACATTCCTCGGATGGCAAACTTGGGCAGGGCTGTTCCGCCTGTGGTGCTGTTGGTGTTGTTGCTGTCTGGACAGCGGATGACTACGGTCAAACCTGAGACGAGGAAGCATACTGTATAAGTAAGGGCAAAGCCGGGTAACACTACAGCCTATGTGCTCATAATGATAATGATCATTACAAAAAATTCTTCAAAGAAAATAGTGCTTCAGTAATTGTTAACCTGTTGGGGCTAGGGGGCAGTATTTGCATGGCCGGATAAAAAAACGTACCCGATTTAAACTGGTTACTACTCTTGCCCAGAAACGAGAATATGCATATAATTAGTAGATTTGGATAGGAAACACTCTAAAGTTTCTAAAACTGTTTGAATGGTGTCTGTGAGTATAACAGAACTCATATGGCAGGCCAAAACCTGAGAAGATTCCATACAGGAAGTGCCCTGTCTGACAATTTGTTCTCCTTCACTGGCATCTCTATCAAAAATACAGCATCTCTGCTGTAACGTGACATTTTCTAAGGCTTCCATTGGCTCTCAGAAGGTGCCAGAAAGTGGAATGACGTCTCTCCAGTCTCTGGGCGAAAAACAGCAGGAGTTCTTGTGAGTGGTCCGGCTGAGAACAGTGACACTGGAGATGCGCGTTCATGTGAATTCTCCATGTTTTTCTTTCTCTCTTTGAACGAATACAACGTCGCCCGATTGGAATATTATCGCTATTTTACGAGAAAAATCGCATAAAAATGAATTTTAACCTGTTGGGGATAGGGGGCAGTATTGACACGGCTGGATAAAAAACATACCCGATTTAATCTGGTTACTACTCCTGCCCAGTAACTAGAATATGCATATAATTATTGGCTTTGGATAGAAAACACCCTAAAGTTTCTAAAACTGTTTGAATGGTGTCTGTGAGTATAACAGAACTCCTATGGCAGGCCAAAACCTGAGAAGATTTCAAGCAGGAAGTGGCCTGTCTGAGAAGTAGTGTTTCATCTTGGCTCTTTTTATTGAAGACTCAGGATCTGTGCAATAACGTGACACTTCCTACGTCTTCCATAGGGTCTCAGAGCCCGGGAAAACGTTGAACGATATCGAGGCAGGCTCTGGCTGAAACACTTTATCGCTTTTGGCAAGTGGCCACTCAGAGTACTATGGGCTTAGGCGCGTGCCCGCTTCGACCGAATGCTTTGTTTTCCTTTGTTTGTTTATCTAAACGCAGATTCCCGGTCGGAATATTATCGCTTTTTTATGAGAAAAATGGCATAAAAATTGATTTTAAACAGCGGTTGACATGCTTCGAAGTACGGTAATGGAATATTTAGAATTCTTTTGTCACGAATTGCACCATGCTCGTCACCCTGATTTAGCCTTTAGGATAGTGTCTAGAACGCACGAACAAAACGCTGCTGTTTGGATATAACGATGGATTATTTTGGACCAAACCAACATTTGTTATTGAAGTAGAAGTCCTGGGAGTGCATTCTGACGAAGACAACAAAGGTAAGAACATTTTTCTTATAGTAAATCTGACTTTGATGAGTGCTAAATCTACTGGGTGTCTAAATAGCTAGCCCTGTGATGCCGGGCTATCTACTGAGAATATTGCAAAATGTGCTTTCACCGAAAAGCTATTTTAAAATCGGACATATCGAGTGCATAAAGGAGTTCTGTATCTATAATTCTTAAAATAATTGTTATGCTTTTTGTGAACGTTTATCGTGAGTAATTTAGTAAATTCACCGACAGTGTTCGGTGGGAATGCTAGTCACATGCTAGTCACATGCTAATGTAAAAAGCTGGTTTTTGATATAAATATGAACTTGATTGAACAAAACATGCATGTATTGTATAACATAATGTCCTAGGGTTGTCATCTGATGAAGATCATCAAAGGTTAGTGCTACATTTAGCTGTGGTTTGGGTTTATGTGACATTATATGCTAGCTTGAAAAATGGGTGTCTGATTATTTCTGTCTCGGTACCCTGCTGACATAATCTAATGTTTTGCTTTCGTTGTAAAGCCTTTTTGAAATCGGACAGTGTGGTTAGATTAACGAGAGTCTTATCTTTAAAATGGTGTAAAATAGTCATATTTTTGAAAAATTGAAGTAATAGCATATCTAAGGATTTGAATAACGCGCCACAGGATTCAACTGGCTGTTGAGTAGGCGTCCCACCTAGCCCATAGAGGTTAAACAGCGTTTGACATGCTTCGAAGTACGGTAATGGAATATTTTGAAATTTTTTGTCATGAAATGCGCTCGCGCGTCACCCTTCGGATAGTTACCTGAACGCATGAACAAAACGGAGCTATTTCAATATAACTATGAATTATTTCGAACCAAAACAACATTTGTTGTTGAAGTAGAAGTCCTGGGAGTGCATTCTGACGAAGAACAGCAAAGGTAATCCAATTTTTCTTATAGTAAATCTGAGTTTGGTGAGGGCTAAACTTGGTGGGTGTCAAATTAGCTAGCCGTGATGGCCGGCTATCTACTCAGAATATTGCAAAATGTGCTTTCGCCGAAAAGCTATTTTAAAATCTGACACCGCGATTGCATAAAGGAGTTCTGTATCTATAATTCTTAAAATAATTGTTATGTATTTTGTGAACGTTAATCGTGAGTAATTAAGTAAATTCACCGGAAGTTTGCGGTGGGTATGCTAGTTCTGAACGTCACATGCTAATGTAAAAAGCTGTTTTTTGATATAAATATGAACTTGATTGAACAAAACATGCATGTATTGTATAACATAATGTCCTAGGAGTGTCATCTGATGAAGATCATCAAAGGTTAGTGCTGCATTTAGCTGTGGTTTTGGTTTTTGTGACATATAGGCTTGCTTTGAAAATGGCTGTGTGATTATTTTTGGCAGGGTACTCTCCTGACATAATCTAATGTTTTGCTTTCGCTGTAAAGCCTTTTTGGAATCGGACAGTGTGGTTAGATTAACGAGAGTCTTGTCTTTAAAATGGTGTAAAATAGTCATATGTTTGAGAAATTGAAGTTATAGCATTTATGAGGTATTTGTATTTCGCGCCACGCGATTCCACTGGCTGTTGACACGGTGGGACGCTTGGTTAAACCAGCTATCAGGAAAACTCCTGTGTTTACTAATGTATTTACAGTGAGGGTCAAAGGTGATGAAAACAATAACGGTTCGATAACCAAGGTCTCTGGCATGGTGGTGGGTGCAAGTGCAGGGTACCTTTGCGGACTTTATCGATGGTGAACTTGTTGGCCTCATCCTTGATGTCCTCGATGGTGGGGAGGTAGAGGTCCCGGGGGATGCCACCGTTCTCTTCATACAGGAACTCCACTGTCTGCCGGGCTATGTCAACCATGCCTGCACAACATTTCAAGCAATAAAAACAGCACAAAGAACAAACGTCAAAAACCATCCCTTCAAAAATGTCAAACTGGAGTCAATAGGGAGCTGCTCTTTAAACAGAGCCACAGGGTTGACCACCTCTTACCACCTGGTTTTCAGCGAGTGAGTGTCCCAAGCTGCTCAAAGACCAGAGGAGCAGAAACGAGAGACTGAACATAAATCCTCACCCAGCTGCAGTGCTCCCTTGATCTGGTCCAGACCGGACTTCCTCTCTGCCTCATTGCGGAAGCGACGGCGGATGGTGGGAAACACCTTGGTCTCCCAGGCCTTCACCAGCAGGGCATAGTGGTCCTCCTGGGTGGGTGAAACAGTACATTCATGCCAACAGTGAAAAACCAGGATACCAAAAAGTTCATGTGTTATCTGAAGGCTCTTCTCAGAACCATAAGCACCAGAAAGATATTCAACTCACCCTGGGAATATCGTCATCATCCTCGTCATCACTCTCGTCGTCAGCGATAGGCGGGGGGTGTACTTCAGGCCCTGAGGTGACCAGGTTCTCGTAGCTCAGCTCTACCTTGTAGAGGCACGACGAGTCACTGTTGTACTCTGTCCCGACAGGGGAGGACAAACAACAAAGACGGTTCTTACCAACGCTACCAACTGGGAGACATACACACAGACCAGACAGTGTGGGTGAGGGTTAGGACTGCGGGGGTGGGGTGGGGTTGACCAAACAGCAAACGCAACCGAGGACTGAAATCACACCAGGTTAAAAGGTCCAATGCAGCTGTTTTCAATATCAAATCATTTCTGGGGACCATTTAAGTACCTTACTGTGATTGTTTTCAATTAAAAATTGTAAAACATTTCTCAAGGAATAATTTTGCTAGGACTGTCTGGGAGTGGGGAGGAGAAAAGTGAAAAGTTGCTGTTATTGGCAGAGCGGATTGGAACTCTTTCTTGTTGGTCTATTAACTAATTTACCGCCTAATGATGTCACTCGGAAGGCCAATACTTCCTCCCACCAAAACAGGCAGACATTCCAGACGGTCTTTTCAAACAGCTCTTATACTAAAAGGATCACCATAATTTACACAATTTCACAGTATTATTTAACCTCAGTGTGGTAATATATTTAAACACAGGAAAATCACCTTTTTGACTGCACTGGGCCTTGAAGTAAAACAACACATTTTAGGTTAAGTGACCGGAAGGTAACTGAAACAGATGCATTTGGTGCAAGGGGAAAGTGAAAGGAACATACGTTGCTGGGCAACTGCTACAGCGGCGATCCGACAGGGAGGTCCGTGGGATCCAGAATCAGATGCCACACTAGCACCCGCATCATTGTCGCTGTCAGATGCCATGGCGAAGGGGAGGGCCTCGAAGTTGGCACTGATTTCCTCTGCCAGGTCAACACAGAGGTCAGCAGCATTGCGGTGTGCTTGGCCCTCTGCGTACGCAAACGCCCGGCAACCAAAGTTGGCACGAATCTTTGTGTTCTAAACAAAATGCAAAACACACCATGATGACATACAAGCTGCATCAATTAGGCGTCATCTTGTTATCTTGTTTTACCCACCTTCTTCTGAATGTGCACCAGAGGCCACATGCCCCCTGCTACATCCTCCAGGAAGGGGCTGAGGCGGTGGCCACAGTAGGTGAAGTAGACACGCCCTTTAGAGACCTGGCCAGGGGGTGGAGGGGTGCCCTCAGAGCGCTCCCAGCCAATGCCCGCCACATCCCCTGTAAGCAGGAAGAGAATGGTCACCATCCAAGATACAGTTCAAAATCAGATGTTTCACCAAAATGTTAGAAATATGCAATACACATTGGTTCCATAAGCAAAAAAAGTCAAATGAATGATGGGAAAATAGGAGGTAGGTGATATTATGAAACTAAATGAGAGGATTGTTTCCCATCTCACCAGGAAGTAGGGCTACGTCCAGCCTCACACTCTTCCACTGCAGCAGACTGGAGCCATTATAGTGCACAGCCCTACCATTACTGAAAGGGAGAAACACAGAGACAGAGGGGGAGGATGAAAAAGACAGGAAAGAAAAGTCAGCACTCAGACAGGGCAGTGGGAAACCTCACAGAGATTACATATGTAAAATCCATAGGAGCACATACTTGTGAAAGAGGCAGGTGCCAACAGGGTTGGTCCATGCTCCGTCTCTCTTCTCCGCCTCTGTGGCAAAGCCAAAAGACACAATAGGGCCGCTGTCATCTTCCGAGTCTCCATAGGAGACAATCTCTATTTCCCAGTAAAAGGAAGGAGCCTACAGGAAAAACAGGGAGAGGAATTTAAAGATTCCAAATGAGTCAGCCTGCTTCATAAGCATGCAAAACTGAATTATCATCAATATAAAACCCAAGACATCCAGTAAGTGTAGGGGTGCCCACCTGAACAGGTACAGGTGAGGTGGCATAGATGAAGGTTCCCCTGGGCAGGCCTCCTCCAGCGCTGGGGTCGGCCAGGAAAGTGACGGAGGTAAGGCGGGATGAGAACATGCAGGCACGCACTGGAGGGAACACCCTGGTTGGACTCCATGTAATCTCCTTGGGCTAGGGAGAGACATAGAGTGGAGCAGAGAGTGTTACAAGGCCCCACAAACTTCAAACTGAATCCCTTCATCCCTCAAAAAATCATAGTATGGTTTTATGTCAGTTATTCGATCAGTAGATCAATGAGCAGAGGCTACAGCGACACCCACCTGGCACCTGTCTGTCTGGAGGGGAGGGGGTGGCGGGCGAGCGCAGTCTCGGTACAGCATCCTCACTCGCTCACACTGTGCCTCGACCATGCCCAGACGCTCCCCTGCACAACACAGCAGAATCAATACTACGCTCATAGAGAAAATATGGCCGGTAAAAGTACAGTCATGCTGCATTGTAGAAGTTGTGTCATCATTGAGCACTATGCTACTGGGTGAGAGTGGGTGGTCACTCACCAGGACTGCACTCCTGGGCCACTAGGTTAAGCACCTCCACAGCAGCAGGACACTGCTGAATGAACTCTTCACAGAACGAGCTGTCCTCCAGGAGCTGGGCCATCACCAGACATGCCCTGGGAGCCAAACACAACAGACACATTTAAACCTCCATACTAACTAAGCAAAACAGATTTATGACATACAGGTGCATAGACACACTTGGTGGAGCAGCAAAACATCTTGACCGAGGTAATGTCCTCATTAGTGATTTACCTGGTCCTGATTTCAGCCAGCAGGCGGACAGCGGCCATGACAGGACTAGAGCCATCTCCTGAACAGGGGAGGGAGGTGTGGATGGACAGACTACCCTCCTGTGGCAGTAACATGGACTGTACCGCCTGCACCACCTTCTCTGTGATAGACAGCTTGTAGAGGGGCAGTGCCTGGGAGAGAGAGGGGGAGAGGGACATTGATGAGAAGAGAACATTAAATTAGTCTACTGCCATCATACATTAAAGCCTTATGTGCACTTGCATCATTTCCAGTCGATTTACATGTGTTAGTTACATGTGTTAGTTACACGTGTTAGTTGCATGTGTGACTTCTCTAACACTCCCTGTCCTTACCTCAGAGCGGGGAGTGCAGAGGCGGGAGATGGGCACCGTCAGGATGTCGGAGGCCTTGCAGGCCTTCCTGTACTCGCAGGAAGGGAACTTTACTGTGGCGAGGCCCTCCTGCTCATTGATGGACATGACCAGGCCCACGCTGTCCAGCACTCCTTTACCCACCACCTGAGGAAGCAGAGGGACCATGAAGAGAAACATTCACTGATAGACCATTCACTACTATAGATCTTTCTGCCCACAGCACTATTGGCCTGGTATAGTGTTGTTGGCAGACAGCATGTGAATTTCAGAGACAGGTACAATTTGTTTTGCTAAGTCTTCTAATGGATCTATCAACTTCTGCTCATCTCCTAACCCACCTGGACCTCTGAGCCGATCTTGATGGTCTCCTTGAAGCCTCCGAGAGCGCAGAGTGCTGCCACAGCCTGCCTGCCGATGGCCTGGAGTTTAGCCAGCTTCCTGCTGCTGCTGCTACCGTTCTCCAGGATGCTCTCAGCATACTTCCCCAGCTGTGGGATGAACATCAGCGCTCTGGACAGCACCTGGCACAGTCATCAGCAGCGTTAAATCCATGCGTTATCACTATGACCTTCATATACAGTATATACTTAGAATTACATGGATCTAGCATTGCAAGTAGATCTTAAAATGGCTGCAGCTGCCTCAAAAACCTATGCATTCTGATGGTGCTTTACCTTCTCTGCAGTGCTGGTCCAGATCTGGGCGGTGTTGGATTCAGGTGCTGTGAGCAGGCTGTGCAGCAAGGCGATAACCTCAGCAGCCATACTGTTGGCCACATGGCCACTGATGAAAGGCCTGATTGGGTCAGACCTGAACAGTGGAGGGAGAAAGAGGAGACCGCTCAGAACCACTCTCCCTGTGTTTTTTATTTATTTATTACCTTGACACATTTTGGGGAGTAAACTATTTTTCATTATTAAAAGGTTTCTTTATTATAAAAAATACTTTGACATTTTTGGGGTGGTTATTTCATTCCTAGGCTTTTTTTCCTTCTCTTTAAAAAAAACATTTTATCATAGGCATGCAATACCATTGACAGCTGTTACAAATACGCATCCCACAATAGGGAAGTGGGAGCTAAAGGTTCATCCCACAATAGGGAAGTGGGAGCTAAAGGTTCATCCCACAATAGGGAAGTGGGAGCTAAAGGTTCATCCCACAATAGGGAAGTGGGAGCTAAAGGTTCATCCCACAATAGGGAAGTGGGAGCTAAAGGTTCATCCCACAATAGGGAAGTGGGAGCTAAAGGTTCATCCCACAATAGGGAAGTGGGAGCTAAAGGTTCATCCCACAATAGGGAAGTGGGAGCTAAAGGTTCATTGTCCCCCAGAACACCTCACCATTTTCAGCCCACTACCTCGGTGCGGTGGACACACAGAAGCATACAAACAAGCAATGACCCTAACAAACTACAAAGAACATAAACATGAATTACATACAAAAAATACCACAATAAATACAACTAAACAAACAAAAGAACCAACAACTACAATTGTCATACGACTGGCGATCCAGGAGCACCTTCCCTTCGTCTAGGAAATCAAATCAGGCCCATCCCTCGACGACCTCCCACTTTCTTTTGCAATCAATCCTTCTAGTGTATAATAGTGTTCGACAGTTATTTTTAAAGAATCCAATTACTAACATTTGTTTTCTGAGTTTTAGAAATGAAAATCTTCCCCAGCTGAATCAAGAGATTGTATATCGTGTTGCATCTGTCCCTTAAGTCACCCAATAGAACTGTTTGTGGAGAGATCAAAAACAGGGAGGAACCACTCTTGTACTGTTGCCCAAAAGTTAGAAACAATGGGTCAATATCAGAAGATGGGTAACAAAATCCTCTACTTCCACTCCACAAAAAAGGCACAAATAAAAATCTTCAATGCCCCATATTTGTAACTGTCACGTTGGCATGAAGGATCGGGAGACAGACGCAGGAATGCGTAATAGGGTTTTTTATTTAGCCCACATTACGGCGAGCCGTGTAAAGGCACGGGGACAAAGAGCAAACAAACACTATACAAAAACACAGGGTTGAAACCCAAACAAAAGAGTGAGGAGTACCTCGAATAAATAACACACGCGCACAATGATTAACACACGGGACGAGACCCGTAATCATCTGCACAATCCACACGGTCACGAAAGCCCAAAACACAGCACAGGTACTCACATGCACCAATGGACATTGTAACAATAATCGACAGCACCATGGTGAACAAAGGACACCTATATACAAATACAATCAGCGGAAATAAGGGCCAGGTGTGCGCAATGAAAGTTCCAGAGGGATCCGTGACAGCAACATCTTGTTATTAGCCAAAAATGTGTACAATATCTTCAATTGAAACATTCAGATAGTGGAGTCTAATGATGTTTTATAAATCAAACCAAAAACCTGTTTCTAAGGGATGGGAGTATCAAAATGATACATCTTGACTAATTTTCTCTCGTTAAACATCTGAGATTTAATATGGCTACAAACAGTTTCTATTTTCTTTCCCTTAACTTTTTCTTCCATTCCGTTGGAATTTTAGAATTTTTATTTCACCTTTATTTAACCAGGTAGGCCAGTTGAGAACAAGTTCTCATTTACAACTGCGACCTGGCCAAGATAAAGCAAAGCAGTGCGACAAAAACAACAACACAGAGTTACACATAAACAAACATAGTCAATAACACAATAGAAAAATCTATGTACAGTGTGTACAAATGTAGAAGATTAGGGAGGTAAGGCAATAAACAGGCCATAGAGGCGAAATAATTACAATTTAGCATTAACGCTGGAGTGATAGATGTGCAGATTATGATGTGCAAGTAGAGATACTGGGGTGCAAAAGAGCAAGAGGATAAATAACAATATGGGGATGAGGTAGTTGGGTGTGCTATTTACAGATTGGCTATGTACAGGTACAGCTGCTCTGACAGCTGATGCTTAAAGTTAGAGAGGGAGATATAAGACTCTAGCTTCAGTGATTTTTGCAATTCGTTCCAGTTATTGGCAGCAGAGAACTGGAAGGAAAGGCAGCCAAGGAAGTGTTGGCTTTGGGGATGACCAGTGAAATATACCTGCTGGAGCGCGTGCTACGGGTGGGTGTTGCTATGGTGACCAGTGAGCTGAGATAAGGCGTAGCTTTACCTAGCAAAGACTTATAGATGACCTGGAGCCAGTGGGTTTGACGACGAATATCTAGTGAGGGCCAGCCAACGAGAGCACACAAGTCGCAATGGTGGGTAGTATATGGGGCTTTGGTGACAAAACGGATGGCACTGTGATAGACTGCATCCAATTTGCTGACTAGAGTGTTGGAGGCTATTTAGTAAATGACATCGCCGAAGTCAAGGATCGTATTCTTTTGCTGCCAGTAACTGATTTGACTTATGATTTGTACCTCCACTGAGTATACAAACATTAGGAACACCTTCCTAATATTGAGGTGCACCATTCTAAGTGCTAAACATTTTGATAGAATACAGGTGTCAAAGCACCCCAGGCGCTGCCCCTTGTTGGGCAGCGCCTGGTGAACCGCACATGATTTCTGTAAAAATTAAAATAAAAATTCCCATTGAGAAAGAGTTCATTGCCATTAGTAGTTAATCATCAGCAGTCAACCTCTCATAACATAAATACAAACATTACCCTAAGTGGATATTATCATAGTCTTCAGTGAAGATGACATTACAGTCAAGGTCTGATAACAGGGTTGGATGCTCCTCGAAATAAAAACATTCTAATTAAATATTGTACTTGCACCTGTAATATCTAGTGAGGTAATAATAAATGAAGCCCTTCAGAGGAAAGCAGTTATGTGACAGTTTTCTTATGTTCTACTAGTATTACTAGTGGAACAGTGGTATGATAGTTTCTAATCCACTAGTATTACTGTTATGAAAAATGCATAATCTAACGTTTGCACAGCTCGAGTCAAACTGACCTGGCCAGTTCAGAGTTCCTGTCCCGACACACAGCAGTCTGAGCGGTCTTCTTCTTGTCCCCCGTGGTGACTCCTCCAGCGGCCTCCTGGGCCAGAGCCTCCACAGGCGGGCCCACGCTCACTATCAGCCCAGACTGGGCCCACTTATTGGCCTTCCTCAGGGCGGCTGCAGCCTCCTCTGTGATTACCTCACAGCTACCACTCTGGTGGGGTGAAGAGGCAGATCAGCCAGGAATAATGGTATGATTAATGAACATGCCTTCACAAGTTCAAATTGTTCTTTCACTTAGTGACAGCCAAATGACATATGAAGCCACATTAAACCGGCCTGACCTTGGTCATGTCTCTGTCCATCTTCACCACTTTCTCCATGTTTGCTCCAGTTCCAAGGCGGAATGGCCGGCCCTCTGAACTGCTGCAGGCCACCAGAAGAAGGTGTCAGAGAAACTTTATGGATGGTTTGGCACACAAAAGGTGTCAGAAGGTATTATGATGAGTCTTACCTGAGCAATGGCTGGAGCACCTCATGAGAGGACTGGTCCTCCCTCTTGTGGATAAAGATGGACAGTTTGCCATCCACAGCCTCGCTCTCCTCCCCAGCGTCCTTATCAGACTTCAGGGTTCCCTTGGGGCTGGAGCGGCTCAGGCTGGTGTCTGGCTCTGAGGAGCTGGGGGACAGCAGGGTCTGGCAGCCTGGTGAGGGACATGGTGTTAGAAGATCACTAACTGAGATCAGAGATCTCCTGACCCACATGTCGGAGACCAAAGGCTCCTACCTGGTACTACGTAGTCAGCCAGCTTGGCCAGCAGCAGGGCAGCAATGCGCGAGGCGGGGTCAGCGGCGTCCTGCTGCTCAGCATCCAGGGTGTTGATGGAGTAGCTCCAGGCGGGCAGTGCCACGTTGCCACAGTCCTCCACACTCATCAGGGGCAGGGCAGCACGGCACAGCTGCAGGATGATCAGCACCAGCTTGGGAGACGGCCGCTGGTCCAGCAGCAGGGACAGGAGCTTGGACACACAGGCTGGCTGGCTCAGGATGGCCTTCCCTATGTGGCTCCTGGAGAAGCAACAGTCAGTCAGGAATAATTAGAAGACGACAACCTAACACTCATTTCTAAAACACAGAACACAAAATAACATTGAGCCCTCATGTTGATAGGAGTTTGTTTAAGGTGTTGTCCAGTTGTCTGATGGTGTTTACCTAGACAGGTCGTTGAGCAGGCTGAGGACATCCTGCAGGGCGTCGTTCCCTGCTGCCTGGTTCCCACAGCACTCTGTGGCTCTGGCCAGGTGGTTGGTCAGCAGGCTGGATACCTGCCGGGCCAGACCCGAGTGCACTGCATCTGTTGAACCACCTTTAGAAAGGGATAGAGGAATTTCTGTAGTAGCTAGAATCACCACACACTGATGATTATTGTAAAAAAAACACTGATGTGAGGCTGCATCTTAAAGTCTGATTATCTGTCCTCAAAGATGAAGTCATACTTATGTTTCTGAACATAAACTATTTTAAATCCACCCATCTTTCCTCTGGTTTCTGAATTAGTGGCCTAATTCAACTTTTGCCAAGCTTGCCTAACTTTTACCTCCAACTATTCTTCTGTATCTTCTCCTCACTTTGATAGAAGACCCTGAAGACATTAAGACAGTCTTTCAAACCTTCCTCTTTAGCTAAAGGCACAGTGCAATATCAAGATATTGGAAACTGAAATGTTCTTACATGTTCTGCTTGAGTGCTGAAGTTCTCTTAATTTCTTGGAGTGAGCTACCTGTTTCACAAGCTGATAAGTCCCCCACCCTCAAAAAACTAGATTGCATACCTTCCACCTTCTCCCACTCGATGCAGCGGTTGGCCAGCACCTGGAAGGCAGCCCAGGCCATGGTGGCCACTTTCTGCTTCTTGGTCTGCTTCTCATTGGAGCTGCAGTCCCTCTGGCCACTCAGGCTGCACAGGCGGTCCATCAGATGGACCAGACCACTGCGCACCAGGCACTGCTCCTCACTCCTACAGGAACACAGGACCAGACGGGTTGGGGTTTGGAGGAGGGCAATTATTGGAAGTCAGGCATTTTTGGGTGCCAGGAGAATGAGTTAAGTTGTTTGTTACAAAAGCAGTTACAAAGCAGTTTTCCAAGAGTAGCATGAGGAAGATGGAGAATCATTTTCTTGCCTCGTATAGGGGATGGTGCAGAGCATGCCAATACTGTTAGCACAAGCGATGGGGTAGCGGGCACATAGTGACACTACAGACGTCATGGACTCCCCAAAGGCCTCCTGCACTTGCTCCACCATTCCCCCACAGGTCAGCTCCTCGATCCTGCAGAGGACACACACAGATACACATACATTTACAAAACTACATTTTCTTTCAGAATGTTAATTGATGGTAGGTTTGTGTGTGAGTGTGTCTGTGTCCATCCCTTACCTGGGCCCTCCCTGCAGCACCATGGTAACAGGGCCCACCAGGTGAGTGACCCCGCCCACCCTGACTGCGGCGGTGAGCAGCTCCCTCATGTGAACCAAGGCCTGCTTCCTCGTGCTGCCCCGCCTCCACCGTGTCTGAGCCGCAGACAGGAAACTGCTGCTGGACACCTGGAGGAGGAAGAATTAGAGTAAAATATGAGTAGACTCATCTTCTCTAATCATTTGGCACCAAAAACAATTTCAGTGTGTATGTGCAGTGACTTTGTGGCGGAGGGCTGGACTTACTGACTGGTCGGGCGTGGTCCCAATGAAGGCAAAGAGCTGTCCCAGCAGCACACTGTACGTTGGCTTGTCCCGGCAGTCCTCCATGGCTAGAGACTGCAGCAGTGTGAAGGAGCTGCTGCGGTGACTGGTAGGGTGGTGTCGCCTCCTACAGTAGGGGAGGACAACAAAGTGGAGGGGTGAGTACTCTCTCCATTCATCATCAACTTAGTGTAGTTACGCTTGTAATCCACTTTCTTGGTGTCATCAAAAACAGTTCAGTGTACAGAGAACCTTTGGCTGCTGTGTGTGAACTCCAGGTCCTGGTTGGCGATCATTTCCAGGTCGGAGGGTGCAGACATGCTGCGCAGGAAGACTGGCTGCTTCACCCCGGGGACCACCGTCTTAGTGTCTGACACAGACTTACAGGCTGCAACAACAAAAAGCCAGTATCGGTTACCTCTATTTCATCATACTATATGCAGGCAGTCAAAGTAAATCAGGGAGGGCTATAGAGGAGCAGTTGTAAGCTAGGGAAGTGTAGTAGGCTGGGGAGGTGTAGTAGGCTGGGGAGGTGCAGTAGGCTGGGGAGGTGCAGGTTGGGGAGGTGTAGTAGGTTGGGGAGGTGCAGTAGGCTGGGGAGGTGCAGTAGGCTGGGGAGGTGCAGGTTGGGGAGGTGCAGTAGGTTGGGGAGGTGCAGTAGGCTGGGGAGGTGCAGTAGGCTGGGGAGGTGCAGGTTGGGGAGGTGCAGTAGCCTGGGGAGGTGCAGTATGCTGGAGGAGGTGCAGGTTGGGGAGGTGCAGTAGGCTGGGGAGGTGCAGTAGGTTGGAGAGGTGCAGTAAGTTGGGGAGGTGCAGTAAGTTGGGGAGCTGCAGTAGGCTGGAGAGGTGCAGTAAGTTGGGGAGGTGCAGTAGGCTGGGGAGGTGCAGGTTGGGGAGGTGCAGTAGGTTGAGGAGGTGCAGGTTGGGGAGGTGCAGTAGACTGGGGAGGTGCAGGTTGGGGAGGTGCAGTAGGCTGGGGAGGTGCAGGTTGGGGAGGTGTAGTAGGTTGGGGAGGTGCAGTAGGCTGGGGAGGTGTAGTAGGCTGGGGAGGTGCAGTAGGCTGGGGAGGTGCAGGTTGGGGAGGTGTAGTAGGTTGGGGAGGTGCAGTAGGCTGGGGAGGTGCAGTAGGCTGGGGAGGTGCAGGTTGGGGAGGTGCAGTAGGTTGGGGAGGTGCAGTAGGCTGGGGAGGTGCAGTAGGCTGGGGAGGTGCAGGTTGGGGAGGTGCAGTAGCCTGGGGAGGTGCAGTAGGCTGGGGAGGTGCAGGTTGGGGAGGTGCAGTAGGCTGGGGAGGTGCAGTAGGTTGGAGAGGTGCAGTAAGTTGGGGAGGTGCAGTAAGTTGGGGAGCTGCAGTAGGCTGGAGAGGTGCAGTAAGTTGGGGAGGTGCAGTAGGCTGGGGAGGTGCAGGTTGGGGAGGTGCAGTAGGTTGAGGAGGTGCAGGTTGGGGAGGTGCAGTAGACTGGGGAGGTGCAGGTTGGGGAGGTGCAGTAGGCTGGGGAGGTGCAGGTTGGGGAGGTGCAGGTTGGGGAGGTGCAGTAGGTTGAGGAGGTGCAGGTTGGGGAGGTGCAGGTTGGGGAGGTGCAGGTTGGGGAGGTGCAGGTTGGGGAGGTGCAGTAGGCTGGGGAGGTGCAGGTTGGGGAGGTGCAGGTTGGGGAGGTGCAGTAGGCTGGGGAGGTGCAGGTTAGGGAGGTGCAGTAGGCTGGGGAGGTGTAATGTAGGAAGGTGGAAGCTGAGATGTACCTGGTGTGCCAGCAGGCGTGGTGTTCAGGCTCCTGCAGTGAGGAGCGATGGTGACGTGGAGCAGCAGGTCTGTGCGGTTCATCAGGCTCTTCACCAGGGCTTTGGTTTTGGCCAGCGGCACAGCACCTTTTAGGTGGACAGAGTTCACCTCCTGGAAGAACTTCTCCCTGTGGACAAATTCAGATGATCACAAACCAGAAGACAACATGGAGTCTTCGAAAGCAGTGTAGATGTTACCTCATCAGTCAACATCTGTATTGTCACGTCGCTCTTCTCTTACCTCAGAGTGAGGACAACGTTTTCCAAATCACTGCAGTCTAGTGGGACCTCTTTTAGTGAACACAGCAATTCTAGTTCCTTCATTTTGTTCTGCGGAAACAAAAACAAATTATGTGAGCTGAACAGTGAACAATTTGAAGAGAATCTGTGGAGAATTAGAGGTAGAGGGATGTGTACCTCAAAGAAGTGGTAGTCATGGAAGAATGGAGCATTGTTCTCCAGCTTTCCCTGCTGAGCTTCCTCCACCTCGTTCTGCCACTTCTGCTCCAGCTCTGCTACACTCTGGGGGGGGGGGGGGGGGGCGACAGACAAAGTTATACACACATACACACACTTGGAGAGGGAAAAGCTGAATTGTGCCACTTGTGTACCTGCAGCTGGCGCTCCATGGCGTTGATCTTCTTGAAAGTCTCGGCCATGATCTTACAGAGCAGGTCGTACTCCTCAGCGTGCTCCTCACGGTACTGGAAGTTGACGAGTGACTGGAGAGCATCCACCAGCGTCAGGTGCTTTATCACACACGACACTATGACCTCCTCCATAACGTCTGGCCTGATCACCTCCCTGACACGGGCAAGTCGGAGAGAAAGGGGGAGAAAAGGATAGACAGTAATGATTGGTTAAAATAGAATTAGGATGGCAGTTGTGCAAGCCTGCCGTATATATCGTCACCCCTTCTCACTTGATGCTGGGACGGAACTGTGGTCGCCCCCTGCCGGACACCTCTCGTAGCCGGCCCATGATTCCTGGAGGCAGGCGGATACGGGGCAGGTCAAAGTAGGCCCCAGGCATGAGGCCCGGGGGAGGGATGAGGACATCAGAGGGGTAGGTGAACTCCTGGTCCTCCTCGATGGTGAGGGGTAAGGGTGATGGGCTGGGGGTGAGGGCTGGAGAGAGGGCACCATTAGCCTCCACCTGCCATTGGCACCTGAAGGAAACACAAAGCAGATAGTCTCTGCTGTGTCACACATGTTATTTTACTAATTTATTCGTATTACATTGGTTATAGCTGTATACCACTGTGCTTCTACATTGCAGTGCATTTGTGCTATCTATAGGGTGTGCTCTGTATCATTCTCCATTTATGCTGAGTCACCTTTGGAGCAGCTTGGAGCAGAGCAGGTCATGGCAGGCGTCCTCCTCTCGGGTTACTTCAGGTCCGTTGTAGAGGATGCGGAGCATGGAGCAGGCCAGTACAGACAGACCCAACGCCAGGTCTGCCAGGAAGGGGAGACCCCCAGAGACATCCTCCGATGACTCCTGGAGCGGGAAAACAGAGACAGTTCAATGTAACACTGTAACAACATCTGGGTGTGTATGTCCAACATGGCAGCAACATGCTAGAACTCATGCGGTATTTTACAACTCCACAGCTCTGTGTACCTGGGCTCGGACAGTGCAGGAGAACCCCCACATGGCTTTGTCTGGGGTGTTGTGCTCGCGCCCACTCCTCATCTCAAAGGAGAACGTCACTGTGTCCCCCTCCACCTTGACCAGGTCTTTGGGCCAACCTGTCCCGAGGACACTGCGACTGCCATAGCCCAGAGTGTTGCCTCCATACTCAGTGACCTTGCGACTGTTAGTGTTGGGCCCAGCATACATCACCAACTGGAACACCAGAGAGAAAAGATCAAGTAAATACTCTTCCTCATAGAGCTTTGCAATACTAGACATGTTATGCCATAGCTTTACCAAGGAAATATGATGTGGGGTGGAGAGGTGCAGGGATTGGTCACCTTGTCGTAGTCGTACTGCGAGGAGCAGCGGGAGTCGAAGCGCAGGTAGAGGCAGCGTGCTCCTGGGATGTGTACCGTCTCTTTGAACTTATAGTTGTCTCGCACAGGGTGGACCGTCTCCACCGTCTTCCCAGCAGCCCACGGAGCAGGGATCTTCAGGCCTGTTAGGAAGCCTGGCTCCTCCCGCTCATCTAGGATTCTAAAGCTGGAGAAGGACAGACCGTCATCGGCGACAGAGGAAGTTGTCAGGGACAGAGGAACAGTCGTCAGGGACAGATACACAAACACACTTGGAAAACCAGGCTTATGGTCCTGATAAACATGGCCTACACAGAGGACCGTGTGTGCACTTACCTGTCATCAGCAGCAGCAGGTGTCTTTTGGCCCAGCGGCCCTCCTACCAATGGAGTGCTGTCAGTGAAGAGAGGAGACTGGGTCTTGAGCAGCAGAGCAGTCTGGGAAATGACCAGGGGAAACCCATATAAATATATACTCATTCTCCTTCCAAATTATCTTCAACCTTCATTTAACAATCACCATATGTCCACCCATATTCCACCACAGAAACTAGAGATGACGGCCACAAGTTCTAAACCAGAGAAGAATATCTGCATTGAGGTGAGACTGGTTGGGAGCCCCCACCTGGCTGGTGTAGAGGACTAGCTGTACTAGCTGGGGCATGAGGGCGTCGGCGAGCGCAAGTGTCTGCAGGTTGGGGTGCATCAGAGAGGTGAGCAGAACTGGCAGCAGGTGCCCCAGCATTGTAGCCTTGGTAATCTGCTCCAAGCCCTTCAGCCTGCAGCCCAGGAGGAGAGGAAGAGGGGAGAGGGGGAGGAGAGGGGAAGAGTAGGAAAGAGAATGAGAGAGAAAAGTGGGATGAGAGGTATGTAGAAGAAGAGGCAGACAGAAAGGGAACATGCAGATATACAGGCAACAGGTTGAGGGCTAGGGGTAAGCAGACAACAGGTAAAATGACAGGTAGACACATAACAGGTAGACAGGTAAAGCAGAGAGGGGAGTGGTGATGGTCACCTGGTCTCTCGGTCGGTAATGTCACTGTTGATGAGGGCGGTGGTCACCTGCTGCAGGCTCTCCAGCACCTCGTCACACCCCACCAGGATCTTGGTGGCCAGCGACAGGATGCTGGTCTGCAGCTCCTGGGAACCACACACAGAAAAGGCAATGCTTCCGTAAGAGTGCCTACTTGCTTACAACAGGAAAAACAAGCACATGAATTCCAAAAAAATGTAGTCGCAGCTATACTATGTGCCTGTGGGTAAGAAAACAAACACCCATAGATAAAAGCACTAAGAAAACAGGGCTTACTGTTGAATATGCTAAATGGGGTGGCTATGCTGTGTCATGATTGAACATTTCCTTGCTCCATTGCTGCAGCAATTGAGGCCGCTCAGAGAGAGAGAGAGAGAGAGAGAGAGAGAGAGAGAGAGAGAGAGAGGTAGAGCGAGAGGAAGAGAAGAGAGAGGTAGAGCGAGAGGAAGAGAAGAGAGAGAGAGAGAGAGAGAGAGAGAGAGAGAGGAAGAGAAGAGAGAGAGAGAGGAAGAGAAGAGAGAGAGAGAGAGAGAGAGGTAGAGCGAGAGGAAGAGAAGAGAGAGAGAGAGAGAGAGAGAGAGAGAGAGAGAGAGAGAGAGAGAGAGAGGTAGAGCGAGAGGAAGAGAAGAGAGAGAGAGAGAGAGAGGTAGAGCGAGAGGAAGAGAAAGAGAGAGAGAGAGAGAGAGAGAGAGAGAGAGAGAGAGAGAGAGGTAGAGCGAGAGGAAGAGAAGAGAGGGGCGGACATATGGACTCCACATGGACAGACAGCAGTAGGGGTATTTAAAGGGGGTGTTTACCTGTACCTTCATTGTTTCCCCTTGTAGGGAGTTGTCACTGTCGTCGTTGTCGTCGGGGCGGATCAGAACAGTGTTGCTAAGCAGGTGGTTCTGAATGGCCATGAGGTAGCGCAGGCTTGATGAGGCCACCTGGTAGAAAGGGACGAGGGAAGTCAGTACGCAAGAGCAAACACACAATCTACTGTCTGACCAGACAAAGCCCAGTTGATCCTCAGTGTAGTTGAGCAGCGACAGAGACACATACTGGCACAGTGGAGAGAAGCTTCTGGAAGTCGTCCCTGGCGACAGTCTGACATTTGGTGATAAGACGGCAGGATTCACGGACAACGGTCTTCAGGATGCTGTGCAGGAGTTCATCACTGAGTCTGAAGGGGAAACACAGGAGAGAGATGCTCAGACTGATTCATCTGAACAACCCTCTTATACAGAGACACAGTGTCATATTGCATTATTATTCATGGGATAGAACATTTTATGGCATCAGGTTACTCAGTGAAACCCTTTAGCTCTGGTTAGGGGAGGAATTGGGAGTTATCTTTCAAGCAGGAATGCATGAAATTGCAAAGTGTTGAGCAAATCTCTGCAATAGTTGTGCTCTACCTGTAGTGGTCATCTTCGTCACTCCCAAATCGATTTTTCTGCAGCTGGTCAGCCAGGTTGGTGAGGATGACATCACGGAGCTGAGACAGACCACTGTTCCTCTCCCCTAAAGATCACACAGATACACACAGACCACATTCAGCGATTCCATTGTACCAGGTACAAGCCCTATACGAAGATGATTAGAATGTGTTAAGAGTGTGCATAAAACCCAATGAGTAGGTTGCAACTATCACCTTCTGTCAGGACCAGCTTCAGCAGGTTGTTGAGTTCAGACTCCCCCTGATACAAGGTATTCAAACCCGAGCTACAGAGAGGGAGAGATAGAGACCCAGACAGTAGATGTCAATCAAGGGAACGATAGTTGTCTCAAAGTTCAGGTCTTTATGTGTGTTTACGGTTATGGATTTGTGCTGTACTGAGTTGTGTTTTACCTGATAGCCAGGCACACTTCTGCCTGGATCTCTGGTCCGATCTGATCCACCGGTGCCATGAGCAGCTGCCACAGGAGCAGACCTGAACGCCGCACGCTCTCCCTGTTCTGCTCCGACTGAGGGTTGAAAAACCTGAACACCACCTGAACGACAAACACCAATGTGTAAATATGAGTGATTTAGACGTCAGATGGACTCCAGGTAGCATCACAGTAGCAGGCTGGATCTCCAGCGCCACCATACCTGGAACACCACCAGGATGCAGCGGATGATGCAGCTGTCCCCATTCACCATGGCTTTCTCCATGATGTCACAGATGCTGCTGAAGTGGCGAGCATCGATGGGGTGCTGCTTGCCCAGGAGGGTGCCCAGGGGCAGGCTGCTGCTGGCTGCCAGCAGGTTGAGCTGGTGGATGCACATAGCGCCCACATGGTGAAGCAGCTGGTTGATCACCTCACCGGTGGCCACCGTCTCCTCTGCAGCAGGGAGAGAGAGGAAGGGAGGGTAGTAACTATTAACTGCCTGATCTGACGTGAATGAAGAAGCTGGTTCAGAGACTATTTAGCCTATGATTCTGCAGCACATCACTTGAGGTCAGCGTCGATCGACAAACAGGATTAGGGCTGTTTTGGTTACCTTTGGGTTCTTTGATGACATTGCTGACGCCAAGTCTATGGCACATGTGATGGAAGGCCTGGTTGCCAGGGTTACACCACTGGTCCATGTAGTCACTGGAGCAGGTCCAGATCAAGTTGTTGAGGGCGTCATAGCAGGCTCCTACAGGCACATAGGAAAGGGTGCAGGGGTTACAACACAAATAAGTGCTGCACTTTATACATTTCAGCTCACACAGAAAAAACCTAATTCCTGAACAGGAGCTTACCTAGCCCTGCCACCTGGGCACCCCTGCCCAGAGAACTACCAGGGGCATCAATGAGGTCCGCCCGGCTGCTGAACTGACCATCAGCTAGGTTGAACACCAGACTAGAGGAGAGGACTGATCGGAGAAAGAGAGGAAAGCAGTCAACAAACATACTACTGACAGTAGAAAGAAAAGAGACTTAAAAGCACAACAGAGATTCCCAGTGAAGGTGAACATGTCTGCTCTTACTTTTCAGGGAGGACAGACCGCTGGTGCCTCCAAACAGGGAGCGTGTGGTAGAACTGCCAGACACGCCGGGCGGAGATGCCAGCATCACCAGAGAGGTCCCACACACATACATGGGCGTCTTCCTCAGAGTCTTCAGAGGGAGGCCACAGCTAGTGTTCACTGCTGTGGAAGAGGAGCAAAGACATGCTTCAACACACAACATAAATATACAGGACTAAGGGACGTGAAGTGTGAATTGCACAATGTGATGAGGATAATGGATTCAATCATCATTTTCACTGCCTGGTTATTACACATTTAATTGAGTGTGAAACAATGTGTATATATACAGTATCTCACAAAAGTGAGTACACCCCTCACATTTTTGTAAATATTTGAGTATATCTTTTCATGTGACAACACTGAAGAAATGACACTTTGCTACAATGTAAAGTAGTGAGTGTACAGCTTGTATAACAGTGTAAATTTGCTGTCCCCTCAAAATAACACAACACACAGCCATTAATGTCTAAACCGCTGCCAACAAAAGTGAGTACACCCCTAAGTGAAAATGTCCAAATTGGGCCCAATTAGCCATTTTCCCTACCTGGTGTCATGTGACTCGTTAGTGTTACAAGGTCTCAGGTGTGAATGGGGAGCAGGTGTGTTACATTTAGTGTCATCGCTCTCATACTCCCTCATACTGACTGGTCACTGGAAGTTCAACATGGCACCTCATGGTAAAGAACTCTCTGAGGATCTGAAAAAAAGGAATTGTTGCTCTACATAGAGATGGCCTGGGCTATAAGAAGATTGCCAAGACCCTTTAAACTGAGCTGCAGCACGGTGGCCAAGACCATACAGCGGTTTAACAGGACAGGTTCCACTCAGAACAGGCCTCGCCATGGTCGACCAAAGAAGTTGAGTGCACGTGCTCAGCGTCATATCCAGAGGTTGTCTTTGGGAAATAGACGTATGAGTGCTGCCAGCATTGCTGCAGAGGTTGAAGGGGTGGGGGGTCAGCCTGTCAGTGCTCAGACCATACACCGCACACTGCATCAAATTGGTCTGCATGGCTGTCTCCCAGAAGGAAGCCTCTTCTAAAGATGATGCACAAGAAAGCCCGCAAACAGTTTGCTGAAGACAAGCAGACTAAGGACATGGATTACTGGAACCATGTCCTGTGGTCTGATGACACCAAGAAACGTATTTTGTTCAGATGGTGTCAAGCGTGTGTGGTGGCAACCAGGTGAGGAGTACAAAGACAAGTGTGTCTTGCCTACAGTCAAGCATGGTGGTGGGAGTGTCATGGTCTGGGGCTGCATGAGTGCTGCCGGCACTGGGGAGCTACAGTTCATTGAGGGAACCATGAATGCCAACATGTACTGTGACATACTAAAGCAGAGCATGATCCCCTCCCTTCGGAGACTGGGCCGCAGGGCAGTATTCCAACATGATAACGACCCCAAACACACCTCCAAGACGACCACTGCCTTGCTAAAGAATCTGAGGGTAAAGGTGATGGACTGGCCAAGCATGTCTCCAGACCTAAACCCTATTTAGCATCTGTGGGGCATCCTCAAACGGAAGGTAGAGGAGTGCAAGGTCTCTAACATCCACCAGCTCCGTGATGTCGTCATGGAGGAGTGAAAGAGGATGAAGCTCTGGTGAACTCCATGCCCAAGAGGGTTAAGGCAGTGCTGGAAAATGATGGTGGTCACACAAAATATTGACACTTTGGGCCCAATTTGGACATTTTCACTTAGGGGTGTACTCACTTTTGTTGCCAGCGGTTTAGACATTAATGGCTGTGTGTTGTGTTATTTTGAGGGGACAGCACATTTACAGTGTTATACAAGCTGTACACTCACTACTTTACATTGTACCAAAGTGTCATTTCTTCAGTGTTGTCACATGAAAATATATACTCAAATATTTACAAAAATGTGAGGGGTGTACTCACTTTTGTGAGATACTGTATCTAAATAGTGTGAGTGTATTATGAGTATTGAGTGTGAGTATTACCGGACTGCTCTTCCTTGACAGTGTTGGAGATGGCAGAGCCGGTGAGAGCAGCCAGCGTGGCGGAGTGGGAGGCGCGGAAGCGTGACATGCGGCTCAGCAGCAGCTCATTTAGACACTTGGAAGACTCGCCCTCCTTCCGTGTCAGGATCACCCTCTCCTGCAGGACGTCTGCCACACACAACCCTGTCTCCATCTGCACCGGGGGGAAGAGGGACAGAGGGGTGAGAGAGGGGAACGAGGGAAGAGCTTTGTTAAGCATTGTTGAGAGGCTAGATGAAGCATGCTCACTTACCGACAGCTGAAAGACATCCATGAAGACGGAGTGGCCTTTCTGGGTCTTCTCATTAAGGCTGGCGGGAGACCACACCCAGTACAGGTAGGTTCCATCTGAGCACAGGTGCAGCGTGGTCACGCTGCTGCCCACAGGGAAGTGGTGGGCTGGCATTGACACGATCTGGCATGCCTGAGACGGGTAGAAAGAGCACAGTCAGTCTTTTAGTGGAGATACACTACTGTGTAATTGAGTCATCATAAGTGACGTCATGAAGCCTGTTGCTAGATGCCAGCTGGCGTACCTGAAGGGTGAAGGGGTCGATGACCTGGCACAGCTGATGGGGCTTGAAATCAAAGGAGGCGGGGCGGTGGAGAAGGCGGCCGCTGCTGAACACCACCCAGCCCGTCTCAAACTCCTCATTCCGACAGTACACAAACCCCCTGCACAAACACAAAACCAGGCTCTCCATTTCCTATGACATTTTGCTCAGAAAATGAAATCAGAGGGGGATTTCCAGTAGGGTAGAAGAAGGGAACAGGAGGTGTCCCTGTGGCAAGGTTATTTTAGTGTGGCACTCTCACTTTTTGGGAGGGTAGATATTGCAGATAGATTGTGGCTTCCATCAATGTAATTGTCTGCATAATTTCCAATCCCCCGTGTGTGTGTGTGTGGTGTGTGTGTGTGTGTGTGGTGTGTGTGTGTATATACACATATAGACACACATATAGTACCAGCCAAAAGTTTGGACACACCTACTCATTCAATGTTTTTTCTTTATTTTACTATTTTCTACATTGTAGAATAATAGTGAAGACATCAAAACTATGAAATAACACATATGGAATAATGTAGTACCCCAAAAAAGTGTTAAACAAATCAAAATATATTTTATATTTTCGAGATTCTTCAAAGTAGCCACCCTTTGCCTTGATGACAGTTTTGCATTCTCTCAACCAGATTCATGAGATAGTCACCTGGAATGCATTTCAATTAACAGGTGTGCCTTGTTAAAAGTTAATTTGTGGAATTTCTCTCCTTCCTAATGCATTTTAGCCAATCAGTTGTGTTGTGACAAGGTAGAAGATAGCCCTATTTTGGTAGACGACCAAGTCCATATTATGGAAAGAACAGCTCAAATAAGCAAAGAGAAACGACAGTCCATCATTACTTTAAGACATGAAGGTCAGTCAATGCGGAAAATTTCAAGAACTTTGAAAGAGTTAACTCTGTTGCAGAGGATAAGTTTTTGATTTTTGGTTCTAACTGCCATGTCTTTGTGAGACACAGAGTAGGTGAACGGATGATCTCTGCATGTATGGTTCCCACCGTGAAGTATGGAGAAGGAGGGTGATGGTGTGGGGGTGCTTTGCTGGTGACACTGTCTGTTATTTATTTAGAATTCAAGGCACACTTAACCAGCACGGCTACCACAGCATTCTGCAGCGATACACCATCCCATCTGTTTTGCGCTTAGTTTGACTATCATTTGTTTTCTAACAGGACAATGGCCCAAAACACACCTCCAGGCTGTGTAAGGGCAATTTGACCAAGAAGGAGAGTGATGGAGTGCTGCATCAGATGACTTGGCCTCCACAATCATCCGACCTCAACCCAATTGAGATGGTTTGAGATGAGTTGGACCGCAGAGTGAAGGAAAAACAGCCAACAAGTGTTCAGCATATGTGGGAACTCATTCAAGACTGTTGGAAAAGCATTCCCGGTAAAGCTGGTTGAGAGAATGCCAAGTGTGCAAAGCTGTCAACAAGGCAAAGGGTGGCTACTTTGAAGAATCTCAAATATAAAATATATTTTGATTTGTTTAACACTTCTTTGGTTACTACATGATACCATATGTGTTATTTCCTAGTTTTGATTCACTATTATTCAACAATGTAGAACATTTTAAAAATAAAGAAAAACCCTTGAATGAGTAGGTGTGTCCAAACCTTTTAGTGTGTGTGTGTGTGTGTGTGTGTGTGTGTGTGTGTGTGTGTGTGTGTGTGTGTGTGTGTGTATGTATATATATATATACACACACACATAGACTAATGGACATCAACTCTTATGCTTCTACTTCCAGAGTATACATACATTTTCCTCTCACTCTCTCTCTGCATTATCATTCCAGCTGCATTATCACTCCCTCTGCATTATCGCTCCCTCTGCATTATCGCTCCCTCTGCATATGAAAGCAGGGGTGCCATGTTACCTCAGTGTCCCATGCAAACCGGAGCCCAGCTTGCTGATTCCTCTCCCAAAGGAGTTAGTGGTGTAGAGATAGAGCCCGTCTGTGGCCAGACAGCGCCCCAGGTCTGTGTCTGCAACAGCAGTGAAGGAAGAAAGAGACGGAGTGAGAATCAGCGGAAGAGGGAGAAAAACGGAAGGAGGGGTAAAGAAAGAGGGAGGACAGTATAGAGAGTAAGGGACAACAACAGTGAAAGGGGTGAGGCAACAAGACAATGTCCATCCATTTGCTTTCTCACATCTTCCCGCCAGTGTGAGGAACCATGGTGCAGACAGCAGTGACAGTCATAGTATAGCCGTTATTGTCCGATTGATCATTTGTGTTTACGTATACTATATAATTATAATAATCATTTGTATTTCCTATTACCACGTCATATATGATTTCTATGCCTGTAGTTTTCCATGTGGGCCAATGTCTCGATTAACTCTGAAAAGCTATCCAAGGACTGTTCCATAAGGGTGTGTTTTTAGGGTGGGATATTGTTTTTTGTAGAATCCATTTCATTTTCTCCCATACTTTTATAGTGTTCTTAACTATGAAGTTGTTAATGTTCTTAGCTTCATCCTTTGAAAATAGACACGTAAAAAGATTCTGGGGATGAGCATGCACATCTTCAATATGTACCCATTGCTCCTCTTCAGTACGTTTAACTATATGTTGCAAGTAAAAGCCTTGGGTGGCGAGTTGATACAATTCCAAGTCTGGAAGGTTAAAACCACCCTCAGACTTAGGAAGATGTAAAACTTTCCTTTTTATTCTAGGAGTTTCATTTACCCATATAAAGACTTATGACCAAGTGTACTTCTTTAACGAATGTCTTCGGTGGGGTAATTGGTATTACCAAAAATAAATCTAAAGAATTGGGAGCCATGCCCTTCTAAAAAGGTTTATTCTACCTGTAAAATTTAAGGGAAAATTGTTCTATTTAAATAAATCTGTTGTTTTCATGTTGTTGAATAATGGGATAAAGTTATCTTCATATATTTGTTGTCCCTTAATAAGGATCTTAAGTACTCTGTATATGCCATTTAGCAGACACTTTTATCCAAAGTGACTTACAGTCATGCATGCAGACATTTTATGTACAGAAGGGTTAATTAAGTCCCCCAGCCAGCCAGTTAGAATACATTCTCTTGCTGCCATGTCTATGCCTCTCAACTGGCCTCCTATAGTGGGAGCTGCTGAGGTCCTATAGCCTTACAGGGCTCTCCAAGGTCAGCCCATCGATTGGAGGAAACAAGCCATCACCCTCTCTTCCTCCCCTTAACTTCAGCTAGTCACCACCCTGCCCTATAACCAACACATGATGCCATCCTCAGCAGCCTCAGCCAATGAGACAGAATGAAATCAGCATGATGACTCCATGTCTCCCTCTCCGGCTAAATGGTGGAGTTCTAACTGGCTGCAGACAAAGGACCAAATATAAAAGATCTAAAGAGGTGAGCAGATAAATCATAATGAGAGGCAGCGAGGATTTTGAGGGCCAGCAGAGTCACCCCACTCCAACAAGACCTGTCAATTAAATCACAAAATAAACATGTCTCGGCCTATTCACTACCTGTATCCACAAAATAGGAAACACACCTAACTGCACATACAGAGCACTCCCACACAAATTACTCTATAAAGGTACTGTGAGAAAGAATACTCTGACAGCACAAAAATGACCCATAGTTCAATAGCCCGGAATAACTTTTGAGCTTTCAAAAATAGCATACACACAGGCTTTAAAAAAGCGTCAGTATAGAGACAAAGTAGAGTCGCAATTCAAAGGCTCAAACACAAAACGTATGTGGCAGGGTCTACAGTCAATTACGGATTACAAAAAGAAAATCAGCCCAGTCGCGGACATCGACGACTTGCTCCCAGACAAATTAAACAACTTCTTTGCTTGCTTTGAGGACAATACAGTGCCACTGACACGGCCCGCTACCAAAGCCTCTGGGCTCTCCTCCGTGGCCAACGTGAGTAGAAATGTAAACGTGTTAACCCTCGCAAGGCTGCCGTCCCAGACGGCATCCCTAGCCGCGTCCTCAGAGCATGCGCAGACCAACTGGCTGGTGTGTTTACAAACATAGTCAATAAATCCCTATCCCAGTCTGCTGTGCCCACATGCTTCAAGATGGCCACCATTGTTCCTGTACCCAAGAAAGCTAAGGTAACTGAACGAAATAACTATCGCCCCGTTGCACTCACTTCTGTCATCATGAAGTGCTTTGAGAGACTAGTCGAGGATCATATCACCTCCACCCTACCTGATACCCTAGACCCACTCCAATTTTCTTACCGCCCAAATAGGTCCACTGATGATGCAATCGCCATCACACTGCACACTGCCCTATCCCATCTGGATGAGAGGAATACCTATGTAAGAATGCTGTTCATTGACTACAGCTCAGCATTTAACACCATAGTACCTCCAAGCTCATCATTAAGCTCGAGACCCTGGGTCTCGACTCCGCCCTGTACAACTGGGTCCTGGATATTCTGATAGGCCGCCCCCAGGTGGTGAAGGTAGGAAACAACATCTCTACCCCGTTGATCCACAAGGGTGCGTTCACACCCATGAATGCGAGGCCATGCACGCCTCCAACTCAATCATCAAGTTTACAGACGACACAACAGTGGTAGGCCTTTTTACCAACAACGACGAGACGGCCTACAGGGAGGAGGTGAGGGCCCTTGGAGTGTGGTGTCAGGAGAATAACCTCTCACTCAACGTCAACAAAAGAGATGATCGTGGACCCCGCCATCCACATTGACGGGACAGTAGTGGAGAAGGTGGAAAGTTTTAAGTTCCTTCTGCGTACACATCACGGACAAACTGAAATGGTCCACCCACACAGACAGTGTGGTGAAGAAGGTGCAACAGCGCCTCTTCAACCTCAGGAGGCTGAAGAAATTTGGCTTGTTACCTAAAACACTCAAGCTTTTACAGATGCACAATTGAGAGCATCCTGTCGGGCTGCATCACCGCCTGGTACGGCAACTGCTCCGCCCACAACCGTAAGGCTCTCCAGAGGGTAGTGAGGTCTGCACAACGCATCACCAGGGGCAAACTACCTGCCCTCCAGGTCACCTACAGCACCCGATGTCACAGGAAGGCCAAGAAGATCATCAAAGACAACAACCACCCGATTCACTGCCTGCTCACCCCTTTACCATCCAGACGGCGAGGTCAGTACAGGTGCATCAAAGCAGGGACCGAGAGACTGAAAAACAGCTTCTATCTCAAGGCCATCAGACTGTTAAAACAGCCATCACTAACATAGAGAGGCTGCTGCCAACATACAGACTCAAATCTCTGGCCACTTAAATAAATGGACTTAATAAAGGTATCAGTAGTCACTTTAAATAATGCCCCTTTAATAATGTTTACATATCCTACATTACTCATCTCATATGTATATACTGTATTATATACCATCTACTGCATCTTGCCTATGCCGCACGGCCATTGCTCATCCATATATTTATATGTACATATTCTTATTCATCCCTTTACATTTGTGTGTATAAGGTAGTTGTTGTGAATTTGTTAGATTACTTGTTAGATATTACTGCATTGTCCGAACTAGAAGCACAAGCATTTTGCTGCACTCGCATTAACATCTGCTAACCATGTGTACGTGACAATAAAATTTGATTTGATTTGATTACCTTTGCTCTCTGCCCCTCCATTGCTGCTGTCAGGCGTAGGCAGCATGTCCTCAAAGCCCCAGGAAACGCTGTGCTTGCCCCCGAGCAGACAGGACGGGGAGCCTGGCCCCCCCTCCAGCACTAGGAGTCTGGGTGGGACAGACGGGGAGAGAAAGAGGTCACAACCACGGCAAGACAAGGAAGGGACACAAGTGTGTCTCACCAAGCACATCCAGACATAAGGATACTAGACTCACTTATAGAGCACATCAGCCACAGGGAGCTGGCCCAGGTCTGTCTGTTTCTGCAGCAGGTGAACAGTGTGGATAAAGGTCTTTAAGGACCCCCTGGAAACACAAAGCACATGTGTTAAACTAGGGAAATGGAGGGAGCGAAAGTCAGTGAAGTTGAGAGGTCTCAGGTAGTTCTAGTTGGTGCACTAGAGGGAATGTTGTTCCATGCTTCAGCTGTGTCGTGTGTGTGTGTGTGTGTGTGTGTGTGTGTGTGTGTGTGTGTGTGTGTGTGTGTGTGTGTGTGTGTGTGTGTGTGTGTGTGTGTGTGTGTTTGCATACTTCTAGGATAGTACAGTATAGTATAATGTGTGTACTTTCTGCTTCAGTGTTGTCCACATAGAATCATAGGATTTATAGAATATACAGTGCATTCGGAAAGTATTCAGACCCCTTGACTTTTTCAAAATGTTACTTTACAGTCTTATTCTAAAATGGATTACATTTTGAAAATCCTCATCTACACACAATACCCCATAATGACAAAGCGAAAACAGGTTTTTGGAAATGTTTGCAAATGTACTAAAATGTAAAAACGAAAATACTTTTACATAAGTATTCAAACCCTTTGCTTTGAGACTCGAAATTGAGCTCAGGTGCATCCTGTTTCCATTGATCATCCTTGAAATGTTTCTACAACTTGAAGTGGAGTCTACCTGTGGTAAATTCTATTGATTTGACATGATTTTGAAAGGCACACACTAGTGATGCACCGATATGACATCTTTGGCCGATACCGATACTTTCCATGCCAAAAAAAATCGATGCCGATAACTGATATTTAACATTTTAGCAGCCTTTTAAGCATTCTAGTACAGTTAAACAGTTAACACACACATGGACGCAGCGGTCTAAGGCACTGCATCTCAGTGCAAGAGGCGTCACTACAGTCCCTGGTTCAAATCCAGGCTGTATCACATCCGGCCATGATTGGGAGTCCCATAGGGCGGCGCACAATTGGCACAGCGTCGTCTGGGCCGTCATTGTACATAAGAATTTGTTCTTAACTGACATGCCTAGTTAAATAAAGGTTTTATATATACTGCTCAAAAAAATAAAGGGAACACTTAAACAACACATCCTAGATCTGAATGAAAGAAATAATCTAATTAAATACTTTTTTCTTTACATAGTTGAATGTGCTGACAACAAAATCACACAAAAATAATCAATGGAAATCCAATTTATCAACCCATGGAGGTCTGGATTTGGAGTCACACTCAAAATTAAAGTGGAAAACCACACTACAGGCTGATCCAACTTTGATGTAATGTCCTTAAAACAAGTCAAAATGAGGCTCAGTAGTGTGTGTGGCCTCCACGTGCCTGTATGACCTCCCTACAACGCCTGGGCATGCTCCTGATGAGGTGGCGGATGGTCTCCTGAGGGATCTCCTCTCAGACCTGGACTAAAGCATCCGCCAACTCCTGGACAGTCTGTGGTGCAACGTGGCGTTGGTGGATGGAGCGAGACATGATGTCCCAGATGTGCTCAATTGGATTCAGGTCTGGGGAACGGGCGGGCCAGTCCATAGCATCAATGCCTTCCTCTTGCAGGAACTGCTGACACACTCCAGCCACATGAGGTCTAACATTGTCTTGCATTCGGAGGAACCCAGGGCCAACCGCACCAGCATATGGTCTCACAAGGGGTCTGAGGATGTCATATCGGTACCTAATGGCAGTCAGGCTACCTCTGGCGAACACATGGAGGGCTGTGCGGCCCCCCAAAGAAATGCCACCCCACACCATGACTGACCCACTGCCAAACCGGTCATGCTGGAGGATGTTGCAGGCAGCAGAACGTTCTCCACGGCATCTCCAGACTCTGTCACGTCTGTCACGTGCTCAGTGTGAACCTGCTTTCATCTGTGAAGAGCACAGGGCGCCAGTGGCGAATTTGCCAATCTTGGTGTTCTCTGGCAAATGCCAAACCTCCTGCATGGTGTTGGGCTGTAAGCACAACCCCCACCTGTGGACGTCGGGCCCTCATACCACCCTCATGGAGTCTGTTTCTGACCGTTTGAGCAGACACATGCACATTTGTGGCCTGCTGGAGGTCATTTTGCAGGGCTCTGGCAGTGCTTCTCCTGCTCCTCCTTGCACAAAGGCGGAGGTAGCGGTCCTGCTGCTGGGTTGTTGCCCTCCTACGGCCTCCTCCACGTCTCCTGATGTACTGGCTTGTCTCCTGGTAGCGCCTCCATGCTCTGGACACTACGCTGACAGACACAGCAAACCTTCTTGCCACAGCCCGCATTGATGTGCCATCCTGGATGAGCTGCACTACCTGAGCCACTTGTGTGGGTTGTAGACTCCGTCTCATGCTACCACTAGAATGAAAGCACCGCCAGCATTCAAAAGTGACCAAAACATCAGCCAGGAAGCATAGGAACTGAGAAGTGGTCTGTGGTCCCCACCTGCAGAACCACTCCTTTATTGGGGGTGTCTTGCTAATTGCCTATAATTTCCACCTGTTGTCTATTCCATTTGCACAACAGCATGTGAAATTTATTGTCAACCAGTGTTGCTTCCTAAGTGGACAGTTTGATTTCACAGAAGTGTGATTGACTTGGAGTTACATTGTGTTGTTTAAGTGTTCCCTTTATTTTTTTGAGCAGTGTATATTATATATATATACGCGCGCACACGCACACACACACATTTTAGGTGTAGTCACCTAAAATAACCCTAATTTATAAGACAGTCCATATTTGTTGAATGGTTGTCGGACCCATCTATGTGAAGCTAGCCACGAAAAGGATTAGCCACAATAGTGGACCTTGCGGTTAGCCTTCAAAATAAAAGTATGGCATAATGCTACTATTTGTATTCATATGCATCACTGTCAATGACATACCTTTATTTTGAAGGCAAACCGCAAATTCCACTATTGTGCCTACTCCTTATTGTGGCTAGCTTCACAACACATTACCCGGTCCGGTCAAGCCCCACGAGCCAGATGAAGCTAGCTGGCTTCTTATAACGTTAGCTTTGGGCAACAGGGTTAAGTAGCTGGCTAGCTATTTATTTTCATGAACTGAAGTTCAATTTCAATAGGCGAACAACAATACTTACTCAGAAGGATTCCTAAATCATTGCTAAGAATAATGAAAATGACTGCAGTTTCTACTGGTCATTGTTATTAGGCTGGTTGTATTGGTGCTAGCTAAGTACCAGGCTAAAGTTAGCTCCCCCAAAAGTTGCGGGCGAACAAATTATGCTTTATTACCAACGCGGTATTGTAAACACATCGTTCTTGGCCGGTGCTTGCTTGTTTGCTGACGTTTTTGTACAGCTTTGACAGTGCTACTGTAACTTTTTTGACACGCAAAGACCCAAACGGCATTCCATAGTATGTATGTCGTGAAGCTAATAGCAGTGACGCTATTACTGTGTAACTCCGTAGGGCAACATCTGAAAAATAGCGCACTTGGTAGTGTGTACCGGTACTCGACCAGTCGGCAAAAGCCAACATCACCAACAACAGAATGGTATATTGTCAAGGGTTGTCTCGCTGAAATGTTCTTACTCTTTCAAATGACTGCTCGACTTGTTGACTGCTCGATCCACACAGCAGACAATGTGTGGGCTAGGTCAGGAATGCTGTGTTGCACATGTTGCGCAAAATGTTATGTGCCGTTATTATGTCATGTACCTACGTTATATAGGTATGCATGGTACCTTTTTAACATTGGCATTAAACTAGACATCGGCCAATAACGATGTTGGCATTTTTAGCTAATAACGGCCGATTCCGATATGTTCACCGATATATCGTGCATCCCTAGCACACACCTGTCTATATAAGGTCCCACAGTTGACAGTGCACGTCAGAGCAAAAACCAAGCCATGAGGTTGAAGGACTTGTCCGTAGAGCGCCGAGCCAGGATTATGTAGACACACAGATCTGGTCTAAGGGTACCAAAATATTTCTGCAGTATTGAAGGTCCCCAAGAACACAGTGGCCTCCATTATTCTTAAATGGAAGTTCGGAAACACAGAGACTCTTCCTAGAGCTGGCCGCCTGGCCAAACTGAGCAATCAGGGGAGAAGGGCATTGTTCAGGGAGGTGACCAAGAACCTGCTGGTCACTCTGACAGAGCTCCAGAATGCCTCTGTGGAGATGGTTGTCCTTCTGGAAGGTTCTCCCATCTCTGCAGCACTCCACCAATCAAGCCTTTATGGTAGTGGCCAGACGGAAGCCACTCCTCCATAAAAGGCTCATACCTTTTGCCAAACTCCAAGCAGGCTGTCATCTAAAGGACTCTCAGACCATGAGAAACATGATTTTCTGGTTTGATGAAACCAAGATGGAACTCTTTGGCCTGAATGCCAAGCGTCACGTCTAGAGGAAACCTGGCACCATTTTTACAGTGAAGCATAATGGTGGTAGCATAGTCAGGATCGAGGGAAAGGTGAATAGAGCAAAGTACAGAGAGATCTTTGATGAAAAGCCGCTCCAGAGCGCTCAAGACCTCAGACTAGGGTGAAGGTTCACCTTCCAACAGGACATCGACCCTAAGCACACAGCCAAGACAATGCAGGAGTTGATTCGGGACAGGTCTCTGAATGTCCTCGAGTGGCCCAGCCAGAGCCCGGGCTTGAACATCTCAAGAGAGACCTGAAAATAGCTGAGCAGCGACGCTCCCAATCCAACCTGACAGAGCTTGTGAGGATCTGCGGAGAATTGTAGCGTCATACCCAAGACTCAAGGCTGTTATCGCTGCCAAAGGTGCTTCAACAAAGTACTGAGTAAAGGATCAGAAAACGTTTGTAAATGTGATATTTCCATTTATTTTTTTGTACGCATCTGCAAATTTCTTTTTAAATGTTTTGCTTTGTCATTATGGGGTATTGTGTGTAGATTGATGAGGAAAAATTATATTTAATACATTTTACAATAAGGCTGTAACGTAACAAAATGTGGAAAAAGTCGAGGAGTATTTGAAAGACATTGCACTGTATTTGAAAGACATTGAAGTTATCATTGTGTGTCAGTGTTTTTGTTTGTGCCTGTGAGTGTGGCTTAGGTAACTGTATTCACATGAGTCTTGCTGGTTCCCACATGTAATAAACAACAGATGATTCAGCCTGGAACCAGCATCCCCCTCCCCACCGCAGACCACTTTACACTAACACATCATTCTCACCAGCTGGTGACGTCACACTGATAAGAAACAGTTAGCCTATGCAGTGCACACAACAACAAAAAACGCAGTGATACGGCACGCCCATACTATCAGAGGGGGAGACAGAGGATAGCCTAGCTCTTTAACTAGCCACCACTGTTGGTGAAGACAGAGCACTAGGACTGGATGGTTCCCTGACACAATGGGCTCTCAGGCTCTACAGAGGGGACACAAAGGGGGATGGTTCTGGTTTTGACAAGTCAAGCTCAGTTGTCAACAGCAGAAGCCGGGCCGCAGCCAGTGGGAAAAAAAGGGTGCTTCCTATGTGAAACACACAAGACCCCAGTGCAACAAGCATCACTGACAAAGCAAACAATAACTGAAAGGCCTTTTTCAAAGATAGAATCTTAAAGGGCACTCTATTTAGTGAACAACAGGCGCTGGCAACGATAGGCGCTTGCTAGCTACGACAGGCGCTGGCTAGCTACGACACTGACTAGCTAGGACTAGGGATGCACGATATATCGGTAAGCATATTGGAATCGGCCAATATTAGCTAAAAATGCCAACATCTGCATTGGCCCAATGTCTAGTTTAACGCTGATGTACAAAACCGATGTCAAAGCTGACGTGCATACCTATATAACGTAGGTAGATGATGTAATGACGCCATGAAAAATACAGCGCTACACGTGCAACACAGCATTCCTAAGCTAGCCCACAATGTCTGCTGTGAGGATTTATTTTTAAGTTTCAAAGGAAGATAACAAAAAGGCCATATGCAATGTTTGTGCTGCTATTAGTTCCCGAGGAGGGGAGAAAGTGAAATCTTTCAATACCACAAACTTTATTACTCATTTGAAAGTGCATCACCCCCAGACGTTCAGCGACTACTTAGAACAAAAGCAGAAAAGAAACAAAGCGCACACTTCCAACAACTAAACAAGTTCAAGTCGAGCAGTCATTTGAAAGAGTAAGAACATTTCAGCGAGACAACTCAAAGGCGAAATCCATTAACGCCAAGATAATAGAATTCATTGCCCTTGACAATCAACCGTTCTCGGTCGTGGATGATGTTGGCTTTCGCCGACTGGTCGAGCACCTCGAGCCCCGCTACACACTACCAAGTAGGCGCTATTTTTCAGATGTTGCCCTACCAGAGTTACACAATATTGTTGAAACATACATCCATGAGTTACTTGCTATGGGCGTCACTGCTATTACCTTCACGACTGACATTTGGACCAGCGATGTCAGAGCCACGAGCATGCTGAGTCTGACATCACAGTGGGTCGACGAGGATTTCGTACTGAGGAAAGCCGTATTGCATGCTCAAGAATGTGCTGGTTCTCATACCGCTGCTGCCATTTCAATGGCGTTTGAGAACATGTTTGAAACATGGAAACATGAACACACTCCTAGCGCCATTCAAACAACTAATAAGCTCATCAACTGCGTCTGCAGCAGACGTGATACCCTCTGTCATGGCATTGATACGCCTGCTCAACAAAACTGCCGACAGACCGTGGGGTTAAAACTTGCAAAAGTACTCTACTAGAGGCTGTGAACAAGCGAGTCGGTGGCATTCTCTCTGAGCCTCTATACTGTGTCACTACTTCGATGCAGACAAGAAACAGGGTTTACGTGAAATGTTACAGACACAGCTGGACAAGATGGAAACGGACACAGTGACAGTGCGCACAGAGGAAGAGGGGCCAGGGACAGACAGAGCTGAAACTTCACTGCTTGACATGTATGATGAAATCCTGGTTGAGAATGAAACGACTGAACAACGAAACAGCACAGCAAGTTAGTGAAAGAAATAGGTTTTGATTATGTTTTACTGGTAATAACTTTTTGGTCAGTGTGTGTGTGTTGTTTCAACTATTTAACTCTAGTAGATCGCTTAAAAAGGTTAGCTAAAATTCTAAATATCAGTATCGGGTTTTTTGACAAGGAAAATATTGGATCGGTGCATCCCTAGCTAGGACACTGAATAGCTAGGACACCTACACGGGCCAGCTACGACACGAGCTAGCTACGACACTGACAGGGGCTAGCTAGGACACCGACAGGGGCTAGCTAGGACACCGACAGGGGCTAGCTAGGACACCGACAGGGGCTAGCTAGGACACCGACAGGGGCTAGCTAGGACACTGACAGGGGCTAGCTAGGACACTGACAGGGGTTAGCTAGGACACTGACAGGGGTTAGCTAGGACACTGACAGGGGCTAGCTAGGACACTGACAGGGGCTAGCTAGGACACTGACAGGGGCTAGCTAGGACACTGACAGGGGCTAGCTAGGACACTGACAGGGGTTAGCTAGGACACTGACAGGGGCTAGCTAGGACACTGACAGGGGTTAGCTAGGACACTGACAGGGGTTAGCTAGGACACTGACAGGGGCTAGCTAGGACACTGACAGGGGTTAGCTAGGACACTGACAGGGGCTAGCTAGGACACTGACAGGGGTTAGCTAGGACACTGACAGGGGATAGCTAGGACACTGACAGGGGTTAGCTAGGACACTGACAGGGGATAGCTAGGACACTGACAGGGGTTAGCTAGGACACTGACAGGGGATAGCTAGGACACTGACAGGGGTTAGCTAGGACACTGACAGGGGATAGCTAGGATACTGAAAGTGAAAACAGAAATGGGATGACAATACGGCTTGCATAATCACCATCTGGGCAGTATTTTGAAGCTGGAGTAAATGAGCCAGACAGCTAAGCAGAATCAGATGATCAAGAATACTACTCTATCCTCTTAGGGGCTCCCGAGTGGCGCAGCGGTCTAAGGCACTACATCTCAGTGCTAGAAGCGTCACTACAAACCCTGGTTCGATTCCAGGCTATATCACAACCGGCCGTGATTAGAAGTCCCATAGGGCAGCGCACAATTGGTCCAGCGTCGTCTAGGTTAGGGTTTGGCCGGGATAGAATTTGTTCTTAACTGACTTGCCTAGTTAAATAAAATAACTAAATACATTTTAGTCACTTGTGGTGTCTGCTGGTGTGGTCTCACCTGGCGCAGGCGAGGGCTACCAGGGCAGCGGCGGCGTTCTCCCTCTGCCTGTGTGCATGGAACATGTATGTCGGAGCCTGTCCCTGCTGGGTCTGTGCTGTCTGCTGGACCCCCTCCTCCAGCCAGGAGCAGAGCAGCCCCTCCAGGCCGTTGAGGCAGTCTGCGGGTTCCTTGCTGAGGCTGAGGGGCTGGCAGTCACGCAGGCAAGACAGCAGCACCTCTGCCGTGACCCCACAGAGCGCTGGGTCACTGCGTGTCTGGGACTGCAGCAGGGGGAAGACCAGTAGCAGGCCCACACGGGAAGTGAAAGGCGCCTGTTCAGGCTGCTGCAGCAGGCCCTGTCGTTTTAGCAGGGCCAGAGCCTCCTCATCTCCCCCTCCGGCCCCCTCCCGGTCCTGCTGTTCCTCCAGGGCCAGCTGACGCTGGGCCCCCCACAGGCCCCGCAGCGCATTCAAACGGTACTCAAACAGGCGGGCATACGCATTGCTTTGGTTACCACAGACGGCACGGAGACGCTCAGCCAGCTCCGCAGGGTTCTTCGTTTCGAATGTGAGGATCTACAGAGAGAGGAAGAGAGAGAGAGGAAGAGAGAGAGGGGAAGAGAGAAACAGAGAGACCAAGAGAAGGAGAAAATGTGTGAGGGATACATAAAATAGTCATGAAGATCTATAACCAACAGGAGAAAGCACAAATCCTTGGGGAGACAATGGGTAGAGATCTCAAAGTGATGACCGCATCCAGTATAGTGCACGGACTGTAAATCTCCATCTAGCTGGGGTCTGGCTACCTCTTAATCCAATTTACAGCAGAGCACTACTTCAATATGAGATGTCAAATCAAATCTCATTTGTCACATGCTTTGTAAACAGCAGGTGCAGACGAAGAGTGAAATGCATACTTAAAGGGCCCTTCCCAACAATGCAGAGAAAAATATAGAACAATTACAACACAAGGAATAAATACACAATGATTAACGATAACTTGGCTATGGTGTACCAGTAACGAGTCGATACGCAGGGGTACAAGGTAATTGAGGCAGATATATACAGTGTCTTCAGAAAGTATTCACACCCCTTGACCTTTTCCACATTTTGTTGTGTTACAGCCTGAATTTAAAATGTAGTTATGTCGCTGGCCTACACCCAATACCCCATAATGTAAAAGTGGAATTATATATGGAGTGATTTCAGTGCCAACAGAAATTGTATTTGAATTTCATAATTTTTTATTTGTATTAAGATATTGAATTTGAATGTAATATTATTTTAATTTGTAATGCAATTCATGAATTGAACATGTATTTCAGGATTTTAAAATGAATTGAATGAATATTGCATTCAGTTATAAAATTCAATTTCAATTAAATTTAATACACATTAAATATTTATATATTTGGTTTCAATATGGTAGATATTGCATTCATTTTCCATCTATCAACTTTACAAACTATAATTTCGAGTTGATCCAAGTTTCATAAATTCAACTGATGTATGTATTCAGATGTATTCAGATTCAATTCTCTAAATACAGAATAAAACCCAGAGACAGCATCCTGGTACTGTGCCAGCAAGGAAAGGAGACCAGATAGAATCAAACGCTCTCTGTGGTAAACAGTAGATTCTAGCGGTTTCTGAATGTATTTATTTCCTATGAATTTGGCTCTAGCATTTGAACCATTTTGGCTATAAGCTATTATGACCCCATTCATGATAGCAAAGACACTCTGGAACATGGACGTGATGATCACAGGCTGAGCAGGACACGATAGGAAGTGGATATAGTTGAATAGCCCTATCATAGCCTTCTAAGAATAGCCTTTCCATTCTATTTAATCTTGCTCTTGTGACTGACTGGGTTCAAACCAGGTCTCCTGTATGTCACAAGACTATTAGCCCACTTAGCTAAAGACTATAGGGATAAGTTCAGGAAGTGCATGTAAAGGACAACACACTACTTGCTTAGTGAGTAGCCTACCGCTTCCCCCTGATTCAGCTCATACGGAGACTCGAACACAGGACTTCTGCCTTTAAAACACACGTGACCGCCCTCCGGAAGCATTCCAACCCATCATGCTATTAAAAAAGGCCTTCTTCAAATGCGGAAGGGGCGACACTTCAGGCTGAGTAGTGAGTTTCACATGTGCAGGGGGCGTCGGTTAGTCGAGGTAATTGAGGTAATATGTACATGTAGGTAGAGTTAAAGTGACTATGCATAGATTATAAACAGAGTAGCAGCAGCGTAAAAGGGGGGGCAATGCAAATAATCTGGGTAGCCATTTGATTAGCTGTTTTGCTACAAGCGGTAATAAGTCTGGTAATTACGAGGCTACTCATCACATGGATGGATAACCAAACCACCTCTGTTGCCTCTCTCATTAAATGGGGTGCACAGATCTGTCTGCTTCTTTTTGCCACAGAAACTGTGGTTGTTGAGTAGTAGGCCTGATTTCAAACCCAGTCAGTTATATTGGTACTGTGATCTCTGAGTATGAGGTCAAAGGGAGGTGAAATGTGACCGAGGTGGTTTCGATTAACCTTGCTGGAGACTAAAGACATGTGTTAGCTTCCTAAACCTAATTTCTACCAGCATGTCACATGTGCAACCAGAGGAAAAAATAAACTCTAGACCACCTTTACTCCACACATAGATGCATACAAAGTTCTCCCCCGCCCTTTATTTGGCAAATCTGACCATAATTCTATCCTCCTGATTCCTGCTTACAAGTAAACACTAAAGCAGGAAGTACCAGTGACTCGCTCAATACGGAAGTGGTCAGATGACACAGATGCTATGTTCCAGGATTCATCCAATGGTATTGAGGAGTATACCACCTCAGTCAGTCATCGGTTTCGCCAATAAGTGCATCGACGACGCCATCCCCACAGTGACCGTACGCACATATCCCAACCAGTAAACACGCGCTGGAACTTGCACAGAACTTTCACAACATTCAAGTTTGCGCTCAGCAGACCTGAAATTTGCTGTGCCAAACATTTGAGGGAACATTGGTGGTGGCTGCATCATATTATGGGTATGCTTGTCATCGGCAAGGTCTAGGGAGGTTTTTTTTATAAAAAGAAACGGAATACAGCTAAACAGGGAAAATCCTAGAAGAAAACCTGGTTCAGTCTGCTTTCTAACAGATACTGGGAGACAAATTCTCCTTTCAGCAGGACAATAACCTAAAACACAAGGCCAAATAAACATTGGAGTTGCTTACCAAGACAACGTTGAATGTTCCTGAGTGGCGTAGTTACAGTTTTGACTTAAATCTACTTGAAAATCTATGGCAAGAGTGGAAAATGGCTGTCTAGCAATGATCAACAACCAATTTGACAGAGCCTGATGAATTTTGTGCAAATATTGCATAATCCTGGTGTGCAAAGCTCTTATAGACTTACCCAGAAAGACTCTCAGCTGTAGTCGCTGCCAAAGGGGGATTGTAACATTGACTCAGGTGTGTAAATACTAATGTAAATGAAATCTACATTTCGTTTTCCAAAAATGTGCTAAAATATCTAAAAATGTGTTTTCACTGTCATTATGGGGTATTGTGGGTAGAAGGGTGAGAAGAAAAACTATTTCATCCATTTAGAATAAGGCTGTAATGTAACAAAATGTGTCAAGGGGTCTGAATACTTTGTCACGGTACATATACAGTGCATTCGCAAAGGATTCAGACCCCTTCCCTTTTTCCACATTTTGTTACGTTACAGCCTTATTCAAAAAAAATTAAATCCTCAGCAATCTACACACAATACCCAATAATGACAAAGCAAAAACAGGTTTTTAAAAATATGTTTGCAAATGTATTAAAAATAACAGAAATACTTATTTACATAAGTATTCAGACCCTTTACTATGAGACTCAAAATTGAGCTCAGGTGCATCCTGTTCGCATTGATCATCCTTGAGTGGAAAGGCACACACCTGCCTAGATAAGGTCCCACAGATGACAGTGCATGTCAGAGCAAGAGTTCTTTAGCAAAAACCACCTAAAGGACTGACCATGAGAAACAAGATTCTCTGGTCTGATGAAACCAAGATTGAACTCTTTGCCAAGCGTCACGTCTGGAAGAAAACTGGCACCATCCCTACGGTGAAGCCCGGTGGTAGCAGCATCATGCTGCGGGATGTTTTTCAGCAGCAGAGACTGGGAGACTAGTCAGGATCGAGGGAAAGATGAACAGAGCAAAGTACAGAGAGAATCTTGATGAAAACTTGCTCCAGAGCACTCAGGACCTCAGACTGGGGTGAAGGTTCACCTTCCAACAAAACAATGACCCTAAGGACACAGCCAAGACAACTCAGTAGTGGCTTTGGGACAAGTCTCTGAATGTCCTTGAGTGGCCCAGCCAGAGCCCGGACTTGAACCCGATCTAACATCTCTGGAGAGACCTGAAAATAGCTGAGCAGCAACGCTCCCCATCCAACCTGACAGAGCTTGAGAGGATCTGCAGAGAAGAATTGGAGAAACTCCAAAAATACAGGTGTGCCAAGCTTGTAGCGTTATACCCAAGAAGACTCGGGGCTGTAATCGCTGCCAAAGGTGCTTCAACAAAGTACTGAGTAAAGAGTCTGAATACTTATGTAAACGTGATATTTCAGGTTTTTATTTTTAATACATTTCTATAAAGCTGTTTTTGCTTTGTCATTATGAGGTATTGTGTGTAGATTGATGAGGGGGTAAAAAAACTATTTAATACATTTTAGAATAAGGCTGTAACATAACAAAATGTGGAAAAAGTCACAGGGTCTGAATATTTTTGGAATGCACTGTAGGTAGGGGTAAAGCGACAGGGCAACAGGATGGATAAACAGTAGCAGCAGTGTAATATTTGTATTTATTTAACTTTTATTTAACCAGGATAGACCCAATGAGGTTAAAAACCTATTTTGCGAGGGCGACCTAGCAAGATGGAAAACTACACATAAAATCTTACAACAACAAAAAATACACACAAAAGACAAAGTGTCACAACTTACAGATACATTTAAAGATTAGAAACAACTGCAGCTATCAAAAACAGTGTCGTCGATCAGAGTCTTAAACAGGCAAGTACGCTAACTCCCCTAACTGTAACATCTTTTGGAACCAAAATATTGTTTCCCCATCTCAGTTCTAACCTTAGGAACAGACAAGGACAGCAGCGACTGTGAAAGAAGACTGTATTGAGTGACTGATCTGGTCAGTAAGGAACAGAGGGAGTTGCCCTATCAATGCTTTGTACAGAAAAGTGCACCAGTGCTTTAGCCTCCTGGTGTAGAGAGAGGTCCATTTTGCATCATGGCATACAAATCACAGTGATGGGTGAGTGATCTAGCATTTGTGATAAATCTTAACGCGCCATTGATACACTGTGTCCAGAGTTAAGGTACATGCTGAGGCCTGCATATAGACAATATCACCATCATCCACACCGATAAAAAAAGTGCTTTGAACAAGATCCTTTCTGACTGACATTGAAAGGTTTGTTCCTAAAATAGAAACCCAAATTCAACTTCAGTTTCTTGGTGAAGTTATCAATGTGCTGTTTAAATGTGTTGCTAAATTGAATATATGAGGGAGGAATAAGAGGTTAGACCCTTTAAATCCAATGATATATATTAAAGAATGAGAATACATTAGTGTGGAAATAAACTATTCCTTGTTGAATTTCTAACCCACAGTAATTTTACATTACAATTGTATTCATGTTGCAGATGTTCTTACCCAGAGAAACAGTTAAATACACCGTTACATACTTTTTCTAAATAAGTGGTGTGAAAAATGTAGAGATTGTGGGGTTATTTCAGAGGAGATAAAAATACCAATATTGTGCATCATCTGCACTTAGGAAGCACTTGTGCCAGGTATCAATTACAGTGTGTAGCCCAAAACTCCACTACACCATTTAGTAGGCACATTTTTTATTGATTCAATTTCAGATAGACTAACGTTACGGTAACATTCGTTCATTGGAGGCTGGGATTGTGCACCGACCTTCTCCACCTTGTTCTGCAGAAGGGCTTCTACTCCATGATACTGATATAAATAGCCAGCATCTAAGCACCATGGGCTGATGGGATGCTGGATGACCTGATCAATCATGAGTTTGGCTAAGTTAGCCCAAATAGAGAGGCAGGTATTAATAATCCACACTAGACCATAAGGTCACATGACATAGGGAAACAGACTTAAACGCCCACAGCAGAAATCCACTTTTTCAAGCGGAAAGACGATGGCCAGAGCTTACCCATAATGTTAAGTCATCATCTTAGTCAAAGTATGATATAAACTCAGCAAAAAAAGAAACATCCTCTCACTGTCAACTGCGTTTATTTTCAGCAAACGTAACATGTGTAAATATTTGTATGAACATAACAAGATGCAACAACTGAGACATAAATTGAACAAGTTCCACAGACATGTGACTAACAGAAATGGAATAATGTGTCCCTGAACAAAGGGGAGGGGGTTAAAATCAAAAGTAACAGTCAGTATCAGTTGTGGCCACCAGCTGCATTAAGTACTGCAGTGCATCTCCTCCTCATGGACTGCACCAGATTTGCCAGTTCATGCTGTGAGATGTTACCCCACTCTTCCACCAAGGCACCTGCAAGTTCTCTGATATTTCTGGGGGGAATGGCCCTAGCCCTCACACTCCGATCCAACAGGTCCCAGACGTGCTCAATGGGATTGAGATCCGGGCACTTCACTGGCCATTACAGAACGCTGACATTCCTGTCTTGCAGGAAATCAAGCACAGAACGAGCAGTATGGCTGGTGGCATTGTCATGCTGGAGGGTCATGTCAGGATGAGCCTGCAGGAAGGGTACCACATGAGGGAGGAGGATGTCTTCCCTGTAACGCACAGCGTTGAGATTGCCTGCAATGACAACTAGCTGTCTGATGATGCTGTGACACACAGCCCCAGACCATGACGGACCCTCCACCTCCAAATCGATCCCGCTCCAGAGTACAGGCCTTGGTGTAACGCTCATTCCTTCGACGATAAACGCGAATCCGACCTTCACCCCTGGTGAGACAAAACCGCGACTCGTCAGTGAAGAGCACTTTTTGCCAGTCCTGTCTGGTCCAGCGACGGTGGGTTTGTGCCCATAGGCGACGTTGTTGCCAGTGATGTCTTGTGAGGACTTGCCTTACAACAGGCCTACAAGCCCTCAGTCCAGCCTCTCTCAGCCTATAGCGCACAGTCTGAGCACTGATGGAGGGATTGTGCGTTCCTGGTGTAACTCAGGCAGTTGTTGTTGCCATCCTGTACCTGTCCCGCAGGAGTGATGTTCGGATGTACTGATCCTGTGCAGGTGTTGTTACATGTGGTCTGCCACTGCGAGGATGATCAGCTGTCCGTCCTGTCTCCCTGTAGCGCTGTCTTAGGCGTCTCACAGTACGGACATCGCAATTTATTGCCCTGGCCACATCTGCAGTCCTCATGCCTCCTTGCAGCATGCCTAAGGCACGTTCACGCAGCTGAGCAGAGACCCTGGCATCTTTCTTTTGGTGATTTTTAGAGTCAGTAGAAAGGCCTCTTTAGTGTCCTAAGTTTTCATAACTGTGACCTTAATTGCCTACCGTCTGTAAGCTGTTAGTGTCTTAACGACCGTTCCACAGGTGCATGTTTATGGTTCATTGAACAAGCATGGGAAACAGTGTTTAAACCCTTTACAATAAAGATCTATGAAGTTATTTTGATTTTTATGATTTATCTTTGAAAGACAGTGTCCTGAAAAAGTGACGTTTCTTTTTTTGCTGAGTTTATTTGGGCTTGAAGTGAAAAATCCGAACTACCCACTTCGTGCAAATCTGTGTGAAAGAGGTGTCTTTCCTGTGAAATGACATACAAATTATTTTCAGCCTACATTTCGTTTCAGGGTTGGGTTTTATTTCAATGTTCCCACCTACCATCATGGCATTTTTTACTAATCAGAAACAGCTGCAAAGTTATTCCTCTTCTTGAATGAGATGAGTCAAACAGCCGTGTGTCCACTTGGCCACCCAGGCCATGGAGCAAATAAAACAGAAAATTATCATAATCCATTGGATAATTTGTACATTTTCACAGATTTTTTGTTCAGTCTGTATTAACAATATATATCTCTGAACATTTTAGTAATGGTATAATTGAGTGATATGATAGCATTTTGCAAACCTGCTCCCCCCCGTCGCCCCAAGAGGAATGGTTTTGTCCACTAAAGTTTTGAGTCACCACACGCTCCACTGCTTTGATTGGTGTAACATTAGCTAGAAACAACAAGTGTTTATCCAGATAGCGAAAAGGCACCAGCAAAATAAAATTCAAGGCTCTTATAGTTACAGTTGGAAGTCGGAAATGTACATACACCTTAGCCAAATACATTTAAACTCAGTTTTTCACATATCCTGACATTTAATCCTAGTAAAAATTCCCTGTCTTAGGTCAGTTAGGATCACCACTTTATTTTAAGAATGTGAAACGTCAGAATAGTAGAGAGAATGATTTATTTCAGCTTTTATTTCTTTCATCACATTCCTAATGGGTCAGAAGTTTACATACACTCAATTAGTATTTGGTAGCATTGCCTTTAAATTGTTTAACTTGGGTGAAACGTTACAGGTAGCCTTCCACAAGCTTCCCACAATAAGTTGGGTGAATTTTGGCCCATTCCTCCTGACAGAGCTGGTGTAACTGAGTCAGGTTTGTAGGCCTCCTTGCTCACACAGGCTTTTTCAGTTCTGCCCACAAATGTTCTATGGGATGGAGGTCAGGACTTTGGGATGGCCACTCCAATACCTTGACTTTGTTGTCCTTAAGCCATTTTGCCACAACTTTGGAAGTATGCTTGGGGTCATTGTCCATTTGGAAGACCCATTTGCGACCAAGCTTTAACTTCCTGACTGATGTCTTGAGACGTTGCTTCAATATATCCACATAATTTTCCATCCTCATGATTCCATCTATTTTGTTAAGTGCACCAGTCCCTCCTGCAGCAAAGCACCCCCACAACATGATGCTGCCACCCCAGTGCTTCACGGTTGGGAGGGCGTTCTTCGGCTTTCAAGCCTCCCCCTTTTTCCTCCAAACAAAATGGTCATTATGGCCAAACAGTTCTATTTTTGTTTCATCAGACTAGAGGACATTTCTCCAAAAAGTACGATCTTTGTCCTCATCTGCAGTTGCAAACCGTAGTCTGGCTTTTTTATGGCGGTTTTGGAGCAGTGGCATCTTCCTTGCTGAGCGGCCTTTCAGGTTATGTCGATATAGGACTCGTTTTACTGTGGATATAGATACTTTTGTACCTGTTTTCTCCAGCATCTTCACAAGGTCCTTTGCTGTTGTTCTGGGATTGATTTGCACTTTTCACACCAAAGTACGTTCATCTCTAGGAGACAGAACGCGTCTCCTTCTTGAGCGGTATGACGGCTGCGTGGTCCCATGGTCTTTATACTTGCGTACTATTGTTTGTACAGATGAACGTGGTATTTTCAGGCATTTGGAAATTGCTCCCAAGGATGAACCAGACTTGTGGAGGTCTACAATGTTTTTCTGAGGTCTTGGCTGATTTCTTTAGATTTTCCCATGATGTCAAGCAAAGAGGCACTGAGTTTGAAGGTAGGCCTTGAAATCCATCCACAGGTACACCTCCAATTGACTCAAATTATGTCAATTAGCCTATCAGAAGCTTCTAAAGCAATGACATAATTTTATGGAATTTTCCAAAGGCACAGTCAACTTAGCGTATGTAAACTTCTGACCCACTGGAATTGTGATACAGTGAATTATAAGTGAAATAATCTGTCTGTAAGCAATTGTTGGAAACATGACTTGTGTCATGCACAAATTAGATGTCCTAACCGACTTGCCAAAACTATAGTTTGTTAAGAAGAAATTTGTGGAGTGGTTGAAAAACGAGTTTTAATGACTCCAACCTAAGTGTATGTAAACTTCCAACTTCAACTGTACATGTCCTGATCAAAGTAATTTTAGCCTATCATTTCACTTCCCTTGTGAGAATCATGAGCATGGGCTGACTTGGCTTCGCTGTAACCACAGCTGATTGCGGATTTGCGGCCGCAATTTATTAGGGATGCATATTAGGGATGCACCGATATGAAATCTGTCCGATACCGATATCCAATATTTTCTTTGACGAAAAACCCGATACCGATACCCGATATTTAAAAATGTAGCAGCCTTTTAAGCAGTCTACTACAGTTAACATTTACATTTTAGTCATTTACCAGACACTCTTATCCAGAGCGACTTACAGTAGTGAATGCATACATTTTTTGTTGTTGTTGTGGGAATCGAACCCACAACCCTGGCTTTGCAAACACCATGCTCTACCAACTGAGCTACAGGGTGTTAAATAGTTGACTGACACACACACACACACACACACACACACACACACACACACACACACACACACACACACACACACACACACACACACACACACACACACACACACACACACACACACACACACACACACACACACACACACACACACACACACACACACACACAAAAAAAAGTTATTTTGTTGGCATTTACATATGTCCCAATTACCAGTAAAACATTTTTTTTTAAATTCACTTACAGCTGTAATGTTTTGTTAAATTGTTCATTCGTTTCATTCTCAACCAAGATTTCATCATACATGTCAAGAAGTGAAGTTTCAGCTCTGTCTGTCCGTGGCCTCATGTCGTGTGTCCTCTTCCTCGGTGCGCACTATCACTGTGTCTGTTTCCATCTTCTCCAGCTGTGTCTAATATTTCCCATAAATCCTGTTTCTTGTCTGCGTTGAAGTAGCAGTCCTTGTACCTAGCATCAAGCATGGTGGCGACACAGTATAGAGGCTCAGAGAGAATACCACCGACTCGCTTGTTCACAGCCTCTAGTAGAGTACTTTTGCAAGTTTTAACCCCACGGTCTGTGTTAGCAGTTTTGTTCTACGAAATCCTCGTCGACCCACTGTGCTGTCAGACTCAGCATGCTCATGGGCAGTGTCCGAAATTAACTTTTTGTCTCACCTGCCAAGGGTACTGGTAGATGAAAAAAATCCACCAGCCAAGCATATTTTTTACCAGACAAAATAATAAATTGCCTTTTCGTGTCACAAATACATTCATTTCAGTACATGTTGAATACAAACTTAAAGAAGCCAGATCAAAATTTGAAACAACATTTTTATATATTGATCAACGGTTAATCAAATCAAGTTTATTTGCAGAGCACATTTAAAAACTGTAGTTGACCAAAAGTGCTGTACAGAGTGAAAACACGCCAATCACAATGAAATAAACAAAACATATCAGATACAACCAATAAGAGTACATAGCAGTGAAAATAGGGCAACAGCAATTGTAAAATACAATTATGAGAAGTGCAGTGGACATAGAACTGGTGCTCTCCTGATACAAAGGGGAAACAGGTCTACAAATCCTTTACTTTGAGTAGAAATACCCTGATTAAATACAGATAAAAAAGAGGCTTATCAGATGCTGGTTAATTTTGGCTGTGGCTAGATTTAAGAGGTGAACCAAAGCTATTTTGAGGTGAACCAAAGCTTATCAACGTCTGAGAAATAACCTACAATACTGGACCACGTCTGCTAAATAGACTTAAAAACTCGCTACAAAAAGTACTAGTCTAGCTACAAGAGTAACAACATTTTCACTTACTCGCAGATCCACTCGAAGTCAGAAAGTGGTCTCGCCTTCTTGCCAATGGCATGTACAGTCCTAAACAGTATCTTCATCTTCGTGCTGGTCTGTTCTGACATTGCCATTAGCGCCGTCACAGAGGCTGTCAAGAGGAGAGGCTCCGATTGAGGCCGGGACATAGACACGCAGGCAATGTGACACTTGCTGTGTGCATGGTCACAAATGTTCTCCAGCTTCATAATTCTATTTATGATGACAAATTAGTTGTTTCTGCTTTTATCTTTAGCATACTGGCGACACACAGAACAACTCATCACCACAGCCTCCGCATCATACTGTAGCCAGCCTCTTGAAACTCCTTTATCGCCAAACCTCTATTTCTCACAAAACTTTCTTTATGTGATTCATCCTCCTTTTTGTCGGTGGGTTTTCGTTTTAAAGTTGGCTTACTCCAGGTAAATGTCGCCACATAACAGCTATTTAATGAACGGTAGCTAGCAGCAGACCCGTGGCAAGTGAGCGATGTCGAGTAGCCGATGTACCGTACGGTAAACAGTGCCGTGAAACTAGGAGCACTAGAGATGGTCTGTGGTAAGCTGGCAAACATAAGTAATTTCCTCCGAGCCATCATGCCAGATATTTTATTACATTACTATTTTGGTACAAACATTTACCCGCCAGTGTGGCGGATAGCCTTCTGAGATTCTCGCTAAATGGAAAATCTACCCGCATTTGGCGCTTGGCAGGTGTTTATTTCGGGTGTTCATGCTCATGGGGCTGACATCGCTGTTACAAATGTCAGTCGTAAAGCTAATAGCAGTGACGCCCATAGCAAGTAGCTCATGGATGTGCGTTTCAACAATACTGTGTAACTACGGTAGGGCAACATCTGAGGTCGAGGTGCTCGACCAGTCAGCGGGAGCCAACATCATCCACAACAGAGAACGTTTGATTGTCAAGGGCAATGAATTTCATTATCTTGGCGTTAATGGATTTCGCCTTTGAGTTGTCTCACTGAAATTCTCTTACTCTTTCAAATGACTGCTTGACATGAACTTGTTTAGTTTTTTTCTGCTTTTGTTCTAAGTAGTCGCTGAACGTCTGGGGGTGATGCACTTTCAAATGAGTAATAAAGTTTGTGGTATTGAAAGATTTCACTTTCTCCCCTCCTCGGGAACTAATAGCACCACAAACATTGCATATGGCCTTTTTGTTATCTTCCTTTGAAACTTCAAAATAGATCCACACAGCAGACATTGTGGGCTAGGTTAGGAATGCTGTGTTGCACGTGTAGCGCTGTATTTTCCGTGGCGTCATTACGTCATCTACCTACGTTATATAGGTATGTACGTCAGCTTTGACATCGGTTTTGCACGTTGACATTAAACTAGACATCGGGCCGATGCCGACATTTTTAGCTAATATCGGCCGATTCCGATATGCTTACCGATATATCGTGCATCCCTACAATTTATGGAAGATGCCAAAACTTGAGATAACAATAGATGGCGAAGTCAAAGACAGGCCAGCGGTTCCCATCTGTGGCGAAGTTTTCCCTAAATCAATACTTATGACTATCCAGCTCGAGAACCAGCCATAAGCCTTGTTCACATTGGCAGTTTGAAGAAACTCAAATTCAATTTCTTTGCATATCCGATTCTGTTCTTTTTCCTGCAGTCTGAACAGCAAAAAAGCACCAAGTACAGATATTTCACGCCACACCTTCGTAGGTGGTTTGAAGTCAGATACAAATCTGATTCCTGGCCATGTGACTTGTCATAATGGTCAAATCTGAATTGCATGCAAAACATGCAATTCATGTGGGGGGCTGATTTGTGCAGCCCTGTTAACCTCCTTCTCACATAAGAGTGAGGTTAGTGAGAGCAGGGGGAGGGTGGACAGTGGTGACAGTACAATAACCAGACACAGTGCAGATGCTCAGGTTACATTCCATCCATACTTCCACTGCAGAGAGGACAAGCAACAACACCCGTCAGACCCAGAGCTAATCCAGTCCCACTATGAAGCAGCATAATCAAGATGTCACACTACTGCACATGGGGCACAGGTCTACGGCTAGCTAACACAGCTGCTCCATCGCCCCTGTCATTGCTCCATCCTTACGAAAAATAAGAACATTTTAGAAGCAGGAGGTGTACGCAGTGAAGTCTAGTGCTCTCAGTTTGATTCATTGTCAATGTTCATCTGTAGCATGCCATCTGTCTGTTACCATCTATCAATCTATGTCCCATTTATTTGTCGGTGTTTAGGTCTACCATCACTGATATGGCTTTAAAATAAAGAGCGTGCAAAAATTGCGCATCGGCCATTGCACGTGCACTAGGCTTCATTGCAAAGTTTATTTAGGACATTACATTTACTATTAGATTAATACATGGCTATTAGCAATAGGTGTTATAGAGTTAGTGATCAAGCTAATGTGTTTTGAGTTTCCACTTCCTCAGGTGGTGAATGAGCATCAATTGATTTAGGCCTATATAATATTAATGCATATAAAGACGAAGGCAAATTTATGTCTATTAAACAAACAAATCAGACCCTATTTTGACAGTAAAATAACACAAATAGCCTAATTGTCAACCCAGAATTCATGATAGTCACTGGATTAAGTTGGACAACAAAATATTTTGAATGAAGCATTCTTGCTTGGAAATGTTAGATGTAACAACTTATTTATTTAATACCATCTCAGTAGTCTATTAGACTTTCTTAAAGTATTGTGAATGACTTTATAAGATGAATGAAATTAATTATATTGTGCGACACTGCGAAACACATTTTTTGGGTGCCACCAAATCATGGGCTTGTCCCACCAACTGAAAAAGTTAGTGGCACCAGTGACACCAGGGGAAAATATTAGTCCGGAGCCATGATGATGTCAGGGTTGACTGGACAGGGCCTTTTAACATTAGAACCACCTGGCCTTTCAGCCTTCATGTACCCACTAGAGAACATAGCTGGGCGTTCCATTTAGCATATGCACATCAACCCGCAAGGTGTACAAACATAAGCGCCAACACTTGATAAATAGTGCATAAACTATTGTAAATGATGAATTGAATGAAGAAATATAAACATAAAAAAGGATATGTTTTATATAATTCTACAAAGTCCTAGAAAAAACCTAGGCCTATAGCCTATTTTCAATTCCCTTACAATAAAAAATTATGTAATCTATTTGATCAACTTTATTTGTAGATTTGATTAGTAATAGAGTTATAGTAATTAATGAAGTTCAGTTACAGCTTATTTTTGACAAAGTAGAAACTAAAAATATTATAATAATATAACCAGCCAGTTGCACAGGTGAAATTGTTTGCCATTTTCCTAAACAAAAGCACAAGAACAATTGTAAAGGATAAATAGCATAAAGAAATATTTTTGTTAATATATTCATGACAAGATATAAAAAGTCATTTGTTGATTGAATGGGACACTGTATTGTGTCCTTATATGTGTGCCTTTACACATGAATCAATCTCCTCTTCATGCTTTGGGTCCACAGTCAGCACACAGCGTTGGGGCTTTGTGTGAGCAAACCCCACCAACAAAATCCCACCACTGTGTGGGGCACTGCACACAGTTCTCATGGGCCTTGTTTCGTGTGCACCTGCCGCAGGTGTCGCATAATCTCTCTGAAGCGGTTGCGTGGAATGCTCCACCCCATACCTATCAGACCAAAATGACTCCACATCAATGCTCTTCCACCATGTGCCCCGCAGACATATAAAGGTCCAATAAATGCTTTGAGTCCAGACATGTCCCACATACTGTTTCCTTTACTGTGCGCATGAGCAACAGTACAATCGCTGATGTGCTGCAACATCTACACGTCACATACCGTAAACTCGTCACTCTTTTCTTCCCAAACCGTGCCATCCCTCCCCAATTCCAGTCTCATCGTGGCAGTTGAGATCACTACCTCAGTTGGCTCTGTTCTGGTTTTTCTGCGGCGAGGTTCAGGCATCGGAGGCGAAGGATCGAAGTGAACATCAGAATCAGATTTAGACTCTTCATCAGCAACGTCGATTTCAAGATCCGATCCTCCATCCTACTCATCTAAATGCTGCAGCATTTGCAATGCTGTCAGTGCGTACATTAGTTTGTTTCGGCTTGCCATTGTGAACTACACACATTATTTTGTACTCAGTGTCTGATTTGACTCTCAAGAGGGGAAATTATATACCATTTCCAGCCTTTCATAATAAAATAATTAGACCACCCACAATTCTTCATCATCATTACACTATTGTTCTAAATTCCATCCTCATCATTCAGATGAAATTCAATCACCTTTTCACCCTCCTCATCATTCAGTTCATTGAAGTCAAATGCAGCATTATCTGTTTCTATCTGATTTCTATCGCCCACTCATCCACCGACAACAGAATAGAATATTTTAATTGTACGTTTAGTATGTTACTCTTTTTTGCTTAGTAGCCAGAGCAATGCTGCCGTGCGAGTGGTCTTGTGCTGAATGCATGGGCAGCATAGATATTCTTGGAAAAAGTTAAATTTGGAAATCTTGAATTTTGAGAGATATTTGATGAAGGTGGGTGTCATAGAAACTGCAGAACATGTTCTTTCTGATACTATAGAAATCAAAATGTTTTATCTGCATGTGACTGAAGGAGGATTTGATAAAGTAAGCTGTGTGTGAATATTTCTGAAGGCACTGGGCAAGAGAAAAAAAACGTCGTAATTAATTTTGAATTCAGGCTGTAACAACAAAATATAGAATAAGTCAAGGGGTATGAATAAGTCAAGGGGCGGCAGGTAGCCTAGTGGTTTGAGTGTTGGGCCAGTAACCGAAAGGTTGCTAGATCGAATCCCCGAGCTGACAAGGTAAAAATCTGTTGTTCTGCTTCTGAACAAGGCAGTTAACCCACTGCTCCTAGGCCGCCATTGTAAATAAGAATGTTCTTAACTGACTTTCCTAGTTAAATAAAGGAAAAATAAAAATGAATACTTTCTAAAGGCACTGTATATAATGTCAAGCGTGCCAATGATGAAGCATTCTGTGCTGAACAAGACCTTTTGGCTACCTACTGGCTTGAGGAGCTTTCAGGAACGCTGAATTTACTGTTTCCTATTGTATTTGTCCAGTTTGTGTGCCATGCCAATGTGCTTTGAAGAATTTAAGTGACGCTTGGGTGAGCTGATGAATACAACAATAATAGCCTGCCACCACTCAAGAGCACCCAATGTCTGGACCAGAGGGGACACGGTTCCCACAAAGGGTGGGGATTTAAAGGCCATGATAATAAGCTACCCTTGCTAGCTAGCTACGTCGTGAGTCATCATGCCTACACAGTGTTATTCATATAGCAACTAACATTATCTACCTCTTCAAAATGTAGACTATCTGCTAACTAGCCTGTTACAGTAAACAATGGTCAACGTTATGCTTCAATGTTCTCTTTAGTTAACTAGCATAGTTATAGGTTAGCTATCTGCATGTCATGCTCCTCGTCAAGCCGACGTTGGCGTCCTTAGCTAGCTAATTTTACACATGGACATGACTAGCTAAAAATGTGTTGCTATTAATGTGACTTTATTCATATGGAATTATATAACGTGCTGCTTGGCAATCCCTGTTAGTTAATGCTGAGCGGGTAGGTAGGTAGCTAGCGCTTGACCATTTAGCTAGCTAAGTTAACTAACGTTAGCTGTGTTCGCTTTCTCCAAGAAAACATTCGAAATGCAACCGTTGAGATGCAGACTAACAGTACTCACCTCCTGCTCAGTGTCCCCCTGCTCAGACACACAGATTTCACTGGGCAGTTCAGCCAGATCCGTGACCCGAATCAGTCCATCGTGAAGGAAAATAGTCTCTTCCTTCACTGACAACCACTGGGACGAATCCACGGCCCCGGAGCCCATCTCTCTCTCCTCCGAGAAAAATGCTAGAAAGGTTGAACATTAAAACAAATCCAATCCGAAATGACAACAACACTACCCGACAGACATGCTGTCAGTCAGATGAGAAACTCAGACCTACTCCGATCCAGCTAGCTAGCTTGGTAACGCCAATCGTACTACCAAATATTTGTGGGTACCACTTTGCTGCTAAGGGTGCTAGCTATCGAGGCTTGCTAGCGAACATAGGTCAGCCAGCTGATCAGACTGTGTGGGGCAGGCTCTTTCTTCAGCTACCAACTGTACCATTGAGCATATCGTACTGTCTTTACAGAGCAGTGGGCGTGACACTGTCTCTAAACCGTAATATTTAGAGCATAGTTTAGTAATTGACTGTCTTCTCCAGCTGAACACGAAGTCTGAGCATAACCAAAACACGATAAGAATGCAGGAAAAACGGCTCCGATGATGGTCCAACAACGGATTATTAGTGGCCGGACAGATAATGGAAACCCCACAGCTGTCGATGAGACGCCATGTTTCTTAGGCCAACAGTTACTGTTCCCAGCATACATTGCGATTTAGCCTACAATAAACATGTCAACAAATTGAACCCCCTAATATGAATTTATTATCAATACTAAGATTATATGTATCGTCATAGTTTGTTTAATACTCATGGTTTAATTTGTACATTTTCTGATTGTGGTGACAATGTTGGTAAATTATGACAACCTGACACAATATTCAAAGCAAAAGCCTTTAGGTATGAAGTGCAACACTGTTTACACTACACAATTCAACATTATCCACTGATGACACTCAAAATAAAAAACAATTATTCATTAATATGTGTAAAGGTAGGTGGTCAATCGCCTTACTGTTAAAGGTACGAGGGCGCCACCTCCTGAGCATTTTTTAAGGCTCTTGGCTGAAAGATAGTGCACCTTTACAACATTAGGGAAGCTTGTAATCTGAGATAACGAAAAACAGATATTAGTTATATTTAGGTGCTTTAATCGAGAAGTACATAGACTTAATATAAATATATTAAATGAAAACCATTTGTCAGGGGTCTTCTCACAATTCACAACTCTAGTTATTATTTAGTTATTATCTAGTTATTATCATTATTTACAGTTGAAATCAAAGGTTTAGGGTTTGGATCAGGATGGTATTTCGAGCAGCAACACAAGTCCGTTTTGCATAAGGCTTGCAAAACTTACAGGTTGATGTTAGACAGATGTATTGCATACTGTATACACGATACAAAATTATTCCCATTCTGGTAACTGGTAAGGGGGCTGATGTTTGGGAGACATCAGCCTAGGTTTTTTGGGGCTCAATGATCCTTAGACATAGTTTATAGAGGCGAACAGGAGTCCCTCTTTTTGTATCTTTACTTGTGCCCTGAGCGTTGTCTTCCTCTTTCCTCCATATTTTAAAATACTTGAATTAGGCCCCCCCCCACAATTTTTTTATTATTATTTTTTTAATATAAAATAAAAAATATTATATGTTAAGATCCCACAAGCACTGTTTCAACTGTATACAGTATACTGCTATAGCCTATTTATTATTGTTATCACATTGGCACTAGGTAGAACAGTGACACATTGCGTGTAACAATTAGCAATAATCAGCTTTGTGAAGAGATCACATTAAAAAGTCTAAGAGCCAGTTGTGGCTCTTTGCAAATATATCACGTTTTAATTGAGCCAACCTTTTCCCCAAAGACAGTCTTTTAAACTTCACACATCAAGGCAGAATAGAGACACAAAGTCCTGCAGGACGGATAGGAGAATCTTGGTCCTCTCCAAGTATCTGATCTGACCAGCCAGCAATGTGGTGGAGGAAGCGGAGAGAGATCGAGGGACAGAGGAGAATGATGATCCAAGTAGACAGTCAGTGGATAAGAATTAAGAGATGTTGAGAGAAATACGCAAACAATTTCAGAAAGGAAATAGGGGGGACACAGTTTGCTGGTGTGTGTGTGTGTATACATACGTGTGTGTATGCATGCGTGTGTGCGTAAGAGATGTGTTAATGCATAAAGTAGTTATCTAATCCATTTCAAGGAAGGTAACTAACTGCAAGTTAGAGCAGATCCTCTTAATTAATCACAGTAAATCTAAGAGTGAAAGAGCTCAATATAGAGCCACAAATGTGCCAGAGTGCAAGATTGTACTGTATGTACCGGTATACGGCTACTGTCTCACCTGCGGGTGCAATCACAATGGTACAGTCTTTGATTCCATGTTGTGAAGATCATCTCTCTTCTCCAGAGGGGGAATATTGTATTTACATTCATCCAAATGCTTGAGGGTCCCACAAAGGAGCAGGCTATCTGTAACACAGAGAATAACAGAACATGGTGTAGCTACATGAGTCATGATGATGTAACTGATAAATTACACAATTACGACCTTTCCCTTCAATCAGATCCATACTGCTTTATATCTATATAGACAAAGCCACATCGTTTGTTATCCTCCATGGCTGAATTTTTACTGAGGCAGTTTGTATTATACTTCACAACACAAAACCACTGTTTGTGATCAGGTGGTTTTCTTGGTTATAATATTGTCCATGCTATGGACCCTAACTATTCAAAACCACCTTTTTAATCTTCTTCTATGATATCATGGCGGTCCGCAAACAATCGTTTAGGTGCATGCCGCCACCTACCGTGCTGGAATGTACGATCAATCATGATCTGCCCAATTCTGTACTACCATGAATTCAAAAAATTAAAATCCCTACTAACTTCTACCATATACTCCCACTCCCCCCAAAACCCCTCCCCAACCCCCCTAAACTTGATCTACATCATACTGAAACACTCCACCCTTGGGATTGTTCAGCATGTCAACAACGATTTCAACAGCAACATCTATCTACTATTTTGCAGTCTCCACAATAATCTTCAACCTGGCATTTCTGCTTTCCACAACCCAAGTCGTATTGATAACCTTACAAATAAAAGCTATGAAGCCAACTTTATTCATTATCAAAGTGACCTTTGACACCGCACATTCATGAGCACAAGATTTCTGAACAGGCCTCCAAACCATGCCAGGACCAGCAGAAACACTAGACCCGACAGTAGGTCCACTTATTACAGGAGCAGCCATGGAAGCTCCATCATTCCACATTGTAGTTCCACCAATCTGTCTCACAGCCTCTGCATATGATACATTATGACTAATTCTATATCTCAGAGCCTCTCTCTGCACCTGGCATCCACCAAATGCTGCACTATGTTCCCCCCACAATTCCAACACTTAACCTTCACATTGCTCCCACATTTACCATAATCATGTTCCCCTCCACACTTGACACATCTTTCCTTCCTTTACATTGAACAGTGTGTCCCATTCTTTGGCATTTAAAAAATGGGGATGGGACAAATTCTCTGACATTGAAACTAAGGAATCCTAGCTGTACTTTCCCAGACATAACCTTCTCAAACCTCAGCAGCACTGATAGGCTTTCACTTATTTGAACTTCTTTCCTACTGATTAACCTTTTGGCCTCAATCACTCTTCCTCCCTTCACATTTTCTTTAATATCATCTATGGACATAGATATTGGGACCCTAGTAATGACTCCCTTAAATCTAGCATAAAGACAAGGGACATGGCTTTTAATCTTCGTCAAATTAAGCTTTTCCATTTTCAGAATCTTCTCTTGCTGGGCCTGGCTACCACAAACTATTAGCAATCTGCCATTTCCAATGAATCAAGATACTTTCACTTCAACTACCTCTTTCTCTACAGCATTAGTTAGTCGGATAGGGTGTAAGTGTGGTCTCATCAAACACTATCACCACTTTCTACTCCAACACATCATTACTCTTGCTTCCTACTTTGGCCTTCTTTATGCTTTCTTAACTAGACGCTCCACTGCTTTCTGTATCATGATCTCTCTTCTTCCTATGTCTTTCCACTACAGACCATTCTGGTCCTTGACCCTCATCCTCCCACTCCATAACATCAGAACTGACACCCATATTGTTTGCATTCCAGCACAGCTGTTGCTTCACCAACTTTTTCTCCATTTTGTCCGCACTACTCGCCGCCATTTCCGACAAACTCATATCTTTCTGACAGATAAGATCTAAACCAGGCCAGAACTTGTCCGTGTAGACCAATTTGGGTTTCCAATCTCTCCAAAAGAATGTGGTAATCGATGGTATCAAAAGCAGCACTAAGGTCTAAGAGCACGAGGACAGATGCAGAGCCTCGGTCTGACGCCATTAAAAGGTAATTTACCACCTTCACAAGTGCCATCTCAGTGCTATGATGGGGTCTAAAACTAGACTGAAGCGTTTCGTATACATTGTTTGTCTTCAGGAAGGCAGTGAGTTGCTGCTCAACAGCTTTTTCCCCAAAAATTGAGAGGAATGGGAGATTCGATATAGGCCAATAGTTTTATTTTTCTGGGTCAAGGTTTGGCTTTTGCAAGAGAGGCTTTATTACTGCCACTTTTAGTGAGTTTGGTACACATCCGGGAGATAGAGAGACATTTATTATGTTCAACATAGGAGGGCCTAGTACAGGAAGCAGCTCTTTCAGTAGTTTAGTTGGAATAGGGTCCAGTATGCAGCTTGAAGGTTTAGAGGCCATGATTATTTTTCATCAATATTTCAAGAGATATAGTATTAAAAAACTTGAGTGTCTCCCTTGATCCTAGGTCCTGGCAGTGTTGTGCAGACTCAGGACAACTGAGCTTTGGAGGAATACGCAGAAGAGTCCGTAAATTGCTTTCTAATGAGCATGATCTTTTCGTCAAAGAAGTTCATGAATTTATCACTGCTGAAGTGAAATCCATCCTCTCCTGGGGAATGCTGCTTTTTAGTTAACTTTGCGACAGTATCAAAAACACATTTTGGATTGTTCTTATTTTCCTCAATTAAGTTGGAAAAATAGGATGATCGAGCAGCAGTGAGGGCTCTTCGATACTGCACGGTACTGTCTTTCCAAGCTAGTCGGAAAATCTCCAGTTTGGTGTAGCGCCTTTGCCGTTCCAATTTTCTGGAAGCTTGCTTCAGAGCTCGGGTATTTTCTGTATACCAGGGAGCTAATTTCTTATGACAAATGTTATTGTTTTTTAGGGGTGCTACTGAATCTAGGGTATTACGCAAGGTTAAATTGAGTTCCTCAGTTAGGTGGTTAACTGATTTTTTTTGCGATTGAGATGTGCCGCGCTGCTCTACTTAGCTCTATGGAATTGTTTTAAGGTCATACCAAGGATCATTTTATAACCACCAGCATCCAGAATAAACAAAGAATGGGTACAAAACCCGTCGCGCACCAGACAACAATGTGCACAAGCACTTACAAACAACCAATACCACACAAAGACATGGGGGGAACAGAGGGTTAAATACACAACACGTAATGAGGGAATGAAAAAGAGGTGTGTGGGAAAACAAGACAAAACAAATGGAAAATGAAAAATGGATCGGCGATGGCTAGAAGTCCGGTGACGTCGACCGCCGAACACCGCCCGAACAAGGAAAGGAACCGACTTCGGCAGAAGTTGTAACAGTTCCCCCCTTGATGCGCGGCTACAGCAGCGCACCGACACCGGCCTCGGGGACGACCTGGAGGGCGAGGTGCAGGGCGATCCGGATGGAGACGGTGGAACTCCCGCAGCATTGAAAGGTCCAACACGTCCTCCACCGGAACCCAGCATCTCTCCTCCGGACCATACCCCTCCCAGTCCACGAGGTACTGAAGGCCCCTCGCCCGACGCCTCGAATCCAGTATAGAACGAACGGAGTACACCGGGGCCCCCTCGATGTCCAGAGGGTGTGGAGGAACCTCCCGCACCTCAGACTCCAGGAGCGGGCCAACCACCACCGGCCTGAGGAGAGACACATGGAACAAGGGATTAATACGGTAATCGGGGGGAGCTGTAACCTGTAACTCACCTTGTTCAGTCTCCTCAGGACTTTAAATGGCCCCACAAACCGCGGACCCAGCTTCCGGCAGGGCAGGCGGAGGGGCAGGTTTCGGGTCGAGAGCCAGACCCGGTCCCCCGGTGCGAACACCGGGGCCTCACTGCGGTGACGGTCTGCGCCGGCTTTCTGGCGCAGCACGGCGCGCTGAAGGTGAACATGGGCGGCTACCCATGTTTCCTCCAAGTTACAGTTGTCCACCGGAACCAGTCGTCCACCGCAGGAGCCTCGGTCTGACTCTGATGCCAAGGAGCCAGAACCGGCTGATACCCCAGTACGCACTGGAAGGGGGAGAGGTTAGTGGAGCAGTGGCAGAGTGAGTTCTGGGCCACCACCATGACGGACCCTCCACTTCCAAATCGATCCCACTCCAGAGTACAGGCCTCGGTTTAACGCTCATTCCTTCGACGATAAACCCGAATCCGACCTTCACCCCAAAACCACGACTCGTCAGTGAAGAGCACTTTTTGCCAGTCCTGTCTGGTCCAGCGAAGGTGAGTTTGTGCCCATAGGCGACGTTGTTGCCGGTGATGTCTGGTGAGGACTTGCCTTACAACAGGCCTACAAGCCCTCAGTCCAGCCTCTCTCAGCCTATTATGGACAGTCTGAGCACTGATGGAGGGATTGTGCGTTCCTGGTGTAACTCGGGCAGTTGTTGTTGCCATGTCCCGCAGGTGTGATGTTCGGATGTACCAAACAGACGTGGTCTGCCACTGCGAGGACGATCAGCTGTCCGTCCTGTCTCCCTGTAGCGCTGTCTTAGGCGTCTCATAGTACAGACATTGCAATTTATTGCCCTGGCCACATCTGCAGTCCTCATGCCTCCTTGCAGCATGCCTAAGGCACGTTCACGCAGATGAGCAGGGAGGGACCCTGGGCATCTTTCTTTTGGTGTTTTTCAGAGTCAGTAGAAAGGCCTCTTTAGTGTCCTAAGTTTTCATAACTGTGACCTTAATTGCCTACCGTCTGTAAGCTGTTAGTGTCAGGAGGCTGAAGAAATTTGTTTTGTCACCAAAAACACTCACAAAGTTTTACAAATGCACAATTGAGAGTATCCTGTCGGGCTGTATCACAGCCTGGTACGGCAACTGCTTCCGCCCACAACTGTGAGGCTCTCCAGAGGGTGATGCGGTCTGCACAACGCATCACCAGGGGCAAACTTCCTGCCCTCCAGGACACCTACATCACCCGATGTCACAGGAAGGCCAAAAAGATCATCAAGGACAACAACCACCCGAGTCATTGCCTGTTCACCCCACTATCATCCAGAAGGCGAGGTCAGTACAGGTGCATCAAAGCTGGGACCGAGAGACTGAAAAACAGCTTCTATCTCAAACAGCCATCACTAATATTGAGTGGCTGCTGCCAACATACAGACTCAAATCTCTAGCCACTTTAATAATTAGATGTAATAAATGTATCACTAGTCACATTAAACAATGTCACTTTATATAATGTTTCCATACCCTACATTACTCATCTCATATGTATATACTGTACTATATACCATCTATTGCATCTTGCCTATGCCGCACGGCCATCGCTCATCCATATACTTATATGTACTTATTCTTATTCATCCCTTTACACTTGTGTGTATAAGGTAGTTGTTGTGAAATTGTTAGATTACTTGTCAGATATTACTGCACTTTTGGAACTAGAAGCACAAGCATTTCGCTACATTCGCATTAACATCTGCTAACCATGTGCATGTTACCAATAACATTTGATTTGATTTGATGTAGGTGTGCAATAATGTATTCTTTGGCCCTGGTAGGGGCCACGAATGTGTTCTGCTCGCCGGAGGGAGTAGTGATCTTCAGCACTACTGGGTAGAGAATGCCAAACTTGCTGTTCAGACAGGGATGTAGGAGCCCCCTCACCTCGTTGAAGGCTGACCTCTTCTTCATGACTGCCGCCGTGAAGTCCAGGTAAATGTGAATCTTCTGGCTGTCGTAGGTGATGGGAGCCACTCATGTAGCCTTACAGAGAGCATCCTCCTTCTCCTGAAGGTAATGGAATTTGTCCTCACCGAAGAATGGGGCAGCTACCCGTTCTTCGGTGAGGACTGTAAGCTTCTGTGCGCACGGTCAAGGGTGGGGGCGTAATCAAGGCCTAGAATTTCCTGTAGCAGTTTAGCTATGAACAGGGTAGATTGCAATCCGCCTACGGATTAAGTCCCTCTCTCACACCGAAAATGCAACACTTCCCCCAGTGCTGCCTGTTCTCAAGGTTCTCCACCTTGGAAGTAAGTTTGACGACATCTGATGATAGCTGGTTGACTTGCTCTTCCAGTGTCACTACTTTGTCAGAGTAAGTATTTGTGCCTTCCAGGCTATTCGGATGGGTTTCACTAAGTCTTCTTTAACGAAGTCAATCTTTGTGTTGACCTCAGTGGCGAGAGTGGCTATTTGTGTGGATAGGTCAGTGGATAGTGACTCCACCTTAGCCAGCACCGTCTGTTCAGACTTAACGATAGCCACCATTACCTTGGCTAGGTCGGGGGGATCAGAGTCCGTGTCAGTGTCCGGTGAGACCTAGGCTTTTGTGTTTCGTGGCCGTTGTTGTTTCGACATTTTATAATGAAAAGGCCAAAAATGTATGAAAAAATTGCCAAATTTGTGAATTGAGTTTGATTCCTAATTAAATGTTACAAAAGTAACACAGTAGGGAAGGTGTTGGTCAAGAATTAATAGTAAATTGTTCACCCTGGACAGGAGCACCGAGAAAACGGTCACCAGCTCCCCAAATTACATGTATCTAACCCCTTATTTTTGGCACTAAGCAGTCTCCATATATACTTCCATTATTTTAACTGGTAAAGGTGGACCTTCAGACAAGTCTTGTGAGGCCTGTGGTTGAGCAAAACAGCCGACATGTAAGTGTTCGTGATGTCTCATGGTCTGACAAACACCGCTCTAGCGCTGTCACCTTTCACCGCAGATGCGGAAACGTGAGATAGGCGGATGCGGTGGATTGAGACGCATCCAATGCTGAGACCACCGGACAGCTGATGAAACTGTGGGTTTGTACAACCAAATCATTTCTGCACAAACTGTCAGAAACCGTCCCAGGGAAGCTCATCTGTGTGCTCGTCATCCTAAACCAAGGTCTTGACCTGACTGCAGTTCGGCCTCCTAACTGACTTCAGTTTGTCTGTTTCAGTCAGCTGACAAACACTGCTCTAGCTCTGTCACCTTTCACAGCAGATGCGGAAACGTTATGTAGGCGGTTGCGGTGGATTGAAACGCATCCAATGCAAAAAAACCCCCATATATCTCTAGCTTAAACAGACAGATTTTTATAGGGATTTTTGTATTATGCTAATTTGATTTCCACGGGGGAGCAGACATCGACCTTAGGGGGTGCTGCAGCACCCTCAGCACCCATACTTCCTGCGGCTATGCATGGGGGTTATATCATTTTCCATATAAATGGAAGACAGGTCTCAGACAATTTCGTATTATTCTGTACGTAAATCCGAGACACTAGTATGATATGTTACGTTTCATATGGTATGTATTAATTTGTGGATGTCCATCACCGATTTCGCATGATATGTTACGAATTACAATTCCTTTTATATGTTACAAATTTGCGAAACGTACTATATGTTACGAATTCTAGCTAATTGGCTAACGTTAGCTTAAGGTTAGGGTTAGGGGAAGGGTTAGCTAAAAGGGTTAAAGTTAGGGTTAGGATTAGCTAACATGCTAAGTAGTTGCAAGTATCTAAAAAGTCGTAACTAGTTGAAAAGTTGCTAAAATGCTAAAGTTATCAGGGATGAGATTTGAAATCACAAACTTTGGGTTGCTAGACATTTGCGCTGTACAACCCACCCCCGACCAACCACCCTACTTTAGTTTTTGCCTTAAGTGACCATCTGTCTTATGTTTCCATACCAAACATAACATATCATACTAATGTCAGTGTGCCGGATTTATATTTACTATGTTACGTCTAGTCTATGAGATCAGGCTGAATGCACACGTAACAAATCTGATACAGCAGCCTTGTCGACTTGCTTCACACAGTAGTTTAGAATGAAGTCAATAAACAAGAGTTTGGGGTGGAAGAAGTCACCACTGGTTGGAGAAATCAGAGAAGGCTACAGGTGTAAGGTGAGGTGATCGGTGATGTATTAAAATTACACACCCTCCTCACTTTATGATTAAATAAGAGAAATGGTATGAATGCAGTAGCATTAAGAAGATAAGTACAGTAGCCTATACAGTTGACTCCAATTGTCATCAAGAGGTTGTAGCCTAAAACTTAGTAGCCTACATCATCTCGAAGGAATGGAACATTTAAATTGAACCTGTCCCTACCTGCATAGGCTACCATACAAAAAATGAGACCTACTATATTTGTAATCAACAGCCTTTATTTTCATGGGATCTAAAAGTTTCCTTTGATATTTTAATTGCAGTCTTGATGTTAAATTATTGTCTTGGTTTCAATGCCAGAGGCAAGCGCCAGAATCATTGTGATCGCAGTGACACAACACTGAAAAAACTTGCCTTCAAATGACAGGTATGCTTTTAACCTCTCCATACACTCAGGTATTATTTGGGGTATGAAAGTCATATGGGGAATCAAACCCGTTTATAGGCTACATTAAAAATACTTTTACTATGAGTGCATTTTTTAAGCGGAAAATGTAACTTACATTTTTGTTTTTACTTCTAGGTATGTATTCAAATACTGTATATTGTATAAGACATACCCATTATGCCCACTAATGGCACCACATCAAGTAAATTAGTTTGCATCAGGCTGGTGAGGAGAGCTATAGGAGACAGGCTCATTGTAATGGCTGGAATGGAATTAATGGAACGGAGTCAAACATATGGGAACCATATGTTTGATGATTTTGGTACCACTCCATTAATTCCATTTGAGCCCGTCCTCCTATAGCTCCTCTCACCAGCCGCCTCTGGTTTGCATGTAACAACTTTATCACTTGGATTCCAAATCATTGTCTTCACTTGGTAAAAAGTAGGATAAACACTTTGAGACCTGATGCAAAAGAAAAATTGACAAGCAAGTAGCATCAACACCACAAAGAAACACAACCTACTTATTATCACACCACAAAGACCAAAGACAGTACACAAGATAATGATCTCAAGTTTGTCCATTTCAGTTAGCTTTTATTGATCTGTGTAAACCTAACTCCTTGTAAAATCTTTACATGCAAATTCATTTGCAAACATACATAGATATTTATATTTATTTTCTCTCCAGTGCATGCACTACTTATTTACAGTTACATAAATAAAACCAACAAATCATTTCATTAAATACAGTAGGCAGAAAAAAATAGAGAACAGTTGTATCCTCTTTTGGTTTAGAGATACTATCTAGAAGAGAAAATAGAAACTAATGAAGGTTAAAGACCACTGAACTGGTTCAAGAACAGAACAGGTAGGCTACAGTAGTACTGTAGAACCAGTGAAAATCAAGTGCATACGCAACAAAATAATGTTGAAATTGTGGCCACTGGTGGACAGCCAGACAACACAGTTCAGACAGGCTCTAATTACTGCGTGAGCCCCTGGTTTTACCCATCAAAGGAGGAGACAGAGCACTTGGTGAAAAGGCATCACTCTATGGATGAGATTAATCTCCATTAATATCCTGCCTTCAGGTACTAGACGGTGAGATCCATTTGTTAATGTGCCCTCTGAGTGTCATCTGAGCTCTGGGTACAGGGTCCTAGCTGTGCTCTCATCCCCGTCACATTACCAAGCTGAGGATGCTCCGAAGAGAGGCTAAAGTAGCCTGTCACATGAACTAATTTATAATCCATTGGAAACCAAATGAAAACAGCAATAGTCCTAATACTCATGCAGCATAAATCCATGTATGTTGCGGTGGCCTCAGTGTTTAAAAAAAGCATTTGGAACAATGTTAAGGGTTAGAGACGTAAACCATCAAATTACAATAGAATTTGTTTTCTTAAAAAGTCTATGTATATATCATGAACCACAAGACGTCTCATGCATAGGGTTTTTTGAGAAACTTGCAAACAGCTGTATAAATTGAGGTCATTCCATTGTATAAGGTGTGCTTTGCTTGAATTGCGGTAATTGGTCAACAGCCACACGCCAAAGCTTTGAGTGATTGGTGCAGCAGAAAAGGATGAGGCAGGAAGGGAGGGGACCAGTGTGGGTAAAAGGGGTGGGGGTGTGTGACTGCTCCAGGCACAAAAAACACAGGGGTCACGAGCACAGTGCATGCAAGTTAAGCAGCACATTCTCTTATGACAGCCTTACAATGTCTTATTTAGTATGTCTAAGGTGGAGCAGGCTTTAAGTGTCAGTGAAAAATCTGATAATGTTCATTCAATGTAAAAATTGTCAGTCAGTAGACAACCTCTGTAAGCTGTCATTGTAAACCATGTGCATTAGAGAAGTACACACCTGTCATAGTAGACATCTCATTACTAGCCAGGGAAATAATATTTTTTCCTGTCTCCTCTCTCCCTTCACCGTAAACAAAGACCTGGTCCAGATGGTCAACTTTTCAGTGCAAACATTCTCATAAAAACATTTAACATTTTCAAACTACCTCTATAAACCAACCTGGTCTCAGAACATTTTGTATTTTCTTTACGTAAACCCGAGGCACTCCATTCAGTATGATATGTTATGTGTTGTATGGTATGTATTCATTTGTGGTTTTCCATCTCCCATTTCGTATGATATGTTAAAAATTACAATTCTTATTACCGTAATTTCCAGACTATTAAACGCACCTGAATATAAGCCGCACCCACTGAATTACATGTTTTTTTTTTTTTAACATAAATAAGCCGCACATGTCTATAAGCCACAGGTGCCTACCGGTACATTGAAACAAATGAACTTTACACAGGCTTTAACGAAACACGGCTTGTAACAAAAATAAATAGGCTTTAACGAAACACGGCTTGTAACAAAAATAAATAGGCTTTAACGAAACACTGCTTGTAACAAAAATAAATAGGCTTTAACGAAACACGGCTTGTAAAAAAAAAAAAATTGCAGTAAGCTTTAGTTGTCTTTTTGCACTGAGTCAATTCCTCACGCAGCTCTATTTCCTTTTCCAACAGCCAGATCAATCGCCTTCAATTTGAAAGCTGCATCATATGCATTTCTCCGTGTCTTTGCCATGATGAGGGTGACAAAATGATTACCGTAATCAGAATGATGGGAAGTTTGAGAGCGCTCGATTTAATCTAAACAGTAAACAAACAAGTTGTTTGCCCTTAACCCGTTCGGCAATTTCATTGGTCTAATGAAAGCTTCATGCCGGCAAAAAACTGAGCACGTCACAGAATGTGTTTTTCTGAAGAAAAAAAAATTGAAAGCGGGAAAAATCCATATATTAGCCGCGTCATTGTTTAAGCCGCGAGGTTCAAAGCCTGGGAAAAAAGTTGCGGCTTATAGTCCGGAATTTACGGTATATGTTATGAATTTGCAAGAATGTACAATATATTATGAATTTGCAAAACGTATGATATGTTAAAAATTCTAGCTAGGTGGCTAGGTGGATAACGTTAGCTAGCTGGCTAACATTAGCTAGGCCAGGGGTTAAGGTTAGGGTTAAGTGTAGGAGTTAAGTTAAAGGGTTAAGGTTAGGGTTAGGGTTAATTAAAAGGGTTAAGGTTAGGGGAAGGGTTAGCGAACAGGCTAAGTAGTTGCAAAGTAGCTAAAAAGTACTAAGTAGTTGAAAAGTTGCTAATTAGCTAAAATGTTAAAGTTGTCCATGATGAGATTCAAACTCGCAACCTTTGGGTTGCTAGGCATTTGCGGTATACGCTGACCCACCCCACTCTACCTTAAGTAACCATCTGTCTTATGTAACCATACCAAACATAACATATCATGCTAATTTGAGTGTCCTGGATTTACATTTACTATGTTAAGTCTAGTCAATGAGACCAGGGTGCTATAAACAGGACTCAAATAAGGACTAAAAGTGAACACTTGACAGAAAGTGAGTACATTTTTTTCTACCAGGAGTGCTATCATTCAAAATCTTTAAACTGATACTGAAATTAATAAATATGAGTTACTTAAATTGCCTATTAATTTTAGTATGTAATACATTAAAAAACTAAGAAATATACTCTCCAAACTAAATGTCATTGAATTGATTTGTGAATCATGCCCTTTTTCATAGTCCAGAATATGTTTATCCTCAATTTCAGAAGATCAGCAACATGTGAAACTTCTTCATGAGAATGCCATAATATTAATTAGATATCATTAAATTAACAGCTGTGTGTCCTCAGAGTGTTTTCATGTGGTTTTGCGTTCTCATACAAGTGGTAATAATACCGTATGGTGTCATTTTACCAGAAATCAACCTGCCAGTCTAATGAACTTCATAGTTCAATGGGTGCTGCAGATGTTATCCCACATAGAATGCCATAACATATTGCTTCGTCGTCTTTTGTGATAGTGCATTTCAAATTGATTTTTATTTATTTTGGGATGTGTCAAGTTCAATAACACCTTCAACAGGCATGCTCGTCTCAATGCAACTGTATACTGCAATGTCAAACGTTAACATAATTTTTTGCCTTAAATTGTTGAATTTGAAGGATGATTTTAAAGTATACCATGTTTTGCCTCTTGGGGAGTCCACTTGGCAGATAAGTCTCAGTAAAGGGGGAGAGATAGGAGAAGGGAACATCACACCTGGGAAAACAGGGGAGGATGGGAAGGGTGCATGTGGTGGGTTGGGTTGAGGGCATGAAAGAATGAAGACAGCCAGACAGGAAGACTACCGGTAAGTACAATAAAACAAAAACTAAAATGAAGGTTCTTGGGGAGGTGTGGAGGGAGGTTAGACAGGGTAGAGAGAGGAGAGGGGGCTGAGTGTAGAGGGAGAGGACTTAGCTCATGCAAGGTGGGGGTTAGTTGCTGTTGACAGGATTCTCATTCAACAGGGTGTGCCAGCGCTCTATCTTCTTGTCCTTGTTCTTCAGGCACTCATACCAGTGCTTCAGCTGCTCCCCTTTGGCTGTGATGCCCAGCTGGCACCCACCTACAGCAGACCCACAGATAGGGAGTGGAGGGTGAGAGGACTGGCACAACATGGAACATTTCAACGAGGTCTAGTAGATCTCGAATGCATCTCCTATGGATCTTACCGATGTAATCGTTGGATTTCCCAATGTCGTAGTCCCACACTGAGATGTCCAGGGTCTTTTTAGCCAGGTCGCTGTGCTTGATGTCATAGCTAAATTCCTGTAACACAACAAATGAGAAGTCATCCCCCTCACGATCTCCAATAAATGGAATTTAAATCAGTACACAAATCCATACATTGAGGTATTGACAGACATTTAATATTAAAAGCACAAACAAAGTACAGCTGTCAGATGGTTACTTCGGTCTTGTATTATTATTGCGTGGGACCAACAGGGAACTGACCTCGTTGTACTCTGGGTTCAGGGTTTTCTTCTTGATATTTGTTTTGTTCTTGGCCTTCTTCCCCATATCAGGTTTCAGGCATCTAAACACATCACAAACAAGACAAACATATTTTGATGTTGTCATCCTGCATTTGGGGATACGAAATACATTTCAAAACAGATGTATTCTACTGTGCAAATGAATAACTTTGACATAATTCAATTTGTTTTGATATTTGAGAGAAAAGTGAAATACTTCATCATCTAAACACTGGAAAAGTGTTAGAGAAGAACGTGTGTTTGTAATCACTCCTGATAGCAATCACAGTGAAACAGACACGGACATTTCAACGAATGGGTCAGAGTATCCATTGGCGTCCATGGAGGCCAGGTGAACGCAGCGCACCACACCCACAAGCAGGCGGTTCTGCTGGGTGCTGTACACGAGGGAGATAAGGATACGACCACGCTCCTCCACATCTCCACCCTCCTTCCCACCCTGGAGAGAGCGAGGGGGGTGAGGTGGGGTGGTTAGAGAGAAAGAGAAAACAGGGAGCGAAAGATGGGTGAGAGAGAATGGAAGAGTGACATTTTATATCATATCATGAAGACATGATTTGTATGAGGACATGTAGCGGTAGTCCACATGCCCACGCATGCTGGTCATACACCAATACCTCATCCTCATAGAGCGAAATGCCTCGAGCCCCTCCAGCTGTTGCGGTCTTCTTTGTCTGTGGAAGGATATGGATATGGGTGGTCCTATCAGACATTGAAACAAATGGGACTCTTACTGTATATTTAATGTGTGAAGCAGGATGATATACTACTTACAGGGACAACTCTCTCTAGACACACGTTGAAGTTTTTCTTCTGGTTGATCTTCAGTTTCTTCAGTGCAACGCGAGTTTCTCCAATAAACTCATTATGTCCAAACTTGTCCTCATCACAGACGGAGATCCTGCATCAACCCATACAGGACATCAATAATATTGGATCATAACATCCATGGAAGAAATCATGGAAAGTAAAACAATTCAGCCCTTAGATAAAACCATGTCAACAAATGGAGACAACAAGACAGGAAATAAATCGTTTTGTGGTTTAGTGTTGTCTTGATGTTTAGTGAACCCTGTGTTTTGTTTCTCTGCTTCCAGTATCCACCTGAGAGTCTTGCGCTGCATGTCCTCATCTGTGAGTCCGTGGTAGACCAGGGTCTCGTTCCAGGCTGGGTTACGGGTGTTTCTCAGGGTTTTGGTGCGTAACTTGGTGGACTGCAGCACATGAGAGTAGATACAAGAGATCAAGATAAGGAACTTGACTTCAGCACTTATATCTGAGGCTGGATAGAGGCAATGGAGCTTTGTATGTAGTACAATGGATAATCCTTATGCCACAAGGCGGCAGGCTTGAGCTAATGGGCGTGTATCATAGCATCATAGACATCATTCTCAGATTTTTCTGAATCATGACACATACCATAATAAATACACAAGCATATGTTAACCCCTAGGTAGAAAGTAAGGAAGGTGAATTCCATCACCTTACTGGCCCCTGGCAGCAGATGCAGCTTGACATATGGATCAGCCAGTCCATTGGAGTCCATGGGCTTCAGTCCCTGAGGGAAAGACAAGACAACACATACTCTTTATGTCACCAGACAGGACAGCAGGGACAAGGAGTCCCTGTAAATTTGAACTACTGCGGCAGCATCTTTTAAACACAGGCCACATCAGTGTAATTGTCTCAGGGTGAGTAAATGAGTGCAATAGGTGGTACCTTGGCTTTAAGGATGCTGCAGTGGAGACTGTTGTTCTCCTGCTCATAAAGCAAGCTGAACTCCAGCGCGCCAAGAGTGGCTGAAAAACATCCAGGGCAGTCATTAGATCAGATAACAAACAGGGTGTCTACTCTGACTGCACTGGAACACAGACACTAGAAGTACATCTAAGACAAAAGGCACTGAGTTGTAAAGAGAGTCTAGACTAGGAAAGATTCTCAAAGTATCAGAAAACAATGAGACTGCCAGCAGTAATAGAGACATGAGGTTCACGCCAGAGGGCAGACAAAAGAACAGAAGATCAAGCGGTGAACTGATAAAGGAGGGAGAAATGCATAATCCAACAGTGAATCTGCAGCCTAAATGGTCTGTAAACAGATTAAATATATTATGCATCCGTCCACATATTAATAGAAAATGTCATTAAAAAGCAGCAAAATATTACTGTAATATCAAGGAAACTAAAAATATGACTCACAAAGGAACACATTCAGGAAAATAATGTTTTAGTTAAAAAGACAGAAATACCCCAATTCAATCAGAATATGAAAAATGTAAATAAAATGGACTGATAACAGTAAAAAGTACTGGACATTCAGCTACAGAGCAGTTCAATGGGAGTCTATACATAGATGTTAAGGGAGAACAAAACTGTGGTGATACTGATAATCAATAGGTTTAAATCTATCATCCCTTCATTTAAAACAGTAAACCCCCAACAGCTCCAAACCACCACATTGTAATGGTTGGAAGGCTAGCTTTTATAACCTGCAACTCCAGTAGCCCAGTGCACTGAATTCTCTCTAACTCCTACCAGCCCTTACACATCCCGAGCTAATACAATTTCAAATGGCTGGAAAACATTAAGAGTACAGACAGACAAAAGAAAATGCACAAATGTAATTTGTATGATATAATGCCATCTCCAGTAACTACAGTGCCTTCAAAAAGTATTCATACCCCTTGACTTATTCCACATTTTGTTGTGTTACAGCCTGAATTCAAAATGGATTAAATAGATTTTTTTTCTCACCCATCTACACACAATACCCCATAATGATCAAGTAAAAACATGTTTTTAGAAATGTTAGCAAATTTATCGAAAATGAAATAAATAAATATGTAATTTACATATTACAAGTATTCACACCCCTGAGTCAATACATGTTAGAATCACCGTTGGCAATAATTACAGCCATTTTTAAGTCTTGCCTTAGATTTTCAAGCCAATTTAAGTCAAAACTGTAACTGGGCCACTCAGGAATATTTAATGGTAAGCAACTCCAGTGTATATTTGGCCTTGTGTTTTAGGTTATTGTCCTGCTGAAAGGTGAATTTGTCCCCCATTGCCTGTTGGAAAGCAGACTGAACCTGGGTTTCCTCTAGGATTTTTCCTGTGCTTAGCTCTTTTCCGTAAATTTTTATCCCCCCCAAAACACTCTCTAGTCCTTGCAGATGACAAGCATACCCATAACATGATACAGCCACCACCATGCTTGTAAATATGAAAAGTGGAAACTTAGTGATGTGTTGTGTTGGATTTGCCCCAAACATAATGCTTTGTATTAAGGTTAAGTTAATTTCTTTGCCATATTTTTTGCAGTTTTACTTTAGAGCCTTATTGCAAACAGGATGTTTGTTTTATTCTGTACAGGCTTCCTTCTTTTCACTTTGTCATTTAGGTTAGTATTGTGGAATAACTACAATGTTGTTGATCCATCCTCAGTTTTCCTGTCACAGCCATTAAACTCTGTAACTGTTTTAAAGTCACCATTGGCCTCATAGTGAAATCTCTGATTGGTTTCCTTCCTCTTCGGCAACTGAGTTAGGAAGGATGCCTTCATCTTTGTAGTGACTGGGTGTATTGAAACACAATCCAAAGTGTAATTAATAACTTCACCATGCTCAAAAGGGTATTCAATGTCTGCTTTTTTATTTTAACCCATCTACCAATAGGTGCTTTTCTATGCGAGGCATTGGAAAACCTCCCTGGTCTTTGTGGTTGAATCTATGTTTGAAATTCACTGCTCGACTGAGGGACCTTACATATAATTGTATGTGTGGGGTACAGAGAATAGGTTCAAAAATCATGTTAAACACTATTATTGCAGACAGAGTCCATGCTACTTATTATATGACTTGTTAAGTCAATTTTTACTTCTGAACTTATTTAGGCTTGCCATAACAAAGGGGTTGAATACTTATTGACTCAAGACATTTCAGCTCTTCCTTTTTTAAATATTTGTTTAAATTTTTTTTTTAAACTGACATTATTGGGTATTGTGTAGGCCAGTGACACAAAATCTCAATGTAATCCATTTTAAATTCAGGCTGTAACATATCAAAATGTAAAAAGTCAAGGGGTGTGAATACTTCTGAAGGCACTGTAGATACAAACAAATTATGTTCTACTACCAACCCTTTATACCATTGAGCATACAGAACCAGGACATCTCTGAGTAACTGATCCTGCACAACAGGACCTGACTGTCCTAGCACTGTCCACTCCATAGATAACTACAACCAATGAAGCCTCTGCTATTTCTGCCATTTCTGCTGTAACATTTGGGAACTAATCAAACACAAGGGAAATATAGATCCCGTCAGAGCTCTCGTATCACAAATAATGGGTTCTGTGCTAAATTCCCAGACCTCAAAGTAAATTAAAGCCCCATCCCCCAGGGAGAGAGGAAAGGCTATTCACCGCTAGAGGGATGGAACATGACGTACGACTGGCATGACACGATTCCCATCACTCAAGGGAGACATTAAAAAAAATTGTTCCATTACAGTTTCTCATTACAGACTCACTATTGACTCGTTTTACATCCTCTTATACTTTTCTTCCAAGATATTGATTCACATGCTTGGATAACATATGGTGGGTATCGTATATCATCTCCAATAGAGCTCCATGAATTCTACTAGAAGGATACACGTTGGCTGCTAGTATTATTAGATGATTGATATGCTTAGAATGCTACAAAGACCGCCGACTCAAAAGAGTAAGAGATCAAACATGGAGATGTTACAACAGACTGGATAAAAGTGTCTGCTGAATGACTATGTAAACAAATGCAAAGAGCAGAGTCTTTATATGTTGACTTAAAACAGCCTGGAATACGTAGAGAGAGATCACTGAAGCAACAGACACAGAGCCCATGTGGTAGAGGTCTAGCTGGAAGGACAAGATGGTCACTTACTGGCCTCATCCGAATCACAGCTGTTTGCATCCTCCTCCTCCTCAGGCGGGGGGGCTTGTTGTCGAGCAGGAGGGGGGTTGTAGGCGGCAGGCTGTCTCTTCTCCTCCCGCACTGCAGGAGTCACTCTATCCTCCGCTGGAGCAGTGATAGTGGAGTAGCCACCTCCCTCCATCTCCAGTGGAGCTACAAGCACATACAAGGTAATGATTTGTTTTTATGCATTGGTCACTCATAATTCCATCCTCTATGAATGAAAAGTGTGTTTCAGTGTCAAGGCTGTTCTGGTGATGTGAGTCCAGCTTTTCCCTACCCTGCTTGGCTGATGCTGCTGGAGGGGGCCTGGAGCTCTGGACTGTAACAGCCTTCTGCAGCACCACTGGGCTGTTCTGGGCACCTCCCTCAGTGTAGCCAGGGCTAGCCCCACCAGCGGCAATGCGAACCTCTGTCGGCTTATGGGCCACAGGTGGTTTGCCAGCACGCCCCTGTGCCTCTGGTCCTGCAACACACATGCACACATGAACAAGCGTGCACACATATAGGCCCCCACACACACACACACACACACACACACACACACACACACACACACACACACACACACACACACACACACACACACACACACACACACACACACACACACACACACACACACACACACACACACACACACACACACACACACGTCAGTGTATCACTAAGACTACGCTGCAGTGGAATCCATAATTCTCCCTAGTCTCTGTGAATCCTTTTGATGTTGCAGTTTTTCCAATGCACAGGCATTGACCTACATACAGTACAACAAGCCGTGGCAGGCAACCTTGATCACATCATGAAGCCTGGCTTTTTACTCTACCTTTCCCCCTTACTTTCTTTTATGAGGATATCTCACTAGAATGGTAATGACACTGCTGCAAGTGGGAGCAGATTGCCAGGGCCCCCTGGAGGTGCCAGGCTTGCCCCAGCATGTACTTCCCACTGCCTAACTGAAACCACCCACTCCTGGATCTGGCTGTCTGAGAGGAGGTGGCAGTGCCCATTTTGTGAAACAGATCTGGGCTTTCATGGTAATGATGAGAAATGAATAAGAGAAATAAATATTTGGAGGGACTGGAAGCCAGTGGGAGTTCCCAACATCTGATGATGTTTGTCTGATGAAACTGGAGAGATGGTGCTTTGAGAGGGTGGCTATAGGGCAAGCATGGTACTCTAATGTACAGTACTGGGTCGAGGATTGGGTTAGGGTGGTAGCATGATTAGGTTCTGTTGAAGTAATACTTGGGTTGACTGAATGACTCACCTGCTCCCTGCTGGTCATAACTAGGAGCGTGACTCTCCTCTGGACCTGGGAGATAGACTCAGTGTCCTGTGCTGCCTTTCTCACCCCTACAAACTCTTACTACTGCTTGGTCTTCTGTAATGTTTCGTATCCAACTTCAGCACAGGAGGCTGCTGAGGGGAGGATGACTCAAAATAATGGCTTGAGTGGATTAAATGGAATGGTGTTTGATACCATTCCATTTATTCCATTGCAGCCATTACTATGAGCCCCTCCTCCCTAATTAAGGTGCCACCAGCCGCCTGTGGTAAATGTTCATGAATTAGGACCTCTCCTGTGTGTACATTGCCCACTGGGATACGTTGCCAACAAAAGACAAAATAGGTCTGCTAAATTTAGAAATCTGAAATCACAGTCTACATCATCGCTAAAGAACATTGTAGATACAATTCAGGCTTTCCGTTGCTTTCTCTTTCAAGTCGTTTTAGAATGTAATATTGAGTTCAGGGCAACATCATTCCCATTTAGCTATAATTAGTTCGCTGAATCTGTTTCATTCTGCCGGCAAGTTAATGAAAACAGACCAAGTCTGTATCTACTTTGCCACTCTCACAAGCCAAGAAAGCAATCAACCTGAAACAACTCCCACAGCTCTGTCTGGCCTGGTTACCTCTGGCCTGTGCCTGTGGCTGGGGCTGATCACCAGCAGCCCTGGGGTCAGAGGCTGCTGGCTCCTGGGGTTCTGAGGCCCGCTGGGCGCTTGACTCTCTGGACTTGGAGATGGGCATGGGCGAGGGCAGGAACTGCTTGGGGAAGCCTTTAAAGAACCAGGCACCAGATCGCTTCCACACCTAAGAGATGATGAAGAATCTTTCATCTTTCAGATCCCCAATAGCTGACGCCATGACAACAGCTAGTCTCCTGGGGTCCAAAAAGAATGGCCTGCGTCATACAAGCTTTAACACTGACACCTACAATCTTAGAAAAAAGGTGCTATCTAGAACCTAAAAGGGTTCTTCGGCTGTCCCCATAGCAAGAGCCCTATTTTGTTCCAGGTAGAACCCTTTTTTGTTCCAGGTAGAACCCTTTTGAGTTCCAGGTAGAACCCTTTACACAGAGAGTTCTACATGGAACCCAAAAGAGTTCTATCTGGAACCAAAAATGGTTCTACTTGGAACCAAAAATGGTTATCCTATGGGGACAGCTGAAGAACCCTTTTGGAAGCCTTTTTTTGAAAGAGAGTACACTCACTGTTAATCTCCCTGATCCCTTGTCTCGCTTGAAGTGAATCGTCACTTTGCATTTTTCACACACCATGTCTTTTAATTGACTATGACACATAGTGTAACATCACGCTATGACATATCCCTGTCACCATGTATGTTTCACAGAAACACTCACCTCTCGTTGTTCGCTGCAGATCTTGCAGAGCCACACAGAGCACGGCCGGCTCCCACTCTGCACTCCACACTTGGTGCACATGTGCTACAGTAGAGGAGACACAGGTTCACAAAGAGGTCACAATGTCATAAATTACCGTACCATTTCATTGCTCAGGCTCTATTGTGGCCTAACATGGTCCCTTTGCCTTCTAGGGATGGGCCAAAAACCAATCTTTCCAACCCCCATACTGCACATACCTTTTTGCAGTCCTCACACACCACTGAGCTGACCCCTGGCACACCCAGCTGCTCCCCACACAGCAGACAGCGGTTCACCCCGTCCCCACACACCGTCTTCTTCATGTCATCTAGACGGTTCACCAGGCGCCTGCAGCAGTTGGGACAACTCTCATTACAGCCAATTACCAGTAGAACATAAAGTTCAGTTGGGTAAATGTGGTAATGATAGTCCAACTGATTGAATAATGTTGTCTGTAATTCTATCATCTTGTGCAGCATTTTTGTAGAGCTGAAAATGTAACAACACTGAGGTATGCAATGCAATGGAGCTCCAATCTATTAGCTCAGAATGTCTCTTCAGTTCTCACCCAATTCTCTCCTGCTCCATGGCCTCCATCTTCTCAGCACGGGCGATCACACCGTTAATGATCTCCTTCTCCTCGTCAGTCAGGTCCGGAGCGCCGGGACCAGGCCTGACCTGGTTAGTCCAGTTACCCCTGACAACCACACAGGAAAACTGTCTGGGGCTGAGGCATGCATAGTTTGCTAGTCCAGGTCAAACCCTCAGACATACAGTGTGAAATCAAATGTACATGCAAAATAACGCTCAAACAGAAGAGTGGACAAATAGACAGCGGTATGCAATGGACAAAGAGACAGGACGTAATACAAATAATACCATAATGGCCTAATGCACATTTGCACATTGTACAAACACCCTGTCATTGTGTCCGAAACATATGTGAACATCCAATCATTCACGAGTGAATCTACACTTACCTATAAACATACCTTACATAGACAAACACACACTATAATAGTAGATTGGAGCAGTGCAGAGGGGGGAAGATAAGAGAGATGGAGTGAGAGCTTTTCTACTTACTGTTCCTTATCACTGAGTCCCAGCCAGGGCAGAGATGAAAAGAAAACAGACAGGAGAGGAAAAAATAGATTATTGCCTGCGAAGGCTTGGAATGTTTAACAGCACCATGAAGGGTTAACAGCACCATGCAGCAGGCAGCTGTGCCCGGCGATTCCCGCAGGGTGCTTAGTGTACCCAGTGTGCCTGCTGTTCTGCCACCAGTTCTTACTTGGCATGCATGCTCCTCTGCCTGTCGTTGGGTACCCAGCGGTCTGAGCTACCGCCCATCACTGCGTCCGTCATGGCTGCTGCACTATCGCACTCTGCAGGTGGACACACACAGAGATGAGACACACACAGTTAAATGATAAATGCTACATACAAGAACTTCTTATACTGAACAAAAATATAAACTTTATGAGATGAAATAAAAGATCCCAGAAATTTTCCATACGCACAAAAGGCGTATTTCTTTAAAAAAATGTGCACTAATTTTGTTTACATCCCAGTTAGTGAGCAATTCTCCTTTGCCAAAATAATCCATCCACCTGACAGGTGAGGCATATCAAGAAGCTGATTAAACAGCATGATAATTACACAGGTACACCTTGTGCTGGGCACAATAAAAGAGCACTCTGAAATGTGCAGTTTTGTCAAACAACACAATGCCACAGATGACCCAAGTTTTGAGGGAGCGTGCAATTGGCTTGCTGACTGCAGGAATGTCCACCAGAGCTGTTGCCAGATAATTTAATGTTAATTTTTCTACCATAAGCCGCCCCCAACGTCATTTTAGAGAATTTGGCAGTACGTCCAACCAGCCTGTTCAGTGTTGTAACCGACTTCAGTGGCCAAATGCTCACCTTCGATGGCCACTGGCACGCTGAAGAAGTGTGCTCTTCACAGATAAATCCCGGTTTCAACTGTACCGGGGAGATGGCAGACAGCATGTATGGCGTTGTGTGGGTGAGCGGTTTTCTGATGTCAACGTTGTGAACAGAGTGCCCCATGGTGGCAGTGGGGTTATGGTATGGGCAGGCATAAGCTACGGACAACGAACACAATTGCATTTTATCGATGGCAATTTGAGAGATACCGTGACAAGATCCTGAGGCCCATTGTCGTGGCATTCATACGCCGCCATCCCCTCATGTTTCACCATGATAATGCACGGCCCCATGTTGCAAGGATCTGTACACAATTCCTGGAATCTGAACATTTCCCTGTTCTTCCAAGGCCTGCATACTCAACAGACATGTCACCCATTAAGCATGTTTGGGATACTCTGGATCAGCATGTACAACAGCGTGTTCCAGTTCCCGCCAATATCCAACAACTTCGTACAGCCATTAAAGAGGAGTGGGACAACATTCCACAGACCACAATCAACAGCCTGATCAACTCTATGCCAAGGAGATGTGTTGCGCTGCATGAGGCAAATGAAGGTCACACCAAATGCTGACTGGTTTTCTGATCCACGCCCCTAGCTTGTTTTTAAAGGTACTGTATCTGTGACCAACAGATCCATAGCTGTATTTCCAGTAATGTGAAATCCATAGATTAGGGCCTAAATTATTTATTTCAATTGACTGATTTCCTTATATGAAATGTAACTCAAAATTGTTGCATGTTGCGTTTATATTTTTGTTCTGTGAAGCTACAGAGACTCATTGCCCTAAATCACTTAGGCTGTATTTTAAGATGTGCAATAACGTTCTGTGATATCTTCATTGGAAACAACATGAACAATTCTCCTCTTGTCACACATGAAATGAATATGGGTCACACATTGTTAGATTATTACGCTGAATTGTTTATTCAAAGTTATCTCATCTTTACCACAACTCAAATCAATCCATGAAATCCATGCAGGAAAGAATAACTAACTGTCAATTGACACAATTTATTGACGGTCACATTTAATCTCCCCTGCTTATGCAGCACTGACTTCAGCACTAATATTGCTGCACTCTCATCAGCAGGCAGAACCCTCTGTCTGCTCCAAGTGTGTGGGCCAGGATTGTAATGGCCTTGAATTGACTTGTCACCACACACACTTACTCTAATTGATGTAAGAGTCTGATACTGATACAGTACATTACAATACCAACAAGGGCTATGAATAACAATCATATCAGCTGTGATCTGTGTAAACTCTTATGGTAACAATAGATAAACCATGTCTCCCAATGTCTAGCCAATTCTTACAGTACAATCCATGTTTATGTGCCACAGTGATGCAACCACTGAGCAATTAAATCTGAATGTACCTGAATGTACCTGTACGCAGCGGGTGTGTGTAGGTGCACGAGACTCAAATCTCCTAAGGGCCACCACCAGGCAGAGCGAGTAGCGACACCCAACCAGCAACAGGGCGGGTCCTCAGGGAATGAGCAGGGTGGGGAGGGTCAACAATCCTTTTTCCACAGCAGCCTGTCTCCGTTTTAGAGGCTCCTCCTTCCAAGGCTGACGATAGCCAGGAACTGAGATGTGATGTGGTGTGATTGGAGAGAGCGAGGGTGAGACAGAAAAAGATAGAGAATAAAGAAATGTGATTGGAGAGAGCGAGGGTGAGACAGAAAAAGATAGAGAATAAAGAAATGTGATTGGAGAGAGCGAGGGTGAGACAGAAAAAGATAGAGAATAAAGAAATGTGATTGGAGAGAGCGAGGGTGAGACAGAAAAAGATAGAGAATAAAGAAATGTGATTGGAGAGAGCGAGGGTGAGACAGAAAAAGATAGAGAATAAAGAAATGTGATTGGAGAGAGCGAGGGTGAGACAGAAAAAGATAGAGAATAAAGAAATGTGATTGGAGAGAGCGAGGGTGAGACAGAAAAAGATAGAGAATAAAGAAAGTGTAAGGAAGGAGGAAAAAGGAAAATCATTCAATCTAATTTGTCTTCAGTTTGCTCCGATTACTCCACAGAACTCCAGATGAGCACTGCAGAACATAGCTAGAAGTGCGAGAGAGAGAAAGGTGGGGGGTGACACTGATCTACAGTATTAACTCCTGTAGGCTAACACTCCAACTTATTCTGATACTGCTTGTTTATTGAAATCACCAGCAGAATGTACAACAATTTCCATGTGGGAGGATGCCTTATTGTATTAGCCTGGAACCTGTCACACTATGCAAATGTAGACTACAGTAAGTGCACCCGGCATTCATTCATTATTTCCCACTGTCCAGCTCGCGAAGGGAACAACATAAATGTATAACACGGTATACATCCCATAGGCTGAGTCTCACAACTATGATTCTCCTTCACTGCACACAAAATGAATCATCCCTCTTTTGTTCAGGATGGTTATCCTGGGGAGGCAGATAGAGAGAGAGGAGAGGAGGGGGAGCAGAGGTGGAGAGATACTCAGACATCCACCACACAGACACTGGACGAGCAGCTCTCACCAAGACAAAGCTTTGTATCGCTGCAGATAGACACTGTTGCGTCACTGGGGTGAGTGTGCAAGAGAAAACGCCTCAGCTGAAGTAGGTTTCCTGTCAGTGCTGGCTGCACGGAGCTCATTAGCAGAGACCTTCAGGGGACTGATTCAGAGAAAGGACACGACATGCTGGTCAACAGCCTTCAACAGCCTTCTCTTTAAATGAGTCTGTCTCAATAAGTATGATGCAGGGTTGGCACTTAGTCTGCATCATCTTTACTATGACCCTCATTCAGTGTTGGAGAGTCAACCAGCTCGTCATTCATTCATCTCATTCAGTGTTGGAGAGTCAACCAGCTCGTCATTCATTCATCTCATTCAGTGTTGGAGAGTCAACCAGCTCGTCATTCATTCATCTCATTCAGTGTTGGAGAGTCAACCAGCTCGTCATTCATTCATCTCATTCAGTGTTGGAGAGTCAACCAGCTCGTCATTCATTCATCTCATTCAAGTGAGTCAGTCAGGTTGTGTATTGTGCCTTGAGAAGAAGCTGGCATTTTCTCCTGCATTTTACCAAATGACGCGGGGTCTGAGAGCCAGCACTGCTCACTGCACAGCACAGCGGTGCCCGGGGACAGGAGAAACAACCATGCAGAACCATGTGAAGCTGTGCCAGAAAAGAATAATGGAAGACAGAGGGTAAGATGGGGGAGGAGAAAGAGAGATGGAGACATGGAGGAAACCAGAGCACCAACATCATTGTCTCCTTCATCATTACCATCACTCATCCCCTCATACAGGGGTGGAAAGGACCCATTTAGAAACCTGTGACTCAATCAAGTGACTAACAGGATAGTCCATAGGCCTACTAGTGTGTGTCTTTCAGCACCGCAGCCTCACATCCCCTCCAACCCAACCTGTTCGCAGGGGAGAGATAAAGACGTGTTTCCAGCAATGTTCCAATGGTGTTCCTGAATTACTTGAATGTACGGCTGTAAAACAAAGGAAAAAAACAAGGGAAAGTGAAACACTGGTTTCAAACACTACTAGGTATAGTATGACTAGCTTGCTCCCTCCCATTGTAGTATGAACCCTTCCTGAAGCTCTGACTGCAATGGACACACCGCTCTGCCAAGACCTTTTCTCTCTCTCTCTCTCTCTCTCTCTCTCTCTCTCTCTCTCTCTCTCTCTCTCTCTCTCTCTCGCTCTCTCTCTCTCTCGCTCTCGCTCTCTCTCGCTCTCTCTCGCTCTCTCTCGCTCTCTCGCTCTCCTGAAGTCCATAACAGGGAGCTGACTACCTTGCATCTGTTAATTACAGCACAATATCAAGACCATTATGACCACAATCACTTGGGTTATAACTGGGTTATGTCCCACCTTTATATCATTTTTAATGGAGATACACCATTACAGGAGTCCTTCTGCACTGAATTTCCAGCGTTAGAATTCCTCTGCCCTGCTCTGAGACAAGAGAGAAAAGTCTTAAGTGGGTTAATGAGACTCTGAGAATAATGCAAACTCCCACAGATTGGTTTTAGTTTAATTAATCATTCATCGGGGCAGTTCCTATTGTGACTCACAGAATTGAAAGTTATTTAGGGGTGGAGCTTGAAAAAGCCTGTGTCCAGCTTCAGGGCACTGCTGCTACAGCCAACATGGCTTGCCATTGGCTGTTGTTGACTCCCTGAGGGCTGATGTGACAAAAAAGGGCTGTACTGCTGAGCTGACACAGCCAATTCCTTTTGAGAGGTATTGATGGCAATTTGATGCATTAATCACTCTTCTGTTCAAGGGGCTTTGTGTCATCATTCCACCAAGAATCACACTATAGCCATAAGTGAATTTACATTACACACACAACAGATATTGATGTGAGAAGCACAAAAGCACACTTTTCCACATGAAATATTACATTTCTGCCATTAAGTTGCAATATGCTAAGAAAGGACCACCATGCTCTGAGAGTCTTCAGTAAGTCTACCGCAGAACCAGCTGCTGAAGGGTGTCAGGTCTCGAGGAGAGGTGGGTGTACAAGTCAGGCGCAGGAGAGGAGTAAATACGGAGAAGGCGTATTTATTAACAGTTCATCAAACACAACAGGCACAGACTAAATAGCAGTCCACAAAAATCACTAGAACATAGTCTAGGGAAAAACACCTGTTAAAAACAATGAACAAAATATACGCCACCCAAAACCAAAGACAGGAAAACGCAAACAAACCCGCACGAAACAAAATGGGTAGGGCGAGGTTAAATACACCAACTAATCAACCTCAACTAGACACAGGTGAACAATCAAAACAGACATGACTAAACAAAAAGGAAAAAGGATCGGTGGCAGCTAGTAGACCGGTGACGACGACCGCCGAGCGCCGCCCGAACAGGGAGAGGAGCCACCTTCGGTGGAAGTCGTGACAAAGGGCTTGTGCCTCTGCTCTGCCTCTGTCTGTTAACCACACCCTCCTTATGCTGAGCTGAGCTGGCCTTTTAGCCATAAAAACCTGGAAATAATGTTAGCAGAGGACTAACAAAAGCCATTAGGAAAAAAACACCCTGATTGGTTGGCACAGGATGTTGCCCTGTAAACCACTTGTGTGTAGCAGTGCTGACAAGTCCCCCAAGCCCACCCCTTATTAAACCCTTTTCCCACTACTAAACCGAACCATACCATTCTGCATGTTACAGTGGCCAGGGTAGGAATGTTTATTGGGGCGGTTACAGCAATATTCTTGCTGGTTTCAGTGGGACTGATTGAGGACTCAACCAGCCAATTCTCTACATTTAAAAAAAGCACACGCTTTTAGCCAAAGAGTCTGTTGGCAGTAGTAAGCGCAGCTGCAGAGATCCTTGGTAGTGGGGTCCTGGACCAGAGCCTTTGGCATCACTGATCTGTGTGGGTAGGTGGGAGGTAGTCAGGACTCCTGGGGTGTGCACCGATGGAGAGTAGATGGTGTTATGTCGAGAATCCCAGAGAGACCTGGCTAGAATAGAGCCCTTCCACACCTTGTCTTGTTTGCCCTCACACACTTTATATATAAAGACACATGGATACTCTGACCCAAATGCTCCGTTCATGGAAATGAACATTTCCATTTCAGAATATGAACGTTTCTGGCGAAAAACATAATTATATTTCAGTGATAAGAAGCACTGAAGCATCCAACGGGCAATGGGCCGATGCAGACAATCTTTTAAAAGCAATCTTTACAGAAGTGTTTGTATATCAGTCATGGTATTTCCTTGAAAGGTACTCTAAAATAACCTTTTTCCTACTCTTCAACAAATCAGTGGTTTCTGTTTGGGAAGCTTTTCTTTGGGCTTTCTTAACTATCAGATTATCAATGAAACAATTTCATATAACAACATGTGGAACGAACATCCCTATTCGTGGAATTTTTATCTTCGGTGTTTGGCAACTGAATGTGGTTATACCTACATCCATTACTTGATGCTGAAATTACATTTTGAATATTTTTATGAGGTTTGATGAATGATTTACATGGTCAGAGTCACTCTCCCATGCTCATACTCACTTTGGCTCATTTATCTTCTAACTTCCACTCCCTACGTTATCCTTAAATATAATCAACTTTCTCATTACAACCGATGAAACGCCGCATTCCAAAATTGTATCTTTGTCATTGGGATCAAAGAGTGCTTCTGGCGTTAATGTGTTCTGGGGAAATGGGCAGGGGACTGGGGAGGCCATTGGTTTGAGTGAAAGGCCCATTCTCGTCAGCCCAGCAGGAGAGGGGGGTGAGATGGTGAGATAGCAACCCTGAGGCCTACATATGGACAGAACTGTAAAGCACTGCACCAAGTAACCCTCTACTGCAGGACAAAAACTTCGCTCAGCATTTCTTAATTATTTACAACTCCCACCCCATCCTCCACTGCTCCTCACTCCAGTGAAGCGGTTTCTCTTTCTCATTTTTAAGGCCTTAGTGTGCACTTTAGTTATTCATTACTCTATCTGCAAGACATTGTGTGTCTGAACACGTACCGTGGGCTCTGGGGGGAAAGGAAGAAGGAGAAAAAATGATGCGATAAAGGAGAGCTTGGCAGGAAGGAGGGATGGGGAGGACAGGAAAGGGGCTTCTTTTGGGAGCCTGTTGGTATGCCTGTTGGTGAGAGATGTGGCTGTGGTTTAGCGGAGGGGAGGGGCTCTTCCTCGTCTAGGACATACAGTACATGTCACATATGGTACTCTTCGACCGTACCACCAGTGTTACACTAGTGTACTGTATACACCCTTATGTTATAATAGGGAAATAGTGTTTCCATAGCTAGGGCTGACACAGACACTGAGACTTGTGAAGAGAGTCATTGTAAATAAGAATTTGTTCTGAACTGACTTGCCTAGTTAAATAAAGATTCAATTAAATAAATTAAAATAAAAAGAGCAGAATCAACAACCTCTGCATAATCAAAACATTTGCTTTGTGAGAAGCTGTTAAAGTTCACAGTTAGCCATTTTTATGTAAGTGTCATCAGAAAAATACAAGTGGCCTGGCTTTGGCTCCAAGTGAGAGCATGTCCGCCGGAGCCATGGCCCAGTGAGACACGGCTGTCGGCCTGCGTAGATGGAAAGTTTGAGCCTTTTGGGTAAAGCACTGGGGTAAATCCTGTATGGAAATGTGCCATACAGTATTAGCCCTGTTTTCAGTCATATGAACGGGTCAGCAGGAACCATCTGTGTGGCCATCTGTGAGGAACAAAGAGGCGGCTTCACCTCTCTTCGGATGAGAGAGGATGGCCCTCCCTAGGTCTCACAGCCACCACCACTTCCTCTAGGGAGGCATATTTCCAGATTCAGCCCCTTTGGGTAACAAACAGGAAAGACCCTCCTGTGACCACCAAGCACTTGCGCTGTCACTACCCTGCAGACACGGCAATTTCATCCAAATAGAGCCAATAAGAGAAGGGACTGGAGAGGGCTGGCACACAAACACATACAAATGATAAGTACACACTCACACACATACTGTACAAACAACACTTCACACATAAATAGGACGCAATTGTACCTATGGTCTCTTAGCATGATGAAAACAAATACAAATCTACAGGCATCTTCAGAAAAAAATCGATTTAATTCCAACATGATCTGTTGCATGTGTAGGCCTATTTAAATTGAGTCATTGAACAATTGCAATCCTGACTTTGGCAACCTGAAAATGCAAGCATTATGCAGACACCATTCATCATAAAGGCAGCATCCACCTGATTATATTTCAGGATGGGCTCCTCATCCCTCATGTGCTCCCAGCTCATAGTCTGGTGACTCATCCTTGCCGTACCCCAGAAGTGAGAAGAGGGATGTGGAGATTAAACTCTAGAGTTGTGAGTCATTTTCCACTCATTTCCTCACTACCTCTCTCCATCTCAGGAAGACAGGCATAATCAGATGTGCATGGGGCATTACATTAAACCACGCATCTTCCAATGTCAAAATCTCATGGCTTATATTGTTACTCACAAGCCTTGAAATATGGCTATTAAACTAGACATGTTTGTACGTGGCCTAAGCGGAGGAGGGAAATAGAATCGCTCCCGTTCTGTCTCTATTGTCTCTCTGAGGATAATGCCGATGCCTCTGGTGGGCCCCCGGCTGTTCTGCTGGAAATCAGCCATGAGGAGCTGGCACACTTCAGCTGCTGGCTATCTGACACTCCCTCTGGCCCCGCCAGAAAACTAGCAGGTACCATGTCCCTGAGTGTTTTTCAACAGATCCCTGTTTGCAAACAAAGAGCCCCCTCGCACCCACAGATCTCTCTTGAAAAAAGGATTTTCATCTCAAGAAAACTAACCTAGTTAAATGTTTATTTTATTTTATTGAACCTTTATTTAACTAGCCAAGTCAGTTTAACTTCTGACCCTGAGGCATTCCTCTTGATGGGACATGTGTCCTGACTCCTGACATTCATGTTCAACCTGTTTAAGTACAGCTTAAGTTGCAGTGATGTGACAAGACAGGGAGATATGTTACGATCTGACTGTGTTGCATGTGCTCACTCCTCAGCTTCCTCCCATCAAACAGCCTCAACCGTACAGCAGGATGATGAAGACATCAATTGCAAAAATTGCTGAAGTTGGAGACTTTTATTTCTCTCACCAACTTTAAACATCAGCTACCTGAGCTGCTAACCGATCGCTGCAGCTGTACATAGTCCATCTGTAAATAGCCCACCCAATCTACCTACCTCATCCCCATACTGTTTTTATTTTATTTACTTTTCTGCTCATTTGCACACCAGTATCTCTACTTGCACATCATCATCTGCTCATTTATCACTCCAGTGTTAATCTGATAAATTGTAATTCTTCGCTACTATGGCCTATTTATTGCCTACCTCCTCATGCCTTTTGCACACACTGTATATAGACTTTCTTTTTTTCTGCTGTATCATTGACTTGTTTATTGTGTTATTGGCTTGTTTATTGTTTACTCCATGTGTAACTCTATGTCACACTGCTTTGCTTTATCTTGGCCAGGTCGCAGTTGTAAATGAGAACTTGTTCTCAACTAGCCTACCTGGTGAAATAAAGGTGAAATAAAAATGTTTTTTTTAAATTGTGCACTGAAGCAGAGTGTATTGACAAACTGGTAGGGATTGTGATCTGCTTCAATTATCAATTCCAAAAACAGAATCCACATGCAAAGATTGATTATTTATTTATATGGATTTGGCAATTTTGGGTGAGGTTGTCAGTCAGCGTTTCTTGAACATTTAATGACCCGTGATAGGACACATTTTGATTTAAAAATGTAGGTTCAGCAGTTTGATTACAAGGGAAACCGCTCGGTCACTGACTTCATGATAGGCTTAGGCAGTACCACTCAACACTCACTCCCTCTCTACAATTACCCCATTAGGAAAGGCTTTTGATGAGCCAACTGTCTTAATGACCTGTCACTTGGTGATGTAGTGGGGTCAGCAGTGGTCCTCTCCATCACCACAGCTTAGGTTGGTCTGTCTATGCTGCTAAAGGGTTGCCAGTGGCAACTAATTTTAGAAGAATATTATCTATTGGACTGAGTCTGCGGTTGATTCTCTCTATTGGAGTGTGAGGCACTTGTCACAGATTCAACCCTAATCAAGGCCAGGCTATAGATATGGCCAGTTCTGATTCTAAACCTCTCTTTTGGGTGGACTGTGGAGTTATTGTCTCATCAATGGCCCTTCTCTTCATCACCACAGCAGCTTTTGGAGAGCTGTGATAACAAGTGTCCAGGGGAACCCACTCTGTCAATCGATCCTGATCCCACGCTTTGATGATCCTTAGAGGAGTACAAAGAAAAACATCTCACTCCCTTTGGACATGGAGACACAACACACATAACCATTCATATAGCTATCCAATCAACAAACTGTGTACAGCAGTCATGTACGTAAAAAAAAAAAAAACACAAATTCATGCACAGAAATCAAATACAATATGATGCAGTTCAGGCTTTTATCTTTTCCCCAAATATGGATTTCCGAGGAACATGAAGAAGAGGAACAGAACTACCTTTACCATCTGTGACCATGGTAACAAGGAGATCAGAAGAAGAAAATTGGATTGATAAAATACTGTGTGTGTGTGTGTGTGTGTGTGTGTGTGTGTGTGTGTGTGTGTGTGTGTGTGTGTGTGTGTGTGTGTGTGTGTGTGTGTGTGTGTGTGTGTGTGTGTGTGTGTGTGTGTGTGTGTGTGCATGCATGTATGTGTGCGTCACGTTAAATCTAATTTCAGAGGAAAAATAAATAGGGGTACAAAACACATAACTAATTACTAATGACTAGTGTGCTGAATTTCAACCCTTAATAATGCCTCTAGCCTGATGGCCTTCCTTCAGTCCTAGAAATAGAATCGAACAAGAACCGGTCCCCTAAGAGAGCATGGTCTAAGGAAACAAACCCAAAGATACTGGAATATGGGTACATCTGCCTTCCAGCCTTAAATTATGTAGTTCGCTTGCAGAGCACTTATGTGTCTCTTTCCAATCTTTTTTTCTACCTCTATCATAAAAAGAATTTCTCTCTCTCTCTCTCTCTCTCTCTCTCTCTCTCTCTCTCTACAATTGTTTACAGACAAATTAATTATTATTTCACTTATAATTCACTGTATCACAATTCCAGTGGGTCAGAAGTTTACATACACTAAGCTGACTGTGCCTTTAAACAGCTTGGAAAATTCCAGAAAATTATGTCATGGCTTTAGAAGCTTCTGATAGGCTAATTGACATAATTTGAGTCAATTGGAGGTGTACCTGTGGATGTATTTCAAGGCCTTCCTTCAAACTCAGTGCCTCTTTGCTTGACATCATGAGAAAATCTAAAGAAATCAGCCAAGACCTCAGAAAAAAATTGTAGACCTCCACAAGTCTGGTCCATCTTTGGGAGCAATTTCCAAATGCCTGAAAATACCACGTTCATCTGTACAAACAATAGTGCGCAAGTATAAACACCATGGGACCACGCTGCCGTCATACCGATCAGCAAGGAGACACGTTCTGTCTCCTAGAGATGAACGTACTTTGGTGCAAAAAACGCAAATCAATCCCAGAACAACAGCAAAGGACCTTGTGAAGATGTTGGAGTAAACAGGTACAAAAGTATCTATATCCACAGTAAAACGAGTCCTATATCGACATAACCTGAAAGGCTGCTCAGTAAGGAAGAAGCCACTGCTCCAAAACCGCCATAAAAAAGCCAGACTAAGGTTTGCAACTACACATGGGGACAAAGATCGTACTTTTCGGAGAAATGTCCTCTAGTCTGATGAAACAAAAATAGAACTGTTTGACCATAATGACCATCGTTATGTTTGGAGGAAAAGGGGGGGGGGGGGGGCTTGCAAGCCAAAGAACACCATCCCAACCATGAAGCACAGGGGTGGCAGCATCATGTTGTGGGGGTGCTTTGCTGCAGGAGGGACTGGTGCACTTCACAAAATAGATGGCATCATGACGACGGAAAATTATGTGGATATATTGAAGCAACATCTCAAGACATCACTCAGCAAGTTAAAGCTTGGTCGCAAATGGGTCTTCCAAATGGACACTGACACCAACCATACTTCCAGAGTTGTGCAAAATGGCTTAAGGACAACAAAGTCAAGGTATTGGAGTGGCCATCACAAAGCCCTGACCTCAATCCTATAGAAGATTTGTGGGCAGAACTGAAAAAGCATGTGCGAGCAAGGAGGCCTACAAACCTGACTCAGTTACACCAGCTCTGTCAGGAGGAATGGGCCAAAATTCACCCAACTTATTGTGGGTAGCTTGTGGAAAGCTACCTGAAACATTTGACCCAAGAGAAACAATTTAAAGGCAATGCTACCAAATACTAATTGAGTGTATGTAAACTTCTGACCCACTGGGAATGTGATAAAATAAATAAAAGCTGAAATAAATCATTCTCCTTACTATTATTCTGACATTTCACATTCTTAAAATAAAGTGTTGATCCTAACTGACCTAAGACAGGGCATTTTTACAAGGATTAAATCACAGGAATTGTGAAAAACTGAGTTTAAATGTATTTGGCTAAGGTGTATGTAAACTTCCGACTTCAACTGTAGCAGGGATTGATAGGAAGGTAATATGGTGTGGTGTTTTTAATGCCCATAAAGAAATCTGGGGAAGTACGGATTAAGATAACAATGGGAGAATAGTCAAAGAATTTATGATTAGTGTGTTCAACTGTATATATACTGTATATACCAAACATTAGGAACACCTTCCTAATATTGAGTTGCACCCCCCGTTGCCCTCAGAACAGCCTCAATTCGTTGGGGCATGTTCTCGACAAGGTGTCGAAAGCATTACACAGGGATGCTGGCCCATGCTGACTCCAATGCTTCCCTCAGTTGTGTTAAGTTGGCTGAATGTAATTTGGGTGGTGACCATTCTTGACACACACAGGAAACTGTTGAGGTTGAAAAATCCAGCAGCGTTACAGTTCTTGACACAAACCCGTGCGCCTGGCACCTACTACCATACCCCGTTCAAAGGCACTTAAATATTTTGTCTTGCCCATTCACCCTCTGAATGGCACACATACAAAATCCATGTCTCAATTGTCTCAAGGCTTACAAATCCTTCTTTAACCTGTCTCCTCCCCTTCATCTACACTGATTGAAGCGGATTTAACAGGTGACATCAATAAGGGATCATAGCTTTCACCTATATTCACATGGTCAGTCTGTCATGGAAAGAGCAGGTGTTCCTAATGTTTTGTACACTCAGTGTATACTGTATATGGTGTGAAGCTCATCTTTTCCTCCCCCTCTCACTCCCCCTGTCTCTTGACACACATGGTCACATTTTTCCTCCTCTCTCGCCATTCCATTCTCTTTCTCTACAGCAGCTGATGCACATAGATAGCATGGTAGAGAGAGAAGCAGAGAGAGAGAGAGAGAGAGAGAGAGAGAGAACGAGAGGGTGCAAGGGTGTTGACCAATCGTTACAGTAGTTGCTCATGTGAGAGGAGGCAACTGCAGATATCGCAAGCTGTTCATTCAGTCTTATCTCCCCTCCCCCATGTAATCGCCATGCTTCAGGACTATGGCGAGAGCTTGAGATGGTCATTTCAGGGTTTGTCAATATAGTCAGTGTTTCGCCTATATTTTCACTAGATTAGGCTTCCCTGAGTAAATGGACCACAGGACCAGTCCATGCTTGGTGTTAACCTCAACAATAAAACAATGGCACAAATATCAGGAAAACATAAGCCTTATGGTTGTGCCATTGTTCTATTGGTCAGGGGATGTTTGGTGTGTGATGTCTCAACCTCCTCTTCAGGGCATATTCACAACAGGGTATCTGAACCACAACCATGTTGAGGTTAAAACCAAAACCAACCATAGACTGGTCCTGTGGTCCATTATTCAGGCAAGCCTAATCTAGGGAATAATCGAGGCGAAACACTGACTATACTGAGAGAACCTGAAATGATGATAGTACTCCCAATACCACCATCCCCAACTCTTGTCATAGACTCTGTCATAGACTCTTGTCATAGACTCTTGTCATAGACTCTTGTCATAGAAGCAATAATTTAGAATCAATCTGCCTGAGTCAGGTCTGGAATGGAGGCACATCAAGCACTGATGTGTTTCTCTCAAATCCTGCAGCAACGCCCAGGGATGAGATGAGAGGAAGCTTACTGCAACCACAGCATCTCCCAAATGGCTTACCAGGGCTCTTGTCCCACAACACAACTGCAACAAGGAATCATCCAGACCTGGGAGAATGAATTGAAGTCTGCCACCAATCTCATTGTAAAGAGGCACATAATGCACATGGGTGTGTAGAGATGTTGGTGGAGGAATGGAGACTGCATGAAGCTTTGCCATAATCAGTGGTTATTAATGGACCACATTATTCATGAACGAAATGGATAATAAATTGAAATACGTCAAAGAATCATGAGCCTATACCAATTAATCAGGATACATATGACGCTGTATTTTACAACAGACAGACTGTAGCCTAATATCAGTTTTATAGAAGCATTGGTTTATGTTAAACATAAAATGACGTCAGTATAGCTTGTACCTTACTGTTTAGTCGGCTGTATGGCACAGTATACATACTATTGGTATTCAAGTAATTTCACTCATTCAAAGATTTTGTTAGAGCTGAAAATAATATGCTATCTATTTACTTGGTTTCATCTTCAACACGTACATAAGGTAGATAAAAACTATGTTCCATTGGGTCCTTTTATAGAAATAGCATCATATTTCATACCATAGGTCTATGTAATAATTCTATAATTTTCGAATTCAAATAAATGTTCAATGAGATCATTCAGATAAACTGAAGCGCAGCGAGCGCTCCATCAATGTTTCATGACAGAATCAGCTAGTTCCCATATGTGTGTACAATGTTCCTTTATTCATGCAACTGCAGTTGTGGAAAAAAATATTTTATAAAAGCACACTGAACTGCAATACGTGAAATGCAGCCTAATGCTCACAATAGATGCAGACCGATAGAAAACCGTAGCAAGCCTACCTGAGATTCCAGCCCTCTCTCGAAGGAAGATGTCAGGGAATGACGCGGACTCATTTTATACTGTAGGCTACTTGGAATCAACAGCAAAACCGTTCATTGCGCATGCAACGCCTGTCACGAGCAATATTTTTGCGAAGAGGGGTGCTTCGTTTTGAATTCCTTATAACACCGTCGCTAGGGGCTGATCTCGACACAATGCGCCCTGCGTGGGCTCTCTCCTCTGTGGTAAGCTCTTGGTACTCTGGGAAGGAGACCCCTGCATCCAAGTAGCCTCCATTGATGCTCAAGTGGACTCTTGCCTGGTTCTACTTTAGATTTGTCTTGGTTTCTTGGTTCTACATTTTTCTTGCAACTTACAATTTAATTGAATGGCTACACTAGCTGAATGAAAGTAGACTAAACACTTTCAGTAAAAACTTTCCAATAGCCTAGACTTTTAACATTGAACCTTATTTTATTGGATTTGATTTGATTTGGATGCTCAATCCGCCTCCTGGTCGGGGTAGCATTATGAAGTTTCTGCCCCCCCATGAAAAGGTCACATTGCATGTCTGTGTTTCATAGGCTTCATCAAACTTGCCCTGGTCATCTACAAAACGTGTTTCTAGAGGCATATCGTTAATACTATTGCCACACGTTGTCCTCGATTTTTTGTCTTTAATTTATTTATTCCTTTTAAATGGACCGCCCGTCTCTAAATGCCTTTCTCGGCATCTGACTTCACTGTTCCGGGATAATTGGGGGTGTTCATTGTGGAGATATAGCGCCATCTTTTGGACATAATATTTATTATAGCTCAAAGAAGTTCGCTGTTGGGTCACATGATGCACACCACCGCTAGCAGTCACCTGATACTCCCTTACTGTCAGAGCAAAAATGTCTGCGCACTTATCCTATGGAAGAGTCAATTTAAACATTTTGAGGGAAGCAGCGCGGAAGGAGCTCCGTGAGTTTTTGGACAAATGTGCAGGAAGCAAGGTAAAACGCCTGGATTAAAGCGTTTAAAAATTACAAACCCTTTTATCTTGTTTTAATTGGAAATGTATGTTCAACACTAGCTAACATTCTAGGCTATCATCCACATAAACAATAATTGGGTTGTTGTGGTACATAGTCATCCACATAGTAGCTAAATAGATGCAGTTGATTTAAGTTTCAACTTTGGAACTCGTAGTATTTATGTGTCTAAAATTGTTGTCGACTGTCCTTAGGCTATTGTGTGGGATGAATACCTGACCGGACCCTTTGGATTGATAGCACAATATTCCTTGCTGAAGGTAAGACTGACTCAAATGTGTACTTCGGTGTGTAGACTTTTTTATAAGCGAGTCTGACAGAATGGCAACAATGAATCGTTGTGTTTTCAAAGCCGCACATTACAGCAATAGCAATATGTCAAGCTGGTTGTTGACAGATCTGTCTTCTTTATATCTTCCAGGAACATGAGGTGGAGAAGATGTTCACCCTCAAAGGGGGGCGTCTTCCTGCTGCTGACGTGAAAAATATAATCTTCTTTGTCCGTCCCAGACTGGAACTGATGGATATTATAGCTGAGAATGTCATCAGGTCAGCATCCCAGGGGGAGGTGAGGGAGTAGCACAAACTGGGGTCTCTACGGAATGTGTCCATCGGTATGCAGTCGTTGGTGGTGAACAGGGTTGACTTCTTGGCGTTCATGTGTATTGTGATGAATATGAGTGATCAGGTTAAGAAATAGTCTGCATGCATAGATGTGGTGGTACGCGCAGCCAAAGATTTCCTGGGAATTACAGAAGCAAACTATTTAATATGGTTTTTGCAATCCATCAATGGACTGCTAGAAGCTTAATAGCTAACGGACAGGAGTTTAAAAAGTTTGTAGATGACATGGAGGTAGTACCAGATGTAGTGTGTGAACAAGAGGCATGGCTCAAACCTCAACTGGAGTTTGTGATTCCGGGACTCAGTTTGGTACAGTGTGATAGAGGGGAGGGGTTGTGCTACGTTCGTTAAAGAGGGGATGGCATACAGAGTATTGGAGATAGAAATATGTAGGAATAGAAGTAACAATTGCAATAGCCAATTTCTATAACCCATGCAAAGCTCTTATGTTAGCACAGTTAAAGTCGGAAGTTTACATACACTTAGGTTGGAGTCATTTAAACTCGTTTTTTCAACCACTCCACAAATTTCTTGTTAACAAACTATAGTTTTGGCAGGTCGGTTAGGACATCTACTTTGTGGATGACACAAGTAATTTTTCCAACAATTGTTAACAGACAGATTATTTAACTTATAATTCACTGTATCACAATTCCAGTGTGTCAGAAGTTTACATACACTGAGTTGACTGCCTTTAAACAGCTTGGAAAATTCCAGAAAATGATGTCATGGCTTTAGAAGCTTCTGATAGGCTAATTGACATCATTGAGTCAATTGGAGGTGTACCTGTGGATGTATTTCAAGGCCTACCTTGAAACTCAGTGCCTCTTTGCTTGACATCATGGGAAAATCTAAAGAAATCAGCAAAGACCTCAGAAAAAAATTGTAGACCTCCAAGTCTGGTTCATCCTTGGGAGCAATTTCCAAATGCCTGAAGGTACCATGTTCATCTGTACAAACAATAGTACGCAAGTATAAACACCATGGGACCACCCAGCCATCATATCGCTCAGGAAGGAGACGCGATCTGTCTCCTAGAGTTGAACGTACTTTGGTGCGAAAAGTGCAAATCAATCCCAAAACAACAGCAAAGGACCTTGTGAAGATGCTGGAGGAAACGGGTACAAAAGTATCTATATCCACAGTAAAGTGAGTCCTATATCGACATAACCTGAAAGGCTGCTCAGCAAGGAAGAAGCCACTTCTCCAAAACCGCCATAAAGAAAGCCAGACTACGGTTTGCATCTGCACATGGGGACAAAGATCGTACTTTTTGGAGAAATGTGCTCTAGTCTGATGAAACAAAAATTTAACTGTTTGGCCATAATGACCATCGTTATGTTTGGAGGAAAAAGGGGGAGGCTTGCAAGCCAAAGAACACCATCCCAACCGTGAAGCATGGGGGTGGCAGCATCATGTTGTGGGGGTGCTTTGCTGCAGGAGGGACTGGTGCACTTCACAAAATAGATGGCATCATGAGGACGGAAAATGATGTGGATATATTGAAGCAACATCTCAAGATATCACTCAGGAAGTTAAAGCTTGGTCACAAATGGGTCTTCCAAATGGACAATGACCCCAAGCATACTTCCAAAGTTGTGGCAAAATGGCTTAAGGACAACAAAGTCAAGGTATTGGAGTGACCCTAACAAAGCCCTGACCTCAATCCTATAGAACATTTGTGGGCAGAACTGAAAAAGCATGTGCGAGCAAGGAGGCCTACAAACCTGACTGTTACACCAGCTCTGTTAGGAGAAATGGGACAAAATTCACCCAACTTATTGTGGGAAGCTTGTGGAAGGCTACCTGAAACGTTTGACCCAAGTTAAACCATTTAAAGGCAATGCTACCAAATACTAATTGAGTGTATGTAAACTTCTGACCCACTGGGAATGTGCTGAAATAAATCATTCTCTCTACTATTATTCTGACATTTCACATTCTTTAAACAAAGTGGTGATTCTAACTGTCCTAAGACAGGGAATTTGTACTAGAATTAAATGTTAGTAATTGTGGAAAAACTGAGTTTAAATGTATTTGGCTAAGGTGTATGTAAACTTCTGACTTCAACTGTAGAAGGGATTGATAGGAAGGTAATATGGTGTGTTTTTTTTTTTTTATGCCCATAAAGAAATCTGGGGAAGTGCGCATTAAGATAACAATGGGAGTATAGTCGAAGAATTTATGATTAGTGTGTGTTAATGATGGGAGGGGAATGAGAATCAATGTGGCGAGGGATACAGAGTCATCCTTAGACTAGACATTGGTGTCTGCGGCGGTGGCAGGGAGGTGTAAATGGGAAATGATGAGAGAAACCACAGTAGTGAGTGATCATTTTCCAGTTCGATGTAAGGTCAGTGTGTGTGTGTGTGTGTGTGTGTGTGTGTGTGTGTGTGTGTGTGTGTGTGTGTGTGTGTGTGTGTGTGTGTGTGTGTGTGTGTGTGTGTGTGTGTGTGTGTGTGTGTGTGTGTGTGTGTGTGTGTGTGTGTGTGTGTGTGTGTGTGTGCGCGTGCGCGCGGAGTAGAGGCAATAACATGAGGTGGTGCTTTGAGAAAGCTAACTGGAATATGTTCAAGTACCTGTGTGAGCGGGCGGGACATAAGTTATCATTGGAGAGGTCTGTGGATGAGGCAGTAACGTCTGTAATTATATCAGCTGCAAATGTGACCGTTCAGGGGAGGAAGACGGCGGGTGGTGCCATGGTGGGCAGATGAGGGCTCAAAAGTGGTGCAGGAAACAGATATAGCTCTACGGAAGGAATGGATTGACAGAAAGGAATCTCATGGAGAATCAAAGGAAGAGGGCGGCGGCCAGAAGAACGATTAAGACAGTGAAAAGGGAGGCATGGCGGGAATTTTTCTCCACTATTGGTAGAGGGACCGAAATTGGTGCAGTTTGGAAAATGTTTTAAAAAATATGGTGGGGAAGGGTAAAAATGCTGCAATTCCAGTGTTGGTAGAAGGAAACGTCACAGCTGTGTAAAAAAAAAGAAGAAGAAAAGGCAAATGTCATATCTTGTGCATTTGCAGTGGTTCATAGATGTGAGCACCTGTGTGATGAGAGTAAGAGGGAGGGAAGCTGAAGGAGCATGGAGATCTTTCAAAGATAAAAGGGGAGTCAGGAGAAGCTATGGATGTAGAGTTTTCTATGTTTGGGATGACAATGGCGTTGGAGGGCTGTGGGCGGACTGCTCCTGGTGAAGATAGGATGTGTTATGTGATGTTTCAGCATGCACCGGACAGTGTGTTGGAAGCAGTGTTAGGGTTGTTTAATAAGATGTGTAGGACTGCAGTGATACCTGCTGGGTAGAGACGTGCGGTGGTGTTGCCGTTCGTAAAAGGATATAAAGATCCCGCTAGGGCGGGCAGTTATAGGCCTATTGTGCTGACATCCAAAATGTGTAAGTTGATGGAAAAGATGATAGTGAGTAGGATGATGTATTCCCTGGAAGTTAGGGGTTTGATGAGTGTAGCACAGAGTAGGTTCAGGAGAGGGAGGTCTGCCATGGATGCCCTGGTGACATTTAGTACAGAGATAGCCAAGGCCCTGACAATTAAAGAGGTGATGAGTGTTGTGTATTTTGACATTGAGAAAGCTTATGATACCATGTGGAGGGAAGGGTTGTTGATCAAGTTGAGTGCATTGGGGGACGTCTGTATGACTGGATCATGGACTTCTTGTTCGATCGAGTTATACGGGTGAGGTTGGGGTCAGAATTGTCAATGCGGTTTGAAGTGGACAATGGTACTCCTCAGGGAAGTGTGGTTAGTCTGGTGTTGGTCACCCTGATGATAGATGACATATTTAAGGATGTTTCTTTTTTTTATTTCACCAGGTAGGCTAGTTGAGAACAAGTTCTCATTTGCAACTGCGACCTGGCCAAGATGAAGCATAGCAGTTCGACCACATACAACAACAGAGTTACACATGGAATAAACAAAACATACAGTCAATAATACAGTAGAACAAAAGAAAACAAAAAAGTATATATACAGTGAGTGCAAATGAGGTAAGATAAGGGAGTTAGGGCAATAAATAGGCCATGGTGGCGAAGTAATTACAATATAGCAATTAAACACTGGAATGGTAGATGTGCAGAAGATGAATGTGCAAGTAGAGATACTGGGGTGCAAAGGAGCAAGATAAAAAAATACAGTATGGGGATGTGGTAGTTGGATGGGCTGTTTACAGATGGGCTATGTACAGGTGCAGTGATCTGTGAGCTGCTCTGACAGCTGGTGCTTAAAGCTAGTGAGGGAGATATGAGTCTCCAGCTTCAGAGATTTTTGCAATTCGTTTCAGTCATTGGCAGCAGAGAACTGTAATGAAAGGCGGCAAAAGGAGGAATTGGCTTTGGGGTGACCAGAGAGATTTACCTGCTGGAGCACGTGCTACGAGTGGGTGCTGCTATGGTGACCAGTGAGCTGAGATAAGGCGGGGCTTTACCTAGCAGAGACTTGTAGATGACCTAGAGCCAGTGGGTTTGGCGACGAGTATGAAGCGAGGGCCAGCCAACGAGGGCGTATAGGTCGCAGTGGTGGGTAGTATATGGGGCTTTGGTGACAAAACAGTTGGCACTGTGATAGACTGCATCCAATTTGTTGAGTAGAGTGTTGGAGGCTATTTTGTAAAAGACATCGCCGAAGTCGAGGATCAGTAGGATGGTCAGTTTTAAGAGGGTGTGTTTGGCAGCATGAGTGAAGGATACTCTGTTGCAAAATAGGAAGCTGATTCTAGATTTAATTTTGGATTGGAGATGCTTAATGTGAGTCTGGAAGGGGAGTTTACAGTCTAACCAGACACCTAGGTATTTGTAGTTATCCACATATTCTAAGTCGGAGCCGTCCAGAGTAGAGGTCGACCGATTATGATTTTTTACCGCCGATACCGATTTATTGGAGGACCAACAAAAGCCGATACCGATTATTGGAGGACCAAAAAAGCCGATACCGATTAATCGGCCGAATGTTTTTTTTATTTTTATATATATATAGACAATTACAACAATACTGAATGAACACTTATTTTAACTTAATATAATACATCAATAAAATCTATTTAGCCTCAAATAAATAATGAAACATGTTCAGTTTGGTTTAAATAATGCAAAAACAAAGTGTTGGAGAAGAAAGTAAAAGTGCAATATGTGCCATGTAAGAAAGCTAACGTTTAAGTTCCTTGCTCAGAACATGAGAACATATGAAAGCTGGTGGTTCCTTTTAACATGAGTCTTCAATATTCCCAGGTAAGAAGTTTTAGGTTGTAGTTATTATAGGACTATTTCTCTCTATACAATTTGTATTTCATATACCTTTTGACTTTTGGGTGTTCTTATAGGCACTTTAGTATTGCCAGTGTAACAGTATAGCTTCCGTCCCTCTCCTCGCTCCTACCTGGGCTCGAACCAGGAACACATCGACAACAGCCACCATCGAAGCAGCGTTACCCATGCAGAGCAAGGGGAACAACTACTCCAAGTCTCAGAGCGAGTAACGTTTGAAACGCTATTAGCACGCACCCGGCTAACTAGCTAGCAATTTCACATCGGTTACACCAGCCTAATCTTGGGAGTTGACAGGTTTGAAGTCATAAACAGCGCAATGCTTGAAGCACAGCAAAGAGCTGCTGGCAAAATGCACAAAAGTGATGTTTGAATGAATGCTTGCAAGCCTGCTGCTGCCTACCACCGCTCAGTCAGACTGCTCTATCAAATCATAAACTTAATTATAATATAATAAACACACAGAAATACGAGCCTTAGGTCATTAATATGGTCGAATCCGGAAACTATCATCTCGAAAACAAAACGTTTTTCCTTTCAGTGAAATACGGAACCGTTCCGTATTTTATCTTAACGGGTGGCATCCCTAAGTCTAAATATTCCTGTTACATTGCACAACCTTCAATGTTATGTCATAATTGCGTAAAATTCTGGCAAATTAGTTCGCAACGAGCCAGGCAGCCCAAACTGCTGCATATACCCTGACTCTGTTGCAAGAGAAGTGACACATTTTCCCTAGTTAAAATAAATTCATGTTAGCAGGCAATATTAACTAAATATGCAGGTTTACAAATGTATACTTGTGTATTGATTTTAAGAAAGGCATTGATGTTTATGGTTAGGTACACATTGGAGCAACATGTACCTAAGCGATTATATGCAACGCAGGACAGGCTAGATAAACTAGTAATATCATCAACCATGTGTAGTTAACTAGTGATTATGATTGATTGATTGTTTTTTATAAGATAAGTTTAATGCTAGCTAGCAACTTACCTTGGCTTCTTACTGCATTCGCGTAACAGGCAGGCTCCTCGTGGAGTGCAATGTAAAGCAGGTGGTTAGAGCGTTGGACTAGTTAACCGTAAGGTTGCAAGATTGAATCCCCAAGCTGACAAGGTAAAAATCTGTCGTTCTGCCCCTGAACAAGGCAGTTAACCCACCGTTCCTAGGCCGTCATTGAAAATAAGAATGTGTTCTTAACTGACTTGCCTAGTTAAATAAAGGTGTAAAAAGAAAAGGGGGGGGGGGAAATCGGCCAAATCGGCGTCCAAAAATACCGATTTCCGATAGTTATGAAAACTTGAAATCGGCCCTAATTAATCGGCCATTCCGATTAATCGGTCGACCTCTAGTCCAGAGTAGTGATGCTGGACGGGCGGGCAGGTGCGGGCAGTGATCGGTTGAAGAGCATTCATTTAGATGTGGGACAGGGAGTGAGTGTATGGCCTGGTATTCTGATGATGGGGGAACAGAGGTGGGAATGTACAATTTGTGATGAGGAAGATGCAAGAAGATGTGGAAGATTGGTCTCTTAACATGGGGGTTTAGGATGTCCGTGGCCAAGTCCTGCTTTATGGTGTTTTCTAGGAGGAAGGTTAAAGATGTTAGGCTGCAAATATACGGATATAAGTAAGGTGTCAGAGTTTAATTATTTAGTTATGTGGTTTAGTGAGAGGCTTACGTGGCAGAGACATGTTGAGCATCTTGAAATTAAGTGTAGGAAGGTGCTGAACCTCATGAGGGCAGTGGCAGGATGTGATTGGGGGTCGGATAGACAAACACTGTTGTATACAGTACCAGTCAAAAGTTTGGACACACCTACTCATTCAATGGTTTTTCTTTATTTTTACTAATCTATACATTGTAGAATACTAGTGAAGACATCAAAACAATGAAATGACACATATGGAATAATGTAGTAACCAAAAAAGTGTTAAACAAATAAAAATATATTTTAGATTCTTCAAAGTAGCCACCATTTGCCTTGATGACAGCTTTGCACACTCTTGGCATTCTCTCAACCAGCTTCACCTGGAATATTTTACAACAATCTTGAATGAGTTCCCACATATGCTGAGCACTTGTTGGCTGCTTTTCCTTCACTCTGTGGTCCAACTCATCCCAAACCATCTCAATTGGGTTGAGTGTGGGTGATTGTGGAAGCCAGGTCATCTGATGCAGCACTCCATCACTCTCCTTCTTGGTCAAATAGCCCTTACACAGCCTGGAGGTGTGTTAGGTCATTGTCCTGTTGAAAAACAAATGATAGTCCCACTAAGCACAAACCAGATGGGATGGTATATCGCTGCAGAAATCTGTGGTGGCCATGCTGGTTAAGTGCGCCTTGAATTCGAAATAAATCAGACAGTGTCACCAGCAAAGCACTTCCACACATCACACCTCCTCCTCCATGCTTCACGGTGGGAACCACACATGCAGAGATCATCCGTTCACCTACTCTGCGTTTCACAAAGACATGGCGGTTGGAACCAAAAATCTCACATTTGGACTCATCAGACCAAAGGTCAGATTTTCACCGGTCTAATGACCATTGCTCGTGTTCCTTGGCCCATGCAAATCTCTTCTTCTTATTGGTGTCCTTTAGTAGTGGTTTATTTGCAACAATTCGACCATGAAGGCCTGATTCACACAGTCTCCTCTGAACAGTTGATGTTGAGATGTCTGTTACTTGAACTCTGTGAAGCATTTATTTGGGCTGCAATTTCTGAGGCTGGTAACTCTAATGAACTTATCCTCTGCAGCAGAGGTAACTGGGTCTTCCTTTCCTGTGGTAGTCCTCATGAGAGCCAGTTTCATCATAGCTCTTGATGGTTTTTGCGACTGCACTTGAAGAAATGTTCCGCATTGACTGAAAAAGTAATGATGGACTGTTGTTTCTCTTTGCTTATTTGAGCTGTTCTTGCCATAATATGAACTTGGTCTTTTACCAAATAGGGTTATCTTCTGTATACTACCCCTACCTTGTCACAACACAACTGATTAGCTCAAACACATTAAGAAGGAAATAAATTCCACAAATTAACTTTTAACAAGGCACTTTTAACAAGGCACACTTGTTAATTGAAAGGCATTCCTGGTGACTACCTCATGAAGCTGGTTGAGAGAATGCCAAGAGTATGCAAAGCTGTCATCAAGGCAAAGGGTGGCTACTTTGAAGAATATAAAATATATTTTGATTTGTTTAACACTTTTTTGGTTACAACATGATTCCATATGTGTTATTTCAAATTAAGAAAAACCCTGGAATGAGTAGGTGTGTCCAAACTTTTGACTGGTACTGTAGATAGGGAGAGATTGTGTGAAAGGGTTAGGGAGGCTAGATGGGGTTGAGGTATGGGTGGTGTAGTGGGGGAAGGAAAGGGGAGGGAAGTGGTGTCTAGGGCGCTATTTCACTTTCTTGAAGGAACCGGACTAATGAAGAGGATTTAATGTAGGTAGGCTGTAACTGGCCTCACACTCCAGTACAGTAGGTGGCGGTGTTAGATGCGATCCGCCAACCCAATCCCAAAGAAGGACAAGAAGAAAAAGGTCAACATCTCATTATCTCACTGGCTTTAGGGGTGTAACATTTAAACAAATGTGGTCTCGTTAATGTATTTAACCAAATTAAAGTCACAGTGCAGTTATCACCAAACTACCACTAACAGGTCCCCATCATCATAAAGGCAAAAATACAAATTCAATAAATGCCTAATGCAACAATGCTGTAAGTAGGAGACATGCATCTTTCAAATGATTTGCCACTGATAAAAAGCGCAACGCACGTCATCATCGCTCACAGTTGGAAAAATGGCAAAGTGAGTCAGGGAAGTGACAGCAGTTAAGTCCTCTAGGGCAATACTTTGAGAAGTTAAATGAGAAGATGATGAAATGTAAACTTTGCGAGGTCGAATTGAGCTACATTGGCAGTACAGGTGCAATGCTGAAAGGGAGGCACCGTGAGACCCAACCCATTTTGGGACGAGGTGAGAAAATCACAGTGCTGATTACAGAAATGAAAACAGTCATACATCACTGCAACGAGCCATCACATTGATGTGAAAAGTGTGACATGAAAGTCCCATGTACTGACAACTGAGAACATTGAGGAGAGGCACACAACAGAGAACATAAAACAGCATTAAAGGATACATTTTCTTATTTACAACCAAATTTCTACTTTTGATCTAAATTGCATCTTATAGAAGGGTCCAGACACCTTTTTTGTGATTTCACGTTTTTGAGAAACTTGCCCCAAACAGCAAATCACTTCCTCATCCTTGTGTAGTATGTGGGCCCCTAAAAAACATGAAAAAAAGGCTACAAAAACACCCAAATACATCCTTTAAGAAACAGCAAAGCTCTCACTATAGTGATGCAGGTCTTTAGATGTTGTACACATGAAGTTGTGTCATTCCGAACTTTATCCGCAATGTCATATTCCTTCATCACTATACTGAGACCTTTGCTGTTTCTAATAGACGTATTTGGGTGTTTTTGAAGCCTTTGTTCATGTTTTTTTCGGGCCCCCATACTACACAACGAGGATGAGGAAGTGATTTTCTGTTTGGGCTAACCTTCTCAAAAACATGCCTGGACCCTTCTATAAAATGCCTTTTACGTCAAAAATAGAGATTTGGTTGTAAAAAAATAAATCATAATTTAATACCATCTTTGATTTGAGTAGGTGGGTGATAGCGGTAAGGTGAATGCGGTCTAGCTGGTAGGTAGCCAGGACTGCAGTACATTGAACTGCATTGCCCCCTAGCGTTCATACGTGGCGTAATTTTCTGATGTAAAAAATAATAATTTAAACCATAAGAAAATTTGTACATTTGTCACATCCCTATGTTAAACACTGTCCTTGTTTTTGGAGTAATGCTGCAGCCAGTATTGCATAAGGGTGTGGATAGGTTTTGCTTTTCCTCTTATAGTGCATCTCTTGTGTTCAATGTGTGTTCTTGCAGTGAGGATAAGATGCATTCCCCACGTGACTTCCACATCCTGTTTGTGCCCCGGCGGAGCATGCTTTGTGAGCAGCGGCTGAAGGAGCAGGGGGTCCTGGGCTCGTTCATCAACATAGACGAGTACATCCTAGACCTCATCCCTTATGATGGAGACTTGCTCTCCATGGAGTCTGAGGGGGCCTTCAGGGTAAGTTAGGACAGGGACATGCACAAAGACACTACACATGTCCTAGTGTATGTATAGGCCCAATAAGGCTCAGGTACAAAGCTATCATTTGTATTGTATGGGGTAATAACCTGTGTGCCCTGGCTCTTTTAGGAATGCTATCTAGAAAGTGACCAGACAAGTCTGTACCACACCGCCAAGGGCCTTATGACTCTCCAGGCTCTGTATGGGACCATCCCCCAGATATTTGGGAAAGGGGAGTGTGCACGGGTGAGTATTGGGAACGACTTGGGACTTCATTAGGTTTAGAATTCCATATTGGCTCCAGTGTTGGTATTAGTTATTTGGGAAAGTAATATATGACATTTTACTCGTTACATTTAACAAAAGTAAAGCGTTACTCTACAATATTCATTTGTGTGGAAAGTAACGTGATATATTACTTTCATGAAAACTCCGTTGGTTTGACTATCGGAGGGAGCAAGGCGAGCCGCACGCACTCTACCAAAGATAGGCTACTTAGTAAAGGTTTCGAGACACTCTACCAAAGATAATCTACACGTGTGCATGCTCTTGGCTGGAGTCAGAGCAATGCGCACCTTCTGTAACATGATACCCTCGCTGATCCATGTGTTTTTAGACCCCCTAATAGTAACATACACAAGGGTGTGATAGCATAGATTTTCTTGTTGTCTTCCATTTGTAATAAAAGGAAAGAAGATTCACGTGTGAAAATTCATCACCACTGTTAACTAATTTCAATGAAAACCAACTGCGTATTTGATAGCTACATGTAATGAAAGTTTAGGTTTGTTATAAATTACCTCATTTTGTGACTACCAGTTGGCTATAGGCTACTCCGCTAGCAGCTTGCTAGCGAGCTAAAAATACAGCAAGCTAGCCTTTTAGCTTCCTACATCTCCACCTTATGAAATAATCAGATTTATAATGAAATAATATGCCCTGGCAAGTATTCTTATACCTGCTAGTGTAACCTACATTATCCCAGTTTAATATGCTGCTTGAATATATTACTTCCCATATCAGCTAAAAATAGAATGCCATCATTTTTGCTCATGGAGAAAATGAAAGCACAGGGCTTGGGGCTGTTTTTAGGTAGTTAATCAGGTAGTTATTACTACTTAACAAAATACATTTGTGGGGGATTCTAATAAGGCTACAATGTTGATTGGTTTATTGTTTGAAGAGTCACTGAGGTTATATTTGGTTATCAATGCAAAATAGACCACTTATTTAATGCCAAGCTAAACTAAGACAGCAATCTTGAAGTTGAAGGGATTTTGAATTTGATTAGCTTCCCACATCGCCATGTGAAATAATCAGATGTATAATTAAATATACCCTGGCAAATATTCTTATTCTTGTACCAACAACATTATCCTAATTTGATATGCTGCTTCAATGTATTCACTCTCATATCAGCTAAAAATAGAATGCCATGATTTTTAGTCATGGAGAAAAACAAGCACATCTGTTTTTGCATTTCAAAATTGCCTAGAATAACCTTATCACTTCTAAAAAAATAAATAAAATAAAAACATTTTTGAGGGATTCTAATAAGGCTACAATGTTGTTGGTTTACTGTTTGAACAGTCACTGATATTTGGTTTTCAATGCAAAATAGGCTGCTTATTTAATGCCAAGCTAAACCAAGATAGTAAAGGGATTTTGAAGTTGATAGCTTCCTACATCGCCATGTGAAATAATCAGATTTATAAATCAATAATACGCCCTGGCAAATGTATGTGTACTTGACGATGTAACCTACAATGTTATCCCAGTTTAATATGCTGCTTGAATGTACAGTTGGAAGTTTACATACACCTTAGCCAAATACATTTCAACTCAGTTTTTCACAATTCCTGGCAATTAATCCTAGTATAAGTTCCCTGTTTTAAGTCAGTTAGGATCACCACTTTATTTTAAGAATGTGAAATGTCAGAATAATAGTAGAGAGTGATTCATTTCAGCTTTTATTTCTTTCATCACATTCCCAGTGGGTCAGAAGTTTACATTCACTCAATTAGTATTTGGTAGCATTGCATTTAAATTGTTTAACTTGGGTCAAACGTTTCGGGTAGCCTTCCACAAGCTTCCCCATGCTGCCACCCCCGTGCTTCATGGTTGGGATGGTGTTCTTCGGCTTGCAAACCTCCCCCTTTTTCCTTCAAACATAACGACGGTCATTATGGCCAAACAGTTCTATTTTTGATTCATCAGACTAGAGGACATTTCTCCAAAAAGTACGATCTTTGTCGCCATGTTCAGTTGCAAACCGTAGTCTGGCTTTTTTATGGCGGTTTTGGAGCAGTGGCTTCTTCCTTGCTGAGAGGCCTTTCAGGGTATGTCGACATAGGACTCGTTTTACTGTGGATATAGATACTTTTGTACCTGTTTCCTCCAGCATCTTCACAAGGTCCTTTGCTGTTGTTCTGGGATTGATTTGCACTTTTCGCAAATCTGTACAGATTTCCTATCTTTTCATTCAAAATCTTTCTCTTGAGCCGCAGGTTCTGGTTATAGACCGCACGTACACGGACCCATAGCGATGTATAGAGGGTATACACTTGTCACTAGATGGGAAAGCCCATTATGGGCTTTGCTATCACAGAAGCAATTGATGGCAAATATCAGCGATGTGCCCTCTATACATTTCTATGGCCAGCAGCTGTGATGACATTTCTCCAAGCAGCCTTTCTCCACTCGCTCGAGAACTAAATGAGGAAACAAGTCAAGATCGGATCATGAAAGCACGTGCCCGGTAGAGATATGATTCTGAAAGTAGCGCACATGTTGTTTGACAAAGTAACTGTAATAATATTACCCAATTTGAAAAAGTAACATGCTACTTTACTCCGTTACTCATAAAAGTAATCTGATTATGTAGAGTGTAAATTAACGCTTTAATTATGTTAGAAGTAAAACCCTGATTTCTTCTCCATGTGCAGCATGTAGCTAATATGATGCTTAGGATGAAGAGGGAGTTTGCTGGCAGTCAGACTCAGATCCTGCCTGTGTTTGACTCACTGCTGCTGCTGGACCGCAACATAGACCTGCTTACCCCTCTGGCCACACAGCTCACCTATGAGGGCCTCATTGATGAAGTTTATGGAATCACCAACGGTGAGAATGGGCCTCTGTTAATGCATGAAAACACAATGCACGCTAAATACAGACATATTTAATCACATATTGATTGACGTAAAGACATCTTGAGGGGTCTCAGTTCATTTGTGTATGGGATTTTGGACCTTTGTGTGCTTCTTTATTCTGTTCGCATGCGTCTGCAAACAGGTTATGTGAAGTTGCCTCCGGAGAAGTTTGCTGCCCAAAAGAAGCAGGGTGAGGTGGGTAAAGACCTGCCCACCGAGCCCAAGAAGATGCAGCTCAACTCAGCGGAGGAGCTGTATGCTGAGATACGGGACAAAAACTTCAATGCCATAGGGGCTGCACTGAGCAAGAAGGCCAAGATCATCTCTGCTGCCTTTGAGGTTGGATTCATCCAAGCGCGCAGACACTCCTTGTAACCACTCCTGTCTAATTTGATCCAAATCACTTTGTTAATGTGTTATAAATGTCACTTCACAAACTGGGGATTACAATCTCAGATAAATCCTAATGTCAGACCGCTCAATTACATTAGCTACCGCTTTCTCTAATCATATCAATTTGTGTTCTTATTGATCACCTTCTATGTGCCAGGTAGACTTTTCAGGAGGTGGTTTTCCAATTGCAAAAAGTAAAGCCAACTGACAATTAGTATTATCGATCAAGACAGTAAACACACTTACAATAAAGGAGTGGCAGATAAAAGTAACTGTTTAGTTTATGCGTAATCTCCCACTGATGATTTGTTATGCATCCCCTACAGGCCTACACTTTTGGCATCATAACTGTCACTGGATGCTTTGCATGTGATAATTAGACTGAAGTCCCACACCTGTGGGTGTTTCAGTTTATGTTTTTTTACATTTCTGTATTGCCCAGACCTGTTCCCAATCAAAGTTCATTTTCTCTAGTTTGATGGATGACCATATCAGCTGTTCTCTAGGCAACAAACCATTTCTTACTAATGTTATGCCTACATGGCAGCATTCCATACTGTATGTTTCATCTGAAATCATTCCCACATATTTACGTTGAGTTTAGTGTTTGTTTAATGTGTAATTGGGAAGTAGATTTTTAGTAATTTCCACGGGATATTAGTAATCTCTCAACTGGCTCTCACATTTCACATCTGTATGTAACACTACACAGTCTCTTTTTTCCAGTGTTAATGTTAGTTTGTTGATTTTGTCTTGCAGGAGCGACATAATGCCAAAACAGTTGGCGAGATAAAGCAGTTTGTGTCCCAGCTGCCCCACATGCAGGCAGCACGGAGCTCGCTGGCCAATCACACCTCCATAGCTGAACTCATAAAAGACATCACCAGTGAGAGGAACAGCCTTTACTTCTTCTCCTTTCTCCTCCTTTCATGTCCAACTAACAACTCTCCATTCCTCATTCCTTCCTTCTGTCTTAATCTGTTTTTCCACCCTAAAAAACCTGATACAATCTGATCTTGGTGACATTTAATGTAGTTGACTTTGTCAAATGTGTGGCATATCGTTTAAAGAGAGACTACTGTTGATACTCGTTGACAGAGGTGAATGGATATTTTCTCTCTCTCTGATTCAGCCTCAGAGGCCTTCTTTGATAACCTGACAGTGGAGCAGGAGTTTATGACTGGAGTTGACACAGACAAGGTACACAAGGTTTTCAATGCTTTGTAGATTGTAGTGTGATGAGGTTGGCTCTGATAATATTTCAAGCTGCCCTCACTATAAACAGAATGTTTTGCTTAGTCCCTGTGTGTATGTATGTGCTCATGTCTAGGCTTGCTGACCAACCGCCCCTTGTTCCCATTGTCCAGGTTAACACATATATTGAGGACTGTATTGCCCAGAAGGATCCTCTGATCAAAATCTTGCGGCTGGTCTGTATGCAGTCAGTCTGCAACAACGGCCTCAAGCAGAAGATATTGGACTACTACAAGAGAGAGATCCTGCAGGTGCATTTTTTTCTTATTACATTACAATAAGTCAGTGTTTTAATACTAATGGTCATTTGAAGATGTGATGAAAGCTACTGTGGCAACATGATTGACCTGTGTTGTTTTCTCTAGACATATGGATACGAACACATGCTTACCCTCAACAACCTGGAGAAGACAGGTCTTCTGAAGCCCCAGACAGGCACCAGGAATATCTACCCCACTATCAGAAAGACACTCAAGCTTTGGATGGAGGATGCCAACGAACAGGTGAATGAATCCCATGAGGGAGACACAATGTAGTCTGGGAGGGGGAGGGTAACACTTACACCTGTGTAATAACACATTTATTATTGTAGTGACAATTTGGTCATTGCTTTGTATTTGCACAATAATGGAGTTGGGTTGTTTTTGATTATTAAGCAAGTTCAAAGCATTAACCAAATGTAACAACAACCTTAATTAAACTCACGTGCATACTTTTTTTCTCCAACTGTGAGAGTGGGGTTTGTATGTAGTATTGTCTGTACTGATTCCCAGCTTGTGTATGTGTCATCTTCCTCCAGAACCCCAATGACATCTCCTATGTGTACAGTGGTTATGCTCCTCTCAGCATCCGTCTGACCCAGGTGTTGGCCAGGCCCGGCTGGCGCAGCATCGAGGAAGTTCTGAAGATGCTCCCTGGTCCACACTTTGAGGAGAGACAACAGCTGCCTGCTGGTCTCCATAAGAAACGTAAGGACAGCAGGAGACCAAGGCAGCAGGTTGCTCTCTTGCACAACAAGCTGAGCTATTGAAAGGCTGGGTGAATGTGTGGTGATCTGCTGGCTGTAGATAAGAGCTGGCTTTGTCCCTGCCGTGCCAAATGTCTTCGAGCAGCAGTTGATTTATTGTACACAGTGAACAAAACTGTACATTACCGTTAAGTGTGGGTCTGTTTGGGTGATTGTTTGTGTACATGTATTTGTGTATGAAAGAGGAGAGGCAAAGGCACCGTTGACCTTTCAGAGACCAGGGAGTTGAATATCCTCATCTTAAGCGTTATAACTGTGTTGCTGACTCCAGGGTCAGTTTGGACATCTCACTGACAAGAGGATCATTAATTTGTTGAGATGCCTTTTATTTACACCATGCAATGTGTTAATTAGAACTGTGAGTTTGGGTATTAGACAGTTGACTTGTTTTTACATGTCTGCCATATCTTTGTTCTAGAAAGGTGATAATGGAAGACTGACAATAGACGAGCCTGTTGTAGCAGGAAGAGGGCGGAGTTTGTTTGAGAGAATAGTGTTTGGGTGGGGACATGGGTGGATGGAGGATGACTCGAGGCGCTGTCTCTTATTTTCTTTCTGTGTTTACATGTTTAATATCCGTTTGAGGTTAAAGTAACCTCACTTCAAAACAAACATACTCTGCTAAGTAATAATATTAATAATTTGGTGGGTGCTTATATTTGTGTGTGAAATAAATAAATACAAATTTGCATATCCCCTTGAGTCACCCTTGGAGAGTGGTGCACCCTGTGAACTTCACCCTGTTTGACTGTTTTCTCTCCCCACACTGTCCCACAGGCCAGCAGGGGGAGAGCAGGACCACCCTGGTGTTCTTTCTGGGAGGGGTGACATATGCAGAAATTGCTGCCCTGCGCTTCCTGTCTCAGATGGAGGATGGTGGCACAGAGTACATCATTGCTACTACCAAGCTCATCAATGGTACCAGCTGGATCAAGTCTCTGATGGACCGCCCGGAGGCCCCCTGAGCCCGCTGCCCGCCCCCTCGGGGAACAGATGCACAGCTAGACACATCAAACAGTCAGAACAAAAGACCTTGCCGCTTCTTTTTAATGTCCATATTCCAGCGCCCTGCAGGTGTGTCTGATTGATCTCAGCAACTGTCAGTGTGAGGTGACCAGGAGTCAGCTCCTCGATTCTCCCTGTCCTTTGCCTGCAACTCTAACAGCTTGCTAAATGCACATCTCCATTGCCACCTGCTTTGGTCATTGTATGGAGCTGAGAAGATATCTTACTTGGGGCATGATGGAAGGTTTTAAGATCATTGTAAAATATATATATACTGTATTAACAAAAAGGCTGAAAGGTAGATGCTTGTATTATTATTTTTGTGATTTCAACCTATATTTTGTGTTGTACAGTATAGGGGTTTTCTCTCTGCTTGCCATAATTTGTGGGAAAAGTAGTCCTGTAAATAAAATGTGTAATTGACTGCTGATTACTGCTTTTATAACCAGAGTCAATGTCAGGTCTCTAAAAAACTGGCCATTTTAACATTTGTCCTTACACTCTACAATGTGGCTAAATGTTTTTCTGGTTTAGAAAACAAAACTAAAAAGTCTGTAAAGCCTTACTGCACCTCTGTTACACTATCCCAATTCCACCTTCTTCCACCTTCAACATGTAGGATCTAAAAGCCTTGATAACAGTGAATTAGGCCACATGCATTGTTACTTAATGAGTTGTTTATCCTGCAGAAGAAAATAAAGATGGTACCAAAGGATGCATGCATGAAGGAGTGGCGTGGAGAGGAAAGGTTGAGAGCCCAGTCAGCCGTCAGCAGTCCTGCTCTCTCGAGGAGCAATTAGCCCAATAACAGGCCTACCTATCAGCCGATAATGGCCCTCTGCTGTCTGGAGATCTTACCCCATAAGGGCCCCTGATTTGACAGCGCAGGACACTGATTGAATTAGGAGGCTATTTGTTCCATGTTCCGGTAGAGGATACGTGCGTTGGAGTTTGGTTTGATCTCCGGTTTGATCGATGGCTTGTCCGTGCCATGCGCTGTGGACAGCTGGGGCTTGTACTCAGTGGGGGACGGGTATTGACAGCAGTCGGAGATTTTAGTGAACCAACAGTGAGGAACTCACTATATCACATCTCATGAAGATATATTACTGTGACATTGCATTCCTTTTGGTATGTTAAATGCTAACAATTACACATATGTAATAAGACCATTTTTTATAAAGAGTGGAAAGGGAAATGAGCGGTTCTTGCATGCACCAGAGGATTTTCAGAGCTGAAATAATAGAAAATGCATAGCCTATTATTGTGTATTTGGCAAGGTCTCGCCTCAGAGAAATGGGTGTAGGACGTGGCTTAATTTTCCATTAGGAAAACCCCATGGGTCTCAGGACTCTTGTAATCAATGTAATTGTTGTTGGCCCCTCCTTTGCCATTAGGACTTGTGGCAACGGACATAACCTTGTATTCCTGACAGCACATTGAAACCCGTGTACAGAGAGTATATTCAACAAAATAATTTTAAAAGAGGTTGAAAATCCTTCATATAAACCGACAAGGTAAGTAACCAATTTAAGCAGTTTATAAATATTGAAACGTTGTAACGTTATAGGCCCTATGCCCAGTGAGTAGGTTATGTATCCACCGTGCGCTTACATTTTAAGAGCTTTCAGATACTAGAAAAATAGCATGAAATCATACAACATTAACAGTAACAGTAGGCTATAGTTAAACAATGTAATCATTTTTACTGCAGGTTATCAAAGCGAAAGATATATTTTGAGTTGCGAAAGTGGGGCATGGCTATTTTTGTGCAACTAATGTGAAATATTTCGTCTGGAGAAATATATTTTATTGCTACTATTTTGTTATAGGCTATTACATTATTTAGCTTGAAGGTGCACTAGGTACATGTCCACATGTATATGATAGATATATGTAAGGGAATTTAATTCCTTTACATACTTTAAAATAAATATATTTGAACATAATTTCTGTCGATAAAGTTGCTTACCTGTCTGAGCGTGTGGACCAGCACTTCAATGTTTACACACAAAAGCTTCTTCCTAATCTCGTTATTGGTTCTAGTTCTCGGATGTTGAAGCTAAATATAAAAATATTTCTTATCTCTACAAATAATTATTAGGGCTTTTGATAAGAAAGTAACAGCTATTTTAGGCATTTCTAATTATTATGTCTTCAAATATCAATAGGTATATTTCAATAGTTTAATTTCCAAATACGATTTACAGACTAGCTTGTAACTATGCTTGTAACTGTCAGAAGTAAATGTTTGACCATTTGCTAAGCGTGAGATCAATGCCAAAAGCATTTGGAGCAATTGACAAATTAATTATTCATAAACTACAATTATAGGTCGCAATGCCTTTACTAATGCACTCTTCAGCTATAAATATATGTTGCTGATATACAGTGCATTCGGAAGGTATTCCGACCCTTTGACTTTTTCCACATTTTGTTATGTTACCGCCTTATTCTAAAATGGATTAAATAAAAAATCCTCATCAATCTATACACAATACCCCATAATGACAAATCGAAAACAGGTTATTAGAATTTTTTTGCAAATGTATTAAAACATAAATAGCTTATTTACATAAGTATTCAGACCCTTTGCTATAAGACTCAAAATTGAGCTCAGGTGCATCCTGTTTTCATTGATCATCCTTGAGATGTTTCAACAACTTGATTGGAGTCCACCTGTGGTAAATTCAATTGATTGGACATGATTTTGAAAGGCACACACCTGTCTATATAAGGTCTCACAGTTGATAGTGCATGTCAGAGCAAAAACCAAGCCATGAGGTCGAAGAAATTGTCTCCAAGACAGGATTGTGTCGAGGCACAGATCTGGGGAAGGGTACTAAAACATTTCTGCAGCATTGAAAGTCCCCATGAACACAATGGCCTCCATCATTCTTTTTTTAGTTTTTACCCCTTTTTCTCTCCAATTTCGTAATATCCAATTGTTACAGTTTTGTCCCATCGCTGCAACTCCTGTACGGACTCGGGAGAGGCGAAGGTTGAGAGGCATGTGTCCTTTGAAACACGACCCTGCCAAGCCGCACTGCTTCTTGACACACTGCTCGCTTAACCCGGAAGCCAGTCGCACCAATGTGTTCGAGGAAACACTGTACAACTGTTGACCATGTCAGCATGCATGCGCCCGGCCGCCACAGGAGTGACGCCTCAAGCACTGCAGTGCCTTAGACCGCTGCGCCACTTGGGAGGCCACCTCCATCATTCTTAAATGGAAAAGGTTTGGAACAATCAAGACTCTTCCTAGAGCTGGCCGCCCGGCCAAACTGAGCAATCGGGGGAGGAGGGCGTTGGTCAGGGAGGTGACCAATAACACTCTGACAGAACTCCAGAGTTCTTCTGTGGAGATGGGGGAACCTTCCAGATGGACAACCATCTATGCAGCACTCCACCAATCAGGCCTTTATGGTAGAGTGGCCAAACAGAAGCCACTCTTCAGTAAAAGGCACATGATTGCCTGCTTGGAGTCTGCCAAAAGGCACCTAAAGGACTCTCAGACCATGAGAAACAAGATTTCTCTTCATGAGAAAAAAGATTCTCTGGTCTGATGAAACCAAAATGGAACTCTTTGGCCTGAATGCCAAGCATCACGTATGGAGGACACCTGGCACCATCCCTACGGGGAAGCATGGTGGTGGCAGCATCATACTGTGGGGATGTTTTTCAGCAACAGGGACTGGGAGACTAGTCAGGATCGAGGGAAAGATGAACAGAGCAAAGTACAGAGAGATCTTTGATGAAAACCTGCTCCAGAGCAGGACATTGAGTCTCTGAATGTCCTTGAGTGGCCCAGCCAGAGCCCGGACCGAACATCTCTGGAGAGGCCTGAAAATAGCTGTGCAGCGACACTCCCCATCCAACCTGATAGAGCTTGAGAGGATCTACAGAGAAGAATATCAGAAACTCGCCAAATATAGGTGTGCCAAGCTTGTAGCGTCATAACCAAGAAGACTCAAGGCTGTAATCGCTGCCATAGGTGCTTCAACAAAGTACTGAGTAAAGGGTCTGAATACTAATGTAAATGTTATTTTTCAGGGGGGTTTTTCTTTATCAATTTGCAAAAATGTCTGAAAACCTGTTTTTGCGTAGCCGTATGTAGATTGACAAGATTTTATTTTAATTTTATACATTTTCTAATAAGGCTGTAACGTAACAAAATGTGGAAAAAGTCAAGGGGTCTCAATACTTTCCGAATACACTGTACACTAGGTGTGCCAAGCTTGTAGCGTCATAACCAAGAAGACTCAAGGCTGTAATCGCTGCCATAGGTGCTTCAACAAAGTACTGAGTAAAGGGTCTGAATACTTATGTAAATGTGATATTTCCAATTTTTTTTGTATACATTTGCAAAAAAAATCTAAAAACCTGTTTTTTCTTTGTCATTATGGGGTATTGTGTGTAGATTGAGGAGGGGGAAACAGTTTAATACATTTTAGAATAAGGCTGTAACGTATCAAAATGTGGATTAAGTCAAGGGGTCTGAGTACTTTCTGAATGCACTGTAGGCTCTACTGTATATATACCCAATGGGGGGACAAATTTAAATCCTTCATCTTTTCAGGGCCTGTGATTGCAGAGCAGACAGATCCTGCAAACTACATCGTTCATTGGGAGATGGAATACCGTTACGAGATGGAGCCCTTGTCTATCCGCTTTCTTCGGACCTTCAAAGAACTTCTGAAATTTGTTCTCTTCAGTTACACAGTGCTGTTAGGTGCTTTGCTCTTAGCAGGCTGGACAACATACTTAATGGTTGCAAAATAAAAAGGGGAACTTTGAGTTGCTTTATTAGGCTATAGAGTGGCTATTATAAAATAATTTGTGTTATGTTGTTGTTAAAATAGCCACACTGTACAGTGAATGTGTCCAACATGACCTGGGACAAATATGTTACCAAATAATAAAGCTATAACGGCATGTTCCCAAATAGTAGCAGAACGTATGTTGTGTGATATTGTGTAGAACATTTGTTTATCTATTATTTTTGTGTTATTTTAGTTTCCCCCGTAGAATGAAGAAAGTCCCCATCACAGTTAATCAATGCACTGGTCCTTTTTAGCTTTGGTCATGATCATGTTGTAAGCTTATTTCTTGGCCATGTTTCTAAGAGGATGGATTTATGTGCAAATTCAAAGTACTCAACATTAAACATTCGAAATAGATGCACAGTGTTGGAATCGTATCTATGGATGGGAGTCATTTGCAAAGTGCTCTCCAAGGGAATCAGATGCAGGGCCACAAATATCCCCGCAGCCTGTCCCAAAGTACTCCAAATTAGGCCTATGTAGTGACCGGGAAATAAGTCTGCACCACAGTAACCTATATACTGTATAAAGCTATTTATGGCCCAGAAAAAGGGCAATTAGGTTATTTGAAAACGTATAGGTCCATTATAATTTTCTACATACTTTAATCTAGTTTTAGAAGCTCAAGAGTGGCCTGGAGTGTTTGTTTATTTTTACTTAAATCTCCCCTGGGCTGGATTGAATGGGCTCGGGCCGTAAGTTGCCCACCCACGAACTACACCATGTTTGCTGGAATTGGGTCTATAAACGTACAATTTTCGAGTTTAGGGAATGGGATTATGAACAATACCAAAGAATGCCATGGTGGGCTTCATGCAGCGCAGCCACAGACCCACATCAGGGTGCTTGAAGTTGGATGAATGTTCTAACAGCACACAGACATGAAACTGAAACAGAAACAATGACGCCTGGGGAAGGAACCAAAGGGAGTGACATATATAGGGAAGGTAATCAGGGAAGTGATCCACATGTGTCCAGGTGAGTCTGACGACGCGCAGATGTGCGTAACGATGGTGACAGGTGTGCGCCATAAAGAGCAGCCTGGTGACCTAGAGGCCGGAGAGGGAGCACACGTGACAACAGCGATTTTAGCATGTAAATCTTGGTGGGGGAAAAAAAAAGTGGGATGCAGGCCAGCAAAGCGACACTAACAATACATTAATTGCACTATACCACTGCTACACCTATCAGCAGAGTCTTGTCTGGCAGCGAAACAACCTGCCCGCTTGACCCTATCCTCTCTTCTCCAGACCATTTCCGGAAACCTTCTCCCCTACCTCACCTCGCTCATCAACTCATCCTTGGCCGCTGGCTACGTCCCTTCCGTCTTCAAGATAGCGAGAGTTGCACCCCTTCTCAAAAAACCTACACTCGATCCCTCCGATGTCAACAACTACAGACCAGTATCCCTTCTTTCTTTTCTCTCCAAAACTCTTGAGCGCGCCGTCCTTGGCCAGCTCTCTTGCTATCTCTCTCAGAATGACCTTCTTGATCCAAATCAGTCAGGTTTCAAGACTGGTCATTCAACTGAGACTGCTCTTCTCTGTGTCACGGAGGCTTTCCGCACTGCTAAAGCTAACTCTCTCTCCTCTGCTCTCATCCTTCTAGACTTATCTGCTGCCTTTGATACTGTGAACCATCAGATCCTCCTCTCCACCCTCTCCCAGTTGGGCATCTCCGGGCGCGGCTCACTCTTGGATTGCGTCCTACCTGACAGGTCGCTCCTACCAGGTGGCGTGGCGAGAATCCGTCTCCGCACCACGTGCTCTCACCACTGGTGTCCCCCAGGGCTCAGTTCTAGACCCTCTCCTATTCTCGCTATACACCAAGTCACTTGGCTCTGTCATATCCTCACATGGTCTCTCCTATCATTGCTACGCAGACGACACACAATTAATCTTCTCCTTTCCCCCTTCTGATAACCAGGTGGCGGATCGCATCTCTGCATGTCTGGCAGACATATCAGTGTGGATGACGGATCACCACCTCAAGCTGAACCTCGGCAAGACGGAGCTGCTCTTCCTCCCGGGGAAGGACTGCCCGTTCCATGATCTCGCCATCACGGTTGACAACTCCATTGTGTCCTCCTCCCAGAGTGCTAAGAGCCTTGGCGTGACCCTGGACAACACCCTGTCGTTCTCCGCTAACATCAAGGCGGTGACCCGATCCTGTAGGCTCATGCTCTACAACATTCGCAGAGTACGACCCTGCCTTACAAGGAAGCGGCGCAGGTCCTAATCCAGGCACTTGTCATCTTCCATCTGGATTACTTCAACTCGCTGCTGGCGGGGCTCCCTGCCTGTGCCATTAAACCCCTACAACTCATCCAGAACGCCGCAGCCCGTCTGGTGTTCAACCTTCCCAAGTTCTCTCACGTCACCCCTCTCCTCCGCACACTCCACTGGCTTCCAGTTGAAGCTCGCATCTGCTACAAGACCATGGTGCTTGCCTACGGAGCTGTGAGGGGAACGGCACCTCCGTACCTTCAGGCTCTGATCAGTCCCTACACCCAAAGAAGGGCACTGCGTTCATCCACCTCTGGCCTGCTCGCCTCCCTACCTCTGCGGAAGCACAGTTCCCGCTCAGCCCAGTCGAAACTGTTCGCTGCTCTGGCACCCCAATGGTGGAACAAGCTCCCTAATGACGCCAGGACAGCGGAGTCAATCACCACCTTCCGGAGACACCTGAAACCCCACCTCTTTAAGGAATACCTGGGATAGGATAAAGTAATCCTTCTAACCCCCCATCCCCCACCCCCCCAAAGAAAAATATATAGATGTACCATTGTAAAGTGGTTGTTCCACTGGATATCATAAGGTGAATGTACCAATTTGTAAGTCACTCTAGATAAGAGCGTCTGCTAAATGACGTAAATGTAAATGTAAATGAAACAGTTCATTCAGCCTCATTTAAAGGAAGCGAAGGTAACCTGCTTAAATTATTACCACCCCATAGCACTCATGTCGGAAGTCATGAAGTGCTTTGAAAGGCTGGTCATGGCTCACATCAACAGCATCCTTCTGGATACCTTAGACCCACTCCAATTCGTATACCGCCCCAACAGATCCACAGATGGCGCAATCTCAATCGCACTCCACACTGCCCTTTCCCACCTGGACAAAAGGAACACCTATGTGAGAATGCTGTTCATTGACTACAGCTCAGTGTTCAACACCATAGTGCCCACGAAGCTCATCACTAAGCTAAGGACCCTGGGTCTAAACACCTCCCTCTGCAACCGGATCCTGGACTTCCTGACGGGCCGCCCCCAGGTGGTAAGGGTAGGCAACAACACATCTGCAACGCTGATCCTCAACACTGGGGCCCATCAGGGGTGTGTACTTAGTCCCCTTCTATACTCTCTGTTCACCCACGACTGCGTGGCCAAACATGTCTCCAACACCCTCATTAAGTTTGCTGACGACACAACAGTGGTAGGCCTGATCACCGACAACGACGAGACAGCCTATAGGGAGAAGGTCAGAGAACTGTCAGTGTGGTGCCAGGACAACAACCTCTTCCTCAATGTGATCAAGACAAAGGAGATGATTGTGGACTACAGGAATAGGTGGGCCGAACAGGCCCCCATTCTCATCGACGGGCTGTAATGGAGCTGGTCGAGAGCTTCAAGTTCCTTGGTGTCCATATCACCAATGACTATCATGGTCCAAACACACCAAGACAGTCGTGAAGAGGGCATGACAAAACCTATTCCCTCTCAGGAGACTGAAAAGATTTGGCATGGGTCCTCAGATCCTCAAAAGTTTTTACAGCTGCACCATCGAGAGCATCCTGACAGGTTGCATCACTGCCTGGTATGGCAACTGCTTGGCCTCCGACCGCAAGGCACTACAGAGGGTAGTGCGTATGGTCCAGTACATCACCAGGGCCAAGCTTCCTACCTCTTTACTAGGCGGTGTCAGAGGAAGGCCATAAAAATTGTCCAAGACTCCAGCCACCCTAGTCATAGACTGTTCACTCTGCTACCGCACGGCACCCGGTAGCGGAGCGCCAGGTCTATGTCCAAGAGGCTCCTAAATAGCTTCTACCCCCAAGCCATAAGACTCCCGAACAGCTAATCAAATGGCTACCCAGACTATGACAGAATTCAGAACATGGGCCGTTCTTACAGTGTTTCTCCCTGTACACCAAGTCAGAACCGTAGGATAAATAAAGGGGGCATATAAGCGGACAATGACAGCTCTTACAATATTCGATTACATTTCTCAAAAAAGTTATAGGCTACATGTGCACCACCAAGTTAGGACAGTAGGCAAAATTAAGAGGTGAAAATATACCAAATTATTAGGGTGAGGCACATGGGCTACAAAGAGCTTACTACACAACATACACTTAGTATTAGCTACAGTATACATATCTCCCTGGCAGTGGCGACCCGTCATTCAGGGCAGGTGAATGGACCAAATTATTAGTGTGAGGCAGATGGGCATTTTATCTATAGCAGCACCCAAGGGGCTTGAATTTTCGAGCTTTACCCTTAGACTTGGCAGTGACGTAGTGTCCCAGTGAGTGACAGAACACTGAGCCAATCACGGCGCAACGCTCTGTATTTTCTGCTGGCTTTCCCCACCACCACAGAAAGCACTGAGCTAGGCTGAAACACCTGCGTTTTGGAGCTGCCTTACTCAAGAAAACAAAAAAGAGACCATGTTTGTATACGGTTTTATTAACTCAATGATATATACTTTATTTTGTTTACATTGTTTGCAAACTGATATGTGACACGTATTAATGCCAAAATAACATGCAAAACAGGCAAGTCCCCCAGTACACCAAGTCAGAACCGTAGGATAAATAAAGGGGGCATATAAGCGGACAATGACAGCTCTTACAATATTCGATTACATTTCTCAAAAAAGTTATAGGCTACATGTGCACCACCAAGTTAGGACAGTAGGCAAAATTAAGAGGTGAAAATATACCAAATTATTAGGGTGAGGCACATGGGCTACAAAGAGCTTACTACACAACATACACTTAGTATTAGCTACAGTATACATATCTCCCTGGCAGTGGCGACCCGTCATTCAGAGCAGGTGAATGGACCAAATTATTAGTGTGAGGCAGATGGGCATTTTATCTATAGCAGCACCCAAGGGGCTTGAATTTTCGAGCTTTACCCTTAGACTTGGCAGTGACGTAGTGTCCCCGTGAGTGACAGAACACTGAGCCAATCACGGCGCAACGCTCTGTATTTTCTGCTGGCTTTCCCCACCAACCCAGAAAGCACTGAGCTAGGCTGAAACACCTGCGTTTTGGAGCTGCCTTACTCAAGAAAACATAAAAGAGACCATGTTTGTATACGGTTTTATTAACTCAATGATATATACTTTATTTTGTTTACATTGTTTGCAAACTGATATGTGACACGTATTAATGCCAAAATAACATGCAAAACAGGCAAGTCCCCCAAAAAAGACAAAAAATATATAAGAGTCCCACCTGCACTGAATGACGGGTCGCCACTGACTCATTAGTCCAAAACAGTTGTATTACTAAAACGAGTTTCTAATGGCCAAATTCAGGCTGGTCAATCCCCATTTCGTTTTGTTTGCTTCCGTTTAAGAAACGTTTTGCAACCGAATCGCCCTAATGAATACACCCAGGTCTTGGACCAGGGGCCTGAGGTCAATTTGAGTGGGCACAATCGAATGGCTTTTTGAACCTCGACGCGGCTCGTTTTCCCGTCTTTACGTGGCAGCATTTGCGAGGAAGTTGCATCCCCCCTTCTACTGCTGGCTCCTCCTCCGTAAGTCAGCGGCTGAGCGTTTTGTTCGCTAATCTATTTTTCACATAGCTAGACAGTAGCGAAAAACAACAGCAATCATGTTTACTCTCTCGGAGTGTATGGTAATTTTAGCTATGTTATCCGCCACAGCGTCAGGTTACTTCGTAAGCATCGACGCTCATGCAGAAGAGTGTTTCTTTGAACGAGTCAACTCTGGTACCAAGATGGGCCTCATGTTTGAGGTGGCCGAAGGAGGTTTCCTAGACATCGATGTGGAGGTAAAGTCTGAGTTGTGAAAGGTGCCCTCTTTCTTAAATGTATTGCGGGGAAAGCCCCCCCCCCCCCCCCCCCCCCAGCTGTTAGCTAGCTTTGGCTAATCATGGGCCTAACTAGCGAAACATTAACTAGGTAGGTAGGTAGCTAGCTAAATTAACGTGCTTCCAAACGTCCCTCAAATTGTGCCATATGGCTAGCGAGCAAGCATTATACGTAGCTACATTCGTTAGCTAAACTCTCTTGGTTGACTGACAGTGCGAGATTATCACCTAAGAAAAAATATCAGGAGCCAAGGGATGACTTCATGTTAGGGCTATTGGTCATATCTGAGTTTGTACTGATGGTGGTGTTGTATATCTGATGCTGTCCAGTCAAAACATGAGTAACTAGCTGCCTAATGTTTCATAGATTGTCAATGACTATGTAGGTACTTTTCATTTGCAGATCACAGGTCCAGATGGGAAGCAGATTTACAAAGGAGACCGAGAATCCAGTGGGAAGTACTCGGTGGCTGCCCATATGGATGGCACATACAAGTTTTGCTTCAGCAATAAGATGTCCACCATGACACCCAAGATTGTCATGTTCACCATTGGCATTGGAGAGGCCCCCAAGGGAGACGGCATGGAGACAGAAGGTAAACTGGGGTGAAGAGGCAGCAATGGGCACCAGGGCTCAACACTGACCTTTTTTTACAAAGAGCAAGTGTACACCTAATAAAAATATTTCAGGTAATAAAGCAAGAATCTTTCATTTTTCTAGGCACACTGGTGCTCCTAAATTAAAATTCCAGATTGCACAGCAAAATATTTAGGCACACATTCAAGTAAAATGGTTGCATTGTAGAGCTCTGGTCACACTGACTGATGTTGGGAATATAATCTCACCCTATATTTGTAGGTTCTCTGGAAAACTCTTTCCTTCATATTCCTTCTTTCTTCATATTCATCCTTTTCTCATTCTGCTCTCCACCCTCCATCAGGTGGAGACACCTGGGACGGTAGGTTAACACTATTGCATGAGGTCAGAGATGGTCGTTCTTCAATGCCCTTGGAGAAAATGGACTCTTCTCTGTAGTGTTGCTTACCCCAAGTACTGAATTACAAAATGAACAGAGTGAATTTAAATAGTACCATTTTCATAGTTAGTCATATTAATTGCCTGGGTTGTGCTGTTTTATTTTGCTTTATGGACACTCACATGCTAACTGGCAATGACTTGAGATGGTGAATGGATTTAGGAATTTATGCCCCCCATAGCTTCTGCCATATGGGCATTCAGGAAACAAATTGGGTCAATTACTTTTGCCCTCAGTTTTTCAAAAGTGTTGGTTGGTCAGTTTCAATAATACATCTTGTATCAAATCAGTACACTTGTGTCCACTCATGGAGCAGTTTGCACAGCACGACCAGCTCAAATGGTGCCTTTAGTTTTATGTTAATCCAAGTTTGCTATGTTACAGGAGATGTTATTTAATGTTAGATGCACTAAAGACAGGCTTGAATGACTTCAATGTATCTGACAATGTATTTGTAAGGTTAATGTAAAGGTTAGTTAACAAATGTTTTGCACAATGGGTATACCCAAGCTTTGGTAGAGAGATGGAGATGTCAGTTTACTGGTTGTTTGATGTACGAACATTTCCTGCACAACTCTTTATTGCTTAAGTCATTACATCACTTTGAACAGCATCTACAATAAACCTAACCTTGATGTGAGTTGTACCTGATTTACTTGGATGTGCCTGTGCTTGTTGGGGTTACTTTAACTTTGCAAAATGTTGTATACTGTACTACTTGTTAATTTTCCATTCTTTTTCACAGCCCACCAGAACAAGCTGGAAGAGATGATTAATGAGCTAGCAGTTGCCATGACAGCAGTAAAACACGAGCAGGAATACATGGAGGTCCGAGAGAGGATACACAGAGCAAGTAAGACCACTTCTGTGCTGCTACTTCAATAACAGCCATGTATAATGTGCTATTTCCATAGAAAATGAATAACATATGGACCTAACCTCTTATCTCAAACTGCATAACATTTCATGCCTTTATGTCAAGAACACCCAATTTTGACAGCTTAGTGAAAACACTTCAGTGGCAGTAGTGGTTTAATGTACTGTCCTGTGTTTTTCTCCCCTCCAGTTAATGACAACACAAACAGCCGAGTGGTGCTTTGGTCCTTCTTTGAAGCTCTTGTGCTGGTAGCCATGACCCTTGGACAGATCTACTACCTGAAGAGATTTTTCGAAGTGCGGAGAGTTGTGTAAAACATTTTTTCCCTCAAATTATTTACTATTCACTTGAGCTATTAGCCACACCATACTTCAAAATTGGAAATCAAACAACATCTGAAAAGACTTTTGTCCAATCTCCTGTTTTTCTGTTTGTGTACTTCAGGCCATGGTACATATGCATGTTTTTCCACTCGCGGAATACTGTTTTCGCATTGACTCCTCAGACTTTAACATCAATAGCGCTGAAGAGGGTATTGTTATTTTTTGATCAAGGAAGGTTTGAGTATTTGCACATTCAAAGCCACCGCCCCAAAACGTTGGATGCCATTAGGATGAGCTTTTCTCATCTTATAGCTGTGGATAGAATTTTTTTTATTTTACTAGGCAAGTCAGTTAAGAACAAATTCTTATTTTCAATGACGGCCTAGGAACAGTGGGTTAACTGCCTTGTTCAAGGGCAGAACGACAGATTTTGTACCTGTTAGCTCGGGGATTCGATCTTGCAACCTTTCGGTTACTAGTCCAACGCTCTAACCACTAGGCTACGCTGAGTAGGTGGTGGAAATATTTTTGCTTTTACATAGTCATATACCATTATCCAGAGCGACAGTGAGTGGATACATTTTTTTATACTGGTCCGTCATGGGAATCAAACCCACAACCCTGCTGTTGTAAGCGCCATGCTCTACCAATTGAGCCACACTGGACACATCATTCCAAGCCCAGTGTTGTATTTGATCTGTTATTCTTTCTAAATTTGTTTTAGTTAGACAAAACTGTTCAGCTTGTATTTTTTTTCTGGGGAGTTCTTGATAAAAAAAAAAAGTATTTGTTTAACACTTCCCGTGCCAATCAGTCACAGTATGCCCATTTAATGGTAAAAATAAAGTAATGGCATATACTTTAGTAATGATTCTACCTTTTGGGGCAAGGGCAGTACAAAAGAAGCCTTGGTATGGGATCTGAGCTGTTGCCAGTTTTAAGTAGTCACTTGAGCATTTCTATTTATCAAATGAGGACAATTTCCTACAGACTTATTCATAGTTTGTATTGGTATTTATGTTCAAGGGATGTTTTATTTTGGGTACAGAGGGTGAATAACTAATCTGAGCCAACACGAGAGAGCTCAGACAAACATTCAAAAGTTAAACTATGGATGACCCAAGTCCTGTTCATAATAATAAAAAGTGTCTCCTTTTTCCTTTTGAGATTGATTACTTCTAATTTGCAATACGTTACACAGTACGCCGCTATAATTGCTGGTTTTTACACACAGTCTGGTATGGGTCAGATGAACCTTTCAAACTCCAGTAAAACAAGTAGGGGGTAAATAGTCACACACACACACACACGTGTTTTTGGTTTGTTTAAGGCAGATTCCCTGGGGGATTGACATTAATGAAATGCATATAGAACGGTGACTTCACTTGTTCAAGATCTGCATCAAGTTCATCCATTTGATGGCGTTTTGTCAGTATTCTAGTGGTGGTTTACAAGTACAGCTTAATAAGTTCATCACTGACTGCTGAAGGAGTGAGGACCCCCAGGTCTGTGAAAAGAAGAGTAATCAGTGATGGCGGTGTGTAGTCAATCATGGGGTGTTCTTCTGCTAGGTCTTCCACTGCCTTCAGTGTGTCTGCTTTATACTGAAATACAGAGAGCAAAGTGAGACCACTAGTTAGGACATCATAACTACAGAAATAATCACTATATAGCCAATTGATCATATTTTGGTGCTATTACCTTAAATCGTTCTGGGACATCTTGCTGATTTAGAGGGTAGAGTCGGACAAATTTGAAGCTTTCTGCCACAACGTAGAAAGGCTTGTTGTGAGCCTTGGAGCACACAGCCAGTTGATAGGTGCCAATCTATCATGTGAATTGCATGCAGAATAAAGGGTAAACCGCTGTGTTGTAAATGGTAACATCAACATGAGACTGTCTGAATGGTGTGTTATCCAATTCATAATATACCTTGTTGATAATGCCACCACTTTCCACCACTCCCTCTGCACCCACAATCACCAGGTCCACCTTTTCCATGATATACCTTTAACAAAAAACATTCAGTACTGTAATAAAATACAGCTTTCACTGACTGCTTTGTTAATTTAGGCTACCTGTACAAATCCAAAAGGTGGGTATAGGTAAAACAGGGTATTTACAGTACCTTCAGAAAGTATTCATACCCCTTGATTTATTCCACATTGTGTTACAGCCTGAATTCAAAATAGATTCTCTCACACACAATGACAGTCAAAACATGTTTTTAGAAATGTCTGCAAATGTATTGAATATGAAACAAATATTTCATATACTGAAAAATATTAATGCAACAATTTCAAAGATTTGACAGTCACAATTCATAAAAGGAAATCAGTCAATTGAAATAAATAAACTAGGCCTTAATCTATGGATTTCACAGATATGCTGGGCAGCGGTGCAGCCATGGATGGGCGTGGGCCCACCCACTGGGGAGCCAGGCCCATCCAATCAGAATGAGTTTTTCCCCCACAAAAGGGCTTTATTACCGACAGAAATACTCCTCAGCACTTTTGTTCAGCGTACATAAGCAATGTTCCCTCACATTGTTTTCAGCACTGAGCAAATTTCAGGTCTGCTGAGCGCAAACTTTAACTTTAAAAATTCAGTGCAACTTCCAGCACGTGTTTACTGTGAACACTGAGGCTGTACCTGCTTTAAGTTACAGTTTTAAGTGGCCATGTAGGCTACTGTGGCTATTTGATCATAATGTAGGCCTACCATCAAAAACAAGGGAGAAAATGCATCCCATAACAATTTAACATGGAAATAGCCGTTCCATCATTCAGTTTACAGTAGCAGCCAATGTGTGGTGTTCAATGTTGGCCTACATTCCATGAGATGCACCTGTTTATCCACTTGTCTTTCAGACAAGGTGACTGAAAAAAGTTGTTTGATGCAAGAAACAATTTTACAAAATAAAATGCATTATTATTCCCCTACCATTAGACAATCAGACAAATTATGCTACCCTCTGCCTATTGCTACTTAGCTTATTCAAGCATGTCTCAAAAACACAAAACTGCCCATTAAAGACAAAAGCTATTTTTTACCTGACTAGCTTTTCAAAGATGACTAGAGATGTACATGTTTTGTGCTCTTGTAGGAAGCAATCACACCCCTATTGCTGACTACAAATGATCCATTACTGGGCTAATAACTCACTAACCAGCAAAGGATATTAACAAAATGTGCACATGTGGATACATCTACGACCATGCTGTAAACAATCCAGTTCAAAGTAAATGGCACAGATCCATATATGGCAATGGTCTTTTTGCATATAGGCCTAGTGCAGCTCTGATTGGTTATGCCGCACCGGTCTGTGTATATAGTACGGGCTGAGTCGTGCATGTCAATGCCGATGCATTCTGCCTACAACAAAATCTCTTGCATAGTTAGATTTGCATACTAAGTCTTGCATAGTTTTGTTTCAGTATGTTGCATTTAAAGTGGCTAATTGTGTCGATTCAATCCAAATTGCCACAGTAAAGTGAAACGTTGAGTGTTAACTAACAGGGGGAAAAGTTAAGTGAAGTTCAATCTCGTGCATCTCTCTGTGGCCTGATATTTCTTCTGCAGGGCTGTCCCAGGGGGGAGCTGCGCAGCAGTCTCGGGGTCTACTGCGTACGCACCTTAGATGGTACATAACTATTCACACCTGAGTCAATACTTTGTAGATTCATCTTTTGCAGCGATTACAGCTTTGTGTCATCTTGGGTATGTCTGTATCAGCTTTGCACATCTGGATTTTGGTATTTTCTCAAGCTCTGTTAAGTTAGATAGGGAGTGGTCCCATTGACAAGTCTTTTCACAGATTGTCAATGGGATTCAAGTCAGGGTTTTGGCTGGGCTACTCAAGGACTTTCACATTCTTGTTCTGAAGCCATTCCAGCAGTGCTTTGGCCGTATGCTTGGGGTCATTGTCCTGTTAGAGGTCGTTTGTACGCTGAAGCAAGTTCTCATCAAGGATTTGCCTGTATTTGGCTCCATTCATTATTCCCTCTGTCCTTACCAGTCTCTGCTGCTGAAAAGCATCCACATAACATGTTGCTGCTGCCGCAATGCTGCACGGTAGTGATGGTGTTAACCAGGCACAGCTTATCACCCATCTTTCTCTAGACATAGCGCTTTGCATTCAGGCCAAAAAGTAATATTTTTGTCTCATCAGACCACAGAATTGTTTGCCTTACGATCTCAGTCTTTCACGTGCCTTTTTGTAAACTCCAGGCATGCCATCATGTGCCTTTTTCTCAGGAGTGGCTTCCGTCTGGCCACTCTCCAATAAAGGCCAGATTGGTAAAGTACTGTAGAGACTGTTGTCCTTCTGGCAGGTTCTCTGATCTCAGCCAAGGAACTCTGTAGTTCTGTAAGAGTGGTCAATGAGTTCTTGGTCACCTCCCTGACCAAGGTCCTTCTTGCCTGGTTTGGTCGGACAGCCAGCTCTGGATAGTTCCATATTTTTTTTCAATTTCCAAATTATGGAGACCACTGCTCTTGGAAACCTTTCAACACTATATACATTTTTATACCCTTCCCCAGATAGAGTTGTGATGAGGCAAATATCTCTGAGATCTATGGACAGTTCCTTGGACTTCATGGTCTAGTTTCTGCTCTGACATGCACTGTCAACTGTGGGACATGATATAGACAGATGTATTTCTCTTTAAAACATGTCCAAATAATTGAATTGGCCACAGGTGTATTCCAATCAAGTTGTAGTGACATTACAAGGATGATCAAAGGCAATTGGATACACCCGAGCTCAATTTGGAGTGTGAATATTAATGTAAATTCGATACCTGTATTTAATTTTCAATAAATTAGCAAACATTTCTAAAAACATGTTTTCACTATCGTTATCAGGTATTGTCTGTAAATGGGTGAGAAACTATTTCAATCTAATTCATTTTGAATTCAGGCTGTAACAGCAAAATGTGGAATAAGTCAAGGGGTATGAACTCTTTCTGAAGGCACTGTATGGTCTTTCGAAGAAACATGGTGTGATTGAGCTGGGCTTTCATTTCATGTATCAACTGAAATGGTTTAGATATTTACCCCACTGCAGCATCAAGAACCACAGTGACCGGAATGTTTAGATTCCGTAATTTGTCAGCCATTTGTCGTCTGGAAAGAGAAAAGAGTACACTTGTGAATAGTCTTCCAAGTTCCTCTTTAGGGCTTGCTTACTTAGTTTTACATTAGACATATGCATATGTTTGTGTTGACCACACACCCTGCAGAGTCTGGTTGTGACTCAGTGACATAGACAGTGAAGCGTTTCTTGTCAGCTGCTGCACTCTCCAGTACCTTAAGAACCACCCGGGAGGAGGAGTGTGTCAGTATTTTCTGTGAATGACAATAGAGAACAGTGTTTGTCAGGCAGAATCACCATGAGTGTCCCAGTGGAGCGGGTTTTGGAATCTTCATTAAAATTTAAAAATTCAGTAGAAATACTTACCGCGCCATCCTTGATAAAGGTATGGCAGAGTTTTGCTACTTTACTCCTGGAAAGGGAGATTTTCTTAAGAAAGAGCTCTCCTCTCTCTACCATCACTTTCTTGCATTGAGAGAGATCCTGTTTGGGGGACAAATAAAACACTTAATATTTCTGAAAATGACATCTTAAATCATGATGGTATGCTGGACAACTCAAGCAACTCTCACGTATTAAATACATGTAATATCACTTTAAAAAGTGGGCTCGGAGCATATAAGAGTAGCCTTGGCGTTACAGTGAGGAGGATAGGTGAGGGCCCCCTCTCTACTCACAGGGTGCTCCAGCGATGTGAGGCTGATGAAGCGGAGGAACAGTTCGCCACCAGACGAGACAGCCACAGAGGAGTCAGCCTCCTCCAGACGCCTGATGGTCTGGGTCAGGTTCTCTCTCAAGCCCAGGATGGTCTCACCTGCTCAGGGACATAAAGCATAAGCTAATCAATACCACAACTTGTCTGTTTGCTAATAATTTATAAATCGAGTGCAAACTCTTCAGCAGTGATGAAAATATTTTGATTTCAGTAATCAGACAAAAAACCTGATTCACTAGATATCAGTATAACAAGTGGAGAGTAGAAAAGTTTTAAAAAAGACAATCTGACTTTGGTCTCTTTTGAGGAACTCCAGGAGAGTGCGGATAGCTGCCACAGCAGAGGGAACCTCAGGGTCCTGTCTCACTTGTGTCCTGAAGTACTCCACCAGCTCTGAAAGGAAATGGCCATGGGCAAGTCAAAGTCAAATGGAAACACATTATACTTGATTACACTCTCACTAAAAACATTATCCTTTATTTAGAGTTGTATGGATAGTGTTGTGCATGTATGGAAACAACCCCCATGAAAGCAACTATAAGATCATGCAGGAATCTATGGCCATAAGGGTCTCTAGCATGTCTACTCATCAAATTCATCAATGAGACTTCAACTCACCATCTTTGTCCATTCTGTCAAACAAGTCGACACCTCAACAAAAGCAGGAAGCAGGCCAGATGACACCTTTGAACAGATTAAGCTTTCTAGGCAGTTAACCTAGTAAATGCCAGAAGGATTATTGTTGACAATTAACGTAGCTACGCTAGCTAACTAACATATAACGTTACCTTGCTCGAGCTGATGAAACAGCACGTTTTTCCTCCTGACGCGGATGACGCTATTTCAAGAGTTGCTTCTTATGTTTTGGACTGAGAACAGAGAGTCCTTGATTTGTGTAAAATAAAATAAGTATATTAGCTAATCCTGTCACTCTTACAGCTACAGATTTTTAGGTAAACGTTTGCTCATTTTTGGCATGGTGTAGCTGATGTCGCAATTTGATGACGTATATCTCAGTTATCGTTGGTCAAATTCGTTTCACATGGTGTTGACATTTTAGACAATTCCATTAGTGATTAAGATAACTCCACTCACCAGGTGCACCTGGCCATGCAACATTGTATTGTTATTTTTTGTGCAGGGCTTTAATTTTGGCATGCTAGAATATAATTTAACTAGCAAGCTGTTTGTGTTATAGGGATGGCTTCAGGTAAATGGAGAGATAAACTTTAATAAAGCATAATCTCAAACAATAATTCAGATTTTTAAACATTGGGAGTGTAACGTTACCATTTATGTAGTGAAAACAATTGCTTACAAGCTTGCTTGCATTGAATGAGTTTTATGAAGGAATTAAATGGCTACTGTAGCTGGCTAGCTAACATTGTATAATTTTATTCATTTAGCTAGTTAACGTTAACTAGCAATCAGTAACGTTGGCCTACTACAGTTTATCACTATCACATGAATGCATGATGAATAGGCATAAGAGTTAATTATTGTCATAACAATAGCCATCTGTTATAGCTGTTAAGCTAAGTTCTGTGTTTTTCTGCAGAGGATGAAGTCAGTCTTCTGGTCATTGTTGTGGATGCAAATCTCATATGGTAGGGCCAGCAAGCTAACAGAGAACCCCAGATATTTAACTAGTATTATTCTCTGTGCAAATATCTACAGAGCTAGCCTCCACTTCAAAGAGACAGTTGGACAATCAAGCAAATTTCAGTCTTTCTCCTTCCCTTAGTGCACCCTGTCTAAGTGTCTGGATGCTGTCATGGTGATGAGTAATGCCCTCCTAGTCATGACGAGGACCAACAAGCTGGCTATAATTGCCAGCCATTGTCAGGAAAGGTAATCAACCTTGTTAGTAGATACACAAAATGTCTAAATGCTGGTTTCCATCCAGTGATTTGTTATTAGATTGGAACCTACTATCACTTCCTCGTCATGTGATTTCAATTGGTTTTTCCTCCATACTGTTCAATTCAACTTCAACCCAAAACTATTTTCAGCATTTTCCTACATTTATTTTTCCATTTCCTCCACTCATTTGAGAATTTCCACACAGCTATGTAGGGCTGCACGATATGGGCAACAATCTAGGCCTTATTTTTAACCAAAATTTGCAATTGTGAATTGACTTGCTATTTCAGAGCAAAACTTGAGTGAACTGTTGGAGTCATTGAAATATAATGATTGTTCTAATTCTATAGTTTAGAATAAAATAATGGGCACTTCGAATACAGTGTTTGACATGAAAATGCCAGGGAGGAGTTATTGTGACAGGGTAGGAACTGAAGTGTTGATAATTGTTTCCTAGGGGACCCTATAGTCTTTGGCGATATTTAATGTTTTGTCTTAGCTACTTCATGTAGCTAACATATTCATGCTTCGCGTAATCCTCTTTGATTTAGAAGATACTGTTGCACAAACGACATGCTGATTTTAGGTCTACACCATCACTGGTATTATCAGGCTGTATAGTTTGTTTGCTCTGACTGAGTACATTTTTATTAGCTAGCTAATAGCTTACAATGAAGAAGGCTGCAAAGGTTTAACGTCTGTGTACGCTATCCCTGATGCAGTGAAAATAATACAAATATTGAAAAATGAAGTAAGCTTTATGCAATATCTTTTTGAGTGTGGACCCATTACAGCTTTTGTCTGAATTTGCGGGTTTTACGCACCAGCCAAGCTTCTGGGAGAGCGCGATGGTCCCCTTTTGATTAGCATTACCGTCTAACACGATTTATGCCCAACTTGTTAATTAGGGATAGGCCTCCCGCTAGCTGCATTGTCTGATTTACCCTAGCTATTACAGCAAAAACATGCCATGCAATTGTTTGAGGACGACACCCCACCTAAAAATATTTTTCCACTGGCACAGGTTTCATACATTCACAAATAACGATTAAATATTTACTTTTTGAAAATCTTCCTCTGATTTGTCATCCAAAGGGTCCCAGCTATAACATGTTGTTTTGTTAGATAAAATCCTTCTTTATATCCCAAAAGTCTGTTTAGTTGGCGCCATCGATTTTGAGTAATCCACTTGTTCAACATGCAGAGAAAGGAATCCGAAAATCTAACCCTAAACTTTGTTTCAACAAGTCTAAATACGTTTCTATTTACTTCTCAGATACCATAAAATGTAATCAAACTATAATATTTGTTACGGAAAGAAGTATATTCAATAGGAAACCGATTTTAGCAGGTACATCCTGTCTTCATGGTGCGCGCAAACACGAATTTCCAAGATTGCGTCCCTGTACTAAAACGTATTTCTTATTCGTTTTTAAAGTTACAAGCCTGAAACCTTGAACAGACTGCTGACACCCTGTGGAAGCCATAGGAATTGCATCCAGGGAGCTAATTTTCAATAGACCTTTTACTTGCCTTTCTAAGAGGATGGTCTCTCAAAAATAAATCTTGTTGGTTTTTCTTTGGATTTTCTCAACATTTCTACAAACTTCAAAGTGTTTTCCTTCCAATGGTACCAATTATATGCATATCCTGGCTTCAGGGCCTGAGCAACAGGTAGTTTCCTTTGGGCATGTCATTTAGGCGGAAATTGAGAAAAAAGGGGCCTAGCCCTAATAGTTATTAAGAAAAGACAAACTAGCTGTTTGAAAATGTAAGAAACACAAACTAATAGTGTAATTTATCGATCGCTAGTGGATTTATATTAAGAAGCAAAGTGAAAACAGCATCGTTGTCATCAACATTGTTATTTGTGCTGCATTGACCATGCAGACTGAACGCAAGTGTCTCGTGGTCAAGCAACAACAAATACACCCCTTGAGTGACGGGGTGGGGCTAGGTCTGTGTAGAAAGCAGCGTGGAGAGAGATGACTCAAGTAGAAGAGTAAACTGTAAAAATGGACGTTACACATGGTGAATCACATTTAACAAACCAAACATTCAAATACCGTTCTAGAAAATGAAGTAAATACCCAAACCGGTATGTGCATCTACCGGAATATCGTAAAATACGGTATACCGCCCAGTCCTAGAATATACCATTTTCATTGTCATGGCATGCTAGGTTCAATAGCTTTTGGCTTGTCACCTAAAACCCTCAACTTTTACAGATGCACAATCGAGAGCATCCTGTCGGGCTGTATCACCGCCTGGTATGGAAACTGCACTGCCCACAACCGCAAGGCTCTAACCAGAAGAGGAGTGGGAGGCCCCGGTGCACAACTGAGCAAGAGGACAAGTACATTAGTGTCTAGTTTGAGAAACAGACGCCTCACAAGTCCTCAACTGGCAGCTTCATTAAATAGTACCCGCAAAACACCAGTGTCAACATCAACAGTGAAGAGGCCACTCCGGGATGCTGGCCTTAGTTTTGTTTCGGTACTGCAGTTTTACTGACGCCCAGCCCAAGAAAGACAATTTCCATACACAGCCACATAGTTGTCAGATTTGAAAATCTGGGTCTTTTTGAACAGCAAACTTATACACATTTTTTATTATTAAAAAAATAAATAATAATAATTTAAAAAAAACTTAGATAATAGTTAACCCCTTACCATTATAAATCAACAAATGACAGCTTAAAAGTTTCACTACATTACATAAAAAAATGCTGGTGGTACCTTGTCACTGGTGTTACCTATATTTTAGATGACAATTCAGGCTTTCGAGAATGTAATTTCAGTCTTTAATTTGCATATATAATCAGACAAAAGGTTAATGATGATACTAAGAAATAGTTTGGATTAGTAATCATTTACTTTAGACCTGCATGTGTCAAGTTCTATTGTCTGACATTTTTTCTTGCAACATTAGAAATAGAGGTTGAATCATCAAAATTGAATGATCATATCCTTAAAATGTTTACTAATGAATGCAGCAACAGTTAGGTTGATACAAAAAAACATTAAATTAAATTGGTTAACTCTGATGCCAGAACACCAATATGCCATACAGTAATACCAGTAACGCAATGTAACACCAGTGACACAATGTGAAACCAATGACAAACATAAGATTATTTCAAACAAATTATCAATTTTAGTAATATTTTTCATTACAAATATTTTCAGATTTCATAAGATGGGTTGATTTAAATATTAACAATAAAATGAGGGTTATTGGTCAAAGATTAAGACCAAAAGATGCCCATTGACTAAAATGTCTTTCATAACACATTGTAATAAACATAAAACATGTCCACTAAACATTAGAAACACGAACATTGAACATACACAAACTGTTTTCCTAACCACACTGATACAAACATTTTGTATGCAGTAAAACATGTTCATGGAATTTTCCCTGTATTGTTCTTCACTTTTACTTCAGATATGTTTCTCTTTGCCATGGACGTGACATAACATCTTATCTCTGAGCCAATCTCCATTGCTTTCTAGCTACTGACGGCTTCTTCACTAGTAGCCAGTTCACATCTGCCACTTTCACACAGTCAGGTGCTCCTCGAAGTACTTCCAGATACTGTGGCAAATTTGAACGGATCTTTTATTCACTGGCAATGGCTCTGGCATCAGACAAACAATCTGGTAATCCCCATACCAGTTGATATCATCTCTTGGGGCTTGGCCAGTAGAACTTGTTGACACCATTCCTGTGCATGCACTTTACTTTGACATTGTTCTTCAACCTCCAGTATAATGCCAGGGTATGGTTGTTCATCATAGTTCACGATACACCACTGTCCACTGTGGTGAGACTTGATGACATCTGGACGAAGTGGGGCTGAGGTATCCAGGTCGATGGCATCTGGTTGATGTGGAGGTGAGAGATCACGGCCATTAGCCGGCATTGTATGGAGGGTGACTTCTTGGAGTCCATAACATGGGCAATCCCATAGGCCTTCCGCTGCTTGGCAAAGACAACTTATGTCTCTATTTTAGGATGCCAGGTGTGATACTTAAAACCTGGTGCATTCACATGGTTCCTTTTATGGTAACCAGAGATACCTCTGACATCATCTATGCCTTTCTTTACACCTCTTCCCCGCTGAAAAATGCAACTGTATTTGACTGCCAGAGTCCCTTAACTCCTGGTAGAATGACACTGCATCTGTTAAGTCTCTGTCGTGGTGGACCAAGAGGTCGACTGACCTCTTTAATGAACCCCCCCACTCCATCCGGAGCACCTTTTCCGTGACTGGCCTAAAAAAAGTTCCACGTAGTCCCCTGGAAGCCCTCCTTGTAAGGTTCTGTGCAAACCATGTAAAAGTTGCCCTTCTGTTTATATTGTGTGGCAGGGCCATCACTGAAGAAATGAAGGTGTTGCACGGCAGGGTACTGGTGTTTTCAAATCAAATCAAATGTATTTATATAGCCCTTCTTACATCAGCTGATATCTCAAAGTGCTGTACAGAAACCCAGCCTAAAACCCCAAACAGCACGCAATTCAGGTGTAGAAGCACGGTGGCTAGGAAAAACTCCCTAGAAAGGCAAAAACCTAGGAAGAAACCTAGAGAGGAACCAGGCTTTTATGTCCAGGATTTGGTCCAGGTGAGCCCATATGGCTGCTGGATTATGCCTTCTGCTGGGTGAGATGGTGCAGAAGGAGATGGGGGGGGCTCCTCTGCCACATCGAGGACACCAGTGTGGAACATCACTTGCTTGTGTGACCCCCCCGAAGTGAATTGACTGGATCTCTGAAGCATACTTGTAAGCGTAGAGTCTGTAGAGTCTTTGCTTTTCAGCAGCACCTAATTTTGCCATATCTATCAAAAGGAAAGCCATATTATGCGATTACAATATTGAAACAGTAATAAAATGCTAATAAGTATTTTTTTATATAATTGAGGGTTTATTAAAATACTACGTTGACAAAAAAGTTTTGTGTTATTATCACTGGTGTTATCGTCATGTCACTGCTGTTACCGGCAAGAACAGTAACACCAGTGACAAATCTGCAGACAAGATGGCATATCTAAGATGGCGGCCACTGTAGCTCAAACCACACTTCTTAAATTGTAAATAAATCCCTTAATCATGCAATTTTATCAATTTTAATCCAATTTCCTTTCCCCTTACTACAACCTGTATAACAAATTTGGCGACTTGTTAAGGTTGCCCTAGCAACTTTTCGTTGATTTCGCAACTTCCCTGTTTGTTTGTGTGTGTGCCTGCTCTGCAGTCTGCTCCCTCTCCGCAGCCGCTGCCTGTGTGCACCAACGATACAGTGCCTTCGGAAAGTATTCAGACCCCTTGACTTTCCACATTTTGTCACAGCCTTATTCAAAAATGGATTAAATAAATGAAAATCCTCAGCAATCTACACACAATACCCCATAATGACAAAGTGAAAACAGTTTTTTTTGCAAATTTGAGAAGACATTTTTTATTTTATTTACATAAGTATTCAGATCCTTTGCTATGAGACTTCACATTTAACTCAGATGCATCCTGTTTCTATTGATCATCCTTGAGATGTTTCTACAACAAAATTGGAGTCCACCTATGGTAAATTCAATTGATTGTACATGATTTGGAAAGGCACTCAAATCAAGTTAATGTTAATGCGAATGTAGCGAAATGCTTGTGCTTCTAGTTCCGATAGTGCAGTAATATCTAACAATTCCCCAACAACTACCTAATACACACAAATCTAAAGGGGTGAATGAGAATATGTACATATAAGTATATGGATGAGCGATGGCCGAGCGGCATAGGCAAGGTGCAGTAGATGGTATAAAATACAGTATATACATGTGATATGAGTTATGGAAGATATGTAAACATTGTTAGTGGCGTTATTTAAAGTGGCATTGTTTAAAGTGACTGGTGATCCATTTATTAAAGTGTCCAGTGATTGGGTCTCAATGTAGGCAGCAGCCTCTGAGTTAGTGATTGCTGTTTAGCAGTCTGATGGCCTTGCGATAGATGCTGTTTTTCAATCTCTCGGTCCCAGCTTTGATGCACCTGTACTGACCTCGCCATCCGGATGATGGCGGTGTGAACAGGCAGTGGCTCGGGTGGTTGTTGTCCTTCCTGTGACATTGGGTGCTGTAGGTGTCATGGAGGGCAGGTAGTTTGCCCCCAGTGATGTGTTGTGCAGACCGCACCACCCTCTGGAGAGCCTTGCGGTTGAGGGAGATGCAGTTGCCATACCAGGCTGTGATACAGCCCGACAGGATGCTCTCAATTGTGCATCTGTAAAAATTTGTGAGGGTTTTAGGTGACAAGCCAAATTTCTTCAGCCTCCTGAGGCGCTGTTGCGCCTTCTTCACCACACTGTCTGTGTGGGTGGACCATTTCAGTTTGTCTGTGATGTGTACGCCCAGAAACTTTCCACCTTCGCCCCTGCTGTCCCTTCAATGTGGATAGGGGGGTGCTCCCTCTGCTGTTTCCTGAAGTCCACGATCATCTCCTTTTTGTTTTGTTGATGTTGAGTGAGAGGTTGTTTTCCTGACACCACACTCCGAGTGTCCTCACCTCCTCCCTGTAGGCTGTCTCATCATTGTTGGTGATCAGGCCCACTACTGCAAACTTAATGATTGAGTTGGAGGAGTGCATGGCCACGTAGTTGTGGGTGAACAGGGAGTACAGGAGAGGGCTGAGCACACACCCTTGTGGGGCCCCAGTGTTGAGGGTCAGTGAAGTGGAGATGTTGTTTCGTACTTTCACCACCTGGGGGCGGCCCGTCAGAAAGTCCAGGACCCAGTTGTACAGGGCGGGGTTGAGACCCAGGGCCTCCAGCTTCATGATGAACTTGGAGGGTACTATGGTGTTGAATGCTGAGCTGTAGTCAATGAACAGCATTTTTACATGGGTATTATTTTTCTCCAGATGGGATAGGCCAGTGTGCAGTGTGATGGCGATTGAATCATCTGTGGACCTGTTGGGACGGTATGCAAACTGAAGTGGGTCTAGGGTGGCCGGTAAGGTGGCGGTGACAAGATCCTTGACTAGCCTCTCAAAGCACTTAATGATGGCAGAAGTGAGTGCTACGGGGCGGTAGTCATTTAGTTCAGTTACCTTTGCCTTCTTGGGTACAGGAACAATGGTATCCATCTTAATGCATGTGGGGACAACAGACTGGGATAGGGAGCGTTTTAATATGTCCGTAAACACACCAGCCAACTGGTCTGCGCATGCTCTGAGGACGCGGCTAGGGATGCCGTCTGGGCCAGCAGCCTTGCGAAGGTTAACAAGTTTAATGTTTTACTCAAGTCAGACACGGAGAGGGGAGTCTTTGTTAGCGAGCCGCGACGGTGGCACTGTATTATCCTCAAGCGGGCAAAGAAGGTGTTTAGTTTGTCTGGAAGCGTGATGTCGGTGTCCGTGACGTGGCTGTGTTGAATTGCGACTCCACCTTGTCCCTGTACCGGCATTTCACTTGTTTGATTGCTTTGCGGAGGGATTAACGACACTGTTTATATTCAGCCATATTTCCAGACCTCTTTCCATGGTTAAATGCGGTGGATCGAGCTTTCAGTTTTGCGCGAATTCTGCCATCCATCCACGGTTTCTGGTTAGGGTAGGTTTTAATAGTCACAGTGGGTACAACATCTCCAATGCACTTCTTTATAAACGCACTCACCGAGTCAGCGTATAGGTCAATGTTGTTCTGAGGCTGACCGGAACATATTCCAGTCCGAGTGATCAAAACAATCTTGAAGCGTGGCTTCCGATTTGTCAGACCAGCATTGAATGGTTCTTGTCACTGGTACATCCTCTTTGAGATTCTGCCTATAAGACGGAACGAGCAAGATGACGTCGTGGTCGGATTTACCGAAGGGAGGGCGGGGGAGGGCTTTGTATGCATCGTGGCTTAGAGTACCAGTGATAGAGAGTATTAGCCCTGCGAATTGTGCAATCAAATCCAACTTTATTTGTCACGTGTCGAATACAACATGTGTAGACTTTACCGTGAAATGCTTACTTTCAAGCCCTTAACCAACAGTGCAGTTCAAGAAGAGTTAAGAAAATATTTACCAAGTAGACAAAAATAAAAAGTAACACAATACGGCTATATACAGGGGGCATCGAGTCAGTGGGCGGGGGTACAGGTTAGTTGAGGTAATTTGTACAGTGAGGGAAAAAAGTATTTGATCCCCTGCTGATTTTGTACGTTTACCCACTGACAAAGAAATGATCAGTCTATAATTTTAATGGTAGGTTTATTTGAACAGTGAGAGACAGAATAACAACAAAACAATCCAGAAAAACGCATGTCAAAAATGTTATAAATTGATTTGCATTTTAATGAGGGAAATAAGTATGTGGATCTGTTGGGGTGGTATGTGAATTGGAGTGGGTCTAGGGTGTCTGGGAGGATGCCGTTGATATGAGCCGTGACCAGCCATTCAAAGCACTTCATGGCTACCGGCGTGAGTGCCACGGGGCGGTAATCATTTAGGCAGGTTACCTTCACTTCCTTGGGCACAGGGACTATGGTGGTCTGCTTGGAACATGTAGGTATTACAGACTCGGTCAGGGAGAGGTTGAAAATTCCAGTGAAGACACTTGACAGTTGGTCCACGCATGCTTTGAGTACACGTCCTGGTAATCTGTCTGGCTCAGCGGCTTAGTAAATGTTGACCTGTTTAATTAAAGGTTTTGTTCACATCGGCTACCGAGAGCGTTATCACAGTCATCCAGAACAGCTGGTGCTCTCGTGCATGCTTCAGTGTTGCTTTCCTCGAAGCGAGCATAAAAGGCATTTAGCTCATCTGGTAGGCTCGCATAACTGGGCAGCTCATGTTTGGGTTTCCCTTTGTAGTACGTAATAGTTTTCAAGCCCTCCCACATCCGACGAGCGTCAGAGCCGATGTAGTAGGATTGAATCTTAATTCTGTATTGACGCTTTGCTTGTTTGATGGTTCGTCTGAAGGCATAGCGGGATTCCTCATAAGCATCCGGATTACTCTCCCGCTCCTTGAAAGCGGCAGCTCTAGCCTTTAGCTCGATGCGGATGTTGCCTATAATCCATGGCTTCTGGTTGGGATATGTACGTACAGTCACTGTGGGGATGACGTCACCGATGCACTTATTGATGAAGCCGATGACTGAGGTGGTGTACTCCTCAATGCCATTGGATGAATCCCGGGAACATATTCCAGTCTGTGCTAGCGAAACAGTCCTGTAGTGTAGCATCCACGTCATCTGAACACTTCCGTATTGAGTGAGTCACTGATACTTCCTGCTTTAGTTTTTGCTTGTAAGCAGGAATCAGGATAGAATTATGGTCAGATTTGCCAAATGGAGGGCGGGGAGAGCTTTGTATGCATCTCTGTGTGTGGAGTAAAGGTGGTCTAGGATTTTTTTTTCTCTGGTTGCACATGTGACATGCTGATAAAAATGTGGTTAAACTGATTTAAGTTTTCCTGCATTAAAGTCCCCAGCCACTAGGAGCGCCGCTTCTGGAGGAGGATTTTCTTCTTTGTTTATGGCCTTATAGAGTTGGTTGAGAGCGGTCTTAGTGCCGGCTTCGTCCTGTGGTGGTAAATAGACGGCTACAAATAATATAGATAGTGTGGTGTACAGCTTATCATAAGGTACTCTACCTCAGGCGAGCAATACCTCAAGACTTCTTTAATATTAGACATCGTGCACCAGCTGTTATTGACAAATAGACACACACCCCGACCCCTCGTCTTACCAGAGGTAGTGTCTTTGTTCTGCCGGTGCATGGAAAATCCTGCTAGCTCTATATTGTCCGTATCGTCGTTCAGCCACATCTCGGTGAAACATAAGATGTTACAGTTTTTGATGTCCCATTGGTAGGATAATCTTAATCGTAGACAGCGATGGTGCACACGTGCGCCGGTTTGGGTTCCGTGTTAGCCCTTGGCATCGCAGACGCTCGTTGACACGCACGAGCAGTGTGGGTGCAATAATTGAATAACATGGATTTCTACACGTGTCCGTCGTCCTGCCTCTCCCATCTCCTCATTGGTTTATAGAAGCAGGTACCCACGTGCCATCTCCTCATTGGTTATACCCACATGGGTGATTGAAAGACAAACTGTTTTGCCGGTCGTTGTGGTAATACTATGAAGGTTTAGATGCGATCACCAAATAAGTTCAAAGATGAAAAAGCCTGGAAGGAGGAGAGATGACTAGAAACGATTCGGTTGGCCGTTTTATGTGTGGATTAATTGTCGGAGTAGAGGACCTTGTGCATTTCTGGTAAAATAACAACTCAATGTTTATATCCCAGGACAAATTAGCTAGCAACAGCAAGCTAGCTAAATAGGACAAATTAGCTAGCAAGTGCAAGCTAACTAGCTAAATTGCCATAGATGTTTAATGCTTTTCGACCTGTCCCCAAATTAATGTCATTGGTTCAGAGTTTGTTTTTATATTTTAACCTGAGTGTAGTGATCGCGTTTGGTGTAGGGGAACAAAATACATTTATGCACAATAGCGCATGCCCGCAGCCGGTTTGGGTTCCGTGTAATGATTGTTTGACAAATAGTGCTTCCCACAACGCAGTTGATGGCTGCAGCATGGTGCAGTTGGTGAGAAGCAACTTGAAGGCGATCTCATCCAAAACTGCATGACCTGATCACATAATTTGTGTAAAGTTAATGCAGTAGACATTTAGTCACAAGTCAAACAATGTTTAGACTCATAATTCAACACACTTTGAAAGACGTTGGTCAACTCTTGACAAAAGTGATCCGCTGGAAAGCGCCCAATATCACAGCACTGGCAAACCATGGTTGACCAACATGGCTGACCGTTATCCCATCGTAAGAAGGTTCATGAACATTCTAGTATTCTAATTCTATGGGGTCATCAGACAGGCAGCTGATGCCACGTCATCACGTCACGTCGGCCAACCAAGTGAACCTGCCAAGGTAAGTCGTTTTCTTGCTAGCTATCAAAAGGTGTTAGCTATAGTTACTAAAATCGAAGAACCCAACTATTTGGGTTTTGGTTATGCGTCATTAAAATGTTTGCATGATATATAAGTATTTAATTTGTCTAGCCTTTTGGAGCCTTCTCGAACTAGCTAGTTAACGTTAGCACAACAAATTAGCTACCAGCTGTGAACTCACCATGTCATTTCTTGGTTAGCTAACTAACCTAGTTAGCTTTACTCAGAGTCTGTATTTAATGTATTAGATGACTAGGTTTTGAATTTGGGCTAACTTAAACTTTATAGCTGGAGTAGTGGTAACGTTAGGACAACTGCTGAAGTGCGACACATTCTATTTTACCAGGAATATGACTACTTTAATGAACAATATATTTTTTTTGCAAAGTAAGGAATATGTTTTATTTTACTGTCAGAAAAGACGTCTGAATCAGTTAGTTTGTTTTAACAACGCGTGTATTTACATATTTAAACTGCTAGGTTGAACAAAAACACTCCGCGGGAAGCCAGAAGTTAAATGCAATTAAATTTCAACATACTGTGCCTGTGGACAGGACGGTTGGTCATTTTGACGAAGACAAAATATCTAAGAACCAGTGGTTGTGCTCGATTAAATGGCATCATGTTAGATATTTTATGAATCATTTACTGGTAATATTTATTGTGAAAAAGGTTTATCTAGTTACTTGATCATCGTTATATTACTCGGGGTTAGGATTGGATCTAAATTAACATTACAACAATTTAGGATATTCAACAAACAGAATTACAACCGGACAGTTAACCTGTTGGGGCTCGGGGGCAGTATTGAGACATTTTGAAAAAAATATGTGCCCATTTTTAACTGCCTCCTACACCAACTCAGAAGCTAGGATATGCATATTATTAACACATTCGGATAGAAAACACTCTGAATTGTGGAGGACCACATTTTTAAGGGGGGGATTTGACTCCAACTGCAACTATGCTATGTAACAAATCCATGTATTTCCACTACTGCGTTTGTATTTACTTAATGTATGTTTGTCTAGGAGTTGTTCAAAACAGTTAAACAATTGTTTGCTATGTCACCAGGTGGGAGTAAAAGAGTGCTGAAGTATGGCGGCGGAGCAGCAAAGAGGGATCCGAGTCACTCAAGCAGAGCTTCTCTGCAAGGATGCGTGTGGCTATTATGGCAACCCTGCATGGCAGGGCTTTTGCTCCAAGTGCTGGCGAGAACGAACCCGCAAAGCAGAGGCGGACAGGCAGGAGACTGGGTAATGGTTTTATTGTCGTTCATAAATATTGGCAAAACAAGTCCACCAGAGACCGATCCGGTCTTTTGATCAGGGAAATATTCAAAAGTTTCCTTTTTGTTGTTCCCTGCTGTCAGGCCCCACAATGATGCAGGTTCTCCCCTCACCTTTTCTAAATTTGAGGAGAAGAAGAATATGGAGAAGGGTCGCAAAGTGAATACGATGAGGAGGCTCTTCTGGGGTGGACCGTCCCCTCCTAAACGCCCAGGTGATTCCCTCTGCACTTCCTCTCAGTTCAGTCATTAAAAAATGTTATGTCATTTCCACAACTGTATGAGTATTTTAATGTGAATTTTTTTTGTAGGATTATGCTATAATCTGAAGTGATACGAAACAAAAACATGTTTGGCTAATGCCGTAATAGCTGATCTTATGAGACCCCTTATACTCTTTCAGAGTCTTCAGAGGGCCAGGTGGCTACATTAAAAGCCTATCAGAGCATTGAGCCAGGGGATTTTACCAGCTTCCTGAAGCTGCTGAGGAACCCATCCTCTCAACGTCTGCAGTCCCGTTGCACTGCTTTCCTCAACACCATGGAGGCTTACCACGTAATGTGCTTCCTTCCTCTTTATCTCCACTCTTATCTCTGCAATTACTTTTCTCTTTCAACTTGTTTTTACGGCCCTCTCAACTGCCTTTTCCAATTGTCAAGTTCAGATTCCTTTCCATTGCCTGCTTCTTGTGCTGCTTTTCTTTTATCTTGATATTTGAAGTTCGAATAAAGCCTCTTAATTCATATTCTTGTTATATTTTCTTTCCTGCTGCAGGGCCTGCCAGTGCAGAAGCAATCTGACCTTGTTCAAGACTTTTACCAGAACATCGCTGTGCATTTCAGTAGTGAGTCATTTGTGAGCTGCTGTGTGGGTTCCCATTTTATGTTAATTATTGTGGGCCTATGTTTGTTCACTTAACATATAGACAATAATTTTGTTTGTCCTTGAATATCAGTCTCATTACACAACATATTGCACTGAACACTTCACTCTACCCTATTCCCCAACTTCACATACTTGTTCACTGTGTCTGCTGTATTGGTAGGTCTTTCAGAGGTTCAGGTCTCTCAGATGATGGAGCACATGGAGAAGCTGATCATGACGCGTCTGCACAAGTGGGTGTTCTGCCATGACAGCTGTGACGATGAAGTGAAAGACTTGGCACTCCAGAGGAGGATACGGTCAGACTGCCATGCATAACCTTGTCTAACATTATTACCAAACCCCCTCCCTGTACTATAGGTCTCGGTGATGCTAGATAAACTATCTTAGCAATGTTAATGACTAGTATTGTGATTCAACTTAGTTCACCATTGTTTTTAATTTGAATTGAACTTCGACAGGTCCTTAAACTGGGTCACCCCCCACATGCTGAGGGTGCCTTTCCCTGACGAGAGGGCTGAGGTTGTCAGCGATCCCTTTCTGCCTGCTATAACAGGTGACTTATTTTAAAGGAAGACGGTGTTCCTTTATTTGGATAAAAGATGACAACAGCAACACTGAAATGTCATTATGAAGAAAGCCAAATGACTAAATTAGTTTGACTAAAACATTTCCAGACCTTTTCAAATTCTACCTGTGGACTAACTGTTACACTCACAATCCCCAGCCATAATCGAGATGGATGCCAAGCGAGCGCCACAGGACAAGCTTACATGCGTATGTAAGTGCAGTCAGAATGTCTTCCAGGCTCTCTCCTCTTCCAATAGTGAGCCAGCAAATGCTGACGACTACCTGTCTGGCCTGATTTACGTAGTACTAAAGGCCAACCCACCCCGGCTTCACTCCAACATGCAGTATGTGATCCGCTTCGGCCTCCCTCACAGCCTGATGGCAGGAGAGAGTGGCTACTACTTCACCAATTTGGTGAGCTAATATGTACATGCGTACTGTACACTAGTTGATTGTACATAGTCATGAATGACTTGTGCTGAGATTACTACAGTCTGTTTTTGGTAATGTTATCATTTTGTTTTAATGTAGTGTTGCGCAGTGGCCTTCATTGAGAAGCTGGATGGGCCAGCACTCAACCTTAGCCCAGAGGAGTTTGAGGGGTACATGCAGGGTCGCCGTGCTCCCTCAAAGAGGGGCAGTGAGAGGCAAAAGATGGCCAGGGAGACGCAAGACCAACTAGAGGACCTGAAGGGTCGACAGGAGAAGGTGGACCAAGGAATAAATGCCCTCAAAGAGCAGCTACAGCATTGGGTACAGTCGGTCAAGGCACAGATAGATGAGGTGACATCCCAGTCTGCTCTGGCACAAGAAGAAATTAAAGCCCAGTCAGAGTTTTTGCAAAGCCATTCTGTCTCTACTATAACACAGGCAGATGTCAAAGACCAGTCAGTGCTGTTGCTAGATGGTCAAGAGTCCAACAACAACACTTGTCTAACAGAGGCAGAGTGATAGCCATATTAAGACTCAGGTACAGTGGGCAACCTTTTTACCCTGGTTCTTCATGCTTGTGAGCTTTGTGTGGTAAATATTAGTGAGTTGCAGGTGATCGGCTAAAATACGTATTTATGTAGGACTATAGGAAGTAGCATAATTGATAACAGAGGAGGTACCAAATAAGGGCATACATTTTTGTTTCGGTGGGATCCTCAAAGAAAAACAGACCTCAACATTCCTTGATGCCAACTTTGCACACCAAAAGCACAACCTGATGACAAATGCCGATCTTGAAACCATTGTTAACACAAGCAATTATTTTTGCTATTTGGTTTAACAGGTCACAAAGTGCTGTCATCTGTTTACATTCTTGACTTTGTTTAACGTTTCTACGGTTCTTATTTGTTTGTACATTACTCTCGTATCTACAAGAAATGTGTTCTTATATGCTGTCAGAGAAAAGCTATGTCTTGCACCCTGAAGTTTGTTAAATATCAGGACAGTAGGACAATTATTTTTGTAATTTAGCACTTACTGGGGTAGTGAGCAGACTTACTATTGATTGCTCCTATCATATTTCTTAGATTACTCAATTAAGATAAACCCAAGTGCCTATGCAAAAACTAGTAATGAAGATTGTGAATAAAATGTGAAACCTGTTATTGTAGAACCCTGTAAAGTAGAGGTGGCTCAGTCAAAGTAGAATACTTTATTTGAATGTTTGATTATGGATTACGTCTTACTTTCCAATATTAGACTGTTGAAGGTACAGTTACAATCCCTTGCATATACCTGTTCTTGTTTAAAAGCTGATTCCTTTCCATGTAATCGTTCTACTCATTAATAGCACTAACTTTTGTGAAGAACCTTGTTTACATGTTTTAAATAAAGTTTCTGAAGATCATGAAGAAATATTGTTAGTGAATGTACAGCAGAACCTCTAATTAAAGAAAAAGCATAAGGAAAGTGGACTTTATTTTTGTTCTGTATCCATGGAAACATTTTTGCTTTTACCAAGAAGCTGATTTTCTTGTAAATACGTTTTGATGTTTATTAGGCAATTTAGCTCTGCCCTCTGTCTCGAATTGAAAACAGTATTTATTTTTTTACGATTCTTTGCAACACATAGAAACCGGAAATAGTGACTGCACCTAAGAATTTTTACTTCGCGCTTTCTGGGACTTATTTGCTATTCACCGACTCGTAGTTGTAGTTCTTTCCGGACGAGAGAGGATCATAAAGATGACTAAGGAAAACAATGGAAATTAAAGTATATGGAAGAACAAATTAAAGCTTACTACGACGTTTTGGGAGATGTAAGTTGGTACGTTTACATTGTGGACCAGCTAACGTTAGCGAGCTCAAATTAGGTTATTTTTCTAATATGTTGTATGTCAGTCAATGTTGATTTTATTCAGTCTGTCATAACAGTCAGTGTTGGAAAAAAGTACCCAATTGTCGTACTTGAGTAAAAGTGTGTGTATGTGTATATATTATATATATATATATATATATATATATATACCCTAATGGAAAGTTACTCAAGTAAGTCACCCAGTGAAATACTACTTGGTAAAAGTCAAAGTATTTGGTTTGAAATATACTTAAGTATCAAAAGTAAATGTTATTGCTAAAATATACACTGCTCAAAAAAATAAAGGGAACACTTAAACAACACAATGTAACTCCATGTCAATCACACTTCTGTGAAATCAAACTGTCCACTTAGGAAGCAACACTGATTGACAATAAATTTCACATGCTGTTGTGCAAATGGAATAGACAACAGGTGGAAATTATAGGCAATTAGCAAGACACCCCCCAATAAAGGAGTGGTTCTGCAGGTGGGGACCACAGACCACTTCTCAGTTCCTATGCTTCCTGGCTGATGTTTTGGTCACTTTTGAATGCTGGCGGTGCTTTCACTCTAGTGGTAGCATGAGACAGAGTCTACAACCCACACAAGTGGCTCAGGTAGTGCAGCTCATCCAGGATGGCACATCAATGCGAGCTGTGGCAAGAAGGTTTGCTGTGTCTGTCAGCGTAGTGTCCAGAGCATGGAGGCGCTACCAGGAGACAGGCCAGTACATCAGGAGATGTGGAGGAGGGCAACAACCCAGCAGCAGGACCGCTACCTCCGCCTTTGTGCAAGGAGGAGCAGGAGAAGCACTGCCAGAGCCCTGCAAAATGACCTCCAGCAGGCCACAAATGTGCATGTGTCTGCTCAAACGGTCAGAAACAGACTCCATGAGGGTGGTATGAGGGCCCGACGTCCACAGGTGGGGGTTGTGCTTACAGCCCAACACCGTGCAGGACGTTTGGCATTTGCCAGAGAACACCAAGATTGGCAAATTCGCCACTGGCGCCCTGTGCTCTTCACAGATGAAAGCAGGTTCACACTGAGCACATGTGACAGACGTGACAGAGTCTGGAGACGCCGTGGAGAACGTTCTGCTGCCTGCAACATCCTCCAGCATGACCGGTTTGGCGGTGGGTCAGTCATGGTGTGGGGTGGCATTTCTTTGGGGGGCCGCACAGCCCTCCATGTGCTCGCCAGAGGTAGCCTGACTGCCATTAGGTACCGAGATGAGATCCTCAGACCCCTTGTGAGACCATATGCTGGTGCGGTTGGCCCTGGGTTCCTCCTAATGCAAGACAATGCTAGACCTCGTGGCTGGAGTGTGTCAGCAGTTCCTGCAAGAGGAAGGCATTGATGCTACGGACTGGCCCGCCCGTTCCCCAGACCTGAATCCAATTGAGCACATCTCGGACATCATGTCTTGCTCCATCCACCAACGTCACGTTGCACCACAGACTGTCCAGGAGTTGGTGGATGCTTTAGTCCAGGTCTGGGAGGAGATCCCTCAGGAGACCATCCGCCACCTCATCAGGAGCATGCCCAGGCGTTGTAGGGAGGTCATACAGGCACGTGGAGGCCACACACACTACTGAGCCTCATTTTGACTTGTTTTAAGGACATTACATCAAAGTTGGATCAGCCTGTAGTGTGGTTTTCCACTTTCATTTTGAGTGTGACTCCAAATCCAGACCTCCATGGGTTGATAAATTGGATTTCCATTGATTATTTTTGTGTGATTTTGTTGTCAGCACATTCAACTATGTAAAGAAAAAAGTATTTAATAAGATTATTTATTTCATTCAGATCTAGGATGTGTTGTTTAAGTGTTCCCTTTATTTTTTGAGCAGTATTCTTCAGTGTCAAACGTATAAATAATTTCAAATTCGTTATATTAAGCAAAGCAGGCAGCACCATTTAATTGTTTTTAAAATGTATGGAAAGCCAGGGGCACACTCCAATGCTCAGCCATAATTTACAAAATATATATTTGTGTACGTTTGTGATCAGAGGCCAAAGGGATGACCATGTGTTATCTTGGCAAGTGTGTGAATTGGACCATTTTCCTGTCCTGCTAAGCATTCAAAATGTAACATACTTTTGGGTGTCCGGTGAAATGTATGGAGTAAGAAGTATATCATTTTCTTTAGGAATGTAGTGAAGTAAAAGTTGTCAAAAATATAAATAGTAAAGTACAGATACCCCAAAAAACTACTTAAGTACTTTACACCACTGTCAGCAGTAGTGGGGGAAAGTACTAAGTTGTCATACTTAAGTAAAGATACTTTATTAGAAAATGGCTCAAGTGAAAGTCACCCAGTAAAATACTACTTGAATAAAAGTATCTGGTTTTAAATGTACTTAGGTACAGCGGTGGGAAAATTACTCAATTGTCATACTTGACAAAGTAAAGTAATTACTTATATTAAGCAAACCAGACCACATGATATTCTTGTTTTTTAAATTTACGGTCAGCTAGGAGCACTCTCCAACGTTCGGACATCATTTACATACACAGTATTTGTGCTTAGTGAGTCCGCCAGATCAGAGCCAGTGGGATGATATTGATGTGTGTGAATTGAACCATATTGCTCTCCTGCCTGGGTGTTCAAAATTTAACGAGTACTTTTTGGTGTCAGGGAAAATGTATGGGAGTAAAATATACATATTTTCTTTAGATAGGTAGTGGAGTAAAAGTAAAAGTTGTCAAAAATATAAGTTGTAAAGTACAGTTACCGAAAACATGACTTAAGAAGTACGTCAAAGTATTTTTACTTTGTTACTTTACATCACTGCTTATCTAACGTTACAAACAACGTGCATGCGTGTTGTGGGGCTATAATATTGTTGCTGCTATGTTGTTGTCTTAGGTCTCTCTTTATGTAGTGTTGTGGTGTCTTTTTTGTCGTGATGTGTGTTTTGTCCTATATTTTATTTTTAATCCCAGTCCCTGTCCCCGCAGTAGGCCTTTTGGTAGGCTGTTATTGTAAATAGAAATGTGTTCTTAACTGTCTTGCCTAATTAAGTAAAGGTTAAAAAACATCTATTCTGCAAGAAATATGTTTTCCATTCATTAATCATTTGTGTGTTCTCTTTTAGCAAGGCGTTGGAATGGAAGGTCCTCTCGTTGATGCAGAGGGCTTCCCTCGCGCAGATGTTAATGTGTACCAGATCAGAACAGCAAAGCACAGTATTTCTTGTAAGAGAGCTTGGAGTACTGCTGTTCAATATAAAATGTTTTGACTGACATATTACTTGACAACAGTTAGACAACCAATTTACAGTGATGTAGTACATTGCTTCTAGCATGTGTAAAGGGTTCCCTTGCTCACGTGCTACTGCCTACTGGATTTTCTCTGCTTACTATGACCACCTTGTCAACGTGGCAGGTATACAGAATTATCACAAAGCCATCATGGTGGAAATTGAGATGGCCCTACACAGGCTGCATGCTCGAGAGAAGGCAAAGCGGGACCAGGACCAGGCAGAGTCCCAGGCTGAGTCCATGGAGCAGGAGGTCACCCTGCCCTCTCCCTTCGCTCGTGCGGATGCTGTCTCACAAGGCTCCCCTGCCTGTCAGGCTGTGAGTGTTTACAGTGCCTAGATTGACCTAAAACATATATATACTTTTTTTTTACGACACTGGCATGGGTATTTACTTAGTGTGTTTGTTTGGGGTATTTAAGGGTGGTTTTGTTTTCAGTTGTGAGAAATGTATGTTTCTTCCCCATAGTTAGTGATGGTATCATAGCGTTTGGATCCGTCAACGCAAGGAACTTCCAGAACCTGCAGAATATTGCCTCGGTGGTTCAGCATAGTGAAGGGGTATGTTACAGTCTGATCAAAATAATCTTGTTATAACCACTTTTATTTTATTGTTCATATGCCAAATGGCCTAATCATTATCATATGAAATGCAGTCACTACAGTGATAACTTACCAGGCATGACATGTTGTCTTTCCATTTTCTCCGTAGAAACCATTAAGCGTTACAGTGATTCGAAATGGCCAGAAAACCCAAACGGGCCTTACCCCACTGCAGTGGTCAGGGAGAGGTTTACTGGGTTGAGTTTCCTACCTATTGAGATGGATATTAGACTGATTTCTATTTGTAGTTCACATTTGATAGCATGGATGTTAAAATACATGCCATGCCAAGATGCATATATATCTAAGAGAGATTGACTATTGACTTCTTGTTAATTGTTTTTCCAACAGATGCAACATTGTGCCCATCCAAAAATGATAAGGACAATGTGACCAGCAGGATCATATAGGGACATCTTTGGGTAAACCTTACCACTAGCTCTGCTTTGGTATGCCACTGGGTGGCAATGAGTTAATTACATTTTTGAGCCCATAGATTAGAAGACTGCCATTTTCAACTGATTTAATGTTAATTTCATGTTCTAATAAAAGTATTGTTTAAGGTTATTTTCTGTGTGAGTTTACATTTGCTTTCATTGTGAAAATGGTTTTCTTCAGATGACATTCCCCTTTGCCAAACTCTTCACCTGAAGAAACATGTTACAACAAATTAATTGCCAAAATATGAAAAAGTGTTAATCAGTCTTGGTCTTGCAGGTTTTTCCTTGCAATTACTTTTTGATATTAGACATTTACAATTTGCATGTGAGAAGCCCCAGACATCTGTCTGGCTCGTGTTTGCTCTGGCCACTCCATTCTCTGTACAGCAAGCGTATCCAGGCAACAAGATGCTTTCATACTAGACAGTGCTGTAGGTTCATGCGTTTCTGAAGTGAGTATTTTGCTGTTCAACTACAACTGTCGATGAAATATTTAGCTAAAACAGGGAATTTATAGTTTACATTGTTTATTCGTCTTATTTCTTCGTTGTGAAACAACTTGCTGCACCTCTCTAAAGAAGCAGTCCACTTGCTAATAGCTAGCTAGTTAGTTTATGCTAGCTAGGCAATTTATTATTGAACACTGTCATACCTTGCTAACGTTAGTAGAAGTAGGAACCTAAGTAGGTTTCAAATTAGACTTGCAGAAAATAGCTATTAAACATAGCTAGATTGGGGGCGTAATACATTTAGATATTTTTCATCAACAAACTGACAACTAAGCACATTGTGCTCCAATCGTTTTTTTTTTTGTTGCTAGCTACTGCCCTCATGGTACCCATCCATTTCAAATTGCATTTGTCTATTCTCTGAAAATACACCAGGCCTGTGATGAGTTGAGTCATGTCAGGTATTGGAACCGAGAGCATTGACCCCTTGCCTAGCCCTCCAGAGGAGCAGCAGGCCACAACTGGCCTCGACAAGGATGAAGGGGATCTGCATCAGAGAAAAGAGGAGGATAGTAAAGGGGAGGGTGAAATGAGTGACCGTGGCAGTGGACAGAATGGGGAACCCAAGACAGATGATCAGAATCCAACTGTCTCTCAAGTCTACACAGCCACTAAAATGACACTGTTACCGAAGTCCCCTCATGTAAAAACCCACGCACTGGTAAATGAAATTAGATTTTTATCATACACATTTTTATTCAACTATATATCTAAGAAAAAAAGCACAATATTTGAAAAATGTAATGTGTTTGGTGACAGACACTGGAGTGGGCCTTTGGGATGAACAGGGCTCTTCCTGTCTTCAGCCTTCAGGACCAGGATCAGCTGGTGATCCTGTATGGTGGCACCAATGTAGCCGTCATGTACGACCAAACATCAAATTCACAACACGTCCTTCAGGTAAGGCCCAGCAGTTGCCAAAATGCACTCAGAAAGGTCAGAAGTTGGCAAAAGCCTGTGGTTATAGGGAGTGAGTGCTATGTCTATGCTGTTAGGAATGCCAGTGTTCAATGGCAAAGGTAAAGCCAATAATAACTGTTCAAGGCAAATAGTATTGACATAAACTTGAAGGTCACCTTCCACAGGGTCACAGCAGCCCCATTTCGTGTTTGTGTGTGAGTGAGGACAGGCGCTGGCTGGTGACAGCAGACCGAGGACAGGAAAGTCTGGTGATCATTTGGGACTCCTTTTCAGGGTAGAACAATATTCTAACAGTACATTTATATTTTTGATGTATCTGTTTCAATTTGTTATTCTGAAATAGTGGTTGTTTGGCTTATGTTTCAGGATTCCTGTGCGGACATTATTTGACAGTCACCCTGAGGGCGGTGTTGCAGTTTTGGCACTGTCAAAGGACTCCAAATACCTGGTTACAGTTGGAGCTGGAGATGTTCAGGTAAGCTCAGTGTTGGGGAAGCTACAATGGAAATATAGTTTACCAAACTACCAATTACTTCACACTGGAAGAAGTTAAGCTACACAAAGCTACCCTAAAGAAAAATATAGTTTACTTAACTAAAGTTACTTTTAAAAAGTAGTTCACTAAATGCAAACTACTTTGTGAAAAAGTATGATAGCTAAATCTAAAACCTCTTTAAAATAGCATGCCTGCCAAAGTTAGTATTTATTTTCAGTAATTCCAATTACCTCACTGAAGACATTTCTTAAAAACGTATACTCGGTCATAACAGACTTTATATGGGCAAATACATTTCATAGAATAAAAAGGAAAGTTTTACATCTTCCTAAGTCTGAGGGTTTTAACCTTCCAGACTTGGAATTGTATCAACTCGCCACCCAAGGCTTTTACTTGCAACATATAGTTAAACGTACTGAAGAGGAGCAATGGGTACATATTGAAGATGTGCATGCTCATCCCCAGAATCTTTTTACGTGTCTATTTTCAAAGTATAAAGCTAAGAATATTAACAACTTCATAGTTAAGAACACTATAAAAGTATGGGAGAAAATGAAATGGATTCTACAAAAAACAATATCCCACCCTAAAAACACACCCTTATGGAACAGTCCTTGGATAGCTTTTCAGAGTTAATCGACGAATTGGGCTATATGGAAAACTAAAGTCATGGAAACCGTCAATGACTTGGTAACAGGAAATAAATGTATTTCCATGACAGAATTAAATACATTTTGGACTGACCAATGTAGATAGTATCATATACACACAACTTAAAAGTTACATATCATGAAATGTCGATTTGAAATATTTTGGACATCAGAGCAACCTTCAGGGAATCTTATTTGAGTCAGAAAAGGATGTTCATATGATAGGGAATATATACCAAACCTTTGCAGAGAGCATATCCAACTAACAATCTCTTAGAAAAAAATATAAACTACTGGAACCAAGTTCTAAAAAGAGTTGATGTTGACACAAGATGGAGGGAAAGTTGGAGCATAACTAATGAAATTACAGTTAATGAAAATGTATGCATAATCCACTACAAACTAATGTATAGAATTTATTATATAAGAGACAAAATTCACAAATTCTACAGCACAAGGGCAGAGTCATGTCTCAAGTGTAAAACTAATAATGACTCAATAATCCATGCTTTCTGGGAATGCTATAAAGTCCAGAAGTTGTAGGCGGAGCTAGAAATTGGGCTGTCAGAAGTATTACAATGTAAACTTACTTTTAATCCATCTGTCTGCATATTTCCAGACATGGCATATGGGGGTGTAGTTAGATAGAATAATGTGTAATTCAACTGAGCCAGCTGAGCTGCTCTTTTTTTTAAGGCCCGTGTTAAAGTTGAGGGGAAACATAAATTGTGAAATCTACCAGTGCTTTTTTGAATGTTTGGATGAGTGCGTGTCCCAATTTATAATGTTTAGGTTAGAGGTCGACCGATTCATCGGCATGGCCGATTTAATTAGGGCCGATTTCAAGTTTTCATAACAATCGGTAATCTGCATTTTTGGACGCCGATTATGGCCGATTACATTGCAATCCACGAGGAGACTGCGTAGCAGGCTGACCACCTGTTACGCGAGTGCAGCAAGGAGCCAAGGTAAGTTGCTAGCTAGCATTAAACTTATCTTATAAAAAACAATCAATCTTAACATAATCACTAGTTAACTACACATGGTTGATGATATTACTAGTTTAACTAGCTTGTCCAGAATTACATATAATCAATGTGGTGCCTTTATCATCGAATCACAGCACATCAATGCGGTGCCTTTATAATTTATCATCGAATCACAGCCAACTTCGCCAAACGGGTGATGATTTAACAAAAGTGCATTCGCGAAAAAAGCACAATTGTTGCACCAATGTACCTAACCATAAACATCAATGCCTTTCTTAAAATACACAAGTATATATTTTTTTAAACCTGCATATTTAGTTAAAATAAATGTATGTTAGCAGGCAATATTAACTAGGGAAATTGTGTCACTTCTCTTGCGTTCAGTGCAAGCAGAGTCAGGGTATATGCAGCAGTTTGTGCCGCCTGGCTCGTTGCGAAGTCTGTGAAGACCATTTCTTCCTAACAAAGACCGTAATTAATTTGCCAGAATTTTACATAATTATGACTTAACATTGAAGTTTGTGCAATGTAACAGGAATATTTAGACCTAGGGTTGCCACCCGTTCGATAAAATACAGAACGGTCCCGTATTTCACTGAAAGAATTAACGTTTTGTTTTTCGAAATTATAGTTTCTGGATTTGACCATATTATTGACCTAAGGCTCGTATTTCTGTGTGTTTATTATATTATAATTAAGTCTATGATTTGATATTTGATAGAGCAGTCTGACTGAGCGGTGGTGGGCAGCAGCAGGCTCGTAAGCATTCATTCAAACAGCCCTTTCCTGCGTTTGCCAGCAGCTCTTAGCAATGCTTGAAGCACAGCGCTGTTTATGACTTCAAGCCTATCAACTCCCGAGATTAGGCTGGCAATACTATAGTGCCTATAAGAACATCCAATAGTCAAAGGTATATGAAATACATAGTACAGAGAGAAATAGTCCTATAATAACTACAACCTAAACCTTCTTAACTGGGAATATTGAAGACTCATGTTAAAAGGAACCACCAGCTTTCATATGTTCTCATGTTCTGAGCAAGGAACTTAAACGTTAGCTTTTTTACATGGCACATATTGCACTTTTACTTTCTTCTCCAACACTGTGTTTTTGCATTATTTAAACCAAATTGAACATGTTTCATTATTTATTTGAGACTAAATTGATTTTATTGATGTATTATATTAAGGTAAAATAAGTGTTCATTCAGTATTGTTGTAATTGTCATTATTACAAATATATATATAAAAATGTGCCGAATTAATCGGTATCGGCTGTTTTTGGACCACCAATAATCGGTATCGGCGTTGAAAAATCATAATCGGCCGACCTCTAGTTTAGGTGTATGTTGTTAATTGAACTTAAACACACAAACAGTGGACAGGACTTTCTGATCTGTTCACAGCGAGTTTGTATATGGGACTGGACAAATGAGACAGAGGATCCATTGTGTGTAACTGACCTCAACCAGGAGTATGGTTTTCAGGTAAGCTTTTATGGTCTCACTATATTTAAGATGGTGTATATAATTGAATACATTCATATGATAATATCTGCAGTAATGTATGACTTTACAACATGTTCTGATTTAAATTCCTTTTCAGAATCACATCATTTTTAATCCCAACGACATCACTCAGCTGCTCAGCAACAGTGAGAGCCAAGTCTTATTTTACACCAGGGCAAGTACCACAGTTTTGTTTTGCTCTGGGTTTAACACTGCTACAGTTATCAGCTAGCGTTACAGTATATGATTGTCAGTTATTTATTTCAGGACAAGCAACACCTTGATTATATTGCCCCAGAGCTCTTAGACAAGGTAAGGACGCTACCTGTTTAGTTGTTTATAGAACCTGTAATCATGTCATTGTAATAATCATGTAATAATCTCACCTTTCACTCTCTGGTGGTTTCACCATCTTTTCAAAGACTTTCAACAAGGTTGTGGGCATGCTGAGCCAGTCTGTGTTCCACTGGAGGGGGCTTCAGGCCCTCTCGGCCACCTCCGCAGGCAACTTGGTGCTGTGGGACATGGTTAGGGCCTCCTCTACCTCAAGACCCCTCGTTAGGAGAGCCGTCAAGCTCATCCCCCTCCAGAAGGACGGCATCACCGTGCTCACTCTGACTGACAGGTGAACATGCAACATTCAAGGTTTCAAACAACGCTGAAACAGGAGCTTTATCTTTCTGCTTGGAGTTCTACTCCCTTACCACTATTGAAGTATTGTTATTTGTATTGCAGCCTGGTATGTGTAGCTGTTGTTCTCTAACTGTTGCTCTCCTTGTATATCCCCATGGTCTTTGATTCCTTAGCTTCATTGTGACTGGTGACACTCTGGGCCATGTAAAATTCTATGATGAGAACTTCAAGCTCATCAGCTGGTACAGTGAATTCAACCTGGACCCAATCACATCAATCTCCTTTTCCAAGGAAGTTCCACCCAACAGCAGCCAGGGATATCTGAAGGACTGCACTCTGGAAGCCAAGATGTTTGTTATCCGGTGAGAATCAGTGTGATGCCAGTTTGTGCCCCAGTGTATGTGTAACGTATTTGCTTTGTTCTCCTTCCCCCTCTAAACCCCCCTCTCGTCTGTAGGAACTTTGTCCTGTCTACAGTCAGCTCGACGGTGGTACATGTGAATGCACAGGGTGGTGTGCTGCAGACGTTGCTGCGCGAGCATTGCGAGGCACTGCATGCTGTGGCTTGTCACCCCCAGCAACCAGTTGTTGCCATGGGTAGCCACAGCGGCATCCTGAAGGTGTGGGACTATGAGCGCAAGGTGTCCATCTGCAGCAGGGTCTTTGAGAAGGAGAGGCATATTCAGTGCATCGCCTATGACCCCCAAGGTGACCCAGCAGAGGCTTTTTTTTGTCTGTTTAATTTCCTATACAGTAAAACTATATTCATACGTAGAAAGATCTCACATTTTCTCAAATTCAAATTGTGGTGTATGGATAACTCCCCTTAGAACATATTATCTGTCTGTGTGTGAGTTGGCTCAGCTTTGACCAGGCTATCTTGTGTGTGTGAACAGTGGCGTAAAAATACTTTAAAGTACTAAAGTATTTTTGGGGGGTATCTGTACTTTACTATTTATACTTTTACTCCACTACATTCCTAAAGAAAATAATGTACTTTTTACTCCATACATTTTTCCTGACACCCAAAAGTACTAGTTACATTTCGAAGGCACAACAGAAAATTTTTCCAATTCCAACAATTATCAAGAGAACATCCCTGGTCATCCCTAATGCCTCTTATATGGCGGATTCACTAAACACAAATGCTTCGTTTGTAAATTATTTCTGAGTGTTGGAGTGTGCCCCTGGCTATCCGTAAAATAATAAAACAAGAAAACACATTCAGTCTGGTTTGCTTAATACAAGGAATGTGAAATGATTTATACTTTTACATTTACTTTTGATACTTAAGTATATTTCAAACCAAATACTTTTAGACTTTTACTCAAGTAGTGTTTTACTGGGTGACTTTTACTTGAGTCATTTTCTATTAAGGTATCTTTACTTTTATTCAAGTATGACAATTGGGTACTTTTTCCACCATTGTGTGTGAATAGGATTTTATTTGGCGGTTGGCTTTGCAAGTGGATCTGTCCATGTACTGGATGCTTGCACATTGCTGAGTGAGGCAGAGGAGCGCTTCAACTTCAGCCAAGACTGCATCACTCACATTACTTTCTCTCCAGACTCCCTCTACCTGGCCACAGCGGTGAGCAGACACACTATGTGGTTCTGGCATTGGGATAGGGAAAGTAACAGGTTTGAGCCCTCTACCTTGAAGCCTTATAATCAAACTGAAGTTGTATTTTCCCCTCCTGTTTTGTTGCTACTGTCAGGATGCTGGAAGAGCGGTGATGGTGTTCTGCTTGTACACCGGTAAGAGCATGCAGCGCTGGAAATACCTGGGGAGACACCACTCCCACTATAAGCCCATCAGGGACCTCCTATTTGGGGTGTACCTGGACAGCACCCAACCCAGACTACTCTCCCTGGGCATGGACCGCAGACTGGTGAGTCCCAATCCCTCACACTTATTTTAGGAGGACTCTGGTTTACTTACATGCCATGTTTCTTCACATGCTGAACCACTAGACATGCTGACTCACTTTGGATAAGTTTGCCTTGGTGTGTGGTGGTGATTGCCCAGGTGGAGTATGACCTGCAGAACAGCAAAGTCAAGGATGAGCTGCTGATCCTGAGCTCTGAGCGCATTGAGCAGAGCGCTGTGCCCACCTGTATGGCCTGGTACCCACCCCTCACCACAGAGGACTTCCTGCTCACCGCCTCGGATCTTTACAAAATGAAGCTTTTCAACAGCACCACCAAAATGTGCAGGTCAGCGGCCAAATAACAGAGTCTGTAAAAGCATGATTAGTACTCTTATTTTTGGTCATCTCTGTGTCATTGGGGTGTAGTATGAAGGCCACAAATGAATACTTCTGGTTTCTCTTGCAGAAAGACACTCCTTGGTCCCACATACGGGTCTCCAGTTGAAAAGATGGCAATGCTTCCATTTTCTAAGGACCATGACCCTAGTGCTCATTACATGGCATACATCACAAAAGACAAGGTAAGTGTTGAGTCACTCCCAATCATATCAAACCACCTTCTCCTAAGTCAGATCAAATATGTCTTCATTTAAGGGCCAGACTTGTGTGTATTTGTTGCCTAATGAAGAGACACTGGTTTCAGTGTAACTTGTCATTGTTCTTTTTCAAGGTGGGTGTCCAGATTCTGCCCATTGATGGGAACCCCCACAAGTCCTCTGCTCTGATCTGCCACCCAACAGGGGTGTCTGCTATGGCCTGCTCCTATGACAGTCGATATGTCTTCACTGCTGGGGGGTCTGACTGCACAGTCCTCTCATGGGAGATTAGTTTAAAGTGAGTAGACCCTTCACTGAATAGACCCTTGAGTTGTCCTGTTGAACTGAATCATTATTTCTTGTTGTGTGATTAGTGCATTAGAAGCTGCTGCATCCCTGGGTGGAAAAGAGCTGATCCCCTTCTACAGCCTCCTGGATGGAGGGAGAGACGGGGAACTCTTTAGAGTAGGTTAAAGTGATATATTTATCATGTAACCATCAATATTCATAACTGTATAGAGTGGGGTACATCAGTTGTTATGGCTGTACAATACTTGTTTGTTCTGACACTTTAATTTTTCTCTTTAGGAAATGGAGGACTTTTTCTATTACTGTCAGCTGCGTAACCAAGGCATTGACTCCATGGAGATGCGACAGGTGTCCACCCGAATCCCCCTAGCAGAGGTCCCCTTTGTCATGAGGGCTCTGGGCTTCTTTCCCACTGAGCAAGAGGTACACAGTCCTCAATGAGGACTAATGTGATGACTAGGCTAATTTGGAAACGATTGATCAATCTATGTCTTTGATCATTTTCTGTTTTCTTACCTGTTTTTCAGTGATAATAACATCTTCAGTTCTAAAAATGAGTTAAGTTCAGTATAGAAAGAGTAATGTTTGTTGATCATGACTCTATCCAGCTGGAGGACATGCAGAACGAAGTCAAGTTCAGCAGGTATGCTGAGTCTGGGAGATATGTGACCGACATAGACCTGGAGGAGTTCATTAAGCTCTACGTCAACCACCGGCCAGCGTTTGGCATCTCTAGGAAGGAACTGCTTCACACCTTCCAGGTCCTGGGTGACTCCAATGTGATGGGAGAGCCTGTGGTGAACAAGAACGAGCTGCTGGAACTCCTCCAGGACAGAGGTGTGCTAGTGTAGCTGCCTGTAAATTGGCATCTTCTTAGTCCCCACACATTTCTGGTTGCTGTGTCTATAATTTTATGCAGGGTAGTGTCAGTATCTACAATTTGCAAGCGTTATGTACTTATGTTCCTTTGTTCTGTGTCAGTAATGGGATTTCATTCTAATAACACGTCAACCCTGTTTTTGCCTCAGGGGAACACATGACTGAAAATGAGCTGGCAGAATGTTTCACCACACTGGTAGGACTAAATCCAGAAGGGGGGGGACCTGAGCTGGGAGCTTTTGAATGTGATGGTATGTATCACCATGTTCAGTTTAGAGTAGTATCTAAAAATCTCGTAATGAGACTGAAATTACACGGTTTTGATAGTCTACCATTAAAACTGTGTGTGTGTGTGTGTGTGTGTGTGGTGTGTGTGTGTGTGTGTGTGTGTGTGTGTGTGTGTGTGTGTGTGTGTGTGTGTGTGTGTGTGTGTGTGTGTTGGACAGATGCAGAAGATGTGTTGGAGAGTGAGATCCCAGAGGAGATTTCCATGGAAACATTTGCAAGTGATATCCTGGGATTCCCCATTTATATTAAAGAGATTCTTCACTCCTCCCAAGAGGGAATGTTGTCCCCCTCAGGATCAGAAGTTGCATAGGAATTACATGTACTGCATGTGCGAGTGTGGGGCTCATTCTATAAAAGACTCATGGGAAGATTGTAGTTCATGAAGCACCCACAAACATGATTGACAGCCGTTTCCTTATGGGTGTAGTTTGATATGACCTTTTATTGGATATAAATAGCTAATAAAGATACATTGAAAACATCAGATGTTATGATATATTAAAAATGTAGAAACATTTAATTGCAAATGTATTTAATTTATTCATCCACTATAATTGTTTACCTTATTGTGTCAAGTAAAAAAGTCTAATTCATCAATAGCCTATGCATTAACTAACTTTCTGGGAGACTTTCAAAATAAAGGCCAAAAAACTCGTCTGAAATAGTGCAACTTCTCTCCTGACTGTCAACAAAAACACCCAAAAAGTGTGCGTGCAAGCCATTGAGCAATAAAAGAACGATAGAAGCGCTTTGCGCTGTTCACGGCGCAGGCGCGTTACTTCCTCCTAGAGCTCTCTTCGATGTGTTTGCGTTGTCTAAACTGCCGGCGAGTTTAACCAAATATTTTACCAATAGCAGCTATGTCGGGCAGGTCGGTCCGCGCGGAGACACGGAGTAGGGCGAAAGATGACATCAAGCGGGTTATGGCTGCTGTTGAGAAAGTACGAAATTGGTAAGAGGGAACGCGTTATCTAAGAGAGCAGCAATGCTAGTGGGGGAGGAGAGACCAGGAGAAGAAAGAACGAAATACACACTAAATCAAATTTGGTCGGATGATACCTCGGCTCAGGTGTACTGCACTCTCTCGCCTTGATCTGGGAGGAGGTCGCCGCTTAAAACACTTATAATGTAGGAATATGACATCTATTCATAAAAAAATGTGGGTTGAACCTAGAAGCCATTTCGTTGCTGTTCGAGCATTCTGTAATGCACTAGAAGCCTGGTAGGTTACTGCTTTTTCACCGCTCGAATGGTATCAATATTAATTTCAGAGCCGTAGTTCGACGACAGCGGTATAGTGAGAATAGTTTATGTTCGCGGGGTTTTAAATTTAGCGCTTGGAGAGGTTCGTTCTTTTGTGTCCTCCAAATAGAGGGAGCGCGTGCGGTGGTGGTGGGTACACGAACTGTGCAAAACCCGAATTGCTTTACAATTTTATTTTGTATGACTAATAATAGGCCCCTATAGTTCAATTAAATTGACATTTATATCGTTTACTGTCATGTGGATTTGCTTGCAAGTAGCCTAAAAGTATAATCACCACTAAATTTAGCCGAAATAATTGATTTGAGGCTATTATAGGCAGTCATTGGGTCTAGAAAGAAGTAACAACAAATTCCTAAACCTCAAATGAACTTGCCAAAGTAAATGTATCATGACATTTTCTATTGGGAATTGTAATTTAAATTGATAGTTTACTAAAATATTGGGTTTTGTTGACATTTCAAATTGAATACATCAATTGCAAACAAGTGTTATTAATTCCTTGTGTAACTAATGCAGGGAGAAGAAATGGGTAACTGTCGGCGACACATCCTTGCGAATCTACAAGTGGGTGCCTGTGACCGAACCCAAGTCAAATGATGTAAGTCCTCCACAGGGTGTTTGGGGCACCACATTTGCTTAATAGTTTTTGCAGATCCTTGCAGAATGATCAACATGTGCTTCCTTTCCTCATGTCTTTTCCAATTCCTAATTACAGAAACTTGTCCACAATTATCTATTATATTGAGATAAAGTACATCAATATGTAATTCTTAATAAATCTGTAATAAATAGCACCACTTCAGCATTGTATGTGCTATCTTGCAGAAGAGCAAAAATAAGAAGAAAGCCAACAATGACAAGTATGGGTCGGAGATCACAACACCAGAAAACAGCTCCTCTCCCGGAATGATGGATATGCATGGTAAGCTAAAAAAAAGGGCAAAATACTTTAAAAAATGATGTTCTTTGGTTCAATAATAGTTGTAAATTCATCTTTGTCACTTTCTGTATCTCTCAGATGATAACAGTAACCAGAGCTCCATTGCTGACTGCTCTCCCATGAAGCAGGAGAACAGCAACAGTGCCAGCCCTGCCCAAGAGGCCATGGCAACTTCCCAGAGTGACGGCATCGAGGCCAAGAGTGACCAGAGTCAGTCCCCTGGCAAAGAGCAGCTGAAGAGCACAGACAGCAAGAGTGGTCAGTATATATGCTACCTAGCACAGAAAGGGAGAGCACTGTCTTAGTTTCAACTAAACCATACCATATACATACTGCAACTTGTCCTCATTAGCCCTGCTCTTGTTCTTACCTCAAGGTATTTTCTAAGAGTAGTGCCAACTTGTCAAAAAATATGGTTTAACTTGACAGGCAGACTGCTTTCACCCAGCCCTCATAATCCCAGAATTGCACTGCTGTCTCAAGGTCAAAAGGGTACATGTTATGGCTTGTAGTGATGAGGTTCATAAAGAACATTAGGTGAACAAAATGTTCTTCAGTCTTCATCAATGTCATTGGCAGCATTAGCAACATTTCTAAGAATTAACCCATCACCATACAGAGAATGGCTTTGAAAACATTGAGCAAGTTTTTGTTTAAATATTTCATTTAAAGATTCATATTGACAAACCATAATCAATGATGAGGTTATAGAATATATAATTAAATGCTAAACATGGCAGTATTGTTTTTTTTTTTAAAGAAGAAAAAGAGGGCATCTACGGAGAGGTTTGTTCAAGTCTGAACAACAACAGTTTGTCAAATATACTATATATATACAAAAGTATGTGGACACCCCTTCAAATTAGTGGATTCGGCTATTTCAGTCACACCTGTTTCTGACAGGTGTATAAAATTGAGCACACAGCCATGCAATCTCCATAGATTAATATTGGCAGCAGAATGGCCTTACTGAAGAGCTAAGTGACTTTCAACGTAGCACCGTCATAAGATGCCACCTTTCTAACAAGTCAGTTCGTCAAACTTCTACCCTGATAGAGCTGCCCCAGTCAACTGTGAAGTGGAAACGTTTAGGAGCAACAACGGCACTTAACAATCGTCTGTCCTCGGTTGCAACACTCACTACCGAGTTCCAAACTGCCTCTGGAAGCAACGTCAGCACAATAACTGTTCGTCAGGACCTTAATGAAATGGGTTTCCATGGCCGAGCAGCCACACACAGGCCTAAGATCACCATGCGCAATGCCAAGCATCGGCTGGAGTGGTGTAAAGCTCGCCGCCATTGGACTCTGGAGCAGTGGAAACATATTCTGTGGAGTGATAAATCACGCTTCACCATCTGGCAGTCCAATGGTGGAATCTGGGTTTGGTGGATGCCAGGATAACGCTACCTTCCACAATGCATCGTGCCAACTGTGAAGTTTGGTGGAGGAGGAATAATGGTCTGGGGCTGTTTTTCATGGCTCAAGCTAGGCCCTTTAGTTCCAGAGAAGGGAAATCTTAACGCTACACTATACAATGACATTCTATACGATTCTGTGCTTCCTACTTTGTGGCAACAGTTAGTTTCCTGTTTCAGCATGACAATGCCCCCGTAAACACAGCGAGGTCAATACAGAAATGGTTTGTCAAGATCGGTGTGGAAGAACTTGACTGGCCTGCACAGAGCCCTGACCTCAACCCCATCAAACACCTTTGTGATGAATTGTAACACTGACTACACTAACGTTCTATCGGCTGAATGGAAGCAAGTCCGCAGCAATGTTCCAACATCTAGTTGAAAGCCTTCCCAGAAGAGTGGAGGCTGTTGTAGCAACAAAGGGGAACCAACTCCATAGTAATGTACATGATTTTGGAATGAGACGTTCGACACGCAGGTGTCCGTATACTTTTGGTCATGTCGTGTATTTGGAGAACAGTTTAGCTGTTATGTACTAGACTAGCGAGAAGATTGTTGGCTCCTCTGGTGGGCTTGAACAAAGGATTTCACTAAGGGTTGCTGTAGTTTCTGTAGTAATGAGCTGTTAAAACAGTCTGCCATGCTAATGCCGTTTGAGGACAGAGTTCAAAACTCATCAAACTACAGTACGTCAACTTGTCATTGATGCGGTTTTTACCACGTCGTAAGCTAAACACCCTTGAAAGAGTATTTAACATAATCCAATATCAGCCCTTTGTTCTGTACATGGATGTGACTCCGCATTGTCTTTCTTGCCACAAGATGGTGCTGTAGTGTAGACTTTGAAGTCAGCTACAATAGGGTATTTGTCATCACCCAGAATTGGTCATGTCATTTTGGAGAAAATACAGGTTAATAAATCTTCCTGGGTCATTTCGCAAACAGGCCTTGTCTACCAAGTCCTGCGATAATGCACACCAAGCAAGGTCACTGATTGCCGACTCTGAAGTTGAAACTATTGTGGAAAGTGAATAACACAGCAAATTCACTTGCAGTTGCCCCTTGTTGGAATTGTATGTTCTCTTTTAATCAGAACTGTTACAGAAGTAGTAGGAATAGTATACAAACACTTGTCTTGTTTTCTTATTCTATTTGCTTAAAGCATATTGTCTCCCATGGTTATGCACTGAGACAGACTTTCTGGTATTGCAGGAAATGTTCACCCCTCAGCATTTTCAAACACAAGCACACCTAAGAGAGACCGAAGGTCCACAGGAAGGAATGAACCATCCTCGGACACTCCTCAAGATTCTCAGGTGCTCCCCTCCACCACCATCCAAGACTAGAATGTCTTTGTACAGGTACAGTGCATTCGGAAAGTATTCAGCCCCCTTGACTTTTTCCACATTTTGTTACGTTACAGCCTTATTCTATATATTTTTTAAATGTCCTCAATCTACACATAATACCCCATAATGACAAAGCAAAAACTGATTGACATTTTTTGCTAATTTATTGAAAATGAAAGATAACTTATTTACATATTCAGACCCTTTGCTATGAAACTCTAAATTGAGCTCAGGTGCATCCTGTTTCCATTGGTCATCCTTGATGTTTTTACAACTTAAATGGAGTCCACCTGTGGTAAATTCAATTGACTGGACATGATTTGGAAAGGCACACACCTGTCCATATAAGGTCCCACAGTTGAAAGTGCATATCAGAGCAAAAACCAAGCCATGAGGTCAAAGGAATTGTCCGTAGCGCTCCAAGACAGGATTGTGTCGAGGCACCGATCTGGGGAATGGTACCAAGAAATGTCTGCAGCATTGAAAGTCCACAAGAACACAGTGGCCTCCATCATTCTTAAATGGAAGAAGTTTGGAAGCACCAAGACTCTTCTTAGAGCTGGCCACCCGGCCAAAAACTGCGCAATCGGGGGAGAAGGGCCTTGGTCAGGGAGGTGACCAAGAACCCGATGGTCACTCTGACAGAGCTCCAGAGTTCCTCTGTGGAGATGGGAGAACCTTCCAGAAGAACAACCTTTTCTGCAGCACTCCACCAATTAGGCCTTTAAAGTGGCCAGACGGAAGCCACTTCTCAATAAAAGGCATGTAAATGCCCGCTTGGAGTTTGCCAAAAGGCACCTAAAGGACTCTCGAACCATGAGAAACAAGTTTCTCTGGTCCGATGAAACCAAGATTGAACTCCTTGGCCTGAATGCCAAGCGTCACGTCTGGAGGAAACCTGGCACTATCTCTACAGTGAAGCATGGCGGCATCATGCTGTGGGTTTTTTTTTCAGTGGCAGGGACTGGGAGACTAGTCAGGCTCTAGAGAAAGATGAATGGCGCAAAGTACAAAGAGATCCTTGGTGATAACCTGCTCCAGAGCGCTCAGGATCTCCGACTGGGGGCGAAGGTGCACTTTCCAACAGGACAACGACCCTAAGTACACTGCCAAGACAAGGCAGGAGTGGCTTGGGAACAGTCTCTGAATGCCCTTGAGTGGCCCAGCCAGAGCCCGGACTTGAACCCGATCTAACGTCTCTGGAGAGACCTGAAAACAGCTGTGCAGCAACGCTCCCCATCCAACCTGTCAGAGCTTGAGAGGATCTGCAGAGAAGAATGGGAGAAACTCCCCAAATACAGGTGTGCCAAGCTTGTTGCATCATACCCAAGAAGAGCTGTAATCGCTGCCAAAGGTGCTTCAACAAAGTACTAATTAAAGTGTCTGAATGCTTATTTAAATGTGACATTTTTATTTATATATATATATAGTAAAGGGGGTCCAATCTGAAGCCCTATTACTCTCTATGTAGTGCACTAAGTTGTACAGGGGATTGTAAAGGGGGTCCAATCTGATGCCCTATTCTCTCTATATATACATTTGCAAAAATGTCTAAACCTGTTTTTGCTTTGTCATTATGGGGTATTGTGTGTAGATTGATGGGGGGCAAAAAACAAGTTGATCCATTTTAGAGTAAGGCTGTAATGTAACAGTGTAATAAGTCAAGGGGTCTGAACACTTTCTGAATGCACTGTAACTGCCAAAATAAAGGAAACACTTGAGTAAATGGGGGATACAAAGTATATTAAAAGCAAGTTCTTCCACACAGGTGTGGTTCCTGAGTTAAGTAAGCAATTAACATCCCATCATGCTTAGGGTCATGTGTAAAAACGCCCAGTTGCCTATTATTTTGATTACCATGGCTAGAAGAGATCTGTGACTTTGAGGGGTCTCAAATGAGCTTAGGGGGTTTAAAGGGTGTGTCTGTCTCAGTTACCAGAGCTCAACCCAATTGAACACTTGAGATATTCTGGAGTGGTGCCTGAGACTGCATTTTCCACCACAATTTTCAAACACCAGATGGAATTTCTCGTGGAGGAATGGTGCCACATGCCTCCAATAACGTAGATTCTACAAGTGTCTGGAACATTAAGGCGCATTGAAGCTGTTCTGGCAGGCCGTGGTGGCCCAACACCCTAAGACACTAAGTTGGTGTTTCCTTTATTTTGGCAGTTAACTGTATGTTTTAGTCAATTAGAAATTTGATTGATGCAGTATAATGAAACTAATTTTGACATTAGTATTTTAATGAGAAGCTTAAATGTTTCCTGAAATATTTTTTATTTTTGCAGGAATCTGAAGATGGCACTCCTCCCAATAAGAAGGGGAAGTTGGAAACTCCCTCAGATTTCCTCAAAACCAGCTAACTTATCTTTTACCATCACCAATTCCTTGATCTGTTGCCATGTCCTCATCCCTCCTGTGTCTTAATTTCTTTATTTTTCTGAATTGGTCCAAGTGGAGTCCAGCACCCACCTCTACCCCAAAAAAGACTTGAAAACTTAAACTAAACCAGGATCAGCTGGATGGGGCAGTGTCGACCTAAACTGCAGCTAAATCTTATTTTGCCACACATCCGCTATTTTTGTTCTTCTCAAGTATATGTACATATTTACTTTTTGATCATGCGGGTCAACACACTGTTTGAATCCTTCCGTCTGAATCCTCTTAAGATCTGTTGGTTCTGCTGCTGTTCTGTTTATTACTTTGACAGTAAAACATTTAGTTAATTTAACTAAAGACAACACCTACATATTTAGTGCCACTCAGTCAGTCGCATATCTATTTCCTTTACTCCTCTTATGGAGACTCACTTGTAGCATAGTCCTGCTACCAGATTAGTTGTGTACCTTGAATTACCAGAATAATGAAAAACGTGTTGATTTGTTTAAATCGTATGTATACTTCACTCTGGTATAACAAGTGCCCAGTTTTCGTTAACCTGTAAAGCATTTTTCAGTGCATATGTAGGCTGTTTGGTTATAGATGGCTCTTTGAATACCTCACTGGAGTCCAGCAGTGCTGGCAACACTATGTATAGATTATTAAACTAAGTATAACCTTTATTTGCAAACTGTAAGTAGCCTAAATAGTTGTTTCCTTGTTAGCCTTTGCCCAACTAAAAATGCCTTTTTAAATTCTGGCCTGGCTACAGAAAGTCAAATGTTGACTATTGTCTTTTGGGACCCTTATTTTATTGTACAGTTGGTTTTAGCTAACTAGCCATTTTATTGCACATATTGATTCTATAATGTAAATTTTTTAAAAACCTGTTACACAGCTACAATGCAGAGTGTGGGCAGCATGTTGCCATATCATGTTCCCCAACTGGCAGGCTGAGTTTGCCTCACAGGTAGTTTTATTTGGCCCCAGAAGTTTTCTAAACAAAACAATTTTATACAGTGCATTTGCGAAGTACTCAGACCCCTTGACCGTTTCCATATTTTGTTACAATAAAGCCTTATTCTAAAATGGATTAAGGGAGAAAAAAAATACATTTTGTATTTAATCAGTTTTAGGAAAAGGCTGGAACGTAACAAAATGTGGAAAAGGTCAAGGGGTCTGAATACCTTCCGAGTGCACTTATACGGAATTTTCCTTGCTGGACCCGACTCTAAAAACACCAGGAAATCAGCACCAAGTGATTTTCATTTTGGAAATAGAGACACGTGATCTTATTCAAACGTAAGCAAGGTTTGAAATTATTGTTTTAGTCAAATATCTGTTGCAGTCGTCAAATTATTTGTAATTATGTCCCGATAATTCGCTATAAAAAAAAAGGAATTTAGTTGAAGTACACACACGAAACAAGTATTTAGCCATGTCCATAAAGCAATCGAGATTAAACATGAAAATATGTAATTTACAAACAACGAAAGTCAGATACTCCTAGTCTGGGTACCAGTCTCTGTAACATTCTACTGTTTGTATTCCATGTCTGCCAAACATGACATGGGGTGGAATTAAATCGCTAGTTATTTACGCCTGCTACGTTAGGTTAGCTGAACAGAGATTGGCAACCAGGCTAGTTATTTTGAGCCCGCTGCTCTCGAGTGGAGGGTGTTTCTGTGACTCCATCCAATCACATTTGCAGACATGACGGAGCAGTTGGTCCCACTGGAAATCCCTCGACACTAGCAACACTTTTGTTAGCTGATGCTAGCCTACCAGAAAAAGACGATATACTCCAAAGACTGGCTGCCAACAATTCAACGTGTATATCTCAAAGGGTCAAACAACACGGGAAAATGTATTCGAACGAGCAAAATATCAGGCATAAATAATATTCACTTTTCTTTGTTTTAACTCGCTAACTATGAGAACAGCTAGCAAATAGGTCCAGAAACAGCTAGCTAGCTAAGATATGGCTACCACTAGGGAGCTAAGACAATACCGACGTCCCACAGTGAGTGTCAAGCAGGAGCAGGACGATGACTCGGACACGGAGTCTCATCTGGGGATTAAGAAATCGGATGGACGAGAGTCACAGATAATCCACAGTGGTCATTTCATGGTATCCTCGCCGCACATTGAACACCCACCAAAAAAAGGCTACGACTTTGACACAGTCAACAAACAAACCTGTCGGACGTATCACTTCGGGAAGACCAGCACATCACATCTCTCCATTGACGCGTCCTTAACAAAACTTTTCGAATGCATGACCCTTGCATACAGGTTTGTGTCTTCATTGCTTCTCATCGTAAATAAACTAAAAGTTCAACTTTAGCTAACTAGATATCAAGCTAGCTGCCTGGCCTTTGAAAGGCCAACAATGCAAGCATGTACCACCAATGCATTTAAAGATGGGCTACATTTTGGACTATGACTTGGGTTCAAATTGTGTTTATTAAGTTAAGGGTTTTCAATCCCATGCTACCAAAGTATCCCTACTTAGCTGTTTTGTTTTTCTATTTAAGCAAAACACAAATTGGACGAGTATTTACTTTTCCAGCATCTGTCTCGAGCATCAGAATCCACGCCCAAAGACAAAGCATGAGGTGTAGCTAGTCACGAGTCTACATTTCCAGAACAATTTTCTAAAAAAGTATAGGCTACAGTAGTGCCATAAAACAACACGCGTACAGTCTAATGCTTTAAATGTAATAATTCCAATAACTGCAACTCAGTTGCATGTGGAGTCCAATGCCAGATGAGAATCTAATACATTTTTATTCTTCAAAAGCTTCCTAAACAACAAGTGTCGACTAACAGTGAAATGCCTTAGGGGTCTTTACCAACAATGCAGAGAGAAAATGGAGAAATAATAGAAAAGTAAAACGCGTAATAATACAGCTTGGTCTCATAGACTAGAAGTAACAGTACATGTAAATCCGAGAGGCTCAAATTAGTATATGTTACGTTTTGGTATGGTTACAGATGGTTACTTAAGTTAAAAACGAGTAGGGTGGATGGTTCGCCTAATTATAGTTTGTGAAAAAACAAGCAAGTACAGTGTAGATTCATTGTACCATCTAACTCGTTGTGAAACATATATTTTCCATAAATAAAAAATATTGTATTTTCAGCTGTTTGAAGCTGGTGTTCAAAACCGAAAGTAAAATATGCAAATACAAAACTTAAGCATGGGAAGCGTAGAAGAATGACAGTAAAACAATTAATAATAAGAAACAAGGTTTATAAGTGTTTGTCCTATAGCTAGTTGATACAGTACATTCGGAAAGTATTCAGACCCCCCCCCCCCCCTCCCCCTTCAGACTTTTTCAACATTTGTTACGTTACGGCCTTATTCTAAAATTGATTAAATCGTTTCCCCCCCTCAATCTACACACAATACCCCATAATGGCAAAAACAAGGTTTAGAAATTGTTGGGGGAAAAACCCAGAAATATTACGTAAGTATTCAGACCCTTTACTCAGTACTTTGTTGAAGCACCTTTGGCAGCGATTACAGCATTGAGTCTTCTTGGGTATGATGCTACAAGCTTGTATTTGGGGAGTTTCTCCCATTCTTCTCTGCAGATCCTCTCAAACTCTGTCAGGTTGGATGGGGAGTGTCGCTGCACAGCTATTTTCAGGTCTTTCCAGAGACCAGGCTCTGGCTGGGCCACTCAAGGACCTTCAGAGATTTGTCCCAAAGCCACTCCTGTGTTGTCTTGGCTGTGTGCTTCGGGTCGTTGTCCTATTGGACGGTGAACCTTCGCCCCAGTCTGAGGTCCTGAGCATTCTGGAGCGGGTTTGTATCAAGGATCTCTCTGTACTTTTCTCTGTTCATCTTTCCCTAGATCCTGACTAGTCTCCCAGTCCCTGCCGCTGAAAAACATCCCCACAGCATGATGATGCTGCCACTACCATGCTTCTGCATAGCGATGATGCCAGGTTTCCTCCACATTCAGGCCAAAGAGTTCAATCTTGGTTTCATCAGACCAGAGAATCTTGTTTCTCATGGTCTGAGAGTCGTTTAGGTACCTTTTGGCAAACTCCAAGTGGGCTGTCAAGAGTATTTTACTGAGGAGCGGCTTCCGTCTGGCCACTACTATAAAAGCCTGGTTGGTGGAGTGCTCCAGAGATTGTTGTCCTTGCGGAATGTTCTCCCATCTCCTGTAATCGCTGCCAAAGATGCTTCAACAAAGTGCTGAGTAAAAGGACTGAATACTTATGTAAATGTGATATTAACGTTTTTTTTATTCTTAATACATTTGCAAACATTTCTAAAACTGTTTACATTCTAAGGTATTGTGTGTAGATTGATGAGGGGGAAAAACAATTTAATACATTTTAGAGTAAGGCTGTAACATAACCACATGTGGATAAAGTCAAGGGGTCTGTATACTTACCTTGCTTCAAAGTAGTCTAGCAATAATCAGACCATATCTGTGGAGGCAATTATTTTATATCAACTTTCTTTCATTGTCCAATAGCCGAAGGCACAGTCCTAGTCATATTAGCAACCCATGCTAGTTGCTACCTATTAGATCTCCCCTCTTCCTATATTTCAAAGAGATATTTAGTCTGTCACGTTAATCCGCATGCATGTGTGGTGGGCTTTTGACAAGATGTTTTCCAGCCTATTGCATTATGGAGCAAACGTTTGAGCGTAGCCTACTGCCTTGTGCTTATAATGTGAAGAAATAATAGTTTATCAACATTTTAACCTAAACGTTCTAAACTGTTGCATCACTCATTGCTTTTTAAAGTTCTTTTTACGTAGCCTAGGTCTGCTGGTTGTATGAATTTGGGATCTGTCCTCCCACAACTGTCCCAGAGTCTGTTTGGAATAGGCTTTCTTTCTCGACAAGCTGACCAATAGAATAGGTAAACTTTTCTACTAAAAGGGATAGTAGTTTGACATAAGGTAGTGATTTTGATGTTTGTTTCTCGTCTTGTAGGCTGGGGAAAAGTAAATGTGGACAGTTATTCTAAACATCTTCAAAGTGCGCATCAGAATTTGGTAAGAAGGGCCGCACATCGTTGCATCCTCGACTTGCATGTTCTGTTAATATGAATTACCATAATCTAAATGTGATTTCTGTCATTCTGAGCACCGTGGATGGACGCCCTAATCAGTTTATGCACCCAACGCATATGGGTCCGGTACATTTCTCAAATGTCCGGTAAATTAAAATGCTGCTGGTAGGGATGCATATTTTGGTTAATTTTGCTGCCAACTAACCGGTCAAGAAACAGTAAAAAAAAAATCAGAACAGTAAAATTAGGTGACCAACAGAATGGATGCATTCAATATAGAATATTACAGACATTATAAAGTATACAGTAACTACACACAAACACACACCCACAAACACACACACCCTCAGGCATTGAGGATCTCATCTTCAGAGCGTCCGATGACGTCAGGGTTAGAGGGGGTCCAGATCAGCAAACAGGTTGAACCATGCAGACATGTCCCGCGATGCACCTTTAGGAACTACATACACACACACACACACTATCAGAGATCTGTGAATAATGGTGCGATGCGTATGTTTCCACCCTAGCAATGGGAGCCGTCCCAAGGTGGAAAGGCGGGTGACAACCGTAGGCCAAAATAAGCCCATAGAAACATATTGGGCTTATTTTGGACAGATTTTGGCGCGAGGGAAACCTCTTGCTTTGCCTCTTCCTCTCTGATACCATGCATGCATACAAGGACCGGACATTTTTCATTAAGAGCTTAATGGAAACGTGCAACAATAGCAAGCCTATCCTGTTATAGTTCAAAAGGCTATAGCAGCTAATAAAACAACATTTTCAAACTTTTGCCAAAATGCAATTAGCGGAAAACGCCTTTCTAAACCTAATGCGAATTAGAATCTTAAAAAAGGGGTATTTAATAGCAACAACTGATGGGTTACTGATATGACTAGGATTGTGCCTTTGGCTTCTGGACAACAAAAGAGAGTTGATATGAAAAACAATAGAACGGGAGAAATGCTGGTTAATGGCATGAGGAAGTCTTTATAAAATAATTGCCTTCACGTTTCTACGGATGGATTTTTGCAAGGCTACTTTGAAGCAAGGTAAGACATGCCTCATTATTTGAAGTAAAGTAAAACTTTCAGGTTTCAAACAATTACAGTGGGGGGAAAAAGTATTTAGTCAGCCACCAATTGTGCAAGTTCTCCCACTTAAAAAGATGAGAGGCCTGTAATTTTCATCATAGGTACACGTCAACTACGACAGACAAAATTAGAAAAAAAAATCCAGAAAATCACATTGTAGGATTTTTAATGAATTTATTTGCAAATTATGGTGGAAAATAAGTATTTGGTCACCTACAAACAAGCAAGATTTCTGGATCTCACAGACCTGTAACTTCTTCTTTAAGAGGCTCCTCTGTCCTCCACTTGTTACCTGTATTAATGGCACCTGTTTGAACTTGTTATCAGTATAAAAGACACCTGTCCACAACCTCAAACAGTCACACTCCAAACTCCACTATCGCCAAGACCAAAGAGCTGTCAAAGGACACCAGAAACAAAATTGTAGACCTGCACCAGGCTGGGAAGACTGAATCTGCAATAGGTAAGCAGCTTGGTTTGAAGAAATCAACTGTGGGAGCAATTATTAGGAAATGGAAGACATACAAGACCACTGATAATCTCCCTCGATCTGGGGCTCCACGCAAGATCTCACCCCGTGGGGTCAAAATGATCACAAGAACGGTGAGCAAAAATCCCAGAACCACACGGGGGGACCTAGTGAATGACAAGCAGAGAGCTGGGACCAAAGTAACAAAGCCTACCATCAGTAACACACTACGCCGCCAGGGACTCAAATCCTGCAGTGCCAGACGTGTCCCCCTGCTTAAGCCAGTACATGTCCAGGCCCATCTGAAGTTTGCTAGAGAGCATTTGGATGATCCAGAAGAGGATTGGGAGAATGTCATATGGTCAGATGAAACCAAAATATAACTTTTTGGTAAAATCTCAACTCGTCGTGTTTGGAGGACAAAGAATGCTGAGTTGCATCCAAAGAACACCATACCTACTGTGAAGCATGGGGGTGGAAACATCATGCTTTGGGGCTGTTTTTCTGCAAAGGGACCAGGACGACTGATCAGTGTAAAGGAAAGAATGAATGGGGCCATGTATTGTGAGATTTTGAGTGAAAACCTCCTTCCATCAGCAAGGGCATTGAAGATGAAATGTGGCTGGGTCTTTCAGCATGACAATGATCCCAAACACACCGCCCGGGCAACGAAGAAGTGGCTTCGTAAGAAGCATTTCAAGGTCCTGGAGTGGCCTAGCCAATCTCCAGATCTCAACCCCATAGAAAATCTTTGGAGGGAGTTGAAAGTCCGTGTTGCCCAGCGACAGCCCCAAAACTACACTGCTCTAGAGGAGATCTGCATGGAGGAATGGGCCAAAATACCAGCAACAGTGTGTGAAAACCTTGTGAAGACTTACAGAAAACGTTTGACCTGTGTCATTGCCAACAAAGGGTATATAACAAAGTATTGAGAAACTTTTGTTATTGACCAAATACTTATTTTCCACCATAATTTGCAAATAAATTCATAAAAAATCCTACAATGTGATTTTTCTGGATTTCTTTTCTCATTTTGTCTGTCATTGTTGACGTGTACCTATGATGAAAATTACAGGCCTCTCTCATCTTTTTAAGTGGGAGAACTTGCACAATTGGTGGCTGACTAAATACTTTTTTCCCCCACTGTATACTGCCTCAAGCTCATATTGCAAAGTGGTGGGTGACTTGCTGATAGTCAACGGTAGGCAGGCTATGGCCTATACACCCGAATGGCGAATGGGAGATGCGCTTTAATTACGATTTGAGATTGAGAAATAAAAATAGCTCATTTTTACCATGGCCACAAGTTAACACGTGATTGCATTTAGAATTGTTATGTTGCGCAATGGCTGGGCTTACAAAAGCAGGTTTCACTCCAGTAGCCTAGAGACTTTTTGAGGAGCTACTCTTGTGCTGTCTGACAGGTGGTAGGCTATTCTGCTCCTCAAACTAGTCTCTGTATGCTGTGCCTGTGTGATAAATAAGATGCATGACTAGGGCTGTTGCGGTGACCCCGTATTACCGCCACACCGGCAGTCACTAGTCATGAAGGCAGTGAAATTCCACGTGAACGTTAAGTCATGGTAATTAGGCTTCTCTGAGCTCTGATGCTGCTGATGGTCATTAGTATCCTACCAAACTTGCTAACTGCCTGGTAGCACTATTGTCCCTCTAATCACTCTGACATTTATTCATTTATTTCACCTTTATTTAACCAGGTAGGCAAGTTGAGAACAAGTTGAAAATAAACCACAGAGAAAAGCATCCTCCATTTGCTGTTTAAGTGAATAGATATGTATTTTTTTCCGCTGCCCCTGTTTCAAGACAGATGCTTGCTAATGGTCCATTCTATATCAAAACAAACGTAACATGTATATGTAAAGACAAGATTAAACCAAGAATAGTCTGATGGGTGACAATATTAGCCCAGCATAAGAAACAATGCCTTTTTGGCAACTTTTTCTAATCATAGTCACGCACCTCAAAGTAGCCTAGCCCATAGGCCTATATGTTTTGATAAGGTTTGTATCACAACTGAAGTGGCCAAAATAACTTCTTAAAATTAACCACATTAATCCGCTTTACAAGGGGTGTAGAGCCTAACTGGCATACATAAACAGCGCGTGAGTTTCCAGTTTGGGAAGATAATTTTCACCATAAAAATGCACCTATAATAAAAGCATTACATGCATAATTGCATTTGTGGTCACTTTTTATAAAGGTGTTTTCCCGCTAATGGAACATTCGGCTTATGGCCTACTACCATGTACGCATTGCTGCACTTATAATGTGAAGAAATAGCTTAAAATGTAAACTATTAGGCTAAACATTCTGATCTGTTGTGTCAGCCACATTGCATAAAAAATGTGTTTGATACTAGTGGTTGTATTAATTTGGGATCCATCGCATCCCACAACTGTCCCAAACTGTTTGGAATATTTGTTTCTCGCACAGAATAGAATAGGTCAACTTTTGTACTATGGGGGATTGTAGATTGACATAGGCTAGTGCTTTTGCTGTTTGTTAGGCCTACTCATCTTGTTGGCTGACGAAAAGTAAATGTGGACAGTTCTTCCAATATCTTCAATATACACCTCGGAATTTGGATAAGGATGCGCGCAGTTGCATCCCCAATGTGTCTTCACTTGTAGCCTGTGAGAAAGACCCGATCACCTGATGGAGAGCCGTGTGTGTGCGCACATCACTCAGGGAGACGGGCACAACAGCCACTGGCTGCAAAAGGCATGAATTCTTTTAGGGTACATTACCACCACACAAAGGGGATGCTGCCGTGAAATTCGAGGCATTATCAAGTGCTTGTCAAATTGTGAATGCGTGACTGATGTTATATGAACACCCTGTACAGTATGTACAAAAAACAAAGCAGAACTCATGCCTTTCAAGTGACTTTTTTCAAATCATCATTAGTCGCATCATGCAGCCTTACAATGTAGCCCAACGTTTGTATCACAACTAAAGTTAGATTAATAACTCTAAATTAAGCATATAGAAGTACCTATTTCTTTGTTAACCGCTCAACACAGAATAGCCACATGTGCACACTCCCTCAAATCGTTTGGAGAAAATATCCTTTTCTATTTTAGATGTTCCAAGGGTCAGAATCAGTGGCTTGTGTGGAGCCAGGAGATGATAAATGTGTTTCTGTTAATTAACGGTCAATTACCGTGAGACCGACAGTTATTTGCTTGACAATCACCGGCTGACGAAATGTTGTGACTGCCATAGCCCTATGCATAACGATTAACGAAAATACACACGCACCAATTGAATTACAGACAATTATGCTAATTTACCCTATAGACCGATAAGTATGACTGGTCAAATTAGCGGTTAACATCCCTAGCTACTGGTCAAATGTCTGGCGAAACATTTTCCTAATGGAAACCCTGGTTTGGACTATGATAAATCCTTAGTGATGTGGACACAGAGGAACTTGAAGCTCTCGTCTCGCTCCACTACAGCCCTGTCAATATGAATGGGGACGTGCTCGGCCCTCCGTTTCCTGTAGTCCACGATCAGCTCCTTTGTCTTGCTGACGTTGAGGGAGTGGTAGTTGCCCTAGCACCACACTACCTGGTCTCTGACCTCCTCCCTATAGATTCTCGTCGTCTGTGATCAGGCCTACCACTGTTGTGTCATCTGCAAACTTAATGATGGTGTTGGAGTTGTGCGCTGCCATGCAGTCGTGGGTGAATAGGGAGTACAGGAGGGGACTAATCACGCACCCCTGAGCGGCCCCCGTGTTGATTGTCAGCGTGATGGATATGTTGTTGCCTACCCTCACCACCTGGGGGCGTCCCATCAGGAAAACCAGGATCCAGTTGCAGAGTGAGGTGTTCACTCCCAGCTTAGTGATGAGCTTGGAGGGCACTATGGTGTTGAACGCTGAGCTGTAGTCAATGAACAGCATTCTCATGTAGGTGTTCCTTTTGTCCAGGTGGGAAAGGGCAGTGCAATAGAGATTGTGTCATCTGTGGATCTGTTTGGGCGGTATGCGATGTTAGGCATTTTAAATAATGTGTTGTGAAGTGGTACCAAGGTCAACTGTCTGCTGTTGCAGTAATATGGTCCTGTGCTACAGGACAGGTCTGGGTAACTTTGCAAAGTTTGCTTAGCAGTTTGACAGTTAAACCTAATTTAGCTACAGCAGTTTGGTGATTTATTCAAATCATATGTTTAAACCCTGTCTAATCTGAAATAGGCCTAGTTGAAGAAATGAAAATGTTGTACACAGAAGGTCCCCTAGAACAGAGCAGAGAAACCCTGTGTTAGAGGCTCATCTTGGTGTGCTTGTCTCTCTTAACCTGTTATGGATAGGGGGCAGTATTTTCACGGCCGGATAAAAAACGTACCCGATTTAATCTGGTTATTACTCCTGCCCCGAAACTAGAATATGCATATAATTGTTTGATTTGGATAGAAAACACCCTAAAGTTTCTAAAACTGTTTGAATGGTGTCTGTGAGTATAACAGAACTCATATGGCAGGCCAAAACCTGAGAATATTCCAAACAGGAAGTGCCCTCTCTGACCATTTCTTGGCCTTCTTTAGCCTCTTTATTGAAAACAGAGGATCTCTGCTGTAACGTGACACTTTCTAAGGCTCCTATAGGCTCTCAGAAGGCGCCAGAACGTTGAATGATGACTCTGCAGTCCCTAGCTGAAAAACAGTAGCGCATTTGGATAGTGGTCGATCTGAGAACAATGAGACGGCGTGCGCGTGCACAAGACAACTCCATTTTCAAGTTTGAGTCTTTGAACGAAAACAAGGTTTCCCGGTCGGAATATTATCGCTATTTTACGAGAAAAATCGCATAAAAATTGATTTTAAACAACGTTTGACATGCTTCGAAGTACGGTAATGGAATATTTTGAAATTTTTTGTCACGATATGCGCAGGCGCGTCACCCTTCGTTACCCTTCGGATAGTGTCTTGAACGCACGAACAAAACGCCGCTATTTGGATATAACTATGGATTATTTGGAACCAAAACAACATTGGGTGATGAAGTAGAAGTCCTGGGAGTGCATTCTGACGAAGAACAGCAAAGGTAATCCAATTTTTCTTATAGTAAATCTGAGTTTGGTGAGTGCCAAACTTGGTGGGTGTCAAAATAGCTAGCCTGTGATGGCCGGGCTATCTACTCAGAATATTGCAAAATGTGCTTTCACCGAAAAGCTATTTTAAAATCGGACACCGCGATTGCATAAAGGAGTTCTGTATCTATAATTCTTAAAATAATTTATGTTTTTTGTGAACGTTTATCGTGAATAATTTAGTAAATTCACCGGAAGTGTTCGTTGGGAATGCTAGTTCTGAACGTCACATGCTAATGTAAAAAGCTGGTTTTTGATATAAATATGAACTTGATTGAACAAAACATGCATGTATTGTATAACATAATGTCCTAGGAGTGTCATCTGATGAAGATCATCAAAGGTTAGTGCTGCATTTAGCTGTGGTTTTGGTTTTTGTGACATTATATGCTAGCTTGAAAAATGGGTGTCTGATTATTTCTGGCTGGGTACTCTGCTGACATAATCTAATGTTTTGCTTTCGTTGTAAAGCCTTTTTGAAATCGGACAGTGTGGTTAGATAAAGGAGAGTCTTGTCTTTAAAATGGTGTAAAATAGTCATATGTTTGAAAAATGGAAGTTTTCGGATTTTCGAGGAATTTGTAATTCGCGCCACGCCCTATCATTGGATATTGGAGCGGTGTTCCGCTAGCGGAACATCTAGATGTTAGAAGTTAACCTCTTAGGTGAAAGGCCAGCTGCTCCAAGAGGGTCTCCACATGCATTTGTAAATTGCATGCAGCACGTCAACTTGGGGCAGCCGGGATTTTTAGAGCACCCATAATATCCCCTTCTCCCCATCAGCCTAGAGTAGACTGATGCATTGCTGCTCAAATCAACGGTTGGGATTTTACAGCCTTTGTTTAGCCATGCTTGATGTGTGGAGAAGGACACTTGACACCAGTTGCCCAGGCAATGCAAACAGCCTGAGCACCACTTTTTTGACAGGGGTTTTGCGATAGAAGTAATTGTTGCTCCTCCTTGGCACCCCCTCAACCCCTGTCAACACATGATAGGACACCTGTGTCAGAGGAATCGCATCCCCTTTACAGCTCTCTGCTTGCCAAGGGTTGGCACTATCCATCGCCAATCCCTCAACCTTTGCCCCAGTTTTACTGCAGACTACGCTTAGTGGATCAAATCAAATCACATTTTATCCGTCACATGTTTCGTAAACAACAGGTGTAGACTAAACAGTGAAATGCTTACTTACAGGCCCTACAATGCACAGAGAAGGAAAATGGAGAACTAATAGAAAAGTGAGTCGCATAATAATAAATACGCAATGATTAAGGATAGTTTGGCTATATACACAGGGTACCAAATCAAAGTTAATATGTCACGTGCGCCGAATACAACAGGTGTAGACCTTACAGTGAAATGCTTACTTACAGGCTCTAACCAATAGTGCAAAAAAGGTATTAGGTGAACAATTGGCAATAAAATAAATAAAAACAACAGTAGCGAGGCTATATACAGTAGCGAGGCTACATACAGGCACCGGTTAGACGGGCTGATTTGAGGTAGTATGTAGATATGGTTAAAGTGACTATGCAAATATGATGAACAGAGAGTAGCAGTAGCGTAAAAGAGGGGTTGGTGGGTGGCGGGACACAATGCAGATAGCCCGGTTAGCCAATGTGCGGGAGCACTGGCTGGTCGGCCCAATTGAGGTAGTATGTACATGAATGTATAGTTAAAGTGACTATCCATATATGATAAACAGAGAGTAGCAGCAGCGTAAAAAGAGGGGTTGGGGGGGCACACAATGCAAATAGTCCGGCTAGCCATTTGATTACCTGTTCAGGAGTCTTATTGCTTGGGGTAAAAACTGTTGAGAAGCCTTTTTGTCCTAGACTTGGCACTCCGGTACCGCTTGCCATGCGGTAGTAGAGAGAACAGTCTATGGCTGGGGTTTTTGACAATTTTTAGGGCCTTCCTCTGACACCGCCTGGTGTAGAGGGCCTGGATGGCAGGCAGCTTAGCCCCAGTGATGTACTGGGCCGTGCGCACTACCTTCTGTAGGCTAGGCCCCTTAATTCCAGTGAATGGAAATCTTAACGCAACAGCATAAAATGACATTCTAGACGATTCTGTGCTTCGAGCTTTGTGGCAACAGTTTGGGGAAGGCCCTTTCCTGTTTCAGCATGACTATGCCCCTGTGCACAAAGCGAGGTCAATACATAAATGTCAAGATCGGTGTGGAAGAACTTGACTGGCCTGCACAGAGCCCTGACCTCAACCCCATCGAAGACCTTTGGGATGAATTGGAACATCCGTGCCCAACCTCACTAATGCTCTTGTGGCTGAATGGAATCAAGTCCCTGCAGCAATGTTCCAACATCTAGTGAAAAGCCTTCCCAGAAGTTCAGCAACAGGATAAATAGTTGACCAAATAGATACTAACTATTTAGCAGTTTATGGCTTGGGGGTAGAAGCTGTTTAGGGTCCTGTTGATCCCAGACTTGGTGCATCGGTGCTGTGCTGTAGCAGAGAGAACAGTCTATGGCTGGAGTCTTTGACAGTTTTCTTTTTTGGCCTTCCTCTGACACCGCCTGGTATAGAGGTCCTGGATAGCAGGGAGCTCAGCCCCAGTGATGTACTGGACTGTACACACCACCCTCTGTAGCGCCTTGCGGTCGGATGCCAAGCAGTTGCCATACCATGCGGTGATGCAGCCAGTCAAGATGGTCTCAATTGTGCAGCTGTAGAACTCTGAGGGCCCATGCCAACTCTTTTCAACCTCCTGAGGGGGAAGAAGCGTTGTTGTGCCCTTTTCACAACTGTGTTGGTGTGTGTGGACCATGATCGATCCTTAGTGATATGGACACCGGGGAACTTAAAGCTCTCGACCCCCTCCACTACAGCCCCGACAATGTAAATGGGCGTGTGCCTGTAGTCCACGATCATTTCCTTTGACTGTGGACAACATGTAGTGAACGATAACTGATGATCAGAACCTGAACTAAATGTAGGTGGTAGGGCCATGGTGCAGGTACACAATATGATCTTGGGCAATAAAATCAGCAGCATTTCGTGCACTTCCATTCTCCTAACCTAAGTTAATTCCTCAGACATGTCAGATAAGGTCTGCTATATTTACCTCTTACCCTTTACTACATGCTCCATAACCTGGATTCCTTTAGCACTTTGGCTTTGGCGCTCTCTTAGAGCAACTAAAGTGCACTACATTGTAGATCTAGCTACACCCTCTTTTACAACACAATAGCTTGAAGAAACCACAATAAAATCAAACTCACTCCGCTTTTTCAACATACTGCAATTAAAGACGCACCCAGTCAATGTGGAACTGCTATGTGTGCAAAAGGTTGACAGAATTGTTGTGGTTCCTTAAACTGTGCCAGTCCGCCACATTCAAGTCCTCTCTTAACCTCGGCACTCATTCAAATGGTATGACACAGCGCATATAAATCCCCCACCCACCCGCACCGTTGCTCAGTAGCAGCGTATTGCCTTTCAATTGCGGGTGGGTGGTGGGGGGGATTGGTAGGGCAGTTGAGTGTCTATCGGGAGCAGCCAGTGTCCTCATATAGCCTGTCTTAGATGGAGAGGTTTTACAGCCTGGTGTCCCCAGGGATCCCTCATGCAGTGGCTATGTTTGTGGACACAGGCAACAGGCTTAGGCAGCTACAGTGCATTCGGAAAGTATTCAGACCCCTTGACTTTTTCCACATTTTGTTACGTTACATCCTTATCCTAAAATGGATTAAATGTTTTTTCCCCTCATCAATCTACAAGCAATACCCCATAATGAAAGAAGCAAAAACTGTTTTTATACATTTTTGCAAATGTATAATAATAAAAAAATCCGGAAATATCACATTTATATAAGAATTCAGTACTTTACTCAGTTCTTTGTTGAAGCACCTTTGGCAGCGATAACAGCCTTTCCAAGTGCACTGTGTACCCGGGTGATTCTCATGAAACCAGCATTGTACGATAGCGGTGATGATTTGAGTAAAAAAAATAAATAATAATAATTACATGGTATAACCATTATTTCAAAGCCATTTTTTTTCTTTAAGGGAGTGTGCACATGCTGCTATTGGGTTTAGCAACAAATAAATAGGTACTCCTATATGGTTAATTTAGACTTATTCATTTTTTTTTAAATTTTACCTTTTTAACTAGGCAAGTCAGTTAAGAACAAATTCTTATTTACAATGACGGCCTACCCTGGCCAAACCCAGACGACGCTAGGCCAATTGTGCGCCGCCCTATGGGACTCCCAATCATGGCCAGATGTGATACAGCCTAGATTAATGTAACTTTAGTTGTTCTACAAACATTGGGCTATATGTTTTGATTTTTAATACATTGTAAGGCTGCATGATGCGACTCTAATTTGAAAAAAAGTAGCTTGAAAGGTATGAGCTCTGCTTTGTTTTTTGAACAGGCTGTACATAATCTACCAGTCTCTTATTCACAATTTGACAAACACTTGATAATGCCTCAAATTTCACAGCAGCATCCCCTTTGTGTGGCTGTAATACACCCTAAAAAAAATCCATGCCTTTTTGCGTCCAGTGGCTGTTGTGCCCTTCTCCTTGGGTGCTCTGCGCTCCGGAACACCTCTTACTCACATGGCTCTCCATCACGTGATCGGGTCTTTCTCACAGGCTACAAGAAATGTTGCACAACATGAGCTCATGGGCTCTCATGAAGTCTTTGATTAGATTTTCTATTACATTTGATTAGAGGGACAATAGTGCTACCAGGCAGTTAGCAAGTTTGGTAGGCTACTAATGACCATCAGCAGCATCAGAGCTTGGAGAAGCCTAATTACCGTGACTTAACGGTCACATGGAATTTGTCTGCCTTCATGACTCGTGACCACCGGTGTGGCGGTAATACGGTTACCGCAACAGCCCTATTCACAACCATTGTCCAACATTGTGAATGTATCCTAATTCATTTTATCATGATGTTTAAGTCTCATCGCTTGGATCATTTATTGTTGTTCTTAATTCATTTTAGAGGTCGCCCGATTAATCGGAATGGCCGATTAATTAGGGCCGATTTCAAGTTTTCATAACAATCGGAAATCGGTATTTTTGGACGCCGATTTGTATTTTTTTATTTTGTATTATTTAAAAAAAAAATGTTTTTTATATATGTATATATTTTTTTTAGACCTTTAACTAGGCAAGTCAGTTAAGAACACATTCTTATTTTCAATGACGGCCTAGGAACGGTGGGTTAACTGCCTTGTTCAGGGGCAGAACGACAGATTTTTACCTTGTCAGCACAGGGATTCAATCTTGCAACCTTACGGTTAACTAGTCCAACGCTCTAACCACCTGCTTTACATTGCACTCCACGAGGAGCCTGCCTGTTACGCGAATGCAGTAACAAGCCAAGGTAAGTTGCTAGCTAGCATTAAACTTATAAAAACCAATCAATCAATCATAATCACTAGTTAACCTGTTGGGGGTAGGGGGCAGTATTGACACGGCCGGATAAAAAACGTACCCGATTTAATCTGGTTACTACTCCTGCCCAGTAACTAGAATATGCATATAATTATTGGCTTTGGATAGAAAACACCCTAAAGTTTCTAAAACTGTTTGAATGGTGTCTGTGAGTATAACAGAACTCATATGGCAGGCAAAAACCTGAGAAGATTCCGTACAGGAAGTGGCCTGTCTGACAAGTTGTTGTTCATCTTGGCTCTTTTTATTGAAGACTGAGGATCTTTGCTGTAACGTGACACTTCCTACGGCTCCCATAGGCTCTCAGAGCCCGGGAAAAAGCTGAACGATATTGAGGCAGCCCCAGGCTGAAACACATTTACGCTTTTGGCAAGTGGCCGATCAGAGGACAATGGGCTTAGGCGCGTGCCCGAGTCGACCCCATGCTTTATTTTCTTTCGTCTGTTTACCTAAATGCAGATTCCCGGTCGGAATATTATCGCTTTTTTACGAGAAAAATGGCATAAAAATGGATTTTAAACAGCGGTTGACATGCTTCGAAGTACGGTAATGGAATATTTAGAATTTTTTTGTCACCCTTCTTTACCCTTTCGGATAGTGTCTTGAACGCACGAACAAAACCACGCTATTTGGATATAACAATGGATTTTTGGGACCAAACCAACATTTGTTATTGAAGTAGAAGTCCTGGGAGTGCATTCTGACGAAGAACACCAAAGGTAATAACATTTTTCTTATAGTAAATCTGACTTTGGTGAGTGCTAAACTTGCTGGGTGTCTAAATAGCTAGCCCTGTGATGCCGGGCTATCTACTTAGAATATTGCAAAATGTGCTTTCACCGAAAAGCTATTTTAAAATCGGACATATCGAGTGCATAGAGGAGTTCTGTATCTATAATTCTTAAAATAATTGTTATGCTTTTTGTGAACGTTTATCGTGAGTAATTTAGTAAATTCACCGGAAGTTTGCGGGGGGTATGCTAGTTCTGAACGTCACATGCTAATGTAAAAAGCTGGTTTTTGATATAAATATGAACTTGATTGAACAAAACATGCATGTATTGTATAACATAATGTCCTAGGTGTGTCATCTGATGAAGATCATCAAAGGTTAGTGCTGCATTTAGCTGTCTTCTGGGTTTTTGTGACATTATATGCTAGCTTGAAAAATGGGTGTCTGATTATTTCTGGCTGGGTACTCTGCTGACATAATCTAATGTTTTGCTTTCGTTGTAAAGCCTTTTTGAAATCGGACAGTGTGGTTAGATTAACGAGAGTCTTGTCTTTAAAATGGTGTAAAATAGTCATGTGTTTGAGAAATTGAAGTAATAGCATTTCTAAGGTATTTGAATAACGCGCCACAGGATTCCACTGGCTGTTACGTAGGTGGGACGATTTCGTCCCGCCGGCCCTAGAGAAGTTAACCTGTTGGGTCTAGGGGGCAGCATTTGCACGTCTGGATAAAAAAAATGTACCCGATTTAATCTGGTTACTAATCCTACCCAGTAACTAGAATATGCATATACTTATTATATATGGATAGAAAACACTCTAAAGTTTCCAAAACTGTTTGAATGGTGTCTGTGAGTATAACAGAACTCATTTGGCAGGCAAAACCCTGAGACATTTTCTGACAGGAAGTGGATACCTGATGTGTTGTATTGACTTTTTAAACCTATCCCATTGAAAAACACAGGGGTTTAGGAATATTTTGGCACTTCCTATTGCTTCCACTAGATGTCACCAGCCTTTACAAAGTGTTTTGAGTCTTCTGGAGGGAGATCTGACCGAACAAGAGCCATGGAACGTTGATGTCCCATTAGACACCTGGCGCGCTAGTTCATGTTGGGTACCCTCGTTCCAATACGTTATAAAAGAGTATGCATTCGTCCACCTTGAATATTATTCATGTTCTGGTTAAAAAAGGCCCTAATGATTTATGCTATACAACGTTTGACATGTTTGAACGAACGGAAATATATTTTTTCCCCTCGTTCATGACGAGAAGTCCGGCTGGCTTACATCATGTGCTAACGAGACGGAGATTTTTGGACATAAATGATGAGCTTTTTTGAACAAAACTACATTCGTTATGGACCTGTGATACCTGGAAGTGACATCTGATGAAGAGAATCAAAGGTAATGGATTATTTACATAGTATTTTCGATTTTAGATCTCCCCAACATGACGTCTAGTCTGTATCGCAACGCGTATTTTTCCGGGCGCAGTGCTCAGATTATTGCAAAGTGTGATTTCCCAGTAAGGTTATTTTTAAATCTGGCAAGTTGATTGCGTTCAAAAGATGTAAATCTATAATTCTTTAAATGACAATATAATATTTTACCAATGTTTTCTAATTTTAATTATTTAATTTGTGACGCTGACTTGACTGCCGGTTATTGGAGGGAAACGATTTCCTCAACATCAATGCCATAGTAAAACGCTGTTTTTGGATATAAATATCAACTTGATAGAACTAAAAATGCATGCATTGTCTAACATAATGTCCTAGGAGTGTCATCTGATGGAGATTGTAAAAGGTTAGTGCATCATTTTAGCTGGTTTTATGGTTTTGGTGACCCTGTCTTTGACTTGACAAAACATTACACACAACTCTTGTAAATGTACTGTCCTAACATACTCTAAATTTATGCTTTCGCCGTAAAACCTTTTTGAAATCGTAAAACGTGGTTAGATTAAGGAGATGTTTATCTTTCAAATGGTGTAACATAGTTGTATTTTTGAAAAATTTGAATTTTGACATTTATTTGGATTCAAATTTGCCGCTCTTGAAATGCACCTGCTGTTGATGGAGTGCACCACGGGTGGCACGCTAGCGTCCCACCTAGCCCCAAGAGGTTAACTACACATGGTTGATGATATTACTAGTTTATCTAGCCTGTCCTGCGTTGCATATAATCGCTTAGGTAGACATTGCTCCAACCATAAACATCAATGCCTTTCTTAAAATCAATACACAAGTATATATTTTTAAACCTCCATATTTAGTTAATATTGCCTGCTAACATGAATTTCTTTTAACTAGGGAAAATGTGTCACTTCTCTTGCAAACAGAGTCAGGGTATATGCAGCAGTTTGGGCCGGCTGGCTCGTTGCGAACTGTGAAGACTATTTCTTCCTAACAAAGACAACCGACTTCGCCAAACGGGGGATGATTTAACAAAAGCGCATTGGCGAAAAAAGCACAATCGTTGCACGACTGTACCTAACCATAAACATCAATGCCTTTCTTAAAGTCAATACACAGAAGTATATATTTTTAAACCTGCATATTTAGTAAAATAAATCCAGGTTAGCAGGCAATATTAACCAGGTGAAATTGTGTCATTTTGCGTTCATTGCACGCAGTCAGGGTATATGCAACAGTTTGGGCCGCCAGGCTCGTTGCGAACTAATTTGCCAGAATTCTACGTAATTATGACATAACATTGAAGGTTGTGCAATGTAACAGGAATAACGTTTTTCGAGATGATAGTTTCCGGATTCGACCATATTAATTTTTACATTTTAGTCATTTAGCAGACGCTCTTATCCAGAGCGACTTACATTAGTGAATGCATACTTTTTATACATTTCATTTCATGCATTTCAAAAAAAAAATGTTGTACGTGCCCCCCGTGGGAATCGAACCCACAACCCTGGTATTGCACACACCATGTGGCGTTGCAAACACCATGCTCTACCAACTGAGCCACAGGGAAGACTAAGGCTCGTATTTCTGTGTGTTATAATTAAGTCTATGATTTTATAGAGCAGTCTGACTGAGCGATGGTAGGCAACAGCAGGCTCGTAAGCATTCATTCAAAATAGCACTTTCGTTCGTTTTGCCAGCAGCCCTTCGCAATGCATTGCGCTGTTTATGACTTCAAGCCTGTCAACTCCCAAGATGAGGCTGGTGTAACCGATGTGAAATGGCTAGCTAGTTAGCCGGGTGCGCGCTAATAGCGTTTCAAACGTCACTCGCTCTGAGACTTGGAGTAGTTGTTTCCCCTTGCTCTACATGGGTAACGATGCTTCGAAGGTGGCTGTTGTTGAGGAGAGGGATGGAAGCTATACTGTTACACTGGCAATACTAAAGTGCCTATAAGAACATCCAATAGTCAAAGGTATATGAAATACAAATCATATAGAGAGAAATAGTCCTATAATTCCTATAATAACTACAACCTAAAACATCTCACCTGGGAATATTGAAGACTCATGTTAAAAGGAACCACCAGCTTTCTCATGTTCTGAGCAAGGAACTTAAACGTTAGCTTTTTTACATGGCACATATTGCACTTTTACTTTCTTCTCCAACACTTTGTTTTTGCATTATTTAAACCAAATTGAACATGTTTCTTTATTTATTTGAGGATAAATAGATTTTATTGATGTATTATATTAAGTTAAAATAAGTGTTCATTCAGTATTGTTGTAATTGTCATTATTACAAATAAATAAAAATAAAAAGATCGGCCGATTAATCGGCCCGCCAATAATCGGTATCGGCGGCGAAAAATCATAATCGGTCGACCTCTAATTCATTTTACTTGAAGCTCATACCCCATTCCTCATATTTCAGAACAATTCTTTATTGACCCTTTTACGGTTCATAGGTAAAAGCTAATTGCATACTCGTTATGTTTTTAAAACTTCTTGGTCAAAAAGTAATGCTTATTACCGAAATATTCATTCTCATTTCCGCAACCTGCTTATCATTACTGAAACACTTTAAATAATTGTCAATTCATTGTTTAATTGTTTATCTAATGTAGGTTGCAATAGTACAGGTAAACACTAGGAGTTACATTGTGGTAGTTATCCAGCAAAATGTGTTAAGATAATTTACGTTATATTACTTATCACAAATGTCATGATTCAGATCTTTGTTTTTCGGTAATGAGATCTTCAAAATAACATTTGTTTACGAATAAGTCATTTGTTCATTACTACAGTTGAAGTTGGAAGTTTACATACACTTAGGTTGGAGTCATTAAAACTCGTTTTTCAACCACTCCACAAATTTCTTGTTAACAAACTATAGTTTTGGCAATCGGTAGGACATCTACTTTGTGCATGACACAAGTAATTCTTCCACAAATTGTTTACAGACAAATTATTTCACTTATAATTCACTGTATCACAATTCCAGTGGGTCAGAAGTTAGCATACACTAAGTTGACTGCGCCTTTTAAACAGCTTGGAAAATTCCAGAAAATCATGTCATAGCTTTAGAAGCTTCTGATAAGCTAATTGACATCATTTGAGTCAATTGGAGGGGTACCTGTGGATGTATTTCAAGGCCTACCTTCAAACTCAGTGCCTCTTTGCTTGACATCATGGGAAAATCTAAAGAAATCAGCCAAGACCTCAGAAAAAAAGATTGTAGACCTCCACATGTCTGGTTCATCCTTGGGAGCAATTTCCAAATGCCTGAAGGTACCACGTTCATCTGTACAAACAATAGTAAGCAAGTATAAACACCATTGGACCACGCAGCTGTCATACCACTCAGGAAGGAGATGCGTTCTGTCTCCTAGAGATGAACGTACTCTGGTGCGAAAAGTGCAAATCAATCCCAGAACAGCAGCAAAGGATCCTGTGAAGATGCTGGAGGAAACAGGTACAAAAGTATCTATATCCACAGTAAAACAAGACCTATTTCGACATAACCTGAAAAGCCGCTCAGCAAGGAAGCAGCCCCTGCTCCAAAACCGCCATGAAACCAAAAAGCCAGACTACGGTTTGCAACTGCACATGGGGACAAAGATCGTACTTTTTGGAGAAATGTCTTCTATTTTTGTTTCATCAGACCAGAACTGTTTGGCCATAAAGACCATTGTTATGTTTGGAGGAAAAAGGGGGAGACTTGTAAGTTGAACACTATCCCAACCATGAAGAACGGGGGTGGCGGCATCATGTTGTGGGGGTGCTTTGCTGCAGAAGGGACTGGTGCACTTCAAAAAATAGATGGCATCATGAGGGAGGGAAATTCTGTGGATATATTGAAGCAACATCTCAAGACATCAGTCAGGAAGTTAAAGCTTGGTCGCAAATGGATCTTCCAATTGGACAATGACCCCAAGCATACTTCCAAAGTTGTGGCAAAATGGCTTAAGGACAACAAAGTCATGGTATTGGAGTGGCCATCACAAAGCCCTGACCTCAATCCTATAGAAAATTTGTGAGCAGAACTGAAAAAGTGTGTGCGAGCAAGGAGGCCAACAAACCTGACTCAGTTACACCAGCTCTGTCAGGAGGAATGGGCCAAAATTCACCCAACTTATTGCGGGAAGCTTGTGGAAGGCTACCCGAAACGTTTGACTCAAGTTAAACAATTTAAAGGCAATGCTACCAAATACTAATTGAGTGTATGTAAACTTCTGACCCACTGGGAATGTGATGAAAGAAATAAAAGCTGAAATAAATCATTCTCTCTACTATTATTCTAACATTTCACGTTTTTAAAATTAAGTGGTGATCCTAACTGACCTAAAACAGGGACGTTTTACTAGGATTAAATGTCAGGAATTGTGAAAAACTGAGTTTAAATGTAATTCGCTAAAGTGTATGTGAACTTCCTACTTCAACTGTATATCTAGCTTAGATTTGCTCTGTGGTGTATATGTGTGTGTGTATGTGTATATGTATGTATGTATGTATGTATGTATGTATGTATGTATGTATGTGTATATATATATATATATATATATATATATATATATATATAAACATGGAAAATCATCACTTTTTCTTCTTTTCTCGATATTTTGTGTTGTGATTATGTGAAATTTCAATCAGTTGTGAAAAATGTTATAAAATACATAAACATTAACTAAACTCTTTGGAATCAACATTTATAATGATGTTAGAACTTACTATTTTTGCTCCAAATGAAAATGTGGTAGTCAATGTATTCTCAAGAAATCCAAAGAGCTCCTTTTAAAAATGACAATTACGTGAGAATCACCCGCTCCATCATCTTGGCTTCAGTGGAAAGACATGTCCTTAACCCACTGATTGTTTGTTCACCAGTCAGGGGGCAGAACAAATTAAGTTGTTATTTCTATGCAAAATATATACAGCACCTTCATAAAGTATTCATACCCCTTGACTTATTACACATTTTGTTGTGATACAGCCTGAATTCAAAATGGATTCAATATTTTTTTATTCTCACCCATCTACACACAACAACCCACAATGACAAAGTGAAAACATGTTTTTAAAAATGTTGTCAAATTTATTGAAAATGAAATACAGAAATATATCTCATTTACTTAAGTATTCAAACCCCTGAGTCAATATTTTGTAGAAGCACCTTTTGGCAGCGATTACACCTGAGAGTCTTTCTGGGTTAGTCTCTAAGAGCTTTCCACACCTGGATTGTGCATAATTTCCCCATTATTCTTTTCAAAACTCTTCAAGCTCTGTCAAATTGGTTTGTTGATCATTGGTAGACAACCATTTTCAAGTCTTGCCATATATTTTCAAGTAGATTTAAGTCAAAACTGTAATGCAGCCACTAAGGAACTCCAGTGTAGATTTGGCCTTGTGTTTAAGGTTGTCCTGCTGAAAGGTGAATTCATCTCCCAGTGTCTGGTGGAAAGCAGACTGAACCAGGTTTTCCTCTAGGATTTTGCCTGTGTTTAGCTCCATTACAGGTTTTTTTCTACCTCGAAAAACTCTCCAGTCCTTAACGATTACAAGCATAGCCATAACATGATGCATTCACCACTATGCTTGAAAATATAGAGAGTGGTACTCAATAATGTTGTATTGGATATGCCCCCAGCATAACACTTTGTATTCAGGACAAAAAGTGAATCACTTTGCCAAATTTTTTGCAGTATTACTTTAGTGCCCTGTTGCAAACAGGATACATGTTTTGGAATATTTGTATTCTGTACAGGCTTCATTCTTTTCACTCTGTCAGTTAGGTTAGTATTATGGAGTAACTACAATGTTTGTTGATCCATCCTCGGTTTTCTCCTATCACTCTAACTGTATTAAAGTCACCATTGGCCTCATGGTGAAGTCCTTGAGCGGTTTCCTTCCTCTTCGGAAACTTAGGAAGGACACCTGTATCTTTGTACTGACTGGGTGTATTGATACACCGTCCAAAGTGTAATTAATAACTTCACCATGCTCAAAGAGATATTCAAAGTCTGTTTTTTTTTATTATTTTTTTTAATCTACCAATAGTTGCCCTTTGCGAGGCATTGGAAAACCTCCCTGGTCTATGTGGTTGAATCTGTGTTTGAAATTCACTGCTTGACTGAGGGACCTTATTATCTGTATGTGTTTTTTTTATTTTATTTATCCTTTATTTTACCAGGTAAGTTGACTGAGAACACGTTCTCATTTACAGCAACGACCTGGGGAATACTTACAGGGTAGAGGAGGGGGATGAATGAGCCAATTGTAAACTGGGGATTATTAGGTGACCGTGATGGTTTGAGGGCCAGATTGGGAATTTAGCCAGGACACCGGGGTTAACACCCCTAGACTTACAATAAGTGCCATGGGATCTTTAATGACCTCAGAGTCAGGACACCCGTTTAATGTCCCATCCTAAAGACGGCACCTTACACAGGGCAGTACCCTGGGGCATTGGGATATTTTTTAGACCAGAGGAAAGAGTGCCTCGTACTGGCCCTCCAACACCACTTCCAGCAGCATCTGGTCTCCCATCCAGGGACTGACCAGGACCTGTGTAGGTTACAGACATGAGGTAGTCATTCAAAAATCATGTTAAACACTATTATTGCACACAGAGTGAGTCCATGTAACTTACTAAGCACATTTTTACTCCTGAACTTATTTAGACTTGCCATAACAAAGGGGTTGAATACTTATTGACTCAAGACATTTCAGCTTTTTATTTTTTATTAATTTGTAAAAACATAATTCCACTTTGACATTATGGGGTATTGTGTGTAGGCCAGTGATGACAAATCTCAATTTAATCTATTTTAAATTTGGGAGTTAACACAACAAAATGTGGAAAATGACAAGGGGTGTGAATACTTTCTGAAGGCCCTGTAGTTTGAGTCTATGCCCATTGGGTCATTTGATATAGGTTAGGCTAGCTAAACACTGGCCATTAACAACGTGTCCTTCAAATTGAATGTCCGGTTTCTTGTTTTTCTTGTCCTGTTGATAGTTTGTCTTCCTTGGTTCGCCTCAGCCCTATGAACTGCCCATTACTTACAGTAAACAGATTATATTACTAGGCAGTGTGCTATCGTCTGCTAAAAGTTTTATGTGGACACGGCCATAATAACGTTGTGGTTGCTTGAAGTAGAACAGTATAGACCCTTTTGCAGTACACAATACACTGACGTCACGCATAGATGCGTGCGACTCTTGGAGTAAGAAAGCCATCACCATCTGCGCCTATTCAACACAGCCTAGATTTTAAGTTTCTATTACTTGTAAACAAAAAAACTTGTTGCGGTTCTCATACACTTAGAATATTTACAAAAAATCTTACTTGAACAGTCGCTTAGATTATGTTTGGTCTTTGCAAAAATAACTTTTTTGGATGCAGCAGTTGTTAGCTAGAATGCTAACGCTCATTGATATAGGCTGTAGCAAAACTAGCCAAAGAACCATTTTACTGGTTGAAGTTTAAGTGTTTAAAAAGATAAAGTATAATGCAGTTGATTTGTAATTATGACACAAACATTATATTAAGCAGGACATTCATACGAGCATTAAAATCCAATTATAATCCAGAAGTAGTGTGAAATGCACCCATATGCAACATGTAAATGGAGTATTTTTTTTGCTGGCATTCTATGAGAGCTCACCCTTGTTCTGCCACCAACTTGCACGCGTCCCCTCGTGCGGTAATGTTTGCAAACACCGAAAGGGATCTATTTGATCCCTCATTTGGGGTTAGGTAGTCCCTCTTGGCATATGCTATGATTTATTAAGTTTAAGCATCATGTCATTCTATGGCGCAGATTTCCTTCATTACAGTCAAAGACAACAGATCATATAGGCCTAATGTGAAAATACTGTTAGATCCTTTTGAGATACAAGTTGTTCTTGATATATAGGACATGCTAATACCTCCACTGCTTTGTCATTGCCTCACCTAAGCTCTCTGCCTCTCACTATTGTCACTGTCAACGGTGGCCTACTTAAGCCTTGTTCACACTGCAGGCCTTAATGCTCAAATCAGTTTTGTTTGTCCAAACAGCCAGTGACCAAATCGGATTTGTGTGTTGACTGTAGTCATTTGCTGACATGGCTACGCTAGTTGTCACGGTAATGGCGGGTGTGTGTTCTGTGGCAGCTGATTTGGGGGTGGTGCTCGTGCTTCCTCTCACTCAGAAGTTGTTGTTGTGTAGCAAGCTAAGGTGACAACAATGCCTGCCATGGAAGTTTCCCAGTTGCTTTGAATGTTCGAAATCGTAGTGTAAAAACACTTTTTTAAAGCTTCAAAAGATAAGATGATCCAACTTTCAAAATAAGTTATTTTTGGATAACCACAACAGTCAACTAGTTTAGTTTGCTAGCACACATTCACTAAGTTCATTGTAAACAATTAACAATTGCTATTTAGCTACCACATGTTCTTGCCAATCTGTCAACAGAGTAACTAGCAAGCAACAAGATATGCCAAATAACAGTCTAAAAAACACGAGGGCAAATAAATCAGATTCAACTGTTCAGACACAAGTCGCATGGCCATGAATCTGATTTTGTATCTGATTTCAAATCCCCCTATGAATGTGGTTTGAAATGTGTCTTGAAGTATCCAATTCCATAGATATTTTGGCAGTTCAGACTGCAGGAAAAAGATCAGAATCGGATATGCAAAAAACATTCTAACTGCCAGTGTGAACAACGCTTTAGTCCCTTTATGGATGTAGGTGTTATGTTCAGACCTGGGTTCAAATACATGTGTATTTGATTATTTGTTCTTTAAATAGGCCTACTTTTTTTCTGTGTATTTTTTGTATGTTCAAATCATGTGGACCAACTCTTCAACTACTTCTATTGGAAGTATTTTCAAATAATTTCCTATTAAAATACTTATTCTAAATACATTTTATGAAATAACAAACAGACCTGGTTTCAAATGCATGGGAGTATTTATTTGTATATAAAAATGCACCGTATTTTAAGATTTTCAAATACATGCCAATACTTACCAAGTGTATTTCCTAAAATATGTTATAAAAAATAATCATATACAAAACATGTATATTGAAAGTAATTTAAATACGCTAAATATTGTTTGAATCAAGGTCATCAAAATGATGTGTCTACTGTCAAGGCATCCCTGTAGCCTTCACTTAGCATAGTGTTGAGCTGTCTGAAATCAGGGGTGACTTCCACAATTGTTCTAGGAAAAGGGGAAAAAGGAACGGGGATACCTAGTCAGTTGCACAACTGAATGAATGCTTTCAACCAAAATGTGTCTTCCACATTTAACCCAACCGCTCTGCATGCTGGGGGGGGGGGGGGGGGGGGGGGCTGCCTTAATCGACATCCACGTCATCAGTGCCCGGGGAGCGGTTGTTGTTGGCGGTTAACTGCCTTGGTCAAGGGCAGAACGATACATTTTTCCACCTTGTTGGCTCAGGGATTCGAACCAGCCACCTTTTGGTTACTGGCCCAACGCTCTTAACTGCTAGGTTACCTGCCGACCCCAGGAACCTGATCAGTTTGAGGTTACCTAACTGTTAAAATCACCTCTTCATTTTGCCAATCTGCACCTCTCCCGCTTGAGTAGGTCATTAAGAGGCTTGTGTTATCTTCTGCCTTTTCAGCGGCAAGTTAGTGTCACCAAAATGGAAGAACTTCAAAGGCCTAAAGCTGCTGTGGAGAGACAAGATTCGGCTCAACAACGCTATCTGGAGGGCCTGGTACATGCAATGTAATGCTTCATATTCTATTGTCTCTCACTAAAAACAGCAATCTCACTGTTGTAACATAGTATAAATGCCAGGTTTAACTTGGCTGAAAGAAATATTTGATTTAACGATTGCTCCAGGGTTGGGTCTGCAGAGCCACTGAATGGCACTTGAATCCCCTTATGATTGAGAAGTATAGTCTTTTTTATTTTTATTTTCACCTTTATTTAACCAGGTAGGCAAATTGAGAACAAGTTCTCATTTACAACTGCGACCTGGCCAAGATAGAGCAAAGCAGTTCGACACATATAACAACACAGAGTTACACATGGAGTAAAACAAACATACAGTCAATAATACAGTAGAAAAATAAGTCTATGTACAATGTGAGCAAATGAAAAAATGTGAGTGTACAGTACAGTTATTCACTACTATGTCAGTATAGGTGGTGTGTTATTTTTGCTCAACTGGTAGCTCTTGCATGTGTTCTACTCTACAGATGTGGAGAAGCGAGACAACCCTGTCTGCCATTTTGTCACTCCTCTGGATGGTACCATGGACATAGAGGACCATCGTCCGGCAGAGGTAAGAAAGGGCAGTGGATTGGGGGATATTTTTTTTATTTAACCTTTATTTAACTAGGCAAGTCAGTTAAGAACAAATTCTTATTTACAATGACTGCCTAGGAACAGTGGGTTAACTACCTTGTTCAGGGCAGTATTACATTTTGACATTGTCAGCTCGGGGAATCGATCTAGCAACCTTTCGGTTACTGGCCCAACACTCTAACCACTAGGCTACCTGCCGCCCCGGCAATAACAAAATCACAGAAAATAATATGCAGCACTACCATACCACTGCTCCACCCTATTAACCAAACTCTTCTCTGTGACCACTTTTTTTATCCCGTATGTATCGTTTAGCTCCTTTGCATGTCCCTCTTCATAATCTATCATAAGATTTTTTTTCCTCTCCTCTGTTCCACTCTGTCTCTCTCCTCTCCTTACTGTTTACCACTTAAACCAATCCCCACATTATTTTCTCCCTCTCCCTTTGTCTTCCATAGGCAATAGCCACAGAGGGGAAATATTGGAAAAGAAGAATTGAAATTGTAATTCGAGAGTATCACAAGTGGAGGACATATTTCAAGAAAAGGGTAGGGTAATGGATATTGTTATTGCCAGATTGTGCCTTTAAATAAAAATAATAACATTTATTAAAGTACCAATTAAACAAAGTTGGCTAATGTTCATGACTGAGCAGCATTAGGCCTATATTAGGTTCTTGTCAGTTGCTTTAACTGGATGGTGAGGCAACCAGTTGATGAATGTATTACATTTACTATGCTCTACTCCATGTTATAATTTTATGTCATTATATGAATCTGCCACATAACATTGATTTTCCAATTTGTCACAGTTACAGAAGCACAAGGATGACGATCTCTCAAGCCTTCTCAAGGTATGCCTTCTTGTGTGCTGCCTCAATTCAAATTAGGTAATAAAGTAGCGCGAGTGAAAAACTAAGGGTAACACCCAAATAATCACTACATCTGACATCTGTGAAAATGACAAAGAATAAAATAAAGAATAGGCCATTAATGCACAAAGAATACATATACTACACGTGGGTAGGAAAGCTATAGGCTATGTTGATTTGATTTATGCTATTAGGATCTCTTTTAGCCCACCAAGGGCTAGTCTTCCAAGAGTCCTTAAGAAATGTGAAAACAGAAATTTTGAAAAACAACAAAATCAAAGTAAAAACACAAACACAGATCCACATTCCTATTACTTTGACATGTTACAAGTTACACCCCCCCTACTTCAATTGTGCAAACAAACACTGCTTGGTCTGTATTTGGATTGTTATGAGGCATGTGTTTTATTGAAGAGGCTGAATTTAATCAATTTAAGTATGTAGTCTGCATGTTTCATAACTGTTAAATAGATTAGTTCTATGATTTGATATGGTTTGTACAGTATGTGCACTGCATGTTTTTTGTGTAACTGACTGGCTGGCTTGTTGCATTTTGAACACCCTAAGGGGCCAGAGGAGCAGTTTTTGCTGTTTGGGGAGATCTTTCCAGACACATTCCGTGTGTCCCTTTGTCAGGATGAGGAAATGGCCGTGCGCCGAGTTGCTCGCAAAAGCCGTGAGTCACCTGTCCCCATGGAGATGGACCCACTCTTTGACATGGACGTGCTGATGTCAGAGTTTTCTGACACACTCTTCTCCACGCTGGCCTCCCACCAGCCCATGGCCTGGCCCAATCCGAGAGAGATAGGTGAGGGCCCGCCACCAACATCCCATTCCATACACCAAGCCTGTTTCTATTTACTCAGATCCACCCAAGCCTTCCTTCAACCAGATCTATTGGAAAAATCGATTTGCTTTTCAACAACTTTTTTTTCACACCCCATCCGTGTCCACCTGTTCCCCATAGCTCATGCAGGGAACGCAGACATGATCCAGCCTGGACTCATCCCCCTACAGCCCAACCTGGACTTTATGGACTCCTTTGAGCCATTGCAAGGTAATGACAATGCACTCTACCACAGCGACAAACTCCAAAATAATGTCACTTGCACAGTGCACAAACTTTAACAGGACCTCGGAGCACCATGTTAAGGCCGATCCACAGATCACTCCATCATTTACTGTGTGTTCGCTTGGGTGAAGTCATATTTTTTTGGGGGGGCAACGTGCACCTTTTGGTAAAATGATACCCTCCCCCATCCATGTGTTCCTAGACCCCCGAATAGCTTGACTTTTTAATTTGCAATTCTGCTCATATCACCTGACCAGGAAAGGTCATGATTCATATGGTGTTGTAGATCGACTAGAAATGAAATAGAACATCATCACCAGTGTTAGCTCATTTCTAAGAGAAACACCTGCATATTTGATTAATAGCTACATGTAATGAAAGTTTAGTGTTTTACATTACCTCGTTTTGTGCCGGCTGTAGGCTACTCCGCTAGCAGCTTGCTTGCTAAAAAAAGCAAGCAAGCTAGCCTTTGAGCTTCCCACATCTCCCCCATGTCAAATAATCCGATTTATAATTAAATAATATCTACAGTGAGGGAAAAAAGTATTTGATCCCCTGCTGATTTTGTACGTTTGCCCACTGACAAAGAAATGATCAGTCTATAATTTTAATGGTAGGTTTATTTGAACAGTGAGAGACAGAATAACAACAAAAAAGTCCAGAAAAATCATGTCAAAAATGTTATAAATTGATTTGTATTTTAATGAGGGAAATAAGTATTTGACCCCCTCTCAATCAGAAAGATTTCTGGTTCCCAGGTGTCTTTTATACAGGTAACAAGCTGAGATTAGGAGCACACTCTTAAAGGGAGTGCTCCTAATCTCAGTTTGTTACCTGTATAAAAGACACCTGTCCACAGAAGCAATCAATCAATCAGATTCCAAACCCTCCACCATGGCCAAGACCAAAGAGCTCTCCAAGGATGTCAGGGACAAGATTGTAGACCTACACAATGCAGGAATGGGCTACAAGACCATCGCCAAGCAGCTTGGTGAGAAGGTGACAACAGTTGGTGCGATTATTCGCAAATGGAAGAAACACAAAAGAACTGTCAATCTCCCTCGGCCTGGGGCTCCATACAAGATCTCACCTCGTGGAGTTGCAATGATCATGAGAACGGTGAGGAATCAGCCCAGAAGTACACGGGAGGATCTTGTCAATGATCTCAAGGCACCTGGGACCATAGTCACCAAGAAAACAATTGGTAACACACTACGCCGTGAAGGACTGAAATCCTGCAGCGCCCGCAAGGTCAAGAAAGCACATATACATGCCCGTCTGAAGTTTGCCAATGAACATCTGAATGATTCAGAGGACAACTGGGTGAAAGTGTTGTGATCAGATGAGACCAAAATGGAGCTCTTTGGCATCAACTCAACTCGCCGTGTTTGGAGTAGGAGGAATGCTGCCAATGACCCCAAGAATACCATCCCCACAGTCAAACATGGAGGTGGAAGCATTATGCTTTGGGGGTGTTTTTCTGCTAAGGGGACAGGACAACTTCACCGCATCAAAGGGACGATGGACAGGGCCATGTACCGTCAAATCTTGGGTGAGAACCTCCTTCCCTCAGCCAGGGCATTGAAAATGGGTCGTGGATGGGTATTCCAGCATGACAATGACCCAAAACACACAGCCAAGGCAACAAAGGAGTGGCTCAAGAAGAAGCACATTAAGGTCCTGGAGTGGCCTAGCCAGTCTCCAGACCTTAATCCCATAGAAAATCTGTGGAGGGAGCTGAAGGTTCGAGTTGCCAAACGTCAGCCTCGAAACCTTAATGACTTGGAGAAGATCTGCAAAGAGGAGTGGGACAAAATCCCTCCTGAGATGTGTGCAAACCTGGTGGCCAACTACAAGAAACGTCTGACCTCTGTGATTGCCAACAAGGGTTTTGCCACCAAGTACTAAGTCATGTTTTGCAGAGGGGTCAAATACTTATTCCCCTCATTAAAATGCAAATCAATTTATAACATTTTTGACATGCGTTTTTTAGGATTTTTTTGTTATTCTGTCTCTCACTGTTCAAATAAACCTACCATTAAAATTATAGACTGATCATTTCTTCGTCAGTGGGCAAACGTACAAAATCAGCAGGGGATCAAATACTTTTTTCCCCCACTGTATAGGTCAGATCAAGGAACGGCGGTTATGCTTTCATCACTTTTGTATTCATGGATTTATAGCAACACTATCCACGTTTCCATCCACTGTTTTTATGCGAGTAAATCAAATCAAATTGTATTAGTCACATGCGCCGAATACAACGGCTGTAGACCTTACAGTGAAATGCTTACTTACAAGCCCCTAACCAACAATGCAGTTACTTTTCTTTCATAAAAAAATTGTAAGAATAAGAAGTAAAAGTAACAAGTTATTAAAGAACAGCAGTAAAATAACAATAGCGAGTCTATACACGGGGGTACCGGTACAGTCTCAATGTGCGGGGGCACCGGTTAGTTGAGGTAATATGTACATGTAGGTAGAGTTATTAAAGTGACTATGCATAGATGATAAGAACAGAGAGTAGCAGCAGTGTAAAAGAGGAGACGGGGCAATGCAAATAGTCTGGGTAGCCATTTGATTAGATGTTCAGGAGTCTTATGGCTTGGGGGTAGAAGCTGTTAAGAAGCCTCTTGGACCCAGACTTGGCGCTCCGGTACAGCTTGCTGTGCGGTAGCAGAGAGAACAGTATGAATAGGGTGGCTGGAGTCTTTGAAAATTCTTAGGGCCTTCCTCTGACACCGGCTGGTGTAGAGGTCCTAGATGGCAGGAAGCTTGGTCCCAGTGATGTACTTGGCCGTACGCACTACCCTCTGTAGGCCGAGCAATTGCCATACCAGGCAGTGATGCAACCAGTCAGGATGCTCTCAATGGTGCAGCTGTAGAACCTTTTAAGGATCTGAGGACCCATGCCAAATCTTTTCAGTCTCCAGAGGGGGAATAGGTTTTGGTTGTGCCCTTTTCACGACTGTCTTGGTGTGCTTGAACCTTGTTAGTTTGTTGGTGATGTGGACACCAAGGAACTTGAAGCTCTCAACCTGCTCCACTACAGCCCTGTCAATGAAAATGGGGGCGTACTCGGTCCTCTTTTTCCTGTAGTCTACAATCATCTCCTTTGTCTTGATCACGTTGAGGGAGAGGTTGTTGTCCTGGCACCACACGGCCAGGTCTCTGACCTCCCTATGGGTTGTTTGGTTGTTGTCGGTGATCACGCCTACCACTGTTGTCATCTGCAAACTTAATGATGGTGTTGGAGTTGTGCCTGGCCGTGCAGTCATGAGTGAGTAGGGAGTACAGGAGGGGACTGAGCACGCACCCCTGTGTGGCGGATGTGTTGTTACCTACCTTTACCACCTGAGAGTGGCCCATCAGGAAGTCCAGGATCCAGTTGCACAGGGAGGTGTTTAGTCCCAGGGTCCTGAGCTTAGTGATGAGCTTTGAGGACACTATGGTGTTGAACGCTGAGCTTTAGTCAATGAGTAGCGTTCTCACATCGGTGTTCCTTTTGTCCAGGTGGGAAAGGGCAGTGTGGAGTGCAATAAAGATTGCATCGTCTGTGGATCTGTTTGGGCGGTATGCAAATTGGAGTGGGTCTAGGGTTTCTGGGATAATGAGCCGTGACCAGTCTTTCAAAGTACTACTTGGCTACAGACGTGAGTGCTACGGGTAGGTAGTCATTTAGGCAGGTTACCTTAGTGTTCTTGGGAACACCATATATGTCATACCGTATAAAAAAATAAATCACCACAGCTGTGATGGAAACAGGAAGTTTCGGTACAATTTTATGCGAGAAATAGAGGTGGAAACGTTTTTAAATTATACGTCTAAGCTATTATTTTACTATTATTTTATTAAAAACTGTTATTATCCCATATAAACACATTGAATAACAGATTCACTACATGGAACAATATGTAGTGTTGTTCCCCCCCAACAAAAAATCTAAAGGAAGTGTTTTTTTGGCCCCTTATTTTTAGCACTAAACAGTCTCCATATATACACTACATGACCAAAAGTATGTGGATACCTGCTCGTCGAACATCTCATTACAAAATCATGGACATTAATATGGAGTTGGTCCCCCGTTTGCGATAACAGCCTCCACTCTTCTGGGAAGGCTTTCCACTAGATGTTGGAACATTGCTGTGGGGACTTGCTTCCATACAGCCACAAGAGCATTAGTGAGGTCGGGCACTGATGTTGGGCGATTAGGTCTGGCTCGCAGTCGGCATTCCAATTCATCCCGAAGGTCTTCGGTGGGGTTGAGGTCAGGGCTTTGTGCAGGCCAGTCAAGTTCTTCCACACCGATCTTGACAAACCATTTCTGTATGGACCTCACTTTATTCGCAGGGGCATTGTCATGCTGAAACAGGAAAGGGCCTTCCCCAAACTGTTGCCACAAAGTTGGAAGCACAGTATCGTCTAGAATGTCATTTTATGCTGTAATGTTAAGATGTCCCTTCACTGGAACTAAGGGGCCTAGCCCAAATCATCATAAAACATCCCCAGACCATTATTCCTCCACCACCAAACTTTACAGTTGGCACCATGCATTCGGGCAGGTAGCTTTCTCCTGGCATCCGCCACACCAACATTCATCCGTTGGACTGCCAGATGGTGAAGCGTGATTCATCTCTCCAGTGAAGGCATTTCCACTGCTCCAGAGTCTAATGGCGGCAAGCTTTACAACACTCCAGCTGACGCTTGGCATTGTGCATGGTGATCTTAGGCTTGTTTGCGGCGGTTTGGCATTGAAAACCCATTTCATGAAGGTCCCTGACGAATGGTTCTTGTGCTGATGTTGCTTCCAGAGGCAGGTTGGAACTTGGTAGTGTGTTGCAACTAGAGGTCGACCGATTAATCGGAATGGCCGATTTAATTAGGGCCGATTTCAAGTTTTCATAACAATCGGTAATCAGTATTTTTGGCCACCGAATTTTTTTTGTTTGTTTTTTTTTCACCTTTATTTAACTTGGCAAGTCAGATTAAGAACACATTCTTATTTTCAATGACGGCCTAGGAACGGGAGTTAACTGCCTTGTTCAGGAGGGATTAGGGGGTTCGTTTTTGCAACCTTCTGGTTACTAGTCCAATGCTCTAACCACCTGCCTTACATTGCACTCCACGAGGAGCCTGCATGGCAGGCTGACTACCTGTTACGCGAGGGCAGCAAGAAGCAAGGTAAGTTGCTAGCTAGCATTAAACTTATCTTATAAAAAACTATCAATCTTAACATAATCACTAGTTAACTACACATGGTTGATGATATTACTAGTTTATCTAACGTGTCCTGCGTTGCATATAATCGATGCGGTGCCTGTTAATTTCTCATCGAATCACAGCCTACTTCGACAAACGGGTGATTTAACAAGCGCATTTGCGAAAAAAGCACTGTCGTTACACCAATGTACCTAACCATAAACATCAACGCCTTTCTTTAAAATCAATACACAAGTATATATTTTTAAACCTGCATATTTACTTACTATTGCCTGCTAACATGAAATTGTGTCACTGCTCTTGCGTTCATTGCCTGGCTCGTTGCGAACTAATTTGCCAGAATTTTACGTAATTATGACATACCATTGAAGGTTGTGCAATGTAACAGGAATATTTAGACTTAGGGATCCCACCCGTTAGATAAAATACGGACCGGTTCCGTATTTCACTGAAAGAAAAAAGCATTTTGTTTTCGAGATGATAGTTTCCGTATTCGACCATATTAATGACCTAAGGCTCGTATTTCTGTGTGTTTATTATATTATAATTACGTCTATGATTTGATAGAGCAGTCTGACTGAGCGGTGGTAGGCACCAGTAGGCTCGTAAGCATTCATTCAAACAGCACTTCACTGCGTTTTGCCAGCAGCTTTCGCAATGCATTGCGCGGTTTATGACTTCAAGCCTGTCAACTCCCAAGATTAGGCTGGTGTAACCGATGTGAAATGGCTAGCTAGTTAGCGGGTGCGCGCTAATAGCGTTTCAAACGTCACTCGCTCTGAGACTTGGGAGTGGTTGTTCCCCTTGCTCTGCATGGGTAACGCTGCTTTGAGGGTGGCTGTTGTCGATGTGTTCCTGGTTTGAGCCCAGGTAGGAGCGAGGAGAGGGACGAAAGCTATACTGTTACACTGGCAATACTAAAGTGCCTATAAGAACATCCAATAGTCAAAGGTATATGAAATACAAATTGTATAGAGAGAAATAGTCCTATAATTCCTATAATAACTACAACCAGAAACTTCTTACCTGGGAATATTGAAGACTCATGTTAAAAGGAACCACCAGCTTTCATATGTTCCCATGTTCTGAGCAAGGCACTTAAATGTTAGCTTTCTGACATGGCACATATTGCACTTTTACTTTCTTCTCCAACACTTTGTTTTTGCATTATTTAAACCAAATTGAACATGTTTCATTATTTATTTGAGGCTAAATTGATTTTATTGATGTATTATATTAAGTTAAAATAAGTGTTCATTCAGTATTGTTGTAATTGTCATTATTACAAAAAAAAAAAAAAAAAGCGGTCCTCCAATAATCGGTATCGGCGTTGAAAAATCATAATCGGTCGAACTCTAGTTACAACCGAGGACAGACAATTTGTATGCGCTTCAGCACTCGACGATCCCGTTCTGTGAGCTTGTGTGGCCTACCATTTCGCGGCTGAGCCGTTGTTGCTCCAGGACGTTTCTACTTTACAATAATAGCACTTGCAGTTGACCGGGGCAGCTCTAGCAGGGCAGAAATTTGACGAACTGACTTGTTGGAAAGATGGCATCCTATGACGGTGCAACTTTGAAAGTCACTGAGCTCTTCAGTAAGGCCATTCTGCTGCCAATGTTTGTCTATTGAGATTCCATGGCTGTGTGCTCAATTTTATACACTTGTCAGCATCGGCTGTGGCTGAACTAGTTGAATCCACTAATTTGAAGGGGTGTCCACATACACGGGGGGGGGGGGGGGTGTGTGTGTGTGTGTGTGTGTGTGTGTGTGTGTGTGTGTGTGTGTGTGTGTGTGTGTGTGTGTGTGTGTGTGTGTGGTGTGTGTGTGTGTGTGTGTGTGTGTGTGTGTGTACTTCCATAAAAATAAAAAAATCAGCCTGGTACCGTGGGACCTTCAGACGAGCCTGGGCATCCTAGAGCGAGACAACCGGCATGTAGATTTTCGTGAGAGTCCCATCTGTGCACAGTGTTTAACCCATACTGTCTGGATGCTACAGACAGAAGTTGACAAATCAGCCGTACCTACTTCAGACGAATCCCAAGACTCTTGTGGGGGTCGTAGAGAAAAACGGAGAACACGATAGTGTTCGTGAGCGTCTCATCTTTCCACAGAGGGTTTATAGGCCAAACCGTTCGAACGCTATAGCCGATTTTGTGAGAAGACGGATCTTTGGGATGTCTCACAGCTCTAGCTCTGTCACCTTTCACTGCTGATGCGGAAGTGCGACATAGGCGGATGTGTTGGAATGAGACACATCCCATGTAAAAAAAAAAAAAAAAAAACATATCTCTAGCTTAAACTGACTGATTTTTACAGGGATTTTTTATATTATGCTAATTACATTTCCTCGGGGGTGCGGATATCAACCTTAGGGGGCTTAAGCGCAAATATTGATATAATAACTATCATATCGAAATTAACTTGGAGTCACACGATGATATGGTTTGTGGTCCTATGACTCGGGAAACCGAGCAGTTTATTAGGCTAGAGATGAAATAAGTTATAATGAACTTCACAGGGTGGTGAAAGTGCACAGTGATGAGCTTGATGCTCTTTTCTAATAAATACCGAGCTCCTTATTCTGGTGACATGATGATCGATGCTTGACTGGCGTTTGACAAATACAAATATTCTTGCTCTTATCCATAATAATCTCATCATGTAGACTAGCCTACCTGCTCTAGCTGTTGGCTAGAGCACACCTGCCAAGACCTAAATAGTCACATTTGCTAGTTAATGCAAGTTTTTGTGACAAAACTGTCGATAGAGTTGAAAATGCGATGGAACACATTGAACCTTTTTTAGTTTTATTCAATACATGAAAACTTAAGCAAAAAAAAAGATTTTGTGTGCACTACCTGACACGCTGATTTTTTTGTCTGCATTAAGTCCGTTTGGTGGAAAAACACTACTGGTGGGAAAATGTGCATATTTCCGCCAATTGGTTAGAAACCTAGCTACTGTTGCTTATTTTTTTTCGAGTAGTTTAAATTTATAATGTAGAGTTCATTCTTTTGTGAAACAACATTGTGCCAGAAGAGAAAGAGGACCAAAATAAATGTTTCAACCAAGCAAGTTTGTTGGTAAAATACAGCCTCCCTATCTACACAACAGTACCCGCACCGTGACGGAAGAAATAATACGTTCCCTCTCAAAATTTGAGCAGAGAAAATCTGCGTTGCAAGCGCCATAGGCCACCCATTTTGTGACCAAAAAACATTCACGTACTGCGTTGTGCTCCGAATCGTTGAGTAAAGTCTGCCGAACCTCTTAGTCCCATGCAGTTGACTGTAATACAGCAGGTGGCATATCCTAACACTTATGTTGGTGGAGTGGATGTTATACTAATTCTAACTAACCTAGAGACTTCTCCCAGACTTATTTCACAGCCTCCGTCAGCCCATCTTCCCCTCTGCTTCCCTCACTGCCTCATCCGTCACTCCTCTACCCAGCAGCAGCTCTCAATCCCAGGTAAACCCTAGGCCCAGTCACTGTGAACCTCAGCCCTAACATACCCCCAGAACTAACACACTCCTGCCTTTATTCTTAGATGTTTTCACATAATTTGACTAATTGATAACATTATAAATGTGCTTTCTTTTCTCCTGTCCTTGTGACTTGACAGGGCCAGCTTCTCTCTTCCATGCACCTCTCAGCTGACCTACCGTCCATCAGTCATGACCACAGACTCGTCTCCCCAGCCCCCCTGCCTATCTCCTCCCTCATGGCCAATCAAACCAGTGGGACCGGTGAAGGTTCCTCCTATGTACAGAACTACATGCCTCTGTTCACTGCGCCAGGGCCCCCTAGTGGTCAGGCTGGAGGCTCCTCCCTCATGCAACCCTCAGCCCCTCCCACACTGCCACACACCCAGCCATGCCAAGGTGCTGTCACAGCAACATCAGTAGCCCCCCCACCCGTGGACGATGCCACAAGCCTGGACGGTTCCCCACCCCCATCTGTCATCACACACACTGCCTCCTCCACTGTTACACCCAGTGAGGCTGCCACCACCTTCAGTCAGGGCTCTGAGCTTAGCTCCTTAACCCGGACTCCTCCACCACCACCACCACCCCCCCTCCAGCCCCTGGCACCCTCACCTGCCATCCCCCTCCAACACCCCCAGACTTTCGCCCTGCCCAGACCCATCCAGCCTTCTTGCTCCAGCAAAAAGACATGCCATGTGCAAAGGATAGTTCCTGCCAACCCCATCCCCTCATCTCACCTCATCCTAACAAGTGAGTTAATCACATCCCAAACTATTTCATTGTTGATGGATGAGAATGGTGTATTGATTTGAATATTGCATCTAATATTGAATTAATGCATGCCTAGCATGTTCTACTCCCAAAACACTACCATTTATTGAAGTGGGGGATTACTGCTTCACTAGAGAGCTATCTCATATTGTGATCACACCACAAGGTGGCAATACTGTTTGTCATTTTTATAGTCAGTCACTATTGTAATGAAAAACTGAATGAAACCTAGTCAATATTTGCAAGCAATTGAGCCCAAATGATCCTAGCAAAGATCATCAATGATATCCAAGCTCAATATTAGAGATAAAATAAATGAGAGAAAATTAGCTTTTATTCTGTGATGTTGTAATGTCAAATATTTTGCTGTCTCAGCCCCCTTCCCAGGGCATACCAGTGCAGTGATTGTTACTCCAACTCCCCTGAAAGCAGACGTGGTTCCCTCAACTGGCGTGGTCATCGCCTCCTCAAGCCTATCAAGGGTAAGACCGTGACTGCTCTCACGGGCCTGCCTTACTTTACACTGAACCCAGTTTTATGTAAGTTCATTTTCATTTCATTTGTGTTTTATTTCTTCCCATCTTTCTCTCTCTCTCTCTCTTCTCTCTCTCTCAGGCTCCTGGATTTCATATCCTTCCACAGACTCCGAAGTCTCCCCAGCTCATTATCAATAAAGAGGACTGTACTGGTGAGTGACATACGCCATGCCCTTACTTTTTCTGTTGTATGTACACTAACCTCAGTCAAGTGTCAGAGGGTACGTTCCTACTGTCTAACAAAAGCTATCGATCCATTAACTTTACATATGCATACAGGATGTGGCATGGTAACACATTCATACACATTGTTTTGGAATGTTTACAGCACTTCTGCTTTACATAACATTATTGATTTTGTCTTTGTGAGTTGGTGCTCACTGGTGTAGCAGTCTTTGTTGTGATGGTTTTTGGCAACTCTGGATCATCTGTGTCTCCAAGGGCATGAGGAGCGTGGCTCAGGTCAGGGGTCACCGTGTGGGTCAGAGCAGGTCTCCAGCCCTAAGTCTCCCCTCAGCAGCAGCAGCACAGCCCTCTCTAAGAACGAGTCCAACCAGGTATCATCAGCCCACACACCTGCCTGCTTCTCTCTCTGTCTCTGTGTGCGTTTCTTTGACTGTGTATAAATTCAGCTTTTTCAAGCAGGTCCGGTGAGTGTGCCTGCCGTAGAAGCGTTGTGGACACTGATCATTGTGATGACACTTGTCTCTCCTCCCTATCTGTTCCAGAGCCGTAGGGTGACCCACATCACTGCTGAACAGAAGAGGCGCTTTAACATCAACATTGGCTTCAAAACGCTGAGCAGCCTGGTTCCCACTCTCAAGTCCCAGTCCAATGTAAAGCCGTTATCTTTCTGTCATCCGTTTTCTGAATCATCATACTCATATCTTCCAAATCTAGCTTTTGATGGCTTTTATTTAAAGTTCAGTTCAGAAGCATTGTGTATGCACATCCTGTTCTTTTCAGGTGCAGGGTACAAATAGTAAAGTAATGAAAGAAAGATGGATACCCTCACACTGTTGAATGTTCCAACATGCAACCCAAAGCTTTTATTTAAACTATTAAAAAAAAAAATATATATTTATTTTCTACATGACCTTCCCAATATTGCCACCCATTCTTGTTGTGTTTAATACCAGATCAGTAATGCTGGCACGCTGCAGAAGACCGTTGACTACATTGCGAAGCTGCAGCAGGAGAGGCAGCAGATGCAGGAAGAGACCAAGAGGCTACGGGAGGAGATTGAGGAGATCAATGCCTCCATAAAGTACGTACTGCCCCACTGTTATCTGTTATTACTCTCCTCTGAGGAGACGAGTTCATGAAACAGTTTCATTATTGGTACACAGCCACATGTAGGGTGTCCAATCAAAAACGCATCTTTTGACCAATGGCAAAAATATGTTAATTGTATATATAGTCCTCTAAGAAAGCCAATGGTCCAAACCCCATGTCTCTTATTATAATCCATTCAAAAGTTATTGGAGTGTGTACCCTTGCAGGATGGCCAAAATTAGGGTGAATAAATTAATGGAAGCCAGAGAAAAATAGTGGTAAAAATCTAGAAAATTGCATCGCGTGCATGAATTAAACCTACTGGCTACCTGGCAAGCTACTTTCCCATTGAGCTCATCTTTCTTCTTGAATCCGCAGGACATAAAACAATATAGAGGTAAAATAGATATTGATTTTGAGACGTAGTATTTTCATATTTTAGTATAAGCTTTTCCTATTTATTCTAAATTCCTGTTATTTCTCAAAGATTTCTCACAAAACAAGCGTGTCTCTGTGAAATGTCAACGGAGCACTGAATGTATACCAAGTTTTTTTTATTTTCAAAGTCTTTATATTTAATTTCGTTTTTTGCGACCTGTGGAAACAACTTTGAAGAACGACCACAAAATTTAAAATCCTCACGTTGTTCAGAGAAACCTGCACAGCTTTGTCAAGAGTTCATGGCTTGTTATTGGATGTATTAGGTTGCAAAATCGGATTTTTTGTATATACTGTTAATAATATGTTAAAGACCCCACTGAAGGATTCAGAACATCAATAATACTTTTTGTCTCTGTAAAATGTATTTTATAACATAAGGAAATAAAGTTTCATCACCAAAGTGCATCTGGGCAGAGTGGATGTACACCCTACCATATGTGATGATACCATGTGTCAGATACATTACATAGTAATCTGATCTGTACGTTATTGCTGTGCCACAGTGTGTGTCAGGAGCAGCTGCCTGCTACGGGAGTGCCTATCACACGCCACCGCTTCGACCACATGCGGGAGAAGTTTGATGAGTATGTGAAGAGCCGCACACTTCAGAACTGGAAGTTTTGGATTGTATCCTTTTACCCTTATCCTTGACATTGAACATAACTTTGTCATAATAATATAAGATTCAATCAGGCTACTTTTAATATTATGCTGGTTCATTTTATTTAGACCAGATGGCTAGATAAGATGCACTATATCAGCAAAGAAGAGCCACCGTTTCTGACTGTTGGAAAGCACCCTAACCTCAGGTTTCAGACTTGTGAAAGGTTACGAGTGTAGAGTACAGTGCCTTTGGAAAGTATTCAGACCCCTTTACTTTTCCCACATTTGTTACGTTACAGCCTTATTCTAAAATTGTTTAAATTAATACAAATCCTCATCAATCTACACACAATACCCCATAATGACAAAGATAAAACAGGTTTTTAGACATTTTTGCAAATGTATTAAAATAAGACAGAAATACCTTATTTACATAATTATTCAGACCCTTTGCTATGAGACTTGAAATTTAGCTCAGGTGCATCCTGTTTCTACAACTTGATTGGAGTCCACCTGTGGGAAATTCAATTGATTGGACATGATTTAGAAAGGCACACACCTGTCTATATAAGGTCCCACAGTTGGCAGTGCATGTCAGAGCAAAAATCAAGCCATGAGGTTTAAGGAATTGTTCGTAGAGCTCTGAGACAGGATTGTGTCGAGGCACAGGTCTGGGAAAGGGTACCAAAACATTTCTGCAGCATTGAAGATCCCCAAGAACACAGTGGCCTCCATTCTTAAATGGAAGAAGTTCGGAACCACAAAGACTCTTCCTAGAGCTGAACAATCAGGGGAGAAGGGCCTTGGTCAGGGAGGTGACCAAGAACCCGATGGTCACTCTGACAGAGCTCTAGAGTTCCTCTGTGGAGATGGGAGAAGCTTCCAGAAGGACAACCATCTCTGAAGCCATCCACTAATCAGGCCTTTATGGTAGAGTGTCCAGACGGAAGCCACTCCTCAGTAAAAGGCACATGACAGCCCACTTGGAGTTTGCCAAAATCCACTTAAAGACTCTCAGACCATGAGAAACAAGATTCTCTGATCTGATGAAACAAAGGTTGAACTCTTTGGCCTGAATGCCAAGTGTCACGTCTGGAGGAAACCTGGCGCCATCCCTACAGTAAAGCATGATGGTGGCAGCATCATGCTGTGGGGATGTTTTTCAGCAGCAGGGACTGGGAGACTAGTCAGGATCGAGGGAAAGATGAACGGAGCAAAGTACAAAGATCCTTGATAATAACCTGCTCCACAGCGCTCAGGACCTCCGACTGGGGCGAAGGTTTATCTTCCAACAGGACAACGACAGTAAGCACACAGCCAAGACCACGCAGGAGTGGCTATGGGACAAGTCTCTGAATGTCCTTGCGTGGCCCAGCCAGAGCCCGGACTTCAACCCGACCGAACATGTCTGGAGAGACCTGGAAATAGCTGTGCAGCCATCCAACCTGACAGAGCTTGAGAAGAATGTGAGAAACTCCCCAAATACAGGTGTGCCAAGCTTGTAGCGTCATACCCAAGAGGACTCGAGACTGTAATTGCTGCCAAAGGTGATTCAACAAAGTACTGAGTAAAGGGTCTGAATAATTATGTAAATATGATATTTGATTTGTTTTTAAATATACATTTGCAAAAATGTCTAGACCTGTTTTTGCTTTGTAATTATGGGGTATTGTGTGTAGATTGAGGGTCAAAAACAATTTAATCAATTTTTAGAGATTAAGGCTGTAACGTAACGAAATGTGGAAAATGTCAAGGGGTCTGAATACTTTCCGAATGCTCTGTATGTATTTACGTAGTCAAAAGTTTAGTATTTGATCCCATATTCCTACCACACAATGACTACATCAAGCTTGATAAACTTTTTGGATGCATTTGTACTTTGTTTTGGTTGTGTTTCAGATTATTTTGGCCCATTAGAAACAAATGGTAAATGAGGTGTCATTTTGGAGTCGATGCGGTGCCCTAGACCTCTGCGCCACTCGGGAGGCCCTAGTTTCTGAACACTTGTGATTGCTACCATTATTATGGATTATCCTGAATGAGTTGTGAATAATGATGAGTGACTAAGTTTGAGGCACAAAGATCATACCCCTAAGACATGCTAACCTCTCACCATTACCAATAACAGGGGAGGTTAGCATTTTATATCATACCCCCAAGACATGCTAACCTCTCACCATTACCAATAACAGGGGAGGTTAGCATTTTATATCATACCCCCAAGACATGCTAACCTCTCACCATTACCAATAACAGGGGAGGTTAGCATTTTATATCATACCCCCAAGACATGCTAACCTCTCACCATTACCAATAACAGGGGAGGTTAGCATTTTATATCATACCCCCAAGACATGCTAACCTCTCACCATTACCAATAACAGGGGAGGTTAGCATTTTTGGAGGGGTATGAATTTTATGCCTCTAACTTCTCACTCATCACTATTCATGATTCATTCATGGTTATCATGCTAGCACCCACATTAATGTAGAAGTATTTAGAAACATATTCTATGTTTTATTTACACTGTAAGTGAATCCAAAATGACACAATACATTATTTACCGTTCATTTCTATAAGGGCACAAAATAATCTGAAACCAAAACAAACTGCAAGTGGATCCAACAAGTTTGTAGTCACACGATAGGAATATGGGACCAAATACGACACTTTTGACTACTTTAATACTCATATAAGTCAATTTGTGTAAATACTTTTGGTTCCCTAATATGGGGAGGACTATGTACAAAGTACTGTAATTTCCGATATGAATGAGAATACACTCAAATTAAAGCTGACAGTCTGCACTTTAACCTCATAGTCATTGTATCATTTCAAATACAAAGTGCTGGAGTACAGAACCAAAACAACAACATGTCACTATCCAAATACTTTTGGACTTAACTGAAGGACTGTTGTTCCATGAGCCATCTGAGTATATCTGTCTTGTTTGTCAGTGTGAGAAAGGAATAGGATGCAAATTCAGATCTGTTTTCTCAATAGTGTGTTTGACCCTTGACCCACCATCCTTAGTTCAGCATCATCATTAAGCCCCTGTTTGAGTCATTCAATGGGATGGTCTCCACCACAAGCAAAGGGGAGCTGTGCGAGACCACACTGCAATGGCTGGACTGTCACTGCTCCCTGCCTGTGCTGAGGCCAAGTAAGTAAACCCCACGCAGCACCCCAAATCTCTCTCTCTCTCACACACACACACACACCACACACACACACACACACACACACACACACACACACACACACACACACACACACACACACACACTTTATTTTTAATTAAATGGTAGCTGTGTCAGAGTAGGAGAGTGGCTAATGATTCCATTATGGCATTTCACTATGATTTTTACTTGAATGACTGTCTTTCTGTAGGTGTTAGATTGCATGTGTGACGTTATGCTATACCTATTTCTTTAGAATGTATAAAAATCCATTCCACCCCCATTGCTTTCTAAGGAAAGATTGGCGTCATGGTGTGTCATGATCTGTCAACCTCTTATCACCCACAATCTTTTCCTGTAATTTATTTAGAAGAAAAAACACATTCAGTGTCTTGGCCAACCTTTGTCTCCTGCGCTCAAAGAGGAGCGATCTCATGATATGAGGGAGGGATGTTGACGTCAGAGATTAACTTCGCTGGAGACCGTTCAGTTCACTAGGTTATATTACTACTGTCTGGTTAGCATGCTGCAGGACGTAGGGTCCTGAAGAGTCAGCTCCACAATCTGAAGCCCTACTGAGGCATGCTAGCTCCTTGTCTTCATCTTTGTTTCATTCCTTATATAAATGCATATTGTTATGGTTATTGCACATTTTATAAAACACAGATTAGACAGCTAGCACATGACCGTCTGTGGAGGGGTATGATATTTATGCCTCTAACTTTCTCACATCATTTTATGGAGAGAAATATTTAAAATTCAACCTTGTTTTGTGTAACTTGTTGTCACACAAAATGTCAACTCTGATGAATGTATAGCTGATTGGTCTTTCTGTTGTCCAGTGGTCCTAAGCACTCTCCGGCAGCTCAGCACAAGCACATCTGTCCTTACTGACCCTAACCTGCTGCCTGAGGAAGCCACCCAGGCTGTCACCAACACCCACAGGCACTCTGCAGACTCCTAGCCGCTTCCTCTCCGCTGAGGGTGTGAAGAAGGGTTCAGATAGAAGGCATGGTCATAGTACCCTCTAGTAGAGCCCCCCACTGAGGGCCCCTACCACAAACTCCTCTAACCTCCCCAGATTGAAAAACACCTTGAAACAATAGTATGGAAAAGCACCAGCACTAGTTTGCCTTAAAGGTAATCCAACGAGGTTACTCTGTCTTCCACCCTATCCATTACCATTCAGAACAGGACATGATGTTTAGGGTCTTTTTATACATGACCTTATCCAGCTCACTGACCTATCATTCCTACACATCCACTGGGCTTTGCTGTCGACAACCCAGGCTCGGTGCATTACTTTGGAGGATTGATACACACAACCCATAGAACAACTTTACAGCATCTTTTGAACACAGCAATAATGTGGGTGCTTATATTTATCCTATTTCACACATGTACAAGTGTGTATTATATGCATGTGTGAATTGGAATTGTGTTTTTTGCATATCCCAACTCCCCCTGGGACACCCTCGGAGAGTGGGGTCATGGCCATGTTCAGCCATTGTAAAAGGCGACCCTGGAGCAATTAGGATTACGTGCCTTGCTCAGATTTTTTTCACCTTGTTGGCTCAGGAACTCGATCGAGCGACCTTTCCAGTTACTGGCGACCTGCTGCCCTTGTTGCTCTTTGTTAATGTAACCTTCAACACATCTGATGGGGGAAGTCCCAGCTTTTTTTCAGGCTCACTTCAGCAGGCAAATAACATGGCGCTTCAACCATTTAGCATACCTGCTCATTTTTGTTTTATCTTTTTGTTTTTATTCAGCTCTTAAATTATTTAAGGTGTAAGATGGCCTATGAACTGTCTTAAAAGGGAAATATCTCTTGAAGGAGTGAGATTCAGTTGTTTCTGTTGTTTACTCTGTTGTATGACGATGAGTGTGGATGCACTGAGCTTGCCATCAAAAAGCCTATAAAACAAACCAAAAGCTTAGCATTGATTGGCAGTATGCTTTGAGTACCATGAAGGCCTTCAACAGTAACTATTTGCTACTGGTCTTTCATTCTCATCATTCAGCTCATATGCATCTGGTGGGGTCTCAAACTCTTGCACAGTTTTCTTCTGTCCATGCAGCAAGAGGGAGGGAGGGTGTACCAGTCCTTTGTGGACAGACGTCCTGGGTTTTCTACCCTTTTCTTGGGGGGTTGGACTGTTCAAATCATACCAGAAGTCTCTAATATCCTCAGATAATGTTAAGCCCAGGGCTATCCATGGAAAAGTATTCACCTTTCACTTAAGGAAAATGCAGTTTTACGGAATGGACCCTGAGTGGTCCGATGACCGATGCGAAGCACTTGGGGCACACACTACACACACTGTACATTTAACATCATACGCTGCAGCCTATCTTCCATTCAGTCAATTAAACAAAGAAACGTTGTGTTATAGAAGCATTCAAACATTGAGGTGAATGTTGCTATTTTCTTGTTCCGCTAAGAGAGGCGCTGGTGAGTGTTTATGCTGTACCCTTTAACCAAACAAACACATTTAAGATACTTTAAGCTGAAGACAAGCGTCAGCTATAAGCATACAGGTTACATAGCGTATGTTCTATTTTTGTTTCTCATAATCGAGTCATGCTTATGACGCCGTTATGCTAGCCTCTCAAAGATGCAGGTCTCTCCTAATTCAGATCTTATTTGTCGAAGATGCAGTTCAACTTTTATAGGCCATATTGAAATGTATATAGAAACATACATTTTACGCCCCTCTCCTTTATTAGTCTTGGAAACACCAACCTACGTTGTCACATTGTGGGAGTCATCCCATCTGTCTAGAGAGACTAGTCCTTTATGACAAATGCACTCCAGAACAGTACATGCATGGATACTGTATTACTGTTGCAGTGTGATATTTTGTCTTTCATTTTTTGTTTGTTATATGTCTTAGCACATTTTGTGTTAACTCTCCTCAGGCAGTCTAATGATTTTTCTGTATTTATTACTTGATGCACACCAACAGTTTACTTTGAATGATGTCAAATCTAGCAGCATTGGTTATGTTTATTTCATGAATGTATATTATTTTATGGGGGTTTTATAGTGTGCTTTTTGAGGCCTTAGTACATGTCTTAACTGTGATCACTTAATGTTTGCACCCTTTGCTACTTTCTGAGTGGAGTCCCCTTTACCCGATGACTGGGGACTATATTATTGTTACAGATCAAGATTCTGAGCCCCACATGCCCATTATTGTCCACATCAGACAGCATTAGGGCTAATCACAACTAACATTCATCTGACGTCATTCAGATCAAACGTTTTGTTTCTGTTCCATTCAAAGGGAATTGGAGCTATGCAAATACACAAAGGGCAAGAGCATGAGGATGTCATGATGATTTTAACTTTTTTTTTTTGCAAAGCAGTTACTATGTGTGAAATATTCCTCTGTCAAGAATCATGACATGGTTTAAGTTATAAAACAAGTATTAACAATTTTGTTTAAGGAAGGTTTCATTTCTGAGATGACTTTTTGGAAGTCCTTGTCTGTTTGTTCCCTCTGAGAAGTTAGTGTTGGAAATATTTTCTTTCTTGTAGTAAAGAAAATCGTTTTTTTTCCTACATGGTTTTTAAATTTTTCATGTGTTTTGGGTAACCTCAATATCCTACTTTCTTACGTTCCCGACGGCACATCACAAGTCTAGGAAGTATGTCAAACGTTACAATTTCCGGAAACATTTTTAATGAATGGAACATAGTTACTTAATGTGCATCAGCTACAATACATGGCATTTCCAACAATTGGTAACATAATGATACAGCCAATTCTTTGACAAAAAAACAGTATTTTCAATGTGACCCGGAACCAAATAAGTGTGTTCAATTGATAAGACACTGATCAGTACACTGATGAATAAATAAATGTTGTCATAAATATATTAATTATTAATAAAGCTAGACTTCAATTAGTCATATTGTATATTACTCTGTTCCTTTAATCAACCATTGTGTGTAGAGGGTGAGAAGCCTCTTCACAAACATAAGAGTTTCGTAGTGGTCGTTCACATCAAAAGGGAGTTGGCACACTTCTTGGCAATCTTGGTGGTTGCACATCCAGGATTTCAGGTCTTTGATATGTTGACAGGTCTCATTGAGTCCATTGATCACCCTCTTTTCCATGTTCAGTTTGGCAGCTTCACTCATATAACAAAGAAAGGCAGAAAGATGTTTTCCGGTGAGCTTCTCGTTCATCTTCGGCTCCTGGATCCAGCCCACCTGGTTGGGCCCAGTAAGGGGGGGAAGAATCCCGGGCTGGTTCTAGTGGAATATGAAAGGGAATTCGAAGTCAGTTTCTACTGTTAAAAGGCTCTACAGTGTCAATATAATCATCATTGATTGCATTTATGATGAAGGCAATGATTTACAGTTAATCAGTGCTAATGTTGTTTGCTCTTCTTTATAGAGTTTTAGTTTCTTTAACCTTTAACACTCAGGAAAAGGCTCCTAAACATACCAAGTAGTCCAACTCTTTTTGTCCATGATGCAACATCATGTATGTTGCCATCTGTGTCCATTGGAAGGCTGCTAATTGTGAAGTAAGGCACAGGAACAGGTAAAACACTGAAAGAGAGCGCTCAAGTTAGTCCCCAACACAACCCATATCTGACCTGTAAGTTTATCATCAAAATGCTATTGGTCCTTAAAAGACCATGAATATTTCTACTATAGTCACTTACACCACCCATGTTATCTTCACTATAAGATCAAACAATATTGTGCAATGTTTTGTCTAAGAGACTGCAGATTACATCTTTACTGAGTGTCTCCAATATATAAATTCCTCTCAAGCAAAACACAGTGTTAAAAATAAACTTTCAGTTCTCACCACCACAGAGTCCCATGTCAAATAGCTGCGTAGATCTGGTCAAAGTGGCAAAGGCCTTTGCTTATAAATGTGCAGGTTGAGATAAAGATCATCCAATATGCTTTCTTTCCTCTTTCTTTCGAAAATGCATATTGAAATTGCTTTATTGTCATTTTTTGTTGTGTGAGTAATCACTACTATTGAGAGTAAATGAGATGTGTAATTTGATCAACTTGAGTGACAGATGTTGGGGCTTGCCTGACTATTCACCAGATGTTGGGGCTTGTCTGACTATTCACCAGCTGTTGGGGCTTGCCTGACTATTCACCAGATGTTGGGGCTTGCCTGACTATTCACCAGATGTTGGGGCTTGCCTGACTATTCACCAGATGTTGGGGCTTGCCTGACTATTCACCAGATGTTGGGGCTTGCCTGACTATTCACCAGATGTTGGGGCTTGTCTGACTATTCACCAGATGTTGGGGCTTGCCTGACTATTCACCAGATGTTGGGGCTTGCCTGACTATTCACCAGATGTTGGGGCTTGTCTGACTATTCACCAGATGTTGGGGCTTGCCTGACTATTCACCAGATGTTGGGGCTGGCCTGATTCAAAATGTAGTCGTAGGAATACCATATTTGGCACAGGGTTTCTGAAAACTCAAATCTCACACACAGATTTTTTCTCACACACAGAATATGACCCTGTGGAGAAATATCAGTGATGGTGAATAATTTCATAAGGGCAAAGGTTGAGTGATCATTTATGGAATATATATACAGTGCCTTCGGAGAGCATTCAGACCCCTTGACTTTTTCAACATTTTGTTGCATTACAACCTTATTCTAAAATGGATTAAAAAAAATAAAGAATCCTCAGCAATCTACAGACAATACCCCATAATGACAAAGCAAAAACAGGTTTTTAGAAATGTTTGCATATTTATTAAAAATAAAAAACATAAATACTTTATTTACATAAGTGTTCAGATCCTTTGCTATGAGACGCACTCTCTCAGGTGCCTCCTGTTTCCATTGATCATCCTTGAGATGTTTCTACAAATTGATTTGAGACCACCTGTGGTAAATTCAATTAATTGGATATGATTTGGAAAGGCGCACGCCTGTCTACTGGTAGTAAGGTCCCACAGTTGACAGTGCATGTCAGAGCAACAACCAAGTAATTGTCCATAGAGCTCCGAGACAGGATTGTGTTGAGGCACAGATCTGGGGAAGGGTACCACAAAATGTCTGCAGCATTGAAGGTCCCCAAGAGCACAGTGGCCTCCATCATTCTGCAGCATTGAAGGTCCCCAAGAACACAGTGGCCTCCATCATTCTTAAATGGAATATGTTTGGAACCACCGAGACTCTTTCAAGAGCTGGCCGCCCGGCCAAACTGAGCAATCGGGGGAGAAGTTCTCATCTATGTTTGTTCCCTCTGAGATAAGTAAGTGTTGTAAATATTTTCTTTCTTGCTCTATGAAGTAAAGAAAATACTTTTTTTCCTACATGGTTTGTGTTTTTGTTGTGTACAGTGTTTTGGGTAACCTCAAAATCCTACTTTCTTAAATTCCCGACGGCACATGTCACAAGTCTAGGAAGTATGTCAATGGAAGGACTATATCCTTAAAAGTACTGTGAATAAACCTAATTCACATCCCAGAATGCAAATTGAGGAAATGCAAATAAATATATATATTAATAAATTAATACATTCCCATTAAATAGACTGGGAGGTATGGAAAGAGATATTCACATTGTTGCTGGTACTTGAGTATACAAACTATTGTGCAATTATCCTGGCATATACAGGACTATTTTGCAATATTTCACTAATGTGGTTCCAGTTTTCACGACCAGTAGAACTGATATGTTCAGAATTCAAACTATGCATTTTCGTCTAAGATGTCCTGGACAATATGAAGTCATACTACTTTTTCAACATTATTGCATAACCCTAAACAACCCTTACCTTCACATTCATATCTGGATCACATTGTGCTAATACGTTTTTGAACTTGTTCTAGCCTATTTAAATGTTTTATTTAACTAGGCAAGTCAGTTAAGAACAAATTCTTATTTACAATGATGGCCTACCCTAGTCAACCTGTATCTGGCTTATGTTGATCATATTTCATTTTTCTAAAATGTGAAAACCTATGGCTATCTATAATGTGTTTTTCCTTTAATTAATTCCATCCTTCAGATACAAAATTATTAAATTGGGAACACGTATGGCCTTTTCTTTGAATAAAAGAAAACGTATTTATTTTGCACACAAAATCATACAAGAGCAGCATGACAGTCAAATGGTTTGTGAACAAATGGGACTATGGGTTTTAAAATGAGTTTTAATCAAAAACTTTCGGGAAAACCTTATGCAGCCGCTGCTCCCCTGTGCACTTAACAGGACCTTTTATGTATGGAGCGCAGGTAGGTCAACTGAACAGCATAATTTACTATAGGTTCATAAACAAATAAATAAATATGCTATGTAAACAAGTGAAAAAGTAATACACATATTAATTAATAAATAGATTGAAATGAATAAATATATCAAGTTTATCATTTATCCTCCAAAGAACAAGACTAGTCTAAGGACGCTTGTTGTGTTTTGCTAGTATGTATCCCTTCAGCCACTTGTAGACGTTATCAAGGATTTTGTAACCCATTAATTTCCTCATGTATGAACTGTCCCCTGGCTTCTCCAGATCTAGTTTCACACAGTTTTGATTATCCATGGCTGCTATGAACTGGCTCCTGATGACTTCAGTCTGAGATATGAATCTCTCTGAGTCGCCAGTCAAATCATCTCGCTGAATCATTTGTTTCAGTTGTTGAAGGTATCCATCGATGGCACAGGAGGATCTAACGGCAGAGACACTCGTCACAGGCAGAATTATGTCTGTAATGGTCAAATTTAGTTGTGGGTCTTCTCCCTTGAAATTGTTGTTAACCTAATGAGAAGATACATTTAGGATTAAAGCACCATTTTACAGTCTTTCTTTTTCAGAGCTTATGTTTTCTTTCTTGTCTAATCATTTTACCAAATATTATGTATAGGCCTAAGCTCTTTTTCCATTATTTCACTTTTACACAATATAATAACCATGTCCATTGTTCATATTTCTTGAACTGCATTGTTGGTTAAGGGCTTGTAAGTAAGCATTTCCCAGTAAGGTCTACCTACACATGTTGTATTCAGCGCATGTGACAAATAACATTTGATGTCCACTACTTACATATTCTTTAAGCAGGTATTGTGTTTGAGATGCAAGCCAGTTCAGAGTTTGAATTTGGCCCATTGACCTTGAGGCAGTGCTGACGATCAACAATGTTGCAATGAAAGATATTGGTAGTCCTAAACAGAACTCACATAGAGAGATAGCAGTTCAACAATGAGGTAAATCAAATAACTATGAAAATCCTAATGCATTCCTTTTTTGGAATAGATTTGACTGACTACTACAAACGGGTGAACATTTGATGTCACTCTGCATGGCTTGTCCATTTTAATGAAATAAAAATGTATCTGAATCCACTTCCACATATCCTACCAAATCAGGATTTTAGAGATATTTTGTAAAGTCTATGAATTGCCCATGAATACTCTCTTAGATTTGTTTGTTTTTATTCTTTGTTAAAATAAAAAAAATAAACATTTTGTTTGCGGCAACTATATTATGTAGGTGACTGTGGTGTTAAGTGTCTTACCTCGAGTGAGATCCATGGCACAAGTTTCTGAAGATGTGTTAATGAGTGCTTGTCTAGTGATGTCTGACAGTTTTTGAATTAATGAGCCTAATTTCTATTTCAAACATGGAAATGTACCTACATGGAATTTTTTTGTTTCTGACTCCAATCCCATAATCTACTAAACAATCTTGTAGTAATTTTTCCTACCGCAGCCTAGTGTTTACCAGCAGACTTTGGTTTGCAAGTGGAAGGTGTCACTAGGTTACTACTTTCCTCCATAATCATTGCAAATGTGATGTTGATGAATCAGGTGATCAAACCAATGAGCATGGTTGAATAGTAATAACTTTGCATGTATTAGAAATAATGCATTGCATCCATGTCCACTAGAATATGAGAAATAGAAGGCAATTTAGAATAAAACCGCTCACAGAAAAAGTGCAATATGAGATGTGATCTTGCACATTCTGTAAAAAAAATCCTTCAAGGTTTAATTTCCCCATTAGTCACAAGTCCAGGTGATAACATTAACATGGAACACTTAGTGCCTTCAGAAAGTATTCACACCCCTTGACCTTTTCCACATTTTGTTGTGTTACAGTCTGAATTTAAAATAGATCAAATTAAAATGTTGTGTGACTGATCTACACACAATACCCCATAATGTCAAAGTGGAATGATGTTTTTAGAAATGTTTACAAGTGAAAAGCTGAAATGTATTGAGTCAACAAAACGGTTGAAAACATATTATGGCAAGCCTAAATAAATTCAGGAGTCAAAATGTGCTTGATTTTTAAATGACTACTCCATCTCTGTACCCCACACATACAATTATCTATAAGGTCCCTCAGGCGAGCAGTGAATTTCAACCACAACGACAAGGGTTTTCCAATGGGTCACAAAGGGCACCTATTGGTAGATTTTTTTTTTAACATAAGCAGACCATGCTCCCTTTAAGCATGGTGAAGTTAGTAATTACACTTTGGATGGTGTATCAATACACCCAGTCAGTACAGAGATACAGCTTCTCAGGGATTTCCCCATGAGGCCAATGGTGATTTTAAAACAGTTACAGAGTTTAATGGCTGTGATTGGAGATAACTGAGGATGGATCAACAACATTGTAGTTACTCCACCATACTAACATATATGACAGAGTGAAAAGAGAAAGCCTGTATACAATAAAAAATATTCAAAAACAGGCATCCTGTTTGCAATAAGGCATTAAAGTAATACAACGTTATGTCTGGGGCAAATACAACACATCACTGAGTATCACTCTTCATATTTTTAAGCATGGTGGTGGCTGCATCATGTTATGGGTATGCTTGTCAGAGGCAAGGACTAGGGAGTTTTTCAGGATAAAAATAAATGGAATATAGTTAAGCACAGGCGAAATCCTAGAGAAACTTTGTTCAGTTTGTTTTCCAACAGACACTGGGAGCCAAATTCAGCTTTCAGCAGGACAATAACCTAAAACACAAGGCCAAATATACACCGGAGTTGCTTACCATTGAATATTCCTGAGTGGCCCAGTTACAGTTTTGACTTAAATCAGCTTGAAAATCTATGGCAAGACTTGAAAATGGCTGTCTAGCAATAAATAACAACCAACGATATACTTGAAGAATTTTTTTGAAGAATAAATGGCAAATATTATACAATCCAGGCATACAAAGCTCTTAGATTTACCCTGAAAGACTCACAGCTGTAATCACTGCCTAAGGTGATTCAAAAAAATGTATTGACTCTGGGTTACTTGTCTAATCAATTAGTGTTTTATTTTCCCTTACATTTTTTTTAAATGTTAGAATTTTTCTTCCACTTTGACATTACGGAGTATTTTGTGTAGATCTTTGACAAGAAAATTACAATTAAATACATTTTTGTAACACAACAAAATGTGGACAAATTCAAGGGGTGTGAATACTTTTTGAAGACAATGTATATATCTTTAGACCATCTGTGTATGTGCCAAAGGAACTTCATTTAATAGTTCAGTGTACAGTGGCAAGAAAAAGTATGTGAACCCTTTGGAATTACCTGGATTTCTGCATAAATTGGTAATACAATTTTATCTGATCTTCATCTAAGTCACAACAATAGGCAAACACAGTGTGCTTAAACTAATAACACACAAATTATTGTATTTGTCTTGTCTATATTGAATACATCATTTAAATATTCACAATGTAGTTTAGAAAAAGTATGTGAACCCCTAGGCTAATGACTTCTCCAAAAGCTGATTGGAGTCAGGAGTCAGCTAACCTGGAGTCCAATCAATAAGACGAGATTGGAGATGTTGGTTAGAGCTGCCCTGCCCTATAAAAAAACACTCACAATATTTGAGTTTGCTATTCACAAGAAGCATTGCCTGATGTGAGCCATGACTCAAACAAAAGAGATCTCAGAAGACCTAAGATTAAGAATTGTCAATTTGCATGAAGCTGGAAAGGGTTACAAAAGTATCTCTAAAAGACTTGATGTTCATCAGTCCACAGTAAGACAAATTGTCTATAAATGGAGAAAGTTCAGCACTGTTGCTACTCTCCCTAGGAGTGGCCGTCCTGCAAAGATGACTGCAAGAGCACAGCGCAGAATGCTAAATGAGGTGAATAAGAATCCTAGAGTGTCAGCTAAAGACTTACAGAGATCTCTGGAACATGCTAACATCTCTGTTGACGAGTCTACGATACGTAAAACACTAAACAATAACGGTGTTAACGGGAGGACACCACGGAAGAAGCCACTGCTGTCCAAAAAAAACATTGCATGTCTGAAGTTTGCAAAAGTGCACCTGGATGTTCCACAGCGCTTCTGGCAAAATATTCTGTGGACAAATGAAACTAAAGTTGAGCTGTTTTGTAGGAACACACAACACTATGTGCGGAGAAAAAAAGGCACAGCACACCAACATCAAAACCTCACCCCAACTGTAAAGTATGGTGGAGGCAGCATCATGGTTTGGGGCTGCTTTGCTGCCTCATGGCCTGGACAGCTTGCTATCATCAACGGAAAAATGAATTCCCAAGTTTATCAAGACCTTTTGCAGGAGAATGTAAGGCTATCTGTCCGCCAATTGAAGCTCAACAGAAGGTGGGTGATGCAACAGGACAACGACCCAAAACACAGAAGTAAATCAACAACAAAATGGCTTCAACAGAAGAAAATATGCCTTCTGGAGTCCTGACCTCAACCCGATTTCAGATGCTGTGGCATGACCTTGAGCAGTTAACACCAGACATCCCAATAATATTGCTGAACTGAAACAGTTTTGTAAAGAGGAATGGTCCATAATTCCTCCTGACCGTTTTGCAAGTCTGATCCACAACTACAGAAAATGTTTGGTTGAGGTTATTGCTGCCAAAGGTGGATCAACCAGTTATTAAATCCAAGGGTTCACATACTTTTTACACCCTGCACTGTGAATGTTTACACGGTGTGTTCAATAAACACATGAAAATGTATAATTGTTTGTGTGTTATTAGTTTAAGCAGACTGTGGTGATCTATTGTTGTGACTTAGATGAAAATAAAACTCAATTTTATGACCAATTTATGCAGTAATCCAGGTAATTCCAAAGGGTTCACATACTGTTTCTTGCCACTGTACCTTCCCACAACAGGAAAGTGGTGTAATGTAGATCTCTGGTATGTGTTCTGTCAACTGTTGCCAGGCAACCTTTCAGAAGGCTCCACAGCCAAATGCAGCCAATTGATTGTAAACAAGCAACAGGGCCTTGAAAAAACAAGAAAAACAAAGCCATAATTCTACCAAAAACCCAAAAGTAAATTAGTTTGATGCAGTGGCTCTCACACCATTTTATGGGATTGATTTTCCCTTTAATGGGTCTGTTATTTTTTCTTTATCTACAACCCTAATCCTTTAGTATGGGCTCTCGGACACTTTCTTTGGCTGTGGAGGAGCAGCTTCGTAGCCTCTGCCTGAAGGACTTTCCATGTGGGCATGGCTGTTGGGTGAGTCCACAAGCCATTTATGTATGAAGCTTTTTTGGCCACACATCAGATCAGGTTGGTGCAAAAGAGGGCAGACAAACTTGTGTGATTTCACTCAAAGATCCCAAAGTCTCAATGGAATGGAATGGATGGGGCCAGAGCTATATATATATATATATATATATATATACACAGTGAGGGGAAAAAAGTATTTGATCCCCTGCTGATTTTGTACATTTGCCCACTGACAAAGAAATGATCAGTCTATAATTTTAATGGTAGGTTTATTTGAACAGTGAAAGACAGAATAACAACAAAAAAATCCAGAAAAACGCATGTCAAAAATGTTATAAAATGATTTGCATTTTAATGAGGGAAATAAGTATTTGACCCCTCTGCAAAACATGATTTAGTACTTGGTGGCAAAATCCTTGTTGGCAATCACAGAGGTCAGACGTTTCTTGTAGTTGGCCACCAGGTTTGCACACATCTCAGGAGGGATTTTGTCCCACTCCTCTTTGCAGATCTTCTCCAAGTTATTAAGGTTTTGAGGCTGATGTTTGGCAACTCGAACCTTCAGCTCCCTCCACAGATTTTCTATGGGATTAAGGTCTGGAGACTGGCTAGGCCACTCCAGGACCTTAATGTGCTTCTTCTTGAGCCACTCCTTTGTTGCCTCGGCCGTGTGTTTTGGGTCATTGTCATGCTGGAATACCCATCCACGACCCATTTTCAGTGCCCTGGCTGAGGGAAGGAGGTTCTCACCCAAGATATGACGGTACATGGCCCCGTCCATCGCCCCTTTGATGCGGAGAAGTTGTCCTGTCCCCTTAGCAGAAAAACACCCCCAAAGCATTTTTTCCACCTCCATGTTTGACGGTGGGGATGGTATTCTTGGGGTCATAGGCAGCATTCCTCCTCCTCCAAACACAGTCAGTTGAGTTGATGCTAAAGAGCTCCATTTTGGTCTCATCTGACCACAACACTTTCACCCAGTTGTCCTCTGAATCATTCAGATGTTCATTGGCAAACTTCAGACGGGCATGTATATGTGCTTTCTTGAGAAGGGGGACCTTGCGAGCGCTGCAGGATTTCAAATCCTTCACGAAGTAGTGTGTTACCAATTGTTTTCTTGGTGACTATGGTCCCAGCTGCCTTAAGATCATTGACAAGATCCTCCCGTGTAGTTCTGGGCTGATTCCTCACCGTTCTCATGATCATTGCAACTCCATGAGGTGAGATCTTGCATGGAGCCCCAGGCCGAGGGAGATTGACAGTTCTTTTGTGTTTCTTCCATTTGCGAATAATCGCACCAACTGTTGTCACCTTCTCACCAAGCTGCTTGGTGATGGTCTTGTAGCCCATTCCAGCCTTGTGTAGGTCTACAATCTTGTCCCTGACATCCTTGGAGAGCTCTTTGGTCTTAGCCATGGTGGAGAGTTTGGAATCTGATTGATTGATTGCTTCTGTGGACAGGTGTTTTTTATACAGGTAACAAGCTGAGATTAGGAGCACTCCCTTTAAGAGTGTGCTCCTAATCTCAGCTCGTTACCTGTATAAAAGACACCTGGGAACCAGAAATCTTTCTGATTGAGAGGGGGTCAAATACTTATTTCCCTCATTAAAATGCAAATCAATTTATAACATTTTTTACATGCGTTTGTCTGGATTTTTTTGTTGTTATTCTGTCTCTCACTGTTCAAATAAACCTACCATTAAAATTATAGACTGATAATTTCTTTGTCAGTGGGCAAATGTACAAAATCAGCAGGGGATCAAATACTTTTTTCCCTCACTGTATATATAGTACATGGCTCTTGATGGTGCCATCCAGCGAGCAAGGTCACCTCTTGGTGGTGGTTTCCAACTCTTTTCATGTACAAAGTAGTGGATATGAATGAGGTGGTACAAAATACCATTGATTAACAGAAATGGAATGCTTTTTACCTCAACGGCATGTTCCTGTGCTGTTGTGTTTAGAGCAAATCCAGAGGGAGTATCTTTGAGGAACAGAGTTGGGGCTACAGCGAGCAGGACGAGGGGAGAGAAGGTGCAGCCAAGGAGGAGGAGGAGGCCCTTATGGAGCACTTGACCAGTCCACTGTCCCCATGGCGACATGAGGGGTCATGGAGCCCCCAAGCCCCAACCCTGAGAGAGCTGTCCGTGCGAAAACCTGAACTTCTCCATGGCAACTTCATATTCAGCCACTTCAACACCCTACGTATTGTAGACAAGGGTGTGAGTATCTTAGCTGTCTGATAGCCAATGCTCACAAGCCTTGATTCATATGTTGAGCAATCTTTTGTCTCCAGTTTATATTACCAGCCTTTATATACCTGTCCTACTGAAATAAACAATTCATCCAACATTTTATTTTGTACAGTAATCGGCAATTATAGTAAGACGTGCCATCACTTTGAGCAGGACAGGCACAATACGAAAACAATGTGTGATGAATGCATTATTTGATAAGTCCCAGCAGTGTCGTCTCGCATTTTCAGGAAAAGACCAGCTATATAGAGGAAGACCGTCCCCCATATGTTCCTATCTATTTGAATGTGAATTCATACTGTCAGTGAATGGGTCTTTGTGTGTTCATCAGGTCTCCATAGTTGATGATGGCTTGCTCAGGTTCTCCAATCTAAGAGAGTTAGTGCTGAGTGCCAACAAAATTTCTGAACTACAAGCAGAGTACCTGCCCTGCACTTTACAAGTGAGTCACACAACACAGGGAGAGGAGGGGCTGTGACACATCAACCCATGTCTCATTGAATCCCACCACAGGGACACTCAGAGCGCCATTCATGTGCACTGAACTATAGTAGGAGGAGTGATTCTGTGGAGTTAGGGTTGAGCCGGGGTGTGGACATGAATCTAGGATGGGTTAGGGTTAGGGTTGAGCCGGGGTGTGGACATGAATCTAGGGTGGGTTAGGGTTGAACCGGGATGTGGACATGAAGCTAGGATGGGTTAGGGTTGAGCCGGGGTGTGGACATGAAGCTAGGATGGGTTAGGGTTAGGGTTGAGCCGGGGTGTGGACATGAAGGTAGGATGGGTTAGGGTTAGGGTTGAGCCGGGGTGTGGACATGAAGCTAGGGTGGGTTAGGGTTAGGGTTGAGCCGGGGTGTAGACATGAAGCTAGGGTGGGTTAGGGTTAGGGTTGAGCCGGGGTGTGGACATGAAGCTAGGATGGGTTAGGGTTGAGCCGGGGTGTGGACATGAATCTAGGGTGGGTTAGGGTTAGGGTTGAGCCGGGGTGTGGACATGAAGCTAGGATGGGTTAGGGTTAGGGTTGAGCCGGGGTGTGGACATGAATCTAGGGTGGGTTAGGGTTGAACCGGGATGTGGACATGAACCTAGGATGGGTTAGGGTTGAGCCGGGGTGTGGACATGAAGCTAGGGTGGGTTAGGGTTGAACCGGGATGTGGACATGAAGCTAGGGTGGGTTAGGGTTAGGGTTGAGCCGGGGTGTGGACATGAAGCTAGGATGGGTTAGGGTTAGGGTTGAGCCGGGGTGTGGACATGAAGCTAGGGTGGGTTAGGGTTAGGGTTGAGCCGGGGTGTGGACATGAAGCTAGGGTGGGTTAGGGTTAGGGTTGAGCCGGGGTGTGGACATGAAGCTAGGGTGGGTTAGGGTTGAGCCGGGATGTGGACATGAAGCTAGGATGGGTTAGGGTTGAGCCGGGGTGTGGACATGAATTTAGGGTAAGGAGTAGGGTCGGGGTTAGGGTTATAACTTTTAATATCATTGGGATGTTTTATGAACACTGATGCATATAGTGATCGTCTTTGATATCACTGCACAGTCCTTCAATTCAATGCATTTTATGCGTTCGTTTGAAAGGTTTTGGAGCTCTACGCCAACCAGGTTTCCAGCCTTAAAGGTCTCAGCAGCCAGCCTCTACCCTGCCTTCAGCATCTGGGTCTGGGCTGCAACAGGCTGGGTTCCCCCGCAGACATCCAGTACCTCACTGGAACTCTATGGTAAGTGCTCACACACAGGGCAAGTGACAAGCAGTACAATTTCAATACTCATCTGCACTTGCTCACAATCACCAGCAGATGACAACAGACTCTAGCATTAATAGGAAGGGACGTTACATGTCTTAGCGGTCATGTGAATAATAATAACTTTACATTTACATTTAAGTCATTTAGCAGACGCTCTTATCCAGAGCGACTTTAATTGTATAGCGCTTTTCAATTCAAGTAACAAAGTTATGCACATCATAAAATAATAAAATAAAAGTTCTAACAAAAGTAACCTTTGCGGGTGAAACGGAAGATCTTAGGAAAGGGGGATACCTAGTCAGTTGTACAACTGAATGCATTCAACTGAAATGTGTCTTCCACATTTAACCCAACCCCTCTGAATCAGAGAGGGGCGGGGGGCTGCCTTAATCGACATCCATGTCATCGGCGCCCAGGGAACAGTGTGTTAACAGCCTTGATCAGAACGACTGATTTTTACCTTTTGGTTACTGGCCCAACGCTCTACCCGAAACCTACCTGTCGCCCATCGATTAGGGCCACAACATATTATAGTTACTAAAATACTATTTTCATAAAAAATATTAACTAGCTATCATGTATATTTATTTAGTTGCTATACCATCTATTCCCAATATGAGAAACATACTTTTTTTTTACCATTGCTGTTCAGGTTGTTTGTGTGGTCAATCAAACATTGTTATGAGTGATGAAAAGGCAGATCCCATACATACAGAGGTAGTTCCACAGCTTCCTCTCACCAGTTGTCAGCTCAGCCCTTGCATTCTGACTCCCTCTTCAGGCCGCGGCTGGTATCTCTGGACCTGAGCTGGTCTGGCTTCCAAGGACAGCGGGCCCTTGTGGATGCCCTGGCCACCCTGCCTAGCCTGAGGACCTTGGTGCTGGAGGGCAACCCCCTTACCCTCACCCCTTCCTACCCAGGCTTCATCCTCGACAGCCTCCCGCGGCTGCTCTACCTGGATGCCACACGGGTCACACCGGATGATCACCATCGCTTTGAAGGCCTGGCCAAGATGAGAGGTTAAGCTATCAATCACCACACTATCACCACTGTCTTACATTATATAGTGTGACGACTACGTCTGCGCTGATCGGTTGAGGGATGAGCGTTGTGTAGGAGCGTTGTGTAGGAGTGTAGGACCTGACGTAACAATGCGCTAATCACAAGAATTATTTTTTTAGTTTTTTATTTCACCTTTATTTAACCAGGTAGTCCAGTTGAGAACAAGTTCTCATTTACAACTGCGACCTGGCAGTTGTAATGATAGTTGATCTGATTGTACATCGGATTCGCCAGGTATGAATCAGCACCCCTTACCTGTTCAATGATGTGGACACATAGTGTATTTTCATATTGAAGGAGCCTGCCTTACAGTGATTATTGACAGAACATTCTACTCACTAAACCAGTTATTATCTTCCTTTTTATCTCAGGCATTTCCCAGCAGTGTTCTCATCACTCTGTTAGGCCTGTGCATTTCATCATCAATGAGAGCCAAGTACCCTAGCTAAAAAATCAATTAGATTCAGCCGATCACATACAGTGCCTTCAGAAAGTATTCATACCGCTTTACTTATTTGACATTTTGTTGGGTTACAGACTGAATTCAAAAGACATTACAGCCTGAGATTAAATAGATTTTTTCTCACCCATCTTCACACAATACGGCATAATGACAAAGTGAAAACAGGGTTTTAGACATTTTTGAAAATGAAATTCAGAGTATACATAAGTATTCACATCCCCGAATCAAGACATGTTAGTCAGTACATGTTAGTCTTTTTGGGTAAGTCCAGAAGAGATTTGAACAACTGGATTGTACAATATTCGCACATTATTCTTAAGAAAATTATTCAAGCTCTGTCAATTTGGTTGTTGATCATTGCTTGACAGCCATTTTCAAGTCTTGCCATAGATTTTCAAGCCGATATAAGTCAAAACTGCAACTAGGCCACTCAGGAACATTCAATATCGTCTTGGTAAGCAGCTCCAGTGTTTATTTGACCTTGTGTTTTAGGTTATTGTCTTGCTGGAAGGTGAATTTGTCTTGCTGGAAGGTGAATTTCTCTCCCAGTGTCTGTTGGAAAGCAGACTGAACCAGGTTTTCCTCTAGGATTTTGCCTGTGCTTAGCTCTATTCCGTTTTTTTTTTCATCCAAAAAAACTCCTTAGTCCTTGCCGATGACAAGCATACCCATAACATGATGCAGCCACCACTATGCTTGAAAATATGAAGAGTGGTACCCAGTGATCTGTTGGATTTGCCCTAGGACATAAAGTTAATTTCTTTTGCAGTTTTACTTTTGTGCCTTATTGCAAACGTGTTTTGGAATATTTGTATTCTGTACAGGCTTCCTTCTTTTCACTCTGTCATTTAGGTTAGTATTGTGGAGTAAATACAATGTTGTTGATCCATCCTCAGTTTTCTCCTAGCACAGCCATTAAAGTCTGTAACTGTTTTAAAGCCACCATTGGCCTCATAGTGAAATCTGAGTGGTTTCCTTCCTCTTCGGCAACTGAGTTAGGAAGGACGCCTGTATCTTTGTAGTGACTGGGTGTATTGATACACCACCGAAAGTGTAATTAATAACTTCACCATGCTCAAAGGGATATTCAATGGATGAAATTCAATAGATGCCCTTCTTTGTAAGGCATAGGAAAACCTCCCTGTTTTTGCGGTTGAATCTGTGTTTGAAATTCACTGCTTGACTGAGGGACCTTACAGATAATTGTATGTATGGAGTAGTCAATCAAAAATCATGTTTAACACTATTATTGCACACATAGTGAGTCCGTGCAACTTATTATGTGACTTAGTCACATGTTTACCCTTAAACGTATTTAGACTTGCCATAACAAAGGGGTTGAATACTTATTGACTCAAGACATTTCAGCTTTACATTTTTTATTAATTTGTAAAAATGTGTAAAAACGTCATTCCACTTTGACATTATGGGGTATTGTGTGTAAGCTAGTGACACAATTTAAATGTAATCAATTTTAAATTCAAGCTGTTAACACAACAAAATGTGGAAAAAGTCAAGGGGTGTGAATACTATCTGAAGGCACTATATACAGTTGAAGTCGGAAGTTTACATACACCTTAACCAAATACATTTAAACTCAGTTTTTCACAATTCCTGACATTCAATCCTAGCAAACATTCCCTGTCTTAGGTCAGTTAGGATCACCACTTTATTTTAAGAATGTGAAATGTCAGAATAATAGTAGAGAGAATGATTTATTTCAGCTTTTATTTCTTTCATCATATTCCCAGTGGGTCAGAAGTTTACATACACTCAATTAGTATTTGGTAGCATTGCCTTTAAATTGTTTAACTTAGGTCAAATGTTTCGGGTAGCCTTCCACAAGCTTCCCACAATAAGTTGGGTGAATTTTGGCCCATTCCTCCTGACAGAGCTGGTGTAATCGAGTCAGGTTTGTAGGCCTCCTTGCTCGCTTTTTCAGTTCTGCCCACACATTTTCTATGGGATTGAGGTCAGGGCTTTGTGATGGCAACTCCAATACCTTGACTTTGTTGTCCTTAAGCCATTTTGCCACAACTTTGGAAGTATGCTTGGAGTCATTGTCCATTTGGAAGACCCACTTGCGACCAAGCTTTAACTTCCTGACTGATGTCTTGAGATGTTGCTTCAATATATCCACATAGTTTTCCTCATGATGCCATCTATTTTGTGAAGCGCACCAGTCCCTCCTGCAGCAAAGCACCGCCACAACATGATGCTTCCACCCCAGTGCTTCACGGTTGGGATGGTGTTCTTCGGCTTGCAAGCCTCCTCCTTTTTCCTCCAAACATAACGATGGTCATTATGGCCAAACAGTTCTATTTTTGTTTCATCAGACCAGAGGACATTTCTCCAAAAAGTATGATCTTTGTCCCCATGTGCAGTTGCAAACCGTAGTCTGGCTTTTTATGGCAGTGTTGGAGCAGTGGCTTCTTCCTTGCTGGGCGGCCTTTCAGGTTATGTCGATATAGGACTCGTTTTACTGTGGATATAGATACTTTTGTACCGGTTTCTTCACAAGGTCCTTTGCTGTTGTTCTGGGATTGATTAAAACTTTTCGCACCAAAGTACATTCATCTCTAGGAGATAAAACACGTCTCCTTCCTGAGCGGTATGACGGCTGTGTGGTCCCATGGTGTTTATACTTGCATACTATTGTTCGTACAGATGAACGTGGTACCTTCAGGCGTTTGGAAATTGCTCTAGGATGCTCTAGGAAATTGCTCTAGGATGAACTAGACTTGTCTACAATTTTTTTGAGGTCTTGGCTGATTTCTTTTGATTTTCCATGATGTCAAGCAAAGAGGCACTGAGTTGAAATAAGTTAAATAATATGTCTGTAAACAATTGTTGGAAAAATTACTTGTGTCATGCACACAGTAGATGTCCTAACTGAATTGCCAAAACTATAGTTTGTTTAACAAGAAATTTGTGGAGTGGTTGAAAAACGAGATTTAATGACTCCAACCTAAGTGCATGTAAACTTCCGACTTCAACTGTTGATAATGGAATTTATATCTTTAAGGTAATGACTAAAGGATTCCACCCTGAAATGTATAACTGTGTAAAGAATTAGAATTATAAGACTGTAATTCTCTAATGTGTGTGCATAGGACAAGTTAAGACTTTACTATTTAGCAATGTAAGTGAGACATTCAAGGAAAAGAGAAACTGTTAACAGACAACTTGTGACAGACAACTTGTGACCACTGTGAAACTGATAACACGAAGGAGGTCTCCCCACCCAGGGAGGGGAGAAACCGTTAGGCTTGCAGTAGATTATGTGACATGTGGCAGGATATGATAAGCAATGTATGTGTTGGAGAAGACTTGTAAACAGCATTGACAGTGTTAGAGAAGAGGAGGGGCATTTATAAGGGGTATGGTCTGACCGAATGTGAGGTATAAAAGGATATGTGCATTGTATCATTTTTTTTAGAGCTCTCTGAATAAAGAACTAACCTTTTGCAGACTCCTGGGACTTTGTCAAATTCTTCTATTAACCAGGGCCTTAAAACCTCTGGGGAATTGGTCAAAGCTTATAGTGAGTTGAGTTAATATCATTGGAACTAGAAATTATCGTGACAACTGTATCTCTGTATTATGCGTGTGGGAATACTTTGGAACAGATTTACAAAAATGAAATCACTTGGAGCTGATTTGCTGGTGTTTTTACAGTCTTTTATGTCCAACAAGTCAAATAATAAAACTTGGGGGGCCAAATAAAATCACCTTGGGAAAATGTATCAGCCTGCTTTTGAAGAGTAAGATGGTTATGTTCCATCCACAGACCAGATAGTGGACCAGGCCATGGCAACAGTGACAGTGCGAAGGATCAGGGGTGTCCCGGACCCACTGCTGACTGTGGATGAGAGTGTCCCTGAGTTCCCTGTGGTCAGCTACAGCTACTTTGTCAACTATGAGTTCCTCAGCCAATCACCCCCTGGCAACAAGGCATGATATCCCATTTTTCTGTTTAGTCATTCAACTTAATTGATTGTCATATTACAATCTAGTTATTGATTGGTCACAGCAGGCTGGCAGTGACACTGCATCCACATCTGATCCAATGGCACCCATAGCGGAGAAGATGGATGGGGGCATCGTTGGTATCTATCAGACACCAAAAGAGAACTGTGAGGAGGAAACAACCAACACTCCAAAACCAGACACCACAGCCAGGACAATGGAGAGTTTGGAAACGAACCATTGTTCCATTGATGGTAAGCAACTTTCAGTGCTTTCAGAAAGTATTCATACTCCTTGACTTATTCCGCATTTTGTTGTGTTACAGCCTGAATTCATAATGAATTAAACTGATTTTTTTTCTCTCACCCATCTACACACAACAACCCATAATGACAAAGTGAAAACATATTTTTTGAAATCTTTGCAAATTTATTGAAAATGAAATACAGAAATAATTCATTTACATATGTATTCAAACCCTTTTGCTATGACACTCCAAATTGAGCTCAGGTGCATCCAATTTCCTTTGATCATCCTTGAGATGTCACTTCAACTTGATTGGAGTCCACCTGTAGCTAATTCAATTATTTGGACATGATTTATAAAGAAACACACCTGTCTATATAAGGTCCCACAGTTGACAGTGCATGTCAGAGCCAAACTATACCATGAAGTCCAAGGAACTGTCCAAAGAGTGCCGAGATAGACTTGTGGTCATATATCTGGGGAAGGGTATAAAACAATTTCTAGAGTGTTGAAAGTTTCCAAGAACACAGTGGTCTCCATCATTAAGAAATTGAAAAAATATGGAACTACCCAGACTCTGCCTAGAGCTGGCCTTCTGAGCAAATGGGCAAGAAGAACCTTGGTCAGGGAGGTGACCAAGAACCCAATGACCATTCTGACAAAACTACAGAGTTCCTTGGCTGAGATAGGAGAACCTGCCTGAAGGAAATGTCTCTACGGCACTTCACCAATCTGGGCTTTATGGGAGAGTGGCTAGATGGAAGCCACTCCTGAGAAAAAGGCACATGACCGCACGCCTGGAGTTTGCGAGATCTCAGATCTTAAGGCAAATGATTCTGTGGTCTGATGAGACAAAAATGGAACCTTTTGGCCTGAATGCAAAGCGCTATGTCTGGAGAAAACCAGGCACAGCACATCACCCGACGAACACCATCCCTACAGTGAAGCATGGTGGTGGCAGTATCATGATATGGGGATGCTTTTCAGCGGCAGGGACTGGTAAGGATAGAAGAAACAATGAATGGAGCCAAATACAGGCAAATTCTTGATGAGAACCTGCTTCAGAGTGCAAACCAATTTAGACTGGGGCAAAGATTTACGTTCCAACAGGACAATGAGCCCAAGCATACAGCCAAAGCAATGCTGTAATTGCTTTGAGAATGTGAATAAGAATGTGAAAGTCCTTGAGTGGCCCAGCCAAAACCCAGACGTGAATCCCATTGTAAATCTGTGAAAAGACTTGATGATTGTTGCGCCCTATTTAACGTCACAGAGCTTGAGAAAATCTCAAAATCCAGATGTGCAAAGCTGATCCAAATGTACAGTGGGGGGAAAAAGTATTTGATCCCCTGCTGATTTTGTACGTTTGCCCACTTACAAAGAAATGATCAGTCTATAATTTTAATGGTAGGTTTATTTGAACAGTGAGAGACAGAATGACAACAAAAAAATCCAGAAAATGCATGTCAAAAATGTTATAAAATGATTTGTATTTTAATGAGGGAAATAAGTATTTGACCCCTCTGCAAAACATGACTTAGTACTTGGTGGCAAAACCCTTGTTGGCAATCACAGGGATAAGACATTTCTTGTAGTTTGCCACCAGGTTTGCACACATCTCAGGATGGATTTTGTCCCACTCCTCTTTGCAGATCTTCTCCAAGTCATTAAGGTTTCGAGGCTGACGTTTGGCAACTCGAACCTTCAGCTCCCTCCACAGATTTTCTATGGGATTAAGGTCTGGAGACTGGCTAGGCCACTCCAGGACCTTAATGTGCTTCTTCTTGAGCCACTCCTTTGTTGCCTTGGCCGTGTGTTTTGGGTCATTGTCATGCTGGAATACCCCTCCACGACCCATTTTCAATGCCCTGGCTGAGGGAAGGATGTTCTCACCCAAGATTTGACGGTACATGGCCCCGTCCATCGTCCCTTTGATGCGGTGAAGTTGTCCTGTCCCCTTAGCCGAAAAACACCCCCAAAGCATAATGTTTCCACCTCCATGTTTGACGGTGGAGGTGTTCTTGGGGTCATAGGCAGCATTCCTCCTCCTCCAAACACGGCGAGTTGAGTTGATGCCAAAGAGCTCCATTTTGGTCTCATCTGACCACAACACTTTCACCAGTTGTCCTCTGAATCATTCAGATGTTCATTGGCAAACTTCAGACGGGCATGTATATGTATTCTTGAGCAGGGGGACCTTGCAGGCGCTGCAGGATTTCAGTCATTCACGGCGTAGTGTGTTACCAATTGTTTTCTTGGTGACTATGGTCCCAGCTGCCTTGAGATCATTGACAAGATCCTCCCGTGTAGTTCTGGGCTGATTCCTCACCGTTCTCATGATCATTGCAACCCCACGAGGTGAGATCTTGTATGGAGCCCCAGGCCGAGGAATATTGACAGTTCTTTTGTGTTTCTTCCATTTGCGAATAATCGCACCAAATGTTGTCACCTTCTCACCAAGCTGCTTGGTGATGGTCTTGTAGCCCATTCCAGCCTTGTGTAGGTCTACAATCTTGTCCCTGACATCCTTGGAGAGCTCTTTGGTCTTGGCCATGGTGGAGAGTTTGGAATCTGATTGATTAATTGCTTCTGTGGACAGGTGTCTTTTTTACAGGTAACAAGCTGCGGTTAGGAGCACTCCCTTTAAGAGTGTGCTCCTAATCTCAGCTCGTTACCTGTATAAAAGACACCTGGGAGCCAGAAATCTTTCTGATTGAGAGGGGGTCAAATACTTATTTCCCTCATTAAAATGCAAATCAATTTATAACATTTTTGACATGTGTTTTTCTGGATATTTTTGTTGTTATTCTGTCTCTCACTGTTCAAATTAACCTACCATTAAAATTATAGACTGATCATTTCTCTATCAGTGGGAAAACGTACAAAATCAGCAGGGGATCAAATACTTTTTTCCCCCACTGTAACAGTTTAGCTTCCGTCCCTCTCCTCGCCCCTACCTGGGCTCGAACCAGGGACCCTCTACACACATTGACAACAGTCACCCTCGAAGCATCGTTACAGATCACACCACAAAAGCCGCGGCCCTTGCAGAGCAAGGGGAACAACTACTTCAAGGTCTCAGAGCGAGTGACGTCACCGATTTGAAACGCTATTAGTGCACACCCCGCTAACTAGCTAGCCATTTCACATCGGTTACACTCACCCCCCTTTTGACTTCCTCCTTTTCCGCAGCAACCAGTGATCCGGGTCAACAGCATCAATGTAACAGTTTAGCTTCCATCCCTCTCCTCGCCCCTACCTTGGCTCGAACCAGGGACCCTCTGCACACATTGACAACAGTCACCCTCGAAGCATCGTTACCCATCGCGCCGCAAAAGCCGCGGCCCTTGCAGAGCAAGGGGAACAACTACTTCAATGTCTCAGAGCGAGTGACGTCACCGATTGAAACGCTATTAGTGCGCACCCCGCTAACTAGCTAGCCATTTCACATCGGTTACACATACCCAAGATGACTCAAAACTGTAATCGCCGCCAAAGGTGCTTCTACAATGGTGTATGTATATGAAATATTTCTGTATTTCATTTTCAATAAATATGCAAAAGATTCTAAACATGTTTTCACTGTGTCATTATGGGGTATTGTGTGTGTGTGTGTATATGGGTGAGAGAAAAATAAAATGGATTAAATATATTTACATTTACATTTTTAGTCATTTAGCAGAGCGACTTACAGTAGTGAATGTATACATTTCATTAAAAAAAATTCCTTCCGTATATGTAGGCTGTAACACAACAAAATGTGTCAAAGGGTATGAGTACTTTAACTACCACACAGAAGGCTTCCTGAGCACTAGGCTTCCTGTATTTCAGGTTCTCATCATAAATTAAGGTAGTCTGATCATGATGATAAAACTTTTGCCAAGTATCAGAGAACACTATGCAGAGTTGTTAAGGGATATTGTTTCAGAAATGTTAACTGAATCTTGTTTTCTTACCTTCAGAGGAGTTGTATTTCCTCCAATTTTAATACAAGCTTTACAGAAAGCCCTGTGATGTGAAGATAGACTTCCAGTCATTGCGATAATGCTAGTTTGCATGGCTTGCTCAACTACCTTCAAACTGCACGCACAGACACAAAACTACTATCCATGAGTTCATCTGACTCTGGGTAAGTAGAAAATTATTACCAAAATCTCACACTATCCCTAGATTAATATTTGAGGGACGCAGGACCGTGCTTAGGATGCCTTTTAATTCGATTCCACTAGGTGATTCTTGAAACCTCCATCGCCTGATTGAGCTTTCACTGATCTCATCCTCTGTCATCTATAAAATCATTCTGTGTCTTTAGTTAGTAACAACTATTTCTCTCTCTCTCTCTCTCTCTCTCTCACTGCCCCCATTTTGCAGTGATAATGAACAGCACACATAAGCTGGCATGGGCAGAGTCCATGGACTATGACCACACAAGTGTGCATAGTGTTGGTGACCTGGGGTCCTTCAAGTCCTTTGTCCTTCGTGGGCTCTGGTTGACTGTGGAGGAGGAGAAGGTACAGAACAAAATAGACGCTCTGCACCATGCAAACAAAGACAGTTCACATACTCCCACACCCACATACTGAGTACTCTAGATGCATAGATTTATGTTTAGGTTGATGCATGGATGTCTTGTGAGGATTGAGTTATTGTTATCTGACTATTATTTGGCTTTTTTTTTAGGTCCTCTCATGGCCTGCCCCTTCAGGAGAACAGCCAATAACCAAATCTACAACAGAAAAGAAAGGGGGGAAAGAGGTGATGTTACACAATTTGTAATCTCTCATGGAAGTGACAAACCTTCACCAGAATTTTACTTCTGGGTAAACGAGCTTATACAATTTAACAGTCCTTATAGTCTGGTGATGGAAAAGCTCTCAACAATGTCATTTTTTCAGAGAGGTTAATAGTTTCACTTAACAGCTGATAAACCTTTTCCTTGTTAGTGGCACAGTATCACATGCCATAACCTGTTTTTCAGCATAGTCATGTAGAAGGTCATTGCTTCCTCATATACTTTATGTGGCTTTTGCATGTTTGTGGTTAACACAATGGGGGAGGGAAATTCACTTCCATGACACTCAAACTGGTCAAGTTACAGTACATCACATTTTTGAAATGGTTACAATCACTTACAAGCCATGGTAGTGTGAAAAAAACTTTCAGATACACTATTAAAAAAGCATAACCATTAATCTGACGAGATTACGTCCAGTAAGTCCATTTTGTTTGTTTTTTTTAATTAATTTTTTATTTCACCTTTATTTCACCAGGTAGACTAGTTGAGAACAAGTTGTCATTTACAACTGCGACCTGGCCAAGATAAAGCAAAGCAGTGCGACACGAACAACAACACAGAGTTACACATGGAATAAACAAACATACAGTCAATAACACAATAGAAAAAAGTTTATATACAGTGTGTGCAAATGAGGTAAGATAAGGGAGGTAAGGCAATAAATAGGCCATAGTGGCGAAATAATTACAATTTAGATATTAAACATTGGAGTGATAGATGTGCAGAAGATGAATGTGCAAGTAGAAATACTGGGGAGCAAAGGAGCAAAAAAATAAATAACTATGTGGATGAGGTAGTTGGATGGGCTATTTACAGATGGGCTATGTACAGGTGCAGTGATCTGTGAGCTGCTCTGACAACTGGTGCTTAAAGTTAGTGAGGGAGATATGGGTCTCCAGCTTCAGTGATTTTTGCAATTCGTTCCAGTCACTGGCAGCAGTGACCAGTGAAATATACCTGCTGGAGCGCGTGCTACGGGTGGGTGTTGCTATGGTGACCAGTGAGCTGAGATAAGGCGGGGCTTTACCTAGCAAAGACTTATAGATGACCTGTAGCCAGTGGGTTTGGCGACGAGTATGAAGCGAGGGCCAGCCAACGAGAGCATACAGGTCGCAGTGGTGGGAAGTATATGGGGCTTTGGTGACAAAACGGATGGCACTGTGATAGACTGCATCCAATTTGCTGAGTAGAGTGTTGGAGGCTATTTTGTAAATGCCATCGCCGAAATCAAGGATCGGCAAGATAGTCAGTTTTACGAGGGTATGTTTGCCAGCGTGAGTGAAGGATGGTTTGTTGCTAAATAGGAAGCTGATTCTATGTTTAATTTTGGATTGGAGATGCTTAATGTGAGTCTGGAAGGAGAGTTTACAGTCTAACCAGACACCTAGGTATTTGTAGTTATCCACATATTCTAAGTTGGAGCCGTCCAGAGTAGTGATGCTGGATGGGCGGGCAGGTGCGGGCAGCGATCGGTTGAAGAGCATGCATTTAGTTTTACTTGCATTTAAGAGCAGTTGGAGGCCACGGAAGGAGTGTTGTATGGCATTGAAGCTCGTCTGGAGGTTTGTTAACACAGTGTCCAAAGAAGGGCCAGAAGTATACAGAATGGTGTCGTCTGCGTAGAGGGGGATCAGAGAATCACCAGCAGCAAGAGCAACATCATTGATGTATACAGAGAAGAGAGTCGGCCCGAGAATTGAACCCTGTGGCACCCCCATAGAGACTGCCAGAGGTCCGGACAACAGGCCCTCCGATTTGACACACTGAACTCTATCAGAGAAGTAGTTGGTAAACCAGGCGAGGCAATCATTTGAGAAACCAAGGCTGTCGAGTCTGCCGATAAGAATGTGGTGATTGACAGAGTCGAAAGCCTTGGCAAGGTCGATGAAGACGGCTGCACAGTAATGTCTCTTATCAATGGCGGTTATGATGTCGTTTAGGACCTTGAGCGTGGCTGAGGTGCACCCATGACCAGCTCGGAAACCAGATTGCATAGCGGAGAAGTTCTGTGGGATTCGAAATGGTCGGTGATCTGTTTGTTAACTTGGCTTCGAAGACCTTAGAAAGGCAGGGTAGGATAGATATAGGTCTATAGCAGTTTGGGTCTAGAGTGTCTCCCCCCTTTGAAGAGGGGGATGACAGCGGCAGCTTTCCAATCTTTGGGGATCTCAGACGATACGAAAGAGAGGTTGAACAGCCTAGTAATAAGGGTTGCAACAATTTCGGCTGATCATTTTAGAAAGAGAGGGTCCAGATTGTCTAGCCCTGCTGATTTGTAGGAGTCCAGATTTTGCAGCTCTTTCAGAACATCAGCTATCTGGATTTGGGTTAAGAAGAAATGGGGAGGCTTGGGCAAGTTGCTGTGGGGGGTGCAGGGCTGTTGACCAGGGTAGGGGTAGCCAGGTGGAAAGCATGGCCAGCTGTAGAAAAATGCTTATTGAAATTCTCAATTATTGTGGATTTATCGGTGGTGACAGTGTTTCCTAGCCTCAATGCAGTGGGCAGCTGGGAGGACGTGCTCTTATTCTCCATGGACTTTACAGTGTCCCAGAACTTTTTGGAGTTTGTGCTGCAGGATGCAAATTTCTGTTTGATAAAGCTAGCCTTTGCTTTCCTAACTGCCTGTGTATATTGGTTCCTAACTTCCCTGAAAATGTGCATATTGTGGGAGCTATTTGATGCTAATGCCGTACGCCACAGGATGTTTTTGTGCTGGTCAAGGGCAGTCAGGTCTGGAGTGAACCATGGGCTATATCTGTAACGGGCTATATCTGTTGTTACAAATATCTATATTTGTAACAACGTAAGCTACCATTTCAGTCATCAGACGATTTTCTCTGCCTTTTTACAGTATGTAGTAATCCAACACATGATATGTCTAATGGAAACCTTTTATGAACGCATTTATGGTGACAGATTCGACTAGCACAAAATAAGTATTGTTTTGTCTATTGGACAGTGTGCGCGACCACCAAGCAACACTTGTTCCAACCAAAAATCAAAAGACAAGAAGAAGAAGAAAGACTCAATAATGGACCTGGTCCAGGACACTCCCATCAGAAGAACCCTGGGCTCGATCCATGTGCCACTACAGGACCTGGTGTCTGGTGATCAGAGAGTTGATGCCCTGTGCAACCTTGGGGTGCTGCTCACAGAGCAAAGCACCAGGGCCATGCCACCCCGAGATAAGGTACTCTGTAGCTTGTGACTCTCCTCTTTCTCTGCAAGCAAAGTACAACTATCAAAGTGAAAATATGTGCCAAAGTTGACACCAGAGCCCCCTTGCTCTACATGATCTATATTAAAGTATTGGGGCAATTCCACAGTACTGGAATTATGCTGAGACTTATTTTTCACTTTAAACAAAAACCATAGAACAGTGACTACTTTGAAGAATTTACACAGTAAATAAATGAAACATGTAGGTCTACTGGAAAAACTATGCAGATGCAAAGTATGGTAACAGAATTATGATAAAATCTACTTCAGTTTTATTCTGTTACCAAACATTGTATCTGCAGAGTTCTTCCTGTAAATGTACACTGCTCAAAAAAATAAAGGGAACACTTAAACAACACAATGTAACTCCAAGTCAATCACACTTCTGTGAAATCAAACTGTCCACTTAGGAAGCAACACTGATTGACAATAAATGTCACATGCTGTTGTGCAAATGGAATAGACAACAGGTGGAAATTATAGGCAATTAGCAAGACACCCCCAATAAAGGAGTGGTTCTGCAGGTGGGGACCACAGACAACTTCTCAGTTCCTATGCTTCCTGGCTGATGTTTTGGTCACTTTTGAATGCTGGCGGTGCTTTCACTCTAGTGGTAGCATGAGACGGAGTCTACAACCCACACAAGTGGATCAGGTAGTGCAGCTCATCCAGGATGGCACATCAATGCGAGCTGTGGCAAGAAGGTTTGCTGTGTCTGTCAGCGTAGTGTCCAGAGCATGGAGGCGCTACCAGGAGACAGGCCAGTACATCAGGAGACGTGGAGGAGGCCGTAGGAGGGCAACAACCCAGCAGCAGGACCGCTACCTCCGCCTTTGTGCAAGGAGGAGCAGGAGAAGCACTGCCAGAGCCCTGCAAAATGACCTCCAGCAGGCCACAAATGTGCATGTGTCTGCTCAAACGGTCAGAAACAGACTCCATGAGGGTGGTATGAGGGCCCGACGTCCACAGGTGGGGGTTGTGCTTACAGCCCAACACCGTGCAGGACGTTTGGCATTTGCCAGAGAACACCAAGATTGGCAAATTCGCCACTGGCGCCCTATGCTCTTCACAGATGAAAGCAGGTTCACACTGAGCACATGTGACAGACGTGACAGAGTCTGGAGACGCCGTGGAGAACGTTCTGCTGCCTGCAACATCCTCCAGCATGACCGGTTTGGCGGTGGGTCAGTCATGGTGTGGGCTGACATTTCTTTGGGGGGCCGAACAGCACTCCATGTGCTCGCCAGAGGTAGCCTGACTGCCATTAGGTACCGAGATGAGATCCTCAGACCCCTTGTGAGACCATATGCTGGTGCGGTTGGCCCTGGGTTCCTCCTAATGCAAGACAATGCTAGACCTCATGTGGCTGGAGTGTGTCAGCAGTTCCTGCAAGAGGAAGGCATTGATGCTACGGACTGGCCCGCCCGTTCCCCAGACCTGAATCCAATTGAGCACATCTCGGACATCATGTCTTGCTCCATCCACCAACGCCACGTTGCACCACAGACTGTCCAGGAGTTGGCGGATGCTTTAGTCCAGATCTGGGAGGAGATCCCTCAGGAGACCATCCGCCACCTCATCAGGAGCATGCCCAGGCGTTGTAGGGAGGTCATACAGGCACGTGGAGGCCACACACACTACTGAGCCTCATTTTGACTTGTTTTAAGGACATTACATCAAAGTTGGATCAGCCTGTAGTGTGGTTTTCCACTTTAATTTTGAGTGTGACTCCAAATCCAGACCTCCATGGGTTGATAAATTGGATTTCCATTGATTATTTTTGTGTTATTTTGTTGTCAGCACATTCAACTATGTAAAGAAAAAAGTATTTAATAAGATTATTTCTTTCATTCAGATCTAGGATGTGTTGTTTAAGTGTTCCCTTAATTTTTTTGAGCAGTATATTTTTGTGACATTTTCTGTGGAAATTATTAAAAGTAAACCTTGTACACAGAATTCTATGGTTTGTTAAACTTTGAAATCAATGGTTTTGATTTGGTATACATTTTAAAGTGAAAAATCTGAGTCTGTATTAAAAAGAAACAAACCATGGAATGAACCATGAAATTGCCCATTGTCATTTGTAAATGATCCATAAGAGACCTTGACAGAAATAAACAATTGTGGTCAAGGCAAATAAAGAGTCATGAATCTCTTCTAGTCAATAGAGATAGGCCTATACAGTGCATTCGGAAAGTATTCAGACCCCTTCACCTTTTCCACATTTTGTTACGTTACAGCCATATTCTAAAATGGATTACATCTTTTTTCCCCCCTACACTCAATACCCCATAATGACAAAGTGTAACAGTGTAGGTTCCGTCCCTCTCTTCGCCCCAACCTGGGCTCAAACCAGGGACCCTTGCACACATCAACAACTGACACCCACGAAGCATCGTTACCCATCGCGCCACAAAAGCCACGGCTTCTGCAACGCAAGGGGAACAACCACTTCAGGTCTCAGAGCGAGTGACGTCACCGATTGAAACGCTATTAGCGCGCACCACCGCTAACTAACTAGCCATTTCACATCGGTTACACTCACCCCCCTTTTGACCTCCTCCTTTTCCGCAGCAACCAATGATCCGGGTCAACAGCATCAATGTAACAGTGTAGGTCCCGTCCCTCTCTTCGCCCCAACCTGGGCTCGAACCAGGGACCCTTGCACACATCAACAACTGACACCCACGAATCATCGTTACCCATCGCGCCACAAAAGCCGCGGCTTCTGCAACGCGAGGGGAACAACCAATTCAGGTCTCAGAGCGAGTGACGTCACCGATTGAAACGCTATTAGCGCGCACCACCGCTAACTAACTAGCCATTTCACATCGGTTACAAAAGCAAAAACAGGTATTTAGAAATTTGTGCAAATGTATGAAGAACAGAAATACCTTTATTTACATAAGTATTCAGACCCTTTGCTATGAGACACAAAATTGAGCTCAGGTGCATCCTGTTTCCATTGATCATCCTTGAGATGTTTCTACAACTTGATTGGAGTCCACCTGTGGTAAATTCAATTGATTGGACATGATTTGGAAAGGCACACACCTGTCTATATAAGGTCCCACAGTTCACAGTGCATGTCAGAGCCGAAACCATGAAGTCCAAGGAACTGTTCAAAGAGCGCCGAGATAGACTTGTGGTTATATATCTGGGGAAGGGTATAAAACAATTTCTAGAGTGTTGAAAGTTTCCAAGAACACAGTGGTCTCCTTCATTAGAAAATTGAAAAGATATGGAACTACCCAGACTCTGCATAGAGCTGGCCTTCCGACCAAACTGAGCACAGTTTGGTCGCAACTGTGGGTTGACATACACTGTCAACCCACAGTTGGCAGTGCATGTCAGAGCAAAACCCATGCAATGAGGTCGAAGGAATTGTCTGTAGAGTTCTGAGACAGGATTGTGTCGAGGCACAGATCTAGGGAAGGGTACCAAAAAAATGTCTGCAGCATTGAAGGTCACCAAGATCACAGTGGCCTCCATCATTCTTAAATGGAAGAGGTTTGGAACCAACAAGACTCCTAGAGCTGGCCGCCCGGCCAAACTGAGCAATCGGGGGAGAGGGGCCTTGGTCAGGGAGGTGACCAAGAACCGATGCTCACTCTTACAGAACTCCAGAGTTCCTCTGTGGAGATGGGAGAACCTTCCAGAAGGACAACCATCTCTGCAGCACTCCACCAATCAGGCCTTTATGGTAGAATGGCCAGACGGAAGCCACTCCTCAGTAAAAGGCACACGATAGCCCGCTTGGAGTTTGCCAAAAGGCACCTAAAGGACTCGTAGACCATGAGAAACACGATTCTCTGGTCTGATGAAGCCAAGATTGAACTCTTTGGCCTGAATGTCAAGCATCACGTCTGGAGGAAACCAGGCACCGCTCATCACCTAGCCAAAACCATCCCTACGGTGAAGCATGGTGGTGGTAGCATCATGCTGTGGGGATGTTTTTCAGCGGCAGGGACCGGGAGACTAGTCAGGATTGAGGGAAAGATGAATGGAATAAAGTACATAGAGATCCATGATGAAAACCTGCTCCGGAGTGCAGGTTCACCTTCCAAAAGGACTACAACCCTAAACACACAGCCAAGACAACGCAGGAGTGGCTTTGGGACAAATCTCTGAATGTCCTTGAGTGGCCCAGCCAGAGCCCGGTCTTGAACCCGATTGAACATCTCTGGAGAGACCTGAAAATAGCTGTGCAGCAACGCTCCCCATCCAACCTGACAGAGCTTGAGAGGATCTGCAAATAAGAATGGGAAAAACTCCCCAAATATAGGCGCCAAGCTTGTAGCATCATACCCAAGAAGACTCAAAGCTGTAATCGCTGCCAAAGGTGCTTCAACAAAGTACTGAGTAAAGGGTCTGAATACTTATGTAAATGTCATATTTCAGTACATTTTTTATACATTTGCAAACATTTCTAAACACCTGTTTTTGCTTTGTCATTATGGGGTATTTTGTGTAGATTGATGAAGAAAAAAAACTCTTAAATCCATTTTAGAATAAGGATGTAGCGTAACAAAATGTGGAAAAGTCAAGAGGTCTGAATACTTTCCGAATGCACTGTACATGTATGACATGCTTTGTAATTTTCTGCAGGACCCAAGTAAGAAAGCCAAACATGACAAGAAGAAGGAGGACAAGAAAACTAAATCAAGTGCTGACAGTGCAGGGGGGCAGAAGAATGTTGCTCCACCCTCTAAAAGTGAGAAAAAATACATAGCAACTGTGTAGGCGTTGATCAGTTCTTAGGACAGTTTTACCTGGATGAAAAATAGAATACCTTAGCCTTGCTAGTTTCTAGAGAATAATATATTTGTGCAAGGGACACAATGTACGGGGGAAAAAATTACAATTCCACGTAAAATGGTACTAAATAAATTGTTCATAAGATTAAATATTTCCCTTCATACTTATAGGTAACGGAAAAGGATGGAAGGAAAGCGAGGCAGATTTCTGCATGGACGACAACTCTGCTCCCAGTCCAAACCAGTTCGAGTCAATGACTGTGGAGTTCACTGTGCATCTGGATAAATGGCATTCAGCCTCAGAAGCTCATCACCTGGTTCACCCATGATGAGCCATCAGCCCAGCTATTTTTATGAAGAAAAACAAAAAGTTGTCATGACAAATTTGGGGATTAAAACCAATTACGAACTCAAATTGGTCAAATGTATGATAATACAATGCACCCTTTTTGTACCTCATGTTCGTAGTAGCTATATCAAAATATTGGGAAATTCCATTTTCAAAAGTGCATGGATCTCATAGCAGGAACTGGACATAGTCTACAAAAGTCACAAGGAATGAAGAATATCCAAATGACAAAGCGCAAGGCACGCCCTTCAAGGTTATAGGATCAATTGGTGACAATACATGTAATGCAACTTCCCTTCAGGGCAGTGAGGTAACTTGAATTTAGTAGTCAATTCGCAACGATTTTTCAAGACAAATAGCATAACTTCTTAAAAACGCGGGTATAGTAGTATTTGTAAAGAATTATAACTGGATCAAGCAAATTATAAACGAAGTATTTCAGCAACAGGTGCGCACATTGATTGTGCATCCTTCCCGCTAAGGATTGTATGGTGGTAAATATGGAACAGCACTTCAGTTCCCCCCTGAAACTCACGTCCTAAGTAGGCTACAACTATTTTGATGGTCTCTTCGTCTTTGTTTTTAATATCAAGTAAGTGAATTAGTGTTTTATTGAAACTCTTTTTTTAATGGCTAAAAATAAAAATGTTTGAATAGGCGCATAAAAGATGAAAAAAATAAACCAAATATCTTGGGCTTGATAGGATCAATTATCAATTGTTAATCAATCACGCATTATATTGTATTTCCTTGTTTTATAATAAGTAAATACAGTCTAGTATAAAATAACTAGTGTAACTAGTATATCATTGACAAATAGTTTTGTGGTGTAGCCTAAACTATTATCAACTATTATCATAAGGTTCTTTAGGCTACACCTGAGTGCTGGAACATTATTGAGGTTTTTCAGTTTCTGTTTATAAAACACACAAGACATCTTGCTCTTAAAAGAAAATCTGAATTAAACAAAACTTAAATTGTAACTAAATCAAGTGAGTGTTGGACCCTGTTTCCTTTTTATAGGCCTATGGGAATCACAGGAGGTTGGTGGCACCTTAATTGGGGAGGACGGGCTCGTGGTAATGGCTGGAGCGGAATTGGTGGAATGGTTTCCAATACCATTCCATTTGCTCCATTCCAGCTATTATTATGAGCAGTCCTCTCCACTGATGGGAATTGCTTGTTGGCTTCGTTCAAGCACCCTGTTATTGCTTTACGAAATAAGCAACACAATCTCACATTCAATTAGTACAAATATGTACAAAAAGTATTTCAGCCGATTTTCTGCATTTCTGTGTGAAAATACACACATTTGTTGTGCGACTTAATTCGTAGGAAAAGACACACTTTTGTGTTACTTCATTTATAGGAAAATACTGTTTTGGGGGGCAAACATCTAAGCAATCTTTTTAAAGTTATTAGAGCGATGCATTTTGGGAAATGTTCTTTTACGCTGCCTTTTTATGTGTCCCACATAAAACAAACGTGTTAACAACCCAATATTGTTAATCAACCATGTTTTATTAATGCCAATGCTGTTTTCTATGCTTGTTTTTGCTTAATACTTGGGTATAATGGTGCTAAGCCGCGCAAAAACGCACAAAATCTGCTGAAATACTTTTTGTAGATATTTGCACGAATTGAGTGTGAGATTGTGTTGCAATAAGATAGAATAGGGCCGACATATGCAGCTTTTAACAAATGCAGTCTCTGCTAAAGCGGGAACATTGCCTTTAAATTTCAATTACGATGTAAAGCTGAACTTCTATGATGCGGATTGAATAGAGCCCCTAATTTACCTGTCTAGACACCCACTTGTTAAGCATAGCCTAGGTCCAATGTTGCATTCATAACCAAGTGGGAAACTCTTCTATCATCTAACTTTACCCACAATCTGACCTCTGACATCACCCACTAAGAAAATGACCTTGATAACAGCATTTTTGTCAGTTAAATTAAAAAACAAAACATTATTTATAAAAAACAATTTAAGAATATGGCTTTTGAACACTATGATTTGTTTACAAGCATAATAGCTGTAATTGTAGTTTATGGTTGACACAGCTTGTGGTCAATTAGCATCCAACTGGTATTTCCGACATCACAACTGGTAATTACCACCTTGCAGCACTACATATTCAAATCAAATCAAATTTATTTTTATATAGCCCTTCGTACATCAGCTGATATCTCAAAGTGCTGTACAGAAACCCAGCCTAAAACCCCAAACAGCAAGCAAAGCATGTGAAAGAAGCACGGTGGCTAGGAAAAACTCCCTAGAAAGGCCAAAAACCTAGGAAGAAACCTAGAGAGGAACCAGGCTATGAGGGGTGGCCAGTCCTCTTCTGGCTGTGCAGGGTGGATATTATAACAGAACATGGTCAAGATGTTAAAATGTTAAAATGTTCATAAATGACCAGCATGGTCAAATAATAATAATCATAGTAGTTGTCGAGGGTGCAACAAGCACGTCCGGTGAACAGGTCAGGGTTCCATAGCCGCAGGCAGAACAGTTGAAACTGGAGCAGCAGCACGGCCAGGTGGACTGGGGACAGCAAGGAGTCATCATACCAGGTAGTCCTGAGGCATGGTCCTAGGGCTCAGGTCCTCCGAGAGAAAGACAGAAAGAGAGAAAGAGAGAATTAGAGAGAGCATATTTAAATTCACACAGGACACCGGATAAGACAAGAGAAATGCTCCAGATGTAACAGTCTGACCCTAGCCCCCCGACACATAAACTACTGCAGCATAAATACTGGAGGCTGAGACAGGAGGGATCAGAAGACACTGTGGCCCCATCCGATGATACCCCCGGACAGGGCCAAACAGGCAGGATATAACCCCACCCACTTTGCCAAAGCACAGCCCCCACACCACTAGAGGGATGTCTCCAACCACCAACTTACCGTCCTAAGACAAGGCCGAGTATAGCCCACAACGATCTCCGCCATGGCACAACCCAAGGGGGGGCGCCAACCCAGACAGGAAGACCATGTCAGTGACTCAACCCACTCAAGTGACGCACCCCTCCCATGGACGGCATGGAAGAACACCAGTAAGCCAGTGACTCAGCCCCTGTAAAAGGGTTAGAAGCAGAGAATCCCAGTGGAAAGAGGGGAACCGGCAAGGCAGAGACAGCAAGGGCGGTTCGTTGCTCCAGCCTTTCCGTTCACCTTCACACTCCTGGGCCAGACTATACTTAATCATAGGACCTACTGAAGAGATAAGTCTTCAGTAAAGACTTAAAGGTTGAGACTGAGTCTGCGTCTCTCACATTGGTAGGCAGACCATTCCATAAAAATGGAGCTCTATAGGAGAAAGCCCTACCTCCAGCCATTTGCTTCGAAATTCTAGGGACAATTAGGAGGCCTGCGTCTTGTGACCGTAGCGTACGTGTAGGTATGTACGGCAGGACCAAATCGCAAAGATAGGTAGGAGCAAGCCCATGTAATGCTTTGTAGGTTAGCAGTAAAACCTTGAAATCGGCCCTTGCCTTAACAGGAAGCCAGTGTAGGGAGGCTAGCACTGGAGTAATATGATCAAATTTTTTGGTTCTAGTCAGGATTCTAGCAGCCGTATTTAGCACTAACTGAAGTTTATTTAGTGCTTTATCCGGGTAGCCGGAAAGTAGAGCATTGCAGTAGTCCAGCCTAGAAGTAACAAAAGCATGGATTAATTTTTCTGCGTCATTCCACAAACATGGTGTATTATTCTGTGGTGGAGAAAGCCCCAGAGGTAGACTGGGTGCCAGTCTGTTTGTGCCATCATGCCACTCCTTGTCATGGCAAACAGCTGACATGATAGCACAAACATACTGTATCTGGGACCAGGCTACCGCAGAGGCACAATTATGTGTGGCCTGCATACTTTTGGTATGACAATATAAGTTTGCCGTTTGTAGTCTATTGTAGGCCTACTACATATACCGGTAGATACAGTACATACTGAATGACGGCACAAACAGTAATTCTGTTACCAAACTTTGCATCTGCACTGTTCTTCAAGAAAAGGTGTTTTTGTAAAGTTTTCAGTGGAAATTGTTAAAAGTAGTCCTTGTGCATAGAGCTGTATGGTTTGCTTAACTTTGCAATCATTTGTTTGTCATACATTTTAAAATGTCACTCTATTACAGTGGAATTGCCCATATGCTACCAGTGCCAATTCGGTCTCCTTGTTGCTAAAACGTATTGTGCTTGCAATTCTTTTCAGAACCATGAGGATCCTCTTCAGAAACCTACGCCTCAGTAGATGGTCCATTGTCATTGGGACTGCGTTGGTGTCATTGATTGGTGTTATCTTTATGACGATTGACGTCAATGTCTCACTACCATATAGGGGAGAGCTCAGAGTGGGGCGTAAGGACCACACAGATTGGCATTGGAACACCTTTGCCTCCACCACACCACCGCTGGCACAGCCCACTGTGGATGTTTTCAAGTGCTCCCTCAATGACAGCATGCAGAATATTCCGTCCTCTGTCCCACCTCCCCACCGTAACTTCCTCATGTACAAACACTGCAGGACATTCCCCCGCCTGCTGTCTCCAACACCCTGTGAGAATGACCTTTTTCTCCTGCTGGCCATAAAGTCCACAGCCATCCAGGTGGATCGCAGGATTGCGCTCCGGAGCACTTGGGGGAAGAGGGGATATGTTCAGGGTAAAAGGGTGAAACTGTTGTTCTTAGTAGGTAAATCGTTAGACAGAATACAGGGATTCCTGCTGCAGCAGCTACTGGAGTGGGAGAGCAGGCAGTTTGGGGACATCCTGCAGTGGGATTTTGAGGACAGTTTTTTCAACCTGACCCTGAAGGAGGTCCACTTCCTGAACTGGTTCACCTTGGAGTGCCAGTGGGCCCACTATGTGTTCAAAGGGGACGATGACGTTTTTGTTCACACCAGCAATCTGGTTGAATATGTTAAAGGCCACAAGCCCTCTGAGCAACTGTTCGCTGGTGACATAATTTCAAGAGCCTATCCAATCCGGCTCAACCAATGGAAGTACTTCATACCAGAGGAGATGTACCCCAACAAGCCATATCCTCCATACGCTGGTGGTGGGGGCTACCTGATGTCACGTCAGACTGTGCTGAGCCTGGGAGTGGCAGTGTCCAGCACTGACCTCTTCCCCATTGATGATGTCTTTGTGGGCATGTGCCTGCAGAAGATTAATGTCACGCTGACACACCACTCTGGCTTCAGGACCTTTGGGTTCCATCAGGTGGTGTCACACTTCAACCCCTGCATTTACAGGGAGATTATGCTGGTGCACAAACTGAATCCCACTGAGATGTGGACCATGTGGTCTCTACTGCAGGACACAAAGCTGAAGTGCTTTAGATTAAGGATATGAGGCATCAGGTGTTGTGTGTATCTTTCTGTACTTGTCTGTCTCTCTACTGTAAAATAGGCATTCCTTTCATAGAGAAATTATCCTTATAAATGGTCAAAAATAGCTTCCTTTCCTTCCTCCATATTAATATTTGAAGTATTCTGACATATTGGCTTTACTGTGTATTCAGTTCAGCAAAGATGGTGTACGATCCCTACGGAGATTTGACACTTATGACAAGGACGTTTCTAGAATGTTTCTTGGGTTCTAGAAAGGTCGAACAGAAGCTTTAAAAACAGGTCTAGTGGTTTACAGAGGTACTGATGGTTAACAAACTTAACAGGTCTCGTGTGCTGTGGGGGGAGGGGGAGCTGTGGTGTAGAATTATTAGACACAATAAATTGTTTGAGGGAGCAGTGATTAAAACTTGTCTTCTATAGCTGAAATCTGTGGATTGTAAATGTATATTTAAATGTGACGTCATAATGCTTTCTGAAACATGTGGTCATTTCCAGGGTTTTGTCAGTTTCTATTCAGATGAACTTTATTGCATAGCAGAGCCAGTACTTTCTTATGAGGAAGTAGTTTGTGTAAAGAAAATATAAGAGAACAAAATTTAAATAAATACTGTATTATGAAATGTGTTTGAAGGGTAATTTCATGTGAGCTCCTGCAAATGTTTTGAGACACAAACTTTTAAAATGTGTCCATAAATTTCATTTATTTTTGTACAGATATTCAACGTTTAAAAAGTTAGGTACAAAAATGCATGAGCATTATACCATCTCTTTACAATATTGTATCCTCTTAAATTATAATTGAATTATGCAATGTTCTTGTAAAGGCCATTTAAAAAAGATCCAAGGATTTTAAGAGAGGAGATAAAGTGTATGCAGTCCTTTAGGTTTGTTTAGCGGTTTCAACCTGGACCACGATCCCACTATCCCATTCGGCCGAGGTCAGGTGTTTTTTACTGAAAGTCAACCAGCGTTGGGTTTCACTGTTCCAACTGTTCCAGGCAGCAGGAGCCAGCCATGTCCCTCTGCATACCTTTCCACCACACAATTATCACACAGACAGATTGACAAGGCAACCTTTTTCAAAGTGTGTCCAATCGTAAAGAAGATAACTACAGCCTCTCAACTTTGTAATCTGAAGAGGCATGTAAATTTGTGCAGCTCACCACTTCCTTGTGGGTGGCACCTGTTTTTCAGCAGTCATGCAAAATGTGATAGAATCTTTGTAAAAAAATATTTATTTCACCTTTATTTAACCAGGTAGGCTAGTTGAGAACAAGTTCTCATTTACAACTGCGACCTGGCCAAGATAAAGCGTAGCAAATCGACACATACAATAACACAGAGTTACACATGGAATAAACAAAACATACAGTAAATAATACAGTAGAACAAAAGAAAACAAAAAGTCTATATACAGTGAGTGCAAATGAGATAAGTTAAGACAATAAATAGGCCATGGTGGCGAAGTAATTACAATATAGCAATTAAACACTGGAATGGTAGATGTGCAGAAGATGAATGTGCAAGTAGAGATACTGGGGTGCAAAGGAGCAAGATAAATAAATAAATACAGTATGGGGATGAGGTAGGTAGATAGATGGGCTGTTTACAGATGGGCTATGTACAGGTGCAGTGATCTGTGAGCTGCTCTGACAGCTGGTGCTTAAAGCTAGTGAGGGAGATATGAGTCTCCAGCTTCAGAGATTTTTGCAGTTTGTTCCAGTCATTGGCAGCAGAGAACTGGAAGGAAAGATGACCAAAGGAGGAATTGGCTTTTGGGGTGACCAGTGAGATATACCTGCAGGAGCACGTGCTACGGGTGGGTGCTGCTATGGTGACCAGTGAGCTGAGATAAGGCGGGGCTTTACCTAGCAGAGACTTGTAGATAACCTGTAGCCAATGGGTTTGGCGGCAAGTATGAAGCGAAGGCCAACCAAAGAGAGCGTACAGGTCGCAATGGTGGGTAGTGTATGGGGCTTTGGTGACAAAACGGATGGCACTTTGATAGACTGCATCCAGTTTGTTGAGTAGAGTGTTGGAGGCTATTTTGTAAATGACATCGCCGAAGTCAAGGATCGGCAAGATAGTCAGTTTTACGAGGGTATGTTTGGCAGCGTGAGTGAAGGATGGTTTGTTGCTAAATAGGAAGCTGATTCTATGTTTAATTTTGGATTGGAGATGCTTAATGTGAGTCTGGAAGGAGAGTTTACAGTCTAACCAGACACCTAGGTATTTGTAGTTATCCACATATTCTAAGTTGGAGCCGTCCAGAGTAGTGATGCTGGATGGGCGGGCAGGTGCAGGCAGCGATCGGTTGAAGAGCATGCATTTAGTTTTACTTGCATTTAAGAGCAGTTGGAGGCCACAGAAGGAGTGTTGTATGGCATTGAAGCCCGTCTGGAGGTTTGTTAACACAGTGTCCAAAGAAGGGCCAGAAGTATACAGAATGGTGTCGTCTGCGTAGAGGTGGATCAGAGAATCACCAGCAGCAAGAGCAACATCATTGATGTATACAGAGAAAAGAGTTGGCCCGAGAATTGAACCCTGTGGCACCCCCATAGAGACTGCCAGAGGTCCGGGCAACAGGCCCTCCGATTTGACACACTGAACTCTATCAGAGAAGTAGTTGGTAAACCAGGCGAGGCAATCATTTGAGAAACCAAGGCTGTCGAGTCTGCCGATAAGAATGTGGTGATTGACAGAGTCGAAAGCCTTGGCAAGGTCGATGAAGACGGCTGCACAGTAATGTCTCTTATCAATGGCGGTTATGATGTCGTTTAGGACCTTGAGCGTGGCTGAGGTGCACCCATGACCAGCTCGGAAACCAGATTGCATAGCGGAGAAGTTCTGTGGGATTCGAAATGGTCGGTGATCTGTTTGTTAACTTGGCTTCGAAGACCTTAGAAAGGCAGGGTAGGATAGATATAGGTCTGTAGCAGTTTGGGTCTAGAGTGTCTCCCCCCTTTGAAGAGGGGGATGACTGCGGCAGCTTTCCAATCTTTGGGGATCTCAGACGATACGAAAGAGAGGTTGAACAGGCTAGTAATAGGGGTTGCAACAATTTCGGCAGATCATTTTAGAGAGGGTCCAGATCGTCTAGCCGGGCTGATTTGTATGGGTCCAGATTTTGCAGCTCTTTCAGGACATCAGTTATCTGGATTTGGGTGAAGGAGAAATGGTGGGGGCTTTTGCGGGTTGCTGTGGAGGGTGCCGGGCAGTTGACCGGGGTAGGGGTGGCTACCCCGGTGGAAAGCATGGCCAGCCGTAGAGAAATGCTTATTGAAATTCTCAATTATTGTGGATTTATTGGTGGAAACAGTGTTTCCTAGCCTCAGAGCAGTGGGCAGCTGGGAGGAGGTGCTCTTATCCTCCATGGACTTTACAGTGTCCCAGAACTTTTTTGAGTTAGTACTACAGGATGCACATTTCTGTTTGAAAAAGCTAGCCTTAGCTTTTATAACTGCCTGTGTATATTTGTTCCTAACTTCCCTGAAAAGTTGCATATCACGGGGGCTTTCGATGCTAATGCAGAACGCCACAGGATGTTTTTGTGCTGATCAAGGGCAGACTGGTCTGGAGTGAACTAAGGACTATATCTATTCCTGGTTCTAAATTTTTTTAGTGGGGCATGCTTATTTAAGATGGTGAGGAAGGCACTTTTAAAGAATAGCCAGGCATCATCTACTGACGGGATAAGGTCAATGTCATTCCAGGATACACCGGCCAGGTCAATTAGAAAGGCCTGCTTGCAGAAGTGTTTTAGGGAGTGTTTGACAGTGATGAGGGGTGGTCGTTTGGTCGCAGACCCATTACGGATGCAGGCAATGAGGCAGTGATCGCTGAGATCTTGATTGAAAACAGCAGAGGTGTATTTAGAGGGTGAGTTAGTTAGGATGACATCTATGAGGGTGCCCGTGTTTACGGATTTGGGGTTGTACCTGGTAGGTTCATTGATAATTTGTGTGAGATTGAGGGCATCAAGCTTAGATTGTAGGATGGCCAGGGTGTTAAGCATGTCAATGTACTGAATGTAGTTGAAAAGGTGGCTGTTCTCTGTTTGTATACTGAACAAAAATCTAAACGCAACATGTTACAATTTAAACGATTTTACTGCGATACAGTTCATGTAAGGAAATAAGTAAATTTAAATCAATTCATTAGGCCCTAATCTATGGATTTCACTTGACTGGGAATACAGGTATGAATCTGTTGGTCACATATACCTTTAAAAAAAAAGGTAGGGGCAAGGATCAGAAAACCAGTCAGAATCTGGTTTGACCACCATTTGCCTCATGCAGCGCGACACATCTCCTTTGCATAGAGTTGATCAGGCTTTTGATTGTGGCCTGTGGAATGTTGTCCCACTCCTCTTCAATGGCTGTCCGAAGTTGCTGTTATTGGCGGGAACTGGAACACTCTGTTGTACACATCGAGCCAGAGCATCCCAAACACGCTCAATGGGTGACATGTCTGGTGAGTATGCAGGCCATGGAAGAACTGGGCCATTTTTCAGCTACCAGGAATTGTGTACAGATCCTTGCGACATGGGGCCGTGCATTATCATGCTCGCCCACACGACGCCATACATGTGGTCTGCGGTTGTGAGGCCGGTTGGATGAACTGCCAAATTCTCTAAAACAATGTTGGAGGTGGAATCTTTATTCTTGAACTTATTTAGGCTTGCCATAAGAAAAAGTTTGAATACTTATTGACTAAAGACATGTTGGATTTTCATTTTTTATTAATTTGTAAACATTTCTGAAAACATAATTCCACTTTGACATTATGGGGTATTGTGTGTAGATCAGTGACACAAAATCTAAATGTTATCAATTTTAAATTCAGGCTGTAACACAAGTGGAAAACAGGTATTTCCGATGTCACAATTGGTAATTACCACCATTCCACTTGGTTATGAATGCAGAATGACATTCTCCACAAACATGGTGTATTATTCTGTGGTGGAGAAAGCCCCAGAGGTAGATTGGGCACCAGTCTGTTTGTGCCATCATGCCACTCCTTGTCATGGCAAACACCTGACATGATAGCACAAACATATCTGGCACTAGGCTACCCCAGAGGCACAATTATGTGTGAACTGCTTACTTTTGGTATGACAAAATAAGTTTGCCGCTTGAAGCCTATTGTAGGCCTATTTCATATACGAGCAATTTCACAGTAAAATGGTAACACTGACTCAAATCAAATGCTATTTACCACATGCGCCGAATACAACGGGTGTAGACTTTACTGTGAAACGCTTGTTAAAGAGCCCTTCCCAACAATGCAGAGTGAAAAAAATAAGATTTAAAAAAAATTGGAACACAAGAGGAAGAAAATACACAAGTAGGAAGCTACAGAATATACAGGGAGTACCAGATCAATGTGCAGGCGTATGAGTTATTTGGGGTAGATACAGTGCCTTCAGATAGTCTTTACACTCCTTGACTTTTTACACACTTTGTTGTGTTACAGTCTGAATTTAAAATTGATTAAAATGGTCACTGGCCTACACACAGAGTGTGATTTACCCCATAATGTCAAACTGGATTTATGTTTTTCAACATTTTTACAAGGTAATTACAAATGAAAAGCTGAAATGTCTTGAGTCAATAAGTATTGACCCCTTTTGTTATGGCAAGGCTAAATAAGTTCAGGAGTAAAAATGTGCTTAAGTCATAGTTACTGTGACAGTGACATGTTTTTGACCCACCTAGCTATCTTAAGATGAATGCACTAATTGTAAGTCGCTCTGGACAAGAGAATCTGCTAAATGACTCATATTTAAAAAATGAAATAATGTTGCATGGACTCACTCTGTGTGCAATTTAGTGTTTAACATGATTTTTGAATGACTACTTCATCTCTGTACTCCGCACATACACTTATCTGTAAGGTCCCTCTGTCGAGCAGTGAATTTCAAACACAGATACAACCACAAAGACCAGGGAGGTTTTCCAATGTCTCGCAAAGAAGGGCACATATTGATAGATGGGTAAAACATTTAAAAAGTAGACATTGAATATCCCTTTGAGCATGGTGAAGTTATTAATTACACCTTGGATGGTGTATCAATACACCCCGTCACTACAAAGATACAGGCGCCCTTCCTAAGTCCGTTGCTCGAGAGGAAGTAAACCGCTCAGGGATTTCACCATGCGGTCAATGGTGACTTTAAAACAGTTACATAGTGATAGGAGAAAACTGAGGATGGATCAACAACATTGTAGTCACTCCACAATACTGACCTAATTTACAGAATGAAAAGAAGCAAGCCTGTACAGCAACAACGCACAAGGAAGTAATACTGCAAATAATGTGGCAAAGCAATGAACTTTCTGTCCTGAATACAAAGTGTTGTGTTTGGGGCAAATCCAATCCAACACATTACTGAGTACCACTCTCCATATTTTCAAGCATAGTAGTACAGTAGCTGGATCATGTTAAGAGTATGCTTGTAATTGTTTAGGACTGGTGAGTTTTTCATGAAAATAAAGAAATTGAATGGAGCTAAGCACAGGCAAAATCCTAGAGAAAGACCTGGTTCAGTATGCTTTCCACCAAACACTGGGAGAAGATTTCACCTTTAACCTAAAACACAAGACCAAATCTACACTGGAGTTGCTTACCAAGAAAACAGTGAATGTTCCTGAGTGGCCAGTTTTGCAGTTATACCTTAAATATACTTGAAAATCTATGGCAAGACCTGAAAATGATTGTCTAGCAATGATCAACAACCAATTTGACAGTGCTTGAAGAATTTTGAAAAGAATAATGGGCAAATGTTGAACAATCCAGGTGTGGAAACCTCTTAGAGACTGACAGCTGTAATCAATGCCAAAGGTGCTTCTACAAAGTATTGACTCAGGGATGTGAATACTTACAGTACCAGTCAAAGGTTTGGACACACCTACTCATTCAAGGGTTTTTCTTTATTTTTTACGAGCAACGTACATTAGACCGGTGGAAATCTGTCCTTTGGTCCGATGATTCAAAATGAGATTTTTGGTGTCTTTGTGGGATACATTGTAGGTGAACGGATGATCTCCGCATGTGTGGATCCCACCGTGATGCATGGAGGAGGTGGTGTGGGGGTGCTTTGCTGGTGACAATGTCTGTGATTTATTTAGAATTCAAGGCACACTTAACCAGCATGGCTACCATAGCATTCTGCAGTGATACTTGGGCTTAGTGGGACTATCATTTGTTTTTCAACAGGACAATGACCCAACATACCTCCAGGCTGTGTAAGAGCTATTTGACCAAGGAGAGTGATGGAGTGCTGCATCAGATGACCTAGCCTCCACAATCACCCGACCTCAACCCAATTGAGATGGTTTGGGATGAGTTGGACTGCAGAGTGAAGGAAAAGCAGCCAACAAGTGCCCAGCATATGTGGGAACTCCTTCAAGACTGTTGGAAAAGCATTCCAGGTGAAGGTGGTTGAGAGAATGCCAAGCGTGTGCAAAGCTGTCATCAAGGCAAGGGTGGTTACTTTGAAGAATCTCAAATATAACATATATTTTGATTTAACACTTTTTTGGTTACTACAAGATTCCATGTGTTATTTCATAGTTTTGATGTCTTCACTATTATTCTACAATGTAGAAAATAGTGAAAATAAAGAAAAACCCTTGAATGAGTAGGTGTGTTTAAACCTTTGACTGGTACTGTATATAGTGTGTATATATATATAGTCTTGTGAGTGAGGCAGTCAGTGCAAGATAGGGTAAATGCGGACAGTCACGGTAAACATTTAATTAACAGACTCCATTTTTGGTTTAAGATGCATATTGAACAAAAATCAATGATTGCAAAGTTACACAAACCATACTTTTAACAATTTCAACAAACTTTACAAAAACATCTACTTGAAGAACAATACAGATCCAAAGTTTGGTAACAGAATCAGTGGCGGTTCTAGACCATTTCAACTGGGGGGGGGGGGGGCAAGCTGGGGCCAGTTGTACTGTTAGAGGGGCCAGTTACATTAATAACAGATGTAAAAAAAGAATAACAAAAATGTATGTAAAAATTATTTCATACTCCACATTTAGGGGGGCCACAAGGGGGTCCAAAATTGTTTTCACAGGGGCACTGGCCCCCCCTTCTGTTACCAAACGTTTTGGTAAAATTCTCAGTGGAAATTGTTAAAAGTACATTAGTCCTTGTGCATAGAGTTGTATGGTTTGTGCTGAGCCTGGGAGTGGCAGTGTCCAGCACTGACCTCTTCCCCATTGATGATGTCTTTGTGGGCATGTGCCTGCAGAAGATTAATGTCACGCTGACACACCACTCTGGCTTCAGGACCTTTGGGTTCCATCAGGTGGTGTCACACTTCAACCCCTGCATTTACAGGGAGATTATGCTGGTGCACAAACTGAATCCCACCAAGATGTGGACCATGTGGTCTCTACTGCAGGACACAAAGCTGAAGTGCTTTAGATTAAGGATATGAGGCATCAGGTGTTGTGTGTATCTTTCTGTACTTGTCTGTCTCGCTACTGTAAAATAAGCATTCCTTTCATAGAGAAATTATCTTTATAAATGGTCAAAAGTAAGGTCCTTTCACATGAGCTCCTGCAAAAAACTTTTTTAATTCATCCATAAATTTCATTTATTTTTGTACAGATATTCAACATTCAAAAAGTTAGGTACAGAAATTCATAAGCATTATACCATCTGTTTACAATATTTTATTCTCTTAAATGATAATTTAATTAAGCAATGTTCTTGTAAAGGCCACTTAAAAAAGATCCAAGGATTTTAAACAGAAATAAAGTGTATGCAGTCCTTTAGGTTTGTTTAGCGGTTTCAACCTTGACCACGATCCCACTCGGCCGAGGTCAGGTGTTTTTTACTGAAAGTCAACCAGCGTTGGGTTTCACTGTTCCAACAGTTCCAGGCAGCAGGAGCCAGCCATGTCCCTCTGCATACCTTTCCACCACACAATTATCACACAAGGTAACCTTTTTCAAAGTCCAAAAGTATGCTCAAGCTTAAATAAATAAACTATAGCCTCTCATCTTATGCACACTGAAGAGGACAGCAACAAACCGTGGATTTGTTTTCAACACAAGTTCTTTACAATTCCCAATTAAAACCTTTTATCACAATACATATGCATTCCTGCCCCTTTTACCAGTCAATGATGTGAACATAGTGTGAGTGGGGATAATTACGTTTATTGTTTTGAAAAAACATTCTCCCATAAGAGCGCTTAGGGGCTTGAGCAAGAGACTTTCTCCACACAAACAAACAAACAAACAAACAAACATGTGGACAAACCCATACAGCAGAGTACTCCATGTGAATTTGATTTATGTGCAAAAGTTGAGATTGTGCCAAAGATGGTTCTCGAAGGCTTTAGATTAGAAGGTCTGGTCGTCGTTACAGGAGTCAGTCCAGTGGCCAAAGGCCTCACAGATGTCACAATAAGCTCTCTCCTCATCCTTACTGCCGTGGTAGGTGGTGTGGAGTGGGGAGTCCGGCATCTGCATCTGAGTGGGACATTCTTCTGTATCATGGAGGTCGAAGCAGTCACATATGTCACAGAAGAGCCTGGGTGGGACCTTCTTTTTGGAGGGGCCTTTGTTAAAACCGCTGAGAAGATGGTGGGAGACATACAGGGTCAGGGTGTGAGCATGTACATCAAACTAGACAAATGGAAAAGTACTTTACGGGGGAGGGGACAAACTAAGACTGATGAAATGTTAAGATCGAAATAATGCTTCATGCTCTGAACTAGCTTCATGAAATTAACAAAAAATTAAAAAGCATGAGGTTAGTGTGGGCTTTAACTTGTCTGACTCAGGGTTACAGTTTAAGAGCATCGGAGAAGGCTGACCCGTCATAGTTGTCAAGCTCGCTTGCATTATTCCCATTCAGGGCAGCCTCTGCCATCTTCTCCAGCTTGCCCTTAAGTTCCTCATTCTTCTTCTGCAGGTCCACGATAACCGAGTTCAGGAACTCAATCTGTACCAGACAAGACGGGATATCACGGACATTGCCACAGTTCAGTAAAAAATAAATGTGACATGTAACTTAGAATTATTGGACACATGAACAACAGGTCATCCAACTGTATCCACATCTCATTGAGTGCCAATATCACACAAGCAGTTAGTAAATTCACCCCTTCCCCCAACCCACCATGCTATAGGAACAGTGAACCACAACCTTCACCAATGTGCTTGGTCAGTTCCTATGTTGTGAAAACAAACCCCACATCCTGGCTTGAGCATGGGAAAGGGTAATGAGGGCGACACTGAACAGTACAACTCTGGATCATCCACCATGAGAAATTGTGGCATCAAGGCATGTCAATTTGCTGGAAATCATACTCTGATAAATGTCCTTTATGAATAGGATAAGAGGTCATTTTTTGAATCCCTGAAAGCTATTGTAAATAAATCCTTTGAAGTTCTTGCAGAGGTTTTAGTCGAGCAATTTTACATCCAACTAAGATGTTTGGTGCAGTATCTTTCAAGTGAAAACACTTGCATAAAAACGAGTAGTCTCTCGTTGAATGACAACAAACAATTGAAGAATGTTGACCAATCACCAACGAAGGGGCATATACGTTGGCTTGCCTCAAGTTAATAAGAGCAAAACAAACAAAAACTTCACAAAAACAGGTCATAATATACACTGGAGTGTACAAAACACCTGCTCTTTCCACGACACACACTGACCAGGTGAATCCAGGTGAAAGCTATGATCCCTTATTAATGTCATGTGTTAAATCCACTTCAAATCAGTGTAGATGGAGGGGAGGAGACAGGTTAAAGAAGGATTTATAAGCTTTGAGACAATTAAAACATGGATTATGTATGTCATTCAGAGAGTGAATGGGAAAGACAAAATATTTAAGTGCCTTTGAACAGGGTATGGTAGTAGATGCCAGGTACACCGATTTGAGTGTGTCAAGAACTGCAAAACTGCTGGGTTTCTCACGCTCAACAGTTTCCTTTGTGTATTAAGAATGGTCCACTACCCAAAGGACATCCAGCCAACTTGACAACTGTGGGAAGCATTCGAGTCAACATGGGCTAGTATCCCTGTGGAACACTTGACACCTCGAGTGCATGCCCCGACGAATTGAGGCTTGAAACTGTTTCGAATGGGAAGTATGCGGACGCCTTTAGGAGACGACCAGAAATGTAAATCAACAGGAACATTCAGGAATTATTTTTCAGAACATAGAACAGCACAGACAGAACAGGAACCGAGGGGAAATCTACAGACAAATACACATGCATGAGTGGAGCTGATGAAAAACAGTAACAAACCGCTGCCTGATTTCCGGGTAGCATGGCCAACATCAGTGACAGAGGAGGAAGGAGGTAAATGAGGAAGTGGAGATGGAGGAGACAAAACAGATCAAAATTAGGACCCACCTAATGGCAGACATTAGATTCAAGTCATCACTGACAGATGGAAAAATACTAAAACAAGCTAAGAGAAAATAGTGGGTAGGCAAGCATTACAGCTTCACTGTACAACCTCTGACAAACCCATTCAAAGCCTGTGACAGTAAGTTAAGGGATAAAGACAGATCTACATGGTGAGCAACTTCAGTGCTCATGATCATTTTTGGTTAAAGCTGTTTGAGGCATCTCAGCACACCTGTGATAAAACAGCTTCTTAAATCAATTGTCAAAGGTTCTCCAGTGAGTTGAAATAAATTCTGTACACTGCCAGTCATGGACTTTGCAGACATTGACATGAGTTTCAGCAGAGCTCTCATTGCCATTTCATGAGCAAAATTGCATTCATTTAGAGGGAATTTCCATACCACTGATAGTATGAAAGTTGCCATTGTCGTAGTATGCTAAGCAACCACAGCATGTCATATGGCAATAGCATGGAAATATATCTTAAATTAATGCACAAGTACGACTTAGGTTAGGTACTTCTTACACAATCTTGTCAAACACACAATGCAACACTGTACATATACATAAATAACCCACTGAATGACATCCCCAAGCGGTCTCTTATTCACCCATTTTTACTACATTGGTCAAATATAAAAGTCATGTATACCTGGCTTTCTGCAGTCTCCTTGTTCTCCCTTAGTTGATCCAAAGCTGCGTCACCTGAAGGGAAAACATGCATATAAAGCATTCAGTGAAGTTCAATCTGTAGACACGAGTTAAGCTTCAACTACCCAGTCATACCTGAGGAGCTGGTAACAGTATCCTGTCCTCCTGAAAGGCTCTTCTCCAGGCTCTGAACGTGCTCCTGCAGCCGCGCCTTGTCCTTCTCCAGTAACTGGACAGTAAACTTCAGTGTCTTCGCTGTGGCGCTCTCCCCACGCAGCACTGATAACTGCTCAGAGGTAAAAAAAATAAACATATGTCATATACATTAGACAGTGAATATACAGTTGAAGTTGGAAGTTTACATACACTTAGGTTGGAGTCATTAAAACTCGTTCTTCAACCACTCCACAAATGTTAACAAACTATAGTTTTGGCAAGTCGGTTAGGACATCTACTTTGTGCATGACAAGTCATTTTTCCAACAATTGTTTACAAACATATTATTTCACTTATAATTCACTGTATCACAATTCCAGTGGGTCAGAAGTTTACATACACTAAGTTGACTGTGCCTATAAACAGCTTGGAAAATTGCAGATAATGATGTCATGGCTTTAGAAGCTTCTGATAGGCTAATTGACATCATACGAGTAAATTGGAGGTGTACCTGTGGATGTATTTCAAGGCCTACCTTCAAACTCAGTGCCTCTTTGCTTGACATCATGAGAAAATATAAAGAAATCAGCCAAGACCTCAGAAAAAAAATTATAGACCTCCACAAGTCTGGTTCATCCTTGGGAGCAATTTCCAAACGCCTGAAGGTACCACGTTCGTCTGTACAAACAATAGTACGCAAGTATAAATACCATTGGACCACGCAGCCGTCATACCGCTTAGGAAGGAGATGCGTTCTGTCTCCTAGAGATGAAAGTACTATGGTGCGAAAAGTGCGAATCAATCTCAGAACAACAGCAAAGGACCTTGTGAAGATGCTGGAGGAAACCGGTACAAAAGTATCTATAGCCACAGTAAAACGAGTCCTATATCGACATAACCTGAAAGGCCGCTCAGCAAGGAAGAAGCCACTACTCCAAAACCACCATAAAAAAAGCCAGACTATGGTTTGCAACTGCACATGGGGAAAAATTGTACTTTTTGGAGAAATGTCCTCTGGTCTGATGAAACAAAAATATAACTGTTTGGCCATAATGACCCTCATTATGCTTGGAGGAAAAAGGGGGAGACTTGCAAATCGAAGAACACCATCTCAACTGTAAAGCACAGGGCTGGCAGCATCATGTTGTGGAGGTGCTTTGCTGCAGGAGGGACTGGTGCACTTCACAAAATAGATGGCATCGTGAGATAAGATAATTATGTGGATATATTGAAGCAAGACATCTCAAGACATCAGTCAGGAAGTTAAAGCTTGGTCGCAAATGGACAATGACCCCAAGCATACTTCCAAAGTTGTGGCAAACTGGCTTAAGTACAACAAAGTCAAGGTATTGGAGTGGCCATCACAAAGCCCTGCCCTCTTCCTATAGAATTTTTTGGGGCAGAACTGAAAAAGCGTGTGCGAGCAAGGAGGCCTACAAACCTGACTCAGTTACACCAGCTCTGTCAGGAGGAATGGGCCAAAATTCACCCAACTTATTGTGGGAAGCTTGTGGAAGGCTACCCGTAACATTCAACCCAAGTTAAACAATGTATAGGCAATGCTACCAAATACTAAGTGAGTGTATGTAAACTTTTGACCCACTGGGAATGTGATGAAAGAAATAAAAGCTGAAATAAATCATTCTATTATTCTGACATTTCACATTCTTAAAATAAAGTGGTGATCCTAACTGACCTAAAACAGGGAATTTTTACTAGGATTAAATGTCAGGAATTGGGAAAAACTGAGTTTAAATGTATTTGGCTAAGGTGTATGTAAACTTCTGACTTCAACTGTATATACACACTGAAGAAAAATATAAACGCAAAAACGTAAAAAAATATTTTGTTTTGGCCCAAACCTATTCTCTAAAACGATGTTGGAAGAAGATTATGGCAGAGAAATGAACATTCAATTCTCTGGCAACAGCTCCGGTGGACATTCCTGTAGTCAGCAAGCCAATTGATCGCTCCCTCAAAACTTGAGACATCTGTGGCATTGTGTGACAAAACGGCACATCAAAAGTGCACCCCAGCACAAGGTGCACCTGTGTAATGATCATGCCGTTTAATCAGCTTCTTGATATGCCACACCTATCAGGTGGATGGATGGATTATCTTGGCAAAAGAGAAATGCTCACTAACAGGGATGTAAACAAATTAGTGCACAGAATTTGAGAGAACTAAGCTTTGCGTGTGTATGGAACATTTTGAGGATCTTCAATTTCAAACATGGGACCAACACTATACATGTTGCGTTTACATTTTTGTTCAGTGTAGTATAAAAATTCTGAAAAACAATGTACTGAAAATGAACTGAAGTTATAATAAGACTAGTCCAATGCTTTTTGGCTTAGAATTAGTGCCAGGGAGCCTGCCATGAGGCTAGGGAATTAAAATGTCTAGAAATAGGGAAGCGCACCAATTCTTACCTCACTCATCAGGGTCTCCAGCTCCTGATCCTTCTCAGAGATCAAGGCGCTGCTTTTATGGATGGACTTCTGGAGGGAGGCTTTCTCCTCATCTAACTGTTTCTTCATTGTGGTCTCTCTGTCAAGGACAAAACAGAATTATGATATAGTCATAAGAGTTTAACCACTCCAAAAGGGAATAGTGAAGCACTGACCATGCATAATCTGACTGAACTCTAATGTCTACTGGAGTACCACCAGCAGCCGACTGGTTTCTTAAGTTCGGTTAAAAGGTGCACTATGAAGAAATCCCTCTGCCATTTCCTGGTTGTAAAAATTCTAATAGTTTGCCTAACTTCAGTTTATGTGACAAAACAAGCTAGTTGTAGAGAATCATTGAACCATCTAAATAGCTGTGAAATATATTTTCCATAACAAATAATATTGTATTTTCAGCTGTTTGAAGCTCATGTACAAAACTCCAAATAAAAGACGAAAAAACAAAACTTAATGGGAAGCATAGTAATAGTGCACATAGAACAGCTTTACCGCTTCTTAGACTTGCTTTCAAAGAGAATGACAGATCTATAACTCACATTTCTATGTGAATTTGGTCAGGTCACCCGAAATGTTGCTGCTTTAAACTCCATCTTTATATATACTCATAGAACGGTGCTTGTGAAACTAATTCAGAAGCATGGAATAAAAAGGTGACCGTACGTACATCCCAACCAGAAGCCATGGATTACAGGCAACATCCGCACCGAGCTAAAGGCTAGAGCTGCCGCTTTCAAGGAGCGGGACACTAATCCGGACGCTTATAAGAAATCCCACTATGCCCTCAGAAGAACCATCAAACAGGCAAAGCATCAATACAGGACTAAGATTGAATCCTACTAAACCGGCTCTAACGCTTGTCGGATGTGGCAGGGCTTGCAAACTTTTATGGACTATAAAGGGAAACCCAGCCACGAGCTGCCCAGTGACGCGAGCCTATCAGACAGGCTAAATGCCTTTTATGCTCGCTTCGAGGCAAACAAAAGTGAAGCATGCATGAGAGCGTCAGCTGTTCCAGACGACTGTGTGAACACGCTCTCCATAGCCGATGTGAGCAAGACCTTTAAACAGGTCAACATCCAACAGACCTATTACCAGGACGTGTACTCAGAGCATTCGCGGACCAACTGGCAAGTGTCTTCACTGACATTTTCAACCTCTCCCAGACCGAGTCTGTAATACCTACAAGCAGACCACCATAGTCTCTGTGCCCAAGAAAACGAAGGAAACCTGCCTAAATGACTACCGCCCATAGCACTCACGTCGGTAGCCATGAAGTGCTTTGAAAGGCTCGTCATGCCTCACATCAACACCATGATCCCGGAAACCCTAGACCCACTCCAATTCGCATACCACCCAAACAGATCCACAGATGGAGCAATCGCACTCCACACTGCCCTTTCCCACCTGGACAAAAGGAGCACCTATATGAAAATGCTGTTCATTGACTACAGCTCAGCGTTCAATACCATAGTGCCCTCAAAGCTCATCACTAAGCTAAGGACTAAACACCTCCCTCTGCAACTGGATCCTGGACTTCCTGACGGGCTGCCCCCAGGTAGTAAGGGTAGGCAACAATACATTTGCCACGCTGATCCTCAACACTGGGGCCCCTCAGGGGTGCATGCTTAGTCCCCTCCTGTACTCTCTGTTCACCCATGACTGCGTTTCCAAGCACGACTCCAACACCCTCATTAAGTTTACTGACAAAACAACAGTGGTAGGCCTGATCAGACAACAATGAGACACTCAATAGGAGGTCAGAGACCTGGTAGTGTGGTGCCAGGACAACAACCTCTCCCTCAACGTGATCAAGACAAAGAACATGATCGTGGATTACAGTAAAAGGAAGGCCGAACACGCCCCCATTAACATCAACGGGCCTGTAGTGGAGCGGGTCGAGAGCTTCAAGTTCCTTGGTATCCACATCAACAAACTATCATGGTCCAAACACTCCAAGAAAGTCGTGAAGAGGGCACAACAATGCCTTTTCCCCCTCAGGAGACTGAAAAGATTTGTCATGGGTCCCCAGATCTTCAAAAAGGTTCTACAGCTGCACCATTGAGAGCATGCTGACCAGTTGCATCCACGCCTGGAATGGCAACTGCTCGGCAAACCGACTGTAAGGCGCTGCAGCCCAGTACATCACTGAGGCCAAGCTTCCTGCCATGCAGGACCTATATACTAGGCGTGTCAGAGGAAGGCCCAAAACATTGTCTAAGACTCAAGTCATAGACTGTTCCCTCTGCTAACGCACAGCAAGTGGTACCGGAGCGCTCGAGGCTGTAATCGCTGACAAAGATGCTTGAACAAAGTACTGCGTAAAATGTCTGAATACTTATGTAAATGTGACATTTATTTTAAGAAATTATCTAACATATCTAAAATCCTGTTTTTGTTGTGTCATTATGGGGTATTGTATGTAGATTGATGAGGGGAAAAAAACGAATTCATCCATTTTAAAATAAGGCTTTAACGTACCAAAATGTAGAAAAAGTCAAGGGGTCTGAATACTTTCCAAATCCACTGTATATCTGGGGAAGGGTAAAAAAACATTTCTAGAGTGTTGAAAGTTTCCAAGAGCACAGTGGTCTCCATCATTGGGAAATTGGAACAACATGGAATTACCCAGACTCTGCCTAGAGCTGGTTGTCTAACCAAACTGAGCAACCGGGCAAGAATGACCTTGCTCAGGGAGGTGACCAAGAACCCAATGACCACCAGAACTACAGAGATCCTTGGCTGAGATGGGAGAACCTGCCAGAAGGACAACAGTCTACAGCACTTCACCAATCTGGGCTTTATGGGAGAGTGGCCAGACAGAAGCCACTCCTGAGAGAAAGGCACACGACAGAGCGCCTGGAGTTTGTAAAAAGGCACATGAACGATTCAGAGCATAAGGGAAAAGATTCTGTGGTCTGATGAGACAAAACTAACTCTTTGGCCTGAATGGAAATCGCTATGTCTGGAGAAAACCAGGCACAGTTCGTCACCCGTCGAACACCATCCCTACCGTGAAGCATGGTGGTAGCAGTATCATGCTATGTGGATACTTTTCAGTGGCAGGGACTGGGAGACCGGTAAGGATAGAGGGAACAATGAATGGAGACAAATACAGGCAAATCGTTGATGAGAACCTGCTTCAGAGTGAAAATGACCATAGACTGGGGGCAAAGATTTACATTCCAACAGGACAATGACCCCACGCCTACAGCCAAAGCAATGCTGGAATGGCTTTAGAACAAGAATGTGAAAGTCCTTGAGTGGCCTAGCCAAAGCCCAGACATGAATCCCATTGAAAATATGTGGATATAGTTGAATATCGCTCTTCCCTACCACTCCCCATCTTATTTAACAGAGCTTGAGAAAAATCACCAAATCCAGATGCGCAAAGCTGATACAGACACGCAAGACGATGCAAAGCTGTAATCGCCAGCAAAGTTGCTTCTACAAAGTATTGATTTAGGGGTGTGAATACTTATGTCAATTATATACTTAATTTTTAATACACTTGTGAGGAAAAAAAATCTATTTAATCCATTTTGAATTCAGGCTGGAACAACAAAATGTGGAATAAGTCAAGGGGTATAAATAATTTGAAAGCACTGTAAATATACTGAGATGACAAACAGCAAGTGAATTCGAGGGATTACTCATATTACAGCAACCTCTCTATGGTAACAGAGAGTCAAAACATGTTAGAATCACCTTTGGGAGAGATTACAGCTGTGAGTGTTTCTGGGAAAGTCTCGAATGGCTTTCCACACCTGGATTGTGCAACATTTGCCCATTATTCTTCTCAAAATTCTTCAAGATTTGTCAAATTGGTTGTTGATCATTGCTAGACAACCATTTTCAGATCTTGCCATAGATTTTCACGCAGATTTAAGTTAACTTGCCCACGCAGGAACATTCACTGTCTTCTTGGTAAGCAACTCCAGTGTATATTTGGTCTTGTGTTTTAAGTTATTGTCGTGCTGAAAGGTGAATTAATCTCCCAGTGTCTGGTGGAAAGCAGACAACCAGGTTTTCCTCTAAGATCGCTGTGCTTCTTTTTTATCCTGAACATTTTCAGTCCTTAGCAATTACATGCAGCCATCACTATGCTTGAAAATATGGAGAGTGGTACTCAGTAATGTGTTGCATTAGATTTGCCTCGAACATAAAACGTATTCAGCACAAAAAGTTAATGGCTTTGACACATTTTTTGTAGTATTACTTTAGCGCCTTTTTATTGTGTACAGGCGTCCTTCTTTTTACTCTGTCATTTATGTTCACAATGTTGTTGAGCCATCGTCAGTTACCTCCCATCACAGCCATTAAAAACTCTTAACGGTTTTAAAGTCCCCGATGGCCTCATGGTGAAATCCCTGAGCGGTTTCCTTTCTCTCCGGCAACTGAGTTAGGAAGGACGCCTGTATCTTTGTAGTGATTGGATGATGATTCGATACACCCAAAGTGTAATTAATAACTTAAACATGCTCAAAGGGATATTCAATATCTGCTTTAAATTTGTTTTACCCATATGTGCCCTTCTTTGCGAGGCATTCGAATACCTCCCTGGTCTTTGTGGTTGAATCTTTTGTTTGAAATTCACTGCTCGACCTTACAGATAATTGTATGTGTGGTACAGCGACGAAGTAGATGTTCCAAAATCATGTTAAACACTATTATTGCACACAAGAGTGAGTCCATGCAACTTAAGCAATTTTTTTGTCCTTAACATATTTAGGCACGCCATAACAAAGTGGTTGAATACTTATTGACCCAAGACATTTCAGCTTTTCATTTTTAATTAATGTGTAAAAAAAAAAGGCAAAAGAGGCTGTTAGCAGACAGAGTACGTAGACAGAGCACAAACATGACATGCCACGTTGATGAATGGAGAAGTGATGCAAACATCCATGCTTAATTGCAGAACTGTTGGGAGTGTCTATTTTCGACTAGAAACGGCAAACAACTTTCGGACAATTGATTTGGATGGAAATGAAAACAGCATTATAGACACGACTAGCTAAATACAGCATGTTTCTACACAGTTTCTCACCTCTGCTTCATTTCTTGCAACTGTTTATTGAGCTTGGACTGCTGAGCTTCCAGCTAAGAAAAAATAACATACATTACAGGATGAATTGCTTGGTTGGAAAGTTGTAGTAATTCAATGTAAATGTTACATTCTTAAAATCTAGAGGCAGTTTGAGGGAGGAGGTAACACATCAGTAGTCCAGTGCTGGTACCTTCTGCTGGCCACTGGTCTCCTTCTTGCTGCTGCCAAGCTCCCTGGTCAGCTTGTTGTTCTCCTCCTGTAAGGCCACCAGGGACTGGGACTTCACAGAGGCAGCTTGCTTCAGCTCATCACTAAACACACACATTATTATAATTCAGTAATAATTCTTATCTCAGATATTTGGGTCTTGAGGTTGGGTATGAAGACAATGTCTGACACTTCAATGTCTGAATATTTAAAGTCTGAAGACTGTTGAGAGCAATGAGCTATAACTCATACCCAGTGTGTACGTGTGTGTAATGTATTTTCATCCAGAATAAGAATGTCAGAGCGAGGACAATTAAAAGCATGGAGTAAAGAAAGCAAGTTTGCATTTCTTTTACGTAAACCTATAAGAAAAATAAATAAATCAAGACAGGTTCAATAATTATCCTAGCGATCAACTGCATTTAACTGCTCCCTGCATCAAGGGTTAGTTACCGCGATAGTACCCCCTCTGCCCCAACCCCGCTGTCGGATGTTGGCACTCAGCCAGGACCTGCCAGATGGATACACAGCTGACTATCAAGGCCCATCTGACTAATCACATTGAGAAAATACTCAACAGGGATATTCCATTGATGACAAATGGAAGGTAGGGCTAGTAAGAAAATGATCTGGGCTGCTGTGATGGTCTTCACACATACAGTGCATTCCGAAAGTATTCAGACCCCTTCACTTTTTCCACATTTTATTAAGTTACAGCCTTTTCCTAAATGTATATATATTTTTGCCCTCATCAAATCTACACACAATACCCCATAATGACTAAGCGAAAACAGGTTTTGTGAAATACCTTATTTACATAAGTATTCAGACCCTTTGCGATAAGACTCGAAATTGAGCTCAGGTGCATCCTGTTTCCATTGATCATCCTTGAGATGTTTCTACAACTTCATTGGAGTCCACCTGTGGTAAATTCATTTGAACAGGGCAGCACGGCTGGCCCTTAAATGTACAAGGAGAGCTAACATTAACAATATGAATGTAAATCTCTCATGGCTCAAAGTGAAGGAGATTGACTTCATCATTACTTGTTTTTGTTAGAAGTGTTAACATGCTGAATGCACCGAGGTGTCTGTTTAAACTACTAGCACACAGCTTGGACACCCATGCATACTCCACAATACATGCCATCAAGGGTCTCTTCACAATCCCAAAGTCAAGAACAGACTATGGGAGGCACATTGCACTACATAGAGCCATGGCTACACGGGGGACTGATGCATGCAGTAGAATCAGATAAAAAGAGACACACACAAGCAGACACATATAAGACACACACGTGCACATTGTATTGTAAATATGTGGTGGTGGAGTGGTGGTTCCTGAGGGAACACATTGAATGTGTTGGGTAAGGTGTTATGAAATGTAATGTCATGTAGTATTTTAAACTGTATGTATGTAACTGTCATATGTTGTTGGACCCCAGGAAGAGTAGCTGCTGCATGGGGATCCATAATAAACACAAAAACATAACCCGTTGGCCTAAATGCAAAGCGTTATGTCTGGAGAAAACCAGGCACAGCTCATCACCCATCCCTACCATGACGCATGGTGGTGGCAGCATCAAAATGTTTTCACTGTCATTATGGGGTATTGTGTGTAAATCAATGTAATATTTTTAATTCAGGCTGTAACACAACAAAATGCGTAATGTGGAAAGTCAAGGGGTATGAATACTTTCTGAAGGCAAGCACACACACACACACCACACACAGTATACTCACATCTCCTGGCACAGGCCACTTATTTTCTGGTTCTCTGAGCTGAGCTGCTCTTTAGAAAGGTTGAGCTCCTCTTTGTACTTGGAATTTTGTTGCTTCAAGGAATCCAGCTAAGCAATAACAAAAAAACATAGATCACTTCTAATGTACTGTATATAATACAGATTGTTTGAATCCTCTGAAAGTTGAAGTTGAGCGCATTTTTCTCACTATAACTTTCAGTCCCTAGTGGACTTTACTTGTGCCGGTATGAGTATTGAGAGTACATAAAGGATTGATGCAATTTCTTATTTTATGTTGGGCAATGAAATCAACAACAAAAAAAGTACAAGTTGAAATGATCAAATTTAAAAATGTGGGGCTGAAAAATCCTGTTTAACGTGGAATTGGCTATGTGATCGTGGTAAGTGTGAGCATGCCAGCATCTGTGGCAAAAATTCTGTTTACATGTATCACTGTATTATGCTATGAATACTAACTTATAAAAGTGCTTTGCAACCATTACACCCCGAAACCAAACTTCTGTTAAGTTTACAAGGAGCCCCTTCCACAGTCCTTAGTGAGAGCCCTATATGAGACAGTGACAAAGCCATCATTCCTCACCCATACAATTTCAACAATCTCCATACCTTAATGAAAATCCATGATGCTCAACCACTATAGTAGACCCCATCTGAGGCATTACATACTCCATATACCTGATTGGTCATCTCCTGCTTGGCACTCCTGAACTCCTCCAGCAGAGACTGGGCCTTACTATTCTCCTGCTGCAGAAGGCCCTTCTCTTGTGTCAGCAACTCCACGACCTCAGCAGTCTTCCCTGAGGACTCCGCTGCCTAGGTAGTGAGGGAGAGGGGGGCATGTCAACCAGACATATATAATGAAATACCTGTAATTTACTTGGATAGGGGTTGGATGAGGTGAACCCCTATGTCCTGAGATATCATCATTTGATGGAGCCTTATTTTACACAAACCCAAATCAACTCTAATCAGAGGATCATTAAAGGATCACTCCATTTTCTCATATTATGCCGAATTAATTTGCATGCTTTGCATGTCAGTCATCCAAATCATTCCAAACCAGATTTTGAAGCTCTAGTGGGTTACAATGATTGTTTCTCCAATGCAATTAGTGTAATCATCAGAAATCATTGCAATGCCCACATCTACTACTACTTACTATTTTCAAACCAAATTCTAAGGGAGCGGAGATGTAACCATCTACCCCAACCAAGGAACTTCTCAAATCACGTTCTAAGCCCAAAGGAATTTACATTTCATAAATAAACTTTCCGCAATGGACTAGAAGCAAGAGAGCAGTTAGTAAAGGAGATTAAACAAAAATGAAGGTAAATAGAAGACCGGAGTAGCATGCAGTGAGGTTGAAACATGACCACAGCCATCTCAAAGTGAGGGTTAGTTACGGGGTTTGTTAGTAATGGAGTACCTCAAGCTGCTTGGAAAAAGCATTTTTTAGTTGAGCCTCAAGCTGGGTGACCTGCTGGGTGGCTTTGTCCCTCTCCTTGAGCAAGGCATCCTTCTGGACCTTCAGGTCTTCCAGGTTGGTGGCCATTTCTTCTCTGACCTTGGTAGACACAGATGCCTCCTCCACAGAGGCTTTGTGCTGTCCCTCCATCACTGCCTTCTCAGCACGTAGGGCCTGGGCATCTGCTTCAAGCTGTGTCTGGGAAACTTGCAGCATCTCTACCTCCCCCATGAGCCTTGAGTGTTCCCCATCCCTACTCTCTTGGCTGCTGTGGAGGGAGGAAAGGTCTTTCTCCAGGCGGGACTGTATAGCTAGGAGGTCTACCTTCTCCTTAGCCAGGGAGGAGACCTCGTTGACAAGCTTCTCCAGCTTGGCAGACAGGCACACTTGGTCTCCGGCCAAGTCACCCTTTTCCTGGTCCCTCTCCTTCAGCTGTGCCTTTAAGTTCTCAACCTCCCCAGCCAAGGCTTTTCTCTCCACTCCAATAACCTTAAGGTTGGCAGACAACTCATCCATGGCCTTCTCTCTGGTGACAGATTGTTGAGTGAGGTCCTGCACTTTGACTTGCATCTGGGCATTCTCCTCAAGCAGACCCTGTCTCTCACCTAACAATCCAGTGTGGGTTGTCTTAAGTTGCCCTAAATCACTATGCAAACTATTTCTCTCAGAGGCCATTGTGTCTCTTTCAACACAAACAGAGGCAACCTCTGCCTTCAGGCTGGATTCAGACCGCAGGAGAGTAATCTTCTCCTGTGTCAGAGTGAACAACTGTGTCTGTAAGTCCTCTCTCTCTCTGGAGAGGTCATCCTTTGCAGAGGACAGTTTACTTCGGTCACTGGCTTCAGTCTGCTGCTGCGATTCAAGAAGCATTTTTGCCTTTGAAAGTGATTCTGTTTGACCTTTGAACTCCTGGACCTGCAGAAGCAGATCCTCTTTGTCCTTCTGCAGGCTCTTGTTAAGCTCCATCTGCTGGGAAAGCAGGAGATCCCGCTTTTTTGTTAGGGTATCGTTCTGCTGAATGAGTTCCAAACGCATCTGCTCAGAGTTGCCTTTTAGTTCATGATGCTCCTCTGCAAGTTCAGTTTTGCTTTTTTCAAGGGCCTCCCTCTCTGAGCAAAGCTTCTGAAGCTGTGCCTGTAGATCAACCTTTTCTTTTTTCAAGGAAGCTCCCTCAGCCTCCAACTTTTCTATCTTCTGTTTTAATTCCTCCAGCAAGGACGTGAGGTTGGAATTGGCTTGCTTCAGGTCATCATTGGCCTTAGAGGAGCTGTCCAGCTGGTCCTTCATACTGCGGATCTCACCTGCTAGCTTGTCACGCTCTTTTGTTAGAGTACACTTTTCAGAGATCTCCTTTGTGTGCTTTTCTTCCAGATCCTCCTTTTCATGTACCAAACGGTCACTCTCCATGTTCTGCTTTTCCAGTGTTAATTCTATAGCCATCTTCTCTTTGCGTATGGAGTGTAGCGCCTTCTCAGTCTCTGCATTCTGGAGACAAAGTGCTTCCTTCTCCTCACCAAAAGATGACAACAGCTCTTTGACTTTCTCCTTAGAGGTTGCCACTTCCTCTGTAGAGAGTCTGAGCTTCTCCTTTAACTCTTCTCTCTCCTTGATAAGTTCATCTTTCTCAGAACACACCTTTCGCTGGGTAGCAAGCAGGTCCTCTTTCTCCTGCAGGAGGTGAAGCCTCTCAGAGTCGGTAACCTCACTGCTGGTCTTGGACTGGTCCAGCATTTTGGCCAGGCTCATTTTTGAAGCATGTAGCTCGACCTTGTCATGGACAGACTTCTCAAGATCCTTCTTAGTGATATTCAGCTGATTTTGAAGCTCTGCATTCAAGGCTTGGAGGGCCTCTTTGTCAAAAATGGCAGCATTAATTTGAGTAAACATCTCCACTTTATCTTTGCCCAAGGTCTCCGTCTGTGCCTGCAGCTGAGTGTTTTTCAGATAGAAGTCTTCTTTTTCCAAGCTTAAAGACTGACACCTTGCCTGCAACTCCACATTCTTTGCATCAAGGGATTTCTTAGCATTTCTGGCTGCATCCCTCTCCAACAAAAGGCTATCCTTCTCAGAGGTCAGCTTCTCCCTGCTTTGCTTGAGCTCCTCCTGGAGCTCGTTCCTCTCCTCACAGGTCTTCTCATAGACCTCTGCTAGCTGCTTCCTCTTAGTTTCCTGCTGCAGGATCTCCTGTTGGTACTTCAAAAGGACCTCATTCTTCTCTGCATTCGTCTTTTGAAGCTCCTCAATTTGGGACTGACGCTCCGCTTCAGATTGACTTAGGGATTTGTTATTGGCCTGTGCCTCCTCAACAGCAACTCTGAGCTTCTCCACCTCTCTGGATAGTGAGGCATTCTCTCCATCTAGCTTCCGGTTGGTGGTCCAAAGTTCCTCCTGCTCTTTTGTGAGCTTGTCCCTCAGTGTCAGAAGTTCTTCAGTCTTACCTGAGAGCTCCTGGTGACTAGCCTCCGAGGCCGAGAGCTTGGCCTCGAGTTCGGAGAGTTGATTTTTGAGACTTCCTTTCTGAGCTTTGAGATGTGAGCTTTCCTTAGACATGTGCGCCAGCACTGAGATTTGCTTCTTCAGGTCTGTGGACAATCGCTCAATATGCTGCCCGGAGGAGTCGAGCTCATCAGAAAGAAACTGAGGGGAAAAAGTTGAAAGAAAAAAAATGGGCATATAAAGGGAAAAGTAACAAAATAAGTCAAGCATTTTATTACAAAAGTTATAAAATGCAATGGGAAAAGTTAAGCTGGTGCAAGCATAAAAGACAGTTGGGAGAAAAAGAAACTTAAAGCTGACATGAAAACTTGAGAAAACAGAGGTACACCAATGGAGTGCTTATGATTGCATGTGTATGTAGGTGTGTGTGCCCTTTCAAAGTGGCCTCTAATGATTCAGGTTTTCAAATCAGTGTGCACCAGGTGAGGAGTGTGTGCGTAATTGAGTACTTTCCATTGAGAATTTTTTTTTTTTTACAAGTAGATAACCCTATCATAATTGTATTATAATGGTTGTGCCACGAAAGCCCCTTTTCATCCCTTTGATATTAAGTAGAAATTGTGCACCAATATTGTATTTTAAAAGCCGTTACGTGAACAGAACTCGTTAAATATGGTCAAACTAGTGCAAAAGCAAGTGAGCTGGTTCTACACTTTGACAATTTTCTGTTGTTTTGTGGTGTAAAACTGAGTGTGTTGAGCTTAACACGTCAACCCTGTTACCCATAGACAGGCAAAAAAAATAATATATATATATATATATATATATATATATATATCTTTAAAAAAAAAAACATATATATATATAATATATATATATATATATATGTCAGAAGTTCACATAAACGAGTTTTAATGACTCCAACCTAAGTGTATCAACCACTCCACAAATTTCTTGTTAACAAACTATAGTTTTGGCAAGTCTGTTAGGACATCTACTTTGTGCATGACAAGTCATTTTTCCAACAATTGTTTACAGACAGGTTATTTCACTGTATCACAATTCCAGTGGGTCAGAAGTTTACATACACTAAGTTGACTGTGCCTTTAAACAGCTTGGAAAATTCCAGAAAATTATGTCATGGCTTTAGAAGCTTCTGATAGGCTAATTGACATCATTTGAGTCAATTGGAGGTGTACCTGTGGATGTATTTCAAGGCCTACCTTCAAACTCAGTGACTCTTTGCTTGACATCATGGGAAAATCAAAATAAAATCAGCCAAGATCTCAGGAAAAAATTGTATACCTCCACAAGTTTAGTTCATCCTTGGAAGCAATTTCCAAATGCCTGAAGGTACCATGTTCATCTGTACAAACAATAGTACGCAAGTATAAACACCATGGGACCTCGCAGCCGTCATACCGCTCAGGAAGGAGATGCATTCTGTCTCCTAGAGATGAACGTACTTTGGTGCGAAAAGTGCGAATCAATCTCAGAACAACAGCAAAGGACCTTGTGAAGATGCTGGAGGAAACCGGTACAAAAGTATCTATATCCACAGTAAAACGAGTCCTATATCGACATAACCTGAAAGGCCACTCAGCAAGGAAGAAGCCACTACTCCAAAACCACCATAAAAAAGCCAGACTATGGTTTGCAACTGCACATTTGGAGAAATGTCCTCTGGTCGCATGAAACAAAAATCGAACTGTTTGGCCATAATGAACCAACCTTATGTTTGGAGGAAAAAGGGGTAGGCTTGCAAGCCGAAGAACACCATCCCAACTGTGAAGGACAGGGGTGGCAGCATCATGTTGTGGGGGTGCTTTGCTGCAGGAGGGACTGGAGCACATCACAAAATAGATGGTATCATGAGGAAAGAAAATTATGTGGATATATTGAAGCAAGACATCAGTCAGGAAGTTAAAGCTTGGTCACAAATGGGTCTTCCAAATGGACAATGACCCCAAGCATACTTCCAAAGTTGTGGCAAAATGGCTTAAGGACAACAAAGTCAAGGTATTAGAGTGGCCATCACAAAGCCCTGACCTCAATCCCATAGAAAAGTTGTGGGCAGAACTGAAAAAAACATGTGTGAGCAAGGAGGCTTACAAAACCTGACTCATTTACACCAGCTCTGTCATGAGGAACGGGCCAAAATTCACCCAACTTATTGTGGGAAGCTTGTGGAAGGCTACCCGAAACGTTTGACCCAAGTTAAACAATGTAAAAGGCAATGCTACCAAATACTAATTGAGTGTATGTAAACTTCTGACCCACTGGGAATGTGATGAAAGAAATAAATCATTCTCTCTACTACTATTCTGACATTTCACATTCTTAAAATAAAGTGGTGATCCTAACTGACCTAAAACAGAGACAGGACATTTAGGATTAAATGTCAGGAATTTGGAAAACTGAGTTTAAATGTAGTTGGCTAAGGTGTATGTAAACTTCCAACTTCAACTGTACATTGTGAAGCTTGCATTCAATTGCTCCTCCTTGTTGCACACAAGAAGATACCATTCCCCCTGTCACAAGGGGTTTATGGCTGATTTAAGATTAAATCGTCAACCACGTTACAGTCAACCCTGTTATTTTACTTGGCACTTAAAAATACACGTATTATAGTAAATGGGAAAACATGTTTTATTGAGTTGAAGATGTGTTTGTTCTTCATGACAGAATGTTAAAATTAGGTGAAATAAAAAGCTTTTTTTCAACAAGTTACGCTACCAAAAAGGGATTGAAATTGTGGAACAACCCATAAATGGTGAGCACAGACTGAAGCCCTACACTTTACATACCGGCTACTCATCGTGAAACGACACTAATTAAACCACAAACAATTATGTGGTTACTACATCCAGTTAATCAAGATTATTGAAGCATGAATTAAAATGTCAACATCAGTTTTTTGTATGTCTCTGCTTTCAAAGTAGGCCCTAAAACCACACCACAACATAGCCACACAGTCAATGCTGAAATGAAGATGGTGCATATATGACAACACATATTATATATTACATGGTGCAATGGGCTTGAATAAACAGTTATTATCAAAAAGCAATAATATGAGCAGATAAAATGCTAAAATGAATCTTAGGCTTAGTGTTTTTTTTTATGATTCAATTTCTTTTAATGAAATCAAAGAATGAGGTCACTGTGATAGAACAATTACGGCATAACAGTCAACCTTTCATGAAAGTAATACAGACTTCAGCTATTTCTTACCTTCCTTCCTCCTTCATACAGTATGATTACTACCCTGACATTAGAAGTGAGGTGGTCTAATTAGCATCAAGTGAATATCAAACCTGACCATAGACCACTTCAGGCAACACTTTATTTGACTTGAAAACAACATAGTCAAATGGTAATGACCAGGTCATTTCTGTACTGTAAAATAAGGTGCTACTGACATCTCTTACAGAACGTGGATAGGACTATACTGGAAAAATGTTCTCACTTAATACTTCAGTCAACCTAAAGAAACCTAACGCGAAGCAGCAATATGTTTTGTACAAAAAGGCAGCACCTCCTGAGAACATCAAACATGGTGATCCTGATAATGATATGGTGGGTGCTCACCTGAGCCTTCTCTTTGTAAGGCTGCAGCTCAGCCACCAGCCTCTCCAGCTCCTGGGCCTTCTCCCTGGAGACACTCAGCTCCTGCTTGGTCTGGTCAGCCTGACCCTGCAGCTCCTGGAGCTGCTTGGCATGGTGCTCTGAGGCCTCAGACAGGGCCTTCTGCTGGGAGGTCTGAAGATCCTTGGCCTGGGCCTCACCCTGCTGCAAACTCTTCTCCTACACACAACATAAAATGAAGGAGACAGTAACTAACATTAATCATTTGCTGTTTGGTAGGGGGACAGTGGTAGATTATTTCAGTGTTTTGGTTAGAGACAGTAAAATGTCTATTACTGAAAAATGTAGGCCGTTTTACAGCAAACCTCTGCTCTTTACATCTACTTTATCCCAATCATCAACATCTCAAAGCCATCTCTGGGTTTTCACTCACCAGTTGTGTGATTTTCCCCTGCAGGTTGCTTAGCTGGCCCTGATGCTCGTCTCTGGCCCCCTTCAGCTCCTGCTCCTTCTGGGCAACTTCCTGCTGTTGTTGCTCCTCAGAACAGGCAGCCCGCTCCTTCTCCTCTGCGAGTTGGGTCTGTAACTCTTCCAGCCTCCTGGTAAATGGGACGGAGGGGGAGATGAATCTCTGACCAAATGAGACCGGTGGCATTCAAACAAACTGTAACTTCATTGTAGAGGACAGATTCAAACAGTTTTTGACTGAAAGTGAAGAACTGATAAACCAGGGCGATGGACAGGTTTTGTGCATTGTTGACATACTCTCATTAAATATTGACACTGGAGGAAACCTGATTGTGGACTTCTCAGATGACAGTAAGCCATTAAACTATTTGAATATGTTTGAGAACACCTTTGTTTGTGACATTTCATTTCATTGTGTACCTTTCTTTTCTTTTTTTCTACTTTGTTTATATTGTAGGAACACAAAGAAAGTAGAAATAAAGTAAAAAAGAACAAAAAAGACCTGGCAGTTATAGTGCACGTCATACCTTCAACATATTAGTTACATTGACATCTTTGAATTAGACCTTTCCCAAGTATGAAACCCATTTTTCCCAGTATTCCTGACCTCTCTCCTCTTGAGCTCTTAAAGCAAAGGTCATACGCTCCATGTGGTGTATTTCTTTTATCCATTGTGTCACTGTAGGAGGGTCTTTTTGTAGCCATTTACTAGTGACAGCCTTTTTACTGGCTGCCAGTAGGACCTTCAAGAGGTACTTTTCTCTATTGTGTAAGTTATCAGGTATTTCACCCAAGAACAAAGAAATTAATGTTTGTTCTATGTCAAATCCCATTATTTTTCCAATGTTAGATCTTATTTCTCCCCAGTAGGTTTCGATTGCGGGGCAAGTCCAAAAGATATGAGAGTGATCCACCCTCGATAGGCCGCATTCTCTCCAACAAGGATGTAGGGAGCCAGTCTGTTTTGATTTCAGTTTAGGTGTTATGAAGAAACGTACAACATTCTTCCAACAGAATTCTCTCCATGACCTTGAGTTGGTGGCGCTTTGTTGAGTCTCTAATATGTTCAACCATGTTTCATCAGTTCTTTACATGTTAAGTTCCTCCTCCCATTTCTTTTTAATATAGTTTGTAGAATGTTTCTTTGAGGATTGAATACCCAAGTAGAGATTTGAGTTCGTTTTTTTGTTACTTCCCAAATTGTATGCGTTAGTGAATACTTGGATTAATTTGAGGTGCTCGAGGGTCAGTCACTTTTATCTCCCTTAAGAAATAGTGTCGAACTTGTAAGTATCTGTAAAAATCTTGTTTATCCAAGCCATGTTTTTACTTAGGTCCTGGAAGTTATCTAGGTCCCCATTCCTTATAATTGTACTGAATGATGTGATGCCTTTCTGCGTCCATTGTTTAAATCTGCTGTCCAGAGTTGCAGGGATGAAGCTGGAGTCGTATGCGGGCCAACTCAGCAGTTTGATCTCTCTGTCGAAATTATGTTGCTGAACTAGTCTAAACCATGTCTTCAGAGAGAAATGAATCCACTGATTTTGTCTATTGTATATTTCTATGACCATGTCCTTATTTCCCAAAACTGACTGTATGGGTATCTCTGTCAAAGTAGTCTCAATGTCTTTCCATTTGGATTCGTATTCTGAATTGCACCAACACACCAGAGGTCTCAATTGGGCTGACACATAATAATATTTTAGGTTTGGTAAGGCCATACCCCCACAGTTGTTTGGTAATTGTAATGTTGTATATCTAATTCTTGGTCTCTTACTGTTCCAGATAAACCTTGATATCCGTTTATCCCATTCTCTAAACTGTTTAGGCAGGATTTCTATGTGCAGTGATTGGAACAAATACAGTAACCTCGGCAGGATGTTCATTTTGATGGTTTCAATTCTACTACTAAGATCTAAGGGAAGTGAATTCCACCTGTCTAGGTCATCATTTATTTTCTTGTTGATGTGATCGTAATTCATGCTATAAAGTTTGGGTGTATGTTTTGGTAGATATACTCCAAGATATTTAATGGATGAAGAAGTCCAGTGGAAGTTATACCTACTCTTCAGCTCTTCCTGTGGGGTATAATTATATACTAGGGCTTGGGTCTTGTGTACGTTAAGCACATGCCCTGAATATGTTCCAAATGTTTGTAAAACATCCATCAATCTAGGTACACTTGAGCCTGGGTCTTTAATGAATAACAGAACGACATCAGCATACATGCATATCTTATGTTCACTGCCTCTTATTGTTATTCCCTCTAAGGTTGGGTCCTGTCTTATTGTTATTCCCTCTAAGGTTGGGTCCTGTCTTATTGTTATTCCCTCTAAGGTTGGGTCCTGTCTTATTGTTATTCCCTCTAAGGTTGGGTCTTGTCTTATTGTTATTCCCTCTAAGGTTGGGTCCTGTCTTATTGTTATTCCCTCTAAGGTTGGGTCCTGTCTTATTGTTATTCCCTCTAAGGTTGGGTCCTGTCTTATTGCCTGTGCTAATGGTTTGAGGTATGGGGAGAAGAGCGTGGGTGAAAGATTACAGCCTTGTCTTGCCCCTCGCTCTAATTTTATCGTTCGTGACAAATGTCCATTTATCTTTATTCTAGCGGTCGGACATGAATACAGTGTTTTGATGCCCTGTATCACTTCTTTGTTGAAACCAAATCTTTCCATAACTTGGAATAGGTAATCCCATCCCACTGAATCAAATGCTTTTTCTGCATCTAGACTGATTAATATTGCACTTGTCTTATTCTGAGTAATGTGGTCCATGACATGTAGTGTTCTCCTTATGTTGTCCTGTGTTTGCCTATTTTGTATGAAACCAGTTTGATCTCTGTCAATCTATTCTGGGATTATGTTCTCCATTCTTTTGGCTATTATTTACATTTACATTTAAGTAATTTAGCAGACGCTCTTATCCAGAGCGACGTACAAAATGGTGCATTCACCTTATGATATCCAGTGGAACAACCACTTTACAATAGTACATCTAAATCTTTTAAGGGGGGGGGGGGGGGGGGGGGGGGTTAGAAGGATTACTTTATCCTATCCTAGGTATTCCTTAAAGAGGTGGGGTTTCAGGTGTCTCCGGAAGGTGGTGATTGACTCCGCTGTCCTGGCGTCGTGAGGGAGCTTGTTCCACCATTGGGGTGCCAGAGCAGCGAACAGTTTTGATTATTGATGCATATAGTTTATAATCCGTGTTAAGAATTGCGATAGGTCTATATGAACTGCATTCCTTCTTATCTTTACCCTCTTTTGGGATTACAGATATGATGGCCTCTCTCCATGACGGTGGGAGACCCCCCTCCCGCAGAGTCCAGTTAAAACAGGCCTTAGGTAGAGGTGTTAGTTCTCTGAAGGTATTGAACCCTTCTGAAGGGAAGCCATCAGTGCCTGGGGACTTGTTTACTTTTTGTTGAGATATTGCTTTATTAATTTCTTCGGTGGATATTTCTAAAGTTAGTCTATAATTTTGCTCTGTCCCAATTGAGGGGAGATCAAGTGAGTTAAAAAAATGCTCTATTGTCTGTGCATCTGCCTTCTCTGATTGCTTGTACAGATTTGTGTAATATGATTCAAATGCATTCTGTATTTCACTTAATTTGCATGTGATCTTTGTTTTGGGGCCTTTTATTTTGAAAATGGTATTCTGTGCTTGTTGTTTCCTGAGTCTCCATGCTAGTAATTTGGTTGCCTTTGAGCCTGCTTCATAATATTGTTGTTTCAGGAACCTGAGCTTTTTCTCTACTTCTTCTATATAAAGCTGGTCAATTTCCTGTTTTACCTTTTGAATCTCTCGTAATATAAGAGGATCTTTGTATTGACTATGAGATCGTTCTGTGTTTCTTAGTGTTTCCTGTCATTTCAGCAGTTTCTGTGCTTTAATCTTTTTCTTGAGAGATGTGGCTATGATTTTTCCTCTAATAACCGCCTTAGCTGCATCCCACAATGTAGCAGGAGATACTTCCCCCTTATCGTTATTCTCCAGATAGATGTTCAATGCTGTCTTTATTGATTCCTTGAATGCTGGATCATTCAGCATGCTTGTATTAAGTCTCCATAGAGTATTTCTTGGTTTGCTATCAAGATGTAGAGTAAGGTAAACTCCATTATGATCTGATAAGTCGCTCTGCCTGATCCTACAATCCTTAAGCCTGTGTCTATCTGCACTGTACATGAAAAAAATTGTCTAACCTGGAGTATTCAGTGTGGCGGGCTGAGTAAAAAGTATATTCCTTATCGGTCTCGTGGGTGTCATGCCATACGTCGAGCACTCCTAGATCCTGCAATATCCTATTGATCTGTGCTGGCCAATTTTGAGTTTAAAATCGTGTTAAAATCCCCTCCACAGATAAGAGTGCCAGAGGTTTCTGTGGCAATTAAATCAATCACCATCCCGTAGAAGACCATGTCCCTCCCTGGGGGTGCGTATACATTAAATAATGTAACTTCCTTGTTATCCAGTTTACATTTAACAAGTATAAATCTACCCTCCTTGTCTTTTATTTCTGACAAACTCAAAATTAACTGAATTTGGGATCAAGATTGCAACTCCCCTTCTACCCATTTTGTAAGAAAACAAAGTATTCCTATATCCCATTTTCTTGAGTTTCTCGTGTTCAGGTGTGGATAAGTGAGTTTCCTGACAGAATAGTATGTCAACTCTCTCCCGTTTCATCTTTGCTATTACCTTACTTCCACCCTCTCTGAGTTGGGCATCTCCGGCGCGGCCCACGCTTGGATTGCGTCCTACCTGACAGGTCACTTCTACCAGGTGGCGTGGCGAGAATCTGTCTCCGCACCATGCGCTCTCACCACTGGTGTCCCCCAGGGCTCTGTTCTAGGCCCTCTCCTATTCTCGCTATACACCAAGTCACTTGGCTCTGTCATATCCTCACATGGTCTCTCCTATCATTGCTATGCAGAAGACACACAATTAATCTTCTCCTTTCCCCCTTCTGATAACCAGGCGGCGAATCGCATCTCTGCATGTCTGTCAGACATATCAGTGTGGATGACGGATCACCACCTCAAGCTGAACCTCGGCAAGACGGAGCTGCTCTTCCTCCCGGGGAAGGACTGCCCGTTCCATGATCTCGCCATCACGGTTGACAACTCCCTTGTGTCCTCCTCCCAGAGTGCTAAGAACCTTGGCGTGATCCTGGACAACACCCTGTCGTTCTCCACTAACATCAAGGCGGTGACCCGATCCTGTAGGTTCATGCTCTACAACATTCGCAGAGTACGACCCTGCCTCACACAGGAAGCGGCGCAGGTCCTAATCCAGGCACTTGTCATCTCCCGTCTGGATTACTGCAACTCGCTGTTGGCTGGGCTCCCTGCCTGTGCCATTAAACCCCTACAACTCATCCAGAACGCCGCAGCCCGTCTGGTGTTCAACCTTCCCAAGTTCTCTCACGTCACCCCGCTCCTCCGCTCTCTCCACTGGCTTCCAGTTGAAGCTCGCATCCGCTACAAGACCATGGTGATTGCCTACGGAGCTGTGAAGGGAACGGCACCTCCATACCTTCAGGCTCTGATCAGGCCCTACACCCAAACAAGGGCACTGCGTTCATCCACCTCTGGCCTGCTGGCCCCCCTACCTCTGAGGAAGCACAGTTCCCGCTCAGCCCAGTCAAAACTGTTCGCTGCTCTGGCACCCCAATGGTGGAACAAGCTCCCTCACGACGCCAGGACAGCGGAGTCAATCACCACCTTCCGGAGACACCTGAAACCCCACCTCTTTAAGGAATACCTAGGATAGGATAAAGTAATCCTTCTAACCCCCCCCCCCCCTTAAAAGATTTAGATGCACTATTGTAAAGTGGTTGTTCCACTGGATATCATAAGGTGAATGCACCAATTTGTAAGTCGCTCTGGATAAGAGCGTCTGCTAAATGACTTAAATGTAAATGTTGATGGCACTCCCCAGTCCGTTTACATTGAGACTTATGACCTTAAATTCCCGATGATGCATCGATATAAATTAAAACGAAACTGTGCACCATATCTGCCTGCTTATCTTGAGCCTAAAAATGAACGGAAAAATCAAGAACGATAATAAAGTAAACCAAAGTGGGAAAATACTTAGGTATTTGGACTCCCATGTCAGAGGACTGTCTCTTGCCTCTGGGGTTTGAGGGGATGAGCTTGTCCGCAGGAGGGGCCCCTCGCTCAGATATGAAAATGCGTGACGTAGTCAAACTAGACCTGTTGGAAGCGAAAATAATAAGGGCGCCTATTTCGTCGCTTATACACATCGGTTAATTACAAGTGAAAACTACATCGGTCATGCGTACATATGATGAATCCTCCCCTTGATATGTCCTTCTGTCACCCCGTTGTCAATGTGTCATTAATACTTAGTTAATATACATGTTATTATCGTGACGCTACTTAGTGTGTTTATAAAGAACATTTACTTTTGGCTATTCACCCTTGTTCAGCATTGGGGGAAAATAGGGGAGATATTGTACCTATTGCAATGTCAACCATAACAACCCAACGTCTTAACAGCTCGCTGTAACTATTCATTCTGTTAAATCCGATTCAGTGTCTTCCATCTTCCCGTTGGAAATGCCTGAGTCTCTCTCGGATGTGAACGTCCTCTCGCCGAGGTGGTTTCCCTCTTTCTCCATGGCTCTGCTTGTCGATAACGATCCATGGGAGAGCCTGCTCGAGTCGCCTTTCTCCTGGCGGTATACTCCACTGGGATGCCTCTCGACTTCAGATCCTCAGCCGCCTCGTCTACATGCTCGTATGTAACCGGGCCATTTTCCAGAAATACCCGCATTTTTGCCAGGAATGGTGTTTGGAAGCGTATACCCTTCTCTTTAAGTGCTTTCTTAATGGGGGTGTATTCTTTCCTTCTTTTCAGTATCTCTCCCGCGTAGTCATGATCAAAGAACACTCGTTTTCCTTGGAAGCTAACAGGCTTTTTCCAGGCTGCATATAAGACTTTCTCTTTGACTGAGAATTTTAGGAACCGTACTACTATGGATCTTGGTGGGGCGCCGCTGGGGGGTTTTGGGGCCAGAGCTCGGTGTGCTCTCTCAATTCCCAGGTCAGTGTTGTCTTTAAGTATGTCTTTGAATGGACCCTCCACAAATTTGGGCATAGTCTTTTTCTGCGCCCTCTACTACGTTATACAGTCTAATGTTGTTTCGACGTGAGAAACCTTCAAGTTCTGTCACTTTTGCCTGTAGTCCTTGTTGGTTTTTCAGTGACTGTTCAAGTATTTCCTTGACTGCGGAGTTCCATGTGTCCGTTTCCCCAATGCGCTGTTCTGCATCTCCCATTCTTGTAGATATGCTGTGAAGTTCTAATTTGTTTTCTTCAAGTTAATGTCCTTCTTGAACTCATTTAGTTATTTTCTTACATCTTCTCGAAGTTCCTCTCGTAAGCCTGTGAGCGCCTCGCGCAATTCCTCCTTTATCACCTCACGAAATGAGGGTTCTTTTGCTGCTGCCATCTTATTTGCGCTAGCATTAGCCATCTTGGGTTCATCGACGATTATATCTTCTGCTGTCTTGTTACGGGCTGTTGTTGTAGCTCCGCGACCTTTTCCTATTTTCCCCTTTTGCTTAAGTTATTACAATGCTCAGAGTAAATACTTGAATTTAGAGGGGGAAATACCCAACCAATGTGCAGTACGAAAAACTAGGCAGCCATTTGCTAAGTTGCGTCACCGGAAGCCGTGTACCTTTCTTTCTGAGTGATGTCTTGATTCATTTTGGTAAGCTGTGCTGAACTGTCGCCTGATGACTTCATGTCTGAGATGTCACTTTGGAGCTTGGCCTTTTCATTTGCGAGCTGATCAAGCCTCTCCTCTCCAGCCTTTAGCCTCCTCTCCAGCTCTGAGTGAGAGGAAAACATAATTCAGTCATGTAACAAGCCTCAATCCACATACACACATACTGTACACAGCCAATTTGTTACACTATATAAACATCATGACTAACTCAGACTCTCTATAGTGATTATTTTAGTAAAACATTGGTGATATTTTGTGGTGTTGGTCAGGGATAACTTTCTCAAAATAGGTTATGGTTGCCCTTTTGATTTAGACATTGACTCAGTAATCACAACCTGGTTTATCTAGCAGAAACTCAAGACTACAAAAATAAGCAGGTTTGGAAACCCCTGGTGTAGGTTGCAAAGTTACATTACTGAATGTACGTAGGGAGAATGGTCATATTGAGCTGTGTGTACTGAAGGGTAGTGCTGGCCAGAGTTCTGACCTGCAAGTTGGCTTCTAAGAGCCTCTGATTCGGTGGAGTGGAATGTGCAGTGCTTTTTTTTTTGCTAAGCTTCTGAAGCAACTCTGACAGAGAATGAGGGAATTTAGACTGACAGTATAGCTTGCATCATTCAAGGTCTTAGCACTAGGCAAGACAATTACATGCACTAATCTACTGTCTACTGCTTGTCCATGTGGACCAATATAATGAATTATTTGCACAAAACCACATCGTTGCTAGTCATTAGATTAGCTTTCTCGGAAAATATGTCTTGCAGATAAAAACCCACGTAACCCAAGTAATCAGAAAACAAAGACTAACGTTGTTACAGGTCAAACATCCTGTAACGTTGATACACGAAAAAAGTAAATATATTTACCTTGCATAGTTTGTGTTGACTTAGCCTGATTGTCTGTGCTTTCTGACAGTTTTTGTTTCTGAGGAAATAAAACTTTGATGAATACATTTGTGCATGCTTTAGTCAAGAATTTTCCATGACAAACCTCAAAATGATTGACAACTAATAATGTTCTACACAAGTTATTTAACCAACATTTGTATTTAAGGATTATATCTTTGATGGTATCGTAAGTTTGTAATAGAAGGTAGATACTTTTAATCATTCCCACGAAAACAAAAAGCTAGAATTTCAATGCTATGCTCTTCCTTACCTGAGCTTACCTTGAGCCCTACAGCCTCATCAGTCATGCAAGGCCACCCATTCCCAACCCCTGGCGCCACAACACCAGTCATAAGCCCTAGTACTCACCAGGTTTCCCAGCTCTTGCTCCAAGGATACCTTGTCCTGCAGCACAGAGGTCAGGCTCTGCTGCAAGGAGAGGAGCTCCTGCTGCTTACCCTCCAGCTCAGAGTTCAACTCACTGACCTACAGCCACAGGCCAGGGGGTGACACCATGGACATGGAGAACATTTTGAAGGGGGGAAAAATTATGAGTGACAAAATGAATGATAAGCTAATAATGAATAAAATGAAACCAAAGTAAATTGCTTTGAAGGTAGGGATAAATCATTACAACATGAAATACCACAGGTGTGTTTCACACTTATTTTTCTGGAAAACTCACAAATTAGAAACTGAATATGGTCATGACAATGGTAGTATGGCGTGGGTATGGACCTACCCTGTTGCCCTGTGAGCGAGCTTGGCTCTGGGCCTCCTCCAGCTGGGTCCTCAGGTTCTGGAGAGCTTGGTTACCTTGGCCTGCCTGGGACTGCAGGGCCTCCATAGCTGCCATCTGCTCCTGGACCTCCTTGGCCCTGTCCTGGGTCTGCTGGACAAGCTTAGCTTCATGCTCCTCCAGCTCGTTTACCTTCAGCTCAGCAGTGTGCAGTTTGCCCAGCACGTCCTCCATCTCCACCAGGTGCTGCTCCTCAGCACTCTCCACACTGGACCGCAGGCTCTCCTCCAGGCACTCCTTCTCCTCCAACACGACCAGCAGCTGTTTGTTGAGCTCCCCCGTCTCCCGTGCCCGGGCTGCAGCCTCTGCCTCACACCTGGCTCCCACCTCCTCCAGTGCCTGCTTGTGCTCCACCTTCAGCCTCTCCAGGGCACTCTTGGTCTCCACCAGCTCTGTCGTCTGGGAACCGGCCCCTTTGCTGAAGGACACCTTCAGCTCCTCCATGGCCTGCTGGTGTGAGGCGATGGCAGATTCCAGTTTGGAGCGCCACAGCTCTATGATGTCTGCATTCTCCTTCTCGTTCTGGCTGAGGCGCAGCTTCAACTGCTCGTTGTCTGTGGAGATCTTAGTGGATGAGACTTGGAACTGAGACACTGCCTCACTGTGGGCCTTCTCCGCCGCTGCCAGTGTCTCCTTCAGCCTAGCCAGCTCAACCCGTTGCTGGTCTTCCTGAGAGGCCAGCTGAGCCCTCAGAGAGCTCACCTCTTCCAGGAGAGGGGAGGTGGTGGAGTCGGAGCCCTCCGAGCTTTGCTGGACCTCCAGACGCAGCCGCAGGTCAGCCACCTCCCTGGTCCTCAGCACCAAGTCCCTCTCCAGTTCCATGATGCGGGACTTCTCTGACACCGTGGCCACCTATGGGACGGCACAACTCTGGCTCAAACAAAACCATGTTCTTCAACCTATGGAAACATTGTGATTGTGTGTACTGGCAGGACAATAGGGTAGTTGTTGAAGCCCCCCGTCATCAGACAGGTTTACACGGGTCAATATTTTTCTAAGAAAGTCCTTTACAAACAGATGTCCTTCATAGTTGCAGTAGTAGTGCAATGAAAGTAACAGTGCAGACCCAAATTAGCATAAAATGCCTACAGTTGAAGTACTACACCGCCCTCTAGTGGATATAAGCTGGAACCATAGTCATCACACATAATTATTGTGTATTGAACTACTGTCCCCAAATGCTGCAGCTTCTACTGGTTTTCATCCTTACGTTTATATCAGGGGTCAATTTAGGCCAGAGAAACTTGATAGTTAAGACTCTATCCACCAACTAATGACGTCAAATGATTAATTAAGAACCATGGGAAAAACTAAACCAGCAGAGACTATGGCCCTTGAGGATGGCAGTTTAATACACCATCATTGGCTGTGAAACCCCTGACAGACGCATAAAAGCATTGTTAAGGGGTGGGACAATTGGGCAGATGGGCAGGACAATTGGGGCTGGTAGGATGGGGGGGGGGGGGGGACAAAGGACAACGGATGGTTGGGTATAGGGGTGCTGTCTGGCTACCATGTTGCACCACAAAAGCTGTGGAGACTGTAGGCAGAGGAAAACATGGAGAAAGAGGCAGGAGAATAACAACCCCACGATGGAGAACCCTAATGATCCTATATGTAGGGTGGCCCTGACATGGCCGAAGAGTAAGTCTAGGTTTTACCCAGAAAACGGCAAATCTAAAAAGAACAGGATTGTTGTTTAGGAAAACTATAAGTACAGCATTTCCTTGGGGGGGGGGGGGGGGGGGGGTTGCATTTCAACCCAATAAGCAAGATGTAAAGCCTGAGTATTTCAAGTGTTTTGAGTGACAGCAGCCATGTGCTTAAGATTCCTGTTCTGGTGAGACACAGGAATGGTTCATGTTTGACAAAATGGGAAGAGAATGAAAGCATGCGAAAGGTGCTGCAATTTGATCTCTGACTTACAGCTGAGGCCAAAAGATAATATTCTTAATTGCTACTTGCTAGCAAGTAAAAAGATTAGTCAACTACACCATTCAACGTTTGCATAGAGACATTCAAATGCAGTTAAATACCGACTCCCCATCCACAAGCCTTTATGGCAGAAATGGTCAGAAAAACAGCATATGGAAGCCAGTGCAACAGGTATTTGGAGATCCTCTGTAACCCATTGTACCCCCTCCCAATAGTTGCACCATTACCCCTGGTACCCTCCACACTCCACCCCTCTTTCCAAACGCACCACTGTGCAGAGCAAGATCCATTACCCTAGTGTCTTCTAACTCTCTCTGGAGTTTCTCAGCTTTGGTCTTTTCAAAGAGCAGGCTCTGTTCAAGCTCCTTAATGTGGGCATGCTCCAGTTTGGTCTGCGTCTGTTAGTAAAGAAGGGGAGAGGAAGAGAACAAAACCAGTGCCACCATCACATGCCAGCCCAACGCAGACAGAGGAAGAGGGAGGAAGGAAAAGGGTACCCCATGCAGATCCCATGCCTAGCACAGGTGAGCATTGGGGATGTTGCTGGAGGTGGTGATAAGAGGATAGATATGATAGAAGCAGCAGAAGATGTGCTATGCTTATGGATGTGCAGTTATTGGTTGTGATTAGAGGAATCCATGCAGAATGACCTGGTGAACAACCAAAGGGAAAGACTAGGAAAGAATGCATAGAAGTATGTGTGAACAACTGAGTGAGCCAGCAAATGAGCGCAAATCGAAATAGACGTGACTGCACATAAAAAGAGAAAGCACTGTTGGCATGTTTTTGCACCCCCCCACCATCTATGATTTTGAGGTCCTTTATGCACATTCATGTGAACAGGAAAGGGAGATGAAACGTAACTATTTACATGTAACAGCAACACTGCGCTCTCTCTTTTGTGATCACGCCCATTTGTTTAGTGAATATAAGATCACTGATCAGCAGATAAAACAATATCAGAAACCATGTACATACATAAACTACTTAGAACAGACAAATCAGTAAAAAAAACTAAATAAACTGTAGAATGGGGCAAAACGTATAAAAAAAAATACTAGTTCACCCCCACGGACCGATTCATTAAGTTTACCATTAAAATGCAACTAATTGAATTGCTACCAAGTGCAGAACATTTACTTCTGATTTCAACAGATGGCAATGGGAAGGTTGGAGCTCAAGACCGTGACTATGCTGTGAGATGGTGGAGGGGAGCATCTCCAGTGGTTGGTCAAGACCGTGACTAGGCTGTGAGATGGTGGAGGGGAGCATCTCCAGTGGTTGGTCAAGACCGTGACTAGGCTGTGAGATGGTGGAGGGGAGCATCTCCAGTGGTTGGTCAAGACCGTGACTAGGCTGTGAGATGGTGGAGGGGAGCATCTCCAGTGGTTGGTCAAGACCGTGACTAGGCTGTGAGATGGTGGAGGGGAGCATCTCCAGTGGTTGGTCAAGACCGTGACTAGGCTGTGAGATGGTGGAGGGGAGCATCTCCAGTGGTTGGTCAAGACCGTGACTAGGCTGTGAGATGGTGGAGGGGAGCATCTCCAGTGGTTCCATGCTTAGCACTGGGCCAACATGAACAAGAGGAGAAGAAAAAGAAGCAGTAACATCACTGACTGAAGCAGTTACAGGACAACATTAGTACACCATCAATTGCTTGAAATCAACAGAAAGCATTTGCTGTGTTGATTTGGTTTGTTGTTTTTTTTAAAGCTGCATGCATGTGAATAATACATTTTTTGCAGTAAGTAGTACACAGACCGTTAGTATGCAATCAAAGGAAGATAAAAAAAAGGGGTATTACTTCTAACCCTGTAGCACTCATTTTTAAAGATAACATTTGATGTGGGACGCCATCAGGGTAATTTGGATGGTCCCCTGATTGGAGTTGCACTGTGGGATAGATAATGACACAAATCCTTTGATCAGACGTGTACATATTAAACAGCCCCGGGTCCACTTGCTTCCCAGTCTCTGCTCCGTAAACAAAGATATGGTTAGCCAAGGGAGAGGCAGAAAAAGTAAGTTGTTTTCCAAGAAATAGCCCACATTTCCACATTCCCATCAAATAGCACTAGAGCGATGGTGAAGAACAGTGTGCAAACCTTACAGTCTGACGTGCCACTGACATTTCTTAGCAAGAGGGAAGCAGGAAAGAAATAAAACACCAACTAATTCCTAAAATGATCCTTGGCTCGTGTGTATATTTCAAGCAAACAGTGTTCTAAAAACCCGTTGGGAACATTCAAGCTGTGTTAATATCCACATGCTACATAGTCATGAAATGAGGAAGACCTCCAGGTTTGTGAAGATCAGTCTAAGCAAGGCACTGCGCATATTTGGAAGAATGACAATACATGGATAATAGTTTAGTTATTTGTAGATCAGCGAGTCTGCACAGTGCCGTGCTCAGGCTGATCCTCTACAAAAGCATGACTTCATAGACACTAAAAGAACATCAGAGCCAGACTCAGTCAGGTCTGCTTCTGACAGCTCTGCTCCATGGAGGACCTTACTGTCACACGAAAGAGAGAATGAGATTTCAGTCTTGAGTCTCATTTTACTGGGCATATGAGATGGCATCGATCATGCCATGCAACAAACCTAATAGGACTGTGGGCACTGGGCAGGACAGATCTCTGGTGTAGACAGACTGCAGTGAATATTCATGCTCAGTCCTTGGTATACTAGATTAAGGACATGTCACTGACAAGGACACCAATCACTCACTTGCCAACTTAAAATCACAAGCCAGTGGCCAAACTGTTGATGAAATGTATACAGACTTGCCAAATAGGGACCTTCAATATGATGTATTCATTCATTATGTTAGAATCTAATGTATACCCTACCACTTTAATCTCAGGGATCGGGAGCAGGGATGTTGCGGAGTGACTTTTAATTCCAGAAATGGACTCTAGTCTGCACTCTCATCAGAACAGGATGCTTTTAACTCAACATGTCTCAGTTTGACAAGACAAGGAGTTTCAACGGCAGTCCTGATGAGTTGCAGTGTTGGTGGATTTCTGATACACCTCAGCATCAAATGGATTCATTCCAGTCACTTAGGGGGCGATTTTAACTTGATAGGGACGTGTAAATCAAAGACGCTCCATAGTGTTACAAAGGACAGCTGTATACATATTTTTGAGTTTGTGTAGAAGAGTGTGTGTGTTTACCTCCAGGTCTCCTTTGGTAATGCAAGCTTCCTCCACACGGAACTGGAGGTCCTCCACTTTCCTATCACACAGAGCACACTTCAGATTATAGTTCAGGAACATTTAACATAAGAGGTCTGAAAAAGGAATCATGGATCAAGGGTTTGAAACAGGGTTTCAATCTGACCTACATAATTCATGTCCTTTTCCCCCATTTTCCTCCTGTGATACTGTACTGATAACCTTATAACACACCATCAGAACATAGTTAGACCCCACACCCCTCTGAAGCCTCACCTCTTCTCCTCCTCCAGCTGATTGAGCAGCTCAACCTTCTCCTTGTCAGCAGCCTCCACCAGGGTGCGTAACTGGTCCATCTTGGCCTCCATCTTCACAACACATGAACATGCATTCATTAAAACAGATCATGAATATAAGTTGAGAGACACTCATGAAAAAACAACATTATGGAAGGCCGCTATGCATCCGGCAGGTGGCTGTAAAAACAAGTGTTTTCTCATTGACAGCAGATGGCAGTGCAGAGGTTTTTGTGACATGAGTGTGTGAGGTACAGCATTAAGGTGTTTTCATGGGTCCTCCTCACATTACCCAAGGTTTGTCATGGTCATGTATGACATATCACACTTTTGCAGATGAGAGTACAAGTTCCAAAACTGGAACGTCCTGGAACTTATCTGTGGGGAAATGTGTGTGTAAATAATCCTGAGGGCGAATGTTTGTGTGTGTGTAAACCATGAGGAGGAACTCAGTGTGTATTGACCTGCTCCTGGTCCTCTCTCAGCAGGGTCAGTTCCTGCTCCACCTCGCCCACATGGGTGGTTGCCTTGGCCACCTCTGCCCTCTCCATGTCACGCTCCGCCATCAGCTGCTCGATGTGCTGCTGCTTCTCCTTCAGCACCTCCTGAACTGCTGTGGTGCCAGAGATCTTTCTCGAGTACCGTGATGACGTTTCAGTCAGCTGTGGTGGGGGGTAGGTAGAAGAGTGTTTAGACTGGTTAATGGGGGGATGTGAGTCCTACTCAGGACAGCAAAAGACAAGACCAATTAAAGAACAGACATCTTGTTGCTCTGCAGTTGTGTATGTGGATGGACTTATGAGTGTGTGTGCGCGCCTCACCAGGCCTGTGCGGCTGGGCTTGGCGCTGACGGAGGAGGCCACAGAGCTCATGGAGCTGATGGAGGAGGCGCTGGGGCTGCGCTTCAGGCCCGAGGGCGTGGCCACCAACTTCCGCGCCGTGGTCTTTGCCTTGGCCGGCGTGGTGGAGGGGAAGCCAATGCGCGTGACCTTGTGGACTGGGGCAAACAGGCCATACTTGGGTTGGCATTGAAAGTATCTGAGGAAATACAAATGAAGGGGATAAGAAAAAAACAGATGTCACTATGCCCCCCCCCCCAAAAAAAATGTCTTATATACACGAATAACACCCATAAGACTTGGCGGTACTTAACTCTCTTTTGAACAAACTGGTTGCCAGAGCAGCATGTTTCTCAAGCCTGTGTGATAATCCTCTCTGGTCTGATTACCTGGTTCCTGCCACTGCCCCATCGTTCTTTCCCAGGGGCTCATCCAGTTCCACACCACACCACTCTCCCTTGGCAAAGTCTGTTTCACCAAGAAAACGAACCACACCAGCTTTTGTGCCACCAACCTGCAGAGAATGTGCAAAGAGAGTTCAAAAAAATATATATATTTTTTTATTATAGAGCGCTTTTCATTACTGAAAGAATCTCAAAGCACCTAGAGGGTAACTAACTTGGCATGAGATAAAACCACCAAGGCAACAGTACATAACAATAATAATCATCATAATAATCAATACATGCGACCTGTCAACATCACAGGGCTGATAAATGCATCGTCATTGTTTCCTTTTACAATGCTCTAAAGCAGTGATCACTTTCTAAGTCAAAATGCAAGCCAAGATCTACCGCTCAGATTTGTTTAAACATGGCAAAAAAAAACGTAAGCCTATGCAACATTAACCTATTAAAAACAGTTCTGTAACAATGAGGTTTGTAGTAGGCTATATGCCCTATACATTATCACTGCATAATGGATATGCTTGAATTACCCTGCCAATGTTGTTCTTCTCAGACCATTTAGAAATGATATGGTAATAGATCATTTGTTGTATTACTTGTGAGGCACAGCTAAGTGAGCATAATAATTAGCGTTATTATTTTTGGGGGACTGATGGCCTGTCTGAGGGGAGGGAAGGAGCAGCAGTGAGGCTGCCTCTCAACCGACTCACCGTCCCACTGCTCTCTCTCCATTTGCTGAGAAAAGGGGACAGTCTTCCAGCTGATGGTGAAACAAGTCATACTGCATTATTTCTGCCTCATGCACAAATTCATATTGTGTCTACTATGACCAGAGACAGTTAAATATTCATCGATATTAAAAAATCCACAAGCCACTAATAATAACCCAAGCTTATCGGAACACTTTGCTATACTCATTCATTGCAGCTGCAGTGCTGGTTGTAGCGTGAGTGGAAGTAGGGGGATCACACATTTTATGGCTTAGAAAAGCTTTGAACGTGTTGACAGTGTTGAATAACAATTTAAACATGAACTTACTAATTACAAACAGCAGCTCTTTGCTGTATTCGTTGAATCTCTAGTCATGGGTTTAGAAGTTTTGAAATGTCACAGTATCAACTTTGCTGTGTGTTCGAGGCTTCTTTTTACAGTCTATGGCTTGAGGGAATTGTGCAAACACGGTGATCTGAGCTACCTGATAGGCCAGTGGTAGGCCTATAGGTGCACTTGATTTGCTCTCTGGCCCTGCCGGGTAGGTGGAGTTCTCTACGTTTACACAAATAAAATGGTTAAAACTGGGAACACTTTGCCATCCTGGCACTAGGGATGCTGAATCAAGTGCACCTAGCAACAACAGCGCAAAACAAATAAAAAAATAGCAACGAAACGCTTTTCCTCCGTTTTTTTACAGAAACGTTTGGTGATCAACTAGTAATGCCTTGGAGATCGACCAGTCTATCGCGATCGACCGGTTTTTGACCACTGCTCTAAAGGGAGAAGTGAGGAATACTGTGGTGAGAAAAGCACCCTCCCTTCCTCTGAGCGTGGGTGACACTTCCTCTTAACACAATGTGTTACACAGCCCGAGGCAGACGGAGAAAGAGAAAGAGGGGCCTTGGACAACACACTCAGGACGGAAGGTGCTCATACGAGGACAGAGCTTGGCTGTGAACAGAAACTGAGCTCACTGAGGAGTGTTAGAACGGATGTTCTCATTGGTCAGTGAGAAGTTTGGAAGGAGGTGGGAGGAGGTTGTGTTCCGCAGACACATTCCTGAGAGATTACCATGGTGAGAGGGAGGAGGGGTCAGTCGTGTGACTCTGAGACCAGCCTGTATTTACAGCATTTGTGGCCACACAAGGGGCAAGAGGAGGGGGTGGGGATGGGGCGGGGGCTTAGCCCTCTCTAACCTGGAACAGGGGTAGGAGGCCAGGAGGAACATGAGACAAACATGCATAAATGGATGAGCAGGCAGGCGCTTCAGGATTAAAGCTACCTGATCCAAAATAACAGCTGCATTCAAAGTGTAAATGAACTAAGCCTTACCAAAACGCGGTCTCCATTCTTCAGCTCCCTCTCCCCTTTCTTGACCGAGCTGGTGTCTGAGAGGTTGGAGATGGACTCGCTGTTTGTGCGTGCCAGGTTGGAGGCTGGAGTGGCTGACGTGGCAGGCGTTGCAGTTGAGGCTTTTTTGACAGAGGGGGTGTGAGAGGCCAGGCTGGCGGTGGAAGGGGTCGGCGACCCAGCCCGGGACGGAGGTGCTGTCTGAGTCCCGTTGGCCTCGCCCTCTGTGTAGGACAGCTTGGAGGGGCGGGTGAATATCCCTTTCAGGGCCTCGCACTGGAAATAGCGCACCCCTGCCACCGAGCCATCGTTCTTCCCAATGGGCTCATCCAAAACTATGCCGGCCCACTGTCCTGGTGCAAACTGAGCCTCCCCCAGGAACTGCACCACGCCAGGTTTGTTCCCATTCACCCACACTCGCTCCCCAACCTGGAAGTTCTCCCCGCCATCTTGTGTCCCAGCTGCACCGCCACCTGGAGTGGACTTGTCGGCTGCAGCTACTTTGGATCCGGCTGCATGGAAACAGGTGGAAATCATCCAATTACTGCCAGTGTGCCAACTCCACTAAAGTTGGTCCATGGTTAGCTGAGCTAACAGGGCTAACATGAATGAGTTAGCTCACAGAACATGACACCTTTACCCTGCTATTCAATAGTTCCAAACTCTTATCCCAGAGTGAAATATGTTACGTACAGTGCCTACAGAAAGTTCACACCCCTTGACTTTTTCCACATTTTGTTATTACAGCCTGAATTTAAAATGTATTCATTTGAGATCGTGTCACTGGCCTTCACACAATACCCCATAATGTCAAAGTGGAATTATGTTAGACATTTTTACAAATTAAGTAAAAATAAAAAGCTGAAAAGTCAAGTCAATAAGTATTCAACCCCTTTGTTATGGCAAGCCTAAATAGGTTCAGGAGTAAAACATTGCTTACAAGTCACATAAGTTACATGGACTCACTCTGTGTGCAATAATAGTGTTTAACATGATTTTTTTGACTACCTCATCTCTGTACCCCACACATACAGATAATTGTAAGGTCCCTCAGTCGAGCAGTGAATTTCAAGCACAGATTCAACCACAAAGACCAGGGGAGGTTTTCCAATACCTCGCAAAGGGCACCTATTGGAAGATGGTTAAAAATAAATAAAGCAGACACTGAATATTCCTTTGAGCATGGTGAAGTTATTAATTACACTTTGGACGGTGTATCAATACACCCAGTCACTACAAAGATACAGGCGTCCTTCCTAACTCAGTTGCCAGAGAGGAAGGAAACCGCTCAGGGATTTAACCACGAGGCCAATGGTGACTAAAACAGTTAGATTTTAATTTGCTGTGATAGGAGAAAACGGAGGATGGTTCAACAACATTGTAGTTACTCCACAACACTAACCTAAATGACAGTGAAAAGGAAGCCTGTACAGATGAAAAATATTCCAAAGCATGCATCTTGTTTACAATAAGGCATTAAAGCAAAACTGCTAAATATTAGGCCAAGAAATTAACTTTATGTCCTGAATACAAAGCGTTATGTTTGGTGCAAATCCAACAACATCACTGAGTACCACTCTTCATATTTTCAAGCAGGGTGGTGGCTGCATCATGTTATGGGTTATGCTGTTCATCTGCAAAGACTAGGGAGTGTTATTGGATAAAAAGAAACAGAACAGAGCTAAGCATAGGCAAAATCCTTCTGGAAAAACTGGTTCAGTCGGTTTTCCAACAGACACTGGGAGACAAATTCACCTATCAGCAGGACAATAACCTAAAACACAAGGCCAAATATACACTGGAGTTGCTTACCAAGACGACATTGAATGTTCCTGAGTGGCCTAGTTACAGTTTTGACTTAAAGATGCTACACACAGGATTTCTTAGAATATTTGCATTGTTATTTCAGAAAATGTCCATAATATGTCTGGCGCAAATAGTGGAATAATGGTGTTTCACAGTATTACTTACCCGTCAGTGTTGTAATTGGCTGTGAAATTCGCCTATTGATTTCTCCCGCCGGAGTGGGATCTGTTGGCAAACTGGGAAAGCTGTTCTGACTTTGTGGACGTGTTATCTAGTGGAAATTGTCTTTTCCTGGTTAAAATTCTACACTGTTTATGTGAGAAAACATGCACTAATAGTGTAGGGAATCATTGTACCATCAAAATCGTTGTGAAATATATTTTTCATTACAAAGAATATATTTTTTACAGCTTTTTGAAGCTGGTGGACTTTCAGTTTTGGTCCACCAGCTTCAAACCGCTGTAAAAATGAAAAACTATATATTTTTGGGAGGGCTTGAAAATCTATGGCCAGACTTGAAAATGGCTGTTTAGCAATGATCAACAACCAACTTGACAAAGCTTGAAGAAAAAAAAAAAAAAAAAAGCTAAATGTTGTACAAGCCAAGTGTGCAACACTCTTAGAGACGCTCTTAGAGTAATTGCTCCCAAGGTGATTCTAACATGTATTGACTTGTGTGAATACTTACGTAAATTATGTACAAAAAACATGGGTGAGAAAAACCCAGGCTGTAACACAACAAAATGTGGAATAAGTCAAGGGGTATGAATACTTTCTGAAGGCACTCTACCGTCAACATTTGATCAGGCCCAATAATTAAGGTTGCCTGATTTTCTACATATAAATAAACTGGCTCATATGTTAACAGCCGAGCAATGCACAAAGAAATAGTTGATTGGATGACATTTACATGAGGCCAAACTTCACAGTCGCATTTTCACATGACCTGACTGTCAATGCTTTGAAACAAAACACCAGCACAGGGATCACATTTTCCACAGCAGGCCTGCTGTGTCTAAAGCCTCTAGTGGACTCAATTCACCAAATTACTCCAACTTAAAAATATAGTTAATCCACTATATTGGAGAGATTTTGGGGGTAAATACTATAGCCTACGGATCCAAAATGGCCAGTGACCGATCAGCATGTCTACATCAAATCTAGTCAAGCCGCATCAGCAGATCCAGACTGATGAAGCAGTAAAGCCCATTTTATTGCAACCTTAAGCTGATTGATGACATCAAAGTTAGAGGTTAGGTGCTGTAGCTACCACAGCCCTAATGAGAAGCAGCAAGGACCTGAGAACTGCTGGTGCTAAGGGGGACGAGGACCTCTTACCAGCGGAGGGGGTGATCTTGGTGGCTGGCGCCCCCGTTGACCTACCCATCTTGCTGGGCGCTTTGAGCCCGCTGGGCTTGGTTGTGCTCATGTTTCCTCTCTGTGAAATCTACAGGGCCTTTCTGTCCGTCAGTGGGTGCCGGCTGACCCCAAATCATTGACGTAGTTGTGCTCAGACTCTGAGATGACAATGCTCTCCGAGTCGCAGCACCAAAATAAATCAAACAAAAATAAAAAGGTAGAAAAAGGGGTGAGGGAGAAAAAGATGCCCTCAAAAAAGGACCCTGTTAAGAGAGATGAAGACAAATTAGTGCAACAAACAGATTTGTATAGTATGCATTTAAGTTAGCCTAGTTTTTTCATATTATTTACTTTGCATAGAAGACTACTAATGATAATATCCTGAAGGGAACAGGATTTTCACAGAATAATCATATTTCAGTCTTCACTTAAATGGTAAGCCAGGAGGGAGGGTTGTTTCACTGGTCCAATTTTGACTTTGTGGATATGACTTTTCAAACACTGGCGTCTTATATTGATTTGTTCACTTGGTATAATTGGTTCCAACTCAACATCATGGGTGACACTGACAAGGCTTATTGTTTACAACGGATTAATGGTGAGCATAGATGGGCTGAATAGCCTGCCCTTGACATTCAAATGATCTTGTGTTCTTATGACAACAAGCAGTGCTCCCCTGACTGACTCATCACAGTGAGTCCTATACTAAAAATACTCTGTCACAAGCCAGGCCACATTCAAGTGTCTGTCTGTGTGCGCGCATGTATTTGTCACCGCCATACAGAAACAAACTCTCTCTTTCCCTTTCTCTCCCTCACACATGCAAAGTCGATCAGTCTTCTATCTCAACGAACCTAGTACCATTCAGAAACACAGGCAGGAAAAAAAAGGAAGAACGAAAGACCTGCGCATAAATACATTTCAACCCCAGACATGAAGACTCGAAGGCCAGGCTCAGAGTACACTCATTTTGTTTTGCTCAATAACATGTCATTCTACCCTCACTGCTTTAATAAGCAGTTCTAAATGGGCCCATTACATGGATTTAATAACACTCCAATGACATGTTTCTAAATTCGGGGCGGCAGGTAGCCTAGTGGTTAGAGTGTTGGACTAGTAACCGAAAGGTTGCTAGATCGAATCCCTGAGCTGACAAGGTAAAAATCTGTTGTTCTGCCCCTGAACAAGGCAGTTCCTAGACCATCATTGTACATAAGAATTAGTTCTTAACTGACTTGCCTAGTTAAAGGTTAAAAAGAAATAAAAATACCTCACATTCTCACCACCAGTGCTCTGCTGTATTAGTGTGTGTTTGCCAGGGTTTACCAATCATTCAGGCCTAGCCTATAGCTCTGTCCTCATCAAACACAAGTCTAGAGTCTTGGGCCTTCCCTCTTCACCATAAACCGTAGAGCCAGCTCGTGTGAAGCTACAAACTCTAGGTAGAGAGGGAGGGATTAGTAAACAAACAGAAAAGGATTAAAGTGTTTAGCAGCCCTCCTACAGGACAGACTACTAGATTAGCTAAAGAGGTTACAAGGGTCTACCTGTTATTACCAGACTGCCAAAATGGTGGTCTTGGCATAATCCGGCAACATTTGTGTTGTCCTTCAAAAGACTTCTCAATAAGGCTACCTGTTAATGGTAATGTTTGAGAAATAGCATTAATAATGTAGTAACTAAGGATGCCTTAGGCCAAGGAGTGGCAACATATGTGTTCTACTGTTAGCTAGCAATGTAGGTCGACTGAATTTTATTGACAGTCTTTGCTCTGACTTGCAGCATGTTAGGGACTCCCAAGTGTTGAAATAATGCATGTGGTTGAGAGAGCCCAGAGCAGCAAATGCACAGCAAGGCTTTCACATCAAGTTACCACCTTACCTCGAAGTCAACCAAACTCTACTGTTGCTATGGCAACACAAACTACGCAATACTGTATAGAGGAATGTTCTGAAAGTTGAACAGCTTCAGTTTTACATCTGGCCTACTGTTTAGGCAGGGGTGAAGTAACATCTGTAATGGAATAGGCTAGTTCAACTTCATACGTCCAGTACGCTGCCAGCAAAAAAAAGTTGTATTACATTCCAGCTATTGACAGAGAGGTCTCCCTGCTCTGAGTGAGAGCACCTATCAAGATGCCCTGGATTACAGAAAACTGATAACTAAAGAAATTGTAAATGGATCTTGCTGCTAAGTCACAGACACATACAGTGGGGGAAAAAAGTATTTGATCCCCTGCTGATTTTGTATGTTTGCCCACTGATAAAGAAATGATCAGTCTATAATTTTAATGGTAGGTTTATTTGAACAGTGAGAGACAGAATAACAATAAAAATATCCAGAAAAACGCATGTCAAAAATGTTATAAATTGATTTGCATTTTAATGAGGGAAATAAGTATTTGACCCCCTCTCAATCAGAAAGATTTCTGGCTCCCAGGTGTCTTTTATACAGGTAACGAGCTGAGATTAGGAGCACACTCTTAAAGGGAGTGCTCCTAATCTCAGCTTGTTACCTGTATAAAAGACACCTGTCCACAGAAGCAATCAATCAATCAGATTCCAAACTCTCCACCATCGCTAAGACCAAAGAGCTCTCCAAGGATGTCAGGGACAAGATTGTAGACCTACACAAGGCAGGAATGGGCTACAAAACCATCGCCAAGCAGCTTGGTGAGAAGGTGACAACATTTGGTGCGATTATTCGCAAATGGAAGAAACACAAAAGAACTGTCAATATCCCTCAGCCTGGGGCTCCATGCAAGATCTTACCTCGTGGGGTTGCAATGATCATGAGAACGGTGAGGAATCAGCCCAGAACTACACGGGAGGATCTTGTCAATGATCTCAAGGCAGCTGGGACCATAGTCACCAAGAAAACAATTGGTAACACACTACGCCGTGAAGTACTGAAATCCTGCAGCGCCCGCAAGGTCCCCCTGCTCAAGAAAGCGCATATACATGCCCGTCTGAAGTTTGCCAATGAACATCTGAATGATTCAGAGGACAACTGGGTGAAAGTGTTGTGGTCAGATGAGACCAAAATGGAGCTCTTTGGCATCAACTCAACTCGCTGTGATTGGAGGAGGAGGAATGCTGCCTATGACCCCAAGAACACCATCTCCACCGCCAAACATGGAGGTGGAAACATTATGCTTTGGGGGTGTTTCTCTGCTAAGGGGACAGGACAACTTCACCGCATCAAAGGGACGATGGACGGGGCCATGTACCGTCAAATCTTGGGTGAGAACATCCTTCCCTCAGCCAGGGCATTGAAAATGGGTCGTGGATGGGTATTCCAGCATGACAATGACCCAAAACACACGGCCAAGGCAACAAAGGAGTGGCTCAAGAAGAAGCACATTAAGGTCCTGGAGTGGCCTAGCCAGGCTCCAGACCTTAATCCCATAGAAAATCTGAGAAGGGAGCTGAAGGTTCGAGTTGCCAAACGTTAGCCTCGAAACCTTAATGACTTGGAGAAGATCTGCAAAGGGGAGTGGGACAAAATCCCTCCTGAGATATGTGCAAACCTGGTGGCCAACTACAATAAATGTCTGACCTGTGATTGCCAACAAGGGTTTTGCCACCAAGTACTAAGTCATGTTTTGCAGAGGGGTCAAATACTTATTTCCCTCATTAAAATGCAAATCATTTTATAACATTTTTGACATGTGTTTTTCTGGATTTTTTTGTTGTTATTCTGTCTCTCACTGTTCAAATAAACCTACCATTAAAATTATAGACTGATCATTTCTTTGTAAGTGGGCAAACGTACAAAATCAGCAGGGGATCAAATACTCCCCCCCCCCCCCACTGTACCTTCCATTCCTCTGAAGCCCTAAGCGCTGGGTTAAATAAAACAAACTAGATCTCTCTAACGCACATCTACCTGAACGCAAAAAGATATTTCTCAACAGCACAGAATAAAGGGTGGGTCAGCAGCATTGACCCAATTTACATGCCGCACTCCAGTTTTCCACCTCTGTGGCCAGGACCACGACCAAAGGCCCTCGAAGAAAAAGCACAGAAATGATTGATATCTTCATGGCAGTGAATCAGAGGATACAGAGTATCCATTGACATGCCTGTTCTATTTGCGATAAATTCACTCTTCTCACTAACGTTGTACTCTATAAAAAATTGAAGATAGCCGCTTACAACAAATGTCCAGAACTATATTTCCAAAGCTGACTTAAACAAACCCCCCCCCCAAAAAAAAATTGGACTATGCCTCCTCCATTGCTTCACAAACTTCATCTGTTGATTCCATGGCATCGTTTAGAGAAAGGCTAAAGTCATCTTGGGGAAGAGAGTGGGCTTTCCCCAATAGACCAGCAATTTCTAGACTTGAAACCAGAGCCTTACATCTATAATTATAAACTATGGACGGCTTTCAGCTTTCAGTTTAGCACTGGTGTAGTCAGCTGACAATGATCATCCAATTATGCAGAAGGAGATGTCTCCCACTGGTAAAGCTGATCCTTTGCTCCGGACTCTCACTTTAATCTCTATTCAGGAAGACAGCCAAACACCAATGTTCTGTCAATGCAGGTTTTGGGCAATTCACTTATCCTTACAAACCCAGATGCCCATCAATGTCATGCACTGCACTACAGCTGTAGGCTAGCCTACTTCTGTTAACACTACAGTGATGAATGTGCAAAATGACATGGTATTTTGGAAAAGTAACCATACCAACATCTTAAACTAATGTTACTAGTCAGGGTATTTTCCTAAAAATAATAACAGGTCAACAAACGGTTAAATTGTTTCCAAACAGTAGAATGACGTGACCAACAGAAAACACTATTAGAGATCTGTATATAAGGATGAGATTCTTATGTTTCCGCCCTAACAACAGGAGTCGGCCCAAGGCGGGAAGGCAGGCGACAAGACTAGGCCTAAAATAAACCCATAGGGCTTATTTTGGACAGATTTCAGCAAGAGTGAAACCACTCACTTTTGTCTCTTCCTCTCTTATACTATGCATGCATATAAGGACCGGACATTTCTCATTAAGAGCTTAATGGAAACGTGTAGCAATAGCAAGCCTTTCATCTTACAGTTCAAAACGCTATAGCCTATTATTAAACACTCCTGTAATGAAGCAGATAATAAAACAATTTTCAAACATTTGCCAAAATGCAATTTGTGGAAAACACAGTTCTAAACCTAATGCGAGCAGTTGTGATAGAGATGAAAATTTCCGTTCGAAATGTAGAAAGAGGGGGAATCTAATAGCAACAACTATGATGGATTGCTAATATGACTAGGATTGTGCCTTTGGCTTCTGGACAACAAAAGAGAGTTGATATGAAAAACACTAGAACGGGGGAGAAATGCTGGTTAACAGCAATGAGGAAGTCTTTAGAAAATAAATTGCCTCCACATTTCTACGGATGGATTTTTGCAAGGTTACTTTGAAGCAAGGTAAGACATGCCTCATTATTTAAAGTAAAGTAAAACTTTCAGGTTTCAAACAATTATACTGCCTCAAGCTCACATTGCAAAGTGGTGGGTGACTTGCTGATAGTCAACGGTAGGCAGGCTATGGCCTATACACCCGAATGGCGAATGGGAGATACGCTTTAATTTTAACGAAGCACGCACTGTAAAAGGAAATATAACCTTGCTGCTCGGATGGGTTACATGAAATCGGTGGAGTCTGCCTAGTTATAATTAATTTATTGTGTTACCATTTTCTTTTTTTCTTTTGCAAATTTATCTTACTTTTAAGCTCTGCATTGTTGGGAAAGGACTTGTAAATAAGCATCACAGTAAAGTCTACCTACACCTGTTGTATTCAGCACATGTGAAAAATACAATTTTAATTTGACTGGTCGAGGATGTGTTCTGTAAAACAGATTTAGTTCTGAAACCGATTTGAGGGCCCAAAAACATGGAGATAATCGACTTCCATATACGATTACTTGTCGCTGCAGCTTATCCACAGCATATCTGGCTTAGCTAAGCCATGCAGAGTAGGGAAGCATCGCTCAGACAGCCTGTACAGCTCTCTGAACGCAGGGAAAAGGCCTTTCATTCTTCACTGTGCAATATACTTTTGCTGACATCAGTAGTGCTAAAAGCCTCACTAAATGACATCTCTAATTTGCTTATTTGCAATGTATTGTATCCAACACTTCCCTCTCAGACTTCCCCATTCCTTTCATTAAGGGCAAATAAAGTATTTCACTCTCAGCTAGTTGGAAGCACTTGGAAAATATTAGAGAGTCGATTTGTCTAAGGGCATAAACGTTGAAAAATGTGTTTAACCACTTTGTACTACAGACTTTGGTTGTAGAAGGTTAAAGAATTAGGCTATTTGAAGGTGAAAATAATAAAGTTCGAGAGGGCATTTTAAATCCAAGGACAAGATCAAACTAGAAAAAAAAGAACAATTCCCGAATTGGTTTGTTTTCTAGCTTGAATGGTTCAAGAGTTACTATTACTGTTGGTGGGTTAGTCTATGATGCTAATTTATGCAAATGTCAATCGTTTTACATTTATAGACTTTTGAAAATGATCGTTTTAATGTTTGCAGCTGAGATGGTAAAAGATCAGTAGCATTTAAAATGGTCTACCACTGTTTTTATGGTTGGCATTATGCCAATTTACGCAAATTCAAATTGAGTATATTTTAAAGGTTTCAGATCATTTGAAGTAAGGATAGCTTGAATGTTTTGAAGTTGGTCTTGTAGCTTAATTGGCTGAGGAGCAGGACCATTTTCAATAGCTACCACAGTATTCCTATGGTTCCCATTAAAACCCATGTTATTTATGCACATTTAAAATTGTTATAGTTCAAAAAGTATAAATACTATCAACAAGCTGTATGCAAGACATCGAAGTTGAGTCATTCTGCACATTTCAACATTGGGTTGGAGTTGATAGCTTAAACGGTTTAAGAAGTAGCATCTAGAACTTTTAAAATGTTACCGTTCAAGTCTATGGCCACTGAAATGCATTGAATTTTATGCAAATATGGTTGTAGAACAAAAAGTTAATAGTATAAAAAAAAAAATTCTCAAGCAACCTGCGGACAGCCAGTCTACAAGTTTTAAATTTGTTATCGTGTTGATAGCTTAAGCGGTTTAAGCGCTAGAGTGAGGGGAATAATGACTATGTAAGAGTGCTAAAGTAGTCTTGCTTTCAGCAAGCACACTAAATATATAGTAGCAGTCAAAAGTTTGGACACACCTACTCATTCATGTTTTATTTTTTAACATTATAGAAAAATAGTGGAGACAAAAAAACTATGAAATAACACATATGGAATAAATTAGTAACCAAAAAAGTGTTACATCTAAATATATTTTAGATTCTTCAAAGGAGCCACCCTTTGCTGTGAGGAAAGCTTTGCACACTCACCCAGTTTCATGAGGTAGTCACCCGGAATGCATTTCAATTAACAGGTGTGCCATGTTAAAAGTTGATTTGTTGAATCTCTTTCCTTCTTAATGCGTTTGAGCAAATCAGTTGTTGTGACAAGGTAGGGGAAGTATACAGAAGATAGCCCTATTTGGTAAAAGACCAAGTCCATATTATAGCAAGAACAGCTCAAATAAGCAAAGAGAAACGACAGCCCGTCATTACTTTAAGACATGAAGGTCAGTCAATCCGGAAAATTTCAAGAACTTTGAAAGTTTCTTCAAGTGCAGTCGCAAAAACCCTCAAGCTTTGTGAGGAAACTGGCTCTCATGAGGACCGCCACAGGAAAAGAAGACCCAGAGTTGCCTCTGTTGCAAAGGGTAAATTCAATTGAGTTAACAGCCTCAGAAATTGCAGCCCAAATAAATGCTTCAGAGTTCAACAGACACATCTCAACATCAACTGTTCAGAGGAGACTGCGTGAAATCAGGCCTTCGTGGTCGATTTGCTGCAAAGAAACCAATACTAAAGGACACCAATAATAAGAAGAGACTTGCTTGGGCCAAGAAATATGCCCAATGGACATTAGACCGGTGGAAATCTGTCCTTTGGTCTGATGAGTCCAAATTTGAGATTTTTGGTTCCAACCGCCATGTCTTTGTGAGACGTGAGTAGGTGAACGGATGATGTCTGTATGTGTGATTCCCACCGTGAAGCATGGGAGGTGGTGTGATGGTGCTTTGCTGGAGACACGGTCTGTGATTTATTTAGAATTCAATGCAGACACATGGCTACCACAGCATTCTGCAGCGATACACCATCCCATCTGGTTTGTGCTTAGTAGGACTATCATTTGTTTTTCAACAGGACAATGACCCAACACACCTCCAAGCTGTGTAAGGGCTATTTGACCAAGAAGGAGAGTGATGGAGTGCTGCATCAGATGACCTGGCCTCCACAATCACCCGACCTCAACCCAATTGAGATGGTTTGGAATGAATTGGACCGCAGTGTGAATGAAAAGCAGTCAAAAAGTGCTCAGCATATGTGGGAACTCCTTCAAGACTGTTGGAAAAGCATTCCAGGTGAAGCTGGTTGAGAAAATGCCAAGAGTGTGCATTTTCAAGGATCTAAAATATAACATACATTTTGATTTGTTTAACACTTTTTTGGTTACTACATGATTCCATGTGTTATTTCATAGTTGACATCGTCACTATTATTCTACAATGTAGAAAATAGTAAAAATAAAGCAAAACCCTTGAATGAGTAGGCGTGTCCAAACTTTTGACTGGTACTGTATGTGTCAGGAAGTCTCACATTTCTCTGCATTGGATGCACAACAATAGCAATGCAATGGGCTCTCACATTCAGCCTTTTACTAGGCAAGCCGTTATGCACGTCAGCATCTCAATGGAAATGACAGTGTTGCTAGTGTACTGATGCATATTCCTGACCAATTTCTCACCCAAGAAAACACCAAGCATATCATTAGGCCTATACTGGAATATCAGGGCAAATAGCCTAATATGTTCAATGCAACTATAAATTGATACAATACTCTTACCATGTTATTACTACTTTTATCCGTGGCGTGCTGTAATGTAAAGTGCAACCCTAATTAGTGATGCACCGATATAACATTTTAGGCTGATACCGATATCCAATATTTTCCTTGCCTTTTAAGCCTTCTAGTATAGTTAACACACACACAGCAGTCTAAGCCACTGCATCTCAGTGCAAGAGGAGTCACTACAGTCCCTGGTTCAAATCCAGGATGTATCACATCCGGCCGTGATTGGGAGTCCCATAGGGCGGCACACAATTGGCCCAGCGTCGTCCGGGTTTGTCCGGGGTAGGTCGTCATTGTAAATAAAATAAACATTCTTAACTGACTTGCCTAGTTAAAGGTTACACACACACACACACACACCAAAATGTTATTTTGTTGGCATTTACGTATGTCCCCATTACCAGTAAAACATAATCACAACGATTCATCGATACTTATGCTATGATGCTGGTAAAGTTGTCTCGCGCACCTACAGTGCTGGTCATAAAAAAAGCTAGCTTGCTCATGGATGCAAACAATGTTCTTCCCCAAAAACATAGCAAAACGAGATCTGTTTCAGTAGCTATATAGTTAGCTAGCTAACTATGTAGCTAGGTGTCATCATCTAAAATAACCCTAATTTATAAGACAGTTCTTATTTGAATAATGGTGGTTGGACCCATCTATGTGAAGCTAGCCACAAATAAGGATTAAATAAAAGTATGTCATTGACAGTGATGCAAATTAATACAAATAGTAGAATTATGCCATAATTGAATAGATCATGCTAAAAGAGGTTGGAATGTTATAAAATCAACAAAAGACAACTTGTTAATTTGACAAATCTGTTGAAATCACACTGGATGTATTATACTTTAAATTTGCGTTGGGGGCATACTTATTTCACTGTACAGCATTGCCTATTGATTGTGGATCAATGACATGGGGTATCAGTCTACTCAGTGACACACAGAACATTAGCGTCGTAGCTCTTATTGCGGGACTCTGAAACAACTGTGAATTGAGCCACATTTATTGTAAATCTATGTGTATTGAACACTATTTCAGAGGAAAAACAATATGTTTGAGTCTGATCACTGAGGACGTTGTGAAAAAATATATTGGGTATTAAGTAGACTGATACTCCATTTCATTGAACCCCAATCCTTTGGTAAAGCTGTACAGTGCAATATGAATGTCAATACACACAATAGGCTGACTGGGGAGGTGATTTCACACAGTCACAGTCCAGCAATAAGAGCTACAAAGCTAATATTTGCGTAAACTCTTCACAATTGTGTTCTGTGGGTGTCACCAAGTAGACTGATACCCCATTTCATTGCTTCACATTCCAACCTTAACATTATCTAGTCTAAATATGGCATGATTCCACCAATTGTAACCTTCTGCATCACTTTCAAAGAGGTACTTATATTTTGAAGGCAAACCGCAAATTCTACTATTGTGCCTAATCCTTATTGTGGCTAGCTTCACAACACATAACCCGGTCTGCAGTCTGCAGTCTGGTCGAGTGTCACTAGCCAGATAAAGTTAGCTGACTGCTTATAACATTAGCTTGGGCAACAGGGTTAAGTAGCTAGCTAGCTATTTATTTTCATGAACAGAAGTTCAATTTCAATAGGCAAACAAGTGGCTACCTTGCTAATACTTACTCACAAGGATTCCTAAATCATTGCTAAGTAAAATGAAAATGACTGCAGTTTCTACTGGTCATTGCTTTCAGGCTGGTTGTATTGGTGCTAGCTAGGTACCAAGCTAAATCTAGCTACCCCAGAAGTTGTGGTCAAACAAATAATGCTTTATTACCAACGCAGAATTGTAAACATCGTTCGTGGCCAGTGTTCGCAGACTTTTTTTTACAGCTTTGACAGTGCTACTGATAGTTGTGCGACGCTTGGCTTGCTAGTGCAAATTCAGAACACACAACATTCTATAATAACTGTTATTTGACATGTCAAATTAAGAGCTTATTTAACATGTCAAATTGTGTTATTTGACAAGTCTTTTTTGACACGCCAAGACCCAAACGGCGTTCCGTAGTATGCTGTGAAGCTAAAAACAGTGACGCAATTACTGTGCAACTACGGTATGGCAACATGTGTACCGGTGCTCGACCAATCAGCAAACGCCAACATCACCCACAACAGCGAACGGTTGATTGTCAAGGGCAATGAATTCCATTATCTTGACGTTAATGGATTTCGCCTTTGAGTTGTCTCGCTGAAATTCTTACTCTTTCAAATGACTACTTGACTTGTTGACTGCTTGATCCACACAGCAGACATTGTGGGCTAGGTTAGGAATGCTGTGTTGCACGTGTAGCGCAAAGTTTTACATGGCGTCATTACGTCATCTACCTACGTTATATACTGTAGGTATGCACATCAGCTTTGACATCGGTTTTGTACATCGCCGTTAAACTAGACATCGGGCCTGAAGACTGATCACGCTGTCCACAGCCGATGTGAGTAAGACCTTTAAACAGGTCAACATTCACAAGGTCGCAGGGCCAGACAGATTACCAGGACACGTACTGTGAGCATGCGCTGACCAACTGGCAAGTGTCCTCACTGACATTTTCAATCTCTCCCTGTCCGAGTCTGTAATACTAACATGTTTCAGGCAAACCACCATAGTGCCTGTGGCCAAAAACACTAAGGTAACCTGCCAAAATGACTACCGACCCGTAGCACTCACGTCTGTAGCCATGAAGTGCTTTGAAAGGCTGGTCATGGCTCACATCAACACCATTACCCCAGAAACCCTAGACCCACTCCAATTTGCATACACCCCCAACAGATCCACATCTGGGTCCTCAGATTCTCAAAAGATTCTACAGCTGCACCATCGAGAGCATCCTGACTGGTTGCATCACTGCCTGGTATGGCAACAGATCGGCCTCCGACCGCAAGGCATTACAGAGGGTAGTGCGAACGGCCAAGTACATCACTGGGACCAAGCTTCCTGCCATCCAGGACCTCTATACCAGGCGGTGTCAGAGGAAGGCCCTAAAAATTGTCAAAGACTCCAGCCACCCTAGTCATAGACTGTTCTCTCTGCTACCGCACGGGAAGTGGTACCGGAGCGCCAAGTCTAGGTCCAAGAGGCTTCTAAACAGCTTCTACCCCCAAGCCATAAGACTCCTGAACACCTAATCAAATGGCTACCCAGCCTATTTGCATTGCCCCCCCCCCCTTTACACCGCTGCTACTCTCTGTTGTTATCATCTATGCAAAGTCACTTTAATAACTCTACCTTCATGCACATATTACCTCAACTGTACCGATACCCCCCTGTATATAGTCTCGCTATTGTTATTTTACTGCTGCTCTTTAATTACTTGTTACTTTTATTTCTTATTCGTATTTTTTTAAACTGCATTGTTGGTTATGGGCTCGTAAGTAAGGTCTACACCTGTTGTAGTCGGTGCATGTGACTAATAAAACTTGATACCGATCTTGGCATTCTTAGCAAATATCGACCAATTCCGATATATTCACCGATATATTGTGCGTCCCTAACCCTAATACTTAAACATGAAGCTGTGGGAAATCAAGGTGCAGAAAAAAATGCTTTGAGTGGTTAACAATGGCATGCTGCAAAAGAGATTCAGGGACATGCTGGGACACTCAGACCTCTCAGCATGGGACTCAAGGCTCTTGGTCTAAAAGACATCTCCTAAATATCACTTCACTAGTGCGCCAGCCAGTGGGCAGGTTTAGCCTATAGAAAAGCCTTGGCACCACATCTCTTTTAGAGCCTGCCCTGGCAAGTGGCTTTAATCACAATCAATGACAGGAGCTGAGCTGTGTGCCCTCTGCACTCTCACTGGTTGTCTTGGCAATTTGCCTAATCATAAGGTCTACTATGCCCCTGTTTGGCAGCACTCAAGTCTCCCTCATCGCTTACAAGTATTTGTACACTACATCTGCAGAAAGTGTGATCACATCACACATTCAAAACAAACACTCCCGCTGCCCCCTCACATATTAAGTGCACTAAAGGCATGCTCCAGTTCTTCTCTTTGGAGGAAACATCTGCTGGGGTCATTATATAGCCCCCCTAACACTGGTAGCAGGCAGTGCAACAAAAAGCCAAGGTCTTTCCACCCCCAATACCTCCCCACTCATAGCCTCTGATTGTCCAACACAAGCAGCCTTGTTCAGCACTCGTCTCCTAGAGCTTGAGTTGAGTTATGCTTAACGCCCCCCAAAACGTCAAAGTTTAGTTTTAATAGCTTGGTTGACAAAGATTTGTGAAATAATCATTACAGTTTAGTTTTACCTCCAACACTGAATTTACTTGAAGAACTTAGCAAGGAGAAAATAGCCTAAACTTTAAGACATTAAAACACAAGCACTGTTGTCTAGCCTACTTGTTCTAACAAATACTTGTATTTTTGATAGGGAAAGCAGGTATAGAAGAGACAACTGACCTTCAGAGAATGGACAATTTGCTAACTGAAACTTCATACACATCAACAGCCACACAGCTCAGTTTAGGATAGCCTCAATTCAGATTCATCATCAAAAGACTAACTATAGGCTAACTGTTTGTAGTGTCTGGAAGCTTGTGTAGTGGTTAGTTGTGTTTGATTATATGGGTTTGCTGTAAATCAGTGAAGATGGTTGTCGAACACCAGACACAATGTCCTTGATATCGTTCAATAATAATTTGTCATTTTCCCACTTTTTCTGTTACATATATGTTACTCTAGCAATTAAAATGAGCCATCAGAGCAGGGCCTGGCACAGGTAGGTTAAATCATCCTTGGTGCCCCTGCTTCCTTTACAAGGAGAGGCAAAACTTCTTGTTAGTGTTGTTTGATCTGTGCATAAAAAGGGTGCAGACACCTAAGCCCGAAGTTCTGTTTTGCTGAAATGTATCACTTATATGATGCCAAAAACTATGCCGATTGTTCATGATCAAATGTTAACCCAACTGGTTTATTGTTTAAATCACTACTGAATAATTTATATTGAGCATGAGCAGTGTCAAACGCACACTAACCAACTCAAGGTCACAGTTTACGCTAAATCACAGAATAGATTACCTTGACCTGAGTTTAGGTACAAACTATAAAGTGATTTCAGTCACTACCATGTTAGGATATTTTGCACGAGACAACCACTTATGAAAGGTATCTAGCAGAGCCAATTACTAAATATAATTTTCTTGAAGTTAGCGAGCAAGCTGACAGACATAGGGTTTGTTGAGTTCTTCGTGGGACAGGCAAAGGTGCACATATTTATGATTGACCAGTCGTAAGGTTCCCTGGGAAATTCCTACTGACGCATTACATTCCACTGATGTTTACAGTGTGGTCGATGAGGTGGCACATCTGGATATCGTGACAGTAGCTGCGAATTGAGCTACTGTATAAAACTAACTTAAAGAAAACTCGATTGGGTTAACAAACTCATGTCTAGTTCAAACAATCCAAATGTGTTAAAATACTAACTGGTCGATGTGGCGGACTTAGCTAGGCAGTAGCCATATGGTTCATACTCTTTGAGCTTTCCTAAACCACAGAAACAGCACACTGACAAGGTCTTGTTGCGCGTATAGGAAAGCTAGCTAACGTCGAGGGAATTCCACAGGTCCGAACGTCGACTCGTACCACAATGTCGCCCCTGAATGACATGTCTTGAAAACTAGCGGTTAGGATCTCTTGTGATCTTTTATTTAAAATAGAATCTCCAAGTCAAACCATGTTAAAAATGTGAGATCAGTATCTAGCCTGAAGGCCCAGACAGGTAGTGGCTGGCTAATCGCGGTATATACTAGCAGCTAGCTAGCGTAACGTGAGCTAAATTGGCGCTTAGTAACTGTTTCTCCGTGGGTTGTGGGCTCCCTGCCTTGCCTGAGGGCCCGCAGTGCTACCTATAAAGCAAACGTGAGATAGCCGGGTTCAAGCCTTTTCAACCAATCCTTACCTGTAGCACTCTCGTATGAATTGTTCTTTGACGAACAGCTAGAAACAATCCCAAACAGGCGCAACCCTCTTTCGAGTAGTCTCCCCAACCGAAGCCTTGTGTTCCGACGGACTCGCGTTCACGAGGTGCTGATTGAGCGAAGCAATGACCTAAAATGGTCTCGCCCCTATAGACTAGAGGGGGGAAAAAAATAACTAAACTAGTCTAAAACCCAAATTAAAAAATAAACTACCACAATTATATTATTAACACAAAGGTCATAAAATGCATTTGCAAAAAAAAAATCTACCAAACGTGAATTATGTCTGTCAAAGTTGTATTCAGGATAAAGATAATTGTATTACTTTCAATTAGAAACTATTTGCTTAGATTTGTATCTTTCATTATGCAATTTCTGTAAAAGATTAAGAATAAAGATTGCTTCAATACAGGCAAAGGGTGCCACCCGAGTACGCTTGTTCCTTTCCCTGTTAACTAAACAGATTTTGAAACCGTGTGTTGGCTTTGTGGAACTTGCTTATTTTCACCATTCAAATTTTGGTCAATTCAAATACGGTACTGACATGATTTGAATGGTGAGATTAGGAGTTGGGTGGCAAATTGGAAACCATCCAAACACACTATACAGATCAATCATTATATTAAAGGGAGGTTAAAGGAGGCTGTATTCTAAAACAATACGTATTCGAGCAGGGCAGTTAATTAAAGTCACGAAACAGGACAGACAACGCTTCAGACCAACCGTCCATTTCCATCCAGCAGCAGCATGACACCACCCGAAACATCAGCCCTCCAAATGGTGTATAATCTTGAACAAATATTTAGATTTAATAACAAAAGCACGATACATTAATTTACCGAAGCCTTCCCACATACTGTGTACTTTTTAAATCGGACTTCCAATGGCAAAACAACTACGGTGACAAACGGTCCAATTTGGAATAAAGAAAACAAACCATTGCAGTGTAATACGTTGGTCCATCTCCTGTGACACTTCTATCCTTCTTAGTCTTGTAGGAAGCTGCTATAGACCACCAAGTGCGAACAGTCAGTATCTGGATAACGTGTGAAATGCTTGATAAAGTATGTGATAAAGAGTAAGGTATATTTTCTGGGTGATTTAAATATTGACTGGCTTTCATCAAGCTGCCCACTCAAGAAAAAGCTTCAAACTGTAACCAATGCCGGCAATCTGGTTCAGGTTTTATCAGTCAACCTACCAGGGTAGTTACAAACAACACAGGAATGAAATCATCATGTATTGATCACATCTTTACTAATGCTGCAGAAATTTGCTTTAAAACCGTATCCAAATCAATCGGATGTAGTGATCACAATAAAGTAGCCATATCTAGGAAATCTAAAGTTACAAAGGCTGGGCCTAATAGTGTATAAGAGGTCATCCAATAAGTTTTGTAGTGATTCCTATGATGTTGATGTAAAGAATATGTTGGTCTGCGTTCTGTAATGAGCAACCACACCCTGCACTTCACACATTTTTGAAATTGCTTATTCCGTTTACTAATAAGCACGCATCCATTAAGAAAATGACAGTGAAAACTGTTAAATCCCTGTGGCTTGATGAGAAATTTAAAAATTGTATGCTTGAGAGAGATGAGGCAAAGAAATTGCAAATACAGTGCATTGGGAAAGTATTCAGACCTCTTGACTTTCTCCACATTGTTACGTTACAGCCTTATTCTAAAATTGATTCAATAGTTTTTTCCCCCTCATCAATAATCACCCAATACCTATAATGACAAAGCAAAAACAGGTTTAGAAATATTTACAAATTAAATTAAAAAAAACTGAAATATCACATTTACGTAAGTATTCAGACCCTTCATTCATTACTTTGTTGAAGCAACTTTGGCAGCGATTACAGCCTTGTGTCTCTTGAGTATGACGCAGCAAGCTTGGCACATCTGCATTTGGGGAGTTTCTCCCATTCTTCTCTGCAGATCCTCTCAAACTCTGTCAGGTTGGATGGGGAGCGTCACTGCTCAGCTATTTTCAGGTCTCTCCAGAGATGTTAGATATGGTTGAAGTCCGGGCTCTGGCTGGGACACTCAAGGACATTCAGAGACTTGTCCCGAAGCCACTCCTGCGTTATCTTGGCTGTGTGTTTAGGGTCGTTGTCCTGTTGGAAGGTGAACCTTCGTCCTAATCTGAGGTCCTGAACGCTCTGGAGCAGGTTTTCATCAAGGATCCCTCTGTACTTTGCTCCGTTCATCTTTCCCTCGATCATGACTAGTCTCCCAGTCCCTGCCGCTGAAAAACATCCCCACAGCATGATGCTGCCACCACCATGCTTCACTGTAGGGGTGGTGCCAGGTTTCATCCAGACGTGACACTTGACATTCAGGCCAAGGAGTTCAATCTTGGTTTCATCAGACCAGATCATCTTGTTTCTCATGGTCCTGAAATCTTTTAGGTGCCTTTTGGCAAACTCCAAGCGGGCTGTCATGTGCCTTTTACTGAGGAGTGGCTTTCCGTCTGGCCACTCCACCATAAAGGCCTGATTGGTGGAGTGCTATAGAGATGGTTGTCCTTCTGGAAGGTTTGCCCATCTCCACAGAGGAACTCTGGAGCTCTGTCAGTGTGATCATTGGGTTCTTGGTCACCTCCCTGACCAAGGCCCTTCACCCTTGAATGCTCAGTTTGGCCGGGAGGCCAGCTCTAGGAAGAGTCTTGGTGGTTCCAAACTTCTTCCATTTCAGAATGATGGAGGCCACTGTGCTCTTGGGGACCTTGAATGCTACAGAAATGTTTTAGTACCCTTCCCCAGATCTGTGCCTCGACACAAACCGGCTTGGTTTTTGCTCTGACATGCACTGTCAACTGTGGGACCTTATATAGACAGGTGTGGTCCTTTCCAAATCATGTCCAATCAATTGAATTTACCACAGGTGGACTCCAATCAAGTTATAGAAACATCTCAATGATGATCAATGGAAACATGATGCACCTGAGCTCAATTTCAAGTTTCATAGCAAAGGGTCTGAATACTTATGTAAATAAAGGTAGCGTTTCTTTATTTTGATTACATTTGCAAAAATGTCTAAAATGTCCTTGTTTTCACTTTGTCATTATGGGGTATTGTGTGTAGATTGAGGAAAATGTTTTATCTAATCCATTTTAGAATAAAGCTGTAATGTAACGAAATGTGGGAAAAGTCAAGGAGTCTGAATACTTTCCGAATGCACTGTATGTCTGGCTGCACAACCGATTGGCAAACATCCTGCAACTTGAGAAATCATGTGACTAAACAATAAAAATAAACCATACTATCAAACAAAGATAAAAAGAACGATAGTAAAAAGCATTGGATCACCTTAAATTACATTTTGGGCAAAAAGGCAAACTCGGCTCCATCATTCATTGAATCGGATGGCTCATTCATCACAAAACCCACTGATATTGCCAATTACTTTAATGATTTTTTCTTTGGCAAGATTAGCAAACTTAGGCATGACATGTCAGCATCAAAACACACACTACATATCCAAGTATAACTGATCAACTTATGAAAGATAAGCATTGTAATTTAAAATTCTGTAAAGTGGAGTGTAAAAGAGGTTAATTTTTTTTTCTATCAACAATGACAAGCCACCAGGGTCTGATAACTTGGATGGAAAATTACTGAAGATAATAGGGGACGATATTGCCACTCCTATTTGCCATACCTTCAATCTAAACCTACTAGAAAGTGTGTAACCTCAGGCCTGGAGAGAAGCAAAAGTAATTCCCCTACCCAAGAATACTAAAGCCCCCTTTACTGGCTCAAATAGTCAACCAATCAGCCTGTTACCAACCCTTAGTAAACTTTAGGAAAAAATGGTGTTTGATCAGACAGAATACTATTTTACAGTAAACAACTTGACAGACTCCTCACGTTTATAGGGAAGGACATTCAATTAACACAAATGACTGACGATTGGCTGAGAGAAATTGATAAGATTGTGGGAGCTGTTTTGTTAGACTTCAGTGCGGCTTTTGACATTATCATAGTCTGCTGATGGAAAAACTTTTGGATAAAGAGTTACAGTGGCTTGCGAAAGTATTCACCCCCTTGGCATTTTTCCATTTTTTTTTGCCTTACAACCTGGAAATATATATATTTTTTTTGGGGGGGGGGGGGTTGTAACATTTGATTTACATAACACTTTGAAGATGCAAAATATTTTTTATTGTGAAAGTCTCTTGGGGTGTGTCTCTATTAGCTTGGCACATCTAGGCACTGGGATTTTTGCCCATTCTTCAAGGCAAAACTGCTCCAGCTCCTTCAAGTTGGATGGGTTCCGCTGGTGTACAGCAATCTTTAAGTCATACCACAGATTCTCAATTGGAATGAGGTCTGGGCTTTGACTAGGCCATTCCAAGACATTTAAATGTTTCCGCTTAAACCACTTGAGTGTTGCTTTAGCAGTATGCTTAGGGTCATTGTCCTGCTGGAAGGTGAACCTCCGTCCCAGTCTCAAATCTCTGGAAGACAAACAGATTTCCCTCAATAATTTCACTGTATTTAGCACCATCCATCATTCCTTAAATTCTGACCAGTTTCCCAGTCCCTGCAAATGAAAAACATCCCCACAGCATGATGCTGCCACCACCACGCTTCACTGTGGGGATGGTGGTCTCGGGGTGCTGAGAGGTGTTGGGTTTGCACCAGACATAGCATTTTCCTTGATGGGCAAAAAGCTCAATTTTAGTCTCATCTGACCAGAGTACCTTCTTCCATATATTAGGGGAGTCTCCCACATGCCTTTTGGTAGAACACCTAACATGTTTGCTTATTTTTTTTCTTTAAGCAATGGCTTTTTTTCTAGCCACTCTTCCATAAAGCCCAGCTCGGTGGAGTGTACGGCTTAAAGTGGTCCTATGGACAGACACTCCAATCTCCGCTGTGGAGCTTTGCAGCTCCTTCAGGGTTATCTTTGGTCTCTTTGTTGCCTCCGATTAATGCCCTCTTTGCCTGGTCCATGAGTTTTGGTGGGCAGGCCCTCTCTTGGCAGGTTTGTGGTGCCATATTCTTGAATTTTTTTAAATAATGGATTTAAATGGTGCTGCATGGGATGTTCAAACTTTCTGACATTTTTTTATAACCCAACCCTGATCTGTACTTCTCCACAACTTTGTCCCTGACCTGTTTGTAGAGCTCCTTGGTCTTCATGGTTCCACTTGCTTAATGGTGTTGCAGACTCTAGGGACTTTCAGAACAGGTGTATATGTACTGAGATCATGTGACAGATCATGCGACACTTAGATTGCACACAAGTGGACTTTATTTAACTAATTATGTGACTTCTGAAGGTAATTGGTTGCACCAGATCTTTTTTAGGCGCTTCATAGCAAAGGGGGTGCATATGCACGCACCACTTTTCTGTTTTTTATTTTTGAGATTTTTTTTTAAACAAGTAATTTTTTTACATTTCACTTCACCAATTTGGACTATTTTGTGTATGTCCATTATATGAAATCCAAATAAAAATCAATTTACATCACAGGTTGTAATGCAACAAAATAGGAAAAACACCAAGGGAGATGAAGCCTTTTGCAAGGCACTGTACCTGTCTAACAGAACACAGAGGGGGTTCTTTAATTGAAGCCTCTCCATCATAATCCAGGTAGAATCAGGAATTCCCCAGGGCACCTGTCTAGGCCCCTTACTTTTCCCCCCAATCTTTACTAATGACATTCCACAGGCTTTGCTTCTACATCTGCATCTACTGATGTAAAATGGGCTTTATAAATACATTTGATTTACTGATGTATGCGGATGACTCAACACTATACACGTCAGCTACTTTAGCGAGTGAAATCACTGCAACACTGCAGTTAGTTTCAGAATGGGTGGCAAGGAATAAGTAAGTCCTAAATATAACAAAAATCATTGTATTTGCAACAAATCATTCACTAAACCATAAACCGCAACTAAATCTTGTAATAAATAATGTGGAAATTGAGCAAGTTGAGGTGACTAAACTGCTTGGAGTAACCCTGGATTGTAAACTATCTGTTTAAACTACTAGCACACAGCAGACACCCATGCACACCCCACAAGACATGCCACCGAGGGTCTCTTCACAATCCCAAAGTCAAGAACAGACTATGGGAGGCCCACAGTACTACATAGAGCCATGGCTACATGGAACTCTATTCCACATCAGGTAGCTGATGCAAGCAGTAGAATCAGATTAAAAAATATATATATATATATATATATATATATATATATATATATATAAAAATACACATTATGGAACCGTGGGGACTGTGAAGAACAAACACACAAGCACACATGGATTTGGTATTGTAGATATGTGATAGACTAGTGGCCTGAGGGCACACACTTAATGGATTGTGAAAAGTGTTGTGTCATGCAATATTTTAAATTGTATATAACTGCCTTAATGTTGCTGGACCCCAGGAAGAATGGGGATCCTTAATAAATACAACTATTCAAATGTAATGTAGTGGTCAAATGAAGTATTGCTGCCATCTAGTGCAATTTTGTAGTAGCAATTAGAGCAGAGATGTCTTTGATGCTGACAACAATGGTTGTTACTTAAAAAAAAAAAAGAACATCTAGAGATTCTGGGTTCGAGTCCAGACTCTGTCGCAGCCGGCCGCGACCGGGAGACCCATGGGGCGGAGCACAATTGGCCCAGTGTCGTCCGCATTAAGCGAGGGTTTGGCCGGCAGGGATGTCCTTGTCCCATCCCGCACTAGCGACTCCTGTGGCGGGGCGGGCGCAGTGCACGCTGACACGGTCGCCAGGTGTACAGTGTTTCCTCCGACACATTGGTGCGGCTGGCTTCCGGGTTGAGTGGGCATTGTGTCAAGAAGCAGTGCGGCTCGGCTGGGTTGTGCTTCGGAGGACGCACGACTCTCAGCCTTCGCCTCTCCCGAGTCCTTACGGGAGTTGCAGCGATGAGACAAGACTGTAACTAGCAATTGGACACCATGAAATTGTGGAGAAAAACAAATAGATTTAAAAAAAATAATAATTATAATAAACATGAGATTATGCACAGCCATATTGCTGTAGTGAGATTCTGAATGCAGAGACCCATTTCCTGTGTCAAGATAGAATTGTAAAAATCCAGTTAAAAAAATCCCCTCAACAATTCAAATCAACGAGTTTCAAATTAACTTTAAAAGAACATCAAAATAAATGTCCTTATTTGATAAGAGTAGCCAATGAGAGGCTACTTGAACCATGAGAAAAGGAGGCGCACCTAGACTGCAATGAGACAATGTAATTGTAAAATGATCAATTGATGGTAAAAACAGAAAGAGGAAAAACATTTTATAAAATCTTTACACCTAAAAAGAGCAATATGGATGTTGTCATTGCTACAAAAATGATTCTGTGAATGTCAAAACAGACACTACCTAAACTAGCAATGGGGTTTCCTGAAAGAAAAACCTTGCATCTTTAGACCCCAGCTAACTCATACACAGAAAAGACATTCAGTTTAGTACAAAAAATAAAATATTAAAAAGGATGTTTGAATGAGGTCACCAAACTGTTCTGCTCCAATTTCTGTGGCACACTTATAGAAAGGAAAGTGTATGAAATCTACAGACTTGTCCAAAAAAAAAAAGTGTTTATGCAAAATAATCCCTGGATTTTAATTCAAGCCAGTCTTTTCTCACTTTTTGATTTTCGCCATATTTCGGGGGGAACCTTTCAGCAAATCTCGGATTCGAAGGTATGTCCCGGTGGCCTCAGCAACTTCTGTGAATTCTGGCGTGTCCTCAAAGGGAATAATGCCCTGTGCAAACTTACTCCGGTGAGGCACAGCCATTACATTCCCCAAAGAGCCAGACAGATCTCCCTCCATAGCATCTTGACCTGAGGGATCCGACTGACGGCTCACTTGTTGCACTGGCGTTTGCAGCAATCTGGCCTTCTGTGCAAGCACATTGCCTCTATCTGTAGCAGCTTCAGGGCTCTGAGGGCTCTCTTCTTCGTCTGGTGATTGCAGTAAGCTGCTCTTGTCTTCAACCACCTTGCCTTTATCTTCAGCATCTTCCTCATAATCCTGACATTTGCTAGAAGATGTCTCAACACTGATCTGCTCATCACTGTTGTGGCTGGCAGCCTCTATAGATCCCTCCTTTCCCTCACAATCTTCAGCCTCACCATCCTCCATTTCAGTTTCAGCGTCAACATGGGCGGGTGTGGAGATGCTGGGCGAGCTGGGGAGGGGTGTTCCAACAGCTGGTGTCTCAGAGTCACTGTTGGTGGCGGTGTCAGCATTTTCCAATGCTGCCCAGATCAGCCTCTGCTGCTCCTCAAGCTCTTCCAGTGTCAGCTCTTCCTCCTCCCCGCCTGCAGACTTCTCAATCCCTCCCACAGTGCGTCCCCGCAGGGCCCTTGAGCCATTAGTGGGCGTGGGGGGAGGTGTTCCCTTAGGAAGAGGAGGTGGAGTGGGAGTAGCTGGCGGAGTACCATGAGGTAAGGGAGGGGGTGAACCAAAGGATGGTGAGCCAGGGGGCAGCGGGGGCTGGAACTGGAAGCTGTCTGAGCTCCGGTGGCGGCGGGGTATAGTATCCTGGTCTGGAAACAGACACTGACAAGTGTTATGGACTGCCAGAGCACGGCCATTGCACACATACAACATAAGTGACGCAAAAGCATTTTCCTGTTTTTGCAGACAGGACGACCAGTCATAATGACAGTGAAAAGTTATGTAAAGCAGAATATATTCATCTGCTGGTCGCTATAGCGTTAATGTTTTCACTTTGTGTTCAGACACCTGGAATTAAAACACCTCTACCTGAATCAAAGTCCATATCTGAACTCCTGGCATCAGATCTCCTTTTCTTTGTCTGCCGGGGAGTTGAGTTGGATTCATGTTGTCTTTTATTGCAGTTGGCACCAGGCTATTGGCAAAATATATTAGTTTATAGTGTGCACACATACAGTGGCAAACAATTGATTCAAAAGTGAAATAGGATAATTTTTAACTTACCATTGGAAAATTGTTGGACAGATAAGCAGCAAAATTCTGCTTCATGTGGTTATGCTGCATTGGAATAGAGCCATATAGCCTGTAGTCCTAAAAATCATTGGGGAAAAAATGTCGGTGCATAGGTTTACAAGTGGTGGCAAAGACCTCTGTGCTTGTACCTTAATGATGGCCAGATATCAAACTGCTTTCAAGGAGACTTACATCCTTCACACTAGGGGGTGAAGATATATTGAAGCCTGGGAAATCTACAAGCTTGGAAACATCATAGGAGATTTTTTGTCCATTGTCCTCCGTTGGTTCTTCATCACTTGAAACTATAAAGTGAACACAGTAGCGCAATATGAATGAGAATCATGAAAGAGCAGTGCATCAACCAAAACTGAAAGGCCAGTGTTTGGTAAAGTGGCTATGGTCTCTCTGGGTGAAATCTTACCCTTCCCATCATATAGCATGAGACCGGAGTTCTCCATCTCTGCCTCCTTAAGCCAGCCAGGTGGGTAGCCTAGCTGCCTCATGCGGTAGATGTGAGGTGGTAGTGTGTCCATATCAACTCCCAGTGCAGACAGCAGCTTCTCACTGTAAGAAAACACAAACCCCAATGGGTAAGAGATATGGGATATCAAAAACCCAAGCTCTACAACTTTTAACCATGCAACAACAACTGATAACAAATTGATATCTTATTATGTCAAGGCCTTATTTTCAATCTGCCTTGCCTTATGAATCCAGGTTTGTATTTGGCAAATCGCTCCTCCACTTCCTCAGCATGGTAACGCTGATTGCTCAGGTTTCCCTGGTTACCGTGACAAAACTCCTTCCGCTTTTTGTTGATTCTGGCCATGTCCTTTGGCTAAAGGAGCAAACATGAACAGAGCTGATCACGTCAAACCTGATTTTAAGCTCTTCTGTCTGACCATAGTAAGTGAGCAACTTTCCTGTTACATGATGCACATTAAAGTCAAAAGTTATTCAAGACTTACCTGAGGACAGTCTCGAAGTTGATGACCATCCAACCCACAGTTGAAACAACAAGGCTTAGCTCTGCAGAGTGGGCACAAACGGCACAGTAAGATATTATCATTCACAGAAATGTCTTGCATAATTTTTTTATTTTTGATCATAAGAATGTGTGCTATACCTTTTCTCTTTCATCTGTACTTCTTGTCCATCTAAGGCAATGACCTGGCTGAAGATCTGCTGATATCTTTGCAACAATTCAGAAACTCAATAAATGATGCAACTGTAGTTTCAAAGTGGGTAATTTTTTTTTTTCTCATATACCGACTCCCACATACATTCATACACACACAACGAAAGACAAAGAAGATAATGGTTCAAGGTTCAAAGAGTGGCAACTGAGATTCCTCTCCAGTTGATTTTCTCCAACAATCAAAGCTTGACTACACTGAAATGTGTCATTGTTGAAGATGGGAGTGAAGGACAGAGGGAAGAGAAAGCAGTGTTGAGGATACTTTGGAACCTCCCATCCTTCTGTCTGCTGGGGGTTATCATTTAGCAAGGGCTGTCCAAGTTTGTCCAGACAGAAACTGGTGAAATACAGGACACTTCCCACCATCTGTGAAAAGAGAGAGATAGATATTATATACAGACAAACAAAGCATGGTCTGGACCCTTAGATTGTCCCCATTCCCAAAAAAACTCACACTGAAGGCCTCCTTAATCTTTTTGATTCCACAGGAGGTCTTGGTCTTCTGATCTTCTTCCATAATGAAACTTGAAGACTGCATGGGGAAGAAAACAGAGATGTAAAATATTTAAATTGTAATTAACTGTTCCTTCTTTGAAGCTTGAGGAGGAAATTCGGAAATGCACCTGAGGGTTGACATTTCCGTATGGATTTCCTTTTTCAACTACTCCCTGCTGCTGATGTTTCTGAACAATACTACAGATGCTGTCTTCAATTTCTTGACGGCATTGCCTGGGAAAAGAATATTAACAGTTCACATGTTAATACCCAAAGATCATATAATCAAGAACATTTCTCCAATTATGGTTCTAAGAAACCCCCAAAAATACCTACTTTGAGATGTTATTGTTTGCAAAAAGGATGTGGAGGAGAGGACCATCAATCTTGATGTTTTCAACATTAATGCCACTGGAAGAAAAACATTTTAATATGGACATTACTGTGGAAATGTATCTAGTCCAGTGAGTTGTGTATCAATAACTTACCTTGGCCTTGTCAACACTTTCAATTTTCTCTTCAACTCATGGTGTGGACAACAAGTTAAGGAAAGAAGAGGTACTTCTTATCAAAACAACATAGCTAGACATCAAACAAGTCAGTCTGCTAAAGTTTGTTTGGAAAAGGTTCAGTCCTAACCAAGCTATTTATAATTGGATGAATGGAAAGTGACTCTAGTTCTAGCTATGTACATAAAATCTGCAGTGCTTATTTGAAGAGTGTGACCAAATCTAACATTTATCAGCGACCATTCACGCCACCAGACTTGGGAGTTACTACGGCTTGGCAGATGGCAGGACAGAAAACATTACTTTTTGCATGGGTTCTAGCTAGTATAGTATTTAACTGCAATGACCAAAAGTATGCAAGGTAGTGATCTTAAATGCTCTCAAGGGGCACGTCCAACCAATGACATACAATACATTTTCTCTTTTGCTAGCTAGATCGCTAGCTAATATTAGGCCAGACCTGATGGTGGTTGTGACTTGGAGTACAGCTACTACCAGAAGTGACTTTTCGTAGCAATAGAGTACCAAAGTATGAGTCATAATACCCATAAAACCTAGCGGTCAAACAAGGAAATGGTTCCAATCGTTTTCTACCAGTGTGTTTCGTTTAGGCTTACCCTGGCGTGACATTTTGATAACTGTGTAAATCTCTCTAGGACAAGGTGACTTTTATCAATATATTCACCTGTATTTACCACACAAAAATTAAATGCTAATCAGTAACTACAAATTCCATGATGATTTGGAGACTGCCGAATCAAGGCAAAGGTAAGAATCTCTGGATTAACTATTAACTAATAAATTGGCAATTCTGTGAACTGTCTTGTGCAAGCTTTAAATTGACACGATCTTTTAGCAAAGGTGTCAGCTAAAGATCACATGCAGGGATTTGTAGTCTTGCATAATGTGATGCTAATTAGTATTTCCTTATCTGAGAGTAAATAGAGACGAATATTGCCAAGTCACCTTAACCATATAAATGCGTATTGGACATCAAAACGTCATGCCAGGGTTAGCCTACACAAAACACAGACCTTCAGTGTTTCTAAATCCCTGATGGGAAAAATGAATGGAAAAAAAGATTGGAACCATTTCCGTTTTACCGCTAGGTTTTATGGGTATTATGACACCTCCACTGTGGGGCTCTATTTAGGAGAGCACTTTAGCCAGTCCTCCTGATGGTGCTTTCAAGACAAATGGGAAAAACGCAGTCAAATCATGTCGTCAGTTGAAGCTCTAGAACAGGATTTGTTTTTTGCCCTAACACTATACAGCTTTCAAGCTGCAATATGTAACTTTGTGGGCACCCCGACCAAATTCACATAGAAATGTGTTATAGCTCTGTCATTCATATTGAACGCAAGTCTAAGAAGCGGTAGATCTGCCTATGCGAACTACTTCTATGCTTCCCGGTCTTAAGTTTCGTTTTTGCGTCTTGCTTTTGTACACAAGCTTCAAACAGCTGAAAATACAATATTTTGGATAATGGTTTATATTTCATAGCGCTTTAAATGGTACAATGATTCTCTACACTGTACTTACTTGTTCAGTCAAACTGAAATTACAAATATTAGAATTTGTGCTACCAGGAAATGGTGGAGCGATTTCTGTATAGTACATCTTTAAAATAATCAATGCTCAGCTGTGTAGTACTAGGGCAAAAACCAAAATGTACACTCAGGGGGGGACCCCAAGACCGAGTTTGGGAAACGCTGCTATAGAAAGAAGCCCAAGTTCCCGACTTTACATTCTGAGTTGGATGACGTTCAACACGATTTCACAGTTGGCACTCGTTTTTTCCCCCCCTAGTTCCCAGTTGTCTTGAACACGGCATTAGCTTTTTCCTAACCTGCCACGTTAATTATCCTAGCCTGTTGGGTACATTCTAACCTGCTACGAAAGTCACTACTGGTCGTAGATGTACTCATTTTAATTTAGAACACCGTGCCTAGCTAGCGAACACCTGCTAGCTTCTCACACACACACAAGGATATTCTCTTCTATCAAACTCCGTATTGTTTCCTCACACTCCCCCAATCTTCCCTTGAGCTCAGAGCCTTCTTCTCCATCCTCCTCTTCCTCCATGAACCGAATGTGAGTTGCAGTAGGCATACTCTCTCCCAATTGTTCAAAGAGTTCACTGTCACCAAAATCTACTTCGGCCATCTTCGCTCTGTCGCTTAACGTACTCCCGCAAGAGCGTTGATTGGTTGTTTTATGTCACATGTTCAGGATGTTTCCTTTCACCAGCATTTCTCTTGTCGTCATCAACATTAAAGCATGAGAAGACCTGCATAATATTACAATAATGTTGTTCAATTGCTGTAACTAACTTTCTGGTATATAATGTCAACATACACAACTATCCAGTTACCGCGTTGGGATGGTGGCAAGCTGAAAGTTCGCTTCATATACTTGTCAAATAGAAGCTCTTTCAAAGTGACGAGCTGTCCTATCGAGGTGAGTTACATAGCTGCATAGCTAACGTTAGCGAGCGAAGAGCCTGAATCAGCTATCTCTCAGTACATTTTAAAATTGGGACTTCTTCTTTTTGCTCTTCTTTAGGGACCAATGGTTCCTCTCTTTTTAGGTGCTGATCTTTTCTCAAACACTGATATCCGCACAGAGAACCATCCCAGATATCATGCAAAGTTTGCAAAGAAAGGATTGGCAACTAAACTACATTTCTCCTCAGGTAAGTTTTTATCTCCAGATACAGATCATCATAAAGCAAGTTGCATGGTTTATGGATATCATATCTTGTTTGTTTGCAATTCACAGCTTTTAGATTCCATGGACTGAGGGTACCCACTGCCAACAATTGCATGTGGTTCTACAGCATCCAAGGTGTTTTTCGAGTGGCCTTTGAAATGTATAGTAAACAAGAACAGCTCTCTGTGTTGGAGAACTTTCAGGTAACATTTCAGACTCCTAGTTATATAACAAATCCACCCATAGAGGCTACAACCTACAATTTCAATGTCACCTGATGAGTACTTGAAGTAGGCCAACAATGTAATGTACTGATACTTAATGGTCACTCATACTGTAGGAGGTATGGAAGTCCCGCCTAAATGACTTCCCACTAAAGATGAGCTACAACCTGAGTGTCCAGCTGGATCCTCCACCACCCCAGATCGTTGTGGAGATGTATGACCAAGACCTAAAGCTCAAACTGATGTCCCGGAATCCCCAAGGTTACCCATCTCAATCTGTGGAAATCCCAGAGGCAGACACAGGCCCTTCAGGTGACACTTCAGCAGACCACGATTACTGCTTTCTGCCAAATGAGGGTATGCCAGCACAGCCAGTCCATCTATGTCCCTGCATCTTAAGTCAAAAACTGCAGGGCTTGGAGGAAAAGCTGAGCTCTGAGAAACAGCTGGGGACCGACCAGCAGGAGACCATACTGCTTCTGTTGGAGAGCATTGAGCGCTGTGTGAGCAGGCCCCTAGAGGAGAGGGATGTGGCGGACATTGTACTAGCTCTGCTAGAGGCTCGGAAGTGGGGCTCTGTGTACTCCAGCCACCTGCTTCACTCCATAGGCTGCTGGCTTGGCCAGCAGTTCCATGGAGCCAACAGTAGTATCAGCCATCAGGTAGAGGGCTTCAAGGTGCGGCACATAGAGCGAATCACAGATCTGCCACCTGCAGAGGAACTGGCCTCAGAGCTTTTTCCAGAGGCCATGCGAACACTGCTGCTCCACTGGATGGGTCTGAGTGATGACTCAACCCTGTGGAAGAGACAGAGCGAGTACCCTATCCTGCTCCTAATCCTGGAGTTTGCCAACCACAACCTCATCACTGGTGTTGCACATGTGCTTTACTCAAGTCTTAAGGTGAATTTAGATCTAGCCAACTCAAAAGAGTTAAGTACCGAAGAAAGTAAAACTACTGTTGTAAAAAAACTACTCAAGTAAAAAGTAGTATATTTAAAAAGTACTTAGAGTAAAAGTAAATGAGTACTTTTTTTAAATAAAAACATTGAACTAATTAATAATTTGCAAAAAAAATTCTACCCGAATGTTGTTACCATAGAGATCATGTTGAATTTCTATTATTAGTACTCTAGTTCCTAATTTGTTACACAAGATCTTTTCCATGCAATTACTTTAAAAGAGGAATTGAATGTAAAATATCATTAGAAATGAGGAGTTGTTTTTGGTGTAACATTATAGGCCTACTATGCTATGCTATGGTATGTATTATAGTCGGTTCTGTTATGTAAAATGCAAATTATCAATGTGATCTTGCAAGACATTGATTCAGCTTTGATCTAACTTTACTAAGTGAGCACCATTGTGAGAAGTGATCTTCTATTTGTAGTATCAGTAGTAATAATAATAATAATAATAATAATGTGAGTATGACCATTAGGCATAGGTAATAGATCTTGATGAGATGTCATTTTAAGCAATTGGAGCACCCTTCATGGTGCTGAAAGGACAGTGCCAGGATCGGACTGTTGGGGCAAAAATGGTTTTGTTAGTCTAATGATATGTAAATGCTTAAGTTGAATAGTACTTTACACTGGTAATTTTCCCTGCAATTGCTTCAATAAACTCTTATTGCTGATTCCTGGAACAAGTTTTATTCAAGCAATTTACCCAGACAAAAAAAGTCCATTATTTATGGGATTTTCACAAAATGTAGTCCATAGAATTGTCCTGCGGAGGAAGAATTGTTGACATATACAGTGCATTCAGAAAGTATTCAGACCCCTTGACTTTTTCCACATTTTGTTCCATTATGCCTATGTATTTTACAGGAAGTGAGCTAAAATCATCAATGTCATGACAAGTATACTGCTCAAAAAAATAAAGGGAACACTTAAACAACACATCCTAGATCTGAATGAAAGAAATAATCTTATTAAATACTTTTTTCTTTACATAGTTGAATGTGCTGACAACAAAATCACACAAAAATAATCAATGGAAATCCAATTTATCAACCCATGGAGGTCTGGATTTGGAGTCACACTCAAAATTAAAGTGGAAAACCACACTACAGGCTGATCCAACTTTGATGTAATGTCCTTAAAACAAGTCAAAATGAGGCTCAGTAGTGTGTGTGGCCTCCACGTGCCTGTATGACCTCCCTACAACGCCTGGGCATGCTCCTGATGAGGTGGCGGATGGTCTCCTGAGGGATCTCCCCCCAGACCTGGACTAAAGCATCCGCCAACTCCTGGACAGTCTGTGGTGCAACGTGGCGTTGGTGGATGGAGCGAGACATGATGTCCCAGATGTGCTCAATTGGATTCAGGTCTGGGGAACGGGCGGGCCAGTCCATAGCATCAATGCCTTCCTCTTGCAGGAACTGCTGACACACTCCAGCCACATGAGGTCTAGCATTGTCTTGCATTAGGAGGAACCCAGGGCCAACCGCACCAGCATATGGTCTCACAAGGGGTCTGAGGATCTCATCTCGGTACCTAATGGCAGTCAGGCTACCTCTGGCGAGCACATGGAGGGCTGTGCGGCCCCCCAAAGAAATGCCACCCCACACCATGACTGACCCACCGCCAAACCGGTCATGCTGGAGGATGTTGCAGGCAGCAGAACGTTCTCCACGGCGTCTCCAGACTCTGTCACGTCTGTCACATGTGCTCAGTGTGAACCTGCTTTCATCTGTGAAGAGCATAGGGCGCCAGTGGCGAATTTGCCAATCTTGGTGTTCTCTGGCAAATGCCAAACGTCCTGCACGGTGTTGGGCTGTAAGCACAACCCCCACCTGTGGACGTCGGGCCCTCATACCACCCTCATGGAGTCTGTTTCTGACCGTTTGAGCAGACACATGCACATTTGTGGCCTGCTGGAGGTCATTTTGCAGGGCTCTGGCAGTGCTTCTCCTGCTCCTCCTTGCACAAAGGCGGAGGTAGCGGTCCTGCTGCTGGGTTGTTGCCCTCCTACGGCCTCCTCCACGTCTCCTGATGTACTGGCCTGTCTCCTGGTAGCGCCTCCATGCTCTGGACACTACGCTGACAGACACAGCAAACCTTCTTGCCACAGCTCGCATTGATGTGCCATCCTGGATGAGCTGCACTACCTGAGCCACTTGTGTGAGTTGTAGACTCCGTCTCATGCTACCACTAGAGTGAAAGCACCGCCAGCATTCAAAAGTGACCAAAACATCAGCCAGGAAGCATAGGAACTGAGAAGTGGTCTGTGGTCCCCACCTGCAGAACCACTCCTTTATTGGGGGTGTCTTGCCTATAATGTCCACCTGTTGTCTATTCCATTTGCACAACAGCATGTGAAATTTATTGTCAATCAGTGTTGCTTCCTAAGTGGACAGTTTGATTTCACAGAAGTGTGATTGACTTGGAGTTACATTGTGTTGTTTAAGTGTTCCCTTTATTTTTTTGAGCAGTGTATAATGAAAGAGCTGCTCACCTTCCCACAATCCCCTGCTCATTGGTCCTCGTGCTCCCGTTGAAAAGGAATGACGACGGAACTTTGTCTTGCGAATTCGGAAGTGGTGGAAACCCTATGTAAGTAACTCAAATCTGGCTTATTGTGAGGTCAATAAGTCTGAAAAATAGCTTCATCATGGGCATGAAACAGTTTTTATTAAAATAAATTATGGCTCATTTGATGAAGACCACACTAACAGCCTATGGGCACACTTGATATTGCCGCCTAGCGGAGAATGAGAGATATGGAGCAGCATTAGGTACACATTGATATACAGCCTAACAAGCAACTAATTCTAAAACAGAGAAATATAGACATTTCATAAATTACAAATTACATGACCCTCCCCTGGACTAGACTACAAAAATACTAAACCCTCCCCCTGACTGAAATGTTTAAATATGGCCCTCCCCATTTTCCTCTAGGGCTCATTCTGTAGATTTCGAACCATCCCTTATTCCACATTTTGTTGTGTTACAGCCTGAATTCAAAATAGAGTAAATAGATTTTTGGTGGGGGCAGCATCATGCTATGGGGATGCTTTTTAGCGACTTGGACTGGGAGACTGGTAAGGATAGAGAGAACAATGAATGGAGCCAAATCCTTGATGAGACCCGATTCAGATTGCAAATAACCTTAGCCTGGGGCAAAGATTTACATTCCAACAGGACAATGACCCCAAGCATACAGCCAAAGTAACACTGGAATGGCTTCAGAACAAGACTGTGAAAATCCTTGAGTGTCCCAGCCAAAGCCCAGACTTGAATCCCATTTAAAATCGGTGGAAATACTTGAAGATGGCTGTTCACTACCACTCCCCATCTAATTTAAGAGCTTTAAAAAATCTGTAAGAAAGAATGGGAGAAAATCCCCAAATCCAGATGTGCAAAGCTGATAGACATAACCAAGATGACTCAAAGCTGTAATTGCTGCCAAGGTGCTTCTACAAAGTATTGACTTGGGTGTGAATACTTATGTAAATGAGTTATTTCTGTATGTAATTTTTTATAGATTTGTAAACATGTATTCACTTTTTCATTATGGGGTATTCTGTATAGATGGGTGAGATTTAAAAAAAATAAACCATTCTTAATTCAGGCTGTAACAACAATGTGTAATAAGTCAAGGGTATGAATACTTTCTGAAGGCACTGTTTATACAACAGTACAATACACTAGAATGCAGTTAAATCAACTAGCCATGAATATTTGGCAAAACCATGCATAACTGTACATGCCTGACATAGTTTTCATAATGAAAACAAGTCTAAGTGGGGTCTGATTCTGACAGTTAAGTAATTGATAATATTCCATTCCAGATTAAATGATTCCACATGTCAACCTCTTCCATTGAGTAACACAGGAAAACAAGATCATGTAGGCTATGAAAAGACCAGTCAGTTCCAACTCAGTAGTCTGTAATACACTGTTGTAGTGGATTCTGTAGTGTTGTCGTTGCATTGTTGCGCCTTCTACACCACGCTGTCTGTGTGGGTGGACCATTTCAGTTTGTCAGTGATGTGTATGCTGAGGAACTTGAAGCTTTCCACCTCCTATCGATGTGGATAGGGGGGGGGGGGGGGGTGCTCCCTCTGCTGTTTCCTGAAGTCCACAATCATCTCCTTTGTTTTGTTGACATTGAGTGAGAGGTTTTTCCTGGCACCACACTCCCAGAGCCCTCAGCCTACAGAGAGGTGTCTCATTGTTGGTAATCAAGCCTACTACTGTTGTGTCGTCTGCAAACTTGATGATTGAGTTGGAGGCGTGCTTGTCCATGCAGTCATGGGTACTAAGTCAATGCTGTACGCATCCTCTCTCAGCAAAAAGCCATTCGGAAATACGTGTTTGCTACACCCACAATTGTTTTTTGTAGCTGTGTATAAAGCATTCATGGCCAAAACAAACACCAAGGACCACTTCTCAACACAAAGGGACTTTTATTTCAAGGACATTTGTAACACACTTGTTCACTCCTTCCATGAAACCATCGGCTGCCTGTTAGACATCTTAGTAGTATGATCCACTCTTACATTTCCATTCAGTAGAAAGGAAACGGAAAGATGATATAATGGCTACTTTGAGATTATGATCTGAAGCCATTTGTAAAGACTCTTGGTAAATATATGTAAACAGAATTATTTCACTTGATCTACCATTAAAAATGTATACAATTTGAGTAAAAAACAATATGCAATCACATTTCTAACAGAAGTGTAAATCTAGCCAGCATCACTCAAACTATTGCATCATTCTGAAAAGATGTACAGATTTCTTAACACTCAGTATCTATTTACATGGGAATGTTCCAAGATGTGAGATCGTTTCTAAATAATTTACAGATCCAATGCAACAACATCCATGCAAGCTTGAGTGCTAGCTATGAGGAGAGACCTATGAGGAAGAAAGCAAGAGCAAGCCAGTGCATGGTTTGAAATTAGATCGCGTCCATGCCCCGTGAGAATGAAGAGCCGAAGCCTAGTCCCATGCCTCTCTGAGTGTGGGTCTGGGACCTAGCCATCTCATACTGAACGTCAAGGTTATGGAACATCTCCTCCTGCTGCTGCAGGGTCTTCAGGCCTTCGTCGTTGAGTGGCTTTGAGGCCTCACCTTCCTCTTCCCCCTGACAGGACAGACATCAAAGTGTTAGAAATACAAGGCTCTGCACAACATGGTACACACTCAAATGAGAAAAAAAAAGGACTCAGTTATACATACTTTGATGCCCATCAGTTTACGAAATTTAACATTTTGGTCCTTATTTCCAAAGTTCAGCTTCTCCCACAACTCAGCTGTCTGGGACTTGTCCTTCAAAACCAAACAATTTGAATGTATTAGTAATTTGCAACAATCGAGCCACCATGAGTGGAGTTGCATTTTTTCCCTTAACGTTTTCTTTTCATTAAGTCACTAGTTGTACATTCCGGACATAACAAAGCACAGTCCCCATCAGATAATAAACAGCGTAGACTTAATGCACTACATTTTCTGTATTGCGTACAAGGAATTCAAAAATAAAATCTTACCCCTTCCTTCTTTCCCTGCCAGAGCTTCTTCCTTTTCTTCTCCTGCTCGGCAAACTTCAGGGGGTTGACAGCCGAGGGATTGTAATAGCTGGGCACAGCAATGCCAGTCTCTGCTAAGGTTTTGGCTTGTAGGGCTGCCATCTGCGCTGCCATGGCGATCTGGGGCGTGACCTGTGTCCCAGAGGCCAGGAGAGCTGCCACGTTGAGGACAGGGTGGGTAGCAGCTGCAGCAGCAACTACTGTGTCAGACAGCAGGGGGGCTGGCACTAAAAACAATACAACATTTTAAAAAATTAAGAGGTTAGTGATCAGTTTAACTCACTTTGAATTAGGTGCAATTGATAGCCGAGAAGTGTCTCACCTGCAGGTACCTCCTGATGCTGCTGTTTCTCCAACATCTCCTTTTCTTTCTGCTCTTGCAGTTTCTTTGCCCTTTCCAACCTGGAGATATAGAGAAAAGACAGTGAAGGGCGTTCATATTTGTCAGCTAGGCTTCGGGAGCAGAATGATAGATTGTCCACTACCAAATAGAGATACTCAAGAAACAAATCATGAGCCCAACAGTTCCTTTAAGGGTGTTTTCACATATAGTCATTAAAATAATCGATCCCAGTCCATACAAAAACGGTGTGGAAGAACTTGACTGACCTGCACAGAGCCCTGACCATAACCCCAGTAAACACCTTTGGGATGAATTGGAACGCTGACTGCTAACCAGGCCTAATCGCCCAACATCAATGCCCGACCTCACTAATGCTTGTGGCTGAATGGAAGAAAGTCCCCGCAGCAATGTTCCAACATTGCTTTGTTTAGAAAGGAACCAAGATCTTTTTCCAACATTCACTCAATATACTCAAGCCATTCAAATCAGAATGTGTTGTCGGACAGCTAAGATATACCCACTTACATTTTGGAAGCTAATAGACTGCATTTAGTTAAAATATGAGACAATTGTAATTAGAAGATACTATTAACCCTGTCTAGAGTCTAAGCCGGGGGAGGGGGGGAATTGTTTTAAGACAATCATACCAAGGAACATTAAGCTATTTGATTTAAGATTTTAAGACCCCTTAAAAAGGTAACGGAAAATTAAAAAAATATTGGATGAAACATTGTATTTGGCATTACTGCTATTAGCCAATAAACGCATTGAATAACAGATTCACTACATGGAACAGTCAAAAAAGAATATCAACAGGAAGTTTGTTCTGAAGTGTCTGTCCTATATCTGAGATAAAGATCAGGAAACTTTTAATTACAATTGTTTTTTTTTTTTTTACATGTATTTATCCCCTATTTTAGGGACTACACTATCTCCACATACAGTGCCTTCAGAAAGTATTCAGACCCCTTGACATTTTGTTACATTACAGCCATACTCTAAAATAGATTTTTTAAACTGTTCCTCAGCAATCTACACACAATAGCCCATAATGACAAACGTAAACGGGTTTAGAAATTTTTGCAAATGTATAAGAGATATCTTATTTACATAAGTATTAAGACCCTTTGCTATGACACTCAAAATTGAGCTCAGGTCCATCCCGTTTCAATTGATCATCCTTGAGATGTTTCTACAACTTGATTGGAGTCCACCTGTGGTAAATTCAATTGATTGGACATGATTTGGAAAAGCAAACACCTGTCTAATTAAGGTCCCACAGTTGACAGTGCATGTCAGAGCAAAAACCATGCCATGAGGTCGAAGGAATTGTCTGTGAAGCTCCGAGACAGGATTGTGTCCAGGCACAGATCTGGGGAAGAATAGCAAAAAATGTCTGCAGCATTGAAGGTCCTCAAGAACAGTGGCCTCCATCATTCTGGGTCAGGGAGGTGACCAAGATCCCGATGGTTACTCTGACAGAGTTCCCTAGTTCCTCTCTGGAGATGGTTGTCCCTCTGGAAGGTTCTCCCATCTCTGCAGCACTCAACCAATCAGGCCTTTATGGTAGAGTGGCCAGAAGGAAGCCACTCCTCAGTAAAAGGCACATGAGAGCCCGCTTGGAGTTTGCCAAAAGGCACCTAAAGGACTTCCAGACCATGAGAACCCAGATTCTCTGGTCTGATGAAACCAAGATTGAACTTTTTGTTCAATCTCACGTCTGGAGGAAACCTGGCACCATCCCTATGGTGAAGCATGGTGGTGGCAGAATCATGCCGTGGGAATGTTTTTCAGCGGCAAGGACTGGGATACTAGTCAGGAACGAGGTAAAGATGAACGGAGCAAAGTACAGAGAGATCCTTGACGAAAACCTGCTCCAGAGCTCTCAGGACCTCAGACTGGGGCGAAGGTTCACCTTCCAAAAGGACAAAACAGGAGTGGCTTCAGGGACAAGTCTCTGAATGTCCCAGCCAGAGCCCGGACTTAAACCTGATTGAAAATCGCTGGAGAGACCCATCCAACCGGACAGAGCTTGAGAGGATCTGCAGAGAAGAATAGGAGAAAACGCCAAATACAGGTGTGCCAAGTTTGTAGTGTCATACCAAAAACGACTTGAGGCTGTAATTTCCTGCCAAAGGTGCCCGAACAAAGTACTGAGTAAAGGGTCTGAATACCTATGTAAACTGGTACCGGGGACCATCAAACGAGTCTTTTGAGTGTCCTAGAGCTAAACGGAGAACACCAGTGTTTTCTTGAGTCTTGGCTGTCAGAGGGGTCATATTAGCAGAGGGGTCATATTAGTGTGTAGCCCAAACAGTTTGGATGCTACAGACAGATATTGGCAGAGGAGGCTGTACCGACTTCAGACAAGTCTTATGAGGGTTGTGGGCATCCTAGAGCAAAATGAATGCCATTGTGTTCGTGAGAGTCTCATCTTTCAATAGAGTGGTCATAACCGTTCGGACGCTACATACGTTTTTGTGAGACGACCGATTTGAAATGTCTTATGGTCTGACAAACACCGCTCTAGCTCTGCCACCTTTCACCGCAGATGCGGAAGGGCGATATCAGCGGTTGATTGAGACACAGACCATGCAAAAAAACCATCTCTCTAGCTTACTATTACGTTAATTTCATTTCCACGGGGCCGCGGAAGTTGTAGGCTAAGGTTTAACATGCAAATATTATTGGTAAGAGAATAAATAGCAAGAGAATAACTGCAGACTAAATAATGATGTTACCTAAAATCTTACTACTGCCCCTGTTAAGAGCTAGAATAGATTTGTACCCTATGTTACGATTCTCACCAAATAGGTTGTCTTCTCACACTATTAAAACCCCACAATCAATAAACAGCTCTCTTAGCCTATAGATCACATATTGCAAACAAATAAACTGAACAAAAAAATTCTAGACATTTTGGAATTTCTGTGCATTCTTGACAATCGCTAATCAATATCCAAAAACAGGACACTTTCCTGTGAAGCTGCACATCACCAGCTCTTTTCTAGCACCAATGTGAGGGTTTATGGCAGGGGAAACGGTGTTGCAGTAGTCTAGTGTGGTGCCGGAATACTGACAAGCGAACCTAGGGAGCTTTGTGTTCACAATGGAACCGGGCCACGGAATTCAAGCAAACCGAACTCAGACCAACTCTCGAGATGGTCTCTGTTCAGTTTGAATCGGGGGGGGCTCTTTTGAGAGGTACGAGTTCCTTTGGGGTGATCACACTGCACAAAATATTAAGCAAAACCACACTGATTTGACAAAAATTGTCAGAAGGGACCAAGTGTGAAAACACCCTAAGATGCTGCAGTACCTTCTGGCCAGGGCCTCTTGTGCGTCCATGGCAGTGTTTCTGCCCCGGAAAGCCTGGGGGCTCACAGACCTGCTACGACTCTTCTCTTTTCTGTGCACTTTCTCCTTCTTCTTCCGCTCCCTAGAGACATTATAGCATTTCAAGATCCACAGAAAGATATGCATTCAGTCACCCAGAACACAATTTAAGAGACATGGTTACTAACTGACAAAGAGTGGCAAATTTGAGGCACACAGGAGTGGTTACTAAAGACACAGAAAATGGTAGGGAGAGAAGCAAGCGAAACGCACCTGCTTTTGCTCCTGCGGCGGTGTTTGGTCTTTGAGCCCGACCGGGACCTGGCCCTCTTCTTCTTCTCCCGAGGGGAACGCGATCTCAGTTTGTCTCGACTTCTGCTGCGATGACGCCTAAAAATACATGTTTTATTTTTATAAAAGAAAACATGCAACTCACTCTACCCAGTTTACTGTGACCAATCTCAATACATCATGTAGCATCTCACTCAGCCTAGACCCACCTGTCGCATGAGTGTGACCTGGAGTGGCTCCGTCCCTTCTTGTCTTTGCGCCGGTGTCGCTCCTCCCCGTTCTCTGCAGAAAGTCTCTCCCTGCCCCTCTCAGTCTGCTCCGGCTGATCATCCTGCTTGCTGTGAGATTTTGGTGGGTTCTCAGAGTCCCTCCTTTGTGCCTGTTTTAAGAAGAAGGTGTCTCTTTCAGGAAAATAGTGCAACAAAGAGTTAGTACAACTGTTTGATACAGAAGATACCAAAGCATGTTGAGAGCTCATGCTCACTTCAGACATACATCCCCCTCATATTTAGAAAGACTGATCACCAGAAACCAAACATTTCTTTACAACATGACCGACCATGACCGGATATGTCAGAAGGGTAAATAGCTTGACGGAGCTACACTGTCAGTCCACTTTAACTGCTTGTTTAAATGTTGTTTTTTCCACAAGGCAAGTCAGCTGAGAACAAATTCTTATTTACAATGGCGGCCTACCCCAGCCAAACCCAGACGACGCTGGGCCAATTGGGAGTCCCATAGGGTGGGGCACAATCATGGCCGGTTGTAATAAAGCCTGAAATCGAACCAGGGTCTGTAGTGACACCTCAAGCACTGAGATGCAGTGCCTTAAACGCTGGAGATAAATTTGATAATGAAATGCCCAATGTACCAAGACGCATACGTGCGACAAGTTGAAGTAGGTTTTGTCAAATCTACCACCTACTCAAGTGCACCAAGTACAGCCACTTATACTTAGTTTTGTTTCAATCATATTATGGAAGGCACATGAATTAAACACCTTATATAGTACCCAAAACTCAATGTAGATTATCGTGGATCATCACCTCTGAGACAGCTTTAATACATACGTTTTAGTTCAGCACTTTATTCCCTCCCCAATCTACAAGTGCATGCAGCCAGGAAGATTAATGGTGGGCTCAGAATGAATTTGGATTAATAAGGTTACAGCCAGCAGACTTCTTTGACTTGAGCTTGAATTGAACCCAGTAATAGGCAATTGAACCCAGGAAAAGGCTAATGTTAATTTCCTTTATTTGCAATTATTTTCTAGGAGGCAAGTATAAGTTTGAATGGCTGATAGTTACCTGTCCGAGTAGTAGGCATATAATTTTGCTATGTCAGCAGCGTCTTCAGTTCAGTGTCTCTTCGTGCTTTAGCACGCTGAGTATGATTTATTGTAGAAATGTTATCATGTGATCTACACACAGGATTTATTTAAAAAAATAATCTCATATACAGTACCAGTCCAAAATTTGGACACACCTACTCATTCAAGGGTTTTTCTTTATTTTTACTATTGTCTACATTGTAGAATAACAGTGACGACATCAAAACTATGAAATAACACAGAGTCATGTAGTAACCAACAAAAGTAACCAAAAGTGTTAAACAATTCAAAATATATTTTTGAGATTCTTCAAAGTAGCCACCCTTTTCTTTGATGACAGCTTTGCACACTCTTGGCATTCTCTCAACCAGCTTCATGAGATAGTCACCTGGAATGCATTTCAATTAACAGGTGTGCCTTGTTAAAAGTTAATTTGTGGAATTTCTTTCCTTCTTAATGCATTTGAGCCAATCAGTTGTGTTGTGAAAAGGTAGGAGGGTATTCAGAAGATAGCCCTATTTGGTAAAAGACCAAGTCCATATTATGGCAAGAACAGCTCAAACAAGCAAAGAGAAACGACAGTCCATCATTACTTTAAGACACGGTCAATCAATTTGGAAAATTTAAAACTTTTAAAGTTTCTTCAAGTGCAGTCGCAAAAAACATCAAGCGCTATGATGAAACTGGCTTATGAGGACCACCACAGGATTTTTATTTTAAAATGTAACCTTTACTTAACTAGGCAAGCCAGTTAAACTTTAGGGATAACCCCCCCTTTTTTAAATTTTTGCCTAAAATGACATACCCAAATCTAACTTCCTCTAGCTCAGGCCCTGAAGCAAGGATTTGCATATTCTTGGTACCATTTGAAAGGAAACACTTTGAAGTTTGTGGAAATGTGAATTGAATGTAGGAGAATAACATAATAGATCTGGTAGAAGAAAATACAACGATCTTTGAAATGCAACAGAAAGGTCCCAGTTTTAGCCATCACTCTGGTTGTAATTCCGATGGTGTCCACAAGATGGCAGCAGTGTATGTGCAAAGTTTCAGACGGATAACTTGAAGTATGAGCGAACTACATGACATTTAGTGTGAAGTCACCCAGGTACATTTGGGCAAATCGTGAAGGAGACATTTGCATTCATATTACATTTTTCTGCAAGAATATTGTCAAATCTGTATACTTGGACTGATTCAGCTTTTCCAGTATTAGTAGCCATATTATAAGTTCAACATCTGCAAAACAACCAGTTTTCATAACTTCATAACTCTGAATATTCTTATAATTTTTGTACAAAAGGAAAAGGCATGCTGTCGCACAAGGTTAGCAGTTACATTTTACGACAGATACAGGGTTTCCGGATACTCCCGTGAAGCCCAGCTCATTGGCCATCTAGCTAGCTTTGTTTGACCCCGATTGATGCTTATTTGACAAAGTTATAGTCGATCAAATGAAGACCGCCCGCGTCATCGGCGTGCCATTTAGACATCGCTCTCTGATCAAATTTGGTGTCCTATAGAATTTTCTACACCCCTAATGATAGTGAAATCTGGTTACGTTCTAGGATCTCTGAGGAATACATACGAACGTGATTTGACTGGTTGAACCAACATTTAGGGTCAGATTTTCACATTCCTTTCTTTGATAATTGAACGAGTGGAAATACAAAATCGATCGTGCATGCTAGATGGACCTTTTTAGGATATGAAATTATTTTGTCTAACAAAACAACACTTCATGATAAATCAGAACAAGATTTCAGAATGTAAGTACACATTTCACCTTGAGGTGAATTTATCAAACTTATCGCGGTGAAAAAAAGTGTTTTGTTGTTAGGAGCTCTCCCCAAACAATAGCATGGCATTTTTTCGCAGTAATAGCTACTGTAAATTGGACATTGCAGTTATATTAACAAGAATTTAAGCTTTCAGCCGATATTAGACACTTGTATGTACCGACATTTGTTGTTTCGCTGCATGATTTACAACTGTCCCGTTGACGGGACGCCTATCCCTAAGAAGTTTTAAGAACAAATTCTTATTTACAATGACGGCCTACCGGGGAACAGTGGGGTAAATTGCCTTGTTCAGGGACAGAACGACAGATTTTTACCGTGTCAGCTCAGGGATTCGATCCTGTAAACTTCCGGTTCCTGACCCAACGCTCTAACCACTAGGCTACCTGCCGCCCCAAAGGAAAGGAAGACCCAGAGTTACCTCTGCTGCAGAGTATAAGTTAGAGTTAAGTTAACGGCACCTCAGAATTCAGCCCAAATAAATGCTTTACAGAGTTAAAGTAACAAACACATCTCAACATCAACTGTTCAGAGACTGCGTGAATCAGGCCTTCATGATCAAATTGCTGCAAAGAAACCACTACTAAAGGACACCAATAATAAGAGAAGACTTGCTTGGGCCAGGAAAAACAAACAATGGACATTAGATTGGTGGAAATCTGTCCTTTGGTCTGATGAGTCCAAATTTGAAATTTTTGGTTCCAACCTCCGTGTCTTTGTGAGAAGCAGAGTAGGTGAATGGATGATCTCCGCATGTGTGAATGAGGGTTGGAGTGCTGCATCAGATGACCTGACCTCCACAATCACCCGACCTCTACCCAATTGAGATGGTGTGGGATGAGTTGGACCACAGAGTGAAGGAAAAGCAGCCAACAAGTGATCAGCATATTTGGGAACTCCTTCAAGACTATTGGAAAAGCATTCCAGGTGAAGCTGGTTGAGAAAATGCAAAGTGTGTGCAAAGCTGTCATCAAGGCAAAAGGTGGCTACTTTTAAGAATCTCAAATATATTTTGATTTGTTTAACACTTTTTTGGTTACTACATGATTCCATGTGAAATGTCAGTTTTGATGTCTTCACTATTATTCTACAATGTAGAAAATAATAAAAATAAAAAACCTTGAATGAGTACGTGTCCAAACTTTTGACTGGTACTGTATATATTCTTCACCATCTACTATGGCTACACTCAAGTGACCAAGGATAAATTAATGAGACATCAAAATATTTTTTTTTTTTTTTAAAACATGTCAGTTTTTCCATTTAAGTAATTCCATTAAGTCTCTTACTAAGCTTTGATTCAGGTTTCATTGCCTACAGTGTTGTTTGGTACTTACCATGGTCAACAAAAACAAAAAAGACACTATTGACATTCAAGATGGTGACAGTACTGCAGCCTACTTTTAGTTCACTAAAATTAACTAAGATTAGTTACCTCTTTGCTCCTGCTACGACTTCGTCTGTGCTTTTTGTCACCTGTAAAAGTAAAAACGATGAGAACAGTGACAATTCTACTGCACTATTAAATTAGGACTGACTCCGATGAGTCACCTGTAGTGCTTGACTATTTTGGACTGTTCAGCTGCTCTAAGCTTATGTCAAATCCAAATAACATGACCAGTTTCTGGGATGTGACCTACCAAGTGAACATAACAAAAATGTATTACCAAAACTACAAACATCATTCTGCGTTATCAAATTTAGTGCATTTAACTCACTTGATTTGCGTTTTCGGTCCCTGGAGTGTGACCTCGATCGTGAAGGATGGTGATTGGAGCTTCTGGATGATTCCATAGTGTGTTTTCTTCTGTCCGTGTAAAGAGAGCCCATCAAGGGTAGCAGGTTGGTCGAGTCGGCATCACTTGCCTAAATTAAAGTAAACACACTGATCAACCTTACGGTTTATTTGTTCTTTAAGCAGCACTCCGGGAAGACAATGTTTCAGCACAAAACAGCATCCCAACCAGGACCAGTGGTGTAAAGTACTTGAGTAAAAACACTTTCAAGTAGTGATGCACCGATATGACATTTGGCCGATACCGATATCCAATATTTTCCTTGCCAAAAAAAACGATACCAGTAACCAATATTCAAAATTTTCACAGCCTTATAAGAATTCTAGTACAGTTAAACAGTTAACACACACACACAGTGATCTAAGGCACTGCATCTCAGTGCAAGAGGCGTCACTACAGTCCCTGGTTCAAATCCAGGCTGTATCACACCTGGCCGTGATTGGGAGTCCCATAGGGTGGCACACAATTGGCCCAGCGTCGTCCGGGTTTGGCTGGGGTAGGTCGTCATTGTAAATAAGAATTTGTTCTTAACTGACTTGCCTAGTTAAAGGTTACACACACACACACACACACACACACCACACTGACTAAAAAGTTATTTTGTTGGCATTTACGTAAGTCCCTATTACCAGTAAAACATCATCAAAACAGATTTCTTTCACTTGCTGTGCTGTTTCGTTGTTCATTTCATTCTCAACCAGGATTTCTACGGAACACCGTTTGGGTCTTTGCGTGTCAAAAAAGATACACACCAAATAACACGACATAATCTGTTTCAGTAGCTATATAGTTACCTAGCTAACTATATAGCTAGGTGTCATCTTCTAAAGTAACCCTAATTTGTAAGACAGTTCTTATTTGATTAATGGTGGTTGGACCCATCTATGTGAAGCTAGCCACAATAAGGATTAGGCACAATAGTGGAATTTGCGTTAGCCTTCAAAATAAAAGTATCGCATAATTCTACTATTTGTATTCATTTGCATCACTGTCAATGACATACTTTTATTTTGAAGGCTAACTGCAAATTCCACTATTGTGCCTAATCCTTATTGTGGCTAGCTTCACAACACATAACCCGGTCCGGTCGAGCCTCAGTAGCCAGATAAAGCTAGCTGGCTGCTTATAACGTTAGCTTGGCCAGCTAGGTAGCTGGCTAGCTATTTATTTCATGAACTGAAGATCAATTTCAATAGGCGAACAACAATACTTACAACCTTGCTAAGAATAATGAAAATGACTGCAGTTTCTATGGTCATTGTTTTCAGGCTGGTTGTATTGGTGATGGCTAGGTACCAAGCTAAAGCTAGCTACCCCAGAAGTTGCGGTCAAACAAATGATGCTTTATTACCAACGCGGTATTGTAAACACATCGTTCGTGGCTGGTGCTTGCTGACTTTTTTGTAAGGCTTTGACAGCGCTACTGTATTTTTTTTATACACGCAAAGACCCAAATGGCGTTCCCTAGTATGCATGTCGTGAAGCTAATAGCAGTGACGCTATTACTGTGTAACTCCGGTAGGGCAACATCTGAAAAATAGCGCACTTGGCAGTGTGTCCCGGTGGTCGACCAGTCGGCGAAAGCCAACATCACCCACGACAGAGAACGGTTGATTGTCAAGGGCAATGAATTCCATTATCTTGGCTTTAATGGACTTTGCCTTTGAGTTGTCTCGCTGAAATTTTCTTACTCTTCCAAATGACTGCTCGATCCACACAGCAGACATTGTGTAGGCTAGGTCAGGAATGCTGTGTTGCACCTGTAGCGCAAAAAATGACGTTATTACGTCATGTACATACGTTATATAGGTATGCACGGTAGCTTGACATCGGTTTTTAACATCGGCGTTAAACTTAACATTGGCCGATACCAATGTTGGCATTTTTAGCTAATATCAGCCGATTCCGATATGTTCACTGATATCATGCATCCCTACTTTAAAGTACTACTTAAGTTGTTTTTTTGGGGGGTAGCTGTACTTTACTATTTATATTTGACAACTTTTACTAAACTACATTCCTAAAGAAAATTATTTACTTTTTACTCATTTTTTTATTCATTTTCCCTGACACAAAAGTACTTGTTACATTTTGAATGCTTAACAGGACAGAAAATGGTCCAATTCGCACACTTATGAAGAAAACATCCCTGGTCATCCCTACTGCCTCTGATCTGGCAGACTCACTAAACACAAATGCTTTGCTTGTAAATAATGTCCGAGTGTTGGAGTGTGACCCTGGCTGTACGTTAAAAAAAAAATTGTGCCGTCTTGTTTGCTTAATAAAGAATTTTTAATTATATGTACTTTTACTTTTGATAATTAAATATATTTGAGCAACTACATTTACTATTGATACTTAATTATATTTAAAAATCAAATACTTTTAGTCAAGTGGTATTTTACTGGGTGACCTTCACTTGAGTAATTTTCTATTAAGGCATCTTTACTTTTACTCAGGTATGAGAATAGAGTACTTTTTTCACCACTGACCGGCACCACTACGTTCTAGGGAAGATGAACTTTGACTCAACTGGCTGTGTTATCCCACTGAGCTAAAGACATTAATTCGGAGGTCCAACACTAGTTTTCAGGTCTCAGGCAAGGTTACTCATCGGGCCCTTACACTGACTTTGATTTGCTTCAGATTGCCCAACATAAAATGCTGGTAGTAGCTATATCGCTAACGTAAGCTAATTGTCTCCAAAGTTACCAACCCTCCTCCTGGACAGCTACTGGGTATGCAGGCATTTGCACTAAGTCAACCTAACCAACACCTATTAAAGTACCTGATGGGCATCTGGTTAGATAAAAATGGAGGCTGCAAATGGCAAATCAACATAATTGCTAACATTAGCTAGCTAAGTTATTTAAGGGTGTTTTCACATAGTCAGTCCTCTTTAAAATAATCGATCTTAGTCCTCTTCAAAGTGAACTCTGAGGTAAAAGAAAGGGCTAAAGAACTCCGTTCTCTTTGTATTCACACTGCCCTTGAATTTGAGTGAGGACTCAGCTCTTTTGCCAGTTCACATATTTTGTGGTCCGAGTCATCTTTGCATTCACATTGCTATTAGAAAGGAACCAAGATGTTTTTCCAATATTTACTCAATGTAGTGGGTTTTTACAAAGTGCAGGACAAGCCTTTCCATCAGAATGTGTGGGAGGAGGAGGAATAATGGCCATGGGCTGTTTTCCATGGTTCGGGCTAGGCCCCTTAGTTCCAGGGAAGGGAAATTAATGCTACAGCATACAATGACATTACAGACGATTCTGTGCTTCTAACTTTGTGGCAACAGTTTGGTGAAGGTCCTTTCCTGTTTCAGCATGACAATGCCCCCGTGCACAAATCGAGGTCCATACAAAAATGGTGTAGAAGAACTTGACTGACCTGCACAGAGCCCTGATCATAACATCAGTGAACACCTTTGGGATGAATTGGAACGCCGACTGCGAGCCAGGCCTAATCGCCCAACATCAATGCCCAACCTCACTAATGCCCGTAGCTGAATGGAAGCAAGTCCCCGCAGCCCATTTCAAAAATGTTATGGAGGATCAATATGATGTTGTCTGTGATTGTTTCTGTTGAATTGTGTCCTTGTTTTGAATGTTTGAAATGTTATTGTCTGTATGACAAACTGTACATGTTTCTGTTGAATTGTGTCCTTGTTTTGAATGTTTGAAATGTTCTTGTCTGTATGACTAAAACTGTACATGTCAACATGTTTATACAGGGCACAGCCGTAAAAGAGATCCAGGTCTCAGTCTGTTTCCCTGTTAAAATAAAGATTAAAATAATTATTATAATTATTATTCCAACATATAGTGGAAAGCCTTCCCATTAGAGTGGAGGCTGTTATAGAAGCAAAAGTTGGGACCAACTCCATATTAATGCCCATGATTTTGGAATTAGCTTTTCGACAAGCAGGTGTTCACATACTTTTGGTAATGTACCTACTTACATTTTGGAAGCTAATAGATTGCATTTAGTTAAATGGTGAGACATAATTGTAATCAGAAGATGCTAATAAAATGAAATATTATTAGTAACAATAAATAGCAGAAGAATAACTGCAGATTAAATCATGCTGTAATTTTAAATTGAACACCCAATGTAGACTACTGCCCTTTAAGAGCTAGAATAGATTTTGTACCCTGTTGTGATTCTTAAAACACGTTGTCTCCTATTCAAACCCCACAATCAAAAACATTTTACCAAGCTCTCAGCCTTTAGATCACAAAATTGCAAACAAATAATCTGAACTAAAAACTCGACACATTTTGGAATTGCTATGCACTCTAACATTTTTGGGGAATTGCTGACAATCCCTAAAAAAATATTCAAAACATCACACGCATTTTCCGCGAACCTGCACATCATAATTGTCTCTCTTTTTTAGCACCAATGTGAGGGGCTATGGCAGGGGAAACGGTGTTCCAGTAATCTAGTGTGTTGTGCGGGAATAACGACAAGCGAACCTAGGGCGTTGAGTGTTTACATTGCCCTAAAAAAGGGAACCGAACCGAACTCAGACCACATCTCGAGATGGTTTCAGATCGTTTTGGGGACTCGAGGGGTTCATTTGGAACGTTCTCACTGCACAAACAATTAAAATAACCGCACTGAGTTCACAAACATTGGCTGAAAGGGACCTAGTGTAAAAACACCCACACTAACGTTTGCTACCTAACGACGTTAGCTAGTTTGCAAACGACTGCGCAACTCAAGGTACATAGTTAACTAGCGAACGTTAAGTTACATAGCTAGTTAGGTAACTAGTTAACACTAACATAATCCGATAAAGTAGAATGTCCATGTATTTCCAAAATCAACGACAAAGCTACCAACTACTACTGCAACTAGCTACTGACGTTAACTCGCTAGGTTGTCGACATGGCTGCCACGGCAAAGACGCCATCTTGATTAAACAAAACATCTTTAAAACAGAAACAACTAGCATAAATGATTATATGAAATCGATGGTAATGTATTTGGTGAACACTTACCGCCATGAGTCACTTAAAGAACCCCCGTAAAAAAATAAATGTGAGTTGTTCTTTCTGTGCTGTCGTTGAGCTTCGTTCGGTATTCCAGCAAATTCCTCCCACTTCCAGGCCGTTCTGTTACAACAGAGAGCGGAAGTGGCGGAGTAAGAGGTTTTACTGCGACCAAAATTTGTCCACGACAATAAGCCCATGAAGTGAGGAATTTTTGTATGTTGGTCAATAAGAGTGTCGAATTTGGTCAACAAACAATAATTGCTAATTTGCTGGATGAATCTTATTTTATAGAATATAAGTTTCGTAATGGTTCGTTTGTTACGAATGCACTGATATAAGTGGACGCACTTGGAAAAACGACTTTATATTGGAGTTAATCAGGTCAACACCAGCAAGGCATGGGGCCCTGACAGTATTCCAAGGCGCAATCTCAGCACATGTGCAAATCACCTGGCAGGCATATTCATGGTAATTTTCAACCTCTCCTTGTCCCCGTCTGTAATCCCCACATATTTTATGATGACCACAATCATTCCTGCTCTCCACACGGCCCTCACCCACCTAGATAAAAGGAATACCTACGTGAGAATGCTGTTCATCACCATTATCCCCTCCAAGCTCGTCACCAAGCTTAAGGCTCTGGATCTGAACACCTCCCTCTGCAACTGGATCCTGGATTTCCTGACGATCTGACTCCAGGTGGTGATGGTAGGCAACATCCTGAGAGGGAAGAGTCACTGTCGCACGTTCTTCACGACTGTGCGTGTGTGTTTGGACCATCTTTAGTGATTTGGTAACCGAGGAACTTGAAGCTGTCTATCTGCTCAACTGCTGCCCCGTTGATGTGGATGGGGCATGCTCGACCCCCCCCCCCCCCCCCCGCTGACCCTTAACATACGGTCCCCACAGGGGTGTGTTCTTAGTTCCCTCCTGTACTCCCTGTTCACCCACGACTGTGGCCACACATGACTCCACCACCATTATCAAGTTCGCTAACGACACGATGGTGGTAGGCTTGATCACCGGCGATGATGAGTCAGCCTACAGGGAGGAGGTCAGTGACCTGGCAGTGTGGTGCCAGAGCAACAACCTCTCCCTCAACGTCAGCAAGACCAAGGACCTTATCGTGGACTACAGGAAAGAGGGGGGGGGGGTCGAGCATGCCCCATCCACATCAACGGGGCAGCAGTTGAGCAGATAGACAGCTTCAAGTTCCTCGGTGACCAAATCACTAGAGATGGTCCAAACACACACGCACAGTCGTGAAGAACGTGCGACAGTGACTCTTCCCTCTCAGGAGGTTGACAAAGTTTGGCATGGGCTCTCAAATCCTGAAAAGGTTCTATAGCTGTACCATTGATAGCATGTTGACTGGCTGCATTACTGCTTGCTATGGCAATAGCACCACCCTCGATCACATGGGGCTACAAAGGGTTTTGCGGATAGCCCAGTACATCACTGGGGCCGAGCACCCTGCCATCCACGACCTCTATATCAGGCGGTGTGAAAAGAAGGCGGTGTGAAAAATCGTCAAAGACCCCAACTACCCAAGCCATAGACTATTTTCTCTGCTGCCACACAGCAAGAGAAAATCAAGTCTGAAACGAACAGGATCTTGAACAGCTTCTATCCCCAAGCAATACGACTGATAAATATCTAACAAAATAGATACATGGACTGTTTACCTTGTATCTTTATTGATCTTTTATTTCAATATTTGCACTGTCTCTATGCTCTGTCACTCCAACACACACACAAACACCCACACCATTGTTTGTTCACTCACACATAATATGCACATACAGTGCATTCGGAAAGTAATAAGACCCTTTGACTTTTTCCACATTTTGTTACATTACAGCCTTATTCTAAAATGGATTAAATAAAAACAATTCCTCATCAATCTACACACAATACCCCATAATGACAAAATGAAAAGAGGTTTTTAAAAATTGTACCAAATGCATAAAAGATCCCAACAGAAATACCTTATTTACTTAAGTATTAAGACCCTTTGCTATTGTAACAGTTTAGCTTCCGTCCCACTCCTCGCCCCTACCTGGGCTCGAACCAGGAACCCTCTGCACACATCAACAACTGCCTCCCACGAAGTATCGTTACCCATCGCTCCACAAAAGCCGCGGCAGTTGCAGAGCAAGGGGAACAACTACTTTAAGGTCTCAGAGCGAGTGACGTCACCGGTTGAAACGCTATTAGCGTGCACCCCGCAAACCATTTCACACCGGTTACACTATGAGACTCGAAATTGAGCACAGGTGCATCCTGTTTCCATTGATCATCCTTGAGATGTTTCTACAACTTGATTGGAGTCCACTTGTGGTAAATTCAATTGATTGGACATGATTTGGAAAGGCACACACCTGTCTATATAAGGTCCCACAGTTGACAGTGGATGTCAGAGCAAAAACCAAGCCATGAGGTCGAAGGAATTGTCCGTAGAGCTCCGAGACAGGATTGTGTCGAGTCACAGATCTGGGGAAGGGTACCAAAAAATGTCTGCAGCATTGAATGTCCCCAATAACACAGTGGCCTCCATCATTCCTTAATGGAAGAAGTTTGGAACCACCAAGACTCTTCCTAGAGCTGGTCACCCGGCCAAACTGAGCAATCGGTTGAGAAGGGCCTTGGACAGGGAGGTGACTAAGAACTCAACGGTCACTCAGAGTTCCTCTGTGGAGATGGGAGAAACTTCCAGAAGGACAACCATCTCTGCAGCACTCCACCAATCAGGCCTTTATGGTAGAATGGCCAGACGGAAGCGACTCCTCAGTAAAAGGCACATGACAGCCCGCTTGGAGTTTGCCAAAAGGCACCTAAAGGACTCTCATACCATGAGAAAACAGATTCTCTGGTCTGATGAAACCAAGATTGAACTCTTTGGCCTGAATTCCAAGGGTCACGTCTGGAGGAAACCTGGCACCATCTCTACGGTGAAGCATGGTGGTGGCAGCATTATGCTGTTGGGATGTTTTTCAGCGGCAGGGACTGGGACACTAATCAGGATCGAGGGAAAGATGAACGGAGCAAAGTACAGAAAGATCTGCTCCAGAGTACTCAGGACCTCATACTGTGGCGAAGGTTCACCTTCCAACAGGACAACAACCCTAAGCGCACAAGCCAAGACAACGCAGGAGTGGTTTTGGGGCAAGTCTCTGAATGTCTTTGAGTAGCCCAGCCCGATCCAACATCTCTAGAGAGACAAGTCTCTGAAAATAGCTGTTCAGTGACGCATCCCTTTCATCCTGACAAAAGTTGAGAGGATCTGCAGACAAAAATGGGGGAAACTCTCCAAATACAGGTGTGCCAAGCTTGTAGTGTCATACCCAAGAAGACTCAAGGCTGTAACCGCTGTCAAAGGTGCTTCAACAAAGTATAGAGTAAAGGGTCGGAATACTTATGTAAATGTGATATTTCTGTTTTTTTGTAATACATTCAAGGGGTCTGAATACTTTCCGAATGCACTTTACATTTATACTGACTCTATACACCTGCACACCCACTCACATGCAAGCTGCTGCTACACTGTTTATCTTATATCCTGTTGCTTAGTCCCCTTATCCCTATACATATCTACCTCCATCACTACAGTATCCTTGCACATGTAAATATGGTATTGGAACCGACTTTTTAAATATTTTCTGTATATAGTAGACTTACTTACTTTATTGTGTATTTAATATTTCCTATTTTTATTTATCGTGTTTTATTCTAATAATACATTGTTATTATTCCGTTGTTGGGTTTTGAGTTTGCAAGAAAGGCATTTCACTCTACTTGTGCATGTGACATTAAAACGTAACTTTTGTTGTGCTTGTTGTCGTATAGATACAGTAGATAGAGGACTCATCGCTATAGACATAGTAGGTATTCGAACGTCACGACCCTGCAGGCCTGTGGGGAAACAAAACAACCTGTGGTAACCCCATTGGCTCACAGCAAAAACGTGTCATTTTTGAAAAATGTTCTTGTCTGCTTGTTTTAGTCAATTATAAAACTACATTTAAGAAATGTCTAAAGATTACTTTTCAACATTGCCTGCTCCCTATCGTTCGCACAATTTAGAAAAACTACATTTTAGGGCTTCCCTCGTGCCCTTTTTCATGACAACGCTAACAGCCACTGAGTGAGTGAGTGCTAGGTATCCACCGACCAGAACATTAAGGTTGTTCATAAATTGCCTCCAGTGTCAGAGATCGCTCTGTGTCTTTCCTGAATTCATAGCGCACACTGTCACTGGACGCTCTGGCCGAGGAGTAGGGTTAATCCGAGTTTTCTGACCTCAAAGGAACTCAAGCTAACTGGCTAAAATTGTCTAGCTTGCTGGAGCGCAGAATAACTGATGACTTTACGAACTCGCAACACCTGTTGAATATGACCGGCGTAAGTAAAGTCGGGCAATTTTCTAAAATAAAATTGTTGCCAGATGCACAATTACAGTCACCAATGCTCTATTTAACATGAAAACAGCCTAACCAGCTCTACTAGGGAAAGTAAATTGGTCAGAGTGAGGTGTGTCTGGTCGTAGCTAGCCAACTTTAGCCAGTTAGCTTGTGTGCTTGACAGTGATTGTGAGGTCGGAACGATCGGATCAACCATACTTCTCTGCCATTGTCCAGTGTGAGTTTGGAACACCCCGAATTTACGAACGGACAATCTGACACTGCTCTGAATTTACGAACGCACAGAGCGCACTCTGGCACTCCAGTGTGAATTTAGGAATGCACCCCTAATAGACAGTATTTGGTTACAAGCGAGAAACCGGATGACCAATCACTGTTTGCTCACGCCTACTAAAGATAGCTATTTGAATCAGCTTCCTCTTGGTTTGAGAACGACTTCCATTACACGAACTCAATCTGGGGAGCGCAAATAAATATACAAAGAACACTATATCAGTTCACTATTATTTTATAATAACCTTTTATCATTTTGATTGAATGCTTCAAATGAACTTTATCAGTTTGAGTTCAAGTATGCTCCTGTAACTACACAGGAAGTAAGTAGAGTTGTGCTTCTCTCTTTCGGGTCTTTGTTTTAAACCGCCAAATTCTGAACCCGCATAGTGGGGTGGTGTTGTGCTCAGTTTACCAGTAAACCTTTGTCAGGGTACCTGTAACCAGTGAGTTTGTTACCTCGATATAGTCCAAATTATTTTATAACCTGTATGTAGTACTTTTTGTATATACATTTTTTTTGACCTAGCTAATGTTAGCTACGGTACTCAGTAGTCAACTGACGTGACAGCAAAGAGTGGTGACAGCTCTGCAGTACTAGTATACCAGGTATATGCTAAGTAACTAACTAGCTAGCTTCCTAGCTATAACTGACCTGTTAGTGTCCCGATTTTCATCTAGGTAGGTGGACGGAAAAACAATGTGGAACGACGTTGAGCTTCTAACTAATGAGGATACCAACACAGGTCGCCTTTGCAATGTTCGAGAGGAGAACAGTGGTTTGTACCAAGTGGATACTTTGGTCAAAATTGCCTCTCCTGAAAAGGTAAGACCAAAAGTAGACGATTAAACTCAGCTCCACGATTTACGTTGGAATTGAGCGGCAACTACTTTAGAGTAGCGGGCTGGAGCTCAGACGTCACATACAAAATATCGCGCACGGTAGTTTCTAAGGTCCTGAAATCAATAGTTTTTGATAACTTAATTTTATATGCTGTCAAAGGTCCAGTCCACCTCCACCCACAGTAGTCGTCGCTCAAGTCCATCGTATGTAGGGAGTTGAGTTTAATCGTCTAGACAAAAAGTTAAAGACTCTCTAACCACATGATTGATTACCTATACAGTTATGAACACCTTCTAGCTAGGTACCTTCTACGTGAAAACAGTATACAGTGCCGGTGTTGTGCCGAAAATCTCCCCCTTCTAATTTCGTTAATTTTGTGGCTAGAGTCAAATACTTTCAGTGGCACACAAACATTTCAGAACAACTATGACTCAATTATTATCCTTACACTTTCAAAAATACTAGTCGAATAAGACATGGTAGAGATGACGAATTCTGGCAAAGAGATTTATTTATAGACTAATACAAAAAAATTGTAGCAGATTTGGGTACTGGCGACATGGGCAGCCGCCTCGGGCGGCATCTTGCCGGAGGTGGCTCGGGGCGCCCCCGGGTGCGGGCGGGCGCTGTAGGGGGGATTCGCCCAGGGCGCCGTACAAGCTAGAACCGCCACATACACTTGAAACAAATAGCCAAACCGAAAACTTAAGGCAAATGCTTTCTGCTACTAAGATCAGTGAAATGTAGGCTAAACTGACAACTGAGTGAAGAGCAGAAATCTCAACTAGCGTTGAAGTCGCAGCAATGAAGAACGCGAAGGGGGGTTCTGTCAGGGGGGAGATTTTCGACACAACACCGGTATTAATTCAATTCATGATCGGCTCTTGACTCTTCAGTGCAAGTTGTTCACATTATTGTTTTCCTGCAGGTGTTGTCAGATCCTCAGCTTTACTCATCCAGCAGTTCAAACTGCAGCATTGTTGTTGCTGATTCAACTGTTATCCTGTTTGACCTCAGCTATCAGACTATCTTGCTGCATCTTGACTTTGGTTAGTATCTCTTTTGTGTTCTGTGTGTAGATGTCTAATCGAGTTATGTGTTGTATTATGGTGAATGATGATGTTAATTAAAAGCATGTTTATTTCAGACTCTGATGTGGATACTGTGGATGATTGTCTGGACGGACAGTTTCTGGTGGTTTGTGAGAGAAACGGAAACCTCCATCTTATCTATGTGCCTCAAAAGAGCACTCTTCTCACCAGAGTAAGAGATGGGTCTGATCTCATATCCCCCATGATATTTCAGCGATTAAATGTGTCAGTGTCATAAGTGTGCCAAAAGTGATTGCATGCTGAGTCTGCAATCCTTTTTTAATTTTTTGTAAAAACTCTTTTAGGCTATGCTGAAGAATGTCCCCTCTGGAAATGAGAAAACATATCGACATCTTATCCTACAGGAGGATAAGACATCTTTAGGTGAGTTGGTCATAGTTTGTCATTACTTTGGAATAAAATGATACAGTATTTCTAAATGTCTAAATGGTGTGTTGAGGTGAAAGGTTAAACCTTATCTTTGTTGCCAGGGATGTACCACCTGTTCCTTCTTACTCAAGATGGATTTTTTCACATCACAAACCTTGCTCTGGAGAAGATTCAAATAGGTATTTCATTTTAATTAGGTTTTCAGATAGTTTTATTTTACTTGAGACCTGTTATATTTAACTTTCAATTATTTTAAACCATATTTTCTCATCTCTGTAGCTATTGAGAAAATGGACATTGGGGCTTTGAAAGAGGTATTTGACTTTAACTATGTTGGAGATGGTAAAATAATGATTTAAAACGATATGAAGTCAGAATAATCAACCCCTAACCATCACATTGTTTCTCTCCAGCTCCAGTCTTTAATTAAGACAGACTTCTGTTCCACCAAGGAGATCCATGGAGGGGGATGTAACACAGCAGTGATGTGCAACCTTGGCAATGAAATCCACCTCATGATTGGGGTATGGTTGTGCGCAAGTAACTGCACTGCTTTGTTACAAAGGATTTGTATGTAAAATGCAAAGATAAATCCTTGAAAGCATAATGAGGGAACTGCTGCCGATAATAGGAAGTTAGACTTTTATTCATCAAGTAGGCTATTCATACAGTATTTAATCAATTGTAACATTTGAACTGTATAGCTTCTCGCATAACTGATGTGGTTATGCATTTTATTTTTTTGCGTAGGCGGACGGCGAAGCTGTTCTAACCCACTGGAGATTGGATCATAGTCAGGGCACGATGTCTCTCTGTCAGTCCCTGGACTCCAGCCTAATACCAGGTAGCTTTAATAACATTTAACTGTCTGGCTTTGGTTAAAGCTACACTACTCTTCTCCCTGAATTGCTTATGTATGTTATCAATAGTTAGGCTATAGCATTATTTTGAGTTGTTGTGTATTAATGTTGCAGTCAAATTTCGCCCTTATCTGTATTGTAGGGGTTAGAAAGATTCTGGTGGTGGACAATCTCATGTATGTTCTTAGCGCAGAGGTGAGTCCAGCTGTATGAATCGCCATCAATCAGTTTATAATTGTATTCTTTAGCTGTTTTGGTCATTAGAAAATGCTAAAGTTGGACATTAATCTTTCTCTACCTTTCAATTGGTCTTAGAACATTTTGAGTCTTTGGGACCTGCATTTTCTGGTGATGGTGTGCTGCTGGCCTGACCTCTCCATCCATGACTTCCTACTTATCACAGAGTGTGACTCTGCTTCAATAGCCACGTATGTGTTCACTTCAATGCTATACTATTGTTAGACCTATACTATTTCTATTAACATAATGTAATGTTTCATTTTTAAATGCTTGTGCTGTGATGATTTTGAAAACAAAACCTCTCCTCTTCATAGGCAAGAAAGTGCCAGCACAAAAATCATTACATTGACCATGCAAGACAAAAGCCAGGTAGCTCCAGTCTGTCTCTGTGGTTTCTAGACAGCTACTTGTTGTACATACATTAATGCTCCTCTAGTTGAAATAGTTGTAAGAATCATCTGAGCTCCTCTCTGACTGTGTGTGTTTGTTTGTTTGTTGACGGCAACGCCCTGTTTTGTTATCCTTAGATGAGGAGCCTGCAGGTGCGCTCTCTTCCCTCCATGACTGTCCTCTATTCTCTGGAGGTCTCCTCTACAGCCTGCCTGGTCCAGACAAGAATAAGCACGGTAAACCATAAAAAACATTGTAATCCACTCTGATTGCATTAGATATCAGGTTCAGAAAATACACCAAATTCAAAATTTGCCTGATTGTAGAGCATTGGAATGGAATTTCAGTGTACTTCCTGAATTTAAATGGAATTGACTTTCCCAACCCTGTCAGATATCACACCGTATTACAATACCCACGTAGCGAAGGATAATGGAACAATAAGTCATTGTTATTTTATTTTAGATTATGAAAGGATGCTGAAGCTCTGACAGACTATTATCCAACCTCAGACATATTCTACATTGTTTTTATCCTTCTGAATTTCAGGACACTATATATTTACTAGAGGGGATTTACGAGAATTCACAAAAGTAGGTGTTTCTTTGGTTGTTTAAGGACACTAGAGTTTCCCTGAGTAAATACTCAGGTGGTGGAGTTTCACAAATAACGTTGAATAATAGTGAATTGACATGTGTAAATGCAAATGTATTTTTTATTTTTTTCCCCTGACAACTAGCTCTGAGGAGCATATATCCTCTGTTGTCATGAGATGCTTCACAGAGGCTTTGCCTGAGAACAGGTACAGTAGTGTCATTACACACACTGCATATTTCCATGTTCTTGCACTAGTTACGTACAAGATGTCAATATCAGTAAACGCACTTTATTGTTCCCAGACTCAGCAGACTTCTCTACAAACACAAATTTGAGGAGGCAGAAAAGTTTGCCATAGCATTTGAGCTTGATGTTGAGGTTGGTGTAATTTTTCTGGGGTTGAACATTTATTCTAACTAAAATGAATAATAAATGTACCTGACTGACCAGCCACCCTGTCTCCCTGCCCACCCAGCTTGTCTATAAGGTGAAGCTGGATTTTGTGCTGGAGCAGCTGGCGTCAGCCTCTGTGGGTGGCTATGGGCAGGACGTATGGTCTGACCTGGTGGAGGAGGCCAAGACCAACCTGATGAAGATCATGGTGAGTGTTATGGGGGGGGGGGGGGGTATATATATATATATATATATATATATATAACAAAGCAAGCAGTCAGCCAGCTAACTTCCCTTAATATTCAGGAATATAAACATTGAATCTATAAACAAATAGACTTCAAAATGGGGATGGTATAATTCTCAAACTCTGACTGGTGTGGAGAGAAGGGTATACATTTCAACCACAAGCTGGCAAACCTACAGTAGATAGGGCCACAGTGCAATGATGTGCTCTTTAACAGTGTGCAGGCGTTCTTGTTCTATACCAGTGCCCTTAAACAAGCCATCTACATTTTCAAATGTAAAAATTCCCTGAAAGGTTGATCAAATAAGTACACTGTGCTCATTGACAAGTGTGTTTGTGTGTCAGGATGAGCAGTATGTGGTGGAGTACTGCCTCAAGGCTCCGTGGCCGACCTTTGACACTGCAGAGAAGATGCTGAACCATGCCGCCACCCGCTGCCCTTCCTCACAGATCCAGGAGGCTCTGGCCAGACTCGCCACCTTCTGCTGTCTCCACAGCCTGGACAAGTTCAAGTATGTTCAATTTGACTGTAATTCTATGCCTTGCTTGCTAAAGGGTATTGAGTATGTAGAGTATATGTATTGTAACTGTGTAAATTAGTGCCATGCCTGTACTTACATTCGGAAAGTATTCAGACACCTTGACTTTCAACATTTTGTTACATTACACCCTTATTCTAAAATTATGAGGAAAAAACAATTTAACCCAATCTGCACAAAATACCCCACAATGACAAAGTGAAAACAAGCTTTTATACGTTTTGCAATTGTGTTAAAAAATAAACTGATACCTTATTTACATAAGTATTCAGAACCTTTGCTATGAGACTTGAAATTGAGCTCTGATGCATCCTGTTTCCATTGATCATCCTTGAGATGTTTCTACAACTTGATTGGAGTGCACCTGTAGTAAATTCAATTGATTGGACATGATTTGGAAAGGCACACACCTGTCTATATAAGGTCCCACAGTTGACCGTGCATGTCAGAGCAAAAACCAAGCCATTAGGTTGAAGGAATTGTCTTTAGAGCTCTGAGACCGGATTGTGTCGAGCCACAGATCTGGGGAAGGGTACCAAAACATTTCTGCAGCATTGAAGGTCCCCAAGAACACAGTGGCCTCCATCATTCTTAAATGGAAGAGGTTTGGAACCAACAAGACTCTTCCTAGAGCTGGTCGCCCGGCCAAACTGCGCAATCGGTTGAGAATGGCCTTGGTCAGGGAGGTGACCAAGAACCCGATGGTCACTCTGACAGAGCTCCAGAGTTCCTCTGTGGAGATGGGAGAACCTTCCAGAAGGACAACCATCTTTGCAGCACTCCACCAATCAGGTCTTTATGGTAGAGTGGCTAGATGGAAATTGCTCTGCAGTAAAAGGCACATGACAGCCTGCTTGGAGTTTGCTTAAAGCACTCAGACCATGAGAAACAAGATTCTCTGGTCTGATGAAGAGGAGTCTAGTCAGGATCGAGGGAAAGATGAACGAAGCAAAGTACAGAGAGATCCTTGATGAAAACCTGTTCCAGAGTGCTCAGGACCTCCGACTGGGGCGAAGGTTAATCTTCCAGCAGTAATGTCCTCGAGTGGCCCAGCCAGAGCCCGGACTTGAACCCGATCGAACGTCTCTGGAGAGACCTGAAAATATCTGTGCAGCGACGCTCCCCATCAAACCTGATGGAGCTTTAGAGGCTCTACAGAGAAGAATAGGATAAACTCCCCAAATGCAGGTGTGCCAAGCTTGTAGCGTCATACCCAAGAAGACTCGAGGCTGTAATCGCTGCCAAAGGTGCATCAACAAAGTACTGAGTAAAGAGTCTGAGTACTTAGTTATGTTAATGTGATGTTTTGAATACGTTTTGCTAAATTTTCTGAACCCGTTTTTGCTTTGTCATTATGGGGTGTTGTGTGTAGATTACGTTTAAAAAAAAAGAAGAAAAAAAAAGCTTTATTCCATTTTAGGATAGGGCTGTAACGTAAAATATTTTGGAAAAAGTCAAGGGGTCTGAATACTTTCCGAATACACTGTTTAATTGCTTCTCCTGGTTGTTTCCCTCCAGTGGGATCTCCTGGATTGAGTTTCTGAACATCACAGACTACGTTGGGGACATGCTGTCCCACTTGAGAGAGGGAGACCTGAAGGGGGCCCAGCACCTTTGGCTTAGACACGAGGTAACAGAAATTATCACACAATCAACTGTTGCACTATAAGACATCTAATGGAGTTTCATATTTTTGTCTTGTAATATGTGGCTTTTACTGGAGGATAATTGATCTTTGTCTGCTGTTTCTGTGATTGTCCTGTAGGGAGAGATTGCAGTGCAGTTTGATGAGAGAGGTCTTGATGCTCTGCTCAGCTCCATTCCAGAAGACCTTCCATCCCAGGACCTCTGTCTCTGGCTTAGGAGTGTCATTGTTCCCTTTGTAAGGAGAGTGGTACCTAGAGGACAGGTACAGTGGGCACTCACCATATTCTGTCAGGGCAGAAAACAGATCATGATGACAAATATGTTTTGAACAGTTTGTATTTCCAGTTTCTTTGTTGACAAGGCTTTTGAATGTGTTCCTAGAAAATCCTTGCAAGGTGGTTGGAACAGAGGGCCAGGATTCTGGAGTTAACAGAAAAGGTAAAGCCAACACTTTTTCATTGCTAGACTTGAGGACTAATTCTGAGTGCCCTAGTCAATGACTTGACTGATGTAGGTGATCACACACTTTAAATATTTCCACATTTCTTCTGCCCCTTCACCTTATTCTGTTCTTGTAGGGAGACTGGCCCCAGAATGGCCTGAACTTGGCAGAACTTGGGTTGCCCTCATTATGGATGTGGATACCTTCTGTAAGCTGAATTTTCTGCCCAGCTTCATTTTACCAGCTCTTTCCTTTGGTTACTTTCACTGTCATCCCCCTCACTTCCTATTCCCCTCTGCACTCTCAATTCATGCTCACTTTCAAACACTGGATGTCAAGATTTATATGCTTAGTCATTGATTAGCAGGAAGTAACCTATCCTCCTGTAATTGTGATTGGTGGTCTCAGGAGGATGACTATGGTTCAGAGGAAGTGGAGCACCTCAAGTCCCTGGTCTCTAACCTCCGCCAGCTGCTGGGCCTCTACAACAAGTACAATTGCAGGCTCTCCCTGTCAGTCTTTGAGAAGGTCTGTGTGAAAGCCATCTGGGGATTGTCTGGTTTGGATTCTCATCTTGTCATTTTAAATGTTGTTGGAATTCTGTATGTTATTGTACATGGTATCTCTCTTTATCTGCCCTGTGGGTATGTTTAGGCAAGTGTCCGCAGCGTAGCATTCCTCATGCTGGATAAGGTGCCTGCCCCAGAGCTGATCCCTGCCACGGTGGAGGGCAGTGTCAGGCCCTACAGCCTGGAGCACCAGCTGCCCCTGGATGAGCTGCTGCTTCAGTACATCAAGGTGTCTACCTATCTACCAGGAGACACACTTTACTATGCATTCTACTGGGCTGCAAATGAACTTAGCTGCTCATATTGTAAATGGTTGTCACTCTGGATTGTTGATTGTCAGACATAATCTGATTTGAGTCATTGTGTGTGATTTTTGGCTTATTTTTCTCTATACCACTAGGATCTGCTGGAGCGCTGCAGCTCCCAGACCACTACGTTGTTCACAGAGTGGGAGGCCAAAGCTGTGGCTGTGCTAGGCTGCATCACGGACACTGACGTGAGTTTATACACTATAACTAACCTCTTCCTGCCCTTAAAGGCTTGGCCACCAAATGGGATTGTAGATTTATGTACACGTTTTGATTGACATACTGTGCCGTGTACAGCTGGAGGTAGACGCTGTGCTGGAGATCATGCAGAAGGCCGTGGTGCCCTGGACTGAGGTAGTGGAGAGGCTGGTCCAGCAGCACCTGGAGATGGTGGGACCCAAGTAAGACTTACTGATCTAATCCTCCTCTGGTAACAGAGAGCCCTGACTGTCACTTGTCACAGTTGTAGGCTTGTGGACTGCTTGGGTTCTGATCTTCCATATCCCATCCCACAGGCAGGAGCTTCTGAAGGAAAGCTACCGTTTGATGGAGATGAGGAAGCTGCTCAGAGGCTACGGGATCCGCAACTTTAACCTCTCCAACAACACTCAAATCATGGTAGGACTTTCAGGGTGTGTACAGTATGTAGATGTGTATCTTTATGTAATTTCTGATCCATGTTGATTCTCCCCTTGTAGACACTGGTGAGGTACATCCTCAAGCAGGACCTCCCCACCTCCCTGGAGGACTCTCTGAAGCTGGCTGGGGCCTACAAACTCCCCACCTCCCAGATACACATCTTATACCTCATCCAGCTGATTAGCCAGAGCAAGGTACAGTATGTGAGCCCAGCCTATAGCTCCTACCATGGTGGCTGTTGCTTTCTGATGGGGAATCTCTTTTGTTCTGTGTGTAATGTCTTTGTGTTGCTTCGTAATTGCAGAGCGAGCCGTGTGTGACACTGCTGAAAAAGCTTGCCCCTGAGGAGGCAGAGTGTGTGATCGAGAGGCTGGCTAACTGGGCACGACTGGAGCTGCAGGACAAAGACCATGTGTCTGAGGAGGTGAGCCTCTTTCAGGAGCAGTAGGGTTGTATTTGCATTCAGCAGATTTAAGGCTATTCCAGTTCTATCATGGTACGTTTATATTTGCATTGACATCTGCTTTTAATAGGTTTGATATCATTTAAAAATACAGTGTTTAGTAGTGAGGTTCCGTACATGCCTTTTCTCAATAGGAGTACACTCTTCACTTGGGTTCTTATTGTGGCCAATTTCTAACAGCACAAGAAGCACCAGATGGTCATAGCACAAGTGATGGTGGAGGCACTGACGTTCTTACAGAGGATCCAGAAAGGTTGTGGCATCTTTTAAACTATATCAATGTAGTACTTGAAAAGACTGATTGCTAAACCTCCTAATGTTGAAGTAATCTCTTGAAAAAAGTTGAAATTCAATGTCTGAGGTCTTGATAAACGGTGAATGTTTTACGCATTAATGTTAATTCTCTCCCGTTTAGGGGATGCCTTTAAAAGTGTGGATTGCGAGAACAATCTGATGATGTTTAAGGCGATTGCTCACCTACAGGTAAGGTTCAATCATGGAATGATTTTGCAATATGTGAGATGGAGGCCTCACCTGACTCACTGTTTCTGGTCTTTGACCTCCTGTGCTGAAAGGATCCTAATCTACTACATTTACAGGAGGACTTTGATATCTTCCTCACCCCTAACAACTATGAGGACCCCAAGGTGCGAAAGCAGTTCCAGGAGTATCACATCACAGCCTATGAGAACACCCGTGCTCGAGGTCCCTCCAAGAGCAAGGTCACAGCCACCCCCATGGTGGCCAACGACCCTGATGGCAAGACCAAGAACATCTCCACTGAGGCTGGCCTCCGCCGCTTGGCACGGCAGCTCCAGCGCACGGAGCAGGAGCTGTGGGCTGACTTGGCCCTGCGTGCCCTGGGGGTCGGCAAGGTCGACAAGGCCCTCAAGATCCTCAGGTCAGGGGGAAGGGGAACCAAGTTTGGGGGGGTAGTAAAGGAAAGCAATGCCCATGTTTCTCACTTTTTTTATGAAGGCTTGTCATAATCTGAATATCTCATCCACAACTTTGAAGTGTTTGAGGCTAGTGTGGGCCTTAGCACTAAATGAACTCTGGGTATCTCCCTAACTTTGTCTCTCACTCCTTTGAAACCCATGACCCTGTCCCCATAGTGAGCTGTATAAGCACCATGGTACCACCAGCACAGGGAAGGTGCTTTTCAGTGCTGCCCAGAAGCTGTGCCAGATGCTGGAGGCAGACGTGCCCATGATCCTCCCTGAAGGCGTGGACCTCCCAGCAGTCATCCACAAGCTGGTCTGCCAGGCCGTCACTGTCTGCCACTCAGGTACTGTACAGCACTAACACCCTGAGCCTGGAGGCTAACCCAAGGCTTTATGGGAACTCCCACATTTCATTTTAGGAGCTTATCCTCCAATGGTTTAAGTGTAAGTAGTTCACATAAAGTGACACTGTATGACTTTAGCACCCTGGTAAGTGATACTTCTGACTTGAGTATGTGCTCCCTATTGTTTCTCTTTTCTCTCAGACCTGCTCCTGGACTGTGTGGAACTTTGTAAGAGCACACGGGCTGCCATGGATGTCTACCACCAGTGTCAGCTGTCAGACAACTATGGCTTCATAGCAAAGGTGAGTGCCAGTACTACACTTCACTTTGCCCCATCAGACTACCAGAGTCTTCAAGGACAACCCAATAGATTATAATATTAGACATTCACTTAGTCTTTGTTCATGTTAGGTCATCAGGCTTTAATGTCACTGCCATGTGTTCAGGATTTGTCCCTGGCGGCTGAAAGGGACCCGTACTCCCAGTGGAGCTTCCAGGATGTCTTTAAAGAGGACTGCATCATCCTGGACCCAGTGTCTGTCCTGCCAGTCCAGTATGAGATCACCAACTGTCTGCTGCCCTTCTCAGGTACGTAAAGGCCTGCAGCCTAGGTGTCTGGTATCTTTTTAACATTGTATCACGTGTGATGTTATACTACGTTATAATGCCCAAGCATTAAGTTATTTACTTGAATTGCATTTAACTCATATTTAACTCATATTGTTAATTCATATTGCAGATAGAAAGCTTTACCCACTGGACTGCTCCTGTCTTTCTCACTGCTCTTTCCAACAAGGTAGCTACTGCAGTTTCCTCCAATTAATAGATGGATATAAATGCAGTTTTTATGCAGCCTTACCCTCATTGGTCCTTGTCCACGTGCAGATGCCAACTTCCTGAACCCGCTACTGGTGCCCCTGGCCTCCATGCATCAGATGCTGCAGGAGTGTAGTCAATTGGAGCTGGCCTTCAGACTGCTGGTCAACTCCTTTGGCAGCTGTCTGCAGCACGTCACCTCCAACATCATGAACGTCAAGCTCGGCATTCAGGTATGATGACTACAGTACCAATGTCAAGATTATGTTTTTCAGGTGTTTTATTGTATATCAGAGGTGCATACAAATGTACATTTGTTGAGTGAGCAATTTTTTGTTGTTGCATAAATGACGAACATACAAAAAAATTACACCTGAAGTATAACAGTAGGATATCGGTGCAAGAGTCTTACCACATTTGAACAAAATAGGGGGGGGGGGGAAACAGTAGGAAAAGTAAAGGGAAAAAACCCAGTGTGGTGCCCCTGTATGCCTCCCCACCTGGTGTTTTCCAGGTGTTTTGTACAGATAGTTTCATGTGTTAGTGAAGTAGACTTAGGAAAGTGACATCAGTCAGGGGTGTAGTGTCTCACCTGGAACCATGAGCAAGCAGTCCCTTAATCAGTCTTTGCATTTCTGTTGATGTTGCTACATATCTGTCTAGATTTACACTTGTCTCACTGTAGCTGTGTCTGTTCTCTGGACCACTACTCTATATTGTGAAGGGAAGTATTTACATTTTACGTGTTCCCTTTTCAGCTCTATGGCCCGCAGGCCCTGCAAAAATATAAGGATTGCTTGAGTGATTTGAGAACAACTACTCTGTCCTCTATCAATGCTGTTGCAGTTGCCCTCCTGCACAAGGTGATGTGAGACTATTGTCCTGGATTTCAGGGGAGGATGTCTGACATTCTTCACTTCAATAAAATGACATTGTATTCTGGCCATGCTGTATGTGTAATTTACAATAGACCTAACATGATTACTATAACAACTGGTGTTTTTGCTCTGCAAAAGGTGTTTAACTGGAGAGTGGTGGATTGTGACCTGGCTATTGGACTCTGCACTCTCCTGTCCAAAACCGAGGTGTTTAAGATACTGTGGAAGGTGATCGACAACACTTGGCAAAACTATGATAAGATCTTGGTAAGATCACTATACTTATATACTGTCATTATCTGTTCCATCTTGAATTGTTTGTCATTGTCACATACAACATGAATCAAAACAAAGTCGGTATATCTCCATGATTTTCAGGCTGTGGCTATGGTGGGGGCCCATCTCTGTAACTTGTACAGCGAGCAGGAGGAGCGGAAGAAGTTTCTCTCCGTCATCACCGACGCAGAGTGGGGAATCGAACTGGGCAAATTAGGGGTGTGTTGATCTTCAATGTTTTTTTTCCCTATCTAACATTTGCAGTCTTTCAGATATTGCTGATTTTCTGAAGAAATCCCGATGTTAAACTTTGCGTTAATACCTGCTAATTAGGTGCATTCTTAACGTAATCTACCCTCCCTGCCTTGCGAAAGACTCGGTTTAAAAGCCATGTCTCTCTCTCCCCAGATATCCATCCAGTCTGTGTTTCGTCAGTGTCCAGAGATGAAGAATAACCTCATCCCTACCCTGGTGAAGAACAAGAACACCACCCCTGAGATTATCCTCCAGTACTGCAGGTGAGCTGTTTTATAGAAAGTCAACATGCTACTTCAATCTTTAGTTTTTGGGTCTGATACTACTGCATGATTTGTAGTTGCCTATTGCTGTCTTGTGATGTTACGCTGTAATTAATGAGTGTTTGTATGTCCTGTGTGTTCCTCCTACCTGCAGCACCTTTGGTCTGAATAGAGACGAAGTGATAAACCAGTACATCACCAACCTCCTGCTGCTGCAGGAGGAGGAGGAGGGTGCGGCAGGAGATCCTGGGGCGGGCCAGGGGGAGGAGCAGCCGCTAGGGCATGCAGACGCCCTGGAGAGAGCTCTGCAGATCATCCCTATGCTGCACAGCACCAGAAACCTCACCATCAGCCTCAGTGCTGCCATACTCAAGGTCTGAGCATGTGCAACTTACAGCCTACGTTTAAGGGTTGGTGGTAGGACGTAATGATGTGTAGAGGAAATGCAGTGTTTAACTAACTCTTGTGTTCCCTTTCCTCCTCAGCTAAGCCCATATAACTATGAGAGGATTGAGGGGGTGCTCAGGATCATACAGACAGCTGATGAGCAGATCACCAGCATCTCAATCAGTCAGGTGTGGTGTCTTGATTTCTACTGTGTCTTTGTGCTACATACCTCTGCTAAATAAGTGTAATCCTCAATGTCAGATTTTCTTTGGCATTGCGATCAAGTCTCATCCACACGCAATACATTTCCCTCATCTCCAGGCAATAGGTCTGCTCCAGCACCTGAAGTCCTACAAGCGCATCTCTCCCCCTACAGACCTGGAGAGCAGCCACCTTCTGGAGAACTGCCTGGACCCCTCAGCCCTGGCCAACATCAGACTGCCCTTCCACCTGCTCATGCAGACCACCAGCTACTGGAAGATCATCTGTGAGTACCATACTCAGTTTAAGCTTACAATGTTCATGTGGTCAATAAGACTTCATAAATACATGATTGAGTGGACCCTTAAGAATTTGCATACTCTAGCTCCTATAAGGATTTGAGGGATTCTCTTTCTGTGTTTAGCTCCAGAGCTCAGTGAGGAGACCTTTCCTACTCTGCTTCTGATAAGCAAGCTGATGAAGGTACAGTACTCTGCTCCACTGGTGGCTGTGGTTATTCTGTACATTACTGTTTGTTTTTAGATATGAGTGGTAAGCCTACCAGAATTTGAACTAATATTAGTGGTTTATTATTATTAGTTTCTATTGACTTTAATTTGGTCACCTGTGAATTTGAACCTACTTCTTCCTGCCTTCTGTCAGGTGAGTGTTGACAAGCTGTACATGTCAGCAGTGAACCATGTGTTTGAGAGGAGTATGAAGCCCTTACTCCTCGAGCAACATAAGAGGAGGCAAAAACACACCTCCAGCAAGGAGACCTTCAAGGTGGCTAAGACCATCATGGGGTACATCCACTGCATCCAGAACCCAGAGTGGGCCGCTGCCACAGCCCATAAAATCGCTCAGGAGCTGCCTCCAGGTCAGACCGTTAGCCAGTCACACTGCCATGCCACTGTTCATGGAGGAGACGGCCTCTGCATCAATGTTCATCCTATTCACTTTTTTTGTGTGTCTCTGCTGTAGGCACTGAGAAGACTCAGTCATTAAAGTTCTGCCTAGCTCTTGGTGATGCATGGCTGAAAGACCCCAAACTTGAGGTTAGACAACATGTTTTGTGTTTACATTGAAGACCACAGAGCATCAACACAATGTTCATTCATGTTTAACTATTATAGATGTAGTTATATCTGTTATGTCTGCATCAGCTGCTTGAATTCAGGATACCCAGTCTTGTTTTCCCTTTCATGTTTTTTTCTTCTTATATCTAGTCCATTCTTGTAGGATAAAAATTGTCTCTCCCCTCCGTCTTGTCCCCTGAGCAGGAGGCAGCGCGGACCAGGGTGGAGACCTTCCTGTCCAAGCTGAAGCTGCAGTTCCAGCGCTCGGCCACAGAGAACGTCCTGATGTCCAACCAGCTGAACAGCCCAGAGCACCTAAAGCTGACGGGGCAGCCCGCCCGCCTCATCGTCATCCTTTACGAACACAGCAGTGTAGAGCAACGGTTCAGGGGCTCCGCTGGCCAAACCCACCCTGGTGAGCCCTCCACCATGACCAGACCAACCACATGCAGGCCCACTCTTATTGCCATATGGCTCCATGTACCAGTCTGGAGGGCTAAGTGGAGCTACAGAATCACTCTATTGATGATATGTACTATAGTCCTTTTAGAGCAAAATGGATCCAGACTATTTTCAGATTAAACATTTTTTAAGTTTCTTTTTTTGTATGACTAGACATTCACGCTGTATGCAAAGAAATAGCAGCCATCAATAGTGTGGATTTTCTGAAGATCCGAAGCATGCTGCTGGAGAAATGGATCTGCAAAACTGGCCCAGCTGCAGCCAAGGTAAGTTCAACCTTACACTCTGATCTGCCACAGGTAGACTGGATGGGCTCATCACTAGGGGGGAAATAGTCATTTTGCAAGACATTTTGGAGTATGTGATACATCCTAACCGAAGGCTCTTTATTTTGAAGGACATCAACAACCAGGATTGTGTCAATGACATTCAGGAGGATTCAGATCTTATGAGGTAGGTCCCTGCATTCATCACTTGACTATCATAGCCTTACATTTCACTATAGACCATTAACAAGAGATATGTCCCCCTCTCTCAGGGTGGTGTACCTACTGCAGATCTATTCCATGGATGTGGGAGTCGGTCTGTTGAGCCCTATCCTCTCAGCAGAAACATGGGTGAGTTGGTAGATGGGATGGGTCAGGATTGATCGATAAGTTCCTATATTAATCATTGCATGTTCCACATTTAGTTTGGAATTGGTGGGCTGGTTGGAAACAGTTGGGGGCTTTACAGAATTGGCTAACACTTAACGCCATGTCATAACAGCGGACATAACTTGTCATAACTGTCATGACCCATATATTTACACCTGTTGTGACATATATTGCGTTATTTTATGGCTGGTTATGACACTTACATAAGTGTCAACCCACCTTTATTCAAATAAGTTTTTTTCCCTGCCAAGAATTTTCCTTTCGTTGAAAGTTAGTTTCTTAAATCCTTTTGTTGTAATGAATTCTTTAGTCATGTTTTTTTTTTTTTCATCATATTTTAAATCATTTGTAGAAAATACACTTTGACACTGTCAAGAGGCATTATGGCCATCATAATCATATAAGCCAGATAGGCCTATCACGTACATGCCCTTATATCAGTCAAAAAGAGGGTGTCTTGTCCTGCTCCTGCATTCATCTCAGTCATCAGCAACAGAGCATTGGGGTAGATCCATGTCTGACATCAATGTGTGTGCAATTACAATGACAATTTAACAAAAAGATATATAGATCATAAACACGCTGACACAGGCTATGATGTAATGGAATGTTTTGCCTTGTGTGGTTTTGAGACTTGTAGTTGTCATTACCAACCATAAAATAACTCAATATGTTACAACAGGCCTATATACGTCATGACAGTGTTATGACCATATTATAACAGGTTATGACTTATGATGCTCGGTGTCACGTAAAGTGTTACCTAGAATTGTGTATGTCAAAGTGTTGAATTCCCATTGTTGATATTTTCCTAGCCCCTCAGCAGTTCTGGGCCACGTCTTACTTTCTGCCACCGGAGTCGGGCCCTGCTTTGTCTCATCCACATCGCTGACCCCACCACCCTGGAAACACAGCTACACATCCCCAAGACACAAGTCCAGTAAGCGCTCCTCACTGTGATAAAGGACAGTAGCCATGACTGATTCAGTCTGTACCTGACTGCTGCTGTTCTGTTGCTGTTTTTCCTCCTGCAGGTATTACCTGAAGTGCTACATCTACCTGTCTCAGCTGGAGGACCTAAACATCCCTTACACAGTGGAGTCATTCCTCAACAGTCCCAAAGAGGGCATGGTCAAGGGACTGTGGAAGAATCACAGTCATGAGCCACAGGTAGGCCGACTCGATCAATGTACTGGATGCTTTAGATTTCAGTCGGTTTCATTCAATGTGATGCAACCAAGACGAGGTAGTCAGGTTTGTATTGAGCTGAAGTCGCCTCCTGTCTCTGCAGGCTGTGCGTCTGGTGGCAGACCTTAGCCTGGAGTACCAGGTGTTTGACCCTCAGCTGTGGAATGGGTTACTGCAGAAACTACTGGGCTTCAACATGGTGAGAAGAGGCAGTCTACACACAGTTTCAAGGACAATACTACTGCTAGAAATAATAGATTCTGCAGTCTGTCATGTCAATGAAGTTATATGGCATTAAGACGGGATATGTTGTGGTGGCACCAAATTTGGTGTTCCCATCTGCTCTTCAGATAAGCGACTTGCAAAGGGTATTGGAGGCACTGGGAGCTGTCCCCTCTCTGTGGCAGGTAATTACAACCCGGTTCAACGTGTCTCAAGGAGCCCATTATGTACATTTTAGGGAGAGAACATTCAGTCACCACCTACTCTTTTGGCTTGGACAGTTGTTGATAAAGCTGTGTTATTTTTTTTATCCAGGTCTCCAGTTTTTCCAGGACCTGGAGAAGTATGATCCTGGCCCCATTCGTATCAGGTAAATTAATCTATTAGACCACAACTCAAAAACATGAGGGTGAGGTGGAGAAAGTCAGCAAAATCACTGGTTATGTTCTCTGTCACACAGCGTCTCTTCCTCTGAGCCCCCAACAGCAGGCAACCCTCTACAGGACCTTTGTTCTCCTCCTTAAGTACGTTCTGTTGCTTTATAGAATAGGTTGATAACAATTTCTAGAACTGTCACATAGGGATCAAGAATGGTGTCATGGTATTACCATGGTAACATTACTACACAATAATTCCTCAAATCTTTGACAAAGTGCTGATTCATCCTTTATTCTCCATGTCCCACTCATCCCAGCATTTTCCCTGGTCTCTGGCAGGTGCCCGTTCCTGTTGAATCTGGACCTGATAGGCATCGCCAATCGCTTTGCCCAGTTCAGTCTGCCAGGCTTTGCCCTAGGTGCCCTCCTGCTCATCCCCTGTGCCAAGAGGAAGGGACAGCAGATTCAGGTGATGCAGCTGGGCCTGGGGGTTCCGTTAGGATAGTGGTGGTAATGGCACACCACCAGCCCCCTAACATATCTGCCCTTTACCAAATTGTTCTCTGCATCTTTAAATGGAATTACATTCAATTGTTTTGGTTTAACAATAGCCACAAACTGTCCAAGAGTCTGAGTAAAACTATTAAAGGTATTGGGAGTGTCTATGCATGAGTCTCTTCCCCTTGTTTGATGTGCTTACTGTGTAGTGTATATGATTGCTCCCTCCCAGGGCCTCCTGTCAGCATGTAACCCCATCACCATCCTGGAGCAATTGGATGAGCATATGAACACTGGGGAGTTGGCAGGGGTTCCCTCACAGGTGAGCTGCAATCACTTTCTCTTATTGCCTTCATTGGTCAACCACTCTTGGCTCTACTGTATTTGTGATTCCATCTGTTCTCCATAATCTTTTACATATTGGGTTATTTTGTTTTGTTGTTTTGAGAAAAGTTGTATGGAATTCAGAATGTGTCATTAACTAATTTCTTCTCCACCCCAGATTAGGGACACAGTCTTGACGTTCATTTGTCAAAACGGGCAGTACCAGAAGCTGTGGAAGACCAAGCACTTTAATCTTCTCAAGCAACACATTGTGTCAAGTGGTGACTCCAACCAGGTGAAGAACCTGGTAGATTATTTGATCTCCCACAGCTGGTAAGTCCTCAAAGCAGTAATTTTACTAGCATCATTTTATGTATAATAGAACATCACACTCCAGGCAGGTATGAGCAGAGAAATGTTTGTTTGTAATATACGTAATTACTTTAATCCTTACCCTTTGACCTCTGGTGTTAAGTGAGGAGGATGCCAACTCCCTGGCCCATGAGTATCTGAAACGCAGGGAGCGTAAAGGGAAACTAATACCAGACATATCCAGTGCCCTGAAGGTAACTATAGTCGGCAATCCTATATAACATAAATTGTTACTAATGTGACACGAAATAAATATATGCTATTTAGCAGACACTTTTATCCAAAGCAACTGTGTCATGCGCGCATATATTGTTTTTGTGTGGGTGGCCCCAGTGGGAATCAAACCTAAGATCCTGGCATTGTAAGTGCCATGCTCTACCAACTGAGCCACACAGGACCACTAATATGTCATTTCACTTCTATTTTGGGGGTTTGTTTTGCAGGAGTTTCTCAGCATCGATAAAGATAAGTAAATGGTGTGGATATGAACAGGATGAAGAACACATATGGGACATAAAATATATTTACAGTATGTTTATTCAAATGTGTCTGTCTTTGGGCTAGAAATGCAATGTTTGCACTTACTGTCTCCTTTCTCAATCTTTTCACATGTAATATTCACTGTCTATCTATTTTATAAATAACTACACACTAAACATTGTTTCAGGGTGAAATGCTTCATTTTCAAGACAAGGGAAATGTTATAGTGGAATAACTAATGACATTTTTATTTCAACATACAGTATTATCAAGCAATATAAAACATTGTCTACAGTTATTTTAGTTAAAGCAGCAATTAACATTTACATTTTAGTCATTTAGCAGACGCTCATATCCAGAGACTTGCTTTTTACCTTCAATTTCCTGTCCTACACCATACCAGTCTCTGTCTTGCCTACATGTGTGTGAACATTGATTTTCTACATTCTGTAGTAAAAAATATAGGAAGTGAAGGCCCAGTGCAGTCAAAATGAGTTTTTCCTGTGTTTTGTATCACATTATACAACACTTAATGAAACTAACACAAAGTGTGAAACAATTTGATCAGCCATCACCAGGCTATAAATGAGTTATTAGATCAATAAAAGTTCAAAACCTCTGTCAATAACGGCTAGTTTTCTGTTTTTTCTCTCCCCACTCATGCCACTCATAACTCGTAGACAGTCCTAGCAAAATTCTTGCTAGTGATATTGCTTTCTTGCTGAGAAGTTATTTTTGTTACTTGACATGTCTGTTTTTGAACATTACAAACCATCTACTTGGTACTATCCAAATAAAGTGTTACCAAAATAATATTTTCAGGCTCTGATTTATGTTATGATGTACCTGTCACATAGGAATTATACAGCATTGCGCTGTGAACCACAGTACGAAATGTATTTTACCATCTCAAATGGAAAACAAAAAATACCAACGGCATGTTCAGAAGTAAATGGTCCACGGGTATGATCATCATTTAAAGTAAATTCTATTACATTTACATAAGTAATTTAGCAGTCACTATCGACACGTTAATATCTGATATACAGTTTGAAGTCGGAAGTTTACATACACCTTAGCCAAATACATTTAAACTTTGTTTTTCACAATTCCTAACATCTAATCCTAGTAAAAATTCCCTGTCTTAGGTCAGTTAGGATCACCACTTTATTTTAAGAATGTGAAATATCAGAATAATAGTAGAGTGATTTATTTCAGCTTTTATTTCTTTCATCACTTTCCCAGTGGGTCAGAAGTTTACATACACTCAATTAGTATTTGGTAGCATTGCCTTTTACATTGTTTAACTTGGGTCAAATGTTTCGGGTAGCTTTCCATAAGCTTCCAACAATAAGTTGGGTGAATTTTGGCCCATTCCTCCTTACTCAGTTACACCAGCTCTGTCAGGTTTGTAGGCCTTCTTGCTCGCACATGCCTTTTCAGTTCTGCCCACACATTTTCTATGGGATTGAGGTCAGTGCTTTGTGATGGCCACTCCAATACCTTGACTTTGTAGTCCTTAACCCAGTTTGCCACAACTTTGGAAGTATGCTTGGGGTCATTGTCCATTTGGAAGACCTATTTGCGACCAAGCTTTAACTTCCTGACTGATGTCTTGAGATGTTGCTTCAATATATCCACATCATTTTCCTTCCTCGTGATGCCATGTATTTTGTAAAGTTCACCTGTCCCTCCTGCAGCAAAGCACCCCCACAACATGATGCTGCCACCCCTGTGCTTTACGGTTGGGATGGTGTTCTTCAGCTTGCAAGCCTCCCCCCTTTTTCCTCCAAACATAACGATGGTCATTATGGCCAAACAGTTCTGTTTTTGTTTCATCAGACCAGAGGACATTTCTCCAAAAAGTATGATCTTTCTCCCCATGTGCAGTCTGGCTTTTTTTATGGCGGTTTTGGAGCAGTGGCTTCTTCCTTGCTGTGCGGACTTTCAGGTTCTGTCGATATAGGACTCGTTTTACTGTGGATATATATACTTTTGTACCTGTTTCCTCCAGCATCTTCACAAGGTCCTTTGCTGTTCTGGGATTGATTTGCGTCTCCTTCCTGAGAGGTTTGAAGGCTGCGTGGTCCCATGGTGTTTATACTTGCGTACTATTGTTTGTACAGATGAACGTGGTACCTTTAGGTGTTTGGAAATTGCTCCCAAGGATGAACCAGACTTATGGAGGTCTACAATTATTTATTTTTTTAGATTTTGGCTGATATCTTGGCAGATTTTTCTTTTGATTTTCCCATGATGTCAAGCAAAGAGGCACCGAGTTTGAAGGTAGGCCTTGAAATACATCCACAGGTACACCTCCAATTGACTCAGGCTAATTGACATCACATATCAGAAGCTTCTAAAGCCATGACATCATTATCTGCAATTTTCCAAGCTGTTTAATGGCTCAGTCAACTTACTGTTTACTGTATGTAAACTTCTGACCCACTGGAATTGTGATGCAGTAAAATAATCTGTCTAAACAATTGTTGGAAAGATTACTTGTCATGAACAAAGTAGATGTCCTAACCGACTTGACAAAACTACAGTTTGTTAACAAGAAATTTGTGGAGTGGTTGAAAAACGAGTTTTAAAGACTCCAACCTAAGTGTATGTAAACTTCCGACTTCAACTGTACATTTTAAGTGTTTTGGCTTTTTAAGATGTCTGTCTGGTGATGGCAGGAGCTTTGTTCCTCTCTGGCAGTATTTCCTTTGGCTTGTGAAGTGTCTCTGTGAAAAGATGTCTGATCACCAAACACTTGCAGACACTTTCGTACCTCACTGAGGCATTGAGAGCCTTGAGATTTATTGACCACCGCGTTGCTCATGCCTACTCTGTTCTGTCTCAGACTGAACCTTAAGACCTTTTTATAGATCCTCTTGAAGGATGGGCTTAAGAAGTAGTAGACTACAGGATCCAGCATGCTATTGTGCTATTGAAGTAGGTCAGACTGATGGTGATATCGAATGCCGTTTCGTGTTCTTCATCCAGATCAGTAGCCGTGTGATGTAGCTTGGGAGGATGCAGACAACGAATATGGCTGTACTGACGCCTAGGCACAGATGCACTCGGCGCATCCTTGCCGCCTTGTCCAGACGTTTCGCTCGCAGCTGGATTGCGAGCCGCTTGGTGCAGAAGACCATGATCCCAAGAGATACCAGGAACCTCAAAGAACACAGCATTGTGCAGTTTATTCTTGTTGGTGAAACTTTCACACTTTGTAGAGTTTCCAGCTTTGAACTGGTAAGAGTTGATCAGGAAGTGTGAGCTCAGGGAGATGCTGAGAACCCACAGGCCAACTGCACCACTCACTACCTTAGAGAGGCTCATGGAGTTGAATGGGTGGTGGGGATGGACCACGCATGGACCTGTCCAGTGCTACAGCCATCAGGAAGAAAACAACACTTTCTCCACGATTCATAGCCAACATGAAGAGGGACATACGACAGGATATCTCCAAGCTTCTAGTCCATCCCTGAGATGTAGTAGATGGTAGGGCTATGTTCAGCAGGAAGACAGTGATGCTCTTCCAGGGTTTCAGGTGGAAGCAGAATATTCAGAGAGCCAGGTCGTTACCAAGGACACCCAGAACAAATTCCAGCAACAGCAGTGGGGCCAGCACCCTGGTGAGGTCGCCCTCAACTACACAGCCTCCCATTATTGATACAGTTAGTCCCTCTGCTTCTTGCGCACGATTAGACTACACAGACAAATTATATTTTACACTGTCTATGCGGTCATTGTAATGCAAAAAACAATCCTCCTTTTTGTAGCATCTGAAGAGAAGGTCAAGACAACCAACACCCATGAGACGTCAGCTCCTAAATCATTACCCGAAGAGCCCAAAGAAATTCCTCTCAAAATGATATGTAGTGATTCTGGTGTCCAGTAGTTTCTCTGAAAGGAAAGTAATCTGTGAAGGTTGATAGACGAGCAGGACAAGACAGGGGTCCATGCTCAGTTTCCCTCTGTGTACAGAGCAAATCTGCTGTGTTGTGACATCGACACATTTTGTGTCTGTAAAGAGTTAGTTGGATTACATGGGTGTGACTTCAAAGTTGCCAAACTAGCAACTTCATGTCCTCGCGTGTGTGTGTGTGTGTGTGTGTGTGTGTGTGTGTGTGTGTGTGTGTGTGTGTCATATAAAATCTTTCTACCCCCCCCCTCACCTAGTTTGTGTAAACTACAGGTCTTAAGTAAATTGTCTTTAAGGCAAGTCTGTTTGTGAGAACAACTCATAAAAAAGACTTGTCACATTGTTTCTTGTTTTGATTTGATATTATGTTTGTTGTATCCAGGTTGGCTCCCCAAATTTGTTGGAATATTTCAAAGCTAATTCTATCCTAAATAGATTTTCTTTTACCCAAAAATCATACAAAGTTTGGCAAAGGCCAGACAAAAAAACCATTTAAGATCTAGTGTTCATAAACCGCTAGGGAGATGTGGATAATTTCTCATGTTTTGTTTAACAATACTGCTTTCTAGTGAGTAAACTGTGAAAGTGCAGTTTATCACTGCAATGCAGAAGATGGCCACCATTTTTTTCCACAACCCAGAATCTTTCTTTCGTCATATTTTTGTGAATTCAGCAAAGCTGACAATTACTTTTAATTACAATTCCTAAGTAGGCTTGTCCGTGCCAGAACGGCTCATAGAAGTAGGCGCTTATCTTCTGTTTCTGTAGCGTGAGGAAGCTTGATGTTGAAGTACACCACCTGGATAGGACACAGGTCCTTACCCCGAATTTATCTCCTTTGGCGGAGTGCCAAGCAGAGACTCATCGGGTCCCATTTTTACAGTCTTTGGTATGACTTGGCCGGTGATCGAACTCCCAACCTTCCAATCTCAGGGCAAACACTAACCACAAGGCCAATTATTTAGGAATTTTAGTGTCGGTTTATAGGCGTTGCTCATATTTCAGAGACAGACCAATACATAACTGCCAATGTAAAGACTTTTTTTTAGTAATTGACCGACACAAAGTATATTGAAAGAAGGTGCCTCCACACAGGTGTAGTTCCCAGTGACGCGTATTCATGGATGCCAAGGAAAGCCAGGCTTCCCGAAAAAATTTACAAAGAAAAACACATACTAAATAATTTAGCTTTTGTCTCTGTGTTTCATAAATTTCCTTCAAGTTGCAAAAGGCTGAATGGATCTCACCGGAGAAAGCATCGGAGTGAACAAAACAGTTCATTGAGAAGTTAATTGTTTTGTGTCGTTGTCCTCTGGTAGATAACTAAAAATGTCCCTTTTCTAAATTAGCCATGGATGGAGATCGGGATTTGGACTTGTCGTTTTACTTAATTCTCTGTACTGGCCAATAATTATAATGGCGATTTACTGATCCAACCATAAATTCATACATCGTGCCCCTGGCCTGAGAGGATGAAGTTCAACATGTAGCTAGATATTTTATTTTATTTAACCTCTTAAGGATCCGCCCCTTTTTCCCCCTTCAATTTTCTCCCAAAATGACACCCAAATCTAACTGCCTGTAACTCAGGCCCTGAAGCAAGGATTTGCATATTCTTGGTACAATTTGAAAGGAAACACTTAAGTTTGTGTAAATCTGAAAGTAATGTATGAGAATATAACACAATAGATCTGGTAAAAGATAATTCAAAGAAAAAAAAACCCTGTTCTTTTGTATTTTTTTTTTGTACTATCTTTGAAATGCAAGAGAAAGGGCACAATGTATTATTCCAGCCCAGGCACAATTTAAACTTTGGCCACTAGATGGCATCAGTGTATGTGCAAAGTTTTTAGACTGATCCAATGAACCATCGCATTTCTGTTAAATTTTGTATCAATCCTGCCCAAATGTGGCTAATTTGTTTATTAATAACTTTTCATCTTCAAAACTGTTCTCTCTCTCCTCAAACAATAGCATGGTATTTTTTCACTGTAATAGCTACTGTAAATTGGACAGTGCAGTTGGATTAACAAAAATGTAAGCTTTCTGCCAATATCAGATATGTCGATGTCCTGCGACATGTTCTTGTTACTTACAACCTCATGCTAATTGCATTAGCCTACGTTAGCTCAACCGTTCTGTGGACGTGACACCGATCCCGAAGAAGCTTTAACTAGGCAAGTCAGTTAAGAACAAATTCTTATTTACAATGACGGCCAAACCATCCCCTAAGCCGGACGATGCTGTGCCAATTGTGTGCCGCCCTATGGGACTCCCAATCACGGCTGGGTGTAATACAGTCCGGGATCGAACCCAGGTCTGTAGTGACGCCTCTAGCACTGCAATCTAGAGCCTTAGACTGCTGCACCACTCGGTTCCCCCAAAAATGTAGTATGGTAATGTTCAAGCGGCCGCACACGCCCTGGGCCTGTGGTTAGAGCATGGCTGCCGAGAGGTTGCGAGATGCCCCGAGCTGACAAGGTAAAAATCTGTCGTTCTCCCCCTGAACAAGGCAGTTAACCCACTGTTCCTAGGCTGTCATTGTAAATAAGAATTTGTTCTTAACTGACTTGCCTAGTTAAATAAAATCAAAAAATGAAAGTGGGTTAGCGAGTAAGCATTTTAGAACTTATTCTGCCACTGTCGGCTTATTGTCTCGACCTTAAGCCTATTTATCACGGTCTCAAGGTATATGAACTAACCGGTTATCGAGCAAGTTACGCAATTATTGCAACACAAGTTGTGATATGGCTTTATTTAAATTTTTGGCTTCCCCAGTGATTTTTACCCACGCACCGCTACTGGTGGTTTCGGAGTTAATTAGGTAATTAATATCCCATCATGCTTAAGCTTACTGTGTGCTTCCCAGTCAAAACAGTTTGCATATATTATGGCGTTTTTGTGTTCGGCTGTTCGAGCACACAAATTTTCTTCTTGAGTCAAGTCGAAGTTCGGTAGACAACATCTACGCCCCTTCGTTGGTGATTGGTCAACAGTAGGGATTCTTCAGTTACATTTTTTTTGTCATTCAACGAGACTAGTTTTCATGCACAATGTTTTTCCCTTGCAAAAATACTGCACAAAACATCTATGTTAGATGTAAAATTGCACGACTAAGACCTAGCAAAAACGTCAATTGATGATAAACCACAATCTGTTTTTAGATTAATTGACTATTTTAAAGAAGTTAGATTAAACATTAGACTCAATTCTAATTATATTTCTTGGCTCATCAACTGTTCAGAGGAGACTGCGTGAATCAGGCCTTCATGGTCGAATTGCTGCAAAGAAACCACTACTAAAGGACACCAATAAGAAGAGACTTGCTTCAGCGAAGAATCACGAGCAATGAACAGTAGACCGGTGGAAATCTGTCCTTTTGGTCTGATGAGTCCAAATTTGAGATTTTTGGTTCCAACAGACTGTCTTTGTGAGACGCAGAGTAGGTGAACGGATGTTCTCCACGTGTGTTTCCCACCATAAAGCATGGAGGAGGAGGTGTGACTGTGTGGGGGTGCTTTGCTGGTGACACTGTTGGTTATTTATTTTCAAATTCAAGGCACACTTAACCAGCATGGTGACCACAGCATTCTGCAGCCATATGCCAACCGCATTTGGTTTGTGCTTAGTGGGGCTATCATTTTGTTTTTCAACAGGACAATGACCCAAAACACACCTCCAGGCTGTGTAAGGGCTATTGAGTGCTGCATCAGATGGACCTGGCCTCCGCAATCACCTGACCTCGAACCCAATTGGGATGAATTGGACCGCAGGGTGAAGGAAAAGCAGCCAACAAGTGTAAAGCATATGTGGGAACTCTTTTCAATGTAGAAAATAGTAAAAATGAAGGCCTGATTCACGCAGTCTCCTCTGAATAGTTGATGTTGTGTTTGTTACTTGAAGTCTGTGAAGCATTTATTTGGGCTGCAATTTCTGAGGCTGGTAACTCTATTGAACTTATCCTCTGCAGTAGAGGTAACTCTGGGTCTTCCTTTCCTGTGGCAGTCCTCATGAGAGCCAGTTTTATAGCGCTTGATGGTTTTTGCGACTGCACTTGAAGAAACTTTCAAAGTTCTTGAAATGTTCCATATTGACTGACCTTAATTTCTTAAGTAATGATGGACTGTTATTTCTCTTTGCTTATTTGAGCTGTTCTTGACATAATATGGACTTTGTCTTTTACCAAACAGGGCTATCTACTGTATACCACCCCTACCTTGTTCCTACTTGCTCCTCAGCCTCCAAGACATTATCCATTCTGATATCCCGCTCAAACATTGCAAACTCATAATTTGCCCCTATCAGCTCACAACTTTCTTCAGTCTGGTGCCTGTTTGGATTTGCTATGTTTACCACTCTCAAATACCATCCTCAGCTTCCTTTATTTCACAACCACACACTCCACCTATAGGAGGTTGTCATCTCTCTTTGTATCAATGGTCTGAAAGTATGAATCCCTCTCAGATATCACTGAAGGCTACTATCTTTGTGCATTTCAAGGCCCCCAGAAGCAATTTAACTTTACCTGGCACTTTCTTTTACTTACATCTCTGTTCTGCTTTGTGTGCATATGGAGTCCCTTGGCAAGAATGGTCTATCCATCCTATTCACAAATTATTGTGGATAGTACACAGGGACTGGTCTCTAAATTACATTCTCTGCTAGTTAAATTACTCCTAAACCTATCCCTTCCCATGCATCATGGAAAAAAAGACCTTTCCGTATGTAGTACTGTGACTAATTGGACCAGAGTTCGGTCCAACATATCAAGAAACTCCAACCACCACTGTTTGTCTTGTCACTTGTTTTTCTGTCCATGTACTTTTTGTTTGTTTGTACATTTATTAAAAATAAAAGCGTTTCACAAAAAAATGGTGTTCTCGTATTCATAACTTGGAGAAACATGCAAATCTTCACTCATTCATGTGAACTGCAATGAGACAGACTGGAGTCTTAAGTTAAGGAAATTCATAAAATAGTTCTTAGATCATCTAAGGCTGCATAATCTACTGGAGGGGAATATACATAATGATTTGTAGACATATGCTTGTTCACAGGAGGGTGGGTGGGTGGAGAGAAATCAAGGAAGTGGGAAGGACCATCTGCTCTCCTTTTCTGAAGTCTTGAGCAGCCCTATTCTTACAGAATAATTATTTGTACCCATAGCTCACCAGGGCAGAGGAGGAATGTGAGGGAGCCAGTTTTTCCTGTGGTGCAAGCAGACCTCTGCTGTCTTTTTTGTTCTCCTGAAGTCCTGTGTTCTTTCCTGTTTCCCACACCTGCATACTCTACTCTGGAATGTCATAGTTCCTGCTCCACCCGGTGCAATGAACATGAAAGTCCTGTCCTGCGACCATGAAGATGTTTAATTAGCAGACTGGCTCTAACGGAATGGAAAACAACAGGAAGAAATGATTATAGTATCTGTCACCTTCAACCTGAAACACCTCAATCTCATCAAGGTCCTTATCCACTGGTAAAATAAATAAACATAATTGCAGACAGTGCTCATACCAGGGAGGATCTGTGATTGCTTAGTGAGACTTGAATAAGATGTTATATAAACAATATTTAAAGGCTGTTCAGTGTGAAATGAAGGGAAAAAGTACTTAGTCAGTTCCCCAATCCAGTATCGCAGCATGCCTAATGTGATTATTAGCATTTTTTTCCACCATATCAAGTAGGGTCAGTGAAATCTCCAGGTGCACCTGCCTGGTAATACAACATTTCAATTGAGTTGAGAAGTGAAGCAAGAAATTACCTATTGGCATCTCACTTAGCTTTCACATACACTGATGATACTTTCATGATGCTCCAAATCTAGTCACTCACTATAAGCTGCCACTGTCTGAGCAGTGGCAGCTGGATCAATGCACATTTGCATCACGCGCCAAGGATTAACAGAGTCGGTTAAACACTGATAAACTGTCACTATGAATCCCCTAACTACACAAACAAAGTTATCGCCTTTCAGAGGAGCAATCATTCAGTCCTCTAATTCCTCCCCAAATGGTGTGGTGTCTACTATAACAGGAAATTATCCTTTTGTCACAATCATAGTATACAGGATGACACTCATATTTTTCTAGAATGGTTCATATTCAACATTGTACTAGCTTCTCCTATGGTGTTCATCAAGTCATTTTAATTTCCTTCCCCTGTTATTACAACATATCCCAGACTACAAACAGTGACAGTAAATTCTCTGGTGTTTGGCTATCTTGATCAAACTGATCTTGTAGTCTTTGTAAGCTTCTTTTTTTTTATAAAGCTGTAGTTTTTCATCTACATTTGATGGGTTGTTTTATATTACATCGTTTTTTTTCTTCCTCCTTTAAATTACCTGGTGAACTGTTGAGCTGCATTTAGGCCTACTGTTATCCATATTCCATATTCATTTTCTCGAGTGTCATTGAGTGCACTGTCCTATTGTAATCCTTCACCTCGGCTTCTCTCTGGGTTTAAGATTCATTTTCTGATACATCCATTCCCTGTTTTAATCCTGTCGACCTAAAAGCAGGCAATGATTTTACAAGTGCCTCCCCTTTTATTTACACACAGAAAATAGCATTCTTAGCTTAAGCATTGTGGTTCTCAAGTTTGACAAAAGTAGGACAAAATCTGCATATTGACACTTTTCACTTTAACTTTTATGCTGACTTGATCTAACTTAGCTTCTTGGCTATAGTAGTTGCTGGTCATTCCCCGCTTGCAGTGATGAGGGTGCTGTTAAATGTCATCCCACAATGAAAAGAGCAGACAGGCTGTTTCCAAAACAATGGGATGAGAGGTGGCCTACCCACATATGCTGCTGTGTACTCACAGGACAGGCCCATAAGGGTAGGCTATGATAAGCAAATTAAGTAAATGTATGTAGCTGTGTTAGATGGGTAGAATTTGCTTTTGCATTGATGTGGCCGTGCCTGAAGAGCGTTGTTGGCTACATGGCAAGCATACATTACTCTGTTCCAAGCACCTCAATTAGCCCATTGCACCTTGTAAGGCCAAAAAGCATTTTATTAGGCCATATGCGCCATTATCCAGCCTGTAGTCCCTTCCTTTGTGGTTACTATCATAATACAGGCAAAAGCACAAAATCAGATGGATAATGGATTGCACTGTAGTGGTGGAAAAAATACATCAAGTTCACCTCATCCGGATTGTTTTCTTTATTATCATAATAAAATATGATCATAACAAGCATGCAACAAATAATGCATTGAACTATTTTAAAATATTTTCTATGTGGGAAAATGCTGGTTCTGAACGGTAGGTAGCCTGCTATACCGTAACAAAAGCTCTACAGCCTTTATAACAACGTTTCAGGTGGAGTAGAAAATAATCCCGTCCTTTCAGTACCGCATGAGTGACGTCAACAGCTTCCCTGGCGCATGGGTTCCCCCCGATTTGCTATGTGCGAGCTACTGTACTATCCTTCGGTAGACGAGGCTCCACGTACAGCAAACATAGCCTTCATTTCGCGTTTTCCTCCTCTGGCTGTGATCTCGCCATTGAGTTCGCTGCCTACAAATGCCACTCGTGGACGCCGAACCGGTTGTTCGCGCGTTGCTTCTACCAAAAACGACAAGGAGTGTCTTACTTTGACTGTTTTATAATCGTCAATTTTCCTCAATAGCGGGTATTTGTTACAAACATTCCATATCGTCGAAGATCCAGTAAGAATTTCGTCTGGTGCCAAGACGTGAGGATGAATTCCATACGACAGGTGCCTTCAAGGGTGAAAACCAAAAGGATCGAAACGAATTTAGGTGCTGAGAGGGAACATTTTGATAAGCAGCAGGTAAATATGAATACCCTGGTGGTGGCGGTGGTAGAATTTGCGGTTCATAGCTGTTTGTTTAGGTGCTTTATGATAACAAACAGTGTTTCAAATAGCATGTGAGGCCTTTAATTTATCGAACGTATTTGTTATTTGCGCACACGAAAATAAGAACGTTAGCTTGTGAACTGTAATATTCTGCTCCTATTGAAAACGTTTTGATGCAAAATCCGCACCTGGCCCATCACCTGAGTTCCTAATTTGATAGGCCTATGGGACCCCGGATGGTCGAAACATTACTCACAGTAAATATGTTGACGATTTTACTTTAGAGGCTAATGGAAAGTCCCGTATGCCATTGAATCAGCTGTTAGTCCCTGTGGTTGTCTGTGATAAATATTTGATTGCAAACCGGAGAATAAATGACCTCCCTTGAGATTTAGGCCTAATAACTTTACATTGATCAGCTATGTATGCATTTTTGGATAGAGATGTCTTACTGTCCATAACTTTTAACTGTATCATCACCATTACCATCATCCAACAATGAATAATCATCTATTTCCAAAGAATTTCTTACAAAAGGACACTCCTTCACACAGTCTGGGAGCTATAGGTCATGTTTATGACGTCATCAGTGGTAGACCTTTTTTGTTGAAACATTTTAGAAAATAATTTGTATTTTTACCTTTTTTTTATTTTATTTTTCTGCCTTCAGTGTCATTTACTTACTACCGGGGAGCTAATTGGCAATACATTGAATCCTTTAAATGAGTGTCTGCCTCTCAGTGAAGTCCTGGCTCTTAATATAAAGCCTATCATGTTAAACTAAAGGTTTTGTTTGGCTACCTTGTCCAGAATTCCTTGCTCTTAGTGTATTGAAATAGTACGAAGTAGCTTTGAAATTAACTTCCTGTGGATGGATCAACAAATGGCAAATGCAGAACCGAAGTTGAAATAACATTGTAAACTGCTGGTCTCCTCCATCGGAAATGACTGGACAACCAGCAGAAAGCAAACTGTCAACACATTGTGACCCTGGCATGAGGCAAGAGAAATCTCTGCCATCTCCTTGTGCCTTCGATTGATGCAAAAATACAGAGCCTATTATATTCACACAAGGTCAGCCAGACAAAGTTAGGCAGTGATGATACTAAACTGAATCAATGAGAAAGAGGAAACCAATTCCTTTGGCTGGCTGGATGGAGGAAGGAGTGGGCGAGAGAGATTGTGTGGTCCCTTTGACTGCATTGTAAACTGAATGTTTAAATCCGGCAAAGATAAGCACATCAGATCATATCAGAGGCGCAGTCACATGCCCTTGGCACATGCGCTGGTCAGCGCTGCCATAGACATGAGAACCTGACAGATGTTACACCCAAACAGTGACTGGCATTATGTCCAGACATTAGTCAGGCCCTTTGTACTGCTGTCCTGAGTTAGCCTTGTTTTTCCTTCCCAATCTATGGTCTACTTGACCTGTCTCAGTTAACTGTCAGCTTGTGACAGTCAACTCCTGATATGACAGTGCAAATGTAGAGACCGTTATGTAACATGCTACAATGTCCAGGTACTCAACTCAATTCCAAGGACAGGCAGCTCCACCATATTGTCTTTCCATAGAGGGTGCTGCAGAGTCGCTGTGCTGCAGTACTTTACCATCCATATAAAGCTGCCCGAAGTCTGTGTGCTTGGCTTACTGACCCCCCTCCCAAATTTGGTTTCTACGCTACTTTGACAGTTAACAAATCTAGCCTAATGTACAGCACAATAGTGTAGCTCTATCCCAGTCATCAAAGGTACGTAACTGGAAAGATATAAGAAGGCACTGCTATACTTGCTATTCATTCAATACTGCATTACATGATGGATCTAGTTCTTGCCATTGACCTGTAGAATTCTGCTGATTCTGGGGTCTACTGTAGGTCTAATGTTGCACCCCATTCCTCTTTAGTTTTATCTGTGTTGACCTCCCTACCAAGGTCAGATGTCCCACAAAGCACCTGTTGTTCACACACTCACTGTGTGTGTGGGTTTGTGTGAGAGAGTTGGCTCTCCATCATTTCAGATGCCTCAGTGCCCATGAGAGAGGGCTGGGGGAAGGGAGCGGCTGAGTGTAAACACAGCCTCTCTCTAGGCCTCTGAGAACAGCAAAGCATTCAAACATTTTGCTTATGGTCATTATTTATTTTATCTTTATTTAACTAGGCAAGTCCGTTAAGAACAAATTCTTATTTACAATGACGGCCTAGGAACAGTGGGTTAACTGCCTTGTTCAGGGGCAGAACAACAGATTTTTACCTTGTCAGCTCAGGGTTTCGATCTTGCAACCTTTCGGTTACTAGTCCAACACTCTAACCACTAGGCTACCTGCCAGGGTGGCAGTATTAGACTTCTGCCTCCCTTGAGTGGGTGTGTGCAAGACCTAACCCAAACCACCTCTCAATCTCACAGGCTTGTTGTCCGAGAGAGGAAGTGTCTCTACAGCACAGAACACTCCCCTTAATATCCAACTATTGTAGGAGGGTTTGAAGCAATGGCAAGTCATTTGTGTCCACTGTCGAAATCTTCAATTTTGTCACCAAGATATCCGTGTAGGATGTCAGGCTAAGGAGAAGAATCAGCAGGGGCGAGGACAAAGTCGTTTCATCAAAGGCAGGAAGGGCTAGTCCAGTTGCGGCTCAGGTTTCTGTCTGTATCAACACTGTAAGTGACTGAGCCAGCTATTGTTGTGCTGCCTGGGAGGCAAAGCAGGAGACAAGGAGAAATTGAACACAATGGGGACATTTCCAGTAGGTTTCCAGAAAAGCCATTAAAAGGGTGTTCTATGAAAACAGCTAGTATTTGATGTTGTGAGAATGATAATTCAAACTTGTTGAAATGTCACTTTTTTTATGTTGATAATCTTTCCAAGTGATAACAGTGAAGTCTGTTTTTCACAATCAAAGTGGTTTGATATAACAACTTATCTAAACACCCCAAATTCCTCTATCCAGTTTCCTGTTTGCCTCTAAACAATGTAGTGTTGGATAAAGGAGAAATTCAATGTATTCCTTGATGCATTTGAACTGCAATTTGTTGGTGACCGAGTTGGCCTCTTGCTATCATCAGCACCTTACTCTGCTTCTCACCACTCCCAGTGAATTAGTGCTAGACTAGTGAATGCTAACATAACCAGACAATGCGTTCAGCCTCATTAGCAGTGTGTTTACACTAGTTTAACAGCATTAATAGTGGCAGTTGTGTGGTGCTTGGGTATGTGTCTGACCTTGACAACCAGAGCGACAGCAACAGTCTGTTGAATTAAGCTGATAAAGAACTGCAATAACTAGTCACTGCAGGGCACCTGACTGACTGCCCAGTGTGGAGTACACTAGACGTGTTGCTGCTGTGTCTCTGCCAGCTATAGTCTTCCTGGCAGTGATGTCCAAGCACATAGACACACTGTTGAAAGGCAAGAAGGGAGAAGATGACAAGGTAAGAAAGGAGGGAACAGGGATGGGAGGGTTGAAGCAGTGTGTGTGTGTGTGTGTGTGTGTGTGTGTGTGTGTGTGTGTGTGTGTGTGTGTGTGTGTGTGTGTGTGGTGTGAGTTCAGGGATTAGGCTGGGCTCATCACTCCCTCTCTCTCCCTACAACTACCTCTCCCTCAATTGGGGGATTAAGACTTATGTTTTGGGTCCAGGTTCAATGTTGTATCTGTCGAACAGCTAAATAGCGTCAGACTGTCTGTGGCCCACTTAGATCATAGTTAAGTCTATTTTCTCCTGTGGCCAACCAGATGAATATACACCTTCCTGACCTTCTTAAAGCATTGCTGTTTGAAAGTTTCAATGGCAGTGGTGGAAAAAGTCATACTTGAGTAAAAGTAAAGACCTTTTTTAATAGAAAATTACTCAAGTGAAAGTCACCCAGTAAAATTGTACTTGAGCAAAAGTTTAGAAGTATTTGTTTTTAAATATACTTAAGTATTGGAAGTAAGTGTAATTGCTAAAATATGCTTTATTATCAAAAGAAAAAGTGCTAATAATTTCACATTCCTTATATTAAGCATGCATTTTGCATCATAAGGGGAAGATTTCTGTATTTTGAAAGTTACCTTGAAACATATCTTAACTTGATTGCTGACAAGGAAACATTTTGGGACTGTGTCAACAATGGACTAATGAAACAAATACCAGAACATTGTTTTGGGATGGAATTGTCCTTTAAGTACTTTACACCACTGTTTAATGGTATTTGTTTCTTTGTATGAATGAGGGAGTAAATTGAGGGAGTGTGCCAGTGGGAGACAGGGTAGGTCTTTTGTTGGTTTGTGACATTGCCAACCTTCAATTCTAGACTTCAAGCAGTTCTGTAAATTGCATTGCTCACACTTTACTGGACTATGCACTGTAAGCAGTCTCTGATCAGGTTAGTGTAACAATGATCCCCCTTCCCTCTTGCTTCCTTTCTCCCACACACTCCCTTACCCCCGTCTCGATCTCTCCTCTGAGTGACAGTCAGTTTGAATGTATTATGGAGCCTCCCTGCAGCCATGCTGCTCTATGGCCATCTGTTGAGGCCTCTGTGCCAGGCGCTGTGTGCCAGAATGTGGCCCCCATCAAATCCAATCTTCTATCCCAGCTGACGGGCCTTCCTCCTCCCACAAACCCCTCATTGTCCAGCACCCCTCCAACCTAGGGATGGGCATTTCGAAATTATTTCAGTATTCATGATATTGTTTTGGATATCCGGATAGTCGAAATACATTTTTTAAATAAAATATATTTTTTTCAACTTCATTTTGTTTCAGCAGGGGGTGGGGGAGGGGCAAAAGGAGCAGGGGGCGATGTGACAGTCTGTGGCATGGAGGGAGGAAGAAAGTAGCCAAAATGACTCGCTCCAGTTAGACAAATTTGTTGCTGCCATACGTTAGCTATCATACCATCTGGTAGTACCCGTCTTGACTGAATCAAATCATTGTAAAGAAGCTAGCTAGCTAAAGTAGCAAGGCTAATTGAGGCTATTTTGCTGTGCTTCCCTGTTCAATGTCTAAAACAACTCCATTCATGGTTGATCATTGTAGCCTACTCCTTCTCAGTTATCCAATTCTGTAATTTTAATTCCATTCGGCATTGATTAGAAATCTCCCACTTCACCAGTGGTGTGAAGTACTTAAGTATTTTTGGGGGGTATCTGGACTTGGTATTTTTTGGTATTTTTGACAACTTTTACTCCACAACATTCCTAAAGAAAATAATGTACTTTTTACTCCATACATTTTCTCTGACACCCAAAAGTACGATTACTTAGCAGGACAGGAAAATTGTCGTATTCTCACACTTATCAACATCAAGAGAACATCCCTACTGCCTCTGACCTGGCGGACTCACTAAACACAAATGTTTTGTTTGTAAATTATGTCTGAGTGTTGTCATGTAGTTATGTTCGTAAATATAAAAACAAGAATGGTGCCATCTGGTTTGCTTAATATAAGGAATGTGTAATGATTTATACTTTTGATACTTAAGCATATTTTAGAAATTACATTTACTTTTGTTACTTAAGTATATTTCAAACCAAATACTTTTAGACTTTTACTCAAGTACTATTTTACTGGGTGACTTACTTTTACTTGAGTGATTTTCTATTAAGGTATCTTTAAGTATGACTGTTGGGTACTTTTTCCACCACTGCACTTCACTTGCTACACATGGAACCGCTGACTGTAGCACCACTTTGATTGACGACAATAACAATAAGCTACACGTGAAACTTGTGTAGGCAACCAGTGCATCTTTTTTATGGGGCACACTCATAACTGTCATAAAACTGTTTTATAAAAATGATGAGTGTAATGGTCTATCCTTGTAGGCTATGTAGCAATGTCACATATTTCATTTTAGACAAAGCTAAGTATACTCTCCCAAGTTATCGAATACTAACGTCTGTTTGGATATTCAAATAACCTTGTCCATCCCTAATCCAACCCACCACTTGCTCTGGCCCCCTAAGCCAAGGGGGGTAGCACTAGCAGTAGCCTCACAAGAAGGGTTCTTCATTAACCAGGACACCCCTATCTTTCTCTTTTTTTCTCCAACTCTACCCCTGCTCTGAGTGGTCCCCTTAAGCGCACAGTAGCCCCTCTGTGCTTTGTTTAGTGACTATGTGTTTTGGTAGAGGGGGAGGTTGGTAGGTTGTGGTGTCTCCAGAGTTTCACTAACTAAATGAAGTCTTTATGCATTTGTGGGATTGCTGGCCAATTTTGACAGGCCTGCCTCGGATATCCGATAAATGTGAGGATTGTATTCCTCCCTCCCTGTGTTTACGATAAGATGTATGTGTGCATTCTAGGAAGAAATGTCATGTAAATACCAGAGTGAGTGAATGTATATCACTGTGTATATACAGCCAGAGGGTGAAGTAAAAATGTGTGTTGGTCTGTTTGAGCCTGTGTTTGTGGGATTCTTTTGCGATTGAGTGGCTAACTGTGTGTGTGTGCAGTACCAGTCAAAATTTTGGACACACGTACTCATTCAAGGGGTTTTCTTTTTTTTTTTTATACTATTTTCTACATTGTGGAACAATCGTGAAGACATCAAAACTTTGAAATAACACAAATGGAATCATGTAGTAACCAAAAAAGTGTTAAAAAAATCAAAATATATTTGAAATTCTTCAAAGTAGCCACCCTTTGCCTTGATGACAGCTTTGTACATTCTTGGCATTGTCTCAACCAGCTTCATGAGGTAGTCACCTGGAATGCATTTCAATTAACCTCTCTGGGATATGTGGGACGCTAGCGTCCCACCTCGACAACAGCCAGGAACAATATGGGGTCATATTGCACTTCCTACGGCTTCCACTAGATGTCAACAGTCTTTAGAACATTGTTTCAGGCTTCTACTGCTAATGGGGAGCGAATAAGAGCTGTTTCAGTCAGGTGTCTGGCAGTCAGCCATTATTTTAGTTACGGCCGCGTGCGTGACTAAACTAAAGGCGTTCACCTGGGCCATCTGCTTAGAGTGCTCTTATTCGCTCCCCTTTCACAATAGAAGCCCGAAACAACTTCTAAAGACTGTTGACATCTAGTGGAAGCCGTAGGAAGTGCAATCTGACCAAATGTACACTGTATATTGGATAGGCAAGGACTTGAAAAACTACAAACCTCAGATTTCCCACTTCCTGGTTGGATTTTTCTCAGGTTTTCGCCTGCCATATGAGTTCTGTTGTACTCAGACATCATTCAAACAGTTTTAGAAACTTCAGAGTGTTTTCTATCCAAATCAACTAATAATATACATATCTTAGCTTCTGGGCCTGAGTAGCAGGCAGTTTACTCTGGGCACGCTTTTCGTCCGAACGTGAAAATACTGACCCCCAGCCCAAAGAGGTTAACAGGTGTGCCTTGTTAAAAGTTAATTTGTGGAGTTTCTTTCCTTCTTAATGCATTTGAGCCAATCAGTTGTTGTGACAAGGTAAGGGTGGTATACAGAAGATAGCCCTATTTGGTAAAAGACCAAGTCCATATTATGGCAAGAACAGCTCAAATAAGCAAAGAGAAACGACAGTCCATCATTACTTTAAGACATGAAGGTCAGTCAATCCGGAACATTTCAAGAACTTCAGACCACCACAGGAAAGGAAGGAAGACCCAGAGTTGCCTCTGCCTCAGAAATTGCAGCCCAAATAAATGCTTCAGACACATCTCAACATCAGCTGTTCAGAGGAGACCGCATGGATCAGGCCTTCATGGTCTAATTGCAAGAAACCATTACTAAAAGGACACCAATACGAAGAAGAGACTTGCTTGGCCTAAGAAACGCGTGCATTGGACATTCGACCAGTGGAAATCTGACCTGTGGTCTGATGAGTCCAAATGTGAGATTTTTGGTTCTAACTGCCGTGTCTTTGTGAGAAACAGAGTAGGTGGACGGATGATCTCCATGTGTAGTTCCCAGCGTGAAGCATGGAAGTGGTGATGTCATGGTGTGGGTGTGTTTGGCTGATGACACTGTCAGTGATTTATTTAGAATTCAAGGCACACTTAACCAACATGGCTACCACAGCATTCTGCAGCGATACACCATCCCATCTGGTTTGCACTTTGTCCTGTTAAAAAACAAATGATAGTGGGACTATGACCCAAAACACACCACCTGGCTGTGTAAGGGCTATTTGACCAAGAAGGAGAGTGATGGAGTGCTGCATCAGATGACCTGGCCTCCACAATTACCTGACCTCAACCCAATTGAGATGGTTTCGGATGAGTTGGACCGCAGAGAAGGAAAAGCAGCCAACAAGTGCTCAGCATATTTGGGAACTCCTTCAAGACTGTTGGAAAAGCATTCCAGGTGAAGCTGGTTGAGAAAATGCCAAGTGTGCAAAGCTGTCATCAAGCAAAAGGGTGGCTTCTTTGAAGAATCTAAAATCTATTTAGATTTGTTTTAACACTTTCTTTAGTTACTTCATGATTCCACATGTGTTGATGTCTTCACGATTGTTCTACAATGTAGAAAATAGTAAAAATAAATAAAACCCCTTAAATGAGTAGGGGTGTCCAAACTTTTGACTAGCACTGAAGATACAGCCATACATTTGCCCCTGCACAGTGTAGCATACCATTGTCTCTTTTCTGTGGGTTATTGAGGGGGAAGTGGGGTGAGAGAGAGGCTGGGATAGTACCAGAGAATCTGTATAAATGAACCATAACAGCTCATGCATGTTACTGCGAACTGGATTAGTCAGTTATGTAATTAGTTGAACTGAAATGGAACAGCAGGCTGTGAGTGAGCAGGGGCTCCAGAGCTTTTGACCTCCTCCATCATCTTGTCCTTTTCACCTGCTGTGGTCTCAGAATGAGGAGCTATTGGCCAATGCTTCCGTGTTCTTGTGTTGTGAGGAATGCTATGGTAGTCCATTATTTGTTGCGCTTGCTCCTACCCGCCGTCGAGTCTGGAGATATGTGACAGGATTATCTGAACTAGTCGGCTAGAGAAATGTGATATTTTACACTTATTTCCCTCATTTATTAATTACAATCGGTTGCGCTAGTCTTCAGTGGGTCTGTATGGGTCAGGCAAAATATAGCTTGTTCTCAGAACTGTTGAAGATTCAATGCAGATCTTATGTAAGGACAAGTTTAGACTGAGGGTTACTATGATAAGACTGGCTAAAAACACACTGTTATTTCTATCAGAGGTCACATGCTTGTTATGTTTTGGATTCAGAGCGTTCCCTTATCCTCTAGCGTTACTAACTATGCCTTTAACAGTGACGGGCCAAGCCTATGTAGTGTACATAACCACATTGAGGAAAGTGTTGAGACCTAGCTCTGACGATCTGCTTCTCTCCCTTCCTCCCTCCATTCACTTGGACTTGTTCTACCTGTTAGCCTAGTTGCCCGAGGGCCAGGACACTTGCTCTGTGTTGCTGGTGACGACATGTCTCTTTCCTCCATTGTCATTATCCACAGCATAACATGTAGATAGGTTGCCCTGATGCATGTAGTGTTTTGGTAGCATGTAGGGTTTCAACTGATAGGAAGGCTCATTTTGACAGGTATTGTAATTCCTCTAATGCAGGGATCCGGCAATTACGTTTGGAATGCTGTAAGCTTGCGTTTAAAAAAAATGCACACACCAAAGTAAATGGAACAGAAGCCTATGGGCTTGTTCAGTCTACTTTACTCACGGTAGCCTAATGAAGGAAAAACAGAGGGGTTATTGAACCCTTATTACACGAGCCTCTGCATGTAAACATACACAATCATTTTTCTGATTCTGTCACAATGCAATCTGCTGTATTCTCAGCATCTCCAGTACAACTCTTCTCTGGCCTTGTATTTCATAACACACTATGGCTTATCAGTAGCCTTTGTTGTGTTTAAAAGACTACTCCCTCCCTCTGTGCTGTTGAAACAAGGGTTGCCTTGTCAACTGCTACCATTCCACCTGATAGTATGGGTGTGTGGAGACTTGCTGATCACACATCTAGTGAACACAACCTATCACTCCCTCTCTCCTGGGTCATCTGACTATTCTGTACATGAATATACTGTACACTAACCGGGGACATAGATTGGCATGGTGGTGTGGCCCTAAAATAAAACCAGGTAAAGGGATGATCAGTATGGCTTTTATTTGTATAAAGTGCTAGTTCATTATTCAAGTGTCTTGTTTTGACATTTGATTTTGTTTATAGAAATGGCGCTCTTTTTTATTAATTCCGCATTTTGGAAAGTCTTGTACTCAAGTTCAATCTAGCTCCCATTTTAAAATGTGTTTTTGTTTTGTCACTGAGTGGTAGTTCGGTAGCCATAGTGACTTATGACCTGAACCTGTTCTCTCTCTACTCTCTCCTCCAGCTCAGCAGCATCAGCAAAGCCATCAACTCCAATGAGGCGCCTGTGAAAGAGAAACATGCACGCCGTATCCTTCGATATAACCCCAAACTGGAAACAGCGAACCTTTTGCTATTATTTGCTCCAAACTTTGTACTCCTGATAACCCACTGTCTTCCAACAGGGCTGTTTTTAACCACTCGAGTTGTTGAGTTAATGTACTGCAGAAGGTAATTGCTTTTTAGAGTTGACATTTGCCATCATGTAGGCTATACAGCCACCTAGTATATTTTACTGTTGCAGGCATCGATGGAAACATTGCTTATTTTAATCTCCTTAGATTGGAAATACTGTGATTTTTATCATCGTGCAAGAGAAAATGAAAGAATATGTGAGGGAACGAGAGGTAGTATTTTGGCTTTGTGTTTTGCTTCTTGGCTCTTCCTTGACGGCCCTACAGGGATCATTCTGGGGACCCACAGAGAGAAGGGAGCCTTTACTTTCTGGTCCTATGCCTTGGGCCTCCCTTTGTCCAGCAACTCCATCCTCAGCTGGAAGTTCTGCCACGTGGTGCACAAAGTGCTGCGGGATGGCCACCATAACGTAAGACCTGCTCTATACACTCTAGTACAACTGCGCTTCTGTTTATATATATATATATATATATATATATATATATATATATATATATATATATATATATATATATATATATATATATATATATATATATATATATATATACTAAAGAAAAATGGCGAGAGACAAAAGGAAAATGCATGTGCAGGTTGTAGGTGGAAAATTTGAGACAGACCTTAGATGAAAATATTGCATAATTGGTAGCCTATAGTATATTAAAAAATAAATAAAAATGCAATATTGCTTTGAGCAGAGCTCACAAACTCACTCATCGCTGTAACTCCCTAACGGGCTCGGGAGAGGCCAAGGTGGAATCATGCGTCCTCCGAAACGTGACCTGCCAAACCTCGCTCCTTAACACCCGCTAGCTTAACCCAGAAGCCAGCCGCACCAATGTGTCAGAGGAAACACCGTTCAACTGGTGACTGGGGTCAGCCTGCAGGTACCTGGCCCACCAAAAGGAATCGCTAGAGTACGATGAGCCAAGTTAAGCCCCACCGGCCAAACCCTCCCCTAACCCGGACGATACTGGGCCAATTGTGCACCGTCCTATGGGACTGGGTTGTGGCACAGCCCGGGAATGAACCCGGGTGTGTAGTAACGCCCCTAGCACTGCAATGCGGTGCCTTAGACCGCTGCGCCACTCGGGAGACCCAAGCATGGAGGTTTTTATGCGGACCGCAGGCCGTAATTAGTCCAGTCAAATTAGCTTAATGGTGAAATGTTAATTGTATAATTGAACATTATTGAGTGACTGTTTCAATACTATTATTGAATTGACCTTATCTATCCCCTTTTTGCCCTCCAGAGCCTTCAGGACTGCATGAGACATCACAGTAACATAGTTGAAACAGGGCAACTATGGGTGAGTCTGGAGATTGTGCTGTGTTTTTGTTGAGGGGTGCTTGAATAGTTTGAATACATTTGTGCGAAGAAATGTAATGTCAGATGGCTTGAAATGGGGAAAAATCCCTTGCTTTAATGATTTAGTTTAGGAAAAAATGCAGGACATGTTTTGAAATCCTCTTTTCAAACATCATCTTCCCCCTCATACAGTAATTGTGCTTCCTGTGCAGGCAGGGTTAATCTGTCTGCTGCAGATTAGAGAGGAAAGGCTAGAATGGGAGATTTTTCTTGCTGTGTTCAAATAAAGCACAGCTTAATGCTTGTTGCTCGCTCACTCTTGTTTCCAGGGCAACCTTCATGACAGATATGGCCAGCTGGTGGCTCTGTATGCTAAGCTCCTCTGCACGAAGATGGAGTTCCACGTGAAGGTACGCCTAACCTCTATAGCCCTCAAACTCAACTCTGGACCTCAAAGCCAGTTCCACTGTGTTTTTTCATTGTTCCCTCAAATCACAGACTGATTTAGAACTGGGACACCAGGTGGGTGCAATGAATTATCAGGTCGAACAGAAAACCAGCAGGCTCCTGACCTCGTTGAGTAATAGTTAAAATACCCCTGCTCTATAGCACGTGTCAAACTCTAGGCTCGCGGGCCGGATCCGAGCCCATTCAATCCAGCCCACGGGTGGTTTGCGTATTTAAAACATTTATATAAAAATTCTGGGAAACAACAATCTCAATCCACATTGAAATGACTAAAACCAAATCAAAACTGTCTATAGATGATAATGGACCTTTGTCTCTTCACTCTGTCCGACTTGATAAAAGTCATCAAAACGAAAGCTAGACAGTCAGGTAGCATCGATAATTCCAAAAGCAATGGGTAGAGAACTGTTTTCTGTACATTTTGACAGAGAGGAAATATAATCCTTTTTATGTGCGGCCCTTCAGACCTCGGTGAAGACTGAAATAAGGCCCGCGGCCAAAATGAGTTGACACCCCTGCTCTACAATTTTGGGGGACTGCATGCTTTACCATAAGAAGACATTGGCTAATCTTTCCACTGTATGCATTGCCACAAGTGCTTTCACAAAATGCCACTTAATTAAACAAACAATGTATGCCATTTGAAATGATTTACATGTGAGATCATTAGATATTTCTAATGTTGTACCATCCTTGAGAAATGATGTACAAGAATTGTTGGATCATTTTTGCAATTCTTTTGTCTTCTGTGCAGCATTCTGAAATCCGAGCCAACCTAGAAGTAACAGATGAGGTTCTGGAGCGCGTTGCAGGAACAGACATCAATAATGTGTGAGTGTGTTCTCTTCTCCTTTACTTCTCCCTCTACAGTCTCCACACATCCCTGGCACTCTAACGGTGCACTCCCTCTCCTGTTAAGGAGTTATCAGAATATCATACAGGGACGTCATACAAATGTGAATACATTTAATTGACATAGCTCAAGTGAAGTAAATTATTGATATAAAATATAAACTTAACATGCTTTCTGATTCAAAGGAAGCCATCATACCATTTTGTTGCCATTTTAAGTAGATTGAGAACTGTGGAGACAAGGGAGAGAACCAGCTGCTCTTTTCTTAAGGGAGCCATTAGCCTTGTGTTACTAAGGGGGATATCGACTTCACTCCTGCAGGTTCCAGCTCACTGTGGAAGTGTTTGATTACCTGGATACAGAGCTGAGGCTAGCTGAGACAGGTGAGAATCCTCCGCTTTTCTCCTACCTACCTACCTCCACCTCTCAAAGGATGGGTAACCTGAGGTACAGGGTCTGTTTCCATTAACTGTTTGTGTGCCTGAAATGGACTAGGGACAGGATAGTGGCCAGTTAAATAGAGACTTGTGAGCACACACTTGTTCTGCTGTTGAGGGAGTGAGTTAATCCCCCCAAAAGTTAAGGGAAACACATTTCTAAACCACTTTTTGTTTAGTATGATTAGGGCCCTCATGTAATTTCACCAAAACCCTATAAATAGGTTATAAATGTTTGCTATTAGAGGACATTCCTTGTTTTTCTTCTGATTGGCTGTAATTGCATTATGCACCTCCCTGCCCTGCAGGATGTTGTCACAGCCTGTGATCCTGAACAAGTATAAACAAACAGTACAACTGTAAACAACCCTGCCTGCCTCTGTGACTAACTGGGCACCTTGTACTCAGGAAACATGGGAGCTCCTAACCGCCTTGTGCTTTCACACATCTACCCACACTACTGCTAGATCTGCTGATAACTGTTTTCCACCCACAGAGTGGGTGATTCATAAATGTCTGAGCCATTGTCCAAGTGCTGTATTTCTGAACTAGTGACAGTGAAAGATGTTTTACCCAAGCAAGACAGCGATACCAAATCCTCCCCATTTAAAGATTGTTTGTTTATTGTGGTGTTTGTTATATGTTATACATTGGCGTGTGATCTGCAGTGATCCGGCAGCTCAACACGTCCATTGCCATCTCTACGCTGACGTCAGGCCAGTGTCGCCTGTCCCCCCTCATCCAGGTCATTCAGGACTGCAGTCACCTCTACCACTTCACCGTCAAGCTGCTCTTCAAGCTGCACGCTTGTACGTTGGCATCTTAATCTCAACTGCATGACATATTTTTCAAAATGTACTGTAACATCAAATTGTATTAGTCACATGCGCCGAATACAACAGGTGTAAACCTTACAGTGAAATGCTTACTTACGAGCCCCTAACCAACAATGCAGTTTAAAAAAAATACAGATAAGAATAAGAGATAAAAGTGGCAAGTAATTAAAGAGCAGCAGTGAAATAACAATGGTGAGACTGATACAGAGTCAAAGTGCGGGGGCAACGGTTATTTGAGGGAGTATGTACATGTAGGTAGAGTTATTAAAGTGACTACATAGATGACAACAGAGAGTAGCAGTGGTGTAAAGGGGGGGGGGGGGGGGCACTGCAAATAGTCTGGGTATGCATTTGACTAGATGTTCAGGAGTCTTATGGCTTGGGGGTAGAAGCTGTTTAGAAGCCTCTTGAACCTAGACTCTCCAGTACTGCTTGCCATGCGGTAGCAGCGAGAACAGTTTCTGACTAGGGTGGCTGGAGTCTTTGACAATTTTTAGGGCCTTCTGTCACCGCCTGGTATAGAGGTCCTGGATGGCAAGAAGCTTGGCCCCAGTGATGTACTGAGCCGTTCATTCACACTACCCACTGTAGTGCCTTGCAGTCAGATGCTGAGCAGTTGCCATACCAGGCAGTGATGCAACCAGTCAGGATGCTCTCGATGGTGCAGCTGTAGAACCTTTTGAGGATCTGAGGACCCATGCCAAATCTTTTCAGTCTCCTGAGAGGGGAATGGGTTTTGTCGTGCCCTCTTCACGACTGTCTTGGTGTGCTTAAGTAGTTTAGCTTCTCTGGTAGGCTTGTGTCACTGGGCAGCTCTCGGTTGTGCTTCCCTTTGTAGTCTGTAATGGTTTTCAAGCCCTGCCACATCCGACGAGCGTCAGAGCCAGTGTAGTATGATTCGATCTTAGTACTGTATTGATGCTTTGCCTGTTTGATGGTTCGTTGGTGGGCATAGCAGGATTTCTTATAAGCTTCCGGGTTAGAGTCCTGCTCCTTGACAGCGGCAGCTCTAGCCTTTAGGTCAGTGTGGATGTTGCCTGTAATCCATGGCTTCTGGTTGGGGTATGTACGTACAGTCACTGTGGGGGCGACGTCATCAATGCACTTATTGATGAAGCCAGTGACTGATGTGGTGTACTCTTCAATGCCATCGGATGAATCCCGGAACATATTCCAGTCTGTGCTAGCAAACAGTCCTGTAGCTTAGCATCTGCTTCATCTGACCACTTTTTTTTATTGATCTAGTCACTGGTGCTTCCTGCTTAAATGTTTGCTTTTAACCAGGATCAGGAGAATAGAATTGTGGTCAGATTTGCCAAATGTGGAGTATAGGTGGTCCAGAGGTCTTTTTCCTCTGGTTGCACATTTAACATGCTGATAGAAATTTGGTAAAACGGATTTAAGTTTCCCTGCATTAAAGTCCCCGGCTCCTAGGAGCGCCGCCTCTGGGTGAGCATTTTCTTGTTTGCTTATGGTGGAATACAGCTCATTCAATGCTGTCTTAGTGCCAGCTTCTGACTGTGGTGGTATGTAAACAGCTACAAAAAATACAGAATACAGATGATAAACTCTCTCGGTAGGTAGTGTGGTCTACAGCTTATCATGAGATACTCTACCTCAGGCGAGCAATAGCTCGAGACTTCCTTAGATATTGTGCACCAGCTGTAGTTTACAAAAGTGCATAGACTGCCACCCCTTGTCTTACCAGACGCCGCTGTTCTATCTTGCCGGTACATCGTATAACCAGCCAGCTGTATGTTGTTGATGTCGTCGTTCAGCCAAGACTCCGTGAAGCATAAGATGTTAGTTTTTAATGTCCCGTTGGTAGTTTAATCAATGAGAGGAAAATAACTGGAGATCACAAATGTGATTCTTTGCATGTTGTGATATCATGCAAAGTATTCTTAATAGTAGTTCCATGTGTCTACTTGCTCTAAACTACGCTTTGCTAACTTAATTAGACTCAACTTGTTTCAAAGTATTTTTTGTGAGTTTGTCTATTGCATGTCCTGGATTTCAGGTCTCCCAGCAGACACCCTGCAAGGACATCGTGATCGTTTCCATGACCAGTTCCACAGGTAAGTCACCCAGGAGCTCAGGCTGCTAGTAAATGAGGGGGTAGAAAAGCGAGGGAGGAAGGGAGCCTCAGTATAACAGGGAGGCTGCGGCACAATCCTGCCTTTCCCTCCCCCTGGCTTGTTACCCTGAGTCACTGCAAATATCCTGGTGCCTACCACCCAGCTTCCACCCATTGTAATGTGTCATCATCATGTCGTCACAGTCGGACACACCTCTGTGAAAGTGAGAAGGGGCTGAGTCTGAGCATTTCAGATAGTGTACCAGTGACATAGTAATCAGCCCAGAAAGAAAGCAGAGAGGGAGCTTGATGTGTTAGTGGATACCTTGGCATCAGTGGCGGTCGGTGCTGTTTATGAGCGCATGGCCTTATTTCTATTACAACATATTGGATGACTGTCATTCATATTCTATTCACCCAGTTCAATGTAACATCTATAGGTTTAGGCTGTTACGTGATACTCACATTTTCCCTATACCCATCATGAGGTTGCTACAACCTAGCCTATGAATAGTGACACATTCAATACCACCTTGAACACTCTTGCCTGCTTCTAGCTGATCTAGGGTGTAGTCATTAGTCCAACAGTTACAAACAAGAGTTTCTACTGGACAAATTCAGGTATGTTTATCCCCGTTTCATTCCATTTGCTTTCGTTTTAAGAAAAGTTTTTCAATAGATTCGGCAGAATGAATACGCCGCTGGTCACACGTAAACACAGTTCATTCCTTTCCAAGCCAAACCATATTATAACCGCTACACCGCCTACATCATTGTCACCATATTAGCTAAAGTAACGTCAAAGTCAACATAGCTAATAGAACTAACACGTTAGTAAACTCGCTACAGTCATGCAGTAACGTTAGTGTACAGTCAGTAAGTAGTTTAGCACTAACACTGGCGGGCCCCAGTGGCAATGCATTTGTAAAATCAAAAGCTTACCTTGACATGGAAGAGTTCCAGTGTTGTTGGATAGTCCAGCTAGGTAACATGGCATCCCTCTGAGTAGGCTAAACTATCTAGCTGCATTTGCTAGCTAAGTAAGTGAAACTTGGTTCTATTTGTTTTATTTCATTCTGTCATACACATCATACACATCCCCCTCTATTTTAGGGATGCAATAATACAACACAGTTTAGAAAATGTTGTGTTCCTGTAGATTATAGTGGCATCATTCAGATCAGTGATTGAAATATTTGCCTTACAGCCTCAAGACCTTCTTCAACAAAGCCAGAGACATGATGTACTTCAAGAGACTCATCCAGATCCCCAAGCTGCCAGAAGTAAGATCATAGACCGACATAGTAGGGGAAAGATACTGTATTGGGACTCAACCACACTTCCTAGATTGTGGATCCATCTGTGTTTATAGTCCTGTCTTATTTATTTGTGTGTGTGTTCATCCCCAGTCCCCTCCTAACTTCCTGCATGCGGCTTCCCTGGCCAAGCATGCGAGGCCGGTGGTGGTCATCCCAGACGAGGATGAGCCCGAGCAGGTGGATGATGACGATGACGACCCTGAACCGCTGATCAATGTCAGTGACGTCACCATGCCCAGCATGGCAGTGCCACAGGTACGACTTATAGGCCACTGGGTCATGACCTCTGAGGGCACAGCTATGGCCCATTGGATGTGTATGTCTTATTTTTATTTTTATTTTTTTAAAGTAGCACTAATTTTGGCTGTAGATTGTATAAGCATTAATGAGTCTTCTCTGACTTTTCCTTTAGCAGTTCGACATATTTGATCAAACCTTTGGACCTGCCAATGGTGGTTTTGATGACAGGTTAGTCATTGGTATTTTAGCATTGGTGTGTTTGAAACGGAAGGATATGTAAACTGGTGATGTTTTTTGAACTGACATGTCTGGATATCTTCTTGTGAATTGAGTTAGTAGTGTGCCAGTGTGTGTGTATCTTAAAGGTTAGAGGCTGTATGTCTTCTGGTCCACAGGGATATCCAGATTGAGAACCTCAAGCGGGACTTGGAGCTATTGAGGACAGATCTGGAAAGGGTCAAAGGAGAGGTAAGTAGACTTGAGTTTTAACTCCTTTAAACAGATTTTACAGATGTCATACCTAGCTAAAAATAATTGACTTGTACCTCAAATAATACTATTTAAGGGTTAATTATTCCTGTTAACAATGTATATCAACCAAATGTATTTATAAAGCCCTTTTTACCTCAGCCGATGTCACAAAGTTCTATACAGAAACCCAGCCTAAAACCCCAAACTGCAAGCAATGCAGATGTAGAAGCACGGTGGCTAGGAAAAACTCCCTAGAAAGGCAGGAACCTAGGAAGAAACCTAGAGAGGAACCAGGCTCTGGGTGGCCAGTCCTCTTCTGGCTGTGCCGGGTGGAGATTATAACAGTACATGGCGAAGATGTTAAAATGTTCATAGTTGACCAGCAGGGTCAAATAATAATTATCACAGTGGTTGTAGAGGGTGCAACAGGTCAGCACTTCAGGAGTAAATGTCAGTTAGCTTTTCATAGCCGATCATTCAGAGTTAGAGACAGCAGGTGCGGTAGAGAGAGTCGAAAACAGCAGGTCCGGGACAAGGTAGCACGTCCGGTGAACGGGTCAGGGTTCCATAGCCGCAAGCAGGACAGTTGAAACTGGAGCAGCAGCACGACCAGGTGGACTGGGGACAACAAGGAGTCATCAGGCCAGATAGTTCTGAGGTATGGTCCTAGGGCTCAGGTCCTCCGAGAGAAGAGAGAAAAGAGAGAGAGTTAGAGGGAGCATACTTAAATTCACACAGGACACTGGATCAGACAGGAGAAATACTCCAGATATAACAGACTGATCCTAGCCCCCCGACACACAAACTATTGCAGCATAAATACTGGAGGCTGAGACAGGAGGGGCCGGGAGACACTGTGGCCCCGTCCGACAATACCCCCGGACAGGGCCAACCAGGCAGCATATAACCCCAGCCACTTTGCCAAAGCACAGCCCCCACACCACTAGAGGGATATCAACAGACCACCAACTTACTACCCTGAGACAAGGCTGAGTATAGCCCACGAAGATCTCCCCCATGGCACGAACCCGAGGGGGGCTCCAACCCAGACAGTAAGATCAGTGACTCAACCCACTCAAGTGACACACCCCTCCTAGGGACGGCATGGAAGAGCACCAGCACGTTGTTTTCCCTAAACACCAAGCTACTTTTCCCACTTCAAAAAATAACTACTACTTTTCATTTAAAAGTTTCTATTCGCTAGTCAGAAAAGTCTATCAAGCCCTCTCCCGCCAAAATGAACGCTATACATCTTCTAGCGATCTATTGATAGGACAGGCAACTGTCAGTCACAAAGCAATCAATGACTGGGAAACACTGCTGGTTTGACAGTCTGCTGTCTGTCCCACCTTCCTGTACCTGTGTGATTGGTGTGCGCTGTGGTAGGTTGCAGTCAAATTTCTTTACATGGCTGGATAGCGCAAGAGAAATCTGCCCATCCCCTTTAATGTAAGTGGTAGCAATGAGTCGAAATCCACGTAGCCTAATTATTGTTCATTTATTTATTTTCTTTCGCGTGTTTCCTATAGCCAGCCACGGAGTCATGGCGCGTAGGCTATTGACTGTCCTTTGATTGACAACCGAACAGCAAGTGTTGTTTAGTTTATAAAAGGTGTCAAAATGACTGAATAAAGTCGATCTCCCTAATTTGCGTACTGGTATACTTTTTGGCAATTATCTGCAGATAAATTATGAAAAGCCTGGGGACGCCTGGCTGGCTACTTTTTCTATTTAGCTGGCTACTCCATGTACTTAGGGGAAACACTGATAACCAAGTTTTGACAGTGGTGGACATTGTTGATTTGTAAAGGGGAGAGGAATTTAGGTCATGTGTTGGGTGGATGCAAAGATGAATCGTGACATGTGGAATGTGGCAGCTTGTCTCAGAATGGGAAATGACGTCTGTCTGTGGTCAGAAGACCAGAAGGTGTGTCTGGGACACAGTGTGAGATGTATTGTTGACCCCAATTTCTGCAAATGGCTGGCTCCTAATGTGGCCTGTATCATAACCGTTGCTAAAAGTTTAAGTTTATGCCTGTGATATTGAATTGAGTCATCCTAACCTAAAATTGTATATGTTTTGTAAAAATAATTTGTACCACTCAACACTTTTGTTTTCCCTGTCTGAGGCCCTCATCCACTAGTGCCATGTCATGGTGTCCTGTGGTGGTAGTGATCTACCCAGGGGAGGTTTACTATGGTGACTGACTGACTACCTACCTCCTCCCTCCTGCAGGCCCAGCGCTACATCACTCAGCTTAAGTCCCAGATCAACAGTCTGGAGGCGGAGCTGGAGGAGCAGCGGGTGCAGAAACAGCGTGCCCTGGTGGAGAACGAGCAGCTGCGCATGGAGCTGGAGGCCACGCGCCGCCGCAATGCTGAGCACGAGAGCGTGCAGGCCACCTTCGGAGAGGCCGAGAGTAAGAGAAGCCACTCACTAAGTCTGGCATACATGTTCAGTCACATTGTATTGAACACACACTGATATCTCCCTCTTGTCTCTGACCCCCACTTTTCTACCCAGCGAGAGCCCAGGCCACAGAGCAGCGCTATAACAAGCTGAAGGAGAAGCACACTGAGCTAGTGTCCAGCCATGCGGAACTGCTCAGGAAGGTACAGACTTATGGGGAACCTCACCTCTGTTTTCATTGTGGTTTTCTCCATGTATGCGCATATAGACTCAGACTCAACTGAGCGTTATTTTTCTGTCTAGTGTGAAGAGAATGTTTAACAACGTATATGTGACATTGTGTTGGCAGAGTGCAGACACCGTGAAGATGCTGTCAGCCACCCAGCAGACCCAGGAGGAGGTGGAGAGGACCAAGCAGCAGTTGGCTTTTGAGGTGGATCGCATCAAACAGGACGCTGACATGAAGGTTAATGTTATTGAGTATTAGCAATAGTGATCCAGTGCAGTTAATGTTATATTTCAGTACTGTATTAACCTTTTGTCTAATTGACTGAATAATGTTATTGTCTTATCATTGCAGCTTGAGGAGCAGAAGTTTGAGATGGAGAAGCTTAAAAGGGAGTTTGAGGAGAAGAAGGCAGAAGTGGAACGTGTCAAAGGCACTCTGCAGAGCAACGAGAAGGTGTGTGGTGATGATGCAGTAAATACTGAATAAAGTGGGTTCCCTCCCCTATGTAATGACACAGGGGAGTCATCTGATTCACCATCATGCAAAACTCGATGCAAAAACATCGCCCCACTTTCCAGACTTGCAAATCAGAATTGGCTGTGAAGGCTATAGGAACCTGGACTGTGTGAGGAAGTGATCACATATGAAATTCTCACAAACATCAGAAAAGGCTTTTCCTCACAAAAGTTAATGTACCTATTATTCTGTTATCTGCCTTCTCCCTCTTCCTGTCTCTTCTCTACCCTCTCTCCTCTCTCCCTCCTCCGTCTCTCCCAGGTGGGGGAACAGCAGACCAGATCCATGTCCGCGCTGCAGGCGGAGAAGGAGCGCCTGATGCACTCTGTGAGTGAGAAGGAGGCAGCGCTGTCATCCCTGCGCCATGCTGCACAGCTGCAGCAATCGTCCCTGCAGCAGGAGAGGGAGAGGAGCACCAGGGAGCTGGGAGAGCTGCAGGGCAGGCTGCAGGAGAAGGTCAGTCAGGACAGCACCGCACAGAGCAGAGTTCAGTCAGCTGCTTTGTCTTGTCTGTCATTTGTTGATTGCAAAAGAGAAAATAGACACAAGCTATACTGCTGGTCAAATCCCTTATTACTCAGACTGCATTGCAAAGTGACAGATTTTCTTTAATTATTGAACTATTTGGCTGTCTGCACAATATAAGATAAACCATTAGTATGTCTGTGACCATCTATTTTTCCCTCTGACCGTATGTCTGACTGTGTCTCGTTGCGTCTGTGTAGTCTTGCCGTGAGGAGCAGCTGCAGCAGAAGCTGCTGGAGGAGCAGTTCTCTCTGCTGCAGGGAACGGTCTCTGAGGCTGAGAGCATCATCCAGGATGCTGTGGCCAAACTGGACGATCCACTGCACATCCGCTGCACCAGCTCCCCAGGTTAAAATGAGTGAACGAACACATACACACAGAGAGATGCTGTTCATGTCACTTAGAATATAAAGTGGAAGATGACTCATCCATGCATGTGTGTAAATCTATAAAAATAATGCTTTTCAAACTTTTTTCTTTGTCTCTCCACCACAGACTACCTGGTCAGTCGTGCAGAGGCCACTTTAGGCTCCATTGACAAAGTGAAAAAGGGTCACTCAGACTACCTGACAAACATGGGAGGTGAGTTGCTCATTACTTGGTGCTCAGTGTTTTTGATATAATTAGTCGTCTTTGAGCAACCCCAGTGATAATGGTCATGAGTGCTTGTTAGTGACAGAGCTTGGCTGTGTTACTGGCAGTGATGCATCCTTTCCTCTGTTTACCAGATGTTGGTGGGCTGCTGAGGGCCCTGACCCAGTTCTCCCACCTGGCTGCTGACACCATCATCAACGGCAGTGCCACAGCACACATGGCTCCCACCGACCACGCCGACCGTAAGGACGTTCTCCTCAAATAGAACGGATTCCTGTTTGAAACTAATCTTGTATCTTATTGGAATTTTACTGAAATATGATATTGAAACCATTTGGTATGCGAGTACAGTGTCAGTGTGCATCTTGCACTTTTGCACCCTGCAGGCCTGACTGAGAATTGCAGGGGCTGTGCCACTCAAAGTCTGCAGTTCCTGAAGGACCTCAAGTCCAAGGCCTCTCTCCAGAGGGCAGATCCGGCCTCCATTCGCATTGTGGTCCAAAAGATCCTGAGGCTGGGGGAGGTAATGGACTACTGGGCAGTCTTCTCAATCTTTATCCCTGTCCTTTTACTATTTTTCTTAATCTCATCTCCTCTTCCAATGCTTAGGAGCTGCGACCTAAAGGCATGGATGTGCGACAGGATGAGCTGGGAGATCTGGTGGACAAGGAGATGGCAGCCACATCAGCAGCCATTGAGGAGGCAGTGCGCAGAATCGATGTGAGGATCACAACCATGTAGAACATCCCACTGTAGAGGGGAATGACATCACAAGCTCAACACTATCTACACAATATATCTGTATTCATTCCCAGGCTTTATCCACATTTCTCAATTGCTGTTTTTCTGTATCTAAAGGAAATGATGAATCAGGCACGAAAGGACACCTCTGGCGTCAAACTTGAGGTCAATGAAAGGTCAGTAGTATGTTTGACTTACGCTCTGTATTTTAGTTGAAATACATGTTAATGCATTTTTCCCCTTTAACTCATCATGATATTACTCCTTGTTTCATAGAATCCTCTACAGCTGCACAGACTTGATGAAGGTAAGATGGCTGCTGTTCTACTTACTGTTTTGATTGACTTACTCAAAAGGTTTGATCGAAATCCTAATAATGCTGCGTTCCCTCCTTTCCTCTGTCCTTCAGGCCATCCATTTACTGGTCCTGACATCAACCGACCTACAGAAGGAGATTGTTGAGGGAGGGAGGGTGAGTCTTGACATTTATAATTTAATGTTGAAAACCTTGTAAATCTAGCCTGTCATTAGTTTGCCGACAACAACGGGGGTAGGCCTGATCAACGACAACGGGGGTAGGCCTGATCGACGACAACGGGGGTAGGCCTGATCGACGACAACGGTGGTAGGCCTGATCGACGACAACGGTGGTAGGCCTGATCGACGACAACGGTGGTAGGCCTGATCGACGACAACGGTGAGACAGCCTATAGCGAGGAGGTCAGAGTGGTGCCAGGACAACAACCTCTCCCGCAACATGATCAAGACAAAGGAGATGATCGTGGACGACAGGAAAAGGAGGGCCGAGTACGCCCCCATTCACATTGATGGGGCTGTAGTGGAGCAGGTTGAGAGCTTCAAATTCCTTGGTGTCCACATCACCAACAAACTATCATGGTCCAAACACACCAAGACAGTCGTGAAGAGGGCACGACAACACTTTTTCCCCCTCAGGAGACTGAAAAGATTTGGCATGGGTCCTCAGATCCTCAAAAGGTTCTACAGCTGCACCATCGAGAGCATCCTGACTGGTTGCATCATAGCCTGGTATGGCAACTGCTCGGTATCCGACCGCAAGGGCCTACATAGGGTAGTGCGTACGGCCCGGTACAACACTGGGGCCAAGCTTCCTGCCTAAAAATTGTCAGACTCAAGCCACCCTATTCTCATAGACTGTTCTCTCTGCTGCCGCACGACAAGTGGTACCGGTGTGCCAAGTCTAGGTCCAAAAGGCTCCTTAACAGCTTCTACACCCAAGCCACAATAAGACTGCTGAACAATTAATCAAATGGCTACCGGGACTATTTTTTTTTTACTCTGCTGCTACTCTTTTTATTCATTTATTTAACGAGGCAATTCTCGCTGTTTATTATTTATGCATAGTCACTGTACTCTACCTAGATATACAGTACCAGTCAAAAGTTTGGACACACCTACTCATTCAAGGGTTTATTTTATTTTTTACTATTTTCTACATCGTAGGATAATTGTAGAATACATTGTAGAATAATAGTGAAGACATCAAAACTATGATATAACACATATGGAATCATGTAGTAACCCAAAAAGTGTTAAACAAATCCAAATGTATGTTAAATTCTTCAAAGTAGCCACCCTTTGCCTTTTTTATTTTTATTTAACTAGGCAAGTCAGTTAAGAACAAATTCTTATTTGCAATGACGGCCTACCAAAAGGCGAAAGGCCTCCTGCAGGGAATTAAAGTAAAATAAATTAAATGAAAATATAGGACAAAACACACAGACGACAACATAGCATGGCAGCAACACAACATAACAAGATTAAGATTAATCTTTATCAAAAATTCTCTAATTATTATTACGTGATTAAACTACTTAACCTCTTACATCTAGACGTTCCACTAGCGGAACACCTGCTCCAATATCCAATGATAGGCGTGGCGTGAATTACAAATTCCTCAAAAATACAAAAACTTCAATTTTTCAAACATATGACTATTTCACAGCATTTTAAAGACAAGACTCTCCTTTATCTAACCACACTGTCCGATTTCAAAAAGGCTTTACAGCGAAAGCAAAACATTAGATTATGTCAACAGAGTACCAAGCCAGAAATAATCAGACACCCATTTTTCAAGCTAGCATATAATGTCACAAAAACCCAGAAGACAGCTAAATGCAGCACTAACCTTTGATGATCTTCATCAGATGACACACCTAGGACATTATGTAATACAATACATGCATGTTTTGTTCAATCAAGTTCATATTTATATCAAAAAACAGCTTTTTACCTTAGCATGTGACGTTCAGAACTAGCATACCCCCCGCAAACTTCCGGGGAATTTGCTAACAATTTACTAAATTACTCATGATAAACGTTCACAAAAAGCATACCAATACAGAACTCCTCTATGCACTCGATATGTCCGATTTTAAAATAGCTTTTTGGTGAAAGCACATTTTGCAATATTCTAAGTACATAGCCCAGCCATCACGGGCTAGCTATTTAGACACCCGGCAAGTTTAGCACTCACCAATATCAGATTTACTATTATAAAAGTTTGATTACCTTTTGTTGTCTTCGTCAGAATGCACTCCCAGGACTGCTACTTCAATAACAAATGTTGGTTTGGTCCAAAATAATCCATCGTTATATCCGAATAGCGGTGTTTTGTTCGTGCGTCCCAGACACTATCCGAAATGGTAAATCAGGGTCGTGCACATGGCGCAATTCGTGACAAAAAAAAACTAAATATTCCATTACCGTACTTCGAAGCATGTTAACCGCTGTTTAAAATCCATTTTTCTCGTAAAAAAAGCGATAATATTCCGACCGGGAATGTCCATTTAGCTAAACAGAGGAAAGAAAACAAAGCTTTCGGTCGACGCGGGCACGAGCCTGAGTCTCACAGTACTGTAACCAGCCACTACCCAAACGCGCTACTTTGTTTCAGCCAGAGCCTGCAAAGCCACGATTCAGCGTTTTGCCGCCTTCTGAGAGCCTATGGCAGCCGTAGGAAGTGTCACGGGACAGCTAAGATCCTCACTCTTCAATAAACAGAGACAAGAAGAACGACACCTTGTCAGACAGGCCACTTCCTGCATGAAATCTTCTCAGGTTTTTGCCTGCCATATGAGTTCTGTTATACTCAGACACCATTCAAACAGTTTAAGAAACTTTAGGGTGTTTTCTATCCAAAGCCAATAATTAAATGCATATTCTAGTTACTGGGCAGGAGTAGTAACCAGATTAAATCGGGTATGTTTTTTATCCAGCCGTGAAAATACTGCCCCCTAGCCATAACAGGTTAATCACGTAACTGTAATTAACTTGGAAGTCGGGGCACCAAGGAAAATATTCAGATTACAAAGTTATAATTTTCCTAATATAACTTTCAGATATTTTAATATCTGATCACTTACTCTTCTGATTAATGAATTATTCTTTACCTCACGTTAGTCTCATTCCAAACGTAAATTGTTGGTTATCTGCACGAACCCAGTCTTCACTATGAGTCATCCATACATCAATTGTCTTAATCATTTATTTACTAAGTACTCACAGAAATGCATAACACAAACAAACAAAGTAGATATGGTTACAAAGAAATTATAGGGGAATGTGCTCTAGTGGGCTAAACCGGCATGGCGGCTTGTTAGAGGGACTGATATGGGCGCGAAAGTTAACAGACACTACAAAGTTGATAATTATAACAATTGAAATGCTAATCCTTTGCACATGAACGCTCACTCAGTCGGGAATAATTGCAATCAATATATACATTTACACTCAGTGCGTCGTCGGGATCTCTGTTGAAAAGTTTGTTTCTGTTGGAGAGTTTGTTCACTCACTCACTCACTCACTCACTCACTCACTCACTCACTCACTCACCCTCACACACACACATAGAATAGATATTTCGGCGGTTGTCGGTCTTCGCGTTCAATGATACCGAATTCCTAGCTGCAGACTAGTAATTAATATCAAAGACTTGTTCTTATTCTGTCGGTATCGATAGTCTAAGAGTTTAACCACGTGGGATGGTTAAAAGATTCAGCAATCTACTTAAACCTTATTTCCCTCTACGATAGAGGTACTGGTCTCGTCTCAACCCTTAGCCCTCTCATAATTGAGGTAAGCTCGGTCTCATGATAGAAAACCCAGGTGGGGGTTTTATTCGGGACATCGAAAAGGGCTGTCTCGACGCCAGGTCCTGTCTGTGCCCCTGGGGGCGTGCCAATGACTTAGTGAAACTTTAAACAGAAATACAATTCTCTCACATTAACATCATTACATAGCATCTGTCATTTCACAAATAGTATCATCTTTACTCATTCATTTTGTACAACAATTAGATGTAAGCCTCATAACTGAAGCTATTGTATAAACAGCGTTATGGTAATGTGTCCGTATTGTCTCTCATGAGTTTCACAAAATTGTACCAAACGGACCAGTTCGTAGCTGGATTCTTCACCGATCTTTTATACATTCTCCAGAACATAAATACTCTTTCGGACCTCCAGTTCTGTGAGGTGGAAGAAATTCCTTTGTTCTCTCTATGAAAACTCACTCTCTCTATACTGTCTGGCCATGAGGCAGGATCTCCTCTAGGAATTTACGACCTCTCTGACCACAGCAGCCTGGGTGTAGGAGACCGAGAGAGATGGTGCAGAGGTAGGGGGATGGTGCTCGCTGTGTCCAAAGAGGGCAACGTCATGACAACATGGTAGAAACATTATTAAGCACAGACAACAGCACAAAGGGCAAGAAGGTAGAGAGAACAATGCATCACACAAAGCAGCCACAACTGTCAGTAAGAGTGTCCATGATTGTCTTTGAATGAAGAGATGTCCAGCTGGAGGATTTGTTGCAGCTCGTTGTAGTCGCTAGCTGCAGCAAACTGAAAAGACGAGCGACCCAAGGATGTGTGTGCTTTGGTGACCTTTAACAGAATGTGACTGGCAGAACGCGTGTTTGAATGTGAAGAATAAAGGCTGCAGTAGATATCTCAGATGGGCGGAGTGAGGCCTAAGATGGTTTCATAAATGAGCATGAACCAGTGGGTCTTGCAACGGGTTTACAGAGGAGTATAGAGTGCAGTGATGTGTCCTATAAGGAGCATTGGTGGTAAATCTGATGTCCGAATGGTAGAGGACATCTAGCCGCTCGAGAGCACCCTTACCTGCCGATCTATAAATTACATCTCCGTAATCTAGCATGGGTAGGATGGTCATCTGAATCATGGTTAGTTTGGCAGCTGGGGTGAAAGAGGAGCAATTACGATAGAGTAAACCGAGTCTAGATTTAACTTTTGCCTGCAGCTTTGATATGTGTTGAGAGAAGGACAGTGTACAGCCTAGCCATACTCCCAAGTACTTGTACGAGGTGACTACCTCAAGCTCTAAACCCTCAGAGGTAGTAATCACACCTGTGGGGAGAGGGGCATTCTTACCAAACCACACAACCTTTGTTTGGGAAGTGTATAGAACAAGGTCAAGGGCAGAGAAAGCTTGTTGGACACCAAGAAAGCTTTGTTGTAGAGTATTTAACACAACATCCGGGGAGGGGCCAGCTGAGTATAAGACTGTATCATCTGCATATAAATGGATAAGAGAGCTTCCTACTGCCTGAGCTATGTTGATGTAAATTGAGAAGAGCATGGGGCCTAGGATTGAGCCTTGGGGTACTCCCTTGGTGACAGGCAGTGGCTGAGACAGCAGATGTTCTGACTTTATATACTGCACTCCTTGAGCGAGGTAGTTATCAAACCAGGCCAAAGACCCCTCCGATACAAGCGCTTGGGTCTCGCCCAGGATACTCAAGCGACTCCGGGTACCTAGACAACCGCACTGTGCCCCGGCGCAGGTGGGGGTTTAATACCTTCATGACAGCTTTGCATACTCTTGGCATCCTTTCAGCCAGCTTTGAGGTGGTCACCTGGAATGCTTTTCCAACAGTCTTGAAGGAGTTCCCACATATGCTGAGCACTTGTTGGCTGCTTTTCCTTCACTCTGCAGTCCAACTCAACCCAAACCATCTCAATTGGGTTGAGATCGGGTGATTGTGGAGGCCAGGTCATCTGATGCACCACTCCATCACTCACCTTCTTGGTCAAATAGCCCTTACACAGCCTGGAGGTGTGTTGGGTCATTGTCCTGTTGAAAAACAAATGATAGTCCCACTAACTGCAAACCAGATGGGATGGTGTATCGCTGCAAAATGCTGTGGTAGCCATGTTGGTTAAGTGTGCCTTGAATTCTAAATAAATCACTGACAGTGTCATTAGCCAAGCACCCCCACACCATGACATCACCACTTCTATGCTTCACGCTGGGAACTACACATGGAGATCATCCGTCCACCTACTCTGTTTCTCACAAAGACACGGCAGTTAGAACCAAAAATCTCACATTTGGACTCATCAGACCACAATGTTCGTGTTTCTTAGGCCAAGCAAGTCTCTTCTTCGTATTGGTGCCCTTTTAGTAATGGTTTCTTTGCAGCAATTCGACCATGAAGGCCTGACTCATTTACATTTAAGTCATTTAGCAGACGCTCTTATCCAGAGTGACTTACTCATGCCGTCTCCTCTGTACAGTTGATGTTGAGATGACTGTTACTTGAACTCTGTTAAGCATTTATTTGGTTGCAATCTGAGGTGCAGTTAATTGCAGATTTCTGAGGCTGGTAACTCTAATGAACGTATCCTCTGCAGCAGAGGTAACTCTGGGTCTTTCTTTCCTGTGGCGGTCCTCATGAGAACCAGTTTCATCATAGCACTTTATGGTTTTTGCAACTGCACTTGAAGAAACTTTCAAAGTTCTGACCTTAATGTCTTAACCCTTGTGTTGTCTTAAGGGTCAAAATTGAGCCACCACTATGTTTAACAGCAGAGAACCCCTTAAATTATATATTTTTTACTTGAAATTTGATGACTTTCTAGAGTGACCCCAACATTAGAAAAAGTGAAACATCGCCTTTGTTCATATTTCCATGAAAGCTGTACACCACCAGGGTACAAAGATTGTCTTAGGGTCATTTTTTTGACCCAGCAGTTATAAAATAATTTACACACCACAAAGACACACACACACACACACACACACACACACTGAGAAATTGAGATGTGTGCTACTGATTGAAATCAGCCAGCAACTCCTGAAGAAGATGATCACCATGGTTGGCACAGTTAGAAAGAACAAGCCTGAGCTCCCCCTGCACTGCTTGCTACAAGGGGGAGAGAGGCTTTCTCATCAAAGTTTGCCTTGACCACCAGTCTATTTTCTTGACTCCCAAAGAGGAACAAGAATGTGGTCCTCCAACAACCACAATAAAGGAGGTGTGGACGACAAGGTGATTGGAATGTACAGCTGCAGGAGGATGACTGGCCCCTGGTCATCTTCTGTAACATCATTGATATGTCCTCATACAATGCCTTTGTGATATGGAATAAGATCAACCCTACCTGGATGCCTGATAAGCGGAACAAGAGGAGGGTGTTCCTGGAGCAGCTGGGAAAGGCACTTGTAACCCCACACATTCAAAGAAGGGAGCGCCGCCTCTGCACAGCAGCCTCTGCAGCGCTTGTGAAAGCTGTTCAGGGGGCTGAATCTCGTCCAGATCCACCTGCAGCTGGGGCAGGCAAGAGGAGGAGATGCCAATTCTGCCCCCCAAAGAAGGACTGTAAAACAAATATTATGTGCTGCACATGTGAGAAATAAATCTGCAAAGTCCATGCACACACACTTGCAAACTGTCCTACATGTGCTAATTAGAGTTGATTGATTTATGTTCTTTACATTTTTGTTTTGTATCTCATTTTATTTGTTGTTTATACACCTTGTGGGTATGGGCAATGGTTCAAAAAATGGGAGAAGACTAGTATTTTGTAGTTGAATTCCTCATTGTACAGTATATAATAATATATCAATATGTTGCCAAAAAAAGTTCAAGACTTTTTTCCTTTCAATAAAATGCATTCAAAACTACTTTCTGCACGTTTCTGCTACTTTCTTAGGCTATATACGTGCTATCTCTTGCTAAAAAATGTGTTTACACCTATGCAGTACCTTTAGCAATAATAATCCTCTACATTAGTAAAGAAAACAATTATGACAGGTGTGCAGTAATAAAAACGAGTGGTGTCCACTGATTTAAATGTAGTCTTACTGCATTGTGAAGAGGGAAAACCCAGATATTCACAAAGTTTGTGATTGAATGACAGGTTGTTTCTTCATGCAAAATAGAATTGGGGTATTAAAATTCAATTAAGCTGCTTTATTTTAGGGGTTTTGTGAAGGTGGGTAATTTTTTACCCTTAGGACAAGGGGGTGTACAGAATGTTAAGACTACACAAGGGTTAAAGTAATGATGGACTGTCGTTTCTCTTTGCTTAATTGAGCTGTTCTTGCCATAATATGGACTTGGTCTTTTACCAAATAGGGCTATCTTCTGTATACCACCCTTACCTTGTCACAACACAACTGATTGTCTCAAAAGCATTAAGAAGGAAAGAAATTCCACAAATGAACTTTTAACAAGGCACACCTGTTAATTGAAATGCATTTCAAGTGACTACCTCATGAAGCTGGTTGAGAGAATGCAAAGCTGTCGTCAAGACAAAGGGTGGCTACTTTGCAGAATCTCAAACATAAAATAACACTTTTTGGTTACTACATGATTCCATATGTTATTTCATAGTTTTGATGTTCTCACTATTATTTTACAATTTAGAAAATAGTAAAATAAAGAAAAACCCTTGAATGAGTAGGTGTGTCCAAACTTTTGACTGGTACTGTATATATTACCTCAACTAACCTGTACCCCCGCACATTGACTCTGTACCGGTACCCCCTGTATGTGTTTTTTTATTTTTTATGTTTGTTTATTTTTATTTAGTAAATATTTTCTTTAACTCTTTTTTAAAATATTTTTTAACTGCATTGTTAAATGTTCAAGTGAGCATTTTTAGCTGTTGTTTTCGGTGCATGACTTATTTTTTTGAAAGTAATGTCCTGATCGCTGCTAGACTTGATCTTCTCTCTCTAGGGTGCAGCCACTATTAAGGAATTCTACGCCAGGAACTCCCGTTGGACTGAGGGACTCATCTCTGCCTCCAAAGCTGTGGGATGGGGAGCCACACAGATGGTGTAAGTGCATTATAGGGGGTCGTCTCAACTTTTTATCCGAGTGAGGTTAGTTGTGTGTGTGCGACTCAGAGATCCCTCATGTTATAGGACGGGATGATGGTGTGATGTTTGTCTGGTTTCTCCCGCAGTGAGTCCGCTGATAAAGTGGTGCTGCACACTGGTAAATATGAGGAGCTCATTGTCTGCTCACACGAGATCGCTGCTAGTACAGCACAGCTGGTTGCTTCCTCCAAGGTGAGAAACAAACACAAGCTTTTTAACTCTGTGTTCCCTTTCCCCTTGCCAATCTCTGTTTATTCTATTTTCCTCATATTCAAAGTGTGTCCCGATCACTGTTTTCTTTTTTCTCCCTCTCTCCTTCTGCATTTAGGTAAAGGCAGACCGCAATAGTACGAAACTGACAGCTCTCCAGCAGGCTTCTCGCCGTGTGAACGAGATGGCAGCCAAGGTGGTGGCCTCGACCAAGACAGGCCAGGAGAACCTGGAGGACAAGGGTTAGTGTGGTTGGTTGTGTGTCTTCACAAACAGATGTGAATCCTCAGGCCTTATGAGTCATATGGCTGTGTTTGATGCGTTTCCCTTTTTTCTGCAGATACCATGGACTTCTCTGGAATGTCCCTCATCAAGTTAAAAATGGAGGAAATGGAGTCGCAGGTGAGTCACCAGGCCTGTGTGTGTCTTTTTGAGCCTGTCTGCATGTCATGTGTTTGTTCTGTGGGGAAAGTAACCTTTCTCAACTGTATGTTTGTCTCAGGTGAAGGTGTTGGAGCTAGAGAATCAGCTGGGTAATGAGCGTCTGCGTCTGGGAGAGCTCAGGAAGAAGCACTATGATATAGCAGGTGTTCCAGCAGCAGACCTCTCAGAGGGAAATGGCCTGGCCCCCTCATCTGCCTCTGAGCCCTCCTCACCCAAACCCTCCAAGCCTAGCATCATGAGGAAACCTGCCTTGGCTCAGAAACCCAACTTACCTCCTAAAAATATGGTAAGGGCCAAAATGGCTGGATTTGTGTTCATGTTTAGGGTAGTACTTGCTAAAGAAACTGCCACATAATGACACATTTAAAAAAAATCTCAACTAACTCTTATGCTTCACCAAATACAAAATACTCTTATGCTATTTCAAATATGTGTGTTGTCTGTCTTATCATTGCAGTTCAGGTAGACTGATGCAGGCTAGAGAAGGACATCTCTATGCTGGATGGTCGGGTTGATCTGAGACAAACAGCCATCATATGAATTTAACACAGGGTCCTTTTGAGCTGCCTCCAACGAGACGATCCTCTTTCCCAACCCCAACCTTACCTCTGTCCCTCTTTCTTTTCTTTTGCCAAACTGGAACTTGTGCTCCTCTTCTTCAGCCTGATTTTATCCCTCAGTGCTTTCTGCCTCTGAAGGAGTCACGCTCTATCCTTCTTTTATAGATTAAACATCATATGCCACCAAGGTGGTATTCTTTGTTTTTGTGGACATAATGGTATTAAAAACTGAAAGGGAAAATATTTGAGGAAATCATTCAAGTCTTTTTTTTATTGCAGCAATGCCATTTTGTGTCTGAACTTTTTACTTATAGCCTCCTGTATATTAAAAATACTAATTTTATTAGTATGGACAGGATCACTGCAACATCACAAAATGACAGCAACATATTGAACTAGGCCATATCTGAGACAGCCTCATGTTGCTGTAATTTTCTATGTTGGTTGGTGTGTAGGAAAAGGAGACATTGGCACACAGATTATGTGGAAAATAACATTTCTACACATTAAATCCCGCTCAATATGTCTGTATTAGTTCCAGGTTGTCATTCCTCCTATAGCTTGATCTATTTCTAAGTGGGACTGTGGTCCAGTGCTCAACTCTTTCCATATCATCAGTAAGACCAGGGGGTGACACTTTTCTGACAACCCTGTTTAGGTTAGTGTTTGATTCTAGATTTGATCAATTTAACCCCTGGTACAGGAACAGCTCCCATCATTAAAGCATGCACTAGTTTAGCTATACACATGGTCATAAGGAAGTATAATTATGCATTTTTTTATATCTATATACAATTGGAAATTCACTCAATGGGGATTAGCAATCTGCACATCACAAATTATTCTTTGAATCTCTTCTACGTGCTCCCTAGCCACTGAATGTCTCTCACACTGAGTATATAAAACTGGCTATGTTGGTACACAAATGGAATTTCTGTACTTGGCAAATAATTATCACCTTGAATTTTTAAAGAGGAAGGCTACTTTCCAAAGCTGAAAATGGACAGTATACAGTATGTAGAACTCTTCTTTTGCTTCTGGGAGCTTTTCTTATGATTACTTCTGTGCTTTCATTTGTAATAAACATATTTATACATTCAAATCTAATATATTTTAGTAAAGATTATTGTGGTTCCTCCATGTAATAAGTGTATGTCAAATGAGCAATAAATGTTTATGGTCATCTGCTTGTTCTTCTGTATTTTGGAAGGTAAAATGGTAGTTGTCAGCAGTTTTTAAAACAACTAAATATTTGGCTATGGCTGTTATTGACCCTGGAATTGTTTACTGGGACTAGGCATATGGGGGGGGGGGGATCATATACCCCAACAAACTGACACAGCCTTTGAGGATGTTTGTAAATGGTCAACAGGAAATAAAATATACTGAACAAAAATATAAATGCAACATGTAAAGTGTTGGTCCTATGTTTCATTAGCTGAAATAAAAGATCCCAGAAATGTTCCATAAGCACAAAAAGCTTATATCTCTCATTGTGCATACATTTGTTTACATCCCTGTTAGTGAGCATTTCTCCTTTGCCAATTGAATCCATCCACCTGACAAGTGTGGTATATCAAGAAGCTGATTAAATGGCATGATCATTACACAGGTGCACCTTGTGCTGGGGACAAGAAAAGGCCACTCTAAAATTTGCCGTTTGTTATACAAGACATCTCAAGTTTTGAGAAAGTGTGCAATTGACATGCTGACTGCAGACATGTTCACCAAAACTGTTGCCAGAGAATTGTATTTCTCTACCATCAGCTGCCTCCAATGTCATTTTAGAGAATTTGCCAGTATGTTCGACCAGCCACACAACCGCTGACCACGCGTGGACACGTCAGCCCAGGACCTCCACATCCAGCTTCTTCACCTGCGGGATTGTCTGAGACCAGCCACCCGGACAGCTGATGAAACTGGGTTTGCCGTCTATGGGAAGCTCATCTGCGTGTACGTCGTCCTCACCAGGGTCTTGATCTGACTGCAGTTTGGCGTCGTAACCGACTTCAGTGGGAAAATGCTCACCTTCGATGGCCACTGGCATGCTGGAGAAGTGTGCTCTTCATGGATTAATCCCGGTTTCAACTGTACCGGGCAGATGGAAGACAGCGTGCAAGGTGTCGTAAGGCCGAGCAGTTTATTGATGTCAACGTTGTGAACCGAGTGCCCCATGGTCGTGGTGGGGTTATGGTATGGGCAGACATAAGCTATGGACAACGAACACAATTGCATTTGAATGCACAGAGATACTGTGACGAGATCCTGAGGCACATTGTTGTGCCATTCATCCACCGCCACACCTTCATGTTTCAGCATGATAATGCATGACCCCATGTCGCAAGGGTCTGTACACAATTCCTGGAAGCTGAAAATGTATCAGTTCTTCCATGGCCTGCATACTCACCATACATGTCACCCGTTGAGCATGTTTGGGATGCTCTGGATCGATTCCAGTTCCTGCTAATATCCAGCAACTTCGCACAGCCACTGAAGAGGAGTGTGACAACATTCCACAGGCCACAATCAACAGTCTGATCAACTCTATGCGAAGGAGATGTGTTGTCCTGCATGAGGCAAAAGGTGGTTACACCAGATACTGACTGGTTTTCTGATCCACGCCCTACCTTTTTTTTAAGGTATCTGTCACCAACAGATGCATATCTGTATTCCCAGTCATGTGAAATTCATAGATTAGGGCCTAATGCATTTATTTCAATTGACTAATTTCCTTATATGAACTGTAACTCAGTAAAATCTTTGAAATTGTTGCATGTTGCGTTTATATATTTGTTCATTCTTTATTCACTTTCATATTAACATTGGGCAAGAACGATTAATTCAGAGAGGATAGAAAGAAGAAAAACTGAATGACCTGAAAGTGCCAGTCACACAAGTACACTTCAGCAGGAGAACCAAGAATAACTTGACATGCGCAGTGGGCTACACAGAACGTTCATAGTTCGTGATAGGTATTGGATTGCACTCTGGGGAATCTGGAAGTTGTGAATTATTTTACATATAGGCCTACATTGAAAGAGGTGTAAAAATATCGGAAAGAATAGCTATAAGAAGTAGGCCTAGATCGTACTACAAACGTTACAGAATAATAACTGTCCTTGTTGATTTCGGAGGGGAGAAACAGACATGGAAGACTTCGGAACACCCCTGGACAAAAACGCTACGGAGTTAACCGTTATGGACGTCTATGACATTGCCGCGGTTGTGGGACAGGAGTTTGAACGCATTATCGATCAGTTTGGATGCGAGGCTTCACTGCGGCTGATGCCCAAAGTGGTCCGGGTTCTGGAAGTTCTAGAGGTGCTGGTCACCCGAAACAATATCAACCCAGAGACGGAGGAGCTACGGCGTGAGCTGGACAGGTTGCGAATGGAACGGAATGACAGATTGAAGAAAGAGCAACTACATCAAAAGGTGTGTGTTTACAGAAATATTTAGCTCACGTGTGCAACACGAAGAGTAGCCTACTACACCAAGTATTTGCTTTCCATGACATTCCTCTGCTCTCTGACACGCGGTGTGACATTGCACAAGAGCATGTTGACAAAAGTTACGTAAGTAATGTTTTACCCACACTGCACCAAATACCCTGGTTTCAGACTCTTAATTATCCTTACTACTCTAAGGACTAGCCACTTCCATGCCAGTCGGGAGAATGTAGGTGTTTTTTCTCTGAACACTCAAAAGCTTGTTTCTCCACTGACAGTTGGATAAGGGAACTAACTATAGGTTGTTACAGCCCCCACCCTCCTGTCAGACTCCATACATAAAGTGTACAACATAAGACAAAAGTAAAAAAGAAAATATGCACCGAATAAATTGCAAGCACTAACAGTGCAATACACATTTCTAAAAAATAAATACACAATATCAATACATTTATCACCAAAAACGATATAAAGGGAAGAAAAGATAAGGGGGTAATGTTCTGTGTGTATATGTAACGGTGAGTCGGTGCAACACGTTTTGAGAAGCAGATGTGAAGAGTTCTTTAAATCTGGTCAAATAAAATGACGTTTGATTTGTCACATACTTCGTAAACAACAGGTGTAGACTAACAGTTAAATGCTTACTTACTGGTCCTTTACAGAACATGCAGGGTTAAAAAAAGAAAAAAGAAATAGATACACGATTAACAAATACACAGTGAATAATGAATAACAATAATGAGTCAAAAATAATATATATATATATATATATATATATATATATATATATATATATATATATATATATATTATATATATATATGGAGTACCAGTACCAACTCGATGTGCAGGGGTAGGAGGTAATTGAGGTAGCTAGTCTGTACATGTAGTAGAGGTGAAGTGACTAGGCAAAATAATAGATTAACAGCAGTAGCATATGTGGTAATTGAAAGCTTGTGCGTGTTATGTGTGTGTGGGCATCTGTAGTGTGTGTGTATGTGTGGGTTGGGGTGTCTGTACGTATGTGTGAGTGTGGGTGGAGTCCAGTGTGTGTGCATGGAGTCAGAACAAGAGAGTTGCACGTAGTCCGGGTAGCCTTTTGATTAGCTTTTTAGCAGTCTTGTTTAGTAGTCTTAAGGCTTGGGGCTAGAAGCTGTTCAGGGTCCTGTTGGTTCGAGACTTGGTGCACTGGTACCACTTTATGTGCAGTAGCAGAGAGTACAGTCTATGGCTTGGGTGGCTGCAGTCAGATTTATTTTTGAACCGCCTGGTATAGAGGTCCTGGATGGCAGGGAGCTCGGCTCCAGTGAAGTACTGGGCCATACTCACCACCCTTTGTAGCGCCTTGTGGTTGGGTGCCTTGCAGTTGCCTGTCAAGCGGTGATGCAGCCAGTCAAGATGCTCTCAACGGTGCAGCTGTAGAACTGAGGGCCCGTGCCAAACCTTTTCAGCCTCCTGAGGGGGCCGAGGTGCTGTTGTGTCCCCTTGCATACCGCCCCAACAGATCCACAGATGATGCAATCTCTATTGCACTGCCCTTTCCCACCTGGACAAAAGGAACACCTATGTGAGAATGCTATTCATTGACTACAGCACAGCATTCAACACCATAGTGCCCTCAAAGCTCATCACTAAGCTAAGGACCCTGGGACTAAACACCTCCCTCTGCAACTGGATCCTGGACTTCCTGACGGGCCTCCCCTAGGTGGTAAGGGTAGGCAACAACACATCTGCCACGCTGATCCTCAACACGGGGGCTCCTCAGGGGTGCGTCCCCTCCTCTACTCCCTGTTTACTCATGACTGCATGGCAAGGCACGACTCTAACACCATCATCAAGTTTGCCGATGACACAAAAGTGGTAGGCCTGATCACCAACAACGATGAGACAGCCTATAGGGAGGTCAGAGACCTGGCCGTGTGGTGCCAGGACAACAACCTCTCCCTCAATGTGATCAAGACAAAGGAGATGATTGTGGACTACAGGAAAAGGAGGAACAAGCACGCCCCCATTTTCATTGACGGGGCTGCAGTGGAGCAGGTTGAGAGCTTCAAATTCCTTGGTGTTCACATCACCAACAAACTAGAATGGTCCAAACACACTAGTTGTGAAGAGGGCACGACAAAGCCTATTCCCCCTCAGGAGACTGAAAAGATTTGGCATGGGTCCTCAGATCCTCAAAAGGTTCTACAGCTGCATCCTGACTGGTTGCATCACTGCCTGGTATGGCAAGTGCTTGGCCTTCAACCGCAAGGCACTACAGAGGGTAGTATGTACGGCCCAGTACATCACTGGGGCAAAGCTTCCTGCCATCCAGGACCTCTATTCCAGGCAGCGTCAGAAGAAGGCCCTAAAATCATATTTAAAGCATTGTTGGTTAAGGACTTGTAAGTAAGCATTTCACTGTAAGGTCTACACCTGTTGTATTCAGCGTATGTGACAAATAGAATTTGATTTTCAGTTGATTATGGTTTGGGTAGGGCTGCGGTGGACGTGGACTGTTGCTCCGGTTTTCATTCTGATGGAGCTTTTTTCCCCCATAAGCACGTTTGGCCCTTCTCCAGTCTGCTGATGCAATCAGGTCCTCAAACTCAGGGGAGCATCAGGGTGGGGAAGTTTGAAAAAATCTGGGTCTGTCTCCACATCAGACATCATGTCTTCAGTTGCCCCCGCAAATCGCTGCTTCTCTTTAGCAGAGAGTTCTTTTGACCGACTGGCCAGAGTCTGTGAAATTACAGGAGACAAGTTATTCTACCCAATAAAGAAACAGTCTTGAACCCTGGAATCTCAACAACAGCAAAAAGCTGAAGAAGCACTCGCTAAAAGCTGTGGAACCAGTCAACTTGCACCTGCATCTGAGGAGTCAGTGCGGTGTATTAGCAATGGTTATATGCATCAAAATCCTTGAGATAATTGTAAGATGTAGAATTATGTTACAGTCAGTCCATCTATGTCTTTATGAGACTACATACCTTCAAAATCTGCCATGCTCCACTCTCCATCTATGCACCTTAATCTCAGCTGACTGACCAGCAGACCCAGTACACAGGCGTTGTGCAGACTTCCCGAGCCATGACAAAGAAAAAAACATGAAATTACGTTTATGCATGATATTCACACCTATTTCATGTAACATATTATGAGAATGCTAAGATAACTTCCATAAAACTTACGGATAGCTCATTCCGTCTTGCTTTATTAACGCCCATTGCTCGTTCCAGTGCAGGCGTTGAAGTGCTCTGTTGTAGTTGCTGCTGTTGGAATAGTTGAGCTACTTGTCATCAGCCTTTCATTCATATAAGCCACCATATTGTAGTCCGCCATCTGATTTAGCCTAGCCATGAATTGTTGGAAATCCATGCTTTTGTTCCTGGATTCCTGGATTTTTCTGGTTCATTTACAAGTAGACCAGACCCAGCTGCTATTGCATTGGCGTCTATGGGAGAGCCACCCCTTAAGTTGACCACAACTGTTAACAATTTTTTCAATGGTTAACGGCCTGAGTAAGACATCTTCTTTTGTCCGCCATCTTTGTCAACCAGTCTTTTTAGCTTGGCCTTTAATCAATGACACCTTTGTTTTTATGTGCAATTAGGCAGAATGAAAAAGTTAAAGATGCTATACCTGTGTGTGTGTGTGTGTGTGTGTGTGTGTGTGTGTGTGTGTGTGTGTGTGTGTGTGTGTGTGTGTGTGTGTGTGTGTGTGTGTGTGTGTGTGTGTGTGTGTGTGTGTGTGTGTGTGTGTGTGTGTGTGTGTGTGTGTGTGTGTGTACAGCTGAAGTCGGAAGTTTACATATACTTAGGTTGGAGTCATTAAAACTTGTTTTTCAACCACTCCACAAATTTCTTGTTAAAAAACTATAGTTTTGGCAAGTCGGTTAGGACATCTACTTTGTGCATGACACAAGTAATTTTTCCAACAATTGTTTACAGACAGATTATTTCACTTATAATTCACTGTATCACAATTCCAGTGGGTCAGAAGTTTACATACACTAAGTTGACTGTGCTTTAAAACAGCTTGGAAAATGACAGAATATTATGTCATGGCTTTAGAAGCTTCTGTTAGGCTAATTTACATCATTTGAGTCAATTGGAGGTGTACCTGTGGATGTATTTCAGGGCCTACCTTCAAACTCAGTGCCTGTTTGCTTGACATCATAGGAAAATATAAAGAAATCAGCCAAGACTTGTAGACCTCCTGTAGTCTGGTTCATCCTTGCGAGCAATTTCCAAACGCCTGAAGGTACCACGCTCATCTGTACAAACAATAGTACGCAAGTATAAACACCATGGGACCACGCAGCCGTCATACTGCTGTCATGACGTTGCCCTCTTTGAGTACAGGGAGGACAGTTGACCCCCTCCCCCTTGCACCATCCCCCAACCTACCTCCCCCCACCCAGGCCCTGTGTGAAGGGGTGGTAAAATTCCAGAGGAGAATCTCTTGCCACATGGCCCATAGAGAGACACAGGAAATTCTTCCAACTCACAGAATTGGGGAACCGAACGACATTTATGTTCTGGAGTAGGTATGGAAGATTGGTGAAGAATCCAGCTACGAACTGGTCCGCTTGGTACAATTTTGTGATACTCAGAAGAGACAATATAGCCATATTACCATAAAACTGTTTATATAATAGCCTCAGCTATGGGACTTGCATCCAAATGGTTGTATAGAATGTATTAATAAGGATAAAGCTATTTTGTAATACATTGAGATGCTGTGTACTGATGTTAATGTGATAGAATGTATTTATGTTCAAAGATTAAATCAGTCATCAGCACGCCCCCAGGGACACAGACAGGACCAGGCGTCATGTGACAAGCCTGTTCTATGTTCACTATAAAACCCCACCCTGATTTACTTTCTTCAGACCAGGCCTCCACTCCATTGCGAGTTGGCCAATAGGTTTTACCATCCAATTCCTCTACTGAAAGTGAACTATACCATGTGGTTAACTTTTAGACTATCGATACCGACAGAATAAGAACAAGTCTTTGATGTTAATTATTAGTCTGCAGCTAAGTAAATTATATAATTGAACACGAAGACCAACGAAACATCCATTCTATGACGACATTAATGAATGTCGCTTTGAAAGATCCATTCTGAGAGAGAGAGAGAGAGCGAGAACTCTCCAACAGAACGACTCTCCAACGACACACTGAGCGTAAATATATATTGATTGCAATTGTTCCCGAATGAGTGAGCGTTCATGTGCAAAGGATTCGCATATCAATTGTTAATATTAATGAACTCTGTGTGCCTCCTCAGCTGACCATTTATGACCCTTTGTTTAACAAGACACCAGCCATGCCTGTTTAGCCCACTAGGGCACATTACTCTACCAATTCTTTGTGACGATAATTACTGTTTGTATGCTTTCTGTGAATTACTTAGTTTAGTAAATAAATGATTTTAAGACAATTGATGTATGGATGACTCTTAGTAAAGGCTGGGTTCATGCAGATTCAACAATTTACGACGTTTGGAATGAGACTGGACGCGAGGTAAAATACACCATTTAAACCAGAAGATAATCGGCCTATACTATAATATAATAATGTTATAATATAGGAAAGTTATATTAGGAAAATTATAACTTTGTAATCTGAATATTTTCCTTGGTGCCCCGATCTCCTAGTTAATTATAGTTAAACGATTAATCAGTTTAATCGCGTGATAATAATTACAGGGAGTTAATTGATAAACATGTCTTCAGTTTAATGGTACCCCAAAGACACGACACTGCTGAGGAAGGAGACTCATTCTGTCTCCTAGAGACGAACGAACTTTGGTGCGAAAAGTGCAAATCAATCCCAGAACAGCAGCAAAGGACCTTGTGAAGATGCTGAAGAAAACAGGTACAAAAGTATCTATATCCACAGTAAAACGAGTCCTATATCGACATAACCTGAAAGGCCACTCAGCAAGGAAGAAACCACTACTCCAAAACCACCATAAAAAAGCCAGACTACGGTTTGCAACTGCACATTTGGACAAATATTGTACTTTTTGGAGAAATGTCCTCTGGTCTGATGAAACAATAATAGAACTGTTTGGCCATAATGACCATCGTTATGTTTGGAGGAAAAAGGGGGATACTTGCAAGCCAAAGAACACCATCCCAACCGTGAAGCACGGTGGTGGCAGCATCATGTTGTGGGGGTGCTTTGCTGCAGGAGGGACTGGTGCACTTCACAAAATAGATGGCATCATGAGGACGGAAAATTATGTGGATATATTGAAGCAACTTCTCAAGACATCAGTCAGGAAGTTAAAGCTTGGTCGCATATGGGTCTTCCAAATGGACAATGACCCCAAGCATACTTCCAAAGTTGTGGCAAAATGGCTTAAGGACAACAAAGTCAAGGTATTGGAGTGGCCATCACAAAGCCCTGACCTCAATCCCATAGAAAATTTGTGAGCAGAACTGAAAAAGCATGTGCGAGCAAGAAGGCCTACAAACCTGACTCAGTTACACCAGCTCTGTCAGGAGGAATGGGCCAAAATTCACCCAACTTATTGTTGGAAGCTTGTGGAAGGCTACCTGAAACGTTTGACCCAAGTTAAACAATTTAAAGGCAATGCTACCAAATACTAAGTGAGTGTTCGTAAACTTCTGACCCACTGGGAATGCGATGAAAGAAATAAATGCTGAAATAAATAATTCTCTCTACTATTATTCTGACATTTCACATTCTTAAAATAAAGTGGTGATCCTAACTGACCTAAGACAGGGAATTCTTACTAGGATTAAATGTCAGGAATTGTGAAAAACTGAGTTTAAATGTATTTGGCAAAGGTGTATGTAAACTTCAACTGTGTGTGTTTGTTTGTGTGCGTGCGTGCGTGTGTGCGGTTGATGCATCCCCCAGGAGTTGGAGCTGGTGGAGGATGTGTGGAGAGGGGAGGCCCAAGACCTGCTGTCTCAGATCACACAACTGCAGGTGGAGAATAAGAGCATTCGGAAGAGCCTGTCCCTAAAAGACTCCCCTGTGACTGAGGACCTGCAGAGACAGGAGGGTATGTGCAGCACAGAGTGGCATTTAGCAGCAACGTGGTCTCAGAGCATTTCGTATTATTCTTTAAGTAAATCCAAGACTCCTAGTCAGTTGTACAACTGAATGCATTCAACTGAAATGTATCTTCCGCATTTAACCCAACCCCTCTGAATCAGAGAGGTGCGGGGGGCTGCCTTAATCGACATCCACATTTTATGCGCCCGGGTAACTGTAGGTTAACTGCCTTGCTCAGGGGCAGAATTTAGTATGATATGTCACATTTCTTATGGTATGTATTCATTTGCCGATCATCCATTTTTATTTTTTTCACCTTTATTTAACCAGGTAGGCCAGTTGAGAACATGTTCTCATTTACAACTGCGACCTGGCCAAGATAAAGCTAAACAGTGCGACACAAACAACAACACAGAGTTACACATGGAATAAACAAATGTACAGTCAATAACACAACAGAATAATCTATATACAGTGTGTGCAAATGTAGTAAGATTAGGGAGGTAAGGCAATAAATAGGCCATAGTGGCAAAATAATTACAATTTAGCAATTGAACACTGGAGTGATAGTGCAGAAGATGAATGTGCAAGTAGAGATACTGGGCTGCAAAGGAGCAAAATAAATAATAACAATATGGGGATGAGGTAGTTGGGTGGGCTATTTACAGATGGGCTGTGTACAGGTGCAATGATCGGTAAGCTGCTCTGACAGCTAATGCTTAAAGTTAGTGATGGAGATGTAAGTCTCCAGCTTCAGTAATTTTTGCAATTCGTTCCAGTCATTGGCAGCAGAGAACTGGAAGGAGAGGCGGCCAAAGGAAGAGTTGGCTTTGGGGATGACCAGTGAAATATACCTGCTGGAGCGCGTGCTACGTGTGGGTGCTGCTATGGTGACCAGTGAGCTGAGTTAAGGCGGGGCTTTAACTAGGAAAGACTTATAGATGACCTGTCCAGGGGGCGTCAGCTGTGTAGCCGAGTGATCATAGGGTCAAAAGAGCAGCAATAGGTGAGTCAGGGTGCTGTTCGGTAGTCACTACTACGCTAGGCGAGCAGGGGACACAGCGTTCAGAAAAGCTAGCGGGCCGGGGCTAGTAGATGGTTCTTCGGCGACAATGTAACGGAATAGCCTGTTGATTCGTCAGTAGACCAGTCGTGATGGATCGGCGGGGCTCCGTGTTGGCAGTAAACGGGTCCAGGCCAATTGGCAAAATAGGTATTGTAGCCCAAGAATTGTCTGAAGGACGTCTTCGGCTAGCCGAGAGATGGGCCTAGCTCCAGGCTAGCTCCAGGCTAACCAGTGCTTGCTTCGGGACAGAGATGTTAGCCAGGAGTAGCCACTCGGATAGCAAGTAGCTAGCTGCCATGATCTGGTGTAAAGGTTCAGAGCTTGCGGTAGGAATTTGGAGATGTGGTCGAGAAAGCAGTCCGATATGCTCTGGGTTGATATCGCACTGTGCAGACTGGCAGGAATTGACCGGGCTGAGGCTGGCTGATGTCCGAGTTAACGGTGATGACCGCTAGCAGTGACTAACTAGTTAGCTGGCTAGCTGCTGATGGGGGTTCTGGTTCTAAAGTGTAAAAAAGATGATGGAAGTTGAGGTTAAAAATATAAAAAATATATACGAAGAAAACTATATATTCATGGGACGGGACAAGACAAATTGATGTCTGACTGGTACGCCATCTTTCAATTTTCATTTCATATGATATGTTACGAATTACAATTCGTATTATATGTTACGAATTGCAATTTGTACAATATGTTACGAGTTGCAATTCGTACAATATGTTACGAATTTGCAAAACATATATGTTACGAATTCCAATTTGTTGTGGCTAACATTAGCTTGGGGTGGCTAATGCTAACGTTAGCTAGCTGGCTAACTTTAGCTAGGCTAGGGGTTAAGCGTAGGAGTTAGGCTAAAGGGTTCTCTAAAAGGCTTAAGGTTAGGGGAAGGGTTTGCTAACATGTTAAGTAGTTGCAAACTAGCAAATAGTTGCTAATTAGCTAAAATGCTACATTTGTCTTTGATGTGATTCGAACACCAGTCTGAATTAGCACCTTGTCAAAAACAGCACAAGTTATATAACAGGCCTACATTCATATGCAACAGAGTTAAATGGATACTCTGGGATTTTGGCAATGATGCCCTTTACCTACTTCCCCAGAGTCAGATGAATTCGTAGATACCATTTTTGTGTCTCTGTCTAGTATGAAATAAATTAGTTAGTTTCGTTAGCCAAAGCTAACAATAACTTCCGGTCATTGCGCTAACCCAAGTTAGCAATTGCGCTAGCGCTAGTTAGCAACTTCCTTTAAACTGCACGGAGAGACACAAAAATGGTATCCAAACGTAGATAAAGGGCCTCATTTCCAAAATCCCGAAATATTCCTTTAAGAATGTACCTTAAGCTCACTCTACAGCTAGCTTGAAATGTCGCCAATGGAGCTATGCAATATGATCCATTTTTATATCTCAGTCGGTTGGTACGTTGTCAAGGAAGGAGGTCACGTGTTCTAGCAAGGCAGAGGTCCTGGGTTAGAGCCTCGTGTGAGCTGAATCAGGAGGATGCAGCCTACTCGCTAAGCAAGCAGAATGATGTCTGTTACACACAAGTTCTGTCGTGAAATTTCTTACACGGGGACACTCGAAGTCAATCTTAAATGAATCATTGTTTATTGTCAGCAAGCTGCAGAGGTCACAGTCAAACTTAGATGCATAAAGTACCGGTCTGAAGTGAGCTATTAAAGGGCGTTCCCTACATAGCCTTATATACGGCTACCTAAACCTACATAAACATGTTTAATTTGATTGCCCAAAATATGTTCTTGTAGGAACCATTCTGCCAGATCCCCCCCCCCCCCATATCTTGACCAGACACAGGCAGGAACCAAGGATTGTTTATGACTAGAGGTCGACCGATTAATCGGAATGGCCGATTTAATTAGGGCCCATTTCAAGTTTTCATAACAATCGGTAATCGGTATTTTTGGCCGCCGATTTAAAAATATATATAAATAAATAAATAATAATAATAAAGTAATTTTATGATAGATAGATAGATATATTAATTAACCTGTATTTAACTAGGCAAGTCAGTTAAAGAACACATTCTTATTTTCAATGATGGCCTAGGAACTGTGGGTTAACTGCCTTGTTCAGGGGCAGAATGACAGATTTTTACCTAGTCAGCTTGGGGATGCAACCTTGCGTTAACTAGCCCAACCCTCTAACCACCTGCTTTACGTTGCCAAGGTAAGTTGCTAGCTAGCATTAAACTTATCTTATAAAAAAACAATCAATCAATCATAAACACTTGTTAACTACACATGGTTGATGATATTACTAGTTTATCTAGCCTGTCATGCTTTGCATATAATCGATGCGGTGCGCATTCGCAAAAAAGGACTGTCTTTGCTCCGACGTGTACCTAACCATAAACATCAATGCCTTTCTTAAAATCAATACACAAGTATATCTTTTTAAACCTGCATATTTAGTTAATATTGCCTGCTAACATGAATTTCTTTACTAGGGAAAATGTGTCACTTCTCTTGCAAACAGAGTCAGGGTATATGCAGCAGTTTGGGCCACCTGGCTTGTTGCGAACTGTGAAGACTATTCTTCCTAACAAAGACAGCAGACTTAGCCAAACGGGGATGATTTAACAAAAGCGCATTTGCGAAAAAAAGCACGACTCTACCTAACCATAAACATCAATGCCTTTCTTAAAATCAATACACAGAAGTATATATTTTTAAACCTGCATATTTAGCTAAAAGAAATCCAGGTTAGCAGGCAATATTAACCAGGTGAAATTGTGTCAGTTCTCTTGCGTTCGTTGCACGCAGAATCAGGGTATACAGAATCTGTCTCGTTGCGAACTAATTTGCCAGAATTTTATGGAACTATGAAATAACATTGTAGGTTGTGCGATGTAACAGGAATATTTAGACTTATGGATGCCACCCATTAGATAAAGTATGTCACTGAAAGAATAATGTTTTCGAGATGATAGTTTCCGGATTTGACCATATTAATGACCTAAGGTTTATTATATTATAGTTAAGTCTATGATTTGATATTTGATAGAGCAGTCTGACCGAGCGGTGGTAGGCAGCAGCAGGCTCGTAATAGTCAAAGGTATATGGTTTAGAGAGAAATAGTCGACGCGTCATAATTCCTGTAATAACTTGCGGCTGAACTTGAAAGGGGTTCCTTCGTTATTTTACCGTTCATGTCTTCCATAGAGAATGTCTTGATCTACTTCAAATAAGGTCTGTGTTTTGTGCTTAAACTGCCTCGGCGTTTTGATACCCGTGTAAATCTCACTAGGTAACGTTTGTCAACATATTTTCAAAAATGTTTATCTTCGCTTATATTGATCAGAGTTATATCCTATGGATATCTACACAGTTATAAAATTGGCAAGGTGGTGTAAGCCTAAACCAAACACGGACCTTATTTTAAGTTAATCTAATTATATCCTATGGAATAAATGAAGGAACCGCTTTTCAGATTTTGCTAGAAGGTGTCATGGGAATTATGACTCGCACTTTGGTAGTCAATTCTTACCATGCCCATTATTAAAATAGGATTTCCTGTATATAGAAATTACAGTTTTTGTTTTCAGCATTCATCACAGGTAACTTAAACACTATTTTTATTATTCAAACAGTTGAGAGTATTTGTCTCCTAAGCAGACTCTTCAGTGTCGTTGTCACTTCAGAGGTGTGTGTGTGTGTGTGTGTGTGTGTGTGTGTGTATATATATATATATATATACTGCTCAAAAAAATAAAGGGAACACTTAAACAACACAATGTAACTCCAAGTCAATCACACTTCTGTGAAATCAAACTGTCCACTTAGGAAGCAACACTGATTGACAATACATTTCACATGCTGTTGTGCAAATGGAATAGACAACAGGTGGAAATTATAGGCAATTAGCAAGACACCCCCAATAAAGGAGTGGTTCGGCAGGTGGTGACCACAGACCACTTCTCAGTTCTTATGCTTCCTGGCTGATGTTTTGGTCACTTTTGAATGCTGGCGGTGCTTTCACTCTAGTGGTAGCATGAGACGGAGTCGACAACCCACACAAGTGGTTCAGGTAGTGCAGATCATCCAGGATGGCACATCAATGCGAGCTGTGGCAAGAAGGTTTGCTGTGTCTGTCAGCGTAGTGTCCAGAGCATGGAGGCGCTACCAGGAGACAGGCCAGTACATCAGGAGACGTGAAGGAGGCCGTAGGAGGGCAACAACCCAGCAGCAGGACCGCTACCTCCGCCTTTGTGCAAGGAGGAGCAGGAGGAGCACTGCCAGAGCCCTGCAAAATGACCTCCAGCAGGCCACAAATGTGCATGTGTCTGCTCAAACGGTCAGAAACAGACTCCATGAGGGTGGTATGAGGGCCCGACGTCCACAGGTGGGGGTTGTGCTTACAGCCCAACACCTTGCAGGACGTTTGGCATTTGCCAGAGAACACCAAGATTGGCAAATTCGCCCCTGGCGCCCTGTGCTCTTCACAGATGAAAGCAGGTTCACACTGAGCACATGTGACAGACGTGACAGAGTCTGGAGACACCGTGGAGAACGTTCTGCTGCCTGCAACATCCTCCAGCATGACCGGTTTGGTGGTGGGTCAGTCATGGTGTGGGGTGGCATTTCTTTGGGGGGCCGCACAGCCCTCCAGGTGCTCGCCAGAGGTAGCCTGACTGCCTTTAGGTACCGAGATGAGATCCTCAGACCCCTTGTGAGACCATATGCTGGTGCGGTTGGCCCTGGGTTCCTCCTAATGCAAGACAATGCTAGACCTCATGTGGCTGGAGTGTGTCAGCAGTTCCTGCAAGAGGAAGGCATTGATGCTATGGACTGGCCCGCCCGTTCCCCAGACCTGAATCCAATTGAGCACATCTGGGACATCATGTCTCGCTCCATCCACCAACGCCACGTTGCACAACAGACTGTCCAGGAGTTGGCGGATGCTTTAGTCCAGGTCTGGGAGGAGATCCCTCAGGAGACCATCCGCCACCTCATCAGGAGCATGCCCAGGCGTTATAGGGAGGTCATACAGGCACGTGGAGGCCACACACACTACTGAGCCTCATTTTGACTTGTTTTAAGGACATTACATCAAAGTTGGATCAGCCTGTAGTGTGGTTTTCCACTTTAATTTTGAGTGTGACTCCAAATCCAGACCTCCATGGGTTGATAAATTGGATTTCCATTTATTATTTCTATGTGATTTTGTTGTCAGCACATTCAACTATGTAAAGAAAAAAGTATTTAATAAGATTATTTCATTCATTCAGATCTAGGATGTGTTATTTTAGTGTTCCCTTTATTTTTTTGAGCTATATATATATAATTTTGCACGGCCAATTTTTCAGTTTTTTATTTGTTAAAAAAGTTTGAAATACCCAATAAATTTTGTTCCACTTCATAATTGTGTCCCACTTGTTGTTGATTATTCACAAAAAATTACAGTTTTATATCTTTATGTTTGAAGCCTGAAATGTGGCAAAAGGTCAAAGTTCAAGGGGGCCGAATACTTTCGCAAGGAACTGTAACCCCACCCACTTTTCCAAAGCACAGCCCCCACACCACTGGAGGGATATCTCCAACCACCAACTTACCATCCCGAGACAAGGCCGAGTATAGCCCACAAAGATCTCCGCCACGGCACAACCCAAGGAGGGGGCGCCAACCCAGACAGGAAGACCACATCAGTGACTCAAGCCACTCAAGTGACGCACCCCTCCCAGGGACGGCATGGAAGAACACCAGTAAGCCAGTGACTCAGCCGCTGTATATATATATATATGCCATTTAGCTGACACTTATCCAAAGTAAGTTAGTCTTACGTGCGTACATTCTTCGTAGGGGTGGACCCAGTGGGAATTGAACCCACAAACCTGGCTTGCAAGCGCCATGCTCTACTGATACACAGAGGACTACATATGTTATTCACAACAGTAGTCATAGTGATTAGCAACTTGACAAGTCAATATCATTTTGGGTGATTTAATTGTGCACTCCTACAATTAAACTCAAATGCCTCATAACAAGGTATATGTTTTGAGTGCAGAAGATCTCAGAGGTGATGTGTTATTGGTGAGTAACAGACAGAGCCGGAGAACATACACTACATAAAGTAGAGCATTGCTGGCAACACAGGGTCTCTGATCACCATGTCAGTGGCAAGGACACCTGAATATCCAGCTGCATCTAAATCCAGTAGGAAGACGTGATCAGGTGATGCACCATAAGTGGGACTGATTTATATGTTGAAGTGTCATTTGACCTACATGCTACCAGGTGCCTCTGGAACATGCATGTGTATGTTTTAGTGTGGGTGTTTGCATTTGATATCGGGTATTAGCATGTTATGCAGGGTGTGACAGGGACCCATCTCATCTGTTTGTGTCTTGTTAATATGTTTTGACAAAACAAGGCATTACCCACGACAGATCATATTTAACTTGCATTCCTTTTGATGAGGGTTAGTAGGTCTTATTGGTCTATTATAGGGTTATAGCATGTGAATGAAGCCATGAGTCATTATCCTCCATCAGAAGTGTGATGTCAGGTTCTGCATGTGAGTCAAAATCTCATCTTTTAGTGTTTGTGTCCACTACATGTGTTAACATGCTGACAGCAGAGACAGGAGGGAACTATTTTAAAACCAGACAAATACAGCCCTTGTGCGAGTCTTTCATTGGGCACCATGGCTATATTTACTCACAGGGCCAAAACGCACACAGCCTAGAAACACTGATCAAATCAGGATGATCAACCAGCTGTAATACTGAACATATACGGACACATTACATTTCATCTATGCATGACATGAGACAGCTCTGGTAGATATACTGCTGACTCTACATGCATTGTACAGTATGTGCTATTTAAGACTGAATTCCTTTGCCATTTAGAGTGTTATTGTCTCTTTGTAATACTCTGAATAAAACTACATAACAGCAGCATTAGTTCCACCTGTTTTATTTACCACAGTATGTGCAGATATACACTACCGTTCAAAAGTTTGGGGTCACTTAGAAATGTCCTTGTTTTAAAAAAAACTTTTTGTCCGTTTTAAATTGATCAGAAATACAATTTAGACATTGTTAATGTTATAAAATGACAATTGTAGCTGGAAATGGCCGAATCATTTTATTAATGGAATATCTATATATGTGTTCCAATGGCACGTTGTGTTAGCTAATCCAAGTTTATCATTTTAAAAGGATAATTGATCATTAAACTCTTTTGCAATTGTTAGCACAGCTGAAAACTGTGGTTCTGATTAAAGAAGCAGTAAAACTGGCCTTCTTTAGACTAGCATTTGTAGGTTCGATTACAGGCTCAAAATGGCCAGAAACAAAGAACTTTCTTCTGAAACTCGTCAGTCTATTCTTGTTCTGAGAAATTAAGGCTATTCCATCCGAGAAATTGCCAAGAAACTGAAGATCTGGTACAACGCTGTGTACTACTCCCTTCACAGAACAGCGGAAACGGGCTCTAACCAAAATAGAAAGAGGAGTGGGAGGCCCCAGTGCACAACTGGGCAAGAGGACAAGTACATTAGTGTCTAGTTTGAGAAACTGACGCCTCACAAGTCCTCAACTGGCAGCTTCATTAATTAGTACCCGCAAAACACCAGTCTCAATGTAATGATGGGGCGGTGAGTTGGAAGCAGGTGAAACGTTTTAATAAAACAACAAAACAATGAACCCGACACTAACATAAGGGAGAATACCGATACACAAGAACAATACCAACCGGAGAGTGACATAAAGGGGAGGAAATGAAGGTAATGTAGTCCAGGTGTGAATCATAATGAATCACAGGTGTGCGTAATGATGAATCCCAGGACCGGTGGTTACTAGTCTGGCAACACCGCTCCTCTGGGCCATACCCCTCCCAGACCACCAGATACTGGAGCCGACCCCCACGACGTCGGGAGTCAGTAGGGATTTGACAGCATACGCCGGGCTCCCCTCGATGTCCGGGGGGGTGGAGGTGTGTCTTGGGGGACAGCATCAGCTAGGGGACCAGGAACCACCGCCCTGAGAAGGGAGACATGAAGAGGGTGAGATACGGTAGTGACTGGGTAATTGTAACCTGTATGTCACCTCATTGACCCACCGGAGAACCTTGAACGGCCCCACAAAACGGGGGCTCAGTTTCGTGCAGGGCAGGCGGGGTGGAAGGTTCCTCATAGAGAGCCAGACACGATCCCTAGGATGGAACACAAGGGTCTCACTGCGGTGACGGTCTGCCTGCTCCTTCTGACGATGGACGGCGCACTGGAGTCTCACGTGCGCATTGTTCCACACCACCTCCGCGCCCGAACCACTCATCTACCGCAGAAGCCACAGTCTGGCCCGGGGTCCACGGGGCCAGGGCCGGCTGGAAACCCAAAACACACTGGAATGGGGTCAACCCAGTGGAGGTATGACGTAGAGCGCTCTGGGTGTACTCTGCCCAAGGAAGGAAATGTGTTCACTCACCCTGCCGGTCCTGACACTGACTCCTCAGGAACCTCCCCAGCTCCTGATTGATCCTCTCCACCTGCCTGTTAGACTGAGGCCGATACCCAGATGTGAGGCTAACCGTGACACCGAGCTTCTCCAAGAAGGCCCTCCATACTCGGGATGTGAATTGGGGGCCACAGTCTGAGACGATGTCCTCCGGAAGGGCATAATGCCGGAAGAGTACCTCAGCGACCTGGAGAGCAGTGGGAAGACCAGGAAGAAAGATTAAATGACATGACTTGGAGAATCTATCCACTACCACCAGAATGGTGGTGAAACAAACCATCAGAAGGGGAAGATCAGTAACAAAGTCAATGGATAGATGGGACCAAGGTCCCTGAGGCATGGGAAGTGGCAGGAGCTTTCCTGCTGAAACATCCGGGGGGACTTAATTTGAACACACACGGAACAGGAGTTAATATACTGCCTAACATCCTGCACCAAGGTGGGCCACCAGTATTTCTCAGTGATGGAATGGATAGTGCGAGAAATATTTGATGTCCAGCGATGACAGCTGTGTGTGCCCAGGTCAGCAGCCGATCCCTTATCCCTGTTGGAACGTAGATGCATGCGGGAGGACAATTTCGGGGTGCGGGCTCCCTCTCTAGAACCTGGCGAATGTCCACATCTACATCCCAAACCACTGGACCCACGACTCGAGAGGAGGGGATTATGGGTGCCTTCTGGCTAGGAGCCTCTCCCGAATCGTAGATACGGGATAGGGCATCGGCCTTGATGTTCTTAGAACCTGGGTGATAGGTCAGCGTGAAGTCGAACCTGGTGAAGAAGAGGGCCCACCTGGTTTGACGCGTATGTACTCTATGTTCCGATGGTTGGTGTGGATGACAAATGGTTTATTGGCACCCTCCAGCCAGTGTCTCCACTCCTCTAATCCCAACTTCACCGCCAAGAGCTCCCGATCGCCGACGTTGTAATCCTCTCTGCGGTGGACAGTTTCTTGGATTAGAAAGCACGATACAATTTTAGTGGGTCCCCCTGTCTTTGTGACAACTGCCCCCACACCCACCTCTGATACGTCTACCTCAACCACAAAAGGTAGCGTGGGATCTGGGTGTTTTAGCAAGGGGGCGAAGGTGAAACGCCCCTTGAGGAGACAAAAGGCCTCGTTGGCTGCTGGAGACCAAACCAACCTACGAGGCCCACCCTTGAGGAGAGATGTGAGAGGGGCGGCGACGGCACTGAAGTTCCTGATGAAGTGGCGGTAAAAGTTGGCAAACCCCAAAAACCATTGTGTCCCCTTGATAGTGGTTGGGACTGGCCATGACCTTACCGCATCTACCTTCTTGTTCTCCATCCTCACTCCCTGCAGGCTGATTTGGTAGCCCAAGAAGGAGACAGCCTAATTGTTGAACACATGAGTCATCTGATTCCATTTCTGATCATTCCATATTCTATATGTGTAGGGAAGTATTTAAACACTTGCTTAGGTCCAACCTCTGATCTTTCCAAGCATTTTTTATATGCTAAAACAGGATAAAAATTTTAAGAAAAATAAATAATTGGCACTTCTCTGCCTTGATGAACAGGTGGATAGCCAAGAGGCGTTCCAGGACTGCTCGAACGTGAGTGATGTGATCCTCCAGGTTGGTCAAGAAGATCAGGATGTCATCGATGTACACAAACACCTGACGTCCGAGCATGTCCCTGAACACCTCGTTGACAAATGCCTGGAACACTGACGGAGCATTGGCTAAGCCAAAGGGCACAACCAAGTACATGTAGTGACCAGACATCGTGCTGAATGCCGTCTTCCACTCATCCCCCTCCCGGATGCGAACAAGATTGCAGGCACTCCACAGGTCCAGTTTGGTGAAGAACCGGGCCACGCGGAGCTGCTCGATGGCTGACGGCACCAGCGGAAGAGGGTAATGATACTTCGTGGTGATGTCATTGAGTCCACGGTAATCGATACAAGGGCGTAATCCACCCTCTTTCTTGGCCACGAAGAAGAAGCCAGCCGATGCAGGGGACATGGACCTGCGGATGAAACCCTGTTGGAGCGCCTCTTGAATGTAGTCCTCCATGGCCTGGGTCTCAGCCACTGACAGAGGGTAGATGCGTCTGCGCGGAGGTGTAGCACCGGAAAACAGGTCAATGGCACAGTCCCAGGGTCGATGAGGAGGGAGACAGGTAGCGAGGGTCTTGGAGAATACCTCCCTTAGATCCTGATATTCCTCCGGGATGTTGGGCAGGAGGCCAAAACACAAGAACAATACCAACTGGTGAGTGAACCTGTGAGAGTGACGTATAAAGGGGAGGAAATGATATAGGTAATGGAGTCCAGGTGTGAATCATAATGAATCACAGGTGCGCGTAATGATGAGTGCCAGGTGTGCGTAATGATGAATCCCAGGACCGGGGGTTAGTACTCTGGCGACGTCGTACACCGGAGGGGAGGAGTAAACGTGACAATCAACAGTGAAGAGGCGACTCCGAGGTGCTGGCCTTCTAGGCTGAGTTGCAAAGAAAAAGCCATATCTCAGACTGGCCAATAAAAATAAAAGATTAAAATGGGCAAAAGAACACAGACACTGGACAGAGGAACTCTGCCTAGAAGGTCAGCATCCCGGAGTCATCTCTTCACTGTTGAAACTGGTGTTTTGCTGGTACTATTTAATGAAGCTGCCAGTTGAGGACTTGTGAGGCATCTCTTTCTCAAACTAGACACTCTAATGTACTTATCCCCTTGCTCAGTCGTGCACCAGGGCCTCCCGCTCCTCTTTCTATTCTGGTTAGAGCCAGTTTGCGATGTTCTGTGAAAGGGGCAGTACACAGCGTTGCACGAGATCTTCAGTTTCTTGGCAATTTCTCGCATGGAATAGCCTTCATTTCTCAGAACAAGAATAGACTGACGAGTTTCAGAAGAAAGTTCTTTGTTTCTGACCATTTTGAGCCTGTAATCAAACCCACAAATGCTGATGCTCAACTAGTCTAGAGATGGCCAGTTTTATTGCTTCTTTAATCAGAACCACAGTTTTCAGCTGTGCTAACATAATTGCAAAATGGTTTTCTAATGATCAATTAGCCTTGTAAAATGATAAACTTGGATTAGCTAACACAACGTGCCATTGGAACACAGGAGTGATGGTTTCTGATAATGGGCCTCTGTACGCCTATGTAGATTCCATTGAAAATCAGCCGTTTCCAGCTACAATAGTAATTAACTACATTAACCATGGCTACACTGTATTTCTGATCAATTTTATGTTATTTTATTGGACCAAAAAATTGCTTTACTTTCAAAAACAAGGACATTTCTAAGTGACCCCAAACTTTTGAAGGGTAGTGTATGTTTATGTGTTAATGCCTGTGTGGGCTGTATGTGTGTATATCTTGGACAGGTGTGTCAGACAGAGAGTGCCAGGTGATGAAGAAGCTAAAGGAGGTGGTAGACAAACAGAGAGATGAGATCCGCGATAAGGACCATGAGCTGAACCTCAAGAACGAGGACCTGGAGGCGGTGAGGCTTGTCTCTTTCCATCTAGTTGCATTCCACACTCCCTGAACTACATAACACATCCCTCCTAGGCATCCTACTGTCTGTAGCCTAATGCTTCAGCACATAGATGTCTCGTCTTGCCTGAGGACAACAACTTCCACCAGCAATCTGGACACTCAGTTTCCATCAGTTCATTACAGACAAATGGGTAGGATTAAACGGACTCCTTCCTCCCCTTATAGCTTCAGCTGCAGCAGCACCGTCTGATGAAGATCAACCTGGACCTGCGGCACAGGATCAGTGTGGTAGAGGCTCAGGGCAAGGCAGTGATCCAACAGAAGGCTGAGCTGGAGGCTATGTCCCAGGCGCGCCAGCAGGAGCTGGGGGCCCTGCGGCAGGAGGTGGCAAGGCTGAAGGAGGAGCGTAAAGAGTGGGAGCTGGACATGAAGATGTCAGCGGAGGAGGAACCATCCACCTCAAAGGCTGTGATGACAGTGCTTACACCAGTGTCGGCCAAGGTAACCACAGCTACAACCCCCTACCTGATCAAGTCCATTACATTTCTCTTTAAGACACCATTACATATCTGTACGCTTTACCTTATAGAGTTAAGAAGATTATACCCAAATTACAGGGTTTTAAGTTCCATATTGACAAGAACACAATAACATTACATCCACCCAAGGAGGGTCAGTCAATGTTGTAGATTAGCCATTGAGTATCATTGCCACCGCTCACAAAGCCTTTCGTAGCACCTTAAGTGACCATGCTATTTCCCAAATCCAGTCCTTGGTACCAGCATCAGCAGCCTCCATCGTACACAATTCTTTTTGGGCGGAATGCAGAAGTGACCATGAATTCCTGGCACAGTGCTTTGAATCAGAAGAGAGCCCTCCTGTCCTCCCGCTGTGTGACCAGGAGCAGGAGGAGGAACCTGATGTCCTGGACCAGAAGGAGTCCGACAGGCCCCACTTCACCCTCGAGGAGCTACGGGACGTCCTGAAGGAGAGGAACGAACTCAAAGCTCAAGTGTTCATGCTGAGAGAGGAGCTCATCTATTACAAAAGGTTACATGATATGACATCTGCTATGTGAAAAAAAAGTGAAAAAATAAAAAATAAAAAGAATAACCTGGAGTTGAGGGACTAGGGATTTATCATCACTTTTTAATACCCCTGTCTCTTCAACTGAATCTTATGTTATTACTATACTGAACAAAAATATAAGCGCAACATGCAATAATTTCAAAGATTTTACTGTTACGGTTCATATAAGGAAATCAGTCAATTGAAATAAATAAATTAGGCCCTAATCTATGGATTTCACATGACTGGGAATACAGATATGCATCTGTTGGTCACAGATACCTTAAAAAAAAGGTAGGGGCGTGGATCAGAAAACCAGTCAGTATCTGGTGTGACCGCCATTTGCCCCATGCAGTGTGATCTCCTTCGCATAGATTTGATCAGGCTGTTGATTGTGGACTGTTGTCCCACTCCTCTTCAATGGCTGTGCGAAGTTGCTAGATATTGGCCGGACCTGGAACATGCTGTCGTACACGTCGATCCAGAGCATCCCAAACACGCTCAACGGGTGACACGTCTGAGTATACAGGCCATGGAAGAACTGGATCATTTTCAGCTTCCAGGAATTGTGTACAAGTCCTTGCGACATGGGGCCATGCATTATCATGCTGAAACATGAGGTGATGGCGGTAGATGAATGGTACGACAATGGGCCTCAGTATCTCGTCACGGTATCTCTGTTGATTGAAATTGCCAATCGATAAAATGCAATTGTGTTCATTGTCCAAAGTTTATGCCTGCCCAAACCATAACCCCCACGCCACCATGGAGCACTCTGTTCACAACTTTGACATCAGCAATCTGCTCGCCAACACGATGTCATACACGTGATCTGCGGTTGTGAGGCTGGTTGGACGTACTGCCAAATTCTCTAAAACAACGTTGGAGTTGGCTTATGGTAGAGAAATTAACATTGAATTCTCTGGCAACAGCTCTGGTAGGCATTCCTAAAGTCAGCATGCCAATTGCACGATACCTGAACTTGAGACATCTGTGGCATTGTGTTATGTGACAAAACTGCACATTTTAGAGTGGCCTTTTATTGTCCCCAGCACAAGGTGTAGTGGTGCACCTGTGTAATGATTATTCCGTTTAATCAGCTTATTGATATGCCACACCTGTCAGGTGGATGGATTATCTTGGCAAAGGATAAATGATCACTAACCGGAATGTAAACAAATTTGTGCACATAATTTGAGAGAGAAAAAACGTATTGTGCATATGGAACATTTCTGGGACCTTTTATTTCAGCTCATGAAACATGGGAACAACACTTTACATGTCGCGTTTATATTTTTGTTCAGTGCACATGTACAGTTGAAGTCAGAAGTTTACATACACTTAGGTTGGGGTCATTAAAACTCATTTTTCACCCACTCCACAAAATTCTTGTTAACAAACTATAGTTTTGGCAAGTCGGTTAGGACATCTACTTTGTTTACAGACAGATTATTTCACTTATCACTGTATCACAATTCCAGTGGGTCAGAAGTTTACATACACTAAGTTGACTGTGCCTTTAAACAGTTTGGAAAATTCCAGAAAATGATGTCATGGCTTTAGAAGCGTCTGATAGGCTAATTGACATAGTTTGAGTCAATTGGTGGTGTACCTGTGGATGTAGTTCAAGGCCTACCTTCAAACTCAGTGCCTCTTTGCTTGACATCATGGGAAAATCAAAAGAAATCAGCCAAGATCTCAGAAAAAGAATTGTAGACCTCCACAAGTCTGGTTCATCCTTGGGAGCAATTTCCAAACACCTGAAGGTACCAAGTTCATCTGTACAAACATTTGTACGCAAGTATAAACCCCATGGGACCACACAGCCATCATTCCGCTCAGGAAGGAGACGCGTTCTGTCTCCTAGAGATGAACGTACTTTGGTGCGAAAAGTGCAAATCAATCCCAGAACAACAGCAAAGGACCTTGTGAAGATGCTGGAGGAAACAGGTACAAAAGTATCTATATCCACAGTAAAACAAGTCCTATATCGACATAACCTGAAAGGCCGCTCAGCAAGGAAGAAGCCACTGCTCCATAACCACCATAAAAAAGCCAGACTCTGGTTTGCAACTGCACATGGGGACAAATATCGTACTTTTTGGAATAATGTCCTCTGGTCTGATGAAACAAAAATAGAACTGTTTGGCCATAATGACGATCATTATGTTTGGAGGAAAAGGGGGGAGGCTTGCAAGCCGAAGAACACCATCCCAACCGTGAAGCACGGGGGTGGCAGCATCATGTTGTGGGGGTGCTTTGCTGCAGAAGAGACTGGTGCACTTCACAAAATAGATGGCATCATGAGGGAGGAAAATGATGTGGATATATTGAAAGCAACATCTCAAGACGTTAGTCAGGAAGTTAAAGCTTGGTCGCAATTGGGTCTTCCAAATGGACAATGACCCCAAGCATACTTCTTAAGGACAACAAAGTCAAGGTATTGGAGTGGCCATCACAAAGCCCTGACCTCAATCCCATAGAAAATTTGTGGGCAGAACTGAAAAAGCGTGTGCGAGCAAGGAGGCCTACAAACCTGACTCAGTTACACCAGCTCTGTCAAGAGGAATGGGCCAAAATTCACCCAACTTATTGTGGGAAGCTTGTGGAAGGCTAACTGAAATGTTTGACCCAAGTTAAACAATTTAAAGGCAATGCTACCAAATACTAATTGAGTGTATGTAAACTTCTGACCCACTGGGAATGTGATGAAAGAAATAAAAGCTGAAATAAATCATTCTCAACTATTATTCTGACATTTCACATTCTTAAAATAAAGTGGTGATTCTAACTGACCTAAGACAGGGAATTTTTACTAGGATTAAATGTCAGGAATTGTGAAAAACTGAGTTTAAATGTATTTGGCAAAGGTTTATGTAAACTTCTGACTTCAACTGTATGTATTTACTAATGATGTAGTATCCCACTTTATCCTTTTCATTTTTTGCATTTGTTCATAATACAAGTCCACATTCTTTAAATGAATCCCTTCTCCCTGCCTCAGTGAGGAGTTGGAGAATGAGATTTACGGCATCAACTTGGATCCATCACTTCAGTCACAGCCTGCAGTCACTGAACAGCCTGACTCGGGGATCAAACGTCTGTAAGTACTGAGACCCACTAGACCTACGCCAAAACTCCTCAGCCACCCCACTCCATCTCTCTTGATGGTATGTGCTCAGGCCACACACATATAGGTGCACAGCCTATCATTCCCACAATCTCTGACATTTTGAAACAAGTTTGTCACTAACCACGTTTCCATCTAGTTTTTATGCAAGTAAAGTCATCATGACAGCTGTGATGGAAACAGGAATTTTAGGTCATATTTTTTTTATTTAAATGCAGACAAATAATTTGTTTGTTCGACATGGTGGGATCTTTTTGTGTCTGTAAAATTAATTATGCAAGAAATGGCGTTGGAAATGCCTTTATGGTCCTCCCACTACGACTTGAGAAACCAGGCAGTTTATTAGGATACAGATTAAATAAATTAAGATAAACTCCACAGGGTGGTGAAAGTGCAAGGTGATCTTGATGCTCCTTTCCAATAAATATCGAGGTTCTTATTCTGGTGACATGATGATCGATGCTTGACTGCCATTTTTGACAAAAAAAAATGTATTTTTATTTAACCTTTATTTTGACAGGAAAGACATATTGAGACCTAGGTCTATTTTCCAAATGTGCCCTGTATAATACAATATAAAATACACATTAAACACAAAATATATACACTACATGACCAAAAGCACAAAAATGTACAGTTGGCACTATGCACTGGGGCAGGTAGTGTTCTCCTCTCATCGTGAACCTTGATTCATCACTCCAGAGAACACGTTTCCACTGCTCCATAGTTCAATGGTGTCAAGCTTTACACCACTCCAGCCGACACTTGGCATTGCGCATGGTGTTCTTAGGCTTGTGTCCGGCTGCTCGGCCATGGAAACCCATTTCATGAAGCTCCTGACTAAGTTATTTTGCTGATGTTGCTTCCAGAGGCAGTTTGGAACTCGGTAGTGAGTGTTGCAACCGAGGACAGATTATTTTTAAGTGCTACGAGCTTCACTTGTGTGGTTTACCACTTTGCGGCTGAGCCGTTGCTGCTCCTAGACATTTCCACTTCACAATAACAACACTTACAGTTGAGGGCCCGCTCTAGCAGAAATTTGACGAACTGACTTGTTGGAAAGGTGGCATCCTATGACGGTGCCATGTTGAAAATCACTGAGCTCTTTAGTACGGGCCATTTAACTGCAAATGTTTTCCTATGGAGATCGCATGGCTTTGTGCTCGATTTTATACACCTGTCAGCAATGGGTGTGGCTGAAATGGCCGAATCCACTCATTTGAAGGGGTGTCAACATACTTTTGTATATATTGTGTAAATATATACACACACATTAGAATACAAACACACAGTCATGGTAAGCACAAATAAAACAACACAAATCACCCAGAAAAACAGTTCATAAAATATTCTCGCTTTTATCCATAATAATCTCATGTAGACTAGCCTACCTGCACTATATGTGCAAACTGTTGGCTAGAGCACACGTGCCAAGACCATAGTAGCAACATTTTAAATTTAACACAACAGTTTTTGTGACAAAACTATCGGTAGAGTTGAAATTTTGCGATTGAAACATATTGAACTTTAGATTTGTATTCGGTACATGAAAATACACTTATTTTTATCCTCAACAAGTTAGTTTGGTGGAAACACCACTGTTGGGAAAATGTGCATATTGTCTTTATGCGGACTCTAAAATATTCACATTAAAATATTTTGCCAATTGGGTGGAAACCTAGCTGTTAACCAGGTTTTGATCCAACCTTTTTAATGCAAGTAAAGTACATGTTGGATAAACTTCCCAAATCTCGACAAATCAAAATACACTAGACAAGGTGGGATCTTTTTGTGTCGGTAAAATGTATTATGGGAGAAATGTCAGTGGAAACGCTTTAATGCGCAAAAATTGGTATAATAACTATCATATCAAAGTAAACTTGGAGTCAAGCGATGACATGATGTGTGTTCCTCCCACTATGAGCAGTCCGTTTCTTAGGATACAGATTAGTTATTTAAATTATGAACTTCACAGGGTAGTGAAAGTGCAAGGTGATGAGCTTGATGCTCCTTCACAATAAATATTGAGGGTCTTATTCTGGTGACATGATCATCGATGCTTGGCTGCAGTTTGTCAAATAAAAATAATCTTGCTCTTTTATCACCAACAAGTCAATTTGATGGAAATACATCTCTGGTGGGAAAATTATTTTTATGCGGATTTTAGAATATTCGCATGAAAATCTGTCGCCAATTGGATGCAAACCTAACTAATGTTATGTTTCCTGTCATGGTGGTTAAGGCTTGCAGTCAGGGATTTGACCTAGCTTTATATATGTATGTCACTGACCAATATGCTTGCTTGAGCACTAAAACAAATAATGACAATTTAATTTCCACAATGCTTGTTTGGGAATGTTATATTAGTAGAAAGACCAGGACGAAGGGATGAAGTTTCCGCACCCTTCTGTGACATTTTTCAACTATCATAATCATTTCTTGAAGGTCATTTACAAATAATTGTGAAGAGAAGAAAAATGACCAGTCCATAAATAAATGGTTTATTATTTAAGTAGCTTACTTCGTCTAAATGTGGCTTGCCTCCTTTCCCAACCTGGGTGCTGCAAAGAAGTCACTTTGCACAAACTCTGACAACTTTTTTTTTTGCTTATGTCTCTTCATCTTTACTTCTTTGGACAGGATATTCACTGCAGTAATGCCGATGGTAGCAGCAGGGTTGATTGCAGACGATCCAACGTTACAGCCGATCAGACGACTTATGTCCTGTGTATGAACTTTAACATTTATTTTATCTCTTTTTGTGATGTCATTGTTCTTGAGCCAAGCACCGCCACTGTGCCAAAGCCCCTCCACCGCCTGTCATCTCAAATGCAATACTTCCTTGTGATCATGTGTGCAGGATGTGGGAGTATTCTTATTGGCTGATAATGTGTAGATCTTGAACCAGCTCATCATAGAAGATGCCACAATCATTAAAAATGGTCACCTCTTTTGCCAATATACTAATCCAGCAACTCACTATTACAAGTACAAATCCACATATGCATGTTGTCTGAGTTAGGATTGTCTCATAGCATGGATATTCGCTGTTGACAGCTCTTCATTTGTTGAATAAAGTGGAGTGACTAACTATGTTACCCTCTGACAGGGCAAAGCTTATGCACCTCCCCAACCTTTTGTTTAGCACTTTTCCTCATGCATGCTCTCATTCTGCTTTTGTCCTCACTCTGAGAACTCAATGTCACTCACTCACTCTGCATGAATAATCTGAAGTGTAACCACTGTATTTTATTGATCTATTTTAGCAGTAGTATTGTCATGGCTATTTTTTATATTTTTTTGGCATGGTGTAACCTAAATTCTTAATTTCTGTCATTGCACCTATCCAGGTTTAGCATCTTCTCTGGAGAAAAGAGGCGACCAGAGGAAGTGATTTGTGGGAGAGAGATTATTTGCACACAGAGCAGGCTCAGGAGGCACTGAAGCATCCATAACCAGGAACCTACACTGAATGCACAAAACATTAGGAACACCTGCTCTTTCCATGTATAGACTGACCAGGTGAATCCAATTGAAATGTATGATCCCTTATTGATGTCACTTGTTAAATCCACTTCAATCAGTGTAGATGAAGGGGAGGAGACACGTTAAAGAAGGATTTTTAAGCCTCGAGACAATGGAGACATGAATTGTGTATGTGTGCCATTCAGAGGGTGAATGGGCAACACAAAAGATTTAAGTGCCTTAGAACGGGGTATGGTAGTAGGTGCCAGGCGCATTGGTTTGAGTGTGTCAAGAACTGCACCGCTGCTGGGTTTTACCACCCTCAACAGTTTCCCGTGTGATTATCAAGAATGGTCCAACGCCCAAAGAACATCCAGCCAACTTGACAACTGTGGGAAGCACTGGAGTCAACATGGGCAGCATACCTGTGAATGCTTGACACCCTGTAGTCCATGCCCTGATGAATTGAAGCTGTTCAGAGGGCAATAAGGGGTTACAACTCAATATTAGGAAGGTGTTCCTAATGTTTTGTACACTCAGTGTATAATGTCCCATGCTGGTGGTCTCCAAGTAAAAACATGAAGAGCTTCATGCTAAGAGGGATTGTCAGGACAAAGTTGTCTTGTGGGGACAATGGATTCAGGAGAGAATAATGTGCAATCTGAGAGATATTCTGTGCCTTTTGAATTCATATTTAGTTGTGCAGACTATGGTGCTTTATACTAGCAATAAGTATTAGAGTGTAACTTCAGAGATCGCTCACATGTTTATTTGTATCTATTAAAGCAAACTTATACCAAGTCTGATGATGCCTCAAGGTAGACAAAATATATTGAAGGCATTTTGACATGGTTTGATGTGATAACTATCGGTCATATTTAAATTGTATTTATGTAAAGATTTTATTTGGACTATGCTGCACTTGAGTTTCCTAGTGTCTGAATAAAAAGCTGGCATATTGTTGACTATCTGTGATGTGAATATGATCACCTGCCATTTTTCTTATAGATATAAATATGAAATGACACAATGTTTTAATGCCTGTCAGTTCTTGCATTAAAATGTGAGATATTTTGGCCTTGTTCAATTTGATAGTTTTATCCCTGATTTTTCAGGGGCCCCTGCAAACTTTGAGACCCCCAAGGCCCCCCAGGTTGACGGAATGTCAATCAAACTTCGAAATTCAAAGTATAGTGTTGAAAATACCGGGGAAATATCACGTGCTGTTTCACCTGATTAGTGTGTCCCTACTGGATTATGCACATGGCTTCACCTGTCGCCAGGGAACAGGCCATTGCTATTGGCTTATTTGTATGTCACTTATACACTGGATACAGCAAGCAGTGATGCCAATTTAGCAATTTTGTTGCTAGATTTAGCAACTTTTCAGACTACCCTGGCAGCTTTTTTTTCAAACAGCACCTAGCAACAAATTTAGCTACTTTAAAAATGTATTTGGAACTTTTAGCAACTTTTGAAAGGTGACTCAAACGCTAAAATGCATGCATTTTCCCTCTAAATGACACAAAAACGATTTTCTCTGTCACACACTCGGTCACAACACACGTGCCTGGCTGCAAAAGTGCATCGTGAGGACGTCACCAGCAGGCACTCAGCACGCTCGAAGCAATTTCAGCAAATTGCAAATTATTTGTTGGCTGACTGCAGCAGCAGTAGTACGGGTTCGACAAGCCAACCACAATGAATATAGTTGGTCACGAATGTTTGATCTTGAACAGAACTCACAACATCAATCAACATGTCTCAATCAAAATTGTACAGAAAAGAGTGGGTGTCTGTACCTGAACAAATGTGAAATTATATTTTTTGCCGAGATGGCCAGTCTATTTGAGTAACGTTGTTGTGTATTCCCACGTAATGACGCAGTTTACGTAATCACGCAATGACGTCACATTTAGCAACAAATCAACCTGCCTCTAGCAACTTACACTGAAAATTTGTTGGGTCTATCCAGTTAGCCAACTACCGGTAACTTGAAGTGGCTACTGTAGCATGCATGGAACTAAACTTAAAGTTCATAAGTATTTTGTATGTTAAATGTCACAACGCTTGATTTGAGAAATCGGTCCCACCGTTTGAGAAAACAAAAACTTTTGTTGAATTCATTGCGTTTTTGGAGCACGAGCAATGGAAGAGTTGAGCGAGTCTTCACCTGCTTTGGCGTTCGAGAAGGAAGCATTTGAGCTGACTGTGGAAGATGTTTATGACATTTCATACGTGATTGGCAGAGATTTGCTGAAAATAAGTACTACAGGTGAGGAAGTCTCCGATTTGCAATTCAAAATTGTCCGGGTTTTGGAGATGTTTGAAACGTTAGTGAATAAGTATAACCTGTCACTGGAGGAGCTGAAAATGGAACGAGACAACTTGAAGAGTGAGCTGGATAGAATCGTGAGAGAAAGTTCTGCCGGGCAGGAAGCGGTGAGTTTGATCTTTTCAAACCAGGAAACTAACTGGTCAAAATCGATACCTTTTAAATGTTCCATAAAGTCTCTAACTGGACTACGTCTGTCAGGGTATGTTCAAGCATGTTGTAACTTTTCACTGGGTTGCTATACACTACTGTGCAACATACAGTTGTGGACTCCTTTTTTGTTCTACGTTTAGCCCTTTAATCAATATGTTCTCAGCAAACACTAGGACCAAACAAACTGGTGGTGGACCTGAAAGATCCCAATAGACCACGCTTCACAATGCAGGAACTGAAGGAGGTGCTTCAGGAGAGGAACCAGCTCAAGGCCCAGCTACTGGTGGCGCAAGAAGAGTTGCAACTCTACAAGAGGTAGAATACACAACCAGACTTGACCAGTCCCCATGCAACCCGCACCACCTCACCCCAACCCACACAAAAATGTAATGTAGTGCTTTGTATTTGCAGTGGGATGCTGCCACAGGGTGAGCAAGCCATGGTAGAGGTTGACTTAGTATCTCCATCCCCTTCGAAACCTGTTCCTGACACAACAGATGAGACTAAAGAGGAAGCTAACGAAGGAATGACCACCATCAGAAAGCTGTGAGCAATTAGCTTTTTTCACCATTCAACTTTGCATAATCACAGTGAATTGCAAAAAGAGCATGCAGTATGACATGGTTTATTTACACCCTGAAAACAAGTATTTCAGAGAGAACCATAGTATCACACAGGAGACAACCAGGTGGTTTGTTCTCACGGTCTGTCTCTGCCCTCGTAATGACCTGCTTGTGACCGGCTGGCTGTGTGTGTTTGCTGATGCTGTGTGATTGGGAGAATCTGACTTAAGAGGGGGAAAGCGAGAGCTGATACCACTTCAGCAAGCCAGCTCCGCTGCTGTTGTCAGTATTGTTATTGTCGGACTTAACGTGACTCAGTCAAGCCTCAGCTGACACTGCAAATTCACTCAATCCCCCTTCGCCTCCTCTAAGACTAGTAATGTCCAGGGATGTACATTGTGTTGTCCAACTATTTGCAGAGCAAGTTCTCTAAAATAAACATTCTTATTTCTTTTTGTAGGTTTTCATTCAGACGGAAATAAGGACAACCTATGAGAACAAGGACCTAAGGCATTACTAACGATAAACCAAACATTTTTATGCACATGCTTTTTATCAATGCTTTGTAATAGATCAGTTTTCAGTAATGAATTTAAATGTTTTTAACTGGAATAATTTTGGCTTTTGAAACGATGACTCAGTGTTGTCTTTTTATAGATTTAACTGTTGTCATTAATACAGTTATGGGAAAATAACTTTATGCTCATTTAGGTCAAATACCATGGTACAGACCAATGATTTATCCAGTGCATTCAGAAAATATTTAGGCCCCTTATAGCCTTATTCTAAAATTTATTAAATTGTCCCCCCAATCTACACACAATAGCCCATAATGACAAAGCAGGTTTTTAGAAATGTTTGCAAATGTATTAAAATGGAAATATAATTTACATAAGTATTCAGACCCTTTACTCAGTACTTTGTTGAAGCACCTTTGGCAGGGATTACAGCCTCGAGTCTTCCTGGGTATGATGCTACAAGCTTGGCACACCTATATTAGGGGAGTTTCTCCCATTCTTCTCTGCAGATCCTCTCAAGCTGTTAGGTTGAATGGGGAGTGTCGCTGCACAGCTATTTTCAGGTCTCCGGAGATGTTCAAGTCTGGGCTCTGGCTGGGCCACTCAAGGATATTCAAAGACTTGTCCCTAAGCCACTTCTATGTTGTCTTGGCTGTGTGCTTAAGGTTGTTGTCCTGTTGGAAGGTGAACCTTCACCCCAGTCTGAGCGCTTTGCTCCATTCATTTTTCCCTCAATCCGGACTAGTCTCCCAGTCCCTGCCGCTGAAAAACATCCCCACAGCATGATGCTGCCACCACACATCGCTGTAGGGATGGTGCAAGGTTTCCTCCAAACGTGACACTTGGCATTCAGGCCAATGAGTTCAATCTTGGTTTCATCAGACCAGAGAATCTTAAAGTACCTTTTGGCAAACTCCAAGCGGGCCATTGTGTGCCTTTTCTTGAAGAGTGGCTTCTGTCTGAGCGCTCTACCATAAAGGACTGATTGGTGGAGTGCTGCAGAGATGGGAGAACCTTCCAGAAGGACAATCATCTCCACAGAGGAACTCTGAAGCTCTGTCAGAGGGACCGTCATGTTCTTGGTCACCTCCCTGACCAAGGCCCTTGTCCCCCGATTGCGGCGTTCGGCCGGGCGGCCAGCTCTAGGAAGAGTCTTTTGTTCCAAACTTCTTCTATTTAAGAATGGAGGCCACTTTGTTCTTGGGTTTCTTTAATGCTGCAGACATTTTTTTTGGTCCCGTTCCCCAGATCTGTGCCTTGACACAATCCTGTCTCTGAGCTCTACAGACAATCCCTTGACTTCATGGCTTGGTTTTTAGACTCTGACATGCACTGTCAACTGTGGGACCTTTTATATAGACGTGTGTGCCTTTCCAAATCACATCCAAACACTTGAATTTACCACAGGTGGACTCATCAAGGATGATCAATGGAAACAGGATGTACCTGAGCTCAATTTCAAGTCTCATACCAAAGGGTCTGAATACTTATGTAAATAAGGTATGTTTTCTTTTTAAATTAGGAAAAAAATCTGACCTGTTTGCTTTGTCATTATGGGGTATTGTGTGTAGATTGCGAGGAAAAAATTATTTTATACATTTTAGAATAAGGCTGTAGCGTAAAAATGTGGAAAAAGTCAAGGGGTCTAAATATTTTACGAATGCACTTGATGACTGTGTAGAAGCCACCGCGCACCCATCTTGGCAATCCTACACAATTGTAAAAAATGAATTGCCGCACAGTGGTGTCATAATACCCATAAAGTCTAGAGGTCAAACAGGGAAATGGTTCCAATTGTTTTTCCACCATTCATTTTTCTCATAGGGGATTTTAGAAACAGTTAAGGGGTGTGTCATGAAGGCTTACCCTGGCGTGACGTTTGTTAACCATCTAAATTGCTTTCAGGCAAAGTGACTTAAATATATTTTGTACTATTTACTGAATCAAATGCTAATTAGCGTCAAAGTAGACATCATGCAAGACTACAAATCCCTGCAAGCTGCTCCACGTCAACTCTAGTTAACGCCTTTGCTAACAGGTAGTGTAAATTTAACTCCAGACCATTCACAGAATTACCAATTTATTCATTATTACATTTGTCTTCCCTGTGGCTCAGTTGGTAGAGCATGGCGTTTGCAATGCCAGCATGGTATGTGCAACGCCAGGGTTGTGGGTTCGATTCCCACGGGGGGCCAGTACAAAAAAAAAATGCATGTATTCACTACTGTAAGTTGCTCTGGATAAGAGCGTCTGCTAAATGACGTAAATGTAGCTAACGGTTAATCCAGAGATTTTTACTATAATTCGTCAGTCTCATCCATATCATGGCATTTCTAGTTCTTAATGATTAGCAACTAATTAGCGTTTCATTTGTTGGGGGTAAATACAGGCAAATATTTTGATAAATCACCTTGTCTGAGGAGAGATTTACATGGTTAGCAAAATGTCACGCCAGGGTAAGCCTTCATGACACACAGCTCTTCTAAAATCCCCCCATGAGAGAAATGAATGGTGGAAAAACAATTGGATCCATTTCCTGATTTGACCATTAGGTTTAATGGGTATTATAACTCATACTGTGGTACTCTATAGAAATGCATTTGTCCAGGTTAGTTTGGCACATTTATTCTATTAAACACCAATGTATACTTTTAAATTATGAGCTAAACAAAAATAAAGTATTGAGATGACTTACTGTCCCCACAACAAATGTTTTTCCTTAACATTTTAATTGAAATACTGTTGGCTTCAAAACCTCCACAATGGTCAAAATATAGCATTAGCAATCCAGGGTTTATATACATCATTGGTACAGACTCACAACTGTGTCCTCAAACAAAGGAACTGTAACAGTTCCTTTGGACACGTGGTTGAACATTGTGACGATGGAACCCTTCAAAGACCAAAGTTCAAGACAGGTTGCAACAGTAGCCCTAGTAGAGACAAAGACAGGACCTCCAAGGGCTTGATTCCATCTATAGTGCTAAAGAGATGCAATCAACATTAAGGCAAACGCTGCATGTCAGTTCAATATGAAATGGCTTTTTAACTCTGAACTTCAGCAATACTGATGGAATCGAGCCCCACGACCACTATACTGCCCCAGATTCACTATACCTGAATCCCATCAGCATAATCTGCCTCTACCTGGGGGTTGAGTAGCACAGATCATGGTAATGAATCCCTCCCAAAAAGATTTGTGGATTAGATCAATATATAGTCTCTTGTAGCAAATATAAAAGGGTTTGCAAAATTGTCCCGAAATTGCATAATAATTGACATTTTAGGCTCTGAGTGACTGACCATAACTATTTCACGCTAGTTCACACGAGGGCTTTTTTAAAGTCCATTTTATCTTTCAAATAATAGAGCAGCTGTAAAGAAAGCAGTTTAGAATTATGAAGTTACAAATCACTTCATTTGTTGCACATTTTGAAATACACTGACCTACAGGGAGGATGCTGGACTGTTACATGTCTGTGAATATTAATTGGTACATTGTCAAAGGCCAAGCTAGCTTTTCTATTCATTGCAAAATGAGCTTCCATGCTAGCCAGATTGCTGAACAGATTTGTCTGTAGACTTAATTTACTCTCAAAGAGCAACATACTTTGTAAATTGTTAAAAATGTATTAGGATTTCACCCATTGCAAAATACATACATTTTAAATCAAGTATAAGCTGATGTCCCAGAATCCTGGAGAGCATTGACGATCATATGAAAATTGTTGCTTCAACTAGAACCATACCTAGCATTATAAATTAGCACGAATATAAAAAGTGTTTAAAAAATAGCTAATGTTACAAAATATTATTCATCTTCTTGGAAGCACAGGCCTAAAAATGTATAAAAACTACCCCCAAATCCAGCAATAAATTGATATACAGTTTTAAGAAATTGACCCATGTGTCATCTTGAAGGTTGTCTTCAATATTGTTCATTCTGCCACAGTTTTGCCCAAATACATTACTTGAAAGGGCAGATTAAAAATAAACAAAAGGTGCACTTAATTTGTCTCACCTGGAATGCCAAGTTTGCAGTTCAGGGCCAAGGAAATTGTAAAAAAAAAAAGCTTTAATCAAATGCACCTAGTAATTTTCTTGAATACTCTGGTGGTGTAAAAACAGCACATCAGTATTTGAGCCAAGGGTGAGCCGAGATGGATTCCTTGCTGCGGTCACCATGGTCATAAAGCAGCTCTTCCTCTGACTCAATGTCCCTGGAAGCCACCAGTATGAGATGAGGTATTTCATCTATGTCATGGAGTTTGGTCTGGCAGTTGCCAGTTTAACTGTGGTTTAGCAGCCTTCCCAGGCGAGTTGATTCTTTTGTAGCATCCACAATGTAAAGAGGAAATTACAGGTTTTAAAACATCCATGAGCAAGCTGATAACATCTACATTGTGGCAATGCATAAGTCATAGTTAATACAAATTTAAAATGAAGTTTGAGTAGATACCAGTATGTTTTGCTGAGATACTGGAAATAGTACATGTAACAGCCAGTCCTGGGGTCTTGGGCATACAGAGCCCCTCTCTCCTTGGCATCAGTCAAATGCAACAAGTCTCCATGATACTCAATTACAAACTTCCCCTTCTTGAAACATCTGACAGCAAATACTCCTCTTCCCTTCCCCTCTATATGTTTGGCCTATTGGGGTTCAAGTACAGGTCAAATCAAATTCCAGGTTAAATGATCCATTTCAGTACAATGTTACTTTAATTTCTAAACTAACCTGCAGTCCTTCAACTCATTATCAGGTAATCAAGGTGTCTGTGTTCTTCGTACTGTTGGCAGAGTGTGGTGTTTAATGAGTAAATAAACATTATCATCCTAACCAGGATGACGAATATGGCATAATCCAATGCAATCCCCAGAGTGGAAACTGTGGGTTAAAGGGATAGTTCAGGGATAAAGGGCTACTACATTGCTAAAATTCCAAACCATCCACACATTAAATTCTGAGCAAGAACACGTTTTTTTTACTTGTTCTTGCATGGCATGGTTGATCTTCAAGCACAACTCACTCTGGTATTATAAACTGACCTTCAATTCAGCTTTGCTTTTTCTGGAACTCCGTCTAATAGGATAATCTGTGACCTTCCTGTTTTGGGCAGCATTGCTTTCTGCTCTGGATGAAAAGAAAATACAGTATTCCATGGTCAGATGATCTGGTGTTGAAGTGCTGGCTTGATCAAATACTGTGCTTAATTTGAACAAATATTTTACTGACATGTTTGTCAACATTACTTACTTTTTGACTAGCCCCCTTCTCAGTTTTGGGCTTGGTGATATTGCCATCTGGTACAGTTGGGTTGGTGTGATTTTTTTTTAGATCCTCCTCCTGGACATGCAGGGTAGTTGTCTCTCTGGGTACCAGTCTCCCTGAATAGAATAGTGAGGAAAGAAGCACAGTGTACATCAGACTTTGTTGTATAAGCAAAACATACAGCTTCAGGAGGGGAATGCTATGGATGCCTAAATAAACAAACAATTAGTGTCATAAGACATTGGTCAGTGGACATTACTGCCATTCACAGGAAATTATTCTGGGGGGGTCACTTACCTCTGATCTGATTCAAAGGAATTAGAGGTTAAAAAATATATATAATAATATGGAGTGCAAGCATTGCCATGGTCTTATTCAGACCAATATTGTATGATGATGAAAAAGAGCAGGTAGTCCAAGTAACAGATTTTAATTGTCATCATTGGTGGTGGTTCAAAGGACAAATGGTGGGTTACCTTTCCCTTTCTTTTGATGGCTCAGTTTAAAGAGCACATTTCTCAGGCACATTTTCCGCTTGGATGACAGAACTTGAGTAGTCACACAGAGGAGATCTGGGTTTGCTGGGACTCCGAAGACTTTGTATAGTAGGCTGACAATTACCTGCATCCTGCAACAGTAACAGATGCAACATGCACTTGTGGCTGACCATTACATGTATTTTCTTTGTTTTGTTAATGGAATTTTTTACTTTTATTTAACTAGGCAAGTCAGTTAATTAAAACTTCTTCGGGATCGGTGTCCCATCCATGGGACGGTTGAGCTAACGTAGGCTAATGCGATTAGCAAGAGGTTGTAAGTAACAAGAACATTTCCCGGGACATAGACATGGCTGATATTGCCAGAAAGCTTAAATTCATGTTAATTTAACTACACTGTCCAATTTACAGTAGCTATTACAGTGAAATACCATGCTATTGTTTGAGGAGAGTGCACAATTTTGAACAGTTAAATTAGGCACATTTGGGCAGTCTTGGTATAAAATGTAACATAAATGCAATGGTTCATTGGATCTGTCTAAAACTTTGCACATACTCTAACATCTAGTGGCCAAAATCTAAATTGCACCTGGACTGGAATAATACTGTGGCCTTACATTTCAAAGATGTAAAAAAAAAAATACAAAACTGTGGTTGTTTTTTTAACATTTTGTACCAGGTCTATTGTTTTATTCTCCTACATTCCTGTCACATTTCCACAAACTTCAAAGTGTTTCTTTTCAAATGGTACCAAGAATATGCATATCCTTCCTTCCGGGCCTGAGCTACAGGCAGTTAGATTTAGGTATGTCATTTTAGGTGAAAATTGAAGAGGGGCGGATCCTTAAGAACAAATTCTTATTTCCAATGGTGGCCAAACTCTAACAACGCTGGGCCAATTGTGCATAGCCCTATAAGAGTTGTGATACAGCCTGGAATCAAACCAGGGTCTGTAGTGACGCCTCTAGCACTGAGATGCAGTGCTTTAGACCGCTGCGCCACTTGGGAGCCCAACACGAACTTGTATAACTTAACTAAATGAAAAGTATTGATAACCAATTTCCAACACCTTTAATAAGTTACCCCATTCATTTTTGGTTTATTTTCCTTTGTCTTCTTTTAGACCTGAAGGGTTTCCTCAGGACTATTGTTGGTAGTCAGTACTTTTTTTCCCCTATTGAAGGCAAACATGTCAGGAGGTAAGCTTTAATAGCCTACCATATCCACAGTATATCCATCGACGTCTATGATAACTAGCTAGCTGATAGCAATCTGCGTCCCTCATTTGACTAAGGAGTAACGTCGTTGTCAAGTTAACTTTACCTCTAAACAGCCTTGTCTCGACTTTACTACTCATAAGTTTCCCTACTTGCCTTTAGCCATGTCAACACTCCCACAACTAGACAGTATGTGTACAAGTTCGTGTTAAAAGTTTTGCAATGTTCGCGTGTGCTTCGTTGTATTTTGCTAGCGAAACAACTGTATTGCTAAAAACCGAATAGAAACGCCAGAATAACAAGACATGGACTTCCTGTCATTTAAAAAGCTACTGCATCCCTAATTGGTTAAACGCTACTTCTAGTAGAACGTGATTGGCGTGGCGCGAAACATACTTTAGAAGCCCATCGTAAATTCACTCTGGAGTGCAAGAGTGCGCTCTAGGCGTTCGTAAATTCTGAGCGTTGTGACTTCACAACGTCAGTCAAGCGAACTGGCTAGCTACATCCAGAAACATTATGAGAGAACACCCCACTCTGACCATTTTACTCGACCTAGCAGAGCTGGTTAGGCTGTTTGTGTTATCCAGAGCATTGGTGACTAACTGCTGCTGGCAACAATTTAATTACATCTTTTATTCCTTTTATGTATTAATGAAATTGTTGCCAGAAGCACAGTTACAGTACTAACGCTCTAGACAACATAAATTATCAGAGAGGTGTTCTCATTTGTGTCTAGAAGTAACTTACCAGTTAGCTTGGGTGCTTGTCTGCCGTTGTCAGGTCGCTTGGATCACAATCTTATAAGGCGCTGGATTTACAAACGACCCAGACCACACTGACCAACTGGAGGCAATTTGCGAACGCACCCTTAGGATATCCTGAGAAGGTATTTCATTTGAGTTGTCTGCCCTTGATGTGATAACAAAAAAAATAGATTTTGTGCAATGCAAATCTATGCGGAATCTCAGTAAGCAACATGTTTTCATTCTGTGTGTGTATACATTGTAATGAAACGGTAGGGAGCAGGCCTCGGACCCTCGACCTTCTAGCCCGAAGTCCAGCGCGCTATTGACTGTGCCGCAAAAGCATGCTCAAGAGGCAGAGTCGATATCCGTGCTTATAAACCCAGGGTCGTTACACTACTCCCTCCTTTCAAAGAGCGCGTCCTCGCGACTCCGTCTTATAGGACCACGCTCACTGGCCAAGCACACGCAAGGTCCAATCACTTGACACCAATGTAATGAAACGGCAGGTAGTAGGCCTTGACCCCGAAGTCCAGTGCGCTATCGCCTGTGCTTCAAAAGCGCTTATAAACCCAGGATTGTTACTATATATAACTCAGCAAAAAATAAACGTCCTCACTGTCAACTGCATTTATTTTCAGAACCCTGTCTTTCAGAGATAATACAGATCTTCATTGTGAAGGGTTTAAACACTTAACAACCGTTCCACAGGTACATGTTCATTAAGACACTAACAGGTTAGACGGTAGGCAATTAAGGTCACAGTTATGAAAACTTAGGACACTAAAGAGGCCTTTATACTGACTCTGAAAAACACCAAAAGAAGGATGCCCAGGGTCCCTGCTCATCTGGGTGAACGTGTCTTAGGTATGTTGCAAGGAGGCATGAGGACTGCAGATGTGGTTAGGGCAATAAATTGCAATGTCTGTACTGTGAGACGCCTAAGACAGCGCTACAGGGAGACAGGAGGGACTGCTGATCATCCTCGCAGTGGCAGACCACGTGTAACACCTGCACAGGATCGGTACATCTGACCATCACACCTGCGGGACAGGTACAGGATGGCAACAACTGCCCGAGTTACACCAGGAATGCACAATCCCTCCGTGAGTGCTCAGACGGTGCGCAATAGGCTGAGAGAGGCTGGACTGAGGGCTTGTAGGCCTGTTGTAAAGCAGGTCCTCACCAGACATCACCGACAACAACGTCTCCTATGGGCACAAACCCACTGTCACTGGTGATCCTAACTGACCTAAAACAGGGAATTTTTACTGGGATTAAATGTCAGGAATTGTGAAAAACTGAGTTTAAATGTATTTGGCTAAGGTGTATGTAACCTTCTGACTTCATATATACCCATATGTGTGTGTAAATATATATGGGGTGTGTGTGTGTGTGTGTGTGTGTGTGTGTGTATATATATTGATTGTCACAGGCCAGCTCATAGCAAAAATGAGGGGACACGAACAACAGGTATAGGCCAATCAAAACGGTTCTTTATTATAAACCAAAAACGATTAACTTTAAAGAAAAAGGAATGAGGTGTGGAAATGTCATAATGTAGGGTGTATGTAAAGTGCAGGGATGCATGAATCTGTGTGTGAATATGACTGAGTGGAAACTACGTAAAACTACAAAGGAACAAACAAAACAGGATCATACCTGGAGGAGCAGAGAGAGAGAGAGAGAGAGAGAGAGAGAGAGGAGTGGTTAGTGAAGCAGTTTAAATACCCTGAGCCCAGGTGGCTCCAATCACTAACGACCCTCCTCTGCCTGCAGGAGGAACCGCCCCTGCACTGCAGAGGGGCCGTGACACCCCCCTCCTTAAAATGAGGGTCCCACCCTCAACGCAACATATTTAAAACAATCCAAAGTTGTCCCCCACCAAACAAACAAAAAAACGGATACCAGTCCCGGCTCCTAACAGTAGCCCTGTGTCCCCTAGCTGACTGTCCACCATTCAAACTCAGCAGCCCTGGTACCTGGGGAGCAATTTAAGAGGAAAGAGGCGCAGACAGCCCGCAGGGGTCAGCAGAGAGAAAATACAAACTAGGTTAAAGGAGCACGGGACAGAGCATCAGCAATGATATTATCCTTACCACTAATGTGTCTAATATCCAGGTTGAATGGTTGCAAGAACAAAGCCCAACGCATCAGGCGCTGGTTGGGATTTTGCAGGGACTTCAGAAAAATAAGTGGGTTGTGGTCAGTGAACACAGTTAACCTCCCTGGGCAAGGTGGGATGAATTCGTCCCACCTACGTAACAGCCACTTTAAGCCTGTGGCGCGATTTTCAAAACCTTAAAAATCCTATTACTTCAATTTCTCAAACATATGACTATTTTACAGCTATTTAAAGACAAGACTCTCGTTAATCTAACCACACTGTCCGATTTCAAAAAGGCTTTACAACAAAAGCAAAACATTAGATTATGTCAGCAGAGTACCAAGCCAGAAATAATCAGACACCCATTTTTCAAGCCAGCATATAATGTCACCAAAACCCAGAAGACAGCTAAATGCAGCACTCACCTTTGATGATCTTCATCAGATGACAACCCTAGGACATTATGTTATACAATACATGCATGTTTTGTTCAATCAAGTTCATATTTATATCAAAAAACAGCTTTTTACATTAGCATGTGACGTTCAGAACTAGCATACCCCCCGCAAACTTCCGGGGAATTCGCTAACATTTTACTAAATTACGATAAACGTTCACAAAAAGCATAACAATTATTTTAAGAATTATAGATACAGAACTCCTTTGTGCAATCGAGGTGTCCGATTTTAAAATAGCTTTTCGGTGAAAGCACATTTTGCAATATTCTGAGTACATAGCCCAGCCATCACGGCTAGCTATTTAGACACCCACCAAGTTTAGCACTCACCATAATCATATTTACTATTATAAAAGTTTGATTACCTTTGGTGTTCTTCGTCAGAATGCACTCCCAGGACTGCTACTTCAATAACAAATGTTAGTTTGGTTCAAAATAATCCATCGTTATATCCAAATAGCGGCGTTTTGTTCGTGCGTTCAAGACACTATCCGAAGTGTAAATAAGGGTCACGAGCATGGCGCATTTCATGACAAAAGATTTCTAAATATTCCATTACCGTACTTCGAAGCATGTCAACCGCTGTTTAAAATCAATTTTTATGCAATTTTTCTCGTAAAAAATCGATAATATTCCGACCGGGAATCTGCGTTTAGGTAAACAGACGAAAGAAAACAAAGCATGGGGTCGACTCGGGCACGCGCCTGAGTCTCACAGTACTATAACCAGCCACTATCCAAACGCGCTACTTTTTTTCAGCCAGAGCCTGCAAAGCCACAATTCAGCTTTTTGCCGCCTTCTGAGAGCCCATGGGAGCCGTAGGAAGTGTCACATAACAGCAGAGATCCCCTGTAATGGATAGAGATAATCAAGAAGGGCAAGAAATTGTCAGACAGGGCACTTCCTGCATGGAATCTTCTCAGGTTTTGGCCTGCCAAATCAGTTCTGTTATACTCACAGACACCATTCAAACAGTTTTAGAAACTTTGGAGTGTTTTCTATCCAAAGCTAATAATTATATGCATATTCTAGTTTCTGGGCAGGAGTAATAATCAGATTAAATCGGGTACGTTTTTTATCCGGCTGTGAAAATACTGCCCCCTAGCCATAACAGGTTAAAGAAGGATTTTTAAGCCTTGAGACAATTGAGACATGGATTGTGTGTGATTCAGAGGGTGAATGGGCAAGACAAAATATTTAAGTGCCTTTGAACAGGGTATGGTAGTAGGTGCCAGGCGCACCGGTTTGAGTGTGTCAAGAACTACAACGTTCCTGGGTTTTTCACGCTTGTCTCAAGGATGGTCCACCACCCAAAGAACATCCAGCCAACTTGACACAACTGTGGGAAGCATTGGAGTCAACATGGACCAGCATTCCTGTGGAACGCTTTCGACACCATGCCCCGATGAATTGAGGCTATTCTGAGGGAAAAAAGGGGTGCAACTCAATATTAGGAAGGTGTTCCTAATATGAAATATACACTCAGTGTATATTTATATTCCAGACTCTGATATTGCTCATTCTAATATTTCTCAATTGTTTTCTTTTTATTTTTGGGATTTGCGTGTATTGTTTGTATCATTAGGTATTACTGCACTGCTGGAGCTAGGAACATAAGCATTTTGCTACACCCGACCAATAAAATTGTATTTGATAAAGCAAGATGAAGGTTCACTTACTGTTAGCTGTTTTACCATAGATTCACAGTTTTTTTTGCCATAACAGTGTTGTCTCTTGTGTTTCATAACCATGTTATTATAACAATTCAATAATGATGAGACGGAAGACAGGAATCAGTTCAACCATTTATCTAGAACGTGCTCCGTCTACAACACATACAACCCCATGATGCTCTGCGGCACAACCCCAATACAACTTCAAGACAATGTTTTTATTTTTATTCCCTCTCGAGTTTCCATTAGCTTATGAACTGTCGCTGTAGTTCAGGTAAATGTGCAATGCAAAATACCTCTGTGGGAACCTGTTAAAGGCGCACAACAAGTATATATTTTGTATTGTTAGAATTTGTTCTCTGTGATATGAACGTTCCAAAGGTTTCCAAAAGTGTATCACAAGCAGGGATTATTCATGTTTCTAAACATTTAAACAGAGCATCAGGACTGTAGTACACATTGCCCCAGCAGTGGTCCATATGTTTCACTGAAAACAATAGGGAAGGCTGTATGCCTCCTTGGGTTCTCGCGATCTAGTACTTGCCGTGTGAAATCTACTATGTACCATTGGGTTCTGTAAAGTTAAAATTTGACGGACTCAAGAACTTGTGTGTTTTTATCTTTTCTTTTTCATTTGAAGGTATCATTCACGCCAGGGGGCTTATAATGTGAATGCTTGGCAGAAACCGAGAGAAATGCAAGGCTCTAACAGGCAAGGTGAAAACAAAGTTACTAGATTGAATTGGACCAATTCTCCAGACTGAAGATCAAAGACTCAAAAGACAAAGCCCTTTGATTTTATTGGTCCAATAAAAGTATTGAGTAAATTTGATTAGTGTAACGTTAGCTAGCTACATAGTTGTCTTTGTATCAAAGATAAAGGTAAACACAGCCACTGCTAGCTAGCCAATTCTACCAGCTAGCAGTACTGTATCATTTTTAGTCAATAAGATTTTTGCAACGTAAGCTTTCGAGTTGTGTAGTCCACTTGTGTAGCTAGCAGGACTGACTTTGTGTTAGCTAGCCAACGTTTAATTAGTTCTGCGTTATGAAAGGAACTAGACACAGACACGAATGATCCATTGGTAGTTTGTTGTAACCAAGTATTGGTGCTAACCGTGTGTTATTGGATGCTAGCATGCTAGTTAGCTACGGCGTCATAAGACACGGTGCACTGGGTGGGTTTCACGGAAGAATACTGTACCAAGTTATCTAGCTGAATAAACAAAGTTTGAGCCTATTCCAGGAAACATTGAACCACTGTAGTTTACATCAATTATAATTTCTAAGTGGAAGTTGGAATAGTTATATTTGAGTGTTTCAGCGAATGGTTAGTGAGGGAGGCCCTGCTCTCTCGCTTCCCCAGATGTTTAGTTAATTTTCTTTCCAATCTCCTTTGCATTAGCGTAGCCTCTCCTGTAGCCTGTCAATTATGTGTCTGTCTATCCCTGTTCTCTCCTCTCTGCACAGGCCACACAAACGCTTCACACCGCATGGCCGCTGCCACTCTAACCTGGTGGTCCCAGCGCGCACGACCCACGTGGAGTTCCAGGTCTCCGGCAGCCTCTGGAACTGCCGGTCTGCGGCCAACACGGCAGAGTTCATCTCAGCCTATGCTACCCTCCAGTCCCTCGACTTCTTGGCGCTGACGGAAACATGGATTACCACAGAAAACACTGCTAATCCTACTGCTCTCCTCATCTGACCACGTGTTCTCGCATACCCCGAGAGCATCTGGTCAGCGGGGTGGCGGGACTGGAATCCTCATCTCTCCCAAGTGGACATTCTCTCTTTCTCCCCTAACCCATCTGTCTATCTCCTCCTTTGAATTCCATGCTGTCACAATCACTAGCCCATTCAAGCTTAACATCCTTATCATTTATCGCCCTCCAGGTTCCCTTGGAGAGTTCATCAATGAGCTTGACGCCTTGATAAGTTCCTTTCCTGAGGATGGCTCACCCCTCACAATTCTGGGTGACTTTAACCTCCCTACGTCTACCTTTGACTCATTCCTCTCTGCCTCCTTTCCATTCCTCTCCTCTTTTGGCCTCACCCTCTCACCGTCCCCCCTACTCACAAGGCAGGCAATACGCTTGACCTCATCTTTACTAGATGCTGTTCTTCTACCAATCTCACTGCAACTCCCCTCCAAGTCTCCGACCACTACCTTGTATCCTTTTCCCTCTCGCTCTCCTCCAACACTACTCACTCTGCCCCTACTCAGATGGTATTGCGCTGTCGCAACCTTCGCTCTCTCTCTCCTGCTACTCTCTCCTCTTTCATCCTATCATCTCTTCCCTCTGCTCAATCCTGCTCAATCCTTCTCCAACCAATCTCCTGATTCTGCCTCCTCAACCCTCCTCTCCTCCCTTTCTGCATCCTTTGACTCTCTATGTCCCCTATCCTCCAGGCCGGCTCGGTCCTCCCCTCCTGCTCCGTGGCTTGACGACTCATTGCGAGCTCACAGAACAGGGCTCCAGGCAGCCGAGCGGAAATGAAGGAAAACTAGCCTCCCTTCGGACCTGGCATCTTTTCACTCCCTCCTCTCCACATTTTCTTCCTCTGTTTCTGCTGCTAAAGCCACTTTCTACCACTCTAAATTCCAAGCATCTGCCTCTAACACTAGGAAGCTCTTTGCCACCTTCTCCTCCCTCCTGAATCCTCCTCCCCCTCCTCGGACGACTTTGTCAACCATTTTGAAAAAAAGGTTGATGACATCCAATCCTCGTTTGTTAAGTCAAACGACACCGCTGGTCCTGCTCACATTGCCCTACCCTATGCTTTGACCTCTTTCTCCCCTCGCTCTCCAGATGAAATCTTGTGACTTGTGACGGCCGGCCGCCCAACAACCTGCCCGCTTGACCCTATTCCCTCCTCTCTTCTCCAGACCATTTTCGGAGACCTTCTCCCTTACCTCACCTCGCTCATCAACTCATCCTTGACCGCTGGCTACGTCCCTTCCGTCTTCAAGAGAGCGAGAGTTGCACCCCTTCTCAAAAAACCTACACTCGATCCCTCCGATGTCAACAACTACAGACCAGTATCCCTTCTTTCTTTCCTCTCCAAAACTCTTGAGCGTGCCGTCCTTGGCCAGCTCTCTTGCTATCTCTCTCAGAATTACCTTCTTGATCCAAATCAGTCAGGTTTCAAGACTGGTCATTCAACTGAGACTGCTCTTCTCTGTGTCACGGAGGCTCTCCGCACTGCTAAAGCTAACTCTCTCTCCTCTGCTCTCATCCTTCTAGACTTATCTGCTGCCTTTGATACTGTGAACCATCAGATCCTCCTCTCCACCCTCTCCCAGTTAGGCATCTCCGGCGCGGCTCACTCTTGGATTGCGTCCTACCTGACAGGTCGCTCCTACCAGGTGGCGTGGCGAGAATCCGTCTCCGCACCACGTGCTCTCACCACTGGTGTCCCCCAGGGCTCAGTTCTAGGCCCTCTCCTATTCTCGCTATACACCAAGTCACTTGGCTCTGTCATATCCTCACATGGTCTCTCCTATCATTGCTACGCAGACGCTACAAGACCATGGTGCTTGCCTACGGAGCTGTGAGGGGAACGGCACCTCCGTACCTTCAGGCTCTGATCAGTCCCTACACCCAAAGAAGGGCACTGCATTCATCCACTTCTGGCCTGCTCGCCTCCCTACCTCTGCGGAAGCACAGTTCCCGCTCAGCCCAGTCAAAACTGTTTGCTGCTCTGGCACCCCAATGGTGGAACAAGCTCCCTCACGACGCCAGGACAGCGGAGACAATCACCACCTTCCGGAGACACCTGAAACCCCACCTCTTTAAGGAATACCTGGGATAGGATTAAGTAATCCTTCTAACCCCCCCCTACCCTCCCCCCCAAAAGAGATATAGATGTACTATTGTAAAGTGGTTGTTCCACTGGATATCATAAGGTGAATGCACCAAGTCGCTCTGGATAAGAGCGTCTGCTAAATTACGCAAATGTAAAACATCATTGTTTCTTAAAACTGAGGTGGCACGTTGGGCTTCAACAAAAAAGTTACCCATGACATGTACTTGACAGGAATGTCCTGGTTTTATGTGTTCCCATTGTCTAAAAATACATTGTATGTAGCAAAGCCCCTATCATTTAGAGAAACTCACATGGATTTTATAACGGGCATTTTGACAATGGAGGAGTACTAGCTAGTATCTTTTAACATATTTAAGCATGAGTGACAGCAAAAGGGATAGTGCCAAACACACTGTGATAAACACACCACATTATGAATGGACCATTGTAATAAAGCCATTGTTTGTGTCTTTGTATTTATTACCCAGTGTAATAAAACTTAATTTCATTACAACTACAGAAAATACTGACAATCCTGTATCTTAGACAGATTGATAACAATTTAATTGATTTCAATAGGTGTTCTTTATTTACAATACAGATCACGATCAGGTAGGACATATTTGTTGATCAGACAACATTTTATGTTCATGCATACTTTTCATCCCCTGTCATCCCCTGGTTTGTAGTCTGTCATCAGTGCCTCTTTGAAAAGTCTCTTCTTCTCCAAATTCTCGTTTGCCTTTTTCCTCTTGTCTTGTTTCCTCTGTATAGACTCCTTCTTATTCTTCAGAATGTCGCTCTCTTCTCCCTTGTAGGTGACCTCAAGCTTCTCCCTCATTATCTGCCGAGCTCTTTTGCGGTTTGTTTCCACCGATCTGGTTTGATGGCACTAAATTACGAGAGAGGAGTTAGCAATAAAAATGTACAGATTACGGTACCTCCTAAACAGGTGTCGAGGGCAAGGGAGCACCTCAGTTTTTTTTATTTGAGAATACACAGAAAATGTATTCTGATCAATTCTAAATAAATTATTTAATTACCACAAATTCCATGAAAAACAATAAAATGACAATCCAAATAATTTTGTAGTCTACAGCAGCCTAGTGGCAGGTAAATGGTAGCTTCTTCCCTGTCTTCTCTCTGGCGGTGGTGAGAATGATGAACTGTAGACTACATGTGTGCACTGCGGAGGCCCATTGGAGGCTTGACAACTTTGGCCAATAAGATTTTTTTTTATTTAATTCAGCTGTATCTGCCTTGATGTTCATAAATCTCCACCAACCCTCTCTTGCGCAGTGGAATTCAGAATGATGTGACCACTTGGTTACGGTGACACCGTTCTGCCGGGGACACCCAAAACAGAGTGGCCACTGCAAAGCCCAAAAGCCTGACCCCCCTCTGGAAGTTGCTGTAGCCCTGCTTGGGATATTTAGCCTATATTGACTATGTCAGGGTGGGAAATTGGAAATGTGAATTTTGGACAAATTGGAGGTAATAATGCATTTAAGTTATAGTTTATTGAGATGCATGAATACACTACATCAAAAGCTTGATTTTATGATTGTTTTAAAACAAATTCCCTTCAATTCTACCTAGTAATGATATACAGTATCTCACAAAAGTGAGTACACCCCTCACATTTTTGTAATTATTTGAGTATATCTTTTCATGTGACAACACTGAAGAAATGACACTTTGCTACAATGTAAAGTAGTGAGTGTACAGCTTGTATAACACTGTAAATGTGCTGTCCCCTCAAAATAACACAACACACAGCCATTAATGTCTAAACCGCTGGCAACAAAAGTGAGTACACCCCTTATTTTGACGGGACAGCAAATTTACACTGTTATACAAGCTGTACACTCACTACTTTACATTGTAGCAAAGTGTCATTTCTTCAGTGTTGTCACATGAACAGATATTCTCATATTTACAAAAATGTGAGGGGTGTACTCACTTTTGTGAGATACTGTATGTTCACTTCTTGGTCAGTTGAGTTGATGATTAAATCTATGCAAATACATTCTATGAATTGATAGTTCGTCTGTTTTATTTTATTCTGTAATAGGGTATATTGAAAACAAGTGTTCAAGCTAATTAAATCAACGTTTATTTAGCTGTCCTTTAAGGACCCGAAGGGCGCTCCAATAGTTCAAAATAACTTTTGCCTACACCTAATAGTCCAACTCATCAATTATTACATTCTTATTACAAATAGAAGATTATCACTTCTCACAATGGTTCTCGTTTTGTTGTTAGATCAATGTCTCACAAGATCACAATCTCTTAATTTGTATTTTACATAAATAACAGAACCGACTATAACGTTAGGTACACGTTGCTCCAACGTGTACCTAACTATAAACATCAATGCCTTTCTTAAAATCAATACACAGAAGTATATATTTTTAAACCTGCATATTTAGCTAAAAGAAATCCAGGTTAGCAGGCAATATTAACCAGGTGAAATTGTGTAACTTCACTTGCGTTCGCTGCACGCAGAATCAGGGTAAATGCAACAGTCTGGGCCGCCTGGCTCGTTGCGAACTAATTTGCCAGAATTTTACGTAATTATGACATAACATTGAAGGTTGTGCAATGTAACAGGAATATTTAGACTTAGGGATGCCACCCGTTAGATAAAATACGGAATGGTTCCATATTTCACTGAAAGGAAAAACGTTTTGTTTTCGAGATGATAGTTTCCGGATTCGACCATATTAATGACCCAAGGCTCGTATTTCTGTGTGTTTATTATATTATAATTACGTCTATGATTTGATAGAGCAGTCTGACTGAGTGGTGGTAGGCACCAGCAGGCTCGTAAGCATTCATTCAAACAGCACTTTCGTGCGTTTTGCCAGCATGTCACGTCCTGACCAGTGTAAGAGGTAATTTGCCATAGTAGAGTGGTCAGGGCGTGACAGGTGGTTGTTCTGGGTGGTTTGGGGGTTTTCTGTTTCTAGGTGGGATTGTTCTAGATGTCTATTTCTATGTGTTGGTTTCCATGTTTTGGCCAGGTATGGTTTCCAATCAGAGGCAGGTATCTTTCGTTGTCTCTGATTGGAAGCCATACTTAGGCAGCCTGTTTTCATTTGGGGTTTGTGGGTAGTTGTTTCCGTTTAGTCTAGTGTACCTGACGGGACTGTTGTTGGTCATTTTGTTGTTTTGTTGTTAAAGTGTATTTATTAAAGACAAAGAATGAGCACTATACACGCTGCGCCTTGGTCTCCATTCAACGACCCCTATGACACAGCAGCTCTTCGCTGTGCTTCAAGCATTGCGCTGTTTATGACTTCAAGCCTATCAACTCCCAAGATTAGGCTGGTGTAACCGATGTGAAATGGCTAGCTAGTTAGCGGGGTGCGTGCTAATAGCGTTTCAAACGTCACTCGCTCTGAGACTTGGGAGTGGTTGTTCCCCTTGCTCTGCATGGGTAACGCTGCTTCGAGGGTAGCTGTTGTTGATGTGTTCCTGGTTCGAGCCCAGGTAGGAGCGAGGAGAGGGACGGAAGCTATACTGTTACACTGGCAATACTAAAGTGCCTATAAGAACATCCAATAGTCAAAGGTATATGATATACAAATCGTATAGAGAGCAATAGTCCAATAATAACTACAACCTAAAACTTCTTACCTGGGAGTATTGAAGACTCATGTTAAAAGGAACCACCAGCTTTCATATGTTCTCATGTTCTGAGCAAGGAACTTAAACGTTAGCTTTCTTACATGGCACATATTGCACTTTTACTTTCTTCTCCAACACTTTGTTTTGGATTATTTATACCAAACATGTTTCATTATTTATTTGAGGCTAAATTGATTTTATTGATGTATTATATTAAGTTAAAATAAGTGTTCATTCAGTATTGTTGAAATTGTCATTATTACAAGTAAATAAAAACATTTTTGGGGGGGGAAAATAATAATAATAAAAAAAAGTTAAAAAAAAGACAATATGTGTGGGCATGGCAGACGTTGCAATTGGAGGATGCATTTTATGCATATTCTATAACAGGGCTCTCAAACCCTATTCCAGGAGAGCTATCCTGTAGGTTTTCATGTCAACCCTAATCTAGCACAGCTGATTCTAATAATTACCTGGTTTATAAAATGAATCAGGTTAGTTAAAACTGGGGTTGGAGTGAAAACATACAAGACGGTAGTGCTCCAGGAACGGAGTTGGAGAGCCCTGTAATGATAGGTTATTCAATAGGCTACATCTCTCCATACAAACTTTGATTGAGGAAATTATGACGTAATTTACATTTTTTGCGCTCCTTTACCTAAAAAATTATCACTACACCACTGCTCCTAAATGGGGCACCTTACCTACCTATATGGGGGACCTAACATCATATGCCTATGGCAGTATGGCTCAGGAAGGATAGCCTATCTAAAAGTTTATGTATTTCGTGTTGTCCATGTGTAATATTGGTTGTCTTATGGTCATCATGAACTAAAAAGGCTTAATGTAATATGTTAGATAGTCACCTTAACGACAATGCCAGTTGGGATGTGCCTGAGTACCACACAGTTGCTGGTTTTGTTGGTCGCCTGACCACCAGGTCCAGACCCTCTTACAAACTGCTCGTCCAGCTCGTCTTCATTTAGGACAGGGAGATCAATGTAATCTTTCTTACCGTTGCTCTGAACATGTGCCAAGCTAACCGGTGGCACAGTAAAAAGTGGAGGTCGTCCTGAGGTTCCCCATGTTACCTTCCCAGTCACTTGAAAGATCAGGTTAACGAATAATCTTGACATTACCCTTCCGAATTACGTGAGAGCGCTCAGTTTGCATTTACACTAAAAGTGATATCTCTCTTTACAGTGTTCCAATAATGCAGCGGACAAATTTAGGCGAAAATATGATTGTTTTCACGTGTAAATACAAAAGAAACAATCACTTCCTTTTCAGCCTCAGCAAATCAAGTTCACCGTTTACTTTTTCTTCCCTCCTGGATTGGTGGCTATGAACCAACAGTGGCACACTATCGCCACCACATGGACTGAAGTATAAGGAGGACCAACACCTCAGTGAAGGCTATCATAGCTGTCTGACATGATTTCCTTTTACGAGTACCTTTTAATGTATTCTAGAGCATAATCAAATGGTAAAAAGGATCTAATTGGGAAAACAGACAACACCCTCCATATGCAACAATTTCTTTACCTTTTCACGATCAAATGTTGGTCTGTGGAAGTAGATTTATCAGTGCCTTCAGAAAGTATTCCCCTTGACATTACCACATTTTGTTGTTTTACACCCTGAATTTAAATTTAATTGGGATTTTATACCCCATAATGTCAAAGTGGATTTTTTTTATTCAACATTTTTACAAATTATTTAAAAAGAAAAGCTTAAATTACTTGAGTCAGTAATTATTCAATACCTTTGTTATGGCAAGCCTAAATAAGTTCAGGAGTAAAAATGTGCTTAACAAGTCACATAAGTTGCATGGACTCACTCTGTGTGCAATAATAGTGTTTAACATTGAATATCCCTTTGAGCATGGTGAAGTTATTAATTACACTTTGGATGGTGTATCAATACACCCAGTCACTACAAAGATACAGGCATCCTTCATAACTCAGCTGCCGGAGAGGAAGGAAACCGCTCAGGGATTTCACCTTGAGGCCAATGGTGACTTTAAAAAAGTTAGATGTTAATGGCTGTGATGGGAGAAAACTGAGGATGGATCAACATTGTAGTTACTCCACAATACTAACCTAATTGACAGAGTGAAAAGAAGGAAGCCTGTACAGAACAAAAACATTCCAAAACATGCATCCTGTTTGCAATAAGGCACTAAAGTAAAACTGCAAAAAATGTGGCAAAGAAATTATCTTTGTGTCCTGAATACAAAGTTATGTTTGTGTAACCGATGTGAAATGGCTAGCTAGTTAGCGGTGGTGCGCGCTAATAGCGTTTCAATTGGTGACGTCACTCGCTCTGAGACCTTGAAGTAGTTGTTCCCCTTGCTCTGGGGCCGTGGCTTTTGTGGTGCGATGGGTAACGATGCTTCGAGGGTGGCTGTTGTCTGTGTGCAGAGGGTCCCTAGTTCAAGCCCAGGTAGGGGCGAGGAGAGGGACGGAAGCAAAACTGTTTCATTTGGGGCATATCCAACACAACACATCACTGAGTACCACTCTTCATATTTTCAAGCATGGTGGTGGCTGCATCATTACAGTTACATTTACATTTAAGTCATTTAGCAGACGCTCTTATCCAGAGCGACTTACAAATTGATGCATTCACCTTATGATATCCAGTGGAACAACCACTTTACAATAATGCATCTAAATTTTTTAAGGGTGTGGGGGGGGGGGGGGGTTAGAAGGATTACTTTATCCTATCCTAGGTATTCCTTAAAGAGGTGGGGTTTCAGGTGTCTCCGGAAGGTGGTGATTGACTCCGCTGTCCTGGCGTCGTGAGGGAGCTTGTTCCACCATTGGGGTGCCAGAGCAGCGAACAGTTTTGACTGGGCTGAGCGGGAACTGTGCTTCCTCAGAGGTAGGGAGGCGAGCAGGCCAGAGGTGGATGAACGCAGTGCCCTTGTTTGGGTGTAGGGCCTGATCAGAGCCTGAAGGTATGGAGGTGCCGTTCCCCTCACAGCTCCGTAGGCAAGCACCATGGTCTTGTAGCGGATGCGAGCTTCAACTGGAAGCCAGTGGAGAGAGCGGAGGAGCGGGGTGACGTGAGAGAACTTGGGAAGGTTGAACACCAGACGGGCTGCGGCGTTCTGGATAAGTTGTAGGGGTTTAATGGCACAGGCAGGGAGCCCAGCCAACAGCGAGTTGCAGTAATCCAGACGGGAGATGACAAGTGCCTGGATTAGGACCTGCGCCGCTTCCTGTGTGAGGCAGGGTCGTACTCTGCGAATGTTGTAGAGCATGAACCTACAGGATCGGGTCACCGCCTTGATGTTAGTGGAGAACGACAGGGTGTTGTCCAGGGTCACGCCAAGGCTCTTAGCACTCTGGGAGGAGGACACAAGGGAGTTGTCAACCGTGATGGCAAGATCATGGAACGGGCAGTCCTTCCCCGGGAGGAAGAGCAGCTCCGTCTTGCCGAGGTTCAGCTTGAGGTGGTGATCCGTCATCCACACTGATATGTCACCCAGACATGCAGAGATGCGATTCGCCACCTGGTTATCAGAAGGGGGAAAGGAGAAGATTAATTGTGTGTCGTCTGCATAGCAATGATAGGAGAGACCATGTGAGGATATGACAGAGCCAAGTGACTTGGTGTATAGCGAGAATAGGAGAGGGCCTAGAACAGAGCCCTGGGGGACACCAGTGGTGAGAGCACGTGGTGCGGAGACAGATTCTCGCCACGCCACCTGGTAGGAGCGACCTGTCAGGTAGGACGCAATCCAAGCGTGGGCCGCGCCGGAGATGCCCAACTGGGAGAGGGTGGAGAGGAGGATCTGATGGTTCACAGTATCAAAGGCAGCCGATAGGTCTAGAAGGATGAGAGCAGAGGAGAGAGAGTTAGCTTTAGCAGTGCGGAGCGCCTCCGTGACACAGAGAAGAGCAGTCTCAGTTGAATGACTAGTCTTGAAACCTGACTGATTTGGATCAAGAAGGTCATTCTGAGAGAGATAGCAGGAGAGCTGGCCAAGGACGGCACGTTCAAGAGTTTTGGAGAGAAAAGAAAAAAGGGATACTGGTCTGTAGTTGTTGACATCGGAAGGATCGAGCGTAGGTTTTTTCAGAAGGGGTGCATCTCTCGCTCTCTTGAAGACAGAAGGGACGTAGCCAGCGGTCAAGGATGAGTTGATGAGCGAGGTGAGGTAAGGGAGAAGGTCTCCGGAAATGGTCTGGAGAAGAGAGGAGGGGATAGGGTCAAGCGGGCAGGTTGTTGGGCGGCCGGCCGTCACAAGACGCGAGATTTCATCTGGAGAGAGAGGGGAGAAAGAGGTCAAAGCACAGGGTAGGGCAGTGTGAGCAGGACCAGCGGTGTCGTTTGACTTAGCAAACGAGGATCGGATGTCGTCGACCTTATTTTCAAAATGGTTGACGAAGTCATCCGCAGAGAGGGAGGAGGGGGGGGGGGGGGGAGGATTCAGGAGGGAGTAAAGGGTCTGAATACTTATGTAAATGTGATATTTCCAGTTTTTATTTTTAATACATTTGCAAAAATGTCTAAAACGTGTAAAAATGTGGAAAAAGTCAAGGGTCTGAATACTTTCCAAATGCACTGTGTATTGTATATAGTGGTGTGTAGAGCAGTAGTTATATAGGATGAGCCTTGACTATAATACAGTATATTCAGCACATATGAAGTGGGTGAAACAGTATGTAAACATTATTAAAGTGACCAGTGTTAGCTGAATATGTAGATAGGGCAGAATTCTCTAAGGTGCAGGGTAGAGTACCGGTGATAGCCAGCTAGTAACAGTGACTAAGGTTCAGGACAGGGTACTGGGCCGGCAAGTAGTGACTATTTAATAGTCTTGTGGCCTGGACATAGAAGCTGTTTTTCAGTCTTTCGGTCCCAGATTTCATGCACCCGTACTGTCTCCGCCTTCTAGATGGTAGTGGAGTGAACAGGCCGTGGCTTGGGCTGAGGGTGTCTAAGACCAATGCAATTTTAAGGTTGATAATAGAGTACTATTCCTTTTGACACCACCAAAAGATTGGAACAGGTGATTCTCAGTTTTGTTTAGAAGGAGCTTGATTCTCCTATCTGTTGCATCCATATTATGTCACACAAGTGAGAAGGTTTCTGTGGGTCTGGCTCATAGACTGTATATACACTGCTCAAAAAAATAAAGGGAAGACTTAAACAACACAATGTAACTCCAAGTCAATCACACTTCTGTGAAATCAAACTGTCCACTTAGGAAGCAACACTGATTGACAATACATTTCACATGCTGTTGTGCAAATGGAATAGACAACAGGTGGAAATTATAGGCAATTAGCAAGACACCCCCAATAAAGGAGTGGTTCTGCAGGTGGTGACCACAGACCACTTCTCAGTTCCTATGCTTCCTGGCTGATGTTTTGGTCACTTTTGAATGCTGGCGGTGCTTTCACTCTAGTGGTAGCATGAGACGGAGTCTACAACCCACACAAGTGGCTCAGGTAGTGCAGCTCATCCAGGATGGCACATCAATGCGAGCTGTGGCAAGAAGGTTTGCTGTGTCTGTCAGCGTAGTGTCCTGAGCATGGAGGCGCTACCAGGAGACAGGCCAGTACATCAGGAGACGTGGAGGAGGCCGTAGGAGGGCAACAACCCAGCAGCAGGACCGCTACCTCCGCCTTTGTGCAAGGAGGAGCAGGAGGAGCACTGCCAGAGCCCTGCAAAATGACCTCCAGCAGGCCACAAATGTGCATGTGTCTGCTCAAACGATCAGAAACAGACTCCATGAGGGTGGTATGAGGGCCCGACGTCCACAGGTGGGGGTTGTGCTTACAGCCCAACACCGTGCAGGACGTTTGCCATTTGCCAGAGAATACCAAGATTGGCAAATTCGCCACTGGCGCCCTGTGCTCTTCACAGATGAAAGCAGGTTCACACTGAGCACATGTGACAGACGTGACAGAGTCTGGAGACGCCGTGGAGAACGTTCTGCTGCCTACAACATCCTCCAGCATGACCGGTTTGGCGGTGGGTCAGTCATGGTGTGGGGTGGCATTTCTTTGGGGGGCCGCACAGCCCTCCATGTGCTCGCCAGAGGTAGCCTGACTGCCATTAGGTACCGAGATGAGATCCTCGGACCCCTTGTGAGACCATATGCTGGTGCGGTTGGCCCTGGGTTCCTCCTAATGCAAGACAATGCTTGACCTCATGTGGCTGGAGTGTGTCAGCAGTTCCTGCAAGAGGAAGGCATTGATGCTATGGACTGGCCCGCCCGTTCCCCAGACCTGAATCCAATTGAGCACATCTGGAACATCATGTCTCGCTCCATCCACCAACGCCACGTTGCACCACAGACTGTCCAGGAGTTGGCGGATGCTTTAGTCCAGGTCTGGGAGGAGATCCGTCAGGAGACCATCCGCCACCTCATCAGGAGCATGCCCAGGCGTTATAGGGAGGTCATACAGGCACGTGGAGGCCACACACACTACTGAGCCTCATTTTGACTTGTTTTAAGGACATTACATCAAAGTTGGATCAGCCTGTAGTGTGGTTTTCCACTTTAATTTTGAGTGTGACTCCAAATCCAGACCTCCATGGGTTGATAAATTGGATTTCCATTGATTATTTTTGTGTGATTTTGTTGTCAGCACATTCAACTATGTAAAGAAAAAAATATTTAATACGATTATTTCATTCATTCAGATCTAGGATGTGTTATTTTAGTGTTCCCTTTATTTTTTTGAGCAGTGTATAAAGGTCTGGCTATAAACAATGCAACATGTGACTGCAAGGCCCCATCTTGTTTTAAAGCATACAACATTAAGCGTATAAGGAAAGGACAAAGGAAAAGAGACCACATTTCCAAATATTTCACTTTACTTTATGGTTTCTTTCAGATTTTAAAAGGATAGTTCACCCATATTCCAAAATTAGATATTTGTTTCCTTACCCTGTATGCAGTCAGAGATATATGGTCATCATCAACTGTAGGCTGGGTTTTCATGGTGCTTCCTGTAGAGCACCACTGTGGAGGTGTCATAATACCAATCAAACCAATAGTTTTTCCTCCGTTCATTTTTCCCATAGGGGATTTTAGAAATACTTAAAATAAGGGCTGTGTTTTGTGTAGACTAACCCTGGTGTGACGTTTTAATAACCATGTAAATCTCTCTCGGACAAGGTGACTTTTATCAGTATATTCGGCTCTATTTACTCTCAGGTTCGAAAATGCTAATTAGCATCAAAGTAGACATCATGCAAAACTACAAATCCCTGCAAGCTCCTGCATGTCATCTCTAGCAGATACCTTTGCTAACGGGTATTGTGTCAACTTAAAACTTGCAGAAGACAGTTCACATAATTGTCCATTTAAAGAAATGTATCCTATTTATTAATTACCACTTTAGCTAACATTTGATAGTTCATCCAGAGATTCTTACCTTTGCCTCGATTCAGATCATCATGGCATTTGTAGTTCTTTATGATAGCTACATTAGCAGCTAATTAGCATTTCATTTTTGGGGGGTAAATAAAGGTGAATATATTGATAAAAGTCACCTTGTCCTAGAGAGGTTTACACGGTTATCAAAACATCACACCAGGGTAAACCTACACAAAACACAGCCCTTATTTGAAGTGTTTCTAAAATGAATGCTGGAAAAACAAATTGGAACCATTTCCTTATGTGTCCTCTAGGTTTTATGGGTATTTTGAGTCATACTGTGGTACTCTATACCAATTGTATAGATTTTACATTATTTGAATTTAAAGCCTTATTTCACTGTCATATGCACAACCTACATTTTTCCTTGACATCATTTGATCTTTTCATAAGAATGCATCATATAGAGAGAAATAGTAATGGCATCTTTTTGTAGGCAGTAACTCCACCATGGGTCTTTGTACAATGCCTATTGGGAAATTAATGGTGTTTTTGGAGGGTTTTTGGATTAACGCCGAAAATAAGGTCTGTGGTAAACACAGGTTTAGGAGATGTTCTTTTATGAGATAATCTTCATCAGCTAATGTCACTTTTGTGAATTTTTAAGCATTTATGTAATTTAAAAAAGCACATAAAGAACATAAAAGCTTCATAATGCATGAAGCTCCTGTTAACTGACTGATATTACCTCATATATCAAAACGCATAGGATCTCCTAAGCCTGTGTTAACCTCAGACTTCATTTTCCGGCGTTTTTCCCCAAACCCTATTCTTTCCCCATTAATTTCCCCATAGGAATGGCTGAACGAACCAGAGGTAACTCATTTCCGTTTGCGGAATTGCACGAGCATTTGGCCAACAGGTGGCGCATTCCATTTGGCCTGAGCGCGAGAGGGAAGCAAATTCATAGTTGTGGTTCACGTTCACAGCGAACAAGACCAGAGGCAACCCTCAGAAGCTCAAGATTGCGAGTATCTTCACCATATTTTCGCAATACTCTTGATTCAAGAGGATTTACGGACTTCGATTTTACCGGTGTTTGAATCCAGAGCGTCTCTTTCGCTTGAGCGGTAACTGAAGTGATGAAGGCAACTCGCGTGTGAATTACTACTGGATACAATGACGTTTTAGTAGCCTACATGGATTTTCCGTCGGTTGTCATAACTTGACCCCGATTTTTATCGGTTTACTACCACACAGTTTAGGGCCAACGTAGTCATTTGTTCAAGGAAATGTGAGGACTCGGATGCAGCTCGAGAAAGATGTTGACCTGAGGCTGTCCCTAATTCCTGTTTACATGAAGTAGTTCAACTATCCAACGTCCTCAAGACAACGGAAAGGAAACGGACTAAATTAATTGTTGGCTACATTGTAACATTTCAAGCTGGCATGTAATGCCACTTTTTATTTTCTATGTCTGCTGAGTATCCCACAGAGGAACCAAAAGAGGGAACGGCTAATTAACTTTGATTTCTGGTGAGTCCTAGACAGTTTTCTATTTCAGCGTACGGGTGCGCATCCTTTTTATGCATGTGTTGAACATTGCGAGCCATCAATTTGTGATTACCATGCGCGATGTTGCTAGGTAACTGACTTGTGTAAAGATGGTGGGTTTACTTTGGGTCACAGTGAAAAGCACGGAACAATTTCAATAATTTCCTCCATAGACAGCAGCAATTCAAAATCCAATTGCATATGAAATGTTCATTATTCTCTCAATAGTTCACGATCAGAGATGTCTGTCTAGTAGTAGGTGAATGATACGATGCAGTAGAATCATGCTTGATTCCCCTGACTTGTTACATTGTTACCACTATCAACAATCTCTTTATCAGCATACAAGAGATCAATTAATGCAGGAGAGAGCAAGTCAACAACTCTGGATTTATTGTATGCTGTTGAAAAGAGATGCATTATAACACTAAAAACAGTTCCCTATGTCTGGTTTTTGGGGATTATTTGTTGCCATTGAGTGATTTAAAATTGAGCCTGTTTGGGTAACTTTTACATCGTCGCCTTAGCATGTCACTTGTAGCATACTTGTTATAAATCTGAAGATTGGGAAAGGGGGATACCTAGTCAGTTATACAACTGAATTCCTTCAACTGAAATGTGTCTTCCGCATTTAACCCAACCCCTCTGAATGAGAGAGGTGCGGGGGGCTGTCTTAATCGACGTCTTCGACGCCCGGGGGGGCTGCCTTAATCGACGTCTTAGACGCCCGGGGAACAGTGGGTTAACTGGCTTGCTCAGGGACAGAACGACAGCTTTTAACATGTCAGCTTTCGGTTACTGGCCCAACGCTCTAACCACGAGTACCATGTTGCAACATACTGTATGTACCTTTCCTTTCTTGAGGTATCTGCAGCTACAGATTCATCATGCAAGTGCATACCTTAGCCCAACCCATGCTTATCTCTACAATATTGAGAGCTGTTGCAGGTTGCCCTTTGTGTTGTCCTTTTGTCTTTTAGGTTGTAAATATTAGTCAGTTATCTTCTGACACAGTGGCCCATCTGAGTTGCTGTGTTCATAGTTTGTCATCTTCCATTTTCACATGATGTATTTTCCAACAAGGTTTGCAACTGAACTGTGCCTGTTGTTATAACAGGGTAGTAAGGATATTGATTGGAACAGTCACATATGGTAGTCTCTTTGAGTGATCTTGTGTTTTTCGTCCAGGTTTTGTAATGGTCTCTCGTCAGTCTTTAATAATTTGAATTAATAAGCTCTGACTGCAGCATCACCTACACATTTGTTCCACTTTATTTGTCTGTCAAACTGAAGAGAAATGGTGAGCTGTTTGTCCATCAATGCCTCTTAATATGTGAATTCCTGACCATGTCTCTTAATGCAGCTGTCAGTTGGTCAGGTTCTGTGGGCTTCCATGATGAGGTGCACTCCCCAGTCTACTGTAATTGAGGCCAGTGTGACTCACTCTCCAGTGCTGACAGGGGCCTGTGACCACTGCTGCCCAGCTGGTGGTTCTGCACTGAAGGGCAGCCCTGACGCAGTGCCACTGTTCTGGAGGGTGGCCGCACTATCACGGCACACTACCCAAGGTTGCCCCCTCTCTCAGTGGCACTGTACTGAAAACATGCACATTCTTTCTGCAAATGTATGATTGTTGGGCCAAAAGGCACAGGTTTCTCTTTAATTATTTGGTTGACAAAGTAGCTGAACACCCCTACTGTAGCAGGTTGTGAAGACATGTGGTGCCTCCCCCTCCAGGCCTGTGTAAAGGACAACATGGCATCACTCCAGCCATACACCATCAACACACTGATAGAACTGATGTCCTCCTCACACACAATGGCATCAATAATACACGTCTACTGCCAGAAATAGATAAAGGGATTAAAAGTGCATAGGCTACTTTGAGGAGATGTTAGGAAACTGTTGACACAGCTTTTTATTTTTAGGATGTAGTAAACAGCGAAATTCATGCCTTTCAAACATGAACGACAGGCGCACTAGATTCTTAAATGGCAAGTTGTTATTTTGAGATTACTCTGTAGGTGTTGATGTGTGTTATGTGCACAGGATCTTTGCACAGATCAATTATCCTCCATGCTGGGCTTGTGGGAACTTGTTTTGTATCCTGATTTACAGTCATTTTTACTTATTTCAGTATCCCTAAAGAGAGTGACAACAAAGCCAAATGCAATAGGAGACTTGAAATAAATAGTATGTACATTTGTTGCTGTCTGAATAGAATTAGTGGCATGTCTTTGCCTTTATTTCCCCAGTGCACACCCAGATGCATGTATGGGTAGTTCTGACACATAGTCAGCTTCATTATACGCTGCAGATTTATGTTTGCGTTCCCTGTTCAAAGCACATATCAGAGAAACTGATTTATAACAGCATAAAGTGTGAAAAGGAAAATTAGTCACTGGGTATCTTCTCACTCTCTCTCAAATGTTTTCCTGTATCATGAGGCTGAGATGACTGTGTTCCCCAACCCCTGGAGTGGTGTCTGATGATACTTAAAATAAATACAATTCCACTCAAACTATCTTCTGGTATTTGTTTCATTAGTCCACTGTTGATACAGTCCCAAAATGTTTTGCAAGCCAGCAAACAAGTAGTTTTCATGATAAAGAACTTTCAAAATACAGAAATACAGCCAGTATGATGCGTTTTGCATCATGTGATGCATTTTGCGTTATACGGCTGTATTTCTGCCCAACGTGAACGGCAAGAGCTCAGACACACATGGAAAATGAAATGACCCTGGGAATCGATAGAACATTGCTCAGAGAGGCCCAAAAACAATATAACATAGAACATTGGTGAGTCTTTGCTTTAAGGGGGAGGAGGACTTGAGGTGAAGAAGATCTATTATAGCCATCAGGATAACCACTAATACCACTGATCCAGGGAAACTCCTCACTCTCACTTGATTGTAGGGGTGTAACCCATGCCAAATCTTTTCAGTCTCCTGAGGGGGAATAGGTTTTGTCCTGCCCTCTTCACGACTGTCTTGGTGTGCTTGGTACATGTTAGTTTGTTGGTGATGTGGATGCCAAGGAACTTGAAGCTCTCAATCTGCTCCACTGCAGCCTCATCGTTGTGAATGTTGGCGTGCTTCGTCCTCTTTTTCCTGTAGTCCACAATAATCTCCCGTGTTGAGGATCAGCGTGGATAATGTGTTGTTACCTACCCTTACCACCTGAGGGCGGCCCGTCAGGAAGTCCAGGATCCAGTTGCAGAGGGAGGTGTTTAGTCCCAGGGTCCTTAGCTTAGTGATGAGCTTTGAGGGCACTATGGTGTTGAACGCTGAGCTGTATTCAATGAATAGCATTCTCACATAGGTGTCCCTTTTGTCCAGGTGTGAAAGGGCAGTGCGGAGTGCAATAGAGATTGCATTATCTGTGGATCTGTTGGGGCGGTATGCAAATTGGAAGGGGTCTAGGGTTTCTGGGATAATGGTGTTGATGTGAGCCATGACCAGCCTTTCAAAGCACTTCATGGCTACGGACGTGAGTGCTACGGATCGGTAGTCATTTAGGCAGGTTACCTTAGTCCCTGTGCCCAAGAACACTATGGTGGTCTGCTTGAAACATGTTGGTATTACAGACTCCGACAGGGAGAGGTTGAAAATGTCAGGGAAGACACTTGCCAGTTGGTCAGCGCATGCTCGGAGTACACATCCTGGTAATTAATCTGGCCCTGCGGCCTTGTGAATGTTGACCTGTTTAAAGCTCTTACTTACATCGGCTACGAAGAGCGTGATCACACAATTGTCTGGAACAGCTGATGCTCTCATGCATGTTTCAATGTTATTTGCCTCGAAGCGAGCATATAAGTAATTTAGTCTGGTAGGCTCGTGTCACTGGGCAGCTCTTGGCTGTGCTTCCCTTTGTAGTCTGTAATAATTTCCAAGCCCTGCCACATCCGACGAGGGTCGGAGCCGGTGTAGTTTTATTCGATCTTAGTCCTTTATTGACCCTTTGCCTGTTTGATGGTTCGTTGGAGATCAAAGCGGGAATTCTTATAAGCTTCCGGGTTAAGTCCCGCTCCTTGAAAGCGGCAGCTCTAGCCTTTAGGTCAGTGTGGATGTTGCCTGTAATCCATGGCTTCTGGTTGGGGTATGTACGTACAGTCACTGTGGGGACGACGTCATCAATGCACTTGATTGATGAGGCCAGTGACTGATGTGATGTACTCCTCAATGCCATCGGAGGAATCCCGGAACATATTCCAGTCTGTGCTAGCAAACAGTCCTGTAGTTTAGCATCTGCTTCATCTGACCACTTTTTTTATTGACCGAGTCACTGGTGCTTCCTGCTTTTAATTTTTACTTGTAAGCAGGAATCAGGAGGATGGAATTATGGTCAGATTTGCCAAATGGAGGGCAAGGGAGAGCTTTGTACGTGTCTCTGTGTGTGGAGTAAAGGTGGTCCAGAGTCTCCCCTCCCCCCCCCCCCCCTGGTTGCACATGCTCAACGAGCTGCCAACACCTCAAATATGTTGAAACATTATGCCGACATCACCCCAGTATACCAGAGCAAGATGGAAACGCAAACAAACAACAACACATCATCTCCCCTCTGTATTCAAGCAGCCCTTGGCAGCTGCTTCTGACCTGTCCGAAGGATTAAAAAAAAAAAAGATTTGTACTTTTCATTCTTTTTTAGTTTCACAATTTTTACCCCTTTTTCTCCCCAATATCGTGGTATCCAATTGGTAGTTTCTGTCTTGCGTTATCGCTGCAACTCCAGTACGGACTCGGGAGCTGTGCGTCCTCCGAAACACAACCCAACCAAGCCACACTGCTTCTTGACACAATGCCCACTTAACCCAGAAACCATCCGCACCAATGTGTCGGAGAAAACACCGTACTCCTGGCGACCGTGTCAGCGTGCATTGCGCCTGGCCCGCCACAGGAGTCACTAGTGCGCGATGAGACAAGGACATCCTTGCTGGCCAAACCCTCCCCTAACCCGGTCTACGCTTGGCCAATTGTGCACCGCCCCATGTGTCTCTCTGGTCGCGGCCGGCTACGGCAGAGCCTAGACTCGAACCCAGAATCTCTAGTGGCACAGTTTAGACCACTGCTCCACATGGGAGGCTCTTGGCCGAAGGAATTACAAGAGCCATAGGTATGCTATGTTTATGTTTTTTATAGTGTTTGGTTTATAGCCGGTGGTTGAGAATAGAGGGTTTCAGCACCTGGAGAAAGCCAGTGTGTAGAATAGTACTCAAATATGCAAATGAGGATATTGCATATTTCTACCCTTGTGTACCTATTTAGGATACATCACCATGAAGAGAATGACATTTATATCCATAATTAGGCATTTCTGTGTTGTATAGATCAGGGACCCAATATAAAATTCTGCAATTGTGTTACATGGTGTAAATCCACTTTGCTTATGGTAGATCAGTGATTCCCAAACTTTTTATAGTCCCGTGTACCCCTTCAAGCATACCCCCTCTAGCATCAGGGTCAGCGCACTCTCAAATGTCGTTTTTTGCCATCATTGTAAGCCTGTCACACACACACTACATTTATTAAACATAAGAATGAGTGTGAGTTTTTGTCGCAACCCGGCTCGTGGGAAGTGACAAAGAGCTCTTATAGGACCAGGGAACAAATAATAATAATCAATAATTTTGCTCTTTATTTAGCCATCTTACATATAAAACTTAATTTGTTAATTGAAAATTGTGAATAACTCACCATAGGTTAATGGGAAGGGTGTGCTTGAAAGGATGCATATAACTCTGCAATGTTGGGATGTATTGGAGAGAGTCTGTCTTAAATCATTTTCCACACACTGTCTGTGCCTGTATTTAGTTGTCATGCACCTATGTGAGAGAACCCACTCTCACATAGGTATGTCGTTGCAAAGGGCATCAGTGTCTTGACAGCATGTTTTGCCAAGGCAGGATACTCTGAGCGCAGCCCTATCCAGAAATTTGGCAGTGGCTTCTGATTAAATAAAATTTTCACAGAACCGCTTGTTGCAATTTCCATGAGGCTCTCTTGTTCAGATATCGGTAAGTGGACTGGAGGCAGGGCATGAGAGGGATAACGAATCCAGTTGTTTGTGTTGTCTGTTTCGGGAAAGTACCTGTGTAATTGCGCACCCAGCTCACTCAGGTGCTTCGCTATTTCACATTGTTGATAAGCTTGAGTTCATTTGCACACAAAAAAACCATACAATGATGGAAAGACCTGTGTGTTGTCCTTGTTAATGCAGACAGAGAAGAGCTCCAACTTCTTAATCATAGCCTCAATTTTGTCCTGCACATTGAATATAGTTGCGGAGAGTCCCTGTAATCCTAGATTCAGATCATTCAGGCGAGAAAAAACATCACCAAGATAGGCCAGTTGTGTGAGAAACTCGTGATCATGCAAGCGGTCAGACAAGTGAAAATTATGGTCAGTAAAGAAAACTTTAAGCTTGTCTCTCAATTAAAAAAAAACGTGTCAATACTTTGCCCCTTGATAACCAGCACACTTCTGTATGTTGTGAAAGCGTTACGTGGTCGCTGCCCATATCATTGCATATTGCAGAAAATACACGAAGGGGGCTTGTTTTAACAAAGTTAACCATTTTCACTGTAGCGTCCAAAACGTCTTTCAAGCTGTCAGACATTCCTTTGGCAGCAAGAGCCTCTCGGTGTATGCTGCAGTGTACCCAAGTGGCGTCGGGAGCATATCAGGGCACAAGGCGAGACCCAGATGCAGACACGGGAGGCAGATGGTTTGAGTCTTTGATATTTATTATATCCAAAAAGGGTAGGCAAGAGAATGGTCTTGGATAGGCAAAAGGTCAAAACCAGTTCAGAGTCCAGGAGGTACAGTGCGGCAGGCAGGCTCGAGGTCAGGGCAGGCAGAATGGTCAGGCAGGCGGGTACAGAGTCCAGAAAACAGGCAAGGGTCAAAACTGTGAGGACTAGTAAAAGAGAATAGAAAAGGCAGGAGCACGGGAAAAACACGCTGTTTGACTTGGAACATACAAGACAAACTGGCACAGAGAGACAGGAAACACAGGGAGAAATACACCAGGGATAACAAGCGACACCTGGAGGGGGTGGAGACAATAACAAGGACAGGTGAAACTGATCAGGGTGTGACAGAGCAACTGCTTGCACGCGGGTTACCACTCCACTATGTCTTCCTGGCATGGCTTTTGCGCCATCAGTACAGATACCAAAGTCCATTTGATGTCACAAAGCTGTCCAGTACTTTAAAAATATCCTCTCCCGGTTTGCAGAAGAGGATGTCTTCCTTAATTGACCCCCTCATAAACGTAACGGGCATATACCAGGAGCTGTGCCACGCCCGCCACGTCTGACTCATCCAGCTGTAACGCATAGAATTCACTGGCTTGTATGCGAAGCAGTAAGTGTTTCAAAACATCTCCTGCCATGTCACTGATGCGTCGTGAAACAGTGTTGTTTGATGAAGGCATTGTCTGTATAGTTTTTTTGGGCTTTTCCCCCCAGCATTGTCCCAGCCATATCCGCGGTAGCAGGAAGAATTAAGTCCTCCACAATAGTATGGGGCTTGCCTGTCTACTCGGTAGCTCATCATATAACACACTTTTAACCCCTTCTTATTAATGGTATCTGTTGCTTTTATACATGTCTTACTACTCGAAAGTCGTCTTAATTCTCACTCAAAAAACTCCCGTGGCTTATTTTTCAAATTGGCATGTTTTGTTTCTAAATGTCTGTGCAAGAGTACAAGGTTTCATCGAGTTGTGAGATAGTACTTTTGCACATATAACACACTGTGGGTGAGGAAAGGCACTACTCCCAATATAAGTGAACCCCAAATCGATATTCATCATATTTGCGCCTCTTCGATGATCTAGCGTCCCTGTCTGTTGTTCGGTGCTTTCCCGGGTGAGGGGCAGTAGCTCTTCTGCTGCATCAGATTCACAACTGTCAGTGTCAATGCTAGCTGGGCTAACAACAAATGTAGAATTACTGATGCCAGCATTGATGTGCTCGTGGAAGCAGAACAACTTGTGTTGTCGACAGGTGCAGGTGTAGTACTGCTGGTAGTAGCAGTACTACCAGTAGAGCTGGTATGTGTCTCTATTGACGCGGGGCTTACTTTTTTTAACCATATATACATTTTTGAGTAAACTGAATGAGCAGCAGCTACGTTTGGCTACATACGGACAGTTAGTGGAATTCCCGCGAGAGAGTAATGGTTAATGTGATTGGATGTTAATTATTTGACTAGGCTACCTGTATTTGACATTGTGTTGTTATTTCGCTGAACACTAGATGGTTTAATTGTATTTTTGGCAGTGAAACGAGGCTACTCAGGCGAGGAAAAACACCCAAATGTATAGCCCTGTTGGAAAATCTAAATGGACCGTTTGAAAATGTGAAGAGAAAAAAATATAATTAAAAAGATTCATAAAATATAAATAAAAGGTGAATCACATTTTTATTTGGCGTACCCCCGATGGCATTGCGTACCCCAGTTTGGGAATACCTGCTGTAGATCAATACCAAAACGGATGTTTTCAAAGACAAGATGTCATTTCAAAGCTGACACCCCATTCTTCTGCAGACATCTTTGAATCTTAATTCGGAGCAGATATTTAAGAGTTTTTGGAATTTACCATAATTCTGTTACCAAACTTTGCATCTGCACAGTTCTTCCAGTAAATGTGTTTTGTAAAATGTTCAGTGTGAATTCTTAAAAGTTGTCCTTGTGCATGGAGTTGTATGGTTTGTTAAACTTTGAAATCAATGGTTTTTGTTTGGCATACATTTTAAATGAAAAACCTGAGTCTCAGTACAATTCTGTGGAATTGCCCAAAGGTTTTGTGGCTTCACCCCCTCCTCTTCTGCATGTGGTGTCTGCTGTGGTATTAGTGTGTTATACGATTTAGCGATGACCGAACACCAGACTGCTTACTGTCGGTCCCACCTCTCTCTGTCTGTGACAGCGTTTATGCTCAAGCCTGCCAATCCTCAGCCAGGGGAGAGGACAGGACCTGGTTTGCTCTGGTGTGCTGTGCTGTACATAGACAAAGTCAGGTGCCACAGCGGGATCTTGCCCAGGGAGAGGAACCCCCTAGACTGCATTCTGCACATAGCCTACCTTCATTAAGACTGGGGTTTGGCCCAAGTTTGTTGAGCCTGTTGAGCTTGTTTCTCACACTGTAGATACTGTATACAGATGTGTAGCACTAGGATCCTTTCTCCCTCTGTTAGTTTTAGTCACACCCCTCAGAGACAGTCTTAACCTTAACTTAAACCTTTCAAAGTCCTGTCATCACAATTTCACATTCTGTTCAGGCCCTCATCAAAATTACAGTAGGCTAAATAAATGGTTTTTACTTTTGCTGTGTCAGATACTTTCACTCCTGATGCCGCATTGTATTGCTGTTGCCCAGACTTTGCTGTTAAGATGTGTTTTTTTGTGTTTCTTGCAATCAATATTTAACATTCTAGTACATTTTGATGATGATTTAATTGGAGGTCAGAATGTGATATGTCCACGCTAAAGCTATTTATAAACTGGGCGGTTCGAGCCCTGAATGCTGATTGGCTGAAAGCTGTGGTATATCACAGGTATGACAAAAAAGTACTTTTTACTGTTCTAATTACATTGGTAACCAGTTTATAATAGCAATAAGGCACCTTGGGGGGCTTGTGGTATATGGCCAATACACCACGGCTAAGGGCTGTATCCAGGAACTCTACGTTGCGTCGTGCATAACAACAGCCCTTAGATGTGGTATATTGGCCATATACCACACCTTCTCGGGCGTTATTGCTTAAGTACACTATATACACAATATATACAAAAGTATGTGGACACCCCTTCAAATTAGTGGATTTGGCTATTTCAGCCACACCCGTTGCTGACAGGTGTATAAAATCGAGCACACGGCCATGCAATCTCCATAGACAAACATTGGCAGCAGAATGGCCTTACTGAAGGCTCAGTGACTTTCAAAGTTGCACCGTCATAGGATGCCACCAGTCCAACAAGTCCGTTGGTCAAATTTCTGCCCTACTAGAGCTGCCCTGGTCAACTGTAAGTGCTGTTATTGTGAAGTGGAAACGTCTAGGGCAGTGGTTCCCAAACTTTTTATAGTCCCGTACCCCATCAAATATTCAACTTCGAGCTGAGTAGCACCAGGGTCAGCGCACTCTCTGTTGTTTTTTGCCATAATTGTAAGCCTGTCACACACACACTATACAATACATTTATTAAACATAAGAATGAGTGAGTTTTTGTCGCAACCCGGCTCGTGGGAAGTGACAAAGAGCTCTTATAGGACCAGGGAACAAATAATAATAATCAATAATTTTGCTCTTTATTTAGCCATCTTACATATAAAACTTAATTTGTTAATTGAAAATTGTGAATAACTCACCATAGGTTAATGAGAAGGGTGTGCTTGAAAGGATGCATATAACTCTGCAATGTTGGGATGTATTGGAGAGAGTCTCAGTCTTAAATCATTTTCCACACACTGTCTGTGCCTGTATTTAGTTGTCATGCACCTATGTGAGAGAACCCACTCTCACATAGGTATGTCGTTGCAAAGGGCATCAGTGTCTTGACAGCCAATTTGCCAAGGCAGGATACTCTGAGCGCAGCCCTATCTAGAAATTTGGCAGTGGCTTCTGATTAAATAAAATTTTCACAGAACCGCTTGTTGCAATTTCCATGAGGCTCTCTTGTTCAGATATGGGTAAGTGGACTGGAGGCAGGGCATGAGAGGGATAACGAATCCAGTTGTTTGTGTTGTCTGTTTCGGGAAAGTACCTGTGTAATTGCGCACCCAGCTCACTCAGGTGCTTCGCTATTTCACATTGTCCGTAAACTTGAGTTAATTTGCACACCAAAAAAATCATACAATGATGGAAAGACCTGTGTGTTGTCCTTGTTAATGCAGACAGAGAAGAGCTCCAACTTCTTAATCATAGCCTCAATTTTGTCCTGCACATTGAATATAGTTGCGGAGAGTCCCTGTAATCCTAGATTCAGATCGTTCAGGCGAGAAAAAACATCATGCAGAAAGGCCAGTCGTGTGAGAAACTCGTCATCATGCAAGCGGTCAGACAAGTGAAATTTATGGTCAGGAAAGAAAACTTTAAGCTCGTCTCTCAATTCCAAATAACGTGTCAATACTTTGCCCCTTGATAACCAGCGCACCTCTGTATGTTGGAGAAGCCTTATATGGTCGCCGCCCATATCATTGCATAATGCAGAAAATACACGAGAGTTCAGGGGCCTTGCTTTAACAAAGTTAAAGTTAAAGCAACTGCGTGCACTCACGTTACCACTCCACTATGTCTCCCTGTCATGGCTTTTGCGCCATCAGTACAGATACCAACACATCTTGACCACCAAAGTCCATTTGATGTCACAAAGCTATCCAGTACTTTAAAAATATCCTCTCCTGGTCCCCCCCGGTAGTAGCAGTACTACCAGTAGAGCTGGTATGTGTCTCTATGGACGCGCGCCTTACTTTTTTTTAACCATTTATCCATTTTTGAGCAGACGGAATGAGCAGCAGCTACGTTTGGCTACATACGGACCGTTAGTGGAATTCCCGCGAGAGAGTAACGGTTAATGTGATTGGATGTTAATTATTTGACTAGGCTACCTGTATTTGACATTGTGTTGTTATTTCGCTGAACACTAGATGGTTTAATTGTATTTTTGGCAGTGAAACGAGGCTACTCAGGTGAGGAAAAAAGCTTCACCCAAATGTATAGCCCCGTTGGAAAATCTAAATTGACTGTTTGAAAAGGTGAATCACATTTTATTTGGCGTACCCCCGACGGCATTGCGTACCCCAGTTTGGGAATAGCCGGTCTAGGGAACAACCAAGGCTCAGACACGAAGTGGTAGGCCACACAAGCTCACAGAACGGGACCGCCAAGTGCTGAAGTGCGTAAAAATGATCTGTCTTCGTTTGCAACACTCACTATTGAGTTCCAATCTGCCTCTGGAAACAACGTCCGTGCAGGAATTGTTCGTCAGAAGCTTCATGAAATGGGTTTCCTTGGCCGAGCAGCCACACACAACCCTACGCTCACCATGCCTAATGCCATGCATCGGCTGAGTGGTGTAAAGCTAGCCGCCATTGGACTCTGGAGCAGTGGAAACACGTTCTCTGGAGGGGTGAATCACGCTTCACCATCTGGCAGTCCGACCTACAAATCTTGATTTGGCGTATGCCAGGAGAACGCTACCTGCCCAAATGCATAGTGCCAACTGTGAAGTTTGGTGCAGGAGGAAAAATGGTCTGGGGCTGTTTTTCATTATTCGTTCCAGTGACAGGAAATCTTAACGCTACAGCATACGATGACATTCTACTGCAGACGATTCTGTGCTTCCAACTTCATGGCAACCAGTTTGGGAAAGGCCCTTTCCTGTTTCAGCATGACAATGCCCCCATGCACAAAGCGAGGTCTATACAGAAAGGGTTTGTCGATCGGTGTGGAAGAATTTGTCTGGCCTGCACAGAGCCCTGACCTCAACCCCATCGAAAACCTTTGGGATGAATTGGAATGCCGACTGCAAGCCAGGCCTAATAGCCCAACATCAGTGCCCGACCTCACTAATGCTCTTGTGGCTGACTGGAAACAAGTCCCAACAGCTAGTGGAAAGCCTTCCCAGAAGAGTGGAGGCTGTTGTAGCAGCAAAGGAGGGACCAACTCCATATTAATGGCCATGATTTTGGAATGAGATGTTCAACGAGCAGGTGTCCCTATACTTTTGGTCATGTAGTGGACATCTATATGAGATCTCCAATTTTCCCCTTCTGTACAATTAACCTTCTGTATATATTTAGTTCTATCCCGAAGACATTTTTCCATCTGATTTTAAAAATCATCACACTCTCTCTCCTCCCCCCCCCCCCCCCACACACACACACACACACACACACACACACACACACACACACACACACACACACACACAGAAGACATTCTGAGTAATCAAGGAGTGTGATAGGAGGCCAGTAGTGAGGAGGGTTGGACTTGAGAGCTGTGGTGCATCAGGGCCTTGGGTCACAAAATGCCTACATTTTCCCACCGCACTGACTGGGATTCTAGGAAGAAGGGGTTGACAGGAAGCTCAACTAGAGTGTAGATAGATAAATAGTTTATTTAGTCACATGTTGTAATGGCTGTCGTGAGAGAGAGTAGACCAAGGTGCAGCGGAGTTAGTGTTCATCATTGAATATTTAATAAAGAAAGAACACTATACAAACAAAACAAGAAAACCGACAGCCAAACAGTCCTGTCAGGTGCAAAACACTAACAGAAACAATTACCCACAAAACCCAAAGGAAAAACATGCTCCTTATGTGTGACGAACTTCAGCTGTGCCTGATTGGGAGCCACACACGGCCCAAAACACAGAAATACAGAAAACCTAGAAAACGAACATAGAACGCCCACCCAATGTAACACCCTGGCCTAACCAAAATAAAGAACAAAAACCCCTCTCTATGGCCAGGGCGTTACACATGCACAGGGTTGCATATGTGATTGCCGGTACAGTGGAAGTCTCTGATCTCCAACAGTGCAGGTCAAAGAGAGTGAATTAAAACAATAATACAAATAATGAAACAATAATAATCTAAAAAATTAAATAATATATACACATTTACAACTGTAACAATTATAAATGTCCATTGGCGGGTTGGGGGCAGGGTAAAAGTCATTTGGGGGGATGAAAGGACGGGCAGGTAGCTGACTGGTGGTGGCTATTCAGCAGCCTGATGGTCTGGGGGTAGAATCTTTTGGCCAGTCGGACAGCTTTTACCATGATGCTCCTGTACTGCTCATGTCTTAGTGATGGAAGTGGGGAGAACAGGCTGTGGATCGGGTGGCTGAGGTCCCTGAAGATCTTCTTGTCCTTCCTGTGACACCTTGTGTTGTAGGTGTTCTGGAGAGCAGGCAGTGTGCACCCAATGGTGCGTGGGGCTGAGCGTACCACCCTCTGTAGAGCCTTGTGGTCCACGGTGGTGGAGTTGCTGTACCACACTGTCATGCAGCCTGACAGTATGCACTCGATGGTGCTCATGTAGAACACTGTGTGTGTGTTCGTGTGTGCGTGCTCACAGGAGCTTATCAAACTTTTATATTTTCTTGTTTTGGTTCTGCCTGTAACAGTGTGCTCATGTTTTTGTAATTTCCTTCCTGGGAGCAACAAACATGAAGAGCAGAAGCATGTGTGTGTACAGCTCTTATTCACCATTGACCAGATTAGTTTACACTTAATATTGCTCTTACTGTGTGTAATGAGTTTAAGTTAATCATTGATTATATTATTATAAGCCATTCATTCATCATGACACTTGATGATGTTGATACTTGCCATCAGCAATTAGGGATATGTTTGCAGAAAATGACTGGTATCTAACCTTGCAGCCACTGCCAACATATAATAAAACATCTAAATATTATGTGACATGATTAACCAAAACACGGGGCCCTATCATAGCATATATCAACATGATAAATGTAATTATGACACTCTTTACACAATCGATTGGTCGAAATTTTAAAACGTGAATTTTTCTATATATATATATATATATATATATATATATATATATATATATATATATATATATATATATATATATATATATATATATATATATATATATGTTTGAATAACATCAACTGCGCTATATGTACAGTGAGGGAAAAAAGTATTTGATCCCCTGCTGATTTTGTACGTTTGCCCACTGACAAAGAAATGATCAGTCTATAATTTTAATGGTAGGTGAGCAAATGAGGTGAGATAAGGGAGGTAAAGGCAATAAATAGGCCATTGTGGCGAAGTAAATACAATATAGCAATTAAAATACTGGAATGGTAGATCTGACAGTAGATGAGTGTGCAAAGTAGAAATACTGGGGTGCAAAGGAGCAAAATAAATAAATAAATACAGTAGGGGAAGCGGTAGTTGTTTGGGCTATTTACAGATGGGCTATGTACAGGTGCGGTGATCTGTGAGCTGCTCTGACAGCTGGTGCTTAAAGCTAGTGAGGGAGATATGTGTTTCCAGTTTCAGAGATTTTTGTAGTTCGTTCCAGTCATTGGCAGCAGAGAACTGGAAGGAGAGGCAGCCAAAGGAGGAATTGGCTTTGGGGGTGAGAAGTGAGATATACCTGCAGGAACGCGTGCTACGGGTGGGTGCTGCTATGGTGACCAGCGAGCAGAGATAAGGCGGGACTTTACCTAGCAGGGTCTTGTAGATGACCTAGAGCCAGTGGGTTTGGCGACGAGTATGAAGCGAGTGCCAGCCAACGAGAGCGTACAGGTTGCAGTGGTGGGTAGTATATGGGGCTTTGGTGACAAAACGGATGGCACTGTGATAGACTGCATCCAATTTGTTGAGTAGGGTCGCCAAAGTCGAGGATCGGTAAGATGATCAGTTTTACGAGGGTATGTTTGGCAGCATGAGTGAAGGATGCTTTGTAGCGAAATAGGAAGCCAATTCTAGATTTAACTTTGGATTGGAGATGTTTTATGTGAGTCTATAAGGAGAGTTTACAGTCTAACCAGACACCTAGGTATTTGTAGTTGTCCACATATTCTAAGTTAGAACCGTCCAGAGTATCGATGTTATGTGCTCTGTATTTGCGTAACTGGTGTCAATATTTGTCTCAATTGTACTGAAGTAAAAAATGTCAATGTGTTTGTTTACTCATTGACAATTTACTGTCAATTTCTTCTCCTTCCTTGGTTAGTCAGAGGCTATCACTGTGTAACTGAATCATTCTTGAGTAACAACCCTTTCTCAGTCACCAGGTTCACATCAATAACTTACTAGGCTGTGTTCGTGTCCCTCTGTGTGTTTATGCTTGTGTGTGTAGGTCTGTGTCTTCATTTGCTTGTTGATTTGTGTGTGTGCTGGGTGTGTCTGCGTAGCCAGCAGGAGACCGGTAGACCTGGAGTGCCTCTAATTCCTCAAGTGTATTTCTGGCTTTGACATGTGGAATTTCACCCTAGCACTCATGCCAGTTCTATTTGGTACCAGTCGGAGCAAAAGATCAGTGAGAGGGGCAAGAGAGACGCAGCGTCTTGGCCTGACCAAACCAACCTCAGAAAGCCTGCATCTTGAGCCCCACCATTTAAAAAAAAAATGGTTTTCTTTTATTTAACCTTTATTTAACTAGGCAAGTCTGTTAAGAAAAAATTCTTATTGACAATGACGGCCTACCCCAGCCAAACCCGGACGACGCTGGGCCAATTGTGCGCCACCCTGTGTGACTCCCAATTACGGCCGGATGTGATACAGCCTGGATTGAAACTGTAGTGATGCCTCTTGCACTGCGATGCAGTGCCTTAGACCGCAGTGCCACTCGGGAGCCCTTCCCCTACTCTCACCCCTGGAGGCTGCATTATCTCTATGGGCCAGATGATAAGATGCAGTTGAGTGTCTGAGATACAAATGCATTAGTGTAGCTTGTTGGTGAACTGAGAAGGACCACTATCTCACTTTTGTCCACATTCCATACATTCCCATGGCCTTGTTGACCTTATTGACCAAAGTCAGTGGCTCTAACAATTTTGCATGGTGCTAGTCGTAAAAAATATTAGCTACAGGCGATGATGATGACAATGACACATGGTTCTTTTCTTACCACAGTTCATTGTAAGTAATTAAAAAGTGCATTGTTCAACTGGTTAAAAAAATGTGTGATGAGTTGAATGAAAAGCTGTTGATTAGGAAGATGGACCACAGATGTAGATACTGTTTCTTCCTGTGTGCTGTTTCTATATTGTATATGAGTGTTTGTATGTGACATTTGTATTAGTGCCTCTGTGTACCAGAGTCTATTAGTTTTAATGTTGAATTTTTACCTCTGTTGGTTCTTGAGGTGGTTGTCTTGATGATATTTTAAATGAACCTCCATCATTTGCTCAGGTGCCAGGTCCTGAAGGGAACATTGTGTTTTTAGCACATTTACCATGCCAACCTCCCTCCCCGTCCCTGTACTGGTACCCCTACCAGTATTTCCCCAAGGATGTTTTTCAGCTGCAGTGGCAAAGATAGTGTGGGGGGGCGTGGTAGTGGCAGTGGGCTTGGCCAATGGCGCGGTTTTAGAGACCCTCGTAGAGACAAAATGCTACTGTTTTTAAAGCACATTTTCTCAAATTCTACACATTTTGCCATGAAGCGGAGATAACATTTTGCAGTTTTAAAGCTAGTTTCCTGCAATTCTACACATTTTGTCATGGGGCTAAGATAACATTTGCAGATTTAAAGCTAATTTCATGCAGTTCTACACATCCACAACCACAGCCATTCCCTGCCTTCTCCCTCTCCCACCTCCCTTCAACAGAACATGTGATGCTAATGCTGGCCTGGTGTTTCTCAGCTCATGACAGGGGACGCGTTCGACATTGCAGCCGACTTTAAAGGCGAGTCGAGGCTGACTGATCTAAAAATCACCTTGCATCAAAAATAACTACTCAATATTATTTGTAGATCAGTCAGTCACAATTTACCCATGGTGCATCATTGTTTTGATGTTCTCGAACATGGCCAGGGAGTACAGAGATGTCTCCACGCATCTCTAATGAGACCACTGATTAATGGGCACATCCCTGCTATTGCTCCCACAGAGGTACAGTCTGGGAAAGGAAGAGTAAGAAGGTGGGGTGTTGGTGTTCTGCCTTCCCTTCCTCCTGAGTCCTGGTTGTTCCAAAAAGGGGAGAGGGGGTGCCTAAGCTAAACTAAGGATGGCTCTTTTGATCCCTCTCTCCCTCCCAACTGAAGTTTTAGCCTAAGTCTGTGATGGAGGGGTATACTGTGCCTTCTGGACTTATTCCACATTTTGTTGTTACAGCCTGAATTTAAAATGGATTATATAGATCATTTTTCTCTCCTACCCATCTCTCCTACCCAGCATTTACAGCTGTGAGTCTGAGTAAGTCTCTAAGAGCTTTGCACACCAGGATTGGACAATATTTGCATATTATATTGATCATTGCTAGACAGTCATTTTCAAGTCTTGGCATAGATTTTTAAGACGATTTATGTAAAAACTCTAACTAGGCTACTCAGGAACATTCAATGTCATCTTGGTAAGCAACTCCAGTGTATAGTTGGCCTTGTGTTTTAGGTTATTGTCCTGCTGAAAGGTGAATTTGTCTCCCGGTGTCTGTTGGAAAGCAGACCGAACCAAGTTTTCCTCTACGATTTTGCCTGTGCTGAATTTGCCCCAAACATAACTCTTTGTATTCAGGACATAAAGTTAATTTCTTTGCCAAATTTTTTACAGTTTAACTTTAGTGCCTTATTGCAAACATTATCCATGTTTTGGAATGTTTTTATTCTGTATAGGGCTCCTTCTTTTCACTCAGTCATTTAGGTTAGTATTTTGCCTGTTGTTGATCCATCCTCAGTTTTCTCCTATCACAGACATTAAACTCTTAACTATTTTAAAATCACCATTGGGCTCATGGTGAAATCCCTGAGGGGTTTCCTTTCTCTCCAGCAAAAGAGTTAGGGAGGATGCCTGTTTCTTTGTAGTGACTGGGTGTATTAATACACCATCCAAAGTGTAATTAATAAGTTCACCATGCTTAAAGGGAGATTCAATGTCAGATGTTTTTATTTTTACTCATCTACCAATAGGTACCCTTCTTTGCAAGTCATTGGGAAAACTCCCTGGTCTTTGTGGTTGAATCTGTGTTTGTAATTCACTGCTTGACTGAGGGACTATAAGGGCACAAGGCGAGACCCATATGCAGACACAGGAGGCAGATGTTTGGGCTCCGATATTTATTATAACACAAGGGGTAGGCAAAAGGCAGGTCGGGTACAGGCGAGAGTTCATAAACCAGGTCAGAGTCCAAACAGTACAGGGCGTTAGGCAGGCTCGAGGTCAGGGCAGGAAGAATGGTCAGGCAGGCGGGTTTGGTGTCAGGACAGGCAAGGGTCAAAACCAGGAGGACAAGAAAAACCAGAGACTGGGAAAAATAGGAGCTAGGAGATAAACGCTGGTTGACTTGGCAAACAAGACGAACTGGCACAGAGAGACAGAAAACACAGGGATACATACACCGGGGATGATGAGCAACACCTAGAGGGGGTGGAGACAAGCACAAGGACAGGTGAAACAGATCAGGGCGTGACGGGGACCGTACAGGTAATTGTATGTGTGGGGTACAGAGATGAGGCAGTCATTCAAAAATCATGTAAAACACTGTTATTGAACACAGAGTGAGTCCATGCAACTTATTATGTGACTTATTAAGCAAATTTGTACTCCTTAACTTATTTAGGCTTGCCATAACAAAGGGATTGCAGACAGACAGACAGACAGACAGACAGACAGACAGACAGACAGACAGACAGACAGACAGACAGACAGACAGACAGACAGACAACAAACATTGTACATTCTCACTTCTCACCAGATACCTCTGCAACCTTTTTAGCTGGGATATCTACAGGTTCCAACAAAGTGTGTGTGTGTGTGTTATGAAACCTGTAGATATCCCAGCTGTAAAGGATGCAGAGGTATCTGGTGAGAATATACCATGTTCTGTCATGTCAAGCCTGCAGTTTATCTCTCTGTAGTGTTGTTGTGCCCTAACAGGTATTTTTTGTTTGGGAGGTGGGGGTGCAGTAAATGTAAAAAATGAGTATTTTTGTGTCTCAAACCATTGGTGTGTGTTTTGTCTTGTCCGTCCTTGTAGAGGCATCTGTGCTTGTTTTGTGAGGTAGGTTATTGTCAAATTTGCAGACATATCCTTTGTGGGAGTGATGTGTCTTGTCCAATGGAGCTGTGTTATGTGGTGACATTCTAAAGGACTGGTGGGAGAGAGGTGATGAGCCCAGGGACTCAGGGGCCCACCATCTTCATCAGGGAAGTGCACAGCTATCAAAGCAGAAAAATGCAATTAGGCCTCGCTCAAACGAAGAAAAGACCTCAATCCCCTGGTAGATGCTGGATTGGCAAATCTAATCAGCAAGTGCTCTGCTCTAGTGATGCGCTGGTTGACTCATAACCCGCAGTCCCTGCGGTTATATCCGTGGGGCAAGCTGGTTTAGGGTCATGAAATATTGTGTTGATGAAGGATGGGTGGCGGGCGGGATGAATAAAGAGAAAACAATGCATTCAAAATCCATAAATGTATAATTCTTGTGCAATTCATATCTATAGGTTACATTTAGATTTTTCTTTCATAATTTTTTATCTGCCGTTAGTGCGTAGCCTAACTATAGCGCACAAAATACACGCCAATTGCCAAATGCTTTTGGGAACTTGGGCACAAAACGTTGATCCACTAAGGCAAAAAGGACAATGTCGGAGTTTGATTCATTCAGAGAAAAGCTGTGAAATGGAGAATTGAAAATAAACCAGACCAGTAGTCTAATGTTTAGGAAAGATTTGGTGAATTGTAAAAGAGGATGATAGCAGTGGCTATATTATGTGTGATGATTGGGAAAGGGAAAGGGGGATACCTAGTCAGTTGTACAACTGAATGCATTCAACTGAAATGTGTCTTCCGCATTTCACCCAACCCCTCGTCGTTATGCAAATTTGACAATAACAAGATGGGACTTCAAAATGGCACGTTAACGGAATGGTACTGTTCAGATGGGATAAATGGAATAGTAGCCTAACTGAAATCTGGACACTGACTGTAGGTCTATAGCTTCTCACATAGCCTAATATAATATGAACTCCTGCAGAATTAAGAGTTTCTTGCAGTAAAATGATACACCAAATGTACAGTTGAAGTCGGAAGTTTACATACACCTTAGCCAAATACATTTATACTCAGTTTTTCATAATTCCTGACATTTATTCCTAGTAAAAATTCCCTGTCTTAGGTCAGTTAGGATCACCACTTTATTTTAAGAATGTGAAATATCAGAATAATAGTAGAGAGAATGATTTATTTCAGCTTTTATTTCTTTCATCACATTCCCAGTGGGTCAGAAGTTTACATACACTCAATTAGTATTTGGTAGCATTGCCTTTAAATTGTTTAACCTCTCTGGGCTAGGCGGAGGACATTTCTCCAAAAACTACAAACTTTGTCCCCATGTGCAGTAGCAAGCCGTAGTCTGGCTTTTTTATGGCTAAGCGGCCTTTCAGGTTATGTCGATATAGGACTCGTTTTACTGTGGATATAGATACTTTTGTACCTGTTTCCTCCAGCATCTTCACAAGGTCCTTTTCTGTTGTTCTGGGATTGATTAGCACTTTTCGCACCAAAGTACGTTCATCTCTAGGAGACAGAACGCGTCTCCTTCCTGAGCGGTATGACGGCTGCGTGGTCCCATGGTCTTTATACTTACGTACTATTGTTTGTACAGATGAACGTGGTACTTTCAGGCGTTTGGAAATTGCTCCCATGGATGAACCAGACTTGTGGAGGTCTACAATTTTTTTACTGAGGTCTTGGCTGATTTCTTTTGATTTTCCCATGATGTCAAGCAAAGAGGCACTGAGTTTGAAGGTAGGCCTTGAAATACATCCACAGGTACACCTCCAAATGACTCAAATGATGTCAATTAGCCTATCAGAAGCTTCTAAAGCCATGACATCATTTTATGGAATTTTCCAAGCTGTTTAAAGGCACAGTCAACTTAGTGTATGTAAACTTCTGACCCACTGGAATTGTGATACAGGGAATTATAAGTGAAATAATCTGTCTTTAAACAATTGTTGGAAAAATTACTTGTGTCATGCACAAAGTAGATGTCCTAACCTAAGAGTTTGTAAACTTCTGACTTAAACTGTATTTAGACCTAGGTCTCCATTCCAAATGTGCCCTGAATAATATAATGTAAATATACACATTATACACCAGTCAAGTTTGGATGCACCATCTCATTCAAGGGTTTTTATTTATTTTCTACATTGTAGAATAATAGTGAAGAGATAAAAACTATGACATAACACATATGGAATCATGTAGTAACCAAAAAAGTGTTAAACAAATCAAAATAGATTTTTATTTTAGATTCTTCAAAGTTGCCACCCTTTGCCTTGATGACAGCTTTGCACACTCTTGGAATTCGCTCAACCAGCTTCATGAGGTAGTCACCTGGAATGCTTTTCCCAACAGTCTTGAAGGAGTTCCCACATATGCTGAGCACTTGTTGCCTGCTTTTCCTTCACTCTGTGGTCCAACTCATCCCAAACCATCTCAATTTGGTTGAGGTCAGGTGATTGTGGAGGCCAGGTCATCTGATGCAGCACCCTATCACTCTCCTTCTTGGTCAAATAGTTCTTGCACAGCCTGGAGGTGTGTTTTGGGTCATTATCCTGTTGAAAAACAAATGTCATGACGTTGGCCTGTGGGTAAGGTTTATAACCCCCCCCATAAATACCTTTCTCCCTTCCCCTCTCTCTCTGACCCTACTGAAGGACTTTTGAATAGCCTTTGTTAAATATAGAGAGTCTGGGAACATCAAACAAGTTGGGGGGAAAGGAACCATATTTCGGTAATAGAACCAGTTGGAAATATACTAGGTACTTAATGAGTATGGATCTCAGTTCAGTTGTCATCTGAGACATTATGACTGATGACAGGACGACATAAACTGTACCTGGGAAAGTCTACACATTCTAGTTATCAGATTCACATGGAATTGTTGTGCAATTTAAATGTTTGATATTGAAACTGTTTGTTAGGAGATTAATTGTAATTTTAGCTTCCAAATGAGAGAATTGGGTTTTCATAAGGAAAGAGCCCTGACCAATCAGTGGCCCGCCCATTTGAAGAGACAGGGGTTATAAACAATGAAACACACCCTTCTCCCCTCGCCACTATATAAGTCAGTGACGAAATGTAACCACCTGTTCCGGGTACGTGAGGTCTGCAGCCTCTGCGTTAAAAGGACACACATGTCAAGTACAGAACTAAGCCAACCTCAGCGTGAGCTTTGGTTGCGAATGGTATGAACTTTGAACTCTCATTCACTACAGAAGTGATACTTCCTAGCCGTTGAGTTAGCAGCGGCCGCTGTAGACGTGGGCTAGGAAAGGACGGACGACGGATCCAGTCTAACACACAACGAAGATCCTACAACGTATACATTTTACCACCAGTGACATTCTTCCGAGGACAGGAAGATCTCTGTTGGCTAACACGGCCAGCATTTACGACCAACCTACCGAAGCGCAGCTCAGAGTAAATATTTATTGCATTTTCCTTTTCCAAATGGGCGGTAATTTAGAATGCATACGATAATGTATTTACGATGGCATAGCTGCTTTCTTCGTTCCTCAGTCTTCCCGCTCTTTCATTCAAGCCCAACCCCCTTTCTTTGTGTAACAAGCCGCCATGCCGGTTTAGCCCACTAGGGCACATTCTCCTATCATTTCCTTGTAACCATATCTGTTTGTTATGCCTTTCTGTGAATTACTTAGATTAGTAAATAAATGATTTTAAGACAATTGATGTATGGATGACTCATAGTGAAGACTGGGTTTGTGCAGATAACCAACAATTTACAATGTTTGGAATGAGATTGACGTGAGGTAAACTAACACATCATTAATCAGGGGACTCATGGATCAGATCTTATAATATCTGAAAGTTATATTAGGAAAATTATAATTTTAATCTGAATATTGTCCTTGGTGCCCCGACCTCCTAGTTAATTACAGTTACACGATTAATCAGTTTAATCGCGTAATAATAATTACAGAGTTATTTGATAAACATGTCTTCAGTTTAATGATGCCAAAGACACGACACAAATGATAGTCCCACTAAGCGCAAACCAGATGGGATGGTGTATCGCTGCAGAATGATGTGGTAGCCATGCTGGTTAAGTGTGCCTTGAATTCTAAACAAATCACAGGCAATGTCACCAGCAAAGCACCCCCACACCATCACACCTGGGAACCAAGCATGTGGAGATAATCCGTTCACCTACTCTGTGTTTTACAAAGACACGGCGGTTGGAACGGTTGAAATCTCAAATTTGGACTCATCAGACCAAAGGACAGATTTCCACCGTTCTAATGGCCATTGCTCGTGATTCTTCGCTGAAGCAAGTCTCTTCTTCTTATTGGTGTCCTTTAGTAGTGGTTTCTTTGCAGCAAATTAACCAAGAAGGCCTGATTCACACATTCTCCTCTGAACAGTTGATGTCGAGATGTGTCTGTGAAGCATTTATTTGGGCTGCAATTTCTGAGGCTGGTAACTCTAATGAACTTGTCCTCTGCAGCAGAGGTAACTCTGGGTCTTCCTTTCTTGTAGCAGTCCTCATGAGAGCCAGTTTCATCAGAGCACTTGATGGTTTTTGCGACTGCACTTGAAGAAACTTTCAAAGTTCTTGAAATGTTCCGGATTGACTGACCTTCATGTCTTAAAGTAATGATGGACTGTCGTTTCTCTTTGCTTATTTGAGCTGCTCTTGCCATAATATGGACTTGGTATTTTACCAAATAGGGCTATCTTCTGTATACTTCCCCTACCTTGGCGCAACTCAACTGATTTGGCTCAAACCCATTAAGAAGGAAACAAATTCACAAATGAACTTTTAACAAGGCACACCCGTTAATTGAAATGCATTCCAGGTGACTACCTGATGAAGCTGGTTGAGAGAATGCCAAGAGTGTGCAAAGCTGTCATCAAGGCAAAGGGTGGCTACTTTGAAGAATCTCAAATACAGCATTTATTTTGATTTGTTTAACACTTTTGTGGTTACTACAGGATTTCATATGTGTTATTTCATCGTTTTGATGTCTTCACTATTATTCTACAATGTAGAAAATAGTAAATATAAAGATAAACCCTTGAATGAGCAGGTGTATCCAAACTTTTGACTGATACTGTAAGTGTTCAGACCCTTTGCTATGAGACTTGAAATTGAGGTCAGGTGCATCCTGTTTCCATTGATCATCGTTGAGATGTTTCTACAACTTGATTGGAGTACACTTGTGGTAAAGTCAATTGATTGGACAATATTTGTAAAGGCACACACCTGTGTTTATCAGAGCAAAAAGCAAGCCATGAGGTCGAAGGAATTGTCCGTAGAGCTCTGAGACAGGATTGTGTCGAGGGATAGATCTGGGGAAGGGTACCAAAACATTTCTGCAGCATTGAAGGTCCCCAAGAACACAGTGGCCTCCATCATTCTTAAATGGAAGAAGTTTGGAACTGCCAAGACTCTTCCTAGAGCTGGCCACTTGGCCAAACTGAACTATCGGGGGAGAAGGGCCTTGGTCAGGGTGGTGACCAAGAACCCGATGGTCACTCTGACAGAGCTCCAAAGTTCCTCTGTGGAGATGGGAGAAACTTCTAGACGGACAACCATCTCTGCAGCACTCCACCAATCAGGCCTTTATGGTAGAGTGGCCAGATGGAAGCCATTCCTCAGTAAAAGGCACATGACAGTCCACTTGGAGTTTGCCAAAATGCACCTAAAGGACTCTCAGACCATGAAAAAAAAGATTTTCTGTTTGGATGAAACCAAGACTGAACTCTTTGGCCTGAATGCCAAGCGTCAGGTCTGGAGGAAACCTGGCACCATCTGTACTCTGTCTTTCAGGAAAGATGAATGGAACAAAGTACAGAGAGATCCTTGATAAAGACCTGCTCTAGAGCGCTCAGGACCTCAGACAGGGGCGAAGGTTCACCTTCTAACAGGACAATGACCCTAATCACACAGCCAAGACATCGCAGGAGTAGCTTCGGGACATGTCTCTGAATGTCCTTGAGTGGCCCAGCCAGAACCCGGACTTGAACCCGATCTAACATCTCTGCCGATGTGCCAAGCTTGGAGTGTCATACCCTAGAAGACACAAGGCTGTAATCGCTGCCAAAGGTGCTTTAACAAAGTACTGAGTAAAGGGTCTGAATTGTTATGTAAGTGTGATATTTCTGTTTTTATTTTTAATAAATTAGCAAAAATGTCTGAACCTGTTTTTGCTTTGTCGTTTTGGGGTATTGTGTGTAGATTGATGAGGGAAAAGAACAATTTAATACATTTTAGAATAAGGCTGTAATGTAACAAAATGTAGAAAAAGTCAAGGGGTCTAAATACTTTGCGAATGCACATTAACATACAAAAACACAGTTATGGTAAACATAAATAAAACATCACAAATCACCCAGAAACAATACAAACAATACAACAAAAATAATGTGTGTGTTCAAGTGTGTGTGTGTGTCCTCACAGTCCCCGTCGTTCCATGAGTTGTTTTTTAAAGGTAATTTTGCAGTTTGCAGGGAGTTCCATGTAATCATGGTTCTGTATAAAACTCTGCATGTACGTGAATTCGTTTTGGACTTGGGGACTATGTAGAGACTCGTTGTGACATGTCTTGTGGGTTATGAATGGGTGTCTGTGCTGAATGTTATTTGATTATGTAGATAATCTGGAATTTCGTTGCAGTAATATTTCTCATAAAAACTAGGAGAAGCAGTTAATCCCTCGTCAACCCTCAACCAGGAAAGACTGGCATGCACGTTGTTGATGTTAGTTCTGTATATGCATGATGCAGCCTGGATAATAAGTGAGCTTAAATGAACTGTGCCATTAGGACTGTTTAGGCCTAATCTGTGTGCAGGTGAACAGTCTTATAGCCTACACTCATGGTTTCTATTCAGAGCAAGACTGTGATTATGTATAGGCCTTTGCGAATGTGCCAAGACTCATCTTACTAGGTCTAAAATTGTTTCTATATCAATAAATTGCTTTGCTCGTATCCTGAAGAAACCATAAATAACCAGGTAGAGATAAGTACTCATTCTGTTCAGTGTTCCTTGGTTGAGTTTAAGCGGATGGATGAGTGTGCTAGCCTATTGCAATAGCAGCCAGTGGGTTGTTGTGGTGCTGCTGCTGTGTTTGGTGCAGCTATGCCGCTCCAGAGCCTGGGAGCCCAGTGAGAGGAGCATCGGTTTTTAATAGCCCTGAATAGTGGCACACTGTGGGGAGCTCTGAGCTCAAATAATTTAAAAACGAAGAAGTAAAAGAGGCAATGCAGCCCCTCATCTCTATAAATAACCATCACCCATCCCTCCCTCTCTCTCTCTCTCTCTCTGACGTTGGTCTTGGCGTCACGGCCTGATGTGCGCTCCTCTGTCTTTCTCCTTTTCTTCCTTCTTCTCTCTCTTTATCCCCTTTCTTATCTGTCTCCTTCCTTTCTCTTGTCTGCTCTCTCTCTCTTTGTCAGTATACTCTATTCATTTCTTCTGTTGCACACTTATCTTTTTCTCCCTCGTTCTCTCCCTCTGTCCCCATTGCACTCTCCTTCTCTCAAATACTTTTTTTTCAGTTCCAGCGCAGGAGAATTTGGGACACTATGGACTATGTTCTTTTCAGAGACTGAATATAAGAAGTATGGGCTTCGTACGTTTACTCCAGTGCGACAGCGCTTTCCACTCACAGTTAAGACTTTCAACAGCACATATTGCACTATTCTGCAACAGTTATGCAAAATGTTAAAATTATCAACTGCACTGTAATAGCACCATTACCTGACAGCATAGTGTAATGACTGTGGGTACTGTCAGGGTTTGCCTTAAGGTGGCTCTCCTCTCCTTCCTCTTCCAGGTGGTGCTGGAGGACAGCCAAACTAACATGAGTGTTCGCTCCGCTTCACCTTCACATGCTTTTTTCTCTCTGTTTGTGTCTCTTTGTCCTGATTGTTAACATGTGAAGTGGTCTAGGATAACCTGTCTGTTTTATGTGCTTACTACGTGTACCAGTGAATGGGATCTATTTGTTTGAAATATATCATTTATGGTGTGGTATGATATAGAGACAGTGTAAATAAGTAGTGAAGGAATTTCCTACATTCAATTATAGCTTCTTTTTTCAGATAAAGACTTCACAGGGCAGACTTTCCAACAAGTTACATAATCACTAATCTTGGTTAACCCAGATCTAAAATCTAGCGTAATTGGTCAGCTGCTCATTTAAGTTTTGGGTCCATACATGTTAAGAGAAGAGATGAATAGATGCTAGGACAAGGAACCCGGAATGAGGAGCTCCACCCTCTGGCTTTGCAAGTTACGGGCAAGTCTATTGGCCGAATGTTTTCTCCCCCTTCCCAAATTCAAAAGATGCTATACACCTGTGAAATCGTGATCTGTCCAATTAACCGGTGATAAAACCCAAGCACCGGAACTATTTCTGCTCGTTAGCTATTGGTGCCCATAGTGTAAAGACAGATCTACGTACCATTTATGTTGACGTATTCTGCCCACAAGAGATTACAAAATCACAATAAAATCAATCACGTTTTCGGGATCATCAATAGAACAACAATGTAGTTATGGTTGTCTGACTCATACTGCGCCTCATACAGTGCCTATCTTCCATTTGATTTCTTCTAGCACTAGACACGACAACAGTTATATTTACCTATGAAATAGGAAGCTTTCCGTGCAGCTACAAATGAAGCGTGTTTTGCGTTGTGTTCATGAGAGAGATGTTGTGTAGTCCCCATGGGACGTCTAATGGTTAAGATTGTAGTCTTTGTGTTGTACAACAAATAGGCCTACAAGTAGGGTTCTATTTGTGAAGTTATTCCCATGTTACAACACACATCCAGAGGAAAGTTGTATTGTGTGGATATACAGTATGTGGACTATACTGTGAGACCAAGACAATGAGCATAGAGGAATGTTATAGAGGAATGTTAGAATCATACTGTATACAGTCACACAACATAGAAACAAGAGCGATTACATGGAAATGAAATGGAACTGATTAACTTTGAGGAAGAAGGGGAAGATATATCAACTGAGAGGGAAGAAAGAAAGAGAGAGGCTCTGGGAGGGTCTGGTCTCCACTTTCCTCGTCACTCTGACAGCATCCCAGCAGCCAATCATGACAGAGCCTTCTATGTCTCCATAGTAACCTCCTGTTGAAGCAGTGACGTAGAGGATAGAAACTGAGTTTAGGGGCTCAATGTAGAGGAGAAGAGCAATACTTTCCGCCCCTTCAAAAACCATTAGTCAAAAATCAAACAGAATATGCACAATGTTGTCTCTCTTCACCTCCTACATTGTTTGTATGTTATTAGAGTTGATTGCCAGGCCACAGCAGCAATATCAATAACAAGATGTATTAGGCTATCGGTGGTAGAGGACCTCAACTCAAGGCAACGATGAATACATGAGTTAACTGGGGTAATTGAATGAATTCATACATGAAAGAATATGTAGAATATTTTTCTTGACTGCATTATAAAGCCCATTACACATCTAACACCAATAGTCTGACCTGCTTTGCCGGTTCAGGTTCACCATTTTTGTTTTGCCCTCAAACAAAGATTCATTGAGGTCTTTCAAAGTTCTTTATGTATTGTATGCCGTCATGGTATGCTGTTTTTAAGTGAAAATGCCATGATGTTCTGCTAAATGCCTTGAAGATGTGTTTGGAACTTTCACCTGTGGAGAGGATTTAGGAAGGAGGCTGGAGTATGAAATTACAGGCTTAAAATACAACTCTTTTTAAAAGCATTCTTGACATGGGTACAGGGAAGCATCCGCATGACGAGACCTGGTCTGATTGGTCTTGGGGACTGCTCTAATCAGCAGTGTGATTTCCCTGCCCTTTACTTTGTCCAAGCAGGTGCACTGTCAGTGGTGGGAGCGTTCTCAGTAATAAGCCCCATGACAATGGAACCCTGCGGAGTTTGCCTTTAATCAGCATCAAGTTGGGGCTGCATTTCTTGGATGGACAGATGATGACATAAACGGGATTACTGGGGAGGGGGGGCAGCAGGGATGTTTTTCCCTTCCGTCTTTGAGTTACGTAAAGCTGTTCTCTGTTACGCAGTTCATTCCAGCTCTTCGATTAAGCTACCCGGACAGAATTTCACTGATGGGAGTTTTCATACTACCTCGACACTTACCTGATTTGCACACAAGGTCACCTCATCTCATCCCGTGTTTCAGAGCAGGAAGGGGAGGACCATCTTCCTCAGTGAATTTCATACAAATATACCTTTTTACATAAAACTATACAAAATATATTCACGTTACCAACTAATTGATTCAAACACACTGTTCTGCAATCAAGGTCTACAGTGGGCTGGGCGGTATATATATTTTACAATATACCGGTATTGATGCACGGACCGGTTTGGGTTTTTACTTTACCTTCTATAACGGTATTTGAATGTTTGGTTTGTTAAATGTGTGTAACGTCCATTTTTATAGTTTTCTTTGCTAATTGAGTCATCTCTCTCCGCTCGATCTCTCTCCATGCCGCTTTCCACACAGCTGTAGCCCCGCCCCCTGTCACTCAAGGAGGCTATTTTTTTACCCTCGACACTTGTTCAGTCTCTGCATGGTCAACGCAGCACATGCAACAGTGTCGATGACAACGATGCTGTTTTCACTTTACTTCTCAATATATATATATATATATATCCACTAGAGTTCTATAATAACACTATTAGTTTGTGTTTCTTACATCTGCAAAAAACTAGTTTTCTTTTCTTTTCTTAGTAAGTTGGGCCTAAATCTTGTTAGCCGCTAATGCTAATCTCTAGCTCGCTAATAAATTCAGAGCAAACATAACTAGTTATACAGCCTGATAATACCAGTGATGGTGTAGACCTACATCTGCTTGTTTTTTATGCAACAGTATCTTCTAAATCAAAGTAATACGCAATGCCAGAATATGTTAGCTATATGAAGTACCTAAGAGAAACCATTCAATTTACCCAAAGATTATAGGGTCCCCTAGGAAACACTTGTCAACACTTTGGTTTCTACCCTATCACTATAACTCCTCCTTGGCATTTTAATTTGTTGTCATGTCAAACACTGTATTCAAAGTGCCCACTATTATATTCTAACTATAGAATTAGAATAATAATTATATTTCCATGATTCCAACCCAAGTGTTTTGCTCTAAATCACAAGTCAATTCGCATTTGCAACATTTGGTTAAACACAAGGCACAAAACACATTTGTTTTCCCATATTGTGCAGCCCTACATGGCAGTGTGGAATTGACCTCAAATGAGTACAGGAAATGCAGAAATGGATGAAAATGCTGAAAATAATTTTTGGTTGGAATTGAACAGTATAAAACAATCAGAATAGAGAAAGGTCCATTTGAAATCACTTAGAATGTACAGTATGTGTTGCCAACCTAGGGTCACGCACTACTCATAAAGCACATTTAGAACTTTTATTACTCAAAAACATGAGAAAAAAGAAGAGACGTGCACGCTGCTCTTGCTAGTATCACTGCTCTTTATTAAGCTAGCTGTAATCAGTGCATGCACTTTAATTAACATATTTTTACTATGCAGCCTGGCAGTGGGATACTGGGAGCTGCGGTCCACAATAACTAATCACTGAGGTCTAATTATAAAAGGTTATCCCCTTCCTCCATTGTAAGACAATTTAGTCCTGCCTTGCACCCCTCTACTTCTTCACCCCTGATGTTTACAGCCATTCTGCATCTTATTGAACAGAATAAGGTGTGTTTTACATTCGAGTACTACAGTGGATAGCTGGTTTAGCAACAAGATTTGATTTGCTGTGAGAGATCATGGTTGGTGGATAATTTACAACCTGCTTGTTGCTCAACTTGAGCTGCATTTCATGGAAGCTTTCAGAAGCTTAACACATACACACAATTATAGCAGTATCAATATCCAGCTCTGTTTCTTTCTTTTGTCTCTGTGTAAACCAGAGTCATTTTTCGAAGCAGGCCTGACTTGCTGGGTAGGAGGAGGAGGAGGTACATGATGGAAGAGATGCTCTGTGGGAGTAGAGTATTTTTATCTCTCTCCTCGTAGCGGAATGATGAGAAGAGGACCAGGCCAGGGCAGGTTGTGCTGTGAATCCCTCTTGCTCAGCTTGTGGAGGGCATGGGGAGGCGATGACTGACTGCTCCATGGCACACCGTCTGGACCATGGGAAGCTGCCCTGTGGGAAAGGCAAGAGCCTGGCCCCTGGGCTGCCATGGTTGTTAAATATTCAGTAATTTTCCTACTTGGATCTTTCTAGTCAAGGTATGTCCACATGTCTGTTTTCCTCCTAAATGTTCATAGGAGATCGGTACTGCAGGTAGCCTAGAGGTTAAGACCATTGGGCTAGTAACCATAAGGTCGCTGGTTCGAATGCCTGAACCGACTAGGTGAAATACATCTGTCGATGTGCTCTTGAGCAAGGCACTTATCCCTAATTGCTCCTGTAAATTGCTCTGGATAAGAGAGTAAGCTAATTGATAAAAAAAATGTAAAATGGTCTTGGGAGGCAGATGGCAATACTGGCAATTCTTACCACGAGTCACACAGATGAGACTGTATTGTCCTAAGCCCTTTGCCATTTTAACAGGATTGGGAGATAAGCCCACAGAGCCACTCATGGGGTTCTTACTATACACTGAGCTGTGTTTGGAGTGGTTGTCATGGCGTTGCTCCTGCAACGTCAAGGCGATGGTGAAAGTGATTTGTGGTATTTTAGGCTGACTCGGGCACAACATTTTCCACTTGTATTTAAATAGGTTTTATTAATGGCACATCATGAGGGAACCGCCTTGCCGCCTTACGTTGTCGTGACGATGGCCAGCACCAGCTGTTCCACGCTGCTCCCTCTACAGTTTGTTAGGTGTGTTTACATGTACAGTAAATGTTGTGTTCACTATGATAAGAATTATGTGAAGAGAGAGGTCAATGCTGAAACATTTGTTTTGTATTATTTAGATTGTTTTAATCATAGCTTTTCTTGCTATTACATGAATAGCCCTTCCCTAGTAGGCCTATTCCTCTGTGGGAGTTGATGGTTGTTTTGATGATACCATGGAATAGCCACAAAACAGCACTACCTGGAAAATATTAGTGGGGTGTAGTAGAGGTTGTTTAAGGGGAACTGTGTTATGCGGCACTGAGATAGAGATGGTTCTGGCATTAGATTTTGTGCTTTACTGTGCCACAATCCCGTATTAGTGGGAGAATGTCACGTGTGTGTGCGCTGTTACCCATCTGTCAGGATGCATAGATGTTTTTGTGTTTACTGGACCTGTCCTGCTGATTCCAGTAGGGCTAAGCATGTTATGTGAGGCTTAGGCCTAGGATCTCTGTTGAGCCACTCTGGAACCATGGAACATTAGATTAGATCATTCTTAAAGAGCTGTTAAGCTCTCACAAAGTACCCCAAGCATAAGTGTAGTTAAACATAGTACCTTCTCAGGAGTGTGTTCTGAATGACCTCCCTGGGTCCCTGGGGCCTCAGGCTAGTAGCAGACACTGAGGTTGTATCAGTCTCATTGCAAATGCAGCCTGTGCTCTTCAATGTCTAACATCTTTTAAAAAGATCCAGATCTGGGATCAGCACAAATCAAAATGTTACATTAGATGTTACTCCCTTGCTGCTGGCCACCACTATTCAATTAAATTAAAATGACTTTATTTATTAACCAATGAGAAACCCTTCCGATGACACATGCCCAGCCACAGTGGTACAGTTAGCCTAGTTTGAGTAGAGAAATCACAGCCCCTTAGATTAGTGCTGTGGGGCCGCTGTGTGCTGCTATTACGTCACTACCCAGGGTGTAGCAGAGACTGTATTTTTAGACAGGAATGGGCATATTCTACCAACGTACAGCATCAAGCACTCTGCTTGCGTATGCTAGGATTATTATGACCATTCTATTTTTTGTGTGTGTGTGTGTGTGTGTGTGTGTGTGTGTGTGTGTGTGTGTGTGTGTGTGTGTGTGTGTGTTTTATGTGAAGGTTGCTAGTGGTACATGAGTGAGAGGTATCTGCATAATTGCCAATTCATTCTGGTTGGGGAAAGATTACAGTGTTTTCTGTTACATTTTCTAGGTAGCATCTGAACAGGAAACTTCCTTCACAAAATGTTTGGGGAAAACTACTAATCCATTATCAGAAAGATGGTCTTCGGTTGAGGAACTGTGCTGATTTACACTGTTCAGTAGAAACAGTAGGCCTAAGCAGAGGAACTAAAGTAATTCCCTGTTTGATGGGGATGTTTTCTAGGATGCTGCTCTCTGTTCTCCTTCAGTACCTGTGTCAGTCAACCATCAGTGCACCAGACCAGACAATCTCTCTCTCTCTCCAGCTTGAGTGTTTAACAAGTGCACAGAAAGGTTTTTAGAGAAGTTTGAATCAATCAATCAAATGTATTTATAAGCCCTTTTTACCTCAGCTGATGTCACAAAGTGCTATACAGAAACCCAGCCTAAAACCCCAAACATCAAGCAATGCAGATGTAGAAGCACGGTGGCTTGGAAAAACTCCCTAGAAAGGCAGGAACCTAGGAAGAAACCTAGAGAGGAACCAGGCTCTGGGTGGCCAGTCCTCTTCTGGCTGTGCCGGGTGGAGATTATAACAGTACATGGCCAAGATGTTAAAATGTTCATAGTTGACCAGCAGGGTCAAATAATAATTATCACAGTGGTTGTAGAGGGTGCAACAGGTCAGCACTTCAGGAGTAAATGTCTGTTGGCTTTTCATAGCCGATCATTCAGAGTTAGAGACAGCAGGTGCGGTAGAGAGAGTCGAAAACAGCAGGTCCGGGACAAGTTAGCACGTCCGTTGATCAGGTCAGGGTTCCATGGCCGCAAGCAGAAACTGGAGCAGCAGCACGACCAGGTGGACTGGGGACAACAAGGAGTCATCAGGCCAGATAGTTCTGAGGTATGGTCCTAGGGCTCAGGTCCTCCGAGAGAAGAGAGAAAAGAGAGAGAGTTAGAGGGAGCATACTTAAATTCACACAGGACACTGGATCAGACAGGAGAAATACTCCAGATATAACAGACTGATCCTAGCCCCCCGACACACAAACTATTGCAGCATAAATACTGGAGGCTGAGACAGGAGGGGCCGGGAGACACTGTGGCCCCGTCCGACAATACCCCCGGACAGGGCCAACCAGGCAGCATATAACCCCACCCACTTTGCCAAAGCACAGCCCCCACACCACTAGAGGGATATCAACAGACCACCAACTTACTACCCTGAGACAAGGCTGAGTATAGCCCACGAAGATCTCCTCTACCGCACAAGTCCGAGGGGGGCGCCAACCCGGACAGGAAGATCACGTCAGTGACTCAACATACTCAGTGACGCACCCCTCCTAGGGACGGCATGGAAGAGCACTAGTAAGCCGGTGACTCAGCCCCTGTAATAGGGTTAGAGGCAGAGAATCCCAGTGGAGAGAGGGGAACCGGACAGGCAGAGACAGCAAGGGTGGTTCGTCACGCCAGTGCCTTTCCGTTCACTTTCACACTCCTGGGCCACACTACACTCAATCATAGGACCTACTGAAGAGATGAGTCTTCAGTAAAGACTTAAAGGTTGAGACCGAGTCTGCGTCTGACATGGATAGGCAGATCATTCCATAAAAATTGAGCTCTATAGGAGAAAGCCCTGCCTCCAGCTGTTTGCTTAGACATTCTAGAGACAATAAGGAGGCCTGCGTCTTGTGACCGTAGCGTACGTTGTAGGTATGTACGGCAGGACCAAATCGGAGCGATAGGTAGGAGCAAGCCTATGTAATGCTTTGTAGGTTAGCAGTAAAACCTTGAAATCAGCCCTTACCTTTAACAGGTTACTAGTGTGTGTCAGTTTGTAACTGTATTTTTTTCCCAGGAGGCTTTAAAAAAGTTGGGTAGAGACGGAGAGCGAAAGATAAAGAGACAGTGACAGTGAGGGAAAAGATGAGAAGGGAGGAGAAGAGTAACTGTGACAGAGAAGGAAAGCCTTCCCTTTCCTCAATCTCTGAGCGGTGAAGCAAGAGGCTAATGAATCTTGTATGTTGATGGCTGTGTGGCAGATGGTGATGAGGGCTGGGCCATATCCGCATGCGTCAGCACAAACCCTTTCTGCAGCGTCATCATCGCTGCCCACAGGCTCCCGTCAGGTCCCCCAAGACAGAGCCACGCTGTGACATTGCACCGGTCTGTTGGAATCTCGATCTCTCTCACTCGCTCTCTTTCTCACACACACTCATACCCTGTCATTCACTCTTCCTCAAGGGAATTTTGACTGCAGAGGTCTGTAGGGACAAAGACACAGGGACCTTTCTCTCCACTGGCTTGAACAGTCAACCGTGTGCTTTCAGCATGGAAGACCATTTCTGTCAGTGTGTGGGTTACAGTATTTAAGACGCATTAGCATCTGTGGGTGTGTTAGCACATGAGCGTGTGCGAGAGGGAGTGTATATAAGCTCTATGTGTGATGGGTGTAGGCTTACATTTGTCAGTGGTGGCTCAGAAACTTGACAATCTCTCACACACTCTCCTCTGTGTAGATTCCCCCCTGTTCCACTTCCCCTAGATAACCTCTAAACAGTGTCTGCCTCGTGACCCTGTGCTGCATCACAATTATGTTTACCGGTATGCACCCTACCCTTGCTATAGGCTATTTAATGAAATCTGATAAAACAATGTCTCACATCCTTTCCTGCCTATTTGTCCAACCAGATGCATTACAACACAGTATGAACCAGCCGTATCTAACATCGCCCCTCCTCAACACAAGTAATACGCATCTTGTCGTGATGTGTGTTTTGTCCTATATTTTTTATTTTTCATTCCCCATCCCCACAGGAGGCCTTTTGCATTTTGGTAGGCCGTCATTGTAAATAAGAATTTGTTCTTAGTTAAATAAAGGTTCAATAAAAAAATCTAAAATAAATGAACCCCCTTTCCCAAAGCCTCTTTATGAGTTCTCAGGCCTAATGGGAGGATGACATCATCTTGGACAGGGCCCTGTTTCCCAAAGCCTCTTTATGAGTTCTCAGGCCTAATGGGAGGATGACATCATCTTGGACAGGGCCCTGTTTCCCAAAGCCTCTTTATGAGTTCTCAGGCCTAATGGGAGGATGACATCATCTTGGACAGGGCCCTGTTTCCCAAAGCCTCTTTATGAGTTCTCAGGCCTAATGGGAGGATGACATCATCTTGGACAGGGCCCTGTTTCCCAAAGCCTCTTTATGAGTTCTCAGGCCTAATGGGAGGATGACATCATCTTGGACAGGGCCCTGTTTCCCAAAAGCATCTTAAGGCTAAGTTCATCGTTAGAACCTTTTGTAGGAGCGTCGTTAAATCTCCGAGCTGTTTCCCAAAAGCGGTGTTATTAACGCTGAACATGAAAACCCTCGTAATCTAACGCCTGCCTCCGACCACTCGTAGAACAGCTAAGTGTGTCGTTAGATGCTTTTTTGCCCTTCCGCATCACTTTATACACAGAAGATCTCCCCTAAACATAAAATCACATTGGTTTATCAGTCTCTCTGTGACCTCCGATAACTTCAGAACAAGGTTGATTACAAATACAAAGTTGCCAATGTCTTTGCAATTGATAGAAACAAGCAACGTATAAAAAGATGTTTCAAACGAAAACCAAGATGACTGCGTTAAAATATAAGCAGTAGGCTATAGGCCTATTTCAGTCCTATTGAAATACATTACATGTTCAATACATGTAGTTATATTCTGCTACTTGTAGGCTACTGTCTGTAATTTGTCTCAATATATTTCATGTGTAGCCTAACGTGCCAAATTGGGTATTTAGTGCATTTTTATTGGGTAAGCATTAGAATAAGCCGCCTCAAAGTGGTAATATCTCTCTAGGAGCTGAAACGTCATCAGTATTATGAAATAATTCTAATTTTAAATCAAGATTTGAATGAGAGCAGCACTGCCTTCCTTTTGATCCCATCGGTATCGATACATGCTCCAACGACGCCGTTATGACCATTCTCTCTACGTGGTGTTTTGGGAAACGCACGTTACATCTTCGGCCGTTATAGGAAAGATGCATCTTTAAAACACTTGTAAGTTCCATTGCTATCGGGAAACCGGGCCCTGGACTGTAATGAAAGGATCATTATGCCTGCTTGTTGTATCTAGGGTGCATGAGTTGAATCAGCCCTGTCCTGTTAACTGCTGGTGTGTTGACTGACATTGGTTTCACCTCATTATGATTTTGACTGCAAGAGTACTAGTGCAGGGAGTTCGGAAAATGTATTTCACAATATTTGTTTCTACATCAATGCTCCATATTACAAAAACTGCAGGGATTAGATCATGTGTTTTGACACAGTGGCACCAGGCTTAAAAGAAAATAACACTCAGACTATATTTTGGTATTTGTTTCATTATTCCACTGTTGATACGGTCCCAAAATGTTTTGCAGCAATCAAGTTTTCAGGATATAGAACTTTCAAAATACAGAAAGTCACAGTATGGTGCATTTGGCCTCATTTCAAAATTCTAGATCTTGAAAACTTGATTGGTGACATGCAAAAATTTGGGACTGTTATCAACAGTGGACCAATGAAACTAATACCAAAATATATTTTTTTGTGGAATTTTCATTTTAAGGTGTTTGTAGACTACTATTTTAGCCGTCTTATGCCACGATTTTGCATAAGGGCCTTGCCCAAGGGCACATCGACAGAGCCTTGTCGGCTTGGGGATTCGAATCAGCAACTTTTCAGTTACTGGCCCAATGCTCTAACCCAGGGCTGCCCGACCCTCTTCCTGGAGATCTACTGTCCTGTAGGTTTTCAGTCCAACCCTAATTTAGCGTATCTGATTCAGCTAGTTAAGGTCTTGTTGAGCAGCTAATAAGTACAGAACTCCCCAGGCTCCGTGTCTCCCCAAATCTCCAGGGTTGTACTGAAAACCCACAGGATGGTAGATCTCCAGCGCCCACAGAGGGTCTCCGTACTGAAAACCCACAGGATGGTAGATCTCCAGGAAGAGGGCTCCCCTGTACTCCGAAAACCCCACAGGATGGTAGATCTCCAGGAAGAGGGTTGTACTGAAAACCCACAGGATGGTAGATCTCCAGGAAGAGGGTTGGGCAGCCCTGTTCTAACCGCTAGGCTACCTGCCGCTGACACATACTCAGATCAAATACGCTGCTGCAGTTGACGCAGTCCTACGTCGGCAGACATAGCCTCTCAAGCCAATCGCAGAATGTGACGACAGAACGGAAGCAAATCATACAATCTGGCCAGGTTGATATCAAGATTTTAATTTGGTAACATCGTACAGTGTGATGTGATAATGGTAAAATACTGAATCTGACATAGTCTGCAAAGACCTTAAGGGGGATTGAAAGGTGGTGTTCAGCTACTGGACTGTTAGCATGAAGAGTGGTGGTTTGATTTCTATTCAATTACATTTACATTTAAGGGGCTTTATTGGCATGGGAAAGCTATGTTTACATTGCCAAAGCAAGTGAAATAGATAATAAACACTTAGTGAAATAAACAAATAAAAAATGTACAGTAGACATTACACTTACAAAAGTTGCAAAATAATAAAGACATTTGAAATGTCATTATGTCTATATACAGTGTTGTAATGATAAAGTACAAAAGGGAAAATAAATAAACATAAATATGGGTTGTATTTACAATCGTGTGTGTTTTTCACTGGTTGCCCTTTTCTTGTGGCAACAGGTCACAAATCTTGCTGCTGTGATTGCACACTGTGGTATTTCACCCAATAGATATGGGAGTTTATCAAAAATTGGATTTGATTTCAAAGTCTACATTTGGCCGGAGGTTAGGAAGTGCAGCTTAGTTTCCACCTCATTTTATGGGCAGTGTGCACATAGCCTGTCTTCTCTTGAGAGCCAGGTCTGCCTACGGCGGCCTTTCTCAATAGCAAGGCTATACTCACTGAGTCTGTACATAGTCAAAGATTTCCTTAATTTTGGGTCAGTCACAGTGGTCAGGTATTCTGCCACTGTGTACTCTCTGTTTAGGGCCAAATCTCTATCTACAGTAATGTTGTTATCTCTTCTCCCCCCCACAATGTTCCTCTCTACTTTTGTGGATGTGTCGTACCATCTAGAGGGGCTGCTGTGCATTGTGTGTAGAGTATAAAGAAATAGCGGAGGAGGAGAGAAGGAAGAGTTAAAATCCCACAGCTCAACCGCCCTCCCACACTGTGAGCCAGTGCTGTCTGCCTCTCAGTCAGACCTGTTAAGTCATCAAATCTATATCTAATCTAATTGTATTTGCTTCGATAACCACAGGTGTAGACTGACAGTGAAATGCTTACTTGAGGGCCGTTCCAAACAATGCAGAGAGAAAAATATAGAAAAATAATAACATGAGGAATAAATACACATCAGTAACAATAATTTGGCTTCATAAAGTATTCAGGCCCTTTGACTTTTTCCACATTTTGTTACGTTACAGCCTTATTCTAAAATGGATGAAATAGTTTTTTTTACTCATCAATCTACACACAACACCCCATAATGACAAAGCAAAAACAGAAATACCTTATTTACATAAGTATTCAGACCCTTTGCTATGAGACTCGAAATTGAGCTCAGGTGCATCCTTTTTCCATTGATCAATCAATCAAATGTATTTATAAAGCCCTTTTACATCAGCCAATGTCACAAAGTGCTATACAGAAACCCAGCCTAAAACCACAAAGATGTAGAAGGACGGTGGCTAAAAAAAACTCCCTAAAAAGGCAGGAACCTAAGAAGAAACCTAGAGAGGAACCAGGCTCTGAGGGGTGGCCAGTCCTCTTCTGGCTGTGCCGGGTGGAGATTATAACAGTACATGTTATAATCTGTTATAATATTATAACAGTACATGGCCAAGATTTTAAAATGTTCATCGATGACCAGCAGGGTCAAATAATAATAATCACAGTGGTTGTAGAGGGTGCAACAGGTCAGCACCTCAGGAGTAAATGTCAGTTGGCTTTTCATAGCTGATCATCGTTGAGATGTTTCTACAACTTGATTGGAGTCCACCTGTGGTAAAATCAATTGATTGGACAATATTTGGAAAGGCACACACCTGTCTATATAAGGTCCCACAGTTGACCGTGCATATCAGAGCAAAAAGCAAGCCATGAGGTCGAAGGAATTGTCCGTAGAGCTCTGAGACAGGATTGTGTCGAGGGATAGATCTGGGGAAGGGTACCAAAACATTTCTGCAGCATTGAAGGTCCCCAAGAACACAGTGGCCTCCATCATTCTTAAATGGAAGAAGTTTGGAACTGCCAAGACTCTTCCTAGAGCTGGCCACTTGGCCAAACTGAACTATCGGGGGAGAAGGGCCTTGGTCAGGGAGGTGACCAAGAACCCGATGGTCACTCTGACAGAGCTCCAGAGTTCCTCTGTGGAGATGGGAGAAACTTCCAGATGGACAACCATCTCTGCAGCACTCCACCAATCAGGCCTTTATGGTAGAGTGGCCAGATGGAAGCCATTCCTCAGTAAAAGGCACATGACAGTCCACTTGGAGTTTGCCAAAAGGTACCTGAAGGACTCTCAGACCATGAGAAACAAGATTCTCTGGTCTGATGAAACCAAGATTGAACTATTTGACCTGAATGCCAAGCGTCAGGTCTGGAGGAAACCTGGCACCATCCCTACGGTGAAGCATGGTGGTGGCAGCATCATGCTGTGGGGATGTTTATCAGCGGCAGGGACTGGGAGAGTAGTCAGGATAGAGGGAAAGATGAACGGAGCAAAGTACAGATAGATCCTTGATGAAACGACCCTAAGGACAACGACCTTAAGCACACAGCCAAGACAACGCAGGAGTGGCTTTGGGACAGGTGTCGGAATGTCCTTGAGTGGCCCAACCAGAGCCCGGACTTCAACCCTATCTAACATCTCTGGAGAGACCTGAAATTAGCTGTGCAGCGACGCTCCCCATCCAACCTGACAGAGCTTGAGAGGATCTGCAAAGAAGAATGGGAGAAACTCCCCAAATGCAGGTCTGCCAAGCTTGTAGAATCAAGTCTGTAATCGCTGCCAAAGGTGCTTCAACAAAGTACTGAGTAAAAGGTCTGAATGTGATATTTCAGTATTTGTTTTATACATTTGCAAAACTGTTTTTGCTTTGTCTTAATAGGGTGTTGTGTGTAGGTTGATCAGGGAAAAAATGTAATCCATATAAAATAGGTCTGGAATGTAACAAAATGTGGAAAAAGTAAAATAGTGTGAATACTTCTTGAATGCACTGTATACAGGGTACCAGAACCGGGTCGATGGGACACAAGGTAATTGAGGTAGATATGTACATATAGGTAGGGGTAAAGTGATTAGGCAACAGGATAGATAATAAACAGTAGCAACAGTGTATGTGATTAATCAAAAGGGTAAATGCAGATAGTCCTGGTATCTATTTGGTGAACTATTTAGTAGTCTTATGGTTTGGGGGTAGAAAGTGTTCAGGGTCCTGTTGGTTCCAGACTTGGTGCATCGGCATTGCTTCCCGTGCGGTAGCAGAGAGAACAGTCTATGACTTGGGTGGCTGGAGTCTTTGACCATTTTTAGGGCCTTCCTCTGACCCTGTCTGGTATAGAGGTCCTGGATGGCAGGGAGCTCGTCCGCGCTACCCTCTGTAGCTCCTTGCAGTCGGATGCCTAGTAGTTGCCATACCAAGCATTGAGAGAGCCAGTCAAGATGCTTTCAATGGTGCAGCTGTATCACTTTTTGATGATCTGAGGGCTCATGCTAAATGTTTTCAGCCTCCGGAGGGGGAAGAGGCATTGTCATGCCTTCTTCACGACTGTGTTGGTGTGTGTGTGGACCATATTAATTCCTTACTGATGTGGACACCAAGGAACTTGAAGCTCTCAACCCGCTCCACTACAGCCTCGTCGATGTGAATAGGGGCGTGCTCATCCCTCCGCTTCCTGTAGTTCACGATCAGCTCCTATGTCTTGCTGACGTTGATGGAGAGGTTGTTGTCCTGTACCACGTCACTGACCAAGGGCTGTGGTCATGACATTTTTTCAGCCGGTTATTGTCTAATAAATCAATTTAATATACACCATCACAATAAATCCATTCTTTATTTTAGGCAAGACTAAAGAAACATTATGATAGGAAGAAAATGTATTTCAGAAGAACAGAATATGAGTTGGCTTACTGTATGTTATCTGGCTATGCTCCATGCCATAGGCTGTACGCTTGTTCATTTTGCAGACAAGATATGCTTCTAAGTCTGGTGCCATTATTTTATATTATATGATTTTATAGTAAGAAGAATATAATTGAACTTAGCTGAATAAAATAGAAAGGATATTTTTCCCATTCTGGAGTGAGTGTGCATATGAAGTGGCTATGTTGAGTGTAAAAGTGATCATTTGAAACAGGTCCTATATGTTAGTTTTATAGTTATTTGGCAACTTGTTGTGAATGATACAAACCTTAGAATGTCTTAGAAATGAAAACCTATGCATGATGCGACTATAGGTTATCGATGATTTGAGAAAATTGCAAAAAAATCTTGCGATCTGTTCCTTGCCTCAGGCTGCACACACTGTTCTTTCATCAAGTGATCATATTTTCACCCATCAGACTATTCTCAATTTAATATTATCTTTACTAATATGTGAAATTAGTTTAGATTTAGAATGGCTCGTTATCAAATGGGCAGAAACAGGGGCAGGGGAAATAAGACATGTCATCCGTATTCACTGGAATAGCGAATGTAGGCCTCTTTCCCACTGGCTCGTTTTTCAATCATGCCAGGTAGGCTACTCCGGTTATTTCACTCCACACTGGCTCGTTTTTCAATCATGCCAGGTAGGCTACTCCGGTTATTTCACTCCACACTGGGTCGTTTTTCAATCATGCCAGGTAGGCTACTCCGGTTATTTCACTCCACACTGGGTCGTTTTTCAATCATGCCAGGTAGGCTACTCCGGTTATTTCACTCCACACTGGGTCGTTTTTCAATCATGCCAGGTAGGCTACTCCGGTTATTTCACTCCACACTGGGTCGTTTTTCAATCATGCCAGGTAGGCTACTCCGGTTATTTCACTCCACACTGGGTCGTTTTTCAATCATGCCAGGTAGGCTACTCCGGTTATTTCACTCCACACTGGGTCGTTTTTCAATCATGCCAGGTAGGCTACTCCGGTTATTTCACTCCACACTGGGTCGTTTTTCAATCATGCCAGGTAGGCTACTCCGGTTATTTCACTCCACACTGGGTCGTTTTTCAATCATGCCAGGTAGGCTACTCCGGTTATTTCACTCCACACTGGGTCGTTTTTCAATCATGCCAGGTAGGCTACTCCGGTTATTTCACTCCATGCGTCAACCACTGTTTGAGGAGCATGCAGCCTCTATTCCGCCCAAACTCTGTATGCCATGGGCTCTCCAACCCTGTTTCTGCAGCTACCCAGTGCTTCATTTGGGAAACCAAGTGAAATCTGTTTGGGAACGTTAATAGTAACATGTTTTCACAACAAAACACATTTAATTCAACTGTTGATGCACTGGAAGAGGGACAATAGAGCCCTGAGTACCAGGCCATTAGCGACCTAATGGTCGTGAGTTGGGCACTACCAACGCATGTCCAGAGTGCATAAGAGGAGATTACCGTGGAATTTTACTGCAGTCATGACTCATGTATGCCAGTGTGGCGGTAATACAGTCACCGCAACAGCCCTATACTGATCTCATCTCTATGGGCGGCCTCACCACCGTCGTGTCGTCAGGAAACTTAATGATGGTATTGGAGTCGTGCGCGGCCATGTGGTCGTTGGTGAACGGGGAGTACAGGAGGGAACTAAGCATGCACCCCTGAGGAGCCCCATGTTGAAAGTCAGTGTGGTGGATGTGTTGTTGCCTACCCTCACCACCAGGGGACTGCCCATCAGGAAGTTCAGGATGCAGTTGCAGAGGAAGTCCCAGGGTCCTCAGCTTAGTGATGAGCTTGGACGGCAGTATGCTGTTGAACACTGAGCAGTGTTGATGTGGAAGTGTTTATGTCAAACTGGATGGGTCCCTTTATGTCCTTTGTGTTGTAGTGGTGCGTTAACGGTTTAAGTGAGAGTGTCTGAGTGGAGGGGTGTGGTGATTGGTTGGGTGGAGCTCTCAACAGGTCGAAGACCTGAGTGTGGAGGGCGGCGTCACTAGGAGGCTCTCAAAGTTAGCCTTTGTTCAGTAGATGAGTGTCACAGTGGGAATATATTAGCATAATTAGATGGGATGGCTGAGAGCCATATACGACCACAGTTTCTGCTATTGGGGGGAGCGTTATGGTTACGCAATGCTGGGGTAATCAGTAGTGGATACTCTGGGTTCTCTCCCCAGGTTAGGCCTCAGGAGAATGGGGAAATGGGATTGGATCAGTGGAAACAATCTAAAGGCTGGTTTACAGTCAGTCTGTCGACATTTCTGTAGACAATTGTCATAACGACATCATGAACATTCTATTGTAGTCCGACATCAAACTTGTGGTTATAAAAAAGTATAAAGACAAAACAACAGCCTCTGCATGACATCAGTACCCTGATGCTCCAAATAGCATACTTTCTCTATTTTAACACCAATAAACATATATGTTTGGACATTTACAAGCGAATGTGAACAAGGGACAATGTGCAAATGTACAACGTTTTGATGCATGCAGTACTGGCTCTTCAGCAGCATGTCTACATGCTGTGTCTGTGTGGAGTCTGGAGTCACTAAGGCAATGGGCCTGCCTGCTCTGCTTTGAGAAGAGGGGAGAATCAAACAGGCCTAGAATGGGGAGAAGAAAAATCAAGTAAATCAAAATAGCAGTGGCAGCTGTACAAATAACTCATCCAAAGGGCTTTTCTTTCTCAAACAAGGTAACGCCCCGTCATCTTATTAATTCAGTCACTAGCAAGTTAAACTAGGTCTCGTGTTAATGCATAATGCTGCGTTTTTCATGCAGAAAAAAATATAAAACGCGTAAGAAATATCTTGCTGCGTTTTGTAAACACATCTAAAATGCTTCTTATTGTGATTTCTGCCCGGCATCAGTTGCACTTCTTCACTGGGATGAGAATTCAGGAACGGGAGTTCTATCAGCAGACAGTGCTCCCACTGATGTGGAGCTTCTTTTCTCTGGTGCTGTTCTCGGTGTAGCCAGCCAATTTTTCTCAGGTAAAATGCAAGATTAACTTTAAGCAAAACATTAGGAAATGTAGGTGGCTACATTCTTTCTATGATAGGCCTAAACATTATGATGGTCATACATTGTTTTTGCAAAAAATACCTTGCTTTTTCATTGTAAACTCATTTACTTGTGTGGCTGCCAGCCAAATAGCATTGCACTTCTGTTTTCATCTGATGAAAATGACGCTGTTTTATGCCGAATGTGTTGCACTATAGTTGCACCTCCCTGATCATTCTATTGAAACAAAAAAACACTGTTGACTTTCAATATAAAACGTGCCCCTGTCAATACACAGCTGGACTCACCTGCTCCTGCTTTCTCCTGTTGTGCTATTTACAAACAAACACGTGACTGGCTCAGCTTTCCTGGGGAACTAAGTGAGCTTCATAATGTAACATAATGTGACAGGTGAAATAAGAACGTGATCTGCTTTATCCCCTAATGCATTGCACAAGTTGACTGCAGATATTTACTTAAAAAATTGCTACAAATATTAAATGCTATTGAAAAACTTCAAAGAAAGTTTTGATGGTATTGAAAGAGCACCATGTGGCTATTTCCAAATACCCCGGTATATGGTATATACGGTATACCGCACAAGCCTACTTTAACTGTTCAGCCATCTTACCATTATGTCTCTCTTCTCATCCACAGGCACCATCGATGAGGACGCACCCAGTGAACTGACGAGTCACACATAGAAACTCCCCGGTCCCTCCAACCACCAGCCCCCCTCCCCTCCCTCTGTCCCTCTCCCCTCTTCCTGGCCCCTCTCCCCCACCCCAGACCCACCATGCTGATCAAGGAGTACCGGATCCCAATGCCAATGAGCGTGGACGAGTACCGCATCGCCCAGCTCTACATGATCCAGGTGAGGCCAACAGACACACGCTCCACCTGTAACTCCTGACCCCTCACCTCCAGGACAACACCTCCACCCCAGAGTTCAACAGAACACTCACTGGACAACACACCTGTAGTGGAGTGGAGGGGGAGATTTTGTAATACAGGGGATTTTCTACCGCGATTGGTCCTTAAAGTGCTCAATTATAAATTGATTGGTCACACAGCGTTTAATGTTGGGATACAGCTGGGTTCATAAACTGGTGGCCCGCGCTGAAAAATGTTTTACCCCAAAGTTTTCTGAGCAAAAATAAGTAAGTAATAACTTTTTGGGTGGTTTAATTTTCTTTGTTTGACATAAAATACTGTAAAAACACCAGGAAATCAACTCCAAGTGATTTTCATTTAAGAAATCTGTTCCCAACTATTCCCGCACATAATAGAGACACGTGATCGTATTCTAATGGAAGCAAGGTTTTAAATGATTTTTTTAGTCAACAAATGATTTGGTATTATGTTCCAGCCCCCGACCATCCACTCAAGATAAAGTCGTCCCGCAGCTGAATCTAGTTGATGATCCCTGGTATACAGGAACAATTGGAGCTGTGTGCTGATGGATTATCTCTACTTTAACTCTCTGAGGCTGGCTGCTCCCTCCCTCCCTCCCTCCCTCCCTCCCTCCCTCCCTCCCTCCCTCCCTCCCTCCCTCCCTCCCTCCCTCCCTCCCTCCCTCCCTCCCTCAGCTGGGTGTGTGTTTTGTTCAGGGAGGGAGGGAGGGGCACTCTGCTACTCTCTTACAGCAGGCAGAAACTGCTGTGACGTGAAAGCCGCCAGTCTGAAGCTGCCAGTCTGAAGCTGCTAGGAAGGACCATAATCCCCCGGGAGGAATGTCTCTAATGGATTCATTTGTTCTGTTGTTTATTTAGACTCCAGAAACATTTTGCTTGTAGGCACTAGGTAGGGATGATGAAGAAGCTGCTAACACAGGATATTGAGAATCTCAATCAACACTCCTCTGAATTCTCTTCTGTCTACTATTCAGGCTGATTTAACTGCAGCTGTCCCTACTTAGCTGCATTACATGTAGCCAGCCCTCTTCCCCTGCCTACCGCTGTACACTAAATACAGTTTGTACAGTTTGCATTATCCTCGGGTGTACAGCACTGGCCACTAATCCAGTTGAGCTGCATTTCCCTCTAAATGGGTTGAACATGGTCATGTGAACAGACATGCCCCAAGGCAGTCATAAAAGTTGTGTCCCTGCCTCCTTAGTGCTTTGTCAGTACTGTATTAAGGGTGTTGGGTACTGTATGGACTTGTACTAGCCTGTTTTAATAGAACTGGATCAGAGGAAGGGCTTTGACACTAGAAGGAAGAGGAGCTGATCAGTCATTTCCACAATTGGGGTTGAGCTCCAGAGCCATTGATTCTGGCCCAGTTCCATAGGTACTTGTGAACCTCAGCAAAGTGAACAGAGGGAGAATACAAAAGGATAGAGTGTTTACAGGCAGGCTGAGGCAGACAATGGAGGAAGGATGGTGTTAAATTGACCTGTTGGATTAGTGACCCATAGCTACTTTCCCCTTTTCCACCTTTTCAGGTCGCACAGCAAAATATTTAGGCGCATATACGAGTAAAATGGTCGCACTGTAGAGCCATGTTACCATGGCAACCATGACGTCAGCAGCATGCCGGCAGTCAGGTTTTGTTAGAGAGAGAGAGCACGTGAGAGAGGTGAAGAAACGTTGAGGAGATGAAACTGAGAACGTGAGGAAAAGTGAGGGGAAGAGTTAGAGATGGAGCGGAAGAGGGGAGGGTAGAAACAGAGAGCTAAATATATTTTAGGGAGGGTAGGAGAGGCAGGGTGTGGATGGATACCCTGTCTTCATTACTGCATGTTACCAGGGCAACCCCAGGAAGAATTCCTGCCCCTGATTTATCCCCAGTGTAACCATGGTGGCTCAAGCTTGGACCTCTCAGCGAATGACCTTTGCTTTAAGAACTCATGAGGAGAGAGGCCAGGAATACTGGGAAAAATGTTTTTTGTACTTCAAAATGATCTAATTCAAAGATGATGACTCTGTAACTAATCTGATGAACGTATAATGTGTGCTGTACCTGCCAGACCTTTTTTGTTGTTCTTTAAATGTATTTGTATTATCTTTGTGTTCTTCAATAAAAACATAGACAAATAAAATAAATACCCTGAGCCTCTCAGTACAATGAAGAGCTTCTCTGTACTGTATGATTGTCTTCACTCCAGCAGGCCAGACTCCTTCTGACTCCATGTTCCACACTGCTGTCTCTTGTTTACCTTCAAACCTTATCACGCTGCCTCCTAAATTGATAGTTAATTGTGAATGTATTATCGCGACTGTGATTTGCAAAGATATCACAAACGCAAGGTGTAAGTTAAATTAAGTGGGCACTTTCTCTCTCACTCTCTCCCTCCCCTTCCAGCATTTATTCACCACCCACCATTTTGTTCTTCCAGTTTCCCTGATCGGATGTCATGAGGGTTATGCCAGTCAATACAGCCAGCCAGGTAGCTATGAGGAAGCTGAACAGATAGATTACAGACAGACTGTCCTCTATATTTAGTCCTTCATGAATAACTTCATGTAATGTAGCTTCCTTTCTGAATGTAATATATCCTTTAGTAACCATACCTCTCTCGGTCAGTTTGGGTTTAACTCCTGGAAACATGTCAAACCAATGAGGAAAGAGACATAAATAGAAATAGCAATGGAATACCCCTGGCTGCATTCCCTTCCTCTTCACCTTTTTTTCAGTTCAGTTTTGTTTGGAGACCCTTTATGGTTTACACACAGATCTAAGCAAAACATTAGGCCTATTCCCTGAGGGGAGGGCTGAGCCGTGGCCTGGGATTTGTAATCTTCCTGATGGTTTCTTGTGAGCTGCAGAGCACCAACAGCCAGCCTCTGGCAGGAGGTTAGGATTGATACTGGCCAGTGGCACCCGTGCTTGCAGGCCACAGGCACCTGTCAGCAGGATAATGAAGTGCCTTGTGTGGGTGTGCGTTTCTGTGTATGGGTGTGTACAAACTACAGTATGTTTGTGTAAGCGTCTGGCTGTGTCTATATATGGGCATGCGTGTGTGTGGCTATGCACACATAGGCCTATACTGTATGCGTTGCAGAGTGTTTTTGAGCATCTGTTTGTGTGTATCTTTGTGTGTGTGTATTGTGTGCTTCTGCAGTCAGTCAGTGTCTGTGCTGTGTCTGAGGAGCTTTGTCCGGCTGTTGAGAGCAGGGTAGGTGGCTAATGAACAACCTGTCAAAGATAATGGGGGCTGGAGGGGTGGATGCCTTGCCGCACACATCTCATCTCCCCACTACCCCACTGATTCACTGCCTGCTGTCCTGTTGTCCCTCTCCCTCCTGTTGTCCCTCTCCCTCCTGTTGTCCCTCTCCCTCCTAGAGCATTATGTAAAAGCCGGTAGTAGCTAAGGTATTACATGCACATGTAATATTGACTCTCTGATATTAACTCAGACTGTCTGGGAACATTATACTGCAGTCCTTGCCCTTACCCTCACGTTTTCACCATCCTCAGCACTTGGACTCTGTTCCCTAGTGTACCTTTAGCACACCTGTTACCCTTGTTTCCACATCAGCAGGAAGCCTCTCCCTGGTGGATCCCACTGCGTGATGTTTGAAAAGTAAAGTCATCAAACCATTAAGTCCCCTATGAGGTCTCCTTCCAGCCCCCTACCCTCCCCCATTACTGTGGTGTATCTGGAACGTAAATATGGGAAATGTGTGTTTCACTGAGCTGGATCGGCAGCTCTCCTGACTGAGCAGTGTAGGTCAACAGCATGTCTTGGTGATTCACCTATTCAGTTGAAGCTAAATGACAACATCCTCTGTGTTTAAATTCATATAAATAACATTTGTTTTGGTTTTTAAATCAAATTTTAATTGTCACATGCGCTGAATACAACAGGTACCTTACAGTGAAATGCTTACTTACAAGACCTTAACCAACAATGCAGTTTTAAGAAAAATAAGTGTTATGCAAGTATTTACTAAAATAAACATAATTAAAAAATAGACAAACAAATGATAAAATAGCAACAATAAAATAACAGTAACAAGGCTATATACAGCGGGTACCGGTACAGAGTCAATGTGCTGGGGCACAGGTTAGTTGAGGTAATTGAGATAATATGTACATGGAGGTAAAGTGATTATGCACAGATAATAAACAAAGCGTAGCAGCAGCATAAAAATGGGTGTGTGTGGGGGGTCAATGCAGATAATCCAGGTAGCCATTTTCTTGACTTGTTTTTGTCTTCACATCAGGGTGCTTCACCTGACCTCCCTTGTTTAACCTCATTTCAGACCTCAGTTGACCTTTGACCTATGCTTCCTCACCTAACCCATAACTGTATTGTGATCTGAACAGAAAAAGAGTCGGGATGAGACCTGTGGCGAGGGCAGCGGAGTGGAGATCTTGGAGAACAAGCCGTATGAGAACGGCCCAGGGGGAATCGGACAGTACACCCACAAGGTTTACCACATTGGCATGCACATCCCCAGCTGGTTCCGCTCCATCCTGCCCAAGGCAGCGCTCCGGGTGGAGGAGGAGTCCTGGAACGCCTACCCCTACACCCGCACAAGGTGTGAGACTATTGCCCCCTTCAGGAGTACCACCCTTAATCTCCCCCCCCCACACAGGAGTAACACCCTTAAACTCCCCCCCCCCCCCCACACAGGAGTACCACCCTTACACCCCCCTCACACAGGAGTACCACCCTTACACCCCCCCCCCCCCCCCACATACACACACAGGAGAACCACCATTACACCCCCCCCCCCCACACACACACAGGAGAACCACCATTACACCCCCCCCCACAGGAGTACCACCACACACACACACACACACACACACACACACACACACACACACACACACACACACACACACACACACACACACAGGAGAACCACCATTACACCCCCCTCACACAGGAGAACCACCATTACACCCCCCCCCCCCCACACACAGGAGTACCCCCCACACCCACACACACACAGGAGAACCACCATTACACCCCCCTCACACAGGAGAACCACCATTACACCCCCCTCACACAGGAGAACCACCATTACACCCCCCTCACACAGGAGAACCACCATTACACCCCCCCACACACAGGAATACCACCCTTACACCCCCCACACACAGGAGTACCACCCTTATACAGCAGCCTCTACAGTACAGTTGGTGAGACCGTTTACCCTAAGCTTATACCCATGCCCATAGTTTGAGCTGTCTGATGGGTTGTTCTCTACATCAAACCGTATCCATAATGGAGTGATTGTTTATCCAATCTGCCCCTTCAGGAAAATACTTAGCCAAGTAAAGAGCCAAGCAAAGCTAAAAGATTCCAGAGCAGTTATCAGAACACTGCAGAGTGTGCCAACCAAGACATGGGGAGTCATCCAGTCAGCAGCTCTGCTAGCCAGCCTATCGTTAGGAGTTGATGACTTCCTAGACTTAGGGTGCGTTTGTTTGTCTGTCTGTCTGGGACCTGGGCAGAGCTGCAGTCGTGAGGCTTGCTGAAATGAGAAGTGCCCCTTGAAAACACTGTCAAGGTATTGATAGACTGGAGCCGTCTGCTGACACATTCATCAAAGCAGTGACAGCTCTGCTGCAGACGACAGATGGGCTAACAGCTCTCCACCTCGCCTGGAGCCAGAGACAGAGAGTGAGGGTGAGAAAGATCTAGAGTGACAGACCGAAACAAAGACGAACAGTAGTTAGCTCTTGCCAGGTAGACATTTTTTAGACTTGCCCATCATTTAGCCCACAACCTACTAAATAACAGAGACATCGGCAGGTAGCATAGCGGTTAAGAGCATTGGGCCAGTAAGTGAAAGGTCGCTGGTTCAAATCCCATAGACGACTAGGTGAAAAATCTGTCTGTGCTCTTGAGCAAGGCACTTAACCCTAATTGCTCCTGTAAGTTGCTCTGGATAAGAGCGTCTGCTAAATGACTAAAATGTAATGTTTCTACCATACAAAGTATTTTTCTGTGGGGATATACTGTGTCCAGGTCAACATATTGTGCTTATTTATTACTGACGCCTCGCAGCTTGCTCTCCTCTCTCCTCCAGATATACATGTCCCTTTGTTGAGAAGTTCTCCATTGACATTGAGACGTACTACAAGCCAGACACAGGAAACCAGCCCGACGTCTTCAACATGTCCCCAGCCGAGAAGAGGCTAAGGACTCTGGGTAAGCTGGTGCCAGTATGGGACAAATAGTGAGATATTAGAAGGACAATAGAGCCTCAGACCACAGTGTCCAAATTGACAGCACTGTTAGATGATGGTGATGATTTCTCCTCACTATGGACAACTTTCAACTACCTGCAGCAGTAAAGTCAAAATGACAGGTCTAGGTTAGTGGTCTTGTTTGAATAGCCATGGTTATTGTTGAGGGCTTCCTGATGCATGACCTCCACCAAGGTTAGAGTGAAGCTCCTGGGCTCACACAGCAGCCAGTAGAGTAGAGGCCCACTGGTAGGCCGTTTGCTTCCACTGCAGCTGTTTTTTCCAAATTTTGTTGTGTTACAGTCTGAATTTAAATTGGATTAAATTGCGATTTTTGTGTTGCTGGCGTAAACAAAATACCCCATAATGTCAAAGTTGAATAATGTTATTTTATTTTTCCAAAATTAATAAAAAAATAAGCTGAAATGTCTTGTCAAGTATTCAAACCCTTTGTTATCACAAGCCTAAGTAAGTTCAGGATTCTAACATGTATTGACTCAGGGGGCTGAATACTTATGTAATCAAGATGTATTAGTGTTTTATATAAGAAGCAGTGCGGCTTGGTTGGGTTGTGTTTCAGAGGATGCACGGCTCTCGACCTTCGCCTCTCCCGAGTCGGTACGGGAGTTGCAGCGATGAGACAAGACTGTAACTACCAATTGGATACCACGAAATTGGGAGAAAAAGGGGTAAAAGAAGAAGAAAAAAAACAAATGAATTTATTTAAGCACCATAGATCAAAGCGGGATGAAAACCAAATGCTGTTGTACTCAAAATATATCTTCATAAATAAAAAGGCACAGGGCAAACCCAAAATGCAAAATATAAAGTACTCAGGAAATAGTAGGAGAGATTCCTCTCAGGGAAACAAGTAACATTTACAATGACCGACAAAGACAAATGGCAGAGGGAGTGTATATATACAGTGATAGAGTGGGGATTGGAACCAGGTGTGTGTAATGATGACGAGACAAGTCCGGGGTTGATGAGTGAAGGGCGATTGCCAGCAGTATGTTCGGCAGCAGCTAGAAGGCCGGCGATGCCGAACGCCTGAGCTGGACAGGACGGGGAGCCAAAGCGAAGGCTGATGAGGTGCTGCTCCAGCCGCTGGGGCGCCGCCAACCTTTGGGATGACCCCGGAGACATGGTGCGGGTCGGTTGGGACGATGCCTGTGGAAGTCCCGAATGAGAGAACGATCCAGGACATCCCGCACCGGAACCCAGCACCGCTCTTCAGGACCGTACCCCTCCCAGTCGACCAGGTACTGGAGAAGCCCCCCACGACGCCGTCAGTCCAACAGGCTGCGGATGGAGAACACCGGGGCCCCCTCAACGTCCAAGGGAGGGGGAGGTGCGTTGTGGGGTCCAGCACTAGCCACGGGACCAGCTGCCTCCGGCCTGAGGAGAGTTCTATGAAATGAGGGTGAGATACGGTAATTGTCGGGGAGCTGTAATCTGTACGTCACCTCTTTGACACTCCTCAGGACTTTGAATGGCCTCACAAACCGTGGGCTCAGCTTTCAGCAGGGCAGGCGGAGGGGCAGGTCCTTCGTAGAAAGCCAGACCCTGTCACCGGGGTGAAAGACCGTGGCCACACTGCGGTCACGATCGGCCTGCCGGAGGATGACGCGCTGGAGACAGGTGTGCACGGGGTTCCATACCTCCCTGGCGCCAATTGTCCAATTGTCCACCACAGGAGCCTCGATCTGACTCCGGTTCCTGTGTGCCAGGGCCGTCTGATAGCCTAGAACACACTGAAAGGGTGTGAGGTTAGTGGAGTAGTGACAGAGGAAGTTTTGTGCGTGTTCTGCCCAAGGCAGAAACTAACTACGAAGGTACCTACCCAGTTCCTGATTTAACCTTTCCATCTGCCCATTTCATTGGGGACGGTACCCAGAGGTGAGGCTGACCGTGACCCCCAGTCGTTCCATGAAGGCCTTCCAGACACAGGAGGTGAACTGAGGACCACGGTCAGACATGTTTTCCGGGATCCCGTAGTGCCGGAAGATGTGAGAGAAGAGAGCCTACGCGGTCTGCAGGGCCGTAGGGAGACCAGTCAGAGGAATCAAACGACAGGCTTTGGAAAACCGGTCCACAACAACCAAGATGGTGGTGTGCCCCTCCAAGGGGGGGAGGTCTGTGACAAAGTCCACGGAGAGATGGGACCAGGGTCGTTGTGAAACCGGCAGCGGGTGGAGTTTGCCACAGGGAAGGTGTCTTGCTCTGTGCGCAGGTGGAGCAGGAAGAGACGTAAATCCGGATGTCCCAGGCCAAGATGGGCCACCAGTACTTGGCAGAGAGACAGTCGATAGTACGGGCTATACCCAGCTGCCCCGACACAGGTGTTGTGTGTGCCCAGGCAAGGAGATGGTCCCTCGGTTGTGGGCAGGTGAGGGCTCAATGCGGGACAGGGGAATAATGGGTGTCACTTTCTCCCTCCGATCCTCTGTGTCATGCACCCGGGACAACACATCGGCCTTAATGTTCTTTGATCCCAGCCGGTAGTAGAGGGTGAAGTCAAACCTGGCGAAGAATAGGACCCACCTGGCCTGATGCGGGTTCAGCCTCTTTGCTGCTCGAATGTACTCCAAGTTCCTGTGGTCCGTCCAGACAAGGAATGGGTGTTTAGCACCCTCCAGTCAGAGCCGCCATGCTTTCAGCGCCTTCTTGACAGCCAACAACTCACGATCCCCCACGTCATAATTCCGCTCTGCTGGAGACTGCTTCCGTGAGTAAAAGGTGCATGGATGGAGTTTAGGCGCTGATCCAGAGCGTTGGGAGAGAACAGCTCCTACTCCAACCTCGGAGGCGTCCACCTCCACGATGAAGCCCAGAACAGGTGCGTTAGTTAAAACGTTCCTTGAGCGCATGGAAGGCTTCGCTGGCCCCCACAGGGGTGGTCCGAGGCCAGCGAAGGTGTTGCTGGCCTCCAGGGGTGGTCCGACTCCCTGCAGTAGGATCTGAGACACCGTTGATGGCGGTGTTGATGTTCCTCAGGGGGAAGGTGCATCGTGCCCACCTCCATTGGCTCAGTCTCGCTCGAGGTTCCTGGGAGAGACCCGAACCCCCGGGATGGGCGACGACGGGCACGCAGGAGATTATCCAGGCGGATGGCCATGGCGATGAGCTGGTCCAGCGTGAGGTCCTTATCGCGACAGGCCAGCTTGGTCTGGACGTCCGCCTGTAGCCCGCTGCGGAAAACCATCAACATGGCCTAGACGTTCCAGCCAGTGGCCGCTGCCACCGTCCGTAAATCCAGAGCGTACGCCAACGCTGTCCTGGACCCCTGGTGTAGACTGAGGAGATGATCACCTCCCTCTCGGCCCTCTGTAGGGTGGTCGAAGACGGCACGGAAGAGTTGGGTGAAGTGCTCATAGGACTGCACTTCTGGTCCGTCCCTCTCCCAGACGGCAAGCGCCCACTCCAGAGCCCGGCCTGTCAACACCGAGATCACCAAGGCCACCTTGTCCCTCTGAGGCCATCACGGCATGACGGGCCAGGTGGAGGTCACACTGCAGGAGAAACCCCCTACAATGAGCTGGGGTTCCGTAAAACTGCTCCGGGAGGGGCAGGTGGACGTTGCTGATTGGACCGGGTGATGTAGATGGTGGTGGGGTGGAGTGGAGTGAACGACCGCAGGGAGCTGGGAAGGTGGTGGTGTAGCCTGCAGTTGGCGTACGGCCCGGTGCACCTCGTCCATGGCAGTCCCAATGCGCTCCAGGCACGAGCCGTGGTGGTGGAGCTTCACTCCTACAGCAGAGAGGTCGGGATGTCCTGCTGCTTCCTGTTTTCTTGGGTCGGTCATTCTGTCACTGGTGTAGAGAAGAGTAGGCAGGAGGCAGTCACAGTTTAGAACTACTGAATTTATTTAAGCACCATAGATCAAAGCGGGACAAAACCCAAACGCTGTTGTGCTCAAAAGATATCTTCATAAACAAAAAGGCACAGGGCGAACCCAAAGTGCAAAATAAAAAGTACTCAGGAAATAGTAGTAGAGATTCCTCTCAGGAAAACAAGTAACATTTACAATGGCCGACAAAGACAAATGACAGAGGGAGTATATATACAGTGATAGAGTGGGAATTGGAACCAGGTGTGTGTAATGATGACGAGATAAGTCCGGGGTTGATGAGTGAAGGGCGTTTGCCAGCAGTCGGTTCAGCAGGAACTAGAAAGCCTGCGATGCCGAACGCCTGAGCTGGACAGGAGGGGGAGCCAAAGCAAAGGCTGGTTTGACAGATGTGAATACTTTCTGAAGGCATTGTAAATGTTATTTGTAGCACATGTTGAAGTCAGACTCTCTCTTGCAGACCCCATTGACATTGTCAAAGATCCCATCACTCCACATGAGTACTTGCAAGAGGAGGACCCTCGGATCTACAGGTCAGACAAGACCAAGAGAGGGCCTCTGCAGGAGGACTGGATCGAGGAGTACAACAACAACCCGGGGAAGACGCCCATCATGTGTGCTTACAAACTGTGCAAGGTGGAGTTCCGCTACTGGGGCATGCAGTCCAAGATTGAACGCTTCATCCATGATGTAGGTGCGTATGAGATGGGATGAGGCGTTGGAAGAGTAGTTTGAACAATACCTTAATATATCCCTGCCCGGTGCGGGCTATATGAGTGCTTGGTCCAAGGAGCAGTAGTGTTTCCATACTACAGGCATGCTCCTGCTGACTAGTTTAGCTAGTAAATGTCAGCTGACATCGTGTCAAGATGTTAGAGGTGGCGGCCTGATGGAATGCCCTGATGTTTTCTAGTGCTGTCTGTCCAAACTCTCTCCCTCCCCTTTCCCAGGGCTGAGGAAGGTGATGGTGCGGGCCCACCGGCAGGCCTGGTGCTGGCAGGACGAGTGGTACGGCCTGACCATCGAGGACATCAGGCAGCTGGAGCTGGAGACCCAGTTGGCCCTGGCCCAGAAGATGGCCCATTTCAGCCAGGCAGAGGAGGCCACCGAGGCCAATGGAGCTGTTTCATCCCCAGACAGGAATCACGAGGTCAAGGATACCATCAACTCTTTAGAAGCTGAAGAGGTTGTCAGTGCAGGGGGCAGGGGAGACACTCTCCAAACAAAACGAGCAGGGCTCACCAAGCAGTGGTCCACCTCCTCCAGATCCTCCCGCTCATCCAAGAGAGGAGGTGAGATGTTTGAGCTCAATCGTCCGTATCTGTGTGGAGGTATTGAACTGTTGACAATTAATTTTCCAAAATTTAATTTTACAAGCAGGTGGTGTACAGACATCATGTGTTAGTGAGTATGTATCTAGGTGCTGTAGCTTCAGTACCACTGTCACAGCTTTATCCAGATCTTTTGCACCTGCTTAAAAAAAAACTATTTCAGACAGTACAACCCCTGTCCCCATCCCCACCTCTAAGCAGCAGTCAGAATCCTGCCTGCCACCTGGACCCTCTCTCTCTCTCCACCAGCCAGACTCATTTCACCCGGTATTGCCCCCCTCTCCAGAGCTCTCCTGGGCTATTTATAGCGGCAGTATTGACATCACAGGCTAGAGGAGGCTGACGCTCTACACACTGACCCTCCGCTCCACCCCTGCGGCTCCCGTCTATGGGCTGACAGGCACAGCTGTGCTTCCCAGCCCATGAGCATCCAGCATGTGCCAGCCAGGGTTTCAAAGAGACCCCCTCCCCTCCCCACTCCTCCTCAGTGATCATATTGGAGGCAAACAACAAAGATATATGATGGACAGTCCTACTTTTAGTCCAGGCTCTTTTTTTCTGTGTGCTAACTGGCTGTCAGTGTGTTTGTGGTTTATGTGTTACATTGTACTCCACTCTTCACACCCCCTCCTGACCACTGAGCAATCCGTCTGTGATCAAGTCAAGCATTACAGACACTATTGAGTGTTTATATAACACTGTGTGTGTGTCAGTTTGAGCATATGTCAGTAAGAATATGATTCAGTTGGGTCTTAAAATAACAGTGGTACTGTTTGTTTCCCTCCCCTATTTGTGTGTTTCAGCGAGCCCGTCACACCACAGCCTCTCTGAATGGAGGATGCAAAGCATTGCACGAGACTCCGAGGACAGCTCAGAGGAGGAGTTCTTTGATGCTCATGGTAAATCCACCATTTTGATAAAGTAATCTTAAAGCCTAGAGTAGGTTATAGTAGACAATACTAGTAGTGTGTTCCCTTTCCTATAACCCTCCTGGTGCTTCCTCTTCTGACTCTACATGTCTCTTCAACACAGATCAGTTCTTAAGCTACCCAAATACCCAGCATGCTTTAGGCCTGAGGTTGAAATAGGTGGGTGTAGCTCGACACACGGTTGTTCATCTGTTGGGTGAGCCCAGGAGATGACTCAACACGGGTTGGCTTGTCTTGAAGAAGTGCTGAAATCATCACCCTCTCTCTACCTTCACCTGTTCCCCATTGCCAAAACTATTTCACCCTGCCCTCACACACACACGCGCGCACACACATTCCCTGTGGCGAGTCAATCATCCCATCAAGTCAATCCATAAAATTATGTTCTACTGTGTGTAGGGGTATGTTTTTGGAAGCATGGTTAACTTAGTTGTTCTATATGACATAATGAATTAAGAAGAATGAATAACAGGTCATTAAATAAGAATAATAAAGTATTGCATGTTTTCTTTTTATCTATTTATTTCTATGCTATTTGGTTGTCATTTCTATCTAAATGATGAAACTGTTCATGATATGTCATGAATTAACTGCATTTGCATTTAGCTGCATGTTCAAATATATATACAGTTGCTTGCGAAGGTATTCACCCCCTTGGCATTTTTCCTATTTTGTTGGCTTACAACCTGGAATTAAAATGGATTTTTGGGGGGTTTGTATCATTTGATTTACACAACATGCCTACCACTTTGAAGATGCAAAATATTTTTTATTGTGAAACAAAAAAGAAATAAGACCAAAAAAAATTGAAAACTTGAGCGTGCATAACTATTCACCCCCCCAGAGTCAATACTTTGTAGAGAATTCTTTTGCAGCAATTACAGCTGCAAGTCTCTTGGGATATGTCTCTATAAGCTTGGCACATCTAGCCACTGGGATTTTTGCCCATTCTTCAAGGCAAAACTGCTCCAGCTCCTTCAAGTTGGATGGGTTCTGCTGATGTACAGCAATCTTTAAGTCATACCACAGATTCTCAATTGGATTGAGGTCTGGGCTTTGACTAGGCCATTCTAAGACATTTAAATGTTTCATCTTAAACCACTTGAGTGTTGCTTTAGCAGTATGCTTAGGGTCATACTCCTGCTGGAAGGTGAACCTCCGTCTCAAATCTCTGGAAGACTGAAACAGGTTTCCCTCAAGAATTTCCCTGTATTTAGCGCCATCCATCATTCCTTCAATTCTGACCAGTTTTCCAGTACCTGCCGATGGAAAAACATCCCCACAGCATGATGCTGCTACCACCATGCTTCACTGTGGGGATGATGCCCTCGGGGTGATGAGAGGTGTTGGGTTTGCGCCAGACATAGCGTTTTCCTTGATGGACAAGAAGCAATTTTAGTCTCATCTGACCAGAGTTCCTTCTTCCATATGTTTGAGGAGTCTCCCACATGCCTTTTGACAAACACCAAACATGTTTGCTTATTTTTTTCTGCCCACTCTTCTGTAAAGCCCAGCTCGGTAGAGTGTACGGCTTAAAGTGGTCATATGGACAGATAGTCCAATCTCCGCTGTGGAGCTTTTCAGCTACTTCAGGGTTATCTTTGGTTTCTTTGTTGCCTCTCTGATTAATGCCCTCCTTGCCTGGTCCGTGAGTTTTGGTGGGTGGCCCTCTCTTGGCAGGTTTGTTGTGGTGCCATATTCTTTCCATTTTATGATAATGGATTTAATGGTGCTCCGTGAGATGTTCAAAGTTTCTGATGTTTTTTTATAACCAACCCTGATCTGTACTTCTCCACAACTTTGTCCCTGACCTGTTTGGAGAGCTCCTTGGTCTTCATTAGAGCTCGACCGAGTATGATTTTTCACCGCCGATACCGATTATTGGAGGACCAAAAAAAGCCGATACCGATTAATCCACCAATTTTTACATGTTTTTTTATTTATTTGTAATAATGACAATTACAACAATACTGAATGAACACTTATTTTAACTTAATATAATACATAAATACTATCAATTTTGCCTCAAATAAATAATGAAACATGTTCAATTTGGTTTAAATAATGCAAAAACAAAGTGTTGGAGAAGAAAGTAAAAGTGCAATATGTGCCATGTAAAAAAGCTAATGTTTAAGTTACTTGCTCAGAACATGAGAACATATGAAAGCTGGTGGTACCTTTTAACATGAGTCTTCGATATTCCCAAGTAAGAAGTTTTAGGTTGTAGTTATTATAGGAATTATTGGACTATTTCTCTCTATACGATTTGTATTTCATATACCTTTGACTATTGGATGTTCTTATAGGCACTTTAGTATTGCCAGTGTAACAGTATAGCTTCCGTCCCTCTCCTCGCTCCTACCTGGGCTCGAACCAGGAACACATCGACAACAGCCACCCTCGAAGCAGTGTTACCCATGTAGAGCAAGGGTAACAACTACTCCAAGTCTCAGAGCGAGTGACGTTTCAAATGCTATTAGCGCACACCCGCTAACTAGCTAGCAATTTCACATCGGTTACACCAGCCTAATCTTGGGAGTTGATAGGCTTGAAGTCATAAACAGTGCAATGCTTGAAGAATTGCGAGGAGCTGCTGGCAAAACGCACGGAGGTGCTGTTTGAATGAATGCTTACGAGCCTGCTGCTGCCTACCATCGCTCAGTCAGACTGCTCTATCGAATATCAAATCATAGACTTAATTATAACATAATAACACACAGAAATACGAGCCTTTGGTCATTAATATGGTCGAATCCGGAAACTATCATTTCGAAAACGAAACGTTTATTATTTCAGTGAAATACGGAACCGTTCCGTATTTTATCTAACGGGTGGCATCCCTAAGTCTAAATATTCCTGTTACATTGCACAACCTTCAATGTTATGTTATAATTAGGTACAATTCTGGCAAATTAATTACGGCCTTTGTTAGGAATAAATGGACTTCACACAGTCCGCAATGAGCCAGGCGGCCCAAACTGCTGCATATACCCTGACTGCTTGCACGGAACACTAGAGAAGTGACACAAATTCATGTTAGCAGGCAATATTAACTAAATATGCAGGTTTAAAAATATATACTTGTGTATTGATTTTAAAGAAAGGCATTGATGTTTATGGTTAGATACATTGGTGCAACGACAGTGCTTTTTTTTCGCAAATGTGCTTGTTAAACCATCACCCGTTTGTCGAAGTAGGCTGTGATTCGATGAGAAATTAACAGGCACCACATCGATTCTATGCAACGCAGGACACGTTAGATAACTACACACGGTTGATGATATTACTAGTTTAACTAGTGATTATGTTAAGATTGATCGTTTTTTATAAGATAAGTTTAATGCTAGCTAGCAACTTACCTTGGCTTCTTGCTGCCCTCGCGTAACAGGTAGTCAGCCTGCCATGCAGGCTCCTCGTGGAGTGCAATGTAAGGCAGGTGGTTAGAGCGTTGGACTAGTAACTGGAAGGTTGCAAAAACGAATCCCCCCTGAACAAGGCAATTAACCCCTGTTCCTAGGCCGTCATTGAAAATAAGAATGTGTTCTTAATCTGACTTGCCTAGTTAAATTAAGGTGAAAAAAAAAATGTATATATAAAAAAAAAATTGGCAAATTGGTGGCCAAAAATACCGATTACCATTGTTATGAAAAATTGAAATCGGCCCCAATTAATCGGCCATTCCGATTAATCGGTCGACCTCTAGTCTTCATATTGCTGCTTGCTTGGTGGTGCCCCTTGCTTAGTGGTGTTGCAGACTCTGGGGCCTTTCAGAACAGGTGTATATATACTGAGATCATGTGACAGATTGCACACAGGTGGACCTTATTTAATTAATTATGTAACTTCTGAAGGTAATTGGTTGCGCCAGATCTTATTTAGGGGCTTCATAGCAAAGGGGGTGAATACATATGCACGCACCACTTTAACATTTTTAATTTTTCCGAATTTTTTGTAAGAAGTACATTTTTTCATTTCACTTCACCAATTTGGACTATTTTGTGTATGTCCATTACATGAAATCCAAATAAAAATCCATTTAAATTACAGGTTGTAATGCAACAAAATAGGAAAAACGTCAAGGGGGTGAATACTTTTGCAGGCACTGTAGCTGTATGCTTTTGGTGTTTGTGACATTATTTATGTTCACAATGAGATGATAAATTGTTGCTTCATACATGGATTCATCTGTTTTTCACTAAGCATCATACAGTGGTTTATACATCATGCATACCCCAGTATGTGGCTATCGGGATTCTTCAACTTCTCATTGGACACCTGATTAGTTCATTTAAATCAATTACAATGTGGAAACTAAATGCTGAAACACAATGAACAATACTTCATTATAACTCTTCTTTTATAACAAGCTACTCAGTCGCTTCATGAGTTAATTCCTTAAGAATGAACTGAGCCAACTTTGCCATATGAGGAAGGATTTCTAGTATGAGCAACAATTTCTAGAGCAGGTGTCTTGTGGGGTTGTAATGTAATAAGACAGTAAGCACTGAGCACTGATATTGGCTCCACTGAATCTTTACATTTTCCTTGTGAGTACTGTAGTATATCATAAGAGTTGAGAACACCCATGCCTCCACCCTGTCTCTGTTTGGGCCATTCATTAAGATGACCATGATCAGATGGTGATGCGATCATAGAGATTACAAGGATGACAAAAGCATACATACAGGCATATGTAGTACAATGTCAAGTCATATAGTAGGCATAAACACTGAGTGTACGAAACATTAGGAACACCTACCTAATATTGAGTTGCACCCCCCTTTTGCCCACAGAACAGCTTCAATTTATCGGGCATGGAGTCAAAAGCGTTCCATTGGGATTCTGGCCCATGTTGACTCCAATGCTTCCCACAGTAGTATCAGGTTGGCTGGATGTCCTTTGGGTGTTGGACCATCCTTGATACACACGGGAAACTGTTGAGCGTGAAAGACCCAGCAGCGTTGCAGTTCTTGACACAAACTGATGTGCCTGCACCTACTACTGTACCCTGTCCAAAGGCACTTAAATATTTACCCTCTGAATGGCACACATACACAAATCCATGTCTCAATTGTCTCAAGGCTTAAAAATCCTTCCTTAACCTGTCTCCTCAGTCAGTTATACTGATTGAAGTGGATTTAACAAGTGACATCAATAAGGGATCATAGCGTTCACCTGGTAGTCTATGTCATGGAAAGAGCTGTTCTTCATGTTTTGTACACAGTGTATATAGCCATAACATTTCATCTATAATCATAGTGCCAGTACAGAACCAGTCAAAAGTTTGGACACATTTACTCATTCAAGGGTTTATCTTTATTTTTACTATTTTCTAGATTGTAGAATAATAGTGAAGACATCAAAACGATGAAATAACTCATATGGAATCACGTAGTAACCAATTTTTTTTTAAACAAATCAAAATATATTTTATATTTGAGATTCTTCAAAGTAGCCACCCTTTGCCTTGATGACAGCTTTTCACACTCTTGGCATTCTCTCAACCAGCTTCATGAGGTAGTCAGTCACCTGGAATGCATTTCAATTAACAGATGTGCCTTGTTAAAAGTTCATTTGTGGAATTTCTTTCCTTCTTAATGCGTTTGAGCCAATCAAATGTGTTGTGACAAGGTAGGGGGGTATACAGAAGATAGCCCTACTTGATAGAAGACCAAGTCCATATTATGGCAAGAACAGCTCAAATTCGCAAAGAGAAACGACAGTCCATCATTACTTCAAGACATGAAGGTCAGTCAATCCGGAACATTTCAAGAACTTTGAAAGTTTCTTCAAGAGCTGTCGCAAAAACCATCAAGCACTATGATGAAACTGGCTCTCATGAAGACCACCACAGGAAAGGAAGAGTTAACTGCACCTCAGATTGCAGCCCAAATAAATGCTTCACAGAGTTCAAGTAACAAACACATCTCAACATCAACTGTTCAGAGGAGACTGCGTGAATCAGGCCTTCATGGTCGACATGCTGCAAGGAAACCACTACTATGTAAAAAATGAATTAATTCAAGGAGAGAGAGAGAAGAGAGTTGCTTGGGCCAAGAAATACGAGCAATGGACATTAGACCAGTGGAAATCTGTCCTTTGGTCTGATGAGTCCAAATTTGAGATTTTTGGTTCCAACCGCCGTGTCTTTGTGAGACGTAGAATAGGTGAACGGATGATCTCTGCATGTATGGTTCCCACCGTGAAGCATGGAGGAGGAGGTGTGATGGTGTGGGGGTGCTTTGCTGGTGACACTGTCTGTGATTTATTTAGAATTCAAGGCAGACTTGATCAGCATGGATACCAAAGCATTCTGCAGCGATACGCCATCCCATCTGGTTTGCGCTTAGTGGGACCATCATTTGTTTTTCAACAGGACAATGACCCAAAACACACCTTCAGGCTATGTAAGGGCTATTTTTCCAAGAAGGAGATTGGAGTGCTGCATCAGATGACCTGGCCTCCACAATCACCGGATCTCAACCCAATTGAGATGGTTTGGGGTGAATTGGAAACCACAGAGTGAAGGAAAAGCAGCCAACAAGTGCTCAGCATATGTGGGAACTCTTTCAAGACTGTTGGAAAAGCATTCCTCATGAAGCTGGTTGAGAGAATGCCAAGAATGCATCCAAACTTTTGACTGGTACTGTACTTACACTGTATCCATTCATGACATTTCATGTTAGTTCATGATGACATGATTAAACCAATGTCACGCATGAATGCTACTGTTTTGTAGCATCATTCTGATCAGTGTTTGATTGAACTCAGATAAATGCTCATGTAAAAGCTTTTCTACTGCTCAGCTCCTTTAACTGGTCTGAGCTTCTCCCTGATCTGTGCAACCGAGGACCAGTAAACATTTTTATGGACTTTTATGAGTGGTGACGTTTTGATAAAGCAGACCTGCTTAGACTACAGTATGTGTAATGTGATTTCCCAGAAGGATCCCAGTGTCCCAGTGGCTTGTTGATTCAATTGAGCAGGCTATGCTATTGCAAAACCACTGGGTTTTCAGAGGAACATGCAGGGTGGCAATTACTTTTATTAATCAGTATTCATATTTATTTATCTTAAAGGAGTGGTCACATGGCCACATAATGTAATATGGTAGGGATTAGGGTGTATGTTTCTCTAGCTGTACTCAGACAGTACATGGAAGACCCTTTCACATTTGTGAACATAGAAATGTCTAAAACGTTTGGTGTTATATACTGAAGATGAGATAGTGGCACATTGACTTAGCAGGTGTTATGCTTGATAATTCCATTTTTGTAAAAATCACGTCTGTCCCTTCTCCCCCACAGAGAACTTGTCAGGTGATGAAGAGGTCTTTCCCAAGGAGATTGCCAAGTGGAACTCTAACGAACTCATGGACAAGATTGAGTCGGCTGATGCAGAAGACACCCCTGGTATGGAGAGGAACGCTGTGTGTGTTGTATGATAGGAGATGTAGTTTGTGTCAAAGTTTCCTTTTACTGACAGTATTATATTACTCTGATTCTCAATGGTAAAGTGTGTCTGTGGATGTTTCTGCAGGAGAGCTATACAAGGACATGGCAGGGGACTATGAAAGGGAGGCCGGTGACGAGAGACTAGATGAGGTAGGTACCTGTGAGGGTGAATGGCTTTCCAACCGAACATTGGTATACCAACAACACCATGACAGCTATATTCTGACAAAATGTCAACATTGAACATACAGGAGGAATAAGCTAAAAGGAAACTTCAATCCCAGTCACTAAAGTGTTCTAGCTTAACAGTAGGCGTTGATGTGTAATACTCTGCTTAGGGCTTTAGTTGTGAAAGTCAGAGAGGGGTCCACTCCAGCCTCTCTGTCCTCTTGTGTTCAGATGCGTGGCTCTGTTAGCAACCAAGCCAATAGCTCTGCCATTCCCACCATCACCATAGCAAAGCACCAGTCAGTAAGTAAACTTCCTGTCCCATTGCATTATGGGCCAGAGTAGATCCATAGAGACCCGAACAGACCCAGTACTAATCGCCCTGACCCAGCCCCCAGCCTACCCCTTCTCTATCCCTTGTGAAATGTCCTCTGTACTGTAGTCTTGCCGTGGAGTTTACAGTGTACAGCCTTTGTGAAGAATGTGAGTTTTGGATTCAACAAATCTGTAAAAAATGGCAAAACTGCACATTATGTTTTCCCTTTTTATGTGAGTGTGGTTTTGTATTTGTATACAAATGTGTCTTTACCCTTGGCTTGTGTTGTTGTGGTTGGCTAAAGTTGGAAGCGTTTGCAGAGTGACCAGCTGGGGTGTTGGTTGGTCCAGTGTCTCTTAATGATGCTCTAATGCTGTCTGAGTGTGCAGATGAAAGCTGGACGGGCATGCTGTTGTGCTGCCACATTACTATTGCTTTACTATCAATATTACGTTACCAGAAGGGTGACATCACATATAGACTTCCTGTGATTCATGTCTGAAGGAAGTGGAAGTGCACACTGAACACACAATGAGATGTATCAGTATACACTGAGTGTACAAAACATTAAGAACACTATTTCCATGACATAGACTGACCAGGGGTTTCCAGGTGAAAGCTTTGATCCCTTATTGATGTCACTTGTTAAATCCACTTCAATCAGTGTAGATGAAGGGGAGGAGACAGGTTAAATAAGGATTTTTAAGACTTGAGACAATTGAGACATGGATTGTGTATGTGTGCCATTCAGAGGGTGAATGGGCAACACAAAAGATTTAAGTGCCTTTGAACAGGGTATGGTAGTAGGTGCCAGGCGCATCAGGTTGAGTGTGTCAAGAACTGCAACGCTGCTGGGTTTTTCACACTCAACAGTTTCCCGTGTGTATCAAGAATGGTCCACCACCCAAAGGACATCCAGCCAACTTGACACAACTGTGAGAAGCATTGGAGTCAACATGGGCCAGCATTCCTATGGAACGCTTTCAACACCTTGTAGAGTCCATGCCCCAACGAATTGAGGCTGTTCTGTGGACAAAAGGGGGTGAGTTAAAAATATGCTGTCATAAACCCAACATTTTCCAGAGTGCCTCATACCTTCTCTTCCCCACACCGAGAGCCCACATATTAAACCAGGAAAACGGGGGTTATCGCGGGTGCAGCGAAATGCTTATGTTCCTAGGTCCAACAGTGGAGTAATACCTAACGATACAAAACAAAAGTGCAAATCGGCAAAATAAAAATAAAGAAATTAATATAGAAATATTAGAATCGCAGAATATAAATATATATGAGTATGATGGTGTGTACAGACATTATGGACAGTATATGAATAGAAAAAGTGTGTACAGCAGTAGTTATATAGGATAGGCCTTGACTAGAATATAGTATATACATAGGAAGTAGGTAAAACAGTATGTAAACATTATTAAAGTGACCATTATTCAATGACTATGTACATAGGGCAACAGTCTCTAGGTGCAGGTTTGAGTACCGGCTGGTAGCCGGCTAGTAACAGCCAGCTAGTGGTGACTGTTTAACAGTCTGATGTCCTGGAGATAGAAGCTGTTTTTCAGTCACTCGGTCCCAGCTTTGATGCACCTGTACTGTCTCCGCCTTCTATATGGTAGCAGGGTGAACAGGCCGTTGCTCGGGTGGCTAGTTTTGTGAGTAAGTCATGAAGCATATTGTCAGTGGTCATGAATCATTAGCAGCCAAGCCAGAAGCATGGTTCTATGGGTGAATGGCTTCATTTCCCTTGAGTTTAACAGATCTCTCTAATGTCCCTCATCCTGCAATTCCCCCTCCTTTCCTCTCCCCATAATAGGACCTCTCCTCTCAGCAGTGTCTGCAGCCTTCTAAGATCCACGTGCTGATCCTGGTGCTACATGGAGGCAACATCCTGGACACAGGAGGAGGGGACCAGACCAGTAAGCAGGGCGATGTCAACACCATCAGCACTGCCTTTGACACAGTGATGCGCGTGCACTATCCCACCGCGCTGGGACGAATCGCCATCCGCCTGGTGCCCTGCCCTGCCATCTGTGCTGAGGCCTTCTCCTTGGTGTCCAAGTGAGGGACACGCACACACACACTACACGACCATAGATATTGTAATGTGTACATAACTACAGTACACACACTACTACTACTATTACGAAGCTTTCCCCTGTGTGTGTCTGTCCCTGGCTTCAGTCTGAGCCCGTACAGCTATGATGAGAGCTGTCTGTCAAGCAGTCAGGACCACATCCCCCTGGCTGCCCTGCCTCTCCTGGCCACCTCCGCCCCCCAGTACCAGGAGGCTGTGGCCACCGTCATCATGAGAGCCAACCAGGTGTATAACGACTTTATCAGGTCCCTGGATGGGACAACCTTCTCTGGCCAGGTGAGGTGCTACCACTGGCCTGTCAGCCTCTCCATTGTTCCAGGTGTGGGCATGGGCTGCTCTTTATTTGGAACTCTCAAATGGCAGAACATAATATCTTCAGTCCAAATACTAAGATTCAAGAGCATGTTCCCTAGTCAAGGAGGAGATACACTTGATTTCTTGTGAAGAACATCAGTGTTGAAGCCGTTTAGCACCAATGAATTATGTGTGTTTTCTGTTTCTGAATTATGTGGGTGTGGGTGTTTTCTGTTACTCAATGTTCTTTTAGATAACCAAAATTAAGCTAGCATTCGATATTTGACACAGGTTCAATTTTGTATAAATTCAAGCCTTTTTCTAACAAATTGTCAGAAACTCACATAATTTAATAGATTGCTCATTCAATACAGGATGTATTTTCATCTAGCTTTAGATTTGTGTGTAGGTGTGTGTGTATGTTTGTTTGTGTTTTTGGTTTTACTATCCTTGTGGGGACCAGAAGTCCACTCAAGGATAGTAAAACAAGGACAATTCGGACATTTCGCTGGTCCCTACAAGCAAAACAGCTATTTTAGGCATAGGGGTTAGGTTTAGGGTTACGGTTACAATTGGGGTTAGGGGTTAAGGGTTAGGGAAAATATGACTTTGAATGGGAATCAATTGTTTGTTTTACTATCCTTGTGAGGACCAAACGTGTGTGTGTGTATGTGTGTATGTGTGTGTGTGTGTGTGTGTGTGTGTGTGTGTGTGTGTGTGTGTGTGTGTGTGTGTGTGTGTGTGTGTGTGTGTGTGTGTGTGTGTGTGTGTGTGTTTGCTCGGGCGGGTTTGTTTGATTACGTGGTTATGACATCTGATTAGTTTAAAAGGGATTGGACCCTCTTATCTGCATCCTGCTTGATTGATATCTAATGATCTGATCTGTTTTATTAAATTGACCTGTGACCTCTATGTAGGTGTGCTTGATTGGGGACTGCGTGGGAGGGATCTTGGGGTTTGACGCCTTGTGTATCAGCAACCAGACTATTGGTGAGAGCCAGAACAGCAGCCGCAGGGGTAGTGTTATCAGCGTACAGGTAAGACCCAAACCTTAATGCTTAGCTACTTTCCCTGTTCCTAAGCTTTGCCCCTACCCCAAATCCCAGACACTCAACCAGTAGCCCTTATTCACCCTAAATACAAGTTACAGCCCTCCACTATTTCACCACCACATTTCTCCTCTAAGAAAGGACACTTATCCAGCACCCATCCTCGTTCTGGTGCCGTTTGCTTATCGGTCAGGTTCACTGTACATTCCCCAACCTCTGTCCTTCTTCTCATACCTCCCTGCAGGACCAGGACCTCCTCTCTCCAGGGATCATCATCAACAGTGGGTATGGCTCTGCCTCTCCCACCCTGGAGAGCAGCCGCCACCTGAGCCGCAGCAACGTTGACATCCCCCGCTCAGGAGGACCAGATGACCCCAAGAGACAGCTGCCCCGCAAAACGAGCGACTCCTCCACATACGAGTTGGACACCATCAACCACCACCAGGCCTTCCTGACTAGGTGTGACAGGGGTTACATTACTACAGTTACATGACATCATTGATGTAGCTGATGGTTAATATTGTTACTGTACTGAGAAGGGTATATGGCTATGCATGTGATATTGTAGAGTCATGGGTTGCTATAATCGTTTTCCTACATTGGTCTCTGTTTCTCTTACTGTGTGCTGTGTTTGTGTGTATGCAGTAGATGTTTAAAAAAAAATATATATATATATTTCACCTTTATTTAACCAGGTAGGCTAGTTGAGAACAAGTTCTCTTTTACAACTGCAACCTGGCCAAGATAAAGCAAAGCAGTGTGACACAGAGTTACACATGGAATAAACAATGAACAAGCCAATAACACAATAAACAAGTCAATGACACAGTAGAAAAAAAAGAAAGTCTATATACAGTGTGTGCAAAAGGCATGAGGAGGTAGGCAATAAATAGGCCATAGGAGCGAAGAATTACAATTTAACAGATTAACACTGGAGTGATAAATGAGCAGATGATGATGTGCAAGGAGAGATACTGGTGTGCAAAAGAGCAGAAAAGTAAATAAAAACAGTATGGGGATGAGGTGGGTAATTTACAGATGGACTATGTACAGCTGCAGCGATCGGTTAACTGCTCAGATAGCTGATGTTTAAAGTCTCCAGCTTCAGTGATTTTTGCAATTCGTTCCAGTCACTGGCAGCAGAGAACTGGAAGGAAAGGCGGCCAAATGAGGTGTTGGCTTTGGGGATGATCAGTGAGATATACCTAATGTGGGTGTGCTTCCCTCCTTGTGACCCTGACTGTTTGTCTGTTGTCGCCTCAGCATCCACTCCAGTGTTCTGCGGACCGACCCATGCTCACGCAGGTCCAGTAGCAGCACCTTTCAGGATGCAGGCTCTCTGGGGAAGTTTGAATTTGAGGTGGCAGACTTCTTCCTCTTCGGCTCTCCTCTGGGCCTTGTCCTCGCCCTGAGGAAGACTGTCATTCCTGTGCTGGATGGTAAGCCCACCTAAACAGAGGTCAAATGAATAAAGTGCCTTAAAAATGTGTTAGTTAAGCAATAAGGCACAGGGTGGTGGTATATGGCCAATATACCAAGGCTAAGGGATGTTCTTAAGTGCGACGCAACGCGGAGTGCCTGGATACAGCCCTTAGCCGTGGTATATTGGCCATATACCACAAACTCGCGAGGTGCCATATTGCTATTATAAACGGGTTAGCAATGTAAAAATAAATGTTTTGTCATACCCGTGGTATACGGTCTGATATACCGGGGCTGTCAGCCAATCAGCATTCAGGGCGAGACCACCCAGTTTATAATTAACATTTAAAAGTGGTGTGGTCTGAATTGGGTAGTGAAAACCTAGGAGGTACAGTGGGGTCTTATCTCCTTGAAATCCCCTTCTTCTCCTTTACACGCCGCCACTAGTTGCCACAAAGTCAGAAGGCCTGCCTACTCGACCAATCAGATGAGGGAGTGTGATGACATGTATGCCGGTTTGTGGGAAACGCCTAATTTTCGAAATGGCATATCTCGAGTTCAAGTTTGTGGACTAAATACATTCGAGAACAAGGATTGGCAACGTCATTAAAATTCATAACATTGAACAGGACAAAAGTTTTGGGCAAAAGGGTAAGTTGTCTTTTCTTTTTTGATAACTAGTAAGAAGATTTTGCTACTCTCATCTAAAATGAGATAGCTAGCATAAGGGATTCCATTCCAAGCACAGAGTTATTCTATTTGATAGAGCAACGTTGTTAGTTTCCCTACAAGCCTTTCATTCTAATAGTAATATATCATTGTTGACCTTGTTGTTGACCAACAGATGCATAGCCTTTGGCAGGGAAAAAACTCAGTCTCCCATTCAATGGTGTTCCATTTCAAGTTGTGGGTACAACGACGTATGTATGCCACCAGGGGAAAGACAAACAAACAAAAGCCAAAGAGAAATATGCTGCTGAAATGAACAAGAAGGCAGTAAGTTCAAAGACAGATCTCCAAATCTCCTTTGTGGAGACTCAATGTGAAACAGAAATCTGTCAGTACAAGGGTCAGATTTCCAGCACCACTCTCTGTTTTGAAACCCCTCCGTAGGGGTACATATCCCCTCCGTAACGTGTACATATCAAACTGTATTCTTATCATGTAATTATGTGTATAAAAGTACCATGTATGTAAAGTGTATCAATAATGTACACTGAGTGTAGAAATCATTAAGGACACCTTCCTAATATTAAGTTGCACCCCCTCCCCCTTTTTGCCCTCAGAACAGCCTCAATTCGTCAGGGCATGGACTCTACAAGGTGTTGAAAGCGTTCCACAGGGATGCTGGCCCATGTTGACTCCAAGCTTCCCACAGTTGTGTCAAGTTGGCTGGATACACAAAGGAAACTGTTGAGCGTGGAAAACCCCAGCGGTGTTGCAGTTCTTGACACAAACCGGTGTGCCTTGCACCTACTACCATACACCATTCAAAGGCACTTAAATCTTTTATCTTGCCCATTCACCCCCTTTAGCCAGCAGCATACCACCCTGTATCCCACTGCTGGCTTGCTGCAGAAGCTAAGCAGGGTTGGTCCTGGTTGGTCCCTGGATGGGAGACCAGATGCTGCTGGAAGTGGTGTTGGAAAGTCAGTAGGAGGCACCTTTTCCTCTGGTTTCAAAAAATTATCCCAATGCCCCAGGGTTGCGTCTTTTGGATGGGACGTTAAACGGGTGTCCTGACTCTCTGTGGTCACTAAAGATCCCATGGCACATATCGAAAGAGTAGGGGTGTTAACCCTGGTGTCCTGGCTAAATTCCTAACCTGACCCTCATATCATCACGGTCACCTAATCATCCCCAGGTTACAATTGGCTCATTCATCCCCCTCTTCTCCCCTGTGACTATTCACCAGGTCGTTGCTGTAAAATGAGAATGTGTTCTCAGTCAATTTAGCTGGTTAAATAAAATGAAAAAAATAATTACAGGCGTACACAATCCATGTCTCAAGGCTTAAAAATATTTATTTAACTTGTCTCCTCCCCTTCATCTACACTGATATGAAGTGGATTTAACAAGTGACATTAATAAGGGATCATAGCTTTCACCTGGATTCACCTGGTCAGTCTATGTCATGGAAAGAGCAGGTGTCCTTAATGTTTTGTACCAAATAGCTGTAAAAAAACAAAACATTTAAAACAATGTTACTTTTGTCTTCTGAAGTGGGGGGGGTGGATAGGACAATAAAATAAATACAAATGAATGTAAGTGGGGTCAGGGTGATGAGTTTCCCCTTAGACTGTAAAGAGCTTTGGGTGTCATGTAAGTCCAATCAATTGCAATTATTAAATGTTTTGTCATCTTCCATAGCTTGAAGACCATGCCTTTGTACAGAGATGGAAAATGGTACAAAATACCAAAAAGGTGGACTACAAGGCTATGCTATGTTAAATAAAGAAATTACTATAGTAAGTGCCTAGATGTCAAATAAAGTAACAGGGTTGAAGTTTTAATCTTAAATCAGCCAAAAAATGGCCAATTTCAAATATTTTCATTTCTGTGAACATTTCTATGAAACTGTATGTTTTACTTGTGGATTTGGAAAATTAAAAATCTAAAATCAAGATGGCAATTTGTTTGTTTACATGCCATTTCAAAAACAATGCAGATATTGGAGTAAAAATCTAAACGCAACATGCAACAATTTCAAAGATTTTACTGAGTTAAAGTTCATCAAAGGAAATAAATGCATTAGGCCCTAAACTATGGATTTCACATGACTGGGAATACTGATATGCCTCTGTTGGTCACAGATACCTTAAAAAAAGTAGGGCGTGGATTAGAAAACCACTCAGTATCTGGTGTGACCACCATTTGCATCATGCAGCGTGACACATAGAGATGATCAGTCTGTTGATTGTGGCCTGTGGAATGTTGTCTCACTTCTCAATGGCTGTGCGATGTTGCTGGATATTGTTTGGAACTGGAACATGCTGTTGTACACGTTGATCCAGAGCATCCCAAACATGCTCAATGGGTGACATATCTGGTGAGTATGCAGGCAATGGACTGGGACATTTTCCTTGCGACATGGGTCCGTGCATTATCATGCTGAAACATGAGGTGATGGCGGATGAATGGCACGACAATGGGCCTAAGGATCTTGACACAGTATGAGCTTTCCTGAGACGGTTTCCAATAGTTTGTGCAGAAATTATTGGGTTGTTGAAAACCACAGTTTCATCAGCTGTCTGAGTGGCTGGTCTCAGACGATCCTGCAGGTGAAAAAGCCAGATGTGGAGGTCCTGGGCTGGCGTGGTTACAAGTGGTCTGTGGTTGTGAGGCGGGGTGGATGTACTACCAAATTCTCTAAAATGACTCTGGTGGACATTCATGCAGTCAGCATGCCAATTGCAGGCTCCCTCAAAATGTATGTGGTATTGTGTTGTGTGACAAAACAACGCATTTTAGAGTGGCCTTTTATTGTCCCCAGCACAAGGTACACCTGTGTAATGATCATGCTGTTTAATGAGCTTCTGGATATGCAACACCTGTCAGGTGGATGGATTATCTTGGCAAAGGAGAAATGCTCACTAACAGGGATGTAAACAAATTTGTGCACAACATTTTTGAGAAATAAGCTTTTTGTGCGTATGGAAAATGTCTGGGATCTTTCATTTCAGCTTTCAACATGGGACCAACACTTTGCATGTTGCGTTTATATTTTTGTTAAGTATATTTCATTTAAGACAAATAACTATGAGTAAGGGCAAACATCATTATAAGCTTGCAAGCGGAGTTTGAATAAGACATCCGATTACCACTTTGCATTTAGAACGGTGGTCATTTATTATCTGTAATAAAACCAACATCATTGATGGATCACTAGATAAAATAAATGCATGTCTCTCGTCATAGGTGTCATCACACTCCCTCATCTGATTGGTCGACCCTTCTGACTTTGTGGCTGTAGTAACTAGTGAGGACCTCTTTCTGCCTGTTAACTCTGTCTCCCCCTAGTGGCCCAGCTGCGCCCTGCCTGCCAGCAGGTCTACAACCTGTTCCACCCAGCCGACCCCTCGGCTTCGCGCCTGGAGCCCCTCCTGGAGAAAAAGTTCCACCTCCTGCCCCCTTTCAATGTTCCCCGCTACACACGCTTCCCCCTGGGGGACGGCAACTCCGCTCTACTGGGTGAGCACACTGGACTGAGTGCTGGAAACGTGTACACACACACACACACACACACACACACTCTTGTACCTGTATGAGCATATAACTGTTGTGTATTTATATGCAAAGAAAAATGTACACATTTTGTTACATTCATAGGTTATATAACCCGTGTTTTGATTATCCGTTGGGGACTCTGTGTGATGTAACAGGGTGTGTAGAAACTGACAAATGTGATGGATCATGTAGTTAGTTTTCTTTCCCACAAGGTATATCTCTGAGACATTTTGCCAGTGGTCTGAGGATTGCTATTAGAGGCCGAAAAGTCCTTTAAGTTAAGAAAAATGTAACATTTTTCTATTGTTTGTGCTTCAAGTCTTTGTGAAGCAATGTTCTCATCTATATGTTTTCATGGTGCTGCTGGTTTCTGTTGTGGCTGGCTAGCCCTTACAGTAGAGTAACCTTACAGGCTACACTGCACCCTTTCTGTTTAAGTAGGGCTCAATGATACACTATTATTCTGCTATTCAAGAAGTAATGCTTGAGACTCAATCTCTCCTTTGCTGATAGTCTTTTCCATTCATGGATATCCTTTAATCAGCAAGAGCAGCAAGGGAAGTGCTAGCTGGGATTCTTTTTATCTTAGATATGATATAATAGATTGTTAAGTAATATAATGATCATTTTGATCTAATGAGCTGTCAGTCCATATCCTCAGGTTTACTGTACAGCATTGAGAAAGTCTTAAAGATGAATTTTGGTTCGTTGATCAGTGTGTGCTGAGGTACATTTAAATATGAGTTAGAGTCAGCCGAGTCTGAATTAGAATCCAATAACAGCATTACCCTTCTACTGCACACTTTAGCTGTACTCTAGAACCTGTTACTGCTACTGCAGTATTTCCTGGGCTTGACTCGCCTTTGCTGTCTTTTCTGTGTCTTCATTGTCTCCTTTTCTCCTCCTCTCTCGGCCTCCTTCCCCATCTCTGCAAAACCTGCCCCCTTCCCCTGACCCCCCTGCCCCCTCCCCTCTGAACCCCCACCTCCCCCTCTAGTGGAGACAGTCCAGAGTAACCCTCAGCTCCTGCTCGATACTGGGCCCTCCCTCTCTTTCCGCTGTCAGGAGCCCATCAGCGAGACCTGCATCCCTGTGCCGGTGCTAAACTGGCAGGAGGGCTCCCTCAAGGCCACACCTGCTGTTCTGGAGTGTGTGTAGCGTCTCCTCTTCACCTCTCGGGGGGAAGTCTCTCCCTCTGTGTCGTATACGTGTATTTTTGTGTTAGTTGCAGTTCCACCTTCCCTTTCCACACTGACTGTGTCTGTGTGTATATGTTTTCAGACCCTTACCAAAACTGGTGCATGAAAATGCTGTGAGAATGTTACCCCAGTCAAGAGTTGGGGTCACATTACTGACTGTTCCAGGTCAAACATGTCCTGCATGACATGTCCTGCCCTGTTTCTGCAGTATTCAGTCCATTACCTTTATTATAGCTCATTAGCATGGCTCTCAGAGCCTGTCTGTTTACACTATCTCTACGAAAATGAGGTAATTTTGCTAATCAAAATGTAATAGTCATTATTGTTGTTTGCATTTTAGTGATTTAGAGAAACAGCAATGGCTGCCACAGTGAATGATTCAGATAGGTACTTGTAGGAACCCTTGACCTGGAAGAGTCTGTCCTTGTTTTGCTGTGTTGTGCTTGCTGTTACCATCAATTATTAATGTTCTTTGTAATGGTATGAAAATATGGTACCACTACCTGCATTCATTGTTGTGATGTGGTTTCTTTGCTGCTGCAGCATCTCCTTAACGACAAATACAAGCGTTGGGGAGTGTGTAAAGGTGATAGGCAAATGTTTCCATATAAGCCATAACACTGTGACTAGAGAACTATCTTCTCCTAGTGGGTGATTTTGCCAAATCGGAGACTTGGAAGCTATACTGACTGTGTTGCTCAGATGTCTGCTTGAAACATGGAACCCTGCCCCTTGCATTGTAATTGTGTATCCTTGTGGTCAATATAGTATCTCCTGACCTTTCTGTTACATGTTGATTACACATACTAAATGGAACTGTTATCACCTTAGTGATACATGCTAATAATAATCCAGCTAATCATTTGACAGACATTAAACCTTTTGAGACATAGTAATATGACCACCAATGGAGTAAAAGATTCCACACATGTCACTTTTCACATGCTGTTGTATTCATCAGAACACTATTTGACCACTCACTGATTGTCACAGAAATCTGACGTTGGCTCCTGCTGGTTTCACACCCACTAAAACCATGGCCTGGCCCATCACATTTCTTGGATGCAAACCCCTTCCTTCTCATCCTGTTACCTCCCTGTTCATCCACCTCTCCTCTTGTCTATGTCTAATGGGATATCCTTGTTTCGGCTCAATAGCGGATTTTGTTCAGTCTCATGGTGGTGTCTTCATGGACAGTTCGTACCCCTCCTCCCCCGTTACGGGCCCCCACTGCCGGGGCCTGCGGAGGGCCAGTGAGGTCAGCGTTGCCAGCCAGGTCTCAGGAATGGCAGACAGTTACACTGCCACCAACATAGCCAACAGTAAGTGTTCTCCTTACCACAAGTATCTCTCTCTCTCTCTCACTCACACTGCTCCATCTCAATTAACTCCTCTTTCAGTCAATCTCTTCTCTAGTTTCTCTATCTCTCTCTCTCTCCTCTCTCTCTCTCATTCACACACACACTGCTCCATCTCAACTCCTCCTTCAGTGAATCGCTTCTCTACTCACTCACTCACTCACTCACTCACTCACTCACACACTCACTCACTCACACACTGCTCCATATCAACTCCTCCTTCAGTCAATCACTTCTCTGGTCTACTCACTCACTCACTCACTCACTCACTCACTCACTCACTCACTCACTCACTCACTCACTCACTCACTCACTCACTCACTCACTCACTCACTCACTCACTCACTCACTCACACTGCTCTATCTCAACTCCTCTTTCACTCTTCTCTAGTCTTTCTCTCTATTTCTCCTTTCTTGCTCGTCCTACTCCACTTCACTCCTTCATTCTCATCCCAATCTTCTCTCTCTCTGATTCTCACCCACCTTACTCACACTCTGCACACATCACTCAGTGCGCCGGATTCCGAGCAGCTCTGTAGTGACCCAGTTGTGCCTGCATTCACAGAATAACCACTTAGTTATCTGCTAGCTCAGCTCCAACACATTACGACACCTGTGATGGATTACACTGCTCTAAGCCCCTTCATCAGAGAGGGAGCATAACATCACCACAGACATATCCATTGTTCAAATTCAATGTGCCAGAAGATTAAAACATGACTACTGAAGAAGCAAAAGCTCACGTCCTGTCACTGCGTGTTCGTCCTACTCTGAGCCATTGTTTGAATGTAAATGCAAAGGAGTTCTGCATTTATTTAATGTGTTTGCAATGCATGTAAAGAGACCCTGTTTCACTGATTCATTCCTGCATTGTTCGCACCTTGTCACACTGTCTACCCAGATGCCCAAGCTTCTTTTGTGTTTGATGTAAAGAAGAATGTCTCCCAAAGTCTGGCTTTCCCTTGTAATCTCTGTCTGAAGTGGATATGTCCTAAATAAGGACCCATAACACAGCTTTCAAACATTTACTAACGTTCTACTCAGTTGGGAAGTTGTAATAGTGCGTTGATGAGGTCATTTCCAGTCATTGAAAGAATTGCTCATTGCTTGTCAAAAGCAAGTGCCATGGAATGCTTTTGTCGCTGTTCAGAAATGCAACAGAACGGAATGTACACACACAAAATAAGTATGAAAATGGGTTTTGTCAAAGATAATTCTAACCTTCCTTTTCAGTTTATATGAGGACCAGTCGGACACTTAATTGATTACTTTGTTTTGAAGCCAGTTTCAGGTTGTGAATGCAGCTTGTAGCAGAAGTACTTTACATGTTTGCAAACTGGAATTAACTGCACTATAAGATACAGTACTCGACAGTATGAAAACAATTCCTTTTGACATGATCTATCATTCATTTTCACATGCCAAATTAACCAAACCAAATTCTCCCTGAGAAGCCCCCTCAAGTCCCCTAGAAAAGAAAGGAGTGACCCAGTCCCAGGAACTACCAATACAGATCCAGGAAATGGGCCACAACTAGACATAGAGACCCAGAAGCCAACATAGGTGTGAGCCCCTGTGGCTCTGGTCAGTTAGAGAGACACTTGTCAACTGGCCTGGAGTATGCCATATATGACCTGGTCTCCCTGGACTGAGGCAGAAGGGGATCAGGGTATTCTTATAAAACACTGGACCCTATCAACTATGTACCAAATCCAGGCTCAGCCTACTACTGACTTCTCTTATGGGAAATCCTAATATATTGGACAATCAATCTCCTTTTAACATTGTTCTTGTCTACCAGAGATTTCTCTCAGCTTTTCTCGGTTTATTCCTTTCTGTTTCTATGACGATCCTGTTCCCTGGTGGACTATGTTTTTTGAATAAAGCACAGTCCCATTAACTTCACACACCAGACCGGTAAGAGAGACCCTCAACATACTGAGATGATATTTTGACTTTAAAAGTGTAACATACCCATCATCCAAATGATATAGCAGGAAGGCTACTTGCCCAACTTCCCAGTCTCTGCCTCACAGTTGACACCATTCAACATAGGCACATTTGTGATCAGTCCACAAGAATAAATGGTTATTCAGATATTTGTGCCCTAGCCTGTTCTGGAGGCAAACATTAATTCATCAGTGACAGTCCCAGTGTGAATCCACTTAGTGAAGTTTTATTTGGCAAAATCATTGAACAGATGTCTTTATAATCCCATCATCCCTTTTCTTCATATTTAATACAAATAACTGCTGGTTTGTTGCTATTTACGTTGACTCGTGTCTTGAACCAACTTTAACAATGTAATTCTTGCATAACAATGGTTCTCTTCCTTATCTATATGTATTTCAACAGTAACAATCTTCAACTCCTGCCTTACTTCCCTTATAGCTGAGGAACTGCTGTGGACGATCTGGGCTTTGATAGTGGTTTATGATTGAGTACAGCCTTCAATACAGCCAAACGGTTTATGGTTGAACTTTTCCAGGGGTGTGTATTGGGATGTTGTGCCCCTCTGCCTTACTCACAATGCAACCATGCCACTCCACCCCTACCCATGTACCCCCTCTCACCATGCAGTCGCAGCCCGTTGGTGGGGCACCAAGCGTGTGGACTTTGCCTTGTACTGCCCTGATGCCCTGACAGCCTTCCCCACAGTGGCACTACCGCACCTCTTTCATGCATCCTACTGGGAGTCCACTGATGTAGTGTCCTTCCTGCTGCGACAGGTGAGCTCACCCCATAATCTTCCATGGCCTGTGCTTCTGGCCCCCTTTAAAATGTACACTAGTGTGGCTATGGTGAGTATGTGTGGTGTCATCTATATGTTTATTTTAGGTTATGAGACATGAAAACTCCAGCATACTGGAGCTGGATGGTAAGGAGGTGTCAGAGTTCACTCCATCTAAACCCCGGGAGAAGTGGCTCAGGAAGAGAACCCTCGTCAAGATCAGGGTACAGTCTGCTGCAGCTATAACAGTGTTGACCACTTGAAGAGATTCACTCTTGCTAACACTGTAATTGTGTCTCAATCTATTCATGTGTGTGTATTTTTTGGACAGAATGTGACAGCCAATCATCGTGTAAACGATGCAGTGTTCACAGAAGGTGGGCTGCAGATCGTGACTGGCCGCTTCATGTACGGACCTCTGGACATGGTCACACTGACTGGGGAGAAGGTAGGCTCTCTCTCTCAGCAATCAGTATGATCATTTTCCATTACAACAATGCAAACAGTGGGTTTGTAACACACAAAGTCCTATATATAAATGTACTTATCCCTCCATCCACCTTATCCCTATGTACTTATCCTTCCATCCACCTTATCCCTATGTACTTATCCTTCCATCCACCTTATCCCTATGTACTTATCCTTCCATCCATGAGTCGTATCTGTATTTGTTTTCAATTCAAAATATGCTACATGTATGTGTGCATCTTCAATGTGTTTGTGTTCAAAGTGGTTGTGTATCGATCTCTATGTTGGTCCTTTGTAGTTCAGTTGGTAGAGCATGGCGCTTGTAACGCCAGGGTAATGGGTTTGATTCCCGGGACCAGCCATATGTAAAACGGATGCACGCTTGACTGTAAGTCGCTTTGGATAAAAGCGTCTGCTAAATGGCATATACAGTATATATTATGTTTACAGGTGGACATCCACATCATGACCCAGCCCCCGTCTGGAGACTGGGTGTACTTTGACACGGAGCTGACTAACGGCAGTGGCCGCGTTTCCTTCATCATCCCAGAGAGCAAACGGCTGGGGGTTGGCGTCTATCCGGTCAAACTGGTGGTCAGGTGAGTGGCATCTATGGCATGCTCTTCTATGGTCTCTTTCAGCCAATCCAGTCCTGAGGCTTCAGAAATGGTGCCCTCTGTTTTTGGAGGGTTTTAGGTGACTCTGTCAAAAAACACTTACATCTCTTTTTTTATTCTGTTCCTCTGCCTCTTTATTTCTTTCCAATTGTCTCTGTCTCTTCTCCTCTATCTTCCAATTGTTTTGTGTCCTATCACCGACAGGGGGGATCACACATTTGCAGACAGCTACCTGACAGTGCTTCCCCATGGGACAGAGTTTGTTGTGTTCAGTATAGACGGCTCATTCGCTGCCAGCGTGTCCATCATGGGGAGCGATCCCAAAGTTCGAGCCGGAGCAGTCGATGTGGTCAGGTAACATGCACCTGGCATCACCTGGGATTGGACAGTTATAAGCATCTGCCAAAATGATTTCTGTCTCTATAACCCGTTGTGTTGCACTCTCTCCACTCTTTCTTATAGCGTTTGATTTCTTTCCAGGCACTGGCAGGACCTGGGCTATCTGATCGTCTATGTGACGGGGCGTCCAGACATGCAGAAGCAGAGAGTGGTGGCGTGGCTGTCTCAGCATAACTTCCCCCATGGCATCGTCTCCTTCTGTGATGGCCTGGTCCACGACCCACTCAGACACAAAGCCAACTTCCTCAAGTCACTCATGGAGGTGAGGATGGCAGTGGGGGTTGGGTGGTGGGTTTGTTGAGGGTACTGGAGTGGGTAACAAAGGCTGGGGGTAGGTTCAGGAGTAGGTGAGGGTTAAGGGGAATGGTGCAGAAGACAATGAAGGGAGAGGAGATGATTGAAGAGATGTACGTTTTCTTGGTCCGAATTTATCGATGACACTTGATTCGCTGGTTCCACAGGCTCACATGAAGATCTTTGCTTGTTACGGTTCTACCAAAGACATCGCGGTCTACACCTCCATCGGCCTCTCTCCCTCCCAGATCTACATTATTGGCCGATCCTCCAAGAAGATGCAAGCTCAGTGCCAGGTACGATAAACATGCACTGACTTTTTAGTTTAGTCCTGGTCTTCTAGTTCACCATATGCAACACTTCATTACATTATATGACTGTCTCTTTCCCTGCCTGTCCCAACAGTTCATTACAGAGGGCTATGCGACCCACCTCTCTCAGCTGGAGTACAACCAGCGCTCCCGGCCAGCAAAGACTAGCAGTGCCCGTATGGTCCTACGGAAAGGCAGCTTTGGTCTGGGTGCAAGCAGCGACTTCCTACGGAAGCGGAACCACCTGCTGCGCACCATCTCCGCCCAGCCGACCTCCAGCTTGCCCAGCGGCAGCGGCCACAGTAGACCAGAGCGCACACAGAGCCAGTCAGACAGCCACAGCCAGCATGGCCCTGGACCAGCCCAGCGCAGCATGAGCATTACAGCAGGCTGCTGGGGCCGCAGTGGCAGCACCAAGCTGGAGCCTGGGGTGTTCAACCCAAAGTAGGAGGATGAAATTGAGCAAGGACAAAGGTGATGAGGAAAGGGGAAAACTGCAGAAAGAGAAATTCAAGAAAGGAAGATTGAGATGACCAGAGAATAATTTAAAGACAAGGGAGAGTGGGATGCTGGTCGTAGGTTTTCAAAGCTCTAAATACAGAGACAGGAAGAAGAATGAAAGAATACATGCGGTAAACATGTCAATGGAACTTGGGGAAAGCGCAAGGACGCCGTCATTGGCACCTATTAAAAATAAGCTGCATAATATATAAATATCTGATAAATGCTAACTCCGGTTCATATAGCTGGTAGTAAAGCTAGCCATATGGAAATCGTTGGTGGTAATTTAAGTAGTTTTTAAGTGTAATGCTTGGTGACGATGACATAAACATGTATTGGGGTTGACACCCATAGAAGCATTATACTCCAAATTATAAACTGGGTGGTTTGAGACCTGAATGCTGATTGGCTAACAGCCTTGTATATTTAACCTTTATTTAACTAGGCAAGTCAGTTAAAGAACAAATTCTTATTTACAGTGGGTAAACTGCCTTGTTCAGGGGCAGAACGACAGATTTTTACCTTGTCAGCTTGGGGATTCGAACTAGCAACCGTTCGATTACTGGCCCACTAGGCTACCTGCCACCCCGGTATATCAGACTGTATACCACGGGTAAGACAAAATATTTATTGTAACTGCTCTAATTACGTTGGTAACCAGTTTATAATAGCAATAAGGCACCTCAGGAGTTTGTGGTATATGGCCAATATACCACGGCTAAGGACTGTGTCCAGGCATTCCACGTTGCGTCGTGCATAAGAACAGCCCTTAGCCGTGGTATATTGGCCATATACAGTTGAAGTTGTAAGTTTACATACACCTTAGCCAAATACATTTAAACTCAGTTTTTCACAATTCCTGACATTTATTCCTAGTAAAAATTCCCTGTCTTAGGTCAGTTAGGATCACCACTTTATTTTAAGAATGTGAAATGTTACAATAATAGTAGAGAGAATGATTTATTTCAGCTTTTATTTCTTTCATCACATTCCCAGTGGGTCAAAAGTTTGCATACACTCAATTAGTATTTGGTAGCATTGCCTATAAATTGTTTAACTTGGGTCAAACGTTTCGGGTAGCCTTCCACAAGCTTCCCACAATAAGTTGGGTGAATTTTGGCCCATTCCTCCTGACAGAGCTGGTGTAACTGAGTCAGGTTTGTAGGCCTCCTTGCTCGCACATGCTTTTTCAGTTCTGCCCACCAATCGTCTATAGGATTGAGGTCAGGGCTTTGTGATGGCCACTCCAATACCTTGACTTTGTTGTCCTTAAGGCATTTTGCCACAACTTTGGAAGTATGCTTGTCCATTTCAAAGACCCATTTGCGACCAAGCTTTAACTTCCTGACTGATGTCGTGAGATGTTGCTTCAATATATCCACATAATTTTCCTCCCTCATGATGATGCCATCTATTTTGTGAAGTGCACCAGTGCCTCATGCAGTAAAGCACCCCCACAACATGATGCTGCCACCCCTGTGCTTCATGGTTGGGATGGTGTTCTTCGGCTTGCAGGCCTCCCCCTTTTTCCTCCAAACATAACACTGGTCATTATGGCCAAACAGTTGTATTTTTGTTTCATCAGACCAGAGGACATTTCTCCAAAAAGTACAAACTTTGTCCCCATGTGCAGTTGCAAACCGTAGTCTGGCTTTTTTTTATGGCTGAGCGGCTTTTCAGGTTATGTCGATATAGGACTCGTTTTACTGTGGATATAGATACTTTTGTACTTGTTTCCTCCAGCATCTTCACAAGGTCCTTTGCTGTTGTTCTGGGATTGATTCGCACTTTACACACCAAAGTACGTTCATCTCTAGGAGACAGAACGCGTCTCCTTCCTGAGCGGTACGATGGCTGTGTGGTCCCATGGTGTTTATACTTGCGTACTATTGTTTGTACAGATGAACGTGGTACCTTCAGGAGTTTGGAAATTGCTCCCGAGGATGAACCAGACTTGTGGAGGTCTACACTTTTTTTCTGAGATCTTGGCTGATTTCTTTTGATTGTCCCATGATGTCAAGCAAAGAGGCACTGAATTTGAAGGTTGGCCTTGAAATACATCCACAGGTACACCTCCAATTGACTCAAATGATGTCAATTAGCCTATCAGAAGCTTCTAAAGCCATGACATCATTTTCTGGAATTTTCCAAGCTGTTTAAAGACAGTCAACTTAGTGTATGTAAACTTCTGACCCACTGGAATTGTGATACAGTGAATTATAAGTGAAATAATCTGTCTGTAAACAATTGTTGGAAAAATTACTTGTGTCATCCACAAAGTAGATGTCCTAACCGACCTGCCAAAACTATAGTTTGTTAAACAAGAAATTTGTGGAGTGGTTGACAAACAAGTTTTTTATGACTACAACGTAAGTCTATGTAAACTACAATTTCAACTGTACCACACCCCCCTCGGGCCTTATTGCTTAATTTTACCCCAACATTGTGTGAAATAAATGTATAAACAATAGCATAAATGTAGGTTAATTTTGATGGACAACAATGAGGAGATTGGGAAGGGGGGGTTGTGTGCGTGGTGTTTCCAATGTTTTGGTCAAATTCCATTGATCTCTTTACCACATCTATACAGCATTGAAAACCTTTGGTGCTACGAACCAGTCTTTATTAAAGCAACACCATCAATATACCTGAATCAACAAAAACAACAACAGGCGGAGGCAATGTCTCTTTTTTCTTCGGACATTGATACAATGGAGAAAAGCCTTTTAAGAAGCATCTTATTTAAGCAAGGAACATGCATGCACAACACACAAACAAACCTCTGGCCAACAATAGGAAGAGACTCCTAAAGAAAGAGACTTGGACTGTTTCTGAGTTGCATATTGCTCTAGTTTTTATTTATCATATTCATCATATATGTCTTTAATACCATATCGATATACACAGTGTGTCTCCTGGTCTCCAGCGTCCTCATGCTGCCAGTTTGGTTTAACTCCTGATAGATCCATGTCCCCCATCTCCCACCCTGGGTTATGCAGGTGGGTTGTATCCTCCCTGCACCATGACACAGTCTCCAGTCTCCAGAACCACACACATACAGCCAAAATAGAATTATAGCAGTGTTTCAGCAGCTGCAATACTCTTAAGTCTGTATACCAATTGCGCTTTGATTACAGTTGAGACCCCAATCATTGTCTGTTTTATCATACAGAACATGTTACATTATAGTCCACTGTAATCATTGCCTATACAACAAAGTATATTTATGTATATCACTTGCAGGGAAAACTTGTATCACTGTAAGGTGATGTGCCAAAGTAGGCAGTATGCTCAATTTACTACTGTACGTGAAGGGAGAAGCTGAATGGAAGATGACTGTTGAGAGACTGAAACTGCTCTGTGGACCTTGTTTGGATTGATTGATTGTATAGTTGAAGATAACCGAGGCTTGTATATAATATTGTATGGAGAGCTGAGGTCAGGCCTACCAAGGGGCAATTCTCTAATATCCTCTTCACACTTAGGAGATACACATTCAGGATACACATTTTCATTATTATTTAACAGGATACATAGATATAAATGTATATATTCATTTTTTGTGAACAGAAAAACAATTGTTTTAGTTCTAACTACATAGTGTTTCATTTTTTATGTTTGTATCTCATGCAATCATCCGCAGCAGCCAATACACAGCAGGGGTATTTGCCTTGCATTGTATTGCATTTCTACCACATCGACTGAACATGCAAATGGCAAGATTTGTGTTAATGTATCTGCTATCTTAATGTGTCATATGTTTATTATGATATACACTACATGACCAAATGTATGTTGACACCTGCTCGTCAAACATCTCATTCCAAAATCGTGGGCATTGATATGGAGTTGGTCCCCCCTTTGCTGCTATAATAGCCTCCATTGTTCTGGGAAGGCTTCCCACTTAACTGTTGGAACATTGCGTCCATTCAGCCACAAGAGCATTAGTGAGGTCGGGCACTAATGTTGGGCGATTAGGCCTGGCTCGCAGTCGGCGTTCGAATTCATCCCAAAGGTGTTCAATGGGGTTGAGTTTAGGGCTCTGTGCAGGCCAGTCAATTTCTTCCACACCGATCTCAACAAACCATTTCTATATGGACCTTGCTTTGTGCACGGGGGCATTGTCATGCTGAAACAGGAAAGGGCCTTCCCTAAACTGTTGCCACGAAGTTGGAAGCACAGAATCGTCTAGAATGTCATTGTATGCTGTAGCGTTAAGATTTCCTAAGGGGCCGATCCCAAACCATGAAAAACAGCCCCAGACCATTATTACTCCTCCACCAAACTTTACAGTTGGCACTATGCATTTGGGCAGTTAGCGTTCTCCTGGCATCCGCCAAACCCAGATTCGTCCGTCGGACTGCCAGATAGTGAAGCGTGATTCATCACTCCAGAGAATGCGTTTCCACTGCTCCAGAGTCCAATGGCGGTGAGCTTTACACCACTCCAGCTGACGCTTGGCATTGGGCATGGTGATTTTAGGCTTATGTATGGCTGCTCAGCCATGGAAAAGTATTTCATGAAGCTCCCGACGAACAGTTCTTGTCCTGACGTTGGTAGTGAGTGTTGCAATCGAGGACAGACAATTTTTACGCTCTACACGCTTCAGCACTCGGCGGCACCGTTCTGTGAGCTTGTGTGGCCTACCACTTCGCGGCTGAGTCGTTGTCGCTCCTTTACGTTTCCCCTTCACAATAACAGCACTTACAGTTGACCGGAGCAGCTCTAGCAGGGCAGAAATTTGACGAACTGACTTGTCAATGTTTGTCTATGGAGATTGCATGGCTGTTTACTCAATTTTCTACACCTGTCAGCTATGGGTTTGGCTATTTCAGCCACTAATTTGAAGGGGTGTCCACATACTTTTGTATATATAGTGTATTTTGAAAGTCAATCAATACCTGAGCTGTAAATGAGGCATTCAATGTTATTGAGCACGTAGACAATACTATTTAGGTTCAGTTGGGAGTTATTTGTTGAAGCCTCTGAAAAGGCTGTAGATATTTGTAAAAATATGCTTTGGAAAGAAGGAACATACAGTAGAGTTAAGATTTGTTCAATAATGTTGATTAATAAGTTAAGGTGATTAATCTTAGGTTTATTCATGCAAATGATGTTTACCTGTTTCAAAACTGTGTAGAACTATGACTGTAATGGACCACGGAGTACTGAAATGTTAGTGAGAAGGTGCAATATTACCCACAATCATGCCACAGCAGCAGATCCACCATATAGAAAGAATGCCACAATGCATTGACAATCAGTTAAGCAGGCACATGCAGCAGCAGAGACAGAACCTCGTGCTAACACACTCACAAAATGTCTAGGTGCCCTGTGATGAGACATACGGGTAGAAACATTTTCAAAGCACATGATGATCATAGCAAATTGTTTATACAAATGGGATCTTGGTTGAACGGTCATTACATTTCTGGCGTGATCCAGGGACAGCAAGGAAGACAGTGTGAGGGGTGTATTGGGAGGGAGGACCATCATGGTGAAGTGGGGTCCTCGCAATCCATACAGATTGCTCTGGTAGGGAATGAATGAGGCATCAGACTGTCTATAGCCCTGTTTATACCTGGTACTAACATGTGCCCCAAGTCCTGATCTGGTCCACATTCTGATTGTGCCCACATTTTCAGATGGGTGTAGACTATTAAAAGACACATTGTGATCAGATCTTCCTGACCCCCTCCGGAGGTAGTAAGGCACGCACTGTGTCTGGATATCAATGAAGTGAAAGCAGATATGGATGGTCAAACCATTTAAATCTTTATACCAGCCTCTAAAATCATTGCCAGGTAGCACAAGTGACTTATGACATCAGTAATTAATGTAAAGAAACATTTAATTCATATTATTTTGAAAGAATATCTCTCAAATACTTAGCATACAGGGAGGCATCAGCTAATCTGGTAACAATACAGAAACTAGAGCTGGGCGATATGGACAAAAATCTATGTTATGATAAATTGACTATATTATCACGATAAAGATAAATTGAATGATACGTTGAATGAAATGTATAAGCACCAGTAATTATTTTACCCTTTCAACTACCCCTACAACTTTGAATGTTATCAATTGTCCCATTAGCAATATTAGCAGACAGGCCTATTTCATTACAACTTCACATTCCTCTAGTAAAGGCTACTTATCGTTATCAGTAAAATGTCCTCGATAAACTGAAAATTATCGAAACTGACCATTTATCGTCCCAGCTCTAGTAGACATGACTAACCTTAATAAGAGTGATTGGATCATACAACTCACATGTTAGAGCAAGGTTTAAATTAGGCTATTGTGAACCCAATGTTCTAGAATACTTGCTTGACCACCAGATTCTTCTCATACATATAATATGAGATCATGCTATTCCTGTCCATTGCCCTACAATAGGCATATTTCAGGGCGACCCAGAAGGCATTGCCCCAAATACACATGAACATGCAACAGGCATGGTAAAGGATGCAGTCAGTTGAGCTGGAAGGGCTTGTGTTTTGAAGCAATGCCGTTGTAACTGATACTTTGGGCTGATACGAGTCACTGTTCATATGATATGCTTTTGACCTTTTTTTAAAGGTGGTACATAACTCTATGGGCAACCCATATGGATTTCTCTGTAGACAACTGAGTCTTTCTGTGCATCCTAACAGTGAAATTGGAGAAGACTGGTTAGCACATCCAGCTATAAGAAAACATACACCCCTCTAACAATTATTACATGGCTGGTCTTTAAAGCATCGTCCTGCATCAGTCAACTGGACATTGACACCCCAAGAATGTAAAGATAGACATGTGCAATCATCAGTTAAACTCAGACACATCTGGACAAAGACATTCCCCATAGTTCTGCTACTAGCAGATGCAGATATTACCAGAGGCCTTACAGTACATTTCCCTTTTTGCCTTAAATTTGATGTTTCAATGGTCTGACTCATGCCTCCATGGAATAATCCTCCAATAGAATTTGCTGTATGGTCACTGAAAGGGGCCATTATTTCCCAATGAGACTTTGGTTTGACTTGTGGTTGGTTGGTTTCATCCCCAGGGAAATAGTATAAATGTACATAGGAATATATTAAATAAAACTACATGAACTCTGCGCTGAAAAACAGGTTTCATCTCACACTCTTTTTGAAATGGCAATGCTGACAATTTGATCACATCAAAAGGACCTTACCTGGATGTAAAAATGTCCCAATACCTTGGCTTTGTTAAAGCTTGGTATATACAGTATCAATATACTTTGTGTTACTCCAAAGTTTGACAGTTTTATTACCAATTCCCTGTGTTTACATATACAGTGTATAAAAAGTAAGTATGAAGAACAGAAATTAAATGTGTGGTTTCTTGTCTGTAAATAATTTTAATGGCGGGTGTATGGTTAGGTTTTAAACCTGTAACTGAAATAGTAAATATCCGATGCACACAGCAATGGTCAAGGATAATTATCTAAGAAAAATACTTTATTACATGGTAAAAAAGTAAATAGCATTATACAGTTCACTGTTTTGGGGGTCAGTTTGAATGCATGTTAAATTTAATTGAATATTAAACTGGCAGATGGCCATTCTGAATTTCTGATACATTCAGAGAAATTCCAAAGTGAATTATGATGAAAGGATGCTGGTCAACTAAAATACAAATTTAATTTGATTACATTTCATTTGAGCAATTAAACAAAAAAATGTGGCCAAACATGATGTATATGATTGAGTCACACTCACAGTACAGTCATAGATAGGCACAGAAAGGGTTGATTTTCACTTTCATTTTGGAGACATGTAGGGATCCTGTCATGTAAAAATGAGGCACAGCACAACTAACTGGAGACCTATTCTTCTGTCCTATCTATACAGAATGGTATAGATGTCTCCTTCCTACCGTAGCCTTTATATCAGGGGGAAACCCTCTACCTGTTCAGTCCTAGTTTCTTCTGAAAGGAGTTTCCGTCTCCCTTTGTGGCTTGCTATAACAAGAGAGGGCAAGTGTTAGGTAGACATTTTTATAGGTAGAGGACAACACTTCAACCCCATAAAAGCACACACAGCTGCATGGTCTTTGATGGTTTTCCATTTACCTTGTTGATGTCTTTGTGTCTCTCTTTACTGACAATCTCTTCAATGATCTCTCCCTCTCCCCTTATCAGCCTGAAAAACAAAAACAGAGGGAATAAAAACCAGCACACACCCATATAGGAATAGATATTGAAACTACCGAACCATAGATGCCATGGGAACACAGTTGTATATAGCGTTGGTGTACCTGGTGCGTCCAGTCTCAGGGTCTACCACCCTGCGGATGACACTCTGCTTAGCCTCATACTCCTCCTTTGTTAAGGGTCTCTTGGTGGATAGCCTGGCTTTCTGCTCATCTGTCATTGCTACAGAATGGACAAAAACAAAACATCCACCCATCTGCTCAGCTTTATATCTGGTTTCATATTCCATTCTTTGTTTAGCTAGTTAACAAATAAACATTAGCTATTGAGGACATATAACAAAATATGAGACCAACATACCTGGTCCATGATCTTCTGTGCAATCATCACTCTGCCACAACTCCAGGAAGGGCTGGGGGGTGCTGCCTACAGGCTGAGGGGGGGCTGGAGGGGGCATCAAATCTACAAGCAGAGATGCTCTTCGTTCTTCCAATTTCTTTATCTTCTTCTTTTTCTTCTTCTCCAATTTCATCTCTTTCTTCAACTTTCTTTTCTTCTTCTTTAACTTCTTCTTGAATTGTTTCCTTTTCCTTTCCTTCCTCTTGGACTTTTCATCACTTGATGAGGAGGATGAGGAGGATGAAGAAGAGCTTGACGAGGAAGATGAGGAACTTCTTTTTTTCATTTTCTTCTTCCCTTTCAGATCTGAAGCAGACAAATGTACACATTGTAAAATTGCTAGACATACAAAGATATTTCATTATCTTATTCTCTGACATTAGATATCTGTATGTGAGGGTGAAGTGCTACACATACGTGTGTAACGTTAGCTATCTACTACTACGTGTGATTTAATAATAATTTAGTCAAGAAAACCTTGGCTCTTGCTGAGGGAACGTGAGGCTTTCTTTGAAGGGGTCGGACTCGCACTGCTGCTGGACGATGAGGAAGATGAAGAAGAGGAATGTCTTCGCTTTTTCTTCTTGGACAATTTTTTCTCTCCGACTTGTCTGCTCGTGCTCTTGGTCTTATCCGCGGAACTGTCACGCGATCTACTCCGCTCCATAGTCGAAAATGTACGCTGTGTATGCTAGGGCAATCAATTAATCGTATTCCTTTAAAACTTTACTGAAGATTCTGTAAATCAATTTAGAAATACTTTGCTAACGACAGCTGGAAATAAGTGGCAACAAAACATGTCCACCCCCGATAAATAGGTTGTGCAGCTGTTTTTATTCCCCCGTGCATTTCCGGATCGTGAGGAAGTGTGTCCGCTTCACATTGTTGTCCTCTTGCACACTGATCATATACTTTTATGGGCCGCCTATCATATTGGCAATTAATTACCTGAATAAATATTTTTATTGATATAAAATCAAGATGTATATCATACTCAAAACTATGTATCACCTCTTGAGGGTTGAAGTAGAGGGTTAAAGGTATTGCATTGTGATATTTTGTATCATTCCTATACAAATGTAACTAGAGTAACCTACCTGCAATCTTTACAATGGAAATTATATATAATAGTAAGATTGATGGGTCTATTGCAGAGCTATGCTATAAGCACCAAATAAACTGAAGACCATCCATTTGCAATAACATTTTATTTCAAAATAATTTTTACAAAGGCATTTTTGAAAACAAATGTAAATGTTATGGTGTTTAATAGACTTGTTTGTTGCTGACATTTCATAACTAGCCCTTAACCCTCTTAGCGCACAGTGCTTGTGTGACCTAAAGCAGGAATGGGCTTTTGTTTATTTGCTGCGAGTTAGAATAGTAGAATGCACATTGTTTGACTTGGACTAAAATAGGTGCCGGTGTTCATTTTGGGTGCCGGTACTGTTTATATTTAGGGGCAGGAGTTCCACAATACTTTTGAGCTAATATTCTAAGAGGAACAGGAGCTTAAGCAGTAGAACATTTAAGGTGTCAGTGCTCAGCTCTGGTGAGCTCCTGCCTAAGTCAAGCACTGAGAATACACAAGGTACATTTTGAAATTTGGTTGTGCATCAGCAGTTCTCTTATGTCAATAACTGATAGTCAGTGAATTATCCCATGTCATCTAAAATTGATTAGATAGCGGGCCATTAAACAAACTTAAGCAATCTAAACTTATCATCTTGGTGGTGGTTGGATGTGGGTACGCAGACTCACAAACAAATGCGGCCCCTCGTGATGAGCAGATTTATTTGTGGCCCCCAGCCCCATCAAAGTTGCCCATCCCTGGTCTAAAGGGTATTGTAGAGATAGGAGATGGACAAAACTGCCCATAGAATAAGGATGTTATAATTCATTTAATAGTATATCTATGTAACAGTCTATTTTTTGCTAATTGAAATTGACTGGTTCCCCTTGCAATTTTGTATGCTTTTGACATATTTCATAAATGAATGCAGAGAAATAAATAAACACACAGGTAGTTAAAATTCACGTAAAACCAAAAGGTCTCATAAAAAGGACATGAGAAAAGTAATAAAGTCCAGCAAAAAATAAATATGTAGTAGCTGCATGGGTGAGTTGTAACATTCTGAAATGGTGGGTAGAGGTTATGTAAGTGTAAGGTACCAGCAACCTTAAAGCTATCACGTTTCCATCCATGTCTGTGTGCAAGGGAGTTCGCCGAGTTGCTCAGAGTTAAAAGGGGAGGGGAGGGGGGATGGAATGTGTCACTGTTGACAGGGTTAGGCATGGCCTGTTATGAAGAGGCTACCATGCGGATCCTCTCAGGGGGAGTCAGCAGGAGGTTCTTAGCTGCCTTGATGGTGTTCTTCATAAGCATGGCCACTGTCATGGGTCCTACTCCTCCAGGCACTGGGGTAATGAAGCTAGCCTTTTGCCTCACACCTACAAAAAGGAGAGATAAAGGGTGAGAAAATGTAGCAGAGAAAATGTGTGCAAGAACACAGTAGATCTTAAGACTAATGCAAATTTAGACACATTTCTGTCTAGATCGCAAACTCGTACCTTCAAAATCCACGTCCCCTACAAGTTTGTCCTTGCCAGTCAGAGGGTCATGCACTCTGTTTATTCCAACATCAATGACGGCTGCTCCTTCTTTGATCATGTCTGCAGTGATGAGGTTTGGAATCCCTGAGATTAGGAGAGGGTTTAGAGGGTAGTAAGGGACCACACAAACACACACCCACAGTTGTAACAGTCACTTTTTTCAAATTTTATATATTTATTTAAATAATAATAAATAAATAATATATATAGTACACAATAAAGACAATCAATTACGGGTCAATGTCTACATTTTGCTCCCAGCGTTGATCAAAGCTCAGAACGTTTATATTCTTGATCTGATTGAGTTCTAAATTGCACCTGCCTCTTTGCGAACGAGTGGAATCATGACCAGTGGTTTCTTCGTTACGTTCGCCTGTCCCCCCCAGATAAGCCCTTTTTAGCAGCACATTCAGCACTCTCTCAAATGGCTAACTCCACCCTCTCACGGTACAGGCCGAGGTGAAACAAACTACCCCAGCTTGCGAGATGCCGGACAAAAGGCCATTTTAAAACCACATCCTGCAACTCCTGCCGTGTCTACAGACATCCTCCAAACAAACACAAACCGACTCCCAGGGAATGAGTGCACAACTGCTAAAGTCTCTTATAGATATATCAGACAGGTGGCTATCTGCCGGCAGAGACTTCTATTGCACTGGTGAGGCTGAGGCAGGCTGCAATGCATGCAGGAGGAAGCAGAGGAGACAGAGAGAGAGCGAAAGCAAGCAGAGAGAGGTTAGTACAGTGGTTCACAAATGTGGGGTCGGGCCCCATGTGGGGTCCGTTGAGAACCAGTACTAATCTTTTCAAACAAGTTAGGAACTTATAAAAAAACAAGATATGCTTCAATATGAACATCTTCCATATAGGCCTGCATTAAAATGCAATCAAAATGCATACAATATATACTGCTCAAAAAAAATTAAGGGAACACTTAAACAACACATCCTAGATCTGAATGAATGAAATTATCTTATTAAATACTTTTTTCTTTACATAGTTGAATGTGCTGACAACAAAATCACACAAAAATAATCCATGGAAATCCAATTTATCAACCCATGGAGGTCTGGATTTGGAGTCACACTCAAAATTAAAGTGGAAAACCACACTACAGGCCGATCCAACTTTGATGTAATGTCCTTAAAACAAGTCAAAATGAGGCTCAGTAGTGTGTGTGGCCTCCACGTGCCTGTATGACCTCCCTACAACGCCTGGGCATGCTCCTGATAAGGTGGCGGATGGTCTCCTGAGAGATCTCCTCCCAGACCTGGACTAAAGCATCCGCCAACTCCTGGACAGTCTGTGGTGCAACGTGGCGTTGGTGGATGCAGCGAGACACGATGTCCCAGATGTGCTCAATTGGATTCAGGTCTGGGGAACGGGCGGGCCAGTCCATAGCATCAATGCCTTCCTCTTGCAGGAACTGCTGACACTCCAGCCACATGAGGTCTAGCATTGTCTTGCATTAGGAGGAACCCAGGGCCAACCGCACCAGCATATGGTCTCACAAGGGGTCTGAGGATCACATCTCGGTACCTAATGGCAGTCAGGCTACCTCTGGCGAGCACATGGAGGGCTGTGCGGCCCCCCAAAGAAATGCCACCCCACACCATGACTGACCCACCGCCAAACCGGTCATGCTGGAGGATGTTGCAGGCAGCAGAACGTTCTCCACGGCGTCTCCAGACTCTGTCACGTCTGTCACGTGCTCAGTGTGAACCTGTTTTCATCTGTGAAGAGCACAGGGCGCCAGTGGCGAATTTGCCAATCTTGGTGTTCTCTGGCAAATGCCAAACGTCCTGCACGGTGTTGGGCTGTAAGCACAACCCCCACCTGTGGATGTCGGGCCCTCATACCACCCTCATGGAGTCTGTTTCTGACCGTTTGAGCAGACACATGCACATTTGTGGCCTGCTGGAGGTCATTTTGCAGGGCTCTGGCAGTGCTTCTCCTGCTCCACCTTGCACAAAGGCGGAGGTAGCGGTCCTGCTGCTGGGTTGTTGCCCTCCTACGGCCTCCTCCACGTCTCCTGATGTACTGGCCTGTCTCCTGCAAGCGCCTCCATGCTCTGGACATTACGCTGACAGACACAGCAAACCTTCTTGCCACAGCTCGCATTGATGTGCCATCCTGGATGAGCTGCACTACCTGAGCCACTTGTGTGGGTTGTAGACTCCGTCTCATGCTACCACTAGAGTGAAAGCACCGCCAGCATTCAAAAGTGACCAAAACATCAGCCAGGAAGCATAGGAACTGAGAAGTGGTCTGTGGTCACCCCCTGCAGAACCACTCCTTTATTGGGGGTGTCTTGCTAATTGCCTATACTTTCCACCTGTTGTCTATTCCATTTGCACAACAGCATGTGAAATTTATTGTCAATCAGTGTTGCTTCCTAAGTGGACAGTTTGATTTCACAGAAGTGTGATTGACTTGGAGTTACATTGTGTTCTTTAAGTGTTCCCTTTATTTTTTTGAGCAGTGTAGTTAAAAAAGTATATATATATATATAAAACATTTGTGTGTGTGTTTCGTCACTGATGCTACGTGTCAGTGTGAAACATTTCTCATATTTCCCTCCTTTCAGGGGTATAACATTACAATTGTATAGCTAATAGGCTATGTATTTTTTGGTAGATCGACTGAGGTGAATGAACCTACAGCAGCCATAGTGGTCATTTTTGCTGCTCTCCAAATAGCATTTACATTTTGTTTAACTGTATAGAAATGCAGTAAATGAGCGTCACCTTTCAAAGTTGGTTTGCTAAGTACTCTCTGCCGGCAAACGCTACCTGTGTGTCCGTGCCTGAAGAGACCCACCCAGGACAAGCTACCTGTGTGTCTGTGCCTGAAGAGACCCACCCAGGACAAGCTACTCAAGAGATACAAAATAGCTCTATGAGCCAGCTAGTAGCTTTCAGTCACAAATTATACATTTACAAATAAGCGAGAGACAGGTAGTAGACAAGGTAATGATATATCCACAATAGGAGGAGATGATCCATACCTGCAGCAGCAACAACGATGTCTGCAATTCTTGTGTGCTGACGGAGCTGATCCTTTGGTGTGTAACGGTGAGAGATGGTGACTGTGGCATCACCTGCAGAATCAAAAAATAAGTACATGCGAGGGCCATGATCCACATATTCCATTTTCAACTTCATAATTTCAGCTTTAAGTGAAAACTCAGTATTATCTCTATTACCCATTGTTAATCTACTTTTACATAATTAATCATAATTAATTAATAATAATTGAAATGATATAGCATACACCCTATCACTGTAGCCCCTAAGTCATCCAGACTCACCCCCAGGCCTCTCATGACGCCCATCTGAATGCAGCAACATGGCAATGGGCATGCCCACATTCTTGGAGCGTCCCGCCACCACAACATTCTTCCCAAGGGTAGGAATTCCTGGGAAACGGAATGAACAGTCAATGACAGAGTTGTCATTTTGCCCCCATAACAGTCTAATTACATTCATATAACAGAGGGAGCTAAGAGCTCCCCCCCCACTACCTCACCTGTGCGTTTGATGATTTCCCAGACTCCCCAAGGAGTGGCGGGCAGCATGGTGGACTGGTCCAGGCACATGCGGCCCACATTGACCACGTGGAAGCCATCCACATCCTTGCCAGGGAACACAGCATTACAGACGCGCCGCTCGTCAATGTGTTCTGTGAGAAGACAGTGGGAATGCTGTTTACAAGACAGTATGTAAATGGCTGTTCTACAGTAAATAGGCCAAGGGCCAAACCATTCAGGGATATGCAAGTATTAGCTATAAATATTAAAAACAACAGCTTCAAACTGTCATTCTTTCTTTGTCTACAAAAAGTTGTATAACTGTTTACTCACCAAGAGCAATAACTCCCCTACCCAACTGCCCTTTCCAACACCATGCATCGTCTCCTCACCCTAAAGCCACTACTTACCTGGCAGAGGCAGCTGCACCAGCAGGCCGTCCACCCGGTGGTCTGTGTTGAGTTTGTAGATCAGGTCCATGAGTTCATCCTCAGAGATACAGGAGGGCTTCAGGATGGTCTCACTGCTGATACCTGCAGAGAAGAAAAAGAGGGAGGAATTATGAACCCATTCTATCCCAGATAAATATAAACAGTGACAGAGAGAAGGATGGTGACCAGGAAGAAAGTGGGAATTAGAAAGCCATGTTGAAGACTCATAGAATAGTTTCTTAGTCAAGTATGTCCAGTATGTACTCTGTTGTGCAACAGAGTTGATCTCCAGCACAGGTAACGTGTGTGTGTGTGTGTGTGTGTGTGTGTGTGTGTGTGTGTGTGTGTGTGTGTGTGTGTGTGTTTACATACCAACATCAGCTGCAGCCCGGGTCTTATTCAGGACATAAGAGTGACTGGCTGCATGATCTCCTACAAGGACCACGCTCAGGTGGGGTCTCCGATTGCCAGTGGAGACCCACTGTTCAACATCGGCCCTGGCCTCCTCCCGGATCTGACGGGCCAACTTCCTGCCTGAGATGACCACTGCTTCCTGTCTGGAGAATCAGAGAGCAGAGAGCCAGATGTTAGAGGACAGAGGAACATGTAAACTATCAGGAGAAGGTATACACTGGGGTTGGCACGTGATTTATAGTCCTGCTGACTAGTTGTCAATCCCAAAGTGAGTGTGTATGGCAGTCAGCCAGCAAGGAGTGCTGGTAGGCAAACATGTAGGGGTGGCAGCGTAGCCTAGTGGTTAGAGTTTTGGACTAGTAACCGAAAGGTTGCAAGATCGAATCCCCGAGCTGACAAGGTATTAAATATGTTGTTCTGCCCCTGAACAAGGCAGTTAACCCACTGTTCCTAGGCTGTCATTGAAAATAAGAATTTGTTCTTGACTGACTTGCCTAGTTAAATAAAGGTTAAAAATAAATAAATGTTCTACATAAGCCAGCGATGGCCAAGTACTGGGCTCCTGTTGTTACCCATTCATGAGGAGTGTGGCAGCTAAAAATACCAATACATGAGTTACACTGTGGGCCATGCTATTAAATAAACTTCTTGGAACCCCTGGCCTTCAAGCCAAGTTGTTGGCCTCATTGTGGAGTGCAGAGCGGAGCGGGTGAAGATGAAACCTGAGTGCTGCTCACATTTCATTTTCAATGTGTTAAACTAGATAGCATCCCTTATGTAAAAGCATGCACACAGAGGACTAATACCAGAGGAGTAATGAGCCATCCACAGTGGTATAACCATCCCTTGATTCTACCACGAGTAATTAAACAACCACAGAAACATTCAGCTCTTCAATGGGGCCACGATAGCAAGTCCTGGAGGAGACCCCATCAGGGCATGACATTTGACAACAACACTCCCACTGCCCAGCTTCCAATGTGCACACAAAGCATGAACATAATGTTTTGGTCTGTTTTTTTTGGTCTCCATAGGAGGACAACCTTGTTGTAAATGTGTTGAGTTTTCAGCAAACAGTTGACCACAGACCATGTTAATGATTAGTTAGTCTCTGACAGGATAAAGGACATACGTTTTGCTACCTTTCCTCCCAGACTTGTTATCCTTCACACAGTGCCAGTACCATGATGGGGAAAGGACTGTCAGCAGACCCAAATAATCAATACCGTCAGCTCTGAACTAGAACCCTGAACTAGAACCCAAACCATTTCCTAATTACCAATCAGCAAGTCTGTGCCAGCGCTGTTCCCAAGTATGGGCTTTGTCCTGAGTGTGAAATGTAAATAGAACAAACAATGCAACTTGTTTGGTGTTATGGTTTTATAAAGTAGGGCTTTGCTCATCTGAAGTGATGATAGGAAACTAGTTCTGAAAAAAACACTGTCCTATGTTGACCCTAACCTTGTACTCAATACAGTGCACCTTGAATGTGCACGCTCCAAATGAGACTCATCTGTGCTGGTTTAAAAGTGGCTAAATCAGTTGTGATGTTAGTCATGTGCATAGTCACAGTGCATACACAGGCGGTTTGTGTTTCTAGATGTCTGGAACATTAATTCTCTTAAGGAACGTGCTGCAGCAAGGCATGCCTCAAATTAAACATGGAATTAATCAAATACATTTAGGCAGACAGTTGAAGGAAAAAAAAATTGTCTGCAAAAGCTAGGTATATATATATATATATATATATATATATATATATATATATATCACATACATCACTCACACCCACTCACACACACACACACACACATAGTTGTTTAAACACATATGATATGTAAAACTACTGTCTGAATACTGATGCTTTAGTTGGTTTGTGACCCCCATTGGTAACAACTTTCTGAATACTGTTCACTTCAGTTGTTTGGTGACCGCCAATGGGAACTTGCCTGCCTTTATGCAAGTGCTCTGTGCGATTTCATCAGCCATGCAGCGCTGCAATGATACCGGCATAACGTTAGGGGCGCATTACGACGAGCATTGATTCAAGACCACTCTTCGCTACAATGTCTCGTTTAAAACGTTACATAATTGTCCCCAGTGCACTATCAGAAACGTTGTATCCACAGAGACTGTAAGATGCCGGGATACATTGACACATAGAAAACAAACATAAAGGAAAGTGCCATAGACAAGCAGGAAATTAATACCTGGTAGGTTACCTTCAAAAAGAAGAGGGCGCATTTTTCATATAGAAAGCAACCTATCATAGTCCACCAAAATAGATAAATAACAATAATCTATTTGATATCTTAATTATATAGGATTGCTAATACATACCTTGATGCTGACATATGTAGACTACACACTTGATGCTGCGATTGCTGGCATAATTTTCTCAGAGCTCTCAGCGTTGCCATGTTTACTGATCTAGATAGGTTAAGTAATCCAACAATGAGAAAGGGGGAGAGAGAAGTGAGGGAGATTGAAAGATGAAGCAAGCCGAGTCTGACAGACCACCGTCTGTGAAAAGGATTGAGAAGGCTCGAGATGTTTTAAAGGCTGAAGTCCCCCCGCCCGCATATTGGATATACGTCAGTTTCCAGGCAAAAGGGCCACACCTCTAAATGCAAAGCTGCCCAACCGGGTGGTGAAGTACTTCCTTTTCCCTCACTCACTACACTGGCTTATGTTCTGAAAAACTTTTCCTTGAATAGTTTGAGTTCACCACTGAAAACAATAGAAAAGTTTAAATCACATGTTTTATTGAAAATTACCATTTGGTTTGGTTTACAATTGCCAAACGTATGTATTGCAATCGGCTTGTGACTGGTGAAAACATCCAAACCCAGGCACGTGGAGCCCATTGTCATTTAGCATGTGCCTCTGGCATGAAAACTGAACATCCGGAAGTCAAGAATTCTGACACTTAAATATTTTTTATAAATGAGTGTCATAATATGTAATTGCGTATCAATACTGCTAGGGCTATCCGAAATCCTTGTGACGTCCCCACATAAAAACCTAACCAATTTCAACTTAAATTGTGTAACTTCTGAGTTTGAACGTCCAAAGAAACCAGCATTGTAAGGACCGTATAAATACTGCTGAACCATCATATTATAACAATTACTGAAATAATTTCCATGAGAGTCCATATGAGGGCGACAAACGTACATGTCAGCAAAATGTTGTGCTAACTATCTACGTCAAAATATTATTTCTTCAGGGTACGACTACACACTGACAAGCGAGAGAAGGGTTAGAAAGTTAGGAGACTTTTCACCAGGGAAGCTAGAAAGGCTGTATATTCACCAAACAACCAGTGAAACGTTCGACACGACAGTTTTCTTTTGAGCTTCGATATTCTTTGCTCTGCAATTGTCTTCGTTTTTCGACCGAAACTAAGTTAACGATGAGCTTCCTATTGTAAGTAGCTATATGTCACGTTTTTACTGGTAGTTCGCTAACTGGCTAGCTAGCTATGTTTGCGATGCAGACAGATATACTCATTAGTCATGATGTAACCACAGATTGTCATAGCTGTCGCTGTAACTTTTGTCTTACGTTTTAATATAGCTCGCTAAATGTGACTAACGTTACCCAGCTAGCTAGATGAGCTAATGTTAGTTAGCTAAATAACACGATCATGTCACGTTATAGCTAGCCTAAGTTGTTAGGTGTCACTCATCATGGGAACTACGCATTTTTAGCATGTCGACAACTAACGTTAGTGAACAAGTTAAATAGCAAACAATTATAGATAGCATGGGTTCCTTCCTGTTTTGTTGCTGTCTGCTGATTAGAGGACAGTGTTTAACAGGAAGACTGACTAGTATGATTTCATATCTGAGCAGTGAGCACATCTACTCATCACTAATAGCTCAAACGTGGAACATCACAGTTTGACTCGAGCTCCCTCTCCTCCCTTGATCCAGTGGCAGTCGCTCGTCTAAGACCTTCAAGCCGAAGAAGAACATCCCAGAGGGCTCCCACCAATACGAGCTGTTGAAGCATGCAGAGGCAACGCTGGGGAGTGGGAACCTGAGGCAGGCTGTCATGTTGCCAGAGGGGGAAGATCTCAATGAGTGGATTGCTGTTAACAGTGAGTAAAGGGTGATTGAAGAAGGGGAGCACAGAAGATTGAATTGACACCTGTTCAAATGACAGCCTTTAGGTTTCACAGGCGACCGCACAGTCTAGTAGCCTAGTGGTTATGAGCGTTGGTCCAGTAACCGAAAGGTCGCTGGTTTGAATCTGTCGGTGCCCTTGAGCAAGGCACTAAACCCTAAACGCTCTGGATAAGCGCGTCTGCAAAATGACTCAATGCACAATTTCTTCCAGAAAACTGGTTAAATTCAAAAATATTTTGGTATCCACACATCTTTGGTTTGCAGTTGAACAAAACCAAAAAATCCGAATAATTTACTAAATCTTACCTTATTCCACAAAAAATCCTAAAATGGCCCGGACAATATTATTGGCACCTTCTAGAAGTAGTTAGAAATAATTCGATTTCAATCAGGTGATTCACCTTTACTTTGGAATTGAACTCACCTGTGGTGAGTTGCAGGTGCCTGCAATATAAAAATCTCTCATTCAATGAGTTTGAATAGAGAAAAAGACTCATTCTCCTCTTGCTGCTGTGTGTACCTCAATGAACATGGAGAAAAGAAAGAAACCAGAGAATTATGAGGTCAGTCAGACGCAAGATTGTCCACGCTTGTCTACAATCTCGAGGCTTCAAGTCTGTCTTCACAGACCTTGATGTTCCTGTTTCCACTGTACGCAATGTCATCAAGATGTTTAAGGCCCATGCCACAGTAGCCAACCTCTCTGGATGTGGCTGCAAGAGAACTTGATGGATGATTGTAGCGAAGGATTGTTAGAATGGTGGAGAAAGCACCTCAATCAACTGCCACATAGATTCAAGCTGACTTTCAGACACAAGGTACGACAGTTTCATCTCGCACCATCTGTTGCCAACTCAATGAAAGGGGATTATATGGTAGGAGACCCATCTGGCCACAGGACATTCTCCCAGAAGGATTTTGGCATGTCCAGGGGTGTTGGCAAATTGCCGTCAGGCTTTCTTATGTCTCTTTCTCCCCACTGCTGAGAAAGAGACATAAGAAAGCCCGACTGCAATTTGCCAAAACACACCTGGTAATGCCAAAATCCTTCTGGGAGAATGTCCTGTGGACAGATTAGAGCATTTTGGTAAAGAACACCATATGTATGTTTTACAGAATGAAGCCTTAGTAGAAAAGAATACCTTCCATACAGTCAAACATGGAGGTTCAGTGCTGTTTTCGAGTTGCTTTGCTGTCTCTAGCACTGGGTGCCTTGAATGTGTGCATGGCATCATGAAATCAGGAGAATACCAAGGCATTTAGGAGCGCAATGTTTGACCCAGTGTCAGAAAGCTGGGTCTCCTTAGGTCATGGGTCTTCCAGCAGGAGAATGACCCCCCCCCCCCCCCCCCCCCCCCCAATACACTTCAAAACGCACCCAGGAATGGTTCAAGACAAACGCTGGACTGTTCTGAAGTGGCCAGCAATGAGTCAAGATCTAAATACCATTGAAAACTTGTGGAGAGATCTGAAACAGCAGTTGGGAGAAGGCACCCTTCAAATCTGGGAGAACTGGAGCAGTTTGCTTCAGAGGAGTTCCAGTACAGAGGTGCAGGAAGCTCTTATGGTTATAGGAAGTGCAGTTATAGGAAGTGCAGTTATTTGGATCAAAGGCTGTGATAACAAATAATAAGTCTAGGGTGTAAATTTTGTCAATGCCATTTCTGTTTTCTGATTTTAAATGGATATATTAAGTTCTGAATCAAAAACAAAGGTTTTGTAATATTAACAGTGAAATAAAGAATTGTAGAGACTAAATACTTCGGTAAGTTTCAACTTTATTTTTAGGGGAAAATAGTGAGTTACTTGAAAAAAGTGCAAGGGTGCCAATATATTTGACCACAAGTGTGGGTGGGTGTCTGCGTGTGCATTCAGAAAAGTATGCAGTTCACTTTTTCCACATTTTGTTATGTTGAAATTGTTTTTTTCCCCTTCATCAATCTACACACACAATACCACATAATGACAAAGTGAAAATAGGTTTAGAAATGTTTGCAAATGTATATATTTTTTCATAAAAAAATAAACTTATTTACATAAGCACTCAGATGTTTTGCTATAAGACTAGAAATTGAGCTCAGGCGCATCCTGTTTCCACTGGTCATCCTTGAGATGTTTCTATAACTGTCCACCTGTGGTAAATTCAATTGATTGGACATGATTTGGAAAGGCACACTTCTGTCTATATACGGTCCCACAGTTGACAGTGCATGTCAGAGCAGAAATCAAGCCATGAGGTCGAAGGAATTGTCCGTTGAGCTCCGAGACAGGATTGTACCAAGGCACAGATCTGGGGAAGGGTACCAAAACATTTCTGCAGCATTAAAGGTCCCCAAGAACACAGTGACCTCCATCATTCTTAAAAGGAAGAAGTTTGGAACCACCAAGATTCTTCCTAGAGCTGGCCGCCCGGCCAAACTCAGCAATCGGGGGAGAAGGGCCTTGGTCAGGGAGGTGACTAAGAACCCAATGGTCACTCTTACAGAGCTCCAGAGTTCCTCTGTGGAGATGGGAGAACCTTCGAGAAGGACAACCATCTCTGCAGCATTCTACCAATCAGGCCTTTATGGTGGAGTGGCCAGACAGAAAGCCACTCCTCAATAAAAGGCACATGACAGCCCGCTTGGAGTTTGCCAAAATGCACTTAAAGGTTCTCAGACCATGAAAAAAATCATTCTATGGTCTGATTAAACCAAGATTGAACTATTTGACCTGAATGCCAAGCGTTAGGTCTGGAGGAAACCTGGCACCATCCCTACGGTGAAGCATGGTGGTGGCAGCATCATGCTGTGGGGATGTTTTTCAGTGGCAGGGACTGGGAGACTAGTCAGGATCGAGGAAGAGATTGACGGAGCAAAATTAAGAGTTCCTTGATGAAAACCTGGTCCAGAGCGCCCAGGACCTCAGTCTGGGATGACCTTCCAACAGGACAACGACCCTAAGCACACAGCCAAGACAATGCAGGAGTGGCTCAGGAGAAAACTCTGAATATCCTTGAGTGGCCCAGCCAGAGACTGGACTTGAACCCGATCGAACATCCCTGAAGAGACCTGAAAATGGCTGTGCAGCGACGCTCCCCATCCAACCTGACAGAGCTTGAGAGGATCAGCAAAGAAGAATGGGAGAAACGTGTCAAACTTGTAGCGTCATACCAAGGAAGACTCGAGGCTGTAATCGCTGCCAAAGGTACTTCAACAGAGTGAAAGGTCTGAATACTTATGTAAATGTGATATTTCAGTTTATTTTGAATACGTTTGCAAACATTTCTAAACCTGTTTTTACTTTGTCATTATGGGGTACAATTTAATCAATATTAGAATAAGGGTCTGTTCTCCGTTTCAGCTGTGGACTTCTTCAATCAGATCAACATGCTCTACGGCACCATTACTGAGTTCTGCACTGAGACCAGCTGCTCTGTGATGTCTGCAGGGCCCAGGTAAGATGGGCAGGGAGACAGACTATTCAAATGGAAAAGGAAATTCCACACACACCATTCTTTTTGTTGTGGATGAATTTGACTAACTTTTGGCTTAAGAACCTTCATCAGACAGACACATTCCATGCATGTTCCCTATTTTTAATTTGTAGTATTCTCTGAAATTACCTGAAGAGTGGTAATGCTGTTCCAGTTAAACTACTTTGCAGATATGAAACAATCATATCAGTCAAAATATAAAATTCCCAGTTCATGCTACAAAACCAACTTTATAAGGTGTTTTAAAAATTAAGTTGTATGACTCAAAATGACAGAGTAAGGCATTGTTGGCAGAATAGATGGATGCAGTTCAATGCATGGATTAATTTAATAAACCAATGCATGTTTGTAGTCCAACAAATATTGCACCCAGGTTGTAAATCACATCTGTCCTGGTACATTGTTTTCTTCCTCCAGCCATTCGGGATGCCCTGTTTCAGTTTCAATGACTCTATTTTGGACAAAAGTGGACAAATGTAACTAAGGCTGGGAATGCCAACATGATCAAACTACCAAGGGAAATGATCACAATTCAGTCATAACGTGGCTAATAGGCTAGCTTATGTATTTAGCAAGCTAAAAACACAGCCTAACGTTAGATACTTTTGTACATATCATGTAGCTAACTATGTGGACTCCCTTTCAAATTAGTGGATTCGGCTATGTCAGCCACACCGTTGCTGACGGGTGTATAAAATCGAGGACACCGCCATGCAATCTCCATAGACACACATTGGCAGTCGATTGGCCTTACTGAAGCCCTCAGTGACTTTCAACGCGGCAAGCCTAAGATCAGCATGCGTCGACTGGAGTGGTGTGAAGCTTGCCGCCATTGGTCTCTGGAGCAGTGGAAACGCGTTCTGTGTAGTGATGAATCACGCTTCACTATTTGGCAGTCCGACGGACAAATCTGGGTTTGGCGCATGCCAGGAGAACACTACATGCCCCAATGCATAGTGCCAACTGTAAAGTTTGGTGGAGGAGTAATAATGGTCTGGGGCTGTTTTTCATGATTCGGGCTAGGACCCTTAGTTACAGTGAAGGGAAATCTTAACGCTACAGTATAGAATGACATTTTACATGATTCTGTGCTTCCAACTTTGTGGCAACGGTTTGGGGAAGGCCTTTACCATTTCAGCAATGCACCCGTGCACAAAGCGAGGTCCATACAGAAATGGTTTGTCAATCGGTGTGGAAGAATTTGTCTGGCCTGCACAGAGCCCTGATCTCAACCCCATCGAACACCTTTGGGATGAATTGGAACGCAGAATGCGAGCCAGGCCTAATCGCCCAACATCAGTTCCTGACCTCACTAATGCTCATTGTTGAATGGAAGCAAGTCCCCCCAGCAATGTTCCAACATCTAGTGGAAAGCCTTCCCAGAAGAGTGGAGGCTGTCATAGCAGCAAAGGGGGGACCAACTCCATATTAATGCCCATGATTTTGGAATAAGATGTTCGACAAGCAAGTGTCCACATACGTTTGTTCATGTAGTGTATATCTGTTGATATTGTATTTCTGTGGCTAGGCGAGACATGGTGTTATTTGGTTAGCTTGCAAGAAATGTGAATCACTTTGCTAGCTAGCAAGCTGAACTTCAACGATTGTCATCCACAGTTTAGCATAGCTCTTAGCTGTCAATCAAATCTATTTAGCATCGTCAAATGGGCGGACAGGCAAGTTCCCATTCAGTCGTCAAAACGTGGCTTGGGACAAGCATGCATTGGCGGGCGAGCAGGCTAATATTCCCCATCGTTTTTCAGTGCACTTTTGACCGCCAACTACAAGCTGAATAAGTCGGAGGGTTTATCTACTGTTTCCTCGTTTAGATTTTAGATCATATCGGTCTTGCTAACATTAGTTGATATTGTTGATGTATAGGCAACTGAGAGAGAGAGAGCCTACCTTTTCATGGTGGTTTGATCAACAGGACTGTAAAGTTTCCAAATGTAAGACATATTTGCAGAAATCGTTCAGGTTTAGTTTGGCTTTTTGGCATTTAATTTTTTTTTTTAATATCTAAAGTCGCACTGTTGCTACTGCCTGTAAACACACGATCCAGTTAAAAGTGAATGATGTTCGGCCCATGTGGTAAATGGCTTATTTGCATATAACCCTATTGTATCTCTAATTGGCTAAGGCGCACCGGTATGTATAGACTCCTGTCCTGGGCAAGACAAATGTTTTATTTGCTGCAGTGTTTATTAATTGTCTAAACGCACAGCCGCTTTCCCACTCTATGGCTATAGAATTTTCACAAATGCCTTACTCAACGTCATTCCCAAACATTCTATGAATGTGTGAAAATGACCATATTTAAGTGCTTGCTTGTCAGAATGTAAAAGGTGTAATACTCTTCCTGTGGGTGTATATTATCATAATACGATTTCATGTTGCTAATACGCTGTCAGTTCCACTTGAACTTGAATAGGTTAGTTATTCACATGCCACTGCTATGGTCCGCCCAGGCCTGACTTCCCCCACAGACACACAAATGTTTCATTTTGATACCTAGTTTTAAACTTTTGTTCCTTGCGTTAGTTTCACTTCATGTTTTTACAGTGTTAATGCAGTACATAACAAATAATTTCTGGAGTTTTCTGAGCCCATATTCACAAGTCGTCTCACAGGAGTGCTGACCTGATTATGTAGTCTTATTCATTATGATTTAAAGGGGAAAATGAATCCTAGTTCATCAGTCCTTCTCTGAGACACTTTGTCAATTGATTCTTCTCAGCTAAAAAAACGACAAACGTAACAATTTCAAATATTTGACTGCGTTACACTTCATATAAGGAAATCAGTCAATTGAGAGAAATTCTTTAGGCCCTAGTCTATGGATTTCACATCACTGGGAATACAGATGTGCATCTTGGTCACAAATAACTAATACATTTTTTTTTTAAAAAGGTATGGGCGTGGATCAGAAAACCAGTCAGTATCTGGTGTGACTGCCATTTTGCCTTATACAACCACCATTTGCCTTATGCAGCTTCTCCTTCACATAGAGTTGATCAGGCCATTGGTTGGGGCCTGTGGAATGTTGTCCCACTCCTCTACAATGGCTATGCGAAGTTGCTGGATATTCTCCAGGCCTGGATATTCTCCGGGCCTGGAACATGCTGTCGTACATGTCGATCCAGAGCATCCCAAACATGCTCAATGGGTGATATGTCTGAGTATGCAGGCTATGGAAGAACTGGGTAATTTTCAACTTTCAGGAATTGTGTATAGATAGATCCTTGCAACATGTGGCCGTGCATTATCATGCTGAAACATGAGATGATGGCGGCGGATCTCAGGATCTCATCACGGTCTCTCTGTGCATTCAATTTTCTGTTAACAGCTCTGTTGGGCATTCCTGCAGTCAGCATGCCAATTGCACGCTCCCTCAACTTGAGACATCTGTGGCATTGTGTTGTCTGACAACCAATTTTTTAGCTTGGCCTTTAATTGTCCCCAGCACAAGATGCACCTGTGTAATGATCATGCTGTTTAATCAGCTTCTTGATATGCCACATCTGTCAGGTGGATGGATTATCTTGGAAAATGAGAAATGCTCACTAACAGGGATGTAAAAAATTGTACACAACATTTGAGAGAAATAAGCTTTTTGTGCATATGAACATTTTCTAGGTTATGTTATTTCAGCTTGTGAAACACTTTACATGTTGCATTTATATTTTTTTTCTGTGTAGTTTTTGCACCTCCTCAGAGTTCCTTCTTCTTGCTCTATTTTCGGTCTCAAGGTCATGGTAGTGTTAGGCTGCTAGTCAATCAAATTTAATCAATCAAATGTATTTATAAAGCCCTTCTTACATCAGCTGATATCTCAAAGTGCTGTACAGAAACCCAGCCTAAAACCCGAAACGGCAAGCAATGCAGGTGTAAAAGCATGGTGACTAGGGAAAAACTCCCTAGAAAGGCCAGAACCTAGGAAGAAAGCTAGAGAGGAACCAGGCTATGACGGGTGGCCAGTTCTCTTCTGGCTGTGCCAGGTGGAGATTATAACAGAACATGGCCAAGATGTTCAAATGTTCATAGATGACCAGCAGGGTCAAATAATAATAATCACAGTGGTTGTCGAGGGTGCAACAGGTCAGCACCTCAGGAGTAAATGTCAGTTGGCTTTTCATAGCCGATCATTCAGAGTATCTCTACCGCTTCTGCTGTCTCTAGAGCGTTGACTGGGACAGGTAGCACGTCCGGTGAACAGGTCAGGGTTCCATAGCTGCAGGCAGACCAGTTGAAACTGGAACAGCGGCACGGCCAGGTGGACTAGGGACAGCAAGGAGTCATCAGGCCAAGTAGTCCTGAGGCATGGTCCTAGTGCTCAGGTCCTCCGAGAGAGGGAGAAATAGACAATTAGAGAGGGCATACTTAAATTCACACAGGACACCGGACAAGACAGGAGAAATACTCCAGATATAACAGACTGACCCGAGCCCCCCGACACAAACTACTGCAGCATAAATACTGAAGGCTGAGACAGGAGGGGTCAGGAGACACTGTGGCCCCGTCTGACGATACCCCCGGACAGGGTCAACCAGGCAGGATATAACCCCAACCACTTTGCCAAAGCACAGCCCCCACACCACTAGAGGGATGTCTTCAACCACCAACTTACCATCCTGAGACAAGCCCGAGTATAGCCCACAAAGATCTCCACCATGGCACAACCCAAGGGGGATGCCAATCCGGACAGGAAGATCACGTCAGTGACTCAACCCACTCCTAGGGACGGCATGGAAAAGCGGCAGTGACTCAGCCCCTGTAATAGGGTTAGAGGCAGAGAATCCCAGTGGAGAGAGGGGAACCGACCAGGCAGAGACAGCAAGGGCGGTTCGTTGCTCCAGTGCCTTTCTGTTCACCTTCACGCTCCTGGGCCAGTCTACACTCAATCATAGGACCTACTGAAGAGATGAGTCTTCAATAAAGACTTAAAGGTTGAGACCGAGTCTGCGTCTCTCACATAGCTAGGCAGACCATTCCATAAAAATTGAGCTCTATAGGAGAAAGCCCTGCCTCCAGCTGTTTGCTTAGTAATTCTAGGGACAGTAAGGAGGCCTGCATCTTGTGACCGTAGCGTGCGTGTAGGTATGTACGGCAGGACCAAATCGGAAAGATGGGTAGGAGCAAGCCTATGTAATGCTTTGTAGGTTAGCAGTAAAACCTTAATCAGCCCTTACCTTAACAGGAAGCCAGTGTAGAGGCTAGCACTGCCGTAATATAAGATTTTTTTTGGTTATAGTCAAGATTCTAGCAGCCGTGTTTAGCACTAACTGAAGTTTATTTAGTGCTTTATCCGGGTAGCCCGAAAGTAGGGCATTGCAGTAGTCTAACCTAGAAGTGACAAAAGCATGGATACATTTTTGGACAAAGTTTCTGATTTTTGTAATGTTACGTAGATGGAAAAAAGCTGTCCTTGAAACAGTCTTGATATGTTCGTCAAAAGAGAGATCAGGGTCCAGAGTAGCGCAGGGGTCCTTCACAGTTTTATTTGAGAAGACTGTACAACCATCAAGATTAATTGTCAGATTCAACAGAAGATCTTTGTTTCTTGGGACCTAGAACTAACATCTCTGTTTTGTCCGAGTTTAAAAGTAGAACATTTGCAGCCATTCACTTCCTTATGTCTGAAACACAGGCTTCCAGGGATGGCAATTTTGGGGCTTCACCATGTTTCATTGAAATGTACAGCTGTGTGTCATCCGCATAGCAGCGAAAGTTAACATTGTTTCTGAATGACATCACCAAGAGGTAATATATAGAGAAAATAATAGTGGTCCCAAAACGGAGACTTGAGGAACACCGAAATTTACAGTTGATTTGTCAGAGGACAAACTATCCACAGAGACAAACTGATATCTTTCCGACAGATAAGATCTAAACCTGTCCAGAACTTGTCCGTGTAATTTATTCTAGACCAAAAGAATCTCTCCAAAAGAATAAGGTAATCGATGGTATCAAAAGCAGCACTAAGATCTAGGAGCACGAGGACAGATGCAGAGCCTCGGTCTGACGCCATAAAAAGGTAATTTACCACCTTCACAAGTAAAGTCTCAGTGCTGTGATGGGGTCTAAAACCAGACTGAAGTGTCTTGTATGCTTTGTTTGTCTTCAGGAAGGCAGTGAGTTGCTGCGCAACAGCTTTTACATTTTTTTGGAGAGGAATGGGAGATTTGATATAGGCCAATAGTTTTTATATTTTGGCTTTTGCAAGAGAGGCTTTATTACTGCCACTTTTAGTGAGTTTGGTATATATCCGGTGGATAGAGTGCCGTTTTATTATGTTCAACATAGGAGGGCCAAGCACAGGAAGCAGCTCTTTCAGTAGTTTATTTGGAATAGGGTCCAGTATGCAGCTTGACGGTTTAGAGGCCATGATTATTTTCATCAATGTATCAAGAGATATAGTACTAAAAAACTTGCGTGTCTCCCTTGGTGCTAGGTCCTGGCAGAGTTGTGCAGACTCAGGACGACTGAGCTTTGGAGGAATACGCAGATTTAACCTGTTGAGGACAGATGCTCCGCTAGCGGAACCCCTAGCCAACAGCCAATGGCATCGCATGGCGCGAAATACAAAACCAACTAAAATACCACAATTCAATTTTCTCAAACAATCAACTATTTTACACCATTTTAAAGATGAGACTCTCGTTAATCTAACCACATTGTCCGATTTTCAAAAAGGCTTTACAGCAAAACATTAGATTATGTTAGGAGAGTACATAGACACAAATAATCACACAGCCATTTTCCAAGCAAGCATATATGTCACATAAACCCAAACCACCGCTAAATGCAGCACTAATCTTTGATCTTCATCAGATGCCACTCCTAGGACATTATGTTATACAATACATGCATGTTTTGTTCAATCAAGTTAATATTTATATCAAAAACCAGCTTTTTACATTAGCATGTGATGTTCAGAACTAGCATACCCACTGAACACTTCCGGTGAATTTACTAAATTACTCATGATAAACGTTCACAAAATACATAATTATTTTAAGAATTATAGATACAGAACTCCTTTATTCAATCGCTATGTCCAGTTTTAAAATAGCTTTTCGGCGAAAGCACATTTTGCAATATTCTGAGTACATAGCTCGGCCATCACAGGCTAGCTAATTTGACACCCACCAAGTTTGGGGCTCACTAAACTCAGAATTACTATTAGAAAAATTGGATTACCTTTGCTGTTCTTTGTCAGAATGCACTCCCAGGACTTCTACTTCAACAACAAATGTTATTTTGGTTCCAAGTAATCCATAGTTATATCCAAATACCGCCGTTTTGTTCGTGCGTTCAGGTCACTATCCGAAGGGTGACGCGCGAGCGCATTTCGTGACAAAAAAATTCAAAATATTCCATTACCGTACTTCAAAGCATGTCAAACGCTGTTTAAAATCCTTTTTTATGCTATTTTTTTTTCGTACAATAGCGATAATATTCCAACCGGGCAACAATGGAAAAAATTGAGAAGTCTCGTGACCGCGCATCTCCAGTCTCACTGTCCCCAGGCTGACCACTCACAAACAGAGCTGTTGTACTTTGCCCAGAGACAGCAGACACCCCATTCCACTTTCTGGTGGCTTTAGAGAGCCAATGGAAGCCTTAGAAAGTGTCACGTTACAGCACAGATGCTGTAATGTCGATAGAGATGCAACAGAAGGACAAGAAATTGTCAGACAGGGCACTTCCTGTATGGAATCTTCTCAGGTTTTGGCCTGCCATATGAGTTCTGTTATACTCACAGACACCATTCAAACAGTTTTAGAAACTTTAGTGTTTTCTATCCAATTCTACTAATTATATGCATATTCTAGTTTCTGGGCAGGAGTAGTAACCAGATTAAATCGGGTATGTTTTTTTATCCGGCCGTGCAAATACTGCCCCCTATCCCAAAGAAGTTAAAGAGGAGTCTGTAATTTGCTTTCTAATGATCATGATCTTTTCCTCAAAGAAGTTCATGAATTTATCACTGTTGAAGTGAAAGCCACCCTCTCTTGGGGAATGCTGCTTTTTAGTTAGCTTTGCGACAGTATCAAAAATAAATTTGGGATTGTTCTTATTTTCCTCAATGAAGTTGGAAAAATAGGATGATCGAGCAGCAGTGAGGGCTCTTCGATACTGCATGGTAGTGTCTTTCCAAGCTAGTCTGAAGACTTCCAGTTTGGTGTAGCGCCATTTCCGTTCCAATTTTCTGGAAGCTTGCTTCAGAGCTCGTGTATATTCTGTATACCAGGGAGCAAGTTTCTTATGACAGATGTTTTTAGGGGTGCGACTGCATCTAGGGTATTACGCAAGGTTAAATTGAGTTCCTCAGTTAGGTGGGTAACTGATTTTTGTATTCTGACGTCCTTGAGTAGGTGGAGTCTGGAAGGGCATCTAGGAATCTTTTGGGTTGTCCGAGAATTTATAGCACGACTTTTGATGATCCTTGGTTGGCGTCTGAGCAGATTATTTGTTGCGATTGCAACGTAATAAAATGGTGGTCCGATAGTCCAGGATTATGAGGAAAAACATTAAGATCCACAACATTTATTCCATGGGACAAAACTAGGTCCAGAGTATGACTGGCAGTGAGTAGGTCTGGAGACATGTTGGACAAAACCCACTGAGTTGATGATGGCTCCGAAAGCCTTTTGGAGTGGGTCTGTGGACTTTTCCGTGTGAATATTAAAGTCACCAAAAAATATTATCTGCCATGACTACAAGGTCCGATAGGAATTCCGGGGACTCAGTGAGGAACGCTGTATATGGCCCAGGAGGCCTGTAAACAGTAGCTATAAAAAAAAGTGATTGAGTCGGCTGCATAGATTTTTATGACTAGAAGCTCAAAAGACGAAAACGTCTTTATTTATTTATTTATTTATTTATTTTTTGTAAATTGAAATTTGCTATCGTAAATGTTAGCAACACCTCCGCTAGTCTCTTATGCTCTTTTCAAGCTCTTGAATCTTACTCTAGTATACTCTGTACTAATCATTTATGGTAAATCTCCTCTTCTAAGAACAGAAAGTAAATCTGTGCACTGGTAAAATGCTCTGTGTCTAGTAGGACAACCTTTTTATACCCTAAACTGGGTCTTTTTAGGAAGATGCCCTCTTCTAGGCATGTGTGACTGTCCAACAAACAGTGATGTTGAATTGTGCCAAAAACATTCAGAGGAAGCCAGAATTTCACATTATTAAAACTGAACTAAAATTCTCATTCCATCTCGCTATTGGTCCATCTCTACCTCCCTCAAGGTATGAATACCACTGGGCAGATGGCACCAACATCAAAAAGCCCATCAAGTGCTCTGCTCCCAAGTACATAGACTACCTGATGACCTGGGTGCAGGATCAGCTGGATGATGAGACACTCTTCCCCTCAAAGATAGGTTAGTTAAATTCAATTCTTATAAATTCGAAACCTTCATAAGTTTAGCCTAGACCTTTGGCTTTTAGATAATAGAACTCCCGCTCTGTCTCCTTTAGGAGTGCCCTTTCCCAAGAACTTCATGTCTGTGGCAAAGACTATTCTGAAGCGCCTGTTCAGAGTCTATGCCCACATCTACCACCAGCATTTTGACTCTGTGATGCAACTGCAGGAGGAGGCTCACCTCAACACCTCCTTCAAACACTTCATCTTCTTTGTCCAGGTGCCACTACTAATACATTCCAAATATCAAATGTTCTCTTTATTGCTGTTTAGAAATGATTGTCATGATTCTACAGTGAGGGGAAAAAAGTATTTAATCCCCTGCTGATTTTGTACGTTTGCCCACTGACAAAGAAATGATCAGTCTATCATTTTAATGGTAGGTTTATTTGAACAGTGAGACAGAATAACAACAAAAAAATCCAGAAAAATGCATGTCAAATGTTATACAATTATTTGCATTTTATGAGGGAAATAAGTATTTGACCCCTCTGCAAAACATGACTTAGTACTTGGTGGCAAAACCCTTGTTGGCAATCAGAGGTCAGACGTTTCTTGTAGTTGGCCACCAGGTTTGCACACATCTCAGGAGGGATTTTGTCCCACTCCTCTTTGCAGATATTCTCCAAGTCATTAAGGTTTCGAGGCTGACGTTTGGCAACTCGAACCTTCAGTTCCCTCCACAGATTTTCTATGAGATTAAGGTCTGGAGACTGGCTAAGCCACTCCAGGACCTTAATGTGCTTCTTCTTGAGCCACTCCTTTGTTGCCTTGGCTGTGTGTTTTGGGTCATTGTCACGCTGGAATACCCATCCACGACCCATTTTCAATGCCCTGGCCGAGGGAAGGATGTTCTCACCCAAGATTTGACGGTACATGGGCCCTGTCCATCGTCCCTTTGATGCGGTGAAGTTGTCCTGTCCCCTTAGCAGAAAAACACCCCCAACGCATAATGTTTCCACCTCCATGTTTGACGGAGGGGATGGTATTCTTGGGGTCATAGGCAGCATTCCTCCTCCTCCAAACACGGCGAGTTGAGCTGATGCCAAAGAGCTCAAATTTGGTCTCATCTGACCACAACAATTTCACCCAGTTGTCCTCTGAATCATTCAGATGTTCATTGGCAAACTTCAGACGGGCAGGGGGACCTTGCGGGCGCTGCAGGATTTCAGTCACGGCGTAGTGTGTTACCAATTGTTTTCTTGGTGACTATGGTCCCAGCTGCCTTGATCATTGACAAGATCCTCCCGTGTAGTTCTGGGCTGATTCCTCACCGTTCTCATGATCATTGCAACTCCACGAGGTGAGATCTTGCATGGAGCCCCAGGCCGAGGGAGATTGACAGTTCTTTTGTGTTTCTTACATTTGCGAATAATCGCACCAACTGTTGTCACCTTCTCACCAAGCTGCTTGGCGATGGTCTTGTAGCCCATTCCAGCCTTGTGTAGGTCTGCAATCTTGTCCCTGACATCCTTGGAAGCTCTTTGGTCTTGGCCATGGTGGAGAGTTTGGAATCTGATTGATTGCTTCTGTGGACAGGTGTCTTTTATACAGGTAACAAGCTGAGATTAGGAGCACTCCCTTTAAGAGTGTGCTCCTAATCTCAGCTCGTTACCTGTATAAAAGACACCTGGGAGCCAGAAATCTTTGATTGAGAGGGGGTCAAATACTTATTTCCGTCATTAAAATGCAAATCAATTTATAACATTTTTGACATGCGTTTCTCTGGATTCTTTGTTGTTATTCTGTCTCTCACTGTTCAAATAAACCTGCCATTAAAATTATAGTCTGATCATTTCTTTGTCGGTGGTTAAACGTACAAAATCAGCAGGGGATCAAATACTTTCTTCCCTCACTGTATCACAGGTGTCTTGTCATAAATCATGCTTCCATGAATGTAGTAAATAGTATTCTATTATAAATCATGGTTAAAAGGCATACTTGTTACTATCCTGTGTAAATATAGTATAGCAGGTAAAACGTTTTGTTTGATTACATATGGCTTGTGTGGTATTTTACTGTGTGTCTGTGTAGGAGTTCAACCTCATTGATCGTCGTGAGCTGGCCCCTCTGCAGGATCTCATTGAGAAACTGGGCTCCAAGGACAGATAAAAACCTTAGTCTCTCGCTCTCTAACCCCCCCTCCCCCCTCTGGCTTTCTGTAACTTCTTCACTTTGCCTTTTTTTTCTCCCTCCATTCACTACCTGTATGTTTTCTGTTCTATTTTTTTGCGCTCTCCCTCTAGTTGTCTGTTGACATTGTTTCAGAGCTTGTTTTGTTAAAGCTCACTCTAGTCTTTAAGGTAAGATACCAGGGTGTAGTATATTAAATGTATTTTTTGTTGTTGGTGGTTTTGATAAACAAATTCTATAATTGGGACCTACTGATCTGTACTGTGGACCAATATAATTTAGGAGTTTAAATGGAAACCAGCATTTCTTTCCTATAGGATTTACAAGCACATAGTTAAAATGTTTTTTTTTTTTATATCATGTTTTCAGTTGAGGTTTTAGTCAATGTACTTATACTGTTTTTTGGATCTTGTATCTGGAGCAGTTTTTGTATTTTTGATTTTTTTTTCACTTAAGATGAACAAAGTTGCAAAAGACGAGATATTGATCAATAAATAGTTGCAGCGTCACTTTTGATATACTTGTGAAATAGATCATCTTCCATAGTTCATAAACAATCAGTGATCATATTTTTATGCTCGACTTGACTACTTAGGTGTTATATGGTATTTTAAGAACGCAATCAAAGTATCAGAGGATGACATTTTGAAAACAAATTAAATGTAGTATAATGTGAATATTTTGATCTTACTCATTCTCATTTCACTCAAATAGCATATAATGTGCCTCAGTTATGTTTTTACTATGTCAAATTCCTTGGATGTCTTTGTCCTTATGCTGGTACTTAATTGTAGTATCAAGTCAATTCTTGTTTTTTTGTTTATTAAACATACCTTTACTCAAGCATGCAAAATGCAATAATAGCAATAGTGCTCGCACCAATAAATGACAAGGTTGAGTGTGTGATAGGTCATTTTTTTAAATGTTATTTTTATATATTTTTTGGGGTCTTATCTGAGTGTGTGACATGTTAACTCACCCTAGTCATTATGTGTTCAATCCAGGCACAGTGCTAAAGCAGCAGGGCTGTTGGTTGTGCCACCTTGACGCAAATTAAATTGATCCCATTCCATCCAAATTCCTTGCCACAAATGGAATGTTATTTATAAAGAAAAAAGCTTTTAGTATTTACCCTCTTCCTGATTTGGACTGAGTATAAAGGTCTAGGTGCTACTCCATTTGATACCTTAGACATGCTCCAGAACTTTCGTGACTTCTAAGTATTTTTTTAAACCTCCTGCTTTGGGCTGGATGTGTTAATGTGTAGTTCATACATGCAGAATTACTGTCTTACCTCAATTAGCCACGAAATCCCAAGTTTAAAAGCGACTGTTTTATGGAATCAGTGCTGTGCAATTTTCCCCCAAGTGGGCCAGCCCCCTAGCAATTTGAGTTCAACCAGTGAGCTTCAGCCCTTTGTCATATGAGTGACAGCTAGCAAGAGGCACATCATGCACACACAGCAAAGTGAGAGAGGTCAATGACGTGTTGCACATATCTGCACATACTTGATGTAGTATGTCATTTTCGGGGACCACTTTTGGCTCGTTAGTTCTACTTTCAGAACTACTGGCAAATTATAGAAAAGTACAGGAGAATCTTTAATTTAATGCAATGTAAATGTTTTTTACACAGCTTATCTCTCATTTTTCCCCTTGGTTGAAAATGCATCCATGTAAAAATATGGTCTACTAGTCAACACATGGTTTTAAGCAATTGTAAGATTGTTTCTTTACAAATCTCCAGCATGTTTGTAATATTCAGACGTTTTCCTAATATGTGCTTATGTTTGATCTGTCTGGATAAAGTGACCTGATACACTGCCAGTATGTGTGCTTATAGATTTTATTACGTTCAACATTGATTTTGAATGTGCTGTTACATTCCCCATAGGCAATGATATGTTGGGAATAAGACTACACACCATATGTTTCTGGAATAAGTTAAGTGTAGTTTTTTTTGGGGGGGGTGGTACTTTTTTTTTTTACACATTAACTTAATTTTTGATTAACTTTTTTTCTACCAGCTATCCAATGAAAAACAGTTTGGCATGCCATAGATTTGGAGTTACATTTTATCATATTTTTGATATTGCTGTTAAACAATTCTTTTAACTTTGGTTAAGGAATTTTAAAAAGTGTGACCTTTTTTGAAAAAATATATTGGAGGTAATTTGTGGGCAATGTGATTGTTACAACTGTGAGTCCAATACTCTGCTGTAAATAAGATAATTTACAGAACATTTATCTGAACAAACCTGTGCCTTTAAAGTATTGTCTGAAATTACATTATTCATAGCAGAATAGCTTAATTAACATTAAAATACATTTGTGGAGATTCTGTTTGTATTGAAATTATTTAAAATGGCTATGAGTTTTTTTTAAATACTAAATTACACCTTTTGATAATAACCCATCTTGACCATTCACTGCTTCCACTCTCCCTCTGCCTGGCATAAGATAACATCTACTACTACTTTTTAACACAACCACTCCCATCAATATGGCCTAGGCTATTGGTTATCAAAATTAACATTCTGTTAATGAAATGTTGTTATCCGAAGACAACATTCACAAATACTATTCATTTTGACGAAGTGTTTGTTGACCGTTTTGGTTGGTCTCATTGGTCAACAGTATTTCGATTAGCGAATCAGATACTAGATACTTGTGCGTCACTCGGTAGCTACTTTCAGGAAACGCTTGCTAACATGGTTTGCGTTAACGATCTTGGAAATCAGCAAGCTAGCTAGGGTGAAACTAAAACAAAGTGAGCAGCAGAAGGGCTTTCTTGTCGCTCAGGAAGTTTATTCTGACATTAGCTATTGAAAACAGCGATTTAAAGCCTCATCTTTAGCTAGCTACTAGCCAACTAACGCCTAGCTACCAGCGAAGTAAACAAACAAGGGACCAAGTCACAGCAGCAGGAGGTATTTAACTTTCTCATTCATAGATACGGGTATATGTGGCTCAATCGATGCTATCGGCATTGAACAGAAACAATAGCTAACTACGTTGCATATTTGCTTGGTCATTGTCAGCCAAAATGGGAACGTTTCTGAGCTAGCTTGTGTGCTAATTATCGAACGTTAACGATACGATTCTTTATTTTGGAAAGATACTGAGAACTAGCTAGCAATAATGTGGGTAGATATCGCTATCTAACAAACTAGGTATAACAGGAGATCTTTGATGCCACAGATTTCTTCAGTGGATTGGTTGCCACCCCAGTTTCAAATGTCACTTGGCAATTGTATCCTCTTTTTTTTCTCCCTTATGTCCCTGCAAGCCATGGCAAATGAAAGCACACAGTTCTGTGCCAATTGGTAAGTACACTTTTATATACAAAAGTATGTGGACACTCTTAGTCGATTCGGCTTTTTGTGTATAAAATCAAGGACACAGCCATGTAATCTCTGAAGACAAACATTGGCAGTGGAATGGCCTGTACTGAAGAGCTCAATGACTTTCAATGTGGCACCGTCGTAGGATGCCACCTTTCCAACAAGTCAGTTCGTCAAATTTCTGCCCAACTAGAGCTGCCCCTGTTGCCCCTGTCAACAGTAAATGCTGTTATTGTGAAGTGGAAACGTCTAGGAGCAACAACAGCTCAGCTGCGAAGTGGTAGGCCACACAAGCTCACAGAACGGGACTGCTGAAGCACATAGAGCATACATTTGCTTTCCTCGGTTGCAACACTACCAGGTTCCAAACTTCCTTTGGAAGCAACGTCAGCACATCTAACACCTTTGGGATGAATTGGACCGCCGACTGCAAGCCAGGCCTAATCGCCCAATATCAGTGCCAGACCTCACTAATGCTGTTGTGGCTGAATGGAAGCAAGTCCCTGCAGCGATGTTCCAACGTCTAGTAGAAAGCCTTCCCAGGAGAGTGGAGGCTGTTATACCAGCAAAGGGGTACAACTCAATATTAATGCCCCTGATTTTGGAATGAGATGTTTGACGAGTCGGTGTCCACATACTTTTGGTCATGTAGTGTATGAAGATTCAGGCAAGTTGAGAAGTAGGCACAATGTTAATAGATACATTCTGTCTGACTCCTCTTTCTTGCTCTTTTTCGGCTCTCTCTCACTCTAGTCAGCATGACATTCCAGAGGCTAATTTCACTACGCATGAGAGTCACTGTCGCCGGAATATTGCTCTGTGTGATGTGTGCCAAGAGCCAGTGCCCCGTTCAGATCTGCAGCAGCACAAGGAACAGGAGCACATGCAGGTATGGTGCTAAAGATGGAGCGGGCGGGAGCCGGGAAGTGGGTGAACTACAAACTTGAGTGAACATCATCCCAAGGTTTCTGTACAATTGTTTTACAGGAGGCTTCACAAACATTTGATTTTAATTTCAGGTGAAATGTAAGTGCGGTTTAAAGATTGAGAAAAGCCTCATGGAATCCCACCAGGTATGTACAACTTGTATTAGGATGGAGACCTTGTGATGGTTACAGATTTATGTATTTCATTGCATTTTCATCTGACCTCTCTTTTCCAGAGATCTGAGTGCAATCAGCGGATGGTGCCGTGTCAGTACTGTGAACTGGAGCTGGTTTTCAGTCAGTCCAAGGAGCATGAGGATTATTGTGGGACGCGCACAGAGCCCTGTCCATTCTGCAAGTGCAATGTAATGTTGAGGGAGCAAGCTGTCCACCCAGCCTTGTGTGGTAGCCTCACACCACCTCAAGAGCGAAACAACAGCCGGGCAAGTCACAGCCCAGCAGAGACCCAGTCTCCAGGAACATGGTTTGACTCTCACTCCATCCGTAACCTGCTGAGAGCCCAGGAGGGAGAAGGCCACAAGAACAACAACGCCAGTGCGTCTGACCGCAGGGCCCTACCACGGCCACTGGAGGCCAGAGTGCACAACAGCACCCGGGGGCAAGTGAGCCTGGGAGGAAGGGGGAACATTGCCCCTAGGAATACAGACTTCAGCCACTGTAAGTCTGCCAATGGCTCATACAAAGTGTTCAAGTTTTCACATTATCCAAAAACCATTTACTTCAACTTAGTCTGGTTTTGATAAAACGCCCTGACCTATTTTAAAGTAGAAAACTGTTTAACTTGAATTACTTTTTTGTGTGATTGTAAAAACATCTCATGTGTTGTCCCCCAGTGCTGGAACAGGAAGCTGCAGTGCTGGGCAACAACAATAACAGCATGGCATCATTGGCATGGCCTGCAGACCAATCACTGAGAGAAGACTCTGCAAGCCTGGACTACCTTCTGGCCCTTAGCCTGCAGAGTGATGGAGACACAGGGGATGTTGGGGGAGGAGCGGGGGCATTGTGGACAGATGTCTGGGACCACAAATTTGGAAGGATGTCCAACAGAGGCTCTCCCATCTCTCCCCCTAACAACAACTACCAACATATCACCACTGGCACCAATACAGCACCAGAACATGACCAGACAGGTCAGATGCTATACTAAAATAAGTTATTGTCCTTGTTTGTTTTCATGTGAGATTAATATTGTTACAGTATGCTGCCCTCCTCTCCCTTTTACATTTTTACTTCCTTCAACCCTGTCATGATTAAAAACAAGTTCGGAATAAAATCATATTTCTTACTTTACCCATTATTTCTCTGCTCTTTTTTTCCCCATGTAGACACCATGTTGCCCTGTGAGTTCTGTGAGGAGCTGTTTCCTGAAGAGGACCTCATTTTACACCAGGTTAGAAGGATCTTTTGCTGCTTAGCCTACAAGTCACGCTAACGCCATGGAGGCTGAGCCTGAGCCGACCAGGGATTTCCTTTACATTTCCTTTACATGCTGCAGCACTTGGTTATAAACTCGTGCCCCTTATTTCTTTACTGTGAGTGCACATTGTTTTGTTGCTCTTGTTTGCTCCCTCTGGACTAGTTTCCTAGAATCTCCTCCTGAGTACAGTTAATTATTATTTTTGTTTTTGACAATTTGTTTTGCATTGTTTTTCTACAGAACTCAGTCAAGTCAATATACATTCCTTCCCCAAACACACAAATCCACATACATTCATTCTCATAGAGGGATCCACAAACTAAGCATGAAGGCAAACAATCTATCCAAAACAAACTGACATACAGAAACAACACACAAACAATTCATTATTGGTCACTGTCCAGTTTGTGTCTTGCACTTGGTCTCCCCACCCATCCCCTTTAAGAACGTAATTATATAACGTAGATAGTTATTGGGGAATGCCACAATGTGTGACTGTTAGAACTGTTAGTAATTTTCCATCTCAGGGCTGATCAATAGTGTGTATCATGTGGTAATCACCTGAGGGTAGCTAGCCACGACCTATCTGGTTAGCAGAAATAAAAAAAAATCACACATGTCTTTCAGACTGGCTGTAGTCCAGCCTCAGCCTTTGCATCTTTCAGCAAGCGACCTCCGTCTCCATGCTATGATGACAGGATTGCTAGGGGTGCTGGTGGTCTTCTGCACATCCCACTTGACACCCCTAGCTTTTCCAACTTCCCCCGTTCAGTCTCCCCGCTCTCCTGCAGTCCACCTGCCAGTCCACTACAGAGAGACGTGGTCATTCCCTGTGAGTTCTGTGGAGTAGCCCTGGAGGAGGCTGTTGTCTTTCACCACCAGGTACATTATTTACAGTGCAAGAGATGGTGCTGTATAATGTAGATCATGTTCAAATAGTGTTTGCCATTAAGGTCAAATAGTCCTGTCACATTACCAATGATGGAGAAAACAGTTGTTTTGACAGTGGTAGAAAAATTCTGATAACACTTTGCTCCCATTCCTGTATATTAACATTGTAATTACTCCAGCATTTTCATTGCACTAACATGCTTTTCCATAGTAATTACCTAGTAATTGAGTATAGCCTGACACTTTGTTTACAGGATAAATGTGACCTCCGACCTCGCACGGCTCCCTTAGTGGATAAGGTCAACAAAGTGTCCTTTCAAAAACCATCTCTTCCCCTCAAAGAGAGCTGTGGATGGAGCTCCTCTGAGGTGCAGAAGAGACTCAAGCACCAATGTAAGACACTGAACCCCACGTTCACCAATGCACAATAATTTTGAACAACACTGATTTCTTTAAAACAAAGTCAATGTTGCTTGGGTTCCATCTATCCACCTATGTAAAATGTTTACATCAAATGTTGTGTGTGTGCACATGCTTGCGTCTAAAGCGGTCCCTTTGGATGGGCTGGACAGAGAGAAGCCCCAGGTGCAAAGCCCAAATGAATGGCAGAGAGTCCACAGTGGGCTAGCCATTCCAGGGAAGATCTCAAACTGTGATCCTCAGGTGAAGAACAGGCCCCAGCATGTGAGTGAGGCAGAGGGGGGCCACTTGCTATTCAGTGAAGGCCACAAATCCAACTCTGCAGCAGCTGTGGGGTAAGAACAATGACACTTGCTGTAATAATGTAATTTTAACATTTGTTTAATTTGATTTGGCACAACTTCATTTGAAATTGTTTGGGTACATCATATTTGGATTACGTCTTGTGTTACATAACTAGGGTTGAAAGTGTTTTATTTTGTATAATATAGTGATAAGGCTTCCAAATGTAATGAAATATGTTGTATCCATCTGCCAGACCTCCCCTAAGAGAAAATAATGAGGGACCAAGGATTAAAGGACCAAGGAATGCAGGGCCATCAAAGGTAAACAATCCTTATTTCTTTGGAGCCTCTATGGTGGCCATAATTATTTGTTTATAGTTTAATGTTTTTCTGTATCAACATTCATTTCTAGGTGCCTAAGAAGCAAAACAAAGAACAGGAAGATGAGTGAGGGCAAGACTGTCGATGGAAAGAGCTGCAGACAATCACCAAATGCTTTTTGTGTGTGCTGTAGTCTCACTCTAGCGTTACCGGCTGGCTACATTGCCGATGCCTGCCAGATCTCACTACACTTGGGTAGGTGTTTAACATATCAGCAAACCACAAATTGTATAACAATCTGATGCCAGATTGTGCAACAGAAGATGTGGCGCAAAACCAGTGGTTGATGCAATGTAATCCTCTTGGAACACAACCAGTCTCTTTATTTCCTGTGTGTGTGTTTCTGTATGTGTCAGTTGCTCTTCCTTTTAAAAGTCTAAACAGTCAAACTTAAATATTTGAGTGATTCCAATAGTTTGTAATATAACTTTCAGCTTTTTGTAGTCTTAAGTTTTAAACTTTTAATATAAATTGTATAGAATTTAGGAATCCCACCTTAATATACTCTTGAAAAACCTATGTAAAAATATATACAGGTATGTAAAATCTTAAAGCTCCACAAAGAAATTGTACTCTTCACTGAATAATGCAAAATCAATGACACATACAGTATCAAGGCATTATTTGTATTTAGGCCTGCACCTATTGAACTGTTTTTTTTTTATTTTTTTTTATTTTTTAATGCTTTGTGATATTATCATCCTACTTTTAATAAATCCTTAGTATCAATGTTTTGGTGTTTGTGGATGACTGATAATTACATTTACATTACATTTACATTACATTTAAGTCATTTAGCAGACTCTCTTATCCAGAGCGACTTACAAAATGGTGCATTCACCTTATGATATCCAGTGGAACAACCACTTTACAATAGTGCATCTAAATATTTTAAGGGGGGGGGGGGGGGGGGTTAGAAGGATTACTTTATCCTATCCTAGGTATTCCTTAAAGAGGTGGGGTTTCAGGTGTCTCCGGAAGGTGGTGATTGACTCCGCTGTCCTGGCGTCGTGAGGGAGCTTGTTCCACCATTGGGGTGCCAGAGCAGCGAACAGTTTTGACTGGGCTGAGCGGGAACTGTGCTTCCTCAGAGGTAGGGGGGCCAGCAGGCCAGTGGTGGATGAACGCAGTGCCCTTGTTTGGGTGTAGGGCCTGATCAGAGCCTGAAGGTATGGAGGTGCCGTTCCCTTCACAGCTCCGTAGGCAATCACCATGGTCTTGTAGCGGATGCGAGCTTCAACTGGAAGCCAGTGGAGAGAGCGGAGGAGCGGGGTGACGTGAGAGAACTTGGGAAGGTTGAACACCAGACGGGCTGCGGCGTTCTGGATGAGTTGTAGGGGTTTAATGGCACAGGCAGGGAGCCCAGCCAACAGCGAGTTGCAGTAATCCAGACGGGAGATGACAAGTGCCTGGATTAGGACCTGCGCCGCTTCCTGTGTGAGGCAGGGTCGTACTCTGCGAATGTTGTAGAGCATGAACCTACAGGATCGGGTCACCGCCTTGATGTTAGTGGAGAACGACAGGGTGTTGTCCAGGATCACGCCAAGGTTCTTAGCACTCTGGGAGGAGGACACAAGGGAGTTGTCAACCGTGATGGCGAGATCATGGAACGGGCAGTCCTTCCCCGGGAGGAAGAGCAGCTCCGTCTTGCCGAGGTTCAGCTTGAGCTGGTGATCCGTCATCCACACTGATATGTCTGACAGACATGCAGAGATGCGATTCGCCGCCTGGTTATCAGAAGGGGGAAAGGAGAAGATTAATTGTGTGTCGTCTGCATAGCAATGATAGGAGAGACCATGTGAGGATATGACAGAGCCAAGTGACTTGGTGTATAGCGAGAATAGGAGAGGGCCTAGAACAGAGCCCTGGGGGACACCAGTGGTGAGAGCGCATGGTGCGGAGACAGATTCTCGCCACGCCACCTGGTAGGAGCGACCTGTCAGGTAGGACGCAATCCAAGCGTGGGCCGCGCCGGAGATGCCCAACTCGGAGAGGGTGGAGAGGAGGATCTGATGGTTCACAGTATCAAAGGCAGCAGATAGGTCTAGAAGGATGAGAGCAGAGGAGAGAGAGTTAGCTTTAGCAGTGCGGAGAGCCTCCGTGACACAGAGAAGAGCAGTCTCAGTTGAATGCCCAGTCTTGAAACCTGACTGATTAGGATCAAGAAGGTCATTCTGAAAGAGATAGCAGGAGAGCTGGCCAAGGACGGCACGTTCAAGAGTTTTGGAGAGAAAAGAAAGAAAGGATACTGGTCTGTAGTTGTTGACATCGGAGGGATCGAGTGTAGGTTTTTTCAGAAGGGGTGCAACTCTCGCTCTCTTGAAGACGGAAGGGACGTAGCCAGCGGTCAAGGATGAGTTGATGAGCGAGGTGAGGAAGGGGAGAAGGTCTCCGGAAATGGTCTGGAGAAGAGAGGAGGGGATAGGGTCAAGTGGGCAGGTTGTTGGGCGGCCGGCCGTCACAAGACGCGAGATTTCATCTGGAGAGAGAGGGGAGAAAGAGGTCAAAGCACAGGGTAGGGCAGTGTGAGCAGGACCAGCGGTGTCGTTTGACTTAGCAAACGAGGATCGGATATCGTCAACCTTCTTTTCAAAATGGTTGACGAAGTCATCCGCAGAGAGGGAGGAGGGGGGGGGGGGGGGAGGGGGAGGAGGATTCAGGAGGGAGGAGAAGGTAGCAAAGAGCTTCCTAGGGTTAGAGGCAGATGCTTGGAATTTAGAGTGGTAGAAAGTGGCTTTAGCAGCAGAGACAGAAGAGGAGAATGTAGAGAGGAGTGAGTGAAAGGATGCCAGGTCCGCAGGGAGGCGAGTTTTCCTCCATTTCCGCTCGGCTGCCCGGAGCCCTGTTCTGTGAGCTCGTAGTGAGTCGTCGAGCCACGGAGCAGGAGGGGAGGACCGAGCCGGCCTGGAGGATAGGGGACAGAGAAAATCAAAGGATGCAGAAAGGGAGGAGAGGAGGGTTGAGGAGGCAGAATCAGGAGATAGGTTGGAGAAGGTTTGAGCAGAGGGAAGAGATGATAGGATGGAAGAGGAGAGAGTAGCGGGAGAGAGAGAGCGAAGGTTGGGACGGCGCAATACCATCCGAGTAGGGGCAGAGTGAGAAGTGTTGGATGAGAGCAAGAGGGAAAAGGATACAAGGTAGTGGTCGGAGATTTGGAGGGGAGTTGCAATGAGATTAGTGGAAGAACAGCATCTAGTAAAAATGAGGTCAAGCGTATTGCCTGCCTTGTGAGTAGGGGGGGAAGGTGAGAGGGTGAGGTCAAAAGAGGAGAGGAGTGGAAAGAAGGAGGCAGAGAGGAATGAGTCAAAGGTAGACGTGGGGAGGTTAAAGTCACCCAGAACTGTGAGAGGTGAGCCATCCTGAGGAAAGGAACTTATCAAGGCGTCAAGCTCATTGATGAACTCTCCAAGGGAACCTGGAGGGCGATAAATGATAAGGATGTTAAGCTTGAAAGGGCTGGTAACTGTGACAGCATGGAATTCAAATGAGGAGATAGACAGATGGGTCAGGGGAGAAAGAGAGAATGTCCACTTGGGAGAGATGAGGATTCCAGTGCCACCACCCCGCTGGCTCGATGCTCTAGGGGTATGCGAGAACACGTGGGCAGACGAAGAGAGAGCAGTAGGAGTAGCAGTGTTATCTGTGGTAATCCATGTTTCCGTCAGCGCCAGGAAGTCTAGGGACTGGAGGGTAGCATAGGCTGAGATGAACTCAGCCTTGTTGGCTGCAGACCGGCAGTTCCAGAGGCTGCCGGAGACCTGGAACTCCACGTGGGTCGTGCGCGCTGGGACCACCAGGTTAGAGTGGCAGCGGCCACGCGGTGTGAAGCGTTTGTATGGCCTGTGCAGAGAGGAGAGAACAGGGATAGACAGACACATAGTTGACAAGCTACAGAAGTGTTGTTTCTTGTATTATTGTCTCCTGTGTCTTTAGAGAACTGTTTCACTTTGATATCCTTTTTCTTCTGTCCTGATTTTCTCTTTCTTTTCTTCTGTTAACTAGATATTCTTTGTTGTTCTTCGTTAGCTAGCTAGCTTCTTCCAAAAGAGTCCCTAGCAACTGCTTAGCAACTGGTAAACAATTCAGCTAGCTAAGATAACTACAATTTTATGAAAAATAGTTATTTTTCAAAAGCCTATCTTCTTTGTTTGTTGCTTGTTTTTTCTCCTATTCAGTCTTGCAGTTTTCTTTTGCTTTTTTCCGATGTACTTCACTCTAAAAACCATGTAAATTTCAATATTTGTAGGAGCTCATTTTTCAGCTGCTGCTGCTCAAATTGGAGTTCCAGAAGGGTAACATTTGATAATGTAAAAGGGTGTCCTCAATACTAAGTCTTAATCACATCGCTATTTTCCTATAATCATAATTGGCTATAATGCTTTGAACCCTCCACATGTAAAAACTGCACATATCACATATGTTGCTCGTTATTGCAGTATGACCGGAGTGAGCTTTGTCAATGTGGAGTGAGCTATTTTCCCCTTCTTTAAAGATACTGATGTCGGACTTTCTGAAGGCACTTTAGCCCTCATAGGGGTGGCCATCGGCAATTGCCTTCAGGTAGTTCTCATGTTGTTCACTGGTGGGCGCACTCTACTCAGCTATTTGTGCCACTGCCTTTGAAACATCCACAATTCAGCACATTAATTTGTCTATGCATGAGGTTGACATCCTATAGCTGGGTTTCCCAACCTCGGTCTTGCCCCCCCCCCCCCCCCCCCCCCCCCCGCACGTTTCGGCATAACAGGACTTTACCAAGTGAAATATATTATAGCTTACTTTATTGACCATATATAGATCTTGGATCAATCTAAATATTAGTTAACTTTTGACAAGTAGAGAAATGTTAAGTACAACATAACTATTGCATGTCCAAAGAGTAGATATGTAATCTACTTGTTTAAAAAAAAAAAAAGATTTTTGCAAAAATAATTAATTACTTCTTGACTAACAATCTGTCCACAGTGTTAGTTTTGAATATCTGTTTTTCAATTGGTCGAGGAGTTTATTGAATGGGCGGGACAGAACTAACATTAGTGGGAATTCTGGATTCAAAGCTCGCGCTTTCTGTTTTAAACTCCGGTTCTCGGATTCTAAAGGTTTTCGGAGAGAGAAGTAATAAAAGGCAGACTTTAAAAAGTATTTGTTTTTCATCTCTAGGGCACTCCAGTCGTTTCTTATTAACGTAATCGAAAAGTTATTTTGAGGCAGGAATTTGCATTGTGATAAGACAAGTTCTATGGAAAGTTGCTTGGAAGAAACAGTAAATATTCGAGCAGGTGGAGCATCAATTCCGACACGTGAAAAGGGGACTTGTCTTTTGGGACACAATTGTTGCCAGCATTTGTATCCTGCTGGTCTGCTTTATTAAATTGATAGGGTCCCTACGTTTAACGCTTGTGGTTCTTTGTTTGAAGGACGTTTCCAAATCAAAAGCCGGCTTTTTCTTCCTTTTTGAGTTAACATTTTACCTGTCATTGTGACGTTACCCTAAATACTGAAAATGTCAGCTGAAAGATATTCAACATTGGATGAACCGTCGCTTCGGAACCTGGTGAGTGTGAAATATACCCTGATTTATTTACCCTGTTGTGTATAATTAAACTTTTACTAGAGGTTGTTTTTTGTACACACCTGAGAATAATTGGGCACGAGAGGGCTGGGAGAGCATGTTAGCTAAACCCAACCCTTTAACGCCTAACCCAGCTAACGTTAGCCGCCTAGTTAATGTTAGCGTTAGGAATTCTTAACATAGCATACAGTTAGCAAATTCGTAACATACTTTTGTATATATAATGTATGAGGACAGCCCTTCAAATTTGTGGATTCGGCCATTTCAGCCACACCTGTTGCTAACAGGTGTATAAAATCGAGCACACAGCCATGCAATTTCCATTGACAAACATTGGTAGTAGAAGGGCCTTACTGAAGAGCTCAGTGACTTTCAACGTGGCACCATCACGTTGAAGGATGACACTTTTCCAACAAGTCAGTTCATCAAATTTCTGCCCTGCTAGAGCTGCCCCGGTCAACTGTAAGTTATGTTATTGTGAAGTGGAAACGTCTAGGCGCAATAACGACTCAGCCGCGAAGTGGTAGGCCACACAAGCTCACAGAACAGACCTGCCAAAATGGTATGTCCTCGGTTGCAACAATCACTACCGAGTTCCAAACTGCCTCTGGAAGCAACTTCAGCACAATAACTGTTTGTCGGGAGCTTCATGAAATGGGTTTCCATGGTGAGCAGCTGCACACAGGCCTAAGATCACCATGCGCAATGCCAAGCATCGGCTGGAGTGGTGTAAAGCTTGCCACCATTAGACTCTGGAGCAGTGGAAACGCATTCTCTGGAGTGATGAATCACACTTCCCCATCTGGCAGTCTGATGGACGAATCTGGGTTTCGTGGATGCCAGGAGAACCCTACCTGCCCCAATGCATAGTGCTAACTGTTAAGTTTGGTGGAGGAATAGTGGTTTGGGCTAGGCCCTTAAGTTCCAGTGAAGGGAAAACTTAACACTACAGCGTACAATGACATTCTAGACAATTAAGTGCTTCCAACTTTGTGGCAACAGTTTGGGGAAGGCCCTTTCCTGTTTCAGCATGACAATGCCCCACAACGAGGTCATAAAGAAATGGTTTGTCGAGATTGGCGTGGAAGAACTTGACTGGCCTGCACAGAGCCCTGACCTCAACCCCATCGAACACCTTTGGGTTGAATTGGAATGCAGACTGTGAGCCAGGCCTAATCGACCAACATCAGTGCCCGACCTCACTAATGTTCTTGTGGCTGAATGCAAGCCAGTCCCCGCAGCAATGTTCCAACATCTAGTGGAAAGTCTTCCCAGAAGAGTGGAGGCTGTTTATATCGGCAAAGGGGTGGACCAACTCCATATTAATGCCCATGATTTTAGAATTTTGCAAATTGGTAACGTCAGGTGGTTAAAGCATTGGGCCAGTAACCGAATGGTTGCTGGATCCAATCCCCGAGCTGACAAGGTACAGATCTGTTCTGCCCCTGAACAAGACTGTTGGCCCACTGTTCCCCGGTAGGCCGTCATTGTAAATAAGGATTTGTTCTTAACTGATTTGCCTAGTTAATCCTGCGTTTTATATTTTTTAGTTTAGTATGTTACGTCTACCCCTGAGTCCAGGTTGCAGTGACCTGTTTTATAAAAACAGTGAGGGATGATCATGTGTGGCATCAAAATGTTGGTCAGTTAGTTGATTGAACTTATACTGAACATAAATATTAACAACATTCAACAATTAAAGATTTTACTGAGTTACAGTTCCTATAAAGAAATCGGACAATTGGAAATAAATTCATTAGGCACTAATCTATGGATTTCACATGACTGGGAATACAGATATGCCTCTTGGTCACAGATGCATAAAAAAATAAAGTATGGGTGGGGATCTGAAAACCATTCAGTATCTGGTGTGACCATTTGCCTATTGCAGTGCTACACATCTCCTTCGCATGGAGTTGATCAGGCTATTGATTGTGGCCTGTGGAATATTGTCCCACTCCTCTTCAATGGCTGTGCAAAGTTGCTCGATATTGGCTGGAACTGGAACACGCTGTAGTAAACGTCGATCCAGAATGTCCCAATCATGCTCAATGGGTGACATGTCTGCGTATGCAGGCTATGGAATAACTGGGACATTTTCAGGTTCCAGGAATTGTGTACAGATCCTTGCAACATGGGGCTGTGCGTTATCATGCTGAAACATGAAGTAATGACGGCGGATTAAAAGCATTCAATGGGCCTTAGGATCTCGTCACGGTGTCTCTGTGCATTCAAATTGCCATACATAAAATACAATGTGTTTGTTGTCCGTATATTATGCCTGCCCATACCATAACCCCACCGCCACCATGGGGCACTCTGTTTGCAATGTTGACATCAGCAAACCGCTCGCCGTACACGTGGTCTGCGGTTGTGAGGCCCGTTGAACCTATGCACACTATCAGGGATGTAAACAAAGTTGAGATTTCTTTTTTATATCAAATTTCTGGGTTCTTTATTTCAGCTCATGAAACATCGGACCAACACTGTTGCGTTTTATATTTTTCTTCAGTGTTTAAGGAAAGTAACCTAGCTCAAATTGAAAAGTTTAGTCGACCTCGAGCTCTGAGGGTGGACACATGGCATTATGTCTTTGGTTTGCGTAAAGTGTATTGCGTACATTTGACTCTTGGTCATAGGCATTATCCTTGCCTAATTTGCAATGGCTTGTGGCCCTGAGGCGAAGCGCAGTAGCTTAACCTGGTGTGAACTGAAAGCAGGTCGTCAACTTGAAGGGTGCGTGACGAAGACGTCTCTGAACACCACCACAGGCAAGCATGTTTTAAGTACTCAATGAGCTGAGCTCCAGGGGGTGGTAAACCATGTCCAAAGTCCCAAACAATGTAGAATGACAAGTTCTCTGACACTCAATGCTGCGTTCTGTTGTTTTTATATGTCCAAACATTGTTTTCCAAAAAAATGTATGTATAATGGCTACAATTGATTATATTACGACTTTTACACCTCATTGACATTTAGCCTATAGAAATTTTAGGTGAGTCTGAACATTTTCAGACTGAAATGTAGGCCTATGCACTGTATGTTGGATGGAAGATCCTAGCCTACATGTCAATGGCATCCCAATTATTCAAATATTCTATAGACTTACTGAGGTTTGGTGAGCACGAGCAGTGCTGGGAATTTAGAATTGTTTTGATGAGCGCACACATTCTTCAGTGCACCCCTTGACCCGTTAGGATGCCGGTCTTTGTTGCAGTTTGAGGTACTGGTTCTAGAGTCTAGACGCCTGTCTTAAATCGGTGCACACTTTTTAGGAAATTACATTGAGGTGCTAAGTACTCTCGGTCAGCAAACGCTGTTGGTGTGTCTGAGCCCTTACAGTGATTGTTTTAAATTAAAATGGTCAAAAAGCACAGCTTTTAAGCAAAGAGTAATTTCTCAAGTAATAATTTTGATAAGGACTGTCTGGGATTAGTCTTAGTGGGGAGGGGAAAACGGAGCTAGCTGTTATCGGCAGAAAGGTTTGGAACTCTTATTGATCTATCGACAAATTTTACCACCTGGTGATGTCATCAGGCAGGGCAAATCTCCAACCAAAACCAACACATTTCAGGCAGTCTTTTCGAACAGCACATAGACAAAAAGGGAATTGTAATTTTCAATTTCACAGTATTATTCCAACCTTAGTCTGGAAATGTATATCAAACATAGGAAAATCTAGTTTTTGACTGCACTGGCCCTTTAAAAATCCCACTCGTGGTGATGGTGACATGACGGACACAGTGCCGCAACAGGGTTAGTCATCAAAGCTTCCAGACTGACATGTTGATGGACAGGAAACACAGACTGGGGCTAATGGGATCCAGGGACTGAACCTCCCTCTGCAACTGGATCCTGGACTTTCTGACGGGCCTCCCACAGGTGTCGTTACCTACCCTCACCACATCTGCCACACTGTCCCTCAACACGGGGGCCCCTCAGGGGTCTGTGCTTAGTCCCCTCCTGTACTCCCTGTTCACCCAACTTTGTGTGGCAACGCACGACTCCAACACCAAGTTTGCTGATGACATGATGGTGGTAAACCTGATCCCGATGAGATAGCCTACATGGAGCAGGTCTTAGACAACATCTCCCTCAATGTCAGCAAGACAAAGGAGCTTATCATGGACTACAGGAAATGGAGGTGCAAGCACGCCCCCATTCACATCGACGAGGCTGTAGTGGAACGGTTCGAGAGCTTCAAGATCCTTGGTGTCCACATCACCAAGGACTTATCATGGTCCTCTCACACCAGCACAGTCGTGAAAAAGGCGCAACAGCGATCCAGGACTTCTATACCAGGTGACGTCAGAGGAAGACCTGGAAAATTGTTAGACACCAGCCGCAGACTGTTAACTCTGCTACTGCATGGCAAGCCATACCGGAGCGCTAAGTCTGGGACCAAAAGGCACCTAAACAGCTTCTTCCCCTGAGCCATAAGACTGCTGAACAGTTAATCAGTCAGTTGTCCTGATGATCCCTTTCCAGCTAGCAAGTTTATGCTTGTGGCTAGAAACTTCAGCACAAATTTAAAACTTGTTTGCTGAAGTTGGGACACGGGAGTGTTCAGAATCATTCAGTTTTATGATTGTTCATTTTTTATCGTAATGTCATCACATTAATGTCGTAACGTTGTACGTTTTTGGTGAAAATCACTACAATAAATCTAATTTAGTTGTCACATTGGCCTGATATTGGTTACAGTATTCTACGCTTTACAAAATTATAAACGCCACATGTAAAGTGTTGGTCAAATGTTCCATGCGCTGAAATTAAAGATCCCAGAAATACTCCATATGCACAAAAAGCGTATTTCTCTAGAATGTTGAGCACATTTGTTTACATCCCAGGTAGTTAGTATATTCTCCTTTGCCAAGCTAATCCATCTACCTGACAGGTGTGGCATATCAAGAAGCTGATTAAACAGCATGATCATTACACAGGTGCACCTTGTGTTGGGGACAAAAGGCCATCAAGAATGTGCAGTTTTGTGTCAACACAATGCTACAGATGTTTTGAGGGAACATGCAATTGGCATGGTGACTGCAGGAACTTCCGCCAGAGAATTGAATGTTCAATTCTCTACCATATGCCTCTATAATTTTAGAGAATTTGCTAGTACTTCCAACTGGCCTCACAACCGCAGACCATGTGTATGGCGTGTGGGTGAGCAGTTTGCTGATGTTCACAGAGTGCCCCATGGTGGCGGTGGGGTTATGGTATGGGCAGGCATAAGCTACAGACAATGGACACGATTGCATTTTTATTGATGGCAGTTTGAATGCTCAGAGATAACGTGACGAGATCCTAAGGCCCATTGTTGTGCCATTCATCCGCCGCCATCACCTAATGCATGTTTCAGCATGATAATGCATGGCCCCATTTCGCAAGTATCTGTTCACTATTCCTGGAAGCCGAAAATGTCCCAGTTCGTCCAAGGCCTGCACACATGACACGCCACCCCATTGAGCGTGTTTGGGATGCTCTGAATCGACGTGTACGACCGCGTGTCCAGTTCCCGCCAATATCGAGCAACTTCGCACAGCCATTGAAGAGGAGTGGGGCAACATTCCACAGGCGACAATCAACGACCTGATCAACTCTATGCGAAGGAGTTGTCGTGCTGCATGAGGCAAATGGTGGTCACACCAGATACTGACTAGTTTTCTGATCCATGCCCCTACCTTTTTTTTAAGGTACAGTATCTGTGACTAACAGATGTCTGTCTGTATTACCAGTCGTGAAATCCCATAGATTTATTTAAATGGACTTAGACTTCATAAGGATGTCTCAATAAAATCTTTGAAATTGTTGCGTTTTAGATTTGTGCAGTAAGCTGTAGCGAAGGACACTGTTCCCCGTGTTAACGGCTTTCTTGCAGCACAAACTCTCCCCATTGAAGTGCAGACTGTATTATGCTGACAGCCAGACGGTACTACCAATATTACAAGTTATTTCCTTGTAGGCAGCTATCCTAAAAATGAAGTGAGATGGAACAAATTGGAGTGGTTATAAAATCCAGATGGTGACCAATACTACAAGTTATTTCTCCCTCGCCCATCGAAATAACCATCACTATATTTTACGAGTTTCAACTAGCGCCATGCTGCTGCTGTTGCCAGCATAAACTAGCTGGGCCTGGGAAGGGCTCATCAGAACGGCTGCCTGAACCGAATCCATTGGTCTCCACACTCGACTCTCAGCTGCGCGACATACAGTGCATTCGGAAAGTATTCAGACCCCTAAACCTTTTCCACATTTTGTTACGTTAGCCTTATTCTAAAATTGATTGTTTTTTTCACCCACAATCTACACACAATACCCCATAATGACAAAGCAAAAAAAAAAAGTATATATTTTTTTAATTTATGGCTGGGCCACTCAAGGATATTCAGAGACTTGTTCCAAAGCCTCTTCTGTGTTGTCTTGGCTGTGTGCTTAGGGTCGTTGTCCTGTTGGAAGGTGAACCTTCATCGAAGTCTGAGGTCCTGAGTGCTCTGGAGCAGGTTTACATCAAGGATCTCTCTGTAGCTTGCTCCATTCATCTTTCCTTTGATCCTGACTAGTCTACCAGTCGCTGCTGCTGAAAAACATCCCCACAGCATGATGCTGCCACCACCATGTTTCACTGTAGGGACGGTGCCAGGTTTCCTCCATAGGTGAATCTTGGCATTCAGGACAAAGAGTTCGATCTTGGTTTCATCAGACCAGAGAATCTTGTTTCTCATGGTCTGAGTCTTTAGGTGCTTTGGAAAACTCCAAGTGGACTGTCATGTGCCTTACTGAGGAGTGGCTTCCGTCTGGCCACTCTACCATAAAGGCCTGATTGGTGGAGTGCTGCAGAGATGGTTGTTCTGCTGGAAGGTTCTCCCATCTCCACAGAGGAACTTTGGACCTCCTGTCAGAGTGACCATCTGGTTCTTGGTCACCTCCCTGACCAAGGCCCTTCTCCCCCGATTGCTCAGTTTGGCCAGGAGGCTGTCTCTAGGAAGAGTCTTGGTGGTTCCAAACTTATTCCATTTAAGAGTGAAGGCCACTGTTCTTGAACCTTCAATGTTGCAGAAATGTTTTCAAATGAAATTGTATTGGTCACATGCAGATGTTATTGCGAGTATAGCGAAATGCTTGTGCTTCTAGATACGACAGTGCAGCAGTATGTAACATATCTAACAATTCACAACATAAACCTAATACACACAATCTAGTAAAGGAATGGGATAAGAATATTTAAGTATAAAATATATGGATGAGCAGTGACAGTTGCTAAGATGCAGTAGATAGAATGATACAGTATACATATGCGATGAGTAATGCGAGATATGTAAACATTCTTAAAGTGGCATTATTAAAGTGACCAATGATATCAAGTCTGTAGGTATGCAGCAGCCTCTCTGAGCTAGTGGTGGCTGTTTAACAGTCTGATGGCCTTGAGATAGAAGCTGTTTTTCAATCTCTCTGTCCTAGCTTTGATGCACCTGTACTGACCTCGCCTTCTGGATGGGAGCGGGGTGAACAGGTAGTGGCTCGGGTGGTTATTTTCCTTTTTTTTTTTTTTTGTGCTTTCCTGTGACATCGGGTGTTGAAGGTGTCCTGGAGGGCAGGTAGTTTGCCCCCGGTGATGCGTTGTGCAGACCGCACCACCCTCTGGAGAGCCTTGCGGTTGTGGGCGGTACAGTTGCCATACCAGGTGGTGAAACAGCCCGACAGGATGCTCTCATTTGTGCACCTGTAAAAGTTAGTGAGCGTTAAAGGTGACAAATTTTTTTCAGTCTTCGGAGGTTGAAGAGGCGCTGTTGTGCCTTCTTCACACTGTCTGTGTGCGTGGACCATTTCAGTTTGTCGGTGATATAGGTAGCCTAGTGGTTAGTGTTGGGCCAGTAACCAAAAGGTTGCTGGATTGAATCCCTGAGCTGACAAGGTTAAAATCTGTTGTTCTGCCTCTGAACAAGGCAGTTAACCCACTGTCATTGTAGATAAGAATTTGTGCTTAACTGACTTGCCTAGTTAAATAAAGGTTAAAAAAAAATATTTACACCGAGGAACTTTCCACCTTCTCCACTGCTGTCCCGTCGATGTGGATGGGGGGGTGCTCCCTCTGCTGTTTCCTGAAGTCCACCATCTCTTTTGTTTTGTTGACATTGAGTGAGATGTTATTTTTCTGACACCACACTCCAAGGGCCCTCACCTCCTGTAGGCTGTCTCGTTGTTGCTAATCAAGCCTACTACTGTCTACTACTGTGTCGTCTGTAAACTTGATGATTGAGTTGGAGGTGTGCATGGTGAACGGAGTACAGGACGGGGCTGAGAACGCACCTTTGTGGGGCCGCAGTGTTGAGGATCAGTGGAGTGGAGATGTTTCCTACCTTCACCACCTGGGGGCAGCCCGTCAAAGTCCAGGACCCAGTTGCACAGGGCGGGGTCGAGACCCAGGGTCTCAAGCTTAATGATGAGTTTGGAGGGTACTGTTGTTGAATGCTGAGCTGTAGTCAATGAACAGCATTCTTACATAGGGTTTCCTCTCATCCAGATGGGATAGGGCAGTGTGATGGCGAGTGCATTGTCTGTGGACCTATTGGGGCTGTAAGCAAATTGGAGTGGGTCTAGGGTGTCAGGTAGGGTGGAGGTGATATGATCCTTGACTAGTTTCTCAAAGCACTTCATGATGACAAGTGAGTGCTTTGGGGCGATAATCATTTAGTTCATTTACCTTAGCTTTCTTGGAAACAAGAACAATGGTGGCCATCTTGAAGCATGTGGGGGCAGCAGACTGGGATAGGGATTTATTGAATATGTCCGTAAACACACCAGCCAACTGGTCTGCGCATGCTTTGAGGACGTGGCTAGGGATGCCGTTTGGGCAGGCAGCCTTGCGAGTTTTTTTCCCCCCAGATCTGTGCCTCGATACAATCCTGTTTCTTAGCTCAACAGACAATTCCTTTGACCTCATGGCTTGGTTTTTGTTCTGACATGCACTGTCAACTGTGGGACCTTATATAGACAGATGTGTGCCTTCCCAAATCATGTCCAATCAATTGGATTTACTACAGGTGCACTCCAAGTGTAGAAGCATCTCCAAAGATGACCAGTGGAAACAGGATGCGCCTGAGCTCAATTTAGAGTCACTTAGCAAAGGGTCTGAGTACTTATGTAAATAAGGTATTTCTGTTTTTATTTTTAATACATTTGCAAAAATATCTAAAATTGTGTGTAGATTGAGGAAATATTTAACCATTTTAGAATAAGGATGTAACGTAACTTTGTCCACATTTTGTTAAGGGCTCTGAATACTTTCTGAATGCTTCTCCCACGCTGTGTTGTGGTGGTAAAACACTTACATCTGCTCAAGTTCTTCTTTTGTGTCAATAAATAATCCTCAGGGTTGTTATCCTTATGAGCCACTTTCCCAAGAACTGGTGTTCAGATAGTCTGTCGATATGAAAAAGCACGATCTGAAAATAACACTGATTTGCACAGTGCTCGTAGATTGCACATTTTGGTAGAGGAATGTAATCTGTTTGGGCAGAGTAGGGGTGTAATGATATGTTGTCCTGCTGAGACTTATTTTATATATTTAAATGGATATCATGAATCCCCTTCAGAAATATCACCGGAGGAATTGTCTGGGTAGGGACTGTGACTTCATCGTAAATCTCAGAGGGGGCAAATTTATCACAGGCAGGAATCTGATGGAGTGTAAACAGGACTAATGCAATGTTCCTCCTCATAACGTTCTTTAATGTCCTCAGCTTAAATATGATGGGAATTCAGTCTGGACTAATAAAGGACTATATGGAGTAATAAGCGGCGGGAATATGCACATCTGCAGCTTTTATATAGTTTTTCCACATCCACACTTGCCTCGTTTTTGTTCTTCACTGACCATATTCCCTAAATGACCGGTATATGTATATCCCAATAGTGTTGCAAAAATGTTGATCAAACCACAGCAGAAGAGGAATAAAGTAACTTTCCTATCCCCCCCCCCCCCCCCCCCCCCCCCCCCCACACACACACACACAAACCTGTGAGTAGGGTTGCAAAGGGTTGGACACTTTCCAGTAAATTTCTGGAATTTTTCTTAAATTTTCCATGGGAAGTTGAGCCCTGGAATTTGTGGAATTTTGCTTAAATTCATCAAAGAAGTTAGCTTATAACAGTGAACTTTTTTTGTGGGATACACAAGGCAATTCTAGGTCTTGTGGCATATTTTGGTTAAACTATCCTGAATACAATGGAATTGCAACCCTCTGCATGCACAGAGCATTCTTCCATCACATGTGCAGGTGATTCTCAAGATCTTGCACACTGAGATGCTATTGAGCCCACACTACTACACTGTCTGAGCCAAGGACTACATGCTTTCTGGTAAGTTTTAATTACAATATTGGGTGGGGTGAATATATTTTATGACTTTATTTTTTTGTTAACTAGTAAATAGTAGCCAACAACAAAGTGTGCGTTTTAAATAATTTATAACTTGTTAACAGTTTCTGCTAGTTAGTTTTTGCTACCATGTGGGTTTTTGCTTGCTTGAGCCTGCTAACTGAGTGATCACCTGTTCATTCATGTTTCATTTTAAAACATTTATCTTACAAAGGAGTTGTTTTAATCTAACTGCTCAACTATTTATCTGTACATGGAATTGTATTTTAATTTTCTTAAAAAAAATATATCTTTACAGGAAAATGCCACGGGCACTATCTGATGTGTGGAGACATTTCACTGCAGCTAATGTAGAAGGAAAAGCTGTGTACATTTGCAAATACTGTGCCAAATCATATGTGAAGAATGCAACAAAGATGCAGAATAATCTGGCCAAGTGCATAAAGTTCCCTCAGCGCTCACAACAAGCGACCTCTGTCAAAAGTCCCTCTACTTCTATTCGAGGTGAAAATGATGAATGACACCTTATCGATAGCAATGGCTCATGGTCCTCCTGGAATCCGTTTTGTTGACTCAATGGAGGAATGTAGTCAGAGATGCTGATGAATGTCTTGCTCGAGCTGTGTATGCAACTGGTTCACCTCTGATGCTCACAGGCAATGTGTATTGGAAGAGATTTCTGAATGTTCTTCACTCAGCATACACCCCTCCAACCAGACATGCTTTATCTACTAATTTTCTGGATGCAGAGTTCAACAGAGTTCAAGTAAAGGTCAAGCAAATCGTAGAGAAAGCAGACTATTGCAATCATCTCTGATGTGTGGGCAAGGAATAATTAACTACATCTACTCCACCCCTCAACCAGTATTCTACAAGAGCACAGACAAGGGACAACAACTACATTGCAGATGAGCTGAAGGCAGTCATCAATGACCTTGGACCACAGAAGGTATTTGCACTGGTGACAGACAATGCTTCGAACATGAAGGCTGCTTGGTCTAAAGTGGAGGAGTCCTACCCTCACATCACACCCATTGGCTGTGCTGCTCATGCATTGAATCTGCTCCTCAAGTACATCATGGCACTGAAAACAATTGATACACTCTACAAGAGAGCCAAGGAAATGGTTAGGTATGTGAAGGGTCATCAAGTTATAGCAGCAATCTACCTCACCAAGCAAAGTGAGAAGAACAAGAGCACCACATTGAAGCTGCCCAGCAACACTCGTTGGGGTGGTGTTGTCATCATGTTAGACAGTCGCCTGGAGGGGAAGTAGTCTCTCCAAGAAATGGCCATATAACAGTTTGCTGATTATGGACCGCCCCATCAAGAGGATCCTCCTGGATGTTGTATTTTGGGAGAGAGTGGTAAGCAGCCTGAAACTCCTGAAACCTATAGCAGTAGCCATTGCACGGATTGAGGGAGACAATGCCATCCTGTCGGATGTTCAGATGTAAGAGAAATCCATACTGCCCTGCCACTTCACTGTTGCTCCAAGTAGAGGAAACTGCAGTTCTGAAATGCATCAAAAAGCGTGAAGACTTCTGCCTGAAACCCGATCATGCTGTAGCGTACATGTTGGACCCCAAGTATGCTGGCAAGAGCATCCTGTCTGATGCAGAGATCAACAAGGCCCATGGTGTCATCACTACCGTGTCTCGCCACCTTGGCCTGGATGAGGGCAAGGTTCTTGGCAGTTTGGCGACGTACACTTCCAAGCAAGGGCTTTAGGATGGAGATGCAATATGGCAGTCGTGCCAACATATCAGCCACCTGGTGGAAGGGACTTTGTGGATCTGAGGCTCTTTCCCCTGTTGCCTCCATCCTCCAAATCCCACCAACAGCCACCTCAGAGCGCAACTGTTCCTAGTTTGCGAACACACACACCAAAGCATGCAACAGGCTGACCAATACAAGGGTTGAAAAATGTGTGGCCATCGGGGCAAATTTTAGGCTTTTTGAGCCTGACAACGAGCCATCCTCAACGTTGGAAAGTGACAGTTTCAAGAGATGGACATTGAGGTCCAGAGAGAAGACATGGAAGCCTGAGAGGAAGGCAACCAAAGCTTTAGTTTAGACTATCATTTTACAGATGCATGTTGAGAACGTTTTTTGGAGATGCAATATATTATTGGGTATCATTTATTTCCCTTTTGTTGTTAACCTGTCTGGGCTAGGGGGCAATATTTTCACGGCCGGATAAAAAACGTACCCGATTTAATCTGGTTACTACTCTTTCCAAGAAACGAGAATATGCATATTATTAGTAGATTTTGATAGAAAACACTCTGAAGTTTCTAAAACTGTTTGAATGGTGTCTGAGTATAACAGAACTCATATGGCAGGCAAAAACCTGAGAAAATTCCAAGCAGGAAGTGGCCTGTCCGAGAAATTGTAGTTCTTCTTTCTAGTCCCTTTCGAAACTACAGTATCTCTGGGGTTACGTTGCACTTTATAAGGCTTCCATTGGCTCTCTAAAGCCTTCAGAAAGCGGATTGAGGCGTCTCCTGTCTCTGGGCAGAGTATACTAGCACAGTTTGTCAGTGGTCTGCCTAGTGACAAAGAGATTGGAGATGCGCGGTCCCACGACCATGCTGTTTTTTCTTTTTCTCTTTGAATGAATACACTATTGTCCGGTTGAAATATTATTTCTATTTTACGAGAAAAATACCATTTAAATTGATTTTAAACAGCGTTTGACATGCTTCTAAGTACGGTAAAGGAACATTTAGGATTTTTTTTGTCTCGAAATGCACTCGTGCGTTACCCTTTTGGATAGTGACCTGAACGCACGAACAAAACGGAGGTATTTGGACATGGATTATTTGGAACAAAAACAACATTTCTTGTGGAAGTAGCAGTTCTGGGAGTGCATTCTGACGAAGATCAGCAAAGGTAATACAATTTTTCTAATACTAATTCGGAGTTTAGTGAGCCCTGAAGTTGGCGGGTGTCAAAAAAGCTAGCCGTGATGGCTGAGCTATGTACTCAGAATATTGCAAAATGTGCTTTCGCCGAAAAGCTAGTTTAAAATCTGACATAGCGATTGCATATAGGAGTTCTGTATCTATAATTCTTAAAATAATTATGTATTTTGTCAACGTTTATGGTGAGTAATTTAGTAAATTCACCGGAAGTTTTGGGTGGGAATGCATGTTCTGAACATCACATGCCAATGTAAAAAGCTGTTTTTGGAAATAAATATGAACTTGATTAAACAAAACATGCATGTATTGTATAACATAATGTCCTAGCAGTATCATCTGATGAAGATCATCAAAGGTTAGTGCTTCATTTATCTGTGTTTTGGGTTTATGTGACATATATGCTTGCTTGGAAAATGGCTCTGTGATTATTTGTGGCTATGTACTCAACATAATCTAATGTTTTGCTTTCGCTGTAAAGCCTTTTTGAAATCGGACAATGTGGTTAGATTAACGAGTCTTATCTTTAAAATGGTGTAAAATAGTCGTATGTTTGAAAAATTTAAATTATTGCATTTTTGAGGTTTTGTACACTGCTCAAAAAAATAAAGGGAACACTAAAATAACACATCCTAGATCTGAATGAATGAAATAATCTTATTAAATACTTTTTTATTTACATAGTTGAATGTGCTGACAACAAAATCACACCAAAATAATCCATGGAAATCCAATTTATCAACCCATGGAGGTCTGGATTTGGAGTCACACTCAAAATTAAAGTGGAAAACCACACTACAGGCTGATCCAACTTTGATGTAATGTCCTTAAAACAAGTCAAAATGAGGCTCAGTAGTGTGTGTGTGGCCTCGACGTGCCTGTATGACCGCCCTACAACGCCTGGGCATGCTCCTGATGAGGTGGCGGATGGTCTCCTGAGGGATCTCCTCCCAGACCTGGACTAAAGCATCCGCCAACTCCTGGACAGTCTGTGGTGCAACGTGGCGTTGGTGGATGGAGCAAGACATGATGTCCCAGATGTGCTCAATTGGATTCAGGTCTGGGGAACGGGTGGGCCAGTCCATAGCATCAATGCCTTCCTCTTGCAGGAACTGCTGACACACTCCAGCCACATGAGGTCTAGCATTGTCTTGCATTAGGAGGAACCCAGGGCCAACCGCACCAGCATATGGTCTCACAAGGGGTCTGAGGATCTCATCTCGGTACCTAATGGCAGTCAGGCTACCTCTGGCGAGCACATGGAGGGCTGTGCGGCCCCCCCAAAGAAATGCCACCCCACACCATGACTGACCCACCGCCAAACCGGTCATGCTGGAGGATGTTGCAGGCAGCAGAACGTTCTCCACGGCGTCTCCAGACTGTCACGTCTGTCACATGTGCTCAGTGTGAACCTGCTTTCATCTGTGAAGAGCACAGGGCGCCAGTGGTGAATTTGCCAATCTTGGTGTTCTCTGGCAAATGCCAAACGTCCTGCACGGTGTTGGGCTGTAAGCACAACCCCCACCTGTGGACGTCGGGCACTCATACCACCCTCATGGAGTCTGTTTCTGACCGTTTGAGCAGATATATGCACATTTGTGGCCTGCTGGAGGTCATTTTGCAGGGCTCTGGCAGGGCTTCTCCTGCTCCTCCTTGCACAAAGGCGGAGGTAGCGGTCCTGCTGCTGGGTTGTTGCCCTCCTACGGCCTCCTCCATGTCTCCTGATGTACTGGCCTGTCTCCTGTAGCGCCTCCATGCTCTGGACACTACGCTGACAGACACAGCAAACCTTCTTGCCACAGCTCGCATTGATGTGCCATCCTGGATGAGCTGCACTACCTGAGCCACTTGTGTGGGTTGTAGACTCCGTCTCATGCTACCACTAGAGTGAAAGCACCGCCAGCATTCAAAAGTGACCAAAACATCAGCCAGGAAGCATAGGAACTGAGAAGTGGTCTGTGGTCACCCCCTGCAGAACCACTCCTTTATTGAGGGTGTCTTGCTAATTGCCTATAATTTCCACCTGTTGTCTATTCCATTTGCACAACAGCATGTGAAATTTGTCAGTGTTGCTTCCTAAGTGGACAGTTTGATTTCACAGGAGTGATTGACTTGGAGTTACATTGTGTTGTTTAAGTGTTCCCTTTATTTTTTTGAGCAGTGTATTTCGCGCCACGCTCTTCCACTGGCTGTTGAATAGATTGGGACGGTGACGTGCCACCTAGCCCATAGAAGTTAAGTGAAATACTCCCATGTGCAAAGTCAAATCATTTAAAGTTCAGTTTGTAACTAAATCGTTTTTTATTTCTATTGAAAGGATTTAATCATTTGCAATTATGTCTACTTAGAAGGTAAAAGGTTTGTTTCTGTCTCCATATGATAAATATCCAATGCAAAAAAAAATATACATTTAAATGCTATTAATATTAATTCCTGTTAATTCCCACGGAAAGTTTCCACCTGAATATTCCCCAAAATCTGTGAGCCATTTGGAACAAAAGGGGACTAACATTTAAGGAAAATATATCCCAAGGAATATGCATAACACCTACTCATTCAAAGTTTTACTTTATTTTTACTATTTTCTACATTGTAGAATAATAGTGACATTACAACTATGAAATAACACATATGGAATCATGTAGTAACCAAAGAAGTGTTGAAAAAATCAAAATATATTTTATATTTATACTATTCTTCGAATAGTATTCTTTATACTATTACTTTATACTATTCTTCAAATAGTCACCCTTTGCCTTGACAGCTTTGCACACTTTTGGCATTTTCTCAACCAGCTTCATGAAGAATGCTTTTCCAACAGTCTTGAAGGAGTTACCACATTTGCTGAGCACTTGTTGGCTGCTTTTCCTTCATCCCAAACCATCTCAATTTGGTTGAGGTCGGGGGATTGTGGGAGACCAGGTCATCTGATACAGCACTCATCACTCTCCTTCTTGGTCAAATTGCCCTTACACAGCCTGGAGGTGTGTTGTGTCATTGTCCTGTTGAAAACAAATTATAGTCCCACTAAGCCCAAACCAGAGGATGGCGTGTCGCTACAGTGTGCCTTGAATTCTAAATAAATCACAGACCGTGTCACCAGCAAAGCACCATCACACCTCCTCCATGCTTCACGGTGGGAAATACACATGTGGAGATCATCCGTTCACCCACCAAGTCTCACAAAGACACGGCGGTTGGAACCAAAAATCTCAAATTTGGACTCCAGACCAAAGGACAAATTTCCACCGGTATAATGTCCATTGCTCATGTTTCTTGGTCCAAGCAAGTCTCTTCTTATTGGTGTTCTTTTAGTAGTGTTTCTTTGCAGCAATTCGACCATGAAGGCCTGATTCACACAGTCTCCACTGAACAGCTGATGTCGATGCGTCTGCAACTTGAACTCTGAAGCATTTATTTGGGCTGCAATTTCTGAGGCTGTTAACTCTAATGAACTTATCCTCTGCAGCAGATGTAACTCTGGGTCTTCCATTCCTGTGGCGGTCCTCATGAGAGCCAGTTTCATCATAGTGTTTTATGGTTTTTGCGATGACACTTAATGTCAAGAACTTTGAAAGTTTTTCTGGATTGACTGACCTTCATGTCTTGAAGTAATGACGGGCTGTCGTTTCTCTTTGCTTATTTGAGCTGTACTTGTCATAGTAGGGACATAGTCTTTTACCAAATAGGGCTATTTTCTGTATAACCCCATACCTTGTCACCACACAACTGATTGGCTCAAACGCATTAAGAAGGAAAGGAATTCCAGAAAAGTATTCCTCGTGAAGCTGGCTGAGAGAATGCCAAGAGTGTGCAATGCTGTCATCAAGGCAAAGGGTGACTATTTGAAGAATCTCAAAAATAAAATCTATTTTGATTTGTTTAACACTGTTTTGGTTACTACATGATTCCATGTGTTATTTCATAGTTCTCTTCACTGTTATTCTACAATGTAGAAAATAGTCAAATAAAGAAAAACCCTTGAATGAGTAGGTGTAATAAACTTTTGACTGGTATTGTACATACATTTTGTATATTTATGCTGATGGCCATGATAGTCAAGTAATAACGAAGAATGGAATGCTGTGTCTCACCACAGAACCCAGTGCAGTATGGGACTGAGTTAGGTCTCTACTGGTACATGTCACCCATGGCTCCCGCATCTTCCCCATCTCAGATGTGACCACCAACAAGGGTCTCAGATCTCCCAGCCCTCCCAGTGCCCTACAAAGGCCCTTGGTGTTTTGTGGGGTCTCAGGGAAACAAAAGGCTGTCTGGGGTTTATTGCTTCAGTGCAGTTGTTTTATATGGAGGCATGCGATTCGGGCCCATGCTGCTTGAGAGTAATTAATTTTCTGTTTTTCTTCAGCTGCTTTTTTTCTTCTGATAAAAGATGGCCCACAGCATCCAAGTGTTTGTCAAAAAAATATATATAAATAATGTGATTTGCGATGCTTTCGTTACGGTTTAGAATATGAATTAACATGGTTCCAGCAGCAGGGTAGCAGTTTGTGAACAGACCCTTTATAACCTGTTGCTACTCAGGAAGCTGGTAAAAGAAAAATCCGTTGATAGGAATTTAACGGTAGAACTGGGATTGGCATATATTTAGTACAGGCCCTGTGGAACGCTGGGGTGGGGTTGCAACAAACACATTTGGAATAAACACACACACACACACAGTTGTGCTTAATGAACTAAACAGCCAGTAGGTCATATGGTGGTCTCCTCCTTAACTGCACTAATCTATTGATTAGGCTTCCATTCAGTCCGCCGCCTGCCTGCTGATATATTGCTCATTCGTTCCCCTCTACAACAACCAGGAAAACACTGTTCAGTTGGTCTCAGCTCCTTAAACACACACAAAATCATCAGTTGGGGTGTTCTGTCTTTTTGACACCAAACTGCTGGAGGCAGGTTCCAAAAGCTTAACTACTCCTGTCTAGTGTGAAATACAGAAAGGAATGCCATGATCACAGAGCAGTGACAAATGCTAGGGTCAATATTCCTTAGTGAACATGGGGTCCTTTGCAACTGTTCAGACTCTTTGTGCTGATCTGAAAGATTTATGAAAGCAACGGGGGAAAGGCTAAACTCACTATCGCTATCTAGTCCTTCATGATCAGCGGCCCCAAAGGAAAATAAAGGAAGCAGTTTTGAGAAAATTGGGAGACATCTGTGTTTTTCTTGCCATCGATCCTTAAAATAACCCATGATGAGAAAGAAAAAAACAGCAGACCAGTTTTTCAGGGAAGCTGATTACTAGCTAGCTGTATGATTATTAGTCGTCATGCTCTCAGCTGTGAGCCAATGTGACAGACCTGTAGAACGGGCCATCTCACAGGTGTTTTAGACAGAAGGTACTGTCAGTGCTGCTTTCCCCTCCCTTTCTCCATGGGCTGCTCGGTCACACCTGCACAGGAGGGGCGCACTTGCTCACTTGCATGAGACTAACAGCCCTGGCGTCAAGCTGCCTCCCCACCCCTCTGGGGTGCCTCTGGATCTGCAGCGGGCCCTCCCTCCCTCCTTTCCTCTGCTCTAGCCTGTGTGCAGGTGAGGCACAGGTCAGCGACGAACCGGCTCTGACCTCTTAACAAACCTTGTTATCTCTTGAAGTTCTGATAATTAGCTGAAGATGGTGTGCAAGCTCAGACATTGAACTCCGCTTTCTCTTTTAACTGCTGTTGATGTGAAGACATCACTTTCTGTGACTAGTGCCTGATTCACACTAAAGCTATTGGATATTTTCTTTTCACATTGTCCTTGCCAGCATAGTTCCAGCAACTATGGTAGATGCGTAACGTGACCAGTCCACTACAGCTCGGTGCTGTACAGCTCAAATAAGCAAAGAGAAACGACAATCCATCATTACTTCAAGACATGACGATCAGTCAATCCGGAACATTTCAAGAACTTTGAAAGTTTCTTCAAATGTAGTCGCAAAAACCATCAAGCACTATGATGAAACTGGCTCTCATGAGGACCGCCACAGGAATGGACGACCCAGAGTTACATCTGCTGCAGAGGATAAGTTCATTAGAGTTAACAGCCTCAGAAATTGCAGCCCAAATAAATGCTTCAGAGTTCAAGTTGCAGACGCATCGACATCAGCTGTTCAGTGGAGACTGTGTGAATCAGGCCTTCATGGTCGAATTGCTGCAAAGAAACCACTACTAAAGAACACCAATCAGAAGAGACTTGCTTGGACCAAGAAACACGAGCAATGGACATTATACCGGTGGAAATTTGTCCTTTGGTCTGGAGTCCAAATTTGAGATTTTTGGTTCCAACGGCCGTGTCTTTGTGAGACTTGGTGTGGGTGAACAAATGATCTCCGCATGTGTATTTCCCACCGTGAAGCATGGAGGTGGTGGTGTGGGGATGCTTTGCTGGTGTCACTGTCTGATTTATTTAGAATTCAAGGCACACTTAACCAGAATGGCTACCACAGCCTTCTGCAGCGACACGCATCCCATTTGGTTTGGGCTTAGTCCCAATATCATTTGTTTTTCAACAGGACAATGACCTAGCACACCTCCAGGCTGTGTAAGGGCTATTTTACCAAGAAGGAGATTGCTGCATCAGATGACCTGGCCTCCACAATCACCGACCTCAACCAAAATGAGAATTGAGTTGGACTGCAGATTGAAGGAAAAGCAGCCAACAAGTGCTCAGCATATGTGGGAACTCCTTCAAGAATGTTGGAAAAACATTCCAGGTGAAGCTGGTTGAGAGAATGCCAACAGTGCAAAGCTGTCATCAAGGCAAAGGGTGGCTACTTTGAAGAATCTCAAATATAAAATATATTTAATTTAACACTTTTTTTTTTGGTTACATGATTCCATGTGTTATTTCATCGTTTTGATAGCTAAACTATTATTCTACAATGTAGAAAATAAAGTAAAACCCTTGAATAAGTAGGTGTTCTAAACTTTTGACTGGTAGTGTATGTGCAACTGACACACTACATGTTAATGTATTTTGTCAGTTTTTTTTGTTATACGTCGGACCCCAGTAAGACTAGTGTCGGCTAATGGGGATCCAAATAAATCAAATTAATTTAGCAACGGCGTGCCACCATTGCAAAATCGTGGCTGCCACTCAAATGGCCAAGAGGCTTCTAAACAGCTTCTACCCCCAAGCCATAAGACTCCTAAACATCTCAAACTTAGATTCGTCTGTCCATAACACTTTTTTCCAATATTCCTGTTTTGAGTCACTCAGATGGCATTAAAAACTTGGCATAAGCCATGGGAAAATGTGTAGACTTTTAGGAAATTTGCTTTAAAACTGCATGTTTTCTCAGCCCCATGCCAAATTTGTGTAGAATTGCAGGAAACTAGCTTAAACTGTACATTTCTCTCCACCCATGGCAAATGTGTAGAACTGCATGAAATTAGCATTAAAATATTAAAAATTCTCTGCGGCCAACTGGACGGCCTTTAAAAATGTGGCTACCCCCGTTTAAAAAAAAATCCTAGGAGACACAACAGTGTTGCAACTACCCCACGTTATTCTTATGTTTCTGAATGTATCCAGAGTATTTTGAGTTTTAAAGAAATGCGTAGAAAAGTACAGTAAATGTGTAAAATACACAAAATCAACAGTTAATGTTTGGATTTAGTCTTGTCAGGTGAACTGTTGTCCTCACCTTTTTGGTCTAATTTTCCTCAATCTCCAAACTGTTCCCTTTCAATTTGCTCCATGGTTATGCATATGCATTTCATATTTATTCTGTAAAACATTTAAATTAAACCCTATCCATATAGGCCAATTCCCACAAGAGTAAAGGGTTAAGATGTCTCCTCCCTGCTGTCACCATCTAACACCTCCTTAAAATCGTTAAAGGCAGAACCAGTCTGCTGCACTGCACAAGTTACAGCAGACTGGCATTGCAAGACTAGAAAAATCAAATTAGTTTTTGATTAAAGCTGACCATTGAGGCATCAAGAAAACCAGCTCTCTTGTGGGTTCCCCTCCTGAGTGTGGAAAGAAGTTGCAGTTAATGCTTGAGTGTTTTCAGTGTAGGCCCCGGATTCAAGCTGCTGCGTGCCTTACAGACACAAGGCTGCCACACACTGGTAGAGAGGATTCCAGGTAGTGTCAGAGCAGAAACCATTGATAACACCCATTTTGAGTCTTTGTTTACAATAACCCAGAAAACTCCTGATCGGTAGATGGAATTACCTTTGAACGTCTTATGGCTGGTGTTTACCTCACCCAGAGCGAGGAAAGCTGTACATTTATGTGAGCAAACGACACACCTGATTCACTCCACTGGACCTGTTGTCATTATCAGGTGTTTCTAGTCGCGTGATGTTGGACAAGCTCCTCTATTCTCAAGTAGAACAAATGGCCATTGTCTTACATCAGACAATGCCCAATGACTGTTGTCACTGTCATTAGACTTGTGTTCCCTCTCATTCAGTATTACAACCACAGTTCTATGTCCCACTACTCAACTGACGACAGTGTGTCACATCATTGACTGACAGCAGTGTGGTGGTGGCGTCATATATACTGACTATAACGTTAGACAACACTGGAGCCAGACAGAGCAGGCAGGACAGGAAACTTCTCTCTCTGACAAGTGCTTAAAATAGTATTTTTCGCCCAGAAGTAGTGAGAAAAAATGCAATGAACTTAGAGATGGGCTGCATTTTATAGTATGAGCTATTTTTAGTCCATTGTATTGCACAATGTTTTTGATACACAAACAATAACTTTGAGTAAATATGCTATGGATGTGTAGTTTTATTTATCAAATATTATAGGCCATGTGCTGTAAGGTGAAACAAAATTACATATTAGTCATGTTCTTTTTGTAAATTCACGACTTGTAAACCATAAATATATTTGAAGTTCTTTATGTATTTTCAACAGAATAAGTTGTTACCCATTTGTCCTGCAGTGCCTGGAGAGCTAGCAGGAAAAAAACAGGCTTGAGAAATAAATCGACACATGGACATCTCTGTGTGCCTCCCACTCTATCCCTGTGCTAGCTTCATTGTGGTCCAGTGTTGACAGACTAAAGGGAGGACATCTAGAGAGCTGCAGGTTGAAGTGCAAGAGAGACCTCTCCACAACTGGTCTTTTCTGCAAGACTTTTAACCTGTTGGGGCTAGGGGGCAGTATTTGCACGGCTGGATAAAAAAATGTACCCGATTTTAATCTGGTTACTAATCCTACCCAGTAACTAGAATATGCATATACTTATTATATATGGATAGAAAACACCCTACATTTTCTAAAACTGTTTGAATGGTGTCTGTGAGTATAACAGAACTCATTTGGCAGGCAAAACCCTGAGACATTTTCTGACAGGAAGTGGATACCTGATGTGTTGTATTACCTTTAAACCTATGCCATTGAAAAACACAGGGGCTGAGGAATATTTTGGCACTTCCTATTGCTTCCACTAGATGTCACCAGCCTTTACAAAGTGTTTTGAGTCTTCTGGAGGGAGATCTGACCGAACAAGAGCCATGGAACGATGATGGCCCATTAGACACCTGGCGCGCGAGTTCATGTTGGGTACCCTCGTTCCAATACGTTATAAAAGAGAATGCATTCGTCCACCTTGAATATTATTCATGTTCTGGTTAAAAAAGGCCCTAATGATTTATGCTATACAACGTTTGACATGTTTGAACGAACGTAAATATATTTTTTCCCCTCGTTCATGAAGTGAAGTCCGGCGGGCTTAGATCATGTGCTAACAAGACGGAGATTTTTGGACATAAATTATGAGCTTTTTTGAACAAAACTACATTCGTTATGGACCTGTGATACCTGGAAGTGACATCTGATGAAGAGAATCAAAGGTAATGGATTATTTACATAGTATTTTCGATTTTAGATCTCCCCAACATGACGGCTGGTCTGTATCGCAACGCGTATTTTTCTGGGCGCAGTGCTCAGATTATTGCAAAGTGTGATTTCCCAGTAAGGTTATTTTTAAATCTGGCAAGTTGATTGCGTTCAAGAGATGTAAATCTATAATTCTTTAAATGACAATATAATATTTTACCAATGTTTTCTAATTTTAATTATTTAATTTGTGATACTGACTTGACTGCCGGTTATTGGAGGGAAACGATTTCCTCAACATCAATGCCATAGTAAAACGCTGTTTTTGGATATAAATATGAACTTGATAGAACTAAAAATGCATGCATTGTCTAACATAATGTCCTAGGAGTGTCATCTGATGGAGATTGTAAAAGGTTAGTGCATCGTTTTATGGTTTTGGTGACCCTGTCTTTGAATTGACAAAACATTACACACAACTCTTGTAAATGTACTGTCCTAACATACTCTAAATTTATGCTTTCGCCGTAAAACCTTTTTGAAATCGTAAAACGTGGTTAGATTAAGGAGATGTTTATCTTTCAAAGGGTGTAAAATAGTTTATTTTATTTGGATTCAAATTTGCCGCTCTTGAAATGCACCTGCTGTTGGAGTGCACCACGGGTGGGACGCTTGCGTCCCACCTAGCCCATAGTTAACCTGAACCACATCTGTTAGTGTCCAACTTGGTTCAGTTAATAAATAACTGAAAATATAAATAAATATAATTACACAAATGCAGAACAGCATGAAAATAATACCTCTTGAGAGTCTTAATAGATCTTGATATTCCACTGTCAGGGTTCTGGTCTGGCTCTATAAAGTAAAGCAGTAGGTAGGGCTTTGGGGGGGCTGCTTGTCTGCAACAACAACCGGCCAAACGAAAAGCTCTGGAAAAGGGATTTGAGGCGTTTTCCTCATCCTCCGGGTTTCTCCAGGACGGCTATATAGGGGCCTGGTTGGGCCAGGTGTACCAAGTCTGATCTCACACTTTGGGGATATTGAGTTTGGAAAAATGTCTGCGTTCTCTGGCAAATACCTGCTTCAGATTGATGAAGCAGGTGTTGTGATCCCAGCAGGGATGTTTGACAGATGTTTAGTCTCCTGTGTGACAACCCTCAGCCAGCTGTTGTCAGTGACTGCTGGTCTCCCAGCCACCCTCTCCCATCAGCCTGGCCCAGGCCATGACAGCCCTGCAACTTCATGCCCAGCCTGGAAGCTTATTGCGTACGTTTGGGTAATGATGATGGACAAAGATCTCTCCCCTGTCCTCTTACATTATTTTTTTTGTCACCTCTACCATAATATACTCAGTGGGTATTTAAACTTTTTTTTTTGGTATACCATCGTGGTCACAATTGTTCGCTCCTACAGACAGTGAGTCACGTGGCTGTGGCTTGCTATATAAAGCAGGCAGACGGGCATAGAGGCATTCAGTTACTGTTTGATTAAATGTTAGAATGGGCAAAATGAGTGGCATTAAGTCACTGAGCGTGGTATGATCATCAGTGCCAGGCGCGTTGGTTCCAGTATCTCAGAAACGTCCAGCCTCCTGGGCTTTTCACGCATGACACTGTCTAGGGTTTAGAGAGAATGTTGCGACAAACACAAAACATCCAGTCAGCGGCAGTCCTGAAGGCGAAAACAGCTTGTTGATGGGAATGTTAAGAATCGTGAAAGCAGGCGCTCCACAAACGGGAAAATAACCGCACAGTACAACAAATCAAACTTTATTTGCAACATGCGCCGAATACAGCAAGTGTAGACTTTACCGTGAAATGCTTACTTACAAGCCCTTAACCAACAGTACAGTTCAAGAAGAAAATGTTTAGCAAGTAGGCTAAAATAAAAAGTAACACAATAAGAATAACAATAATGAGGCTATATACAGGGGGCACCGAGTCCGTGTGCTGGGGTACAGGCTGGTTGAGGTAATCTGTACATGTAGGTGGGGGTGAAGTGACTATGCATAGGTAACAAACAGCGAGTAGCAGCAGTGTACAAAAGGGGAGTCAACGTAAATTGTCCGGTGGCGATTCTTATGAATTGTTCAGCAGTCTAATGGCTTGGGAGCATTTTGGTCCTAGACTTGGCGCTCCGGTACCGCTTTCCGTGCGGTAGCAGAGAACAGTCTATAACTTGGGTGACTGGAGTCTGACAATTTTATGGGTTTTCCTAAGACACCGCCTATTATATAGGTCCTGGTTGGCAGGAAGCTTGGGCCCCAGTGATGTACTGGACCGTTCGCACGACCCTCTGTAGCGCCTTACAGTCAGATGCCCAGGCGGTGATGCAACCGGTCAGGATGCTCTCGATGGTGCAGCTGTAGAACCTTTTGAGGATCTGAGGACCCATGCCAAATCTTTTCAGTCTCCTCAGGGGGAAAAGGTTTTGTTCTCTTCACGACTGTCTTGGTAGGTTTGGACCATGATAGTTTGTTGATGATGTGGACACCAAGGAACTTGAAACTCTCGACCCGCTCCACTACAGCCCCATCGATGTTAATGGGGGCCTGTTCGGCCCGCCTTTTCCTGCAGTCCACGATCAGCTCCTTTTGACTTGCTCACATTGAGGGAGAGGTTGTCCTGGCACCACACTGCCAGTTTTCTGACCTCCTCGCTATAGGCCGTCTCATCGTTGTTGATGATCAGGCCTACCAATGTTGTGTCGTCAGCAAACTTGATGATGGTGTTGGAGTCGTGTTTGGCCATGGAATCGTGGGTGAACAGGGAATACAGGAGGGGACTAGGTACACACCGGGGGGCTCCAGTGCTAAGGATCAGTGTGGCAGACGTGTTGTTGCCTACTCTTACCATCTGGGGGTGGCCCGTCAGGTAGTCCAGAATCCAGTCCAGCATATACAAAAACTATTGTGTTGAACACTGAGCTGTAGTCAATGAACAGCATTCTCACATAGGTGTTCCTTTTGTCCAGGTGAGAAAGGGAAGTGTGGAGTGCGATTGAGATTGTGTCATCTGTTGGCGTGGAGTGGGTCTTGGGTGTCCGGGAGGATGCTGTTGATGTGAGCCATGACCAGCCTTTCAAAGCACTTCATGGCTACTGACGTGAGTGCAATGGGGCGGTAATCATTTAGGCAGGTAACCTTCGCTTCCTTGGGCACAGGGACTATGGTGGTCTGCTTGAAACATGTAGGTATTACAGACTCGGTCAGGGAGAGATTGAAAATGTCAGTGAAGACACTTGACAGTTGGTCTGTGCATGCTTTGAGTACACGTCCTGGTAATCCATCTGGCACAGTGGCTTTGAGAATGTTGACCTGTTTAACCTCTTACATCTAGACGTTCCGCTAGCGGAACACCTGCTCCAATATCCAATGATAGTCGTGGCGCGAATTACAAATTCCTCAAAAATACAAAAACGTCAATTTTTCAAACATATGACTATTTCACCGCATTTTAAAGACAAGACTCTCCTTTATCTAACCACACTGTCCGATTTCAAAAAGGCTTTACAGCGAAAGCAAAACATTAGATTATGTCAGCAGAGTACCAAGCCAGAAATAATCAGACACCCATTTTTCAAGCTAGCATATGTCACAAAAACCCAGAAGACAGCTAAATGCAGCACTAACCTTTTGATGATCTTCATCAGATGACACACCTAGGACATTATGTTATACAATACATGCATGTTTTGTTCAATCAAGTTCATATTTATATAAAAAAACAGCTTTTTACATTAGCATGTGACGTTCAGAACTAGCAAACTTCCGGGGATTTTGCTAACAATTTACTAAATTACTCACGATAAACGTTCACAAAAAGCATAACAATTATTTTAAGAATTATAGATACAGAACTCCTCTATGCACTCGATATGTCCGATTTTAAAATAGCTTTTTGGTGAAAGCACATTTTGCAATATTCTAAGTACATAGCCCAGCCATCACGGGCTAGCTATTTAGACACCCGGCAGGTTTAGCCTTCACCAAAATCAGATTTACTATTATAAAAGTTTGATTACATTTTGTTGTCTTCGTCAGAATGCACTCCCAGGACTGCTACTTCAATAACAAATGTTGGTTTGGTCCAAAATAATCCATCGTTATATCCGAATAGCGGCGTTTTGTTAGTGCGTCCCAGACACTATCCGAAATGGTAAATCGGGGTCGTGCGCATGGTGCAATTTGTGACAAAAAATGTCTAAATATTCCATTACCGTACTTCGAAGCATGTCAACCGCTGTTTAAAATCAATTTTTATGCAATTTATCTCGTAAAAAAAGCTATAATATTCCGACCGGGAATCTCCTTTTCGGCAAACAGAGGAAAAATCACAAAGACTGGGGCGGCCAGGGCATGCGCCTAAGCCCACAGTCCCTTGATCGGCCACTTGAGAAAGGTGATAATGTGTTTCAGCCTGGGGCTGGGATGACGACATTCAGGTTTTTCCCGGGCTCTGAGCGCCCATGGAAGACGTAGGAAGTGTCACGTTAGAGCAGAGATCCTTTGTAAAAGATAGAGATGGCAAAGAAGTTCAAGAAATGGTCAGACAGGCCACTTCCTGTAAAGGAATCTCTCAGGTTTTGACCTGCCATTTGAGTTCTGTTATACTCAGACACCATTCAAACAGTTTTAGAAACTTTGGAGTGTTTTCTATCCAAAGCCAATAATTATATGCATATTCTAGTTACTGGGCAGGAGTAGTAACCAGATTAAATCGGGTACGTTTTTTTATCCAGCCGTGAAAATACTGCCCCCTAGCCATAACAGGTTAAAGGTTTTGTTCACATCTGCTACCGAGAGCGTTATCACACAGTCAGCCAGAACAGCATAAAAGGCATTTAGCTCATCTGGTAGGCTCGTGTGACTGGGCAGCTCGCGTTTGGGTTTCCCTTTGTAGTCCGTAATAGTTTTCAAGCCCTGCCACATCCGACGAGCGTCAGAGCCGGTGTAGTAGGATTCGATCTTAAACCTGTATTGACGCTTTGCTTGTTTGATGGTTTGTCTGAGGGCATAGCGGGATTTCTTATAAGCGTACGGATTAGTCTCCCACTCCTTGAAAGCGGCAGCTCTAACCTTTAGCTCGATGTGGATGTTGCCTGTAATCCATGGCTTCTGGTTGGGATATGTACGTACAGTCACTGTGGGAACGACGTCACCGATGCACTTACTGATGAAGCCGATGACTGAGGTGGTGTATTCCTCAATGCCATTGGATGAATCCCGGAACATATTCCAGTCGGTGCTAGCAAAACAGTCCTGTAGTGTAGCATCCACATCATCTGACCACTGTATTGAGCAAGTCCATGGTACTACCTGCTTTAGTTTTTGCTTGGAAGCAGGAATCAGGAGGATGGAATTATGGTCAGATTTGCCAAATGGAGGGCGAGGGAGAGCTTTGTATGCATCTCTGTGTGTGGAGTAAAGGTGGTCTAGGATTTCCCCCCCCCCCCCCCCCCCCGGTTGCAAATGTGGTAAAAAATTTGGTAAAACTGATTTTAAGTTTGCCTGCATTAAAGTCCCCGGCCACTAGAAGCGCCACTTCTGGGTGAGCATTTTCTTTGCTGTTTAGGATAGGGGGCAGTATTTTCACAGCCGGATAAAAAACGTACCCGATTTTAATCTGGTTATTACTCCTGCCCAGAAACTAGAATATGCATATAATTATTTTATTTGGATAGGAAACACCCTAAAGTTTCTAAAACTGTTTGTATGATGTCTGTAAGTATAACAGAACTCATATGGCAGGCCAAAACCTGAGAAGATTCCATACAGGAAGTGCCTTCTCTGACCATTTCTTGGCCTTCTATAGCCTCTTTATCAAAAATAGAGGATCTCTGCTGTAACGTGACATGTTCTTAGGCTCTCAGAAGGCGCCAGAACGTTGAATGATGACTCTGCAGTCCCTGGGCGAAAAACAGTAGGGGTTTTGGAAAATGGTCGTTCTGAGAACAATGACACGGGCGAGCGCGTGCATGTGAAGACTACATTTTATATTTTCAGTGTTTGAACGAAAACAATGTCTCCCGGTCGGAATGTTATCGCTATTTTACGAGAAAAATTGACATGCTTCGAAGTACGGTAATGGAATATTTTGAATTTTGTCACGATACGTGCCGGTGCGTCACCCTTCGGATAGTGTCTTGAACGCAAGAACAAAACAGAGGATATTTGAACATAACTATGGATTATTTGGAACCAAAACAACATTTGTGGATGAAGTAGAAGTCCTGGGAGTGCATTCTGACGAACAGCAAAGGTAATCCAATTTTTCTTATAGTAAATCTGAGTTTGGTGGGTGTCAAAATAGCTAGCCCGTGATGGCGAGCTATCTACTCAGAATATTGCAAAATGTGCTTTTGCCGAAAAGCTATTTTAAAATTGGACACCGCGATTGCATAAAGGAGTTCTGTATCTATAATTCTTAAAATAATTTGTTTTTTTTGTGAACGTTTATCGTGAGTAATTTAGTAAATTCACCGGAAATTTTCGGTGGGTATGCTAGTTCTGAACGTCACATGCTAATGTAAAAAAAGCTGTTTTTTGATATAAATATGAACTTGATTGAACAAAACATGCATGTATTGTATAACATAATGTCTGCTAAATGATGTAAATGATGGATGTGCAGATGAGGATGTGAAAATAGAAATACTGGTGTGCAAAAGAGCAGAAAAAACAAATATGGGGATGAGGTAGGTAGTTGGTTGGATGGGCTATTTACAGATGGGCTGTGTAGAGCTGCAGCGATCGGTAAGCTGCTCTGACAGCCAATGCTTGAAGTTGGTGAGGGAGATACAAGTCTCCAACTTCAGTGGTTTTTGTCATTCGTTCCGGTCATTGGCATCAGAGAACTGGAAGGAAAGGCGGCCAAATTAGGTGTTGGGGGATGACCAGTGAAATATACTTGCTGGAGCGCGTGCTACAGGTGGGTGTTGCTATGGTGTCCAGTGAGCGGAGATAGGGTGGAGCTTTACCTAGCAAAGACTTATAGATCACCTGCAGCCAGTGGGTTTGGAGATGAATATGTAGCAAGGACCAGCCAACGAGAGCATATAGGTCGCAATGGTGGGTAGTATATGCGGCTTTGGTGACAAAACGGATGGCACTGTGATGGACTGCATCCAATTTGCCAAGTAGTGTTGTAGGCTATTTTGTAAATGTCATTGCCGAAGTCAAGGATTGGCAAGATAGTCAGTTTTACGAGGGTATGTTTGGCTGCATGAGTGAAGGAGGCTTTGTTGCGAAATAGGAAGCCGATTCTAGATTTGATTTTGGATTGGAGGTGCTTAATATGAGTCTGGAAGGAGAGTTTACAGGATAGCCAGACACCTAGGTATTTATAGTTGTCCACATATTCTAAGTCGGAACCGTCCAGAGTAGTAATGCTGGGCGGGCGGGCGCGGGCAGCGATCGGTTGAAGAGCATGCATTTAGTTTTACTAGCGTTTAAGAGCAGTTGGAGGCCACAGAAGGAGTGTTGTATGGCATTGAAGCTCGTTTGGAGGTTTGTTATTAACACAGTGTCCAAAGAAGGGCCAGATGTATACAGAATGGTGTCGTATGCGTAGAGGTGGATCAAAGAATCACTCGCAGCAAGAACGACATCATTGATATATACAAAGAAAAGAGTCGGCCCGAGAATTGAAACCTGTGGCACCCCCATAGACTGCCAGAGGTTCGGACAACAGGCCCTCCGATTTGACACACTGAACTCTGAGAAGTAGTTAGTGAACCAGGCGAGGCAGTCATTAGAGAAACCAAGGCTATTGAGTCTGCCGATAAGAATACGGTGATTGACAGAGTCGAAAGCCTTGGCCAGGTCGACGAATACGGCTGCACAGTACTGTTTTTTTATCGATGGTGGTTATGATATCGTTTAGGACCTTGAGCGGGGCTGAGGTGCACCCATGGCCAGCTCGGACAACCGGACTGCATAGCGGAGAAGGTACGGTGGGATTCGAGATGGTCGGTGATCTGTTTGTTCACTTGGCTTTCGAAGACTTTAGAAAGGCAGGGCAGGATGGATATAGGTCTGTAACAGTTTGGTTCTAGAGTGTCTCCCCCTTTGAGGAGGGGGATGACTGCAGCCACTTTCGTATGGAGAGGTTGAACAGACGAGTAAAAGAGGTTGCAACAATGGCGGCGGATAATTTTAGGAAGAGATGAGTTTGGTCTGTTTATAGTATGCATGTTGAAGGGGTGTGTCGTCTACCATCATTCACGTCCCACCATTCACTTCCTGAACTTCTCAAAAAATGAGTGAACCCTTACTCACCTCCTTTTGTTATAACATCTTTGGTCCGACAGACGATTACGTGAAACCCAGAATGCATTGTATGTCAACAAACATGGCTCCACACATAGCTGGAATTAGCTTAGCTCATCATAATCAGTACAACCTTCAAAAAAGTATTTTACACACATATTACATTCTTTGCAAGAATCGGAATGCATGATTTATCACCGGTACTTGAAAACATGTGAATAAAACAGTATATCAATAATTACCACACAACATTTTCTGATAGTGATTTATTGATACAAGTGCTGGCAGTCAATCGCGTAACCTCCCACTTAGTGTTGTTTATGTATGTAGCTAGTGAGCTAAGCTGTAGCGTTAGCAATGTCTTTCAAAAGGAGACGACTCTCAAATGTGGAAATTCTGTAGATTTTTGCATTGATGAGTATGAGGGGCTTGGGGTGTCCGGGTCCATGGTGATGACCATGCTGGCTCCTCATCTCAGCAAAGGACACACTTTGTATGTGGACAATTGTTACAGCAGTCCCACACTCTTCCAGCATCTGCTCTCCAACAGCACAGGGGCCTGTGGTACAGTCAGGTCAAACAGGAAGGGGATGCCTGCTTTCGGATGCAGGAAGATGCCGAGAGGGGAGGTGGAGTTCAAGGAGAACGGTCAACAGCTGGCAGTAAAGTGGCATGACAAACGAGACATCCATGTCCTCTCCACTGTCCATACAGCAACCATGTCGGCCACAGGGAAGGTGGACCACCTGACGGGAAAGAGGAAAATCAAACCAGACTGTGCTTGACTATAACCTCAAAATGGGGGCAGTGGATAAGGCGGACATGATAAACAGCTTTGTGGAATGCACTCGAAAACGACCCAGTGGTATAAGATATTTTTCCTGATTGAACCTGTCCTCAGTGGCCACATAGTTACTGAACAAGGTATTTTTTGTAATTTGACGTACAGTTCACATGCAAAACACATACAGAAACTATTAACGTAATAAGCCACTTACTTTGATAGAAACGCAGCCTGGATTTCAACCAGGGTGTCTGCACTGAGATGCTGTGCCTTAGACAGCTGCGCCTCTTGGGAGTCATAAAGGCCAGGGTAGCTTCAAAATACAACACAAGCTAATACTTCTTTGACGAAATTAGCATTGTTTTCCAGAGCTAATAGAAGAATGTAGCTAGCTACCTGAGCATTGAGAATGACACCATAAAGGTTATGAAATGAGTAACGTTACCTCGCGTGTCCGTGGTTATAAGGAATATACACATAAATATTATGCTACAGTACAAAAGACAACACGACATGCAGAAACTATAACGTAATAAGGCACTTACTTTGAAAGAAACGCACACATTTCCTAAGTTATTATTGGTAACGAAAACAGCTTTGACTGCGATGCAGGCAACAGAGTGAGTGTGTGTGTGTGTGTGTGTGTGTGTGTGTGTGTGTGTGTGTGTGTGTGTGTGTGTGGTGTGTGTGTGTGTGTGTGTGTGTGTGTGTGTGTGTGTGTGTGTGCGCAGGACAGGAGATGCGCAAAATGTCTGCAGACTTGAACTGCACAAAATGGGAAACTGTTTGGGGAATTATGTCCGGGTCAGAAATGTCAAATGTATTGTGCCGCAAAAGTAAAAATTACTACTTTTTTTATGTAAATGAATGAGGTGGTGGAACACAATTCAAACTGTTCTTAGAAAATAAAAAACTTGTTAAAAAATAATTTGAAATTGACAAATGGAAAACAGCCTATAACTAAAAACAGGCTGCGTGCCTTGGCTTGAGGGCAGCGCGGATTAAATGAACTGTTGCGTACCAATCACATTCTGGAATGCAGAGAACATTCTACCATCACGTGCATAAAAAAAACTCACGGAGGAGACCGTTAGAGATATTTGGAACTCACGCATGAAAGGGTTAAGTCCAAATCGGTCGTGCAGAGATTCAATTAGACGTGTGTCGTGAGGGTAACAACATGTTCCATATTTGGAGTAGGGCTACCCATCATGCTCCAAGTTGCTGTTATCAGGGATTTCAGAGAGGACATCAACAGGAGTCAAGAACCAGGCCTGCTTAGAAAGCTTGTGACATGGTGTACAATGATGTTCTGAACAATGATGAGGGGTCCTCTTTCTTTTGTGCCTGTCCACTCTAATGTAAATGCATTATGACAGCATTACAATGCTTGCTCTAAGCTGCATGTAGGTGTGAACTTCCCTCATGTGTTGTGCAATACTTTTAGGATCAGATATGGAGATGGAGGTCTGAAAACAATAGCAACAAAGAAATTGGAAACTGAGAACGTGGGGGTTTTGAATGGGAGGCAGAAAATGGATTCGGCTATTTCAGCCACACCCGTTGCTGACAGGTGTATAAAATCGAGTACACCGCCATGCAATCTCCATAGACAAACATTGGCAGTAGAATGGCCTTACTGAAGAGCTCAGTGACTTTCAGCGTGGCACCGTCATAGGATGCCACCTTTCCAACAAGTCAGTTTGTCAAATTTCTGCCCTACTAGAGCTGCCCCGATCAAATAAGTGCTGTTATTTTGAAGTGGAAACATCTAGGAGCAACAACGGCTCAGCCATGAAATGATAGGCCACACAAGCTCACAGAATGTGACCTCCGAGTGCTGAAGCGTTTAAATACTGTTTTTCCTCGGTTGCAACACTCACTACCGAGTTCCAAACTGTCTCTGGAAGCAACGTCAGCACAAGAACTGTTTGTCGGGAGCAGTTTCAGCATTACAATGCCCCCATGCACAAAGCAAGGTCCATACAGAAATGGTTTGTTGGGCGCTCGAGAGGCGCAGCGGTCTGAGGCACTGCATCGCAGCCGACCGCGACCGGGCAGTGTCGCAGCTGGCCTCAATCGAGAGACCCATGAGGTGGCACACAATTGGCCCAACATTGTCCGGGTTATGGGGGGGGTTTGGCCGGCTGGGATGTCCTTGTCCCATCGCGCTCTAGTGCTCCTTGTGGTGGCTGGGCGCATGCACGCTGACTTCGGTCGCCAGCTGTACGGTGTTTCCTCCGTCACTTTTTGGTGCGGCTGGCTTCCGGATTAAGCAAGCAGTGTGTCAAGAAACGGTGGGGTCGTGTTTCGGATGACGCATGACTCTCGACTTTCGCCTCTCCAGAGTCCGTACGGGAGTTGCAGCGATGGGAGAAGGCTGTAATTACCAATTGGATATCATGAAATTGGAGAGAAAAAAGGGTATAAACTACAAAATAAATAAATATAGAAATGTTTTGTCGATCGGTGAGGAAAAACTTGAATGGCCTGCACAGAGCCCTGACCTCAACCCCATCGAAAACCTTTGGGATGAATTGGAACGCCGAGCCAGGCCTAATCGCCCAACATCAGTGCCCGACCTCACTAATGCTCTTGTGGCTGAATGGAAGCAAGTCCCTGCAGCAATGTTCCAACATCTAATGGGGGGGACCAACTCCATATTAATGGCCATGATTTTGGAATGAGATGTTCGACGAGCAAGTGTCCACATACTTTTGGTCATTCATATATTGGAATACTTTTTAGTACGTACAGGCTTCCTAATTTTCACTGTCATTTAGGTTAGTATTGTGGAGTAACAATTTCCTTTTTTTTTCACAGCCAACTGTTTTAAAATCACTATTGGCCTCAATTGATTTAAATAGAGGTTTTTCTCCTCACCCATCTACACACAATGCCATAGTGAATGATCACATTTACATAATCATTCACACCCCTGAGTCAATACTTTGTAGAAGCACCATTGGCAGTGATTACAGTTGTGAGTTTTTCTGGGTAAGTCTGTGATATCTTTCCTCACCTGGATTATTATTTTCTAAATTCTTCAAGCTCTGTCAAATTGGTTGTTGACCATTGCTATACAACCATTTTCAGGTCTCGCCATAGATTTTAAAGTATATTTAAGTAAAAACTGGGCCACTCAGGAACATTCACTGTCCTCTTGGTAAGCAGCTCCTGTGTCAATTTGGCCTTGTGTTTAAGGTTACTGTCCTGCTGAAAGGTGAATTCATCTCCCAGTGTCTGGTGGAAAGCATACTGAACCCCTAGGATTTTCCCTGTGCTTAACACTATTCCCTTTCTTTTTTATCCTGAAAAGGTCTTGTCCTTAACAAGCATACCCATAACATGATGAAGCCACCACTATGCTTGAAATTATGGAGAGTGGTACCCAGTAATGTGTTGAATCGGATTTTCCCCAAACATAACACTTTGTATTCAGGACAATAATGTAATTGCTTTTCCACATTTTTTGCAATATTACTTTAGTGCCTTGTTGCAAACATGATGCATGTTTTGAATTGTTTTTATTCTTTACAGGCTTTCTTTTCACTCTGTCAATTAGTAAACGTAGTTACTCGACAATACTAACCTATCAGCCAGTAAACTCTATTTTAAAATCACCATTGGCCTGATGGTGAAACCCCTGTGTGGTTTCCTTCCTCTCAGGCAACTAAGTTAAAAGGCATCCTTCCTATCTTTGCAGTGACTGGGTGTATCGATACACCCTCCAAAGTGTAATTAATAACTTCACCATGCTCAAAGGGATATTCAAGGTTTTATTTTTACCCATAGGCGCCCTTCTTTGCGAGAAATTGGAAAACCTCCCTGGTCTTTGTCTGAAATCCACTGCTCAACTGAGGGACCTTACAATTATCTGTGTGTGGGGTATGCATGTGTGGGGTACAGAAACTAGGTAGTCATTAATAAAAAAAAAATGTAATCCACTTTGACATTATGGGGTATTAAATCCCAATTGAATCCATTTTAAATTGAGGCTGTAACAACATTTTGAGAAATTCAAGGGGTGTAAATACTTTCTGAAGGTACCGTATGGCAGGAGAAGGAAAGGAGGTGTAGACGGGGACACGTCCAGATGATTAGTAAGGGCTCCCTGTACCAATGTGCATTTTTCAAACTGAAAACTGTAGTGCACAGGTTAATAACTGTCACTTTGGTCAAACAAAAACAACACTGATGAAGAAAGGAGCGTTTCCTGAGCCGAGACACTATTCTCACAGTACTGAATGTTCTGTAGCCAGTATGTAGCTCTCTGCTGGACCGAGAGCACTCCGCTCTCCCGGGATGTTCTGTTCTGATCACCATGACACTGGTGGGAAAGGAAGGTGGAGTTTTAAGATCCAGGCAGTTAGGGGTTCATTAGGTGGTGCATTAGGAAACAGAGGAGGTGGGGTGGTTCTCACAGACAGAAGAGACGAGGGAGGAGGCCCGAGGGGGAAAAAAGGCAAGCAGGCGATCCTGTGACATTTGAACCCTTTTCATTTCCTCCATCAAATACACCAAAGTTATGAACAGAGCTGGGAGCCCTGTTTCACTGCCCATGGGAAACGTGTCAACTTACTTAATGTACTGTGGTTTAAACAAGCTTAACTTTTTAATAAGCAGCCTTTTAAAGTCATGCAGCCCCGTGTGAGTCACCTTCCTATAGACTAATGGCACATTTCCATGGAATTGAAACCTCAAACTTGTCCAAAAAGTAATGCGGCTGAAGTAGCCCAATCAATCACTGTCAATTATCGGGTGACTATGACGCACCAGGCCCTGCTCATAATGCCCACCAGCTGGGGACAGGCTCCTGAGGACACCACGGAATAAAGCACCAAGCCCACGTCCGTCTCTGCCGGTCTGTGGTGAAACACTACAGTAGGGAAAAGAAACCAGAGCAGCTACATACCAGTCCAAGCCTTAATATCACCACAACAACGGTACCACATAGTTAGTTACATTGTGTCACCTACTTATCTCCAGAATGAAGCCTTATAGCTAAGTCTCAGATTATGAGCTCAGGGGAGGACTGCTTCTCAAGGGTAGTCCTTGAGCAGTTTCAGCTTGCTTGTTACAAAGTTATAGTAAATATAGTGTCAAGGTTTAGTTGAAAAGTTGAGCACGAGTTATAGGCATGGCCAAGTGTCAGAAGTCATGTGGACCAGCCACTCAAAAGAGCGGCTTGGCAAGGGATACATGGAGATGTGGGTGTTGCAATCACATTCAGTTCAGTACAGTGCTGCTGTCTTGAACTCCGTGCCAACACACTTCTGGCCAGTGCAGTCCAGGTCTTAACCACAGAGGAAAATATATATTGCCATGCTCTGGTCACTCTCCCTGTAGGCCAGCGATGGGCAACTCCAGTCCTGAGGGGCCGGAGTGGTGTCACTTTTTCTCCATCCCTAGCAAACACAGCTCATTAAACTAACTGCATTCTAAACTCAAGATCATGATTAGTTGTGTCTGGTGTGTTAACTGGAGCAAAAGTGTGAAACCAATCAGGCCCCCAAGGACTGGAGTTGCCCATCCCTGCTGTAGGATGACAGACAGGCAGGCAGAGACAGTGTGTCTGCTATGTGTCAGGGCAGAGAAAGAACAGCCACCAGCCTCCCCAAGGTACCGAGCAACTTACAATCACGCGGGCTGAGCAACGTCCTGCTGCTACTCCACTCCAGTCTGTAGTTACTCTACATCACAGCCTACCTCTGGAAGGAATCCCACTCTCCTCCTCCTCCCTCCAGCCCGGTCTCAGAGCACAACAAACCCTCAGGCTGTGTTGTAACCTTTTGACTGACAGCGGGTGTGCGTCCGTATTGGTAAATGAAAAAGTATGTCTCAATTCCAGTTAAATTGTTTTTGTTCATTTGACGGGTATATCAAACGTATGGTTTGGGTAGGCATCCTGACGGGCATCCAGTAAGAGCTCAAGTGTTTACGGCTGAAAAAATATTCAAAACAAAGGATGAAAAGTGGGTGTTTGTGTGTATGATGGGGGGTGTAATAATTTCCAGAACAGGGGTTAGAGTGTAGCCAAAGCAACAGATTGGATCAGTGCCTCAGACTCCAGTGTGAGGCCCAGAGTTAGTTTGTCCTTATAAGGGCATAGCACACTCCTCAGAGCCGAGTCAGAGCGGATTACCAGCTGCCAATTAGGAAGCCAGCCTGGCACAAACCGAGAGAGAGACAGGAACAAACAGAGGTGAGCGTGATGGACTCAGTAGAGATACATTTTGTATATAACTGGAGGGTCTCAGGTGTTCTGCTGTCCAATATCATGTTATTTTCTTGGCATCCCACTACTAGCTAGCTGTTGGCTGTCAAAAGAGAACTGAAAGTCCATCAAAACAGACAGAGAAAACCTTCTGAACCATTCCCCAATGCCACTGGCAAACAACTTGAGTAATGCATACCACACCCATTTAAAATGGAAATATGACCATAGTACATAAGAGCCGTATTGCATATGAGATGGCTGAAAGACATTTGATTTCCTGCCTGGCCCCAGCCTGTAGCTTCCAAGGGGAAATAAAGGAGTTTAATATGCACTGAATAACCCAGGGCCAGATTACCCCTCACTATACTGTGCAGCCATTGTTTTCAGAGGGGTAACAGAGAGAAAGATAGGAGAGGAAGAGCGATGGAAGGGGGGTAGAGAAGGGATCCTCTTGATGCAGGGTCTGTTATGAGGAGTTCCATGTGTGGGCGGGCCCGGCTCCACAAGGAGGCAAAAGGGGGCCTAGCCCCCTCAGTTGAAACGTGTGCCCCCGTCAGTTTTGTTTTTATGTCCCTATATAAAAAAAGTAAAATGATTTAGTGACAGGTTGCCGCAATATCTGTCTATTCGCTGTGCTGTGTTAGCACAATGGACAGAGCGCGTCGCAGTGAGTGTATGGGGGCTGTGGAAAGCTACAGGGGTGGTTAGGTATCACTCCTTTGGGTTTCAATAAAAAGCGGGGGAAAAGTTATCTGTGGTAGGCTAAATTAATAACGTGATACGCCCTCTGCCTATAATATTTGATTTAGATTTATAAGGGCGGGGTCAAGCTTACTGTTGAAGTTGCTTCACTTAACTCTGCCTCACCTCTACAGAGTTTAGTTAGCTTCTTAGCTAGCTGTGAAGTGTTAGTGTTATTAGCCTTAGCCTATTTAGCTAGCTCGAAACACCTAATATGCCACGATATATATCAGAAATTGGCTTCGCCAAAGTACCCAAACAAATCCAGAAGGAGAGTGATGAGCAGCAGCATCAAATGACCAAGGCCGCCAGCAAATCCAGCAGCGACGATGCTGCGGAGCTCCAGCTAGTTCCGCTTGCAGAGCCTACCCACCCTTCCACAAGCATTGCCAGGATAATGGCTCCACAGCCCCCTCCAACTGTTCCTGACGATCTTGGAAAAGAGGAGCCAGCCCAGCTTAGCCTAGAATCCTACACTAGCCGCAGGTTCTCAGTCCAAAAACATGCATTTAATAGCAACTGGTTCATAGGAGAGTGGCTGCAATACTTGGTTACTGCAGATGCAGCATTTTCTTTCCCATGTCAAAAGTTATTTGTTGGGTCCGATGCTAATGCGGACAAGGCCTTCACCAAAGCTGGGTATTCTAACAGGATGAATTCAAATAAGAATGTGTTCTTAATTGACTAACCTGGTTAAATATTTTTATTTTTTTTGTGGTATACCTTGAAATAAGCAGAATTCAAAATAATTCCAATGCAAGAACACATGATGCCCCTGGGTATAGCTACATATTGGTATGTTCCATTATAGAAATACAGTGCCTTCATAAAGTATTCACACCTCTTGACTTTTTCCAAATTTTGTCGTGTTACAGCCTGAATTTAAAATGGATTCAATTGATATTTTGTGTCACTGATCTACACAAAATACCCCATAATGTCAAAGTGGAATTTGGGTTTTAGAATTATTTACAAATTAATTTAAAAAAAATGTAAAGCTGAAATGTATTGCGTCAGTAAAGAATTCAACCCCTTTATGTTAAGCCTAAATCAGTTCAGGAGTAAAAAAATTGCTTAAAAAGTCACATAAGTTGCATGGATTCCCTCTGTATGCAATAAAAAACACCAGGGAGGTTTTCCAATGCCTCACAAAGATGGGTAGATGGGTAAAAAAAAAAAAAAAAAACATAAAAAGCAGACACTGAATATCCCTTTTGAGCATGGTGCATATTAATTACACTTTGGAGGGTGTATCAATACACCCAGTCACTGCAAAGATAAAGGCATCCTTCCTGACTTAGTTGCAGGAGAGGAAAGAAACCACACAGGGGTTTCACCATGAGGCCAATGGTGATTTTAAAACAATTTAGAGTTTAATGGCTGTGATAGGAGAAAACTGAGGATGGAACAACAACATTGTAGTTACTTCACAATACTAACCTAATTGACAAAGTGAAAAGAAAGCCTGTAATGAATAAAAACAATTCAAAACATGCATCATGTTTGCAACAAGGCACTAAAGTAATATTGCAAAAAATGTGGAAAAGCAATTACATTATTGTCCTGAATACAAAGTGTTATGTTTGGGACAAATCCGATTCAACACATTACTGGGTACCACTCTCCATAATTTCAAGCATAGTGGTGGCTGCATCATTTTATGGGTATGCTTGTAATCATTAAGGACCATTCTTTTTCAGGATAAAAAGAAAGGGAATGGAGCTAAGCACAGAAAATCCTAGGGGTTCAGTATGCTTTCCACCAGACACTGGGAGATGAATTCACCTTTCAGCAGGACAGTAACCTTAAACACAAGGCCAAATTGACACAGGAGCTGCTTACCAAGAGGACAGTGAATGTTCCTGAGTGGCCCAGTTTTTACTTAAATATACTTTAAAATCTATGGCGAGACCTGAAAATGGTTGTATAGCAATGGTCAACAACCAATTTGACAGAGCTTGAAGAATTTAGAAAATAATAATCCAGGTGAGGAAAGATATCACAGACTTACCCAGAAAAACTCACAACTGTAATCACTGCCAATGGTGCTTCTACAAAGTATTGACTCAGGGGTGTGAATGCTTATGTAAATGTGATCATTCACTATGTCATTGTGTGTAGATGGGTGAGGGAAATAACCTCTATTTAATCCATTTTGAATTCTGGGTGTGGAATAAATCAAGGGGTATGAATAATTTCTCGAAGGCCAGTACAGTGGGCTGGCTCCCTGTATCGATTACACACCCCTAGGAGTCAAACGTGAAATAACTGTGTTTCTGTGTCTGGTTCTTTTTGTTATTTTGTGTTTTTCTTGGCAGACGCCCAAGTCAAAGGTATGTTTTATTTGCTCTATTACTCATTACTTTCCTGTCGTTGGCACAAGGTTTTCTTTTCCTTCTTCCCCCTTTTTCCAAATGGACAGATGGCGGGAAAGACGGTTACAGCTGCTGGCCTGCTGCCAACAGTCATTTTCTCGCCCTGCATGTCTGGACCTATCAGGTTGATGTTAGGTTAAATCCTGTGAATATATTGGCCAGTTGGAGACTCTTTGGAACCAACCTGATGCTGTTACTTGGTAACGTGCTGTCGGCATCGGGCAAAAGTCAGAGTCCTGATGATTACAAGTTATTGTTTCATCTTGTGATCTAAATGTCTGTGTGTGTTGTAAGGATTAGGGTAATTCATCTGGACAGCTGGTAATGCCAGCCAGACCACCGTCCATCTGCAGTCCGTCACATGCTCTGTTCATGGGCTGAAGAAAGTTTTTATGGCGTTCTTCCTCTTGATCAACAGAAATGAATGTGATTGACTCCCTCCCACACAGGCAGCATGTGATGGAGTATTTGGTGTGCTTAATTTGTGCTATAGTTGTAGCCTAGCTCTCACCTGTTTTCACTGGTTTGTCTCTCCGGCTCCAGGCGCTCTCTGTTATCTGAAAAATGAATAAATAAATCTCTAAATTATTCAAAGTACAACACTAAATCCTAGTTAAGAACTTGGCAGCATATTGGGATATGTAATAAAATGATAGCATTTACGCAGCAAAAAGCTCATTGTGCATAAAGGGACCACCCTGTGTGTGTCTGTGTGGTGGGTGTGAGAGAGACACTGCGTGGAAGTGAACACGTGCATTTTCATTTCCTCCTCTCCCGCCTGCGCCCTCGACCCTGTCCTACTCTGGACATGCTTCCAGCCCATGTATCACCTGTGTGAGCCTGTCTGTCTGTCCCAGTCCCTGGCTGTGTGTGTTGCTGATTGCCCTCCACACCTCTCTCCACTCCTGAGTCAGCAGGAATGACCTGGCCTTTCCAACCCTGCTCTTGTCTGCCCAGTTTTAGGCATAATTACTCTCTCTTTTTCCTTAATTTCTCTCCTGTCATCCTATCCCACCATTAACTACTGTTTTTTTTTGTTGACTCTCCTTCATTCATATCTTCTCTTTTTCCTCACTCTCACACTCACTCACTCACTCTCACACACACACATTTTCTCCTCAGTCAGATCAGACTGGTGCCCCCTTGAGCAAGAGGCGCTTAGCTCTGTGTTTGACCAAACCGCAGAGGCCTCAAACCCAGTGACCCTGTGCCTTCCCCATGAGTAGTACTGTACCTTCTGGTTCCTCCTTTACCAGTTACAGGGGCTGTTCAGGGTGGCTTGTTTAATCCCCAGTTTACAACTCCTGCTACCCCTCACACTCCTACTGTAAGTGAGGGGGCCATTGGCACACTTATGACGTGCCTGGGCCATGTGGGCTGCTCCAGGAAAGTGTTGTCTCCCAATGCAGTCTGTCTGCCAGACGAGATGGGGCTCTTCATCCCTGCGTGTGTTGACAGGTTGCTGTTGTCTGCTGGAGTAGAGTTCTGCTGCCTGTCCCACCTGACAGGAGACTGCTTTCTCTCCATTCTCCCATACTCTTTGTGCTGCTGTCACTGACATTTTAAAGCACCTGGTTTACACAAATTCTGTGTGCTGCCTGCAGACACACACCACACACACATACACGCACACACACTTTTCATCCTGCCTCTGTCTAATAAAACACCTTTAACTGATGAAGCCACTTGAGGATGTGTAAAGGCTCCGTGCTTTGGGATGAGAGCTCTAAGTAGCCACTTCATTGGCGGTCTCAGTCAACCACCATCCACAGCACCCATGGAACTGCTCCATAGCAGAGAGAAGCTACATACCCATAGATGTGAATGTCTATGGGATAGTACCTGGGGCTCAGAGAGAGCTAGAGAGCTGGGCTATCGGTTTACAGTCAGCCGGGCCCAGCCTCTCTCCTAGAGCCCATTAGCTCAGCAGCAGCTGGGACGCTGTCTGTTTCTCATTGTCCGCTCCATGCTCAGGTGGTCCTCACTCTGTGCTTTATTGACGTTAAATGACTTTTCGCCAAACTATAAAACCTCCCATAAGCCCTGCTGACCCCATGACCCCACCACATTATGGATGCTAAGCCATGACCCAGCAGCAACAGCAATACAAACCTGCCTGGCTCTCACAGACTAATATACAACTAACACTTCCTACTGCTCACTCTCCATGTTGAACTTCCTTTGATTATTTAACAAAGCAAGGGAAAGTCGCACACTGAGCACTCATAAAAGAAGGATTACGTTTAACTCTGATCTATGACTGATCAGAGATCAGGCATAACATTTTCAAGATGCTGGGGATTCTGCTCTTTGTGTTCCGCGGGGCAGGGTGGCCATAAATCTGCTCTCTCGTCTGAACGCACGTCTTAAGAGGGCCAGATGGGGCTACCGTGCGAGGCAGGCCGGAGAGAAGAGGGGAGAGCCTGTTTCCCATGGAGAGGCTGGGGTGAGCATGGAGCCATTCCAGAGGTGCTTTGACTGCACTGCCACAGTTGTTTGACTTTACAGGGCAGAGGAAGGCCAAAAGGCTCCAGCAGCACAGCACAGCCAGACTGGCTAATTACCACTCTGGAAATAGAGCATGACCCACCGTTTTCATGTTGTCTGTTACAAACTTTTGTGTGGGTGGGTGTTCTTAAATGGTGGTGGAAGAGGTTGCGTGCCTTGGCAGCTCTCTTAGATGTGTGTGTTCCAATGTGCTCTCCATTTGCTGACCCTCCCGCTCTTTCCCTCTGTGTGTGTGCAGCTGGATGGGACGATGGACCTGGATGAGCGACGGCTGATCCGTTCAGCCATCAGAGAGCTGAGGAGGAGGGAGATGGAGGACATGGAGGCAGCCCTGGCCAGAAAACGCTTCCGGCCAACAAATCTCAGCCAGAACGACAACAAAGAGAACCAACTCGCACATAGGTGAGCCTCCTGAATCTGAATATAAACAAACACACACGCATACCTATTACAGATTGTACCAGTCCAGGTGAGCTGCCTGGAGACTGAGACAACAATGCACACAAACCCATATAAAGCATTCCCTCTCCTTCTGGGGCGGCAGGTAGCCTAATGGTTAGAGCATTGGACTTGTACCCGAAAGGTTGCAAGATCGAATCCCCGAGCTGGCAAGGTACAAATCTGTCATTCTGCCCCTGAACAAGGCAGTTTAACCCACTGTTCATAGGCCATAATTGAAAATAAGAATTTGTTCATAACTGACTTGCCTAGTTAAATTACCGTAATTTCCGGACTATAAGCCGCAACTTTTTTCCCACGCTTTGAACCTCGCGGCTTAAACAATGACGCGGCTAATATATGGATTTTTCCCGCTTTCAATTTTTTTTTCTAAAAAAAAAACACGTTCTGTGACGTGCTCTGTTTTTTGGCGGCATGAAGCTTTCATTAGACCAATGAAATTGCCGAACGGGTTAAGGTCAAACAACTTTTTTGTTTACTGTTTAGATTAAATCGAGCGCTCTCAAACTTGCCATCATTCTGATTACGGTAGTCATTTTGTCACCCTCATCATGGCAAAGACACGGAGAAATGCATATGATGCAGCTTTCAAGTTGAAGGCGATTGATCTGGCTGTTGGAAAAGGAAATAGAGCTGCTGCACGGGAGCTTGGTCTTAATGAGTCGATGATAAGACGTTGGAAACAGCAGTGTGAGGAATTGACTCAGTGCAAAAAGACAACTAAAGCTTACTGCTAATTTTTTATTTTTTGTTACAAGCCGTGTTTCGTTAAAGCCTATTTATTTTTGTTACAAGCCGTGTTTCGTTAAAGCCTATTTATTTTTATTTCAAGCCGTGTTTCGTTAAAGCCTGTGTAAAGTTCATTTGTTTCAATGTACCGGTAGGCACCTGCGGCTTATAGACATGTGCGGCTTATTTATGTTCAAAATAATAATTTGTAAAAAATTCAGTGGGTGCGGCTTATATTCAGGTGCGCTCAATAGTCCGGAAATTACGGTAAGGTAAAATAAAAAATTAAATAAAAAATAATTCTCCAGGGAGGCCTTCTGGGAATTTGGGCCACGACACTGCAGATCGGGAAAAACCATAGTAGAGGCGGGAGGTGGAAGAACTCATTTTCTATTTTTCGTTATGCAAATACACACCTGTGTAGGCATAACATTTAATGATAAATGGTATGTATTCTCATACATTTATTCATACCTCTAATTTGATATCCCTAACAGTATCGCTGGCATAGCCTACAGACGAAAGCACACCCATTCTATTAGGCAACTGGAAGCCATATCCTGGAGGTAAAGACGTCAATGCAGTCGTTTGCGTGCATTTTATTTATTTGTATTTCATTAGTCGTTATTGACCAGTTACAGCAGACTTTAGTGTTTTACTAGTTCGGTGATTTGCAACCACCAGGACCCGCCACGCAGCCGCAGCAGACCGACGAAAACTGATGACTTTGCCTTAACACCACCTCCGCTTCCTGTCTGTTTATTACACCAGTTTGTTTTTATTAGAATCCAATTAGGAACAGGGTTAACAGGCTAACATCCTTTTGTGTGCCCATCATCATCATTGTAGTTTTGATTTGTTTTCTTTGGGCAGTAATGGTAGTGAGTGTGTTGAGGCTGGAGCGTCTAGGCCAAGCCCTGTGGGCGGCTTACTGCTCCTCTCTGCTAATTAATGACTGGCTTTTACTGCAGCAGCTTTACTGCAGCCAGCCAGGGCTCCAGTCGACAGCTGCTCCTAGCTGACTCCTGTTCTGGGCTGCACTTCAGACCTCCCAGATCCCCAACATGAGGACAATGGCCCTAAGCTCCTACATTTCTACTCCTACTGGATCACATTAGGAACAATGACTGTTAAATTAGTTATATTTGCTGTGGTAGTTGGATTACTTGGGTAACAAAAATAACAGGACATGCTCCTTTAAAGCTGGTGGAATATGTGTATAAACCACATGTGCACGCACGCACGGGCGCGCACACACACACACAAACAAAAGCCTTCTGAAAGCAACGTTATTCTTTACTACTCACTGCTGGAATGTAAAATATATTCTCTTCCAACTTCCACACGTCCTCCAATCCCAATAAGGCGAGGCGAGGGGGAAAGAGAGGCAGATAGATATACAAGGATGGAGAGGAGGAAGAACAAGTCTTTGCCAGGCTGTGTGCTTCTCTCCTTTACGTGTTTCTCATGCTGGGGAATCTCTTTTTCCGAAGCATGACATTTTTTTCCCGGCCAAGAAAAACTGTCTGGCATCTTGGGTTACTCCACCGCCTGCCCGTCACACGCTATAGTTCTGAGTGGAGCAGTGAGGCCCACAACACTGCATGATGTCTCCCAATGTGGATTACACTGCCCCTCGGGCAACCCTAACATGTGCAGGGTCAAGCATCACCAACTATCATATAAGCAGCACTCTGATGTGTCAATGTGTGTTTCTGTATCTCAGGTCAGAATTGGGGGGCTCCCTAGACGTGCTCTCTGTGAAACTACAAGCCATCCAGGACATTGAGGAGCTGACTGGACTGGTGAGGGAGTGGATGTGCACCACACACACTACTTGTGAATTTACTGTTAGACATCATCAATACTAATATTTCACAAGCCTCCTATAGGCCATAGACACGCCTCCCATAGGCCATAGACACGCCTCCCATAGGCCATAGACACGCCTCCTATAGGCCATAGACACGCCTCCTATAGGCCATAGACACGCCTCCCATAGGCCATAGACACGCCTCCCATAGGCCATAGACAAACCTCCATAGGCCATAGACAAACCTCCATAGGCCATAGACAAACCTCCATAGGCCATAGACACGCCTCCCATAGGCCATAGACACGCCTCCCATAGGCCATAGACACGCCTCCCATAGGCCATAGACACGCCTCTATAGGCCATAGACACGCCTCCATAGGCCATAGACACGCCTCCCATAGGCCATAGACAGGCCTCCATAGGCCATAGACACGCCTCCCATAGGCCATAGACACGCCTCCATAGGCACACACTTTCCTAGACTAGTGACTAGGTGGTTACATTACTAGTCAGCCTGTCTTTCTCATCCGTTTCTGCATCTCTATATGTCCTTCGGAGTTTGTCATGAACGGTTCTGAGCATCACTGTCCCTGTTTTGTAATGGCTGTCCTGTCTGTCAGCTGCGCGGGGCCAATGAGTATGAGGAGAGGAAACTGATCAGAGCTGCCATCCGCCGCCTCCGAGACGAGGAGCAGCAGGGTGAGTACAGAGGAGGTGGTGGAGGTAGAAAGCACACCATGTAGATCCTGGACAGATCCCAGGTGTTCTAGGTGGGACCCAGTTTCAGGGGTGAGGCAGCGCTTCTCTACCTCTGACGTGTGTGAATCTGTACAGCACTCATGGGCAGCGGTGCAGATCCTTCCTGTGATGGTGGTGCAGTTTGCTGTGCATTCCTGCCATTCCTTGCTTCTGTCTGGTCTGTATGAGGCCCCCAGCACACACACACCCTTCCTCCAGGGGGCAGGTACACAGCACTCCCCTGCTGCCTGATGAGAATATTTGATAGGTTTGGATCCTCTTCCCCCTTATCAATACTCAGTCATCACCAGAGTAACCACACAGGCCTCCTTGTCTCACTCTGTGCTCAAGTTTTATGGCTGTAGCTGAGGTGTGTGTGTTGTGTGTAACCAGTTGCTTGTTGGTGTGTGTTTCAGGTACATGGGAGAAAGGGAGGACCACCGGCCGATGTCTGGAGTCTGAGGGCCTGGAGCTCCAAAGCAGCCTGGGAGCAGGGGTGAGTACAGAGATGGAGTTGGGGGAGGGAGGGGGAGAAAGAGAGGGAGGTAGTAGAGCAGGGGTGAGTACAGAGATGGAGTTGGGGGAGGGAGGGGGAGAAAGAGAGGGAGGTGGTAGAGCAGGGATGAGTACAGAGAGGGAGGTGGGGGAGAAAGAGAGGGAGGTGGTAGAGCAGGGGTGAGTACAGAGATGGAGTTGGGGGAGGGAGGGGGAGAAAGAGAGGGAGGTAGTAGAGCAGGGGTGAGTACAGAGATGGAGGGAGGGGGAGGGGGAGAGGGAGGTGGTAGAGCAGGGATGAGTACAGAGAGGGAGGTGGGGGAGGGAGGGGGAGAAAGAGAGGGAGGTGGTAGAGCAGGGATGAGTACAGAGAGGGAGGTGGGGGAGGGAGGGGGAGAAAGAGAGGGAGGTGGTAGAGCAGGGATGAGTACAGAGAGGGAGGTGGGGGAGGGAGGGAGGGGGAGAAAGAGAGGGAGGTGGTAGAGCAGGGGTGAGTACAGAGAGGGAGGTGGGGGAGGGAGGGGGAGAAAGAGAGGGAGGTGGTAGAGCAGGGATGAGTACAGAGAGGGAGGTGGGGGAGGGAGGGGGAGAAAGAGAGGGAGGTGGTAGAGCAGGGATGAGTACAGAGAGGGAGGTGGGGGAGGGAGGGGGAGAAAGAGAGGGAGGTAGTAGAGCAGGGGTGAGTACAGAGAGGGAGGTGGGGGAGGGAGGGGGAGAAAGAGAGGGAGGTAGTAGCGCAGGGGTGAGTACAGAGATGGAGGGAGGGGGAGAAAGAGAGGGAGGTGGTAGAGCAGGGGTGAGTACAGAGAGGGAGGTGGGGGGAGGGAGGGGGGAGAAAGAGAGGGAGGTGGTAGAGCAGGGGTGAGTACAGAGAGGGAGGTGGGGGAGGGAGGGGTTAAAGAGAGGGAGGTGGTAGAGCAGGGGTGAGTACAGAGAGGGAGGTGGGGGAGCAGGGAAGTACAGCGAGGGAGGTGGGGAGCAGAGAAGTACAGCGAGGGATGCTGGCCCATGTTTACTCCAATGCTTCCCACAGTTGGCTGGATGTCCTTATTTAACCTGTCTCATCCCCTTCATCTACACTGATTGAAGTGGATTTAACAAGTGACATCAATAAGGGATCATAGCATTCAGTATGTAATGGAAAGAGCAGGTGTTCCTAATGATTTGTACACTCAGTGTATATTTGCAGGGAACTGGGACTATTGCGGTTTTGTGCTGCCACAATGAAGAATGCAGAAAACAACAACACCCAGGCATGTGACTGTCAGACCATGTCCCAAACACATTGTCTGTGTCATTTGAGACAGACACACACACACACACACACACACACACACACACACACACACACACATACGTGCTTACGCCACAGTGGCTGCCATGACACAAGGAATGTATTTTCATTCTTTAAACTCCATTCATTTCTGGCTAAGTAGACACAGAGAGGAAATTTACTCTGGTGTTTTGTGAAGGCAGTAAATCCTTGGTAATATGAACACCCTGCGAGCCAGGCCTGTCATTTTTACACACTACTATTTACCCAGGCTGTCACTCTCCACACTCTTATGTCAGTCACACTGAAGGGAAATGAAAACGTTTGATTATGTGTGGGAACCAGAGCTTTGACCTGTGTGTGTGTTTGTCTGTTTCTGGCTGTGTCGGAGAATGGAAGAGAAAAGCAATGTAGTCTCTCTCCAATTCAATCCCCCCCCCCCCCCCCTTGCTTTCTCTCTCCTTTCAGAGGCTTGGGGCTTTGCATGTCAGAAGCCCTTTAAAAATGTGGTCAGGAGAGCCCCCCTTGTGGTCAGTGAAGTGAACTACTGTATTCACAACCGTAATACTTCAAAATGAAATCATATATTTTATCCTGTGAAAGCATTGCAGGTTGCCTGATGAGCTTAATGTGTTGGTAATGCTGAGAGACATCTCTGTTAAACAACAACATAGTCTCTAAGAGCAGCTCACCTGGGGCCAGATGCTATCTTATTGTTACTTGATCAGTTTGTCTGCACTCACCCCGCACTCCAAAAGACAGCATCCCTATTGGGAAAACAGTTTTTTCTTATTGTATGCCGTCATTCCTGTAGGAATTGGGTTGGTGATGGGGGTTAGGCTACATGCTCAGCCGGTGTCCTGTATACAGTTACTATGACAGAACAATGCTTAACGGTCTAGTACCTGCGGCGGCAGGTAGTCTAGCGGTAAGATAGGCGAGCCAGCAACCGAAGGTTCGAATCCTGGGTCCGATGGGAAAGATCTGTCAGGAAGTGAGCAGGCAACCGGAGGGTTGCTGCTATCAAATCCTGGGTGTCATTGCCTGCCACTGTGCCCTTGAGCAAGGCACTTAACCCCCCACAACAGCTCCCCCATCCCAGTGTGGCAGCCCCCCCGCACTTCTCCATTAAAAAAACAGTATATGTCTTTCGGAGGGGTTGGGTTAAAAGGGGAAGTCAAGTTTCGGTTGGACCTTGTGGGCATTTGACCAATAAAGTGATCTTAATTAGAAGTCCTGTGTTGGTTCATAACAAAATGCTTTAAGGTCAGTTAATGGCTTAGGTCACCTTTTGTTTCTTCATAAACTGTATTTCCTTAATCTGGTTTTGTTTGTCATAGATGTTGGCACCAAACACTGACTAGTATTGTGTTAGACTATGTAATTGTAAGCGGCTGGAGGGAATAGTTCAGCCCACACATCTAGCAGATGAGAATTAGTGGCTGGCACCATCTATAAAGGTTGTATGCAGTACTATGTATGTGCCTGTTCTTGTTCTTGACTGTGTCTGTAGTTGATCAAATACAATTTTATTTGTCACATACACGTGTTTCGCAGATGTTATTGCGTGTGTAGCGAAATGCTTGTGTTTCTAGCTCCAACAGTGCAGTAATATCTAACAATACACACAATCTAAGGTAAAGGAATGGAATTAAGAATATATAAATATTTGGAAGAGCAATGTCAGAGTAGCATAGTCTAAGATACAGTAGAATAGTATAGAATACAGTATATACATATGAGATGAGTAATGCAAAATATGTAAACATTGTGTGACTAGTGTTCCAGTTATTAAAGTGACCAGTGTGTCCCATATGCATTGTATATTTGAGCCAATGTCTGAGCTCAGTGTGTGCGTGTGTTTCTTTGAGTCTGTATGTTTGGATTCTGGCGTTCTAGACTACGGTTAAAAGGATTGTAATATCCCATAACTCCTTTTAAGTAAATTAGGAAGAATTCTAAACAATGGGACCAGCGATGCTAGTTAGCAATGGTGCTGGTACTATGAATCTGAAAAGCTTCCTCATGAAATGAATAGCTTATCCTTACCTGGGTATCTTCAACTGAGGTTCTAGACAGGAAGTAGCAATAGCATTTTTGGGGTTGTGGGGCACACTGCCTGCTTCCTCTCAGGTGGAGGGGCTGTTCTGGCCTTCATGCTGGGGCTACAGGTGGGGTGAATGGGAGGGGAGAGGGTGAGGTAATGGGGGCAGACGGACACCGCCAGCCCACCAGCTGTGCTCCAGCAGTCTGTCTTCAGTCAGTCTGCTCCCTCTGTAATGGGTCCGTGGCCAACAACAACAACCGCAGCCACCAGCAGCAGGGCTCCTTCCACACATCACAGGAGTGGATCTCTTTGAGCTTGTGCTTGATTGTCCTGGGGCAGATGGAGGCCCCAGATAATAGTCTATAATTGAGACACGTGCACACACACAGGGAGTAGAGGTCTATGGCAGCCAACTACAGACAACTGAGTGTAGCAAGCAGCTGCTGACACATACACCGAGTGTACAAAGCATTAGGAACACCTTCCTAATATTGAGTTGCACCCCCTTTTGCCTTCAGAATAGCCTCAATTCATCGAGGCATAGACTATCCAAGGTGTCAAAAGCGTCCCATAGGAATGCTGGCCCATGTTGACTCCAATGCTTCTCACAGTTGGGTCAAGTTGTCTGGATGTCCTTTGGGTGGTGGAACATTCTTAATACACACGGGAAACTGTTGAGTGTGAAAAACCCAGCAGCTTTGCGGTTCTTGACACACTCACACCGGTGCGCCCGGCACCTACTACCATACCCTGTTCAAAGGCACTTAAATCTTTAGTCTTGCCCATTCACCCTCTGAATGGCAAACATTCTCAATTGTCTCAAGGTTTATAAATCCTTCTTTAACCTGGCTCCTCCCCTTAATCTACAGTGGATTTAACAAGAGACATCAATAAGGGATCATAGCTTTCACCTGGATTCACCATACTACGTGTATGTCAAATCAATGCAGTATTATCTCTTCTATCTCACATTCAAATGAGAAATAGGTATACACACGTCTAACTGTGGTGGGAGTTTTTGTGTATTTATCCTAGCTGTTGTTGCATGCTCTGTTTTTTTTGCCAGACACCAGTGGGCCTGCTAGTGGTTATTGATTACTATGCTTATAATGAACGTGCTTAAATTGAGAGGGGATAGCTGAGGTAAAAGTTTCCTTCTGGCCAGTAAGGAAAGTGCATTTTGTACACGTTGCAGTTCTAAACTGTAATTACTGTATGGGTGAAGGAATGTTGGCTTGAAGAAATAACTTTTGTGGGACAAAAATAAGATTTATTTGTTTAATGTAGTCTGAATTCTAAGTGCAGCGGTTTAATTCTAAATTTCTATTTTGTCTGAAGTAACATGCCAATTAAGGCAGACTCTGTACTTGCAAAAACAATGGAGCATAATTTGGTAGAAACACAGAAAAAATGTGTCAAATGTCCATTTTCAACCAGGCGACCTGCTTACTGTCATAGAGCCCCACAGTGAAGGCGTCATAATACCCATAAAACCTAGCGGTCAAACAGGGAAATGGTTCCAATCAGTTTTCCACCATTTATTTTTCCTATAGGGGATTTTAGATGTACTTAAAATAAGGGCTGTGTTTCGTGTAGGCTTACCTTGACGTGACGTTTTGATAACCATGTTAATCTCTCTCGGACAAAGTGACATTTATCAATATATTTGGCTCGATTTATTCTAAAATGATTATTCACATCAAAGTAGAAATCATGCAAGACTACAAATCCCTGCAAGCTCCTACACGTCATCTCTAGATAGAGGACACCTTTGCTAACAGGTATTGTGTCAATTTAAAACTTGCACAAGACAGTTCACAGAATTGTCCATTTTAAATACATGTAGCTATTTCTGCAAAAATACCCTCTGTGCACAACGTAAACGTTCTACAACCACCTAAATGGAAGTGATTCCCAAACCTTCCATAACAAAGCTATCACCTACAGAGAGATGAACTTGGAGAAGAGTCCCCTAAGCCAGCTGGTCCTGGGGCTCTTTTCACAAACACAAACAGAGCCCCAGGACAGAAACCCAATTAGACCCAACCAAATCATGAGAAAACAAAAAGGTCATTCTTTCCAATGTGTCAAGTAATTAACAAAAAAATAGAGCAAACAAGAATGCTATTTGGCCCTAAACAGAGAGTACACAGTGGCAGAATACCTGACCACTGTGACTGACCCAAAATTAAGGAATGCTTTGACTATGTACAGACTCAGTGAGCATAGCCTTGCTATTGAGAAAGGCCGCCGTAGGCAGACCTGGCTCTCAAGAGAAGACAGGCAATGTGCACACCGCTCACAAAATGAGGTGGAAACTGAGCTGCACTTCCTAACCTCCTGCCAAATGTAAGACCATATTAGAGACACATATTTCCCTCAGATTACACAGATCCACAAACAATTTGAAAACAAACCTGATTTTGATAAACTCCCATATCTACTGGGTGAAATAAGTCTGCCGTCAAAGCAGCAAGATTTGTGACCTGTTGTCACAAGAAAAGGTGAACCAGTGAAGAACAAACACCATTGTAAATACAACACACATTAATGTTTATTTATTTCCCCTTTTGTACTTCATCCATTTGCATCGTTACAAGACTGTATATATACGGAATATGACATTTAAAATGTCTTTGTTCTTATGTAACTTCTGTTGGTGTAATGTTTATTGTTTATTTCACTTTTGTATCTACTTCACTTGCTTTGGCGATGTTAACATATGTTTCCCATGCCAATAACGCGCCTTGAATTGAATTGAATATAGACAAGGAAGGAGGGAGGGTCTGAGAAGGAGCCCTGTGGTGACAAAGGGAGGGAGGGGAAGTGGAGGGAGTGGCCTGTTGGTGAGTGTGTGTGTGGTGACTGAGTAGAGGCAGGGTATAGGACGTCCTGACTACGAGAGTGAGAGAGGGTGACAGACAGGCAGCAGAGCCAAGAAGGTAAATTACATATTCTAGTTCTTCCACTCTAACAGACCTAGGTCTACTCTCCTCTGAATACCTGTCATTTTTTTCAGACTTTATTTCTTCCTTATCAATTTCTGTGTACTTCTCTTTTACACAAACTCATCCATGTTTCTTGTTTCTCTTTGCATTGAGACCTGAGGACCTGGCTGCCCGAAGTTTAACTGAGGTTTAATTTTAGGATAATTGGGCAGTCCTTTTAGATAATTTATTTCTATTGGTTTCAGAAATCCATACAAAATAGTATACAGGTGTGTGTATTTTGAGCACATTATTGTTAAAGTAAATGGCAACTTTACAAATGGTTATTCATCAGATATGTCTCCGTTGCCAGGTGTGTGCAGTATGGATCAGGTGAGGTGGCAGAGACGGACAGAGTCTTGTTTGTTCACTAATCTGATATGATCATAAACCTGTGATGAACTGAGACGAGCAGTTTATGATGACTGGTATAATGGCAACCAACATCTTCTGTACTGAGTGAATATGTGCTGGAGAAAGGGTAAAGCAAGACAAAGGGAGAAACTGCTTTAACTGGGCTTTGAATGAGGGGTGGGTAAGGGGAAAATGGGAATGAGGCTTATGGGTAAATTCTCTGTGGGTTGTCTCCTTGTCCAGGCTGTGTGTGTGTGATGCAAAAATGATTGCTACTTAATTCCTGCTACTGTATTTCACTTACTGGAGGTGGACCGAGTGTGTGTGTGTGTAGTTCCTCAGGCTTTGCCATGCAGTCATGGAAAAGGACCCTGTCTCTCAGCGAGCCATGTGCAGGCATGGAGAGGAGTGCCTGACCTCACCGCATTCTGATCTCATCTGCAGACTGATGGATTCAGTTTCCATGGAAAATGAGCCAATTCTAACCCAGGTAGCTGCGGTAATCCCTGGTTTAGCTGAGCTGCCTCTGCTCTGCATGGTGAAGTAATCTATAGTAGTCTGACACGGCTCCGTGCCTCAGTCTGCTCCGCCTCATTGTTGTTTCTGTGGCTCTGAGGGTTCAGAGGAGTTTAGATGGCCCACGCCTTGCTGTGGTCAGGCCAGTGGACAGTTGCCATTTTTGTCTGTTTACGGGGCAGAGTTTTCACAAATACAACCCAGACTGAAACAAACAGCCTCCTGAACCCTTATGGTGAGACCATGAGCACCACAGAAGGAAATAGGAGCCCAGCTCAAACACTGAGGCCACAGAGTTGATGAGGCCAGGGCGCTGGAGTGGGTCTGCCTCTGCTCTGGTTCCACTCTGTCAGGTTTGCACTGTTAGCCTGGGCCAGTCACCAGAGACCAAAGAGAGCCTGCTAATGACAGTTTGGGATTGACAGGTCGTGGGATTGGATTGTCTGCTCTTTCTCTTTTTTTTCTCTCACACACCATTTTATCTCTCTGTTTCCTTCTGTCTGTCTCTGTGACAAGTATGTTTCCTGTGGTTTAGTGGGAGCTGTGAAACCATCACTGTCTGGTTGTCTGTTTCCTGGTCGTGGCAGCTGAGGGGAGGGGGAGAAAAGAAGGGGAAAGGGGAGGAAAAGAGGGATAGCGGAGGAAAGAGGGGGAGCGGTGTTTCCAGCTCAAATGTCATCTCCCCTCAGCTTCTTTGAATGAAGAACCTTCCTGAGGGAGAGAATATTTTAAAGCAACTTTTCATTCTTCTATATTTTCTCTCTCTGATATATTCTCTGAATCAGCTGTTCAGGTTTGGGGAGATTTTTCCGACCTGCAGTCACAGACTGGTTCTGGCTCTTCATTAAGCTGATCTGAGAGCAGTGCTCCACCTCGGTAAACAGAATATAAAGCTTCTGTTTGTGTTGTCTGCTGGTGCTGGTGCTGGGTGACTGTGGCACATGACACAGAGGCTGTTGATTAGCCTTTCTGTTTGTGTGCCAGCCCCTCTGTCCTCTAATCAAGGGTTTTCCAAACTGTCCTGTCCCCCACCCCACCCCGGGTGCACATTTCATTTTTTGCACTAGCACTACAAAGCTGATTCAAATAGCCAACTCATCAAGCTTTGATTATTTGAATCTGCTGTGTAGTGCTAGGGTAAAAAGAAAAGGTGCACCCGGGGGGTGTAGCTAGGCTAATTGAGGCCACATGATTCACCTTATCCTCAACCCCATTCAGATTAAACAGCCTACCTGTTGGTTGCTTGTTGAGCCTACTCCTTTTCCTTTTGCTAATGTTTCTGCAATTTTATTCCATCTTGCATTGCATTAGTGAACTCACTCCACTTGCTACACCTTGAGTCTCCTTGCCGCTTTGATTTGAATAAATTAATAATTTGAAATGGTATATCCTTGTATGTAACAATGTAACATGGATATTTTATTTTAGATAAAGCCTTTTCAGTGTTAAAATGGGCCTATACATTTTTTTTCAGCAAAAATGAATACTCACAAAAGTATTGGAATACTAAAGTCTGTTTGGATATTCTAATAACCGTGCCCATCCCTAGTTTGTGTGGTACCAGGCTTTGCTCACTCTCACCTCCCTCTGATCACAGCCTGATTTGATGAACTATTTTCACAAGGCTGTAATTTTCACCCTTCTCAAACTGCTGACAGCTTTATCAGCCCCAGGATAACCGGCATTAAGCAAATATGTGCTGTGTTTGTGTGTCCCAGATTTTATGAGTTTAGAGGTTGGTGGATTTGAATCAAATATGCTCTAGGCCTGTCTTGTAATTCACATGTCCCTCCCTAACCACCACCTCTGTGTGCTTCGTTACATTAGGTAGACACGTATTAGTAGTGGCACGCTGCTGTAATTCTGGCACAAACATGATGACATTGTAGTTTCAGGGCATTTTAAAGATGGAATCCGCATTAGGGAAAACAGCACAAATGTCCACCCCAGCACCTTCATTGCAAAAACACGTTTTTAGAAATGTTTGCCAATTTTATAAAAAACATGTAAAACTGAAATATCACAGTTGCATAAGTATTCAGACCCTTTACTCAGTACTTTTGTTGAAGCACCTTTTGGCAGCGATTACAGCATTGAGTCTTCTTGGGTATGACGCTACAAGCTTGGCACACCTGTATTTTGGGAGTTTCTCCCATTCGTCTCCGCAGATCCCCTCATGCTCTGTCAGGTTGGATGGGGAGCGTCGCTGCACAGCTATTTTCGGGTTTCTCCAGAGATGTTAGATCAGGTGTTAGATACTCTACACAGACTGGTGCGCCATAACCAATCAGAGCTGTAGTAGGCCTATATGCAAATAGACCATTGCCATATGTATCTGTGCCATTCACTTTGAACAGGACTGTGTTTACAGCATCAGCGGTCATGTGTAGATGCACTTGTTTTGAGATCAAAGCGAGAGCTACATGTAACCACATTTGTTCATATCCTTTGCTAGTTAGTGAGTTATTAGCCCAGTTATAGGTAATTTGTAATCAGCAATAGGGGAGTGATTGCTTCCTACAAGTGCAATTCTATCTTTGAGTCAGATAAAGAGCTTTTTTTGTCTTAAATGGGCAGTGTTGTATTTTGAGACAGGCTTGAATAAGCTGTAGCCAATAGGCAGAGGGTAACATAATTTGTCTGATTCTCTGTAATGATGGTATAATGATGTGGTTTCTTGAATCAAACAAAACATTTTCAGTCACCTCCTTGAAGGACAAGTGGATAAACATATCAAGCCCTGCATGTTTTTTTTTAAAGTCTCATGGCATGTAGACCTACATTGAACACCACACGTTGGCTGCTACTGTAATGTGAATGATATAACCACTATGTCCATGTTAAAATGTTATGGGATGCATTTTTCTCCATTGTTTTTGACAGTAGGACACTGCTAGGCCTACATTATGATCAAATAGCCTACTTGACCACTGTTAAAACTCTAACTTAAAGCAGATACAGACTCCGTGTTCACAGTAAATGCGCACCGGAAGTTGCACAGAATTTTCACAATGTTAAAGTTTGTGCTCAACAGACCTGAAATTTGCTCAGTGCCGATATAGAAATTTGAGAGCACATTGGTTGGCAGTTCAATCCCTGGACGAGTCTTACCATAGACTGTAAAAATGGGACCTGATGCATCTCTGTTTGGCACTCAGCATTATGGAGATAGATCGGGGGTAAGGCCCAGCAACAACAGACTAGCGTCCTGTCCAAGGTTTGTACTTGTACATAAAGCTGCCTCACGCTACAGAAACAGGAGATAGGCTCCTGCCCTATGAGCCATTACGACTCGCACAAGCCAAGGCTCGTGCAAGGCTAATTACTATGGGTATTCAGACACGGCCACTGTTCGATGTTTGCAGTAACTTCTTTGTTGTAATATGAGAAGATTAAATTGTTTACAGTGCCTTTAGAAAGTATTCATACCCCTTGACTTATTCCACATTTTACATTTACATTACATTTACATTTAAGTCATTTAGCAGACGCTCTTATCCAGAGCGACTTACAAATTGGTGCATTCACCTTATGATATCCAGTGGAACAACCACTTTACAATAGTGCATCTAAATCTTTTAAGGGGGGGGGGTTAGAAGGATTACTTTATCCTATCCTAGGTATTCCTTAAAGAGGTGGGGTTTCAGGTGTCTCCGGAAGGTGGTGACTGACTCCGCTGTCCTGGCGTCGTGAGGGAGCTTGTTCCACCATTGGGGTGCCAGAGTAGCAAACAGTTTTGACTGGGCTGAGCGGGAACTGTGGTGTTTGAGAGCTCGCACTTTGTATTTGCACTTACAGAGCAGAGCCATCATTGTAGAATTTCTCCATCGGGGCCGACATGGCATCTTGTAGTCTGGTTCTAGATATACCAATAGGGTATTGAAGCTGACATCCTCTACCATTGACAATGGCTGCATATCAACTGCAATCATTTCTGTAATCAGCGCTGTGATTTCCTCACTCTGTCCCTTATCTCACTGCTGCCAGCAACAGGTTGGGTCGTCCCGTTCAGCACAGTAAACGTAAATCCGGGAGACTGAAATTAGTATGATATTTCACGTTTAGTATGGTTACCTAAGACAGATGGTTACTTAAAGCAAAAACATATAATGCGAGACGCGAATGTCTAGCAACTAAAAGGTGGTGAGTTTGAATCTCGTCACAGACAACTTTAGCATTTTCGCTAATTAGCAACCGCTACTTTGCAACTACTTAGCATGTTAGCTAACCCTTCCCCTAACCTTAACCCTTTAACCTAACTCTTAAACTTAACCCTAACCTTAACCCCTAGCCTAGCTAATTTTAGCCAGCTAGCTAACATCAGCCACTTAGCTAGAATTCGTAAAATCTCATAAGTTTTGCAAATTCGTAACATATATTACGTTTTGTAAATTCATAACAAATTGTAATTCGCAACATACAGTATCATACGAAATGGGTGATCGACAGCACAAATTAATACATATCACACTGAATAATACAAAATGCTCTGAGACCAGGTTGTTCAGCATTACACCTGTACTGCTACAGCAGCTCAATTCCACCTTGCAAAGTTTGCTTTTCATCACCTTCTCATTTAACTTCTCAAAGTATTGCCATACAGGACTTCACTGCTGTGTCTCACTATGCCATTTTTCCAACTGTTAACGAAGATGACATGCGTGGCAAGTAATTTGAATGATTCATATCGCCTCCTATTAACATTACAGCATTGTTGCATTAGGTATTTGTAAAAAAAAAATAAAAAAAATAAATGATGATCAGGGCCTGTTAGTGGTAGTTTTGTGATAACTGCACTGGGTATAATTTGGTTAGGGATTTTTTCTAAACGTTAACGATCACAATGTCGTTTAAACCTTTTATACCCCTAGTACAGGGATCCTTCTTTTCACTCTAATTTAGTTTAGTATTGTGGAGTAACTAAAATGTTGTTGATCTAGTCTCAGTTTTCTCCTATCACAGCCATTAAACTCTTAACTGTTTTAAAGTCACTATTGGCCTCGTGGTGAAATCCCTGAGCGGTTTCCTTCCTCCCCGGCAACTGAGTTAGGAAGGACACCTGTATCTTTGTTGTGACTGGGTGTATTGATACACAATTCAAAGTGTAATTAATAACTTCACCATGCTCAAAGGGGTATTCAATGTCTGCTTCTTTTTTTGTTTTACCCATCTACCAATAGGTGCCCTTCTTTACGAGGCATTAGAAACCCTCTCTGGTTTTTGTGGTTGAATCTGTTTGAAATTCACTGCTCGACTGAGGGACCTTACAGATAATTGTATGTATGGGGTACAGAGGTGAGGTAGTCATATATTCTCATGATATGTTTTTAAAGACCAGTGAACGAGACACAGCTCTGGTTTTACTATTCCTGAATTTATTATGCCAAATACCTTTATGGTTAAAAATAAATTACTTACTATGAAGTTATTTATACATTTCTAAATAAGCGTGTATAGAAACTCCATAAAACCACACGTTTCTTTTCCACACAATATCACAGATGCACTATAGTGGAAAGATTTGTGGGGCACTGGAGCATTCTGGACAAGGGAGATTGTGTGCTTATGCAGGAGGAAAAGTGTGTGTTTTGGCCTTGGTGTCTGTACAGCTGATCTTCCTGTGGAGTAGCTCAAAGCAAGGCACCAGTGGCAGCCTCTACATGTCTCCCTCTTCTTCTCTATCCCTTTGTCTCCATCTCCCTGCATCTCCCATTTCCTCTCCATATGCCAAAACGTTGCACTCTCTATTCTATCGTGTCTTTCCTCTATTATTGTAGATTATGAGACCCAGTGTGTTTCACTGGCTGTGCAGAGTGTACTTCTCTACCTGTACTGAGGACCAGACACACTTTAATCATTACCCAACAGAAGGCTATGTCCTGGGCTGTTACAGCTGGGTCACTAACTCCCTTGGTGTAACATTTAGATTCAAAACATTATGGGTTGGTTGATTTACCTGGCTGGCTCTTAGGGCGTGTTATGGTGTACTGTGTCTCTCCCGGGGTGAGCAGGGACAGGGTGGAGGCATGGCAGCCGCCATCTTATCTCAGCTGGTAGGCAGGGCCTGGGCCTCATCATGGCCTCTCTCTTTGAGGAGCGCTTGACACGGACATCACACACACTGTTCTGATTGCCCCATACAGACCGAAGACTTTTGTGTACCTGATGGTTCGACTTATTTGCTGATCAGACCACTGAGAGGGATGGGATGGTTGGGGTTCAGCTCAGTGTTGTAACTGGGCAGGGGCTGACTGAATAACTGTACCCAATCTATGTCATACTGCATGGAACAGCATGTGAGAAGAACTGAATGCCCTTGTCTTGACTCTTTCTGCATTGAAGCAATTATGTATTGAAAATCACTGATTTACTGTATTGTTTCTGCAGGACACCGAGAAGGAGAGCATTGGCGAGCGAGAGAGAATCAAGTCTCAGATCCGGGAGCTACGAAGCCACCAGACGCAGCAGGGCAGAGAGCTGCACAGGACAGGTGAGCAACGGCACTGTTCAAAGAGCTGAGCTTAGAAGTTCAAAGACCATATGAGTGGTTGACTGTTCCTTTCCCTTAGCCAGTCCATAGGTCCCACACACACTCATGACAGACACATACAGTTAATTTTCTTCCTGCTCTGTTCTATATATGGCATGCTTATATGATCATGTTTGCCTTAAGGGTCAAGTTTGGATAGGCACTTATACTTAAACACAACATTGATTCAAATATTGCTTGTACCTCCACACTTATGCACCTAGATGTAATTTCCTCTGGCATGCTAGTGAAAATAGCCAGCCAATAGAGCCATTCTGCTGTAGAGGGCGGCAGTGGAGCTGAGACTGTCTCATTGGTTTACACTGTTTTTAGCTGCTCCATCTTTATTTTCAGGTTAGAGGCACCACAGTCATGGGACTCTGGCTTTGGGTGTGTAGTGATTTTCATTAACCGCTGTTAGAAAACCTCAATTTAAAACACAGTGAATGCTTTACTATAGGTGTACTATCTTTAGCCAAGACCTTACGACTTGTAAACACACTCCCACACACAGAAAAACCAAATGCAAAAGTGAATGAGAGAAGACCGGTGAAGGGCTTTGAGAGAGCATGTAGTACAATAGACAATGTGTTTATAGCCAGACTGATTTGAATGCCTCTAAAGTGAGCAAGTGTTTGTTGAACCAATATACTTCGTCTCTACTGCGTTATTTTTACTCTAAGGCTAAAGCTAAGTATTTTTCTGATCAAGAAACCCACCCCAATGTTGACCTGAACCTGGCCAGTTCCTGACTGTAATTACCTTATGTGGCCTGGTTTACCCTTAGCCCACAACACCCCGCTCATCAGCCAGTGTCTGGTAGTAGTGGGGTTATGAGACGCAACAGGAACATCACCCGTTCAAAGGGGAACCCACACCCAGTAGTAATACATCTGTATTTTAAGCACATACCAGAACAGGACCATTTCTTGACATGGCCCTCACCATGCAATTTGGTCAAGGGTGAAGGCAGGGCCAGTGGCAGGCAGGAGCAGACCTCCACAGAGCAGAGGGATTGTGGGTAGGAGCTGTTTGAAATGGACGCCGATACAGACACAGGAAGTTAGTGGCTGGGAACGGATAGGGTGGGGTGGGCTGGGGGGTGGGGGCGGTGCTCATTTTTAACAGAGAGAAGGAGAACGGTATTTAGAGAGAGGACTAAACTTGGAAGATTATGGGGGTACTGTGGCCCACTGGCTGCCACACACACACACACACACTACCTCTCTCTCTCTCTCTCTTCTCACACACACACACTTAAATATACAGCACAGTCTTGCACACATGTATACACTCACACTCCATATTTTGGTGAAAAGCAATCTTGTGCTCCATTCAGAATTGAATTGAATGCTGCATAAATTAAAATTTTTGAATTTGAATTTAAGTAGTAAACAGGATACAGAATTATTATAATTTTAATTAAATAAAATAGAATTCAATTAAATTCAAATGCCTCTTCTATTCTGTTTGGTGTAGTCTATACAAATATACATATTGTACCTAAAACATGTCATTATATACATGCATATAAAATATTAATTAACAATAGATTTTCAGGACTAACTTAAAATGAACAATCAAGGAAAACAACCTGTATGTGAAAATTCTAAGTTATTATATTTCATGAATCACTGAATTCAATTCTATATCCTGTGGGGTGTGGCCAATTTAATTCGAATTTGGTGAATGGGAGTCAATTCTGAATTGAGCACAACCCTGGTGACAAGGCTGTAATTTAGGAAATGACCCGTTTGCGAGTGGCGCAGCGGTCTAAGGCACTGCATCTCAGTGCCAGAGGCGTCACTACAGACCCTGGTTTGATCCCGGGCTCTATCACAACCGGCCGTGATCGGGAGTTCCATAGGGCGGCGCACAATTGGCCCAGCGTTGTCTGGCTTAGGGGAGTGTTTGGCCGGGGTGGGCCATCATTGTAAAATAAGAATGTGTTCTTAACTGACTTGCATAGTTAAATACATTTTAAAAATGTGCTCCGTCCCTCAGATAGTCCCAGGGGAGCCAGACTTCTCAACTTTGAACTCGACAATGAAAAGACCCCTTTTGTTGTTGCGGTTTTTTGTTTTTGTGTTTGTTAAGAAGGGGGAGGGGAGGGAAGTCAGCATTATGCACTATTGTGGTTATTTAAAACCATCCTCTCATTATCCAAGAGCAGTAGGGGGTTTCCCCAGAAATCCTCACAACAGCACACAATGGACTGGACACGATGTACAAACGGCAACAACTTCAATCACTAGTTTGCAACTCTTTGGTTGCTCCTCCCTTCAACTATAGTTCTCTTTTAATTGGACTTGACTGAGGCCTTCGTTTGATGTCATGTGGTCTACTTATAGGGCCTCGTGTGAGAAAGGGGGCCATTTTAGTTTGTTGTGATGTTTGAAGTGAATGCGTATCATAAGCATGTTTCTTATTGAAACCCCATTATATAACCACTCCCTTCAAGTAATCAGCTAAACCTTCTCCTGACCCCAGCTTTGGGAGGCCTTCAGAGAGTGTTGAAAAAGCTGCTGTGGGCTGTGGCTGAGGCTGTGGCCGTCTTAGACCAGAATGGGGCTCTCCTTCACAGATTTGGTTTGAAAATGACAGACCTGGACGCACTGTTTGGATAGGGCATACAAAGGGTACACAGAGATGTTATCATACAATGATGTGTCTCTTGTATGGACACTGTGATTTTCCACTCTGTGACCTATCTTTATGCAGCTTATCTGTGGTTCCTGTACAGCCCCCAGTGTTAAAGATGCTGAGCAATGAGCATCACGGGGTGAGCTAGAGACTGGCTCTAGGAGGGGGAGGATGTGGGCACTGCAGTGTTTGGAGTGTGGTTTCCTGATGAGAGGAGGAGGAATGAAGGAGGTTGGATTCAGACGGGGGGGGGGGTACTTGTCCTATTCTCCATTTCACCCCCACTTCCAGTTCCCCTTACACTTCCTGCTGGTTGTAACCACCTAGTGTTCTAATCTCTTTTACACACACAGACATCTGGTCCAGGAATTGAGTAAAGCGTGGAGGAAATGCCTACATCCCCTTGTGTCTCCTCAGCGACGCTCACGTCTCTCACACTGGGCTCTTGGTGGTTTGGCCTCTGCGGAAACCTTTAATTTTCATCAGCAGTTCCCAAGTTGTCCAGCAACTGCTCACGTGATCCTACATTCCATCTTGTTTATGTTAGGTCAGAGAAACTGAAAAAATGCAAGAACAGAATTGTACATAACAAAGTTGTATTTTCATGGTATGTGTTCCTCGGCACTATACTAGATCTACTCATAGGTATGTCCCACTCACTGTATTGTGGTCTTTGTGTTCTGTAGGCTCCAACTCAGGCATGGTTCTGGTTCTGGACCCCCTGGTGAGGGATGAGGTCCCAGGCCCTCTGCTGACCCGCCCACAGACCCGGGACCCTGTGACATCATCAGAGCCAGACGTGGTCCTATCCCACCGCCAGCGTTCTGACTCGACATCCTCAGAACGCAGCCAGGCCTCCAGGCCCCGTCTGGACTCTGGAGCCTCAGAGAAGAGTCTGGGTCTGGGCTCAGCCTTCCGGACCAGGGTGGACTCTGGAGCATCAGAAAAGAGCCTGGGCTCAGCCTTCAGGACCAGGGTGGACTCTGGAGCATCAGAAAAGAGTCTGGGCTCAGCCTTCAGGACCAGGGTGGACTCTGGAGCATCAGAAAAGAGCCTGGGCTCAGCCTTCAGGACCAGGGTGGACTCTGGAGCATCAGAAAAGAGCCTGGGCTCAGCCTTCAGGACCAGGGTGGACTCTGGAGCATCAGAAAAGAGTCTGGGCTCAGCCTTCAGGACCAGGGTGGACTCTGGAGCATCAGAAAAGAGCCTGGGCTCAGCCTTCAGGACCAGGGTGGACTCTGGAGCATCAGAAAAGAGCCTGGGCTCAGCCTTCAGGACCAGGGTGGACTCTGGAGCATCAGAAAAGAGCCTGGGCTCAGCCTTCAGGACCAGGGTGGACTCAGGAGCATCAGACAGAAGCCAGTGTTCCGCCCACAGAGGCAGACTGAACTCTGGGTCCTCAGAGTCCCACTTCAGACAGAAACTGGACTCTGGCACGTCAGACTCCAGTATGGGACCGCCAGCCCCCCTGGGCTCTGAGACGTCCGACGGCACAGGGCTCCTGTCACGGAAACTTCTGGACTCAGGGACGTCTGACCTGAGCGTGGGCGTGTTGTCTGTGGGCCGGAGCCGAGTAGAGCAGCCAGAGGTGACCATGAGTAGCTCCTCCTCCAGCACAGACTCCGAGGCTGAAAGCACCAACCACCATCCAGACCAGCCCCGTCAGGACAGCACCACTACCAATCATTATCAGCCTGATGGGGCCGTCCTATTCAGGAAAGCCCCAGACTCCCACAGTGTCCTGCTCAATGGCAGTGCCAAGGAAAGAGGAGACATCCAGGAACAGAAGGTACAGTCTTGTTGAATCTAGCTGGGAAATGCTTGCTGACATGATCTGCTCTGTCTCTAGGTAGAACAGTAGAATATATAGGTTATCACACCACTAGAGGGGGATGTTGAGCTATGATGGCGTGTCCCTCCCTCCCTCTCTCCCTTGCTCTCTCCCTCCCTCTCTCCCTCCCTCTCTCCTTTCCTCTCTTTTGAAGCACCAGTTCTCAGCAGCATCTTTGTAACGTCGACAGCTATAAACATATAAAATGTCTCTGTACGTGTTTAAAAGCTCTGTTTGAGTATGGTTACTTGGCTACACAAATAAACTCAGCACCTCAGAGCCGGCCCAAATCCTTTCTTGTGCTCAGCTGGTTCTGGTTCCCCTCAGATGTCAGTTTTCCTCACCTGCTGTCAGAGGAAGAGCCGCTGAGGCTGGCCAGCAACAGCCAAACACACAGGCAGGAGATGGCTGCTGAAGCATTCTGAGTCTCTATTGTTTGCTCAATGGCCTCATCAGAGACTTGGGTCACCATGACGCCACGTTGTTGCCCTTATGGGGAGTGTTTACCCAACGCAGGCTCCAGGCTCTTTTATAGAACTCTGCAATATGGTATGCTTATCTTCCATGTGTTTACATTGCGCTGTGGAGGCTCAGGCACATCTTGGCCCCATGGCCCCTCAGCCAAAAAAAGAACAGCCCCAAACGTGCCTCCCTTGCGCCAAACTGTTACATAATATTGACATGGATGTCACCATGACCAGCCTGATCTTCCCTCCCATCCCATGGATATGCACTATTGCCCTGTGTTGCTTATTGCTATGTTCTAATTGAATATTCTCTTTGCTCTCTCTCGCCCCCCTACCCCCCTTTCAGGTCAGATATACTTTACTCACTCCTCTCAGAAAATCAAATGATGCAGGTGAGCATGTTTGCAGATACACACCTTATCTATGTGTGTATGTACACTACCGTTCAAAAGTTTGGGGTAACTTAGAAACGTCCTTGGTTTTGATAGAAAAGCACACAAAAAAAATCCATTAAAATGACATCAAACTGATCAGAAATACAGTGTAGACATCGTTAATGTTGTAAATGACTATTGTAGCTAGAATCTGGCATCTGTTTCTCAAACTAGACACTCTAATGTACTAGTCCCCTTGCTCAGTTGTGGACCGGGGCCTCCCACTCCTCTTTCTATTCTGGTTAGAGCCTGTTTCCGCTGTTCTGTGAAGGGAGTAGTACACAGCGTTGTACCAGATCTTCAGTTTCTTGGCAATTTCTCGCATGGAATAGCCTTAATTTCTCAGAACAAGAATAGACTGACGAGTTTCAGAAGAATGTTCTTTGTTTCTGGCCATTTTGAGCCTGTAATCGAACCTACAAATGCTGATGCTCCAGATACTCAACTAGTCTAAAGATGGCCAGTTTTATAGCTTCTTTAATCAGACCCACAGTTTTCAGTTGTGCTAACATAATTGCAAAATGGTTTTCTAATGATCAGCCTTTTAAAATGATAAACTTGGATTAGCTAACACAATGTGCCATTGGACACAGGATTGATGGTTGCTAGTAATGGGCCTCCGTACGCCTATGTAGGTATTCCATAAAAAATATGCCGTATTCAGCTACAATAGTCATTTACAACATTAATGTCTACACTGTATTTCTGATCAATTTGATGTTATTTTAATGGACAAAAATGTGCTTTTCTTTAAAAAACAAGGACATTTCTAAGTGACCCCAAACTTTTGAATGGTAGTGTATATGTAATCCCCTGACATTAAGTGGGAGCCAGGGTGGATTTGTGGCTCATTACTGGTGCTGTACTGTGAAACTCCACCAGCAGTGTTGATAACAGACATCTCACCAGAGGATCAATGAACTGAGCCCCTTAGCACTGCTGAGTTATAGCTGTTCCTCTAATATCATCAAGACGACTTGCTACCTAACTCCTATCAGTTTAATGGCTTTCATCCAGAGGAGCTTTGTAGGGCCAGTCATACAGGGGAAGGGGTAAGGGCGTACCGCTAGAGGACTGGATGGCAAGATATAAGAAGGCCCTTCTTTATATTCTCCTCTCTGTGGCCCCAGGCTCCTAAAAGCTTGTTATTCTCAAAAACACTAAATCGAGATTATTAAGAGGGAGGGAAATGCTTTTCTAAATGAGTGTGGAGCCTTTCCCTATATGTGGGGAAATCAGACCATCGCTCTGCTGTACAGAAAAGAGCATGAATCCAGAAACACGCAACCTAGAAATGGAGCAAATCTGTCAGCTAATGGCCTAAGCTGACGCACTGAAGATGAGGGAGGGCGAGGGGGATTGAAGAAAAGGAGGGGGGCTGGAAAAAGGGAGAGGGGGAGAGCGAGAGAAGGGAAATCAAGTCAAGGGATTTGCAGAGTGCTTTAGCATGAGACAGTAAGAGTGCTGCTTTGAGTTTGAGGACTTTTAGGCAAATTGCCCTGCTGAAGACTTTGAAATGTTTCCAGTCTTTGTGTGTCAGCTGTACTAGGGGGGCTGGGTAATTAACAACTCAGTTTGTATTACTTGACTGTGTCTGTGTTCCTCTGTTCTCTGCTACTGTGTGTAAATAATTTCCACTCATGCTTTCTGTCTGTTTTGCAGTTCCTGAGAAGAAAGAGCCGGTTGTCTTGGCCCCGTTCGACCGTGCTAACTCTGTGCGGGACCGTATGCGTAAGTTCACGGAGCCCAGTCCCAGTGTCCCGGTCCTGAAGAGAGGCTCTCAGTGTCTGAGGAACGCGACAGCCCCCAGTGCCCGAGTCCTAGGCAGAGCCACCCAGCTGAGTGAGGGGCCAGCGGCAGTGCCAGCCGCAGGGCCAGCCAAGCAGACAGCAGGGACCACAGTAGTATCCATCACCACCCCTACAGACAGGCCCGGGAGACCCCACGTAGGCTCTACATCCTACTCTTCATCTGCCTCCTCTTCAAAGAACCATGTCCAATGCCAGGGCACAGTTCACCCAGGGGGCGTGGCCACCAAGCCTCTGCAAAGCGCTGCTCAATCCTTGAACGCTGTAGGCGGGGCAAAGCAGACGGCTGAAAAGCTGCGGCACGCCTTGGGCGGCTCAAAGGAAGACAAGACCCCAGGGAGAGCATCTGCACAGCGGGACAGCAAGGGAGCAGCAGACCCCGACATGAAGACCTTCCTAACTATCGAGATCAAAGATGGGCGCACCACCACCACCTCCTCTTCATCCTCTAGAGGCAACCTGGCCCCACGCATCACCACCAACCCCATAGGACAGAGAGCAGGTAGGAGCACTACCTAACACTCCTCCCTCCCAAACATCACTCACTACCGTCTGGGCACATTAGAGACATGATGTGCTGGGTGGTTTACTGTGGCCTTTCTTTGAGCTGTGTACCTGGTGATGGATATGCTAGATAAGACTTCTGCTTCCAGATTCTTTATCTTTACAGACCACAGATTTTGATGGATATGGATATGTGTTAAATCCCAAAACAGAAGTTGATATTTGAAATGATATAAACCCCCTTGAATTCCCTCCTGAATCTTAGAATAGATGAACAAACATTGCAAGTGGAACATACAGGGACATTTTCCATCCCTCCAGCCCAGTGTACTACAGCAGATCAGATGCACTGTGCCTGTGTGTGGACTGGAGGCAGACAGTGTAGATATGTACCCTGCTCTGTCCCAGCTCCACCTCTGCATGCTAATATCAGCCTTCAGATCCCACTGGAATCCCTGTTGCTATGGGAGACCAGAGACGCCACAGGGGCAGTCAGCAGCAGGGCTGAACCCCAGGCTGAGGACAGGCCAGGGTCAGGGAGCGTGTGTGGGAGCAGGGGTCTACTGTGGATATGGAGGAGCATTGTGTCTGATGGACAGGCACACTGTGTGGAGGGGGGTGGGAGAGTGGTACGGGAATGGGACACACAACAATGGGCAGTTATAGAGTGTAGCTAGCTACCGTATGTTCTGACATTTCAATATGCTGTGGTCTCTCTGTGGCATCCTGCAGAGTTGGCGATGTCCACAACAGACTATGGTCTGTGTACCACTGTAAATGCCATTCAAACACTCACACTCTACCGTTGTATCCAGGAAACCGTTGTCAACGTAAAAGTACAAAAACAGGCATTAAAACTTTTTCCAGGACACCTACTTGATTGTGTCTGTCAATACAGTATTTTTTTTCTGTATGTGTATGTTAGTGTCTTGGTGCATCTCAGAAGCAGCCTGCTGTGAAGATCTGTCCAAAAAGCCAGTCTTGTTCTCAAACACTTTCCAGCCACCAGGACCTTCAACCCAAACAGTTTACTTAAGACCCTGCCTGTACAGGACTACTACAGCCTCTGATTACCCCTCCCCTCCTCCCAGACCCTCCGACAGCTCCACTGGGCTTCTTCAACATTTACATTTAAGTCATTTAGCAGACGCTCTTATCCAGAGCGACTTACAAAATGGTGCATTCACCTTATGATATCCAGTGGAACAACCACTTTACAATAGTGCATCTAAATCTTTTAAGGGGGGGGGTTAGAAGGATTACTTTATCCTATCCTAGGTATTCCTTAAAGAGGTGGGGTTTCAGGTGTCTCCGGAAGGTGGTGATTGACTCCGCTGTCCTGGTGTCGTGAGGGAGCTTGTTCCACCATTGGGGTGCCAGAGCAGCGAACAGTTTTGACTGGGCTGAGCGGGAACTGTGCTTCCTCAGAGGTAGGGGGGCCAGCAGGCCAGTGGTGGATGAACGCAGTGCCCTTGTTTGGGTGTAGGGCCTGATCAGAGCCTGAAGGTATGGAGGTGCCGTTCCCTTCACAGCTCCGTAGGCAATCACCATGGTCTTGTAGCGGATGCGAGCTTCAACTGGAAGCCAGTGGAGAGAGCGGAGGAGCGGGGTGACGTGAGAGAACTTGGGAAGGTTGAACACCAGACGGGCTGCGGCGTTCTGGATGAGTTGTAGGGGTTTAATGGCACAGGCAGGGAGCCCAGCCAACAGCGAGTTGCAGTAATCCAGACGGGAGATGACAAGTGCCTGGATTAGGACCTGCGCCGCTTCCTGTGTGAGGCAGGGTCGTACTCTGCGAATGTTGTAGAGCATGAACCTACAGGATCGGGTCACCGCCTTGATGTTAGTGGAGAACGACAGGGTGTTGTCCAGGATCACGCCAAGGTTCTTAGCACTCTGGGAGGAGGACACAAGGGAGTTGTCAACCGTGATGGCGAGATCATGAAACGGGCAGTCCTTCCCCGGGAGGAAGAGCAGCTCCGTCTTGCCGAGGTTCAGCTTGAGCTGGTGATCCGTCATCCACACTGATATGTCTGACAGACATGCAGAGATGCGATTCGCCGCCTGGTTATCAGAAGGGGGAAAGGAGAAGATTAATTGTGTGTCGTCTGCATAGCAATGATAGGAGAGACCATGTGAGGATATGACAGAGCCAAGTGACTTGGTGTATAGCGAGAATAGGAGAGGGCCTAGAACAGAGCCCTGGGGGACACCAGTGGTGACAGCGCATGGTGCGGAGACAGATTCTCGCCACGCCACCTGGTAGGAGCGACCTGTCAGGTAGGACGCAATCCAAGCGTGGGCCGCGCCGGAGATGCCCAACTCGGAGAGGGTGGAGAGGAGGATCTGATGGTTCACAGTATCAAAGGCAGCAGATAGGTCTAGAAGGATGAGAGCAGAGGAGAGAGAGTTAGCTTTAGCAGTGCGGAGAGCCTCCGTGACACAGAGAAGAGCAGTCTCAGTTGAATGCCCAGTCTTGAAACCTGACTGATTAGGATCAAGAAGGTCATTCTGAGAGAGATAGCATGAGAGCTGGCCAAGGACGGCACGTTCAAGAGTTTTGGAGAGAAAAGAAAGAAGGGATACTGGTCTGTAGTTGTTGACATCGGAGGGATCGAGTGTAGGTTTTTTCAGAAGGGGTGCAACTCTCGCTCTCTTGAAGACGGAAGGGACGTAGCCAGCGGTCAAGGATGAGTTGATGAGTGAGGTGAGGAAGGGGAGAAGGTCTCCGGAAATGGTCTGGAGAAGAGAGGAGGGGATAGGGTCAAGTGGGCAGGTTGTTGGGCGGCCGGCCGTCATAAGACGCGAGATTTTATCTTGAGAGAGAGGGGAGAAAGAGGTCAAAGCACAGGGTAGGGCAGTGTGAGCAGGACCAGCGGTGTCGTTTGACTTAGCAAACGAGGATCGGATATCGTCAACCTTCTTTTCAAAATGGTTGACGAAGTCATCCGCAGAGAGGGAGGAGGAGGGGGGGGGGGAGGGGGAGGAGGATTCAGGAGGGAGGAGAAGGTAGCAAAGAGCTTCCTAGGGTTAGAGGCAGATGCTTGGAATTTAGAGTGGTAGAAAGTGGCTTTAGCAGCAGAGACAGAAGAGGAGAATGTAGAGAGGAGTGAGTGAAAGGATGCCAGGTCCGCAGGGAGGCGAGTTTTCCTCCATTTCCGCTCGGCTGCCCGGAGCCTTGTTCTGTGAGCTCGTAGTGAGTCGTCGAGCCACGGAGCAGGAGGGGAGGACCGAGCCGGCCTGGAGGATAGGGGACAGAGAAAATCAAAGGATGCAGAAAGGGAGGAGAGGAGGGTTGAGGAGGCAGAATCAGGAGATAGGTTGGAGAAGGTTTGAGCAGAGGGAAGAGATGATAGGATGGAAGAGGAGAGAGTAGCGGGAGAGAGAGAGCTTAGGTTGGGACGGCGCGATACCATCCGAGTAGGGGCAGAGTGAGAAGTGTTGGATGAGAGCAAGAGGGAAAAGGATACAAGGTAGTGGTCGGAGATTTGGAGGGGAGTTGCAATGAGATTAGTGGAAGAACAGCATCTAGTAAAGATGAGGTCAAGCGTATTGCCTGCCTTGTGAGTAGGGGGGGAAGGTGAGAGGGTGAGGTCAAAAGAGGAGAGGAGTGGAAAGAAGGAGGCAGAGAGGAATGAGTCAAAGGTAGACGTGGGGAGGTTAAAGTCACCCAGAACTGTGAGAGGTGAGCCATCCTGAGGAAAGGAACTTATCAAGGCGTCAAGCTCATTGATGAACTCTCCAAGGGAACCTGGAGGGCGATAAATGATAAGGATGTTAAGCTTGAAAGGGCTGGTAACTGTGACAGCATGGAATTCAAATGAGGAGATAGACAGATGGGTCAGGGGAGAAAGAGAGAATGTCCACTTGGGAGAGATGAGGATTCCAGTGCCACCACCCCGCTGGCTCGATGCTCTAGGGGTATGCGAGAACACGTGGGCAGACAAAGAGAGAGCAGTAGGAGTAGCAGTGTTATCTGTGGTAATCCATGTTTCCGTCAGCGCCAGGAAGTCTAGGGACTGGAGGGTAGCATAGGCTGAGATGAACTCAGCCTTGTTGGCTGCAGATCGGCAGTTCCAGAGGCTGCCGGAGACCTGGAACTCCACGTGGGTCGTGCGCGCTGGGACCACCAGGTTAGAGTGGCAGCGGCCACGCGGTGTGAAGCGTTTGTATGGCCTGTGCAGAGAGGAGAGAACAGGGATAGACAGACACATAGTTGACAAGCTACAGAAGTGTTGTTTCTTGTATTATTGTCTCTTGTGTCTTTAGAGAACTGTTTCACTTTGATATCCTTTTTCTTCTGTCCTGATTTTCTCTTTCTTTTCTTCTGTTAACTAGATATTCTTTGTTGTTCTTCGTTAGCTAGCTAGCTTCTTCCAAAAGAGTCCCTAGCAACTGCTTAGCAACTGGTAAACAATTCAGCTTGCTAAGATAACTACAATTTTATGAAAAATAGTTATTTTTCAAAAGCCTATCTTCTTTGTTTGTTGCTTGTTTTTTCTCCTATTCAGTCCTGCAGCCTTCCTCCGCCTCCCTCCGATGCACCCCACTCCAAAAACCATTCTTCAAGAGGCCGGCATTGTTGCTTTTAAGCCTAATTTGCTCTAATGGCTTTGGGGTCCTTTTTTGGAAGCTCCCTGACTGACTGAAGATAGGCTAGGATAATGACTAGTTCTCCCAGCAGCTCTGAACAACAGTCCTGGCTGAGTATGTAGTACAGAACACTGGAACGGATCAAACAGGCACTTCTGTTTTATAGCTGCGCTTAAACTGACAGATGCTGTCTTATGATGGCCTCCAGCTTACTGTGTGGGTGGGGTGTTAGTGCACTGGTCACATGAAGATGTGTGTATCCATACAGAGAGGGATAGAACATGAGTGTTTATATTAGCGGCGGCTTTGTCCATAGTGTGACTCACTGGTTAGATATGAGACCTCCCATCACCATGGCAGCTCATGTCAGTGAGTGATGGCCCCCTCAACACACTCAGGGACATGGGAACATCATCATGTCCAATATACCAAATGAAAGGCTTAGGGGCCTTAAGTCTGTTGTAAATATTTTTGGATACATACTGGCGGTGTGCTGTGACATTGTTTTTAAATGACAGTATTTTTCTAGAGCTTTTGACATTTCAGCTCCATGTAAGTCTCTTCCTGTATGTCTCGATCTCTCTCCCTGGCAGAGTTGACCCTGGGCCTAAGAGCGACCCCCTTCAAGATGTCCTCCTCCATCCTTACCTCCGGATCCTCTTTCAAGGTAACTGTAACACTCCACTCCTCCTGACCTGGCAGATAGACCGGTGTGATGACCATAACCTGTCAAACAGGAGTTCTGCATCTCATGCCTATAGCAGTTGTCAGTCATGGTTTACCACTTGCCTTGACGTTTCAATTGCAGCTTAATTTTATTGAATTGAACACCAACCCAAAGGCCCCTAAAAGCAAGTGCCTCAGATGCGGATAGAGAGATTTTATAAAAGTGTACACTCCCTTTCACTCAATCACCACAGAGCTTTTTGTAAGGAGGGGAGAGTAGGCACCTTGAGGACACAGACTCTCACCCTCGCTGAGAGGTCAGGGAGAGAGGCTCCCAAGGGTGCAGCAGTCTAAGGCACTGCATCTCAGTGCTAGAGGTGTCACTACAGACCCTGGTTCGATTCCAGGCTGTATCACAACCTGCCGTGATTGGGAGTCCCATAGGGTGTCGTCTGGGTTTGGCCGGGGTAGGCCGTCATTGTAAATAAGAATTTGTTCTTAACTGACTTGCCTGGTTAAATAAAAAAATAAACGAGGGGTCACATCTGTCCTTGTATGATGAGAGTAAGGGAGAGGGAGGGATGTGCACTGGGCACTCTTCATTCTCTTTCTGTCTCATCCCTCCTGAGATTCATCTCTAGCCACTCAACTAGACAAGGACACAGAATCTTCATCTTTTCTCATACCGTAAAAAAATCCTGAGCCCCTCTACCATCGACCAGGGTTCAGGCACTGGGATTGGTGGAGAGTCATCAGGTTCGTTGATGATTGGTGCTGATGTCTCCAGTCAGATGTGTTAGGGTTAGTTGAGGTGGTGAGCAGAGGGAAGAGACCACCCAGACCCTGCAGTGCCCTGACCTCTCAGTGAGGGTGAGACTGTGTCCTCAGTCTGCCTACTTTCCCTTCCTTCCATGAAGGAAAAAGCTCTGTGGCGATTGAATGAAAGGCAGTGAATGGAGGGTAAGGGAGAAGTATAGTCAAGTTTACTCACTCATTAATCGTCCTGTATTCCACCCCCCATAAAGGGCGGGGCAGTAATCTGATTAGGGGATCAGGGCACTGACTGGTTGATCAAAGCCGTGCTGGGAAGACGCTGGCTGGGCTTGGGGGGGGGTTAAAGGTTTTGCACAGAGACTCTCCATCAGTTAGCCCTGTAGTCACACACATCCAGACAGATACAGACACAGAGTGGTGGCTCTTACACACAGACAGACTGAGCCAGTCGGACTGAGCCAGTCTGACCGAGGAAGAGGCAAGACGGCATACATTCATTCTGCAGAAGATGAGGTGTATACTTGACTGAGCTAAGCGTCATCAGGAATCAGGACAAGTAGTTAACTACGGTGGAGAGTGAATAGAGTTTAATATGTCTGTGATGTATTACGATTTCATTTAAACTTTTCCAAATATCAGTGGTGAGTTTTGGTGCCTCGTGATTGTCATGGATAGAACCACTGCATACCGGTACGTCACTTTTGATTGTTTCCAGGTATTAAAACCATGTACTGTGGTTTAGAATGTGTACTGCTGTAATCCACACTGTTTGTGAATAACATCACAAGGCCGATGTTCATTTTTGTGTAGACACACTGAGGACTCTTTTCTGTCAGCCCAAGTCACCAGCATGGTGTATCAGTTACCGTTACTTAAGCCCTAAATTGTTATTATGCTACTAATGAGATTGTAATACAGCGCTGTCAGGGGTCGGGGTTAAGCCTTTGAACTTGACACATGCAGCAAAGTGTAACATGTTGTACGTTCTGCTTGCATTGGCATGTTGCATAAGCATATTAGCGAACACTGGTACTGACTTTCGCATGAGGTTTCATGTCTTCCATGATTACTGTGAGGATGGGAGAGCCACCGGTGGGCCTCCACTCTTTCCCTGGGTTCTGAAAGTGAGCAGGGTCCCTGAGTTATCCTTACAGCCCTCTCGGAGCTGCCGTCAGGCTTATTCTGGTTATTAGGCAATCGTGGAAATTGCTCTGCTAATGCGATTGTGGGAGATGCTGGCAGTCGCTGTTTTCACTCTGGGTTAGCATCAAGCAGGGGAGAGTTGGGCTGCTGCACTGTAACTCTGCCCAGACCCAACCACCTGTCCACAGTCTCTCAGGTCCATGGAAGTTCAAGGGTGCGTTACAACAACGTTACCAGGACGATGGATTGGCTTCCAGTGCCACCATCAATAGGAATTGACAGTGATCCTCATTCACAGTCCTCTTTCCTCTATAGGATTGTAGGGTTGTCTGATGTATACACTCTGATGGAACAGTCCTATTATGGATGTCCTGCAATCAGAGATTTGTGATAAGAGGTTTGTTTTGGATTAGTTGGTCTTTATTGGTGTTTGGTAAATGAGGCTACAGACTATGTGATCTGTGTGGGTGGTCCTCTGCTCCTCTCTGGTGGTCTGTCTTCAAACCTTATTACCATTATCACCCCTATACACAACCAGTTACTTAATGACGGCTTACTTTAGGTCAGATAAGCTTTGAGACTGGGATAATGCAGATAGGGTAGCATTGAGTCTTACAATGGGCAGAATAATAAAATGCATCAACTCTGCAGAAAGCGAGCAAGAAGCATGTGAGGGAGAGGTAAATTAGTGATGGTAAGTAGAAGGACATTAAAAAGAGGACGCATTAAGAATAGAAATGGAGGGTAAGTAAGATCGACAGATGGGTAAGTAGGGGAGACGGTGAGAGAGAGGACAGAATATTGAAAGAGAAAGTACAGAAAGACGAAGGTGAAACTGAGGCTAAGTGAAAGTGAAAAAGAGGGAGTGTTGTAAAGAGTTGCTGGCACACACCCGCTCATCTCTGCCGCACACCCGCTCATCTCTGCCGCACACCCGCTCATCTCTGCCGCACACCCGCTCATCTCTGCCGCACACCCGCTCATCTCTGCCGCACACCCGCACATCTCTGCCACCCACCCGCTCATCTCTGCCGCACACCCGCTCATCTCTGCCGCACACCCGCTCATCTCTGCCGCACACCCGCTCATCTCTGCCGCACACCCGCTCATCTCTGCCGCACACCCGCTCATCTCTGCCGCACACCCGCTCATCTCTGCCGCACACCCGCTCATCTCTGCCGCACACCCGCTCATCTCTGCCGCACACCCGCTCATCTCTGCCGCACACCCGCTCATCTCTGCCGCACACCCGCTCATCTCTGCCGCACACCCTCTCATCTCTGCCGCACACCCGCTCATCTCTGCCACCCACCCTCTCATCTCTGCCACCCACACGTCCAGGCTGTCTGCTGCCCCCGTGCCCTCTGTTATAAATAATGCCATCTCTGTGGCGATGACAGACAGGCAGTAAGTAGCTTTCCCGCGAGCATGGAGATCACAGCAGAGCCTTGAGTCACACTGGCAACCCTGTACTGGGTTATTTGGCCACGGTCCCACAGTGAATGATTAACTGTCAGTCCTGTCCCCTCAGTCAAATAGCCCACTAATCTCCCTATTGGCAGCACAGCCTGAACATACTCTCTGAAGATAGGTTACCCCCAACCAGCACACATGTGCCTCGTTGTATGAACGTTGTAGAGGAAAGGAGAAGGGGGGGGGGGATCCTGATCTGTGGAGCCATGGAAGTCAGAAGCAGTGTGTTACTGTTTTATCCCTGGACTTTTATGGCCATGTGATTTAAAGCTGTGCTCTAAGAGCATTTATCCCTTTCTGCTGTTCTTCCCCCAGAGGGGGGCCAGGGTGAAGTCCCAGCCAACCTTGATTGGTGCGTTCTGGATAAAGCTGCTGACTTTTAGACACTCGTAAATAACTGCAGCGGGGTCAAAACGGCCAAAGACATTTTCTCGTCTCTGAGACACACGGAATTAATGTCCATCTGATTCACACAGGCGTGCCTTGGGGCATAAATACAGACACTTGCAATATTAAACATATACAGAACATCCATATAGAGAGAGAGAGAGAGAGAGAGAGAACATCCACACATGAACATTGACACACAACACAAGCTCGCTCTGTCTCCGACTCTTTCTCGCTCTCCCTCTCCAACACACATGCTCGAATATGCGCAAACAAAAGTTTTTTATTTTTTACAAGCATGCACACATACACAAACCTTGTCACAGTGTTCAGATGCCACTCTGTGTGTGTGCCAGACTAGGGTGATGTCCCTGACAGAGACTGACCCACAGTTTCTCTGGCCGGCTCCCTGTTTCTGGAGGCTGCTCCACTCTCCTTTAAATCCCAGGAAAACAACACTCTCCAGGGTCATACAGTGAATAAACCACCATGTCAAATGAATAAAACTGTTTTATTTTTTTATGATTGAGTTACGATTCCTTGTTTTCAGTGAACAGAGTTTAATTGAGTAGCTATTTGAATTATATCTCATTCAGTTGTAGCTATATTACTTAGTCAAGCACCATTTAGGCGTGTGTACCAGGGTAAAGAACAGCTTTTCATGCAGAGGGCATAGTTGTGTTGCGCTAACATTGTTCACCTGATATACTATAGTTTGAGCTATTAAAATGATTTGATTCATGCACACCTAAAGTACTGTAATATTCTGGAATTGGTATAAGCATTCGATACACGTACACAAACAAACACATACTGGACTCACACGTTCTCATGAAGACACAGACTATTCAGCTCTCTCAAAGCATTCAACTTGACAGACAAAGCACTTGAAGCATGCACAAGTAACAGCAGCTGGTCCGATCACTGTGATATTCCATCAGCAAGTTCCAAAGCAAGCACACTGCAGAAAGCAGCTGGCCTTTTGCAAGAGCCTTCCGTACAGTCACGGTCAGCCAGAACCAGATTCAGGTTTTTTATAGCCCAACGCATTCACCACCCTCGGTCTCTCTCTCATGGCTCTGTGTGCTTCTTTGGTTCTACTTACCCTTGGTGGCCTGTCCTATGACCTGACCCATGCAGCTCAACTCACTCATGGTGTCAAGCCTGAGAGGCTAGCTGAGCCCTCCTAGTCGGCCATGCCCAGAGCCCCATCCAAAGCCCCAGTCGCCTGCCAATCAAGGTGTAAAGGACAAAGGCTCTAAATAAAAGTTGAGGGCCGGAGGGAGGGAGCGTTTCTGAATTGGTGCCACCAGTATTCCTCCTCTGGCCCCCACTAGTCCCACAGGCCCTGACTGGCTCAGTGGAATAAAAGATGGGGCCAGTGAATAATAGATGCGTCTATGGCACCTGAGGGGGAAAAAAGGGGGTAGGGGCCTCTGCTGCCTTAGAAACTGTATTCCGTGCATGCTCATTGGCTGTCTGGGACCAGGTCCCTGAAGAGTGGAGATTGGTGGGGGGGTATAAAGAAAGAGAGTTGTTTTGGAGGGTTTTTATAAACAGGCTGACTGAGAGAAAGCCTACTGTCCTCTTCTCCCAGGGGATACATACTCAACACCCAGCACCCGATTTAGAGCCCGATTCCAGTACTTGGTTCCTAGCGCTGAGTTGACAGCGAAGGTTTTGCATCTCATTGTAACAGTATCAGACCTTCAGTGTGACTGGTGATATTGAGAGCATTTACCCACCATGCTTGGTGTGAACGTAGACTTTCTGTCGGCCTCAGAGGCTCTCTGGTGGGCAGCCCAGACAGCCTATGTGCGCAGTCTGGTCTGGAGGAGGTGATCGGGGACCTGCTCGCCCAAGAGCAGGCTGAGGAGGAGGAGGGTGAGGGGGGCGGTTGTGGGATAGCTACAGGAGGCTGCGGAACGCGTGGCTCCTCTTTCCACAGCTCTGGCAGCTCTGCAGGAGGAGAACCTGAGGCTGCGTATCCAGCAGGAGAGGCTGGCCCGCCAGGTGGAAGCTCTGTGTCAGGCCATGGGGCTGCCTGAACCCCCAACTTACACAGCCTTTGTCGCAGAGCCCACACCGAATGACCTCCAACTTCCACCCAGCACACCCCTCATCCCTAAAACACCTGATGGGCTAGACTGGGAACCTGAGGCTGTCCCTGTCCCCCACCTTTGCCACACGTCGCTCTTCCTCCACCTCCTCTCTGATAGGACTAGGAGGCATCTCACGCAGCAACAGCATGGTACGCCTCTCTTTCTCTGGCTGTATGGACCCCCTCCTGCCATCATATTTATCGGCATAATTTCCAGCCTTTTACTCTTTACTGACATTCTCTTCCCTCTTTGATGCCTAGGTTTTTTCCTCTGATCTGAAGTCTTGAATGGCGCATTTTTCCCATGTCTTACTGGTACTAATGAACATCTGATCAGTCTAGGTTCGTTTATGGTTTTATTGGCTGTACTAGTGCTCCGCTTGACAGCTTCAGTCTGCAGATTTGAGCACATTGTAACCAGCCATCAACACTGACGTCTCAGTGTTGGATATCATGGGGGTATCATTGTGTGGAGGTGTATTTACCTGTAACTAACCAGCTTTATCTGCATGCTTTTCTGTCATCCCTGCTTCTTTCCTCCTGTCTTTTCCCACCATCCATCATGAGGACAATTCCAACAGGTTATTTTATTATCCCACATCATCTACAATGCATGACCTTTTCTCTCACTCTTTCGTGCCAGCTCCTCTCTCGTTGTCTCAGTGTGACACCTGCGTTTGTCACTGATGTGCTTCTATCCCATTGGGTGGATGACGGGGTTTGTGAAGGTGCCCTGGCAGAACCTGGCAGAGTATTTGTTTGTGCATGTGTTCCTGTTTGTGTCTGTGTACTGTCAGGGGAAATGTGTCAGGGGACACACTTCCTGTGCTGGGAGGAAGTATCCTGTTTGCTGTCATTTAATCTTCTGAGTAACAGCCTGGTCATGATGATAGCCTCTGGTCTACTGCCGAAACACCGGCCTCCCTAAATAGAACTGTTTGGCCATCGGGATCATCGTTATGTTTGAAGGAAAAAGGGGTAGGCGTGCAAGCCGAAGAACATCATCCCAACCGTGAAGCGTAGGAGTGGCAGCATCGTGTTGTGGGGGTGCTTTGCTTCAGGAGGGACTGGTGCACTTCACAAAATAGATTGCATCATGAGGAAGGAAAATTATGTGGATATATTGAAGCAACATCTCAAGACATCAGTCAGGAAGTTGAAGCTTGGTCGCAAATGGGTTTTCCAAGTGGACAATGACCCCAAGCATACTTCCAAAGTTGTGGCAAAATGGCTTAAGGACAACAAAGTCAAGGTATTGGAGTGGCCATCACAAAGCCCTGACCTCTATCCCATAAAAGATTTTTGGCCAGAACTGAAAAAGCATGTGCGAGCAAGGAGGCCTACAAACCTGACTCAGTTACACCAGCTCTGTCAGGAGGAATGGGCCAAAATTCACCCAACTTATTGTGGGAAGCTTGTGTGGAAGGCTAACTGAAATGTTTGACCCAAGTTAAACAATTTAAAGGCAATGCTACCAAATACTAATTGAGTGTATGTAAACTTCTGACCCACTGGGAATGTTATGAAAGAAATAAAAACTGAAATAAATCCTTCTCTCTACTATTATTCTGACATTTCACATTCTTAAAATAAAGTGGTGATCCTAACTGACCTAAGACAGGGAATTTTTACTAGGATTAAATGTCAGGAATTGGGAAAAACTGAGTTTAAATGTATTCGGCTAAGGTGTATGTTATCTTCTGACTTCAACTGTACCCTATAATGGTATTAAACACAGCTAACACTGATAGGCTCTGAAACCTGCCGACCTCTCTGCTGTTTTGGTCACGAGTGACAGTGTTGTGTGTGTTGAGGACATTTTAAGGGATATTGAAGGGTATTTATTTGGTATTACCTCTAGTTATTCAGCTGGACCGGGTTCTTAGGCCCAGTAATGCTGCCGGTCCTGTCCATCTGCCTCTCCAGGCCCAAGGAAGCTGTTCTCTTTGAGTTCAGCCATGTCACAGATAGATGAGTTGGGTGCATTGAGGCGGACCTAACCCGACCCCTACTCTTCACAACGAGGTACATAAGCTAGTTCTGTAGGTCTATACAGACACTCTCAATGGCATAATGTTAGACACACCAGACACCCTTAGCATATGTCCACTCTCACGCTCATTACAGAAAACTGGATACCCATCTTTTTCCCCAGCGTTTAATTATTCATCATATATGCAGTTCTGTTTCCCCAGTGCTTACATAACCTAGTCCTATGGGTCTACAGACACTTTTACACACTGGCATAGTGTTAGGCACACCAGCCACTCTGAACATGAGGTCCATTCTCATGTTGGGAGACCTAGAGAGAAAAATAAAATATTTCTCCCTAGGTCACTATAACTGTCACCCTAATCACCAATGAATTCTATAACCATTTAAAGTGAATCTGTCCTCTCCCTCACCCTTAACCCCACCATGGCCACACTCTCTTCCAGTGAGGCCTTGTTTGTTTGGCAGGGCCATGTCCAATAACATTCCACTGCGGTCAAGTGGCTCTCACTAGGACCTGTCCCATGGGTCAGACCCCTAATTCTCAGTCCAGACCTCCAGAACCAGAGGCCACCCTGGATCACACTGGGTGGGCACCCTCTCCTTGGCTAGTCTCTCTGAGAAGAGTGAGGGGGTGGAGGGTGTGAGCTAATGGGGACCGTGCCAGCAGTCTGGGGCTAAATCTGGACCTGGACTCTGTTACTACAAAAGCAGCAGTCTAGAGGCAGACCAGCCCAGCCTCTGTAGTCTGCAGAAGGCATGTGGCACCATATGGAAATCTATTCAAGATGTCTATAGGCTTTATGGCCATTTAAAACACACTGTTAAAAAGCCAGACAGTGGTATCTTAATGGAAGACTATGCTGTGTTTATGTCCATGACTCATCTCCTTTCTTCGCCTGTCAGCAGTGGAGGCACACAGAAACCCTACATCTTTCTCCTGTCTGTTACAGCACTGACTGGGTGCGCTATCTGCTTCTGGACAATGTGATTGTGCTTTTACAGTGCTGTAGTGTGTATAGTCCTGTATTCTGTGGGAGAATGGAGCTGGCGTCTACCCTACACAATTTACATTAATGCAGCTCTCTGGGCCCATAGCCAAAGTAGTGCTTTACCCCTGTGACATGACATGAGCCCTCTGTTCATGGAAGTCTCGTACTGTTTAGACCGACTGAGAGGGTGTCAGTCAGAAGGGGTCAGTGATGGGTGAGCTAACTGTTTGGCAGAATATCGTGCCCCTGCTGTATACTAATCCTCACTCTCTGTGACAAAGACTGAAGACCTGGAGGGCCTGGGAAGGCCTGGGGAGGAGCTGGACGGCCTGGGGAGGAGCTGGAGGGCCTGGGGAGGAGCTGGAGGGCCTGGGGAGGAGCTGGACGGCCTGGGGAGGAGCTGGACGGCCTAGCGAGGAGCTGGAGGGCCTGGGGAGGAGCTGGAGGGCCTGGGGAGGAGCTGAGCGGCCTGGGGAGGAGCTGGAGGGCCTGGGGAGGAGCTGGAGGGACTGGCGAGGCCTGGGGGGGGAGCTGGGGGGCCTGGGGAGGAGCTGGACGGCCTAGCGAGGAGCTGGAGGGCCTGGGGGGGAGGAGCTGGAGGGCCTGGCGAGGCCTGGGGGGGGGAGCTGGGGGGCCTGGGGAGGAGCTGGACGGCCTGGGGAGGAGCTGGACGGCCTAGCGAGGAGCTGGAGGGCCTGGGTGGGAGCTGGAGGGCCTGGGGGGGAGCTGGAGGGCCTGGGGAGGAGCTGAGCGGCCTGGGGAGGAGCTGGAGGGCCTGGGGAGGAGCTGGAGGGACTGGCGAGGCCTGGGGGGGGGAGCTGGAGGGCCTGGGGGGCCTGGGGGGAGCTGGAGGGCCTGGGGGGCAGCTGGGGGGCCTGGGGGGCCTGGGGGGAGCTGGAGGGCCTGGGGAGGCATGAGGGTGTGAAAGTGTACATGTTCCCCCTCCCACTGCCGAAGATTCCAGGTGCTCATTCCGTCCTAAATGTCAGCAAGCCTCTGTGTCTTTTCTGTAAACACAGCTGTAGGGATTGCTGGATTGGAAGCCTCCCTTTTTTGTCTCTCCCCTGGCTTGGTGTGTCCTGATCCTATGGTTTCTCATCAGCTGGGGAATTGTTTGAGTATGATTGACCTCCAACGCTAATGGGCTTTTGTATGTGTTTATCTGTGCTGCCACTGACATTGACCCTTAGCTGAGGATAAAAAGATGACCATGGTTTTCAGTCTAAAATGGATGACAATTCTGATTTAAAAGCTGTATAACCTGAAAATAATTCACAATTCCCTCATAGATGGCCTCTGAGCCAGTGTTGGCAGTGGAGCCCTCAGTGCAGGTGGCCTGCTGTCAGCCCTCGGCTGCTGTACCCAACGGCTCCTCTGCGCCACCTCGGGACAAATTCGAAGAGTGCTCCAGAAAACTGAATGCAGAACAGCTGGCCACCATCGACGATGAGGAGCTCCTGGATAAAATGGTACTTTCCCCTCCCCCATATCACACACGCACTTAGTCCTCAAATCCCCAGATTTGTTGGAATCTGGTGTTGTTTATGTGTATTAGTGAGAGGTTAAATCTGGTCTGCTGGGAAAATTTACATTTGGAATGGTCATACCCTTACATTTCTGTGTGTGTGTGCGTGCACTACACTGTGTATGAGTGTGCTGTATGTGTGTATTTGGAGCTATGTGACAGAGTTTGTCCGAAGACCGACCCCTCTCATTCCTTCCGTCTGTCCCGTTGTTTCCCACAGCTGGATGAGTCCAAGGACTTTGAGGAGAGGAAGATGATCCGACAGGCCATGAGAGATCTGCGTAAGAGGAAGCAAGGTGAGAGAGACCACAGCCAGACTAACTAACCTCCTGTCCATTCCCCCTCTGCAACTTCTAGCACCTTGCCCTTTCTCAATCTCTCGCTCTCTACTTACTTGACCACTCTATACCTCAACCTCATTTCTTCATTCACTGCTTTTTTTCATTCTACGTTATCCATTTCTTTGTTCTTTCTTCATATTATTTGCCGTCATGTCTTTTCTCCATCATTGTCTTCCTTTTATCATTATTTTAACTGCTGGGTCTCTCTGATGGTAGATGACCTTCATCAAGTCTAGTCTGCATTATGTACCTGCCTCATCTCTCGCTATTTCCATCCTCTTATTTTCACATTCTCGCATCCTGCTCTCAGAGGCCGAACTGGGATGTACTCAAGAGGAAATAGGTAGGAACGTCCTGTGTGTTTGTGTGGATTATATTAATACAGTATGCATCCGTTTTTGTAATTTGACAATGTCCCACTTGATTGTATCCCCTCATTGTCAACAATACTGTCCTACCAGTGCTGTTATTGTGCTTGAAGCTCATCATTGAGTTCTCTCAGTGATACACATTGATCATGAACTGACCAGCAGAAACCAAGGACATGAGGAGCCTGTATGGTGGACAATGAGGGATATGCTAATACATCTGTGAAAACGCATGAGTCATGATGTTTGTCATGGTGTCACTGCCACAGGGCAAACACACCTGATGCTGTTCCACATAATGGCTGGCTGGGTGCATAGTGCTGACTGTTCTTTGACACTCCAGAAAGGACTCAGAACTCTGTGTCAGAGAATGTTCCTTGGGCTCAGTAGCTAACCAGCCAGTTCATCCCTGTATTGCCCTTAACCCTAGCCAGTAAATGAGAGACCTGAGGAATATAGTTCAGTGATCATGAGAGTTACGGGGCGGTGTTTAGGAAGGTAAATGGACAGGTAAGACTGCTAGAACCCCCGAGGCATCGGGTCAGTACTGGTGTTATGGTATCAGTGTGTTGGATAGCGTTTAGTAGCCTTTCTATGCCAGTGTCTCAGCGGTCTGACGTGACATTCCGAGTCTTTGTTTGCACTTTGATATGTTTGTCCAGCACGTGCTCCACCACAGCACAGCCTGGGGTTGGTTGTGTTTGGCTTTCACCTGTGGGTGGCTGTCTGTGTTCATAGGCTTTTGATGGTACTTTGGAAAGAATGTTGAAATGTACCTCTAGCTTTGTAGCAGAGAGAGGCTGTCAGCTTGAGTGCCTTCCTCTTTTTCCACTGACCTCCTCCCTCCCTCCCTCCCATCCTCTATCTCAGACCAGAGAGAAAAGGAGCGGGAGATTCGTCTTGCGGATCTTCGGCAGCAGAGACAGGAGCATAGTCAGAAGGGTCGTACGGGAGGAGGAGGAGCTGGAGAGGTGGTGATGAGGAAGGTGGAGATGTCAGCTGATGGCTCCACCCTCAGCCAAGTCACCAAGACAGACCGCTTTGCCCAGTCTGGTAAGCCAATCATACACCATGTATTAGACTGACAACATGGCTGACATATTTGGGTAATACACTATCTCGTATTTAACCGTTCAGGATCTTCCCAAGTCAGATGAAATACTTCAAATGTATTTCCATGTTTGTGTGTCTAGGTGATGGCAGCAGGACAGCTCACAGCACCATCATGGAGGCCAGTTATGTGAAGAAAACAGACGGTGAGTCAGCACATCTGCCTCCTACTAATTTAAATCAGCATTTTCATCATCGTCATAATTTGATTACTATCACTCTTTTTATCCATATATGGTGTTGTGTGGTCTCACCACCACCACCTCCCTGTGTTTTCTAGTGGGGACAGTTCAGTCCAAGTCCTACAGCTGCTCCTCCTCTACCTCCAGCAGCAGCTCCACCAGGAAAGTGGGCAGGTGAAAACTGAACCCATAGCGATGCAATATAATACTGCGTTCTATTGAATTCTGTGTCTTAACCCTCCTCCTCAGCAACCCCTATAGGATTAACTGACATTGTGTTGAACGGTAATTTACACCTTCTCTCTCTTCCTCCCTTCTTCCATCCATCAGTGTGTTTGACCGCGAGGACGACTCGGCGTCCCGTGCTGCGGAGCGCCGACAGGCAGAGAAGCGCAAGGAGCTGATGAGAGCCCAGACTCTGCCCAAGATGTCCGCCGCACAGTCCCGCAAAGCCATGATCGAGAAACTGGACAAGGAGAGCGGAGGGTAAGGATAGAAATAACTAAGAATAGAAGGAGAAAACGTCAATACTAGCATAAACCAATCCCCCTTCTTCAGGCCAGGAAATAAAGCAGTTGCCAAGGTGAACACAGTCCAGCGCTCGGCTAGCTGCGTGGTGCCCAATGCCAACTCCATCAAACAGATGCTCCTGGACTGGTGCCGCGCCAAGACCCGCTCATACCAGGTGAGCCAACCCGCAATGGCACCATCCTGAGTGTCCAGTCTACTTAAAGATCTGTGGCATTCACTTTAGTTCATCCTGGTGTGAGGGTTAGGTCTTTTATATAACCCCTCTACTGCATGCAAAACAATCCGCCATGTATTCTCTGACAGCAATGCTGTGTTCTATCACATACTCTGAAGTCTGTTGGGTGACCAATGGCATTGGCTCATGCTTTGTGATTGAATCATTTCTCGCCTCCTCTCTTTTCCCCTGCAGAATGTGGACATCCAGAACTTCTCGTCCAGTTGGAGTGATGGCATGGCGTTCTGTGCCCTCGTGCATAACTTCTTCCCAGAGGCCTTTGACTACTCCTCTCTCACGCCTGCCAACCGCAGACACAACTTTGAGGTGGCCTTCAGCACTGCAGAGTGAGTACACACATACACAAATACTTACACTTGTAAACTGTACGTCATGCATACGCTCATAGATGTACTGAATGTCATGTCTTGGAGTATAACGTTTAATCAGAACTTCAGACTTGGGGTAAATGGAAGCTTCACTCTTGGAGTTGCCCCGTGGCCATTTACAGCAGAATGGACCAGGATCTGAGTGCACCATCTTCTAAACTTCCTCCGTCCCCAACACCATCAATCGTCTGACCACCCCAAGGCTCTGTTTTTGGGGAAGTAGATCCACTGTAGCTGTCTAACCAACTCTTTGCCCACCCATTGAACTCAAAATCAGTCAAACATCTGGAGAACCCAAAGACAAACTACTTCCCTCGCCTTTCTCTGCCCAAAACCAACACACTCCTCTCTCTCGGAATAGATTTGATCTCTATTGGATATGTTTGTTTGACCTCTGTAAGATCAACACTGAGCTGCCAATTTATGGACTCCTCAGGCTCAGCAGTACAGGACCTCTGGTTCTCACCACCCTCTCTTAGCCTTGCTACCACCTAACTACCCATCCACGTACAGTAGTAAGACTGTCTGTCTGAGGGAGGAAGAGAATGTGCATCCACAGAATTCAGCCTTTTGGATTCATCAGATTCACCTGTTTTACTCAACTCACTGTGCGTCAAGGGCCTACATTGAGAGGGTTATGATGGGCCTGGGCCCACTGCTCAGTTGTATCCTTCCTCTCTCTCTCTCTCAGGTCAATCAAGTCAGCTTCTGGATCTACTACTACTATGTCCTGTACCTCTAAACCTCCACTCTCCATCCACTCTCTCCTCTCAGAGATGCTCTCCTCAGTAACCGCTGTGTGACGTGACCCTCCATCCACCAACCCTGAACTAAACCAGGAAACTCCTGAGACTGACCCCTTCCCAACAACCACCAGGTTACTACAGTACAGGAAGAGCACTAGACTGACTGCCTCCCAGACCCCTCTCCTTCCCTCTCTCCTTTAATCTGTCCATCTCCTCCTCCTCTTCCTCACTCCATATCTGTCACCTCTTCTTTTGATGAGGTCATGTACTGTCAACCTGTGTCCTGTCACCCACCAGTGTCTGCTGAGTTCACCTATTACGACCATGATGACGTAACCACCAGATTGTCAAACACGTGTTCCTCATAGCTACCCCCACAACCCCCTCTTTGTCACTCTGCTGCACTGTCACTCCTTTCCCTGGGCACCAACCTAACCCCCTCCTCCCCCACAACCTGCCAGTGTGCCTCAACTGGACCCCTCTCACACACCCCTCCAACACACACTCACCACAGTGTGTTTCTCTTCTAGGTTCACCCTGTGGTCCATGTCTTTGTGATTGTAGCATTCTTGTTTTTTCCTTGTCTCTTGTTTTTGTACTGGACACAACAAAGCCAATGTTCTATGGTTATACCCCCATGTCCAAGTCTTTTGTCTCAGTGCACAGAACAAACAAACAAACAAAACGGCAAAATGGACGTCGCCTGACGCTTCATTTTCCATTTTGTGTCTGCGTGTGTGTGCGCGCCCATATGTGTCACGTTGTTCATGAAGCACGTCAAGTCATGGATATGTCTGTCAACACAGACAATGTAATGTTATGGTTTGTTTTTGTGTTTTCTCTCTCTCCCTCTCCACACCCTGGGTATTCCTCTTGTTTGGCTGCTCACTGCTTCTCTCGCTCTCTCTCAACCTCCTTCTTTCCTTCTGTCTGTTGACTTATATCTGTACCTTCTCGCTATATATTTTCGGCATTTTTTCTGTCTCTCGCTTCCTCCCTCTTCTTTCTCACCCCCTCTCTCCCCCTGCTCCCTCTCCGGGGTGCGGGTGCAGGAAGCTGGCTGACTGTCCCGAGCTGTTGGACGTGGAGGACATGGTGCGGATGCGTGAGCCAGATTGGAAGTGTGTGTACACGTACCTGCAGGAGTTCTACAGGGGCCTGGTGACCAAGGGCCTGGTTAAAATCAAAAACTCCTCCTAGAGTCACACCCCTAGGACCCCAAATGCACTCATGGTGAGAGAGGGAACAGGCCCACGGAGGAACCTCACGCTGGGGCTGGGGCGTTTATGGGGTGGGATTGGTGGGAGATTCTCAATTGGGGAAAAGTCCATCCTTTACTCGACTCCTCGGTCCTCCCCTCGGCCATGACCCGGAAACCGATAAGTAGTCGCCATATGTAGGAGAGTTTAAATTTGTTAATAGGTGAAGGGATTAGTTTAATCAGCTCCTAGATTGCCTCCTCCGGGGGAGGGTACCGAAGTGTTTCCTGCACGGAAGAGTTTTGAAATCTACCTCATCCCCTTGAATCAGCCGTTTGCTCAGAGGAGGAAAGTAGGCATACATTTAAAAACGATGCGCTACTTAGATACGCTATGCTTGTATCTAGAAACATTTATTTTTACGACTTTACACATGTATTTTGGGATTCCTCTGCTGTAAACTTAATCTTCCTGATGACGAGCTAGTCGAGGAGTCATTTCATACAAGCACATTGGTTTCTTCTCGACTCCTATTCTCGATTACCTTTGACCTTTTTCAACAGGAGAGGATAGAGGACAGGATGCGAGGAATTGAGCAAATCCAATTGAGATTCTCCCAGTGTGTGACTGTGTGTGTGTAGGAGTTAATGTTGTGGAGTGGGGAGGTGAATGGCAGGATCAACAACAGTTCCACCGGAAATGCCACTGGTTATTCATATTATGATGATGAAGTGAGCTATCCATTAATATAAACATGATCATTAACCTGCAGGAAGTCATATGAAGTGGTAGGAAGTGTTGGAGTGTGTCAAGGTATAGGTCAGAGTGCAGTTTTCTCCACCCTGTGAGCCTGGTGCTGGGGTCCAGAGGCCCAAACATGGACTGTGAGCATGTGACTGCACTCAGAGCCAGGCTCCAGCCAGGCAGAGGGCCAGCCATCAGCACTTCCCATCTGCAGATCCACACTTTAAAAGGAGCTGCCACAACACTGGAGTGGAAACAGAGATTGGAAACAAAGTGGAGAGGAAAAAGAAATGTCAGACCTGTGGTGTGTGAAACATGTGTATCATCTCCCTGTTTTTCTACTTACAGCCTGGTCAGTTTATAACAGCCATCGCTGAATGACAAATATACTTACCTCTTCAGAATCTAAAACATTAAAGGGGAAACTTAGAGTTTACAGTGTTGACATTCGTCTCTCTTTAAGGGGATAGGTTACCATCTGCTGTTCTAGTAGTTGTGCTCACTCGGTCTCCCACCTTGCAGCTGTTTCCCAGAGCTCTTGCTCCCCTGTTCTCCCAGCTGGGCAGCTCGCACTGTTTTAACAGTCAGTCAGCTGCAGTACTGTCAGTGATGAGTAGTTTGTCAAGTGTGCCACCCTGTGGTTATATGCATGCATTGCACATAGATTATTTTGTTTAGCTTATGGCAGAATATGTTTGGAATGGTCTCTACATCTCTTAAATGTATGCCTATAATGCTTTTATGAAACTAATGCTTTGTAGAGGGGGTCCCTCGTATCTGGTTAGTTTGGGTGGATAAAAAAGCTGTTATGAGAGCAGTGTTTGTGGAGAGAACATTATATTTTATCATTACCATCACTCTGTTCATCTCTTTCTCCATCTCCCCACCGCTCCCTCTCTCCCTTTCTCTGTCTCACCATATGTCTCCCTCCCCTAGGGAATGTGCCAACTGTATGCCCCTGTTGGAGGTAGAGGACATGATGATCATGGGGAGGAAGCCTGACTCCAAGTGTGTGTTCACCTATGTGCAATCACTGGTCAACCACCTGCGCAGGCACGAGATGAAACTCGCCAAACTCCAGGGCACCAACCTCTGATCTGCCCCTCTGCTCACTGTGTATCTTCCCCCATCGCACCCCTCCTCTCATCCTGAGCCCTGAACACCACCCATGTCCAAAAGACAGCAGCCCCGACTCTGAGTGAGGGGTGTTACTGATTTGTACATCTCTGATGGCCAACGGGGTGGGGAGTGTGTTTGTGTAGGTGGTGGCATCTGTCTTATGATTATCTTTGTTAACGGCGGTGGCATGTCAGACAGATAAATTCCCTTCCTCTGGACACATTTGTTCAGGCTGTGCAAACCTTCCCGTCTTCCAGAAAGAGAATTCCAAAGTTTAATAGAGAATCTTTAAGCTCTAATTGATATTTTTATTTTATACTGATATTTAGTTGTACAGCCTATCAGTCATAAGACAGTTCTATACATGGTTTGGAAGTCGGAAGATATAGCACCAACAAAACCCTAAATGAAATGTACATGAGAAAAATAGTAATTTTACTGTATTCCCTCACCCACATTAATGCCTAAATTTTTTTGTTTTCTGTGACAATTACAAGATGTTACTCAAGCTGTTGGTGATGATGAAGAAAAGAAATATGATATGAGGCATTGTTAATATTCCTTCAGTCCCCACTCTGGTACTGTTAAAGGTGTTACCAAATCTGCTAAACACATCTATTTCAATTGTTTTATGGAGGGATGTTTATTATTTTTTGGTGGGTGCTTATATTTATCCTATTACACACACGTACATGTATTTATTAATACGCATGTGTGAATTAGATTATTTTTTGCATATCACAACTCTCCCTGAGACATCCTCGAGAAAGTGGGGTCACGGCCAGAGTCTGGACCCTAGACCAATTAGGGTTAAATGCCTTGCTCAAAGGCACAGACAGATTTTTCACCTTGTTGGCTTGAGGATTTGAACTAGTGACCAAGCCCAACACTCTAACCCAGGGATGGGAAACTCCAGTCCTGAGGGGCCGGAGTGGTGTCACTTTTTCTCCATCCCTAGCAAACACAGCTCATTAAACTAACTGCATTCTAAACTCAAGATCATGATTAGTTGATTATTGGAGTCAGGTGTGTTAGCTGAAGCAAAAGTATGAAACCAATCAGGCTCCTAAGGAATGGAGTTGCCCATCCCTACTCTAACCACTAGGCTAGCTGCCGCCCGTTACTCAGTAGCTGGCATTATGAAATTGACGAATCTGTCTATGCAGCCCTAACGTAGCAGGTGTAAAGAAAAACCTGAGCAGGTTCTGCAGAAACCAGAAGCATCTGGTTCAGGCTTTGCCTCTTCTCTGCTTTTCCCCTGAAAACCGTATGCTTCCGGGTTCTGCCGACCCGTTGAAGGTGATGCAGCCCTATGCTGCGCAAAAGCGATATCTGAATCTACAGACCCACTGAGGTTAAAGCCAGACTAGGTTGTGATAGTAGTTAGACAGGTAAAATCACACATTGGTGTTTCTAGATTATCACATCTCTCCCCACCTTTTCTCCTTGTCCTTGCCTCAGTTCGCTACATTGGGGTCTAACAAAAACTTGGCATGGAGTTGTCACATTCACACTGCCTGCATCAGCCCACCCAGCAAACACACAGCTCTTTAATTATGCTTGGGTAACATTTCTGTTCGTGGTCGTACCATATGCTTTGAAGTTTTGTTTCGAGTCCATCTATGAAAACGTTTGTACTGGCTATAGGTTATGGTAATATCAGTATTTGTGGGCTCTAGAGGCGTCACTACAGACCCTGATTCGATTCCAGGCTGTATCACAACTGGCCGTGATTGGGAGTCCCATAGGGCAGTGCACAATTGGCCCAGGTTTAACCGGGGTAGGCTGTCATTATAAATAAGAATTTGTTCTTAACTGACTTGCCTGGTTAAATAAACATTTGAATATAAAAAGGTTTGTTGGAGGCCAACCAATCAAATAATTTATAAAGCCCTTCTTACATCAGCTGATGTCAAAGTGCTGTACAGAAAGCCAGCCTAAAACCCCAAACATCAAGCAATGCAGATGTAGAAGCACGGTGGCTAGGAAAAACTCCCTAGAAAGGCCAAAACCTAGAGGAACCAGCCAACTTCCCTTCTCTACATCCATGGGCCCAATGAAAGCTGGCTTTCAGCTCAGTTGAGTATGACAGACAGGTGAACAGGAGAATATTACTGATAAAGGCTGAATGTACTTTATTGCCAATGTATATTTTCTGAATTCTAGCTAAATAAAATGTTTTATGGTTTCTTTATCAATAATTTTAAGACTGCGGTTGGTTTTATAACAATTCACTTTCTCTAGTCTCAATTACAGATGAACAGAGGAATTTACTAAATCTAATTTGTCAGGTGTCGACGAACAATGAAATGCTTACTTATGGGTCCTTTTTCAACAATGCAGAGTTAAAATATGGTTACGACAATTTAGTATTCCGCAACCAGAAAGTTTCCACAAACTAGTTAATCCTGTACATACATGCTTGGACAGTCAATTCAATGTTTCTGTACACCACAATGAATGTGAATTAACAATTAAACCAACTTAAGAAACAGTGTATGTCTTCTACTCTAACACTTATTTTCCCGTGTTTGTGTTTGTGCGCGCAATGAGAGTTTGATTTAAGGACATTCTACAAATGGGACATCGTACAAAAATATTGTAAGTTTAACTTTTTATTGTTTTACAATTGTCATCCCATCACTTGAATCCCCTTGTGTGCCTAAGCCCTACCCACCAGGACACGTTGCATCGGCCCCAAGCCAATCAGGAGATTTTACAGCCAGGGGCGTCATTCAGTTCCACAGCGGACAGGAAGTCATTAGACACATGAGAGAGATTAGAGGAGAGACCCCTTAAGACACTTGACACCTAGTGGTAAATCATACGCTTCACCTGAAATAAATGAACAAACGGAAGATTTTAAAAAATGGTGTAACCTTTTCTGATGCTACAGAGAGACAGTTACCCCAAGTGCTGAACCAGGATCTGCTTGTCCCGTGTTCTGATCCCAAACAATTCTGTTATGAGCTACAGAAACAAACTGGTCTTGGACCAGCACTGGAGGAGAGTAACCCTGTCTGTCCAGGTCCACACAGACTGCAGACTCTTTACTGCTGTGAGGATTACAGGTCAGAGTGCTTGGCCTCTGCATCAGAATCTGAGGAAGCGTTGCCTGCGGGGGCTGAAGAGGAGGAGGAGGGAGTTGCTTTGAAGGGGCTGTCCTTGGCGGGGGAAAAGCGGAACTCCTCTGGGACCTGGTCCTCAGGCTGAGCCTTCTTGTAGAAGCCCAACTTCTCCAGCAGCTCGTTGATCTCAGAGCGGGTCATGTCAGACAGGGCGATCCGCTGAACAGGGCAGATGCATGTAGGTGAGATGCCGATCCCCACAAGAGCCCTCTATTCTTCCACAAGCTGTAGCATGCACAGATGAGTTTGTCATACAATTTCTGTGCAGTAGTAGGCCCACCCTTTACATGCATGCATCTCTAGATAAGTAAGCCTGCAACATGCATGACCAATCTTTCATTAACCATTATAGCGCACTAGTGAGAACCTACAGGAAATCATTAACACCAGAGATGTGTTAAAGTTACAGTAAACGTCAGTGTGTTTCAGCAGCTCACTTACGTCCAGCTCTTCGTAGTAGTGGTTGAGGAGGACAAGCTCGGGATCAGCCCCAGGGATGTGCTTCATTACCAGGTTATGGCTGGGATGGCATGAGTCAAGGGTTACAAACAAAGAGGCAAACAAGGAAATGCAATGCAAACAGAGTGCCCGCACACAGTTGACACGTGTCTGACACCCCAGGCCAGGACAACTTCCTTCACGCACCAGTGCCCCTGCTGTCTGTCATCACACCAGCTAGTGAGGAAGTATGGTTATGTACAGCTTGGACTTTGTGCTCCAGCCTCCATACATGACAGGGAAATGCATGAAGCACTTCAGTTACGAGATCACTTCAGGACAGTCTTACATGCTGGAGCTGTGACTGCTTCAGGACAGAAAGCTATCTGCAGGCTAAAGGTATGGCTATCAGAGTGTATATATATATATATATATATATGCTTCTGTCTGCAGAAATAGCTTTCAATTACTTGGTCAGATGACGAGTACAAATGTGTAGTAAGTTTAGCTGCTGTGTAACTTTGTTCTCGTTACTCTTTTTTGGTAGCACTTTTCATCAAAGGGGCAGTTGCTACATACATATTTGGACTTATAAATCAATTATATATCCACCATCAATTATATATCCACCATTGATTGTTGAAGAATATAACTTAAATAAATTAGCTTAGTTCAACTGTCGTACCCCATCAGAACCCAAAATTGAAGCTTGTTTTACTCCAATGTTTGTAAACAAACACTGTTTAGCCTCAAAACATGGTTAAAACTATCATTTTGATATCATGGACGGTCAATGGAGGGTACATTTGATTGGTTACAGTTCTCTAGCCACTTCCCTCAGCTTTTTACCAAAACAGTGGTGAGGTTACCTCTTGTTTCAACTGCAGATTGGCCCCTTACATAGTTTATAAAACAATAAGGCTGTTAATTATTTATTCTGAGATGGTTAAATCAGTTAAACGTTGTCAACCAGTGCATGGCTTCCACAATACGGCAGAGGACCTACCTACCACACATCAGCTTTCACAACTCTGCACGTCTGCTAGCACCAAAATGAAAGGATACTAAAGAGGAATGTCCTGGGTCACAAAGGCTTTGACCTGAGGGGTTGAAGAGTTGATGGTTAGTGTAACTCTGCTTTGTTGGGCAGGCAGTGATATTTCTGAGCATTTCATCAATTGCAAAATAACAATAATACTGTACATATACAGAGAAGACTGTTGATAACAATAGGCCTACTTAAGCACTTACCTCTCTCAGCCTGTTCAGCTGTCATCCACCGCATGACTGAGAAAAAGATTAAGCAGGATAGTGGTTATAAATCCCACCAGGACAGGAGCAGGGCAGTGGGTGACTGACTGGTGGTCCTCCTGACACATTAGTACTGTAGGAATCAGGACTATCAGCAAATAAAGCGACTTATCGCACCATCTGGACACAAGTGAAACACTCACTGTCTGAAAAACATGTTGCCTCTTGTTGATAGACCATAGGCCTATACTATATTGTAGGCCCTATGTAAGAAAAACTTCCCCAACTGGAGGCCGCGGGTGGTTGAGCAAAAAATAAGCAATTTTATTTTCATTGTTGGACATAAGACTAAATATGCTCCAAGTGATTTTAATTTGGGAAATCTGTTCAAGTATTCCCACGCATTATAGAGAGACGTGATCGTATACAATGTAAGAAAGGTTTCTAAATTATTGTTAGTCAAATATATCTGTTTGGGCTTCTTGCGGTCAATTTGCAGTCTACATATTATTTGTAATTATGTTCCGGACCCCGGACCATCTGCTCAAGAAAAAAAGCCTTGGCTGAATCCAGTTGATGATCCCTGCCCTATGTAATGATATTTTGTTTAGCCCATGGGAGGGGGATGTGGTTTGCACATCCATGGGTACATAGATATGTGGCCAAGCTTACAGCTCTGCTCTGAGATTCATTACTACCTGCTGATAGGTAGGCATCCCACAGGTGAATGCCAACTTGACAACACATTTTTCACTGAAAGATCCTGGCAGGTGTGATGCACCCTGGATGATATGTTCTCACAATGAGAAGAAAGTCTGAAAAAGGCATTGTTAGTCCACTGTAATTTGAGGTCTCATCTTGCAGCCACGTTGAAGTAATTCACTGGCATTCTATTGTAACAGAATGATTACAGAGAATAGCCTATTATTTAGTCCTATAAATGCCCATGAGTCTCAACCCATTAGAATAGTATAATGTGCAGTGGAATCACTATTGCACTTAATGTTATTTACCAAAATGTTTGATCAAAAGCCAATAACATGGATAGACACCCATAGGAGCAGATGCGAGGGTTTAAACTTTTCATTCATTTATTTTCCTCCTCCCAAAAACCTACGCATGTGCACATAGGACAACAGTTAGGCTACCCAATATTTCCCTCAATACAAATCTAAATGTATTGATCGATACGTGTATCCAATAATACCAAAACATGATCCATAATTACATCGACAAAGCCTGCTTCTTATTCATTCTTGTTATCTTAGGCTACTTGAAGTGGATTTGTTTACGAATCTAATTGCAATTGCGTTAATATTCTTACTCAAGCCTACCTCCACCTTCGCTTTTGCGAGCCCATCCAGTTTCTTCAGATCTACATCATAGGCCGACACACAGTTAAGGAAGCTGACGAAAATGAAGAACCACATAATTTCCTCTGATTGCAGCACGTTGAGGAGATTCATGCTTTAGAGCAGACGGTCTTGATCGTTCGTGTCGCTCACCTATTCTGCAAACCTATCGTTACCTACTGTAGGTTATACTTGAATAGCAAGATGTAGCAGGCTAGCAACGGTGATGTTCAACTATGTCATCTCCGGATTTATGCCACGTCAAACGCTTTTCTGCTGTCTTTGGAGAGGGCGGGGAATGAACGAACTGCTTCTTAAAGGCGCAATCTGTAATAGTTTCTGCTGTTAAATTGTTCAATTAATGATTGCCATAGGGCTGGCTAGGCTAAAATATATACCTATACTTTTCAAGAATATCAGTTTAGCAATTGTCGAGCAGTTTCCCCATTCCTCATTTTACAGACTGTTGAAATTACTGATTGTACCTTAAAACAGAAGATCATTGGTAGATAAACAAGGGAGAGCTGGAAAACAGCCACCTCAGGTTGCACTGTGGCTACACTGCATGTGCCCTGAGATGAATTAGAAGAATGTGTTTTGCTAAATATGATCTTGACATTTTCATTTTAGGTCATTGATTTGATTAATAAAGTTATTGATATTTGTTTATATTATTAGACTACATTCTGATTATGTATTAATAACACAGCTACATCAGTAAACATTATCCATCTATAATACTAGTATTAGGGTATTATACAAGTATTTATAATACAATACACAACATTATTATGGTAATTAACTCAGTGATTGTAGACGATAAAGTAGACTCTAGCATTCCTCAGAGGAAACAGCTGTGTAGACGAACTGCTTTTTGGTCTACTTTGAGACAGAACCTTTTTGACAGTTTATCTAATTTAGTGTCAGGACCATACAATTAGGAATTAGAATACTTAACAAACTGAATAGGATCTCTATGGTCAGGACACTGTCAAACAATCCTAATTCTAAATTATAAATGGTCTGACACAGGGAAATATGTGCCCTTTAAATCTGCAGGTACTTGGCTAAATCCTTTATTTGGTCAGCCCTGAGGGAGGCAGTCAGACCCGTAAAGAATGTCCAATGGCAAGGGGAGGGGAAGAGTTTCATGCAGTGATTTATTTCAGTACCCATGGCAACTAAAAGTATGTGAGCGGAGCGGTGTTGGAGCAGAGAAAGGAGCGGAACGTGCCCAATTTGATTGAAGCGTTGATCGAGATTCCCAAAGGCTGGAGTGTCGACCTTCTCGCCCGCTCCAATTTCGCTCCAGTAGGGCTCACTTCACGAGCTCAGGCATGCCCGCCCCAGCATGCATTTGTAGTCTACTTGTGTGCCGCTATAGCCCCTTGCTTTAGCTATTGTCATGGAGTTCGCTAAATATTTTCATAAAGAAATTGCTAAAACACACAGGTGCTAAATCAAGGTGGCTAACAAAGATGAGGACCAAGAGCAAGAGAGGGAGTGCCGTGATGTAGTGTCCAGAACTAAAGAATCATTGTGGAATCTGAAAAGACACATATACCAACGGAATGATGGTGTACTTACTCCGTGCACATGCTAAAATAAATAAACTAGGCGGGTAGATAACTAAGTGTGTCATTGTAGCAAAGTATTTATAAACTAAAAATGTAATCTCTTAGACGTTTCGTTCATTTTTGTTCTACTATCTATACAATAGGCCATAATTGATTTGGCCCAATAGGCCTGGCATATTCCCACGTTCAAGGAGCTTTCCGTTTTGATTGGGTTACTTTGCCTAAAAACCTTCAGGCCTATACATATTATATTTTTAAAATGCATCTCTGCCCAGCCCGGCAAGAGTGGCCAAAAGGGTGTCCCAGTAGCTCTTGTTTCTAAGTGAATTCAAAGGCACTAATAAGTCATTTTTCGTTTAATTTGTATTTAATTATAAGTAAGTCACAGCCTATTATGCGCAATTTATAGACTATAATGATTTAATACAACGAAATGTTGTTTAAATGCTGAACGCTTTATGTCCCCACCAGCCTATTGTGTCGCACTCACAAATGCTTCACAATTTATTTATTTGTAGGCTATATCCTTGAAATAATATAGCCTAAATAATTGTCTCCTGACCTATTTAGAGTGTTTATATGCTGTTTAGTATGACAGATAGGGTACTAGGGGGTAACTAGCCCCCTGGGGTAACTGCCCCTCCCCCCCCCGTAATTCTCATTAAGACCACAAGATGTCACCAATTTTTTTGCCCAACACTTTCCCTGGCTGCTCTTGCTCAACAACAAAATTCCTCTGTGTGATCACAACTTTTGGAGATATTTTTAAATGATTTTGTTGTAAATGAATACATTTTTTTTACATTTTGAAAAAGTTGTAAATATACATTTTACATTTACATTTACGTCATTTAGCAGACGCTCTTATCCAGAGCGACTTACAAATTGGTGCATTCACCTTATTGGCTCGAACGCTGCCCCGGCTTCGGCCGGGAGAGGGAGGGCCAAGATAATTGGGAACGGCCGATCCGGTGTCCTGCCGAAATCAGTCTGATCACAGAAGGCTGTGATGAAACAAAACCTGCGTTCCCTGCATGCTTGGTCAGCTCTAAACCACGAAGGTTTAAATCGAACGAACTCCCGCCGAGAGTGAACATTAAATGGGGATGGCCTGTGCCCAGCGGTTACGTACTACCAGGTCTCAGGTTCGCCTGAGTCGAGACTCTACACGTCACGGTGGGGGCTCTCTCCACGCTCCTCGGAGCATGAAGTGGAATGGCATGCGACTGACCATCAGCTGACACTACCAGGCCTCAGGCTAGCCTGAGCGTGGGACCTCACGCATTGTAGGTGTGCTTGTCCCCCCTACGTTCGGAGACTCAAGGCGGAGAAACCCATAGGCCCCGCGGCGATAGGTCACCGCGGGGCCTATGGGTTTCTCCGTGACGTGTAGAGTCTCGACTCAGGTGAACCTGAGACCTGGTAGTACGTAAGTTGGCATCTCTCCCGCTGTTTTTAGTAGCAGGTGGGGGCTGGATTAGGAGTGAGTAGTGCAGAAGGGGGGGCTCATGAGTTGTGCTCCAATTTTACAGAGTTATGAGTTACTGTTATTAAATGTTATATTCCAACGTTATTTCATGTTATTAGTTATATTCCATTCCAATATCCCTATGAATCTTTATTTAATTAATTAAAAACAACTATTGAAAACCTTTTGCTCCTGAATGTCATTTTAAAGTGCTGGGATTTAAAATCTTGCATTATTCAAATAATATTTAGTGCAATTGTATGGAAAAGGAACAACAAAGAAAGAACAAAGAAAATGAATGTGCAGGTGAGATAAAAAGAGGGACTTTACATCAAATCTCCTCAGTGCGGATATTAATGGTAACATGTGCAACACCATTTCCCGCCATATTTTATTTAAATAATTAAAATAAGACAACTAGGCTTAGCTTAGTATTACTTACTAAAGCATTTCTAAATAAAACAGATTAAATTGATTTTAACACACTTGTGTGAAACCCTACAGTATGCCATAATCTTCTACAGGGTAACTGGCACACCCGTGTGTGTTACCTCGGTACTTCAAAAAAGCCCCTTTTCCAAAAACAACATTTCATGAAATAACAAAAAAAGTGTCAACTGTAGCCATTTATTTCCCTTTATAGTTTACTTGCCTAAGCATGACATTCATCCACATACCATTTCTTTTCCAAGCGTTGCTTTTTTGTGTCAGAAATTAGACATTGTTCTTAGGGGGTGGCTAGTTACCCCGTAGTACCCTAGCCTATTTGAAATTATGTTTGCTTCTTACATTCACTTTTTTCATGTTAATTAAAATAATTTTCATTCAAATCCATATGGTTTGGTTAGAATATTTAAAAACCAATTGGTAGGTCCAGGTAGTCACAAAAATAGATGGGTGTCGGTTACATTTATTATTTTAATGAATGGAGCGAATTTGGAGCAGCAGTTTTTTTCCTGTGAGCGCGGAGCGGTTTTAGTGGAGCAGCAGGAAAAGACATGGAGCGCCGCACCTAACCACTAAACTCTGCACACATGCTCTGATGGCAACATAGGCTTTTGGTTCCAACATTTTAGCGTTGTTGCTGAGGTTTTTCCTATTGCAATGGCAGTCATGCCAGTGTTGGGCACTTAGTGTTGGGCTCTATGTAGTCATAAGATGGTGTTATTGTCGCATGCTGTGGTTGAGAGCGAGATTGGTTCACTGAAACTGTGTTTGTTCTAATTTTAGGAAAGGTCAACCACAGGAGATTGGTGGCACCTTAATTGGGGAAGACGGGCTCGTAGTAACAGCTGGAGCAGAATAGGTGGAATGATCTCAAATACATCAATTACATGGTTTCCATCGGTTTGATGCCATTCCATCTGCTCCGTTCTAGCCATTATTATGAGCCGGCCTCCCCTCAACAGCCTCCACTGAGGTCAACACATTATATTTTCATTACAAGAGCCTTGTTAACTGCAGACACTATTTCAAAAGTACTATGGCCCCATTGGGGATGTAACTGAGCCAGACCCATTCCCATCTACAACAATCAGTGGGGGAATTTCACTAACATTTGAAGTTTTACAGAGGTTTTATGCTGTCAGGAGGTCATACAGTAGGTCCAAAATGGGGGACAGGAACCCTGGGATGTTTCCTAGGTAACTTTGGTGCTGTCAATCACAGCTTCAGAATGAGCCAGCTACCCAAGGAGGATGTTTGTCAGGCACATACAATCATATGAGATTAAAGGCATGATATGACATTAGAAGAGAGGATATGGATAGGGCTATCCATTGTGGGTTTATACACTGAACAAAAATATGAATGCAACATGTAAAGTGTTGGTCCAATGTTTCAAGAGCTGAAATAAAAGATCCCAGAAATTTGTCATTTGCACAAAAATTGTATTTCTCTCAAATTTTGGGCACAAATTTGTTTACATCCCTGTTAGTGAGCATTTCCCCTTTGCCAAGATAATCCATCCACCTGACAGGTGTGGCATATCAAGAAGCTGATTAAACAGCATGATCATTACACAGGTGCACCTTGTGCTGGGGACAATAAAAGGCCACTCTAAAATGTGCAGTTTTGTCACACAACACCATGCCACAGATGTCTCAAGTTTTGATGAAGTGTGCAATTGGCATAATGACTGCAGGAATGTCCACCAGAGCTGTTGCCAGAGAATTGAATGTTAATTTCTCTACCAACATTGTTTTAGAGAATTTAGCAGTACATCCACCAGCCTCACAACCTCAGACCACATGTATGCCGTTGTGTGGGCAAGCGTTTTTCTGATGTCAATATTGTGAACAGAGTGCCCCATGGTGGCGGTGGGGTTATGGTATGGGCAGATATAAGGTATGGACAATGAACATAATTGCATTTTAGCGATGGCAATTTGAATGCACAGAAATACCATAGTGAGATCCTGAGGCCCATTGTGAGGCCCATGCTTTTTTAAGGTATCAGTGACCAACGGATGCATATCTGTATTCCAGCCATGTGAAATCCATATATTAGGGCCTGATGAATTTATTTCAATTGACTGATTTTCATATATAAACCTTAACTGGGTAAAATCTTTGAAATTGTTACATGTTGCATTTATATTTTTGTTCAGTATAGCTCATTAAGAGTGATAATTTCATTAATGGTGATGCAGCTGTTAGGATTCTATTTTATAAAGGTTTATCTTAAACCTGGAGTTTATTTAGTGTCATTTCAGCTCAGCGCTTAATAGCTATTTGTCAGAGGAAATACACAGTGCTTATACATACAGACAGTGAGTAAACCTATTAATGAATGTGACTAGGATACTGCCTCTGGTAGCCTAACTGAGAAACCCTTAGAAACACAAGTAGTGGACCATTGATAAATAATAGGCCACATCAGACATAATAAAACCTAGGAGGACTACTGAAGTAACAATATAACGTTTAAATGTGGAGGGGAGCGCGCCCCTGGAGTCGGTGAAGGGATGCAGGTGTATTGGGCGCCTATAGCTTACGGCCCATGTACACTAGAGGGCGGCACCGCACGATGAAACACTGCTTCCCATTAGGTAGCCTATACAGGCGCCTGTGCGGGTATAGCATAGCTAGGGCACCATGGCACGGATAGGACTGATTGTAATAAATGGTAAATAAGAAGTATTGAGGTACATTTATTCTACTATTAATGTTCATGAAAGATTGGAAAGCCGCGCAAAGATGCACGTTCCACCTCGCCAAATTGCGCGACATTGAGCAACCTTCACAGTTCCATTTCTGTAAATGGCCAGTTCACAAATCTAACCGCTGTGCGGCGGTAAAGCTTCAAGATATATAGTCTACTGTAGGTTGTCTGTTAGCTCACACTATCGGTGTGATCGAGGCGTACCTACTCATCATCAAAACAACGTTGTGTATTCATAGAGTGGACGTTCGCGTACAGAACCGGATGAACGAGTGTACATACTTTGAACGGCATAGGCTACCAAACAGTCCAAGCCACGTCGGTTTAATCGACGCAGCATTTGCATACGCCGTGAAAAGGTTGTTTTATCATTCAGAAGCTAATAAGCGCAACGGGTGAATATGAATGTACGCCTCGTTTGTTTATGAAATGTATCTGCCTTCCGTGAGCGTGAAAGCTCGAAGCACCTCACTTGGCAGCGTAACTGTCCTCCACTCGGACATCGCCAGTGTGGAACGCGCTTGGATGCCGATAGTTATATTTGAAGAACGTCAGGACAGGGAGGTCTGATATGATAAAAGTATCGTAACGGGGAAAGGCTATTTAAACCTCATCCTCTGACAAGCCTTAAACACAATAATAGCCCAGAACTGTTCATCCTCAGGAGAGGTAGGCGCCGAACAAGCATCAGACTATACTCAACTAACCAAGTCTTCATTCGGACGGTCATTTCGTCGTCTGACATCATTTCATCTCTAATCTTTACTGAACAGGTGATGTAGTTATGTAATAACATATTAACTACTGTACTTATTGTAAAGACATGTCGTTGCATGCTGCTGCCAATGTAGGCGACCTGAGCGCAACACTGAATCGAATCCTGATCATAATTTCTGATGATTTTATGTATTTAATCTGGTGTCCTTTGATTGTCACAGAGTTATTACATTGAATAAGCATGATCCCAACAAGCAGTCAAAACAAAAGCTTGCCAACTTGGTGGTGACATGCAATCTGAACAAACCCTGTCAGTGTTCTTGTTTACATTATCAAATCAAATGTATTTATAAAGCCCTTCTTACATCAGCTGATTATCAGTTGGAGTTGTCTTACTCAGAAAAGCAGTGCAATGCACCATGGGTTGTTGGTACAAATCATATTATGCTAATATGAATTGTATGTATTATAGTGCTGCCATTGTATTTACCCATATGCCACTGTATGAAAGCATGGCATCCAACCATACTCGACTTCTCTATCATGTTACATTTTGTTCTGATTGAGTTACAGTTTCAGGAAGGGAAGAGAGAGGTTGGGGTTCAGATACAGGAATATAACCACATGTGGGTAGATGAAAGGTCAGTAAGTAGTTTATAGAGTAATTGTATCATAATGAAAACCTCCTAGGGCATTGTTATGTCGAGTGGAAAAATCATTTGTGCAACTAGACTGGTGTTCCCCCATGCATCAGTGTTTGTACACATTTGTACTAATTAACATGGCGTAACTCTTTTGATTGAAATAGGCACTACACCCATATTCTGGTCATGATTTACAATCATGTTGTCACACACATTCACTGATGAAGACACACAGATGTCCTCTATCTTTACCTCTTTAACACACACACATGCTCTGAGATAAGATCTGAGACTGAGTCACCAAATTAAACCAACCTTTTTTTCTCTCAGAATGGCCTTGAAATAGGAGCAGAATTAGGCCACACAAGCAACTGGCTTCATTCAGTCATTGGATGATTGGATTCCTGAATAAATCCATTTACACATTTACATCTCTTCAGTCAGTCACTTCATTTAAAACATTACAACCAATGGATGTTGTATACACAAGTTAACTTGCCAAGATATCTGTGATATGCTAAAGCACATAAGACTGAAGATATGATCTCGTCTCAGAATGGCTTTTTTTCATTCAATTTGGTCTATTTGGTCATTTTAACTATAACTTGCTGTAGCTTTTAGTTGGACATTTTTCCTCTCTGACTGGTCAGAAAAACACATTGCAAACCCTGGTTATTGTAATTCTATTAGCTTGGCCTATGCCCTCTGGCATGATAAACTGGTGAACTCACAGTACTGACATTTTTCACATTAGATGGATACAAAAATAAGTATTGACAATAGATTGTTGTGGTGTCCTGCAGACATAAGGTTCATTTTGATGCTAAAAAATGGATACATTCACTATATTATGAAGTGGTAATAACACATGTATATGTAATTGATACATGTGTTGTTATAAGAACATCATTTTTTATATTTATCATAACTTCACAAAGGCATCTGCAATTCAAATAATCTAGAGATATATTTGCATTTCTATACCATGAATATGGTTATTGTACTGGATCTTATTGCTCTCAGACGTTTCCACCTCTAGTGTCTCATATCATCAGCCTGTTTGACTCCTTGGCTGGGTCCCTGAAGCTCCTGCCAATAGCTCTCAATCCTACAGGCCTCTCATGGTCTCATTCTGCAGCTCACAGACTGAACAACCCTTAGAAGATAACGACTTCATTTTAAAGTGCAGCTGTACCCCTTCGTTTGCCTAAAGAGGAAGAGTGTGTCCTAATTTCTGTTAAAACAAAACCGAAAGGATCTCCTGAGTGGTACAGTGGTCTAAGGTCTAAGGCCTAAAGGCTGTGCCACTATAGATCCTGGTTCGAGTCCAGGCTCTGTCGCAGCCGGCCGTGACCAGGAGACCCATGGGGTGGCGCACAATTGGCCCAGCGTCGTCTGGGTTAGGGGAGGGTTTGGCTGGCAGGGATGTTCCTGTCCCATCGCACACTAATGACTGCTGTGGCGGGCCGGGTGCAATGCACGCTGACATGGTCGCCAGGTGTACGGTGCTTCCTCCGACACATTGGTGCAGCTGGCTTCCGGGTTATGCGGGCGTTGTGTCAAGAAGCAGTGCAGCTTGTCTGGTCTCTCGACCTTCGCCTCTCTCGAGCGGGTGTTGCAGCGATGGAACATGACTGTAACTACCAATTGGATACCACAAAATTGGGGAGAAAAAGGGGTAGAATAATAAATAATGTTTTTTTGTTTTTTTATAACCCAAAATATTGTACACCCATGCAATTATGCTCCTGTAACCACAGTCCCACCGGTTACATTGTAGGCTGTTGGTCCCACAGTTCAGTCAGTGTCGAGATTATGAAGTCACACCTCTTCGCACTCATCCACTCACACAAACCCAAAAGCATGTTGTGTTGTCGCATCCTCTGGCAAGGCCTTTTGAAGGGATTTCACATTTCTCATTAAAAAGATAGCAGCGGGCAGGATGGAACACTTGGGCATTTAATTGACTTTGCTTTGAGATTGCATAAGCCTTTAAATCGTCCAGATCCATGGGGCCTGTCTAATGTTCCAGTCATCCAAGCACAGCCACCTTGTGTTCTGCCTCTACTGATTCTCCTTAATGACTGGAGCCCTTTTTTTCTATGTTGTTACTCTCTGTACAATTTGTTGGATTCCGTCAGGTTACTGGCTCAGACATGCTGCCTCAGACATGCTGCCTCTGCCGAGAGATAGTCGCCAAATCCTATTACCCAGACGTGAATTGTCCTTCACTGTTAACATCAGAAGGAAAGTCTTCTACTACCCTGTTCAGCCAAAGTATTCCAGCTTCTCAAAGCCACCTGAGGAGGGTTTCTTCCATCGCTGTTATAGAATACCTACTCACTTTGACTTTACAGTCATGTTGAGTAATGTTGGTTCAGGACTGCATGCAGTGGTTCTATAGTAGTTTGCCTAGTTAAGTGAGATCAGTAGGGCCTGCGGTCTTGTGACAAAGGAGGATACACTGTTTCCATGACGAGGTGATCCTTTGTATTTGAGGTTTCTGGAAACCGAAGTTTGGGATGTGGGGGTGGGTTCTTCTGGGTCCCAGTAGCACTATGACCTTAAAGAGGTCTGTCTACAATTTTGGCAGCAGCAGGACATCATTTGTATCCCTATCAGGAGGGACATATGGTCCTGGAGCGCGGCAGAGCAAATCAGCACGCGCTTCAGCTGTAATTTAAACCATTAACATGGAAGATGTGGGCTGAATGTGATCAGTCTTAACCATGCTGCCAGAGTCATTGACTTTAATGAAAATCTGCAGAGACCACCACTGTTCAAGATATCAGCTATATTGTTTTGGTTTATGTTATGATAGGCTACATCAGAACGCGTATAGGAAATATTAAGAATAACCTTGAATAGAATGAAATACAGTATTGAGTTATTTCAATCCTATATCTGCGCAGGGCACCTCTCATGTGAAGCTTTGGTTATGACTGGTATTGTAGGTGCCATTTGTTTTTGCTATTTGTTCTACAGCCGATAGATACTTCTGTTTCTACTTTTTAGAGCTGTATGTATTCTTGTGTGTTGTTTGCTGTAAGGACTGCCTCTCTTTTGCTCCTGCTGTCCCTCTTGCTCTTGCTCTCTCAGGGGGGTGCATGTAAACATCATGACAGATTTGCTATTATCAAATCATTCCTCTATTTCTCGCTGTAGAACGTGTTTGCAATGAGAAGTGGTTGCTGTCCGTCAGTGTAGTCTGTCTATTCAGGCCCATGTGTAGGTCTCAATGAAGACATGTTGCTACAGTAGATAGGTAACGCTGTCCTGCTCATAACATAGTGTGCACTTTCCTTTCCCTTACACTTGCAGTTGTTAGTCAGTCAGTGTGTTTCCTTTTTCCTAAATAATGATCTTAATTTAATATTTTCCTGCTTTTTGTATTGCTCACTATCAGTCCTACCACCTCCTCTATCCTCCCTTTCTAGTTATCCAGTAATTCTGTCCAGACCTCATCCCCCCCATCACTCCATTGGCTGCAGATACTGTAGTTATCTCTCGCTGTATGTGACAGCGGCCATCAGGACTGTGACACGTTGACGTCACAGATAGCGAGTGTGAGGGGGTTGGCTGAGAGGCACAATACAGCTCACGTTAGCCAAGTGCACAGCACCAGTGTCACCTCAGAGTGTAGAGAGAGAGAGAGAGGCAGAGAGTGAGCGTAGCCATAATTGTAGGTGTAGAATTAGATAGACGGGCAGAGTTAAATAGAGTGAATAGGAAATTACAGGGAAGAGGCAAAATATAGGAGAATAAATGAGAGAGGAACAGTGTGTGTGAGATGGAGACGAACAATGGCGGGAAAGGCTAAGGAGACGATGGAGAGTTAAAGGAGATAAGGAGTGGAAGTGAAGGGGATTATGTCATGGAGAATGAGAAGACCAGAGAGAGACAATGTGTACAAATGGGAAAGGAACAAACATGATATAGGCTACTGTGTATGGTTGAGAGACATAGGATGATATCGTCTAGCCTGCCTGACTCTCATCCCCAGTCAGCGCTGCTCGTTTTGTACCCACCCTCTCCCACGTGCGCCGTATCACCAGCCTCCCTCCTCCTCATTCCTCCACAAAAACACCATACATGGACTATAGACATGTGTCCAGGGACCAGGCTATTGGTCCACATAAACACCACCATGTTACCATGAATGTACAGCTCAGGGGGACATGTCACGTGAATTGGATTGACCTTCAAGGAGCTGTAGCTCTCATATCTGCTCTCTGCGAAGAGGTCACGACTCAGCTCCAGAATGTCATTGTGATTATTGTGAGAGCAGATGAGAATGTTTGTATGTTTTTGGTTTAAGAGACTTGTAAATATTAGTGGATGATAAAGATCTAGCCGCTTTGTTTTCACACCATCCCTCCTTGTTTTCCTGTCTTGTTTCTGATCATTTTCCTGCTGTTAAGATCTGGACTTATCTTACTGTTACACTGCACTGCCATTTGCTCTGTGATATAGGTACGGTATGGTGTCTATACTTTAAGATAGGTGAGAGGGTCAGAGGGTGAGTGAATGTTGTGTTGGATGGATGCCCAATGGTCTTGGCAGTCAAGAGGTGCCCTCCTTGTTTCTCCTCAGCCAGTCTGAGAGATGGCGTCTCTCCTCCAGCCAGGCATCTCTCCTCATGTCTCTGTCTCCTGACCCCTGTGGTTGAGTGATGGGAATGGGAAGGGGGCCCAGACTGGCCCTGAGTCATGTCTCCCAGCCCCATGGACACTCACAGGCCAAAGGCTGCATCATACTACACGTTAGAGGTCTTCATGATTCCAAAAACTTGGACCTGTTCTGAAAAGGATTTGTGGCTTTCCCACACGACCCGATATGCATAATATATCTTTTTCAAACGGACACCCGTTCCGAATGGACCTGAGGACAACGGACCCGAGGACCCGTTTAGATAGAAAGATAGAAAGAAACCACAGACTGGGCACTGCCAGTGCCATCAATAAACAAGTGATATTGGTCCTTAAAAACTGCCTATAACAAATGACAAAAAATGATTTGTTGTTTCAATGTGTAGCATATTCAAATGTTTATAGCCTGGTGTTTTATTGTTTTTTACTTTTCTAAAGTAATAATTCAGATTTGAGCGCTAAATGCATCAGGGCACTGCATGCAGATAGGCCTATAGGCCTAGGCGTTTCCACTCTATAGTATATTTATATATTTTATGAATATAATGCTTAGGCCTAGCCTTAGAGACCGAGAGAAATATAGACATATGCCGGCGCCATGTTCCTATTATATAGATAGGCGTACAGAAGGAGGCTAATTCGTTAATTTTCTATCTGAATGTTTTTAATAAAGATAAGCATTATATTGTTAGATTAAAGGAGTAGCTCTGGTAGACCTGAAACATTCTTCCTCACCTCAAGTTCAATTGTCAGAGAGAGTTGGAGTGCCAGTACGCACTGCCTTCACAGGCCTGCAGTAGTGAAACCTAATAATAGCTACACCACACCCAACCTTCCCAAAAGTTTCTTAACTTTATTAGAGTAATACCAAAAGTCAGTCAAGTCAGTATTTATAGGGAAAATACGAACAGGTTATTATATGGCGACATTCAATTACATGTTGTATCTCGCCCTGGTTTTTCCTACTGCGAGTAGCTCTACCTACTGTAGGCCTACCTGTAATTCTATTATATTGCGGCAAACATAACTTTATAGTTGGAACTTGACCAAAGAAAATGGCTCAACAGAATAAAACAAAACACATATTTGAACTGAACTGGTTTAAACCTTCACGAAAGTTTTGAACAGGCTTATATTGCAGCAATTGCCAACGAAGGCGAGTTCTTACCATAGGCCTACCCAACAAATGACAGCAATTGACTAATTATATTTATTTTACAACAGGCCTACTTTTAACCTATCTTAAACTAAATACAGAGCATAAAATTAAAAAGACTGTTCAAACTTAATTTAGCCAAGAAAATCTCTCAACAAAATGAAACAAAACACTTTTAGCATATTTAAAGAACTGGTTTAGATTCCTAAATATGTCTAAAATAATAACAATGATACACAATAATAATAATAATGATAAAACAAATTATAATAAATACAAAAATAAATAAAAGTTTGAAAATTGCATCAATCCTGAATAGCGAGTTGCACACAGTCCATTTTGCCGCGCCAACGTTCTTCTCGTATTTGTCCACCCACAGAGGACATTCCCCTTGTCAGCTTTTTTTCACTATACACTTTCTTCACTAACTTTTGTTTTACTTCAATGAAAAAGGCCTCCATCTTCGCAATCAACAGTAGCCTAGGCCAAGCCTCCTTTCACTCCCTCTCTCTCGCCCTCCTCAGCAGCAGGCGCACGTGAGGTGAGTGGCCGGAACCAGTTTCAGGTGTGCATAAGCTATACGTTTTATTGAGTTGCAATTGGCTGACACAGATAACAAACTTGCATAGTTGTCATTACCTCACACATTAAATGAACAGGTCCAACCGGGTCTAGTCGGTAAATCAATTTTGATTGCACATATCCAAGACCCGTGGCAATTATATCAGACCCGATCCAGATCCGAGACAAAAGTAAGAATTTAGGACTCAGATCTCAGAATTTTGGGTCTGGTGGACCTGTGAAGACCTCTACTACAAGTGCCCTCTAGGGTTCTCTTTCTCTCTGTTGTCATTACCATTCTTTCAGGTTGCATTGCTGCAGACCCTGCAGCGGTTTCCGTCGCTTGTGTCTAGCAGGTGTTCTGAGCTGATATGAACTTACTCTGCGTCTCCGTGGTTACCGGAGGAATGGCAGGCGAGGTGGCTCCTGAACTAAGAGAGCTGCTGAGATAAGCAGCACACCGGCATGTTCTCCTCGCTCTATTTCTGAGTTGGTCCAAGAGCTGTGAGAGGTGTAAACTGTTGTCCCCTCCTTTTCTCTCTCTCTCTCTCTCTCTCTCTCTCTCTCTCTCTCTCTCTCTCCTGTCTCTACCTCCTCTTATTCCCCTCAGTGCTTTTCTTTCTCTAAACACTTTCACCCCCTCTCTCTCTCTCTCTCTTGCTCTCTTCTCTCTCTTGCTCTTTCTCTCCTCCGGGACGACTTAATTACCTGTTTCAGATGCTGTCAGTCGCACACCTGAGTGCAAACAGCCAGAAACTCAGGGCTGGCATTATGCTGCCAGAGCACCCTCGGAATAGGGGGAATGTGAACTGCTGAATCACATCAACGGATGAGTCAATGAGAGCACATAATAAATACCCCTCCCCTCCCCACCATCACCAGACATGTAGAACTTTGGTCTTCCATTGCTAAACATCTAGACTGTCTATACTGCCTGGGACACTCTGAAGGAATATGGTGATCACGACTTTCTCCTGCTATTGTTTTTCAGTGAGTTTGTGGGAGATGGATCCAGTTAACCAGAACCAAAGCCAACCACAGCCTGAGAACCCATCTGGACTAGCAGAGGTTTTAACCCCCACTCCAGCAGTAGTTCCAGGCACAGAAGCCCCAGCCTCCGACCCTTCTGCCTCTGCTCCTGCTCCTCAACTGTCAGTCCCAGTGCGGCCTCGACGGCCTCAGAGGACCCCCAGAATAGAGGGCTCTGTGGACATCTGTGATCCCAAACCTGACCCTCCAGAGGCCAACCAGGACCGATCCACCACTCATGATGCTCCAGCTGGGGCCAGCCATCCCAAGCCCCTGCAGCCTGAAGCAGCCAAGCCCCATGGGGGGCATGGAGGGGCCACTGAAACCACTCTGAATGTTGGCCCTAAAGTCCCAGGCCACCCCCCAGGGGCCAGGAGCCCTATCTCAATGAGGGCAGCCTCAGTTCCCCAGCCACCATCCTCCAGGTCTATACCTCCCCATCTCAACCCTCATGCCCAGAGGGCCTTCTCTGTGGTGGGCACCGCGGACACACAGTCTCAGGTGGTGGAAGACTTCAGGTGAGCTCCTGGCTCTGTGCGTTTTCTATCAGATCCAGCTTTCACTACAGCATAATAGTTGTTTTGAACATGAACAGGAAACACTTTTTAAGAGCATGCTTCAGACCTTCAGTGCTGTGGTGGTGACACAGTAATTTGTCAATATATGGCCCAAGCACCATAGTACAGGTTGCAGTGGCATGTGACCAACTAAACTTTTACTGGGAAGTCATTTCCTTTTATCACAGTGGCAGGAAACTGTTCAACCACATCTACCAGAGTACAGCCGGAGGAAAATGGTTTGTGACTACTTCTAAAGGTCTTTTTCTCTCTTAACTCAAGCTCAACTCAAGACAATGTGTCTTTACCACTGAAACTCCTAAATGAAGAAGCTGTAACAGTCAGCAGTTTCAGATATTCCCACTTCCCACTCGCTGTTATTTTCTATGCTCACAACACAAAGCCAGTGTCCCCGAGGCTTTGTCAGAGCTCTCTGATAACCTCTCTAATTTATGACGCTAATTAAGCTAATGGAGAGAGTGCATACTCAGAGAATCAATGGAAGTGTATCAGATAAAGATGTATCATCCGTGCCCTCCCATGTCCTGACAAATTCTTTGTAATTAAATGGTCTGCAGATCATTAAGAATCTGTTGCCTAATTATTTTGTTACGGGTTGAACCAAGCTTCTATTAATTGTATACTGTATGTGATTGTGAGATTCTGGGTTCCTTCTCTCTGATAGGGTGCACCTAATCACATGGAATGTGGGCGGTGCCATGCCGCCAGATGACATCACTGCTCTGCTGGGGTTGCACATTGGAGATGGAAACACAGACATGTATATAATTGGGTGAGCTTTTCCCTGGTGGCAGTCTCGCCAACCATCTCCTCATCGCCAAGTATTCCAGAAGACCTCTCTTGTCCCTTATATCCATCCGCCTTCCATAGACAGTCCCCTGGGTTGAGTGGTTGGCTTTACTGTTAAACAATATTGATTCATCTATTTAGCTGTCTTTATATTTCCCCCTACATATGTGTTATTGTCCATCCATTTCCTTGTTACAGTTCTTTCCCACTCTCTCTCTCTCTCTCTTCCTCCTCCCCTCTCTTTTGACTGTGTGTTACTGCTGCTCTCTCAGGCTACAGGAAGTCAACTCAATGATCAACAAAAGGCTGAAAGACGTTCTCTTCACAGACCAATGGAGCGACGCCTGCATGGAGAGACTCAGCCCCTTCGGATATATACTGGTCAGTAAAGGGTTGACACTGACACAGAGACACACACAAAAAGAGAAATAATGCAGAGCAAACAAATAGAGCTCATGTTATGTACATTTGTGAAAACTGCTGTTCTCTCTGATCATATCTCCCAGTCCATGTGATGTGTATAATATGAGGGCATAGTGGAGCGGATGGGCTCATTACTCTCTCTGTCTCTCTCTCTCTCTGTCTCTCTCTCTCTCTGTCTCTCTCGCTCCCTCTCTCTCTGTCTCTCGCTCTGTCTCTCTCGCTCCCTCTCCCTCTCTCTCACCGTCTCTCTCTCTCTGTCTCTCTCTCTCTGTCTCTCTCTGTCTCTGTCTCTCTCTCTGTCTCTCTCTCTCTCTCTCTCTGTCTCTCTCTCTCCCTCTGTCTCTCTCTCAGCTCTGTGACTTGCTGCAGCACTATTGGTTAGAGAACATTTTCATCCATTTCCAATGTACTTATTTTGTTGAAATAGGCTAGTCTAGCTTAGGGGTGGTTTTGGATTATTGTTTCTTTGCTTGGGTCCCGCTCAGCCCCTTTTCTCACACCCCCCTTACCGTGTGTTTAAACAATAAACCTTTAGTGTTTGATGGTAGATTTCAGTTGTCTATGGTTTTTGTTCTCACTGTTACTTTTCACTATTATAATTTGCATGATTTATGTTACGGGTCTCAGTTCCATCTCCCCTAGACTGCAGGGCCAAAGGGATTCGTAACAGTGTGTGTGTGTGTATGTGTTTGAGAGAGAAAGACAGAGGGGGTCCTGCCACAGCTGGTGCAGTGTGGTTGGTTGGTATTTCTTGGCCTGTCAGTGTCTAACACATTATTCCGCCCTGTTGGAGAGGTAGGTAGAGAGGATGAATCAGCTGCAGAGAGACAACAGAAAGCTAGACGAGAGGATGTCTCCCAGGGTGCTGGTTTATTTCTGGACTGTAAGGCTCCCTCTGTGTTGATGGCTCTGTGAGACTGATTCTGTCCCCTGGCCTTCATCTCATGCCTTGCTTGACTCCAAAACACTCTTATAATGTTGCACATGAGAGCTTTTTATGTGCACATGTGTTCACGTGCATGCATGGGTATTTGTTAGGATTGTATGTCTGAGTGGTTGTTAGTATCTGTACTCTGTGTTACTGCTGAACTTCAACCATAAATAGTATTACTGTAGTAGTCTGTCTAGTCATGGAATGTTGCACAGACATAAGGTCTCCAAGAATTACCTGTAACCCAACACCCCCTCTTTTCTCTCCCTAAGGTCACTGTCAGTAATATCCCCCTCCCTTCTTATCGCTCTCCTCCGCTCTCACAGCCCACTGTCAGACTTGGCTGGCGATTAGACCTATCAGAAGAGAGCTTGCCAAACCATCCACCCTACAGACAAATACGCCAGTCAAGTCTTCTCTAATCAGCACCCTCTATTGAAGCTATTGTAGGCTGGTCCCAGATCTGTTTGTGCTCTTGCCAACCCCATTGCTGTCATTTTGTTTGGCATGACAATTTTATAAGAAGTTGGCAAGAGAGCAGAAGCAGACCCAGGCTACCTCTATTGCTATTTTGGTGGCCATATCAACCAATCCAAATGTCGTTTTTTTTAGAGACGAATCACAGGAAACAATGTAATGTAGTTGAAGTAAAGAAAAAGCTTGTGAAAGATGAAGGGCACATTAATATTCCCACGCTCTTCAGACCTGTGGCCCAGCATTACACTATGCTGTGTAATACCTTTTTTGCACTATTGGTTAGAGCCTGTAAGTAAGCATTTCACTATAAGGGCTACACCTGTTGTATTCGGCGCAGGTGACAAATAAACTTTGATTTGATTTGCTGGATATGCGCTTGACTTCCTCTGCAAAACTACTGGCTAACAGCTCATCTCAGGCCTAAGTCAGGCACGTACACACACACACACACTCATATGCCTAATGTATTTTGTATTATCAACCCAAAATGTGGTTTGGCAGCCCTCAGCAGCATTCCCAAATGTTCCCTGAAGTTAATCAGAGATGTCTTTCAACCCCACACACACTGACACATACACGCATCTACACTTATTCACACAATCATTTACACACAATCACACATACAGAACACAGGCATTCACTATGTCCTTACACAGAAACATACACACACATGAATACATGAACCTAGTCCAGTTTATGGTTCAATAGAGCCCATTACGCAACCAAGCCCTGCAAATAGCCAGTGAGTATGCAAGCGAGAGGGGCCTTCTCTCTCGTGAAGATGTGTGCCTCTAATGCCTTGAGGGCATCACAGGTCCCAGCGATGCGAGGTCATGCTTCTTATGGATGTGGATGTGGATGGAGTGTATTTACTGGGGAAGGGAGTAGCATGACTTTAATCTCTGGTCTGGAGTGAGGAAATGTTTACAGCATTTCCCCCTTTATTAGTAGATAGAAATATCACAAACTTTATTACCTGGTATCTAGACCAATAAAATACAAGTGAAATACATTTGCAGGCTGGGTAGGCTCAATATGATTACCGTGAGTACAGGCCTACTGTGGTGTATGCTGTATCATGTATTCCACAGTGCATGGGTTTACTGTTTAGACAGAGAGGGTAGGGGAGGCTATGCCCTCCTTTAGGTTCGCTGCTTCATGCAAAACAGTGGGAGAGCTGGACCACTGAATCCTGATGAGAGAGAGACATCACTGGTACACAGTAGAGAGACAGACATACATACAGTTATATCCAGTCGTTCAGTTAGCAGGCTTCAGGCAGACAGCCCAGAGAGGATGCGTATATAAACTTCCCAATATAAAATAGAGGTGTTCATTTGCCTAGAGATTACAGTAATCATTATCCCACTGAATGGTGGACTACAAGAACATGGGTGAATACAAGCAACTCATGTCCACTTATCAGTAGGCTTTATAGGCAATCAGCTTGTCTATAAAGGCTAATGTATTTCTAACTGTCAAATTTAGCAGGAGACAATTTACCTCCCCCATCACCTTACATTGTGACTCATTATCTCACAACTTCTCTCCTTCTCTCCCATTTCTGTCTCCCTCCCTCCATTTTCTTCCCCTCTCTCTCGCTCTGTCTCAGGTGACGTCCCAGCGGATGCAGGGGGTGTTGCTGCTGGTCTTTGCTAAGTACTACCACCTCCCCTTCCTCCGAGGGGTGCAGACAGAGACCACCCGCACCGGCCTGGGGGGCTACTGGGTAAGACACCTGCCTTCTGAGACTACATTCTACAGAGAACCACACAAAACTGTCCACAATGACTAGTGATGGGGAAGAAATCGCTTGTTACATATCGCAATCGAATTTTTGGACGATATTATATCGATATTTGACTAATTGTATCATGCTCTCGTCTCTCTGCAGCAGACATATAGTGAGCTCACATATAGTGAGCGATAGGTTTTGAACATCAAATCGCAATAAAATCACAGTATCGAATCGCAATACATATAGAATCGTGATAATCGCACTACATATCGTATCGGCACCTAAGTATCGTGATAATATCGTATTGTGAGGTCCCTGGTAATTCCCAGTCCTAACACTGACTTGTCCTAATGACCAACTGACGGAGAATCAGACCGACCACATTAATGAAGACAGCCCCAACACTCTAGGCTAAGATATAGAACTGGGAATGTCAGCGCTATTGAACTGAAGTGCACAATCAGAACTGACCCACTCTTAAAGCTAGAATCTTTAATTGCATTTTACATTTGTCATTTAGGAGACACTCTTATCCAGTGCATACCTTTTTTAATTTTCTTTCACTGAAACAATAACAAAGCAGTGGAAGTCTGGAAGTCTGTGCTGCCTCCATACCTCTGATGTCCAGAAGGTGGTGCTTTAGTATTCTCAAAGAGAGAATACCTTTACGTTCACAGCATTAAAGGTAGACTCAGCTATATAACATAGATGCAGAAAGTAAACAGGTTAATTTCCGCAACAACTAAGAGCGTTGATGCGCGAGGCTCATCTTCTCCTCTGTTTTGGTGCCCTGGCTTCCACACCGTGAACAGTGTGTGACTGTGTGAAAGTGAAGTCTTGCATCTCGCTCATCTCAACATCTGCGGTGCTGCTTGTGGCAACTAATTTAGCTGAGTCTACCTTTAAAGGGATACTTCAGGATTTTAGCCATAAAACCCTTTATCTACTTCCCCAGAGTCAGATGAACTCATGGATACCATTTGTATGTATATGCATCCAGTATGAAGGAAGTTGGAGGTAGTTTCGTGTGCCAATGCTAACTAGCATTGCGCTAGATACCATAGGCTTCCAGTCATTGCGCTAATGCTAGTTAGCAACTTCCTTCAAACTGCAGGCAGAGACATAAATATGGTATCCACAAGTTCATCTGACTCTGGGGGAAGTAGATAAAGGGCTTATTTGTCACAATCCCAAAGTATCCCTTTAAACACTCCCCAGATAATTTCTTTAGATATGTAAATTAGATCTGAACTTAAAATAATGTGTTTCCTATGATGTACCCTTTAAGGGTAATGAAAGCCGATGCAGTTGATCAAAGTTTGCAGAGGGCGTCTGTCTGCCTGTTTTGCTGTAGTAATTCACTGTGAAGTCTTTCTATTGTCCTCTCTGTATGAACTCAGATAAGCATCAGCACATTCTGCAGTTCTCCCTCTGCTGTGTCATCTCTTGTATTTTAGTAGGTCAGAGCTTTAGAGGCAGAGCAGCAGGAGGAAGCACACTCCGTCCTGCCTTCATTCACATAGAGCACTGCACGTTAAATATTGATCATGTCATTCACTGGTCATTCATGTATCCGCAAACTTCCTGCCCTCAGATAGGTTTCCGCACTGGGGGCGTGTCTCATAGGCTAGGTTACTATTCGTACCATTTGTTCTTTCGGTTTGCAAATTGAATGTTTTATTAAATCATACTGATCTTGCCATTCTGCTCCTGTCCCCAATCTTCAACCTTATTCTGTTCCTCTCTTTTTTTCTCACTCTACCCCTTCCTTTATTCTCTCACTCCCTCTCCTTTCTTCGGTCCTGTTGTAGGGTAATAAAGGGGGTGTGAGTGCCCGCATGTCTGTGTTTGGTCACACCATCTGTTTCCTGAACTGCCACCTGCCGGCCCACATGGAGAACTCTGAGCAGCGCATGGAGGACTTTGAGAGCATCCTGCAGCAGCAGCAGTTTGAAGGCCAGGCTGCCACAGGGGTGCTGGACCACGAGTTAGTCTCTATACATATGAACACTGGACCACGAGTTAGTCTCTATACATATGAACACTGGACCACGAGTTAGTCTCTATACATATGAACACTGAACCACGAGTTAGTCTCTATACATATGAACACTGGACCACGAGTTAGTCTCTATACATATGAACACTGGACCATGAGTTAGTCTCTATACATATGAACACTGGACCATGAGTTAGTCTCTATACATATGAACACTGGACCACGAGTTAATCACTATACATATGAACACAACACCCATTTAAGTTTACACCCAGGCACTTGCACAAATAAACAACGGTGTAGCTTTTTTTATTTTAATTTTGGACCTGCTAAAGGTCCCGAAATTTCTGCGCATGTGTGAGCTTCTCTATGTAGATTTTTTACATAGCTGCTGCTCACTGTGCTAGCGCTTCCCCTCCTTCCTCCCTGCGGCGATGATCTGACATCTTTATCTAGTGTAGCCTGGTCTAAAACCTTTCACATGTTGTACAATAGACATTACCGACGTGTTGTACAATAGACATTACCGACGTGTTGTACAACAGACATTACCCTGGTGTTGTACAACAGACATTACCCTGGTGTTGTACAACAGACATTACCCTGGTGTTGTACAACAGACATTACCATCGTGTTGTACAACAGACATTACCATCGTGTTGTACAACAGACATTACCGACGTGTTGTACAATAGATATTACCGACGTGTTGTACAACAGACATTACCCTGGTGTTGTACAACAGACATTACCGTTGTGTTGTACAATATACATTACCGACGTGTTGTACAATAGACATTACCAACATGTTGTACAATAGACATTACCGACATGTTGTACAATAGACATTTCCATCGTGTTGTACAGTCGTGGCCAAAAGTTTTGAGAATGACACAAATATTAATTTTCAAAGTCTACTGCCTCAGTTTGTATGATGGCAATTTGTATATACTCCAGAATGTTATGAAGAGTGATCAGATGAATTGCAAAGTCCCTCTTTGCCATGCAAATTAACTGAATCCCCAAAAAACATTTCCAATGCATTTCAGCGCTGCCACAAAAGGACCAGCTGACATCATGTCAGTGATTCTCTCGTTAACACAGGTGTGAGTGTTGACGAGGACAAGGCTGGAGATCACTCTGTCATGCTGATTGAGTTTGAATAACAGACTGGAAGCTTCAAAAGGAGAGTGGTGCTTGGAATCATTGTTCTTCCTCTGTCAACAATGGTTACCTGCAAGGAAACACATGCCGTCATCATTACTTTGCACAAAAAGGGCTTCACAGGCAAGGATATTGCTGCCAATAAGACTGCACCTAAATCAACCATTTATCGGATCATCAAGAACTTCAAGGAGAGCGGTTCAATTGTTGTGAAGAAGGCTTCAGGGCGCCCAAGAAAGTCCTGCAAGCGCCAGGACTGTCTCCTAAAGTTGATTTGGCTGCGGGATCAGGGCACCACCAGTACAGAGCTTGCTCAGGAATGGCAGCAGGCAGGTGTGAGTGCATCTGCACGCACAGTGAGGCGCAGACTTTTGGAGGATGGCCTGGTGTCAAGAAGGGCAGCAAAGAAGCCACTTCTCTCCAGGAAAAACATCAGGGACAGACTGATATTCTGCAAAAGGTACAGGGATTGGACTGCTGAGGACTGGGGTAAAGTCATTGTCTCTGATGAATCCCCTTTCCGATTGTTTGGGGCATCCAGAAAAAAGCTTGTCCGGAGAAGACAAGGTGAGCGCTACAATCAGTCCTGTGTCATGCCAACAGTAAAGCATCCTGAGACCGTTCATGTGTGGGGTTGCTTCTCAGCCAAGGGAGTGGGCTCACTCACAATGTTGCCTAAGAACACAGCCATGAATAAAGAATGGTACCAACACATCCTCCGACAGCAACTTCTCCCAACCATCCAGGAACAGTTTGGTGACGAACAATGCCTTTTCCAGCATGATGGAGCACCTTGCCATAAGGCAAAAGTGATAACTAAGTGGCTCGGGGAACAAAACATCGATATTTTGGGTCCATGGCCAGGAAACTCCCCAGACCTTAATCCCATTGAGAACTTGTGATCAAGAGGCGGGTGGACAAACAAAAACCAAGCATTGATTATGCAAGAATGGGCTGCCATCAGTCAGGATGTGGCCCAGAAGTTAATTGACAGCATGCCAGGGTGGATTGCAGAGGTCTTGAAAAAGAAGGGTCAACACTGCAAATATTGACTCTCTGCATCAACTTCATGTAATTGTCAATAAAAGCCTTTGACACTGCTGAAATGCTTGTAATTATACTTCAGTATTCCATAGTAACATCTGACAAAAATATCTAAAGACACTGAAGCAGCAAACTTTGTGGAAATTAATATTTGTGTCATTCTCAAAACCTTAGGCCACAACTGTACAACAGACATTACCATTGTGTTGTACAATAGACATTACAGTTGTATTGTACAATATACATTACCGACGTGTTGTACAATAGACATTACCAACGTGTTGTACAATATACATTACCGTCGTATTGTACAATATACATTACTGACGTGTTGTACAATAGACATTACCAACGTGTTGTACAATAGACATTACCGACATGTTGTACAATAGACATTACCGTCGTATTGTACAATAGACATTACCGACGTGTTGTACAATAGACATTACCGTCGTATTGTACAATAGACATTACCGACGTGTTGTACAATAGACATTACCGACGTGTTGTACAATAGACATTACCGTCGTGTTGTACAATAGACATTACCGTCGTGTTGTACAATAGACATTACCAACGTGTTGTACAATAGACATTACCAACGTGTTGTACAATAGACATTACCGACGTGTTGTACAATAGACATTACCGACATGTTGTACAATATACATTACCGACGTGTTGTACAATAGACATTACCGACGTGTTGTACAATATACATTACAGTCGTATTGGACAATATACATTACAGTCGTATTGGACAATATACATTACCGTCGTATTGTACAATATACATTACCGACGTGTTGTACAATAGACATTACCAACGTGTTGTACAATAGACATTACCGACATGTTGTACAATAGACATTACCGACATGTTGTACAATAGACATTACCGACGTGTTGTACAATAGACATTACCGACATGTTGTACAATAGACATTACCAACGTGTAGTACAATAGACATTACCAAACTTCTTTGTCTGTTGTAACAGTAGGCTATTGCTAACATAAGCACAACACAAACAGACAGTCTAAATAGCGATTGCATTTAATTTTTTAATCATCATTGCAAACATTGTCTAAGCAGGAATAAACAAACACATAAGAAAGCATACTTGCAGCAGTCCACCCTCCCTTGTATCCAGTAAAGATATAGAGGGTGTACAGTAGTTACGGTTACACTAAAAGTACCTCATTTAGCCATCAATATTCCTAACCAAAGCAAATATTTTGTGTAATTTGAGGACATACCTTATAATTAAAGGCATCTTTACACTTCCGCTCTGCCCTCAGTCCACTCCATACTATTCTCCTCCTCCACAGTGTGGTGTTCTGGTTTGGAGATCTGAATTTCCGCATTGATGAACTGGAAATTCCGGCGGTGAAAGCAGCCATTGATAACAACAAACTCACCATGCTGTGGGAGAAAGACCAGGTGAGATGCATGTTCAAGATGAAGGCCCACTATTAAACGGAGAGTGTAATGTAGAGGATGCCACTATAAGGCATTCAGAGACCAAAATAACAAAGACACATAATTTAACCGTATTCACTGTTATCTCCTATTCTACAGCTGAACATGGCCAAAGACACCGAGTCAGTGCTGGAGGGATTTCTGGAGGGTCCTCTCAAATTCCCCCCCACTTACAAGTTTGATGTGGGGACAGATACATACGATACAAGGTTTGTGGTGACATGGGGGTCCACCTTGCACCTAAAGAACAAATTAGATGAGTGTTCTGATCATCACAGCTCTTACCCCCCCTGCTTTCTCTCTCTCGCTTTCTCTCTCTCTCTCAGTGGGAAGAAGCGTAAGCCTGCGTGGACAGACAGGATCCTGTGGCGTCTGAGGGCCACAGTTCCCTCTGGGCCGACCCCTAATGCTGGGAAGAGAGGCTCTATTTTAGGGCTGAGCAACGGGACCAAGGTCACCCAGCACTTCTACCGCAGTCACATGGAGTACATGGTCAGCGACCACAAGCCTGTCTCTTCCATCTTCACCCTCCAGGTGAGACACAGCCCCTCTCACTCTCTTTCCCCCTGTCGTGTCTTTGGCTATGCCGAATTAAGTGATATGACATGCTATTCTATAAAATAATTTTTCTGTAATTAATATTACCTGATTAAGCTAATCCGGTAGATAATAAACTACAAAGTCAGGGCACCACGAAGAATGTTTATAGAGCTGTTATCTTCTGAATGAACTCTTAAAGACCTAGTAATATTTTACATCAATAGCAGTCAATATTAATCGTCACCTTATTTCAGTCTCATCTGAACATCGTAGAATTCTTGGTTATCTTCACGAACCCTGGCTAACAAGTTGAATCAGCAATACAAAATTTGGTTTAATTATTTATTTACTAAATACCTAACTAATCACTGAATTACATATACACAGAATGCAAATTATGTCATACAGAAAACGTCTCTGGTGGACGGAGCCGACATGACAGCTGGTTACACAAAGGAAAGGGGGTTGGGTTTGAGTGAAAGAGCGGGAAGACTGAGGAACAAAGGGAGAAGCTATGCTATCGTAAATACAGTATCTTATGCATTCTAAATTACCGCCCATTTGGAAAAGGAAAATGCAATAAATATTTACTTTGAGCTGCGCCTCAATAGGTTGGTTGTAGATGGAAGGCCGTGTTGCCCAACAGAAATCTTCCTGTCCTCGGAAGAATGTCTCTGGTGGTAAACTGGATACGTTGTTGTCACGTCAGTCATATGAAGGAGACCAAGGCGCAGCGTGGGTATCTTTCCACATCATTTGTTTTAATGTGAAACTATGCAAGACATACAATAAACCATAAACAAAACAACAAACCGTGACGAAGAGGTGCAACATGCACTAACTCAAAATAATATCCCACAAAACACAAGTGGGAAAAGCAACTACTTAAATATGATCCCCAATTAGAGACAATGATGACCAGCTGCCTCTAATTGGGAATCACACAAAAACCCCAACATAGAAAAAATAAACTAGAAAATAACATAGAAAAATTAAAGTAGACAAAAACCCCCAGTCACGCCCTGACCTACTCTACCATAGAAAAATACGAGCTCTCTATGGTCAGGACATGACAGTACCCCCCCCCCAAAGGTGCGGACTCCGGCCGCAAAACCTGAAACCAAAAGGGAGGGTTGGGGGGGGGGGTGTCTAGTGTTGGTGGCGGCTCAGGTGCAGGACAAAGAACCTTCTCATCCCGCGGATCCTCCCGCATCGGAGGCGGTTCTGGTGCGGGACGAAGAACCTTCTCATCCTGCGGATCCACCAGCATAGGAGGCGGCTCTGGTGCAGGACGACGAACCCTCTCATCCTGCGAACCCGCCAGCATTGGTAGAGGCTCTGGACCGTCTCAGGAGGTTCCAGACTGCGGACCGTCTCAGGAGGTTCCGGACTGCGGACCGTCTCAGGAGGTTCCGGACTGCGGACCGTCTCAGGAGGTTCCGGACTGCGGACCGTCTCAGGAGGTTCCGGACTGCGGACCGTCTCAGGAGGTTCCGGACTGCGGACCGTCTCAGGAGGTTCCGGACTGCGGACCGGCTCAGGAGGTTCCGGACTGTGGACTGGAAACTGGACTGGACAACGATGACCAGCTGCCTCTAATTGGGAATCATATGAAAACCCCAACATAGAAAAAAGAAACTACAACATAACATAGAAAAATTAAACTAGACAAAACCTCCCAGTCACGCCCTGACCTACTCTACCATAGAAAAATACGAGCTCTCTATGGTCAGGATGTGACAGTTGTAGTATCGTCGTTGTGTGTTAGACTGGATCCGTCGTCCGGCCTTTCCTAGCCCACGTTTACAGCGGCCGCTCTTAACTCAACGGCTAGGAGGTATCACTTCTGTAGTGAATAAGAGTTCAAAGTTCATACCATTCGCAACCAAAGCTCACGCTGAGGTTAGCTTAGTTCTGTAGTTTACATGTTAGTCCTTTTAACGTGGAACCGTCGTCCTCGGAACAGCTTATTATCTGAATCCTTCTGACATCGGACCGTCGCCCTAATGTACCCGGAACAGCTTATTATCTGAATCCTTCTGACATCGGACCGTCGCCCTAATGTACCCGGAACAGCTTATTATCTGAATCCTTCTGACATCGGACCGTCGCCCTAATGTACCCGGAACAGCTTATTATCTGAATCCTTCTGACATCGGACCGTCGCCCTAATGTACCCGGAACAGAAAGTTATATTTTCGTAAAGGGCTATATATATAGGAGGGGAGAGAAGGGCGTGTTTCATAGTTTATAACCAATGTCTCTTCACATGGGCGGGCCACTGAGTGAGCAGAGCTCTAACCTTATGAAAACCCAATTCTCTCATTTGGAAGCTAAAATTCCATTTAATCTTTTCACAAATAGTTTCATATTTAAACATTTAAATTGCACAACAATTCCATGTGAGACTTTCCAAGATACAGTCTATGTCATCCTATCATTAATAAGAATGTCTCAGATGACAACCGAACTGACATCATATTCATTAAGTACCAACGCATATTTTCAACTGGTTGGATTACCAAAATATGGTTCCTTTCCTTTGATGTTGTGTTCTATTGATTATATACCATGATATTGACCTCCAGAATGCTGTGTGTAGTTCCCCTATAAGGTGGACATGCCCCTGGTGACGATCATGGTGGAGGATGAGTGGAACAGCATTGCAGATGCCACATGCACATTCAAGGCTGCACCTAATTTCGCTCGCAGCTCCTGGGACTGGATTGGGCTGTACAAGGTTCTCACTCTCAACCTTCTAGAGCAGATTTCAATGTTTAAAAAAGTGTGAAGTAACCCAGATAATGTGTCATGAAGTCATAATTAGCTAAGACATTAAGTGTTTTTGTAAAATCAGGAATTGGTGTTGCCTTTGCATCCCCAGGTGGGATTCAAACACCATAAGGACTATGTAGGCTATGTGTGGGCCAAGCAGGAGGAGGCAGATTACCATAGAGTAGAACACGAGGTAAGGGCGACTTTTAATAACAAACATGAATGAACTGGAGAACCTTGTCATGGTACTGTATCTTTATGTGTTTTGATTCTTCTCTCCCTCTTTTCCTGTCTTTACCTCTGCAGGTGACCTTTACTGAGGAAGAGTTGCCCAAGGGCTCAGGAGACTTCATCTTGTGTTACTATAGCAACAACACAAGCACCCTCGTGGGTGTGACAGAGCCTTTCCAGGTACTTACAGTGATGCTGTCTGGTTTTTATGGTAAATATATAAAACATTGAAGTATAATGGGATTGGTCATTTAACTCTCCTTTGGTTCTTCCACACCCATCTCCACTCCTTCATGTTGATCTACACCATTTCCTGTGCTACTTCCCTATGCTCTTCTTTTCCTTGGTCCTTCGCTCTTCTTTCTGTATCTCTTCCTCCTCTCCTCCTGTCCCTCATCTCTCCTCTGCAGATCCAGCTGCCCACCTCCAGCCCTGCCGGTAGCCCCTCTGAAGACAGCTCTGATTTCACCTCTGAGGACGACAGCAGCGTGGTTGGCGTGAATACCATGTCCCGCAGTCCCAGCCCCCGGAAAAAGAAACACAGAGCCCGACACAGCCATAGCCGCAGTCCCAGCCACAGCCGTAGCCGCAGTGGCAGCCCTGCGCTGCCCGAAATGAAGGGCCTCAAGATGCAGCCTGGCTCGGCCCACAACACCACAGATGGGGAGAAGGAGAAGGCCTCATCTGAGGCTGGGGATAGAGTGTTGTGATGGAGCCCCTGTTATTCTGCGCTCACATGACCAACTCTGTGTGGTTTCTTAGTACATGATGCACTGTATTGTATGTTTCCTTTATTGAAAATGTACATTTTCGGGTGCCATTTGTTTCAGGACTGGGGTTAGGCTTCTCGTACTGGAAGACTACTGTCTTGTGTGATTTTTCTTAAGCTGTTTTCAAATGTATATCTCCCTGTAGATTCTCTCATTCCTCTCACACTCTCTCTCGCTCTCTCACTCGGTCACTCTTCCCTCTCAGGTGTAGAAAATACAGGGAGTTTTTGGCTGATTTTAAGAGAACCTTACAGGGCAAATCATTACCAAATCTCAGGCAGAGGGAATTGGCCACCAAATGCATATTGCCAGTTGTTTCACAGATACTTTGAAGCAGCATAATATTTACCACTCTGTATCAGCCCTGGGGGCTTAGTCAGCAGGTTAGCATGTGTGACAGCATGAGCAAATGCTGTCTTTTGATGAGGTGAACGATTAGTTTGACTCCCAAAGGGAACATTCCTCGCAAATAGTAATAATCCCTATTTGCTTTAGCGCAAGTCCTGTCCTACATTTTGATACAGTATTGTGTCTGCTGCTACATATATTCTCTAAGGGACCTGGTCCACAAGTGAATTTTTATGAGTTTTGGATCCAAAAAAATGTAGAATCACCAGGAATTCATCAGAAAAGGAGTTTGATTTAGTAAATCTGTTCCAAAGTATTCCCACGAATAAAAAAAAAAGACATATGTGATTGGGTTTCAATGTAATCAAGGTATGAAATGTATGTTATTTTCTAATTTATTGTGGTCAATTCGCAGTGTACAAATTATTATTATTATGCTCCCGACCATCCGATCCAATAAAAATCGTCCAGCGGCTGAATCGAGTTGTCTACCCCTGCCTTAGGAATTGGGCCAAGGAGATGAAGATAGAGAGCCAACCCTTAATGAAATGTGATTCCAATAGCATCCATTGTGTTAGACAGAGTTCTAAATGCTAGGTGTAGTATACTACCAGTATATGGATACCTGCCCTTATTCATAAACCCTTGGCTTGACTGCATGGATCACTAAAATGCCATGATGAAGGGTACTGGTGTTTCCAGTTCTCTTATTTTCTTCCCTGCACTTCACCTCTCTTTTTCCCTCTTTCTCTCTCTCATGTCCCCTCTCCCTATTGGTGATAGTGATTAGCTGAAACTGTTCTGCCACTTGTAGTGATGTTGGATTGTTAGCCTGTGACCTCCAATGCAACACCCTAGACACTTTCTACCTATGGGCTGTTAGCTTAGGACAGTGTGTGCTGTTGTACTGTAACCTCATTGTGAGTGTGTTCATGTATGTATGCCACTGTATGAGTGTTTTATGACAGGGGTGTGTGTGTGTTTTGGGTTTACAAAAGTGAGTGTGTAATTGTGCATGACTGATAGTGAAGTGTGTATGTGCTTGCATGGTTTTCTGGACATACTGTACATTCAGGTACTGTGATTTTGTCCCGTTAAAAGTGCTGTTTTTGACTTTTGACTGTTTGGAAAAAATGTTATGACGACAGTGTAAACACAAAATGACATGTTAGATGTAGATACATAAGGAAAATGAAAGGCTGAATCAGTTTGCTTGCAGAACAGCAAGAAAGACCCTTTATTTCATCCTATTTAAACGATACAAAATACACTGTAGATAGTCTGAAGCTCATCCAAGGTAAATGATCAGTACTGCATATGTACAAGTGAAAATGGCTTTCTATTGTTGTTATCCATTGATTATGTGTATCAATCAATATAACTTCATTGATCCAAAGTATGGTTATAGAAAAGGTGATAAGGAAAGATCTGAAAATCTAATTCAATTGTCTTTTGCTATTTTTGTCTTTGGAAATGTCTCTCTCCCACATTATGTGGAATTTTAAATATATGAATAAGGAATGTTATTGAAAGCTTATAATGTGTTTAAAACATATGAGAGTAGGCTATGTACTGTATGTAAATGACAAATATCAAATAGAGAACATATGATAATCAATGCTAAAAATGATGCATATATTTTCTTATTTTATTGTGTCATATAAGAACCTGAATTCTGCTGGCAAGTGTGGGAGAAAAATGTTAAAGCAAAAGGGTTTAAAGTCAAAGTTCTATTTCATTTAATAGACTATATAGTGTATACACATTTGTTTTATATTTATTTTTATTTATTCATGCACACAACAGTTTTATGTGGAGGCAAAAAGAAACAACCTCTTTTGACTTTGTTTGTCTGTGATTTCAGATCAAATGTCATTTTTTAAAAAATTGTATTGTCTCTGCAAGCTTGTATGTGATTGGGATTAAAACAACTGGAAAACATTACAACATTGTAAGAGGCTTGAATTGGCTCGTTGTTGAATGTTGATATTAGAGGGTGTGTTGTGGACCCGTCCATGGGGGTCAGGGGAACGGCTCTCTGCTTTCCAGCTTAACACCTCTGTCATACACTTTGTTTAGAGAAAAAAAAAGAACACTCCTCTTTAAGCTGTACAGCTGGTCTGCTCTTTGAGTCTTTCTTGTTTTCAGTCGGCCAGATCAAAGAAGCATTTAGCTACACCCACAATAACATCTGCTAAATATGTGTATGTGACCAATAACATTTTATTTTATTTGACATTAATAAGGAACTAATTATATTGCAATACATTGATGTTGTTGCAGTATATTGTAAGAAACAGCTCTATTATAAAACACACAATGCCAAGACACCTCATTGTGTTGGGGGTGGTTTGTTACAGTGGAGAAGACCACTAGAAATGTTACGAAGGAAACATACGCTATGAGGTACTTTCAGTGTTGGTTGTTATTTAACAAAAACCAGGTCAGATCTACAATAGTCATTATAAGCTCATCACTAAGCTAAGGATCCTGGGACTAAACACCTCCCTCTGTAACTGGATCCTGGACTTCATGATGGGCCGCCCCCAGGTGGTGAGGGTAGGTAGCAACACATCTGCCACGCTGATCCTCAACACTGGAGCTCCCCAGGGGCTCAGTCCCCTCCTGTACTCCCTGTTCACCCACGACTGCATGGCCAGGCACAACTCCAACACCATCATTAAGTTTGCAGACGACACAACAGTGGTAGGCCTGATCACCGACAACGATGAGACAGCCTATAGGGAGGTCAGAGACCTGGCCGGGTGGTGCCAGAATAACAACCTATCCCTCAACGTAACCAAGACAAAGGAGATGATTGTGGGCTACAGGAAAAGGAGGACCGAGCATGCCCCCATTCTCATCGACAGGGCTGTAATGGAGCAGGTTAAGAGCTTCACGTTCCTTGGTGTCCACATCACCAACAAACTAGAATGGTCCAAACACACCAAGACAGTCGTGAAGAGGGCACGACAAAGCCTGTTCCCCCTCAGGAAACTAAAAAGATTTGGCATGGGTCCTGAGATCCTCAAAAGGTTCTACAGCTGCAACATCGAGAGCATCCTGGCTGGTTGCATCACTGCCTGGTACGGCAATTGCTCGGCCTCTACAGAGGGTAGTGCATACGGCCCAGTACATCACTGGGGCTAAGCTGTCTGCCATCCAGGACCTCTACACCAGGCAGTGTCAGAGGAAGGCCCTAAAAATTGTCAAAGACCCCAGCCACCCCAGTCATAGACTGTTCTCTCTACTACCGCGTGGCAAGCGGTACCAGAGTGCCAAGTCTAGGACAAAAAGGCTTCTCAACAGCTTTCACCCCCAATCCATAAGACTCCTGAACAGGTAATCAAATGGCTACCCAGACTAGTTGCATTGTGTGCCCCCTCAACCCCCCGCCCAACCCCTCTTTTTACACTGCTGTTACTCTGTTTATCATATATGCATAGTCACTTTAACTATACATTCATGTACATACTACCTCAATTGGCCCAACCAACCAGTGCTCCCGCACATTGGTTAACCGGGCTATCTGCATTGTGTTCCACCACCCACCAACCCCTCTTTTACGCTACTGCTACTCTCTGTTCATCATATATGCATAGTCACTTTAACCATATCTACATACTACCTCATTCAGCCTGACTAACCGGTGCCTGTATATAGCCTCGATACTTTTCATAGCCTCGCTACTGTATATAGCCTGTCTTTTTACTGTTGTTTTATTTCTTTACTTACCTATTTTCACATAATAAATTTTTTGCACTATTGGTTAGAACCTGTAAGTAAGCATTTCACTTTTTGGTCTACACCTGTTGTATTCGGCACACGTGACAAATAAACATTGCTAGCTAGCCATAAACAATATTTGTCAGCTAGAAACTTTATAAATAAACATTGGTAAGTGATGTACTTTTTTTCTCTCCAACCAACATACCTTAGTGAGCTAATATTATACCCTTTCAACATTGATTTTAAGACTGTTTAATCACGATTGCTGCTGGAAAGCAATGTATACAGACATTGATGGACCACATCAAATGGGCTAGCTAGCTAGCTAATATAGATCACGTCAATTTGGCTAGCTAACAGCTAGCTAGCGTTCAGTGGATAAACTATCTAGCTATTTAGCTATCTCTAAATATTGTTTGATTTGCTTGCCAGCTATGCCTAGTGATCACAGTAACTTAGTCAGACAGACAACTTTACCAGGCGGAGTTTAGACTCAAAATAAGGTACTTGCCGATGTCAAGCTCTTTTCAAAAGCCTTCTCTGATGAAGCAAGCTAAATGACACAAATTGTTTGCTAAGCTACATGCCGAATGGATAGGCCTATGCTACCCTCACGTAGCCTATCTAAAATGACATGATGTTTACTGATCATAAAAAGCATGCAGTTACTTTCTGAATAACTATGATATAGAGCTAAATGTGCACAATTGTTTTACATAGAATAATCGGAAATTAGTTGTTCTGATGAGCTCTTCAAGAGGTGATCATATTACAATCAAAGAATTGTAGCATTAATTTGACAATTCCTTGAGAACAGCATGCAGTTGTCAATGGTTTTAGCGGAGCTTGAGGTCTCCTTGCCCCCCAGAAGGCAAATAGAATGCTCTTCACCTTATTGTGACGCGTTATTGATAACGACCTATAGAAATGCATTTATTAATGTCTACTTTCATTTTGCCACATTTAATCTGTTACAGATACCTTAATGTATACTTTTAAATTATATTATGTGAGCTAAACATTTTAAAAAATGTACAAATGTTTTCCTTTTATAGATTACTAATGTTACTGTCCCCACTACAACAACAAAAATACTGAAATACATGTAATTTTGTCCTTGAAACATTTTATTGAAATACTGTAGAACTCAATGTATTCCTCTGGAGTACTGCACCTAATGGGGAGTGTCAATATGGCTGACCAGTGGCTTCAAAGCCACTCAATGGCAAATACATAGAATTAGTAATCCAGGGTTTATATACATCATTGGTTTGGACACTTACTAAATATAGAGAGACAATTTATTTGTACATCGTTACAACAGTGTATATATACATAATATAACATTTGTAATGTCTTTATTCTTCTGTGAGTGTAATGTTTACTGTTAATTTTTATTGTTTATTTCACTTTTGTATATGATCTACCTCACTTGCTTTGGCAATGTTAACATATGTTTCCCATGCCAATAAAGCCCCTTGAATTGAATTGAATTGACAAAGTCGCTGCATTGGCAACACTGCTCACGACACGACTTTATACAGTAACGCATGCTGACGTCGCGATACTCGAGTAGGACTCCCTGATGCAATACTAGCGAAGTGTTAGGCGATTTGGTTGTTAGGCGATTTGGTTGAGTGACACCAAACCAGGACTTTCCATTGCACGACATGGCACTACATGGTTTGGTTTGTATTGGAATAGATGTTTATTTTTAACTGATTTAGACATTATTCCAAGATTATTTCTTATCGGATACAATCTCCTAATAGAGATCACATGCGAAAAAGAGGAACGGTTCCCCCCCGAAAATATCTAAGTGGGACTGGTTGAGTAACTGTTATGGGCTTCATTGATACGAATCTCCTCTGTATGAAGCAAGTCTTAAATGAATGGGATTGGTGACACCAGATGTGATTTTTACCTATCCACTCCACGTAGCCTACATACATACAGTAAAGGCATGATGATAATAGAACACGATATTACATAACGAGGCAATGAGCACAACTCCCATACCTAATAGTGTTATGCTTGACTCCTCTGTGCAACCTGGACTCAGGGGTAGACTAGTCATAATATAATTAGAGGCTAACGTTTTTGTTATTTTTCTCAGAGCTGTGTGTAGGGGGAATGCCAGCTCTCTGTTCTCCCTGATGCAACACCGGGCTGGTGTTGAGGCAGAGGGGAACGTGGCAGGGCTATTGTGTCTCAGCCACATACCAGACACAATCGCTCTCAAAAAATGCTTTGTCATTCTGACTGGGGCAGCTGATATGAAGCAGGATGTTTGGATTTACACATGGCTTGATAATAATAGGATCGCAGTTGACTCATTGTCCCTCCTCTGCTCCAATTATATGACAATGAGTGAATGAGAAAAGTATCAAACTAAAGATGAGTTTGCAGATTCCTTTCAGATGTAATATGCCCTGCTTGTAACTAAGCACATTGTTTTGCAGATCACTTTTGCTGGCACAGATTCTGTTTGGTTTTCACTCGCACTGTACTTCACTCGCACAATACTTTTTGCTCCTAAATTGGGATGATTAACTCATTTCTGGCATGGTAGATGTTTATCTCTGTATTGCATGGCATTGAATGAGGGAGGGGTACCACTTTTGCTGTTGACTTCTAGTCACTAATATACACTGAGTGTACAAAACATTAGGAACACCTTCCTAATATTGAGTTGCACCCCCTTTTGCCCTCAGAACAGCCTCAATTTGTTGGGGCATGGACTCTACATTTTAGTGCCCCCTCCCCTTGAAGGTGGAGAGAAAAATCTTTTAACGTTATTGTTTTGCAATTCTACACCTTTTGACATGGGGCAGAAATAATTATTTGCAATTTTATTTCAGATTTCCTGCAAATATACTCATTTTTGCCATGGGACAGAGACAAATATGCAGTTTTATTTTTTTGCAATTCATACCATTTTGTCACAGGGTGGAGAGTTTTAAAGCTACTTTCCTGCAATTCTACACATTTTGACACGATTTATGCCATGTTAATGATATCTGAGTGAGAGTGACTAACAAAATCAATGGGGGCCCGCTGGAGGTCAGGGCCCCTTGCATGTGCCCTACGTGCCTGGTTGGTATTCGGCCATGATTGCTACAACTTTAGATAGCTGGCTAGACTAATTTACCAATCTAAAAATTGTTAGCTGATGTGGCTAATTGAGTGACTGTCGGTGACTGACAACAGAAAAATTGCTGATGCACAACCAAATTTTGAACTTGCACCTTATGTATTCTACCGCTCAACCGTAAATTGGAACCCCGACTGAGTTCCCCCCCAAAATGCAATAAATGTTGCAGTTTTAAAGCAAGTTTTTTTTTTAAAGTGACCGCTTATGCCTGGAGCTGGCCCTGTGCCCATTCGTCCTCTGAATGGCACACCTATACCAGTTTCAATTGTTTCAAGGCTTAAAAAGCCGTCGATTAACCTGTCTCCTCCCCTTCATATACACTGATTGAAGTAGCTTTAACAGGTGACATCAATAAGGGATCATAGCTTTCACCTGGTCAGTCTATGTCATGGAAGGACAGGTGGTCCTAATGTTTTGCACACTCAGTTTATATCTCAATATTGTGCTAAGCGGTCTAATTTGTATTTCTTGTAATCCTCTCTTTTAGCATCCTTACATTGAACCTAAACACCAATGCTGCACAACCCTGGCCCTGTAAAGGGTGCTGTAACCCTTCATTATCAGTAACAATGAGGAAATAATCCCACTCTTAATCCCACATTTTGAGAAAGAACAGAATGGAACATGTTGCAGGCTGAATGAAAGCCCCTCTTGATGCAAGACTAGAGGCAAGCCCAGGGCCATATTGGAGCCTTGTATTAGATAAATAACTTTGTGGGTGTCTGTGTTGGGTGTCATTATGTAGGTCAAGCAGTAATGCCAAACACACACCAGACATGCACACACTCATTCTTGACCTAGTCGACCATAACATGGTTAGCTCATGCATCCAGCTGTCCTGTGCCAGATTGGCCTTTAATTTAGTATGTATTGCTGAAGTGTTGTGCTGGATGTTTGTCATTTGATGCTGCAGATCTACAGTGCCTTGCTGTGGCCAGACCATCTGTGGTACAAATGTTATTCACTTGGTAATGGAGCCCTTTTCAACACATCCATGCCATCATGTTCCTAGGTATTGGAAGGAGTAAAAAGTACAGCTGGAAAGCTATACTGTACATGCAGACAGATTTCACGTGGCCCAGCAATCAATACTAGTGACAATGAATCCACCAGTGAATGAAAGCTGTGCTGGGTGAGTTGAGTAGAATGTCTAAAGTTATGTATTTTTCATCTCTCTTTGTTATGTCACTGATCTGACATGAACGGAGGTCCATTTAGAGTGCACCAAGTGCCCCCACTTTCTGATAATAACACGACATACAATATCTACCAGACAATAAAGTGCAAGTTAACGTTTTTAAAATCTTTAATGAATATGAATTCAAGATTAAGTGGACTGAAATAGGTGTCGATGCTCATTTTGGGGTGCCAGTACTCCTTATATTTTAGAGCCAATATTCTATAAGAGGTTCCATAACATTTGAAGTGCACACCGGTTCAAGCTCTTCTTATAAAGACATAAAACAGCCATCCAAAATGCGATTTACAGTTCTACCAACCGTTGCAATGATTAGGGACATACACACCCGGGAGCAACCTGATAAACCTGAAAATAAGTTTATGACAAAGTAAAATGGACGATCCTGCGTAGGCTGAGCGTGTTATCGCTTGCATAACTGAATTCCGGGTTTCACAAAAAGCCCCCATTTCACCATTCCCCTTCAGGCTAGATTGATCAGATCAGCCTCTCCGTTTTGTAACTAAATCAAAAGCCCTGGCTTTGAACATTGGATACCTTTTTGAGTGCAGATAACATTTACAATGTTTGTACATTGACGGATTTGCCGTTAGTTTGGTTTCAAAAAGTACTGAGGATGCACATTTCATAGCTGGACCCTGATCACCTGTTTGACCAACCTGTTTCTAAATTCGAAAGATTAGATGCCAAATACAATGTAATAAATCTGCAGTTTACAGTGTTCAAAGAAAAACGAAATGTGAAATGATAAAAATCCCCATCATTGCTTAATGCAAATAAATGTACTGTGCACATTTTTATTTTATTTAACTAGGCAAGTCAGTTATTAAGAACAAATTATTATTTACATTGACGGCATACATGGGACTCACAATCACGGCCGGTTGTGATATAACCTGAATTCGAACCAGGGAGTCTGTAGTGACCCCTCTAGCGCTGGGATGCATTGCCTTAGACCGCTGAGCCACTCGGGAGCCCAAAACATCAAAATAATACATACTTTTACAGAATTTTGTAAATTATATACAACATTATAGCCTACAAAACAACTGTATTCCTTGCTTTACCGTTTGTTTTTTATACCCCCTGCCCCTGAACATTTCTCTTGGTGACTGGTTATTCAGCTTGTACACTATAGACAGCTATAGGCTGTACTAAAGACTGTTGACCTGTTTTGCCATTAATTTATCGATGTGAAAATGCACTTTCACCATTTATTCCACCAATACAGGCAATTTATGTAGCTACAGGAAAACTCGGTAGCAATATTGTGGCCTAATTAATGTAGTTTCCCTAAAAGTGCATATATGAATAAACAACGGCTGATGCAATCGAATCCTACAACGATGACTCGAGAAATAGGATGAGGAACCACGATACCCAAAACCTTTGCTGTCAGTAGAGCCACCTGGTCAATGGTGGTTTTCTCTCGAAGGGATACAGCTTTTGTAAAAAATTGACTTTCCGTAGCAGGTTTAGAATAATTTACGCAACAGTTTAGGATAATTAATGTAGCCGGTTGGGGGGAATAGGTTAAGGTTAGGGTTAGCTAGAATGCACCAAAACAACTTTTGACGTCAATTCGACAAAAGCAATATACAATCTAGACATAGGTGTCAATGGTTGGTTCCACCCCCACGTGTAATACGGTTTCGTCAAACGCTCCCTACGCTGTAGGCTGGACAATTGAACGAGTCAAAATTTACCCAAGCCAGTGACGTTTCTGAATTTGTGAATAAATACTCGAGCGCCACGAACGAAAGATCGTGAATGCATGACATGAACTGACTGAGGAGAAGTCGCAGGAGGACACGATTAATTAATTAATAAAAGCCACAACATTTTGCTAGGTACGGCATTACTTTATTTTATCTGCCAAACGAAGAACGCTAACAATGATGAACGGACAGATGAACGGTTTTCATAACTCCCTTATTGACGAGGACTGCTTCCTATTCACCTCTGAGTCGGTAGGAGAAGGACACCCTGGTAAGACCTAACTAGCTACAAATACCCCCTATAATAAAAACACAACTTTGCTGTGTACCTATTTATTTAGATATAGGTAACAAACGTTAGCTTGCTAGCACACATGCAAGTCGGTGGTGCTTAGCCTAGTTTGCTAGCTAACATGCTTAGCTAACTACCTGCAGATCAAACCATATTGCATAAAAGCCGCATGTGAGGCCCAACGGCATGCTTCTTGGTTTATTAGCAAGCTAACGTTGGCTACTTTGCTGTGCGTTGTTAACATGGCCTATATTAGGCAATAATATCCGTCCTAGGGATTGAGTCGCGTAAAAAAAATGTATGTTCTCGAGTCGTCATAAGTATGCCTAGAACGCTTTTGCCCGGACCGAGCCATAATATTTAGAAGATTCGGACAATTTTGCGCGCGTGCTCTCGGGGAACGAGATCTATACTAGCGTTTGATGCTATGTAAAGACCTCTAAAGAGACTCTATTAATTGTTCCACCCTCGTCTCAAAGACGTCCAAACATATACGTTTTTATTTACACGTGAATCCGCGGAAATGGTGGCGGGTTTAGCCCCATTGCACGGCTGCGAGTACAAGGTGTTCCCCGCTTCAGCCTCTCCCACCATCGCCATAATCCTGAGATATGGTACAGCATGTGTATAACTGCAGTCAGTAGACCACTGCGTAGCCTGTCATGCAATCGCGCCAAGCATAATCCAAACAGAAGAGCACTACAATTATTCCCATCAGTGTCATGCCAGACGATTTACATGTTCTGTTCAACAACCAACGTTGTACAAATGTCTGTGTAGGCTTGTGAACTAGTGGTGCCAACTCTAGTCTTCCCTTTTTATATATAGATAAGATTTGCGACCAGATCAGTGATGCAGTGCTTGACGCCCATCTCAAACAGGATCCTGATGCCAAAGTTGCTTGTGGTAAGAAAAATGACCTCTGTATGATGCAACTTCTAGCTGCACTGGAGTCAGCTATGACCACATCAATGAGGCAGCTCATTAAACTCTTGATGCATCTTGTTAATGTGTAGTAGGTCTATATTATGGCAACATTCCCCTGAGTTTTTCCCAGATGAGTATTGATGATGTGTCCTCTGAAAGGATGTGGTTATGTACTCTTCCCCTTCCACCATTCTCAGAGACTGTTGCTAAGACTGGGATGATCCTGCTGGCAGGTGAGGTGACATCGCGTGCTACAGTGGACTATCAGAAGGTTGTTCGCGACACCATCCGCCACATCGGATACGATGACTCCTCCAAAGGTTTTGACTATAAGACCTGCAACGTGCTGGTGGCCCTAGAGCAGCAATCTCCAGACATCGCCCAGGGTGTTCACATCGACCGCAATGAGGAGGATATAGGGGCAGGGGACCAGGTAAGTGTTGGGATGCAGAGGACTGCTGCAGTAGCAGTATTAGCTGTACATTTATCTGACTGCTATATGTGCAGCTTTCCTTTCTGATGTAACAGTTCTATGTGAACTATCCTCAGGGCCTGATGTTTGGTTATGCTACTGATGAGACTGAGGAGTGCATGCCCCTCACTATTATGCTCGCTCACAAGCTCAATGCTAAAATGGCTGAACTGCGTCGCAATGGCACCCTGCCCTGGCTCCGGCCTGACTCCAAGACCCAGGTAGGCTGCCAGTGTGTAATTGATAGGCAATTTACATTAGGGTAACTTGAGAAAGTGCCTGTGAAACTAGTTTGTTTTAGTTTATTTATCACGCATCAGATAAGTGAATAAGAAAAGTAATATTGCACTCTTTCCAACCTAGTTTGTGGCCAGCAGTATCTCCAGCATTGAACTAGTTTTAATCCATACCTGCTGTTGTACCACCCTGCTGACGTTCTCTCTGTGTAGGTGACAGTTCAGTACCGCCAGGACCGTGGCACCATGCTGCCAGTGCGTGTCCACACCATCGTGGTCTCTGTGCAGCATGATGAGGACATCTGCCTGGATGAGATGCGTGATGCTCTGAAGGAGAATGTCGTCAAAGCTGTCGTGCCCTGCATTTACCTGGATGATGACACCATCTATCACATGCAACCCAGTGGACGCTTTGTCATCGGAGGCCCACAGGTGAGACTAAGGGGTGGAGGTAGAACTGGGCATCTAGAACCTGGAACTCTGAGCTTTTGGTGGGGGGGGGGGGGCGGGCTAAAGTAACTTTGATTATGAGATTAAAAAAAAAAAAAAAAAAAAAAATGTTTTAGTACTGTTAGAATTATAGTACCAGTCCTAACTTTTGACACCTATTCATTCAAGGGTTTTTCTTTATTTTAGCAATTTGTAGAATAACGTTTGACTGGTACTGTATGTCTTGGTAAAAGAATGACCATGAACTATTCATCCGTTTCCTTGCAGGGTGATGCTGGCCTGACGGGCCGTAAGATCATTGTTGACACTTATGGAGGCTGGGGAGCCCATGGTGGAGGAGCCTTCTCAGGGAAGGACTACACTAAGGTGGACCGCTCTGCTGCCTACGCTGCCCGCTGGGTGGCCAAGTCTCTGGTTAAGGCGGAGCTGTGCAAGAGGGTCCTGGTCCAGGTAAGGGCAGGGTGATATTGATACACCTCATGCACAGAAATCATAGGCGCGAAGGGGTGCCACAAAATCAAACCTAAAGTCTGCTGTATGTTTCTTCATCCATCTATGCTACATCAGGTTGCTTATGCCATCGGAGTGGCACACCCCCTCTCAATCTCCATTTTCCACTATGGCACATCCCAGAAGAGTGAGAGGGAGCTGCTGGACATCGTCAAGAAGAACTTTGACCTTCGTCCTGGTGTCATTGTCAGGTAAAGTATATGCCTCTATCCGAATCGCCCTCATGTTACTCACGCTTCCTGTCTTTCTGTTCTGCCTAAACTATCACAGCCAGTGTTCAGAGATGGTTCTAACCCTTTACTGTATGTTTACTGCTTTCTGTTTGGCTTTGTCAATCAGGGCTTGTGATCAGTTTGCCAAATCTGATATTCTACCCCTTTCGCACCCAACCAGTCTTGCTTGCAATGCCAGTACAGTATGTAATGTTAAAGCTTGGCGCATTGTCTCTTCTGCTAGATGGCATGCTTAATTACCCAGCATGACTAAAGGTTTCCTGCTCATCCAATTGGAAGGTCATAGGGTTGTCAGACCTTGTTAAAGTTCAATGCCATTTATAAATGAGATCAGTGTGCTTTCCATCTCCAAGCTGCAGTCCCTACACTGCTCAAGGATGAGTTGATTGGCAGGGTAAGTGTCAAAGCTTCACTCACCCCTCTTTACAAGCTGGCCTAATGAACCCTTCTGATCATGGTTTTCTTGCTGTGGCTTGACACTCCCTATTGGCTGGTTTGAGTGTTATAACTGTTGCTCTGAGGTCATTTCCTGTGACAGGCCTCTAAAATGAATCGATTGTGTATTCCAGGGAGCTGGAGCTGAAGAAGCCAATGTATCAGAGGACCGCAGCCTATGGCCACTTTGGCCGGGAATCCTTCCCATGGGAGGTGCCCAAAAAGCTCAAATACTAAACCTGTCAAGCTTTTCCCCAGGCCTGTTGGTGTATACTACAGAGAAGCCTGCATGGTCTTGGGGTGAAAGGCCCTTTAAACCCCCTTCCCTCTTTAATGGCATATTAAAACCTGATCTACCCCTCCACCTTTCCTTAAAATGCACCCCCCCCTTCTAACTCCGCTCTGTCATCTGTACTGTCTTTTTGCTGTTAGTAGTATAAGCTCTAATGTTCTCAAATATTTCAGGAAAGTAATGTTAAGAGAATAAAAGGGTGTTAGCTAGCTACCTGAATCACTGAAATGTGCTTCATTGTCCCCTTTGAGGAGGTCCTGAAGTACCCTGGTCTTCTACTGATGTCCCTCACACTAGAACTCGTAGCCCCTGCCCAGCCTTAACCAAACTGCAGTATTTACAGTTTCTTAGTATCTGGGCTTAACTGTCCTTATACTTCATCAGTTTGGGAATATTTTGCTACCGTTAAGTCTAATGACTTAACAGGGTTACACGTTTATGTTCATTTACTGGTGCTATGGATGTAAGGGACACCGCTCGAAGCAAACAGTTTAGGGAAGCAGTATTGATTGGGGATCCCCATTAGCTACTCTTCCTGGGGTCCAAACAGTAATGCCCCAATCTTTCCTTTTAGTGTAGACTTTGTTGTTAGTCTGGTTTTGTGACCCCCCCCCTAATCCCTCACCTTTTCAAGATTTAACTTCAATTATCCTTGTGGAGGATATAAAAAGGGCACGTTTTAAGGGTCAGTGGGTGCTGTTTTTCAAAAATGCTATGCATTGCATGCTGAGTAACAAACACATTTTTATTGTCAAGTTCTTGAATAAGCAGAGTAAAGTCTCAGATGCCCCTGCAGATGTCTGTGCTGTTTTCTGACGTAATACAGAAAAGTCAGAAGCTGCTATGTCACTGCGACGGTTTGTAGGGGTGTTTGATTTTATACTTAGTCATTTAAAATATTCTCATTGGATTGTCCTAATGTTGAAGTTTCAATTTTAAACAACTCCTTCAAAAGGTAGTTTAATTTCCTTCTGTTTTTATTTACATTTTATAAAATGGTTTAAGGTCAATACCCTCCTTCCTTGGGTATTGGTGGCAGTTGTAGCTACAAAGAAACCACAATTTTTATCCTGAAGGAGAGCTGTCTTTGCCACAATACATAGCTCTTACTACTGGCAAACAATATTAAATAAACTTTTTTTAAATATATTTATTTGTTCTCTGAAAGTTGCCATGGCTTCAGAAGGCAGCTTAAAGGTTTTAATCACATTTTGACTTGACTGAATGCCATAAATAAGTTGAAACATTTTTCAGTGTTTCTCTCGTGGTTCCAAAGTGTCATACAGAAAAGCTTTGGTCTGCTTCCACAGGGAACTGTCACTGGCTGATGTGATGAGTGTTGCTGTTTTGACCACAGATTATTTTGGGTGTGATTGTATTAACCATACAAGTCTACTGTTCGCCTAACTCCCCCACCTTATCCTTACATTAAGAGATGGCAAAGTTTGGCTGGTGTTGTACAGAGAAACCAGCCTTGTTTACAAGCTGTCTCTTGTATGGATGGGGTTTCCCTTGGAGCTTTGGTTTTGTTTCCTGTTACCACTCGAAGACTAGTCTGCTGGCTACTGTGAGTAAGAGTGCCTTTTCTATTTCCTCCCCCAATCCCTGTATTGAACCCATTTCTTCCTTCCTGTTCTCTATCAACATGCATCTGACATCCTGAGGAACAGGTAGCTTGTCTCAATTGTCTTCAGAGGTTGGCTACTGATTCCTCATGTCAAAGATCTGAAATAAATGACTACTTTCCTTCATGAAGCATGTTTCTGGTGTCTCATTCCTTGTCTTTTTAATTTTATTTTTTACTGTATTTGATTTGTCTGTCTAGCTAGGTCTTTGTGCACAATTGTTTGACCAGTGCTGCCACAGTCATAAGTAGCTAATGGTGTTATTAGTTGGGTCAATCGTGGGGGGTGAACAAATAGTGTTGGAGTAATATAAAGTAACACATTGTAATTTGCCATAATCCCATGTTTCTGGGTATTTAAGCCATGGGGACCACCTGCTGTTCTATAACTGATTACGCAGCAGAGCTGTTAACCTGAAATGCCATCTGGATGCTACTGCTCTTTTATGTCGTATCTTGCCTTAAGGTGATCCCACCCAAGTCCTTGACAGTTTCATGGTGGCTGTGCAAGGGTGTTTTCCCCCAATAGCGACTTGTTAGGATGACTATTTAGTCAAGACAAATATTATGAGAAATTGCACATCCTGTATAGTGTACCAGCTTGACTTCCTCAACACTTGATGGGTTACCTACTTAAAATATGACCACCTGATGCTTTTCTCTGAGTATCTTTCATACTTAAATTAATCCAGGATCAAGTTGAAGGGCAAACAATCGTCAGGATAAGAGCTTCTCTTGCGATCTTTACTGTTACCCAATCACCTCACAGAATGCGCACACACCTCCTTGGACCACTGACAGAAATAATTCCTTCAGGCAGGGTGTACAGTAAGGTTACCAAGACAATGACTTGTTTTACCTACAGGTGTGTAGCAACTGATAATGTGCATAATGTAAACTTAATTATTCAGTGATTACATTGTCCTAAAACACTTAATTAGTGTAATGACCTAATCACTCATGGCATGCTTAAGTGTCACACTGGAACACTATTTACATGCCACAACTAGGGTTGGAAAGGGCGGGTATGTAGCTGGAAATGTTATGTTTACCAGTAAACTACCAGAATTGTGGTATCTTTTCAAGGACTGTATGTACTCTATCACAAGACATCTAGTGTCCCTTTAGGTTATTAGGATTTTTATACCTTGAGACATGCATTGTGTATGTGTGCCATTCAGAGGGTGAATGGGCAAGACAAAATAATGAAGTGCCTTTGAACATATTATGGTAGTAGGCGTCGGGCCCACCGGTTTGCGTGTCAACTGCAATGCTGCTGGGTTTTTCACGCTGAAGTTTCATGTGTATCAAGAATGGTCCACCACCCAAAGAACATTTAGCCAACTTGACACGTGGGAAGCATTGGAGTCAACATGGGCTGCATCCCTGTGTAAAGCTTTTGACACCTTGAGTCCATGCCCTGATGAATTGAGGCTGTTGTGGGCAAAAGGGGGTGAAACTCAATGTTGGGAAGGTGTTCCTAATGTTTGGTATACTCAGTTTAAGAAATGAATATGATCCAAAAAAATACAATGACAAACCTGTAAAATATTTTCCTGAATATAATTTAGTGAATACTGTTGGTGTTTGAGGGTTTCAGCATGAAACCCTCCTTAATATTTGACACTTTACTATGCGTTGGTTTCAAATTGCTGGCAGTAGTGAAAAACGTATGCATTTCCGTTCTGACAGAGTGGAGACATGTCAACCCCCCTCAGGTGGAACCATTCCAGCCAATGAGAGGGCAGATACAGTGTGTGTGTGTGAACAGGCACAACTCTGATATAAAGAATGAGGGGTGTTCTATAGCAAAGTTATTTCACGTTCATCGACCTCATGAATATGCATAGCCCTTGAATTTCAACGGGGACAACTCCAATATAAAGTGTTTTCTCAAAGTTGCTGGGATGTCATGTGCATCATACTTACTGTGTATCAGTACACTCATAACCTAAGCATTATGAAACCTCCAGGGGACCATGAAACAATGTCCCATGAACATCCTAAAAACGTTCTCAGGAACTAGAACGTCTTAAATATTCCTGGGACAAACCAGGAACTAGACAAAACCTCCAGGGGACCATGACACAATGTCCTAACCACTTTAGGCGACCATTTCGTGATGTTTTGGGGAAGTCCTAAAGACTAATTTTTGTTTTCTGGGTTATATCTATAAAAAACATTGCATTAAGATTTTAGTAGTAGTTTGCTAAAAGATTTGATGCACAAACACACACACACTCTCTCATTTACACAGACTCACTCAATAACTGACGGCCTCACTGATTCACTGACTGACTGGGGTTGTGGGTGTGTATTGGGGGGTCAATTGTGTAATTTGAAAGTCTTGTTATTACTGCTAAAGTCAGGTTTAGAGCTATGATTTAGGAATAGGGTTTGGTGTATAGTCTGCTACTAGTGAAGAATAATACTTGATATGCATGAAAATAAAGAGTGAATATTAAATTATTAGTTAAAGTTCTTACACTATTCATGGATTTTTTTCCCCCCCCACATATTGTAATAATCAACACAATGTCATAATTATTACATTATGTGCAAAAACGTTATTTCGTTATGCGTTCATTTTTATTACATTATTGGCAATTTATTACATTATAAATGCATTATCAAATTAGCAGCTATTACATTATTGGCATTTTATTACATTATCAGTTGCTACAATGGTACAAACTGTAAATCCCTGCTTTACATTATTAAACTTGTTATCCAGAGGCAGTCAGTAAAGGTTGAGATATAGTTTGAGGTCTGAAGACAGCACTGTCCTTTGAGGGTACAAAGCTACTGTGTCTTAGGAGGTGGTCTTTAATGTAAAATATACTGTCTTAGCCCAGTATTATTTCACTTCCTGATTTAGAAATAAACCCCCACCTTTGTCCGTACCGATTGTTCCATCTGTAATTCTTAGAGAGTAATCTGCTTTCCAAAAAGTACAACTGCTTCGTTCTGTTGTATTCAGAGCATGATCGGTAATATAAACACTTTCTCAGGCAGACCATTTACATCAGCAATCAAATCCTGTTCAGTTCGTTACTCAGAATCCAAATAAAAGCTGTAACTAGCTGTTCTAAATGAGTAATCTTTTGCGCTGGCTCCCTTCTAATAACTTGGGTGGTCATCGGACGCTCTGGTACATTGTGACACATTTGTCTGGCTGCCTTTTTGATGTAATTAATAGATTTCATAGTCTGCTCAACCCAGAGTCTGCGCCATCTCGAAGGGGATTGGGGATCAACGTTGTGCTATGTTAGCCTGGGCACCATTCTGTTTCTGTCTGTTCTGGCTTATCGCCATCTTGGCAAGGCAACAAAACAGCATTGTTGAACGGTTGAGTAGCCAATAAGCCAGGGGTCTCCAACCCTGTTCCTGGAGAGCTACCCTCCTGTAAGTTTTCGCTCTAACCCGAGTTGTAAATAACATGGTTCAGTTTATCAACCACCTAATTATTATAATCAGTTGTGCTAGATTAATGTTGTAGTGAAAACCTACAGGGCGGAATCTCTCAAGGAACAGGGTTGGAGAGCCCTGCTAGAGTGGTGTATGTACAGCTTGTACATTAATTTGTCAAACTTAGTTTGTTTTGTGTCATTGTCTTGTGCCAGAGTTGCTTACCTAAAGAGATTAGCAAACCTACACCTAAACAGGCATGGCAGCTACTGTGTGTGTGGAGGTTTGTAGCCTTGATAGTGGCTCAGATGGCGTCTGCTTTAGGACGCCTAAAGCCTTCAAAACTCAACTCTGGACCTGGAAGACAGTTCCACTTTATGTTTTCATTGTTTCCCAATGATCAGGGACTGATTTAGACCTGGGACACCACGTGTGTGCAATTAATTATCAGGTAAAACAGCAGGCTCTGGATCTCGTAGGGTAAGAGTTGAATACCCCTGCCCTAAAGAAACTCTAACTCACCCTTCCTCTTTCCGGACAAAAATATCCAGGTGACACTTGACTCTGCTAAGGATCAGAGTTCACTCGGCTTACTTGCTCCTAGAGATAGAGGTAAAAGAGCACTACGAAGAGTGGCATGTATTCATGGATGCCAAAGGAAGCTGGGCTTCCCCCAATAATTGACCAAGAAAAAAAGAGTCAATCATTTTTCTTTCGTCTCTGTGTTTCATAATTTTCCTTCAAGTCATAAGAGGCTGAATGCATCTCAACGGAGAAAGCATCCGAGCGAGTGAAACAGCGCCACTGTCTCTGAATGTGTAGGCCATCTACAGTGAGGGGAAAGAAAGTATATGATCCTCTGCTGATTTTGTACGCTTGCCCACTGACAAAGAAATTATCCTCTGCTAAGGGGACAGGACAACTTCACCGCATCAAAGGGACAATGGACGGGGCCATGTACCGTCAAATCTTGGGTGAGAACTTCCTTCCCTTAGCCAGGACATTGAAAATGGGTCGTGGATGGGTATTCCAGCATGACAATGACCCAAAACACACGGCCAAGGCAACAATGGAGTGGCTCAAGAAGAAGCATATTAAGGTTCTGGAGTGGCCTAGCTAGTCTCCAGACCTTAATCCCATAGAAAATCTGTGGAGGGAGCTGAAGGTACGATTTGCCAAACGTCAGCCTCGAAACCTTAATGACTTGGAGAAGATCTGCAAAGAGGAGTGGGACAAAATCCCTCCTGAGATGTGTGAAAACCTGGTGGCCAACTACAAGAAACATCTGACCTCTGTGATTGCCAACAAGGGTTTTGCCACCAAGTACTAAGTCATGTTTTGCAGAGGGGTCAAATACTTATTTCCCTCATTAAAATGCAAATCAATTTATAACAATTTTGACATGCGTTTTTCTGGATTTTGTTGTTGTTATTCTGTCTCTCACTGTTCAAATAAACCTACCATTAAAATTACAGACTGATCATTTCTTTGTCAGTGGACAAATGTACAAAATCAGCAGGGGATCAAATATTTTTCCCCCTCACTGTATCTGATGCTGTCTGTGCATATTTGTAAACAACAGCTGGTGCACAAAATCTAAGGAAGTCTCTAGATTTTGCTCGCCTGAAGTAGAGTATATTGTGATAAATTGCAGGCCACACTACTTGCCTAGAGAGTTTTCAGCTATACTTTTCGTGGCTGTTTATTTACCACCACAGACAGATGCTGGCACTAAGACCGCACTCAGTCAGCTGTATAAGGAAATAAGCCAACAGGAAACCACTCACCCAGAAGCGGCACTCCTAGTGGACAGAGACTTTAATGCAGGGAAACTTAAATCAGTTTTACCAAATTTCCATCAACATGTTAAATGTGCAACCAGAGGGGAAAAAAATTCTAGATCACCTGTACTCCACACACAGAGACGCGTACAAAGCTCTCCCTCGCCCTCCATTTGGTAAAGCCGACCACAACTCTATCCTCCTGATTCCGGCTATCAAGCAAAAATTAAAGCAGGAAGCACAAGTGACTTGGTCTATAAAAAAGTGGTCAGATGAAGCAGATGCTAAACTACAGGACTGTTTTGCTATCACAGACTGGAACATGTTCCGGGATTATTCCGATGACATTGAGGAGTACACCACATCAGTCACTGGCTTTATCAATAAGTGCATCGAGGACGTCGTCCCCACAGTGACTGTACATACACACCCCAACCAGAAGCCATGGATTACAGGCAACATTCGCACTGAGCTAAAGGGTAGAGCTGCCGCTTTCAAGGTGCGGGACTCTAACCCGGAAGCTTACAAGAAATCCTGCTATGCCCTGCGACGAAACATCAAACAGGCAAAGCGTCAATACAGGGCTAAGATTGAATCATACTACACCGGCTCCGACGCTTGTCTTATGTGGCAGGGCTTGCAAACTATTACAGACTACAAAGGGAAGCACAGCCGCGAGCTGCCCAGTGACTACCTACCAGACGAGCTAAATCACTTCTATGCTCGCTTCGAGGCAAGCAACACTGAGGCATGCATGAGAGCATCAGCTGTTCCGGATGATTGTGTGATCACGCTCTCCGTAGCCGACGTGAGTAAGACCTTTAAACAGGTCAACATACACAAGGCTGCGGGGCCAGACGGATTACCAGGACGTGTGCTCCGGGCATGTGCTGACCAATTGACAGGTATCTTCACTGACATTTTCAACATGTCCCTGATTGAGTCTGTAATACCAACATGTTTCAAGCAGACCACCATAGTCCCTGTGCCCAAGAACACAGAGGCAACCTGCCTAAATGACTACAGACCCGTAGCACTCACATCCGTAGCCATGAAGTGCTTTGAAAGGCTGGTAATGGCTCACATCAACACCATTATCCCAGAAACCCTAGACCCACTCCAATTTGCATACCGCCCAAACAGATCCACAGATGATGCAATCTCTATTGCACTCCACACTGCCCTTTCCCACCTGGACAAAAGGAGCACCATATAAGAATGCTATTCATTGACTACAGCTCAGCGTTCAACACCATAGTACCCTCAAAGCTCATCGCTAAGCTAAGGATCCTAGGACTAACACCTCGCTCTGCAACTGGATCCTGGACTTCCTGATGGGCCGCCCCCAGAGTGGTGAGGGTAGGTAGCAACACATCTGCCACGCTGATCCTCAACGCTGGAGCTCCCCAGGGGTGTGTGCGTTCAGTCCCCTCCTGTACTCCCTGTTCACCCACGACTGCATGGCCAGGCACGACGCCAACACCATCATTAAGTTTGCAGACGACACAACAGTGGTAGGCCTAATCACCGACAACGATGAGACAGCCTATAGGGAGGAGGTCAGAGACCTGGCCAGGTGGTGCCCGAATAACAACCTATCCCTCAACGTAACCAAGACTAAGGAGATGATTGTGGACTACAGGAAAAGGAGGATCGAGCATGCCCCCATTCTCATCGACGGGGCTGTAGTGGAGCAGGTTGAGAGCTTCAAGTTCCTTGGTGGGCTTTGTCATCAACAACAAACTAGAATGGTCCAAACACACTAAGACAGTCGTGAAGAGGGCACGACAAAGCCTATTCCCCCTCAGGAAACTAAAAAGATTTGGCATGGGTCCTGAGATTCTCAAAAGGTTCTACCGCTGCAACATCGAGAGGATCCTGACTGGTTGTATCACTGTCTGGTACGGCAATTGCTCGGCCTCTGACCGCAAGGCACTACAGAGGGTAGTGCATACGGCCCAGTACATCACTGGGGCTAAGCTGCCTGCCATCCAGGACCTCTACTCCAGGCGGTGTCAGAGGAAGGCCCTAAAAATTGTCAAAGACCCCAGCCACCCCAGTCATAGACTGTTCTCTCTACTACTGCATGGCAAGCGGTACTGGAGTGCCAAGTCTAGGACAAAAAGGCTTCTCAACAGTTTTTACCCCCAAGCCATAAGACTCCTGAACAGGTAATCAAATGGCTACCCGGACTATTTGCATTGTGTGCCCCCCCAACCCCGCCCAACCCCTCTTTTTACGCTGCTGCTACTCTCTGTTTATCATATATGCATAGTCACTTTAACTATACATTCATGTACATACTGCCTCAATTGGGCCGACCAACCAGTGCTCCCGCACATTGGTTAACCGGGCTATCTGCATTGTGTCCCACCCACCACCTGCCAACCCCTCTTTTACGCTACTGCTACTCTCTGTTCATCATATATGCATAGTCACTTTAACCATATCTACATGTACATACTACCTCAAATCAGCCTGACTAACCAGTGTCTGTATGTAGCCTCGCTACTGTAAATAGCCTGTCTTTTTACTGTTATATTTCTTTACCATTCCTATTGTTCGCCTAATACCTTTTTTGCACTATTGGTTAGAGCCTGTAAGTAAGCATTTCACTGTAAGGGCTACACCTGTTGTATTCGGCGCATGTGACAAATTAACTTTGATTTGAATACAAGGGAAGCCACCGAGCATTTGGCCTCCCTTGAAAAAGAAAAGTATAAAATAATAGCTAATCAGCATTGAGCTAAAGTGAGTGAGCTCAACTGTGAATGGTCCTGGTTTGGATTTGGCGTCACTCCTATCAAATCGCATCGAGAGCATAAGTCATTGACAGAAACAACTTGAATCATTGCATCTCGTTGCGTTGTTGTCCTCCGGTTGCTAGCTAGCTAGCTAAAATTGTCCCTTTCCTAAAATTAGCCATGGATGGAGATAGGGATTTGGGCTTGTGATTATACTTAATTCTCCGTACTGGCCAATGATTATAACGACAATTCTGATCCAACCATTAATTCATACATTGTGCCCCTGACCTAAGAGGATGGAAGTTCAATATGTAGCTGAATGTAGAAGGCTAATGTTAACTAGCTAACATTGCCCATGAAAGGAAGTTAGGCTAGCTAGCAAGCATTTTAGCCAGGTAGCATAAGACAACAAAAAATAAAAAAAGTGTATACTCTATGACAGAGTGACAGACCATTTCATTTACATGAGAGGATTGCATTGGCGTTTCTCCAGAAGTAGGATGAGTCAACATGTGTTTTCTACTTGCACACACACAGAAATCAGAACCATGGACAGCCACATCATATTTAGCTTACGTTGATTGGACTAAATTGTTTTTGGTATCTTTTAGTCGTCACTGTATTAGACTAAGCATAGGTGATTTGATGATGTTAAAATGTTGAAGTTGAAATGGTTCAGGAATAATGGAGGCAGCTCCTGTTTTCTTTGCGACTTGCGGTAACTCTCCGTGGTTCTAAATCAATAGTTGTTTAGTGGTCCGAAAACATTAACTTGATGGACCATGCTGTAGTGTTTTGTCACATGCAATATGCTTCGTGAACTTCACCGGAGAGAGGTTGCTCTCCGTTTTGTGATGAAACAAATGAGTGGTATAATTTATTTTGCCACTGTCTTCTTATTGTCTCTGCCTTTAGGCCTATATATCTCACAGTCGTCAGGCATATGAACTAACAGGTTATAGAGCAAACAATGAAATTATCACAACACATAGGTTGTAATATGGCTTTTCTGACTCCCCCAGTGATTTTACCCAGTCAACGTTACTGAAATACGAAAGGGGGGGGGGGGGGTTAATGTGGTTGTCTCGTGTGTGTGTGTGTGTGTGTGTTTGCACATGGCAAGCATTTGTAAATTCACAAAACAGTACACAGTCACTCACCCTTTACCGTGGCAAAATTGGTTTGACATCGGATAGCCTCTCTCTGGCTCTAGTTAGGGATTGTCAAAGAATTACAGAAAGTACTAAAGTACTAAGAGGGCTGGGAAAGCAATTATTCTAGATGGAAGCTAGGGATCAGGCTGGGAGATGCTACTTTTTCACCCTACAAAGATGACATATCTGATAATGTTGCATCATACTGTCACCCTAACCCTGCAGCGCCACACTCCTAACCTTGGCCAAAGAGCCAACTGGCCTGATCATGACTTTCTCACCATGACACTGCCCTTGCCCCCCAATGCCCATTCTTGGAGTCCATCGAGACTCAAAGGACTTTAGCCACCAACCCTTCATATCAAAGTCTGTGAGCTAAGAATGTACTAGAATGTAAAATAATTTCCATTGGTTTCCTGATACATCCTCTACACAGCATTTTGTTTAGGCTCATCTCTAAGGCTCTATAAACCTGTCACACACATGTACTGTCCTTTCACATCTTTGTTTACGTTCAGTTGTTGTCATGTCTGCAGAGTGATACAGGTCACTAGAGTTAGTCTGTCCCTTAACTGTCCAACTCCTGGACAAAACACTTAGCTGATACACATCCTTCCCAAGGTGACACATTGACCTACAGTATAGTTTTATAACAATTCACCCCTTCATAAGAAGGCCAACAGTGGAATTGTTCTGGGACAAAGGTGGTTCAGGCTTGATTGAAACACTCTTCCACTAACCCTTTCAGATATGACTGAAACTCCATTCATATTTGTTGATCACATATACACTACATGACCAAAAGTATCTGGACACCTGCATGTTGAACATCTCCTTCCAAAATCATGGGTATTAATATAGTGTAGGTCCCCCCTTTGCTGCTATAACAGCCTCCACTTTCTGGGAAGACTTTCCACTAGATGTTGGAACATTACTGCGGGGACTTCCATTCAGCCACAAGAGAATTAGTGAGGTCGAGTACTGATGTTGGGCGATTAGGCCTGGCTCACAAAGGTGTTTGATGGGGTTGAGGTCAGGGCTCTGTGCAGAACAGTCAAGTTCTTCACTGATCTTGACAAACCATTTCTGTATGGATCTCACTTTGTGCACGGGGGCATTGTCATGCTGAAACAGGAAAGGGCCTTCCTCAAACTGTTGCCACAAAGTTGGAAGCACAGAATCGTCTAGAATGTCATTGTATGCTGTAGCGTCAAGATTTCCCTTCACTGGAACTAAGGGGCCTAGCCCGAACCATGAAAAATTCCTTTCACTGAGGAGTGTCTTTCGTCTGGCCACTCCACCATAAAGGCCTGATTGGTGGAGTGCTGCAGAGATGGTTGTCCTTCTGGAAGGTTCTCCCAGCCCGAGACCATTATTCCTCCTCCACCAAATTTTACAGTTGGCACTATGCATTTGGATAGTCACTGTGCTCCTGCAGCTGCCAAACCCAGATTCATTCGTCGGACTGCCAGATGGTGAAGTGTGATTCATCACTCCAGAGAATGCGTATCCACTGCTCCAGAGTCCAATGGCGGCGAGCTTTTCACCACTCCAGCTGACGCTTGGCATTGTGCATGGTGATCTTGGGCTTGTGTGCGGCTGCTTGGCCATGGAAATCCATTTCATGAAGCTCCCGATGAACAGTTATTGTGCTGACATTGCTTCCAGAGGCAGTTTGAAACTCAGTAGTGAGTGTTGCAAACGATGACAGGATTTTTAAGCGCTTCAGCACTCGGCAGTCCCGTTCTGTGAGCTTGTGTGGCCTACCACTTTGTGGCTGAGTCGTTGTTGCTCCTAGATTTTTCCACTTCACAATAACAGCACTTACAGTTGAACGGGGTAGCTCTAGCAGGGCAGAAATTTGACGAACTGGCTTATTGGAAAGGTGGCATCCTATGACGGTGCCACGTTGAATGTCACTGAGCTCTTCAGTACGGGCCAATGTTTGTCTATGGAGATTGTATGGCTGTGTGCTCGATTTTATACACCTGTCAGCAACGGGTGTGGTTGAAATAGCCAAATCCACTAATTTGAAGGGGTGTCCACATACTTTTGTACATATAGTGGTGGTGTTTTTTGTGTCTCATCTTGTGGGAGGTATTGTATACCTAATAGTGAACATGTCCATGGTGGATTGAGGCTGTCATAGTGCAAACCCCAGCAATCTAACAATGAGTGTGAGTTAAAAATGTAAGTTTGAGTAAGCCAAGTACTAAGTACTTACCAAGTAAGTACTTGGTTAGTGTGAGTGGACAGCAGCTGTGGAGTGTAGTCAATTTGTGGCAGACAGTTTGGACACTGGTCACATGAGTAACTTGAGAATAGAAGCTATTTATGGTCCCTGGTTAGTACAGTGTAACTGTAGTAATGTACTACCTCATGATCTGTAAAATGTGCTTGGGCAGACCTCCTGGAGGTTCCTGGAGTTGACGTTGAGTCATTAAAAAAAGGGAGAGAGATGAGTTATTAAAGGCCATTGAATGTCAAAGTTGTATTTGGTGTCACAGGGAAGCAGTAAGTAACAGTGATGATGCGGACAGGTTGGTCACAATTATTATATGAGATTCTATGAGGTTGATGCTCACTTTGCCAGAGGACAGATTCCAAGAATTCTGCAGAAGCAACAGAAGAAAACAAATATAAAAAAAAATAGACTGCACCTAAAAAGAAACTTCAACTATTTAAAACGGCCTATGTGGCATCGTTATGAGTAAGAAACATTTATTCTTGTGTCAAAATTGACTGCAAAGTGTAAATAGGATAATTTTGGTCATAAAGTCAGTCTCATCCAAAACTGAGATTTGCCAGATGATAGGAAAAAAAATGGTATGGCACAGAATGAAGGGTACTGTAACAGTTATCCTTGAGTTGGGTTTATTTCAAATCCTGCCCACATGCCCACAGCACCCAAGTATTCATCAATTCAGAGTGCAGCTGCACACGACCCCATCGTAATGACCATGGTCAATTTGGTTTGACATTCAATATCCCTATGGGGCAAGTTAGGGACCATCAGTAAATTACACAATATTTTTAAAATGTCAATAGCTCCAAATGTCAGTGACTTAAAAACCTCCAACCAACTATACATTTTTGAAATTCTTACACAAATATTGAAAGCATTTAATGAGCCAACTAAAAGATGTGCAATATGAAAATGTTGTCCCATTTACACTGAGGTTTCGGTATGTAGAAAAAGCCCATTATTTATGTGTCCCAAATGGCACCCTAGTTCCTATATAGTGCACTACTTTTGACCAGAGCCCTATGGGAACTTGTCAAAAGTAGTGCACTATATAGGGGAAAGGGTGCCATTTGGAAAGTATTCAGACCACTTCCCCTTTTCCACATTTTATGTTACAGCCTTATTCTAAAATTGATTTTAAAAACATTTTCCTCAATCTACACACAATAGACCAAGTGAAAACAGGTTTTTAGAAATGTTTGCAAATGTAAACATAAATGCCTTATTTACATAAGTTCTCAGACCCTTTGCTATGAGATTTGAAATTGAGCTCAGGTGCATCCTGTTTCCATTGATCATCATTGAGCTGTTTCTAGAATTGAGTCCACCTGTGGTAAATTCAATTGATTGGAAATTATATAGACAGGTGTGTGCCTTTCCAAATAAGGTCCCACAGTTGACGGTGCATGTCAGAGCAGAAACCAAACCATTAGGTTGAAGGAATTGACCGTAGAGCTCCGAGACAGGATTGTGTCGAGGCACAGATCTGGGGAAGGATACCAAAACATTTGTTCAGCATTGAAGGTCCCCAAGAACATTGTGGCCTCCATTCTTCTTAAATGGAAGAATTTTGGAACCACCAAGACTCTTCCTAGAGCTTGCCGCCTGGCCAAACTGAGCAATCGGGGGAGAAAGGCCTTGGTCAGGGAGGTGACCAAGAATCCGATGGCCACTGACAGAGCTCCAGAGTTCCTCTGTGGAGATGGGAGAACCTTCCAGAAGGACAACCATCTCTGCAGCACTCCACCAATCAGGCCTTTATGGTGGAGTGGCCAGACGAAAGACACTCCTCAGTGAAAGGAATGACAGCCCTTTTGGAGTTAACCAAAAAGCACCTAAAGGACTCTCAGATCATGAGAAACAACATTCTCTGGTCTGATGAAACCAAGATTTAACTCTTTGGGCTGAATGCCAAGTGTCACGTCTGGAGGAAACCTGGCACCATCCTTACGGTGAAGCATGGGGATGTTTTTCAGCGGCAGGGACTGGGAAACTAGTCAGGATCGAGGGAATGATGAACGGAGCAGGGTACAAAGAGATCCTTGATGAAAACCTGCTCCAGAGTGCTCAGGACCTCAGACCGGGGCGAAGGTTCACCTTCCAACAGGACAACGACCCTAAGCACACAGCCAAGACAACGCAGGAGTGGCTTCGGGACAAGTCTCTGAATGTCCTTGAGTGGCCCAGCCAGAGATCGGACTTGAACCCAATCTAACGTCTCTGGAGAGACCTGAAAATAGCTGTGCAGTGACACTCCCCATCCAACCTGACAGAGTTCGAGAGGATCTGCAGAGAAGGGGAGAAACTCCCCAAATACAGGTGTGCCAACTTGTAGCGTTCAAGGCTGTAATCACTGCCAAAGGTGCTTCAACAAAGTACTGAGTAAAGGGTCTGAATACTTATGTAAATGTGCCATTTCAAATTCTAAAAATCTGTTTTTGATTTTTTATTATGGGGTATTGTGTGTAGATTGAGGAAAAAACTACTTAATTTTAGAATAAGGCTGTAACGTAACAGAATGTGGAAAAAGTGAAGGTGTCTGAATACTTTCTCAATGCACTGTATGATTGTTGTCTAATAATCCATCTCCTCCTGCATGGTGACCGAGGAGTAGGCCTACAAGTCTGTCTGGATGACACTAATTTAATCTCCGTCTCTCTGGCTTCACTACCATTCAAAGCCCATAGGTTTGTGTTCCCAGGGCAACTTCTTCAGCTACAAAAATTGCAATTGATAGGGTAATGCAACGCAGTTATGTGAACCATCGAACCATAATTCATTTTTACAACAGATTTGAATGTTTTTGTAAATTCTAAGAGAAACTTTTGATATCTTTGCATCTCTGATCTCATCCAGTATTTTGAAATAATGGAGTTATACTATTGTTTTATTTATACAATTCGGTCATTGCTGGAGGAGTATTGTCTAACTAGTCATGCAGTCTTGTCTTAACATGTCAACCTTTTATATAACACCTGAATCTCTGACATTGGTTCAACTGCTCTTCGCAGTTTTGTAATATGCTAATTGAACAACGATGACTTACAAAACCAGTCAAAGGTGAGGAAGGAATGCGAGTCACAAAATCCTCTTAGTAATTGCACCATGTTCAGATGTCTGCTCTGCTTTCTAAATCAGACTTGCCACACAAAGAGGTGGTTAATTCATTCATTCCAAAATCAGGAAACCCTGTGCAGGCCAACAAACTAAAACAATTCATGGTGACAAATAAATGGAACACTTTTGCCATTTATACGCAAGCGGTAAAAGTACACACAGAGGAATATACCACCATTGTCCGACCACCAGACACCTGAGTCTGTACTGTGGCGAAATTGCGGTGTAGATATTGGGGGGGGGGGGAAATACAATTTCTGCAATTCTACAATTTGACATTACTTATTATGCCTCTCGAGGGGTATATGGAGGTGTATTTTGAAAACACAGTATAAGGATAAGTGGAAGCCTCCCAATCTAAACATTTTTGTTATTTAGGAAAACATTTTGGGGAGAGGGGGACAGCTAACTTCCTGCATTTCCACACATTTAGCCATTGGGGCAGAGAGAAAATTGTGCAGTTTTATAATGCTATGCTACACATTTTGTAATGAGTCAGAGAACATATAGCAGCTTAAAAGCAAATATCCTTCAATTTTACACATTTTGCCATAGGGCAGAGAGAAAAATGCACTGTTTTATAGTCCTGGCACCACACACTGCCAGGTCTCTGACCTCCTCTCTATAGGCTGTCTCATTGTTGTCAGTGATCAGGCCTACCACAATTGTGTCGTTTGCAAACTTAATGGTGTTGGAGTCGTGCTTGGCCACGCAGTCGTGGGTGAACAGGGAGTACAGGAGGGGACTAAGCACGCACCCGAGGGGCCCCCATATTGAGGATAAGTGTGGCAGATGTGTTGTTGCCTACCCTTACCACCTGGGGCAGCCCATCAGGAAGTCCAGGATCCAGTTGCAGAGGCAGGTGTTTAGTCCCAGGGTCCTTAGCTTAGTGATGAGCTTTGAGGGCACTATGGTGTTGAACGCTGAGCTGTAGTCAATGAACAGCATTCTCACATGGTGTTCCTTTTGTCCAGGTGACAAAGGGCAGTGTGGAGTGCAATAAAGATTGTGCAATCTGTGAATCTGTTGGGGCGGTAAGCAGATTGTAGTGGGTCTAGGGTTTCTGGGATGATGGTGTTGATGTAAGCCATGACCAGCCTTTCAAAGCACTTCATGGCTACAGACGTGAGTGTTACGGGTCGGTAGTCATTTAGGCAGGTTACCTTGCCGTTCTTGGGCACAGGGACTATGGTGGTCTGCTTGAAACATGTAGGTATTAGACTCGGTCAGGGACAGGTTGAAAACGTCTTACATCAGCTACGGAGAGCGTGATCACACATTCGTCCAGAACAGCTGGTGCTCTCATGCATGCTTCCGTGATGCTTGCCTCAAAGCGTGCATAGAAGTAATTTAGCTCGTCTGGTACGCGCTTGTCACTGAGCAGCTTGGCTTCCCTTTGTAGTCTGTAATAGTTCGCAATCCTTGCCACAACCAACGAGCGTCAGAGCTGGTGTAGTAGGATTCAAGCCTAGTCCTGTATTGGCTCTTTGCCTGTTTGATGGTTCGGAGGGCATAGCAGGATTTCTTGTAAGCATCCGGGTTAGTGTGCCGCTCCTTGAAGTGGCAGCTCTACCCTTTAGCTCAGTGTGGGTGTTGCCTGTAATCCATGGCTTCTGGTATGTACATACGGTCACTGTGGGGACGACGTCATCGATGCACTTATTGATAAAGCCTGGATGTGGTATACTCCACAATGCCATCGGATGAATCCCGGAACATATTCCAGTCTGTGCTAGCAAAATAGTCTTGTAGATTAGCATCTGCCTCATCTGACCACTTTAGTTTTTGCATGTAAGCAGAAATCAGGAGGATAGAATTATGGTCAGATTTGACAAATGGAGTGCGAGGGAGAGCTTTGTACACATCTCTGTGTGTGGAGTAAAAGTGGTCTAGAGTTTCTTTCCCTCTGGTTGCACATGTGACATGCTGGTAGAAATGAGGTAAAACAGATTTAAGTTATCCTGCATTAAAGTTCCCGGCCACGAGCAGTGCCGCCTCTGGATGAGCGTTTTCCTTATGGCCTTATATAGCGCCTTGAGTGCAGTCTTAGTGCCAGCATCAGTTTGTGGTGGTAAATAAACAGCTACGAAAAATAGAGGAAAACTCTTGGTAAATAGTGTGTTCTACATCTTATCATGAGGTACTCTCTCAGGCGATCAAAATCTCAATACTTCTTTAATATTAGATTTTGTGCACCTGCTAATTTTGACAAATATACACAGACCCCCACTCCTCGTCTTACCGGAGGTAGCTGTTCTGTCTTGCCGAAGCACGGAAAACCCAGCCATCTCGTCATTCAGCCAAGAATCGGTGAAACATAAAATATTACAGTTAATGTCCCATCGGTAGGATAGTCTCGGAGGTCATCCAGTTTATTCTCCAATGACTGCATGTTGGCCAATAGGATGGATGGTAGAGGCGGGTTACCCTCTCGCCAACGAATTCTCACAAGGTACCCGGATCTGCGTCTTCTCTTCTTGCGAATGACGGGGATTTAGGCCTGGTCTGGCATTAGCATTAAAATCCTTCATGTTCAACTCGTTAAAGAAAATATCTTTGTCCAGCTCGATGTGAGCAATCGCTGTTCTGATATCCAGAAACTATTTTCGATTATAAGAGACGGCGGCCGAAACGTGCAAAATAAGATACAAAACAAGGCGAAAAAAAACACAAAAATAGCACAATTGGTAAGGAGCCCGTAAAACGGCAGCCATCCCTCCAGCGCCATTCCAGCTTTCCCTTGTGTATCAACAATGGTCCACCAAAGAACATCCAGCCAACTTGTCACAACTGTGGGAAGCATTGGAGTCAACATGGACCAACATCCCTGTGGAATGCTTTCAACAACTTGTAGAGTCCATGCCCTGACGAATTGAGGCTGTTCTGAGGGCAAAGGGGCGGTGCAACTCAATATTAGGAAGGTGTTCTTAACAACCCTCCCCTATTTTGAACCAGCCCCTGGTTGTTGTGTCGCCTCGGCTTAGCTGAGGAATGGCCAGTATCTCTGGTAAGGCTGCCCAATTCTGATATATTTCCCCCCTAATTGGTAATTTGACAAATCCGATCAGCTCTGAAAAAAAGAGCTGTTGTGAATGGTGAATGTTGTGAATCAGAATTAGGATGCCTGTGTAAACGCAGCTAGAGGCATGAGAATGGGGCTTGAATTGGGGGGGGGGGGGGGGGGGTTGGCGTGAGTAGTAACAGTGGCAGAGGCTAGCAAGGCATGTGGTCCTGGGATAATTGGCATATTTTCATGCATTGCTGAAAATAATGAATTAATCTCCCACCAAAGGTCGGAGTCAGCAGTTTTACAACGTTAGGTCCAATCCCCCTCGTTTTGTCTTTAGGTGTGATTGCTGAGTCCCATGGGAACAAGTTGCACTACAGCTCAGGGGGGGAAAAAAAAAAAAAAAAAAAACATTGTTTAGTTGTAGATCTATAATCTCTAACTAAGTTTCCAGACCTTGCATTAGTGTACTAGTGTCAGTAGGCCTGTGGTATGGATGGAGGTTTGTGTGCCACAACTCTAGTCATGTGACTCGTGGAGGCTGCAGGATCCTATCACTCTGGCTCAATGACTGACTCGAGTTACAAGGTTGGACAACCTGTCCATGCTAGTCAATTTTCCCAAAATGAGTAACCAAAAGGTCACAAAATAAGTCACATTGTTACTATACTGCTCAAAAAAATAAAGGGAACACTTAAACAACACATCCTAGATCTGAATGAAAGAAATAATCTTATTAAATACTTTTTTCTTTACATAGTTGAATGTGCTGACAACAAAATCACACAAAAATAATGAATGGAAATCCAATTTATCAACCCATGGAGGTCTGGATTTGGAGTCACACTCAAAATTAAAGTGGAAAACCACACTACAGGCTGATCCAACTTTGATGTAATGTCCTTAAAACAAGTCAAAATGAGGCTCAGTAGTGTGTGTGGCCTCCACGTGCCTGTATGACCGCCCTACAACGCCTGGGCATGCTCCTGATGAGGTGGCGGATGGTCTCCTGAGGGATCTCCTCCCAGACCTGGACTAAAGCATCCGCCAACTCCTGGACAGTCTGTGGTGCAACGTGGCCTTGGTGGAGGGAGCAAGACATGATGTCCCAGATGTGCTCAATTGGATTCAGGTCTGGGGAATGGGCGGGCCAGTCCATAGCATCAATGCCTTCCTCTTGCAGGAACTGCTGACACACTCCAGCCACATGAGGTCTAGCATTGTCTTGCATTAGGAGGAACCCAGGGCCAACCGCACCAGCATATGGTCTCACAAGGGGTCTGAGGATCTCATCTCGGTACCTAATGGCAGTCAGGCTACCTCTGGCGAGCACATGGAGGGCTGTGCTGCCCCACAAAGAAATGCCACCCCACACCATGACTGACCCACCGCCAAACCGGTCATGCTGGAGGATGTTGCAGGCAGCAGAACGTTCTCCACGGCGTCTCCAGACTCTGTCACGTCTGTCACATGTGCTCAGTGTGAACCTGCTTTCATCTGTGAAGAGCACAGGGCGCCAGTGGCGAATTTACCAATCTTGGTGTTCTCTGGCAAATGCCAAACGTCCTGCACGGTGTTGGGCTGTAAGCACAACCCCCACCTGTGGACGTCGGGCCCTCATGGAGTCTGTTTCTGACCATTTGAGCAGACGCATGCACATTTGTGGCCTGCTGGAGGTCATTTTGGCAGTGCTTCTCCTGCTCCTCCTTGCACAAAGGCGGAGGTAGCGGTCCTGCTGCTGGGTTGTTGCCCTCCTACAAGTCTCCTGATGTACTGGCCTGTCTCCTGGTAGCGCTTCCATGCTCTGGACACTACGCTGACAGACACAGCAAACCTTCTTGCCACAGCTCGCATTGATGTGCCATCCTGGATGAGCTGCACTACCTGAGCCTCTTGTGTGGGTTGTAGACTCCGTCTCATGCTACCACTAGAGTGAAAGCACCGCCAGCATTCAAAAGTGACCAAAACATCAGCCAGGAAGCATAGGAACTGAGAAGTGGTCTGTGGTCCCCACCTGCAGAACCACTCCTTTATTGGGGGTGTCTTGCTAATTGCCTATAATTTCCACCTGTTGTCTATTCCATTTGCACAACAGCATGTGAAGTTTATTGTCAATCAGTGTTGCTTCCTAAGTGGACAGTTTGATTTCACAGAAGTGTGATTGACTTGGAGTTACATTGTGTTCTTTAAGTGTTCCCTTTATTTTTTTGAGCAGTGTATAAAAAAAAAAAAGTTATTTGATGGGTCTGAAAGTGTTTGAGGGCATTAAACCCGAATTAGTGTAAACCTAGACGAAACACTCCTGTCATTGCTGAAAGAGAAAACCATAACAGGTAGAATGGATGGAAAATACAAGTTGGTAATGGGCTCTGTGGATCAATTTTGTTATTTGCCCTCAAGCTGGACGATTTCAGCGCCTTGTCTAAGTAGTAATGGTATATGCTGCCCCCTAGTGACAAAACATAGTCCCTAGAGAGAAGTTATTTTCACATTACATAGGAAAGGGAAGGCAAAGGGGGATACCTAGTTAGTTGTACAACTGAATGCATTCAACCCAACCCCTCTGAATCAGATAGGGTTGTGCGTTCTGTTCACTCCATAACATACATAAGAGCAGGACTCGCCAACCCCGTTCCTGGTGAGCTACCCTCCTGTACGTTCCCTCCAACCCAGTGGCGGTTATAGACCATTTCAACTGGGGGGGCCAAGCTGGGGCCAGTTGTACTGTTAGAGGGGACAGTTACATTAGACGTTATTGTTGTCATATCGTTTTCTTCACTGCATTGCAGGCATTAGCAGGCAAATGACCATGTTCCGCGTTGCCACTGTCTAATAATGGATGTAAAAAACGAACGATAGCAAAAATGTATGTAAAAATGATTTCATACTCCTCATTTAGGGTGGGCCACAAGGGGGTCCAAAATTGTTGTCACAGGGGCACTGCCCCCCCCCCCCCAGAACCGCTAGTGCTCCAACCCCAGTTGTAATAGGCTCTACGCATTATACCGCCTCGCACATTCTATTTTACTTCCTACTGGGGTGCTGACTTCAAGTGATTTCCGCTATTGTTTTTATCATTAGCTTACTAGCTAACTAACTGTCGTAGATGCATTCCTGACTGCGAAGGAGGTGCTAATGAACATTGTTCAGTGTCTGTTCAGTGTCTGTGTTCAGTTTCTTCAAAATGCAATGGTATTGTGAGCTCCCATAGTTTCCCGGTCGATGTAGAGCTTTATTATTTCCTTACTCACCCCTGACATGGCCATTATGGTGGATAAGGGCTTTCTCATAGACAACATTGTTCCGTGCAAGGTCTACTGGCAGGCCTTTCTGTCAAGACACACACAGATGCCAGCGCATGAGGTTATGGAGACCCAATCCATTGCCAGGCTGAGTGTGCATGTTGAAAGAATGATCCGCAGAGTAAAGGAACACAAGCTGTTTGACACAGTCATCCCCCTGACCATCTCAGGCAGCATCAACCAAATATTTGCAGTGGTGTGCCTGTTGGTCAACTATCAAAACGGACCTTTGGTCAGACCATGGGCCAAGCCAGCGTAAATGTGCAGGTGTTTATTTGCTAGCAGCAAAATAAACCAATTATTATCTATGACATGCATCAATAATTAGTGTTGTAGTGAATATCAATTTGTGTGGAGCTTGTATTGGCTTTAATTAGGCAATGAGTTTAGGGGTGGGGAAAAGAAACCAAGTAAACATAGAATAGCCAGAATGCAAGATTGAATACTTTTCAGGTGCATTTTTTTATGGATATGGACTCACAAGTGTTCTTGACATGTCTGTGCAGCTGTGAACTGGTGGTGCAGCAGGAATGTTTAGTTGAGAGTAGTGCGCTGTCTGGTAAAGAAGGGCCACCAGATGATTGCACATAGCACTTCCTGCAACACAGGAGCAGTGGCTTTGGACCACTATCACTGGTACGGAGTGCTTTAACACCATCTGTGAAGGTAAGTGTGATGAAAGACTGAAGTGAGAAACAAGAATGGTGCGGAACATAAATAACAATAAACATAGTAGTGTCTAGTCTTCTTAACTAGGGGCTCATTTAACTATACAGGAATAGATTGTGTCTCAGTAACACAATTACCAAACACTGCGTCAACAGATCTTTACCAAATAACCTGTTAAGTGAGCAATTCAAAATTGGGATTGGGACCCATCTTTAAAAGCTATTGAGAAGAGTAAAATGTTGACACTGTCTCCAACATACCATGATGACAGCGTCCCACAGGAGATGTTTAACAAGGTCGCTAGTAGCTAGCTATAACCTTTCCCTAGTCTCATGCTGTGCGGTTTTTCACTCTTCCTCATGGACCTGTGACAGGCAGCCCTCATGATGATCTTCCGTCAATGCATCTTTGTTAGATACTGTGTAGAAGACATGAATAACAATTATTTTTAGCTAGCAAATATAGCTAGCAAGAATAATTTAAGCAAGCTAACAAAAATACACATTCTCAGGTAGATTCTGTCAGCGTTACAAATTTTACCAAGTAACTAGCTAGCTACAGTTACTAGTTAAATTAGCTAGCATGATTGTAGCTAGCTGACGTTATAGCTGTCACTGACTTGGTACTCACCTTCATAGTTGTCTATGTAGCTTCCTATATACATCTTGAACTCATTTTCGTTCTTGCTAGCTGGAGTCTCGTTAGCTGATTTAATAATTCACATTAATTTGAGGCAAGTCCTGAAGACACCTAGGAAAAAACTGCGACATAGTGGTAGTAATGTTATATCGTCGATAAAAACTAGACTGACTTTCATCTAAAGTATGCGCCACCAGAAATTGCCACACCGGTAGGAAGTGTGCTTTGAACGTAATGGAATGTGCATAAGGGCTATTTACCTGATTCCGTTTATCAGTTGGAGTGAAAACCTACAGGTTGGTAGCTCTCCAGGAACAAGGTTGGAGAGCCCTACGCTAGAGTCTAATCTGGCCATGTCATTTAAGATTGCATGAAGCGCATCATCTGGAATTTTAACCATGACAATGACCTTCACCCCCACACTAACCGTACTCCCATCACCATGCATCACCCAGGTCGTAAATTAAAACATGGACCTGGAATTGCGTAAAAGAAGGAGATCGATTAACATACGATCTTGGCCACCTTTAACAAAACTGTATACACTAATCTGCATACAACCAACCACCTTTTGTGACTAAATAGCCAATAAACCCCTTTGGAAAATAACTATATTTAATATACAGTATGTGTACTGAAACAATAAGGACCTCTCCATAAATGTACATTATCAAAAATAAAGTCTCAGAAAATATAGGCCAATCAAAAATAAATTAGAATAGAGCGAAGTCATGACCACGGCCCATTCGTAACAAACACAAAAAAACAGAACAGCTACGACCAAAGGATTTGCTCTCCAGCCTAATGGTCAAATTGGGGGGGGGTTACAGTTAAGGCCTGGTGCAGCTCAGAGAGGGGTCCAGGTTGTATCAGCTTGGTCCTTTGGAGCAGGTTGACAGCCAATGCCAGTCCAATAGAGAAGCTATGAGGTCAGATCCATTTCTACCATCTACCATTCTGTAAATCAATCTATTCCCCACAGAGGGGACGGCTTGGCTGTGTGAAGTCACTCGGATCCTGGCTTACAGTCCCTCAGGATGAGGGTCCACAGTAGTCCTCTGCTACTAGCATGCTTTACATACAGGGAGAGGGTTGGCCAGAGGGTAAACAGAGGCTTCTTGGTCCTCCTCACCCCTGTTTGTCAACTCCCTTCTCCTCCTTTAGCGTTTGTTCCGCCGTTTATCCATTTCCTTTCGAAGCCGGGCCTGCAGTGCCATCCTCATGGTGGAGTCCAGAACATTCTCCTCCGCTACGCGCTCCACCACCCTCTCTGGCTTATCCTCCTAAGAGACAGATGGAGCACAGGGGTCATGACGAGGACACATTGTACTGTATGCAACAGAATGAGGACCACCATAAAAATATTTAAGTGATAATGCCAGAGAAGCCAGTGTTTGGAGGATATATTTGCATGGATATTAGGCCCAAGATGAAGTCAGGACACTGTTGTTCAGAGGAGCTAGTCAACAACACAGCTAACAATCACTTCAAACTGATGCTGGAAAGACTGCAAACTAGCTGCACTTCTTTTAGTTGTACTTTTTTAATTTCACACACACGGTGATTCATGATTTAGACTGGCTGTTTGCCTGTCTGGTCACGTTCATTACTATGGGGCAGCTGGAGATTGAATTTGAATATTGAAACATAGTTGCAAATGTCAGAGAGACAGCAAGGTTTATACAAATCTCCACTGTTGAAAACTAAATGTTAATCTAAAGGAAATGTGAGATAATGTCTAGATGTTTTTTTCTAGTGGAGATCAAGTTTATAAATTGTCAGCTGGGTTGATGAGAGTGGATTGCGCAGTCAGATGGAACAGAGTAAATAGGCATTTTAACGTCATAGATTTAGCACGTGGTAACTTGTGGAATAGACATCGGCTGGAATGCGGTTTTAACCAAACAGCATTTAGGATTAGACCCATCCGTATAAACATAGACACTTGAAAGTGTGAAAACTCTGCTAAAGGTGTTGAAACTACACCATGTGTACAAAAGTATGTGGACACCCCTTCAAATTAGTGGATTTGGCTATTTCAACCACACCCGTTGCTCACAGGTGTATAAAATTTGAACACCCCGCCATGCAATCTCCATAGACAAACATTGGCAGTATAATTGCCTGTACTGAAGAGCTCAGTGACATTCAACGTGGCACCGTCATAGGATGCCACCTTTCCAATAAGCCAGTAAGTCAAATTTCTGCCCTGGTCAACTGTAAGTGCTGTTATTGTGAAGTGGAAAAGTCTAGGAGTAACGTCTCAGCCGTGAAGTGGTAGGCCACACAAGCTCACAGAATGGGACCGCCGAGTGCTGAAGCTCGTAAAAAATATTTTGTCCTCAGTTGCAACACTCACTATCGAGTTCCAAACTTCCTCTGGAAGCAACATCAGCACAAGAACTGTTCATCGGGAGCTTCATGAAATGGATTTCCATGGCCGAATAGCCGCACAAGCCCAAGATCACCATGCACAATACCAAGCGTCAGCTGGAGTGGTGTAAAGCTCGCCGCCATTGGACTCTGGAGCAGTGGAAATGCGTTCTCTGGAGTGGCGAATCACACTTCACCATCTTGCAGTCCGACAGACGAATCTGGATTTGGCAGATGTCAGGAGAACGCTACCTGCACAAATGCATAGTGCTAACTGTAAAGTTTGGTGGAGCAGGAATAATGTTCTGGGACTGTTTTTCATGGTTTGGGCCAGGCCCCTTAGTTCCAGCAAAGGGAAATCTTATCGCTACAGCATACAATTACTTTCTAGACAACTCTATGCTTCCAACTTTGTGGTAACAGTTTGGGGAAGGCCCTTTCCTGTTTCAGCATGACAATGCCCCCATACACAGAAATGGTTTGTCGAGAACTTGCCTGGCCTGCACAGAGCCCTGAACTCAACCCCGTTGAACACCTTTGGGATGAATTGGAACACCAACCTAATCGCCCAACATCAGTGCCCAACCTCACTAATGCTCCTCTGGCTGAATGGAAGCATGTCCCCGCAGCAATTTTCCAACATCTAGTGGAAAGCCTTCCCAGAAGAGTGGGGGCTGTTATAGCAGCAAAGGGAGGACCAACTCCATATCAATGCCCATGATTTTGGAATGAGATGGTCGACGAGCAGGTGTCCATATACTTTTGGCCATGCAGTGTATGAACGTGACCAATAAACTTGATTTGATAGACAGACCTTGAGTACGATGTAGGAGGTGACATGGCCAGAGTCAGCCTGGTAGTCCAGCCAGAAGAGCTCAGTTCCATGGGTCTCTGGCTCTGTACTGGACCCACTCTCATTCCACTCCTCAGTCTCTGCACCCACTCCTGGCTGAGATCCATCTGGAGACGCATATACATACATAAATCACCACTTTCCAGAGCCTTCCATCAAATTGACAGAAGAGTTCATATTATCAGCAGTGTTCTTACTTCCACGTCGAGGATGGTACACTTGGATGTCTGGTCGTCGGGGGTGTCGGGAAGTAGTGGTGTGCCTGGGCCTCTGATGCTCATTGGCCTGCTTCACCTGCTTATCATAGTCATCTCTGCAAGACATCAAACAAGTCTGTGTAAAGAATCTATCAAAACATTTAGAGAGCATCTTGACTGGCTGCATCACCGCTTGATATGGCAACTGCTTGGTATCCGACCGCAAGGCACTACATACAGAGGGTAGTGCGTATGGCCCACTACATCACTGGGGCCGAGCTCCCTGCCATCCAGGACTTCTACATCAGGTGGTGTCTAAGGAAGGCTCTAAAAATTGTCTAAGACTCCTGCCACCCAAGTCATAGACAAGCAATACGCACATAATCCAAAAAGTTGAAATAAATTAATATCATAATGAGCAATTTATCAGACTCGTCGCTCAGTCCAATAGCCTTCCCTGTAGCTCAGTTGGTAGAGCATGGTGTTTGCAACACATGGTGTTTGCAACGCCAGGGTTGTGGGTTCGATTCCCACGGGGGGCCAGCACAGAAAAAAAAATGTATGCATTCACTACTGTAAGTCGCTCTGGATAAGAGTGTCTGCTAAATGACTAAAATGTAAAAATGTATTTCTTTATTTTACTTTTTGGATTATGTGTGTATTGTTTGTATTGCTAGGCATTATTACTGCACTGTTGGAGCTATAAACACAAGCATTATGCTGCACCTGCAATAGCAACTGCAAATCTGTGTATGCGACAAATAAACTTTGATATATACAATGGCACAGATCCAAAGATGAGTCCTCCATCTATCTCTATGGCCTGCTGTTCACATGCGTATCTGCCCGCTCATTGGCTAGAATGGTCCCACCTGATCGCGCCTGCCTTCCATCTTTGGGATATGCATTTAGAGCGGTCACATGCATATATTGTCAATATAATAGACAGTCTTTAGTTATAGTTAGTGCAATACGGGTTCATTGGGACGTCCCTATCCCTTTGACGAGCGGAAAGTCTCTGTTATACGTTGTGCGCATGCGTATAAGTGGTTGGCGTAATAGCGATTAATTTCAATATTATGTAGAAAACACTCGAAATTGAACATCTGCACGCTCTCAGAATTGATTACATTGATAAAATATACACTCCACATGTTAGCTCAGATTAACAAAGTTTAGTGATTCACCTGGCAATCTGGTTCCTTCGAATGTGGTGTAAGAAACCGTGGCTCATGTCCAAACGACCCGTGCGTTTATATTTGAGCTCTTGTTCTTCTTCATCCCGCAAAATCTCCATCCTGATTGACAATTGATTTAATATTTCTTTATATGCACAACACCACAACAAGCTGCATCGTAACGTTAATCAAGCTTTTAAAGTGGGCTGCTGTCCAACGAGAATTGCACACGGAGTTACGAGCTTGTTCATAGTCTATTTTTAATATCACGTTTCTACCCCGCCAATGATAATTTTCTCACATTTTGAATCATCATTAATTATTTTATTTAAATTGTATAATAACCTATGTGTGAAAGCTGCGTTAATTTAGAGGCCCACGTAAACATGGCCAACATTATTCAATCTCAACCGTTCGGTTTTCGCCAGAGTAAACGTGAGAACTCGGGGTACACTCTGGTTGGCCATATTGTAGCCTGGAGTTTGCGGTGTTTTGGCGAGCTTGCTAGTTAGCAAAATAAACTCACCAGTGGCTTTAGCTAGTTAACTATACATTTTATCTATACACAACAAAGATAACGCTATGGTATCTGTAAAACGGGAGCGAGAAATTGACTTGGAAGACGATGAAGGTAGCTAGTCAACATATTTTAAAACGTGTATAAGCGAAGTCTTGCTAACGTTCGATAGTAACGCGCTACTATAACTAGCGGACGTTGGCGTTTATTTCTAAACGTGTAGCTAGCTAGGTTAGCTGCTAAGTTAGCCTAAATCACATTGTTGGTAGCTAGCTCTAGTTGGCTAATTATTGTTAGCTAGCTAAGATCCCATTCAAGCATCAAACGTGTTTTTCCTAGCTACGTTATTGTTTGCCGCCAGAGTAGATGTTTCCTGTAAAAAGAACGATCTGGTGTTAGCTAACGTTACCTAGCTAGATACGATTGTTGTCATTGTTAGTTAACATTTAGCTACACTTAATTATTTGTTGAAATTGTTCTTTGTCTTACACAGTACCTGTGAAAATTGGCCGTTCGTCCGAGGACCGCAGAAGTCGCCATTGTCCCTACCTCGACACAATCAATAGGTAACGTCAACTGGCCTTAACATGGAAGATGCACAAGATAAGGCATTTGTTGAATATGTACTCTTTGTGTAAATCACCTCTAACACACACATTTGTCTTCAGGAGTGTACTGGACTTCGATTTTGAGAAGCTATGCTCCATTTCCCTCTCCCACATCAATGTATATGCCTGTCTCATTTGTGGGAAATACTTCCAAGGTAAAGTATTTCAGATGAACGTTGTCCGCCCCCCCTCCTCTCTACCTGAGAAGTGTTCAGAAATGATTTGACCTAGGCCGAAACCAATACATGTATCTTCCAGGTAGAGGTCTGAAGTCCCATGCCTACACTCACAGTGTGCAGTTCACCCACCATGTGTTCCTCAATCTGCACACCCTCAAGTTCTACTGTCTGCCAGATAACTACGAGATCATTGACTCATCGTTGGAAGACATCACGGTGAGTCCACTGAGATGGGTGTGCACACATTAACTCTGTAATAAGAAAGAACATGTCAGATGCATCAATTCAAAAAGGCACTGATGGAATGGTGCTAAACTGATAGTTCTGAATTTTAACTTTTTTTTAACAGTTCTTGTTCAGTCATGGTTTATACAATCATCCAGTGGTATGTGTCTAAAGTTATATAGTGGTGTTAATGTATTTTTCTTTGTGTTTTAGTATGTACTGAAGCCCACGTTCACCAGACAGCACATCTCTGGATTGGATAAGCAGGGAAAGCTGTATCGAGCCTATGATGGCACCACCTATCTGCCTGGCATCGTAGGGCTCAACAACATCAAGGCTAATGACTACGCTAATGTGGTGCTGCAGGTAAGACTGTTATCCAACACAGAGTATCCACTGGTGAATCTGACATCACACCATTCACATACTGCTAAACATTTTCCTGTGTGATGATCGTTCATGTTGATTATGGTGAACTGTCTTTATCCTTTCAGGCCCTGTCCAATGTGCCCCCACTGCGGAACTACTTTTTGGAAGAGGAGAATTACTGCGGCATCCGTAGGCCGCCGGGTGACATCATGTTCCTGCTCGTGCAGCGATTCGGTGAGCTGATGCGCAAGCTGTGGAACCCACGGAACTTCAAGGCCCATGTGTCACCCCACGAGATGTTGCAGGCCGTAGTGCTGTGCAGCAAGAAGAACTTCCAGATCACCAAGCAAGGTAGGATTTTATTATAACACATTCAGTGAGATACAGAGCCTCGATTCTCAAGAGCAAATTATTTTTTGTACAGTCAGATGTATGTTTTCGTATGTGTTGCACGTTATGTTGTGAATAAGCTACGCTGCTGATTGGTCTCTGTCCTTCAGGGGATGCTGTGGACTTCCTGTCATGGTTCATGAACGCTCTGCATGGCGCACTGGGAGGAACCAAGAAGAAACCCTGTGAGTGTCAGTGGGAGGTGGAGGGAATGATGTTGGGGAAGGAGGATATGACCTAAACTGTTTTCATTGTCTTTGTCATTCAGTGTTTTCTGCCTCATTATACAACCTGTGAGATTAACAAAGATATTTCCCACTTCTTTCCCCCCTCTCTCCTATTGCCATTATAGCAAGCCTTACCAAAGTGTTCCAGGGTTCCATGCGTATCTTCTCCAAGAAGCTTCCTCACCCAGATTTGGTAAGTGGCTTATTGTCAACCCTTTGTTAAAGACTTCAACATTGTATCAAAGTTTAAATCCTTACTTGTGAATTCATGACTCTTCAATATGATTACATATTTGAACTGTTAAATTGTCCACGTTACATGCCTTTCTCTCTCTCTCTCCAGCCACCAGAAGAGAAGGTGGCTCTGCTTCTGAAGGAGGAGTACCAGGAGGAGATGTCTGACACCACCTTCCTCTTCTTGACCCTTGACCTCCCCACAGCCCCGCTGTACAAGGATGAGAAGGAGCAGCTCATCATCCCACAGGTCCCCCTCTTCAACATCCTGGCCAAGTTCAATGGCAACACAGAGAAGGTACTGCCCTCAAACTCACACTTAAACTTGCTCAGATGAACAGCACTCCTATCTCCATGCCAACCATCTCGCCCACCAAGTGAGATGAAAACTAGCCTCGGAAGCCTAGGTTTCTCACATTATTTTTTCCCGAAAGCCTGGGGATATTTTCCTCAGGAAGATGACAAAAAGGGGTGGAATACGGTGGTCAAGATGTAAACTAGTGATGCGTTGCCACTTATCAAGCCAATCAAATATTTAGCATGGGTGGATTTACAAACAGATGTTGTGTTTCTGAAAATATTTCAGACTAGCAACAAGCTAGCTAGCATAAGATACAAAAGTAACGCTGCTAGTTCTCCCATTCAAATGCAAAATCTTCCAAAAGCAGCGTCAACGAGACAAGATTTAGAATGTTGGCCTGTGAGACTTCAGCTTCTGTTTGAAAGAGATTATCACCTCTTGATTTTTATCACCTCTTCAACCTTTCCTCTGAACCCTCCTGTTTGCTTTTAGGAGTATAAAACATACAAAGAGAATTTCCTGAAGAGGTTCCAGTTGCTCAAGCTGCCCCCCTATCTCATCTTCTGCATTAAGAGGTTCACCAAGAACAACTTCTTTGTGGAGAAGAACCCCACCATTGTCAACTTCCCCATCACGTAAGTGATTGTTGCATACTTTCCCCATATACTCAGTTGTAATTTTGCATTGTGCTCAGCCTTATGATTCTGTGTGTATTTTTGACTGACCCCTTGCATTTGCTCCTTGATCAGGAACGTAGACCTTCGTGAGTACCTGACAGAGGAAGCACAGGTCACAGAAAAGAACACAACCTATGACCTGGTAGCCAATGTGGTGCATGATGGGAAGCCCACTGAGGGGGCATACAGAATACATGTCCTGCATCATGTAAGTGACAGCTGCGTGTTTTTTTTTTTTTTCTGGTGAACTCTACAGGTGCAAATTTGCAAAGCTTTAGATGTGCAAAATTTCTTGATATTGTGAAAGAAAATACTCATCCTGTTCAGTTATTGGTGCTAATGTGTGCCTATCTTTGTCGCTGAAGGGCACTGGGAAGTGGTACGAGCTACAGGACCTGCAGGTGACAGATATCCTGCCCCAGATGATCACACTGTCAGAGGCCTACATTCAGGTAAGTTCTATTGTCACATTGATCACTGATTATACAAGAGGCTGTTCTCTAACTTACCTGTTTATGTCTAGATAAGTTACTGACTCACACTAACTGTCAATTGTGTTGATGTGTGGGTTCTGTGTTCCAGATTTGGAAAAGAAGAGAGAGCGAAGATGACACGACTAACCACACTGGGGCGTGAATGAGGCATTTAATGAGCATTGATCATATTTAAAGATTGATTGTACAGGAAAGAGCTGTCACTCGCTGGCTAGTGGTCTGACAGTATCCAGTGGAATTGGATACTGTCCAAGATGACCTCAGGGTAAGCCCCCACCACATGAGGACCAGGACATTTTATTTGAGGATTTTGGCTATAGCGAAAACAATGTTTACTATTTTTTTGTTCTTCACTTACATTTTTAACTGTAAATGGTAGATTAAACCAGTTTTGGCTTTTCTGATTTCAGTCATTAATATTATTTGAGATTTTGCACAATTTTACATTTGTTGATTTATTAGTCTTAGCCATAGTTGGGTCTTTATTTGTGAAACAAGGAAGTAAAAACAAATACAATTCCAACATTTTGAATAAGACATGACCAAATAGTGAAGGTTACAAAAAGATGTTCATATTGTAAGCAGTACATTATAGGATGCATGTACTCATGTATACACATACTTCGGTCTCACACATGAATATTACTTAGATCATAAAAATGTTGTATATATATTAAACTAAGGCAATGCATTGACATATTACTGGTTTAAAGGATTTCTCCATCAAAAGGAGGTGTATATGTTCACTCAAATATATTTCTTCAAGACACTTCGCCACTTCATTTACTGTACCATATTTGTTTTCCCTGATTATGACTGATTTTATATGAATAACTTTATTGCAGATAATGGAAAAGTCACAATTAATTTCTAATGTAAATGAGGTATTATACTTGTGGATATATCTGCTTAAAAAGGTCCACAATTATTTTAACTCAATCATTTACAGTATGTTTGAATGAATTACTTACTGTACTCGTAATGGCCCACACAGTGAAAATCAAACCTGACATCAAATCATCTCAGTGCTACACCATTAGCCTACCACAAGTACAAATCTAATGAAGGAAATGTACAGACATTTTTCACAAATTGCTCAACAGTGCAATATAATACCTGTTAAATGTACAGAAAAAAAATTCAGGCAACAGTGCAGTCATTAATAAGTGACATTCTTAAACACACTTAGCAGTTAATAAATGCAGGTAATTCATCATAGCTTCATCCATGAAGGGAGATCTCTGGGTGTGGTTTTCAGATCTAGTTTACTTCCGCCACACTCCTGAGAGGTTTTCACATCCCTGCAGACGTAAATGGGTCCCCAGGTACACTGGTTCTTCCTCAGAAGATGCTGCTCTTTCACAACAACACACACATCAGCTCTCTGGAGGACACAGTGACAAATAGCTGATATACTGACTAAAAGAAGACTCAGTCACTCTACACACAATCACACCACTGTTGTCACTGGGACAGTCAATCTACAAGACTATTGGTCTGGGGATTATAGACGGTGAGGTTAGGAATGTCATACAGTGGAGGACCTCTCCTATGGCTGGGATGCGAATGGTTTAATTACCTCACATGCATCCATTTGGCTTCTGGGGCCATAGAGTTGGGTGAACATTTCACACTGGAAAGAACACAAAGACGGGCAAAATGAAACTGACGTAACTGCTACTCGCTGTTTATTATCTATGCATAGTCACTTTACCCCTAACTAGATGTGCATTCGGAAAGTATTCAGACCCCTTCATTTCGCTACGTTACGGCCTTATTCTAAAATCAACTCTTTACATAACTTTCCGAATGCAAAGTTTTCAGACCCCTTCCCTTTTTCCCCATTTTGTTGCATTACACCCTTATTCTAAAATGGATTAAATAAATAAAAAAAACGTCAATCTACACACACTACCCCATAATGACAAAGCAAAAACAGTTTTTTTTTTAATTTGTGCAAATTTATTTAAAAATAAAAAATGGAAATCACATTTACATAAGTATTCAGACCCTTTACTTAGTACTTTGTTGAAGAACCTTTGGCAGTGATTATAGACTCGAGTCTTTGGTATGATGCTACAAGCTTGGCACACCTGTATTTGGGAAGTTTCTCCCGTTCTTCTCTGCAGATCCTCTTAAGCTTTAAAGAAAAAAACTGATACCTTATTTACATAAGTATTCAGGTACATCCTGTTTCCATTGATCATCCTTGAGATGTTTCTACAACTTGATTGAAGTCCACCTGTGGTAAATTCAACTGATTGAACATAATTTGTAAAGGCACACACCTGTCTATATAAGGTCTCACAGTTGACAGTGTATATCAGAGGACAAAGGAAGATGGTGGAAGTGGATACTAAGTTCGAATTAAGCGGCGCGTCCAGCAAATTTGGTGAAGACATGTAATGAATGGACAACAGTAGTATTTGAAAGCTGGAACAAAAAGGAAATGTGTCTAAAATTGGAGTGGATGATATGTGTGTAAATGATAATGAATCACTTGTTGGGATGTGTTTGTTTGAGTAAGGCTGCATATGGAAAACTCGTTTGAGGTGTTAAATAGTGAAGTATGCGCTTGGAAAAGTGGAGTCTGTCAGAGTGATCAGGATTTTTAAGGATCTTATTTTGATTAATTGTATTTCTGAAGAGCAGAGGAAGATTGCAGTGGGCCTCAAAAGAATCCGGACAACAATTTCTTTTTTTACTTTGGTGTAGAGCACCTGTCAAAGGAGTGGCGATGGATGTTCAGGCTGAATACCTGAAGAGAATTCCTGGTGTGGTTGGTGCCCGGCGTCTGACCCCGATGGGTGAATGGTGGAAAAGAAGAAAGTCTGTCGGTCCTGTTGTTTTTTTGATAAAGAGCAAATGCCTACACATGTGAAGCTTGGTTATGTAAGATATGCCGTAAGAGCTTCCGTCCCCAAACCACTGGAGTGTAAGAATTGTAAAGGATTTGGCCATGTTCCAAGTGTGTGCAGGCGAACAGAGTATACTGTAGAAGGACGACGGTGTTGCATTTGTAGTGGGGATAATGTTCCTGGAGTGCCCTGTACGGGTGAAGGAAATTGAGGTGGCAAAAAGTTAGTGGTCAATCGAATCTCCTATGTGGAGGCGATTAAAGAATTAAGAAAACGAGTGATGCTAGTGAAGATATGGTAGTGGATACACCACAGCCTGTAGTAAAAGTTCTGCCAGACAAAAGATCACCTTTTTAACACTCAGGATGATTTTGTTGCATTCTTTGCCACAGTTATAAACTGAACAGCAAGTCTCAAAGAAGTCGAAGAAACTGGGCATTATTGTGGTTAATGGGACTCAAGGATTCTACATTTGAAGACTTGCAAGGGGTACTGGCGCCGGAAGACCCGCCCTCCCAGGTTCCCCTGTGTAGGGATCAGATATATATATATATATTTTTTTTAACAGAAAAGTTGTTTTGATTTATTTTATTTTTTGGGGTCGTTTTGGGGGGGGGGAATCCTGTTTACATCCCGCATAGTAGCTGGCAGGATGCACATTACATTGTGATCGGCAATATACCATAGAAGAAGTGCATACAAACATCTCTGCAGCACTCCACCTATCAGGCCTTTATGGTAGAGTGGCCAGACGGAAGCCACTCCTCAGTAAAAGGCTCATGATAGCCCGCTTGGAGTTTGCCAAAAGGCACGTAAAGAGCTCAGACCATGAGAAACAACATTCTTTGGTCTGCTGTAACCAAGATTGAACTCTTTGGGCTGAATGTTAAGCGTCACGTCTGGAGGAAACCTGGCACCATTCCTATGGTGAAGCATGGTGTTGGCGTCATCATGCTGTGGGGATGTTTTTCAGCGGCAGGGACTGGGAGACTAGTCAGGATTGAGGGAAAGATGAACGGAGGAAAGTACAGAGAGATCCTTGTTGAAAACCTGCTCCAGAGCGCTCAGAACCTCAGACTGGGATGAAGGTTCACCTTCTAACAGGACAACGACCCTAAGCATACAGCCAAGACAACGTAGGAGTGGCTTAGGGACAAGTCTCTGAATGTCCTTGAGTGGCCCCAGCCAGAGCCCGGACTTGAACATGATCTAACATATCTGGGGAGACCTGAAAATAGCTGTGCAGCGACGGTCCCTATCCAACCTGACAGAGCTTGAGAGGGTCTGCAGAGAACAATGGGAGAAACTCCCCAAATACAGGTGTGCCAAGCTTGTGCGTCATACCCAAGAAGACTCAAGGCTGTAATCACTGCCGAAGTTGCTTCAACAAAGTACTGAGTAAAGGGTCTGAGTACTTATGTAAATGTGATGTTTTTTTTATTTTTATACATTTGCAAAAATTCTAAAAACCTGTTTTTGCTTTGTTATTATAGGGTATTGTGTGTGTAGATTGATTTAAAAAAAAAAAACGATTTTAATACATTTTAGAATAAGGCTGTAACGTAACAATGTGGAAAAAGTCAAGGGGTCTGAATACTTTCCAAATGCACTGTATTACCTTGACTAACCTGTATCCCCGCATATTGACTCGGTATCGGTACCCCCTCATTGTTATTTTGTTATTTAAAAAAATAAAAATTTTATTTTGTAAATATTTTTCTTAAAATGGCATTGTTTGTTAATCTTCTTAAGGATCTGTTCCTTTTTTTCAATTTTTGCCTAAAACGACATCTAACTGCCAGTAGCTCAGGACCTGAAGCAAGGATATGCATATTATTGATACCATTTGAAAGGAAACATTTTGAAGTTTGAGGAAATGTGAAATTAATGTAGGAGAATAACACATTAGATCTGGTAAAAGAAAAAAAAAATATATATATATATTTTTTTAATATCATCTTTGAAATGCCATTATGTAATATTGCAGTTTAGACACAATCTACATTTTGGTCACAAGATGGCAGCAGTGTGTGCAAAGTTTCAGATTGATGCAGGGAAGTATTGCAATAAAGGACAATATTTTGTATCAAGTCTGCCCAAATGTGCCGAATTGGTCAATTGATACATTTTAAAGTACTTAACTATAGAGAACATACAAATTATACGGTAATACAAAATGTAAGTTTACCCACTCCCAGGAATGTCATACATTAGCTTATACACATCTAGATGGTGGGCTGGGTGGGTATGGAGCCAGAGACAGCAGGGTTCAAACTGTAGAACCCAGTTCCTACATTTTAATATAAAAATTGATTTTATCAAACAACTTTGCTACATTTGATTTCTGGGACCCTCAGAATGACAAATCGGAGCAAGATTGCTGAATGTAAGTACATTATTTACCTTCACAGGTGAATGTATCAAACCAGTTTGTGATAAAACTTTTGTCCCTGTGCACTCTCCTCAAACAATAGCATGGTATTTTTTTCACTGTAATAGCTACTGTAAATTGGGCAGTGCAGTTAGATGAAGAATTTAAGCTTTCTGCCCATATTGTAACGGTCGTCGTACGTAATGGACCAAGGCGCAGCGGGTTGAGTGCTCATCTTAACTTTATTTGAACACGTAACAAACAAAACGATCGAGCGAACAGTATTGCAGGCTAACACACAGCGGTGCAACAACAACTTCCCACAAAGGGACAGGTGAAAACAGGCTACCTAAGTATGACTCTCAATCAGCAACAATGATGTACAGCTGTTCCTGATTGAGAGCCATACCAGGCCAACACAAAGAAATACACAACATAGACAGATCCTAGAATATGAAACATAGAACATAACCAAAAACCTTGTAATACTCTAAACAAACACCCCTCTACATAAACACATATACTAACACACCCCGAACCACAAAACAAATACCCCCCTGCCACATCCTGACCAAACTACAATAACAAATAACCCCTTTACTGGTCAGAACGTGACACATATAAGACATGTCGATGTCCTGGGAAATGTTCTTGTTACTTACAATGTCATGCTAATCACATTAGCTCAACCGTCTAGGTAGAGGGACACCGATCCCGTAGAGGTTAAGGGCTTGTAAGTAATAATTTCACGGTAAGGTCTACTTCACCGGTTGTATTCGGTGCATGTGACAAATAACATTTGATTTGATTTGTTTTTCACACAGGTGAATGCTTTTTGTTATTCTGTTTTTTACGGTGACTACAGCATAGATCGCTATGTTTAGGCCTACTCCTAGAACTGGTAGTGGTGACAACTTGTGCAAACTCGAAGACTTCTCATACACTAAATTAACATGTAGGGGCAGACCTTGGGGATGGTGTTGGGGTGCTTCAGGCAGACAGACTGGAGGAAAGAGCAGGTCTGAGATTCAGTGGCGTTGAGACCCAGGTGGAGCCGACATCGTACGGCAGGAATCACAGTCAGAGGATAGGGGCATCTCTGGAGAGGAGGAGGAGGGGTGGGCGAGTCAGGGTTACAGAGGGCTATAAGTGAGACAAACAAGCTACAGACCATGGACTGCATAAACAACGAGGAGTGAAGAGGAGAGAGCCGAAAGGAAATGTGTTACCTACCACAGTCTTCTATCAGTATAGACGACACACCACACATATAACTTTATGATTGAGAAGGATAGAGCCCTGGTCTGAACAAATTATCCCACTCACCCATGCTGGGGGTCTCCTGGAACATACACAGGTGCAGCAGGGCACAGATGGAGTAAGGGGCGGCTGACGGCAGCAGGAAATTAACTATCTTCTTGCCATACTTGTTGATGAAGTCATTGCACTGGTCCTTATAGCTGGCAGGCAGGAGGCCACACACACCTCCCATTAGCTTCACTACGGCATCCTGCAAGGTTCAAGGGGAACAAGGGTGTCCGACAAAAAGTGTTTGTCTGTGTGTTAGTGGGTGCAGACGTATGAAAATAAGAATGCGTTACCTCAATCTTCTCCGTAGGCAAAATGCTCTCCAGTTTCTTCATGAGATAAATATAGAAGGTACATTGTGGGCTGACCTGCACCTAGAGAGGAGATGACATGGTGACAGAGCGTTCAGTGCAGACAGATAATGAATAACTGACAGCCAAATCATTTAGAACAAGACAAACACATTGACAAACAAACAAAAAGGGCATGAAATGGACTTCTGCTCCTAGACTGTACAAAAGTTCAGCTCTCACTCACCTCTGGGTTGGTGCCTGAGTCAAGGACAGCGTTGGACAGGTCCATGTCAGTATTGGTAGGAGAAAACTGTGTAGGTGCTCCCCTCTTTGAGTGGACAACACACAGTCCCAATACCATACGTCTCACCTGGCTTCTACAGATATGAAGGATGGAGGAAGAGCGTTAATAAAGGAGAGGAAGACCGGTAAGTTCTTGTATAATCACAAAATCATCGCCCTTGAATGTATCATAAAAGTGAACGTAAAAACATTTTGGATGGTTATGTTGTAGCCCTGTAAAGCAGACTCTGTATGTTTACAGTGCTCAGGAACTCACCAGTATGCCAATGAGGTACTAGAGGGCTTGGGGCAGGTACATCTGAACCTGGGATATACAGTGGCTTTGAGCCACACCGCTGGGGAGGCGCAGACACAGGTCATCCAGGGTGTTGTTGATCCACTCCTAAACAATCAACACAGGTACATATTTCTTAATTATACACTGCTCAAAAAAATAAAGGGAACACTAAAATAACACATCCTAGATCTGAATGAATTAAATAATCTTATTAAATACTTTTTTCTTTACATAGTTGAATGTGCTGACAACGAAATCACACAAAAATAATCAATGGAAATCCAATTTATCAACCCATGGAGGCCTGGATTTGGAGTCACACTCAAAATGAAAGTGGAAAACCACACTACAGGCTGATCCAACTTTGATGTAATGTCCTTAAAACAAGTCAAAATGAGGCTCAGTAGTGTGTGTGGCCTCCACGTGCCTGTATGACCTCCCTACAACGCCTGTGCATGCTCCTGACGAGGTGGCAGATGGTCTCCTGAGGGATCTCCTCCCAGACCTGGACTAAAGCATCCGCCAACTCCTGGACAGTCTGTGGTGCAACGTGGTGTTGGTGGATGGAGCGAGACATGATGTCCCAGATGTGCTCAATTGGATTCAGGTCTGGGGAACGGGCGGGCCAGTCCATAGCATCAATGCCTTCCTCTTGCAGGAACTGCTGACACACTCCAGCCACATGAGGTCTAGCATTGTCTTGCATTAGGAGGAACCCAGGGCCAACTGCACCAGCATATGGTCTCACAAGGGGTCTGAGGATCTCATCTCGGTACCTAATGGCAGTCAGGCTACCTCTGGCGAGCACATGGAGGGCTGTGCGGCCCCCCAAAGAAATGCCACCCCACACCATGACTGACCCACCGCCAAACCGGTCATTCTGGAGGATGTTGCAGGCAGCATAACGTTCTCCACGGCGTCTCCAGACTCTGTCACGTCTGTCACATGCTCAGTGTGAACCTGCTTTCATCTGTGAAGAGCACAGGGCGCCAGTGGCGAATTTGCCAATCTTGGTGTTCTCTGGCAAATGCCAAACATACTGCACGGTGTTGGGCTGTAAGCACAACCCCCACCTGTGGACGTCGGGCCCTCATACCACCCTCATGGAGTCTGTTTCTGACCGTTTGAGCAGACACATGCACATTTGTGGCCTGCTGGAGGTCATTTTGCAGGGCTCTGGCAGTGCTCCTCCTGCTCCTCCTTGCACAAAGGCGGAGGTAGCGGTCCTGCTGCTGGGTTGTTGCCCTCCTACGGCCTCCTCCACGTCTCCTGATGTACTGGCCTGTCTCCTGGTAGCGCCTCCATGCTCTGGACACTATGCTGACAGACACAGCAAACCTTTCTGCCACAACTCGCATTGATGTGCCATCCTGGATGAGCTGCACTACCTGAGCCACTTGTGTGGGTTGTAGACTCCGTCTCATGCTACCACAAGAGTGAGAGCACCGCCAGCATTCAGAAGTGACCAAAGCATCAGCCAGGAAGCATAGGAACTGAGAAGTTGTCTGTGGTTACCACCTGCAGAACCACTCCTTTATTGGGGGTGTCTTGCTAATTGCCTATAATTTCCACCTGTTGTCTATTCCATTTGCACAACAGCATGTGAAATGTATTGTCAATCAGTGTTGCTTCCTAAGTGGACAGTTTGATTTCACAGAAGTGTGATTGACTTGGAGTTACATTGTGTTGTTTAAGTGTTCCCTTTATTTTTTTGAGCAGTATATTATTTTACTTTTAGAAATGTGTGTATTGTTGTAAATTGTTAGATATTACTTCACTGCTGGAGCTAGGAACACAAGCATTTTGCTACACCTGCAATAACATCTGCTAAATATGTGTGTGACCAATACAATTTGATTTGATTTGATTTTGATATACAGTTACACTGTTGATGACTCACTTTGATGAGGGGTGAAATTGTCTGTCAATTTGACATCCTTCTAGCAGACTTTGTTTTAAGAGTTTAACATAATGTAGTCTCTGTTGACTGGTAGTGTAAGGGAGTTTTTGCTAGACATGATATTCTATATTTGCACTGTAAACGGGAACTGAAAGATGGCGGAGGAGAGGTCTGAGACCAGATGGCTTTTTTTTTTAGATGTACATATGTTTCTGGCTACAGAAATGTAATTATAAGTAACACTTTCTGGTCAGGGTGTTATCTGCATCTCTGGCTACAATTTTTTTTAATTGAGCAACATACTTCAGCAGAATCAGAATGGGTACTCACCTGGGTGTCTGTGTTGGAGATCATGTCTGTGAATAGCTCAATGATCTGGCTGCAGTCTGAACAGATGTCAGATGTCTGGTAGAAGGACATCAGAGGTGAGAGGTCAGCCATTCACTATAATTTACCATTTCAGGCATAATCTCCTACATCTCTAACTTAACAACCACATGATCTTCAGCTTGTGTACAGTTCAGGCCTGGAAGCTCTGGTGAAAAAAGGGACACCACAACAACCATCTAACTTAAATTGAAAAATGACTTATTGCTAGTGTGTGAAAGCAGAAGTGAAGCAGGCTTGGTGTGTTAATAGAAATATGTGGCCAAGAGTTATCTATAGATGAATGATTTGTGAACAAAGTACTGGGGCGTATCCTCTAGAATAGAGAATACAAGCTATACAATTGGTAACTGTTAAGAGAGGTCTTGGGTATAGTTTCCATCAAACCTGGTCCTGGAAGACTCGTGTTAGATCTGTTGGTGTTTCACGCATACAATCATTTATATCTCACTGATGACTGCTGTGCGATGTCTAATTTGGCCCTGGTAGGCTCACGGATGACCATGGTCTCACCTGTGAAGATCCCACAGAATAACTCACAGTTTAGTTAGTTACTAAAAACAAAAGTTGTTAACTAGGTCAGGTCTGAACCAGTGTCTGTGCATTAGAGACCTCTCTAATGCCCAAAAAGCTCAGATTCAAACTTCCATTCACCAGCTCTGCAAGCATTATAATGTAAAAATACGTGCATTGCTCAACATGGGTGACAGGCAGCCTAGTGGTTAGGATAGTTGGGCCAGTAAATGAAAAGTCGTTGGTTCAAATCCCAGAGTTGACCAGGTGAAAAATCTGCCGATGTTCCCTTGAGCAAGGCACTTAACCCTTGTTGCTCCAGGGTCGCTGTCAATAATGGCTGATGTGCAGGCATTATCAAAGTGTCACTGGACTAGTGCACTTGCCACAGTCTTTAGGTTGTCTATATCTACGTTTCCATTCAATTGGTGACAGATTTTCATGCGAATATTCAAAAATCTGCATATAAACAATATGAACATTTCACGCTTTCCTTTAGGAAAATTTGGCACCGGATAACGTGACCGGGAACATTTTAACTTACTGAACATTTGAGAAATTTACCTCAGATTCGACTTGGCGCAGTCAGCGCCGTCAATAAACGAGGGATATTGGCCAAATGAGCCATATTTATTTGTCCTTAAAAACAGCCTAATAACAAATTACAAAACACTATTCCTTTTGTTTCGATATGTAGCATAAGAAAAACTTTATAGCCTATTTTTTTTTATTGGTTTTTAGGCTACTTTCCTACAACAATAATTGTCCACCTCACGGTTCAGCTGTCGGGTATTTGAGCACCAAATGCATCAAGGCATTGCATGCATAGGCCTATAGGCTTAGGTGTCCACTGTATGATATTAATATTTTAAAACAAATATAGCCTATATAAAGGAAGAGAAGCTTAGGCCTAGCCCCAGGGAGATGGAGAGATAGAGAGAGAGAGATATGCCGGCGGCATGCTACAACACAGCCATGCATTTCTTTATGTATGATGGCTACTGCGTCTGCTATACAGATATAAACTTACAGGAGGTTAATTCGTTCATTTTCTATCAGAATATGTTGTATTATGATGAGCATTATACTGCTAGACAGTAGGAGTAACTCTAGTAGGCCTAAAACATTCTTCCTCACCTCAAGTTCAATTGTCGAAGTCAGTTGGAGCGCCAGTGAGCACTGCCTTCATATCATAGGCTTGCAGTAGCCAAAGCTTAATAATAGCCACACCAAACCTTCACAATAGTTTCTAAACTTTATTAGTGTAATATCAAAAGTAAGTGAAGGTATTGTTTATAGCGAAAATATGAGCAGGCTATTATATTGTAGCAAACACAGCATTACAGCCAAAGCAAATGGCTCAACAGAATTAAATAAAATACTTTCGAACTGATTTAAACATTCACAAAAGTTTTGAATAGGCTATATTGCCGTAATTACCAACAAATGCCAGCGCCTACCATACCCAACACATGACAGAAATAGGCTAATGTTCTTTATTTTACAACAGAGCTACTTATAACCTATTTTAAGCTAAATAATTAAAAAGACAAATGTTATTTAGCCAATCAAAATGTCAGAACAGAATTAAACAAAACAGGTTTTGCATATTTAAAAAAACAGGTTTCGATTAATAAATAGGCTTACAATAATAACAATGATATAGAATAATAATAATAATAATAATGATAAAACAAATGATTATAAATACATTTAAATTCTAAAATTGCATCCTACCTGAATAGGGAGTTGCACAGTAGCCTGAATATGGCCTTGCCAACATTCTTCTCATCTTAGTCCACTACAATATTAAAACTTATATTAAATTCCCATTGTAGGCTTCAATATAGGCATACTATTTGTCCTCACGTTTGTTTTACTTCAGTGAAAAAGGCCTCCATCTTCACAATCAACAGTAGCCTAGGCCTAGGTACCTCTCTCGCTCTCTCTCTCTCCTCAGCAGCAGACCAGCGCACACAAGGCGTGAGAGAATGGTGCTGAAGCGGGAATTCCGGGTGTAGTCTATGATAGACAGCCTCTCTTGGAAAATTTGGCTGTGTACAATTTTATTTATTGACTTTTCATGTTTTATCCGCCAAAAACCGCAATTACCGGCTAAGGAAAACCCTGGCGCATTTTCTCATTAGAGTTGTGTTTCCATCAAATTTACTTGTTGTCGATACAAGTCCGTGTGTCAATACGTAGTGCACATAAAATACATTTTGAGGTGAAATTCCTCAAAAAAGTTAAATGAGTTTACATCGGATTTTTAACTCTAGGCCTACTGATGGTTTTGTCACAAAAAGTGTAGCGAATGTGCTGACTCTCGTATGCATTTGCGCTCTAGCCAACCGTTTGCAGATACAGTACAGGTATAGCCTACTACATGATGAGATTATAAAGACAACAGTGGCGAGATAATTTTTCTTTGTCAAATGGCAGCCAAGCGTCGATGATGTTGTCACCAGAATAAGACCCTCCATATTTATTGAAAGGAGCATCAACCTCATCACTGTGCACTTTCAAGTGATGAACTGTGAAGTTCATCATACTGTAATTTATTTAATATGTAGCCTAATAAACTGCATGCGTTCCCATGATTCCATGACATTTTTTTTATCTCATATGTAGGCACTTTACTCGCATAAAAAGTTTGGATGGAAACCTGGTTAATTAATGTCAAGCCATTTTGAGGATGCTGGAATTATATTTTGGATGAACGTGCGCATGGCTACAGTCAATCAATCAATCAATCAATTTATTTATAAAGCCATTTTTACATCAGGAGACTTTTGAAGTAGCCTAATCCGATTAAAACATTGTGGCTGGTTGTGTTAATCCCACATATAAAACGCAATACCTTTCAAAAGTAAAATTATACATATTTAGGCTGTTGCATTGGCAATATTCATGCGTTAGGTTCTATGTGCGCGAGTAATAGCCGCTCGGATTGGAGAGGAGGCAGAGTACATGTTAAACTTTCCTGAATAACTGGGCCTGCCGGTTGCATATGTGGCAACATTATTATAGGACGACCTGGGAGAATGGGCTAGAACTGGGAGAATGGGCTAGAACTTTGCTCTGACATGTTTAAAAATATATTTTCAATCATAACGCTCGAGTTCCAATATTGAATTGAATGTATTACATGTTAGGCAAACGAAAAGGCAGACATTTATGTTCCATGATGTAACGGCTGTCTGTAAGAGGGAACCAAGGTGCAGCAGAGGATGTGTTCATCATTAGAATTTTCATACAAAAAAACAAGAGAACACTAAAAAAATGAACAAAAACGACAGCAAACAGTCCTGTTAGGAAAATACTCTAAACAGAAACAATTACCCACAAAACCCAAAGGAAAAACATGCTCCTTATGTGTGACTCCCAATCAGCAGCAACGAGCTTCAGCTGTGCCTGATTGGGAGCCACACACATGGCCCAAAACAAAGAAATACCAAAACATAGAAAAAGGAACATAGAACGCCCACCCAATGTAACACCCTGGCCTAACCAAAATAAAGAACAAAAAACCCCTCTCTATGGCCAGGGCGTTACACATGATCTGGCATTACCAATTAATGAAAATAGCACGACTGCTCCTAGCGCAGTGTAAACTCATATATTAGTGCAGAATACACCAGGTCTATTTTTGTAACTGGTGAAACAATGCAGCGACAGCCATTCAGTGACAGAGACTCGATGCATTGTCTGACAAGGATTCGCTAAAAAGACTGTCAATATAGAATCATATATTAGCTAGGGTAGTATCTACTTACCGATACAAAAATATGCAATGAAGATCGAAACAATAAATTGTAAAACCGCCATTGTGAGAGAACAGAGAATGATTTACAGTCGGCCCTGAATCAATAAAAGTGACAGTAGGCTATCCAATGGCTGAGTTCGGAAGCACAGATTGACTCGCAGCCAATCAGAGAGACAGGAAATAATGCATTTAGGCAGAGTTTATTTTTAAGTTGAGGCAGTCAAAAAAAAGAACAACACAGTGACATGTTATGCTTGCTGTGTCAAATGACCTTACCAGTTGACATGCTTACAAAAAACTTAAACAGAGTTAGGGTACTAAGGGGTAACTGCCCCCCCCCCCCCCACCCCCCTGTAATTCACATTAAAACCACAAGATGTCACCAAATTATTTTACCAACACTGACTGGCTGCCACTGCTCTTGCTCAACAAAAAATGTCCTTGGAGATATTTCAACAAAATAATTTTGTGATAAGTTGATCTATAGTTGATCTATTTTTTTCTGAGCATACTACTTGCCAATGTCCAGTCTCTAGACAACAAGGTGGACGAAATTATGGCCTTCCAAAGAGACAGCAGAGATTGTAACATTCTCTGTTTCACGGAAACATGGCTCACTTGGGATATGTTGTCAGAGTCGGTACAGCCACCGGGTTTCTTCATGCGTCGCGCCGACAGAAACAAACATCTCTCTGGTAAGAAGAAGGGCAGGGGTGTATGCCTCATGATTAACGACTCATGGTGTAATCATAACAACATACAGGAACTCAAGTCTTTTTGTTCACCTGACCTAGAATTCTTCATAATCAAATGCCGACCGCATTATCTTCCAAGATAATTCTCTTTAATTATAGTCACAGCCGTGTATATCCCCCAAAGCAGATACCTCAATGGCCCTGAAAGAACTTCACTGGACTCTATGTAAATTGGAAACCATATATCCTGTGGCTGCATTTATTGCAGCTCTGGATTTTAACAAAGCTAATGTGAGAACAAGGTTACCTAAATTCTACCAGCACATTGATTAATGCACCTGCTCGAGCAAAACATTGGACCACTACTACTCTAACTTCTGCGATGCATACAAGGCCCTCCGCCGCCCTCCCTTTGGCAAATCTGACCATGACTCCATCTTGTTGCTCCCCTCCTACAGGCAGAAACTAAAACAGGTCGCACCTGTGCTTAGGTCTATCCAACGCTGGTCTGACCAATCGGATTCCACGCTTCAAGATTGCTTCGATCTGGGATATGTTCAGGGTAGCCTCAGACAATAACATCAATGTATACGCTCATTCAGTGAATGAGTTTATTAGGAAGTGCATTGGAGATGTTGTACCCACTGTGACTATTAAAATCTTCCCTAACCAGAAACCATGGATTGATGGCAGTATTCGTGCAAAACTGAAAGTGCAAATCACCGCATTTAATCATGGCAAGGCAACTGGAAACATGACCGAATACAAACAGTGTAGCTATTCCCTCTTCAAGGCAATCAAACAAGCAAAGTGTCAGTATAGAAACAAAGTAGAGTCGCAATTCAACGGCTCAAACACGAGACATATGTGGCAGGGCCTACAGACAATCACAGATTACAAAAAGAAAACCAGCCCCGTCTCGAACATCAACATCTCACCCCCAGACAAATTAAACAACTTCTTTGCACACTTTGAGGACAATAGTGCCACCGACACAGCCCGCTACCAAAGACTGCGGGTTCTCCTTCAATGTGGCCAACGTGAGTAAAACATTTAAACATGTTAACACTCGCAAGGCTGCCAGCCCAGACAGCATCCCTAGGCGCATCCTCAGAGCATGCGCAGACCAGCTGGCTGGTGTGTTTACGGACATATTCAATAAATCCCTATCTCAGTCTGCTGTCCCCACATGCTTCAAGATGGCCACCATTGTTCCTGTACCCCAAGAAAGCTAAGGTAACTGAACTAAATGACTATCGCCCCGTAGCACTCATGTCTGTCATCATGAAGTGTTTTGAGAGACTAGTCAAGGATCATATCACCTCCACCCTACCTGATACCCTAGACCCATTCCAATTTGCTTACTGCCCCAATAGGTCCACAGACGATGCAATTGCCATCACACTGCACACTGCCCTATCCCATCTGGACAAGAGGAATACCTGTGTAAGAATGTTGTTAATTGACTACAGCTCAGCATTCAACACCATAGTACCCTCCAAACTCATCATTAAGCTTGAGACCCTGGGTCTCGACCCTGCCCTGTGCAACTGGGTCCTGGACTTTCTGATGGGCTGCCCTCAGGTGGTGAAGATAGGAAACAACATCTCCACCCCGCTGATCCTCAACACTGGGGCCCCACAAGGGTGCGTTCTCAGCCCTCTCCTGTACTCCCTGTTCACCGATGACTGCGTGGCCATGCACACCTCCAACTCAATCATCAAGTTTGCAGATGACACAACAGTGGTAGGCTTGATTACCAACAACGACGAGACAGCCTACAGGGAGGAGGTGAGGGCCCTCGGAGTGTGGTGTCGGGAAAATAACCTCTCACTCAACATCAACAAAACAAAGGAGATGATCGTGGACTTCAGGAAAGAGCAGAAGGAGCACTCCCCTATCCATATCGACGGCAAAGTAGTGGAGAAGGTGGAAAGTTTTAAGTTCCTCGGCGTACAAATCACGGACAAACTGAAATGGTCCGCCCACATAGACAGCGTGGTGAATAGGGCGCAACAGCGCATCTTCAACCTCAGGAGGTTGAAGAAATGTGGCTATAGATGCACAATCGAGAGCATCCTGTCATGCTGTATCACCGCCTGGTACGGCAACGGCACCGTCCTCAACTGCAAGGCTCTCCAGAGAGTAGTGCGTTCTGCACAACGTATCACCGGGGGAAAACTACTTGCCCTCCAGGACACCTACAACACCTGATGTCACAGGAAGTCCAAAAAGATCATCAAGGACAGCAACCACCTGATCCACTGCCTGTTCACCCCGTTATCATCCAGAAGGCGAGGTCAGTACAGGCAGTAGCGGTTCTAGACTATTTCAACAGGGGGGGCCAAGCTGGGGCCAGTTGTACTGTTAGAGGGGCCAGTTACATTAGACGTTATTGTTGTCATATCGTTTTCTTCACTGCATTGCAGGCATTAGCAGGCAAAAGACCATGCTCATAATCATCATCGTTGCCACTGTCCAATAACGGATGAAAAAAAAGAATGATAGCAAAATTAGTTATGTAAAAATTATTTCACACTCCACATTTAGGGGGGCCACAAGGGGTCCCAAAATTGATGTCACAAGGACACTGGCCCCCCCTGCCCCCCCCCCCCCCCCCCAGAACCGCTAGTGAGTACAGGTGGATCAAAGCTGGGACCGAGAGACTGAAAAATAGCTTATATCTCAAGGTCATCAGACTGTTAAACAACATTCACTAACATAGAGAGGCTGCTGCCAACATACAGACTCAAATCACTGGCCACTTTATTAAATGGCAATTTAATAATGTTTACATATCCTACATTACTCATCTCATATGTATATACTCTATTTTATGCCATCTATTGCTTCTTGCCCAGGCCGCACGGCCATCGCGCATCCATATATTTAAATGTATATATTCGTATTCCATCCCCTTACATTGTGTGTATAAGGTAGTCGTTGTGAATTTGTTAGATTACTTGTTAGATATTACTGCATTGTCGGAGTAGAAGCGCAAGCACTTCGCTACACTCGCATTAACATCTGCTAACCATGTGTATGTGACCAATACAATTTGATTTGATTTGATTTGAAGTTAGATCTATAATTGTTTTTAAATATACAAGTAGGAAAGCCTTAAACTATTGAAAGCCTTTTGCTCCTGAAAGTCATTTTAAAGACTGCTGGGATTTAAAATCTTACATTATTCAAATAATATTTAGTACAATTGTACGTAATGTATTGTATGGAAAAAGAACAACAAAGAGAGAACAAGGGAAATGAATGTGCAGGTGAGTTAAAAAGAGGGACTTCAAATCTCCTCATAGTGCAGATATTAATAGTAACATGTGCAACACCAATCCCCCCCCCCCCTCCATATTGTATTTCAATAATTAAAATAAGACAACTAGACTTAGCTTTTAAGTATTTCTTACTAAATCATTTTTTAAGCGCCAAATTTGGGGTGCAGGCTTTGTCGTGACGTTGCTATCATTAATGCGATGATGGCTATTCATTGAATAATTACATACCGCGTTCAATTATTACGCAATTAAATTAATCATATAACAATTAATTAGGTAGTAATCTGGGGCACCACAGAAAAAGTTTATTTAACGAGTTACCGTTTCCCGAATCAAAAAAAAAAATCTGAATATCTCGATATACTAGCCGTCATCCATCAATCATTTGCTCCTATTTCAGTCTCATTCTGAACGTCGTAATATCCTAAAAATCTGCACAAACCCTAGTCTCCATGATGAATCTGCTTACAAAAATTGTCTTAATTATTTATTTACTAACTAATGAAATAGTCGCACAGAAATAGATAAGCACACATAGTATAGTATTGAATATTAACATAATGCAATGAAAAGTCCCTAGTGGACTAACCCGATATGACGGCTGGTTACACAATGAAAGAGGGTGGGGAACGAAAGAGCGGGAGGAGGAGAGACAAATGAATTCAACTATTATACATACAGTTGAATAATACGCTCATCGTAACTGTGGATACTTAGCACCCTAACAACCGATCATTCGGATTTAGAAATGCAAAGTACATATTTACGCTTGTATGTCTTTGTCGTCTCTCTCTGGTGAAATCGCCCGATCAGTCTGTGGAGAGTAATTCGACAAAGTCTCTGTTGTGTAAGTCTCTGGTTGTCCACCAGAGGTCACCATGTCCTTTGTATTTGTAGTAGGTTGGTCTCGGGGTGTCTGTTAGAACTGATCTTCCAGAGGTGTACCACGCGGTGTTCAGAGGTCCTTGTCCTTCACTCTGTTTTTATAGAATAGATACCCTAGAGATACCTATGTGTAACTGCAACCTTAAAGGTCCTCAATGATGTCACCATTGCCATTGATTCTAAGCAATGTTGTGTTGCTATTTTTATTGACTTGGCCAAAGCTTTTGATACGGTAGACCATTCCATTCTTGTGGGCCGGCTAAGGAGTATTGGTGTCTCTGAGGGGTCTTTGGCCTGGTCTGCTAACTACCTCTTTCAAAGAGTGTAGTGTATGAAGTCAAATTTACTTGTTGCCGATAAAAGTCAGTGTGTCAATACGTAGTGCACATAAAAATAACTTTTGAGGTTAAAAAAGAAAAAGAAAAAAAAGAAAAGTTAAATGAGTTTACATCGCATTTTTAACTCTAGGCCTACTGATGGTTTTGTCGCAAAAAGTGTAGCGAATGTGCTGACTCTCGTATGCATTTGCGCTCTAGCCAACAGTTTGCAGATACAGTGCAGGTATAGCCTACTACATGATGAGATTATTTTGGACAACAGTGGCAAGATTATTTTTATTTGTCAAATGGCAGCCAAGCGTCGATTAAATGGATTCTATACACTTGTGTGAAACCCTATGCCATAATCTTCTACCTGGGTAACTGGCACCCCCGGGCGCCAGTTACCCCATGGGGAGGGGCCAGTTACCTTGGCACTTAAAAAAAACACCCCTTTACTAAAAACAAAATTTCATGAAATAACTCAAATTTTTAAACCGTAGCCATTTATTTCCCTTTATAGTTTATTCTAGGGAGGCACCGATTTGACATTTTTGGCCGATACCGATATCCGATATTTTCCTTGCCAAAAAAACAGATACTGATTTAGCGGCCTTTTAAGCATTCTAGTACAGGTAAATAGTTGAAACACGCATACTGACCAAAAAGTTATTTTGTTGGCATTTACATATGTCCCCATTACCAGTAAAACATAATCAAAACCTATTTCTTTCACTTACTTGCTGTGTTGTTCTGTTGTTCATTCTCAACCAGGATTTCATCATACATGTCAAGCAGTGAAGTTTCAGCTCTGTCTGTCCGTGGCCTCTCTTCCTCGGTGCGCACTGTCACTGTGTCCGTTTCCATTTTGTCCAGCTGTGTTTGTAACATTTCTTGTAATGTTTCAAACATGTTCTCAAATTCCATTGAAATGGCAGCAGCGGTATGAGAACCAGCACACTCTTGAGCATGCAATACGGCTTTCCTCAGTATGAAATCTTCGTCGACCCACTGTGCTGTCAGACTCAGCATGCTCTTGGGGCTGACATCGGTGGTCCAAATGTCAGTCATGAAGCTAATAGCAGTGATGCCCATAGCAAGTAGCTCAAACATGTGCGTTTCAACAATACTGTGTAACTCCGGTAGGGCAACATCTGAAAAATAGTGCCTACTTGGTAGTGTGTACCAGGGCTTGAGGCGCTCGACCAGTCGGTGAAAGCCAACATCATCCACGACAGAGAATGGTTGATTGTCAAGGGTAATGAATTACATTATTTTGGTGTTAATGGATTTTGCCTTTGAGTTGTCTCGCTGAAATGTTCTTACTCTTTTAAATGACTGCTCGACTTGAACTTGTTAAGTTGTTGGAAGTGTGCGCTTAGTATTTGTCTTATTTTGTTCTGTGTAGCGGTGTATTTTTCATGGTGTCATTACATCATCTACCTACGTTATATAGGTATGCACGTCAGCATTGACATCGGTTTTGCACATTGGTGTTAAACTAGACATCAGGCCGATGCCGATGTTGGCATTTTTAGCTAACATCGTCCGATTCTGATTAGTTTACCGATATATTGTGAATCCCTAGTTTATTCGCCTAAGCATGACCTTCATCCACATACCATTTTATTCCCCAAACATTGTTTTTTTTGTGTCAGCAATTAGACATTGTTCTAAAGGGGGCTAGTTTCCCCCTAGTACCCTACATTTTATTTGTCTTGGTTTATTTGTGCTAAATCAAATCAGCACTTGTGTTTGTCCATGGTTGTTATTCTTCTAAGTGGGCCTAGTGCCAATTTAGTATTAACAGTTGTAACTATTATTCCAGATCTAGGCTTACAAAGTAATAACTAACAATGAACTATTTTTGAACCATTTATAACCTTCCTTTATGCACCTTTTATAATGTTACACCAAAATAAGTTTCAGAATCGACTTTGGGAAACCCAGAACTAAGTTTAGGAAATGCTACAGAATGAAGGAACTGAAAGGCTTCAATTGATGAAATAACACTTGTGTGTACTATATGGATCTCTAGTGAATGATGTTAGACATTGCAGTATGACAATTATTTTTTTATTTCCCCTTTATTTAACAGGTAAGCTAGTTGAGAACAAGTTCTCATTTACAACTGCGACCTGGCCAAGATAAAGCAAAGCAGTGTGACACAAACAACAACACAGAGTTACACATGGAATAAACAAGCGTACAGTCAATAACACAATAGAAAAAAAGAAAGTCTATATACAGTGTGTGCAAATGGCGTGAGGAGGTAAGGCAATAAATAGGCCATAGTAGCGAAGTAATTACAATTTAGCAGATTAACACTGGAGTGATAGATGAGCAGATGATGATGTGCAAGTAGTGATACTGGTGTGCAAAAGAGCAGAAAAGTAAATAAAAACAATATGGGGATGAGATAGGTAGATTGGGTGGGCTATTTACAGATGGACTATGTACAGCTGCAGCGATCGGTTAGCTTCTCAGATACCTGGTGTTTAAAGTTAGAGAGGGAAATATAAGTCTCCAACATCTGCGATTTTTGCAATTCGTTCCAGTCACTGGCAGCAGAGAACTGAAAGGAAAGGCGGCCAAAGGAGGTGTTGGCTTTGGGGATGACCAGTGAGATATAGCTGCTGGAGCGCATGCTACGGGTGGGTGTTGTTATCGTGACCAGTGAGCTGAGATAAGGCGGAGCTTTACCTAGCATAGACTTATAAATGACCTGGAGCCAGTGGGTCTGGCGACGAATATGTAGTGAGGGCCAGCCGACTAGAGCATACAGGTCACAGTGGTGGGTGCTATAAGGGGCTTTGGTAACAAAACGGATGGCACTGTGATAGACAGCATCCAGTTTGCTGAGTAGAGTATTGGAAGCTATTTTGTAGATGACATCGCCGAAGTCGAGGATCGGTAGGATAGTCAATTTTACTAGGGTAAGTTTGGCGGCGTGAGTGAAGGAGGCTTTGTTGCGAAATAGGAAGCCGATTCTAGATTTGATTTTGGATTGGAAATGTTTGATATGAGTCTGGAAGGAGAGTTGACAGTCTAGCCAGACACCTAGGTATTTGTAGTTGTCCACATATTCTAGGTCAGAACCATCCAGAGTAGTGATGCTAGTCGGGCGGGCGGGTCCCGGCAGCGAACGGTTGAAAAGCATGCATTTGGTTTTCCTATCATTTAAGAGCAGTTGGAGGCCACGGAAGGAGTGTTGTATGGCATTGAAGCTCGTTTGGAGGTTAGTTAACACAGTGTCCAAAGAAGGGCCAGATGTATACAGAATGGCGGATCAGGGAATCACCAGCAGCAAGAGCGACATCGTTGATATATACAGAGAAAAGACTCGGTCAGAGAATTGAACCCTGTGGTACCCACATAGAGACTGCCAGAGGTCCGGACAATAGGCCCTCCGATTTGACACACTGAACTCTGTCTGCGAAGTAGTTGGTGAACCAGGCGAGGCAGTCATTTGAGAAACTAAGGCTATTGAGTCTGCCAATAAGAATACGGTGATTGACTGAGTCGAAAGCCTTGGCCAGGTCGATGAAGACGGCTGCACAGTACTGTCTTTTATCGATGGCAGTTATGATATCGTTTAGTACCTTGAGCGTGGCTGAGGTGCTCCCATGACCAGCTCGGAAACTGGATTGTACAGCGGAGAAGGTACGGTGGGATTCAAAATGGTCAGGCTGACCTGGCTCGCTTTGGGCGGGCGGATGGTAAGGCCGTGGCTGGTGTCCCCCCGGGGGGGAGACCGCGGCAGCCCCACGGGTCTCGCTACGAAAGGGGTTGCGGCGAAGGGGGCACATTTTGGCGGATAATTTTAGAAAGAGAGTGTCCAACTGCTCTTAAATGATAGAAAAACCAAATGCATGCTTTTCAACCGTTCGCTGCCGGCACCCACCTGCCCGACTAGCATCACTACTCTGGATGGTTCTGACCTAGAATATGTGGACAACTACAAATACTAGGTGTCTGGTTAGACTGTCAACTCTCCTTCCAGACTCACATTAAGCATCCAACACAAAATTAAATCTAGAATCGACTTCCTATTTCGCAACCAAGCCTCCTTCACTCATGCTGCCAAACATACCCTCGTAAAACTGACTATCCTACCGATTCTTGACTTCGGCGATGTCATTTACAAAATAGCCTCCAGCACTCTACTCAGCAAATTGGATGTAGTCTATCACAGTGCCATCCGTTTTGTCACCAAAGCCCCATATACTACCCACCACTGCGACCTGTATGCTCTCGTTGGCTGGCCCTCGCTACATATTCGTCGCCAGACCCACTGTCTCCAGGTCATCTATAAGTCTATGCTAGGTAAAGCCCCGCCTTATCTCAGCTCACTGGTCACCATAGCAACACCCTCCAGCAGGCATATTTCACTGGCGATCCCCAAAGCCAACACCTCCTTTGGCCGCCTTTCCTTCCAGTTCTCTGCTGCCAATGACTGGAACGAATTTCAAAAATCACTGAAGCTGGAGACTTATATCTCCCTCTCTAACTTTAAGCATTGGCTGTCAGAGCAGCTCACTGTACCTGTACACAGCCCATCTGTAAATAGCACACCCAACTACCTCATCCCCATAGTTATTTTTTTGTTGTTGCTCTTTTGCACCCCAGTATCTCTACTTGCACATCATCATCTGCACGTCTATCACTCCAGTGTTAATGCTAAATTCTCATTATTTTGCCTCTATAGCCTATTTATTGCCTTACCTCCCTAATCTTACCTCATTTACACACACTGTACACAGACTTTTTCTATTGTGTTATTGACTGTACGTTTGTTTATCCCATGTTTATCCCACTCTGTGTTATTGTTTTTGTCACACTGCTTTGCTTTATCTTGGCCAGGCCGCAGATATAAATGAGAACTTGTTCTCAACTGGTCTACCTGGTTACATAAAGGTGAAATAAAAAAATAAAAAAAATACTGGCCAGTGCCACATTGAAAAGGTTTTTTGTTTCTCACAATTACATATACTGTAACTAATTCTGAACTGTGCATCACTTCCTCTGTGTCTGTACCTCTCAGGTTGTTACAGAACTAGTTTAAAACAACCATTCTTCTCAGATTTTATTTTTTAATTCTAATTGTTGCTACAATTACCTTACTCTGGTCTCTGGTCTCTGATCTGAGGAATGGGGAAGTATGGTATTTTTGTGCCAGTCTTTCCTCATTCATATCATGTCTGAGGCCTCACATTTTCAGTAAAGCAGCATGATTTAAGATAATGTCACGGTTGTAATAGGATGAAGCGGACCAAAGTGCAGCGTGTGTATCGTTCCACATATTTATTGAACTGTGAAACTATGCAATACATACAAAATAAACTGAATAACAAAAACAACAAACCGTGACGCAGAGGTTGTCACAAAAATTGAGTCTGTCTACGACCCGGACCCCAATGAGTCTGCCTACAACCTGGAGGGCAGGAGGCCGGAACCAGAGCCACCTCCAGGATAGGTGGGTTGGGGAGGGAGGGTGTAGCACATTGCCGCCGTTGACGGCAGCCACCCTCCCTTCCCTCCATTTTTTGTTGTGGTATTGGGGATTTTTGTGTTTTCTTTTAAGGTGCATTCCGGGGTCTGCACCTTTAGGGGGGGGGGGGGGTACTGTCACGTCCTGACCAGCAGAGGGAGTAGTGGTGTAGTATTTTGGTCAGAACGTGGCAGAAGAAGTCTGTATGTGTTGTCTAGTATGTCTGTTTCTGTGTTAGTCTTGTGACTCCTGATCAGGAACAGCTGGGGATCGTTGTTCCTGATTGGGAGTCATATATTTAGGAGTATGTTTGTCACTTGGGTTTGTGGGTGGTTGTGCTAACACTACTAGTCTTTTGTTTGTAGTAAGCCTGTTAGCCTGTCGTGAGTTTCGTGTTATTGTTTTCCTGTGTATACTTTGCTTTGATGTATTATTCTTTACATTAAAAGATGAGTATCCACATTCCGCCTTCTGCAGTTTGGTCCATTCAACACGGCTTCAACAATTATGACAGAGGTGAAACATACACTAACTCAAAGACAATCTCCCACAAACCCAGGTGGGAAAAACACCTACTTAAGTATGATCTCCAATTAGAGACAACGATGACCAGCTGCCTCTAATTGGAGATAATCCCAAACAAAACCCAACGTAGAAATACAAAACTAGAACATGACAAGATAGAAAAACTAAACTAGAAAACCCCCCTGTCACGCCCTGACCTACTCTACCATAGAAAATATCAGCTTTCTATGGTGAGGACGTGACAGTACCCCCCCAAAAGGTGCGGACTCCGAACGCACCTAAAAAAAAAAAATTAAAAAGGGAGGGTTAGGGAGGGTGACAAATGTCTATGGTGGCTCTGGTGCAGTAAGCAGAACCTTCTCATCCCGCGGATCCTCCAACAGAGGAGGCGGCTACGGGGAGTAACCCCCACTCCGCCCACTGATCCCTCTGCTTTTGTGCCACCGGACCGTGGATCGTCGTCGGAGGAACCGGACCGGAGATCATCGCCGGAGGCTCTGTACTGCGGACCGCCACTGGAGGATCCAGACTGCGGACCGCCGCTGGAGACTCCGGACTACAGACCGCCGCTGGAGAATCCGGACTGCGGCCCGCCGCTGGAGAATCCGGACTGCGGCCCGTGTCAGGAGGTTCCGGACTGCGGCCCGTGTCAGGAGGTTCCGGACTGCGGCCCGTGTCAGGAGGTTCCGGGCTGCGGCCTGTCTCAGGAGGTTCCGGGCTGCGGCCCGTCTCAGGAGGTTCCGGGCTGCGGGCCTTCTCAGGAGGTTCCGGACTGCAAAGCTCTGGACTGGGAACTGTTGCCGGAAGCTCTGGACTGGGAACTGTCGCCGGAAGCTCTGGACTGGGAACTGTCGCCGGAAGCTCTGGACTGGGAATGCGCACTGGAGGCCTGATGCGTGGGCCTGGCACAGGTGGCGCCAGACTGGTGACACGCACCTCAGGGAAAGTGCGAGGAGCAGGCACAGGGCGTACCAGGCTGGATAGACTCACTGGAGGCCGGGAACGTGGGGCAGGTACAGAATATACTGGGCCGTGGAGGCGCACTGGAGGTCTCGAGCGTAGAGCTGGCACAACCCGTCCTGGCTGGATGCTTACTTTCGCCCGGCAAACGCGGGGCTCTGGCACAGGATGCACTGGGCTCTGAATACGCACTGGCGACACAGTGCGCAGATCCGGCGCAGGATATCCTGGACCGAGAAGGCGAACTGGAGACCAGGAGCGCTGAGCTGGCACCACCATTCCTGGCTGAATGCTCAACCTAGCTCGACAAATGCAGGGTGCGGGCACAGATCGCACCGGGCTGTGAATGCGCACTGGCGACACAGTGCGCATCACCGCATAACACGGTGCTTGCTTAGTCACTCGCTCCCCACGGTAAGCACGGGGAGTTGGCTCAGGTCTCCACCCTGACTCTGCCAATCCCCCCCCCCCCCCCCCCCCACCATTTTTTGGGGGGGGGCTGCCTCTCGCACTTGCCTCGTGGTTGGTATAATGCCTCGTAATATCGCCGCTCCGCTTTCGCTGCCTCAATCTCCTCTTTAGGACGTCGATACTCCCCAGCCTGCCTCCAAGGTCCTTTCCCATCCAGTATCTCCTCCCAAGTCCACTGGTCCATTCCATGCTGCTTGGTCCTTTGGTGGTGGGAGATTCTGTCACAGTTGTCGTAGGATGAAGTGGACCAAAGTGCAGCGTGTGTATCATTACACATATTTATTGAACTGTGAAACTATGCAATACATACAAAATAAACTGAATAACAAAAACAACAAACCGTGACGCAGAGGTGAAACATACACTAACTCGAAGACAATCTCCCACAAACCCAGGTGGGAAAAACACCTACGTAAGTATGATCTCCAATTAGAGACAACGATGACCAGCTGCCTCTAATTGGAGATCATCCCAAACAAAACCCAACATAGAAATACAAAACTAGTACATGGCAAGATAGAAAAATGAAACTAGAAAACCCCCCTGTCGCGCCCTGACCTACGCTACCATAGAAAATAACAGCTTGCTATGGTCAGGACGTGACAGATAAGTTCATAAGATAAATTCATTGTGGTTTGTTTGATAATTTACTGTCATGCGTTTTGTTTTTCTCCAATTAGGCCTATGTATCATTTCCCTTTGATTTATAGATGTGATGTAATAATGTGCATTCAACATTTCAAAAAGGATGCTGCTGCGACCTTAATAAGTAATATGATGAAGGTCGAACAATATTTAATGCATCCCAGTGCAAATTCAAGGGTAAATCAATTAGGATTGAGCAATTCATGAAAATAGTATTACTGTAATCCAATGGTTTTATTGACACAGGTGACAGATTGACAATGCAGGTCTCCATACAGGTTCTCACACAGGTGACAATGAACAATTTTGTGATGTGTGCTGCACGTTGATTAACCACGCCCCAAGATCGTCTGCTTTTTTCCCCCATTAAATTTCAACATCTTCACTCAGCTCTTTCAGCAAAAACAAATTAGTTGTCACCAGAGGTCATCTTGATGCAATTGAAAGGATGGTAGGATGCCTCTTTGTGTGTCAACACAGGGTAAATCTGTCACAGGTCAAATTCACGTCTCCGTGTGTGGCTGGCTGTTGAACAGGTGCGAATAAAACCCCATATGTCAAGACCGTCTCTGATGACACTAGCCAAAGTTAAGAAAGTAAATGACATACAGGTTACTGACAAAATAAAGGAAACGCCAACATAAAGCATCTTAATAAGGCATTGGCCCTAGGGTCGCAAAGGGAGGGTATATTACTGGAAACTTTCAAAGTTTACCAGTAAACTACTAGAATTTTGGTATCTTTCAAGGATTTTATGGAATCTAGACATCAAGTGGCTCTTTTGGGTACTTCAGATGATCAAAGGTGTCAGGTAGCCTAGGGCGTTGGGCCAGTAACTGAAAGGGCGCTGGTTTGAATACCTGAGCCGACAAGGTGAAAAATCTGTCGACGTGCCCTTGAGCAAACCACTTAAGCCTATTAAGCCTAATTTGCTCTAGTGGCACCGTACTACTATGGCTGACCTTGTAAAACAACACATTTCACTGCACCTATCCGGTGTATATTTTTTCAAAAGTTATTCAAGTATAAATTACACAAGTTACGATAGATTGCCATAGATTTTCTCTTAATGACCAAAATTACTGAAGATTCCGGTAACTTTGGTAAATTACCGGTAGTATTGCAACCCTAGTTGGGCCACCATGAGCCAGAACAGCTTCAATGCACCTTGGCATAGATTCTACACGTGTCTGGGACTATTGGAGAGATGCAAGAAATTCCATAATTTGGTGTTTTGTTGATGGTGTTGTCATATGTCATGGCCGTCTCTGTGACCAGATCTCAACCCAGTTGAACCCTTATGAGAGATTCTGGAGCGGCTCCTTAGACAGCGTTTTCCATTATTTTCATGCTCATTAAACTATTCAGTGACCACTCGTGCCCTGTGGATGGGGGCATTATCATCCTATGGGGGCATAGCCCATTCATTCATTCATTCATTCATTCATTCATTCATTCATTCATTCATTCATTCACATAGCCCATACTTATGTGAATGAGATATTTCTGGGGCGGCAGGTGGTTAGTGTTGGACTAGTAACCAAAAGGTTGCAAGATCAAATCCCTGAGCTGACAAGGTAAAAAAAATCTGTCGTTCTGCCCCTGAACAAGGCAGTTAACCCACTGTTCCTAGGCTGCCATTGAAAATAAGAATTTGTTCTTGTGGAATAAATCAAGGTGTATGCATACTTTCTGAAGGCATTGCAATCATGTAATTCAAATCAAATACCAATTGTAATCATGTAATTCAAATCAGATACCAACTGTTCAATTTCTAAATCATATAATTATGCAATTCATATCATATACCTACTGTGTGGATCACATGCTGTCACCACTAACAATGATGTTCCAGTTTAGAGAAGCATCAAGGGACCAGATCTACAGTCTAGTTCAGGATTTCCAGGGAAACATAGGATGTCTTTAGGCGTTGCGATCAACCTCATCATAGGGAAATATTATAACACAACAGTGCAAACATACCTCACCATAGGAACTAACTTTAACTTTCAATCTAAGTTTCAGGGCCTTTGTGACGTTGAACACGCACCACACTTCCTGTCCACTGACTTCCTGCTGCAGATTCTGATAATATATACTGTAGTGTGTCTTCCTTCTTGTCACCATGCATTATTTGAAAATGGGTTCCAAAAGGGTTCTTCAGCTGTCCAGATAGGAGAACCCTTTTTGGTTCCAGATAGAACCCTTTTGAGTTCCGTGGAGAACCCTCTATGGAAAGGGTTCTACATATAGCCCAAAAGGGTTCTACTTTGAATTAAAAGGGTTCTTTAAAGGGTCCACCTATGGGGACAGCCGTAGAACCCTTTTAGGTTCTAGATAGCACCTTTTTTTTAACAGCGTGCTTATCAATCATTACTGTCATTCAGTGTGCGTCACTCCTAATTTGGGGTGGCAGATAGCCTAGTGGTTAGAGCATTGTCACTTCTAATTTGGGGTGGCAGGTAGCCTAGTGGTTAGAGCATTGGTTTAGTAACTGAGAGGTTGCTAGATCAAATCCCAGAGCTGACAAGGTAAAAATCTGTCGTTCTGCCCCTGAACAAGGCAGTTAACCCACTGTTCCTAGGCCATCATTGTAAATAAGTATTTGTTCTTAACTGACTTGCCTGGTTAAATAAAAAATAAAAAAATCCTGTTCATCATTGCTGTGCTTTTCAAGATGGAACAGAATTCAAGGCCAAACTCACAAAGGGACTAAACGCACACAAAAATATTCCAGTCAATGATTTGATCTACTAGCTACCTCTTCTCACAGACAATCAGAAAAAGAGGGGAATTCTCTGTGCAGTATACTGGTATGAGATGTGGAGTTAAATACTAGTAGTAATATGTAGGGTTAAGGTCTAGCAGGACATGTTGCTCATTATGAACCATGGCTGCCAGGGCTGCTAAACTGCATCCTTCAATCTAGACAGTATAGTGTCACTCATCTAGCGACCAAGTGATACATCTGTGCCAAACATTTCTGCCCTGAAGCCAGATTAGAATTATTGGCTCTTTGAGAAGTTCATGTTGGATCTAATTCAGATTTTATTGAAAAGACAGTGAGAAAGGATGACAGTGGGGAAAGATAGAGTTTGTTTGTCAAAGGGCAGGAGGCCAGATTCAAACTTATACCGATAATGTAGATGTGTGCAGGTGGAGGCTGCACACATACCACTAATTATGTTCATAGTCACTTCAGGTGTTGTGATAATGGAGATGGCAATAAACACACCCTATTTATGTTAAATGGGAAACAATGTATTTCTTATGTAAGAGCCAGCCTAACTGTGGCAGGTGCATCTGCCAATACGATATTAAAATAGCTGACGTAATCTTTAGTTTGTCTAACCTGTATTTTATATTAGTGTACAGTATGTGAGTCATTCAACAACATGCACCACTCGATGTTTCTCTGCCACCCATTGCAAAGGAAGTCTTTAATTCTGCCATATCTCTTTTAAACAACACATAGTTGCCTAATTCACGCCTTTTTTAAAACTATGTATTATGTTATACTTTGTACTGTATACGGTGTCCTACTGTTAGATAAGTGGCTGTAGCTGCTGTTGTTGTTGGATATTATCCTGCTGCTTCACTGGAGTTACTGTAGACTAGACATTTCGAGAGCTTGGAAATATAAGGTTCTGTATGCATTTTTGTCTAAATTGAGTTACTGACAGCCTTGTTCTGTTCAATGTTTTCTACCTATAGTACTCTAAATACCCCAATTCTGTCACGTCCTGGCCAGTATAAGGGTTAATTATTATTGTAGTTTGGTCAGGATGTGGCAGAGGGTATTTGTTTTATGTGGTTCAGGGTGGTGTTTTTTGTGGTAAGGGCATTTGATTTAGTATTCCGGGGTTTTTTGGGCACTGTTTGAGATTCATGTATTCTATGTTTAGTCTAGGTAGTCTGTTTCTATGTTGAGTTAATTGGGGTGGACTTCCAATTGAAGGCAGCTGTGTGGTGTTGCCTTTGATTGGAAGTCCTATATTAGTTGGGTGTGTTTGTCTGTGTGTTTGTGGGAGATTGTTCTGAGTTTAGCCTTGTGCCTTGCCAGACTGTTTGTTGATCGTTCGTTCGCTTTTTGTTATTTTGGTGTTCATTTTGGAATTTATTAAAAGTCAAGATGAGCATACATATACCTGCGGCATTTTGGTCCTCCTTAACTAATGACAACCGTGACAGAATCTCCCACCAACAAAGGACCAAGCAGCAGAGGAAAAGGGATTTCGAGTTGGACTGGCGGGAGAGATGGACCTGGGAGGAAGTTCTGGACGGGGCTGGACCTTGGCACCAGGCTGGGGAGTACCGTCGCCCATGGGAGGAAATTGAGGCAGCCAAGGCAGAGAGGCGGAGGTACGAGGCCTTGGACGCGCTGAGGGAGAAGCACGAGAGGCACCCCCAAGATTTTTTTTGGGGGGGGGCACACGGGTAGTTTGGCTAGGCTTAGGAAGAGCCGGAAGCCAGCTACCCGTGGTTATATGGAGGAGCGTATGAGGTGGAGGGCGCCATAGTGCGCTCTTCAGCGAAACATCTCACCCATACGCACGCACAGTCCGGTGCGCGTTATTCCAGCCCCTCGCAGGTGCCGTGCTAGAGCGGGCATCCAGCCTGGTAGGAGGATGCCTGCGCAGCGCATCTGGTCGCCGGTACGCCTCCGAGGACCAGGCTACCCAACTCCCGCTCTACGCACGGCTACCATCAGGCCCCTGCACAGCCCAGTCCGCCCTGTACAAGCACCCCGCTCGTACAGGGCTACTAATTCCATCCAGCCAGGACGGGTTGTGCAGGAGGTAAGATCAAGACCGCCTGTGCGCCTCCATAGCCCTGGGTTTCCAGTTCCTGTCTCTCGTGTGGACCCGGAAGTGCGTCAGCCCAGTCCGACTCGTCCTGTTCCCGCTCCCCGCACTAGCCTGGAGGTGCGTGTTCCCAGTCTGGTACGTCCAGTACCAGCACCACGCACCAGGCTTCAAGTGCGTCGTCCCAGTCCGACGTCGCTAGAGCTGCCCGTCAGTCAAGAGTCGCCAGAACTGCCCGTCAGTCAAGAGTCGCCAGAACTGCCCGTCAGTCAAGAGTCGCCAGAACTGCCCGTCAGTCAAGAGTCGCCAGAACTGCCCGTCAGTCAAGAGTCGCCGACGCCCGCAGTCGGCGCCAGACTGCCCGCGCAGAGTCGCCAGAGTGGCCAGACTGCCCGGAGATGCCAGAGTGCCGAGCCAGACTGCCCGGAGATGCCAGAGTGGCCAGACTGCCCGGAGCTGCCAGAGTGGTCAGACTGCCCGGAGATGCCAGAGTGGCCGCGCCCGGAGAGCCGGTGGCCGCGCCGGAGATGCCAGAGTGGCCAGACTGCCCGGAGATGCCAGAGTGGCCAGACTGCCCGGAGATGCCAGAGTGGCCAGACTGCCCGGAGCTGCGAGAGTGGCCAGACTGCCCGGAGCTGCCAGAGTGGCCCGACTGCCCTCCGGGTCTGCCAGAGTGGCCCGACTGTCTTCCGGGTCTGCCAGAGTGGCCCGACTGTCTTACGGGTCTGCCAGAGTGGCCCGACTGTCTTCCGGGTCTGCCAGAGTGGCCCGACTGTCCTCCGGCCTAGCCCGAGTGGCCCGTCTACCCGGAGCTGCCGGGGTGGGTCGTCTGCCCGGAACTGCCAGAACCAGAGCCACCTCCAGATATAGGTGGGTTGGGGAGGGGGGGTGTAGCACAGTGCCGTCGTTGACGGCAGCCACCCTCCCTTCCCTCCCTTTAGTTAGGGGGATTTTTTTGTTGTTGTTTGGGGTTTTTGTTATTTTTGAGGTGCTTCCGGGGTTAGCACCTTTAGGGGGGGGGGGGGGGGGGTACTGTCACGTCCTGGCCAGTATAAGGGTTAATTGTTATTGTAGTTTGGTCAGGACGTGGCAGAGGGTATTTGTTTTATGTGGTTCAGGGTGGTGTTTTTGTTGTAAGGGCATTTGATTTAGTATTCCGGGGTGTTTTGGGCACTGTTTGAGATTCATGTATTCTATGTTTAGTCTAGGTAGTCTGTTTCTATGTTGAGTTAATTGGGGTGGACTTCCAATTGAAGGCAGCTGTGTGGTGTTGCCTTTGATTGGAAGTCCTATATTAGTTGGGTGTGTTTGTCTGTGTGTTTGTGGGAGATTGTTCTGAGTTTAGCCTTGTGCCTTGCCAGACTGTTTGTTGATCGTTCGTTCTCTTTTTGTTATTTTGGTGTTCATTTTGGAATTTATTAAAAGTCAAGATGAGCATACATATACCTGCGGCATTTTGGTCCTCCTTAACCAATGACAACCGTGACAAATTCATCTTGTTAAGTTCAGAAGAATACAAAATTTAATTTGCTGACGCCATTCTAACCAATGAGGGTTCAGAACTTTAAAGCCAATTGTCTTTAAATCACTGTTTTGTAGATATAACCTTTTTCTCTGTCTAACAGTTATTGTTGTCTTTAGCCACAAACAATTGACACATCAAGTAAGAGAGAGCATACAAAATGTGTGTGTGTGAGAGAGAGTGAATTTATTGAATTGAGAGAGAGAGGATGATACAAAAGTTATTAACACTATTGAAAGATTTGAAAACATAGATGTACTGTAAAAGTTAAAGAAAATATAAAAGACAAAAGATATAAGAAAGATAAAAACTTCCAAATACGTTAAACCCTAATAAACAACAATGGAGATTAAAATAGTATCACTGTTACAAAATAATGTAGGAAAATAATTCTATATTTTACATTTTATTTTTCAGCTGAACTGATTTGAGAAGCACTATCTAAGAAAGGTAGACATATTGTACATTTAGAAAAGACTGATGGGCGCACATCTGCATACCATGTTATTTCTTTTACATCTGAAATGAGAAACGGGACTATTACCTTTACTGTAAAGCCAACGTTTCCTTTATTGAACTGGTAACAGAAAGGTATGGCAAAGGAGTTTCCCTCATTCTACTGAGTGTCACTCCTGTCTTTGCCTGCAATAGCAAACAGCATCCTCCTTCATTTCTGTTGATATGATACTATCTTTCTCAGGTAATAAACAGGTGATTGAGTCCAATATTGCTGATGCGCGTGACGAGGGAAGGCAGGTGTGCATAATGATGGTGGCAGGAGTGCGTAATGCAGGGCAGCCTGGCGCCCTCGACCACCAGGGGGGAAAAGCGGGAGCAGGCATGACATTTATAAGCCATAAAATGTGCATTCCTCCTACTTCCACTCGCACTACAACCAGCACTGCAGCTGTTTTGAATGAGTAAGAAAGTGTACTGATAGCCTTGCATTATTTTTATTTAATATCGAGGAATATTTCACTTTCTCTGTTCATTTAGCTATTTGATCTTGAATTTTAGGACCCTTTTAAGCCAAACCGTTTGGATGATACAGACGTTTTCGTGAGAAGACCGATTTTCGGAATGTTTCATGGTCTGACAAACCCCACTGTAGCTCGGCCACCTTCCACCGCAGATGTCGAAGACCGACATAGGCATATCTCTAGCATAAATGTTTTTATTATGTAGACTGAAGCGTGGGTGCGTCAATAGACTCTTAACGAGAAAAATGCTTTGAGGGCAGTTCAAGCAAAGCAAATATGCAGTGATTGTCACCCTGATCGGTTTCACACCCTGATGTGTTTTCTGTTTGTCTGTTGCCAGTTCATCTTGTCTCGTCAAGCCTACCAGCGTGTTTTTTCCCGTTCTCCTGTTCTCTCTAGTCCCTGTTTTCTAGTTCTTCCGGTTTTGACCATTCTGCATGCCCTGACCCTGCCTGCTGTTCTGTACCTTACTGACTCTGCCCTGGATTATGGACCTCTGCCTGCCTTTGATCTGTGTCACGTCCTGACCAGTGAAAAGGGGTCATTTGCCGTAGTAGAATGGTCAGGCATGGCAGGGGGTTGTTTTGTGTGTTTTGGGGTTTGTTTGTTTCTAGGGGAATGTGTTCTAGTTTTCATTTTCTATGTTCGTTTTCCAGTTTGGCCGAGAATGGTTTCCAATCAGAGGCAGGTGTCTTTCGTTGTCTCTGATTGGAAGCCATACTTAGGCAGCCTGTTTTCCTTTGGGTTTGTGGATGGTTGTTTTCCGTATAGCCTGTGTACCTTACGTGTCACAGCTGTCTTCAAGAATGGACCAAGGCGCAGCAGGTATGTGGATACTCATGTTTTTTAATTTAAAAAAAGGAGTAAAGTATCCACTGGACAAAAACAATAAAGATGACAGCAACAGTCTTGCAGGCACATACAACGCAGTGCAAGGACAACTACCCACAATCCCAAAGAAAAACACACCCTTCTATATAGGACTCCCAATCAAAGGCAACTCAACACACCTGCCTTCAATTGGGAGTCCCATCCCCAACACAAACCCTTAACATACAAAAAACCTGCCACATCCTGACCACAACTGATACAATACCTCCCTCTGCTGGTCAGGACGTGACAGTACCCCCCCTCAAGGTGCAGACCCCGGAATGCACCTAAAAAAAAGAAAACACAAAAAAAATCCCCAATACCCCAACAAAAACAATAAACAATAACCCCTAAACAATAAGGGAGGGAAGGGAGGGTGGCTGCCGTCACCGACGGCACTGTGCTACACCCTCCCTCCCCAACCCACCTATCCTGGAGGTGGCTCAGGTGCAGGACGTGGAATGGTCAGGGCGTGGCAGGGGGGTTGTTTTGTGTGTTTTGGGGTTTGTTTATTTCTAGGGGAATGTGTTCTAGTTTTCATTTTCTATGTTTCGTTTTCAAGGTTTGGCCGAGTATGGTTTCCAATCAGAGGCAGGTGTCTTTTGTTGTCTCTGATTGGAAGCCATACTTAGGCAGCCTGTTTTTCCTTTGGGTTTTGTGGGTGGTTGTTTTCCGTATAGTCTGTGTACCTTGCGGAACTGTTTGTCGTTTGGTTATTTTGTTTAAGTGTTCTCTCAAAATAAATGAAGATGAGCACTATACATGCTGCGCCTTGGTCTAATCCTTTCAACGATCGTGACAACCTGTCTTTTGCCTGCCCCGTTTGGTCAACAAACATCTGTGATTAGAACTGTCTGCATCTGGGTCTTATCCTGAGTCGTGATAGTGATAATGTATTGGGCCAATAGCCCAGGGTTTCCCAAACTCAGTCCTGCCCCCCGGGTGCACATTTTGGTTTTTGCCCTAGCACTACACAGCTGATTCAAATAATCAAAGCTTGATTATGAGTTGGTTATTTGAATCAACTGTATAGTGCCTTGGCAAAAACCAAGATGTGCACCCAGGGGAGAGCCCCAGGACCGAGTTTGGGAAACCCTGCCATAGCCTACTGCACAAACCTCATTGCTACAGTACTGTTTTTAATAGGTTAATGTTGCATAGGCTTAGGTTTTTAAGTCATGTTAAAAAACAGTCTGAGTGGTAGTGCCTTCATTTTGAATCAGAAAGTGATCTTGACTCAGAAAAGGTTGATGACTACTGACATAGACTGACCAGGTGAATCCAGGTGAAAGCTATGATCCCTTATTGAAGTCACTTGTTAAATCCACTTCAATCAGTGTAGATGAAGGGGAGGAGACAGGTTAAATAAGGATTTTTAAACCTTGAGACAATTGAGACATGGATTGTGTATGTGTGTCATTCAGAGGGTGAATGAGCAAGACACAATATTTAAGTGCCTTTGAACAGGGTATAGTAGTAGGTGCCAGGCACACTGATTTGTGTCAACAGTTTCCTGTGTGTATCAGGAATAGTCCACCTGTAAGGATCTGGGTGTAGCTGGTGCAGAGTAGTCAGGCGCAGGACAGCAGAGATGAGTAACAAAAGGAACTTTACTCAAAATATCCAAATACATGAAGTCATACCAAGCCCACAAACATCGGACCGAACTTACAAAAAACAATCACGCACAAAAACCATGGGGAAAACAGAGGGTTAAATAATGAACATGTAATTGGGGAATTGAAACCAGGTGTGTAAAACAAAGACAAAACAAGTGGAAAATGAAAAGTGGATCGGCGATGGCTAGAAGGCCGGTGACGTCGACCGCCGAACGCTGCCCGAACAAGAAGAGGGACCAACTTCGGTGGAAGTCGTGACACCACCACCCAAAGGACATCCAGCCAACTTAACACAACTGTGGAAAACATTGCAGTCAACATGGGCCAGCATCCCTGTGAAACGCTTTCGACACCTTGCAGACCCAGTGCCAGGATAAAGTGACTAAGGGGGCAGTAGAAATCGCCGTGGGGGCAAACAATTTTGGGGTTCTTGCATTGGAATTACATCAAATTCTTTTTATATGTCTAATCATCCTCTACCATAATAATCATAAAGTTCAAATGCAGAGATTCCGAGATCATTGAGTGCTTTTGAAATCTGTAGGCTATCTCTGCTGTGCTGTACAGCATAATGGACAGCCTCCTACAGCAATGCCGTTTAGATGGGCAATTACCCTATTGCAGACAGCCTATGTGAATTCAATGCAGCCGTACACACAGCTGTCTTACCAAAATAATGCATACTAAATGCTGAAAGTAGTAGCCTAGTTATTCATGCATGCAAACAAACATACTGAATAGCAGTTGGTCTAGAATACCGACACAAATGCGAACGAATGCGAACAGAACAAAACCGCGGTACAAGTAGTAGGCCTTGTAAACAAAATATCAGATCAATAAAGCCATGACACAATCTATAGCCTATTTAGGCTAGTTACATTAACAGTAAACAAACGCAGTACGCGAAAGGCGAATTGAGAACCAAATAACTAAAACATTGCCTTGAGCCTACTACATTGAGATGCAGCCATGGAGACAACTGTCTTGTCAAATAAATAGGAAACATGGGAAAGTCATGCTACTCATGAGTTCAGCAACACGTTGTGATATGGCAAATTACACTTCTGTAAATTAAATTTGACCCACTTTATCAATTAAGCAATGCCAGCCTACCATAAACACATTTCGAATACGTAAAGTTCCATTTACAGCAATGAAAACCACTAGGCTACCAAGAAAACCATAATAGAATGCAGCCTATATCTATTTCTATGATGAAACATACAGATATGTAGCATCATTTGTGTTCTTGCATTGGAATTCTAAACAATTCTGCTTATGTCACGCTATAAGACAAATATAAAAATAAATAAATAATGCTTTTGACCAAGAAGTGACATGTTCAATGGCATAAAATCTAGCTGCGCTCTATCAGCACCATGGACAGCGCAGGTAGCCTGGCGGGTAGGAGAGTTGGGCCAGTAAGGATCGAATCCCCAAGCTGACAAGGTAAAAATCTGTCGTTCTGCCCTTGAGCAAGGCAGTTAGCCCACTGTTCCCCGGGCACCGATGATGTGGATGTCGATTAAGGCAGTCCCCTTCACCTCTCTGATTCAGAGGGGTTGGGTTAAATGCGGAAGACACATTTCAGTTGAATGCATTCCGTTGTACACCTGACTAGGTATCCCCCTTTCTACACACTAAAGCAAGATTTTGATAAAAACCAACCAGCTAGATTGTTTTAATCTTACCTGTTCAAAAGGGTTGAACCCGTTCAATAGCTAGGCTATCCATATTACTGGAGCTTCTTCTTCTTTTTTCTCTTTCTATGGCGGATTCCCGGGCACACATTATGAAACATTTATGAAACAATAGATGGCGAGTCAAAGATACTTGTTTCCCCTATCCATCTGTGGCAAAGTTTTCCCTAAATGTTCATGACAAATCCAACTCCAGAACCAGCCATAGCCTTAGCCAGCTGTCTACAATTCTGAATACGGTGTAGCAACAACAGATAACATTAGCTAGCTCGATAAGTTTTGCATGCCAGCTAACTGAACTGACAGCTGTCAGTGCCCTACTTGTTGTTATTTCTCCACTCCATGTGGAAATCACCATATAGTTCCAACCCACAATTTGTGAATATGTATTACCAGCCTGGTCATTCTTCGGATGTGGAACTTAAACAATAATTTTTGCTATAGGAAAGGAACTATGTCAAAATAGGTTGCTCTCTGGTTGGGGCCTTTATAGCTAAATCCCTACAATTCTACACATTCTGCCATTACTTATGACTTATGTTAATATGATATCTGAGTGAGAATCAATGGGGGGCCCCCTGGAGGTCAGGACCCCTGGGCAGGTGCCCTGCGTGCCCGGTTGGTAGTCGGCCATGATTGCTACCAGTTTAGATACCTGGCTAGATAGACTAACTACCAATCAAAAAAATTCACATGGCTTATTGACCCTTTGCTAAACCCCACCCCAGAATTTTGGCCAACCAATCACAGCGCTCCAATGGATAGCAACTGTCGTTGAGTCCAACACCTTGGACAAACTCATGTTTGAAACACATGAAAGCTACTGAGGACATTACAAAAACATAGAGTTTTCATCCACAAGCTAATTGTTTGAATCAGGAGACTTTCTGTTATGTTGTGATGGACTGTCATTACCACTGCTTCACGCGAACCTCGTAAAAGGAAGGTTGCAGTGTGGCTAGCCACTGGATGGCTCTGAATGCACTGTCAGCATGCACCCAATTGGCTAAATAATTGACCAGTGCACCAGGGGTACTTGCTACTGTGATTCCTGAAATGCAGAGCCTGTTGATTAAGTATTTTTCAAATCCAAAATTATACTTTTGTTACGTTGTTTGCTAGTTCAGGTGGTTAGCTAGCTCTCATTTTTATTGACCACCCAATGTTGCTAATGCTCTCTCTAGTTAGCTAGTAGCCAGTTAATATTACTTGTTTGTATGTTTGCTAGCTAAGTTAGCCATGTTATGAATACAACTCATCTGCTGTCAACATCAAGATACGATTTGAAAGCACTAGTTAGCTCCAAAAGTGGTTAGTAACTTATGCTGCATGCTGACAGTCTATTCAGAGCCATTTGGCTGCATGCTGACAGTGCATTCAGAGTCATCCAGTGGCTAGCCACACTGCAACCTTCCTTTTACGAGGTTCGCGTGAAGCAGTGGTAATGACAGTCCATCACAACATAACAGAAAGTCTCCTGATTAGCAATGGGTATTCTCTGTTTTAATTTAATTGTGTATTAAAAACACAGCTTGAGATCATTGTGAGGGGCTTCCCGTGAAAATGTTGTCCAAGGTCGCAATAGTTGCAACAAGGGGGCGGGGCTTAGCAAAGTGTAAATTGTCAGCTAATTGAGTAACTGACATAACAAGAGAACGACTGTTGATGCACAACCAAATTTCGAAATTGCACTATTCTTTCTCTCAACAGCAAGTTGAGAGCCCGACTGAGGTCCTAGATCAGGGCCCCCTAAGCAACCGCTTATGTCGCTAATGCCTGGAGCCGGCCCTGGAAAGGACTCAGCCATGTCTAATTTGGACTGTCATACTTCTGAGTCTTCAGCCATGGTTAGCAAAAACCCTGTTATTAACCATAATTCATCACAATGGTGATGGTGAGTGTTCATCTGAGGCCTTGTGTGACATACAGCTCTCTTTAACTGAGCCTTACGGAGGTGTGATTTTTTTTGTTCTCATGTGTGAGTTTGAAAGATATTATTTGGTCAATATTTACAGGAATACATGATTTCTAATGTGATTTTTCATTGATCACAGTCCAAATACAGATCCCAAATCTGGTGGAACTGGAACAATAGGACTGAGAAGACCACCAGGACCAGAAGGTAAAATCACCATCTCCTCCACCATTATTTTTCTCCCCCATAGATTTAGTTACTGTCTGTATCATGTCATAAATATTCCACTAGTAAAGTTTGAATGTACAGTAGTCACTCATTAGGCCTGATGTGAGGTGTAAGTGATGAGGTCCCCCAGAACATAACCACTGCTATGACTATTAGTATATGACGAGGAGGTGCATAACCACTGCTGAGACTAATAGTGAATAAGAAGGAAGAGCGAAGCCACTGCTGTGACTAATAGTGTACAACAAGGAGGTACAGTTGAAGTCGGAAGTTTACATACACCTTAGCCAAATACATTTCAACTCAGTTTTTCACAATTCCTGACATTTAATCCTAGTAAAAATTCCCTGTCTTACGTCAGTTAGGATCCCCACTTTATTTTAAGAACGTGAAATGTCAGAATAATAGTAGAGAGAATGATTTATTTCAGCTTTTATTTCTTTCATCACATTCCCAGTGGGTCAAAAGTTTACATACACTCAATTAGTATTTGGTAGCATTGCCTATAAATTGTTTAACTTGGGTCAAATGGTTTGGGTAGCCTTCCATAAGCTTCCCACAATAAGTTGGGTGAATTTTGGCCCATTCCTCCAGACAGAGCTGGGGTAACTGAGTCAGGTTTGTAGGCCTCCTTGCTCGCACACGCCTTTTCAGTTCTGCCCACACATTTTCTATAGGACTGAGGTCAGGGCTTTGTGATGGGCACTCCAGTACCTTGACATTGTTGTCCTTAAGCCATTTTGCCACAACTTCAGAAGTGTACTTGGGGTCATTGTCCATTTGGAAGACCCATTTGCGACCAAGCTTTAACTTCCTGACTGATGTCTTGAGATGTTGCTTCAATATATCCACATAATTTTCCTTTCTCATGATGCGATCTATTTTGTGAAGTGCACCAGTCCCTCCTGCAGCAAAGCACACCCACAACATAATGCTGCCACCCCCGTGCTTCACGGTTGGGATGGTGTTCTTTGGCTTGCAAGCCTCACCATTTTTCCTTCAAACATAACGATGGTCATTATGACCAAACAGTTCTATTTTCGTTTCATCAGACCAGAGGACATTTCTCCAAAAAGTACGATCTTTGTCCCCATGTGCAGTTGCAAATCGTAGTCTGGCTTTTTTATGGCGGTTTTTGAGCAGTGGCTTCTTCCTTGCTGAGCGGCCTTTCAGGTTATGTAAATATGGGGCTCGTTTTACTGTGGATATAGATACTTTTGTACCTGTTTCCTCCAGCATCTTCACAAGGTCCTTTGCTGTTGTTCTGGGATTGATTTGCACTTTTCACACCAAAGTACGTTCATCTCTAGGAGACAGAATGCGTCTACTTCCTGAGTGGTAGGATGGCTGCGTGGTCCCATGGTGTTTATACTTGCGTACTATTGTTTGTACAGATGAACATGGTACCTTCAGGCGTTTGGAAATTGCTCCCAAGGATGAACCAGACTTGTGGAGGTCTTGGCTGATTTTTTGTGAGGTCTTGGCTGATTTCATTTGATTTTCCCATGATGTCAAGCAAAGACGCACTGAGTTTGAAGGTAGGCCTTGAAATACATCCACAGGTACACCTCCAATTGACTCAAATGACGTCATTTAGCCTATCATAAGCTTCTAAAGCCATGACATCATTTTCTGGAATTTTCCAAGCTGTTTAATGGCACAGTCAACTTAGTATACAGTATGTAAATGTCTGACCCACTGGAATTGTGACACAGTGAATTATAAGTGAAATAATCTGTCTGTAAACAATTGTTGGAAAAATTACTTGTGTCATGCACAAAGTAGATGTCCTAACCGACTTGCCAAAACTATAGTTTGTTAACAAGTAATTTGTGGAGTGGTTGGAAGATGAGTTTTAATGACTCCAACCTAAGTGTAGTCAAACTTCTGACTTCAACTGTGCAGTCGTGGCCAAAAGTTTGGAGAATGACACAAATATTAATTTCCACAAAGTTTGCCTGTTCAGTGTCTTTAGATATTTTTGTCAGATATTACTATGGAATACTGAAGTATAATTACAAGCATTTCATAAGTGTCAAAGGCTTTTATTAACAATTACATGAAGTTGATGCAAAGAGTCAATATTTGCAGTGTTGACCCTTCTTTTTCAAGGCCTCTGCAATCCACCCTGGCATGCTGTCAATTAACTTCTGGGCCACATCCTGACTGATGGCAGCCCATTCTTGCATAATCAATGCTTGGAGCTTGTTCGAATTTGTTGGTTTTTGTTTGTCCACCCGCCTCTTGAGGTTTGACCACAAGTTCTCAATGGGATTAAGGTCTGGGCAGTTTCCTGGCCATGGACCCAAAATATTGATGTTTTGTTCCCCGAGCCACTTAGTTATCACTTTTGCCTTATGGCAAGGTGCTCCATCATGCTGGAAAAGGCATTGTTCGTCACCAAACTGTTCCTGGATGGTTGGGAGAAGTTGCTCTCAGAGGATGTGTTGGTACCATTCTTTATTCATGGCTGTGTTCTTAGGCAAAATTGTGAGTGAGCCCACTCCCTTGGCTGAGAAGCAACCCCACACATGAATGGTCTCAGGATGCTTTACTGTTGGCATGACACAGGACTGATGGTAGCGCTCACCTTGTCTTCTCCGGACAAGCTTTTTTCCGGATGCCCCAAACAATCGGAAAGGGGATTCATCAGAGAAAATGACTTTACCCCAGTCCTCAGCAGTCCAATCCCTGTACTTTTTGCAGAATATCAGTCTGTCCCTGATGTTTTTCCTGGAGAGAAGTGGCTTCTTTGCTGCACTTCTTGACACCAGGCCATCCTCCAAAAGTCTTCGCCTCACTGTGCGTGCAGATGCACTCACACCTGCCTGCTGCCATTCCTGAGCAAGCTCTGTACTGGTGGTGCCCCGATTCCGCAGCAGAATCAACTTTAGGAGATGGTTCTGGCGCTTGCTGGACTTTCTTGGGTGCTCTGAAGCCTTCTTCACAACAATTGAACCGCTCTCCTTGAAGTTCTTGATGATCTGATAAATAGTTGATTTAGGTGCAATCTTACTGGCAGCAATATCCTTGCCTGTGAAGCCCTTTTTGTGCAAAGCAATGATGACGGCATGTGTTTCCTTGCAGGTAACCGTGATTGACAGAGGAAAAACTATGATTCCAAGCACCACCCTCCTTTTGAAGCTTCCAGTCTGTTATTCGAACTCAATCAGCATGACAGAGTGATCTCCAGCCTTGTCCTCGTCAACACTCACACCTGTATTAACGAGAGAATCACTGACATGATGTCAGCTGGTCCTTTTGTGGCAGGGCTGAAATGCATTGGAAATGTTTTTTGGGGGATTCAGTTCATTTGCATGGCAAAGAGGGACTTTGCAATTAATTGCAATTCATCTGATCACTCTTCATAACATTCTGGAGTATATGCAAATTGCCATCATACAAACTGAGGCAGTAGACTTTGTGAAAATGAATATTTGTGTCATTCTCAAAACTTTTGGCCACGACTGTACATAACCACTGCTGTGACTAATAGTGTACAACAAGGAGGTGCATAACCACTGCTGTGACTAATCATGTTCAGCATGGAGGTGCATAACCACTGCGGTGACTAAAAGTGTATAACAAGGAGGTGCATAACCACTGCTGTGACTAATAGTGTATAACAAGGAGGTACATAACCACTGCTGTGACTAATAGTGTATAACAAGGAGATACATAACCACTGCTGTGACTAATAGTGTATAACAAGGAGGTACATAACCACTAGTATGACTAATAGTGTCTGTTGCAGTGTTGACATCATTTCTAACCTTGCTCTCTCTCACTCAGGGCCACAAGGGCCATGTGGTTTCCATTGCATCGGCGCAAAATCTGCCTTCACCATGCGGCTGGGCTACAACTACCCCCGAACCAGGCCACCCCATCCAATTCCCTGAGGTCATGGACAGAACCAAGTTTGAGTTTCATTGAACCATATACCAGAATGTGGGCAACATGGACCTGCGGAAAAAACGGCCAGATGGTGCTGCACTCCTTCCCCACCCAACAGAACGGCTACATCATGACCACAGGAGGCACATTGCTGCAGCTCAAAAAGGGGGGTGAGATCTGCCTGTCAGCTAACTATGGTGACAACGGCATGACCTCCGGCAGCTTCTCTCAGGGCACCTGATCTTCACTGTCTGTGTAACAAGCGTCGTTGAAGGGGGACCAAAACGCAGCGGGTAAAGTGCTCATCCTCTATTTATTAAAGAAAACACTTAATCAACACAAAACAAATGACGAAGGTGCATAGACTATGCTAGAAACACTAAACAGAAATTAACTACCCACAAAAACCCTGTGGGAAAAGGCTACCTAAGTATGGTTCCCAATCAGAGACAACGATAGACAGCTGTCCCTGATTGAGAACCATACCCGGCCAAAACAAAGAAATACACAAAACATAGAAAAGGGCATATAGAATGCCCACCCTAGTCACACCCTGGCCTAACCAAAATAGAGAACAAAAACCTCTCTATGGCCAGGGCGTGACAGTACCTCCCCCCAAAGTTGTGGACTCCGGCCGCAAAACCTGACTCTAAAGGGGAGGGTCCAGGTGGGCCTTCTTTACGGCGGCAGCTCTGGTGCGGGACGTGGACCCGGCTCCACCTTAGGCTTGGCCCACTTAGGTGGCGCCTCTGGAGTGGGGACCCTCGCCGCCGACCCCAGACTGGGGATCCTCGCAGCGGGCCCCGGACAGGCGGGCGACTCTGGCAGCTCCAGACAGGCGGGCGACTCTGGCAGCTCCGGACAGGCGGGCGACTCTGGCAGCTCTGTACGGGGAACTGTCGCCGGAAGCTCTGGACGGGGAACTGTCGCCGGAAGCTCTAGACGGGGAACTGTCGCCGGAAGCTCTGGACTGGGATTGCGCACTGGAGGCCTGATGCGTGGGGCTGGCTTAGGAGGTGCCAGACTAGTAACCCGCACCACAGGGCTAGTGCGAGGAGCAGGAACAGGACGTACTGGACTGGGCAGGCGCACTGGAGGCCTGATGCGTGGGACTGGCTTTGGAGGCACCAGACTAGTAACACACACCACAGGGCTAGTGCGAGGAGCAGGTACAGGACGCACTGGAGGCCTGATGCGTGGGACTGGCTTTGGAGGCGCCAGACTAGTAACACGCACCACAGGGCTAGTGCGAGGAGCAGGAACAGGACATACTGGACTGGGCAGGCGCACCGGAGGCCTGATGCGTGGGACTGGTTTTGGAGGTGTCAGACTAGTAACACGCACCTCAAGGCTAGTGCGGAGAGCAGGAACAGGACGCACTGGAGGAAGAGTACGAGGAGCAGGAACAGGATACACTGGGCCATGAACCCTCCCCGGTGGTCTGATGCTTGCAACTTGCATCACCGGTCCTGGCTCAATGCTGGCTCTAGCATGACACCTGTGAGGAGCTTTCACCAAGCGCACCGGGCTGTAGCTGCGCACTGGCGATACCGTGCGTATCTCCGCATAACACGGTGCTTGCTTGCTCCGTCGCTCCCCATAGTAAGCACAGGTGCTCCTTCGTGCCCTTTCCGCCAGTACCTCTCTCCGGAATCTTGTGTCAAGCTCCTTGCTTGATTCCTTGACTGGCTCCTCTTTGCTCCACGGCTCTCCCCTGTACGCCCGGGAAGCTAGGTCAGGGCTCCCCCTGACTCAGCCCAACTCCCCGTATGCCCCCCCAAAAAAATGTTTTGGGGCTGCCTCCTCACCTCCTGAAATGGAGGATATAATGCCTCATATCGCCGCCTCTCAGCTTTCGCTGCCTCTAGTTCCTCCTTCGGGAGGCGATTCTCCCCAGCCTGTCTCCAAGGTCCCTTTCCGTCCATTATCTCCTCCCAAGTCCAGGAGTCCTGAACCCTCTGCTCCTCCATACCACGCTGCTTGGTCCGTTGGTGGTGGGTAGTTCTGTAACAGTCTTCGTCGTCTGAAGAGGAGGAATCATCGGACCAAAACGCAGCGGGTAAAGTGCTCATCCTCTTATTTATTAAAGAAAACACTTAATCAACACAAAACAAATGACGAAAATAGTCCAGTAAGGTGCATAGACTATACTAGAAACACTAAACAGAAATTAACTACCCACAAAAACCCTGTGGGAAAAGGCTACCTAAGTATGGTTCCCAATCAGAGACAACGATAGACAGCTGTCCCTGATTGAGAACCATACCCGGCCAAAACAAAGAAATACACAAAACATAGAAAAGGGCACATAGAATGCCCACCCTAGTCACACCCTGGCCTAAACAAAATAGAGAACAAAAACCTCTCTATGGCCAGGGCGTGACAGTCTGGAGCCCATCCTGACCTGGGCACTGATCCCAAGACACAACCACTCTGACACACAGGTTAGAACTAAGCTAAGGTTCTGTATTTTAAAAGGGAGATTTTTAATTTTTCTTTCAAAAGACTCTTTTAACTAATGACTCGTCATTAAGCTCGAGACCCTGGGTCTCGACCCCGCCCTGTGCAACTGGGTCCTGGACTTCCTGACGGGCCGCCCCCAGGTGGTGAGTGTAGGTAACAACATCTCCACCCCGCTGATCCTCAACACTGGGGCCCCACAAGGGTGCGTTCTCAGCCCTCTCCTGTACTCCCTGTTCACCCATGACTGCGTGGCCATGCATGCCTCTAACTCAATCATCAAGTTTGCAGACGACACTACAGTGGTAGGCTTGATTACCAACAACGACGAGACGGCCTACAGGGAGGAGGTGAGGTCCCTCAGAGTGTGGTGTCGGGAAAATAACCTAACACTCAATGTCAACAAAACAAAGGAGATGATCGTGGACTTCATGAAACAGCAGAGGGAGCAACCCCCTATCCACATCGACAGGACAGTAGTGGAGAAGGTGGAAAGTTCCTCGGCGTACACATCACAGACAAACTGAAATGGTCCACCCACACAGACAGCGGGGTGAAGAAGGCGCAACACTCACAAACTTTTACAGATGCACAATCGAGAGCATCCTGTCGGGCAGTATCACCGCCTGGTACGGCAACTGCTCCGCCCACAACCGTAAGGCTCTCCAGAGGGTAGTGAGGTCTGCACAACGCATCACCGGGGGCAAACTACCTGCCCTCCAGGACACCTACACAGGAAGGCCAAAAAGATCATCAAGGACAACAACCACACGAGCCACTGCCTGTTCACCCCGCTATCATCCAGAAGGCGAGGTCAGTACAGGTGCATCAAAGCGGGGACCGAGAGACTGAAAAACAGCTTCTATCTCAAGGCCATCAGACTGTTAAACAGCCATCATTAACATTGAGTGGCTGCTGCCAACATACTGACTCATCTCTAGCCACTTTAATAATGAAAAAATGTATGTATTAAATGTATCACTAGCCACTTTAAACAGTGCCACTTTTTATAATGTTTACACACCCTACATTACTCATCTCATATGTATATACTGTACTCTATACCATGTACTGCATCTTGCCTATGCCGTTCGGCCTTCGCTCATTCATATATTTTTATGTACATATTCTTATTAATTCCTTTACACTTGTGTGTATAAGGTAGTTGTTGTGAAATTGTTAGGTTAGATTACTTGTTAGATATTACTGCATGGTCGGAATTAGGAGCACAAGCATTTCACTATACTCGCATTAACATCTGCTAACCATGTGTATGTGACAAATAAAATTTGATTTGATAATCTTTATCACATCTACAATGAAAAGAGAGGTCAATTGACTGTTTTGTTATATTTGTACTGAAGTTTGTTATACTTGCACAAGTGGGAGAGTCATTGCATGCCACATTTGTCTCTCTTCCTCTTTCCTCTATCTTTCACTTTTTTTTCACCAATCCAACACAAATAAATAAACAGTTTATCTGTGTGTTGACCCAACCCCACTACCCCCCCAAACCCAATTATTGTTGTTAGATTAAATTAATCTTACCACATCAGGGAAATGCAATGTGATCCTTTTTGATTGTTAATTGCATTATTTCTTCTAATTATTGGTATGTGTTTTCCTTCTTATTAACTTTTAGGCTAATTAAATGATATAGTTTAGGTCTTGCACATAAAACACATAGGAAGAAAATCTAACAACTTAATATATGCAAATTATGAGGTTTTGGGTGATGGTCAAATTATGACAAATAAGAACAAACTCAAAACTATGCTCAGGCTGCCTACCTGCTGCATTGGGTCGGCAAACCATTGAATTCTAAAGCTAAAGTTTGAATATTTATGTAGTAAACTTCAGATGTAAATTATTATAAAGAATATACTTTAAAAATAGATGTTGTATTTTCACATACACCGGATAGGTGCAGTGAAATGTATTGTTTTACAGGGTCAGCCATAGTAATACGGTGCCCCAGTAGCAAATTAGGGTTAAGTGCCTTGCTCAGGGGCACAGTAACACATTTTTTCAACTTATCGGCTTTGCCCTTCAAATCTGTTTTTGATAAACAATTTTATTCTGTTTCATCTTTCGAAAAAATGAATACAAATAAATACAAGAATAAAATAACACATGCACATACTCTGTGTTTTCTGTCACCTCAAGTCAAGACCTGCCCTCACATTTTTGGAGTAGCGAGACACAGCCCAGCATGCACTTCACGCTCAACCAAAGGGGGGCGTGAAGGTTCCACCTCTGCTCGCACACTTTTTCTCAGGTGGAAGATGTGTATAGGGCTTTTCACAAAATACGAACATTTTCATGACTTTAATTAATAAACGATCATTTGACCATACCAATCCCTATTATTCAAACACAGAAATATATATATTTCCGCACGTTATACTTTTATTAAACCATTTTTTGTTTTTCTCATTGAGCTACAGATTTCACTTATGGGGCACGGTTGAATGCAATAGGCCTAAAAATGTGCAACAAATAAACCAACTTCTTACCCTTGGATGCCCAGATATTTGCCTATAGGCAATAGTGTGTGGGTTATCACACATGTATTAATAATCTATATCCACAGACTGTACAAAACATTAGGAACACCTTCCTAAATTTTAATTGCACCCCCATTTGCCCTCACAACAGCCTCAATTCATCGGGGCATGGACTCTACAAAGGTGTCAAAAGCGTTCGACAGGGATGCTGGCCCATGTTGACTCCGATGCTTTCCACAGTCATGTTAAGTTGGCTGCATGTCCTTTGGGTGGTGGACCATTCTTGATACACATGGGAAACTGTTGAGGGTGAAAACCCCAGCAGACTTGCAGTTCTTGACACAGTCAAACCGGTGCGGCTGGCACCCACTACCATACCCCGCTCTAAGGCACTTTTGTCTTGGCCGTTAATAATCCATGTCTCAATTGTCTCAAGTCTTAAAAATCATTCTTTAACCTGTCTTCTCCCCTTCATCTACACTGACTGAAGTGGATTTAACAAGTGACATCAATAAGGGATCATAGCTTTCAACTGGATTCACCTGGTCAGTCTGTCATGGATAGAGTAGGTGTTCCTAATGTTTTGTACACTCAGTCTAAGTAAGAGTCAAGAATGTGCAACAACAAAAAACTTTTTGTGCATAGGGAAAAATTGGAACAAAAATATTGTCTATATACATAAAATTACTATGGATAGGCTATAAGCTATATGGAAAACAGACAACTTGAACATTTTGTCAACTTTAACAGACCTATTAATGTTATAACCAATCATTATTAAACTAACATTTTTCGTAAACATTTTCATTAACAAAAAAGTTTTATTACTGAAGATAATGATTTATAAAATCAATAGGCCTACAATAATACAGGCAGAGGATAACAGAAGATGTGGTTTGACTGCGCACCATTTTAATTGTTGTTGTATATTTTCCCCGGGGACTGACCTTACTTAAATAAGTAAACAAATAAATGAGCGCAATATATAGGCTAGCATCGATACAGACGTGGTGGGCCGCATTATCCCATTGTTCCGCTCATACCGGAGTGGAATGAGCGGACGGGAACCAGCTGCTGTGTCCCGGTCCATCCCCCACACGCCCCTGTGACCTCCTAGGACTGAGTGCCATCCACAGAGAGTGGCGCTGGTAGGCTACTCCCGTGGGAGCGAGGGAATGCTTGTAGAGGGAGAGTGGCACACGATACCCGATTGTTCGCTCTAGCAGTCACTGATGCCTCGTTCCACCCCCCCCATAAACACGCGCGGATGACAGTCTCAGTGGCTTACATTGATTAGAAAGCCGTTTGTCTCGCTCAAGGTGGTTTGAATATGTTCGCTAAAATATCACAGCCAGCAAATTCATTTTTCTTTCGATGTGGCTACATGGCTAGACCTACCTATCTGTAAAGCATTTTTGTAAGGCAACCCAGCATTTTTTAGAGTGTACTAACGTTACAATTACTGCTAGGCTAGTTGGCTGTCATTTAGAACTGATACAAATTGTATTGGCATGAGTCCAGTTTGTCTATACACCCTCTCCGTGCACAATGCTCCTTCACTTGTGAATGGAAGAGCAAACACACCAACGCCGACATTGAGGAAGTTCTGAGAGTCATTCAAGCGCTTCTGAGGAGTCTACTGTTTTAGGCCAATAGTCCTCCTCCATTAGTCCTCAAGTCAAAAAGGTCTCTCTCATGCCGGTAGATGACTCCATTCACCTGAGAGGAAATGGGTAGCCTACATAAAGCAGGTGGGCTATAGTTCAGAGTATGTAGGCCTAGACAGTCCTGAATGCCTGAATACTTGTAAAAGCAAGTGCGGTTATTTTAGTGATGGTGCTATGACATCTCGGTGTAGGCATACGGCTGTTTTTTTGTAAAGTAGTGTGGAGGAATTCCCAAGATGTGTATTACTTCCTTCAGCATCTGTAGTTATTTAATGGTTTCTGGTTAAGCAGAGCTGTCAATCAAACAAGTCAGGATGCGGGGAAGAAGAGTGTGGAACGAACACGGGAGGGGGGCGGAGATTCAGTGGCAAGGATTCCGCAAGACTGTTCTTATAATTGGGGGAACATCTGACTCTGTTGCGCGCTGGCAGATGGTCGGTTGAGGCGGGATAGAAGGAGGGAGATTTACGTTCATTGTTCAGGCGCTGGAGCTCAGTCCAGAGACAATAGCCTCCGCAAGGAGCAAGGGATGAAAAAACTTTCCTTTTCAGATACAGAAAGATGGATAAAGAAAGCAACGGAAATTAATTTTTTTAATCTGGAAATTAAAACGCATAAAAACGTTTGCCAGCTCATCGAGCACATCTGTCAGGCCTATAGAAACATGCAGTTTGTCAGCAATTGTAATGTAAATCATGTAGCATTTTATGGTGCAAATAACCTCAGTAAAACGCATCATACACACCTGGCCAGTGTTTATTGCAGACAGACAAACTACAAAAGTAACGGTGTTTCTGCACAGGCTCTTCAGTGACATGACATCCCCATGGGGACTGATGAGGTCTAACATTCCAACTGCAGAATATTTTTGATAATAAGGTTGAACGTATTTACAACTCAAATTTTGTTAAATTAATTAAACACGGGTTCACATCATATGTCTATAAGCATGAGATCTGATTCCTCTATTATGGGAACATTTTGGAATGTGCACAAAATAAATATTGATTATCTATTTCGAATGATAGCCTTTCCAATTTACACATAAAACCACATTCTTTTTCATGGATGTCTTGTCATTGCATTTGGCTGTTATAATATATATCATTATTTATCCTGTGTTAATTCGAAACGTATCAAACATATATCTGTACCATTTTAGACAGAACTTCCAACCGTGTTGCCTCAGACTCACAGCACTGTCTTGGATGAGCAGCACAAACGTATGCAGTGAAGAGTAATAGACCAACCAGACTACAATTGTTTAGCATGATGCCGCTGATATCCTTAGTCGAATCACAGCTTTAAATCACTGCGCATTGTTCGTGGCAGACAGAGCGCGAGAGCGTGGCTGGTTGAATAGGCAACGCGCCTGCCGGGTGCGCTCTTGTGTTTAGTGATGACTCGACTGAAAACCAACTAAGATATTCAGGATGGTTGCTTTAGACTTTTAATCCAGTTATCTTATGAAAATACAATTAGCAATAGAATGCCTAACGCAAGAAATATAACTGAAACTTTAGACACATTTTGAATAGCAAACTAAATAGGCCAATAGTTTTGTTGGAAATGCAATATGTGTAAACAATAATATTACATTTTACATTTTTTAAGTAGCCTACACTTAAATGCTCAATAAACTTTAGAAAAAATTGCCGCAACGTGTAGGCTTAGTTGTCTTTTTGCAGGACTTTCATATTTCAAATTGACCTTTTTCAAAGGGAATGTACAATATAGCAGCGAAGATTAATAGACCAACCAGACTACAATTGTTTAGCACGACACTGATATCCTTAGTCGAATCACAGCTTTCAATCACTGCGCATTGTTCAGGGAGTGCAGACAGAGCGCGAGAGCGTGGCTGGTTGAATAGGCAACGCGCCTGCCGGGTGCGCTCTTGTGTTTAGTGATGACTCGACTGAAAACCAACTAAGATATTCAGGATGGTTGCTTTAGACTTTTAATCCAGTTATCCTATTAAAATAAAATTAGCAATAGAATGCCGAACGCAATAAATATAACTGAAATTTTAGTTTGCTATTTTGAATAGCAAACTAAGTAGGTCAATAGTTTTGCTGGAAATGCAATATGTGTAAACAATAATATTACATTTTAAATGTTTTAAGTAGCCTAGACTTAAATACTAAATACACTTTAGAAAAATGTGCTGCAACGTGTTAGTTGTCTTTTTGCAGGACTTTCATATTTCAAAATGACCTTTTTCAAAGGGAATGTTTTGTCTATGTTATTTCTTTCGGTTTGCATGAATTTGCTTAAATAGTTATTTTCTCCCATGGTAATTGCGTGCATGCAACACTGACAAATTGTCAAGGAATCGAAAAATAAGTAATAAATATATTAGGTGATTCTTATCAATGGCTGAATTAGTTTGTCACTGCAGTAAATAACCTAGTCCAAATATGAACGCCTATTGTGTTCACTGAAATGATAAAATTTTGATTTCAACATTGAAGAATAATTTGTTGAAACACAAAATCAAGCAATGAATATAATGTAGGCTGATAGTTCGATAGTCAACAAATAATAAAGCTCCATTGTATGAATTATTAATTTGACCAAATTGATAAAAGTAATACATAAACAAAACTATATTTAGTTACAGTTCATATTCTTATTTGTATAATCAATTAGCCTAAACAGCTGAATTGTTGTTTATATTATCCCACTTTCACCTGCAATCCGAAGCAGTCTTTGGTAGGACTTCACTAGAGAAAAGTTTGATGAAACAAGAGAGCTATAGGCTAGCTGGATGCTAAAATTGGTATAAATCCAACTAACGGAGGCATTTTACACCAATGAGAGCATCAATTTCAACAATCGGTCCCCCATATGGCAGTGTAGCCCCTCCTCCAGACCCTATCCCGGCAGAGGAAGTCATTCACTCTCCAGGACAGTGGAACGTTATTGCCAGCCCTTTGGCCTATAGATTCAAAGCGCAAAAGGTCTCTGTCTACTCTGTTTGAGAAAGATTCTGCCACCTAATTTTAGGACTTTCGTGTGGAAGTGTGTGCATGCATATCTGTGGTGTGCATATCTACGGTGTGCATGAGCTTGTCGAGGAGTGCTTGCGTGTCCACCAAACAGGTGATCCTTGTTTATGTTCGAACCGACGTTGGACGTTACCTATCCCCTGTTCTTGGACAATGATTGCAGTCCAACAGAAGATACATCATCTATTGCCTGTTTTCCTTCATGAGCACCTTTGAAGACAAGCAGTATTATTTACTTTGGGCTGCTAAGCCTCAGTTATCTTCCAAGTGTTCGATAGCACAGTATCCTGGAACTGACCTTCCAGTTCTAGTTTCCAAAAGTCATATTGCTCTCTCGTTTACTCTGAATTTCTCCAAAGAAATAAAAGAACAGCATTTGGTTTGTGTTTTAAATGTACGGGATCCAGGAGCATCTGATAAGAGACGTCAGCGGATTAAAAGAAAGAACTCTGGGAGAGGAGATGGATCCGGTCCGGTCCTGGGTGCGTAATGTCGGTGTTGTCGATGCTAACGTAGCGGCGCAAAGGTACAGTATACCTTCATGTTCTCACGTCCTTTGTGGTATTTTGACGAAATGAACGAGTCAATCTGTCTTATTGGCAACGCAACATAAAATACTATTACGGACCTATAAGAAGTGAATTAGACCTCTTTAAGCATGCACGAGGAGTCGATGTGTGCTGTTATGTAGGTAGTTTGTCTCACTTCAATATCCAAAAGCATATTATGCTATGGAAATAATGAATAAAAGTAAATGACAAATAACCTATGTGCACGGATCACCATAACATAGCCTATAAGTGACCGGTGGTGCCAAGCGGTCAAATAGAAGGTATTTTTGTTGATTATGCTCATGCCTCTTGTTTAATACTCATTGACCTCAAACTTCTCCAGACTTGGGATGAAACGAAAAAGCAACAGGTCGTCTTTGGGAGTTAATGGCCGGCGGTAAAGAATGACAAATGTAGAAAAATAGACCTCGAGCATCCTTGGCTTTGTGTGAGAGTGCGGCTTGTCCGGGGTACGCGCTGTCAATAGCTAGGGGTGTCACGAGCATGAAAGGGATAGGGATAAAGGGATAAAACAAAACAATAAAACAAAAACGCATTCTGTCACGAAAGCGAGCGCTCGGAATGTTATTTTAGTGAGGATCACACCTCTTGGCTATTGATTTGTATGAAGCGCATGAAACGCTTTTAACAGTTGGAGTCTGTAAATGTATCCATGTTGAATTATTCACAAATTATTTTATATCTCCATCCAGTTCTCTTATCACCATAGTTTAGGCCTATATCCAATAGGCTAATTACGATGTAAGTTGATAATAATAATAACCCAATAATAATAACAATACAATTATATTGGTTTGTCTACTGAAATATGAATCAGTAGACAAATTCATATTTATGTTGTCATCCATTTCCCCAAAAGAAAGAGCTTGGAGAAAAATCGAAATGTATTTTGATCAATTAGGCTACCATTATATTATGCATTGAACATTTTTGTTCAGTGCTTTTCTCATACTGGTTTAAAAGTAACTTTGTGAATTCTTAATGTTAAAATACTCCAGTACATATACAGGCTGTTATGATAGCCTTAGTATAAATTAGCCTAAAAATACTCCAGTACATATACAGGCTGTTATGATAGCCTTGGTATAAATTAGCCTTAAAATACTCCAGTACATATACAGGCTGTTATGATAGCCTTGGTATAAATTAGCCTTAAAATACTCCAGTACATATACAGGCTGTTATGATAGCCTTGGTATAAATTAGCCTTAAAATACTCCAGTACATATACAGGCTGTTATGATAGCCTTGGTATAAATTAGCCTTAAAATACTCCAGTACATTTACAGGCTGTTATGATAGCCTTGGTATAAATTACCCTATGTTTATATTATTCAAAGGAGAACATGCAAAAAAGTAAGCATGCAGACAAGGTAGCCTAACATTATTTTCAAAGGTGTATTTGCCAAAATAAACAGATGTTTGGTACTAGGACAAACTTGTAACAAATTGTTATTTGGTGTGTTCGATGAAGGTTATGACTGACGTTGCAAATGTGCGTTAACAGTCTTTTCATATTTCATATTTATTTTTTGCAAACGAAACACGTCTCGAGTCATTTGTTGATTGAATGCCTTTGTCACATCATGATAATCTACTTTCATAATAGGCTACTCACCAGATATGGTAACTTTACCTAAAATGTCTCTGATAGTTATTTGGTATGTGTATTTCTAAATCAAACCTATGTTGTACAGCTATAACTACGTAACACAGTTCAGACGTGTTCTATCAGTGTTCATTTGGTGGGAGCCCGTTTGAAATCGGTGAAATGGACGGTGGTACAGGCCCGCGCTTGAGTATTGAGTTGGCCTATAGCCTAGGATCCACCTATCAACCTAACCTATTATTCTCATCCGGTAGAAAATTATAATTTCCGTATTCTGCTAGATCTACATTATGCATGCGAAAAAAATGTAGGCAGCGCACAATTATCCAATCAAAAGCAAATGTTAATTTATGTCAGACTTTGAAACTTTTAGTCTTTGGACCTTTCAAAGGTCAAGAGGATGAAGGTCAGCATGAATTCCAAAATAACTTTCACAGTATAAAAAAAAAAACGTTTTATCTGAAAGAAAGAAAACTTCTAAGATTTGGAACTTTATATTGTGCAGCTTCGAAAAAAACAGCCTTTGGTCTCACCTAGTGTGAGGCGAAGCATCAATAAACAACCAGTGTTAATTAAGCTGCAGGCATCCACGTTTGGGGCAAGTCAAACTTTGACCCATCCATTAATGATAAAAACACACTGAGAGGAGTGTTAGGATATTTTTTGCCTTCCTTTCATTCCACCATCGATAATCCGTGATTTCCTAGATAGGTCTTAAATAGAAAGTTACAGTCATTGAACCCAATGTTTTAAAACGTTTTGAAAGGCATTGAATTGTTGCTAACAAATAATCTAAATTTAAACTCGTGAAAATTAAGCATCAACCAAGAATACAGTTAGACTACAGTAATAGGCTATTTATTTATTTATTTTAATATGAATTAAGCATATTAATCATGTAGGATCCAATTCCTTTTATGTTTTTTCCACAGTGTTTGTTCAGTGAGTATTTTTCAAAACGAATTTCCTCCATATTGCCATTCCTGACTAATTCATGTTGCAATAGTTGTTAAATCTAGAAATGAAAAAACATAAAGATCAGGAAGCATAAGAAATATGTTCCTTTCAATAGTAGTTATAATCACTAGACTTCTTTTTCTTTCATAATTTAATTTTCTCTGCAAATAAATGTGTTGTTCATTAGACCTGTATTAGCTCAAAGTCTAAACTCAATAACCCTATAATTATTATGTTGTAGCCTGTACAGTTGACCTTAATAAACAGTGATTGCAGTTGTAAGAGTTTTTGTTATGTGTGCCTGAGGATTGTGATGTAATGTGAAGTGATTTCCCTCTCCTAATTTCCCTCTCCTCTCATCTCCACAGTGGTGTATCTCTCTCCAGGGCCCACTTTGAGAAGCAGCCCCCCTCTAACCTGCGCAAGTCCAACTTCTTCCATTTTGTCCTGGCACTCTATGACAGACACGGACAGCCTGTAGAGGTGGAGAGGACTTCCTTTGTGGACTTTGTGGAGCACGACAAGGTGTGTGTGTTTGTTTGTTTCAGTTTGTTGAGTGTGTGAGTATATTTGAGAATAATATGTATTTCTCTTTATTATGCATGTCCGCTTTGGCTATTGTTTACCAGAAATAATTTTGAAAAAGTTGGTAGCTATTACAGCAGTACTGTCTAGCAAAGCTTTAAGCTGATCACATTTGCGCAACCCATAGCAGGACATTTCTGTGCAGCCAGTAGTCAACATCCAGGCGTTTAACTTGACCTTCCACATCCCCTATAAAGCTGAGCATAATGAACAGCTGACAGCTCCATGTAACACAAGCCTCACTCCCAATAAGCTGAGCTGATGATGAGCGATTGAAAAAGAATACCTAATGACTAATTAGCAGCCTTCCTCATTAGTGGGACATCACTACTTTTAAAAATGCAAATTACGCTTGCCTCTGTTAAGTTATACCATGTACACATCATCAAAGTCTCTTTTCCTCCCACCCCCATGTACTAAATACTGCTGAGGGGAAGAAGTAAATTCCTCAGGTCAGACATGGGGCCAAAAGAAGGAGAGGAAGAGGTGCAGAGTGGCGGTCAGATCAAGAGAGAGAGAGAGGGGGAGAGAGAAAGAGAGAGAAAGAAAGAGAGAGAGTTTAGAGAGAACCAGAGAGACAGGGCAGGGGAGGGGTACACTGCCCATGGTGGGAGCCTTGTGCCCAGTGTTGATGGATGTTTTTGCCTTGTGGTTAAACTTGAGCTGGGAGTGTGAGGCTTGTGGTCCAAACTGGTAACAGCTCTTCCCTCAGAGAGAGAAGAGGGCACTGTCCTGTCAACAGAAGTTAAAACACTGTTTTGTTTTACTGAGAGTGTGAGAGGGAGGGAGACATGGAGGGAGGGCGACAGGGAGAGAGGGAGGGAGACAGGGCTCCACTCTGGGCGTCAGTGCTAATGCCAGGGCTGAGGGCTGTCAGTGTTTCCCCTAGCGCCACACACACAGCCAGGGCGAGGCAGAGTGATATGACGGCTGCAGAGGAGTTCATTTTCTGCCTGGTTAACCTGGCATCTGGTTTTGTTTTGTTGTTATTCAGAGGTGGAAGGGTGATAAGGGGAAATAAATGTTCCTCTGTGTATATGAACACAACATTATATTCCAGTCTCTACTGTATCTCCACTGTCGATTTCTCTCTTTCTCACTTTTGCTCATCTCTTTTAATCTGTCCATTTATTTCCTTCTTCTCTTCTCTTATCTCTCTTACTTTCTCCCCATGTCTGTATTCCTCTTTCTGCTCAGAGATGCCTTCTCCCTGGGTTATTGGACCGAAGAGCTTTCCTTTGAGACCAGTTAGGGAGAGACTAGGAAAGGGAGAGAAAGAAAGGGATAAAATGAAAGAGAGTGGTGTAGAGCCAGGGGGAAGAAGGGATGGAGGAAGGGAAGTTTCTCCTTCAAGGTCGACTGCACTGAAAGAGTTTCCACTCATCGAAGCACACACGTACAAAGGCCCGACACAGACACTCAAAGACATGGAGACCTATACATATGCACACATGAGCTCGTGTGGACATTAACTGTTGCATACATGATCCTTTGTACACTGTTGTATGTGATCATAAGGATTCCACGGCTTTAGGATTTCACATCAGACATGCTGCAGTTCATCTTCTAAAAAGAGGAGCTAACTCAAGGTTAAGGATCTTGTTCTGGAGCCCAGTGTAGGGCCCCGTCTACAGGGTAGGGAACCCTCTGATCCCACATCAGTCCCAGGGATGAAGTGAGCTTAACTGTGCTTAACTGTAACCCCACCGCGCTATAACTGCATGACTGCATTGTGTGTTTGTCTGTTTGTCATCTCATTCCAAGGAGCAGACGGGAGAAAAAACCAACAACGGCACGCACTACAAGCTGCAGCTCCTCTACAGCAATGGTGAGTACACCAGACCTCCAAAGCACCCTGGCATCACATGATGAGCAGCATTCCCCATTCATGTCAGTGTGAGAACTTGGGCATTCAGGAGTTGATATGGTCTGTGTGGTTTCATGTCTCTTGGTTCTTTGTCCCGGAGACATTTTAGTGTCTGACCACTTTAGAGTGGGAGGAGAAACAGGTTGTCCTGAGCCAGACCACTGACCAAACACCATCCTGCATCTCAATGGTATGGCCATGGAATGGACATGATATGGACATTTGTTCCAAATATAAGTGGAAAATCCCACTTTCCCCCAACCCCCCACTCCCAGTACTCTTCTCCCTACCTCTTCCTCTGCTTCTCATCCCACCTCACCCCTCTTCTAAATATCTATCCATTCATCCAATCACTGAGTTATTTAAGCCCCAGATTTAGTTGAGTGTGAAGCTGCTCCAGGCCCCATAAACAGGGAAACGAGGTACACGGTGCCCCCCATGGTGTTACAACATCAGATAAGGGATGTGCACAGAGATTTGGGTTCCCATGAGCCTCCACTGCCCCTACTCTGCCATCCCTGTGGCACCCATGGGAGAGGAGATGAAAGACATGTAGCAGAAAGACCCCGACCATACACACTCATATACATGCACACACACACGCCTGCCTCTGCACCCTCCCTTTCCCCTCCACTTCCCTCTAGTGATATCAAAGGCCCCCCAATTGAGACTTTGATGAGGGGAACCCGTTTTAAAAGCAATACTCTGCATAGTAGGCTCCATAAAAAAAACTTGGGTAACATGCTGCTCTTCAGTGGCATTTCATTACATCGACGCCGTTTCTCTGTCCTGTGTGATTCGCAGCAGCCTACAAGGAAGTAAAACCAGTGTGTTTGAAACGCCCAGAGACCAAAGGTTCAGGTGTTTTCTAAAAGCATGCTGGGAGGTTCTCTGTTTCAGATCCCAGAGCTCCTAAAAGCCTCCATTGATCCTGATCTGAACTGTATGGATGACCCAGGAAATGGCCATTATGGGAATCAAATCAATGTCCAGTCTAAAACACTCATATCCCATGCCTTCAGGATTAGGTTGTCTTTGTGAGGTTAGTTTAGTTTCCTCTAATGATTGTGTTTGTGTCTGTGTGCAGGGGTTCGTACAGAACAGGATCTTTATGCACGACTTATTGACTCCGTCACTAAACAGGTAAGGAGCCCTGTTTGCCCTGACTGGATTTAGCCTGCTGTGGAGCTCATGCTTACAGCTTGATTGATTGCACATGAAATCAAATGCCCCCATCACCCATGCTCCCTCTCTCTCAGCCCATATCATATGAGGGACAGAACAAGAATCCTGAAATGTGCCGGGTTTTGCTCACTCACGAGGTTATGTGCAGGTGAGTCATATGCGCACGCACACAAACACACACACACACACACACACACACACACACACACACACACACACACACACACACACACACACACACACACACACACACACACACACACACACACACACACACACACACACACACACACACACACACACACACACACACACACACATCCTTAAAAATATATTTGGGTTTTGTTTTGATGTGTCTGACGTGGTGTGCCATTTGGAAATAAGACTGGGGTTGAAATGAAAGTATAGCCAGCGTCATCAGGCTTGTTACAGTGTGAGCCCCCTGCTGCTCTCCGTGTCCCACGCCAGCTCCTGTGTCTCTCTGGAGCCTCCCTCACAGATAGCCAGGGGGAGATATGGGGCCACTCTACCTTCAACCTCCACTGAAACATGTTAAGGGAATAATCAGCCCCCTAAGCCCCACCCCCATCACCACCTCAGACCGTTATGTTATGCATGGACAATGATCTACATAGGAACAATGTTGAAACATAAGAATTAGAGTAGTTTCTCACATTTATGAATGCTTTAGTTTCTAACAATGTGCATGGAAACTAATGCATGTGTAAAAAGAATAAGTGTGTCAGGAATGGGTCAGGGTGGAAGAAGAGAGCTGCCGTTATGGTGCTTTTGGAAGCCGGGGCTTCTTCACCATGCATGCAGTGTTTTTGGAGGGATGGAGCAGTGGAGGCTGTTGAGGGGAGGATGGCTCATAATAATGGCTGGAATGGAGTAAATGGAATGACATGTGTTTGATGTATTTGATACCATTCCAGTTATTCCACTCCAACCATTACCATGAGCCCGTCTTCCCCAATTATGGTTCCACCAACCTACTGTGGTAAGGAGGTAGGAAGAGAAGGACAGAGTGAGAGTGAGAGTTAGTGTTAGTGTAGTGGGGCAGTGGCCCAGGGTTTGAGGGCAGGAGGGGGCATGAGAGGGGGGTTGGGCAGGGGGAGAGGGGCTAAGACTGAGTGGGCTTTGCCATTGTGTAGCCAGCAGATGCCCGAATGTGACTCACAGCTGGCTAATAACAGAGCCAGGGAGGCAGAGGGCAAGCGTCACAGCTGGGGAGTGAGGCCGTCTGACAGGGGGGCGGAGGGAGGGTGGAAGGGGGCAGGGCAGGGCCAAGCTGGGACACGAGAGGGGTGAGGTGTGGTATAGGGGTGGCAGATGGTTAGGGGTGGGGGCACTTTTGTTATGCAGCGGAGGGGACTTTGGGGGGGGGGGGGGGCAGGCTCCACAGACAGGACTGCTGACAAATTGTAGGATGCTGTGTGTGTGTGTTGATGTGTTTGTCTGTGTGATGGGGTGGGGGTTGTCTTTGATTTTGAAATCAATGTGACAGATTGCCAGGCTGGCTTTTCACTTTTGAATGGTCTCTCCCTGTTTGTATGGTACCTTTTCTCCCCTTTCCTTTCTTTTCACCTCCTCTCCTTTGGCCCTTTTTGTTTCCATGGATCTGTACAGTCTGCAGTGCAGTCTGGGACGGTGGTCAGGCCAGAGGAAAGATCAGTCTTGTCATGCTGGTTTGTTTCACTCACTGTGTTGTTGTGTTTTCTGTTTGTTATTTTGGAACACAGTCGCTGTTGTGAGAAGAAAAGCTGTGGAAACCGCAATGAGACGCCCTCTGACCCGGTCATCATTGACAGGTAACGGCACCTGTCACTCACTCACACTACTCAGACAACGTCAAACAACCCAACTGAGCCTGTGTTCCACTGTCTCCCCCTCAACTGTCCCTCTCATGCCTCTAAGATGTCCAGACATGCTCAGATGCTGAAATACTCACACAAACATACATTTTGAGAGAGCGAGAGAGACAGAGAGAGAGGAGAAGGAGAGAGAGTTTGGAGTGAGGGCAGAGACCCATGTGGTTCCTGTGATGAGACCTCACAAATCAGCCGTTTCTTTTATGGCCAGTAAAAACAGAGGAGAGGGAGGGTTAGTGGGGGCAACGGGAGAGGAGGAGGGGGTAGGGGTAGGGTGTAGATGTGTAGGGGTGGTGGCAAGGTGCATACATGTCTGCATATTAAATGTGTGGGTGAGTAGGTACAGTCCGTGTGTGTGTATATATATTTAAGAGCTTGCCCTCTAGGTCTGTTGCTATGCCAGAGCGTACCCACCCTATGAGTGTTTATGGCCCTGAGGCATGCGTCTGTGATAATTAGTGTCTCTGCAGTATACCTGTCAGTGCTAATGTAAGCATCTGTGTTTGTTAGTGACTGTGCTCACATACTGTATATGTCTGTCTGTCTGTCTGTCTGTCTGTCTGTCTGTCTGTCTGTCTGTCTGTCTGTCTGTCTGTCTGTCTGTCTGTCTGTCTGTCTGTCTGTCTGTCTGTCTGTCTGTCTGTCTGTCTCTGTCTGTCTGTCTGTCTGTCTGTCTGTCTCTGTCTCTGTCTGTCTGTCTGTCTGTCTGTCTGTCTGTCTGTCTGTCTGTCTGTCTGTCTGTTTTGCTCGGGTTGGTCAACACACAGAACACTGTGGCGTCCCCTTACACTTAGGCCACACTGTCCTAGTAAAAATACCTCCTCGGTACACAGCCCTAACTCCTGCCAAATATATGAATACAAAAATATTCCTATCAGAATCATGAAGAGTTAGGGTCTATCGTGCAATGTGAGGGTTATGTATTGTCTGTAGACTCCCTACCTGACGGTCAGTTATCAGGCTTTAGGGAGACGGACTATTACCTTAATGGGCATGTGTGAGGGTTTCCAGGTCCCAGGGATTTTGGAAGTCACACCGTGTCACCCTGATATCAGCTGTTGTGATAAATGCTCACAAGCAGACCTTTTGTACAATAGTTTTTCTGTGACGTCATCTCTTCAACCTTCATCGCCCTTTCCTTCCCCTCACTCTTCCTCCCTCCCTCTCTCCCTCTCTCCATTCCTCCCAAAATACATCCCAAAATGTCAAGGATTTTTCTCTCCCACTTTCCCTCCCGCTTCTGTCTTTGTCTCTCCCCTTCACCCCCCCCTCCCCCTCTCTCTCCTCCTCTGTTCGAGCTGGCCGGCAGTTGACAGTCTGTCTCAGAGGATCTCTGCTGAAGATAGTTTTCATATAACGGAAAATTGGTCTGTTGTCTTTTAGATTTTCCCAGAATCCCTAGTAGCAGCTGTTTTGCTCATTTGGCGCATTACTTTCCCAACGACCCCCCTCCTCTTCCTCCATCTTCCATGGCAAAACCACTCCAAAGATTGTTTATAAGTAGCGCAGGGTGCTTGTGAATTGGAGGATCTATGTCAGTGTGTGGGCCTGTGCAGGATGATGGTGGTACTGTGAGGATGGATTTAAATGGGATCGTTGACCTACTGTACCCTCTAATCACACTGGGCCCATCCAGGTCTGATAGGGGGTTATTCCCTCTTGACAGGCCCATGGATCCCTCTCCTTGGGGACCAGCCTATTAGCAGTTATGTCATTTGGGATAAGCTGGTGGAATTTGTGTCCTTGCAGAGATCTCAACTTTAGTTATTGTGGATTTTTGTGTGTGCATGTGTGCATGTGATAAATAGCAAGAGGGTGTGAGAGAATGTGTCTGTGTCTGAATATGCCCATATGTATATTATTTGTGTATGTGTACATGGATGTGCACAGATGTTTATTTATTTATGTATGTATGTATATTGATGTGTGTGCAATTGTGTATGTGTCTGTGACCCTTTGCCTGACCCTTTCCCCGAGTCACTGCTTGGGGCCTAAATGATTCATGTGTGTATGTGGAGGGGGGAGGATGGCTGTTTCTGAGGCTGCAGTAATCAGCCTCCTGCTCCCAGCCCCAACACCTGTTCTCCAATTAATATGCAGCGCGCTGGTGCCCACCCGCTCCTACTGCCGCTCCTACTGCCGCTTCTACTGCATCTCCATCTCTCTCCCTTTCTCTCTCTATCACTCTCTCTCCACCTCTATATCTCTCCATCTCCATCTCTCTCTCTCACTGTTTCTGTCTCTCTATTCAGTCTATTTCTCTTTCTCTCTCACTCTCATACTCTTTCTCTCCATGGTCCCCCTCTCTCTTGGTTTCTCATGCTCATACCAGTGTTTCTACCCTACTCGTTCATTCTTTATCTCTTTCTTTCACTTCCTCTCTGCCCTTGTCTTTCTCTCTTCCTCTCCCTTGTGTTCCCTCATCCATTTCTTCTCCCTCCTCTTAGCCCATCTTATTTTGTGATAATTAGGCAGTGTCATTAAGACACCTACCCAAGCACAAGGGAGTTTGCAATTCCCCAAACGGCCCAAACCCCCTCTTTTTCTAATCTCCTTTCCATATTGTTTCGGTCCTCACCCCCCCCCCCCCCCCCCCCCACCCCCCAAATCCCCTCCTCTCTCTCCTGCTGCTCCACTCCATCCTTCTCCCTAATCCTGATTTGAGTGAAAGGGGAGAGAGTAGATCACAGCTGATCCATAGGGAGGGGTGGTGGGGCCAGGGGGCTTGTAGGGGGTTAGTCAGAAGGGGGGGATTACTCTTAAAGACGCCCTTGTGTCGGGCTCTTATTCAGAGTAAAACACTGATCATGTCATATTGCTTGCAGCGTCTACTAGTTGTGTTATTGTTCAATCTGTCACTCACTCACTGACATTCTTACTTTTGCAAATTGAAGCGAACCTCTGTCAGTGGTCTTTGACTGATTGATTGACTGATTGATTGACTGACTGATTGATCTTACTGTATTACATCCACACATGTGCCCTGTTGTTGACTGAATCTCAGGTGACTGAAGGATCTGTTTCAAAGATAACCCATTGTATTTTCTTTTACAGTATGACTACATCACTCCATACTCCGATATTCTGTTTTTACAAGCCTTGCTTTTGCATTGTCTGGCTTTGATATTTTCAGAGCTTGTCTAACTTGAGAATACTAGAACAAACAGTATCCCTGTCTGTGTCCCTCCCTCCTATTAGTTAAGGAGTTCTCCCTCTACCCTCTGCTCAGAGACAGACAGGTCAGTTAACAGTGGCATTACTGTCAGATGACCCCTGACCTTTAGAAAGAGCTAGCCTCTGTATTTCTAGAGGAGCATGCTTTACAACAGAGACAGGCAGAGTCAGTATTGGTGCTAGTGTTTGTAAGAATGGGAAGTGTGGGTTGGTTAGTGGGAGCAGTCAGGGTTGGAGTGTACAAGTGTGGTTTTATATTTGACTAGGAGGTTGATGGTCATAGATGGTCATAAGGAAATCATGGAGGATCCATCGTAAGGCAGGAGAGAAGAGTGGAGGAGAGGGGAGGCAGGGGAGAAGAGTGGAGGAGAGGGGAGAAGAGTGGAGGAGAGGGGAGGAGAGGGGAGGAGAGTGGATGAGAGGGGAGGCAGGGGAGAAGAGTGGAGGAGAGGGGAGAAGAGTGGAGGAGAGGGGAGGAGAGTGGATGAGAGGGGAGGCAGGGGAGAAGAGTGGGGGAGAGGGGAGAAGAGTGGAGGAGAGGGGAGGAGAGTGGATGAGAGGGGAGGCAGGGGAGAAGAGTGGATGAGAGGGGAGGCAGGGGAGGAGAGTGGATGAGAGGGGAGGCAGGGGAGGAGAGTGGATGAGAGGGGAGGCAGGGGAGAAGAGTGGAGGAGAGGGGAGGCAGGGGAGGAGAGTGGAGGAGAGGGGAGGCAGGGGAGGAGAGTGGAGGAGAGGGGAGGCAGGGGAGGAGAGTGGAGGAGAGGGGAGGCAGGGGAAAAGAGTGGAGGAGAGGGGAGGCAGGGGAGGAGAGTGGAGGAGAGGGGAGGCAGGGGAGGAGAGTGGAGGAGAGGGGAGGCAGGGGAGGAGAGTGGAGGAGAGGGGAGGCAGGGGAGGAGAGTGGAGGAGAGGGGATCAATGGCAAGCACCATCTCACTAATTTATAGTGTTTTCAGGAGGGGTCTTTTTTAACAAGATGGTACTCTGAGGAAAACAGGAATAATCAATGGGAATTTTCACATTTGGTCAATATTACTTTTCCCTTCCCCCTTTCAAAATGAAAAGACATTTCACAAGGACTGAATGCAAGGGAGAGATACAGTAGAGTTTTCCTTTCTGCCAACTAGAACATACAAAATCTTTCAAGTAAGTTTTCTCATCACAAATCAGGTTTCAATCTAACCTTTTTATGCGAGTAAAGTACATGTCGGATACAACTTTCATTACAGGTCTGATGGAATCAGAACTTTTGTCGGTAAACGTTCCAAATGTCGACAAAACGAAATACGAGAGACAGTGGGATCTTTTTGTGTCTGTACAATTAATTGTGCGATAATTGTCAGTGGAAACGCTTTTATGCACCAATATTGATATAAGAACCATCAAATCGAAGTTAACATGGAGTCACGGGATGACATGTTGTGTGGTCCTCCCGCTACGACTCGTTGGGAAAGCATGCAGTTTATTAGGCTACATATTAAATAAATAATGATGAACTTAACAGGGTAGTGAAAGTGCAAGGTGATGAGCTTGATGCTCCTTCACAATAAATATTGAGGGTCTTATTCTGGTGACATGATCATCGATGCTTGGCTGCCGTTTGTCAAATAAAAATAATATTGCTCTTTTGTCCATAATCATCTCATAGTGTAGGCTATACCCGCACTGTATCTGCGAGCTGTTGGCTATAGCGCACGTGCCAAGACCAGAGTGGGCACACACTATATAACACATCAGTAGAGTTGAAAATGTGATGGAAATCCATTTAACTGCAAAAAGGGATTTTTATATGCTTTACGTCACCATGTACAGCCTTTTATCTGCAACAACTCAATTTGATAGAAACACACCTCTAGTGGCAAAATGCGCATATTGTTTTTATGCTGATCTTTTAATATTCGGTAGAAAATCGGTCGCCAATTGGATGGAAGCCTAGCTAATTAGACAAGAGAAATCCTTTCCTATGTGTTAATAATTCTAACTGTTAAGTACTTATTATAGGAGGCAGTGAGGGTTATGGCAAAGCCCACTTTTAGAGATGTGATTAGCCTTTTACTGCAGTGGGGTAAATCTACTTTCAAACAAAAGTATACACCTCACACACATGGTTATGGGCTTAAAAAAGGAAGACACCTGTACCATGTCAGATATAGAGTTGAAATGTATTACATTTTGAGTTTGCATCCCGATATTACACTTTATATACATCACAGAAGAATGAAATATAACAAAACAGTTTGACATAGAAACACCGGATTTTCTTCAGTAAAAAAAAATAATCTGAATAACATTCCACCCATGAAGCCAATAAGGGTGCTTTTGGTCATTGACTGCAGGATAGGGCTACAGCTTCCTGTGCGAAGACTTGACTTCAGGTAGTCGACCCTAACAGGAATCCATTGCTCTTCATCTTGTTTAACAGACCGTGCTGATCTTGTACTCCTGATTCTAGCTATGTGCACGTTTGGCTGTTTTTAACTTGCCTTCATATAGCAGTGAATGAAAGTGTGTACACATTTGCTCTGAATCAATATCCACTACATTAACTTCCCGTGTCAATTTCTAATGTCTTCAGTTGAATGAGGATTATTTCAGTAAATGTTATGCACATGTTATCTGTTGGAATCGATCCCTGTAGACATAGCTAGTTTCCACTGGGAGAACGGACAGTATGTGTCTGTGGAACAGCACAGTGTAGTCTAACATCCGTCTGTCTCTGTCCTCTGGTGCAATAAAACTAGAGGCATCTTCATGGGTCTTTACGGATTTAGTCTGTCTGGACAGTTTGACAATAAAGCATTCAGATATAATTTTTCATCAATTTGTATCTGAATGCCCTTCTTTAACCACCACGTCTCTAAGGGATTGTTTAACCATCTGTCTGAATCTTATTTTCTGTCTGTCTCTGCCTGTGACTGCCTGTCTGTATCTCTCACTCCCTTCTTTCCTCCTCTCTCTCCTTTTTCTCACTTACTTTCCCCAGTAAGTAGGTTTGTTTGGGTGATAGTTATGAACGCATGGTTTTATCTCCTGCCTCTGTGTGTTGTCTCTGTGTGTTGTCTCTGTGTGTTGTCTCTGTGTGTTGTCTCTGAGTGTTGTCTCTGAGTGTTGTCTCTGTGTGCTGCCTCTGTGTGTTGTCTCTGTGTGTTGCCTCTGTGTGCTGCCTCTGTGTGCTGCCTCTGTGTGTTGTCTCTGTGTGTTGTCTGTGTGTTGTCTCTGTGTGCTGCCTCTGTGTGCTGCCTCTGTGTGTTGTCTCTGTGTGCTGCCTCTGTGTGTTGTCTCTGAGTGTTGTCTCTGTGTGTTGTCTCTGTGTGTTGTCTCTGTGTGCTGCCTCTGTGTGTTGTCTCTGTGTGTTGTCTCTGTGTGTTGTCTCTGTGTGCTGCCTCTGTGTGTTGTCTCTGTGTGTTGTCTCTGTGTGTTGTCTCTGTGTGTTGCCTCTGTGTGTTGTCTCTGTGTGTTGCCTCTGAGTGTTGTCTCTGTGTGTTGTCTCTGTGTGTTGTCTCTGTGTGCTGCCTCTGTGTGTTGCCTCTGTGTGCTGCCTCTGTGTGCTGCCTCTGTGTGTTGTCTCTGTGTGTTGTCTCTGTGTGTTGTCTCTGTGTGCTGCCTCTGTGTGTTGTCTCTGTGTGTTGTCTCTGTGTGCTGCCTCTGAGTGTTGTCTCTGTGTGTTGTCTCTGTGTGTTGTCTCTGTGTGCTGCCTCTGTGTGTTGTCTCTGTGTGTTGTCTCTGTGTGTTGTCTCTGTGCCGTTCTGAGTTACTGTATGTCTGAGTTGGCACGTCCCTGCTCCGTGTGCGAGCTATCCTCGTTAGCCTCTCACTGTAATTTCAATAGAAGGGAACATCACCCACCCCTCTCAGCAGAGCCCCCGGGAACATGGAGGGAGCAGGGCTTTTGGAAAGGAACATTAAACAATTGGCCCACAAAATGGAAATGGAAACCATTATTTGGACAGTGTCAGGGGGTCGAATTACTCCCCTTTCCCAGATGCATACTCAGTAGCAGCCGAACGGCACTGTTACTTCATCAGATGTGCTATTGTAGATGTAAATACTGTCCGTTTTAAAGATTGTTTCTCATAATCACAGAATCTGTATCTCCTTTACCCGTCACCAGCAGCAGTGCATGTCAGGGTGGAGATCCTAGTTAACAGGCACCACCAACCACCAACCACCACCACCACCACCACCAACCACCACCACTACCACCAATCACCACCACCACCACTACCAACCATCACCACCACCACTAATACCAACCACCACCACCACCACCACTACCACCACTACCAACCACCACCAACCACCACCAACAACCACAACAACCACCACCATCACCACCACCAACCACCAATCACCACCACCACTACCAACCACCACCACCACCAACCACCACCACCACCAACCACCATCACCACCACCACCACCACCACCACCACCACCACCACCACCACCACTACCACCACTACCACCACCACCACTACCACCACTACCACCACCACCACTACCAACCACCACCACCACCACCACCAATCACCACCACCACCACTACCACCACCACTACCAACCACCACCAACCACCAATCACCACCACCACCAATCACCACCACCACCAATCACCACCACCACCACTACCACCACCACCACCACTACCAACCACCACCAACCACCAATCACCACCACCACCAATCACCACCACCACCAATCACCACCACCACCACTACCACCACCACCACCACCACCAACCACCACCAACCACCACCACCACCACCAACCACCACCACCAACCACCAACCACCATCACCACCAACCACCACCACCAACCACCACCACCACCACCACTACTACTAACCACCACCACCACCAATCACCACCACCAACCACCACCCCCACTACCAACCACCACCACAACCACTACCAACCACCACCAACCACCAATCACCACCACCACCACCACTACCAACCACCACCACCACCACTACCAACCACCACAATCACCAATCACCTCCAACCACCACCACCAATCACCACCACCACCACCACTACCAACCACCACCAATCACCACCACCACCACCACTACCAACCACCACCAATCACCACCACCACCACTACCACCACCACCACTACCAACCACCACCACCACCAACACCACCACCACCATTACCACCACTACCATTACCACCACTACCACCACCACCAACCACCACCACCACCACCACCAACCAACACCACCACCACCAACCACCACCACCACCACCACCAACCAACACCACCACCACCAATCACCACCACCACTATTACCACCACCACCACTATTACCACCACCACCACTACCAACCACCACCACCACCAACACCACCACCACCATTACCACCACTACCACCACCATTACCACCACTATCACCACTACCACTACCAACCACCACCACCACCACTACCACCACCACCACCACCACCACCATTACCACCACTACCACCACCACCGCCACCACCACCACCATTACCACCACCACCACCCACCACCCACCATCTCCCACAGGCACTCCCTGAGCCAACTGTAGCTACATGCATAATCTACCTAGATGCCGATTTTGTACATTCTCATAATCACACACACACACACACACACACACACACACACACACACACACACACACACACACACACACACCCTCCAGTCCCTTCACTTCCCTGTCACAGGCGTCTCCCTGGTGGCTGGTAGTGTCCCTCCAGACCCACTGTCAGGGAGCCCCTTCAGGCAGGGGACAGGCAGTGAGTGGAGACAGGGACCAGCGGCTCCACTGCACACAACAGCACAGGCTGGACCAGTTGGAGCAGCTGGCACAGGAGTGGGGGACACCTCCTCCCAGGAGGCACACACACACTCAATGAGAGGAGGAGAATGACAGACAGACATAGGGAGAGGGTGCCACTGTCTGGAATATCAAATACTCACTGACAGGTACTGCTTGTAAGAAACACAGAGAGAGAGAAATATATTCAAAGTCACAGTGGTAGAAAAAGAGTCAGGAGATCTTTTGGGGGTTTGGGGAGGATGTCTCATGTGAACCAGGAAGACCCACGACTCAAATACAGACAGGAAATTAACCATGAGTTGTAGATTAGATGACCGGAATGTGTTGTAACCTCTGGATGCGTTGGGCTGCACGGGGCTGCGTTGGGCTGCATGAGGCTGCATTGGGCTGCATGAAGCTGCATTGGGCTGCATTGGGCTGCATGGGGCTGCATTGGGCTGCATGGGGCTGCATGGGGCTGTGTTGGGCTGCACGGGGTTGCGTTGGGCTGCATAAGGCTGCATTGGGCTGCATGGGGCTGCGTTGGGCTGCACGGGGTTGCGTTGGGCTGCAAGAGGCTGCGTTGGGCTGCACGGGGCTGCGTTGGGCTGCACGGGGCTGCGTTGGGCTGCGTTGGGCTGCGTTGGGTTGGGTGTCGGGGATTAAACCCTAACACTCAGAACAGGCCTGAGTTGTTTTCTCAGGGAGAGCGCACAGAGGGGGCAGTCGGAAACAGAGCGCAGCAGAGAAATGCTTTGACAGGAAATGGGAATGGACTGCAAATGGGCTAATGCAGGAGAATGACAGGGGTAGGCGGGGGGGGGGGGGCATTGTGTTACAGGAAGAGAGGGAGCGAGAGGAAAGCCACTTCCCATTTGTCTGGCGACTAACAGGTTTCACCTTTGGTAGAGCAGTGTGGAGATTAAGTGGGGGGCACTTGATTTATTTTAGAGAGTATTTGAGATAGTGAGTGTGGGTTTGTGTGTACATGGATGTGTGTGTGTGTGTGTCTGCAGCCTCCCAGCAGGCGTGGATGTGTGTGAGCGTACGTGTGTGTCAGAGGTCAGAATCAGAGGCCAGTTAGCACTGGTGTTTAGGAACAGGGGCTGTTTTCTTTGGCTGCATGCTGGTGGTTAGGGGTGGAGCAGAGTGGTTGTGGGGGATGGATAGGGGGTCAGTCAGCTCCCCCCCTATAAAGGTCTTACATTTCAATTCAATTTCAATTTAAGGGGATTTATTGGCATGGGAAACAGATGTTTACATTGCTTAAGCAAGTGAAAAAGATAATAAACAAAAGTGAAATAAACAATAAAGAATGTACAGTAAACCTTACTCTCACAAAAGTTCGAAAATAATACATTTCAAATGTCATAATATATGTCTATATATAATGATGTGCAAATAGTTAAAGTACAAAAGGGAAAATAAATAAACATAAATATATGTCTTAAATTTCACAAATGATTTAACAATGGCCACGGTGCTGGCCCGGACCCAGTTTGTCTGTTTGTTTGTTTGTCTGTTAGGAATCTGGACAGAATTTATCTCCCAGGAGTACTCCCCCTCACCCCTCAAACTGCCTCACAGCAAAACATTCACATACACCCCTACTTACCCCTCAAACTGCCTCACAGCAAAACATTCACATACACCCCTACTTACCCCTCAAACTGCCTCACAGCAAAACATTCACATACACCCCTACTTACCCTCAAACTGACTCACAGCAAAACATTCACATACACACCTACTCACCCCTCAAACTGCCTCACAGCAAAACATTCACATACACCCCTACTTACCCCTCAAACTGCCTCACAGCAAAACATTCACATACACCCCTACTTACCCTTCAAACTGCCTCACAGAAAAACATTCACATACACCCCTACTTACCCCTCAAACTGCCTCACAGCAAAACATTCACATACACCCCTACTCACCCCTCAAACTGCCTCACAGGAAAACATTCCCATACACCCCTACTCACCCCTCAAACTGCCTCACAGCAAAACATTCACATACACCCCTACTTACCCCTCAAACTGCCTCACAGCAAAACATTCACATACACCCCTACTTACCCCTCAAACTGCCTCACAGCAAAACATTCACAAACACCCCCACTCACCCCTCAAACTGCCTCACAGCAAAACATTCACATACACCCCCACTCACCCCTCAAACTGCCTCACAGCAAAACATTCACATACACCCCTACTTACCCCTCAAACTGCCTCACAGCAAGACATTCACATACACCCCTACTTACCCCTCAAACTGCCTCACAGCAAGACATTCACATACACCCCTACTTACCCCTCAAACTGCCTCACAGCAAGACATTCACATACACCCCTACTCATCCCTCAAACTGCCTCACAGCAAAACATTCACATACACCCCTACTTACCCCTCAAACTGCCTCACAGCAAAACATTCACATACACCCCTACTTACCCTTCAAACTGCCTCACATCAAAACATTCACATACACCCCTACTTACCCCTCAAACTGCCTCACAGCAAAACATTCACATACACCCCTACTCACCCCTCAAACTGCCTCACAGCAAAACATTCACATACACCCCTACTCACCCCTCAAACTGCCTTACAGCAAGACATTCACATACACCACTACTCACCCCTCAAACTGCCTCACAGCAAAACATTCACATACACCCCTACTCACCCCTCAAACTGCCTTACAGCAAGACATTCACATACACCCCTACTCACCCCTCAAACTGCCTCACAGCAAAACATTCACATACACCCCTACTTACCCCTCAAACTGCCTCACAGCAAAACATTCACATACACCCCTACTTACCCCTCAAACCGCCTCACAGCAAAACCTTCACATACACCCCCACTCACCCCTCAAACTGCCTCACAGCAAAACATTCACATACACCCCTACTCACCCCTCAAACTGCCTCACAGCAAAACATTCACATACACCCCTACTTACCCCTCAAACTGCCTCACAGCAAAACATTCACATACACCCCTACTTACCCCTCAAACATGCAAACACAAAATAAGTATTTCAGTACAGAGGGAAGTATTAGATGTGCATGCCTGCTGCAGTGTGGTCATAGTGTTGGTAGAACATCTTGCTACTAAGAATGGTGCATTTGAGGCAGCTTGCATATTTCTGTAAAATCTAATTGCCCTTTGAGCAACACATGCCTGCAAATGCATTCCTCTGATATTAGCTTAGTGGAAAACAAACAAAACAATTCAGATGTTTTATGGTGTGTGTTTTATGGTGTGTGTATGTCCTGATGAATCCGTCAGGGCTAAGGGCACGGGGTGATGTACTGACAGCCTCCCAGCGTGCATGCCGAGCGACCAACAGTCCCCCTTTCCTCTTTCTTGTTCTGTCACTCTTCTCCTTCCCTCCCTCTCTCTCCCGCTCCTCTCCTCAGCTCCACACATTTGCTGTGGATTAGCTACGGACAGTAAATTACAGCACCCTGGACCTCTGAGTGATTCCATACCCATCTCTTCACACGTTCCACCTCCTTCCCTCCCTCATGTGCCATTTTCCAGTCCAACCCTGTCTGTCTGTCTGTCTGTCTGTCTGTCTGTCTGTCTGTCTGTCTGTCTGTCTGTCTGTCTGTCTGTCTGTCTGTCTGTCTGTCTGTCTGTCTGTCTGTCTGTCTGTCTGTCTGTCTGTCTGTCTGTCTGTCTGTCTGTCTGTCTGTCTGTCTGTCTGTCTGTCTGTCTGTCTGTCTGTCTGTCTGTCTGTCTGCTCTCTTCATTTTGATAATTTCCCCCCCCTTTCTATCTGTTATTTTTGTCCTGGTTTCTAGATTCTCTCAACCCTGTCAGAATTATCTTCTCCTGTCTGTCTGTCTCTCTCTCTCTTTTTAGTTTTACTTCATTCCTTCCTTCGTTCTTCTATGGTGTCACGCTACACAGCATTCTCTCTTTTACACATCCACCTCCTGTCCCCCCCACTCCTTTATACAAGCAGGTCCCTCTTGTCTTGCCTTCACAGGTTTCTTTAGCTAGTTGCCTCTCTCTATTCCTCCCTCCTATCCCTCTCTCCCAACCTCTCTCTCTCCCACCCTCTCCTTCCTCCCCCCTCTCCTTCCCTCTCTCTCTGGAAACAGATGTTGTTTGTCAGATCTTATCATTACTGGCTAATTAAGAAGACATCTCTTCTCATTCTGTTGTTGCTTCTCTCCTCTCTCCTTCTCTCTAGCGTCCATCCCTCTGTCTTTGTTCCTCTCTGAGGAAGGTTTGGGAGGTGCTGTGGTATGTGGGTATATTTAATACTATGAAGGTGATTATTGGCTGATAATAGCCTATACGTTCTGTCAGTGTTTGTAAGGAGGACTCAGTGTCCTGGAATAATTGTTACGTGTATTGGAGGGAGCACATGACACATTTCTGTGGTACATTTTTGCATTTTGACATTTATTTGACACAATATAGTATGTGCCCATATTGCTGTTCTGTAGAAGCTTTATGTTATATTTGGGGTTTATTCATGCTGCTGCATTTAGAGCTGTCAGTTTTGTGTCACCGGTGTAGTGTGGGGATAGGAAAGGTCTGTATTGGTATGTATGAGACCTGTCCATGCACAATGGGCTGCTCAATCCAATGTGACAGTTTGGGTATTTTAAATCTTCATCCCATAGGACTCTCAATGCATGCTGGGAAAGGTCAGGCCATTGATGGAGGTATATTCCCTATTCTCTCCTGCTGGATCTCTGTGTATTTGTCTAACAGTCTGTCCATCCATAGATCCATATACCTATTACGCTCTCTAGCCTTCGTTATTATGCCAAGTGTTGATTAGTGGAACATAACTTTCAACTATTTAAACGATTAGAATAATAGCATCATGCCAGCAGTGACGTTGTAAAGTAATTTTAAGATCAAGGAGTTGCATTGTTCAAGAAGTACACATTCACACTTCTCAGGAAGGTCCATGAGCCCCCATACCTGTCCCTCTATAACCCCCCATCCCCCCTCTTCTCTCACCTCACAGCCTCGCCTCAGCTGAGGCACTTTTGCGGTGGTAAGCCGGGTGGTTTTACAGAACTACCAAGCTCTATAAATCAGCACTAGTGGTTTAAATGTTTGGCTTTGTCACAATTCTCATGTTTAGAGACGGGGTGGGCTGGGCCGGAGGGGTGAGGGTGGGGTGGGCTGAAATGGAGAAGGGGCCATGGGGGCACATCCAATCCAGCAATCAAACTTTAAGAAACAGAGTCCTCATTCCCCATGCTCTGTTTCAGTCTATGTGACACATCGCCAATGAATCTAGCTGCTATTTTGATACAACAGGCCAATCTGAGTCCTTCCCTCCACCATTGATCTGGTGTACCCATCTCATGTCAGTGTATGGTTGTTAGTGTGTAGGGCGGTGGGTGTTGGTATGCCTGACTGTCAACCAATAAAGACAGGTTTAACCCCTGGATCAAAAAAAGGCGTCAATGAGAGATTTACAGTGTCCAGATTATAGATTATGACAGGTTGAGATTAGGAAAGGTGGGGGTTGCTGGAAATTGGAGAGGACAGAGGTGCATAGCTGTGCACCCAATAAAACTTAACCAAAATAAGAGAAACCCCTGCTAAAACAAGTTGTTAAGGGTTAGTTAAAAACATATTTTTGTTGTTGTTGTTGATTACTTTAAAAAATGATGCAGTTGGACAGGGGGAGGGTGAGTGATAGGAGGTGAGAGTTATATAAAGTATGTTAAATAAAGTTGAGTGCACAACTAAGTATTATTTCTGTTGTAAAATATGAGGGGGCGGGTTAGTAGGCTGGTGTGAAAGGTCCCGTGGTGGTATGCGACAGAGGGGGTATCAGTTCGTGGAGGGTTCTCTGTGCCCCATTAGCAGTGTCAAAGGTCGGGTGCCCCGGGTGTTAACCCTGGTGACCAGTCTAGCTTCCAGTCTGCCAGGGGACCCTGGGATCCAGGGGTATTTATTACCTCCTCCCTAGCCCCCTCCTCCCCAGTCACTCTCCTCACCCCTCCCCAACTCTCCCCATGGAGAAAATAAACCTCCCCCATCCCTCTCCACAACCAATCCATATATTCATTGGATGCATATCCATACATTGATGCATGATGACCCATCTGTAGATTTCTGCATCAGTGTAAAATATTATTAGGTCAACACTGGCCTATGCACAACTCAGCCAATAGCTAGGAGCCATGAACCTTGCTTGACCCAATACTTGCATATTTTGTGCATACATTTTAAGTTGTGATTAAGTTGTGTTCATTGTAGTTTGTTTGTGTGTATGTAATGTTTGTGTGCTTGCATGTGGCATGTGAACATGTGAGCGTGTGTATGTGTGTGTGTGTGTATGAGTTACTGTTCTCAGTGTGTGAGTGTGGCAGAAGAAGGTCCTCAGCATGTCAGTATGTTTTAATGCCTCACATCTGGTTTCCTCATTTTCCTCCCCTACCCCTCCTCTCCCTCTCCTTCTCTTTTTGTCTCTCCCTCTCTTCTTCTCTCCCACTTTCAATCTTGTCTTTCCCCACCACCTATCCACACCTTCCCTCTCTACTTCCTTCAGTCTCTCAGCCTGTCGTCTAAATCCTGATAGAAGGAATATCATGCTCCTGACCTGTCACTCCATCCCTGTTATCTCTCTTCCTTCCTTCCTTTCTACCTTCCTTCCTTCCTTCCTTCTTTCCGCTGTGTCTATTGGTGTTCCTAGATAGAGAACAGAGACTCTCCCACCCTGTCAGACTAAATTATCTCAATTTTAGTCCTCTCTCTCTAGCTCTCATGGTTCAAGTCTTTTATTGAAATGTGATTATATCATCATTAATGCAGATGTCCGAAACTAGAGGACCAATCTCACATGAGAAGGACTGATGTCCCACAGGAAGACACGGCTGCAGGAACTGGCCTAGTTATGTGGGAGCTTCATATGACCTCTATAAAGCCTGTATTATAGCTGATAAATCTATGTATTGTAGCATAAAGATCTGTTGACACATATACAGCTTTGTGTCTAATCAGCATAGATAGAGAGTGATGTGTTGTGTCTCTGTGACATGGCAGTTCATGTCACTAGTAATTAAGGTTGATAAATGCCAATAAAAGTCCTTGTTAGGGGTCCTGTGCAGCTTTTGTTCTAGCAGTGTGTAGCGGCTCAGCTACATGTAACAGATGCCTTAGATAGGACTGACTGAGGCTGAACGTGGTCTGAAGGCAAGTCAATGCATAGGTGAACATGTAGGAATAAAACAATTACAGAGTTAAGTTTGTAACTTTGCTGTTACTGCAGTGTCATGACTTACTCTCTAATTTTTTTGAACTCGTTTTAGTTAAGAAAGTTGTTACCCTGCGGATTGCTCACCACATGCTGTGAGGCCTGTGTTTAGTCTTGGGAACTGAAGCAGATGCAGACAAAGGGGATCTGGAGGCCTCGACAGAGATACAGACTGGAAGACTGAGGAGAAAACAGACTCCCCATGGAGCCAGTGTGGAAATTGATCCCAAGGCTTAAGACTTGGGCCTACCTTTTGTTTGTGTTTCCTAATCAGGGTCTGTGAGGAGGGTAGTGGGAAACACCAGTTGGAGGGGTTATAGCTTGATTTACATTAATGACAACTGGACAACTCATTAAATATTAAACTGGCATCCCAACTAGTCACAAAAAGTTACCCCTTCCCACCAAAAAATGATTTCCAAATGAAATAGTGATCGAATGGAAAATAAATCCCAGTGACTGTGTATGGTTATGTACGGTTATGGAATAACCACTTTGAGTATGAGAGGCAGAGCTGCAAATACATACCTATGAGTCTAATCTACAGTGTAGCTAATAGAGTTCTCTGAAAGTCCCGCACCTTCCTCCGCTCACACAGTTTCCTTCTGACACCCAGATCAATGTTTTCCAAGTCCTCCTCCTCTCTAGCCTGTGGATGGGGAGGTGTGTGGGCGTGTTACATTACCAAAACAAAAACAAACAATGGCGATATTAAACTTTGCGACCACAATAGAGGGGGAAAAAAAGAGGGTCCTCGACTTCTTATTAATTATGCAAGATTAGTCTAATTATAATTCAGCAAATGAATGTGTGGCAGAAGGTGCGAGGCGACGGGGCTGGAAGATTTGCATGTTAAGTGGGTAGGGGAAAGTGGCTAATGCATGCTAATATATGCACCAACGTCTCGCTTTAATTTCAGCATTTGCAGCTGTGTGTGTCCGAACTGAGGGGGGTGAAAAGTTGACTGAATGGGGTTTGGGGTGGACAGAGGTGGTGGTGGTGGAGGGGGTTGTATGGAAGTGTGTATGATGTTACACAAGTAAACACAGTGAGGGAATGATGGGTGAAAGTCAGAAGAAAGGAGAAACCAATGCACACTGACCAATGGGAATGTCGGCATAGAACATGTCCTATCTCACAGAGGGTCGTCGCTACATGTACAATGTGTCCTTAATGGGATGTCACACATCCCTGCTGTGAAGTCACCAATGTGACTGGTTGGAGTGAGCGGTCAGTGCTGGCTGGGTGCACTTGAAGTGGCCAGAGATCCAAAGAGCAGGTGGCCGGGCAGGGAGAGGAGGGTGTCTGGGACAGAGCAGGGCCATGGCCACGGTCATTTAGCCCAACAAAGGAGCCTGCGGTAATGTTGTCATAAATTACTTTGCAGTGTCTCTGTATGGGAGTTCCCACATGAACTTGAAGCAAATTAATATAATGTTCTCTGTCATATATCAGGGTAGAAGTCACATACTGAAGGATCTCAAGTGCACTGTTTAAAAGAAGTGGACCAAAACAGCAGAACATAATCCAATATATCCCTCATCAGCAGTTATGAAGCCAACTGGATTCAAACACTGAGCATAATACACTGTAACATATCATATAAATCATGACAGCATGATAGATACTGTACAGAGAGGATAGAGAGAGGTAAGGGAGGGAAACACAGAGAGGGGGAGTGAGGGCGTGAAAGATGGAGAGAGGGAGGGAGAGAGATGGGGATTGGGATAGAAAGAGGAGGAAGTAGTTAGAAGGAGGGAGAGGTTATGTGGCCTTTTGTACACATCCACCCGGAGCCCAACTGTAGAGGAGCGGAGAAGTTGGAGGTCCGAGCTCTCACTAATAAATCATAATCATCCTCCGCCAACAACAATATTGATTGTCCTCCACTGAAATAGCTCAAATCAAGAAATATTGGACACTGTTTTGGAAGCAAGCGTTCGTTCTGAACAAGGGCCTGTTCACGAGGGAGGAGGGGAGGAAGTGATGGAAGAAGAGAGAGAAAGCGGCTGAGAGAGGAAAGGAGAGATTACTATTGAATTGGAGGGTCCTGGGCTGCGGAGCCAATACAAAGTCCCTCTCCAAACAAACTCTATCCATTAACATGACTTATATTTGCAGTGTACACAATGTGGGTGGGATTGGATAGCTGGCTGCCCAGCTCCTGCTTCTCTCGTTCCCCAGCATTTATCCTCATCACTGTTGTTATTTGTTTAATTTCAGCGTTGGGTGTGTCAGTGAAATTGAGGCCAAATTTGTGGCTAAAATGACAAAGCATCGGATCCACGGACACACATATATCAGTTGTCCTGATCTCACCATGTCCCATTTCACTCTCATTCTCTTTTTCTCTTCAGACCATTTCTTTACTCCCTCAACTCCCTCCACTATCTCTCCATCTCCCCTGCCTCCTCTCCATCTCCCCTGCCTATACCCTTTCTATCTTTTCCTCCCCCACCCCTCTCTCTCTCTCTCTCTCTCTCTCTCTCTCTCTCTCTCTCTCTCTCTCTCTCTCTCTCTCTCTCTCTCTCTCTCTCGGAATGTGTTCCTTGTGGTTGCCTTCTCTTTCCCATCTCTGTCTTTACCTATCAGCGTGGGGACTTTGGGATTGCGGCAGAGCTGCGTTGCCATGGCAGCGGGCTGTGTTGCCGAACTGTGTACACCTGGGATTTGGAGTCTCTCCCTCCCCTCCCCTCCTCTCCCCAGCTTCATTTCAGTCTCTCCAGCTCTCGCTCCCTCTCTCTGCTCTTCTCTGCTGTAGTGGAGGCTATCAGCACTCCTCTCTCTCTTTCTACACTCTGATACTCTCTCTCTCTCTCTCTCTCTCTCTCTCTCTCTCTCTCTCTCTCTCTCTCTCTCTCTCTCTCTCTCTCACTCAGATACACACACACAAATACAGTTAATGAGACACATACATATGAAAACACACACACAAACCTCATTCTAACATGCACATGTGCACAAGTACATACAAATACTCTGTCTCTGTCCTAGTAGTTTCACTTTCTCTCTTCCACCACAGTTCCAATGTGGGGGTTCAAATACAGCATTGCGGGGTACCATGTTCCCCAGAGTCCCCTGGCATACATCACTGTCTCCTGTTCACTTTGAAACACAGCAGTAGTTTTCACTGGACTGCATTTCAAATTCTCATCATTTGATTTAAAGTGTAATAACATTGACTCTAATGCTAAACTCAACAGCAGTGATTAATGCCAGGGCAGATATCACACAGCAGCATTGACACACACTCACTCTCAGATGTTCATAATGCATCTATGACCGGAACAGTAATCAGCATCTTCTTGACTGACAGGCCAACAAATAATGAATGCGTTGTTCATGTTATGTTTTCTTGTCTACCGAGTTAATGATTTTTATGTACTTGTCCTGTTTTTTTCTCTTACCCCTGCAGGTTCTTCTTGAAGTTTTTCTTGAAGTGTAACCAGAATTGTCTGAAGACAGCAGGAAACCCAAGGGACATGAGGAGATTTCAGGTATGGAGAGAAGGAGAGAGAGAGAGGGGTTTGTGTACGTGTGAGAGAGGGAAAGAGAGAGAGAGAGCGTGTGTGCAGCATATATGATGTTGAAAATAGCAATTTTATGGTTATCTAAAATAGAATAAAAACTATCCCACCTTTCCTTCCGCTCTACTTTCACAAAGTGGGATTTTTTTTGTTCAGGGTCTGCCCAGGTATAGTTGGGACCACATTTCTCCATTCTGTAGCCCGAAGCACTGCTTAGACATTTTCCAATGGAAGGAATGAAGGGGAAAGTTAAAGGTGAAAGTAAAAAATCTACAATGAAACAAAGAGGGAGAGAAGGGAAAAGGGTGTACTGGGGTGGGAGAGACAAGGGGGGAGGCGGGCAGGAAATAGGCTGAGGTGTTTCAGGAAGTTGTCAAGAATTGAGTGATTGGCTCCAGATGGGGGAGGTCATGCTCCGTGACCCAGGAAGTGGTCACAGGGGACACTCCCGCTTCACTTCCTCTGCTGTCTTTCAGCACCGGAGCCCCTGTCTGTCTGTCTCTCTCTCTCTCTCTCTCTCTCTCGCTCCTCTTCTCTTCTCTTTTCTTTTCTTCTCTCTTCTCTTCTCTCTCTCCCGGATCTCTCTGCCTCTCCCTTTTTCTCTCTCTCCCTGTCTTCCACCATGTTTGTTTTAACTCCTGCGCTTTGACGCATGCTGAGAAGTTATGAGCGGGCGGCCGCTCCGAGGCCCTCACCTCCAGGTTAAAAGGCGATTAGAGCTGGACAGGAGCCTGTTTATGGTGCTTAATCAATAATTTACTGTTATTTTCCTATAGATTCCTCACCACTCAACCATCTACAAGCACATCTGCTTTCTCTCTCTCTCTCTTTCCTTCTCAGCATCTGTGCTCCAGAGTCTCTTCATGTGCAGCTCTGGGATTTTGAAACAATTCTGTCTTATCTTTGCCCTTACACATCACTTTCTTATTGTAAAGCTTATTTCAAAATGTCTAAAGCTTAGTCTTTCAGCACTTCATAGACATAGACCCTACACCACCATCAACACCCCCTCCTGTATGCACACCTATAGATATACAGTATGGACACTTAAACACACAGACCCAAGGCAAGCACACAAGAACGCACATTTTATATGCATGTCCTCCATGGGGAACTGATGTATCTTGTGGAGAGGGTAGGGACACACACATGCTGTTGGCCAGGAATCAAATTAGGGCCACCATATATCACACTCTACTTTAACGGCCAGTAAAAATAGGAGATTCAGTCCATATGTCTGGTGTCAGTGAGGGATTAGGCCTGAACCTCTGTGGGCTGCTGGTCCAGACCACAACTCCAACCACAGTCTCAGGAGGGGAGAGGAGGGGAGAGAAATGGAGAGGCCACAGAGAGGGGGGCGGTGATGTAGAAATATGATATAGAGTGTAGTAGGGTTGTCACATTACCCATTGAGAAATATTCCTATCAGCTGGATGTTGAAATGGATTGTGGCCAAGGGATTTTGCAGGAAACCAAATCTCACAAAAAGTGAACTGATATCACTTTAGTTACCCAGATAAACCCAGATAAACTCATGGTATGTCGTTTCCTCTTCCCCGTCCTCTCCTGTCTTTCAGGTGGTCCTGTCCAGCACTGTGAGTGTAGACGGCCATGTCTTAGCCGTGTCTGACAACATGTTTGTCCACAATAACTCCAAACATGGCCGGAGAGCTCGCAGGCTAGAGCCTGGAGAGTCAGTGGAGAACGGTATGGAGTATGGTAAGAAGAGACAAAACATGACCTGCACTGGGGCACTGATACATCAGGAACACATTCATACTGTACACATTCATACTGTAGACATTCATACTGTAGACATTCATACTGAACACATTCATACTGAACATATTCATACTGTAGACATTCATACTGTAGACATTCATACTGAACACATTCATACTGTACACATTCATACTGTAGACATTCATACTGTACACATTCATACTGAACACATTCATACTGTACACATTCATACTGTACACATTCATACTGTAGACATTCATACTGAACACATTCATACTGAACACATTCATACTGTAGACATTCATACTGTAGACATTCATACTGAACACATTCATACTGTACACATTCATACTGTAGACATTCATACTGAACACATTCATACAGTACACATTCATACTGTACACATTCATACTGAACACATTCATACTGTACACATTCATACTGTAGACATTCATACTGTACACATTCATACTGTAGACATTCATACTGTAGACATTCATACTGTACACATTCATACTGTACACATTCATACTGTAGACATTCATACTGTAGATATTCAACACGTAGACATTCATACTGTACACATTCATACTGTAGACATTCATACTGTACACATTCATACTGTACACATTCATACTGTAGACATTCATACTGTAGATATTCATACTGTGCTTCTACATCTGTAGAAGCACTTTGCGACAACTGTTGATGTAAAAAGGACTTTATAAAATACATTTGATTGATTAACTACTGCTGTATTAATGACTAACCTCAAGGTCTAGGGCTGACACCCTGAAACAGACACTAAATACATTGCCAAGAGATGGAATAAGTTATATTAAAATGACATTATTGCCCTTCCTCTCCAGCCACCCCCTGTATCAAAGCCATCAGCCCCAGTGAGGGCTGGACCACAGGCGGGGCCATGGTCATCGTGATCGGGGAGAACTTCTTTGACGGGCTGCAGGTGGTGTTCGGCAGCATGCTGGTGTGGAGCGAGGTAGCTATGTGGCTTTACTGTAACTGTCTCTTTAAAACAACTCATTAACGATACTGTTACTGATTGAAAACATAAGGGACAAGGTAACAAAAGCATGTGGCTTGTCTCATTTGCACAGTCATTTAGTGGCTGCCTTCTACATGTTGGCATTATGAGAGTAAACCGTATTATTCTATCAGATACTGTAGACTGTCAAACAGTCATTGCTCATTCCTTCTCTGTCTTGTCCCTGTTTCTCTCTCTCTCTCTTAGTTGATCACGCCCCACGCCATCCGTGTCCAGACGCCCCCACGCCACATCCCAGGGGTCGTGGAGGTCACGCTGTCCTACAAATCTAAACAGTTCTGCAAGGGGGCACCTGGACGCTTCATCTATACAGGTAAACACACACCTCCTATTAACCCCACCCCTCCCAGCCATATCTACCCTATCCAGCAACCATTCACCAACAACATATCAAACAGCACCATTACATGGGATGAGTCAGGACCTAGTGCTGATGTATCTGTGGATGTGTTTGTGTATAGCGCTGAATGAGCCCACCATAGACTACGGTTTCCAGAGGCTTCAAAAGGTCATTCCCAGACACCCTGGTGACCCTGACAAACTAGCTAAGGTGAGTGAGAACATACCACACATAGTGAGATGATGTACATGCCATATGTCACCACACCTCACCTTTGTACATAAAGTACACTATCTAACACCAGAGGCTAATTCATGTCTCTCTGTCTGTGTGAAGGAGATGCTACTGAAGAGAGCAGCTGATCTGGTAGAAGCCTTGTATGGAAACCCACACAGTAATCAGGTAACCAGCACTGTTTAGTCGCTCCGTTCCTCTAGTAATTCCACTCATCAATAACTACTGTAAATCTGTGAGGTCTGGGTTAGTAACAATTTGTATTGTCTCTCTTTAGGATATGTTGCTGAAGCGTGCAGCGGACATCGCTGAGGCCCTGTACAGTGTTCCCCGTCCCCACAGCCAGCTGCAGGCCCTGCCCAGCTCCCCAGCCCACGGCAGTGTCATGGGCCTGGGCTCATACCCCTCCCAGCTGGGGGTCAGCATCGGCGAGCCAGGACAAACCAGCCAAGGTGAGCAGGACAAGACTTACAATTGGATTCCCTGTATTTATAGAAGTCTGGCCCTTTGATTTTCTTCTAGTTGGTGATATGATATCCCCAGTGGGAAAATCACTTGTGTCTTCCTGTCTTTTACTATCCTCTGTCTTGTTCTAACACTTTCTATTTCTCTCTCTGTTTCCCTCTCTCTCGCTCCAGGTTATATTCGTAACTCCAGCAGTTTGTCCCCCCGGGGGTACCCCTCTGCCTCCACCCCTCAGCAGTCGGGCTATGGGGGTGGTGGAGGCATGAGTGGGGGGTACGGGGCAGTGCCCATGACTAGTCTAGGGGTGCCAGGGTCCCCTGGTTTCAGCAGTGCCTCCCCCACTGGTTCTCCCTATGGCAGTGAGTGTCTCTCCTTTTACTCAATCAATCTATCCTGTGTTTTCCTCCTGTACCTGTTACAATAAAACATAATTGCCCACCATTGACAAAGGTTGACCAGTGCCTAGAATCCTTCTCTTATAAAGTAACAACTGTCTCTCTCTCTCTCTCTCTCTCTCTCTCTCTCTCTCTCTCTCTCTCTCTCTCTCTCTCTCTCGCTCTCTCTCTCTCTCTCTCTCTCTCTCTCTCTCTCTCTCTCTCTCTCTCTCTCTCTCTCTCTCTCTCTCTCTCTCTCTCTCTCATCCACAGTAATGCCATCTAGTCCCACTATCCCGGGTTCCAGCTCCTCCTCCCTCCTGCCGTTCTCCTCCTTCCCGTCCTCAGCCAAACAGAAGAGTGCCTTCGCTCCTGTCCTCCGGCCCCAGGGCTCCTCCTCTCCTGCCTGTCCCGCTTCAGGAGGCAACAGCTTCAGAGGTAGAACCAAACTACAATCTTAGAAACATCTCTTTGTGTGTTAAAACCCTCTTTCTGTATAAATCTCATCTATGTCCACAGATACATAGTTTAGGCAGGCATGACAATACAATATGTCTGGCTTTTTGGGGGTTATAATAATGATTGCCATTGTCAAGAATAAGATTTTATCTAAAACATAATAGATTATTACTATTCTCTTTCTCTATAGCGATGACCGGCCTGGTAGTTCCCCCGATGTAGCAGCACTCCACCACCTCCCATCCATCACCTACAAACCATACCAGACCACTGCTCCCACACTGCTACCCCTCTGCTGGCACTGACAGGGATAAATGGAACACACACTGACTTCTCAACCACCAACAACTCTTCTCACTGATGCCCTGCCACTTGTTGAGTCCATGTTTCATCCAACTAAATGAAAGGGAATGGGACAGAAAGAGTCCAAATACCAGCCAGTCACTCCAGAAGCAGAGAAGAAGACCTCTTCATCTGCAGTAGCTGTAAAGACATGACACTTCCTTGGGACACACCACAACACGATGGAGCTCTATGGGTGTCTATGGGTGTCTCTGTATTTTGAAAGGACAGCAGAAGTCAACGTCAAGATGCCTTCACGAGCTTCAAAAGCACTCGTACCACCCAATACTACAGCCGTATGCAGCATTTGGTTCTTCCAACAAAAACACCTACCCTAAACTGATGAACCTTTTGGCTAGCAGTGTGCTAGAAGAAAATGTCTGTTGATGATTGGTTGTTAGAGCACTGAACTGAATGGACAATGGACAACTCTGATACGTGTGCTGAAAGCAGGGTGCTATTTGTCTCTGTCAGGACACTGTCAAAGGCATGTATGTACATTGTCCCTGAGAAGACTCCAAGTTTTTTGTAGCAGAGTTTTTGAAGTGGATTTACATTCCAGAATAATAGACCCTTTATTTTTGGTTCAACTCTTTGTCCTCCTGGGTTGGTAATACAACATTTATTCATATATTGATTTATTTAAGAAGAAGAAAACAAGCAATTTAACTTATTATTATAGTTATTTTAGGGAATAATATAAACGTGTTTTAATTCCTTTTTTGTAATTGTTATAAATATGATTATGTTATCGCTATGTTGCCATTATTCTTGTTTTAATTGAAATCTTTGAGGTTTTGTCAGACATGACTGATGATTAATACATAAGAGAGAATGAAGTAATACGCCATGAAACGTTTATTTGAAATAAATTCTTGGCCAATACTTTTCCCTGGTTTGTCGCATAACAAAATAGAACTGTTATGTCCAGTGTAAAAAAAAGCACATTACCTTGCTATTCTCCATAAAGGAAAATTAGTTAGCCTATATTATTATTAATTTCATTTTTATGCATGTTATTTCCACACTGATTCCCTGATATTATTTGATTACATGTTGCAAATTTGAAATTGTATGTCAAAGTTTAGGATTTTTCTGGTTCATTCATTTGATGTTTTTCATCCCGATGCAGTAAAGTAACAAGCATACATAAACTGAAAACAAAGAAAGGAACATATTGTGGATTTGTAATCAACCCATGCAACAGTTTTCTTACTCACTGTTGTAACACAATACAAACATCATACTCAGGATTAGAAAACAAAGAATTGAAAAGAGGTAGCTAACATCTATTCAAAGTTGTTTGTTGTGCTTTGCTGGTTTTATTTATTTGAAAGCCGTTAGTAAAATGTAAGGTTACTGAAAGTTTTTTTCTCCCAAAACCTATCTTTCTTTTTTAATGGTACAGAATAACATGATGACTGTCTGAAAATGTGATTTGTATATCTTAAACTGTAATTATATTTTGTCCTCCCAAATAAAACAAAAAATCACAGTAAGAACTCACTGTTGGTAATAATTCATAACTGTGTGTTTGCATTATGCAATTAGACATGGTATAAAAATGTACAGATATCCATAGTACAGCATATGAGTTGAGGTTTTGTTATGTACAGCATTATGGTAATATTTCAAGTCCACACCAGGACTATTTTTTAACTCACCTGTATGTTTGTGTAGTTTGACACAAAGCTGATGAGGCGCAGCATCTTAATTGTGGAGTGAGCGTTGCAGACTGTAGCTACTGCCTGTGAAGATAAACAACATCCCCCATCACTCTCCTCTCCTCCTCTCCAGCAGCAAACCTGCTTATTCCTCTAAGGACCAGGCCTCTGGGGGCCCCACTAAGAACCACATGAGCCTCTCCTCCCTCGCTCTCTCTGGCGTGTGCCCTCTTTCTCTCCCTCTCTCTCGCTACCCTGCCATTACTTCTTTCAGTCTGTTTCAATCCCCTTTCATCCCTTCTTTCTTTCTTTCTTTCTCTCCTGCTCCCTCTCTCCCTCTGTAATGGCTTCTCTCTGTTAATGTAATTAGCACTGGTAAAAGAGGGCAGTTAATTACCAGCTCTTTTTTGATGGGGTAATTAATGTTATGCCAGGAAACAGCAACTGTTTCATTAACACAGCGCTCAAAGCAGCGAGGGGGTTGGGCAGCGCTGAGTGTATGCATGTCCATATGTGCATCAATGTGTGTGGTTGTGTACTACATGTCTACGTGTACACTACAGTAGAGTATAACACTGAGTGCACAAAATATTAAGAACACCTGCTCTTTCCATTACATAGACTGAAAGTTTCCCGTTAAGATGGTGCAAGAGAGAAAGGCCTCCATTTGATGGGCTCTTAACCGATCGTGCAATTTTTTATTTATTTTTCATATTATTTGTAACTTATTTTGCACATAACGTTGCTGCTTTTGTCTCTTATGACCAAAAAAAGCTTCTGGAAAATTAGAACACTGATTACTCACCTTGAACTGGACGAAGAATTTCTCTTTAATCAGTTGGACAAGAGGGATTTAGTCCAGACACTCAAACAGGCCCTCATTCCCGTCATTTGCAGGAGAAAAAGACGGGAGAGGTTTCGCGGAAAGAGATCGGGGTGCCTTGTGAGGATCCGCCGACGAGTGGCTAATCTGCCTTTGCCATCTGTACTACTGGCCAACGTACAATCGCTGGATAATAAATTGGACAAACTAAAAGCACGTATTTCCAACAGGACATTAAAAATGGTAATATCTTATGTTTCACCGAGTCGTGGCTGAACGACGACATGAATAACATACAGCTGGGGGGTTATGCACTGTATCAGCAGGATAAAACAGCAGTCTGGTAAGACAAGGGATGGCGGTCTATGTACATTTGTAAACAACAGTTGGTGCATGATATCTAAGGAAGTCGCAAACAGGAAAACGCTCATCCAGAGGCGGCGCTCCTAGTGGCCGGGGACTTTAATGCAGGGAAACTCAAATCCGTTTTACCTCATTTCTATCAGCATGTTAAATGTGCAACCAGAGGGAAAAAACTCTAGACCACCTTTACTCCACACACAGAGACGCATACAAAGCTCTCCCTCACCCTCCATTTGGAAAATCTGACCATAATTCTATCCTCCTGATTCCTGCTTACAAGCAAAAATTCAACCAGGAAGCACCAGTGACTCGGTCAATAAAAAAGTGGTAAGATGAAGCAGATGCTAATCTACTGGACTGTTTTGCTAGCACGGACTGGAATGTTTTCTGGGATTCCTCCGATGGCATTGAGGAGTACACCACATCAGTCACTGGCTTCATCAATAAGTGCACCGATGACGTCGTCCCCAAGGTGACTGTACGTACCTACCCCAACCAGAAGCCATGGATTACAGGCAACATCCACACTGAGCTAAAGGGTAGAGCTGACGCTTTCAAGGAGCGGGACTCTAACCCAGAAGTTTATAATCCCGCTATGCCCTCCGACGAACCATCAAACAGGCAAAGCTTCAAAACAGGACTAAGATCGAAACGTACTAAACCGGCTCCAACGCTCGTCGGATGTGGCAGGGATTGCAAACTATTATAGTCTACAAAGGGATGCACAGCCGAGAGCTGCCCAGTGACACGAGCCTACCAGATGAGCTAAATTACTTCTATGCATGCTTCGAGGCTAGTAACACTGAAACATGCACGAGAGCACCAGCTGTTCCGGACGACTGTGTGATCATGCTCTCCGCAGCCGATGGGAGTAAAACCTTTAAACAGGTCAACATTTACAAGGCCGCAGGGCCAGACGGATTGCCAGGACGTGTACTCTGAGCATGCGCTGACCAACTGGCAAGTGTCTTTACTGACATTTTCAACCTCTCCCTGTCTGAGTCTGTAATACCAACATGTTTCAAGCAGACCACCATAGTCCCTGTGACCAAGAACACTAAGGTAACCTGCCTAAATGAACCACGTCTGTAGCCATGAAGTGCTTTGAAAGGCTGGTGATGGCTCACATCAACACCATTATCCCAGAAACCCTAGACCAACTCCATTTTGCATACTTCCCCAACAGATTCACAGATGATGCAATCTCTATTGCACTCAACACTGCCCTTTCCCAACTGAGCAAAAGGAACACCTATGTGAGAATGCTGTTCATTGACTACAGCTCAGTGTTCAACACAATAGTGCCCTCAAAGCTCATCACTAAGCTAAGGACCCTGGGACTAAACTTCTCCCTCTGCAACTGGATCCTGGACTTCCTGAAGGTCCGCTCCCATGTGGTAAGGGTAGATAACAACACATCCGCCACGCTGATCCTCAACACATTGGCCCGTCAGGAGTGCGTGCTCAGTCCCCTCCTGTACTCCCATTCATGACTGCATGGCCAGGCACGACTCCAACACCACCATTAAATTTGCAGATGACACAACAGTGTTAGGCCTGATCACCAACAGTGATGAGACAGCAAACAGGGAGGAGGTCAGAGACCTGGCTGTGTGGTGCCAGGACAACAACCTCTCCCTCAATGTGATCAAGACTAAGGAGATGATTGTGGACTACAGGAAAAAGAGGACCGAGCACACCCCCATTCTCATCGACGGCGTAATAGTGGAGCAGGTTGAGAGCTTCAAGTTCCTTGGTGTCCACATCACCAACAAACTAACATGGTCCAAGGACACCAAGACAGTCATGAAGAGGGCACGACAAAACCTATTCCCAGTCAGAAGACTGAACATATTTGGCATGGGTCCTCAGATTCTCAAAAGGTTCTACAGCTGCACCTTCAAGAGCATCCTGACCGGTTGCATCACTCCCTGGTATGGCAACTGCTCGGCCTCCGTCCGCAAGGCACTACAGAGGGTAGTGCGTACGGCCCGTACATCACTGGGGCCAAGCTTCCTGCCATCCAGGACCTCTACACCAGACGGTGTCAGAGGAAGGCCCTAAAAATTGTCAAAGACTCCAGCCACCCTAGTCATAGACTGCTCTCTCTGCTACCACACTTGCAAGCGGTACCGGAGTTCCAAGTGTAGGTCCAAGAGGCTTCTAAACAGCTTCTCCTCCAAGCCATAAGACTCTTGAACATCTAATCAAATGGCTACCCAGACTATTTGCACCCCCCCCCCCCTTTTACGCTGCTGCTACTCTGTGTTATTATCTATGCATAAGTCACTTTAATAACTCTACCCACATGTATATATTATGTCAATTACCTCAACTAACCGGTGCCCCCGCACATTAACTCTGTACTGGTACCCCCTGTATACAGCCTCGCTATTGTTATTTACTGCTGCTCTTTAATTGTTTGTTACTTTTAGTTCTTATTTTTGTAGGCATTTTTCTTAAAACTGCATTGTTGGTTATTAAGGGCTTGTAAGTAAGCATTTCACTGTAGGTATTCGGCGCATGTGACAAATAAAATTTGATTTGATTCAAAAGCTATGATCCTTGTTAAATCAACTTCAATCAATCTAGATGAATGGGAGGAGACAGGTTAAAGAAGGATTTTTATTCCTTGAGACACTTAAGACATGGATTGTGTATTTTATTTATTTATTTATTTATTTCACCTTTATTTAACCAGGTAGGCTAGTTGAGAACAAGTTCTCATTTACAACTGCGACCTGGCCAAGATAAAGCAAAGCAGTGTGACACAGACAACAACACAGAGTTACACATGGAATATGGTATGTGTGTCATTCAGGGGGTGAATGGGCAAGAAAAAAGATTTAAGTGCCTTTGAATGGGTTATGGTAGTACAGTAGGTGCCATGTGCACTGGTTTGAGTGTGTCAAGAACTGCAACACTGCGGGATTTTTAACGCTCAACAGTTTCCCATGTGTTCTAAGAATGGTCCACCACCCAAAGGACATCCAGCCTACTTGTCACAACTGTGGGACGCATTGGAGTCAACATGAGCCAGCATCCCAGTGGAATGCTTTCGACATCTTGTAAAGTCCATGCCCTGACGAATTGAGGCTGTTCTGAGGGGAAAAGGGGCTGCAACTCAATATTAGGAAGGTGTTCTTAATGTACACTCAGTATAGATAACTATGCTCAGGGATGGAGTCATATAGAGGTATTGACTTTATAAAGCAGAGCTGTTCTCCCTTTCAGATGTAGCTTTTGTTTGATTCTTTGTCACCATCAAGTGGCACTTGACAAAGAAGTCAAAGCTGCTGCCGATCCCCCCCCCCTCTCTCTCTCTCTCTCTCTCTCTCTCTCTGTCTCTCTCTCTCTCTCTCTCTCTCTCTCTCTCTCTCCCCTTCTCTCTCTCTCTCTCTCTCTCTCTTTTTCGCTCTCTCTCTGTCTCTCTCTTTTTCGCTCTCTCCCTTTCTCTCTCTCTCTCTCTCTCTGTCTCTCTCTCCCTCTCTCTCTCTCTATCTCTCTCTCTCTCTCTCTCTCTCTCTCTCTCTCTCTCTCTCTCCCCTTCTCTCTATACTTCTCTCTTCCTTTCTACCTCTCTCTCCCTCTTTCTCTTTCTCCCATTCATCCCCTCCATTTCTTTTCTCTCGCTTTACACCTCTCTCTCCCTATCTCACTGTAAACGTGCTGCTAATTTGACAAGTTAAAGTCAGCTTTGTTGTCAGCCCCTCAGCATTCATCCCACTGAGTGCTCCTTCTGCCCAGTGGTACAGGAGCCATATGCTCATCTTCCTGACTGTTTAGTTGTTGTTTTGGCTGCTGCATCACAGGGCCCATTTCTCTGTCTTCTGATCACACATTCCATTAAGGAAGGATGTTACACTGCCTGCCGTCAAGCACTTCTCACAGACTTGCGCAATCTCTTATTGTAAGCAGCACCACCATTTTTATATTAATATTTTATATTAAATGCAAAAGCAATACAAATAAATGGATAATGTTTTAATATGAATTCACTCGTCATGTAGCAGGATAGAATAGAAAATAGAAAATGGAGAGAAAAATGTAAGTAAAGAGCATATCAGACAAACGTCCATCCCCCCTTTCTCTCAAGGGATGTGTTTGTGTTTATATACTCAATTAGCCCTCTGGCCACAGCATGGGATCACATTAGGCTGACATTAGCCCGAGTGTGTGCAGTTTGTATAGCATGTGTGTGTGTGTGCTATCCCGTTTTCATTTGAATCTTAGATGATGGCCAGCTAAAGGCAGTCTGAGACTTGAGAGGGGGACTGTTTGGGCAAATAAATGTGTAGATTGGCTCAACCTTTGGCCAATCACCAAATCCTGTATATTTGTCCATTAGACCACTGGACCCCCTTTCCTTTTTCCAAAATGAACCCCCCACCCCTCTATCCCCATTCCCTTGGGTGTCAGTAGAGTGGGGTGACAGATGGGATAGAGAGAGAGCTGTCCCATGAGACAACCTACCCAACAAAACACACACACACACACACACACACACACCAACCCCCCCACCCCCTCCACACACACAGACCTCATCTGTCACTCTTATGCTTTTGTTCACTATGGAAAAGTGTGCTCTGTGAACACAGAGTGACGCCTCTACCCCCCGTCTCATTCTGTGTGTGTGTGTGTGTGTGTGTGTGTGTGTGTGTGTGTGTGTGTGTGTGTGTGTGTGTGTGTGTGTGTGTGGTTGTGCATGTGTTGAAAGATATATGCAGAGTATATGTTTATTATCTACTGTTTATTATATGTCTGGTTTTACTTTTCCATTATTTCTCTATTTTATTTGTCTCTACATTGCTGGGAAGGGCCCATACAGTGCCTTTGGAAAGTATTCAGACCCCTTGACCTTTCCACATTTTATTCTAAAATGTATTAAAAAAAAATCTTTCTCATCAATCACACAACACGCCATAATAACGAAGTAAAACCAGGTTTTTAGGCATTTTAGCAAATGTATATAAAACAACACACACAATATGCCATAATAACAAAGCAAAAACAGGTTTTTAGGCATTTTAGCAAATGTATAAAAAAAGGGGAAATATCACATTTACATAAGTATTCAGACCCTTTACTCAATACTTTGTTGAAGCATCTTTTGCAGCGATCACAGACTCAAGTCTTCTTGGGTATGACGCAACAAGATAGACACACCTGTATTTGGGGAATTTCTCCCATTATGTTCTGCAGATCCTCTCAAGCTCTGTCAGGTTGGATGTGGAGCGTCGCTGCACAGCTATTTTCAGGTCTCTCCAGAGATGTCCGATTGTGTTCAAGTCCGGGCTCTGGCTGGGCCACTCAAGGACATTCAGAGACTTGTCCCGAAGCCACTCCTGCGTTGTCTTGGCTGTGTGCTTAGGGTTGTTGTCCCGTTGGAAGGTGTACGTTTGCCCCAGACTGAGGTCCTGAGCAGGTTTTCATCAAGGATCTCTCTGTACTTTGCTCCGTTCATCTTTTCCTCGGTCCTGACTTGTCTCCCAGTCCCTGCCTCTGAAAAACATCCCCACAGCATGATGCTGCCATCACCATGCTTCACCGTAGGGATGGTGCCAGGTTTCCTCCAGACATGACGCTTGGCATTCAGGTCAAAGAGTTCAATCTTGGTTTCATCAGACCAGAGAATGTTGTTTCTCATGGTCTGAGAGTCTTTAGGTGCCTTTTGGCAAACTCCAAGCGGGCTGTCATGTGCCTTTTACTGAGGAGTGGCTTCCATCTGGCCACTCTACCATAAAGGCCTGATTGGTGGAGTGCTGCAGAGATGGTTGTCTTTCTGGAAAGTTCTCCTATCTCCACAGAGGAACTCTGGAGCACTGTCAGAGTGAACATTGGGTTCTTGGTCACCTCCCTGACCAAGGTCCTTCTCCCTCGATTGCTCATTAGAATGATGGAGGCCACTGTGTTCTTGGGGAACTTCAATGCTGCAGAAATATTTTGGTACCCTTCCCCAGATCTGTGCCTTGACACAATCCTGTCTCGGAGCTCTACGAACAATTCCTTCGACCTCATGGCTTGGTTTTTGCTCTGACATGCACTGTCAACTGTGGGATCTTACTGTATATAGACAGGTGTGTGCCTTTCCAAATCATGTCCAACCAATTGAATTTACCACAAGTGGACTCCAATCAGGTGGTGGAAACATCTCAAGGATGATCAGTGGAACAGGATGCATCTGAGTTCAATTTCGAGTCTCATAGCAAAAGGTCTGAATACTTTAAATTTTTTATACATTTGCTAAAATTCTAAAAACCTGTTGTCATTTTGTAATTATAGGGTATTGTGTGAAGATTGATGAGGAACATGTTTTACTTTAATATATTTCTGAATACGGCTGTAATGTAACAAATGTGGAAAAATTCAACGGGTCTGAATACTTTCCGAAGGCACAGCAAGTAAGCATTTCACTGTTAGTCTACACCTGTTGTTTACGAAGCATGTGACGAATACAATTAGATTTGATTGATTTGATTTAAAGTGTGGGGTGAACGATTCTCAGATGAAGCCAGATGTACTCAATCATCATTTTCAGAACTGTATGTTGTTAGTGTACACACGATGCCGTATGGTACCTCATTATGATGCTTGGCTACTGTGTGGAGGAGAGGACCCAGATGTGCAGGTTTTATGTCTGGCCACCTCAGAAATGACATCTAACCTAAAATCTCACGGGAAGATATAATTATAGGTTGCCAAAGTTTATTTAAATTATGGACACTAAATTTCCTTTTTATGGCAAACATTCCAACATGTCATTGTAGCTTAAGTAGAAAATGGCTGTTGTGAATAGGCCTACAATCAATAGATACAAATATACACTGAACAAACATATAAACATAGCATGTAAAGTGTTGGTCCCATGTTTCATGAGCTGAAAGAAATTAGCCAAGACATTTTCCATATGCACAAAAACCGTATTTCTCTCAAATGTTGTGCACAAAGTTGTTTACATCCCTGTTAGTGAGCATTGTACCAAGATAATCCATCCATCTGACAGGTGTGGCATATCAAGAAGATGATTAAACAGCATGATCAATACACAGGTGCACCTTGTGTTGGGGACAATAAAAGGCAGTTATGTCACACAACACAATGCCACAGATGTCTCAAGTTTTGAGGGATTCGTGCAATTGGAATGCTGACTTCAGGAATGTCCACCAGAGCTGTTGCCAGATAATTTCTCTACAATAAGCCTCCAACGTTGTTTTAGAGAATTTGGCAATAGGTCCAACTGGCCTCACAACCACAGACCCTGTGTGGGCAAGGGGTTGACTGATGTCAACGTTGTGAACAAAGTGCCCCATGGTGGCGGTGGGGTTATGGTATGGGCAGGCATAAGCTACGGATAACGAACACAATTGCATTTTATCGATGGCAATTTGAATACACAGAGATAGCTTGACAAAATCCTGAGGCTCATTGTCGTACCATTCATCCGCCGCCATCACCTCATGTTTCAGCATGATAATGCATGGCCCTGTGTCGCAAGGATTTGTACACAATTCCTGGAAGCTGAAAATGTCCCATTATTCTATGGCCTGCATACTCACCAGACATATCATCAATTGAGCATGTTTGGGATGCTCTGGATCGACGTGTACGACAGCTTGATCCTGTTCCCGCCAATATCCAGAAACTTCGCACAGCCATTGAAGAGGAGTGGGACAACATTCCACAGGCCACAATCAACAGCCTGATCAACTATATGCGAAGTAGATGTTTCGTGAGGCAAATGGTGGTCACACCAGATACTGACTGGTTTTCTGATCCACACCCCTAACTTTTTTTAAAGGTACCTGTGACCAACAGATGCATATCTGTATTCCCAGTCATGCAAAATCCATAGATTAGGGCCTAATGAATTTATTTCAATTGACTGATTCCCTTATATGAACTGTATCTCAGAAAAATCTTTGAAATTGTTGCATGTTGCGTTTATATTTTTGTTCAGTATATTATATTGTTAGAGGATTTCATCACTTTATTTAGATTTTGAGCCACTTCAAGTGTCAATGTAGACTGGCCTACAGGACAGACTTTGCATTTGTGATTTTAGATAATTTTTTTTACTTCTAATATTGACAAAAGCAGAGTAGAATCAGTGAAGATCTAATCTGGCCTAACTGCGCATATTGGCTGTTTTTGCAGAGTGGAGGTCTGAGGAGGTGAGAAGGCCCTGTACCAGTGATTAATTACACCCACGCCGGGTGACAGCAGTGGGATCTCTCAACGTGGTGCCTACAACCGACACAGACGGAAACCCACCCTGGCTAATTGACCCGGCTTCTGTTAGGCCATCCATCACCAGTGGCCCAAGTGCCCCCCTAAGAAACACATTATTCAGGGGTAAGTTAGTTAACCAACTACCGCTCCACCTTTCATTAATGGTATTAGCTTCACGGACGTGCCTGGTTAGAAAGATTTGTGTAGGGGGTTGTTTTCCTAAACAAAATAACTTTTGTGCGCCTAAATAAGTGCCAAAATTTGAATGCACTGATATTATAAGTATCCCTTTTTGTAAAGCGCTCAACAAGTTTTCATTTTGTAGTTCTATAGGCCTTACAGGCCTAATATGCACATGTGGCTGCTTGAGTAGGCCAAGGCCTAATATGGATGTGTGGCTGCTTGAGTAGGCCAAGGCCTAATATGGATGTGTGGCTGCTTGAGTAGGCCAAGGCCTAATATGGATGTGTGGCTGCTTGAGTAGGCCAAGGCCTAATATGGATGTGTGGAGGCTTGAGTAGGCCAAGGCCTAATATGGATGTGTGGAACAAAGACCATTAGGCCTACCTTCATTATTAGCCATGATCTCTCTTGGAATTCCTCAACTTGTCTGAATGGAGTGTTCTTCAGAGAAGTACACATGGCTGTGTGTTACAAAGCCTCCCGCCGATGTACAACACCCTCTCACTTGCTCTCACATTTCCATTGGAGCGCAAGTGTCATACTTTGGCTTGAAGCATGTGTTATTCAAAACACAGCCGTGTGCAACTGTGCTAAAACTGCATACAGTAAGTGTTCCTTTTGTATTTGCAAGATTTTTTCTTGCTGATATGAAAGTTAAGTTCCAAAGGTTTTCAAAACCGTATCGCAAGCGAGAGGTATCAACGTTTAGACAGAGCAGAGCTTCAGGCCATTTCCTTCACATGGTATATATGTTTGTGAATACATTTACATTTGATATTTTAGTCATTTAGCAGAAGCTCTTATACAGAGCGACTTACAGTAGCAGCGCATACATTTTCATATATATATTCTTTCATACTGAATAGGCACTAATGCGCTAGTGTTTACCATCTAGGAATGGGCAAATGATGTGGTATGCTAGAGATTTGGTTCAGTTTTCTCTGAAAATTGCATCCAAAAACAAGGAGGGACCAGATCTGAAGGGGTCATAATTTAACACAACAGGATCCTTTTGATCTGAATTAAGGGTTCTATTCAGTCTGTATCGCTAAAGCGTTATAGATTGAGTGATAGAAATGTAAAGGTAATTTCCGATTGAGCCGATAAGACATACAGCGTTTACCGTGAATGCAGTCTTCGCTAACATGACAACATTGCCTTTAAATTTCAATCACGCTTTAACGCTGAATCTCCGTGATAAGGATTGAATAGAGCCCTAAATGTTTTTAAAAACTGGGCCCTGGGTTAAATAGACAAATGGGGGTTTAGGTGAATCCCAGTGGTGAAAACCTTTGCAGGCCTGTAGGTTACATGTATTTATAACCTTATATTAGGAAGCCTCATGAAACTCTATTTAATTTCCCAATCAACATAAGATACTAAAGAGGTCTTACTGTGTTACAGTTAGGGCCTCAGGTCATAGCTTGGTTGCTTTGTACTTCTCAGTCTTTTGGTTAATTGGAGTCATTCCCTCTCTGTCCTTAGTACACAGTAGGGTACATTAAGCTACAGGAGGCTAGAGTAGGGTAGAGTAGGCTATAGTAGAGTAGAGAGTAGGGTAGAGTAGGGTTGAGTAGAGTCCAGTAGGCTACAGTAGGGTACAGTAGGTTACGGTATGTACAGTAGGGTAGAGTAGGGTACAGCAGGCTACAGTAGAGTAGTGTAGACTACAGTAGGGTATATTAGGGTACAATAGGGTACAGTAGTGTACAGTAGGGTCCAGTAGGCTACAGTTTGCTACAGTAGGGTACAGTAGGTTACAGTATGTACAGTAGGGTAGAGTAGGGTACAGCAGGCTACAGTAGAGTAGTGTAGGGTAGAGTAGTGTACAGTAGTGTCCAGTAGGCTACAGTTGGCTACAGTAGGGTCCAGTAGGGTCCAGTCGGCTACAGTAGGGTGGAGTAGGGTACAGTAGTGTCCATTAGGGTACAGAAGGGTAGAGTAGCGTCCAGTAGACTACAGCAGGCTACAGTAGACTATAGTAGGGTACAGTAGGGTACAGTAGGCTACAGTAGGGAAGAGTAGAGTGCAGTAGGCTGCAGTAGGCTACTGTAGGGTTCAGTAGATTACGGTATGTACAGTAGGGTAGAGTAGGGTACAGCAGGCTACAGTAGTGTAAAGTAGGGAAAGGAGGGTCCAGTAGGGTCCAGTAGACTACAGTAGAGTAGAGTAGGGAACAGTAGGCTACAGTAAGCTACAGTAGGGTCCAGTAGGGTGGAGTAGGGAACAGTAGGGTGGAGTAGGGTATAGTAGGGTCCAGTAGGGTGGAGTAGGGTGGAGTAGGGTATAGTAGGGTCCAGTAGGGTGGAGTAGGGTGGAGTAGGGTGGAGTAAGGTCCAGTAAAGTAGACTACAGTAGGGTCCAGTAGAGTAGAGTAGGGTCTGTAGGCTACACTAGGGTAAAGTAGGGTAGAGTAGCATCCAGTAGGGTAAAGTAGGTTCCAGTAGGCTAGAATAGTGTGCAGTAGGTACAGTTGGTTGGAGTAAGGTACAGTAGAGTACAGTAGCTGCAGTAGGGTCCAGTAGGGTCAGGTGGGCTACAGTAGGGTACAGTAAGGTAGAGTAGGGTCTAGTAGGCTACAGCAGAGTTTAGTAGGTAAGAGTAGGGTCTAGTAGGCTACAGTTGGGTAGGGTAGAGTAGGGTAGAGTAGGCTACAGTAGACTACAATAGGCAACAGTGGGGTCCAGCGGTCTACAGTAGGGCAGAGTAGGGTACCGTAGGGTAGAATAGGGTCCAGTAGGGTGCAGTAGGGTACAGTAGGGTTCAGTAGGGTTCAGTAGGGTCCGGTAGGATCCAGTAGGGTACAGTAGGGTGCAGTAGGCTGCAGTGGGCTACAGTAGGCTACTGTAGGGTGGAGTAGGGTACAGTAGGGTCCAGTAGGGTAGGCTACAGTAGACTACAGTAGACTACAGTAGGGTCCAGTAGGGTGCAGTAGGGTGCAGTAGGGTGCAGTAGACAACAGTAGAGTACAGTAGGGTCCAGTAGGGTGCAGTAGACAACAGTAGGGTACAGTAGGGTGCAGTAGAGTATAGTAGGATACTATGGGGTTCAGTACGGTACAGTAGGCTACAGTAGGCTACTGTAGGGTCCAGTAGGGTTGAGTAGGCTACTGTTGGGTGGAGTAGGGTCCAGTAGGGTACAGTAGGCTACAGTAGGGTAGAGTAGGGTCTAGTAGGCTACAGTAGGGTAGAGTAGGGTAGAGTAGACTACAGTACCTACAGTAGGGTCCAGTAAGCTACAGTAGGCTACAGTAGGATCCAGCGGTCTACAGTAGGGTAGAGTAGGGTACCGTAGGGTAGAATAGGGTCCAGTAGGCTACAGTTGGTTACGGTTGGCTACAGTAGTGTAGAGTAGGATAGAGTATGGTCCAGTAGGCTACAGTTGATTTCAGTTGGCTTGATGATCACAGCAGTGCAGTATGGTGTGTGTCTGGGTGAGGACAGCAGATAGACAGGAAGTGATGGAAGGGCCTACGTCCTGTATCCTTCACACCTGGTCTGGTCAGGGCCCACATGTGGTTTCGCTTTCCTCCTCAGGAAACGGAGGAACAGTCAGCGAGAATAAGGGAGAGGAGGGGTGAGACATATATTAGAGAGGGAGAGCGGTGGGGAGAGACTGTGAGCAGGATAAATGATTTCTCATCCCCAATGGGTAACTCAGTCATACTAGAAACTCTCCCAAAATAACCGCCACTTTCTCTCCCACCGAGAAAGCTGGCTCAGTGTTTACAGAGGTACACAGCTTGAGCAGTTAGAGTTGATACAGACAAGCCTACTATGGACAGCCGTCTGTAGCACAGGAGGTTGGTTGCACCTTATTTGGAGAGGGTGGGCTCGTGGTAATGGCTGGTGTGGAATAACTAAATGGTATCAAATATATACAGTTTCCAGGTGTTTGATGCCATTCCATTCGCTCCGTTCCAGCCATTATTATGAGCCGTCCTCCCCTCAGCAGCCTCCACTGGTCTCTAGTGAGATGAGGGTGTAATGGCCTGCACAGTAGAAAAAGTTAGACAGTGGCGCTACGGTTGCTGCCTGTAGTTTTGGACTGTGCAAAGAAGCTCTAGAATGCCACCTTCTGGTAAAATAAAATACTGTCTTTATTTTAACTCTTATTGGTCTCTAGTCAAAGATAAAGTAAAGAGTTGGTCAGTGTCCATCTGTACTTGTGTGCGTGGGCATGTGCTTGTCTGTGTATGTGTTTAGGCCTGTCCCACCTCACCTCAGCTCCACAGTGAGTTCATCTCTGTGGGGTAACAACATTGTGACAACAGGCACAAACAACCAGTGCATCTCCATTTCACCCAGTGCACCACTGAATAAAAACATGCATAAATATACAACAAGATATCTAATCTAATAAATCCATTAATTAACAGAGCTGCTGGTATTTCTTCTTTTGCATTAATTACATAGTCATTACCATATCAATTAGGGAAATCAGAGATCATGTAATTAAGGTTTAACCAGGAGCACCTGCTACTTCAGTGTTGTGTGTGTGTGTGTGTGTGTGTGTGTGTGTGTGTGTGTGTGTGTGTGTGTGTGTGTGTGTGTGTGTGTGTGTGTGTGCCAGTCCTAATCTCATCTGGGGTCTTTGACAGGACTCTCCCTCATCAATCTGATCTGTCGGAATGAAACGTTTTTGTTGTTTTCTTTCAGGGGGGGGGGGGGGGTGTAAGGGGCTGAGTAGGAAATGTTGTCATGGCGATTCAATTAATTGGCCAGGACGCCTATTTATAAAGGAGAGTGACAGGTGGAGAGAGGCTGGCTGTCCCATCTTAAGGAATAGATTGGGCTAGAGTGAGAACACGGGCGTCAGACGGTATTTTGTGTTTGTGTTATTAATAGTGTTATGAAGGCTCAGATAACACAAGGCAAAAAAATACTCTCTCTTACTGATCACAGGTTATTTCCTGTTGAGGGCTTGCTTGACACTTTGTCCCTGCTTACAAATATCTGGGCATCTGTTAGATGAAAAGCTGTCTTTTAAAAAGTATATTGATGAGTTAGTTAAGATGCTGAATAAAAATGGGTTTCTTTTATAGAAATAGGTCCTGCCTCTCCCTAAATAGTAGAAAGCAGATTATTCAGTCGATGTTCATATCGGTCCTAGACTATGACGACATCATCTATATGAACGTAGCTGCTACTTCATTAAAGCAGTTAGATGCAGTTTATCATAGCTCACTGCACTTTATTGCGGACATCAATTTTAGTACTCATCACTGAATTCTCTACCAGAAAGTTGATTGGCCCTTTTTAATGTCACGTAGGTTGATGCTATGTTTTCATGTATAAAGCCCTTTTACAAAAAGTCCCACTGTCTTTACTAAACTTTAGACATACAAGTTACCACACCCGATCTCAGGGATGGCTAACTCTGGAAATTCCTTTGGTCTCTGCTGAGTTAGGTAAATCAGCTTTTGGTTTTCTTCAACCTTATTTGTGGAACAATCTTCAAAATGTACTTAAATTTGATGTTTTAGTGCCTCTAGGGCAATTCAGAAAGCTGATTGAGGACCTTATTACTGATGAATGTGTTTGTTTTTTATTATATAGATATATTAACGCAACATGTAGTGTTGGTCCCAGAAATGTTCCATACCCACAAAAAGCTTATTTCTCAAAAATGTTGTGCACAAATTTGTTTACATCCCTGTTAGTGAGCATTTCTCCTTTGCCAAGATAAAGAATCCACCTGACAGGTGGGGCATATCAAGAAGCTGATTAAACAGCATGATCATTACACATGTGTACCTGAGATCAGCCATCCAGACAGCGGATGAAACTGGGTTTGCACAACCCAAGAATTACTGCACAAACTGTCAGAAACCGTCTCAGGGAAGCTCATCTGCGTGCTCGTCGTCCTCACCAGGGTCTTAAATTGACTGCAGTTTGGCGTTGTTACTGACTTCAGTGGGCAAATGCTCACTTTTGATAGTCACTGGCATGCTGGAGAAGTGTGCTCTTTATGGATGAATGAATAATGGCGACCAAGGAGATGGCTGCCGTTTTACGATCCCGAAACCAATTGTGCTATTGTGTTTGTTTTTTTGCGTTATTTGTAACTTATTTTGTACATAATGTTTCTGCCACCGTGTCTTATGACCGAAAAGAGCTTCTTGAAATCAGGGCAGCGATTACTCACCCCATACTGGAGGAATTCCTGTTCTTCAACGAGTCGGACGGGAAGGATTTACTTCGGCACCCGACAGGGCCCTCATCCTCGTCCTTCGTAGGAGGAAAAGACAGAGATATCGTGGACGACAGTCCGGGTGCCTTGTAAGGATCCGTCGCCGAGAAGGTAATCTACCTTTACCATCGATCCTATTAGCCAACGTACAATCAATCGATAATAAAATAGACGAGCTACGAGTACGTATATCCTACCAACGGGACATTAGAAACTGTAATATCTTATGTTTCACCAAGTCGTGGATGAACGGCGACATGATTAACATACAGCTCACGGGTTTTAAGCTTATTCGGCAGGATAGAACAGCGGCCTCTGGTAAGACAAGGGGCGGCGGCCTATGTACATTTGTAAACAACAGCTGGTGCACAAAATTTAAGGAAGTCTCAAGGTGTTGCTTGCCCGAGGTAGAGTATCTCATGATAAACTGTAGACCACACTATTTACCAAGAGAGTTTACATCTATATTTTTCGTAGCGGTATACATACCACCGCAGACCAATACTGGCACTAAGACCGCATTCAATAAGCTGTATTCGGCCATAAGCAAACAGGAAAATGCTCATCCAAAGGCGGTGCTGCTAGTGGCCGGGAACTTTAATGCAGGGAAACTCAAATCCGTTTTACCTCATCTCTACCTGCATGTTAAATGTGCAACCAGAGGGAAAGAAACTCTAGACCACCTTTACTCCACACACATAGACATAAATCTAAGGAGCGGGAATCTTACCCGGTAGCTTATAAGAAATCCTGCTATACCCTCCGATGAACCATCAAACAGGCAAAGCGTCAATACAGTACTAAGATTGAATCGTACTACACTGGCTTCGATGCTTGTCGAATGTGGCAGGGCTTGCATACTACTACAGACTACAATGGGAAGCACAGCCGCAAGCTGCCCATTGACACAAACCTACCAGACGAGATAAATTACTTCTATGCTCGCTTTGAGAAAAGTAACACTGAAACATGCATGAGAGCACCAGCTGTTCCGGACAACTGTGTGATCACGCTCTCCGCAGCCGATGTGAGTAAGACCTTTAAACAGGTCAACATTCACAAGGCCACAGGGCCAGATGGATTACCAGGACGTGTACTCCGAGCATGCGCTGACCAAATTGGCAAGTGTCTTTACTGACATTTTCAACCAGACCCTGACTGAGTCTGTAATACCAACATCTTTCAAGGAGACCATAATAGTCCCTGTGACCAAGAACACTAAGGTAACCTGCTTAAATGACTACCAACCCGTAGCACTCACGTCTGTAGCCATGAAGTGCTTTAAAAGGCTAGTTATGGCTCACATCAACACCATTATCCCAGAAACCCTAGACCCCCTCCAATTTGCATACCGCCCCAACAGATCCACAGATAATGCAACCTCTATTGCACTCAACACTGCCCTTTCCCACCTGGACAAAAGGAGTGAGAATGCTATGTGAGAATGCTATTCATTGACCACAGCTCAGCGTTCAACGCCATAGTGTCCTCAAAGCTCATCACTAAGGTAAGGACCCTGGGACTAAACACCTCCCTCCCTAAAATTTGTCAAAGACTCCAGCCACCCTAGTCATAGACTGTTCTCTCTGCTACCATACGGCAAGCGGCACCGTAGCGCTAATTTTAGGTCCAAAAGGCTTCTCATCAGCTTCTACCCCAAGCCATAAGACTCCTGAACAGCTAATCATAGGGCTACCCAGACCCCTGTTTTACGCTGCTGCTACTCTCTGTTCATAATCTATGCATAGTCACTTTGTATCTACCCACATGTACAGTTGAAGTCGGAAGTTTACATACACCTTAGCCAAATACATTTAAACTCAGTTGTTCACAATTCCTGACATTTAATCCAAGTAAAATGTTCCTGTCTTAGGTCAGTTAGGATCACCACTTTATTTTAATAATGTGAAATGTCAGAATAATAGTAGAGAGAATGATTTATTCCAGCTTTTATTTCTTTCATCACATTGCCAGTGGGTCAGAAGTTTACATACACTCAATTAATATTTGGTAGCATTGCCTATACATTGTTTAACTTGGGTCAAACGTTTTGGGTAGCCTTCCACAAGCTTCCCACAATAAGTTGGGTGAATTTTGGCCCATTCCTCCTGACAGAGCTGGTGTAACTGAGTCAGGTTTGTAGGCCTCCTTGCTCGCACATGCTTTTTCAGTTCTGCCCACAAATTTTCTATGGGTTTGACGTCAGGGCTTTGTGATGGCCACTCCAATACCTTGACTTTGTTGTACTTAAGCCATTTTGCCACAACTTTGGAAGTATGCTTGGGGTCATTGTACATTTGGAAGACCCATTTGCGACCAAGCTTTAACTTCCTGACTGATGTCTTGAGATGTTGCTTCAATATATCCACATCATTTTCATTCCTCATGACGCCATCTATTTTGTGAAGTGCACCAGTCCCTCCTGCAGCAAAGCACCCCCACAACATGATGCTGCCACCTCCGTGCTTCACGGTTGGGATGGTGTTCATCGGCTTGCAAGCCTCCCCCTTTTTCCTCCAAACATAACGATGGTCATTATGGCCAAACAGTTCTATTTTTGTTTCATCAGACCAGAGGACATTTCTCCAAAATGTACGATCTTTGTCCCCATGTGCAGTTGCAAACTGTAGTCTGGCTTTTTTTATGGCGGTTTTGAAGCTGTGGCTTCTTCCTTGCTGAGCGGCCTTTCAGGTTATGTCGATATAGGACTTGTTTTACTGTGGATATAGATACTTTTGTACTTGTTTCCTCCAGCATCTTCACAAGGTCCTTTGATTGATTTGCACTTTCGCACCAAAGTATGTTCATCTCTAGGAGACAGAATGCGTCTCCTTCCTGAGCGGTATGACGGCTGCGTGGTCCCATGGTGTTTTTACTTGCATGCTATTATTTGTACAGATGAACGTGGTACCTTCAAGCATTTGGAAATTGCTCCCAAGGATGAACCAGACTTGTGGAGGTCTACAATTTTTTTCTGAGGTCTTGGCTGATTTCTTTTGATTTTCCCATGATGTCAAGCAAAGACATTTACATTACATTTAAGTCATTTAGCAGACGCTCTTATCCAGAGCGACTTACAAAATGGTGCATTCACCTTATGATATCCAGTGGAACAACCACTTTACAATAGTGCATCTAAATCTTTTAAGGGGGGGGGGGGTTAGAAGGATTACTTTATCCTATCCTAGGTATTCCTTAAAGAGGTGGGGTTTCAGGTGTCTCCGGAAGGTGGTGATTGACTCCGCTGTCCTGGCGTCGTGAGGGAGCTTGTTCCACCATTGGGGTGCCAGAGCAGCGAACAGTTTTGACTGGGCTGAGCGGGAACTGTGCTTCCTCAGAGGTAGGGGGGCCAGCAGGCCAGTGGTGGATGAACGCAGTGCCCTTGTTTGGGTGTAGGGCCTGATCAGAGCCTGAAGGTATGGAGGTGCCGTTCCCTTCACAGCTCCGTAGGCAATCACCATGGTCTTGTAGCGGATGCGAGCTTCAACTGGAAGCCAGTGGAGAGAGCAGAGGAGCGGGGTGACGTGAGAGAACTTGGGAAGGTTGAACACCAGACGGGCTGCGGCGTTCTGGATGAGTTGTAGGGGTTTAATGGCACAGGCAGGGAGCCCAGCCAACAGCGAGTTGCAGTAATCCAGACGGGAGATGACAAGTGCCTGGATTAGGACCTGCGCCGCTTCCTGTGTGAGGCAGGGTCGTACTCTGCGAATGTTGTAGAGCATGAACCTACAGGATCGGGTCACCGCCTTGATGTTAGTGGAGAACGACAGGGTGTTGTCCAGGATCACGCCAAGGTTCTTAGCACTCTGGGAGGAGGACACAAGGGAGTTGTCAACCGTGATGGCGAGATCATGGAACGGGCAGTCCTTCCCCGGGAGGAAGAGCAGCTCCGTCTTGCCGAGGTTCAGCTTGAGCTGGTGATCCGTCATCCACACTGATATGTCTGACAGACATGCAGAGATGCGATTCGCCGCCTGGTTATCAGAAGGGGGAAAGGAGAAGATTAATTGTGTGTCGTCTGCATAGCAATGATAGGAGAGACCATGTGAGGATATGACAGAGCCAAGTGACTTGGTGTATAGCGAGAATAGGAGAGGGCCTAGAACAGAGCCCTGGGGGACACCAGTGGTGAGAGCGCATGGTGCGGAGACAGATTCTCGCCACGCCACCTGGTAGGAGCGACCTGTCAGGTAGGACGCAATCCAAGCGTGGGCCGCGCCGGAGATGCCCAACTCGGAGAGGGTGGAGAGGAGGATCTGATGGTTCACAGTATCAAAGGCAGCAGATAGGTCTAGAAGGATGAGAGCAGAGGAGAGAGAGTTAGCTTTAGCAGTGCGGAGAGCCTCCGTGACACAGAGAAGAGCAGTCTCAGTTGAATGCCCAGTCTTGAAACCTGACTGATTAGGATCAAGAAGGTCATTCTGAGAGAGATAGCAGGAGAGCTGGCCAAGGACGGCACGTTCAAGAGTTTTGGAGAGAAAAGAAAGAAGGGAGAGACGCACTGAGTTTGAAGGTAGGCCTTGAAATACATCCACAGGTACACCTCCAATTGACTCAAGTGATGTCAATCAGCATATCAGAAGCTTCTAATGCCATGACATAATTTTCTGGAATTTTCCAAGCTGTTTAAAGGCACAGTCAACTTAGTGTATGTAAACTTCTGACCCACTGGAATTGTGATACAGTGAATTATAAGTGAAATAATCTGTCTGTAAACAATTGTTGGAAATATTACTTCTGTCATTGTCACGTCCTGACCAGTAGAGGGTGTAGTTGGGTCAGGACGTGGCAGAAGGGAGTAAGTGTTTTATTGTTTCATTTAATTTTGGCCGTGTGACTTCCAATCAAGCACAGCTGTAGAGGGTTGTGGTTGATTGGGAGTCACACATAAGTTGCCTACGTTTCCGTTGTGTGGTGTGGGTAATTGTGCTTGTCACTGTTGTTGCACCTGACAGGACTGTGTTGGCTGTCAGTTTTGTTGTTTTTGTTAATTGCATAGTGTTCGTAACATTAAAAATGACGAACCCTAACTCCGCCGCATTTTGGTCCACTTCTTCCGTAGACAGCCGTTACAGAATTACCCACCAAACCAGGACCAAGCGGCGGAAGAGGAAGGAGCAGCAGGACTACTGCGTTATGGACAAATGGACATGGGAACAGATCCTGGACGGAGAGGGACCATGGACTCAGGCTGGGGATTATCGCCTCCCGCAGTGGGAGATTGAAGCGGCGAGAGCGGAGAGGCGATACTACGAGGAGAGAGAGCGCAACGAGCGCGAGAGGCAGCCCCAATATTTTTTTTGGGGGGGGCACACGGGACAGTCGGTGGAGCTGAGGTCGGAACCAGAGCCAGTCGGGATGACATTGGAGGTGAGCGAGGGCTATGAGACAGAGACTGTGACGGGGTTAATGGGAAAATTAGGAGAGAGAGAGATGAGAGAGCTGCTAGTGTGGTGCATAAAGTACGGCATTCGCCCTAATGAGCGTGTCGTGGGTATGATGTCACCTGAGGCAGCTCTCCATACTCGTCCTGAGGTGCGTGCTGGTTGTCTGGTAAAGACTGTGCCTGCGCCCAGAAACAGGCCTCCTCCATGTCTTCCCAGCCCTGCACATCCTGTACCTACGCCCAGAACCAAGCCTCCTGCATGTCTTCCTATCCTGGTCAAGCCCGTGCCTCCTCCACGGACCAGTACTCCAGTGGGTCTCTCTATCCTGGTCAAGCCCGTGTCTCCTCCACGGACCAGTCCTCCAGTGGATCTCCCTATCCTGGTCAAGCCCGTGTCTCCTCCACGGACCGGTCCTCCAGTGGGTCTCTCCACCCTGGTCTCTCCTGTGCCACCTCCTCAAGCCAGGCCTCCGTTATGTCTCCCCAGCCTGGTGAATCCTGAGTCGGAGCTGCCCGCCAGTCAACAGTCGTCAGGGCTGCCCGCCAGTCAACAGTCGTCAGAGCTGCCCGCCAGTCAACAGTCGTCAGAGCTGCCCGCCAGTCAACAGTCGTCAGAGCTGCCCGCCAGTCAACAGTCGTCAGAGCTGCCCGCCAGTCAACAGTCGTCAGAGCTGCCCGCCAGTCAACAGTCGCCAGAGAGGTCAGACTGCCCTGAACTGCCGGAGTGGCCAGACTGCCCTGAACTGCCGGAGTGGCCGGACTGCCCTGTTCTGCCGGAGTGGCCGGACTGCCCTGTTCTGCCGGAGTGGCCGGACTGCCCTGTTCTGCCGGAGTGGCCGGACTGCCCTGTTCTGCCAGAGTGGCCGGACTGCCCTGTTCTGCCAGAGTGGCCGGACTGCCCTGTTCTGCCAGAGGTGGCCGGACTGCCCTGTTCTGCCAGAGGTGGCCGGACTGCCCTGTTCTGCCAGAGGTGGCCGGACTGCCCTGTTCTGCCAGAGGTGGCCGGACTGCCCTGTTCTGCCAGAGGTGGCCGGACTGCCCTGTTCTGCCAGAGGTGGCCGGACTGCCCTGTTCTGCCAGAGGTGGCCGGACTGCCCTGTTCTGCCAGAGGTGGCCGGACTGCCCTGTTCTGCCAGAGGTGGCCGGACTGCCCTGTTCTGCCAGAGGTGGCCGGACTGCCCTGTTCTGCCAGAGGTGGCCGGACTGCCCTGTTCTGCCAGAGGTGGCCGGACTGCCCTGTTCTGCCAGAGGTGGCCGGACTGCCCTGTTCTGCCAGAGGTGGCCGGACTGCCCTGTTCTGCCAGAGGTGGCCGGACTGCCCTGTTCTGCCAGAGGTGGCCGGACTGCCCTGTTCTGCCAGAGGTGGCCGGACTGCCCTGTTCTGCCAGAGGTGGCCGGACTGCCCGGTTCTGCCAGAGGTGGCCGCCTGCCCTGATCTGCCAGGGTGCCCGGCCTGTCAGGATCAGCCCGAGTGGTCCTCCTGCCCTCCGGTCCAGCCCGAGTGGTCCTCCTGCCCTCCGGTCCAGCCCGAGTGGTCCTCCTGCCCTCCGGTCCAGCCCGAGTGGTCCTCCTGCCCTCCGGCCCAGCCCGAGTGGCCCGCATGCCCTCCGGCCCAGCCCGAGTGGCCCGCATGCCCTCCGGCCCAGCCCGAGTGGCCCGCATGCCCTCCGGCCCAGCCCGAGTGGCCCGCATGCCCTCCGGCCCAGCCCGAGTGGCCCGCATGCCCTCCGGCCCAGCCCGAGTGGCCCGCATGCCCTCCGGCCCAGCCCGAGTGGTCCGTCTGCCAGGGTCAGCCCGAGTGGCCCGTCTGCCCGGCGCAGCGATCGGCGCCAACAGAGTGGGCGACGCCGAAGGTGGAGCGAGGTCCACGTCCTGCACCTGAGCCACCTCCAGGATAGGTGGGTTGGGGAGGGAGGGTGTAGCACAGTGCCGTCGGTGACGGCAGCCACCCTCCCTTCCCTCCCTTATTGTTTAGGTGTTCCTTTTTGTTGGGGATTTTTTTTGTGTTTTCCTTTTTTTAGGTGCATCCCGGGGTCTGCACCTTGAGGGGGGGGTACTGTCACGTCCTGACCAGTAGAGGGTGTAGTTGGGTCAGGACGTGGCAGAAGGGAGTAAGTGTTTTATTGTTTCATTTAATTTTGGCCGTGTGACTTCCAATCAAGCACAGCTGTAGAGGGTTGTGGTTGATTGGGAGTCACACATAAGTTGCCTACGTTTCCGTTGTGTGGTGTGGGTAATTGTGCTTGTCACTGTTGTTGCACCTGACAGGACTGTGTTGGCTGTCAGTTTTGTTGTTTTTGTTAATTGCATAGTGTTCGTAACATTAAAAATGACGAACCCTAACTCCGCCGCATTTTGGTCCACTTCTTCCGTAGACAGCCGTTACAGTCATGCACAAAGTAGATGTCCTAACCGACTTGCCAAAACTATACTTTGTTAACAAGAAATTTGTGGAGTGGTTGAAAAACGAGTTTTAATGACTTCGACCTAAGTGTATGTAAACTTCCAACTTCAACTGTACATATTACCTCAATTACCACGACTAACCGGTACCCCCTGTATATAGCCTCGCTTGTTATTTTACTGCTGCTGTTTAATTATTTGTTACTTTTATTTACTATTTTCTATTTCTATCTTTATTTAAAAAAAATGTACTTAACACTTTTTTTTTCTTAAAACATTGTTGGTTTTGGGCTTGTAAGTAAACGTTTCACTGTGAGGTCTACACTTGTAGTATTCGGCGCATGTGACAAATAACATTTGATGGATGAATCCTGGTTTCAACTGTACCAGGCAGATGGCAGACAGCGTGATTGGCATCGTGTTGGGGCGAGCGGTTTACTGATGTCAACGTTGTGAACAGAGTGTCTCATGGTGTGGTTATGGTATGGGCAGGCACAAGCTGTGGACAACGAACAAAATTGCTTTTATCGATGGAAATTTAAATACACAGAGATCCCGTGACGAGATCTTGAGACCCATTGTTGTGCCATTCATCCACCACCATCAATTCATGTTTCAGCATGATAATGCACAGCCCCATGTCTCAAGGACCTGTACACAATTCCTGATAGCTGAACATTTCTCAGTTCTTCCATGGCCTGCATACTAAAAAATAAAATTACAGTTTTCATTACATATTCCGGATGTATTCCACATGGATCATGAAGTAGACTTTATATTAGTTGGAATTTTCACCACAGTCGGAAATATGATAAAAAGTATTTACCAAAGACATGTCAGTTTGGGCAGTGGACCATGGTATTTCTGACCAGGTTGTAGAGGAAGGGGAGTAGGGGTTAGGGACGGAGGGGGTTGGTACAGGAGAAGGATGGAATATATTTGATTTGGGAAGAAGGAAGCTCAGAAAGAAAAACACCCAGAGGAAAAGGGGCAGTGGTGGAGAGGAGGTGAGGAAAGGGAGTGGGCAAGGGGAAGGGAGGGCATTTTGGGAATGGGGCTCTGTTTTCTCTGTCCTCAACATACACCCACACTAACTTAGACAAATTCCCTTACTTATACAAATATCTAGTACACACAAACATTGTCACATACAGTGCATTCGGTAAGTAGGCTACCTGGGGCGACAGGTAGCCTAGTGGTTAGAGCATTGGTCCAGTAACCAAAAGGTTGCTAGATCAAATCCCTGAACTGACAAGGTAAACATCTGTCGTTCTGCCCCTGAACAAGGCAGTTAACCTAGGCTGTCATTGTGAAAAATCATTTGTTCTAGTTAAATAAAAGTATTCAGACTTTACATACAGCCTTATTCTAAAATGGATTAAGTAAAACATTTTCCTCATCAATTTACACACAATACCCCATCATGTTTTTAGACATTTTTGCAAATGTATTAAAAATTAAAACAGAAATACCTTATTTACATAAGTATTCAGACCTTTTGTTATGAGACTCAAAATTGAGCTCAGGTGCATCCTGTTTCCTTTGATCAATCTTGAGATTTTTCTACAACTTGATTGGAGTCCACATGTAGTAAATTAAATTGATTGGACATAATTTGGAAAGGCACACACCTGTCTATATAAGGTCCCACAGTTGACAGTGCATGTCAGAGCAAAAACCAAGCCACGAGGTCGAAGGAATTGTCCTTAGAGCTCAGAGATAGGATTATGTCGAAGCACAGATCTGGGGAAGGTACCAAAAAATGTCTGCAGCATTGAAGGTCCCCAAGAACACATTGGCCTCCATCATTCTTAAATGGAAGAAGTTTGGAACCATCAAGACTCTTCCTAGAGCTGGCCACCCGGGAAATCTGAGTAATCAGGGGAGAAGGGCCTTGGTCAGGGAGGTGACCAAGAACCTGATGGTCACTCTGACAGAGCTCCAGAGTTCCTCTGTGGAGATGAGAGAATCTCTGCAGCACTCCACCAATCAGGCCTTTATTGCCAGACGGAATCCACTTCTCAGTAAAAGGCACATGACAGCCCACTTGGAGTTTGCCAAAAGGGACCTAAAGGACTCAGACCATGAGAAACAAGATTCTCTGGTCTGATGAAACCAAGATTGAACTCTTTGGCCTGAATGCCAAGCGTCACATCTGGAGAACCCTGGCATGGGGTGGCAGCATCATGCTGTGGGGATGTTTTTCAGTGGGAGGGACTGGGAGACTAGTCAGCATGGGGGAAAGATGAACAGAGAAAAGTACAGAGAAATCCTTGATGAAACCCTGCTCCAGAGCACTTAGACTGGGGGGAAGGTTCACCTTCCCACAGGACAATGACACTAAGCACACAGCCAAGACAATGCAGGAGTGGCATCAGGACAAGTCTCTGAATGCCCTTGAGTGGCCCAGCCAGAGCCCGGACTTAAAAACTGATCGAACATCTCTGGAGAGACCTTAAAAATAGCTGTGCAGCAACGCTCCTCATCCAATCTGACAGAGCATCATACCCAAGAAGAGTCGAGGCTGTATTTGCTGCCAAAGGTGCTTCAACAAAGTACTGAGTAAAGGGTCTGAATACTTATGTAAATGTGTATTCTTTAAAAAAAAAAAAAAAATCAAACATTTCTAAAAAACTGTTTTTGCTTTGTCATTATGGGGTATTGTGTGTAGATTGATGAGGGGGGGGGGGGGGGGGGGGGGGGACAATTTAATCCATATTAGAATAAGGCTGAAACGTAACAACATTTGGAAAAAGTCAAGGGGTCTGAATACTTTCCGTGTGCACTGTATACACACCTGTGGCAGTTGTAGCAGTTGTAGCAATTCTGATCCCTTGCCCTGACCGGACAACCTCCTAGGGCTACGACATCCTCTGGCCTCCTCCCTGTGCGCCCCACTGTGCATTGAGGTAGTAAATCCATCTCTTCCTTCTCACCAAACCCCTCACCCCCTCTCCTCCCTCTACCTCCCCCCATTACCTTCCCCTGTCCTTAAATCACTCTCACACCCCTGCTCAGCTCTGCAGAGAGGAGGTAGTGGACCACAGCAGCACTAGCACAGTCTCTTCAACACTGCCAAGCCAGTAAAAGCACTCCTGTGTGAATATGGAGTGAATTGTCAAAAGGTGAGTTTCCTGTGTGTGATGCAGTTGGTCCTGTGTGATGCCTCTGCTGGTTGAAGTAGGGCCCTATAAAATCTGTGTTGCGGAGAACCCGGACAGAATCACGAAATACAGACATTAAAACCAAATTCAACAATATTCCAACATTTATTGAACTTCAAATCAAATGTTATTTGTCACATGCTCCGAATACAACAGGTGTAGGTAGACCTTACCATGCTTACTTACAAGCCCTTAACCAACAACGCAGTTCAAGAAATAGAGTTAAGAAAAAATGTACTAAATAAACTAAATTAAAAAACGAAATAAAAAGTAACACAATAAAATAACAATAATGAGGCTATGTACAGGGGGTACTGGTACAGAGTCAATGTGCGGGGGCACCAGTTATTCAAGGTCATTTGTACATGTAGGTAGGGGTAAAGTGACTATGCATAGATAATAAACAGCAAGTAGCAGCATTGGTAGGGGTGTAAATAGTCCGGGTGGCTATTAGTAGGTGGCCTCAGTAGGTAATAAACTAAAAGTATAGAACTTCTTAGAAAATTCATTCATTTGCCCAAGTTAATCATAAGATATGAACAAAATACATCAGTGATTCATATTTTCCTGCAAATTTTTTTAACTCAGGAATGCCCCTGTCTGTGTGTGTGTGTGTGTGTGTGTGTGTGTGTGTGTGTGTGTGTGTGTGTGTGTGTGTGTGTGTGTGTGTGTGTGTGTGTGGCGCTTATGTCTAGCCGTTAGCAAAGATGATAATGACAACCGTCTTCTGGTAGAGATGGAAAGGCTTTCTCAAAAATCTTCTCAATGAAATGTTAACTACAAAGTAGCCATTGCCTACCTGGCAGAATGAGATCATGATTATTTGCATCAATCCATCAATACAGTGGCCATTTGTTTTCGCAAACTCTGCAATCACATGAGCACTACAGAAACATCTGGTGCGCACTTGCATTAAAGGGTCTACATCCCCCCCAAAAATGTATTTGATTTTTCCCAAACCTCAAAAGTGGTCTGCTGGTGTTTTTTAAGCATTGTTATGGAATTAGAAAATCCAATTTGACTGTTTTTCTATTAAAAAGGTGTGATTCTGAGAGCAAAAACCTGAAAAAACTGAAAACTGGATAAACAGTTTGGTAAAAAACTAAAGATAATAGGCAAAACATTTAAGTGATTTTATAGAGCCCTACTGAAGGAACTACCATCTGTCTGCTTTCAGCCTACACACGTCTCTTTGCCTTGTTGACTGTGCAGTCTTCGAAAGTCTCTGAGGCAAACTGCACCAACCTACTACCACCCCAGATAGGTAACCTGGTGGGTAGGAGCGTCGGACAGTAACCAAGCTGACAAGGTAGAAATCTGTTGTAACCCACTGTTCCCCGGGCGCTGTGGATGTTGATTAAGACAGCACTCTGCACCTCTCTGATTCAGAGGGGTTGGGTTAAACGCAGAAGACACAATTCAGTTGTACCACTGACTAGGTATCTCCCTTGCCCAGATGTCTTACTGTGGAATATCTAAAGCCATGCAATGCCATACAATACCACTAGGTGGAAGGAGTAAACTGTATCTTAATCAAAACCAGCTCAGCTCTGCATTTCTCCCTGCTGTCATGCACTATTCTAGCAGAGCTCAAATCTACCACTAGATCCTAACCTCATCCTTTTCCCAGGTCATTTATAATTGGTCAGCTGGTAAGGGACTGTATTCTGATGGTGGAACAAACAGAGAGGCAGAAATATGGAGCAAATCAAATCATCAAATCGAATAAAATCAAAAAAGCCCTTATACAACATGTGTCTAATCCTGAATGCTGATTGGTTAAAACCACATTCCTGCCGTGTCTATTTAAGTGATAATGCCCGATAAGACGGTGCTTTCATTTTACGTTCTTATCCCTTGCTTGCTAGTTAGCCAACTACTGCTAATTTACAGTCACTGTCACGTCCTGGCAAGTATAAGGGTTAATTGTTATTGTAGTTTGGTCAGGACGTGGCAGAGGGTATTTGTTTTATGTGGTTCCGGGTGGTGTGTTAGTTAGGAGGGCGTTTGATTTATTATTTCCGGGTTTTGAGTTATGGTCTATGTTTATGTATTTCTATGTGTAGTCTAGTGAGTGTGTTTCTATGTTGAGTTAATTGGGGTGGACTTCCAATTGAAGGCAGCTGTTTGGTGTTGCCTTTGATTGGAAGTCCTATATTAGTTGGGTGTGTTTGTCTTGTATTTGTGGGAGATTGTTTTTGCATTGCGTGTTTTTTGTGAGCCTGCAAAACTGTCATTTGTCGTGCTTATTGTTTTCTTGTTTTTTTCGTGTTCAACGTTTGTTAATAAATTAAGAAAATTAACACCAACTCTGCTGCATATTGGTCCACCTTTTCGGACGACGATTTCGCTATATCGTCCTCCGACGAAGAAAGCCGTGACAGTCACGTCAAATGTCAAAAAGAAGAACAACAGTAGCTGCATTTGCATTTGTTTTAGCTGTTTTCTAGAGACATTTATTTGGATACATCCATAACAATGAGCTAATGAGGCGTGATTTCGCCTGGCATAGATAATGTGCTCTCTGGGTACTGAGTCAATGTGCGGGGGTACAGGTTAGTCGAGGTAATTGAGGTTATATGTACAGAACCAGTCCAAAGTTTGGACACCTAATCATTTAAGGATTTTTGTTTATTTGACTATTTTCTACATTGTAGAATAATAGTGAAGATATAAAAACTATAAAATAACACATATGGAAGAAAAAAAGTGTTAAACAAATCTAAATAGATTTTAGATGTTAGATTCTTCAAAGTAGCCATGCTTTGACATGATGACGGGGTAATTGTTCAGCATTCTTATGGCTTGGGGGTAGAAGCTGTTAAGGAGCATTTTGGCTTAGACTTGGCATTCCGGTACCGCTTGCCATGCGGTAGCAGAGAGAACAGTCTATGACTGGAGTCTGACAATTTTTTGGGCCTTCCTCTGGCACCGCCTAGTATAGAGGTACTGGATGGCTGGAAGCATGGCCACCGTGATGTACTGGGCCGTACACACTACCCTCTGTAGCGCCTTACGGTCGGATGCCGAGTAGTTGCCATACCATGCGGTGATGCAGACATCTAGTAGAAGTGTCAATAATTGCCACCCAGATAACTTTGTAACTTTGTCTGTGTGTGAATGATGAGAGAAACAACATATCTCCAGAGACCTGTAATACACAAATGAAGCTTCTTGATAAGAGAATGTTTAGAAAAAAAAATACTTTAACTTTCCCCTTAGAGCAGCCTGGTCTCAGAGCAAAAGGTATTATATTATATGATACAGTTGAAGTCGGAAGTTTACATACATTTAGGTTGGAGTCATTAAAACTCGTTTTTCAACCACTCCACATATTTCTTGTTAACAAACTATAGTTTTGGAAAGTCAGTTAGGACATCTACTTTGTTCATGACACAAGTACGCCTGAAGGTACCACATTCATCTGTACAAACAATAGTACGCAAGTAGAAATGCCATGGGACCACGCAGCCATCATACTGCTCAGCATTCTGCGTTCTGTCTCCTAGAGATGAATGTACTTTGGTGCGAAAAGTGCAAATCAATCCCAGAACAACAGCAAAGGACCTTGTGAAGATGCTGGAGGAAAAAGGTTCAAAAGTATCAATATCCACAGTAAAAGAGCTCTATACCGACATAACCTGAAAGGCCGCTCAGCAAGGAAGAGGCCACTGCTCAAAAAACGCCATAAAAAAAAGCCAGACTACGGTTTGCAAATGCACATGGGGACAAAAATCATATTTTTGGAGAAATGTCCTCTGGTCTGATGAAACAAAAATATAACTGTTTGGCCATAATGACAATCGTTATGTTTGGAGGAAAAAGGGGGAGGCTTGCAAGCTGAAGAACACCATCCCAACCGTGAAGCACGGGGGTGGCAGCATCATGTTGTGGGGGTGCTTTGCTGCAGGAGGGACTGGTGCACTTCACAAAATAGATGGCATCATGAGGACGGAAAATTATGTGGATATATTGAAGCAACATCTCAAGACGTCAGTCAGGAAGTTAAAGCTTGGTTCCAAATGGGTCTTCCAAATGGACAATGGCCCCAAGCATACTTCCAAAGTTGTGGCAAAATGGCTTAAGGAGAACAAAGTCAAGGTATTGGAGTGGCCATCACAAAGCCCTGACTTCAATCCTATAGACATTTTGTGGGCAGAACTGAAAAAGTGTGTGCGAGCAAGGAGGCCTACAAACCTGACTCAGTTACACCAGCTCTGTCAGGAGGAATTGGCCAAAATTCACCAAACTTATTGTGGGAAGCTTGTGGATGGCTACCCGAAATGTTTGACCCAAGTTAAACAATTTAAAGGCAATGCTACCAAATACTAATTGAGTGTATGTAAACTTCTGATCCATTGGGAATGTGATGAAAGAAATAAAAGCTGAAATAAATCATTCTCTCTACTATTATTCTGACATTTCACGTTCTTAAAATAAAGTGGTGATTCTAACTGACCTAAGACAGGGAATTTTTACTTGGATTAAATGTCAGGAATTGTGAAAAACTGAGTTTAAATGTATTTGGCTAAGGTGTATGTAAACTTCCGACTTCAACTGTATATAAACTCCGTGCAATTCCATTTAGTACAGGGGACTCCAACCTTTTCTAGCACGAGAGCTACTTAAAAAAAATAAAACGTCTCGAGCTACTTATTTTTTCCCAGCTTTCAAATAGGTACATTATTCTCTTCTCCTCTCATCTCCCCTGCAACTCTTCCCCATGTCCTTAGTGTACAAGAGAAAGTAGTGCACTATGTTTTCTGTCAATATACCTGGTAAAATAATGGTTAATAAACCGCTCAAAGGGGGTAGCTCGCGATCGACCTGTTGGAGACCCCTGATTTAGTGCAATATGTTAGGCAGTGTTGCAACCTGGTCTCATAGCTTTTTGTATATTTCTGTATGTAAATCTGAGACACTCCATTTTATGGTATTATGATGACAGAGCTACATGAGTTTGTGTTTTGAATTTCGTGGCCACACATTGTCAGTTGTGGTTGCAAGTCTGATTTGCAAATGTGTAATTTAATTTCTCAATTTTGTATCATGATGTGTGAAAGATTTAACAGTGGAAAACTTGACATTTTAATATATTCAATTAGATTTGCAAGCATAATTTATTTTACGACTGAATATTCTGCTGTGAATCAAAAATACACTTACACATTTTGAATCCGCGCTCGCTTGGAGTTCTGTCACTGTTGTCAGGTTACCAAGAGATTCATGGAGTTGTAGAAAGTTTTGTTCATTTGTAGAAAAATGTGCAAGTAAAATGTTACTTGATTTGAGATGCTCTGGGGGCAGGACCTTTCCCTCTGCCAAAACCACAGCCACCTAACCATGGGCTGGATTGTTCCATCAGGATGCAAATTTTTCTCTTATTCCATCCCTTTACTTAGATTTGTATGTATTAGGGAGTTGTTGTGGAATTGTTAGATTACTTATTGATATTGCTGCACCGTCGGAACTAGAAGCACAAGCATTTCGCTACACTCGCAGTAACACCTGCACATGTGTATGTGACCAATAACATTTGATTTGATTTGAGGATGAGGACTGAACTGTATACATGTTTTTGTTCAATTTAGGACACAATTTAATGAAGCGTTAGTGAAGTGCTGGAACAAAAACCTGTACACTCCTGTGTAAAGAACCTATGGCTTTCATGACCTCAATTGACAAAATATAGTTACCATTTTCTTCTGTTAATCTATGTAGGTTTGTCATATGCTTTACAGGAGCCTGGTGGAGATGGATACAGCCATTCTCAACCTGCATCCAGGTTGAGGCCTGCTACCAGCAGGAACATGGAGCACTCTATGCCAGTGTCCGGGCTCTGGCTGGGCCACTCAAGGACATTCAGAGACTTGTCCCGAAGCCACTCCTGTGTTGTCTTGGCTGTGTGCTTAGGGTCGTTGTCCTGAGGTCCTTTGCGCTCTGGAGCAGGCTTTCATCAAGCATCTCTCTGTACTTTGCCCCGTTCATCTTTCCCTCGATCCTGACTAGTCTCCCAGTCCATGCCCCTGAAAAACATCCCCACAGCATGATGTTGACACCACCATGCTTCACCGTAGGGATGGTGCCAGGTTTCCTCCAGACGTGACGCTTGGCATTCATGCCAAAGAGTTCAATCTTGGTTTTATCAGACCAGAGAATCTTGTTTCTCATGGTCTGAGAGTCCTTTAGGTGCCTTTTGGCAAACTCCAAGTGGGCTGTCATGTTCCTTTTACTGAGGCGTGGCTTCTGTCTGGCCACTCTAGCATAAAGGCCAGATTGGTGGAGTGCTGCAGAGATGGTTGTCCTTCTGGAAGGTTCTTCCCTCTCCACAGAGAGCTCTGTCAGAGTGACCATCGAGTTCTTGGTCACCTCCCTGACCAAGGCCCTTTTCCCCTGATTGCTGAGTTTGGCAGGGCGCCCAGCTCTAGGAAGAGTCTTGGTGGTTCCAAACTTCTTCCATTTAAGAATGATGGAGGCCACTGTGTTCTTGGGGACCTTCAATGCTGCAGAAATGTTTTGGTACCCTTCCCCAGATCTGTGCCTTGACACAATCCTGTCTCAGAGCTCTACGGAAAATTCCTTTGACCTGATGGCTTGGTTTTTGCTCTGACATACACTGTCAACTGTGGGACCTTATATAGACAGGTGTGTGCCTTTCCAAATCATGTCCAATCAATTGAATTTATCACAGGTGGACTCCAATCAAGTTGTAGAAACATCTCAAGGATGATCAATGAAAACAGGATGCACCTGAGCTCAATTTCGAAGCCCTATGCACCATAAACTTGTCGACTCCTTGAATAAATCCCTGTCAGAGAGACTGATTAGATGGTTTGTCAGGAGGCCATGGGCCAATGGGAGGTTAGGGGTGAGGGCTTAGGGGTCAGAGGGAGTGAGTGAAGTTACAGACATGAAGATACAACTTGAACCACAGAGTAAGGCTACCTTTAAACCAAAATGCATGAAACACATGTTCAACGCAGCTGTTTGTTGGGGAATAATGCTGTTTTACAGTTTTAGTTGGTTGATGGATAGTCTTTGCAACTATTCTGAAAGGACAGCACAACAAGCCTCAATATCCAGGTCATAAGCATTGACTGTAATACCTGGGTCCTGTGGTTGTCTGGCAACATTCTGCTTTCTCGTGATCTTACTTCCTCTCCACCTGAAATGCAATAACCAAAAAACTTCAATAACAATAAGCCTAGTCAGTCACTAACTTGGCTAACTAGGCTAATTAAACACTCATGTCAAATTTGCACATCAGCTAAATGATACCCAACCAACAGTCTATTTGCAGTAAACTTTCGAGGGGCATTTTTCTCGCCAACCTTTTCAGTCACCAATGAATGAATAAACAGGCAGTGCAATGAAATTAAATAGTTAGACAAAAGTGTTCAAAAGTCAGTAACAAGTCTTTAAACTATAGCTAGCAAATATACGTTTTATTTTTTAGAAACTTAGCTAACATTAGCTACTCTGCAGTAATGATGGTGGGAGTTAGCTAGCAGTTTCAATTTAGCTAGATAGCTAGCTAAGTAATGGCCTTTATTTCATCTTTAGCAACAGATGGTTAACTAGCAAATATATTTATTTTCCCCTCACATCTAAAGCTGCCTGATAAAGCTAGCCAGTTGATAATACAGTTGATAATAAAGCTAGGATGAATAGCTTCTGTCAATGCAATTGCTGGTCTTGAATTAGTCTGAAATGTACCATTATATTTCACATGATAAGCAAACTACTGTCATGCATTTTCACTCAAAAAAAGGATGTACTCAGATGAAAGAGACGATTTCTTTCAATTATATTGTTTTGGTTTTATTTACCTCATCCTCACTTGCTCATGTGTGTAGCAACTTCCTGAGATTTGATTAATGGAACAATCCAGCCAATGGTTATGGCTGTGGTTTTGGCAGAGGGAACTAATTGATTAGCAGTAAAACCTCTTTCCCCCAGAGCAGCTCTCACGTTGTGTGAAGGATCAGGAGACAGGCGCAGGAATGCGTAATAGGGGTTTTTATTGACCCAAATTACAGCGTGCCATGTAAAGGCACGGGGACAAAGACCAAACAAACACGTATACAAAACACAGGGTTGAAACCCAAACAAAAAGAGCGAGGAGTACCTCGAATAAATACACGGGGCGAGACCCGTAATCATGTATGCACAGGCACAGGCACAGGCACAGGCACAGGCACAGGCACAGGCACAGGCACAGGCACAGGCACAGGCACAGGCACAGGCACAGGCACAGGCACAACGGACATGGGAACAATAATCGACAGCCCAATGGTGAAACAAAGGGCACATTTATACAAATGCAATCAGTGAGGAATTGGAACCAGGTGTGCGTAATGACACAGTTCAGTGCCTAGAGGCTGGTGACGTAGACCTCTGAAACTGGTGCACGGAATGAGCAACAGTACCGGAGGGATCCGTGACAAGCTCAAATCCTAAACTTAGCCCTTTCCTGTTAAAGCAGGACAATGCCCCCATGCACAAAGCAAGGTCCATACAGAAATTATTTGTCGAGATCGGTGTGGAAGAACTTGACAGAGCCCTGAATTGGAACACCGACTGCCATCCAGGCCTAATCACCCAACATCAGTGCCCAACCTCACTAATGATCTTGTGGCTGAATGGAAGCAAGTCCCTGCAGCAATGTTGCAACATCTAGTGGAAAGCCTTCGCAGAAGGGTGGAGGCTGTTAAAGCAGCAAAGGGTGGACCAATTCCATATTAATGCCCATGATTTTGGAACGAGATGTTCAACGAGCAGGTGTCCACATACTTTTGGTCATGTAGTGTTTATCATACTAAAGCAGTCGAATGTAGCATATCATACTAAAGCAGTCAAACATAATATAAAATACTAAAGCAGTCGAATGTGCATATCATACTAAGCAGTCGAACGTAATATCTCATAATAAAGCAGCTGAACGTAACATATCATACTAAAGCAGTTCAACATAATATACTGCTCAAAAAAATAAAGGGAACACTTAAACAACACAATGTAACTCCAAGTCAATCACACTTCTGTGAAATCAAACTGTCCATTTAGGAAGCAACACTGATTGACAAATTTCACATGCTGTTGTGCAAATGGAATAGACAACAGGTGGAAAGTATAGGCAATTAGCAAGACACCCCCAATAAAGGAGTGGTTCTGCAGGTGGGGACCACAGACCACTTCTCAGTTCCTATGCTTCCTGGCTGATGTTTTGGTCACTTTTGAATGCTGGCGGTGCTTTCACTCTAGTGGTAGCATGAGACGGAGTCTACAACCGACACAAGTGGCTCAGGTAGTGCAGCTCATCCAGGATGGCACATCAATGCGAGCTGTGGCAAGAAGGTTTGCTGTGTCTGTCAACGTAGTGTCCAGAGCATGGAGGCGCTACCAGGAGACAGGCCAGTACATCAGGAGACGTGGAGGAGGCCGTAGGAGGGCAACAACCCAGCAGCAGGACCGCTACCTCCGCCTTTGTGCAAGGAGGAGCACTGCCAGAGCCCTGCAAAATGACCTCCAGCAGGCCACAAATGTGCATGTGTCTGCTCAAACGGTCAGAAACAGACTCCATGAGGGTGGTATGAGGGCCCGACGTCCACAGGTGGGGGTTGTGCTTACAGCCCAACACCGTGCAGGACGTTTGGCATTTGCCAGAGAACACCAAGATTGGCAAATTCGCCACTGGCGCCCTGTGCTCTTCACAGATGAAAGCAGGTTTACACTGAGCACGTGTGACAGACGTGACAGAGTCTGGAGACGCCGTGGAGAACGTTCTGCTGCCTGCAACATCCTCCAGCATGACTGGTTTGGCGGTGGGTCAGTCATGGTGTGGGGTGGCATTTCTTTGGGGGGCCACACAGCCCTCCATGTGCTCGCCAGAGGTAGCCTGACTGGCATTAGGTACCGAGATGAGATCCTCAGACCCCTTGTGAGACCATATGCTGGTGCAGTTGGCCCTGGGTTCCTCCTTATGCAAGACAATGCTAGACCTCATGTGGCTGGAGTGTGTCAGCAGTTCCTGCAAGAGGAAGGCATTGATGCTATCGACTAGCCCGCCCGTTCCCCAGACCTGAATCCAATTGAGCACATCTGGGACATCATGTCTCGCTCCATCCACCAACGCCACATTGCACCACAGACTGTCCAGGAGTTGGCGGATGCTTTAGTCCAGGTCTGGGAGGAGATCCCTCAGGAGACCATCCGCCACCTCATCAGGAGCATGCCCAGGTGTTGTAGGGAGGTCATACAGGCACGTGGACGCCACACACACTACTGAGCCTCATTTTGACTTGTTCTAAGGACATTACATCAAAGTTGGATCAGCCTGTAGTGTGGTTTTCCACTTTAATTTTGAGTGTGACTCCAAATCCAGACCTCCATGGGTTGATAAATTGGATTTCCATTGATTATTTTTGTGTGATTTTGTTGTCAGCACATTCAACTATGTAAAGAAAAAAGTATTTAATAAGATTATTTCATTCATTCAGATCTAGGATGTGTTATTTTAGTGTTCCATTTATTTTTTTGAGCAGTGTATATCATACTAAAACAGTCGAACATAATATATCATACTAAGCAGTCGAACGTAATATATCATAATAAAGCAGCTGAACGTAGCATATCATACTAAGCAGTCTAATGTAATATATCATACTAACCCATCAAGATGTAGAATACTATATGTCCTACAATTTGTATTATATTGTACAACCGCTATTACGTTGGTATGCCAATTTAATGTAACCTAATGCAAAGTAACATATCATACTGAAAGGAGTGGCTCGGATTTTGTAAAATATAATACGTTTTTGTCTGAGACCAAGTTGCACATTAGAGCTCTTTACTAAAGCCAAGCTGGTGCTTTTTTCATTCAGTACCCCTGAGTTAGAGGTTCCAGTTGATTGAACATTTCTTAGCTTGTTTGTACACATTCCTTGGGCTTAGAACACATTTCTTTTTATTTAGTAAAAAAAAATTTTTACAAAGGCAAAAAACATAAAGCTGTTGTTTTGACCAGCGAATGGACATATGTTTATAGTGAGATAGTGGGCAATTTCCTCAGGCTTCGGGGGTTAAACCCAATTATTTATATGTACACTAGATGACTGACAGGGGGCGCTGTTTTGAAGCCACTGCACCTCCGTCTTCGCACTCCCCCACCGTTGTACATTTTTTGGGGAAGCTATCGAAATGCATTTATTAATGTTTACATTTGTTTTTGCCATGTGTATTCTATTACAGACACCTTAATGCATACTATATTATTTGAGCTAAACATAAATCATTTTATTATTTTTGTTTCTTAAAGTATGTATTTTTTAAAGTTCTAATGTTACTTTCCCCACTACAACAACTAAAAATACTTAAATAAATGTAATTTTGTCATTGCAACATTTAATTGAAATGCTGTAGAATTCCATTCATTCCTATGGAGGACTGCTTCTTCTGGATGGGGGGGCCAATAATACATAGCGTCAGCAATCCAAGGTTTATATATATCATTTGTTAAACCCTTGTTGTGTTTCAGGGGAAGAACAGTAGAATACCCCTGGCTTTAACAAGAGCCTGTACATCCCAATCCTTTATCTTTTGGTATAGATTTCTCTCCACCACTTAGCAGTAGTGGTGCCATAGTCATCAGAGGCATGAGACAGAACACTGGTGGTTGCCAAGCTGCCCTAGGCTGTTGTCATTCCCAGCTGGTGCGACCTGGCGATGCCCAACACTTACCCCATGGTTATCATAACACCCTCAGGCCTGCCCACACTGGCCACTGGTCAACACACACACACACACACAAAGCGTACACCAGCAGTCGGGTCATAATAATGGCTGGAATGGAGTGAATGGAATGGTATCAAACACCATTCCATTCACTCCATTCCAGCCATTACACTCCATTCCAGCCATTATTATGAGCCGTCCTCCCCTCAGCAGCCTCCACTTACGTACAGTCGTGGCCAAAAGTTTTGAGAATGACACAAACATTAATTTTCACAAAGTCTGCTGCCTCAGTTTGTATGATGGCAATTTGCATATACTCCAGAATGTTATGAAGAGTGATCAGATGAATTGCAATTAATTGCAAAGTCCCTCTTTGCCATGCAAATTAACTGAATCCCCCAAAAACATTTCCAATGCATTTCAGCCCTGCCACAAAAGGACCAGCTGACATCATGCCAGTGATTCTCTCGTTAACACAGGTGTGAGTGTTGACGAGGACAAGGCTGGAGATCACTCTGTCATGCTGATTGAGTTTGAATAACAGACTGAAAGCTTCAAAAGGAGGATGGTGCTTGGAATCATTGTTCTTCCTCTGTCAACCATGGTTACCTGCAAGGAAACATGTGCCGTCATCATTGCTTTGCACAAAAAGGGCTTCACAGGCAAGGATATTGCTGCCAGTAAGATTGCACCTAAATCAGCCATTTATCGGATCATCAAGAACTTCAAGGAGAGTGGTTCAATTGTTGTGAAGAAGGCTTCAGGGTGCCCAAGAAAGTCCAGCAAGCGCCAGGACCATCTCCTAAAGTTGATTCAGCTGCGGGATCAGGGCACCACCAGTACAGAGCTTGCTCAGGAATGGCAGCAGGCAGGTGTGAGTGCATCTGCACGCACAGTGAGGCAAAGACCTTTGGAGGCCGGCCTGGTGTCATGAAGGGCAGCAAAGAAGCCACTTCTCTCCAGGAAAAACATCAGGGACAGACTAATATTCTGGAAAAAGTACAGGGATTGGACTGCTGAGGACTGGGGTAAAGTCATTTTCCGGGCATCCGGAAAAGCTTGTCCGGAGAAGACAAGGTGAGCGCTACCATCAGTCCTGTGTCATGCCAACAGTAAAGCATCCTGAGACCATTCATGTGTGGGGTTGCTTCTCAGCCAAGGGAGTGGGCTCACTCACAATTTTGCCTAAGAACACAGCCATGAATAAAGAATGGTACCAACACATCCTCCGAGAGCAACTTCTCCCAACCATCCAGGAACAGTTTGGTGACGAACAATGCCTTTTCCAGCATGATGGAGCACCTTGTCATAAGACAAAAGTGATAACTAAGTGGCTCGGGAACAAAACATTGATATTTTGGGTCCATGGCCAGGAAACTGCCCAGACCTTAATCCCATTGAGAACTTGTGATCAATCCTCAAGAGGCGGGTGGACAAACAAAAACCCACAAATTCTGACAAACCCCAAGCCTTCATTATGCAAGAATGGGCTGCCATCAGTCAGGATGTGGCCCAGAAGTTAATTGACAGCATGCCAGGGTGGATTGCAGCGGTCTTGAAAAAGAAGGGTCAACACTGCAACTATTGACTCTCTGCATCAACTTCATGTAATTGTCAATAAAAGCCTTTGACACTTACGAAATGCTTGTAATTATACTTCAGTATTCCATAGTAACATCTGACAAAAATATCTAAAGACACTGAAGCAGCAAACTTTGTGGAAATTTATAAATGTGTCATTCTCAAAACTTTTGGCCACGACTGTGTACACACACACACACACACACACACACACACACACACACACACACACACACACACACACACACACACACACACACACACACACACACACACACAGCAGTGTTAGTGACTGATCGGCCCTTCAGATTACATGTCAGAGTGCCAGGGCCGTGTGAGATTGTGGATGTGATTCCCTGCCCTTGGTTTGTTATCCACCATATGGCGTTCCCAATCAGTCCCCACTCTTGATGCTGTGTCAGGACCAGGCTGCCCAGCACCGACAGGCTCACCAGAGGAGACACTCCAAGGCTCTGAGCCTGAGCTCTAGGGCTTTATGCTCCGCCATGAAACAGACAAATGTCAGAGATGCTTTTAAAAAGGAACTAAATGTCAGAAGGGCTGTATGGGTATTAATCATCTAGTTTACTAATTTGCTAGACATGAAGAATATGAACAAAAAGAAGTCACTGGCGTTCTCGTATTTTAATATGTAAATCTATGACGCAGGTTTGTCATTGCTGACGCAAACAGAGGGATGCCTGACTTAGACGTTGCTGCAGCTACTGTAATACTAACAGATCACCGTCCCGTGGTGTTGTGTTGGCTCAGATGTCATAATATTGTACTACCTTTACAGTGTTTGATTAGTAGTACTTTGTGCGTTTGTTTGCATATAGGAGGCGTTGTGTATGTATTTTGCTGTCTGGGTTGAGCGGTGGTCTTTACTAGAGCTGTGATCTGGGTTTGCTCTGTGGTGCAGTGCAGTGCTGAACCTCCTGCTATATAACATACACCATCTGATAACACTTCCAGTATTCTCCACAGGGGGCGCCATTGGTCAGGGAGTAGCAGTCATACAGCAGGTTGAAACACTCCTGCCACTGCAACATTCCTTTTTTCTGCTCTTTCAATGACATTTTCACTCACGTCATCAGTCACGTCGTCAGATTAAGATAGCAGATAGATTGAAAAGTCATATTTGCTTGATCAGAAGTAGGCCTACTGGTTTACAGTGATTGACATTATTGTGGGCACTTGGGTGACTGGTTAGGCTAGGAGGTTGACTTAGTGATCAGGCGAACCACGGTTAGATGGTTAGATGGAATCAAGAAAGGACACTGAAAATGGAATCCTCTTCAGTCTCACTCATGGTGAGGTTTATTATATTCAGTGTGTGTGTGGTTGTTTCTTTGGACACACTCAAAGGAAATAAAATGATTAATTGTTTCTGGGTAAGCTGGCATGGATCCAACAACAGGTGAGAAGGTGGAGTTCAATTCCAGCCTTTCCCGACAGACATTTTTAAATCCCAGGGGCACTGGCAGCTCTTAAAGGGCCAGTATACCATATTGGCCTTTGGAGCACAGGTTCTGCTGAGCCTTTCATACAGTGATAACACAAATGGAGGTAGTGTCTCATTAACCAGTCCCTCTTTTATTCGTTTGGGACTGGTGTACTGTTCTCTGTCAGTGCTGACCCCTCTCTGTCCTGTACCCCCTGTCTCGTCAATGCTTACATTTTCCACTAGATGGGGTCAGTTACTCTGCACTACTCATACTGTTAGTCCCTGACAAATGGGAGAGAGGGGGAACACAATGAGCACCACCCTCTGCAATTGGAACCTGAACTTCCTTACGGCAGACCCGAGGTGGTAGGCAACAACACCTCTGCCATGCTGACTTTCAACACGGGGGCCCACCAAAGGTGTGTGCTTAGTCCCCTCCAGTACTCCCTGTTCACCCACAACTGTGTGGTCAAACATGACACCAACACCCTCATCAAGTTTGTTGATGACACGATGACGAAAGGCCTGATCAACGACAATTATGAGAAAGCCTACAGTGAGGAGGTTAGAGCCCTGGCAGAGTGGTGCCAGGTCAATGACCTCTCCCTTAACGTCAGCAAAACCAATGAGCTGATCGTGGACTATAGGAAGAATAGGGGGGAGCATGCTCCCATCCACATTGACAGGGCTGTAGCAGAGAGGGTCAAGAACTTCAAGTTCCTATGTGTACATATCACTGAGGACTTAACGTCCCATCACACCAGTACAGTCATAAAGAAGACGGAGCAGCGCCTCATCTCCCTCAGGCAGCTGAAGAGATTTGGCATGGCCCCTCCGATCATCTGGAACTTATACAGATGAACTATTGAGAGCATTCTGTCTGGCTGCATCACCACATGGTACAGCAACTGCACCGCCCTCAGTCATAAGTCTCTACTGGTGGCGAGCTCCCAGCCATCTACTACCAGGCAGTGTCTGAGGAATATTTTGGGGTCAAAGACTTCAACCATGGACTGTTCTGCCCGCCACCGTCTGGGAAGCGGTACCGGAGCATCAGGTCTCAAACCAACAGGCTCCGGGACAACTCCTACCTCCAAGCAATAAGACCGCCGCTGAACAGCTCATCTAGGGTTGACTTCCTACATCTGCACTGACTCTACCTCCACTGACTGTATACACACTCACAGATTCTACCCACACATACAGTGACACTCTCACCCCCCCCCCCCCCCCCCCAACACACACACATGCACGCACACACACACAGTGAAGCTTATACACACACACACACACTCACACACTACACACACACACACAAACAAACACACACACACAACCACACATACACTCACACAATCACCATATTTGCTGCTGTTACTATTTATTATACTTATCCTGTTGCTCAGTAACATAATTAAGCAAAAAATATTCTGTGTTATTTTGAAATACATTTTCTTAGTATCATAATGTTTCTTAAGACCTGCCTAAAAAAACAAATGTATTTATTTGTGATGGTGCATACTACATGGATTTATGTGACTGTTAAAATGTAGATGCCCCAAGGGCACTGCATTGGCAGTATCACATTTTAGGGAAGACCCAGACGCAGACAGTGTCGAAGTAACAAACGTTTATTACTAGAACAGGTGGCAGGCAGAACAACAGGTCAAGGGCAGGCAGAGGTCAGTCATCCAGATAAGAGTCCAAAAGGTACAGAACGGCAGGCAGGCTCAGAGCAGGCAGAATGGTCAAAACCGGGAATACTAGAAAACAAGAAAAAGGCAGGAGCAAGGGGAAAACCATTGTAGGCTTGACGAACAAAACAAACTGGCAACAGACCAACAGAGAACACAGGTATAAATAAACTGGGGATAATGGGGAAGATGGGCGACACCTGGAGGGGGGTGGAGACAAACACAAAGACAGGTGAAACAGATCAGGGTGTGACAGGCAGCTAAAGTAGCACTGTAGACAGAAGGCAATAACACCAGACCTGTTCATCTATATGCTTCTGCAGAATAGTGAGCTACTATCAGATGAGGGGATGCATTTGCAGGAGAAAGAGAGGGTGAGAACAGGTGGAGTATGAAGGAGGAATGTAGCAGCACAATGAGAGGGTTCAATGTTCGAAAGACCTTAACACATCCTTGAAACAACGCAGTCATTTGATTCACTGAATACAAATTCAATTCTCATGTGAGGGACTTAATTTCCTCCTCTCTCAAATTTGGTTCAGCATAATTCATTATTCTGCAGTAATGGTAAGACATTTTGGTAGAGGGTGAGAAAGTTAGGGAGGGAGAATGAAGAAGAATGCAAGAGAAAGAAGAGAAAGAAGAGAATGAGAGAGAGAGAGAATGTCAACGATGTCAGTGATGCTGGTGAGATGGCATCATGTGTTTGTGCCAATGACTGTCGCGCTACCCATACAACAGGGCAGTATGAGATAATGAAGAAAGAAGCAAAAAAACTCCCTCTATTGAATTGAATTCCTACATCCTACCGCTCTCCCCCTCCTCTCTCCTTCTCTCCATTCCCTCCTGCAATAGTTCATTTGCTCTGAAATGATCAATGAATTAAGACAGAAAGATCTCCCTATCTGTGTGTGCATGTGCATGCGTGTGTGTGTGTGTGTGTGTACTGTATTTGTGTGCTGCATGTGATGAACAGAGCCAGGGACAGAGAGATGTTAAAGGATCTGTTTTGCCTGCATCAGCAGCATTGCAGGGGAGGAGAGAGAGGGGGAGGGGGTGGTTTGGAAAGTGAGAGCAGAGGGTTCGCTAGAGAAATGACCGTAGCAATACCAGTGAACAGGTGCAACCTCCGTCAGCTCCCCTCTCTGCGTGCTACACAAACACACATACTGACGCCTGCACATGTTTAGATATACACACACTTTGACCATGACACAGGAGAAGCTTCTCTCTCTGCTGTCCATATGGTGCCCCTCTAGGGTACACGAGAGAGAGATTGAGAAAAGAGACAGAGAGAGAGTGACCAAGGGAAGGAGAGAAAGAGAGCGGGAGAGAAAGCATGAGCTGGTAGCAGGCTTGCTGGTGTTATTACTGCAGCTCAGAGTATGATATAGAATGGTCTGTTACTGCACACATAAGCACCACGCTCGCACACACACACACACACACACACACACACACACACACACACCACACACACACACACACACACACACACACACACACACACACACACACACACACACACACACACACACACTGCACCAGCAAGCCTGTATGGGTACCAATGGAGGGAGGGGGAGCAACGAGATAGAGAGGGAGGGGGAGCAGCAATACAGAGAGAAAGAGAGGGAGGGAGCAGCACAGTGAGCGAGTGAGAGAGAGGCAGTTTTTTTACGTGTGTTTTTTATGTTTTTTTGTGACTGCGCTGCACTGCTGAAGAGGAGGAGGCAGAGTGTGAGCACGCTCTCTCAGACACTGCAGGGCCATACGAAGGAACACACACCGGCACCATCAGCGTCAGGGTCTGCCCGCGGCAGGCAGGACCTCCAGCACTGCAGCCCCCCAGCCCCAACCCAGGACCTCGCCAGGCCTCTACCACCTTCATCTCCACCAGACAGTCGTCTCAACCAGGCTGAACCATGGCACAAGCTGCCAAACATCTCGTGAAGAACAAGGAATTAAAAATCCAGCTCGAGGCGGAGCGCCTGCAGAAGGAGGAGGAGAAGGCCAAAAAGAGGAACCGCTCGCGGGATAAAAAGCGCAAGGTATGGGGTCCACTCACAGGGGGTCGGAGGGGGTGGGAAGGGGGAGAGATGGAGAGGGGGGCAGGAGGGAGAGAGACACCCCCCTTCTTTCTCTCTCATGCTAAGCTCTGATCAGGGGTGCTGGGGCACACATGGACATATACTGATGCATTTCTACAGTGTGTGCACAGTGGCACTGGCAGACATGTACTGTGCATACAGACATGGGGAAACTGTAAACACACTGCATGCTCTCCTACTCCTCTTCCTGCTTTACTGACTGTCCTGTTGCAGAACTGTCCTATGGGTCTGTGTGGTACTCTACCTCTTTCCCTCTCTCCTTTTATCTCTCTGTCGCTCTCTGTCTTTCTTTCTTTCTTTCTCTCTTTCTCGCTCTCTCTCTCTGTCTCTCTTTATCCCTTTCCCTCTTTCTCTCTCTCTCGCTCTCTCTCTCTCTCCCTCTATTGTCTTCACACTGCAGCGTATTGTGTCAATGAGCAAGATTTCACTGCCGATCCACTCAGTGATAACTTCAAAATTACAGGACTGAGAGAGGACATGTTTTCGTGTCCCTCTCTCTCCTCACCCTCTTCTTTCTACCTCTCCTTTAAGAACCTTTGTAATGACTGCTGACTAAGGAGTAATACATACCTGCAGGCTTTTCTCATACTGGATCCTTGTGTACAGCGCTGCCAGAGCTGGTGGCTGTTGTCGCACTAGTGGCACTCGCCACCAACACTAAATCTCTGCTTCATCAGTCACTGGCTGTATCAGCGGTATATTTCATGATGACTGGGACAACAGGAAATGCCAACTTAGCTGACTTGCTCTTTTACATCACATTTCACTTAGTTTCATGAATGAAAATGAGCAGTTGTCAAAGCCATTGATGAGCATCGTTTAGCATATTGATAAGACATATATTTTGGTCTGTCTGTCTGTTCCAGTCTGTCTGTCTGTCAATATTTATATATAGTATATGTCAGATGAGGCTGGTGGGAGGAGCTATAGGATTATGGGCTCATTGTGAAGACTGAAATGGAATGAATGGAATGGTATCAAACATATGAAAACCACCTTTGACTCTTTTCCATTGAATCCATTTCAGCCATTACAATGAGCCCGTCCTCCTGTAGCTCTTCCCACCAGCCTCCTCTGGTATATATATTGGGTGGCCAACTACAGCATGGAATCTGTATTGTGGACACACAGCAGATCTCCTCTGTAGCCATGTATGGACAGCCGTCTCCAGTGAGATGAGGGTGTAATGGGCCTGGGTAGTAGATGATAAGTTACAACGACAGTTGTTTTATGATCTCTAGCAGGCAGGGGAGGTGAGGTTATGCTGCTATGCCGTTCAGACCCTGTAGCAAGGGATTGTGCTGCTGCACATGGGACTGCATTGCAAAGTTTGAAAAGTTAGACAGTGGTGCTGCAGTTGCTTAGCCTGGCTACCAAAACTCCTTGCCCCCGATCAAACGCTACGCCACGCTACGCCACGCCTACGGATGTTTATTTTCTTCTCCGCAGCAAACATAGAGCAGCGGAGAATTCAGTTTGAGTCGTCAAGCAAGCGGTTGCTGCCTGATGATGTACTTTTGGACTGTAGAAAGAAGCTCTAGAATGCCACCTTCTGGTAAAATAAAATATTGTCTTTATTTCAACTCTTTTGTTGGTCTCTAGTCAAAGATAAAGTAATGATTTCGGGTTGTCCATCTGTGTGAGCTTGTGTTTAGGCCTGTCCCACCTCACCTCAGCTCCACAGTGAGTTCATCTCTGTGGGGTAACAACATTGTGACAACAGGCACAAACAACCAGTGCATCTCCATTTCACCCAGTGCACCACTGAATAAAAACATGCAGAAATATACAACAAGATATCTAATCAAATAAATCCATTAATTAACAGAGCTGCTGGTATTTCTTCTTTTGCATTAATTACATAGTCATTACCATATCAATTAGGGAAATCAGAGATCATGTAATTAAGGTTTAACCAGGAGCACCTGCTACTTCAGTGTTGTGTGTGTGTGTGTGTGTGTGTGTGTGTGTGTGTGTGTGTGTGTGTGTGTGTGTGTGTGTGTGTGTGTGTGTGTGTGTGTGTTCCAGTCCTAATCTCATCGCAGGTCTTTGACAGGACTCTCCCTCATCAATGTGAGCTGTTGGAATGAAAGCTTTACTTTTGTTTTGTAGTTGTTTTTCAGTGAAGGGGGGATTTGCAGGGGGTGGAGTAGGAAATGTCACAGCGATTCTATTAATTGTCAGGGACACCTGATTAGAAATGAAGAAAGAGAAACAGGTGGAGAGAGGCTGGCTGTCCCATCTTAAGGAATAGATTGGGCTAGAGTGAGAACACGGGCGTCAGACCATATTTTGTGTTTGTGTTATTAATAGTGTTATGAAGGCTCGGATAACACAAGGCAAAAAAAAGACTCTTTCTTACTGGTCACAAAAAATGTGTGTTGAGGGCTTGCTTGAAGCTTTACTGCATATTCTTGTAACAGCTGTAAAATTCTTGAAATAACAGAACTCATGAAATATTTCTAATGTATTCCACATGGATCATGAAGTAGACTTTCTATCAGTTTTTTAACCACCGTTTTGTACCACAGGCAGTAGTTGTCATTTATAGTTATCTAAATATTGGACCTATGAAAAGATTTGTTAACCAAAGACATGTCAGTTTGGGCAGTGGACCATAGTTCTGACCAGGTTGTAGAGGAAGGGGAGTAGGGGTTAGAGGTTTAAGGATGACCACCTGGTGGGAATGGACTGAGGTGGTTGGTACAAGAGAAAGATGGGATGTTTTTTGATGTGGGGAGAAAGATGCTCAGAAAGAACAACACCCTTTGACATCCTCTGGCCGCGCCCAACTGTGCTTTGAGATAGTAAGTCCATCTCTTCCTCCTTACCCAGACCCTCCCCCCCTGTCCCCCCTCTACTGTCCCCGGTCCTTTAATCACTCTCACACACCCTGCTCTGCAGCCAGGAGGTAGGACCTCAGTGGACCACATCTGCACTAACACAGAGTCTCTCCAACACTGTTAAGGGAGCCGTGCCCTTTACCTTTTCTACTGTAAAGTACTCCAGTGTTAATATGGAGAAAAATGTCAAAAGGTTAGGCTCCTGTGTGTGATGCAGTTGTTCAGAAGCAGTGTAATGCCTTAGTTCCTTTAACAAACAATCTGTCTGCTTTCAGCCAGAACATGCCTCTCTGCCTTGTTGACCGTAAAGTCTTAGAAAGTCTCTGAGGCCAACAACACCAGTCTACTACCACCTCAGATAAGACATCTTATGGTAAAATAGCTAAAGCCATGTAATGCAATACCACTAGGTGTCAGGAGTACGCCACTATCTATATCAATACCAGCTCTGATTTTATCCCTGTGTCATGTACTAGCAAAACTTCTAGAATCAGAGCTCAAATATGTCACTAGATCGTCCTCTCTGTTGTCATTCTCAGCTGGTGTGACCCGGCCGATGCCCATCACTGACCCATGGTTATCATAACACCCTCAGGCCTGCCCACGCCGGCCACCAGTCAGCATACACTTTATTTTATTTTTATTTTTATTTCACCTTTATTTAACCAGGTAGGCCAGTTGAGAACAAGTTCTCATTTACAACTGCGACCTGGCCAAGATAAAGCAAAGCAGTGCGACAAAAACAACAACACATAAAGAGTTACACATAAAGAAACGTACAGTCAATAACACAATAAAACACACACAGACACACACACAAACACACACACACTGCAGTGTTAGTGACTGATCGGCCCTTCAAAGTCCTGGGGCCATGTGATAGCGTGGATGTGAGTCCCTGCCCTTGGTTTGTTATCCACCATATGGCATTCCCAAGTTTCACATCCGTTTTGTCACATGCACAAGTACAGTGAAATGCTTAACTTGGAAGCCCTAACTAACAGTGCATTATTTAATATCAAAATAGTATACAAAACAAACAAAAACAAGAAACACGAGAAATAAGGAAAAAGAGAGGAAGCTATATACAGGGTCAGTGCCTGTACCAAATGTACCATGTGCAACGATACTGGAGTATTTGTGGTAGATATATACATGTAGGCAGGGATTAGGAGGAAGTGAATGGTAGCAGCATGAATAATAATAATTGTATGGCAGCAGCATAAGTGGACGGGGGGTGTGTGCGTGGCGGTGAGTGTGTCAGTGTAAGTGTGAGTGTGTTAGTGTGTGAGTGTGCCAGAGAGACAGTATAGACATAATTGGCGGATATACATGTAAACAGGGCTGAAAAGAGACTGGTAGCAGGAATATATAAATACTTATGGTAGTATACTAATGGTAATATATACATGTAAACAGGAGTAATAGTGACCAATAGCAGGATAAATAGATAGATACTAATGGTAATGGCAGTCAATAATCATGGACAGCAGCTTAGTGGTAGTAATACATCTAATCAGTAATCATTGTAGCAGCAGTGTAAGTTGTGAGGGGGAGCAGTACTTGTTTGCCATTTAAACGTTTAATGTCCAGGAAATAGAAACTGTTTAGGAATTTTTTGGTCTGAGCATTGATGCACCGGTACCGTCTGCCAGGCGGGAGCATGGAGAACAGTCCATGTCTCGAGAGGCTGGAGTCATTGGCAATTTTTGGGCCTTTCTCAGACACCGCCTGGCATGTACGTCCTGGATGGATGCGAGCTCTCCCCCAGTGATGCGCTGGGCCGTCCGCATCACAATCTGTAGGGCCTCGACGGCGGTGCAGTTTCCATACCAGACGATGATACAACAAGTCAGGATGCCCTTGATGGTGCAGGATCTGAGGGGTCATGCCAAATCGTTTCAGCCTCCTGAGGATGGTGTGAGAAGACCATCTTAAGTCCCCAGTAATGTGGACACCCAGGATCTTGAAGCTCTTGACCCTCTCTCCTGTGGCACCGTCGATTTGGATGGGGGTGTGCACCCCCCCTGTTTCCTGTAGTCCACGATCAACTCCTTGGTCTTGCTGACATTGAGGGAGAGGTTTTTGTCATGGCACCACACTTCCAGGTCTCTGACTTCCTCCCTGTATGCTGTTTCCTCACCGTTGGTGATCAGGCCTACCACCGTCTTGTCTTCAGCAAACTTCATGATAGATTAGAGTCGTGCGTGTCCACACATTCGTGGGTAAACAGGGAGTACAGGAGGGGACAAATCCCACAGCCCTGGGGGGCCACTGTGATGAGGGTCAGCTTGGTGGAGGTGTTGTGTCCTACTCTTACCAGCTGGGGTCGGCCCGTCAGGAAGTCCAGGATCCAGTTGCAAGGAGAGGTGTTCGGTCCCAGGGTCCCGAGCTTGGTGACGAGTCCCCTCACTCTTGATTATGGTTGTCAGGACCAGGCTGCCCAGCACTGACAGGCTCACCAGAGGAGACACTCCAAGGCTCTGAGCCTGAGAACTAGGGCTTTATGCTTCGCCATGAAACAGACAAATGTCACAGACGCTTTTAAAAAAGGAACTGAATGTCTAGTTTACAAATTTTCAAGAAATTGAACAAAAAAGGTCGCTGGCTGTTCTCGTATTTTGATCTATAAATCTATGACGCAGGTTTGTCATTGCTGACGCAAACGGAGGGGTGCCAGAGTCAGACGTTGCTGCAGCTACTGTAATACTAACAGATCACCGTCCCGTGGTGTTGTGTTGGCTCAGATGTCATAATATTGTACTACCTTTACAGTGTTTGATTAGTAGTACTTTGTGTGTTTGTTTGCATATAGGAGGCATTGTGTATGTATTTTGCTGTCTGGGTTGAGCGGTGGTCTTTACTGGAGCTGTGCTCTGGGTTTGTTCTGTGGTGCAGTGCAGTGCTGAACCTCCTGCTATATAACATACACCATCTGATAACACTTCCAGTATTCTCCACAGGGGGCGCCATTGGCCCGGGAGTAGCAGTCATACAGGAGGTTGAAACACTCCTGCCACTGCAACATTCCTTGTCTCTTCTCTTTCAATGACGTTTTCACACAGAGTCAGATTAAGATAACAGATTAATTGAAAAGTCACATCTGCTTGATCAGAAGTAGGCATACAGGTTTAAAGTGATAACACAAATGGAGGTAGTGCATCATAAACCAGTCACTCTTTTATTCCTGTCTGTCCAGTACCCCGTGTCTCATCAATGCTTACACTCGTCACTAGCTGTGGCCAGTTACGCTGCACAACTCATACAGTTAGTACCTGACTGTAATGTGAGTTAAGGGAAATGCAGTGAACAACTATATTTCTCTCATTATAAGGAACTGCAGGATTGTACAAGTAAAACATTTGGACACACCTACTCATTCAAGGGTTTTTCTTTATTTTTTAAACTATTTTCTATGTTGTAGAATAATAGTGAAGACATCAAAATTATGAAATAACACATATGGAATCATGTAGTATCCAAAAAAGTGTTAAACAAATCAAAATATATTTTAGATTCTTCAAAGTAGCCACCCTTTGTCTTGATGACAGCTTTGCACACTCTTGGCATTCTCTCAACCAGCTTCACCTGGAATGCTTTTCAAACAGTCTTGAAGGAGTTCCCACATACGCTGAGCACTTGTTGGCTGCTTTTCCTTCACTCTGTGCTTTAACTCATCCCAAACCATCTCAATTGGGTTGAGGTCGGGTGATTGTGGAGGCCAGGTCATCTGATGCAGCACACCATCACTCTCCTTCTTGGTCAAATAGCCCCTACACAGCCTGGAGGTGTGTTGGGTCATTGTCCTGTTGAAAAACAAATGATAGTCCCACAAAGAGAGAACCAGATGGGATGGCGTATCGCTGCAGAATGCTGTCGTAGCCAGTAAATAGTCAAATAAAGAAAAACCCCTGAATGAGTAGGTGTGTCCAAACTTTGGCTGGTACTGTATACAGTATGTATACACTGTATATATACACTGTATATATAATATATTACATATATACATATATACATATATACATACATACATACATACATACATACATACATACATACATACATACATACATACATACATATATATACCACCGTTCAAAAGTTTGGGGTCACTTAGAAATGTCCTTTAAAACAAAAGTATAATATCAAATTGATCAGAAATACAGTGTAGACATTGTTAATGGTGTTAATTACTATTGTAGCTGGAAAAGGCCGATTTTTTTATTTTTTATAGAACAACTACATAGGCGTACAGAGGCCCATTATCAGCAACCATCACTCCTGTGTTCCATTGCCACATTGTGTTAGCTAATCCAAGTTTATCATTTTAAAAGGCTAATTGATCATTAGAAAATCCTTTTGCAATTATGTTAGCACAGCTGAAAACTGTGGTTCTGATTAAAAAAGAAATAAAATTGGCCTTCTTTAGACAACAGTAGTTGAGTATCTGGAGCATCAACGTTTGTGGGTTCGATTACAGGCTCAAAATGCTGGCCTTCTTGGCAGAGTTCCTCTATCCAGTGTCTGTGTTCTTTTGCCCATCTTAATCTTTTCTTTTTATTGGCCAGTCTGAGATATGGCTTTTCTTTGCAACTCTGCTTAGAAGGCCAGAATCCCGGAGTTGCCTCTTCACTGTTGACGTTGATACTGGTGTTTTGCGGGTACTATTTAATGAAGCTGCCAGTTGAGGACTTGTGAGGCGCCTGTTTCTCAAACTAGACACTCTAATGTACTTGTCCTCTTGCTCTGTTGTGCACCGGGGCCTTCCACTCCTCATTCTATTCTGTTTAGAGACAGTTTGCGCTTTTCTGCGAAGGGAGTAGTACACAGCGTTGTATGAGATCGTCAGTTTCAGGGCAATTTCTCGCATGGACTAGCCTTCATTGTTCAGAACAAGAATAGACTGGCGAGTTTAAGAAGAAAGTTCTTTGTTTCTGGACATTTTGAACCTGTAATCGAACCCACAAATGCTGATGCTCCAGATACTCAACTAGTCTAAAGAATGCCAGTTTTATTGCTTCTTTAATCAGAACAACAGTTTTCAGCTGTGCTAAAATAATTACAAAAGGGTTTTCTAAAGATCAATTAGTCTTTTAAAATGATAAACTTGGATTAGCTAACACAACGTGTATATTGGAACACAGGAGTGATGGTTGCTGATCATGGGCCTCTGTACGCCTATGTAGATATTTCATTAAAAATCTGCCTTTTCCAGCTACAATAGTAATTTACAACATTAACAATGTCTACACTGTATTTCTGATCAATTTGATGTTATTTTAATGGACAAAAAAATCTGCTTTTCTTTTGAACAGTATATATATATTATTAGTATCAGTGCATTCGGAAAGGATTCAGACCCCTTGACTTTTTTCACATTTTGTTATGTTACAACCTGATTCTAAAATGGATTATACATTTTTTTTCTCATCAATCTGCACATAATACCACATAATGACAGAAATACCTTATTTACATGAGTATTAATTCGCTGTTGATTATTCTAATTTGATAACTTCTAATAGTAACTGTATCCATTGGTGATTTGGGAGAGAGTGAGGTGAGTGCCATCTAAGTGCCAACATCTTTTTTTGCAGCAATCCTGCCTGTCAGCAGTAATCGTCTCTGATTGATTGAGCGATTCAAGGAGCTATCACCATTAAGTAACACAGTAGATGCAACACATTGAACATTTACATTCATGCACTTTTTACTTTGTTCCAGAAGCATTTAACTGCAGGACACTCCCACATCCTATGAAGAATGTGCCTACCTGATTTAGGGGACTCAGTGAATAGTTAGGAGTTTGGGCCAATTTCATCATAAAACGTTTCCTTGGTGTTAAATACAGTCTGTTAACAAATTTAAAATGTATAAATTGATGGTTCGGATTACGGGGTGCCAAGGTAATATTTTTCCATATTCTCAAATCAAATGAAATATATATTCTGTTCCAGTTAAAGGGTTGTTCAGATTCACTTAGATCTGTGGACAATATTTTTTTAATGGCTAGCTCAGAATATGAGCTTTCCAAAAGTTGTTGATATATTATAGAGATCCGTACTTTCGGGAGCACAGATCATTTATTTATAAATCCCATCATTGGATGGTTTGGTTTTTGGGTTTCCCAAGGGACTCCATAGGCCAGCATAGCTGACCTAAATTGTAAATCTAGGAAAAAGGAGTTGTATGGTAATGTGTATGTCTGTCAGATTTTGGAATATCCTCAAACCATTACTGTTCATTATGTTGGCAAGGATACAGATTCCACGTTTGGACCATTAGGTGATGCAAAAGACCGCCCTCCAGATCGCAAGGTATTATTGTGAAATATTGGAGTATGGGCGCCAAATAGAAATTAGTGCCAAATAGAAATTGTGTGAGCAATAATAGGACCAAAGCAAAGTTTCATTGTTTAAGGGATGTATTTGTGAAGACCACCTCTTCCAGGGCAATAGGAGACACCATATTCCTCTCTATACTCAGCCAGGGTGCAGAAGAATCACATCTAAACCAATATAGGATGGGATGAAATGCTAGTGCCTGGATTTACAATGTAAAGTTTGGTATGGATAATCCTCCTACATTTTTTTCTCTTTGTAATTTTGTTAATTTTATCCGGGATTGGTTTACTTGCCATAAACATTTAAAAACTACACTATGGATTTTATCCTAATAGCCGGAAGGGGGAGACAAAATTAATCCGTGGCAATATAGCCATTTTGACTATAGATATTCTGCCGGTTAAAGCAACTAGGATATTAGTTCATCTAGTGAGGTCGAATTGAATTGATCTGAGTATTCTGTTAAGGTTTCTGCCAATTGTTTTATATAAGAAAGGAAATATATCTATTCCCAAATATTTCAAATGGGAAACAATTAGGATTCCATAAGGAGAGATGGAATCCTCCATCGGGTAGATTTGATTAGATGTATTTTATATCTTGAGATGAAGCTGAATATGTCTATGATCTTTAAAGCGTTTGGGAGGGATTGAGATACATTGTCAAGATAAAGATATCGTCGGCATGTAATGAAATGACGTGATCCGTATAATTGAGAAATACTGGTGTAATTTCTTTCGATTGTTGAATTGCCTGGGCCAGGGGCTGGGGCTGGGGCTGGGGCTGGCTCCATAGACAAAATAAATTGTAGAGGTGAGATGGGATGACCTTGCCTGCTACCTCTAGTTATTCTGAATGGAACATAGCAGGCATTGCCTGTTATTACTATGGCTGAGGGATTGGCATTTAGTATTTTAATCATATTAATGAAATTGGAGCCAAGTCCCATTTGTTCCAAAACCGACCAAAGACATGACCATTCTAGTCTATCAAAAGCTTTTTCTGCATCAAGAGATAGAACTGCCCAAAAAGCTTTGGTTTCTGATGAATCACGTAAGATATGTAATAGATGACAGAGGTTATCTGAGGATAATTCTTTTTAACAAATCCGCTTTGGTCCGGATGTACCAATTTGGGTAAGTATGTTTCGTGATGGGACAATATAATTTTTGAATATAGTTTATTATATGTGTTTATTAAAGATAGGAGGCGACAGTGAGAACACTGTGTGGCATTCTTACATTTTTTAATAAAAGTGAAATTAGTGCTGTATTTACATCCCTTCCAAATGAACCTTTGTGAATGGCTGTGCTAATCATTTCAGGTAACAGTGGGCCTAATTGGTTCCAAATTTTAAATACCATCCCAACCAGGTGATTTGCATTTATTCATGTTGTCCAATGCCCTTTTGAATTAATGGAGAGGGATTTGGGCTCCCAGCAAGCCAGTTTCCTCAGCTGAGCGAAGAGGAGTTTTTATATCTTTAAAAATAACTTAATCTGGCTTGGTGTGGATTTACAATCAGAGGTATATAGTTCTTTATAGAAACAGGATAATCCTTGGTTGTTTAATTTGTGTTCTGATTGTAATTCACCTGAGTCAGATTCAATAGTTGCAATATCCGCTAATTGATCATTACTGCGAAGCTTGTTAGCCAGAAGACGACTGGGTCGATTACCATGGAAGTACTGGTTGAGTCTAACTCGATGGATGGCAAATTCTGCTCTCTGTCTTATCAATAGATTTAGTTCTGTCTTGACTTTGGAGAGAGTAGTCACTCCTTGGTCTGAAAAAAGTTTGTTGAGAATGCCCTAACGCTGTCACGTCTGCTCCCGCTCTGGTGCTCGAGGGCACCAGGCTGCCCTTCATTACGCACACCTGTCACCATCATTACGCGCATCAGCGCTCATTGGACTCACCTGGACTCCTTCACCTTTTTTGATTGCCCCATCTATATCTGTCTGTTCATCCCTTGTTTCCCCGTGTCAGCGTTATTGTCATTTTTGTTTTCCCCTGTCCAGACGCTGTCTGTATTCTGTTCCTGTCTTTTGCTGCTTCTCGTTTCCAGCATCTGTCCTTACAAATGCAACATTTCCAAAACTCGGTCCTGGGGACCCCAAGGAGTGCAGGTTCGGTTTTTTGCCCTAGCACTACACAGCTGATTCAAATAATGAACTCATCATAAAGTTTTGATTATTTGAATCAGCTGTGTAGTACTAGGGCAAAAAGTAAAACATGCACCCCTTGGGGTCCCCAGGACTGAGTTTAGGAAATGCTGCTCTAACATCATTAAGAACTTTTCCAATTCGGATATCTTCTTCAATTGTAATTCTTTGAGCCCAGATGCAAATGCAGTTGCATTGTTTTAATGAAACCTTTGATGGGGTCACATAAAATCTGAGGATCATCGACTGATTTTTTGTTAATCCCTATGAATTCATTCAATTCAGTTTCAAATTGTTCACAGAAAGTAGGATTTTTGTAGTAAGGAAACATTAAAGCTCCATCTTGTGGCTCTTTAAGGAGATTGTGAAATGTGCAGCTGGCAGTAGTAAGCATGATGATCAGATAGGCTCACATGTTGAATTTCTATTTTCTTGATTAAAGAAAATAGAGTAGATAATAGTACAAAATCGATTCAGGAGAATGTTTTGTGCCTGTTTGCTTTAGGGTTATGAGTTTGCCAGGCATCAATGAGGTTGTAATCAGTGTGTATATGTTGGAGAGCCTTGGTTGCCTGCGGATTATAGTTGGTCTTATTAGATTTGTCCCGCATGTCCAGAATGGCATTCATGTCTGTCCCAATAACCAGTTGGAATTTATTTAATTCTAACAATATGCTGTTCAGAGAATCAAAAAACAAAGGATAATATGAATTTGGAGCATACACAATAATAATGGCAATTTTTTTTCTCCATTATTGATACATTTAAGGAAAGTGATGCTGCCTTCTTGGTCTTAACCTTTACCAAGGATGGTGATTTATTATGAGTTTCTTATGTATCATTGTGATTACACCCTTAGTTTTGTTTGGGGCTGATGAAAAAGCAGCCAGTTGGAATGGCAGGATTATGATACTTTGAGCCACTGGACATAACTGAAACAAAAGTCTGTTTTCAATGCAATTCAGGGACTCAGTATTTTATGGACAATGGTACAGTATATAGTAAAATACAGTAGGGCTATTGTATGCCACATTATGGTTGCCTAATAGTGTCTAAAAAAAGATAACTGTGGGATCCAGCAGTGCTGCAGTTGAACGTGGAGAGAGAGGATGACATGCACCATGTACTGTACTGTAGGCTGATGGACCTCTGCCAGAACAACCACTACACTCTAGAGACACTCTCTATAGAAATGTGAGGTGGACTCTACATGAGCAGCATAACCAAACCCACTTCATAGTGATCTATAGGCTATCTCTGTAGGAGATAAAAGACAGTTAAATGTATTCCTATTAATGTAAACATTAAGGTATTGATATGAAGAGGTGTTTTTTGTGTTGTCTGTCATTGGGCAGGTTTATTCTGACTTAATGAAGTGTTTACTCCAGAAATACTCTCCAGACCCCGATGGTCATGTGATCATCTTTGATGAAGAGCATGACTAAATTAGAACAGTTTATGAGAATATTCCCCCAAGGCACATTCTATCTCTCTCTCTCTATCTCTCTTCACCTGTAGAGTGATTATGAATTAGTGCAAAAAATGGCACTTAGTTTCCATCCCCATCAGTAAAGTGTGGACTCACACTCTCTATCGAGGCACTAAGGTCATTGTGAGGTAGGCTGTCGTGGTGGATGTTGCAGTGAATGTTGCAGATAAGGATGGTACATTTTCTTGCCAAAGTGGAGAATAAAAAATAGGTGCCAAAAGTACTTTCAATATTTACAAAATAATAAATCGGAAGTGGAGCATAATAAACTGGACAGAGATCAATAAGTCAGAGAACTGGCCTAACCGCGGCCTCAATAACGCCTAATAGCAATTAGCATAAGCAGCACCAGGGGCACGTTCAGCAGGACGCACATTTTTGAAAGGTTCAGATAGAAATATACTATGTAGACCAAACGTGCTTTTCTGGCATGTAGAATAAGGAATCACGTTGGCTCTATTCATGGCATTTCTATCTGCAATGCACGACAATGTTTGGCAACTGAACTTGGCCCAGTATAGACCAACATTCCCCTGTATAGGCACAGGAAATAAACGGTTTAAACACATTTACCCACAATGTATTTCACCATGGAACATTCCATTATATCACAGATTATCCATTATATTGACCAGATACTCCATTGGCTCCTCTAACAATGAAAATAAGTGTCTTCAAAAATGGAAGGCAGTCAGGAATAGGCTAGATCAGGTGCGACCATTCTAGCCATTGAGAAGGCAGATGTGTGTGTGACAACAGGCACAACTCCGATATCAAGTGTTTTTATCAAAGTTGCCGGGATGTCACATGTCCTACTCATATCAGTACACTCATAACAACCTAAGCATTGTGAAACTTCTATTCTATCAAAAAAATACACACATAGCAAATAAGCCATTAAATGTTCTGTTAACCGAATTCGACTCTCATTTTTCCCCCCATTTTTTTTCACCTTTATTTAACCAGGTAGGCTAGTTGAGAACAAGTTCTCATTTACAATTGCGACCTGGCCAAGATAAAGCAAAGTAGTTTGACACATACAACAACACAGAGTAAAACAAACATACAGTCAATAATACAGTAGAAAAATAATTCTATATAGAATGTGAGCAAATGAGGTGAGATAAGGGAGGTAAAGGCAAAAAAAGGCCATGGTGGCGAAGTACATACAATATAGCAAGTAAAACACTGGAATAGTAGATTTGCAGTGGAAGAAAGTGCAAAGTAGAAATTGAAATAATGGAGTGCAAAGGAGCAAAATAAATAAATAAATAAATACAGTAGGGAAAGAGGTAGTTGTTTGTGCTAAATTATAGATGGGCTATGTACAGGTGCAGTAATCTGTGAGCTGCTCTGACAGCTGGTGCTTAAAGCTAGAAAGGGAGATAAGCGTTTACAGTTTCAGAGATTTTTGTAGTTCGTTCCAGTCATTGGCAGCAGAGAACTGGAAGGAGAGGCGGCCGAAGGAGGAATTGGCTTTGGGGGTGACCAGTGAGATATACCTGCTGGAGCGCATGCTACAGGTGGGTGCTGCTATGGTGACCAGCGAGCTGAGATAAGGGGGGACTTTACCTAGCAGGGTCTTGTAGATGACCTGGAGCCAGTGGGTTTGGCGACGAGTATGAAGCGAGTGCCAGCCAACGAGAGCGTACAGGTCGCAGTGGTGGGTAGTATATGGGACTTTGGTGACAAAACGGATGGCACTGTGATAGACTGCATCCAATTTATTGAGTAGGGTATTGGAGGCTATTTTGTAAATTACATCGCCGAAGTCGAGGATCGGTAGGATGGTTAGTTTTACGAGGGTATGTTTGGCAGCATGAGTGAAGGATTGACCTCATTGACCTCCATACAAAAACCCCTCGCTTGGTGAGCGAAAAAAAAGAAAAACTCCATCTGCTGGAGAAGACAGATTTTGGGCCCAGTTATCCCTCTCACTTCGCCTCTTCCTCTCTATATGCATTTCAATGTTCACCAATTATCCGCCTCTCTCCCTGACAATCAAGGTTGGCATGACCCACAGTTTAAACGTTGCGCTCTCAAACACACTCTCGTTTGCCTGTAAAACTCTGGTCAGGAAACATGATAGGACAATAACAGGTATGCAATCACATTTCACTTAACCATACAGGTTTGATTCTTAAACATAATCACTTTGTAGTAACTTTTAAATAACAAATGCGCATAGATGCATGAAGGGAATGAGTAATCTATTAGTGGAGTTAACTCACATACATTTATTTGTCCTTCCTCACGATTGACAATCAAAATCACGCAAAAAATCGATATAGCTTGACATAGGGAACCAGCTTCATCCATAACACCCCTACGTACTCATACCCTGTAGAGATTGAATCTCTATGGCTGCACCAAAGCTGTATTATTTCAGACTCGTGTTAACTTGTGACTGAGTGACAATATGTGTCATGCTATGGACAACCACCCTACTGGGCTTGACTGGCTGTGATGTTGGTTGTGTTCTCTCTTTCTCTCTTTGGGGCAGGACTGTCTGTGTATGTGTGAGGGCCTGTCCCCTTAGGGCTTGTGTTTTAAGAGGGGCAGTGGAGCGGGTAATGTGCTGGCTGTGCTGGCCTTCATGGTGAAGGAGGGTAGCAAGGTGTTTCTTTCTCCCCACAGGGCCACACAACCTGTCCCTCTCTGCTGCAGCCCCAGCCTCAGCCCTGTCCACCTCACATGTTTATAGGGGATGTTAACCCTGCCAGAGGACCACTTAATGTACCCCTAAGTCCCAGCTTCAATCCTGTCCCGTCAGCCCCAGACTCAGCCAAAGACTCAACCTCAGGTAGGACCATCTAACCATAGGTACAAACCACAGAAACAATGCTCGGTGTAATGGTGGTAGTTCAACTTCGATTATACTGAAAAATAATATGTCGTTGTATTATGTATGTGTCAGGATGTAACGTGTTGGTAAGGCCTTTCAGATGGTCATTGGTCAGGGTACATTGATGTGGTCCTCTGGCAGGGTTAACATCCCCTGTAAGCATGACGAGTCATTAGGTCAGAGAAAACACAGCACACAACTTACACAAGCCTGCTTTACTGGGCCTAGGAAAATACCTTGTCACTAGAGTAATATAACACTATTTTGGAGTCTGTAGTATTTTGCCAGCATGTTTTCCGAACCTGTAATCGCTTGTGTGACACTGCCTGGTAGTATGTGAATGAGAGTGATGTGTATACACTAGTAGCACTGCAGACAGAAGGCAATAACACCTGGCCTGTTCATCTGTATGCTGCTGCAGAATAGTGAGCTGCTATCAGATGAGGGGATGTCTTTGCAAGAGAAAGAGAGGAGGGAGGTACACTCTTAGAAAAAGGGGTTCCAAAAGGTTCTTCGCCTGTCCATGGAGGCTATCCCTATTTGGTTCCAGGTAGAACCCTTGTTGGTTATAGGTAGAACCCTGTTGGGTTCCATATACTGTAGAACTCTCTGTGGAAAGGGTTGTACATGGAACCCAAAAGGGGTTTTCAAAGGATTCTTCTATGGGGACAGCCAATTAACCATTTTAGGTTCTAGATAGATTTTTCTAAGAGAGAGAGGGAGAGAAAGATAACAGGTAGAGCATTAAGGAGGAATGTAGTAGCACAATGAGAGGGTTCAATGTTTGAAAGATGTTAGAATGACAGGAAATTAGTTTTAAAACTACAACATTTTCTCTCAGCCTCATGACAAAATGTGTAGAATAGCAGGAAATTAGCTCAGAAATTTGTGAAAGTCAGGACAATCCTTGTCCGCGGGGAAAATTTATTTTTATAGTAAAAAAAAAAAGGAAATGCCCTTGTCCGGAGGAAAGGATCCCAATTTCAAACTCTCCAAAAAAGTGTTTAAAATGCAAAAAATTGCAATAATGGATTTTAATTGAAAATTATCTGATGTAGTTTCTTGCAAAAGCCCTCTGTGAGTTTAAAGAATATTTCTCTCAAAACTGTGATTCCTATAAGATGTGTCTGGAGATTTGGTCAGATTTATCAGATTTGTCTAAAATCCTAAATTAATTAGGAATGAGCAGGGTCAGTTATACCATAAGGACCCCTTACTCATGTCCTCATTACATGTGGTGCAACCAGACCACTCATGGTCAGTATTTATCAAAAGTATTTATCAAAAGTATTTACTTTTGATAGATTTAAACAAACAATATTGGAATCACCTTGATTACAACCATAAACCGTAAGCAAGATGACAACAAAGTCCTCTCGAGCTGACATCAGCACTCTCTGTGAATCAATACTAACAATGACTGGGAAAACAGACAATCTAGAGGGACAATCCAGGAGGAATAACATCGTTGTTGATGGCATACCAGAGTCTTCACATGAGAACTGGGTTGAGTCTGAGGAGAAAGTAAGACTTTTTTTAACTCAAAAGCTGCAGATAGATGATACAACGATTTAGGTGGAGCGCGCCCAAAGGTCTGGAAAACATTCCAGCCTAGGTGACAGACCTTATAGTGGTCAAGTTCCTGCGTTTTAAGGATAAGATGGCTGATCTGGAGAGAGCCAAGAATTTTAGAGGAACCAGCATCTTCCTCAATGAGGACTTCTCTGAAGCTGTGCGACAGAGGCGGAAAGAACTTATCCCAGATATGAAAGCTGCCAGAGAGCATGGGAACATTTCTTACATCTGCTATGACAGGCTCATTTTCCACCCTCCCTGGGGAAAAGGCTGGGAGGAATAAGAGAGCCAAGCCTCAGGGTCAGTAGCTTCAGCCAAACTTCTCTCTCTCTCACACACACACACACACACACACACACACACACACACACACACACACACACACACACACACACACACACACACACACACACACACACACACACACACACACACACACACACCACACACACAGAGTCTCTATATTATGTCTATCTCCGATAAGCTACCAAGGAAAGGGCTAAGAATAGCCCATATTAATATATGTAATCTTAGAAATAAGGTTGATGAAACCAATAACTTGCTAACGTCGGATAACATTCATATCCTGGCCATATCTGAAAGTCACTTTGATAATTTTTTTGATGATACAGCAGTAGCAATACAGGTATATAACATCTACAGAAAAGACAGGAATGCCTATGGGGATGTGTTGCTGTATATGTTCAGAGCCATATTCCTGTAAAGCTTAGAGAGCATCTCATGTCAAATGTTGTTGAAGTGTTGTGGTTGTGAGTTCTCCTGCCTCATCTAAAGCCTCTTATGTTGGGGTGCTGCTATAGGCCACCAAGTGCTAACAGTCAGTATTTGGATAATATGGGTGCAATGCTTGATAAAGTGATGTTAACAGAGGTCTATTTTCTGGGTGACCTGAACACTGACTAGCTAGCAATTAACTGTCCTCTTAAGAGGAAGATTCTAACTGTGACTGCCTGTTATTTGACCCAGGTTATCGCTCAACCAACTGGAGTGCATACCATTAGTGTTGGATTTGTGTCATCCACTTGTATTGATCATATCTTCACTAATGCTGCAGAGCTTTGCAACAAAGCAATATCAGTTTTCATTGGCTGAATTGACCATAGCATTGTGGCAATAAAAAGGAAAACTAAAGTACCAAAGGTTGGGCCTAAAGTAATTTATAAGAGATCATACAAAATGTTTTATCAGGATTATTTTGTTGTAGATGTCAACAATGTATGTTGGTCTAATGTGTTTGAGGAAGTGAATAAAGATGCATCACTGGAACTATTTGTAAAATTATTAATGTCAATTGTTGACAAGCATGCACCTGTTAAGAAACTAACTTTGAGAACTGTTAGAGCCCCCTTGACTGATGATGAATTGAAAAATTGTATGGTTCAAATAAATTGTGCAAAAGAGGTGGCAAGCAAATCGGGCTGCTCAGCTGATTGGTTGACATACTGTAAATTGAGAAAAGTTGTGACTAAATAAAAAGAAAAAATTATATTACAAAACAAAGATAAATGACATAAAACACAATGGAAAAAGATTTTGCAGTACCTTAAAATATATAATGGGCAGAAAACCCAATTCATCTCCATTGTTCATTGAAGTTGATGGGTAATTTATAACAAACGTTTTTATATTGCCAATAATTTCAATTACTTTTTCACTAATAAAGTAAAATGACAGCATTGAACAGTGAACCTTCATATTTTTGTATAAAAGATCTAATAATGAAAGAGAAGGATTGTTGTTTTGAATTTGGTGAAGTTAGTGTGGGAGAGGTGGAAAAACTATTATCCACTAATAATGGTAAGCCACCAGATATAGACATCCTTGATGGGAAACTATTGAGAATAGTAGCAAACTGTATTGCCACCCCTATTTGCTATATCTTTAACCAAAGACTAAAGGTGTGTGTGTGTGTGTGTGTGTGTGTGTGTGTGTGTGTGTGTGTGTGTGTGTGTGTGTGTGTGTGTGTGTGTGTGTGTGTGTGTGTGTGTGTGTGTGTGTGTGTGTGTGTGTCCACAGACGTGGAAGGAAGCTAATGTAATTCCACTGCCTAAAAATAATAAAGTATCAATTGCGGGCTCTAACAGTCACCCAATCAGTTTGCTGCTTGTTCTTAATAAACTGATAGAGAGGATTGTGTTTGACCAAATACAATGCTATTTTCAGAAAATATAGAGAAGGGCACTCAACTTATACAGCACTGACTCAGATGATGGATGATGGGTTAAAAAAAGATAATGGAGCTGTGTTGTTAGATTTCAGTGCAGCCACTGATGTTATTGATCATAAATTGTTATTGAAAAAACGAACTCGCTATGGCTTTATATCATCTGCCATCACATGGTTAGAGAGTTATTTATCCAATAGAACCCAGAGTGTCCTTCAATGGAAGCTTCTCTAACATCAGATATGTCCCTCAGGGTAACTGCCTTGGGCCGTTAATCTTCTCTATTTTTACAAATGATTTGTCACAAAGCTAGAATGACTATGTATGCGGATGATTCTACATTCTACATGTCAGCACCCAAAACCAGTGAGCTCACTGAAACTCTGAACAAGGAGTTACAGTCAGTATCAGAATGGGTGATTAATAATAAACTGGTCTTAAATACATCTAAAACTAAAAGCATTGTATTTGGTTAAAAGCATTCTCTAAGACCTACACCTCAACTGGAGTTATACATAAAAGGTGTGAACATTGAGCAAGTTGAGGAAGCTAAACTCCTAGGTATAACATTGGATGGTCAACTATCATGGGCAAGTCATATTGACAAAGGTCTTGTGAAGATGGGGAGGGATATATCTGTTATAAAATGTTCTGCATTTTTGATACAAAAATCAACTGTGCAAGCTGTTCATGCTCTGGTCTTGTCCCAGCACACCTTGCCCTTAACTGCACATACTAACATCAACAACATGCATGCCAGCACTCAGAACAAGTACAACTGGAGTTTATATATAAATGCCTGGAACATTTCAATTTTGGATAATCTCTTATAAAATAGGTTAAAGTCATGTATAGTAACCCTAGGTGTAAAATAGTAAATAATACATCTCAGAAAGTTTTAAATTGTCGAGGAGTAAAACAAGGTTGTCCACTATCGACATATCTATTTATTATGGCCATCAATATGTTAGCTATTCAAATCAGATCCAACAATAATATCAAGGGGTTAGAAATCCAGGGTTTAAAAACAAAAGTGTCATTGTACGCTGAGTATTCATGTTTTCTTGAAATCCACAATTTGGATCCCTCCAAATAAATACATCATCTCACTCCAATACATTTTTATAGAAAGATAGCAAAAATAGATAAGATCTAGCTGCCATGTAAAGGAAAATACCTGTCTATTTGTGGAGAAATCACCCTGATTAACTCTTTAGTCATATCCCAGTTTACCTATTTGCTTATGGCCTTGCCTACACCTAGCGAACATTTGATTTGGAATGGCAAGCCAGACAAAATGAAACGGGCCTATTTATAGAATTAATATGAATTCAGAGGGCAGAAATTATGAAATATTAAAGCATTAGACCTATCGCTAAAGCCTTCAGTTATACAAAAGTTATACTTAAATCTGAACTGGTTCTCTAGCAAACTAATAAGAACGTCTCACCCTATGTTCAAGAATGGCCTTTTCCCCTTTATTCAGATTATAACCCCACACTTCAGTTATTTGAAAAGGAAATCATATCCCAGATATTGATATTTTTAAAACAATCCATACAAAGTTAGTTGTAATTTCAGATGAATCTATCAGCAAAAAAACGGAACAAATAATACAACAAATATTGTGGTTAAACAAAAATATACATAATTTTTTTTTAATGGTATAATCTTTGTAAATTATATCATAAATTGACTCGTGGAGTTATGTCCCACATGCAGCTAACAAAAATATATGGAAATGTAGAGCAGCTCTACCCAAAATTACATCCAATTAATTGCAGCATTCCTGCAAAAATGGAAGACGAAAGTGGAAGAGGGAAAAAGTAGGGAACTTGTCTGTCGGCCCAGCATTAAAGACCATAATTGGTTAAAGAAAATTGTGATAAATAAAAAAGTATACAGTTTCATTTAAGGGCCCAAAAATGTACAGCTGTGCCATATAGATGGCAAAATAGTTGTGAAGAGATTTTCGACGTACCGATTACATGGCACATGGTTTATGAACTGATATGCAAAACTTATCATTTTTCCATTTTAATTATTATACTAAATTCTTGCAACCAATATAATGTTATATATATGGGGGATACAACCATCCCAGCTCTACAGATTTTGCTGCGAAGAGAGAGAATCATTAGATAATTTGTTTTGGTACAGTCCATATGTAGCTTGTTTTTGGTCACAGGTCCAGGAATGGCTCAAGATTTGCAACATTTACCTGGAGCTAACTCTGAAGATAGCACTACTGGGTGATCTGAAAAGTCATAGTCAATCGACCAATAATATAAGAATACTTTTAGAAAAATGTTTCCTTTTTGATTTACAATCTGTAGAAATTATGAGAATAGAAAGGTTCAGAACTTTTGTGAAACATCACAGTACAAATCCAATAAGGATGGTGTTAAGAGATAGATGGGAGGGGTTGAATGGAGCTGAAGGTTGGGAATAATAACAACTAATAACAACAAGATGACTAATGTAAAACATACTGTGTCTGTAAAAAGTATATAGGTTCAGAACCTTTGTGAAAGAAATAGATCGGAGAGGTTAAGGTTAGAGGAAGGACAGGAGTAAAAACAAACAAAATATACCTATTGTAAAATAGACTGCCCGTAAAATGTATATAGTATGTATAAGCTGGAAGTAGACGCCTAAGCGTTGTTGTTCATTAGTTTACTCCTATTAAGGGAGGGGTGGTAGGGTTAGAAGGTAATAAAGGAAAATATATTACAAAAAAAATGTATATATGTATGTATATGTATTTATATGTATGTATGTACAGTACCAGTCAACATTTTGGACACGCCTACTCATTCCAGGGTTTTTCTTTATTTTTACTATTTTCTACATTGTAGAATAATAGTGAATATATCAACACTATGAAATAATACATATGGAATCATGTAGTAACCAAAAAAGTGTCAAAATATATTTTATATTTTAAATTCTTCAAAGTAGCCACCCTTTGCCTTGATGAGCTTCATGAGGTAGTCACCTGGAATGCATTTCAATTAACAGGTGTGCCTTGTTAACCTCTATGGGCTAGGTGGGACGCTTGCGTCCCACCTACGTAACAGCCACTGGCAGCCTGTGGCGCGATTTTCAAAACCTTAAAAATCCTATTACTTCAATTTCTCAAACATATGACTATTTTACAGCTATTTAAAGACAAGACTCTCGTTAATCTAACCACACTGTCCGATTTCAAAAAGGCTTTACAACGAAAGCAAAACATTAGATTATGTCAGCAGAGTACCAAGCCAGAAATAATCAGACACCCATTTTTCAAGCCAGCATATAATGTCACCAAAACCCAGAAGACAGCTAAATGCAGCACTCACCTTTGATGATCTTCATCAGATGACAACCCTAGGACATTATGTTATACAATACATGCATGTTTTGTTCAATCAAGTTCATATTTATATCAAAAACCAGCTTTTTACATTAGCATGTGACGTTCAGAACTAGCATACCCCCCGCAAACTTCCGGGGAATTCGCTAACATTTTACTAAATTACTCACGATAAACGTTCACAAAAAGCATAACAATTATTTTAAGAATTATAGATACAGACCTCCTCTATGCACTCGATATGTCCGATTTTAAAATAGCTTTTTGGTGAAAGCACATTTTGCAATATTCTAAGTACATAGCCCAGGCATCAAGGGCTCGCTATTTAGACACCCGGCAAGTTTAGCACTCACCATAATCATATTTACTATTATAAAAGTTTGATTACCTTTTGTTGTCTTCGTCAGAATGCACACCCAGGACTGCTACTTCAATAACAAATGTTGGTTTGGTCCAAAATAATCCATCGTTATATCCGAATAGCGGCGTTTTGTTCGTGCGTTCCAGACACTATCCGAAATAGTAAAGAAGTGTCGCGTGCATGGCGCAATTCGTGACAATAAAATTCTAAATATTCCATTACCGTACTTCGAAGCATGTCAACCGCTGTTTAAAATCAATTTTTACGCCATTTTTCTCGTAGAAAAGCGATAATATTCCGACAGGGAATCTCCTTTTCGGCAAACAGAGGAAAAAATCCCAAAGGCGGGGGCGGTCGGGTCATGCGCATAAGCCCAGTGTCCCTTGATCGGCCACTTGAGAAAGGCGATAATGTGTTTCAGCCTGGGGCTGGAATGACGACATTCTGTTTTTTCCCGGGCTCTGAGCGCCTATGGACGACGTGGGAAGTGTCACGTTAGAGCAGAGATCCTTAGTAAATGATAGAGATGGAAAAGAAGTTCAAGAAATGGTCAGACAGGCCACTTCCTGTAAAGGAATCTCTCAGGTTTTGACCTGCCATTTGAGTTCTGTTATACTCACAGACACCATTCAAACAGTTTTAGAAAATTTAGGGTGTTTTCTATCCATATGTAATAAGTATTTGCATATTCTAGTTACTGGGTAGGAGTGGTAACCAGATTAAATCGGGTATGTTTTTTATCCAGCCGTGTCAATACTGCCCCCTAGCCCTAACAGGCTAAAAGTTAATTTGTGGAATGTCTTTCCTTCTTTATGCATTTGAGCCAATCAGTTGTGTTGTGACAAGGTAGGGGTGGTATACAGAAGATAGTGCTATTTGGTAAAAGACCAAGTCGTTGATGTCTTCACTATTATTCTACAACGTAGAAATTAGTTCAAATAAAGAAAAACACTTGGATGAGTAGGTGTATGCAAACTTTTGACTGGTACTGTATGTATGTATGTATGTATGTATGTGTATATGTGTGTATTTATGTGCGTGTATGTGTATGTATTTATGCATATACAGTACCAGTCAACAGTACTACTCATTCATGGGTTTTTCTTTATTTTTACTACTTTCTACATTGTAGGTCATTGTCCTGTTGTCCTGTTGTCATGTTGTCCTTTCATGTTGTCCTGTTGATAAACAAATGATACTCCTACTAAGCGCAAACCATATGGGATGCCATATAGCTGCAGAATGCTGTGGTAGCCATGCTGGTTAAGTGTGCCTTGAATTCTAAATAAATCACTGACCGTGTCATCAGAAAAGCACTCCCATGACATCACACCTCCTCCTCCATGCTTCACAGTGGGAACCACCAATTTGTTCTTAACTGACTTGCCTAGTTAACTAAAGGTAATAATAATAATAATAATAATAATAAATAAATAAATCACGCGCAGAGGTCATTCGTTCACCTACTCTGCGTCTCACAACGACTAGGCGGTTGGAACCAAAAATCTCAAATTTGGACTTATCAGACCAAAGGGCAGATTTCCACCGGTCTAATGTCCATTACTCGTGTTTCTTGACCCAGCAAGTCTCTTCTTCTTATTGGTGTCCTTTAGTAGTGGTTTCTTTGAAGCAATTCGACCATGAAGGCCTGATTCCCGCAGTCTCCTTGTTGAGATGTCTGTTACTTGAACTCTGTGAAGCATTTGTTTGGGCTGCAATCTGAGGTGCAGTTAACGCTAATGTACTTTTCCTCTGCATAAGAGGTAACCATGGGTCTTCCTTTCTTGTGGCGGTCCTCATGAGAACCAGTTTTATCATAGCGCTTGATGGGTTTTGCCACTGCACTTGAAGACACTTTAAAAGTTCTTGAAATTTTCCGGATTGACTGACATTCATGCCTTAAAGTAATGATGGACTGTCGTTTCTCTTTGCTTATTTGAGCTGTTTTTGCCATAATATGGACTTAGTCTTGTGTCAAATAGGGTTATCTTCTGTATACCACCCATACCTCGTCACAACACAACTGATTGGCTCAAACGCGTTAAGAAGGAAAGAAAATCCATAAATTAACTGTTAAGTGACTACCTCATGAAGCTGGTTGAGAGAATGCCAAGTGTGCAAAACTGTCATCAATGCAAAGGGTTGCTACTTTGAAGAATCTCAAATACATTTTAATTTGTTTAACTCTTTTTTGGTTACTACATGATTCCATATGTGTTATTTCATAGTTTTGATGTCTTCACTATTATTCTACAATGTAGAAAATAGTAAAAATAAAGAAAAACCCTTGAATGAGTAGGTGTGTCCAAACTTTTGACTGGTACTGTATATATACATTTGCAAAGAAATATATGGTGGATTGGAAGTGATGCCGTCAATTACATTGATGGAAGCTACAATCTATCAGCCATATTAAAGCAGATCTACTCCCTGCATGTCCATCTTTCCTGGTTGAGGGTTGACGAGAGATTAACTGCTTCACTTCTAGGTTTTATGAGAAATATTACTGTGACGAAAATTCCAGATTGTCTGCGTAACCAAATAAGATTCAGCTCAGACATCCATACATACTCCACACATTTCTTCATAGTCCCCAAGTCCAAAACGAATTCACAGCAACGCACAGTATTATAGACAGCCATGTTAGCATGGAACTCCCTTCCATCTCCAATTACTCAAGCAAACAGCAAAATTATCATTAAAAAACTGATAAAAAACCAACTCATGGAACGGAGGGTACTGTGAAGGGACACACACAAACACATGCACAGACAGACACACTCTAACAGTCACATGATTTTTGTTTGTTGTATTGTTTGTATATTGTTGTATTTTAGATTTGGGTGTCTATCAGTGTGTCAGTGTTTTGTTACTTGACATGTGTTTTGTTTTTGTGAACCCCAGGAAGAGTAACTGCTGCTTCTGCAAAAGCTAATGGGGATCCAAGTAACCACATTACATGTTGTCTGAATGAGGTTGGTCCTTTACATGGTGTGATAGCTTATACTTTGGTCCATCAAAATATATTTTCAAAATGTTTTTTTTAATTTAGAATATTTCTGGGAAAAAAGTTGAGAATGTCCCGTCTTTCTAGAATCCCTGAGCTTTGAAAACAGCAACATTTTCTCTCAGCCTAATGGCAAAATGTGCAAAATAGCATAAGATTATCTATAATACTGCAAATGTTTCTCTCTGCTCCATAAAAATATAAAATTATAAACAAAATGTGTATTTTTGGTGGGAGGGGTGCTTTGCTCGGACCTTGCGGTAGGGCCCGCGAAACTGCGCTACACCACTGACATGGCGAGCGCGCTCACACACACTTATTCTCATACATGCACCCATGTTTAGACATACACATTACACAGACACACACACGCTGCACCAGCAAGCCTGCATGGGTACCAATCCTGTTTGCCACAGCGCCTGAAGAGCAAGGAGAGAGGGAGGGTGAGCAGCGAGAAAGAGAGCGAGGGAGAGTCCACTTGAGCTGGTAGCAGGCTTGCTGGTGTTATTACCGCAGCTCAGAGTGTGATATAGAATAGTATGTTATTGCACACACAAGCAGTACGCACAAATGTACACACACACTCTGCACCAGCAAGCCTGCATGGGTACCAATGGAGGAAGGGGGAGAGGGAGGAGGGAGCAAAGAGAGAGTGGAATAGGGAGAGGGTGGGGGAGCAGTGAGAGCGGGAGAGGAAGGTAGCAGCATAGTAAGCGAGTGAGAGCGAGGCAGTTTTTTACGTGCATGTTTTGGAATGGGTTTTTTCTTCTCTGGTCTCTTGTTGAGTGAGAGTGATGATACTCAGAATGCCTGTGCTGCTCAATGCCTCCCACAGCTCTGTCCATCGCTCTGTCCATCGCTCTGTCCATCGCTCTGTCCATCGCTCTGTCCACAGCTCTGTCCACAGCTCTGTCCACAGCTCTGTCCACAGCTCTGTCCACCGCTCTGTCCATCGCTCTGTCCATCGCTCTGTCCGCAACTCCCTCCACAGATGGACAAGCAGCAGGACTATTAGAGAGAGGAGTGAAATAAAGAAATAAAAAATTGCAACAAGAAACCAAATCAATGCAGCAGCAAGAGGAGAGAGATTTGACTTTCACTTAAAGCTGTTCAGGCTGTTCTATTCCTCTGTCCGTCCCCCTCTTCTTATTCTTTTTATCTTCTTAGAAGGGGGTCGGAATAGTTTCACAGGAATGCAGAACAGAATACGAGAGGAAGAGGGACTTTAGAGGCTAAAGAGAGAGGGAAAGGTAGAGAGAAAAAGAGACAGAAAAGTCTGCAGCATCAACTGCATTCACCCCTGTTCTGTTCCCTTGTTGTGGTTCAGAGTGAGGAGGAACGGAGGAGCAGAGGAAGAGGGAGCAAAAAGAATTACACAGGGAAAGTGTACATGAGTGAAAGAGAAAGGGAGAGGAAGAGATAGAGAGAGCGGATTCTGTGATGCGCTGCAGTAGCATCCCACAGCAGACGGCTGAGGACTGCCTCCCTGTGTGTGCGCGGCATGTGTGTGTGTGTGTGACTGCACTGCTGAAGAGGAGGAGGAGGAGGAGGAGGAGGAGGAGGAGGAGGAGGAGGAGGCAGAATGTGAGCACGCCATCAGACGCTGCAGGGCCATACGTAGGAAAACACACTGGCACCATCAGCATCCGCCCACGGTAGGCAGGACCTTCAGCACTGCAACCCCCAAGCCCCAGCCCCAACCTAGGACCTCGCCAGGCCTCTACCACCTTCATCTCCACAAGACAGTCATCTCAACCAGGCTGAAATATGGCACAAGCCGCCAAACATCTCCGCAAGAACAAGGATTTAGAAGCCCAGATTGAGGCGGAGCGAAAGGAGAAGGAGGAGGAGAAGGCCAAAAAGAGGAACCGCTCGCGGGATAAAAAGCGCAAGGTATGGGGTCCACTCACAGGGGGTCGGAGGGGGTGGGAAGGGGGAGAGATGGAGAGGGGGGCAGGAGGGAGAGAGACACCCCCCTTCTTTCTCTCTCATGCTAAGCTCTGATCAGGGGTGCTGGGGCACACATGGACATATACTGATGCATTTCTACAGTGTGTGCACAGTGGCACTGGCAGACATGTACTGTGCATACAGACATGGGGAAACTGTAAACACACTGCATGCTCTCCTACTCCTCTTCCTGCTTTACTGACTGTCCTGTTGCAGAACTGTCCTATGGGTCTGTGTGGTACTCTACCTCTTTCCCTCTCTCCTTTTATCTCTCTGTCGCTCTCTCGCTCTATCTGCATTAAGTATTAAAGAAGTTAGAGGTAGTTTTGCGAGCCAATGCTAACTAGCGTTAGCGCAGTGATTGGAAGTCTACAGGAACAGCTAGCATGATACATCAAAACGCTATACACAAGTTCATCTGACTTCGGGAGAAGCTAAAGGGCCTCATTGCCAAAATCCAGAACTATCACTTTAAGGAACTGTTGTAATGACTGCTGACTAAGGAGTAATACATACCTGCAGGCTTTTCTCATACTGGATCCTTGTGTACAGCGCTGCCAGAGCTGGTGGCTGTTGTCGCACTAGTGGCACTCGCCACCAACACTAAATCTCTGCTTCATCAGTCACTGGCTGTATCAGTGGGATCTGTGATTATGACTGGGACAGTCACATTTCACTTAGTTTCATGAATGAAAATGAGCAGTTGTCAAAGCCATTGATGAGCATCTTTAGCCTATTGATAAGAAATTGTGTCTGTCTGTCTGTCTCTGGGATGGTGTCTAGCTGCATGTATCTGCCTGTAGGACTGTTCTGCTGTAAACTGATCTCATGCTAATGCAGTAGAGACGGGTACTAGTTTTCCTCACCCATACAGGACGCACCCAGAGGGGGAGAGAAGGGGTACTGGGGTGCTGGTGAGGTTGTTTTGCTTAGGGGGGGATAACGGGTGAAAAAAATGGGGAGTGGTCGGGAGGTATGAAAAGAGGAGGCAATGTGAGAGATAGGCAGAACGGATATCAGTCAGACCTACCTGGGGCAGGTGTCACAGTGGAGGTTGGCACCATCACCAAGGGTTCTGTTGAGGGGGAGGGGCTCCAGCTCCAGCTGTTTCAATAGAACAGTGTTGCTTAGAATAGGAAGACAAACTTAGATTCTATGAGTGTATTAGTGTGTTTAGATATGGGCAAGTGACTCATGGACCCGAGAACCAATGGGCCCTCAACGGCCCCCGCCACTAAATTCACAATTTAGTCTTTGTTTTTATTGTTCTCTGAAAATAGCAGTTGTAAATGCCCCTTCTTCTTCTATCACTTGTATCTGTTATTACTTGCTGGTCTAATCCTACCCACATGGCTGTTAAGTCCACAGTGTTTTTTTTTATCAGCCTCAGTATTGGTACATGCCACAATCATTGGGTTGTGATAGACTTGTGTTGAACAATACAACAGGTTTCACAGTTAATCAGAACAAAGTGCACGTGTTCAGCATTCCGCTCTGCCTTTTTGATTTGTGTGTGTGTGTGTGTGTGTGTGTGTGTTGAATCAAATCACATTTTATTGGTCACATACACATATTTAGCAGATGTTATTGCGGGTGTAGCAAAATTCTTGTGTTCCTAGCTCCAACAGTGCAGCAGTATCTAACAATTCACAACAATACACACGAATCTAAAAGTAAAAGAATGGAATTAAGAAATATATAAATATTAGGACGAGTAATGTTGGAGTGGCATTGACTAAAATACAGTAGAATAGAATACATTATATACATATGAGATGAGTAAAGCAGTATGTAAACATTATTAAAGTTGCCAGTGATTCCATGTATGTAGGGCAGCAGCCTCTAAGGTGCCGGGTTGAGTACCAGGTGGTAGCCGGCTAGTGATGGCTATTAACAGTCTGATGGCCTTGAGATAGAAGCTGTTTTTCAGTGTCTCGGTCCCAGCTTTGATGCACCTGTACTGACCTCGCCTTCTGGATGGTAACGGGGTGAAGAGGCCGTGGCTCGGGTGGTAGGATGCTCTTGATTGTGCATCTGTAAAAGTTTGTGAGGGTCTTAATGCAACCCACGATACAAATTTCAATACCCCGGCCAAGAAATTGGGGAATATTTGTTATATAAAAATAAATTCCTGCAGTCATCTTGTGCACTAGGTTAATAGATCAAGCAGATTGCGTTCATCATTTTGTCTGTTGCATAATTTTTTCATCATGAAGCCCTAAATCAGCTGATATAGCCAGCCCAGTAGTCACATGGTACATTTGTTTACAAAGAGCACGGAGAAAACGGAAACTTTCGTGATGTGACAATCCACTGTTGTGCAGTGCAAGAGAGGTGATCAAGTTACACTTGAAATTCTCTACTAATGTTTACCAGCTAAATATCTTATAAGATGTGCCCAAAAAAATCTCTCCAGCTTAGGGTTCCAGCTATGCATTTGGTTTGCTAACTTGCTTGCTAAGTGGCTAGCTTGTAAAATCAAGCTTCTTGGGTTACAGCAGAGACACTCAATCCCTTCTTGGATCAAGAACCCTGCTGTCTAATATTTGTTTTGTGTGTGCAGAAAACCTTTTAAGATTGTTGTACAACTTCATGAGCTGGGGTGTCTGTCATTGCAATTTGTTTATGTTCACTTGGGCTTATTAGCATTTAGCGACTGTGCACTTGAACTAATTCCTGTCTCCCACCTCATCATTATTTGTATTTGAATTTATTAGGGATCCCCATTAGTTGCTGCCAAGGCAGCAGCTACTCTTTCTTTGTCCAAGCACATGAAGGCACTTACATTACATATAAAACAAAATATAAAACAGTACATCATATAATATTATTAGACCACTACATATCTACAATACAAAATGTATAATACCACCACACAACAATATTACAATGTACGTGTGTGTAGAGTGCATGTGCTTGCGCTTGTGTGTGTATGCGTGTGTCTGCACCTTTTGTGTGTGTCTTGTCACAGTCCCGCTGTTCCATAAGGTGTATTTTTACCTTTAAAGAAGAAAATCTGATTCTACTGCATGCACCTGATGTGGAATAGAGTACTGTGCGCCTCCCATTTTCTGTTCTGGACTTGGGATTGTGAAGAGACCTCTGGTGGCTTGTCTTGTGGGGTATGAATGGGTGTCCAAGATGTGTGCTAGTAGTTTAAACAGACAGCTCTGTACAACACTTCTTACAAAAACAAGTAGTGATGAGGTCAATCTCTCTTCCACTTTGAGCTATGAGAGATTGACATGCATATCATTAATGTTAGCTCCCCCTGTACTTTTAAGGGCCAGTCGTGCTGCCCTGTTCTGAGCCAATTGGAATTTTCCTAAGTCCCTGTGGCACCTGATCACACCACTGAACAGTAGTCCAGGTGTAACAGTTTTGCTTCTGTCCCTCTCCTCACCCCGAACCAGGGACCCTCTGCATATATCAACAACTGACATCCTCGAAGCATCGTTACCTATCACTTCACAAAAGCCGCGGCCCTTGCAGAGCAAGGGGAACAACTACTTCAAGGTCTCAGAGCGAGTGACGTCACCGAATGAATCACTATTAGCACGCACCCCGCTAACTAGCTAGCCATTTCACATCGGTTACACTCACCCTCTTTTTGACATCCTACTTTTCCGCAGCAACCAGTGATCCGGGTCAACAGCATCAATGTAACTGCATTGCTTCCGTCCCTCTCCTCGCCCCTACCTGGGCTTGAACCAGGGACCCTCTGCACACATCCACAACTGACACCATCCCACGAAGCATCATTACCTATCGCTCCACAAAAGCCGCAGCCCTTGCAGAGCAAGGGAAACACCTACTTCAAGGTCTCAGAGCGAGTGACATCACCCATTGAAATGCTATGCTAAAACACCCCGCTAACCAGCTAGCCATTTCACACCAGTTACACAGGTGCAATAAAACTAGGGCCTTTAGGACCTGCCTTGTTGATAGTGTTGTTAAAACCTCTTAAGGATCTGCCCCTTTTTTTCAATTTTCGCCTAAAATGACATACTCAAATCTAACTGCCTGTAGCTCAGGACCTGAAGCAAGGATATGCATATTCTTGGTACAGTTTGAAACGAAGCACTTCGAAGTTTGTTGAAATGTGAAAGGAATGACGGAGAATATAACACAATAGATCTGGTAAAAGGTAATACAAAGGTTTTTTTAACTATCATCTTTGAAATGCAAGAGAAAGGCCATAATGTATTATTCCAACCCAGGTGCAATTTCGATGTTGGCCACTAGATGGCAGCAGTGTGCGTGCAAAGTTTTAGACTGATCCAATGAACCATTGCATTTCTGTTCAAAATGTTGTATCAAGACTGCCCAAATGTGCCTAATTTGTTTATTAATAACTTTTCATGTTCAAAATTGTGCACTCTCCTCAAACAATAGCATGGTGTTCTTTCACTGTAATAGCTACTGTAAATTGGACAGTGCAGTTAGATTAACAAGAATTTAAGCTTTCTGCCAATATCAGATATGTCTATGTCCTGGGAAATGTTCTTGTTACTTACAACCTGCTAATCACATTAGCCTACGTTAGCTCAACCATCCCATGGAAGGGACACCAATCCCCAAAAAGTTTTAAGGGGCAGGACTGGAGTTTTTTTGCAACCAGTGGCTATAATTGGAGATAGAGGAGAAACCACTCCCATAGGAAATCAGCAATTAGTACCAGGAGATGTGCTCTTCACCTTTGCAAGGCAATTAGCAATTAGTGCCAGTACTTCAGTCTCTATTTTCTCAGCGGCATCTGTAAGCGGCGGTCTCTCTGCAAAACTAAGATCGTCACCGAAATAAAGAGGTTCTGCCGAGTTGTTCATTTTCTGATTATCTCATTTAGCCTTTTTGTGACTTTGGCAAATATTGGTTGTGTTTTATATACCTGTTCGCTCCTCTCCCTGTAGGCTTTACAGACTCTCCCCACCCCTTGGTTGCAACCCTTCTATTTTAGTGTACCCTGCGCGAACAATGAATGTGGAATTCCTGGTCTCTGGCAGCTTTTGGAACTGCCGATCTGCGGTCAAGAACGCAGAGTTCATTTCTATGCTGCCCTTTAGTCCCTTGTCTTTTTGGCCCTGACAGAGACATAGTTCACCCCCAGAGAACACTCCTACTACAGCTGCTCTCTCATTTGACTACGTGTTCTCTCATAGTCCGAGAGCATCTAGTCATCGCGGTGGTGGCACAGGGCTACTCATTTCTTCTTAATCAAGCTTTTTCAATTTCACTCACCTGTCCATCTCTCATTTGAATTCCATGCTGTCACTGTCACTTGTCCACTTGTCATCTATCGCCTTCCATGTGCCCTTGGAGAGTTCCTCAAGGAGCTTGACACCTTGATAAGTTAATTTCCTGACATTGGCTATCCTATCATCTCTCCCTTTTGCTAAATCCTTCTCCCTCCTGTCTCCTGATTGTGCCTCTTCAACCCTACTCTCCTCCCTTTCCACATCCTATGACTCGCACTATCCCCTTTCCTCCCGGCCGGCTCGGCCCTCCCTGTTTGCTCCGTGGCTCAGTGACTAATTTCAAGCTTACAGAACAGGGCTGCAGGCAACTGAGCAAAAATGGAGGAAAATGTAACTATCATCCTTTCACTCCCTCCTCTCTACCTTCTCTTCCTCTATATCTGCTGCTAAAGCCACTTTCTATTACTCTAAATTTCAAGCTTCTGCCTCTAACTCTTTTCCACCTTCTTATCCCTCAATAATCCCCCCTTCCCACCTCACTCTTTAAGGATGACTTTGTCAACCACTTTGAAAAGAAGGTTGATGACCACCGCTCCTCATTCACTCAGCCTATTGAGTCCACTGGTCCCAATCACACAGAACTACCCTACATCTTTCTCCCCTCTCTCTCCAGATGAAATCCTGCAACTATTGACTATTCGCCACCCGACAACCTGCCCGCTCGATCCCAACTACTCCTCCCTTCTCCAGACTCTTTATTTTCTTTCCAAAACACTTGAGGGTGCTGTCTCTGACCAACTCTCTCTATCTCTCTCTGAATAATCTTCTTGACCCTAATCAGTCAGGCTTCAAGACTGGTCACTCAACTGACACTGTCAACCATCAGATCCCCCTCTCCACACTCTCAGTGCTGGGGGTCACAGGCTCTGCACAGTCTAGGATTGCATCCTACCTAGCAGGCCACTTCTACCAGGTGACACTGAGAATATCTGTGTTTGCACTACGTACTCTCAATACTGGTGTCCCCCAGGGCTCGGTTCTAGGCTCTCTCCTCTTCTCTCTATACACCAAGTCACTCAGCTTGGTCATATCCTCACATGGTCTCTCCTATCATTGCTATGCAGATGACACTCCACAACTTTACTTCTTCCCCCCTTCTAACACCCAGGTGGCAACATGCATCTCTAAGTGCCTGGCAGATATCTCAGCTTGGATGTCATTCCACCACCTCAAGCTCAACTTCAATGTGTTACCCTCACTACCTTCAGGCTATGTTCAAACCCTACACCCCAACCCGAGAAAAGGTCAAAGACTAAAAACAAGAAAGTGACATTCCAACGAAAGAAGAAGAGACATGTTCACGCTATTGAGAAGGAGAACACTGAGGTGATTGACTCATCAGATGAGGAAGTCACAAGGCTACCATGTTTCTCCCTTGCTAGAGGGGTAGCCGGTGCGTATGGCGGTTGGCACAGGGGCACCTGTATCTCTTGTGTCTGCTTGTGTCAGAGAGAGTCTACAAAAGACACTGAAATACCTTCCACTGCAGCCAGCATAATGATACATGGAGAAATTGCCTACCCGTCATCTTAAAAAAACATGGAGAAGTCTTTAATGGAGAGCTGGTTAGCATGACAGACAGTGATGCTTAGCATTAAGCCAGACAGCGAACCAAAGTTTCTGAAAGCACGACCCATACCTTATGCTATCAGAACAAAAGTCGAGGCTGATTTGGACAATCTAGTCAATAATAAAAGTACTGGAGCTGGTCAGCGTGTATGAATGGGCTACACCCATCGTACCAGTTCTTAAAAATATGGTAGAATCAGGAAATGTGGAGACTTTAAAGTCACAGTCAACCATGTGTTGTCCGCTGAGCAGTATCCACTACCTCACACCGACAACCTTTTTGTGGGCTTAGCTGGATGTCAGAAGTTCAGCAAAACCAACCTCTGCCAAGCCTACTTGCAGATACACGTGGATGAAAAGTCAAGAGGGGCTGTTCAGGTACTGTTGTCTACCGTTTGGAATCACAAGCGCTCCAGCGCTATTCCAGAGGGTGATGGACCAGATCTTGAGTATTACCACCCAAGAGAATTCTCTTCGGTTACAGTCACAGCCGTGTATATTCACCCTCAAGCCGATACCACGATGGCCCTCAAGGAACTACACTGACTTTATGCAAACTGGAAGCCACATATCCTGAGGCCGCATTTATTTTAGCTGGGGATTTTTTACCAAGCGAATTTTAGGAAAATGCTACCGAACTTCTGTCAACACATTGACTGTAGTACTCACACTGGGAAAACATTGAACCACTGCTATTCTCTCTCCTGGGATGCCTACAAGGCCCTCCCCCGCCCTCCCTTCGGCAAATCAGATGACGACAGAAACTCAAACAGGAAATACCTGTATTAAGGTCTATTCAACACTGGTCTGACGAATTGGAATCCATGCTTCAAGATTGTTTTGATCACGCGGACTGGGATATGTTCCGGGTAGCCTTAGATAATTACATTGATGTATACACTGGCACGGTCACTGAGCTCATCAGGAAGTGTGTAGGGGATGTTGTTCCCACTGTGACTATTAAAACCTATCCAAACCAGAAACCGTGGATAGACGGCAGCGTTCGCGCTAAACTGAAAGCGCAAACCACCGCATTTAACCATGGCAAGGTGACTGATACATTCTGAAACGGTCACAGTTGCTGCAGGCTGCACTGAGCCACGTAAAACTATGGAAACCCATCCCCACCACCAAAAAACATGTAAAATGCAAATCATACAAATAGGATGTGTTTTTCATTTGTAACCTTGTGTGGTGATTTCAGAGGCGGCACCACAGGTCCTAGAATGGTGTGGGAGGAATTGTTTTCCTGGGCCCCAGAGTTTTTCCTAATCTGGTAGTAGGCTAACTCCAGACCCTAGTTGTAGCATATGACATAGTAATAAATCAGCTGTATTATGTGGGCCATGACATTGGCTATGATGGGACCAGATCATTTTTCTAATCAGGTCATAGCTCGCTGAGCTTGCTCGATGCAGGGTTGCATCATGTATGCCTTTGCATCAGTAATTAAAAAGATACTCATTCAGCATTTCATCACTATTGTGCTGATTGAAAACCTCTTAAGGATCCATACCCAAATCTAACTACCTGTAGCTCAGAACCTGAAGCAATGATATGCATAATCTTGATACCATTTGAAAGGAAACACTTTGAAGTTTGTGGAAATGTGAAATTAATGTAGGAGAATATAACACAATAGATCTGGTAAAAGATAATACAAAGAAAAAAACAACCGTTCTTTGCAACCAAATCTGGAAAAAGTCCAGGCGGGTAAATACTTTCTGAAGGCACTGTATATATTGTATACTATGCTAGCTCACTGCTAATGTACATAGTGTGTTTATGGTGCAACATCCTGCTCACTAGCCCAATGGTATTAGCCGCTACATGCTAATCTCTAGTCATTAAATTGTGTGCATTACAGCTATTACTGTTAGCCTAAGCAACATGCTACATTGCTATTAGCCTTTGCTGTTGTGCAATAGATTCCCTGTTTCTTCTATTCCACTATAGAAAACCACTATCACTTTCACAATTTTTCCTTCTTGTTTGACGTGTGCGTGTGTCTGTTTGGTGTGGTAATAAAGTGTGAGTTGTATCCCTGTCTCCTTCTGGTTATTTTCGTCCTCAAATCGGGACTCTGGGATAGTTGCACCTACAGTAAACCTAAACCGGCACCTCTTTCGGAGACCACCACAAGGTGGCGCTCTTTTTCACAGACCATTATGGGTTATGTGTTTTGAGATGATCACGTTCTGGATAAATGGTTGAACTAATGGGTATAAAGACGTGGTTATAAAACCCACGACACAATAAAACCCATGACACATAACAAGCATGTTTTTTTTTTACACATTTGGAAAGAAGTATGTGTGGCCTACAACACAAGCACGCAACCACTGTACCCTAGTTGACCTACTCAATTTTTTGTATTTTTACAGGGAAAAGGTTGTTTCCTGCAGTGTTACTGTATCGGTATACTGTATGTTTGGATAAAAACATTTGACAGTGGCTTCTTTAACTGTTCCTCAGTTTGACACCATATGAAAGAGGTGGCATCAGGTGATGGCGCCAGTCTGGTACACTGCGTCAGACACACAAAAGCTGTTGGACATGGCCAGTTATGCTAATCTGGGTCTGTGAGCACTGATGCATCTCCCTCTGTAACTGTCTTCACTACCAGACAGCAGAGCGTGACATTGGTCTGGTTGTCACGTCCTGACCATAGTAAGATGTTATTTTCTATGGTAGAGTAGGTCAGGGCAAGACAGGGGGTGTTTTGTGTTTTTCTATGTTTTCTATTTCTATGCTTAGTTCTAGTTTTCTATTTCTATGTTGTTGTTTTTTGGGATGATCTCCAATTAGAGGCAGCTGGTCCTCGTTGTCTCTAATTGGAGATCATACTTAAGTAGGGGTTTTTTCCACCTGTGTTTGTGGGTAGTTGTATTCTGTTTAGTCTATGTACCTGACAGAACTGTGAGCTGATCGTTTTCGTTATTTTCTTTAGTGTTCTGTGTTAAAATACATTTCATCATGAGCACTCAATACGCTGCGCTTTGGTCCCCTCTCTACGACAGCCGTTACACTGGTCTCAAAACAACTTCAATAGCAATGTATTTTACTCCACTGTCTGACTCACCCAGGTGTTTCAAGATGGTCTGTTGCTCTGCAGGTCTTTAGCAACATCATCCTCTTACACACAACATTGTTATTAATGACTTTCCTCCTCTGTAAAAATTAGTGTTGTCACTTTGGGAACAAAGACCTATTGTTCCAGTGAGCACCGAGTTTTTTTGTGTGTGTCCGCATTTAAACCCATTCTACTCAGGGAACTCTATGTTAAATGCTACCGAGGTAGAGATATGGTGGAGATATTTTGTCAACTTTACCTTGCCCAGATTTCATTGTCATGTTAAGGCCTACAATCCTCAGAACATTAACAACATATCTATAACACAGGACCTTGGATACTTCCTCATGTCTCTTACCCGTTTTATATTTTATACTGTGATATGAATAGATAGAACACCAAATATCTGACTTCAGAAAATAAGTGGAAATAAGTAAAACTGACACATTTAAGACTAAAATGTATACTTCTCCTCTGGTAATACAGCAAAGGTCAATTTAAAGCTATATAACCAGTTAGAGGAAGTCTTTCAATTTGACAGTCTGAATTTGAATCTGTATTTGGCCATTCGGGGACTGGTTTGCTCCAGATGGCAACCCAGCTAGCACATTTGGTTCTTTGGAAGTTGTGGGAATGTACGTTTTTGGTTTCCCATTGGTTCTGGGAATGAACCCATACTTTCCTTGACAGATAAATGTTCTGAAAATTTCACCTTTTCTGGTAATGTTTATTTTTAGGTTGCAGGGAGGTTCTTTGAACGTTTTACTATGGTTCCCTGAAAGTTTTCATTAACGTTTTGATAATGCAAATAATAGGTCATTTTAAGGTGATAAATAACGTTATAAGAACATGTTTCAATAAGACTTTTAATAACACTGCTAGCTGAATTTGGGTTAACTGTCTTGAACTCCAAGCACAGATAGGACACATGGATATTCATTTGCTTAATGATTAATCATGTAAACACACATATTTTTTTATTGTGGCATGGCGTCAGTGAGATTCAAACCTATGATCTTCTGTTCTATATCCATGGAATTAGTCCACTGCGCCACCAGGATGGAGCTAGCATGCCGTGTTTGTTTTTTTACTCATACAAAGCTGTTCATTTTAGTCTATTCAAACAGACCCCATTTCAAAGGAAAGGTTTTTTTTGGAACGTAATGAAATACCAAGAAAACAACCTTTGTTTTCTTCATGTGTCTTATGTGCTGAGAATGTTCCAAAGCCAATGAACTATCCTGCGCAATTCCCAGAAAGTTGTGGGAAGGTTTTATGCAAAATAACCATAGGACAACCATGCTATCACCAAGAGCTAAGAAACAAATGGTTCTCAGAACATTATGTGCTAGCTGGGAATTGTCTTAGTACCATTAGGATTATTTGGTTCATGCGTCTCTGTCTTCCTTTCTTCTTCTCCTCTGCTTTCTCTATCTCTCCATCTCTCTCTCTCCCCCTGAAAGAGAGAAAGAGTCCAGTGAAAAGAACACAGTCTCTTCTCTAAGCGTTACAGTCTCTCTTTCCTCTCTCCTCGTTGTGAGTGTGTGATGACAATACAACAGGTGTAGGCCTGATTACCAACAATGATGAGACAGCCTACAGGGAGGAGGTTAGAGTCCTGGCAGAGCCCTAAGCCTGAGACTTATTAAATGGCTGAATTGGGGGTGAGAGTTGCCACAGAGTTGCCATGTTCACAAAAATCTGTCTTTCCTACTATTTACTAAAATGACATACTGTGTACTAATCATACTGCATACCATTTTGAACATACTGTTTAGTAAAATTGTATCCAATAAGCAACAAACATCAACATCCTACCCATACTGTGAATGTTTCATCTAATGCGCAATTGCATTGTTTCCCGCTATTCGTTCATTTTGGCACAGACCTTCCTCCTATCTGATTGTCTGATGATTATCAGCTGTTGTCAAACACACAGGTCAGAAAAGACACTTCTCTTCCTCAGTAGTGTGCAGCGAACCCTACTAGACGAAGAGCTGAAACGAGTATGACATTCTGGCATTTAAAGGATACAACATTTTCGAAATGTCACATACTATAAACATTTTCGCAATCACAGTCAGCCTACTATTTAGAACGGAAGTACAGGTATTTGGCCACGGCCAGTGTGTGTCAGCAAGTGTGAATAGGAATGTGTGTTCTATAATACAGTATGCCTCAATGTGTGTCTGTTTGTATGTAAAGTATGTGTGAACGTCTGTCTGTGAAGACACTGTGTCCATCTTTGCGCATTTGCATGTGCAATTCCATGGCTACTCCTGTCCCCTAGTCTTAGTGTCTGTAGCCTGCAAGCTGATAGTACGCCAGGCCAGTAGTGGAGATTGACTGAGAGACAGTGTTGGTGGGTGATGACTGTGGCACTAGTAGTAGTATCTCAGCCTTAATGCAGAGTAGAGGTGGCAGCGCTGTATCAGCAGCCCAGCACTGCCTTTGCCAAGCGTTCATGCGTCTCTGTCTTCCTTTCTTCTTCTCCTCCGCTCTCTCTATCTCTCTGTCTCTCTCTCTCTCCCCCTGAAAGAGAGAAAGAGTCCAGTGAAAAGAACACAGTCTCTTCTCTAAGCGTTACAATCTCTCTTTCCTCTCTCCTCGTTGTGAGTGTGTGCGTGTGCTGACAATACAACAGGTGTAGGCCTGATTACCAACAACGATGAGACAGTCTACAGGGAGGAGGTTAGAGTCCTGGCAGAGCCATATGCCTGAGACCTATTGGATGGCTGAATTGGGGGTGATCTGTTTGGAGTTGATTGCCTTTGGTTCTTGTGCCTACTGCCTAGAGTGGTTATTTGTGTTGTAGCAGTAGAGGTGAGCTCAGCTGTGTGTGTTTGTGAGTTGCTGCAGTGGGCTGTTTAACCCACTGCTGTGGATGGGAGGTCTCAGTAGGACCATAGGGCCCAGGTCAGGTCCTCCTCTGTCCCACAGTATGTCCTCTGTAGCTGTATTCAGCAGCTGCAACTGTCTGCCCTCAGACCTCCAGGGTGGCTGCTGGTGTGGATCAGTGGAGGATATTGGGCTGAGTGTGCATAAGTATAACCGCATGTAAACAATTCAGTGAGAAAGCTGCTTACTGCAGCACACCTAACAGGCCAGGAAACCAGACTGCAGCGGGCCCATCTCCCATCTCATCTTACATCTTAGTCATTTAGCAGACACTCTTATCCAAAGCGACTTACAGTAGTGAATGCATACATTTCATACAATTTCATACATTTTTTTCTGTGCTGGCCCCCCGTGGGAAACGAACCCACAACCCTGGCGTTGCAAACACCATGCTCTACCAACTGAGCTAACGGATCTGTCCCAATCATAATCAAGATGTGTGTGTGTGTGTGTGTTTATGTGTGTGCACATGTGCGTGTGCGCGATTCCCTGTGGCTGTCAGCACCTTGATCAGTGCTGCCCTTCCCTCCGACAGCTGACTCAGCGGGCCTAGCCAGCCTCTCAGTCATTTTTATGGAGCCAAAACAGCATCTCCATCTTCAATCTCCGGCCTGCTATGGGGCGGCTGTGGGGCTGGTGGCTATATACCACAGTGCACCGTAAAGCAGCCCACACTCCTTTAATTAAAGCGGAAATGGAGGGGTCACGTGATGCTGGGCCCCCCCCCCCCCCCTCTGATAAAGCACTTGCCATCATTTCTTACAATAAAAATACATACATTCGGCATCCGTCAGGGTGCAGGACTCTGCATTAACACACTTTTTTCTTTTTTACCTTTACTTAACTAGGCAAGTCATTTAAGAACAAATTCTTATTTTTAATGACGGCCTAGGAACAGTGGGTTAACTGCCTTGTTCAGGGGCAGAAAGACAGATTTGTACCTTGTCAGCTCAGGGATTCAATCTTGCAACCTTTCGGTTACTAGTCCAACGCTCTAACCACTAGTCTACCTGCCGCTCCAATAACACTTACTGGTATTATTGCTGCATGTATTATTCACTGAGTGTACAAGACATTAACACCTGCTCTTTCCATGACATAGACTGATCAGGTGATTCCAGGTGAAAGCTATGATCCCTTATTGATGTCACTTGTTAAATCCACTTCAAATCAGTGTAGATGAAGGGGAGGAGACAGGTTTAAAAAGGATTTTCAAGCCTTGAGCCAGTTGAGACATGGATTGTGTATGTGTGCCATTCAGAGGGTGAATGGGCAACACAATACATCAAAGTGCCTTTGAACGGGGTATGTGCCAGGCGCACTGGTTTGAGTGTGTCAAGAACTGCAATGCTGCTGGGTTTTTCACGCTCAACAGTTTCTCGTGTGTATCAAGAATGGTCCACCACCCAAAGGACATCCAGCCAACTTGACAAAACTGTGGGACGCTTTGGAGACAACATGGGTCAGCATCCCTGTGGAACACTTTCCAACACCTTGTAGAGTCCGTGCCCCAACCAATTGAGGCTGTTCTGAGGTCAAAAGTGTGTGTGGGGCGGGGGTGCAACTCCATATTAGGAAGATGTTCCTAATGTTTTGTACACTGTGTATATTCACATATCTCTATAGTTAACATGTCCTTGACTGTTGTGATTCATGAAGTGTAGCTGACTGTGTGAATGGATGGATGGACTGTGAAGAGCAGGTGTTTGGTCCTGATGACTCATGGAGCAGGCGGTTGTGATTATGATGTGCTTTGAGTTGACTCCTGTTTACTGCAGTACTCATCTCACTGCTGCCAGGCCAGAGGCCAGTTGAATAGCAATAACATTATCTCCTTCTGTCAGTTAGTCTGCATTATAGAAGTAATGGCTAACATTGTTTTGTCATTAGAGCTATGAGCTTGAGAGCCCCACATACAGTCAGTAGCATAACCTGATTCATGTGCAGTGTTGTGTGGTGTGTGTGAAACTGCAGAGCTGTACTGTAGCCTCCTTGCCTCCCTCCCAGGTCTGGATTAGGCTCTTTATCTGTCTCTTAGCAAAACAGCTCCAACCATGAACACATTAACCCAGCCACCCTGTCAGAGATGCTATCTGAGCTCTGCTCCCATCCTGTCCTGATACTCATTTAATGGCATTATTTAGAAGTTTTCAGTCTATGTAGATGCCATGGGAAATGGGGTGCATATGTAGAGGCTATTCCTTAGTATTTTCCTCTCTCTCTCTCCAGTGCGCTAATCTCTCCTCTCAATTGCTATTCTGATAGCGCTGCTCTTACGTAACTCCCTGAAACAAGAATTAAGAGATCAGGCTGATTGAAACGGATCCACATCATGGTCAAAAAAAGAGGGAAAGAGAGCGAGAGGGGGGAGGAGGAGGAGGGAGAGAGGAAGAAAACAGCTCTCCAGAAGAATGTGATATATTGGCACAGGACAGCAGCACATTTATAAAAGGAAAGCATTTGGTGTCTGTTTCTGGGCTTGTGCTGCCCCCCCAATCCTTCCCCACCCTAAGCTTCTTCTGCCTTGATGGAGGGGACTGGAAAGAAGATAACAGGAGGTGGTAGCTACAGAGACAGGACAGGGGCTTAGAGGGGCTTGATCTCAGGGAATTCTCTTAGCAATGTCGTGAGACTCAGTTCAAACACACTCTGTGCAGTGAGCAGCCTGCCTCTAGAGTACTGCACTCATAGTCTGCTCTGCTCTGCTCTGCTCGACACAACAGGGGAGGAATGGAAGAGTGTTTACTGTAGAGGCGGGCTGCTCACTGCAGAGAGGTACTGGAGATGTTGCTTGGATTCTGTCTCTTTCATGTTGTATTCATCTTATTTTCTGAGCAAACATGAATGTTTTGTCAGACAAATGTGTGAGAGTGAGAGTGAGGGAGGGAGGATATGTGTGTATTGTGTGTGTTCCTGATGTAGATGTGTGGCACAGTCAGGGAGGTGGCCTTGTGTCCTGTGTTTACCCATAACTCTACAGTGGAGTGTGGATGTTCCACTTGGGTGCATCTTAGAAACCTTACTGGAGTGCAGTGGAGCCTGTCCCTGTACCCATAATAAAAAGTCCCGGGGGGTGTGTGTGTGTGTGTGTGTGTGTGTGTGTGTGTGTGTGTGTGTGTGTGGTGTGTGTGTGTGTGTGTGTGTGTGTGTGTGTGTGTGTGTGTGTACATTATGTATTTGTGCATGTGTACACACTGACTGTGTGTAGGAATAGAGAGAGAGAGAGAGGGGTGTGTGACTCTGGCTAGGGCTTTGGCCTTGGGTTGGAGGGGCTCCATGTGCCACTGCTCCACTCCACTCTTTCCTAATGAAAATAATATGTTATTGGAACACAGATTTAGTGAGTCATTTCATCTGTGAAATGTTTCAGTGTTGGTGTCATGCAGCCCTTGTTAGGGTCTTGGTCAAAGAGATCGTACAATTCATTGGATTTGATATATAGTTGTATGGTCTGAGTTATATATAGACCCCCTCATCTGAACTCCTATAAGAAGCATTAAGGATCAGTCTCTGACTGATTGATCCTCCTGTCCTTTTCTCTCTCCTCATCTCCCCCATCACCTCTACACGATGACACCCTCCTCCTCCCAGTCGTACACACACATGCAAGCACACGCACACACACACACACACACACACACACACTGCCACAGTGCAGGTGGAGTAGCAACCCACACCCATGTAAGGGGTGATTAGAGCAGGCTGTATGGTGAAAGGTCAGATGCCACTGGAGACAGAAAAGAGATTCTGATGAGACATAATACACATTACCGATCAATGGCTGTTCCGTTACAGTTACACCCTCCTTCTGTCTGTTTGATTGTCAACTCAACTCACTGGCTAAACCCACCCACCACCCACCACACTCAATATGCTCATTTCATTTCTGGGCTATGAACTCTATGCAAATGAAACAGAAACCCAGCTAAATGTAGAATATCTGTTGAAATAGATATTAGGGGTTATTGCAGGTGCAAACTGCCTAGAGAGACAGCAAGCCAAAGATTTGCTATGAACCTCCTTATCCTGCCTTCAATTCCAGTCAGGGTCAGGAGACAAACTGAATCCAGGATATCATACTCAGCAATTGGTAGTGTCACGACTTCCACCGAAGTCGGCTCCTCTCCTTGTTCGTTCGGCGGTTGACGTCACAGGCTTTCTAGCCATCGCCGCTCCATTTTTCATGTATCCATTTGTTTTGTCTTGTTCCCTGCACACCTGGTTTTCATGCCCCCAATCAATCTACATGTATTTATTCCTCTGTTCCCCATCATGTCTTTGTGTAAGATTGTTTGTGTTACGTGTGTATTGTTGACGCGCCAGACTGGCTTGTTTTTTACGTGTTATTTTTCACGAAGATGTTTAATTTTAAACATAATTCTTGTGACTGTTTTGCGTGTTTTGCACTTTTGCCTCAATAAAGTGTGCGCCTGTTCACAAATCTCTGCTCTCCTGCACCTGACTTCGCTACCAGTACGCACACACCTTGACAGGTAGTGTACGACACTGCCACTGTTATTCAAGACCACTCCATTGTGGCAGATCTGAATGAGTGTTTTAATGCCAGGTACAGTGAAATGCCTTTTTTTGCAGGTTCTAAACCCAACAATGCAGTAATCAATATCAATGTATAACTTAAAATAACATAAGGTAGAACAAAATCAAAATAAGAAGAACACAAGAAAGTAAGTAAGCTATATACAAGGTCAGTTCCAATAGCATATTTACAATGTGCAGGGATACTGGAGTGATAGAGGTAGATATGTGTAGAGGTAAGGTGACTAGGCATCAGGATATATGATAAACAGAGTAGCAGCAACATATGATGTGTGTGTGTGGAGTCAGTGTATGTGTGTGTGTGTGTGTGTGTGTGTGTGTGTGTGTGTGTGTGTGTGTGTGTGTGTGTGTGTGTGTGTGTGTGTGTGTGTGTGTGTGTGTGTGTGTGTGTGTGTGTGTGTGTGTGTGTGTGTGTGTGTGTGTGAGTGTGTAAAGTCCTGTGAGTGTGTTTAGAGACAGTGCAAATATAAAAATAAAGCGTCAACTTAGTCAGTGTAGCCATTTTGTTAGATATTTCGCAGTCTTATCGCTTGGGCATTGAAGCTGTTCAGGACTCTGTTGGTGTCAGACTTGATGCACCGGTACCACTTGCTGTGCGGAAGCAGAGAGAACAGTCTATGGCTTGGGTGGCTCAAGTCTTTAAAACATTTCCGAGCCTTCCATTCACACCGCCTGATATAGAGGTCCTGGATGGCAGGGAGCTCAGCCCCACTGATGTCCTGGCTGTCCAATCGCCATACGATCAAGGGTGGAGCATGCCAAACCCTTTCAGCCTCCTGAGGGGGAATAGGCGCTGTCGCACACTGACCTCCTCCCTGTAGGCTGGTCTCATCGCCGGTGATCAGGCCTACCGCCGTCGTGTCGTCAGCAAACTTGATGGTGTTGGAGTCGTGCGTGGCCACGCAGTTGTGGGTGAACAGGGAGTACAGGAGGGATGATGGAGTTGATGTCTGCCATAACAAGCCTTACAGTTGTGGGTGAACAGGGAGTACAGGAGGGATGATGGAGTTGATGTCTGCCATAACAAGCCTTACAGTTGTTTGGAACAGGAATGATGGTGGTCAGGTTAAGACATGGGGATTACAGACTACAGGACAAGGAAAGGTTGAAAATGAATATGCCTACCAGATGATCTGCGCATGCTCTGAGAACGTGCACTGGAACACCATCCGGCCCTGTGGACTGGCGAAAGTTGACCTGATTAAAGACCTTACTCATGTCGGCCTTGGAGAGTGAGATCACCCAGTCCTCTGGGTCGGTGGGGGCCCTCATGCACGGTATGGTGTTGTCATTGTTGAACCATGCATAAAATGCATTGAGTTCATCTGGTAGAGTGGCATCGTTGGGCAGATTACAGCTGGATCTCCCTTTGTAATCTGTAATAGACTGTAGCACCTTCCACATGCGGCAGGCGGTGGAGCCTGTGTAATATGATTCCACTTTTTTCTATATTGTTATTTTGCTTATTTGATGACTCTGCAGATGTCGTAGCGGGACATCTTGTGTGGGGTAGCCCTCTGTGTTAATCCAGGGCTTTTGTTTGGGGAAGCAGCGAACCATCACTATGGGGACAACATCCCAGACGCATTTCCTGATGAATCCGGTGAAGGAGGGGGTTACTGTAGCTCATCGACGTTATCAGCGGAATCTCGGTACATATTCCAATTAGCGCTAGCAAAGCAGTCCTGTAGCTCATCCATCTTATTATCAAGTGACAGTACACTGAGTGTACAAAACATTAGGAACTTTCCATGACATAGACTGGCCAGGTGAAAGTTATGATCCCTTATTGACGACACTTGTTAAATCCACTTCCATCAGTGTAGATGAAGGGGAGGAGACAGGTTAAAGAAGGATTTTTAAGCCTTGAGACAATTGAGACATGGATTGTGTGTCATTCAGAGGGTAAATGGGCAAGACAAAATATTTAAGTGCCTTTGAACAGGATATGGTAGTAGGTGCCAGGCGCACCAGTTTGTGCCAAGAACTGCAACGCTGCTGGGTTTTTCATGCTCAACAGTTTCTTGTGTGTATCAAGAATGGTCCACCACTCAAAGGACATCCAGCCAACTTGACAAAACTGTGGGAAGCATTGGAGTCAACATGGGCCAGCATCCTTGTGGAATGCTTTTGACACCTTGTCCATGCCCCGATGAATTGAGGCTCTTCTGAGGGCAAAAGGTGAGGTGCAACTCAATATTAGGAAGGTGTTCCTAGTGTTTTGTACTTGCCAATAGACTGGAGGGAAGAGTTGGCTGGTTTTCCCTTTGCCTTAATCTTGACAGGACTCCCCTCTCTTGCCGCTCTAATTCCAGAGTTTCCTCTTGGACACCCCGAAAATTGGGTCAGAATTACAGAAAGAGCCCAGGGCAGATGACACAAAATCGAAGTTGAAGCCGGAATTAAGTTAAGTAACTGCCGATCTGAAAAAGTTATTGTCGGTTTTAAGAAATTATAGTGGATACATTTTGTGAAATTAAAGTAAAAATAAACACCAAGAGAATCACAAAATGTTTAAGATGGGTCGGAGCTCGCAAAACGGCAGCGATGCAGTACGGCGTGTGTGTGTGTGTGTGTCAGGCACGTGTGCTATCTTGGGCAGGGATTTACTGTCGGGCTGGGAGAATAGTGGTGTCACCCTCTCTCTAATTGGCTGACCTCAAATATTTGTTATGTCCCTCTTTCCATCTCTCCAGTCCTCCCTTCATCCATCCTCTTCTGCTCGCGCACTGGCTACATCTCCCTCATACTCTTTTCCTTCTCAATGTCTTTATTCATCTCTCCCCTCCCCCTCTCACTCCCTCCCTCCCTCCCTCATCTCTCATCTGCTGGAGCTCCCCACAGCAAGCAGCAGCACAGTGCAGCACCTCCCAGGATATTACTCTGGCTCAAGCTCCCCTTACCCTCCCTCCCTCCCTCCCTCTCCTTCTCCATCTACACCTGACTCTGCACCAAACTATACATACACATTTAGAGAGAGAGAGAGAGAGAGAGAGAGAGAGAGAGAGAGAGATTAAGTGATCAGCGAGAGAGAGAGAGAGAGAGATATTAAGTGATCAGAGAGAGAGAGAGATATTAGGTGATCAGAGAGAGAGAGATATTAAGTGATCAGAGAGAGAGAGAGATATTAAGTGATCAGAGAGAGAGAGAGAGAGATATTAAGTGATCAGAGAGAGAGAGATATTAAGTGATCAGAAGAGAGAATCAGAGAGAGAGATATTAAGTGATCAGAAGAGAGAATCAGAGAGAGAGAGAGATATTAAGTGATCAGAAGAGAGAATCAGAGAGAGAGAGAGATATTAAGTGATCAGAAGAGAGAATCAGAGAGAGAGAGAGAGAGAGGAGAGAGAGAGAGAGAGAGAGAGAGTGCAAGATATTAAGTGATCAGAAGAGAGAATCAGAGAGAGAGCGAGACAGGGGATGGACCATCATTCATTTGTACTGTTGTCAGCACCCCTATATTCTTCATCCACATTAAGGGAGGAGGAGAGAGCAAAAGAAGGAGGTTCTGTGCACTAAATAATGAAAATAAATGATTTTTATTTAAGCTCTGATGTGGTAAACAGTGATGCAGAACAGATAATGCTCCTAGCTGTGTTTAATACTGGGCTGAAGTGAACCAATGTTGATAGCCAGTGTTTTAAGGACAGAGAGGAGAGAGCCATTGTCTGTGCATTGCAGACTGTAGCCGTATCAGGTTAGGAGAGAGTCTGCATGTATGCGTCAAGTCTCCAAGGTCAATCACACAGGCTCACATGTACAGTAGCCGAGCACACAGACACGCATCCACACATGAGCTCTCTCTCTCTCTCTCTCTCTCTCTCTCTCTCAGCACTTGATTGGTTCTGGAAGAGACTAATGTTGCCCCCTAGTGTTGAAACAGCAGACCACATCATTACACTAAAACCTGACATCATCACCTCAACTCTCTCTAACAGACAGTCACTCTCTTTCTCCCATCATTTCTCTATTACAAAGTTATTTTGTGATGATGATAATTATGTTTTGTCCATTGTGCGTAAGGGAAACCAGTACCACACAGCTAGTTTTGTCTTTTGGGAAGCTCAATGGGGCCTCATGGAGCTACCCCCCAACTGCATGGAGGAAAACATTCTTGTGCTGTCTTCAGCTCAGAGGAGGTGCAGTACTTTGTCCCCTCTGCCCTTGTCCCAGGGCACCGTGGTTGTATATGTGTATGAGCCTGCCCCTGCCGAGAGCCAATAGCTGGCCAAGTGACAGCCCTAATTACCTGTTGACAGAGACAGCATGACCACCCATTACATCCAGCACATACACATGTCTGGCCCATGTGTAATTTGCTCCTGGATACCTGTGACTAGAGACTATACATGCCAGATTGTTTTTGTGAATGGATGAGGATCTATACTCTACCAGTACTCTGTCTATTTCTCCCTATTATGTTTGTTTCTCTCCCACATGCCCATCTCTCTCTCTCTCTCTCTCTCTCTCTCTCTCTCTCTCTCTCTCTCTCTCTCCTCTCTCTCTCTCTCTCTCTCTCTCTCTCTCTCTCTCTCTCTCCTCTCTCTCTCTCTCTCTCTCTCTCTCTCCCTCTCTCTCTCTCTCTCTCTCTTGAACAGTGTAAGTGAAAGGGTACAGATAGGAGAGCTTGAGGCAGTGGGAGGCAGGGCAGGTAGTCTGCTGGTAATAGAGAAAGTGTTTGTCAGAGTACTGTGACTTTGGCCACTACACCCCAAAACAACCATTGGATCAGTATCCTTTATGCCCTTTCTTCCCTTAAGTGTAAAATAAGGAAATATTTAACAGCTACAAATCCATCTGTACTTTCTTGCTACTGATCAAGGGGGCTACAAAATCTATATGTAGCTGTTGCAGGGGGGCAGCAAGCTTGATCGAAGGGCTGTGATGCACTGATGTTCTCACTACTTAGTCTGTGTGTGGAAATGAGGAGATAAGTCACCAATTCACAAATACTAAATCCTTTCCTTTCGCGATCTCTTTCACACACACGGACACACATGCAATCTGTCTCTCTCTACCTTTCTCTCTGTCTCTCTGGCCCCACCCTTAGCATCGTTGGCAGAACCTACACCTGCTACGTTACGTTACTCTGGCCCTATTTCTCTGTCCCAGGAAACGCTAATTGACACTCTCTCTCGCGCTCTCTCTTCTCCCCACTATCGCTCTCCCTTTTCACCTTACTTTCTCTATTTATCTTAAATTACCCATCTGGTCCTATGTTATTGATCAGCCCAGGCTCTGAGTCATTGTATTGCAGAGGTCTCTGTGGAAGAAAATGACTTCCTGTTCCAGTGAAGCGTGTAGTACACAGAAATCAAGTACAGTACATGTGGTCCTGGTGAAGCCAGCTGTAGTAGATGTGGTTCCATGTGTCAGCTGGAGGGAGGGAGGGAGTACTCCAGCTACCTCTTCTCTCTGTATCCTCCCTCTCTTCCAAGTTTGGCAAGCTTTTTCCCCTGAGGACCCTCACTCCTCTACCCCCCCCCCCCCCCCCCCCCCCACCTCATCATACCCTTCCCCAGATGAGCTAGTTATATCCCTAGGTGAGGGTACTGCACCTCTGGTTCTATTCCTCCTGATGTGACATTTAAGCACTAGTGTCCACTCCATCTCTTCGGCCTGCTGTATAGGGCACAACTGTATCTCTGTATCTACAATTGTATCTTTCCACAGTGACACTTTATCCCTGTTGTACCATCATCCACAACACACTGGACATTATAGAGTCTGGCTCAGCTGTGCTGTATGTTAGACCCTTTCTCAGCCACTGTTCCACTTCACTGTGTAAATCACTTGACGTGCAGAGATGGTCCTCAACATATGCTGAGTAGATTAAGTGTGCATTGGAATGTTTTAGTTCCAGAGGAAGGGGTGGGGGTTTGCCCACAGCCCTGCACCGTCATCACTGCATCTGTTCCCATCAACAGCAAGATATAGCTGCATAGACAGATAGAACAGAACGGAAGAGAGGGGAGAGGGAGTGCTAGAGGTCGAAGAGAAAGAGATGGATGGAGATGGATGGAGGTGCAGCAGGAATAGCCTGTGACAGGTAAACAGACGTTTAATCTTGATTGTTTTTCCAAATGAATTCTGTTTGAATGGGAAAATGATGTAGTACAGCAGGTACTATTTCCTGTTTCTCCATTCAGCAGATTGACTGGCAGACAGACAGACTGACAGAGAGGTGAATGCCTGAAGGGGCTCTTCCTGGTCATTCGGGCTTCACTGGACTGACTACGGTTGGCTGGTTGTGTCCCAAATGGTACCCTCTTCCCTATTTAGTGCACTAAGGCTCTGGTAAAAGTAGTGCAATATGCAGGGAATAGGGTGAAATTTGGGATGCGTACCTGGACTGACTGTGTTAGCCCACTGGGCTTCTCACACCCAGCTCCACATCATACCTGGACTGACTGTGTTAGCCCACTGGGCTTCTCACACCCAGCTCCACATCATACCTGGACTGACTGTGTTAGCCCACTGAGGTTCTCACACACAGCTCCACATCATACCTGGACTGACTGTGTTAGCCCACTGGGCTTCTCACACACAGCTCCACATCATACCTGGACTGACTGTGTTAGCCCACTGGGGTTCTCACACACAGCTCCACATCGGCCCAGTGTGTCTGCAGCATTAGGTGGAAATCACATCTCTGTAGCGTCAGCAACTTTGAGTCAGGCCAGGACACAAGTCAATCCCTAATGACTATTGACTAGAATGAACCATGCCTGTAGATCAGACTGAGAGGAGAGAAGCACAGTTTGGAAATGGCCAATATGTGGTCTATCCAGTGTCCACACTTGACACAGACGTACAGTTGAAGTAGGAAGTTTACATACACTTAGGTTGGAGTCATTAAAACTCGTTTTTCAACCACTCCACAAATTTCTTGTTAACAAACTATAGTTTTGGTAAGTCAGTTAGGACATCTACTTTGTACATGACACAAGTAATTTTTCCAACAATTATTTACAGACAGATTATTTCACTTATAATTCACTGTATCACAATTCCAGTGGGTCAGAAGTTTACATACTGTACACTAAGTTGACTGTGCCTTTAAACAGCTTTGAAAATTCCAGAAAATTATGTCATGGCTATAGAAGCATCTGATAGGCTAATTGACATAATTTGAGTCAATTGGAGGTGTACCTGTGGATGTATTTCAAGGCCTACCTTCAAACGCAGTGCCTCTTTGCTTGACATCATGGGAAAATCAAAAGAAATCCGCCAAGACCTCAGAAAAACATTTGTAGACCTCCACAAGTCTGCTTCATCCTTGGGAGCAATTTCCAAATGCCTGAAGGTACCACGTTCATCTGAACAAACAATAGTACGCAAGTATAAACACCATGGGATCACGCAGCCGTCATACCGCTTACGAAGGAGATGCGTTCTGTCTCCTAGAGATGAAAAGTGCAAATCAATCCCAGAACAACAGCAAAGGACCTTGTGAAGATGCTGGAGGAAACAGGTACAAAAGTATCTATATCCACAGTAAAATGAGTCCTATATCGACATAACCTGAAAGGCCGCTCAGCAAGGAAGAAGCCACTGCTCCAAAACTGCCATAAAAAAGCCAGACTACAGTTTGCAACTGCACATGGGGACAAAGATCGTACTTTTTGGAGAAATGTCCTCTAGTCTGATGAAACCAAAAATATAACTGTTTGGCCTTAATGACCATAGTTATGTTTGGAGGAAAAAGGGGGAGGCTTACAGGCCGAAGAACACCATCCCAACCGTGAAGCACGGGTGGCAGCATTATGTTGTGGGGGTGCTTTGCTGGAGGAGGGACTGGTGCACTTCACAAAATAGATGGCATCATGAGGACGGAAAATTATGTGGATATATTGAAGCAACATCTCACGACATCAGTCAGGAAGTTAAAGCTTGGTCGCAAATGGGTCTTTGAAATACACAATGACCCCAAGCATACTTCCAAAGTTGTGGCAAAATGGCTTAAGGACAACAAAGTCAAGGTATCGGAGTGACCATCGCAAAGCCCTGACCTCAATCCTATAGAGAATTTGTGGGCAGAACTGAAAAAGCATGTGCGAGCAAGGAGGCCTACAAACCTGACTCAGTTACACCAGCTCTGTCAGGAGGAATGGGCCAAAATTCACCCAACTTATTGTGGGAAGCTTGTAGAAGGCTACCTGAAATGTTTGACACAAGTTAAACAATTTAAAGGCAATGCTACCAAATACTAATTGAGTGTATGTAAACTTCTAACCCACTGGGAATGTGAAATAAAAATAAAAGCAAATAAAATCTGAAATAATCATTCTCTTCTATTATTCTGACATTTCACATTCTTAAAATAAAGTGGTGATCCTAACTGACCTAAGACAGGGAATTTTTACTAGGATTAGATGTCAGGAATTGTGAAAAACTGAGTTTAAATGTATTTGGCGAAGGTGTATGTAAGCTTCCGACTTCAACTGTATACACGCACGCAAACACACTCACACACGCACAGTCCGAGCAGCCTCTCTCCCTCTTCAGTCCAGTTCAGTGATTTAATGCTGATCTGCAATATTGTTACGCAGAGTCATCAATTATTCATGAAGGCCTGGATTTCTGCACTCGTTCAGACAGAGGGGGAATGAGAGAGGTGGAGAGAGATGGAATACAAGGCTGATGAGGTTGAAATAACAAGTCTATTTTCTATACATTTTATTCAGCCGCCTCATTAAGTAAAGAAATGCATCTTTATTTGGTTTTTAGATTGGAGGAAGTATTATACTGCAGGGCCATCAAACCTTTCTGCAGTGTGAAAAAGAATTGTTCTATATCATAGACGTGATATGTAAACACTAAAGATCAACAACAAGTTATTTATAAGCCATATTAGTTAAGTTAACATGTAGCATTGCTTGCCTCTCCAGAGCCCAAACTTAACTGTCTATAAACTCATTTACCAATCATGTAGTCATCCTGCCCCATAGTTCCTGTAAATAGTCATCCCGAACATGACATGGATTATGTATTAGCTTGGTCATGAGCCTTTATTTTTGGTGGTATTGAGTGAAAGTTATGTAAACTCCCCTGGTTTCTCAGCAGCTGCTGCAGTGGCTATCAGAGAGCAGGAATCGATGCGGCCCGTGTGTGAGTGACTTGGTGAGGTCATTTGTCAGTAATGATCGCGGAGACATTTCATATGCATCTGTCAGGACGGACTCGAGGAAGTGACACGTTAGTGGTCAGAGAGGGAGAGTGATGTCACATGGAACCCCCCAGGGAGGGTGTGTAGCCAGCACCAGCAAGCCCTGTGAGGCAGAGGCCTTCTGTCTATCTGCAGCGCAGCATCATTAATATGGAGAGGAGGAGCTGATCGATGGTGCAGAGACCAACGGCCATGGAGAAAGAGGGATGAGGAGGAGGAGGAGGAGGAGAGCGAGAGAGTGTCAGAGAGAGTCAGTTAGACTCAGGGCATAATAAAGATACACTCAGAAACAGACTCTGACAGTCAGAGAAGAAGTATATTTTTAGCAAGTGAAAGGGGTACAGAGTGAGGCGTAGGATACAGAATGGGCATTACACACAAACTGAAAGCTGTGTGTGTATTAGAGGGATACCAGAGTGGTAGAGGCTGGCTCTCGATAGATAGTGTGTGTGTTGAGGGAGAGAGGTTGAGATAGACGCAGAATGGTAGAGACAGGCCAGTGACTGTGTGGGGCAGAGTACTGCAGCCTTATGAATGATTTAACAGAGGAAGAGGTGAGCTCCTCCCTCCTTCTGACTCTCTCTCTCTCTCTCGCTCCCTCTCTCTCTCTCACAAGCACACTTTCTGATAATGAAACATAGGGTTTCAATATCATTAATTTATCAGTTTGTTATATTGAGCTATTGACCGATGGTAGAGTTGTAACTTGGTTCTGCTGCATCTACAGAGGGGAATGCAGCCAACATAAAATACATCCTACGGTAGCGTACAGTCCCATTCAATCACAGGAGAGGACAAACGTGTGTGTGTGTAAGTGAGTGTGAAATAGGCCTGGGGGGAGGGAACACAGATATCCAAGGACATGCATAGTGTATGCAAACGGTCATGCCTACAAATACTACCTTGCACATTAGCCCATGTTAGCAGACATATTATAGTCTTGTGTTTCCATTGGCAGAAAAAGTACCCAATTGTCATGTTTGAGTAAAAGTAAAGATACCTTAATAGAAAATGAGTAAAAGTGAAAGTCACCCAGTAAAATACTACTTGAGTAAAATTCTAAAAGTATTTGGTTTGAAATATATAATTTATCAAATATACTTCAATATCAAAATTAAAAGTTTAAATGGTTTCAAATTCCTTATATTAAACTAATCTTTTTAATTTACGGATAGCCAGGGGCACACTCCAACACTCAGACATAATTTACAAACAAAGCATTTGTATTTTGTGAGTCCGTGAATCCGCCAGATCAGAGGCAGTAGGGATGACCATGGATGTTGCCTTGATTAGTGTGTGAATTGGACCATTTTCCTGTCCTGCTAAGCATTACAAATGTAATGAGTACTTTTGTGTGTCAGGGAAAAGGTATGGAGTAAAAAGTACATTATTTTACTTAGGAATGAAGTGAAGTAAAAGTAAAAGTTGTCAAAAAGTTCAGATACCACAAAAAACAAATTTAAGTAGCACTTTAAAGTATTTTTACTTAAGTACTTTACACCACTTTGTGTTTCACTTGAGATGACATATGCTGTTACACTGCCATGTCATACATCATTTGCTGCTCTCTCTCTCTAACATACTGTACTGTGTGGCTGGCTGGTGCATGCTAGGGTTGGACTGCAACCATTTTACATGGTCATACACATTCATGAGCTTGCTGCCTGGGTTTATTCATGTACAGGATCAGATGTCACACTAGAGGTCTCTCCTCCCTCTTTCATTACTCTAGCCAAATAAATACATCTCTTGAGAATGCAGAGATGGTTCTCTCTTCATAAAGGGCTAGACAGTCAATGGATACTTAAAAACAGTGGATCTCCTCTTTCGTCTTCAATCTCCTTTTTTGTCTCCCAACCTTTTTCTTCTAATTCATCTTCCTCCTTGGTTATGATACTGAATCAGGGACATGGTTTTAGAGGTCATGACAGCGTTTACCTCCACATCGTTAACACATTACTCCAACTGAAATATGAAATACGATATTTATATACTCTGTAATATCACACTGGTACCATGCGTTAATGTTCCTCAGAGAATTATCTTATTTCTTGTAATAGTCATGTATATTTAATGCTTTTCTCCTGTTAGCATATCCCAGCCGTTTAGCAGGAGCAAACAGTCATTTAATCTGGCACACGTTCCTTACTGGTAAGACTGATGAATGGGGATAAGAGTTTGCGTCCATCTTGACAGTATGCAGTTACATAAGCTGAAACTAAATATATTTGAACTCTGATGTTTCAACTCTGTAAAGTTGTTTTAGCTATGTTGTACATATTTCATGGTCGGATGAAATTATTCAACCCAAATACATAATTTGTGTCTCGTAACACCCTTCTACACATGCAGTCTCTGAGATGCACCACAGTATTCAGCCATGTAGCCCTGTCCTATCTACCATCACACGGCTGTAGCATTACTGCATTACTGTACCCATCAATGTCCCCTATCACTGTGAGAAGGACACTCATGTGTCAGAGATTGATGGGATAGAGCATCATGGAGTGTGCTCCAAGCTGGCCACTGTTGGAGGGGAGAAAGAGATGGGTGGAGAGAGAGAGAACACAGGACACACCAACCCAACAGACACCCTGGATAGCTCTCCTGACAACCCCCACACATCCACTGAGGACACACAAAAGCCAGAAATTGTGCTCCTTATTGATTCAAATGGCAAATACATTCAAGAGAATACACTTTTTCTCAAACACAAAGTGGCTAAACTCTAGTGCCACACTAGGCATGCCCTGGAGCTGTTGTCAGAGGACAGCCACATTATAAATCACACGGGCACAAACGACCTGAGGCCCCAGCAGAAAATGGTGGCCACAGCACTCAAGGGAGTGATTGAAAAAGCTTCTTCCACTTTCCCCAACGCACAACTGGTTATCGCCACCCTGCTACCACGAAAAGACATTCACCTTGCCACCACACAGCAGGTGAACGCAAGCATTTCCCGGGACTGTGACTCAAAACCTAATGTCTACCTGGCCCACCACTCCACCCTGGACATGAACAGCCTTTACGACCAGGTCCACCAATACAAGGCAGCAATCCCAACTTTTGCCATGAAGGACGTCACCCTCAAACGCTGCCCCAGCACCTCACACAGGAGCAACAGAGAAACGGACACCCCTCCCAGACCAGCGAGACACCTGCTTGACGCCCACCCGCAGGACCTGCACCTGAGAAAACCCAGGCCAAGAAGACCTACACCCAGACCATAGCTTCACCAGCCACACCCCAACTAGCTGAGGCCACCCCAATCAAACCCTGGCCACACGCTATATATGCCCATCCAGATCAGACCTATGCCCCCCGCCCCTGCAGCAAGGACCTCAACATGACAGCCGCACATATGCCCAGGCCATGAGCAGAGCAACAGGCCCAACCCCCACTAATACACACGCCCAAGCCCCATCCCGTGACCTAAGAGTTATGTATCAGATGCTCAACATGGTCTGCTCACATCTACTGTGATGGTCCGGGCCTAAACCACACGAAAAGAACACAAGACACTATGGAACACAAAGCTTTCACTATTTCATCCTGGAATATACAAGGTCTGAGGTCATCTGCCTTTGGCCTAATGCGCAGGAACCCACACTTCATCAAAGAAATTGGAAATACATTGTCATCCTACAAGAAACATAATATTGAGGAGACAGACCCACTGGTTGTCCTCTAAGTTATGGAGAGCTGATAGTCCCATCCACCAAACTACCAGGTGTGAAACAGGGAAGAGACTCGGGGGGTAAGCTAATTTGGAATAGAGCAGACCTAACTCACTCTATTAAATTAGTTAGAATAGGAACATTTTACATCTGGCTAGAAATGAATAAGGAAATGATCTCAACAGAGAAAAATGTCCTCATGTGTGCTACCTATATCCCCCCCAATAGAATCCCCATACTTTAACGATGACAGCTTCTCCCTCCTAGAGGGGAAGATCAACCATTTCCAGGCCCAGGGACATGCCAGAACTGGACATGAACCTGACACCCTCAGCACACAGCGGGACAAACACCTACCTGGAGGTGACAGTATTCCCTCCCAAATATGCCCCCCTAGACACAACTATGACAAAACAACCAACAAAAATGTGTCACAACTCCTGCAGCTCTGTCGCACGCTGGGTCTGTACATAGTTAATGGTATTCTTCGAGGGGACTCCTATGGTAGGTACACCTACAGCTCCTCCCTTGGCAGTAGTACTGTAGATTACTTTATCACTGACCTCAACACAGAGTCTCTCAGAGTGTTCAGTCAGCCCACTAACACCCCTATCAGATCACAGCATAATCACAGTCTACCTGAACAGAGCAATACTCAATCATGAGGCATCAAAGCCAAAGGAACTGCACAATATTAAGAAATACTATAGATGGAAGGAAAGTAGTGTAGAAACCTACCAAAAAACAATTAGGCAACAACAAATTCAATCACTTTTAGACAACTTCCTTGACAAAACATTTCACTGTATTAGTGAAGGTGTAAACTTGGCAGTAGAAAGTTGAAACAGAATATTTGACCTTTCAGCTTCCCTATCAAATCTAAACATTTCAAGCAGACAACCTGAGTCTACGCCTTCACTATAGTGAATCACTAAAACAATACAGTAATACACTATGGAAAAAGCAGGAACAGCATGTCAGAATTCAGCTCAATGTAATTGAAGAATCCATAGAATCTAACCGCTTTTGGGAAAATTGGAAAACACTAAACAAACAACAACACAAAGAATTATCTATCCAAAACAGAGATGTGTGGATAAACCACTTTTCCAATCTTTTTGGCTCTATAACAAAGAACAAATAGCAAAAACATATACATGATCAATTACAAATCTTATAATCAGCTATTAAAGACTACCAGAACCCACTGGATACTCCTATTACATTAAAGGAACTACAGGACAAAATACAAACCCTCCAACCCAAACAGGCCTGTGGTGTTGACGTTATCCTACATGATAAAATATACAGACTACAAATTCCAATTGGCTATACTTAAACTCTTTAACATCATCCTCAGCTCTGGCATTTTCCCCAATATTTGGAACCAAGGACTGATAACCCCAATCCACATAAGTGGAGATAAATTTGACCCCAACAGCAACCTTGGGGAAATCCTCTACATTATCATTAACAGCAGACTTGTACATTTCCTCAGTGAAAACAATGTACTGAGCAAATGTCAAATTGTCTGTTTACCAAATTACCAACAGACCACGTATTTACCCTGCACACCCTAATTGACAAACAAACAAACCAAAACAAAAGCAACGTCTTCTCGTGCTTTATTGACTCAATTTGGCATGAGGGTCTGCTATACAAATTGATGGAAAGTGGTGTTGGGGGAAAAACATACAACATTATAAAATCTATGTACACAAACAACAAGTAAAATTGGCAAAAAAATACACACATTTCTTTCCACAAGGCCATGGGTGAGACAGAGATGCACCCTCTTCCACATAAAAATCAATGAATTGCCAAGGGCACTAGAACGGTTTGCAGCACCCGGCCTCACCCTACTAGAATCTGAAGTCAAATGTCTACTGTTTGCTGATGATCTGGTGCTTCTGTCCCCAACTAAGGAGAGCCTACAGCAGCACCTAGATCTTCTGCACAGATTTTGTCAGACCTGGGCCCTGACAGTAAATCTCAGTAAGACAAAAATAATTGTTTTCCAAAAAAGGTCCGGTTGCCAGGACCACAAATACAAATTCCATCTACAGTAGACAGCGTTGACCTGGAGCACATAAAAACTATACATACCCTGGCCTAAACATCAGCGCCACAGGTAACTTCCACAAAGCTGTGAACGATCTGAGAGACAAGGCAAGAAGGGCCTTCTATGCCATCAAAAGGAACATAAAATTTGAAATACCAATTAGGATCTGGCTAAAAATACTTGAATCAGTTATAGAACCCATTGCCCTTTTATGGTTGTGAGGTCTGGGGTCCGCTCATCAAACAAGAATTCACAAAATGGGACAAACACCAAATTGAGAATCTGCATGCAGAATTCAGCAAAAATATCCTCAGTGTACAACGTAAAACACCAAATTTGTCCGATACCCACTAATTATCAAAATCCAGAAAAGAGCCGTTAAATTCTACAATCACCTAAAAGAAAGTGACTTCCAAACCTTCCATAACAAAGCCATCACCTACAGAGAAATGAACCTGGAGAAGAGTCCCCTAAGCAAGCTGGTCCTGGGGCTCTGTTCACAAACACAAACAGACCCCACAGAGCCCCAGGACAGCAACACAATTAGACCCAACCAAATCATGAAAAAACAAAAAGACAATTAACACATTGGAAAGAATTAATAGAAAAACTGAGCAAACTAGAATGCTATTTGGCCCTAAACAGAGAGTACACATTGGCAGAATGCCTGACCACTGTGACTGACACAAAATGAAGGAAAGCTTAGCAGACCTGGCTCTCAAGAGAAGACAGACTATGTGCACACTGCCCACAAAATGAGGTAGAAACTGAGCTGCAATTCCTAACCTCCTGCCAAATGTATGATGATATTAGAGACACATACTTCCCTCAGATTACACAGACCCACAAAGAATTCGAAAACAAATCAAATTTTGATAATTCCTATATCTATTGGGTGAAATACCACAGTGTGCAATCACAGCAGCAGGATTTGTGACCTGTTGCCACAAGAAAAGGGCAACCAGTGAAGAACAAACACCCTTGTAAATACAACCCCTATTTATGTTTTTTTATTTTCCCTTTTGTGCTTTAACTATTTGCATCGTTAGAGCACTGTATATATACATGATATGACATTTGAAATGTCTCTATTATTTGGAACGTGTGAGTATAATATTTACTGTACATTTTTGGTTTATTTTATTTTATGCTTTGGCAATGTAAACATATGTTTCCCATGCCAATAAAGGCCCTTGAATTAAATTGAGAGAGAGATCTGTGTCCATAGCAGATTGAGGAGATGGTGGGGGCAACTATATAGTATGAAGCTTCCTTGACGGTTCATTCCTCTTTCACGCTCCAGTTGGTTGGTCAAAATGGTAGCCAGTCTGTTGTCTCCATTTTGCGGGATCTCTTCTGTTTCTAGATGTTGTTTTTCAATGCCAGTAAGGCAGTTTGCTGAGTCTGTAATCTAGATTCAGCACATTTCACAGTATGCGCCCTCCTGTCCTTCCTATACAACTTACCTTGGAACCATACTGGGCTGTCATAACACAAAACTACAATGACATTGTGCAAAAAGCCACAGTAAATTGTCCACACATTTCTGTCTGTTTTTGGTTCTGTCCTTCTGAATTTTGTTGGTTGATGAGTTTCTAAGGTCAGAAATTAAACCATTCCCTAACATGTTGTGCAGGTGTGTACAGCAGGTGTGTACAGCAGGTGTGTACAGCAGGTGTGTACAGCAGGCGTCTTCAACCTCTTCTTGAAACAGGGATCCCCGTCTAGGCATATGTTATCAAAACCATTTTTTTCCCACATGTCTTGTCTTATCATCCGGTCAATGATAATGGCAAGGAATTTGGTCGTACCTGCTAATTATCAAAAATGTGTTGTGAAGAGGGCACGACAACACCTATTCCCCCTCAGGAGACTGAAAAGATTTGGCATGGGTCCTCAGATCCTCAAAAGGTTCTACAGCTGCAACATCGAGAGCATCCTGACGGGTTGCATCAGTGCCTGGTATGGCAACTGCTCGGCCTCCGACCGCAAGGCACTACAGAGGGTAGTGCGTACGGCCCAGTACATCAACGGGGTCAAGCTTCCTGCCATCCAGGACTTCTATACCAGGCGGTGTCAGAGGAAGACCCTAAAAATTGTCAAAGACTCCAGCCACCCCAGTCATAGACTGTTCTCTCTGCTACCGCATGGCAAGCGGTACCGGAGCGCCAAGTCTAGTTCCAAGAAGATTCTAAACAGCTTCTATCCCCCAAGCCATAAGACTCCTGAACATCTAATCAAATGGCTACCTAGACTATTTGCATTGCCGACCCCCCCCCCCACATTGCTGCTACTCTCTGTTATGATCTATGCATAGTCACTTTAATAACTCTACCTACATGTGCATATTACCTCAATTACCTCAACTAACCGGTGCCCCGGCACATTGACTCTGTACCGGTACACCCTGTATATAGCCTCGCTATTGTTATTTTATTGCTGCTCTTTAATGATTTATTTCGTAATTTTTTTAGGTAGTTTCTTGAAACGGCATTGTTGGTTAAGGGCTTGTAAGTAAGCATTTCACTGTAAGGTTGTATTTGGCGCATGTGACAAATAAAATTTGATTTGAATTTGATTTGACAAGTAATCAACATTTTAAAATGTATAGATTTGGTAGATCGTGTAAACTCTAACATAGCCTACTAGCTACAAAGGTAACTCCAAACTAGTGCTGTGCCAATTATGGAATTTTAGGTAACGATTAATTGTCTTGTAAATGGCCACAGATAAGATAATAATTGTAATTTTAGTTTTAAAAAAATTCGAGCTTGTAATGCATCATAATGGTAAATTAGCTACGACTTACCTCATGAATACAACACAGCTTTAGTGACACCCCTCTCTCAAAAACAATGTTTTTTACTGCTTAAAACTTTGGAAATGAAACTTCTCCTCCCAACCATGCCGTTCTGCTCGTAAAAAAATATTGGCAACTTTATCCACTTCATCTAAAAAGGAAAAACTACTATTGGGTAAACTATGTCTACTTGAATATAAAGTTAAATTCCCCCTTCTCCTAAAATGAATGTATTAGGATGATTGCAACAATTATTAAGCCATAATTATGCCAGCCCTACTCCAAACCCATGTTTGCTAATAGCAGCTGTTTAGTTAAAGAAAGGTTAGCAATGTGTTGGCAGAAATGTATGTCCAAGTCAGGAAAGCTTGACCAGCAGTCAGTGTCACTTGCCGCAATTGGTACTTACAGGTGCTTTTTCAAATCCTATGTCAGATACTCTAGTGACTGTAATTAGCTCCAAGGAGTGTAATTTTAGGAGTTGAGAAATCAAGTTGACCATTAGAAGATATTCCCTTTTTTCTACGGTAGGTATGTAATTCATTTAGTCTGTTGTTGCTAGCGATATTCATAAAAATATTGAAATAAAAAATATATTTTTCCACACTGAGTGTACCAAACATTAGGAACACCTTCCTAATATTGACTTGCACCCCACCTTTTGCTCTCAGAACAGTTTCAACTCGTTGGAGCATGGACTCTACAAGGTGTCAAAAGCGTTCCACAGGGCTGCTGGCACATTTTGACTCCAATGCTTTCCACAGTTGTGTCAAGTTGGCTGGATGTGCTTTGGGTGGTGGACCATTCTTGATACACACGAGAAACTGTTGAGCGTGAAAAACCCAGCAGCGGTGCAGTTCTTGACACAAATCAGTGCACCTGGCACCTACTGTACTATGATACCATGTTCATAGGCACTTAAATCTTTTGCCTTGCCTAGTTAAATAAAGGTTAAATAAATGGATTGTGTATGTGTGAATGGGCAAGTCAGTTAAGAACCAATTCTTATTTTACAATGATGGCCCACCCCGGTCAAACCCTCCACTAACCAGGACGACGCTGGGCCAATTGTGCGCCACCCTATGGGACTCCCGATCACGACCGGCTGTGATACAGCCCGGGATCGAACCATGGTCTGTAGTGACGCCTCTAGCACTGAGATGCATTGCCTTAGACCGCTGCACCACTCGGGAGCCCATGTCTAAATCCTTATTTAACCTGTCTCCTCCCCTTAATCTACACTGATTGAAGAGGCTGTAACAAGTGACATCAATAAATTATCAAAGCTTTCACCTGGATTCACCTGATCAGTCTATGTCATGGAAAAACAAGGTGTTTTTAATGTTTTGTAAACTCAGTGTATATACAGTATATATAATTTTTTTTGCAAACCTCCTAGGGGGCAGGGGACCCCAGGTTAAATATCCCTGTTGTACAGTATGTTTGCCCCAGGTTAAAAATCCCTGGTGTACAGTATGTTTGCCCAGGTTAAATATATCTGGTGTACAGTATGTTTGCCCCAGGTTAAATATATCTGATGTACAGTATGTTTGCCCCAGGTTAAATATCTCTGATGTACAGTATGTTTGCCCCAGGTTAAATATCTCTGGTGTACTGTATGTTTGCCCCAGGTTAAATATCTCTGGTGTACAGTATGTTTGCCCAGGTTAAATATCTCTGGTGTACTGTATGTTTGCCCCAGGTTAAATATCTCTGGTGTACTGTATGTTTGCCCAGGTTAAATATCTCTGGTGTACTGTATGTTTGCTCCAGGTTAAATATCTCTGGTGTACTGTATGTTTGCCCAGGTTAAATATCTCTGGTGTACTGTATGTTTGCCCAGGTTAAATATCTCTGGTGTACTGTATGTTTGCCCAGGTTAAATATCTCTGGTGTACTGTATGTTTGCCCCAGGTTAAATATCTCTGGTGTACTGTATGTTTGCCCCAGGTTAAATATCTCTGGTGTACAGTATGTTTCCCCAGGTTAAATATCTCTGGTGTACTGTATGTTTGCCCAGGTTAAATATCTCTGGTGTACTGTATGTTTGCCCAGGTTAAATATCTCTGGTGTACTGTATGTTTGCCCAGGTTAAATATCTCTGGTGTACAGTATGTTTGCCCAAGTTAAATATCTCTGGTGTACTGTATGTTTGCCCCAGGTTAAATATCTCTGGTGTACTGTATGTTTGCCCAGGTTAAATATCTCTGGTGTACAGTATGTTTGCCCAGGTTAAATATCTCTGGTGTACTGTATGTTTGCCCCAGGTTAAATATCTCTGGTGTACTGTATGTTTGCCCAGGTTAAATATCTCTGGTGTACAGTATGTTTGCCCAGGTTAAATATCTCTGGTGAACTGTATGTTTGCCCCAGGTTAAATATCTCTGGTGTACTGTATGTTTGCCCAGGTTAAATATCTCTGGTGTACTGTATGTTTGCCCCAGGTTAAATATCTCTGGTGTACTGTATGTTTGCCCAGGTTAAATATCTCTGGTGTACAGTATGTTTGCCCAGGTTAAATATCTCTGGTGTACTGTATGTTTGCCCCAGGTTAAATATCTCTGGTGTACAGTATGTTTGCCCAGGTTAAATATCTCTGGTGTACTGTATGTTTGTACAGGTTAAATATCTCTGGTGTACAGTATGTTTGCCCCAGGTTAAATATCTCTGGTGTACTGTATGTTTGCCCAGGTTAAATATCTCTGGTGTACTGTATGTTTGCCCAGGTTAAATATCTCTGGTGTACTGTATGTTTGCCCCAGGTTAAATATATCTGGTGTACTGTATGTTTGCCCAGGTTAAATATCTCTGGTGTACTGTATGTTTGCCCAGGTTAAATATCTCTGGTGTACTGTATGTTTGCCCCAGGTTAAATATCTCTGGTGTACTGTATGTTTGTACAGGTTAAATATCTCTGGTGTACTGTATGTTTGCCCAGGTTAAATATCTCTGGTGTACTGTATGTTTGCCCAGGTTAAATATCTCTGGTGTACTGTATGTTTGCCCAGGTTAAATATCTCTGGTGTACTGTATGTTTGCCCAGGTTAAATATCTCTGGTGTACTGTATGTTTGTACAGGTTAAATATCTCTGGTGTACTGTATGTTTGCCCAGTTTAAATATCTCTGGTGTACTGTATGTTTGCCCAGGTTAAATATCTCTGGTGTACTGTATGTTTGCCCCAGGTTAAATATCTCTGGTGTACTGTATGTTTGCCCCAGGTTAAATATCTCTGGTGTACTGTATGTTTGCCCCAGGTTAAATATCTCTGGTGTACTGTATGTTTGCCCCAGGTTAAATATCTCTGGTGTACTATATGTTTGCCCCAGGTTAAATATCTCTGGTGTACTGTATGTTTGCCCAGGTTAAATATCTCTGGTGTACTGTATGTTTGCCCCAGGTTAAATATCTCTGGTGTACTGTATGTTTGCCCAGGTTAAATATCTCTGGTGTACTGTATGTTTGCCCAGGTTAAATATCTCTGGTGTACTGTATGTTTGCCCCAGGTTAAATATCTCTGGTGTACTGTATGTTTGCCCAGGTTAAATATCTCTGGTGTACTGTATGTTTGCCCCAGGTTAAATATCTCTGGTGTACTGTATGTTTGCCCAGGTTAAATATCTCTGGTGTACTGTATGTTTGCCCCAGGTTAAATATCTCTGGTGTACTGTATGTTTGCCCCAGGTTAAATATCTCTGGTGTACTGTATGTTTGCCCCAGGTTAAATATCTCTGGTGTACTGTATGTTTGCCCAGGTTAAATATCTCTGGTGTACTGTATGTTTGCCCCAGGTTAAATATCTCTGGTGTACTGTATGTTTGCCCAGGTTAAATATCTCTGGTGTACTGTATGTTTGCCCCAGGTTAAATATCTCTGGTGTACTGTATGTTTGCCCCAGGTTAAATATCTCTGGTGTACTGTATGTTTGCCCCAGGTTAAATATCTCTGGTGTACTGTATGTTTGCCCAGGTTAAATATCTCTGGTGTACTGTATGTTTGTACAGGTTAAATATCTCTGGTGTACTGTATGTTTGCCCCAGGTTAAATATCTCTGGTGTACTGTATGTTTGTACAGGCGGTCATCTTCCATGTAGAGTTGTTGTTTTCTTGTTTTTCTTTATCTGATGATGGACATCACTTTTTCTGTGGTTGTTTCTTTGAAGGTCTTTGTTGAGTGTGATCCTTTTTAGATGAGGGATTTTTGTTTGTATTTGGAGTTGTTTCAAAGGTTGTTCTGTTCTCTCTCACATTGAATTATTGAATACAGTGTTTATTTGGAGACTTTGGCAGTCTCCCTAACATGCATATGTAAATTGTGTTTACACGTCAACTCGCATTGCCAACCTGACTACAAAGAATTCTCACTTTGTTTCCTTATTAGACACACAGAACATAGAGTTGTATCCTTTCATTCTTCATTTCTTCCCCTCAACCCCTCTCATAACTTTTCCATCTTTCTTTCCACAAATCCAAACTTTTCACTCCACTCACTCCCCTCCTTTCTTTTGTACTTCTTTCCTCTTTTTCCCTCTGAGCCTCCATGGTTTGCTCCCTCCTCACCTCCCCTCTTCCGCCCATCTCATGTGCATTCTTCCTGCCTAATAGTGCTCCAGTCCTGCTATAAGAGGAAGGTGAGGGGTTTGTAGAGGGCAATTGGAGGTTGATTTGTGTCGTGTTTGGAAAGGGCACAAGTGATGAGTAGAAGAGCACTTCAGTGTATTTTGTCAGGCACAGACAGGTGTGGTAGGGTCATGCTGTTTGTGAGTTGTTACTGTGTGTGTTCTCTCAGTTCGGCAGAGGGAAGGTGATATTGATGGGAATGTTGGGTCACATTAAGGTATCTGGTGATTATAGGCTTTGTACACCCACCCACACGCCTGTGTCTGTAGCTAGCTGGCTGGCTGCGTACTGTAGGCTGTGGTCTGACTCGGCTGCATCAATATTGCAGACTTTCTGTTTTAGCACAGAGGGGAAAAATAGGCACCTCTAATCTTTCTTGTGCCTATTTATTATTTATTTAAAAGCGCACTTGAACTTTGGTGCTGCTGTGTGTGTGTGTGGTGGCTGTGCACCCTTTGACATTCCACCTACCTCTCTGGCTCCTTTTGCAAGTACAGTATGCAAGCTGTTTACTGACAGACAGAGAGATGATGACAGAGAAGGTTGTTGGGAAGAGTGAGGAAGAGAGAGTGTCATAAACACAAAGAGAAGAGAGGAAGGAGAGAGCATGAGAGGGATGGAGAGAATGGAGACATGGAGGGATGGTTCGATGATGCACGTACATATACTGCAGTGAACCAGTGTAGGACACAGTTACTGCACTGTAGGCACTTTACTGCACTGTAGGTACAGCACTTTACTGCACTGTAGGTACAGCACTTTACTGCACTGTAGGTACAGCACTTTACTGCACTGTAGGTACAGCACTTTACTGCACTGCAGGTACAGCACTTTACTGCACTGCAGGTACAGCACTTTACTGCACTGCAGGTACTTTACTGCACTGGCTATGTGCTCTGTTTCCTATACACTAGGTTCTTAGTCTATATGTGTTTTGTATGTGTGCTGAATAATTGCTGAATGCATCCTCTCCCTGTCAGTCCTGTCACTCTGTACCCAGTCACACAGAAGAGCTAACTTTACCAGCTGTCCTCTTTGCCTGCTACTGCACTGACCTGTAGCTTCCAGCCTCCCTCTTAGAAGACCTTTCAATGTCACCATCTTAAAGCATCACCCGAACTATACAGGGCTGTACAGTATACAGTATGAGCTGCTGTAATCTGAAACCCTCAAATCAGTAGAGAACATCTTAGTTGGGGGATGGAGGAAATTGATTTATCAATCAGTGGTATTGTTTACTGTTGATTAACAGAACCTATTTTCTGGCAGTGTAGAGATGCACATCTTTACAGTACAGTACATGAACTCTGACCTTGTTTAAGTTCACATCATTGGACATAACATTATCGACATAATGCTATACAGGTTGTAAAAAGTCATCTTTATAGGGCTATTACGTTGACTGTATTACCGCCACACTGTCAGTCACGAGTCATGACCGCAGTCAAATTCCACGTGACCGTTGATTCATGGTAATTAGGCTTCTCCGAAGTTGCTAACGGCCAGTCGCTAATGGCCTGGTACTCAGCGCTCCATTGTCCTTCTAATCCCTCTGACAGCAACGCAAATACAATCGAAAATCAAATCAAACGCTTCATGAGAGCCCTGGCATTCCCTGGCACACTCCACTTACCAAGCAAAACCTTTGCCAAATAAGGCGCTATCACCTGCTTTTACAGTATATTAAGACGTGAGGTGGTACCATCCAGCCCATCTAGAAGGGAGCTTATTTCATTCCGAACCACTACTCTTTAAGCACGTTGCTTTGCTTTGCTTTACAACACTGGCATGAAAATGAAGCGAGGCAAAAGCACATCCGTTCACTATTCAAGTACATACGAATGACACTGTTCCACTGTTCCGACAGGTGCATGATACTGGCCCATTCTAAATCAAAACTAGTTTCATACATATATTATCCTACATGTAAAGACAATATTAAATTGGGATGTCTGAAGGGTGTGAACATTATCACTTATGAATGATGCCCATGTTTGAGCGCCTCGAACAGACCGACAAGGTCATTGCACCAATGTTGCATAACAAATTCTGCAGTCAAACTTTTTTTCATGATATGTGGATATGTGTGCAACAAAGGTTCAACATTCACCTTTTGCTAGTATTTCTGTCAAGTCTATGCACGTAATTTCATGCATACGTTATGCACCACACAGAACGCACTGCAACTGCCTCTGATTCAGAGGGGTTGGGTTAAAGGCAGAAGACACATTTCAGTTGAGTGCATTCAGTTGTACAACTGACTAGGCATCCCCCTTTCCCTTTCAACGCAGTGGAGACATGGAGGGATGGTTCCATTGGAAATTAATGTACTTCTGCTGTACCAAACAGCGAATGCATTTTTTCTTGCGATTTCTTCAAATCATAGTCACATGCATCATGTACCCTAGCCCGTAGGCCTACAAGTTTTGAAAAGGTTTGTAAAGTGGTCAAAACTCAAAACGTAGCCTATAGGCCTAGGACCCCTGGAACAGGTTTGGAAAGCCTATAGCCTACAGAGCCTAGTGAATGTGGTCTTATGAACCCCGTCACTGCGCAATCGCGTGTGAAAACAGAGTTTCGACTGGCCACTATTTAAAAGAGGAACCCAGCTTTCTCGTGCCACTACATTTATCACTCAATTCTTAAAATGAAGCAAATTTACAACCGGTGTAGCCTACCTGGCATATTTAAAACGTAACGCCAAATTGTGAATGCACACACTTCATCAGTCTCTCAATCTGCTCAAGAAATAGAGCAGAGCTCATGCCTTTCATGCAACTTTTTTCAAATAATCATTAGAGTTGCATCATGCAGCCTTTTAAAATGTAGATGTTCCAAAGGACCGCATCAGTGGCATGAAAGCCCGGAGATGCTAAACACGTTTATGTTAATTAGCCTAATGGTCAATTACTGTGAGACCAGCAGTTATTTGCATGACAATCACCAGCTGACAACATTTCACAACAGCCACAGCCCTATGTAGGTATAGTACTTTTTAAAATGTTTTTATTTAACCTTTATTTAACTAGGCAAGTCAGTTAAGAACACATTCTTATTTTCAATGATGGCCTAGGAACGGTGGGTTAATTGCCTTGTTCAGGGGCAGAACGACAGATTTGTACCTTGTCAGCTCGGAGATTCAAACTTGCAACCTTTCAGTTACTAGTCCAACGCTCTAACCACTAGGATACCCTGCCGCCCCATTGTGTCCCATCGCACCACAAATCCTACAATATAACCTCAAAGTGTTACATGTTACAGCAACATCCTTTTCCATCCCTCTCCTGACAGAATAAAATGAATGCACAAAATCTTGGTGGAACTAACCTAGTGAAAATGAGGCCTGTCACCCGATTGTGTTTTTGTCACATCATTTATCAGCATAACGCTCATTAACCTATCTATTAATCCATTCACATTCTGCAGAAGACTGGAACCATCATAGGCTACCGTTTCTGAGCTACTTGATAACCCTTCAGATCTCTGGCCTTGATACTTTGGGGTAAAACGTTTAATGATGCAGTATCCATCACCAAGGTTTTCAGTCTTAGAGTGCTCCTTTAGAGCAGCGTGTATTTATATGTACAGCATACTTCATGTTTCTTTAGACCTGCCTACCGCCTCGATCACACCGACCGCGTCATTGCATTTTGGTACACCAGAAGAACATTCATTTCCAATGGAATGCTGTGTTCGCCGTGCAGCATTGTGTTGCAGAGGCAGTTGCAGTGCGTTCTGTGTGGTGCATACGTTGGATTTATCGAACGTATGCGTCAAACTGTATGCGAAGACGGCTTGACAGAAATGATAGCAGAAAGTGAATGTTGAACTTTTGTTGCTCACATATTCCGATTAGGCTGCATACCTTTTGGCGCAATGGGGGAAAAAAGTATTTGATCCCCTGCCGATTTTGTATGTTTGCCCACTGATAAAGAAAGGATCAGCCTATAATTTTAATGGTAGGTTTATTTGAACAGTGAGAGACAGAATAACAACACAAATATCCAGAAAAACGCATGTCAAAAATGTTATACATTGATTTGCATTTTAATGAGGGAAATAAGTATTTGACCCCCTCTCAATCAGAAAGATTTCTGGCTCCCAGGTGTCTTTTATACAGGTAACGAGCTGAGATTAGGAGCACACTCTTAAAGGGAGTGCTCCTAACCGCAGCTTGTTACCTGTAAAAAAAGACACCTGTCCACAGAAGCAATCAATCAATCAGATTCCAAACTCTCCACCATGGCCAAGACCAAAGAGCTCTCCAAGGATGTCAGGGACAAGATTGTAGACCTACACAAGGCTGGAATGGGCTACAAGACCATCGCCAAGCAGCTTGGTGAGAAGGTGACAACATTTGGTGCGATTATTCGCAAATGGAAGAAATACAAAAGAACTGTCAATATCCCTCGGCCTGGGGCTCCATGCAAGATCTCACCTAGTGGGGTTGCAATGATCATGAGAACGGTGAGGAATCAGCCCAGAACTACACGGGAGGATCTTGTCAATGATCTCAAGGCAGCTGGGACCATAGTCACCAAGAAAACAATTGGTAACACACTACGCCGTGAAGGACTGAAATCCTGCAGTGCCCGCAAGGTCCCCCTGCTCAACAATACATATACATGCCCGTCTGAAGTTTGCCAATAAACATCTGAATGATTCAGAGGACAACTGGTGAAAGTGTTGTGGTCAGATGAGACCAAAATGGAGCTCTTTGGCATCAACTCAACTCGCCGTGTTTGGAGGAGGAGGAATGCTGCCTATGACCCCAAGAACACCATCTCCACCGTCAAATATGGAGGTGGAAACATTATGCTTTGGGGGTGTTTTTCTGCTAAGGGGACAGGACAACTTCACCGCATCAAAGGGACGATGGACGGGGCCATGTACCGTCTAATCTTGGGTGAGAACATCCTTCCCTCAGCCAGGGCATTGAAAATGGGTCGTGGATGGGTATTCCAGCATGACAATGACCCAAAACACACGGTCAAGGCAACAAAGGAGTGGCTCAAGAAGAAGCACATTACGGTCCTGGAGTGGCCTAGCCAGTCTCCAGACCTTAATTCCATAGAAGATCTGTGGAGGGAGCTGAAGGTTCGAGTTGCCAAACGTCAGCCTCGAAACTTTAATGACTTGGAGAAGATCTGCAAAGAGAAGTGGGACAAAATCCCTCCTGAGATGTGTGCAAACCTGGTGGCCAACTACAAGAAACGTCTGACCTCTGTGATTGCCAACAAGGGTTTTGCCACCAAGTACTAAGTCGTGTTTTGCAGAGGGGTCAAATACTTATTTCCCCCATTAAAATGCAAATCATTTTATAACATTTTTGACATGCGTTTTTCTGGATTTGTTTGTTGTTATTGTCTCTCACTGTTCAAATAAACCTACCATTATAATTATAGACTGATCATCACTGATTTCTTTGTAAGTGGGCAAACGTACAAAATCAGCAGGGGATCAAATACTTTTTCCCCCACTGTACATGTAGTGCTGTATCCATATGAAGAGTTGTTTTGCCTGGAAGCCTCTGCAGATAATATACTGCTACAATGAGGACCAACAGTCTCTGAGTCTAACACATCAGGACTTGTTTCTAACGAAAGAAGGGGGCCAGATAAAGAGGAGAGATGAAAATGATTTGAGCCTTTTGTTGAAACACTGTTTCACTCCTACTTCTCCTGTACTATTTTTCACATTCATTGTCTTTCCTCTGATCCACTTAATAGCCATATACGCCGTCTCTCGTTTTGTTTCCATTTCTTTCTTCCCTCTGTCTTTTTGCCCTTTCTGAACTCTTCTACGTCTTTGTTGATGTCATTACATATATCAGAGACAGTCTGTTTTCCTCTGGGAAGTGGCTTTCAGTCTTCCTTTATCTTTCTCTCTGCTGCTGGGTGTCAACCTGTGGCCCCAGCTCAACATGTGGCCCCTGCTCATTTAAACACAGAATAGAGAGAGCAGCAGAGAGAGAGAGAGAGCAGCAGAGAGAGAGAGAGCAGGAGAGAGAGACAGCAGGAGAGAGAGAGACAGCAGGAGAGAGAGAGACAGCAGGAGAGAGAGACAGCGTGAGCAGGAGAGAAAGCGAGCAGGAGAGAACAGGAAAGAGAGAGAGCAGGAGCGAGACAGGGTGAGCAAGAGAGAAAGCGAGCAGGAGAGAGAGAACAGGAAAGAGAGAGAGCAGGAGCGAGGGAGTAGGAGAGCGAGAGAGCAGGAGAGAGAGAGAGAGCAGGAGAGAGAGAGACAGCAGGAGAGAGAGAGAGAGACAGCAGGAGAGAGAGAGAGAGACAGCAGGAGAGAGAGAGACAGCAGGAGAGAGAGACAGCGTGAGCAGGAGAGAAAGCGAGCAGGAGAGAACAGGAAAGAGAGAGCAGGAGAGAGACAGGGTGAGCAGGAGAGAAAGCGAGCAGGAGAGAGAACAGGAAAGAGAGCAGGAGTGAGAGAGAGAGAGAGATAGTTTGAGTTTTAAATAATCTTTATTGGGTCTGGAAGCCCACCACACAATAAATACTCATACAAAAACACAGTTACACATCAATTAAAAACACAACTCCAATTCCTCCTCCACAGTAACTATACACAACAGCCTCTGAATACCCCATATACTCATAAAACAGATCAATATTGTTGACCAGTTTATAATAGGCAAACTCAACCCTCAGTCTCGCTGCCAACATTCCCTCCAGCATTCCCACCACATCCACAGACCCCTGTCCCCGAATACTGTTCTTTCGGGTCTTCCATATCGCTAATTTAGCTGCCCCTAACACAAAATTAAGTAACACAACTACACCCTTTCGACTGAACCTGTACTTTGGCCCAAATATATACAGTTGGGAAGAAAAAACTTCTCCCAACGTTGAGAACCAATTTGTGATCAGGTAAATCATCCCGACCAACCTGGGAGACTGTAAAAACAGATGTGCCAGAGTTTCAGACTCCGCACAAAATGGACACCCCTCCCCAACAGTAGGGTCCAGGTGTACCAGATGCATGTTAGTGGCTATAGCTCCGTGTACTATCCTCCATTGGAGGTCAGCTGTCCTCTTATCAATAGGCAGTTTGTATATTGATCGCCAACAGCCTTTTGGAGAGACACCTGGACCAAGCACACCCGCCCACCTCGTCGATTTTACCCCTTCCAGGGAAGAGGCATGGGACACCTTTACACATACTCTGTACATGGCCTTCTTTCCCACCTCCTTGAACTCCCCCAGCTCCGGGGTATCGAAAGAAAGCAGCATCCCCACGTCCTCCACGAATGCCCCGCTGCAGCACTAACAATCAGTGCAGGGAACACATAATCCAGACCCTCCTTCCACCGATCAGAATTGGAAATGTCAGTCACATACTGCAGATGAAGCACTGGCAGGGAGTCACAGACCTCAGCGACGACCTTCCTCAGTAGGCGAGATGATTGGATCCCCGCTCTTTCTCCCAGCTCCTCCAACGATCTATTCCTGTTCCGCATCAGATGACCCAGTTTAGTACACCCCACGCCTAACAGGCATGAACGTAGGCTAGCTGAACCCAGAACACGGGACTGGATGGCAGTGTTGTGAAAAAGAGGCTCTTCAAAAAGCCACATCCCTGGTGGCGTGCCGGCCTTACGGGACTTGACAAAAACTCTCCAAGCCTGCATAACAGACTCATAAAATGGAGTCAGGCCAGGCAAATCACCCCCCTCCAGCTTTAAGAGGAAAAGGTGCTTATATAAGCCCAAACAGCCCACTCTCCTCATCAATATATAGGCTGTGTCGACCCAGCTAGAACCGTCTCTGTACAACAGCCTCTGGGCTGCATGAAGCCGGAAAGCCATGATCCTAGAGGAAATATCCACCAAGCCTTGCCCACCCTCGTGTAGTGGCAGGTACAGAGCTGCAGCTTTTATCCAGTGTTGTCCAGACCAGAAGAAATTGACAAGGGTACTCTGAAGCTCTTGAATCAGACCCTTTGGTGGCTGTAAAATCATTAGTCTGTGCCACAGGGTAGAAGCAGCAAGATTATTAGCTACCAATACCCTTCCCCTATAAGACAGCTGAGGCAGCACCCATTTCCATCTTGACAGTCTGGCACACACTTTCTCCACTACACCCTCCCAGTTCTTTTTCTGAAAGACATCAGAGCCTAGAAAAACCCCAGTCTTCATCCCATCTCTGCCCCACTGAAGCCCCCCTGGTAACCGTGGAGCAGACCCCATCTGAAGCTGACTTGCCCACAGCACTTCACTCTTTCCCCAATTGACTCTAGCTGAGGAGGCCCCCTCATACACCTTTAGAGCGTTTGAGAGAACCTTAACATCCTCAGCCCCTGTAATAAAAACTGTCACGTCACCTGCATATGCAGACAGCGCTATCGTGGGACCCTTCATTACACCTGGCACAGAGAAACCAGTAAGCCTCGCTCTTAAAAAACAAAGCATTGGTTCAATCGCCAGACTGTATAACTGCCCTGAAATTGGGCATCCCTGCCTGATGCCCCTTTGGACAGGGATGGGGCAGCTCAAACCACCCCCCACCTTCACCATACACGAGGCCCCAGCATACAGTAAATTCATCCACGACAAAAAAACATCCCCAAACCCAAAGGCTTTCATTGTTTTAAACAAGTACTGGTGGTCCACACGATCAAAAGCCTTCTCCTGATCCAAAGAAAGTAAACCCACATTTACATCAGACAGTTTACAAATGTCTCAAACATCTCTTATCAGAAACAAGTTGTCAACAATAGAGCGGTCAGGTACACAGTAAGACTGGTCCTTGTGGACCAACAATCCCAGATACTCTTTCAACCTGTTTGAGAGACATTTAGAAACCATTTTATATTCTGTGCACAGCAAAGCAACAGGTCTCCATTTTTTTATGAGAGCCAAATCCCCCTTTTTTGGCAATAATGAAAGCACCGCACGTTGACAGGATACAGGAAGAGAACCCTCATTAAAAGATTCACACATCACCTCATAAAAATCCTCTCCAATAGACCCCCAAAAGTGTTTATAAAACTCAGATGGTAAACCATCAATGCCAGGGGCTCAGCCTGTTGAGAGCTGCATAACTGCTGTGGACAGCTCTTGCAGTGTAATGTCAGAGTCCAATGCGACTCTCTGCTCAGGTCCCAATTGAGGAAGACTGTGTAGCAACTGTTCAGTACACAGAGAGTCACAATCCTCCGCCTTATAGAGGGCAGAGTAGAAATCTACGGCATGTTGACGCATTTCACTGTCATCCGTGGTCACCTTCCCATCAGGGAGACGAAGGCAGACCATCTGTTTACGTTGCAGTGTCGATTGTCCTAGGTTAAAAAAGAAAGCCCTAGGAGCATCCATATCCTTGAGGGAAGCGAAACGAGACCTAATCAAGGCACCCTTCACTCTTTCATGCAGAAACAATCTCAGTTCATGTCTCTTGTCCTGTAAATTCATGACTATTCCAGGATCGTTCTGAGTGAGCAGCTTCAATTCAATAGATTTGATGTCCTGTTCAAGGGCCTTGATAGTCTCTTTGACTTCAATTCGAGACAGAGCAGTATACTGTTGACAAAATAATCGTATTTGGGCCTTCCCAACCTCCCACCATTGTCTCAAGGACTCAATTTCCTTTTGTAACCCTCCATTTTTCCCAAAACAACAAAAACCTTTCACAAAACATGACATCATGTAACAATTTAACATTAAAATACCAGTAAGATGATGACCTTCGTGGACAGGACAAATGAATATCAACAGTAACAATATGGTGATCAGAGAAACCCACAGGAGTAATGTCACACCTTCCAACCCTACTACAGTAGTGATCAGATACATACAACCTGTCTAACCTTGCTGCACTGACACCACCTTCATTAACTTTTAGCCATGTGTACTGCCTAACTTTTGCATTCCTGACTCTCCACACATCAGAAAGCTCAAACTCAGTTAGTAGACCAGACAGGCAAGTGGCTGACCGCAGGTGAGGTTCTTCAGCGGTGCGATCAACAGTAAAATCCACTGTACAGTTCCAGTCCCCCCCTAAAACCATACAACCCTCTTGGTCACACTGTCTTAAAGTTTCCTTTATTTTATCAAAACCAACAATACGCTCTGTACCCTCATTAGGAGCATAAACATAAAAAAAAAAAAAAACATAACATCCACCTTGACCAATAAAACCCGACCCTTGACAATCTCTGTTGTAGATACCACTGTCACCCCTAAGCCTGAAGAAAACAAGATTGCCACCCCAGCACTGAAATTTGTACCATGACTGAGTATATGCTGCCCCTCCCACCACATACCCCAGTCAACCTCATTTTCCTCATCACTATGTGTCTCCTGTAGAAAAACTACATTAAGCCTTTTCTGTTTTATTACTTCTAATACCCAAGCCCTCTTATTCCTGTCCCTTCCACCATTAATATTGAGAGAACCTACCCTTAGTACCTCCATAGAGAAAAGAGAAAGGAAAAGCAGAAGAAACCACAGAGAAACCAAAGAGAAAAAAGAAGACACCGTATGAAGCATGATCAACATCATTGTTTAAATTTTCTCTTAACCTGACCACGTTTCCCACAACCTTTTGCTGCTGTGACAGCAGTAACACATTTCCTCAAGAGAAACCGCTTCTTCTCACTTAACTGGTCTAACCACACCGTCTTCTGTAACATCACAGCTGACCTCACAAACTTATCAACATCAAAATATTCTGCCAATTTGACAGATTTCCCAAAAGTCTGATCCAAAAACCTATTTACCTCCTCTAGATCATAAATTGAGTCGTCACCAGCTGCTGTCATACCAATAGAGATATCCATATCCTGCTCCTCCTCAACTGAGGCCACAGACCCCTGACTCGCTTCTAACACATCCCTTTCATCACTCCCCACTTGCAGCCCATCACTCTTACCAGGCATCTCCGCCACTACCTGGGAAACTAGCCCCACCTGAACCCTATTACTCGTAGTGGGCATCTCCTCCACTACCTGGGAGACTAGCCCCATCTGAACCCTATTACTCGTAGTGGGCATCTCCTCCACTACCTGGGAGACTAGCCCCATCTGAACCCTATTACTCGTAGTGGGCATCTCCTCCACTACCTGGGAAACTAGCCCCACCTGAACCCTATTACTCGTAGTGGGCATCTCCTCCACTACCTGGGAAACTAGCCCCACCTGAACCCTATTACTCGTAGTGGGCATCTCCTCCACTACCTGGGAGACTAGCCCCACCTGAACCCTATTACTCGTAGTGGGCATCTCCTCCACTACCTGGGAGACTAGCCCCACCTGAACCCTATTACTCGTAGTGGGCATCTCCTCCACTACCTGGGAAACTAGCTCCATATGAACCCCCTCCTGTACCCCAGCACTCGTACTGGGCACCTCCTCACCAGTCTGAGGAACTGGCTCTTCAGTTCTATCCTTGCTTTCTACAACAAAATGTTTCTGCTGCATAACATTTCCCTCTAACACAAGTTGCAACTTTGTGTCCTCAACACGGATAACTTGTTCCTCAGCAGCAGGTGCTTGTGGCTGCTCAACCACTGTCGGCCCACCTCTCCCTACATCAGTGGGCCCAGGCGTTACGAGGCCCATCTCTCCCTACATCAGTGGGCCCAGGCGTTACGAGGACCACCTGCGCCCCTCCCTCTGCCTTCTCCCTTTTCGGGCAAGCATGTCACTTATGACCAACATCCCCACACTCAAAACACCGTTGACTACCCGTACTAGCATAAGCCATATACAATCTATTGTCATACTTGACTTTAAACGCTAACTCCAAAGTCTGCTCCGGTGAGTCCAAAAACATAAACACCTGTCGCCGAAAAGACATAACCTGTTTCAACGCCGGGTGTTTGCAACCCAACGGGACAACCTTAATTGAACTTGCAAACTTCCCAAAGCGCAATAACTCGCGCTCCAATAGCTCATTTGGAATAAACGGCGGTACATTTGAAATCGTTACCCTTGTTGACGGAGAAAAAAAAGCGGCGTAACTTGAATAAACATTCCTTTAAGAAGTACGCCTTGCTCAACCATACGATTAACAAGACACTCTTCTTTAAGAAAAACCACCACCGCTTTATTCATCCGTGACGCATAAGCAACATTCTCATATCCTACCTTCTCTTCCACGGCGACCAGAAACTCCTCCACCGTGGACAGTAGCTTCAGTAACACACCTAAAGCCGTGCCGAAGTGACAGGGACGGCATCCCCATTCAGGCTGCCATCCCCGCCAAAATCAGGGTAATTTTGATACGAAAATAAAATACTTAATTCAACCACAACAAACAAAGAAAAATAATAACCTTAATCATGCACAGAAGAAAACAAAGAATGCCACCAAGAAAGAGAAAACCTAAAGAAAGTTCTGAATATCTAACTCTACACAACACACGCACTCCCTTGCTCAAACAATTCCCAGCATGCACCAAACACTCCCAGCATGCAGAGAGAGAGAGAGAGAAAAGGAGGATGAAAGGAATAATAATGCCTGTGGGGTTGATCTTTATACACTGATCAAAAATGTAAACGCAACATGTAAAGTGTTGGTCCCATGTTTCATGAGCTGAAATAAAAGATGCCAGAAATGTTCCATACGCACAAAAAGCTTATTTCTCTCAAATTTTGTGCAGAAATTTGTTAACATCCCTGTTAGTGAGCATTTCTCCTTTGCCAAGATAATCCATCCACCTGACAGGTGTGGCATATCAATAATCTGATTAAACAGCATGATCATTACACAGGTGCCCTTTGTGCTGGGGACAATAAAAGGCCACTCTACAATGTGCAGTTTTGTCACAACACAATGCCACAGATGTCTTAAGTTTCGAGGGAGCGTGCATTATGCATGCTGACTGCAGGAATTTCCACTAGAGCTGTTGCCAGAGAATTTAAAGTTAATTTCTCTATCAATGTCATTTTAGAGAATTTGGCAGTACGTCCAACCGGCCTCACAAACGCAGACCACGTGTATGGTGTCATGTGGGCCAGCGGTTGGTTGATGTCAATGTTTTTATGAACAGAGTGTCCCATGGTGGCGGTGGAGTTATGGTATGGGCAGGCATAAGCTACGGACAACGAACACAATTACATTTTATCAATGGCAATTTGAATGCACAGAAATAGGGTGGTGAGTTCCCGAGGCCCATTATCTGTGACCAACAGATGCATATCTGTATTCACAGTCATGTGAAATCCATAGATTAGTGCCTCACTAAACAAAAATACTGTGTTTGTAAATTATGTTTGAGTGTTGGTGTATGTCCCTGGCTGACCGTAAATAAAAAAAACAAGAAATTGTGTCATCTGGTTTGCTTATTAATATAAGGAATTTGATGTATAGCATTTACTTATACTTTTAACTTTTACTCAAGTATGACAACTGAGTACTTTTCCCACCATTGTACTCAAGTACATTTAAAACCATATACTTGTAGACTTTTACTCGAGTAGTAATTTACTGGGTGACTTTTACATTAGTCATTTTCTATTAAAGTGTCTTTACTTTTACTCAAGTGTGACAATTTAGTACTTTTTCCACCACTGCTGGCTGTCTGGTGCAGAGAAGAGAGGAACCCATAAGTACCACAGTGAGTGGCATTTGTTCTGACCTAGGACCTGCCTGCCTGTACCAGTCACATGGGATATTACTGCTGCTGCAGGGACTACCCATTACACACACACCTAATACAGAGAGAAAGAAATAGAGAGAGAGAAACAGAGAGAGAGAAAGTGAGTGAGAGGGGGAGAGAGAAAGTGAGTGAGAGAGAGGGGGGAAATAGTGTGAAAGAGAGCCTGAGAGCATCTTATTAAGACATGATTCCTTTTAATATCGTTACCAGTGAACTATTGCGTCTATAGCTCTCGCTGGCTCATACTGAAATCACACTTTCTCTCTGTAGCCAATGACCTAAAGGTCTCTAGGATCTCTGTCTGACATGCACTATCTGCTGTCTTTCGAGGGATTTAGTCATTGTGGTCCTACTGTTACAGAGTCCTGTGTATCATGGCCCACTGAGTAGCTGAGTAATTTACTGCTATTACCAGACAGTCCCATTCAAGACAAAAGAATCAGGACTGCCTTGTGTCCACAATCTCCACATCACTCTCTCTCTCCTTTCTCTCCTGTGCTCTCCTCTCTCCTTTCTTTCTTTCTCCCCTCTCCTCTCTTCTCTTCTCCACTCTCCTCTTCTCTTTCCTATCTCCTCTCCTCTCTCTCCCCCGTCTCTCTCCCTTCTCCTGTCCATCCTATTTCCTCTACTCCCCTCTCTCTCTCTCGCTCTCACTCTCGCTCGCTCTATCTCGCTCTCTCTCTCTTTCGTGCTCTCTCTCCTCTCTCCTCTTTCCTCTCCTTTTTCTCTGTCCTCCCTCCTCTCTTCTCTCTTCTCTTTTCTCCTCTCTCCTCTCTCACCCCTCCAGCCAGGTCTCCAAGGCACTTAAGACTGGTCTTACACATTTAGTGAGAGCTTCAACATTGTGTGAACACCTCCAGGACAGAGCTGCTCCACACACACACACACACACACACACACACACCACACACACACACACACACACACACACACACACACACACACACACACACACACACACACACACACACACACACACACACACACACACACACACACACCCCAACACAGACGTGACTGTGGCCAAACCAGTGCTGGTCTCTCTGGAGGCTGGTCTCTCTGGAGGCTCTCTCACCTTTCTCACCTGCACTCTCCTCTCCTTTCCTTCCTCTCTTCTCCACTCTCCTCTTCTATCCTCTCTTCTCCACTCTCCTCTTCTCTCTCCTATCTCCAGTCTCTCCTCTATCTCCCCTTATCTCTCCCTTCTGTTCATCCTATCTGCTCTCCTCTCTCTCTCCCGATCTTTTGCTCTCTCAATTCTCTCTCTCTTTCTCTCTCTCTCCTCTTTCCTCTCCTCTCCTCTCTCTCTCCTCCCTCCTCTCTTCTCTATTCTCCTCCCTCCTCTCTCACCCTTCCAGCCAGGTTTTAGAAGGCACTTCCAAGATGTCGATCCAAGATGGCGTAGCAATTCAGACGTCTTTGTCTTTGGCTTGTCGTGTCCCGTGTATATATATTTTTTTTCTTCGTATATATTTCGTATATATTTTTTATATTTTTAACCTCAATTTCAACATACTCTCCTGCAACCAGCCTCACCCAATGTGGTATGGATCTGCTATTTTCTATACTTTAGAACCGGAACCCCCAACAGAAGCTAGCCAGCTAACTAGCTACTAGCTAGTAGTCAGTTAGCCACTGCTAGTGGTCATCAGCTAACCTTAGCCCAGTCAACTCCTGCCAGTCTCCACAGCACAATTCAACCCAGAGCATACCGGACTGCTTTTTTCCCCACATCTCCGGATTCCTACCGCAAGCTCTGAACCTTTTCAACTGGATCATCGCACCTAGCTAGCTGCTATCCGAGTGGCTACTCCTGGCGAACGTCACCGTCCCGAAGCAAGCACCAATTAGCCTGGAACTAGCCTCATGCTCGGCCCATCTGCCGGCTAGCTGAAGAGGTCCATCAGCTACTCCTTGGGCTACAATATCTATTTTGCCAATTGGCCTGGACCCCTTTTACTGCCGACATGGAGCCCCGCCGATCCATCACAACTGGTCTACCGACGTAATCCGCCCGAGGGAGTTTCAACAGGCTCCTCCGTCGCAAAGTAACCTGAAGGCCCATCCGCTAGCCTGCTAGCCGCGGCCCGCTACCTGTCTAGAGTATATCGGACTGTTAACTGAAGAGGTCCATCAGCCAATTTCTTGGGCTACAATACCTAGTTTGCCAATTGGCCTGGACCCTTTTACTGCCTACACGGAGCCCTGCCGATCCATCACGACTGGTTTGCCGATGAAACCGTCCGAGGGGGCTACGATAGACTCTTCCTTCGCGACGCCCCCCTAAGGCCCTTCTGCTAGCCTGCTATCCCCGGCCCGCTAGCTGTCTGAATCGTCGTGTCTCCAGCTCGCCTAGCTACTCACTGGTCCCTATGATCACTCGGCTACGCATGCCTCTCCCTAATGTCAATATGCCTTGTCCATTGCTGTTTTGGTTAGTGATTATTGTCTTATTTCAATGTAGAGCCTCCAGCCCTGCTCAATATGCCTTAGCTAGCACTTTTGTCCCACCTCCCACACATGCGGTGACCTCACCTGGTTTAAATGGTGTCTCTAGAGACAAAACCTCTCTCATCATCACTCAATGCCTAGGTTTACCTCCACTGTATTCACATCCTACCATACCCTTGTTTGTACATTATGCCTTGAATCTATTCTTCCACGCCCAGAAACCTGCTCCTTTTACTCTCTGTTCCGAACGCACTAGAAGACCAGTTCTTAAAGCCTTTAGCCGTACCCTTATCCTACTCCTCCTCTGTCCCTCTGGTGATGTAGAGGTTAATCCAAATGTCCATCCCCATCTATAACATTTTCCGACAAGATAGAACTGCCAAACGGGGCGGAGTTGCAATCTACTGCAGAGATAGCCTGCAGAGCTCTGTCATACTGTCCAGGTCTGTGCCCAAACAATTCAAGCTTCTACTTCTAAAAATCCACCTTTCCAGAAACAAGTCTCTCACCTTTGCCGCTTGTTATAGACCACCTTCAGCCCCCAGCTGTGCCCTGGACACCATATGTGAATTGATTGCCCCCCATCTATCTTCAGAGCTCGTACTGTTAGGTGACCTAAACTGGGACATGCTTAACACCCCGGCCGTCCTACAATCTAAGCAAGATGCCCTCAATCTCACACAAATTATCAATGAACCTACCAGGTACAACCCCAAATCCGTAAACACGGGCACCCTCATAGATATCATCCTGACCAACCTGCCCTCTAAATACACCTCTGCTGTCTTCAACCAGGATCTCAGTGATCACCGCCTCATTGCCTGTGTCCGTAATGGGTCTGCAGTCAAACGACCAACCGTCATCACTGTCAAACGCTCCCTAAAACACTTCAGTGAGCAGGCCTTTCTAATGAACCTGGCCCGCGTATCCTGGAAGGATATTGACCACATTCCATCAGTAGAGGATGCCTGGTTATTCTTTAAAAGTGTTTTCCTCACCATCTTAAATAAGCATGCCCCATTCAAAAAATGTAGAACCAGGAACAGACATACCCCTTGGTTCACTACAGACCTGACTGCCTTTAACCAGCACAAAAACATCCTGTGGCATACTGCATTAGCATCGAATAGCCTCCGCGATATGCAACTTTTCAGGGAAGTTAGGAACCAATATACACAGGCAGTCAGGAAAGCAAGGCTAGCTTTTTCAAACAGAAATGTGCATCCTGCAGCACAAACTCCAAAAAGTTCTGGGACACTGTTAAAGTCCATGGAGAATAAAAGCACCTCCTCCCAGCTGCCCACTGCACTGAGGCTAGGAAATACTGTCAAAATCCACGATAATTGAGAATTTCAATAAGCATTTTTCTATGGCTGGCCATGCTTTCCACCTGGCTACCCCTACCCCGGTCAACAACCCTGCACCGCCCACAGCAACTTGCCCAAGCCTCCCCCATTTCTCCTTCACCCAAATCCAGATAGCTGATGTTCTGAAAGAGTTGCAAAATCTGGATCCTTACAAATCAGCTGGGATAGACAATCTGGACACTCTCTTTCTAAAATTATCCTCCGCAATTGTTGCAACCCCTATTACTAGCCTGTTCAACCTCTCTTTCATATCATCTGAGATCTCCAAAGATTGGAAAGCTGCCGCGGTCATCCCCCTCTTCAAAGGGGGAGACACTTTAGACCCAAACTGTTACAGACCTATATCCATCCTAGTCTGCCTTTCTAAGGTCTTCAAAAGCCAAGTTAAGAAACAGATCTGGTTTCCGAACTGGTCATGGGTGCACCTCAGCTACGCTCAAGGTCCTAAACGATATCATAACCGCCATCGATAAAAGACAATACTGTGCAGCCGTATTCATCGACCTGGCCAAGGCTTTCGATTCTGTCAATCACCACATTCTTTTTTTTGTTTTTTAAATTTATTTTACCCCTTTTTTCTCCCCAATTTCGTGGTATCCAATTGGTAGTAGTTACAGTCTTGTCTCATCGCTGCAACTCCCGTACGGACTTGGGAGAGGCGAAGGTCGAGAGCCATGCGTCCTCCAAAACACAATCCAACCAAGCCGCACTGCTTTTTGACACAATGCACATCCAACCCGGAAGCCAGCCGCACCAATGTGTCGGAGGAAACACCGTACACCTGGCGACCTGGTCAGCGTGCACTGTGCCCGGCCCACCACAGGAGTCGCTAGTGCACGATGAGAATATCCCTGCCGGCCAAACCCTCCCTAACCCAGACGACACTGGGCCAATTGTGCGACACCCCATGGGCCTCCCGGTCGCGGACGGCTGCGACAGAGCCTGGGCTTGAACCTAGAATCTCTGGTGGCACAGCTAGCACTGTGATGCAGTGCCTTAGACCACATTAGGCCTTAGGCCCTAATCACCACATTTTTATCGGCAGACTCAACAGCCTTGGTTTCTCAAATGACTGCCTTGCCTGGTTTACCAACTACTTCTCAGACAGAGTTCAGTGTGTCAAATCGGAGGGCCTCTGGCAGTCTCTATGGGGGTGCCACAGGGTTCAATTCTCGGGCCGACACTTTTCTCTGTATACATCAATGATGTCGCTCTTGCTGCTGGTGATTCTCTGATCCACCTCTGCACAGACGACACCATTCTGCATACTTCTGGCCCTTCTTTGGACACTGTGTTAACTAACCTCCAGACGAGCTTCAATGCTATACAACACTCCTTCCGTGGCCTCCAACTGCTCTTAAATGCAAGTAAAACTAAATGCACACTCTTCAACCGATCGCTGCCCTCACCTGCCCGCCCATCCAGCATCACTACTCTGGATGGTTCTGACTTAGGATATGTGGACAACTACAAATACCTAGGTGTCTGGTTAGACTGTAAACTCTCCTTCCAGACTCACATTGAGTATCTCCAATCCAAAATTAAATCTAGAATCGGCTTCCTATTTCGCAACAAAGCATCCTTCACTCATGCTGCCAAACAGACCCTCATAAAACTGACTATCCTGCCGACCCTTGACTTTGACGATGTCATTTACAAAATAGCCTCTAACACTCTACTCAGCAAATTGCATGCAGTCTATCACAGTGCCATCCATTTTGTCACCAAAGCCCCATATACTACCCACCACTGCGAACTTTGTGCTCTAGTTGGCTGGCCCTCACTTCATATTCGTCGCCAAACCCACTGGCTCCAGGTCATCTATAAGTCTTTGCTAGGTAATGCCCCGCCTTATCTTAGCTCACTGTTTACCATAGCAGCACCCACCCATAGCACGAGCTCCAGCAGGTATATTTCACTGGTCACCCCCAAAGCCAATTCCTCATTTGGCCGCCTTTCCTTCCAGTTCTCTGCTGCCAATGACTGGAACGAATTGCAAAAATCACTGAAGCTGGAGACTCATATCTCCCTCACTAACTTTAAGCATCAGCTGTCAGAGCAGCTCACAGATCATTGCACCGGTACATAGCCCATCTTTAAATAGCCCATCCAACTACCTCATCCCAATATAGTTTTTTTTGTTGCTCCTTTGCACCCCAGTATCTCTACTTGCACATTCGTCTTCTGCACATCTATCACTCCAATGTTTAATTGCTAAATTGTAATTACGTTGCCACTACGGCCTATTTATTGCCTTACCTCCCTAATCTTACCTCATTTGCACACACTGTATATAGATTTTTTTCTATTATGTTATTGACTGTATGTTTGTTTTTTACATGTGTAACTGTGTTGTTGTTTGCGTCGCACTGCTTTGCTTTATCTTGGCCAGGTCACAGTTGTAAATGAGAACTTGTTCTTAACTGGCCTACCTGGTTAAATAAAGGTGAAATAAAAAAATATATACAAAAATGAAACTTAAGACTGGTGTTACACACTTAGTGAGAGCTTCAACATTGTGTGAACACCTCCAGGACAGAGCTGCTACACACACACACACACACACACACACACACACACACGGACACACACACACACCAACACAGACGTGACTGCAGCCAAACCAGGACTGGTCTCTCTGGAGGCTAGTCACTCTGGAGGCTGAGTCAGCACAGTGAGGAGAAGCAGTGGAGAGAAAGAAAGGGGGATGAAGGAGGGAGGAATGAGAACTACAGCTCTTAACAGCTAAACCAAGTAGTATTTCATATATATGTCTGTCCATTTATCTCTCTGTCCATCTGTATTTCGTTTTTGTAATAGTAGGTGCAGCATCTCTCTGCCTTTCTGAGGTGCAGAGCAGAGGCAGAACTTTACTGACATAATGTATGTAAATATCAGGTTGATATTACATTAGGTTGCGCTTTGCCCTTCGGATAGACACGTCAGCATGGTCAGAGGAGGACATGGTGAGAGTATTATATATGTATAGGATTTGAGGCCTGAGGTTGTGAAATTGAATTAGCGTTAGAAAATAATCTTAAGAACGTGTGAACAGTACAATCCCCACTGGCCCCACACACCAAGGGTAACGTTGTATCATTCAGTATTATGTCAGTATTATTTTCTAATTTAATTTCCTCCCCCATTGCAGTCTCTTAATGAGATGTCCCGCTTTGCCGATTTTTGGGGCCTTTGTCTTTTAAAGGTTAGAAAGACAAATCCATTTATCTGTGGGGGTTGTCTGGCTCAATGTGTTGTCGCTCGCTCTCCCTGCTCACTGTCTTCGTACCTTCCCCTCTTGAGAATATTGCCCTTTAGATTCAATTCCTCCACTGCAAATCTAATCAAAGGGGTGTAGGGGGCACAGCTCTGATAAATGACCACTAGGCCCTGCTTGGAGGGCAGATTGCTTCTGGGAGCAGGAGTCACAACAGTGCACTCATATACATATACACCCTGTCAGCAAGTTGAGCACCGGGCAACACACACCCACACACACACACCTCTATGAAGGGCAACTTCATCGCCCTTATCTCTGTGTGTGTGCGGGCGTGTGTTCTGCCTCTGCTGTTTTTATATACAGTATCTGTATCAGTTGTGTTTGCTCTCAGATATAGACATTTAACTGCTTTCTTCTGCTGGTCTATACTGTGTACAGTACAGACAATAGTAGCCTACAGGCTGTCTACAATACTGTCCTGGTTCTGCCCTGGCTAAAAGAGCTTCCCTGTATGTCTGTCTGTCTGTCTGTCTGTCTGTCTGTCTGTCTGTCTGTCTGTCTGTCTGTCTGTCTGTCTGTCTGTCTGTCTGTCTGTCTGTCTGTCTGTCTGTCTGTCTGTCTGTCTGTCTGTCTGTCTGTCTGTCTGTCTGTCTGTCTGTCTGTCTGCTCTCTGATGCTTGAGGTAGAGCAGCTGCTCCTGTTGGTTTACCCACATGAAAAAATACTATAGTGTATACTATAGTAGGAATACTATAGTATTCACTGTAGTGTTTTTGCTGTCTTTACTGTAGTATTTAATGTAGTCTACTGTTGTATTTACACTTTACTATAATATAAATAATGTAGTAAAAAAGAGTAGTATATACTATAGTAATTACTGTAGTGTTTTTGCAGACTAGTATACTGTAGTATTTACTGTAGTTGTTTGGCAGACTATGGTATGCTGTAGTATTTACTATAGTTGTCACACCCTGACCTTAGAGAGCCTTTTTATTTCTCTATTTGGTTAGGTCAGGGTGTGATTTGGGTGGGCATTGTAGTTTTTCTATTTCTTTGTTTGCCGTGTATGGTTCCCAATCAGAGGCAGCTGTCTATCGTTGTCTCTGATTGGGGATCATACTTAGGCAGCCTTTTTCCCACCTTAGTTTGTGGGATCTTGTTTTTGTATAGTTGCTGTGTAGCCTGCAGAACTTTACGGTTGTTTTGTATTTTGTTGTTTTGTCGGTGTTCATTTTAAATAAAAGTAAAATGTTCGCCTACCACGCTGCACCTTGGTCCAATCTTTATGATGATCGTAACAACTGTAGTGTTTTTACAGACTGTAGTATACTGTAGTATTTACTGTAGTGTTTTAGGGGACATTACTGTAGTATTTACTAAAATGTTTATGTTTTAATATCTTTGACAGAAGAGGGAGACTTTCTCCTTGAGGAAACCTACTGGAGAAATGCTAAAAGAGCACATTTTCCATAACCAGTAAGCATTGTAGGTACTGTAGGTAGTTCTGGGTTCTGAATGGAGAGTTCAGAGCTTATGCTCTTTTCTATAACCTGTAGAGAACACAATATATGGTCTATACTTGGCATGTAGGTTTCTCAATTATAGGTGGCACAAATTGGGATACGGGGGAGGGAAATGGGCAAGCATTTCGCTACACTCGCATTAACATCTGCTAACCATGTGTATGTGACCAATAAAATGTTATTTGATTTGGCAGGGTATTTGCAAGTGAAATACTGTAGTATTTGCCTCGCCTGGTTCCCCAACTACTTCTCAGATAGAGTTCAGTGTGTCAAATCAGAGGGCATGTTGTCCGGACCTCTGGCAGTCTCTATGGGGGTGTCACAGGGTTCAAGTCTCGGCCGATTTTCTTCTCTGTATACATCAGTGATGTCGCTCTTGCTGCTGGTGATTCTCTGGTCCACCTCTGTGCAGACGACATCATTCTGTATACTTCTGGTCCCTCTTTGGACACTGTGTTAACTAACCTCCAGACGAGCTTCAATACCATACAACTCTCCTTCTGTGGCCTCCAACTGCTCTTAAACACTAGTAAAACTAAATGCACGTTTTTCAACCAATTGCAGCCCACACCTACCCGCCCGTCTAGCATCACTACTCTGGACGGTTCTGACTTAGAGTATGTGGACAACTACAAATACCTAGGTGTCTGGTTAGACTGTAGGCTCTCCTTCCAAACTCATATTGAGCATCTTCGGTCCAAGATTAAATCTAGAATCGGCATCCTACTTCGCAGCAAGACATCCTTCGCTCATGCTGCCAAACATACCCTCGTAGAACTGACTATCCTGCCGATCCTTGACTTCAGCGATGTCATTTACGGAATGGCCTCCAACACTCTGTTCAGCAGGTTGGATGTGGTCTATCACAGTGCCATCCGTTTTGTTGCCAGGGCCCCATGTACTGCCCACCACTGCGACCTGTGTGCTCTCGTTGGCTGGACCTCGCTTCATGTTCGTCGCCAAGCCCACTGGCTCCAGGTCATCTATGGGTCTTTTCTAGGTAAAGCCCCGCCTTATCTCAGCTCACTGGTCACCATAACGGCACACACAGGTATATTTCACTGGTGGTCCCCAAAGCCAACTCCTCCTTTGGCTGCCTTTGCTTCCAATTCTCTGCTGCCAATGACTGGAACGAATTGCAAAAATCACTGAAGCTGGAGTCTTGTATCTCCCTCACTAACTTTAAGCATCAGCTGTCTGTCACGCCCTGACCAGGTGAACTCGGGTATTTTGGGTCAGGGTGTGTCATGTTGGGTATTTTTCCTTGGTTTGTTTTCTATGTTTGCGTTATAGCCTTGTGTTAGCTCTATGTGGTTTATTTCTATGTTGGGTTCTGTCGATTCCCAATCAGAGACAGCTGTCGCTAGTTGTCTCTGATTGGGATCACATTTAAGTTCCTTTTTCCCCCACGCTGTTTGTGGGGTGTTGCCTCTTTGTGTTTTGAGCAGTTAACGTATTCGGCATTTTCTTGGTTTTGTGTACGTGTTTATTTCAGTGTGAAGAATAAACATGTGTTCGCTCCCAGCTGCGCTTTGGTCTGCTTCCTCATCACCCGACGACGATCGTTACAGAACACCCCACCAAACCAGGACCAAGCAGCGGGAGGATAAGGAGCGCGAGAGATGGGCTCGCGAGGGGAAGGAGTTCTGGACCTGGGAGGAGATCATGTCGGGGAAAGGACCCTGGCGGAAGGATTCCCAGGTCGAGGAGGTAATGCCAGCCGGTGGATGGAGTCGCAGGCGGCGGTCGAGGAGGCCCGGAAGACACCCCCAAGAAAAATGTTTGGGGGGGCTAATGGGGTGGTCCGGAAGGGCAGAGGAAGAGCCCAGACCACTGCTCTCGTGGGGGATGACGGCGGAGGAGGAGACGAAGAGGAGGCGGTTGATTGAGGACCTGCTGAGGGAAGATCTGGAGGAGGAGCCATGGGATGCGGAGTTGCGCGCTGTGTCGCCAGTGCGCCCGCACAGCCCGGTGCGTCCGGTGGACATGCCCAGCACATGCCGTGCTAGGATGGGCATCCAGCCAGGACGAGTGGCTAAACTGGCTCCACGCTTCAGTTCATCAGTGCGTGTTCACAGTCCTGTCTGGCCCGTTCCTGCTCCCCGCACCAAGTCCACAGTGCATGTCCACAGTCCTGTCCGGCCCGTCCCTGCTCCCCGCACCAAGTCAGCGGTGCGTGTCCCCAGTCCGGCCCGGCCCATTCCTGCTCCCCGCACCAAGCCAGTGGTGCGGGTTCCCAGTCCGGCCCGGCCCGTCCCTGCTCCCCGCACCAGGTCAGTGGTGCGTGTCCCCAGTCCTGTCCGGCACATCCCTGTTCCCCGCACCAAGCCCACGGTGCGTGTCCACAGTCCTGTCCGGCCCGTTCCTGTTCCCCGCACCAAGCCCACGGTGCGTGTCCACAGTCCTGTCCGGCCCGTCCCTGCTCCCCGCACCAAGTCAGTGGTGCGTGTCCCCAGTCCGGCCCGGCCCGTCCCTGCTCCCCGCACCAAGTCAGCGGTGCGTGTCCCCAGTCCGGCCCGGCCCGTTCCTGCTCCCCGCACCAAGCCAGTGGTGCGGGTTCCCAGTCCGGCCCGGCCCGTCCCTGCTCCCCGCACCAGGTCAGTGGTGCGTGTCCCCAGTCCGGCCCGGCCCGTTCCTGCTCCCCGCACCAAGCCCACGGTGCGTGTCCACAGTCCTGTCCGGCCCGTTCCTGTTCCCCGCACCAAGCCCACGGTGCGTGTCCATAGTCCTGTCCGGCCCGTTCCTGTTCCCCGCACCAAGCCCACGGTGCATGTCCACAGTCCTGTCCGGCCCGTTCCTGTTCCCCGCACCAAGCCCACGGTGCGTGTCCACAGTCCTGTCCGGCCCGTCCCTGCTCCCCGCACCAAGCCCACGGTGCGTGTCCACAGTCCTGTCCGGCCCGTCCCTGCTCCCCGCACCAAGTCAGTGGTGCGTGTCCCCAGTCCGGCCCGGCCCGTTCCTGCTCCCCGCACCAAGCCAGTGGTGCATGTTCCCAGTCCGGCACGGCCGTGTCCGGTCCACCGGTGCCCAATCCTGTTCCGGTCGACGGCTCCGCTCCGGAGCCTGAGCATGCCGCTCCACAGTGGTCCAGTCCGGGCCAGAGGGGTAGGGCTAAGGTGGAGGCGGGGGAAAGAACACGCCCGGGGCCAGAGCCTCCACCGAGGGTGAGGCGCCCACCCGGGTCCCCCCCCTATTAAGTTTGGTGCGCCGGGAGTACGCACCGTTGGGGGGGGGGGGGGTACTGTCACGCCCTGACCAGGTGAACTCGGTATTTTGGGTCAGGGTGTGTCATGTTGGGTATTTTTCCTTGGTTTGTTTTCTATGTTTGCGTTATAGCCTTGTGTTAGCTCTATGTGGTTTATTTCTATGTTGGGTTCTGTCGATTCCCAATCAGAGACAGCTGTCGCTAGTTGTCTCTGATTGGGATCACATTTAAGTTCCTTTTTCCCCCACGCTGTTTGTGGGGTGTTGCCTCTTTGTGTTTTGAGCAGTTAACGTATTCGGCATTTTCTTGGTTTTGTGTACGTGCTTCAGTGTGAAGAATAAACATGTGTTCGCTCCCAGCTGCGCTTTGGTCCGCTTCCTCATCAGCCAACGACGATCGTTACACTGTCAGAGCTGCTTACCGATCATTGCACCTGTACACAGCCCATCTGTCGTGGCCCGCCCAACAACCTCATCCCCATTTTGTTATTTGTTTTTTGCTCTTTTGCACCCCAGTATCTCTACTTGCACATTCATCTTCTGCACATCTATCACTCCAGTGTTTAATTGCTCAATTGTAATTACTTTGCCACTATGGCCTATTTATTGCCTTAACTCCCTAATCTTACCTAATTTGCACACAATGTATATAGACTTTTCGATTGTGTTATTGACTGTACGTTTGTTTATCCCATGTGTAACTCTGTGTTGTTTGTTTCCCACTGCTTTGCTTTATCTTGGCCAGGTCGCAGTTGTAAATGAGAACTTGTTCTCAACTGGCCTACCTGGTTAAATAAAGGTGAAATACATTAAAAAAATATATAGTATACAGTGCATTGGGAAAATATTCAGACCACTTAACTTTTTCAACATTTTGTTAAGTTACAGCTTTATTCTAAAATGGATGAAATTCAAGTTTTTCCACACCAATCTACACACAATACCCCATAATAAAAACAGAAATACCTTATTTACATAAATATTCATACCCTTTGCTATGAGACTCGAAATTGAGCTCAGGTGCATCCTGTTTCCATTGATCATTCTTGAAATGTTTCTACAACTTGATTGGAGTCCACCTGAGGTACATTCAATTGATTGGACAAGATTTGGAAAGGCACACACCTGTCTATATAACGTACAGTTGACAGTGGATGTCAGAGCAACAACCAAGCCATGAGGTCAAAGGAATTGTTCGTAGAGCTCCGAGATAGGATTGTGTCGAGGCACATCTCTGGGGAAGGGTACCAAAACATTTCTGCAGCATTGAAGGTCCCCAAGAACACAGTGGCCTCCATCATTCTTAAATGGAAGAAGTTTGAAACCACCAAGACCCTTCCTAGAGCTGGCCGCCCAGCTAAACTCAGCAATCGGGGGAGAAAAGTACATAGAGATCCTTGATGAAAACGTGCTCCGGAGTGCTCAGGACCTCAGACTGGGGTGAAGGTTCACCTTCCAATAGGACAACAAGCCTAAGCACACAGCCAAGACAACGCAGGAGTGGCTTCGGGACAAGTCTCTGAATGTCATTGAGTGGCCTAGCCAGAGCTTGGATGTCACGACTTCCACCGAAGTCGGTCCCTCTCCTTGTTCGGGCGGTGTTTGGCGGTCGACGTCACCGGTCTTCTTGCCATCGCTGATCCACTTTTCATTTTCCATTTGTTTTGTCTTTGTCTTACACACCTGGTTTCAATCCCCCAATTACTTGTTCATTATTTAACCCTCTGTTCCCCCATGTTTGTTTGTTTGAGTAATTGTTTGTCTTGTATACGGTCCGTTATTGTGGGCTCTTTATATTGTGTTGTATTTTGTGTATACTTGATTAAATACGTTGATTACTCATATCTGCTGTCCTGCGCCTGACTCTCTACACCAGCTACCCAGGCCGATTACATTGGACTTCAACCCAATGTAACATCTCTGGAGAGACCTGAAAATAGCTGTGCAGCGGCGCTCCCAATCCAACCTGACAGAGCTTGAGAGGATCTGCAGAGAAGAATGGGAGAAACTCCCCAAATATAGGTGTGCCAAGCTTGTAGCGTCATACCCAGGAAGACTCAAGGCTGTAAATGCTGCCAAACGTGCTTCAATATAGTACTGAGTAAAGGGTCTGAATACTTATGTAAATGTGATATTTAAGTCGTTTTTTTTGTACATTTGCAAAAACGTCTAAAAACCTGTTTTTGATTTGTCATTATAGTGTATTGTGTGTAGATTGATGACGGGGGAAAAACGATTTAATCCATTTTAGAATAACGCTGTAAAGTAACAAAATTTAGAAAAAGTCAAGGGGTCTGAATACGTTCCGAATGCGCTGTATACTATAGTTAAAAAATGTTGTGTTTTTGCAGTGTTTTTTGAGTGGATAATACTGTAGTATTTACTATAGTATTCTACAGTATACTACAAAAGTACTACACTTGATCGAGGAATACTACAGTTAGTAGTTTTCTACAGTTTACAACAGAACAACAGAACAATACAACAGTATTCACACCCCTTGAGTTTTTCAACAAAAAAATTGTGTTACAGCCTGAATTTAAAATGTATTACATTTTGATGTTTGGTCATTGGTCTACACACAATCACCTATAATGTTAAATTGGAATTGTGTTTTTCCACATTTTTACAAATGAATAGTTATTAGAGACTTCCCAGAAAGACTCACAGCTGTAATCGCTGCCAAAGGTGCTTCTACAAGGTATCGACTCAGGTGTGAATACTTATGTAAATTAGATTTTTCTGTATTTGACTTTCAATACATTTGCAAACAGTTCTAGAAACATGTTTTGACTTTGTCATTATGGGGCATTGTGTGTAGATGGCTGAGTATTTTGTTGTTGTTGATATTTAATCAATTTGGAATTCAGGCTGAAACACCACAAAATGTGGAATAAGTCAAGGGGTATGAATACTTTCTGAATGCACTGTAAGTACTGTAGTATTCTAAACTGTGGTATTTATTTATGTGGGTAGTTTTGGCTCGGTTCTTTAGCTAGCTACACTTGTTACAGTATGTAACATCCATGCAACAATTGGCAGTGTTCACAGATTAGAGATGTTTTGAGTAGAAGTCAGAAGTCAGTAGTTGTCAATGGGGTTGAAGTGGGGCATTTCCATCAAAAAGTACCCATGAGCACCAACATAGGAAGTTCATAAAAGCATATCAAATTGGGTGTCAAATCAAAGCTAACTACAGTTACCTAACCACAGTTGTGTTCCCAGGCTACTGTCCTCCCTTCCACTGGCATACTGTTATGTTCAGCTGACACCTGTTTTCTTTCTCTTTCTGTCGTCTGGTGGTCAAACCAAGAGTGTTAAAACAGTCAGTCTGGACAACCCTTCCCTCTCTCTCTCCCTTTCCCTCTCCCTTTCTCTCTCTCTCTGCCTTTCTCTCTCTGCCTTTCTCTCTCACTCTCCAGTTAATTTCACCTCTCCCAGCTCTTACTGACACCTACTCATGAGCCCCTCTCTTTCCATTTACTGTAACCAGCATCCTCACCCACTGAGCACCGACCGACACCGGACGTCCATAGACGTTGAAAAGTTGTTGAAATTTGGTCAGTCCACCCTGGCCTTCATGTTGACGTCCACAGATGGATTGGAATGGACCAAATCATATCATAGACGTACATTATGTTTCACAAGTTTGGATAGCACAGTAATGTACAGTACAGTGAGTAGTGTGCAGAAGTATACAGTACAATACAGTACAGTACATTGAGTAGCGTGCAGAAGTGTACCGTACAATACAGTACAGTACACTACAGTGAGTAAAGCACAGTAGTGTACAGTGCAATACAGTAGAGTAAAGAAAAGTTGAGTATAGTACAATAGATTAGACTAGAGTCGAGTAGAGTACAGTATATTGTACTGTACTGTTCTAAACTATATTCTACTTTACTGTACTGTACTGAACTTTACTCTACTGTACTTTACTGCACTATACTGAACTCTACTCTACTCTACTCTATTCGGCTATGCTGTGCTGTATTGTACTGCACTGTACTCTACTGTGCTCTGCTATGCTGTGCTGTGAAACATGAGGAGAATGACATTCATATCCATAATTATGCATTTCCAATTCACACGCTGTAGTTCAATAACCAAAATAGATTTATTCAAACTCAAGGTGCCATGTCAAAGCTGACACCCCATTCTTTCTGCAGACATCTTCGAATCTTAATTCAGAGCAGACATGGTCACATAAAAAACTGAGGGAGATTTTACCGTAATTTCATTACCAAAGTTTGCATCTGCACAATTCTTCTACTAAGTTATTTTTTGTCAGTGGACGTTGCTAAAAGTAGTCCTTGTGCATAGTGTTGTATGGTCTGTTAAACTTTGAAATCAATGGTTTTTGTTTGGAATACATTTTAAAGTGAAAAAACTGAGTCAAAGCATAATTCCGTTGCAATGGATTTGCCCAGTGTTAGTGTGTGAAGGGTGGGAGCTTCTAGACTCAGACAAAAGAGAAGAGCTGAAAAGCACCATAATGATGCCCAGAAAGAAAGAAAAGGCAGTTCTCTTTCCATTTCTCTGAGCGAAAAGAATGGAACAACAAAAAAGAGGGAGAGAAAGAATGTCACGCCCTGACCTTAGAGAGCCTTTTTATTTCTCTATTTGGTTAGGTCAGGGTGTGATTTGGGTGGGCATTCTAGTTTTTCTATTTCTTTGTTTGCTGGGTATGGTTCCCAATCAGAGGCAGCTGTCTATCGTTGTCTCTGATTGGGGATCATACTTAGGCAGCCTTTTTCCCATCTTAGTTTGTGGGATCTTGTTTTTGCATAGTTGCTGTGTAGCTTGCAGAACTTTACGTTCATTTTTTGTATTTTGTTGTTTTGTCGGTGTTAATTTTTTAAATAAAGTAAAATGTTTGCCTACCACGCTGCACCTTGGTCCAATCCTTCCATCAACGAGCGTAACAGAAGATCCCATCACCAAAGGACAAAGCAGCGTGGCCAGGAGGAGCAGGGATCCTGGGCCCGGGAAAAAAGGGAGTGGAGGACATCATGGACATGGGAGGAGGTTATGGCAGGGGACAAGACCCTGCCATGGAAGCAGGTGGAGGCAGCGAAGGAGGATCAACGACGACTCCGGGGTTCGCAACCAGGACGCAGACCCAAAAGACAGCCCAAAATGTTTTTTTTTTTGGGGGGGGGGCACACGGAGTGGTCGGCGGAGCCGAGGGGTGAACCAGAGCCAGTCAGGGAGTCGAGTGAGGAACTCGACGAAAGATTCCGGAGAGAGGTGTTGGCGTTGAGAGCGCTGCAGATCGGGCGTACTGAGGAGCGTGACACCAGTCCGGTATCATATGCACCAGTTTCACGCATCTGGCCTCCAGTGCGCCTCCCCAGTCCGGTATGTCCTGTGTCTCCTCCACACACTCGCCCTGAGGTGTGTGTCACCGTTCCGGTACAATGTGTGCCGGTTCTACGCACCACGTCTCCAGTGAGCCGCCACAGCCCAGTGCGTCCTGTGCCAGCCCCCCGCACTTGCCGTGCGAAGGTGGTCATCTGTCCAGGACGTGTTGTGCCAGCTCTACGCTCCAGACCTCCAGTGATGATCCATGGCCCAAAGCCTCCAGTGATGATCCATGGCCCGAAGCCTCCAGTGATGATCCATGGCCCGAAGCCTCCAGTGATGATCCATGGCACGAAGCCTCCAGTGATGATACATGGCACGAAGCCTCCAGTGATGATCCATGGCACGAAGCCTCCAGTGATGATCCATGGCCCGAAGCCTCCAGTGATGATCCATGGCCGAAGCCTCCAGTGATGATCCATGGCCCGACGCCTCCAGTGATGATCCATGGCCCGGAGCCTCCAGTGATGATCCATGGCCCGGGGCCTCCTGTCATTTTTTAAATAAAGTAAAATGTTTGCCTACCACGCTGCACCTTGGTCCAATCCTTCCATCAACGAGCATAACACAGAAAGATGGAAATAAGCCTCTCAAATCCAAGTTTTTGGCTGTGCTGTCTCTTTGGGTTTATTCTTTTTGCGCGTGTGTTTTATTATGGTAATGAAATGACAGGAAAAATAGTCTGGAATGGAAGAGTTCCCCCTCTCAAAGGAGGGAGGGAGTTAGCGAGAAAAGGAGGGGTGCATGGGGGGCCTCTAAATGTCATTGATAAAAACAGATTAGAGCTTACTCTCCTTCCTCACATACCCTCCATCTTTCTGTTGTCTTCTTCCTCCCCTCCCTCTCTTCTCTCCTTCATCTCCCAGTCAGACCTTCTCTGCTTCACTGGTCCCATGGGATTACATGAGAAATGTGCATAGGTCTTCTCAGTACAATAATACATTTACAGTATATTCATCAGGCGCCATATGTGAGCTGGTTATTTTCATTGTATATGCCCACATGAAAAAATACTACAGTTTGCTATAGAATACTACACTACTTACTATAGAATTCTACAGTAAAATGTAGTATACAATACTACACAGTGTAATATGCCCCGATTATGTGTAATACTTACTATATAATGTTGTAGTATACTGTAGAATACTATAGTAAATACTACAGTATCTGCAAAAAAACACTGTAGTGAACACCAGGCAGAAACACTACAGTCCACAAAAACACTACACTTGTTTAACTATAGTAAATACTAAGTATTTAATTTGCATATACCCTGCCCATTCCCCTCCCCATATTGCAATTTGTGCCCCCCATAAGTGAGAAACATACATGCCAAGTATAGACCATATACATTATTGTGTTCCCTACAGGTTATAAAAAAGAGAAAAAGATCTGAACTATCCGTTCAGACCCCAGTCCTACCTACCTACCAACCAACCCACCTACCTACCTACCTACCTACCTACCTACCTACCTACCTACCTACCTACCTACCTACCTACCTACCTACCTACCTACCTACCTACCTACCTACCTACCTACCTACCTACCTACCTACCTACCTACCTACCTACCTACCTACCTACCTACCACCTAGCTACCTACCTACCTACCTACCTACCTACCTACCTACCTACCTACCTACCTACCTACCTACCTACCTACCTACCTACCTACCTACCTACCTACCTACCTACCTACCTACCTACCTACCTACCTACCCAACCAACCAACCCACCCACCCACCCACCCACCCACCCACCCACCTACCTACCTACCTACCTACCTACCTACCTACCTACCTACCTGCCTACCTACCTACCTACCCACCCACCCACCCAAGGAAAAAGCCTTCTCATATATGGCAAAGATAATAAAACGAAAATACGACAGTCATGTCTGCAAAAACACTGCAGTAAATATTACAGTATAGTGCAGTCAGCAAAAACACTACAGTAAATACTACAGTATACTACAATCCGCAAAAATACTACATTAATGACTATAGTATATACTACAGATTTCTTTTGTTATAGTGTTTTTACTATAGTTAACTGTAAATACTACAATATACTATAGTAATTACTACAGTAATTACTACAGTATTCACTAAAATGTTTTTGCAGAAATAAAGTCTATAGAATACTACAGCAAAGTCCACAAAAACACTACAGTGAATTCTATAATATTCTATAATATTTATATCATAGTATACTTTAGTATTTTTTCGTGTGTGTAGGATCCTTCAACCAGAATCATTAGGCTAATTGCTCAAGGCAGTCACTACACAACCACTACAGATAATTAAAAAAAGACAATAAATAAAGAATAATTGAAACATCTTACTAACTAATTCAGGATCCTAAGGCTTGCTCTCAACTTGCCCCATCTTCTGTCTTTCATTGACTCTCAGTTTAAAACCAGCTAGAGGGCATGTGAAAGTTGCCAACCAAAAGCAACAGGAGACGATCCGTGCTTCAGTGTGTACAAAGCAGGCAAAAGGGGATTTGATGTAGCTCTTTTGAGTTTTTGCTGTACAGTAAAGTCATGGCATCACCCAATACTTATTCATACCCCAGGCTTCTAAAAGATCCTTTTGTTAAAACAGACTCTTCCTTCCCCCCCTGTTCACTCCCCCTCTTCTGTCTCCCTGGAGCCTAACTGCCTGAGAGAGAAGGAACAGAGAGAAAAAGAGGAGAGAGAGTTGAAGTTCAGCAGAGGCGATGCCCCCTCTCAACCACAGAGCAGATCAAAGAGCTGCTCTCCTCTCCTCTGCTGTGATGTGAATCGGCCTGGTTTAAAGGGAAATATCCACAGGCTTCGAACAGAGAGGCTCCAGGGGCCCCTAACAGAGGGGGCAGTGGACCACTGTCTTCCCCTCCAGGCTGAGGCCTCCACACACACACAGCTCCCCTGGCAGTCCCGGACCAGTCCACTGTGTGAGGCAGAATCTCAACAACAGAAAGAGAATAGAAAGATGGATAGGACCGTGCATGTGTATGTTCATCTGTGTGTCCTTGAGTGAGAGAGAGAATGTAATGGTGTAGAGAGTGAGAGAGTAAAGGTAGAGGTGACTGCAGTCCCTATCCTCTCCTCTCTTACCTGGCTCCTCCTCTACCTGTGTCTCTCCAGATGACATCTCAGCTCTCTGCTGATGGAGAACTCTGCTGCTCTGCTCTCTCTGCTCTCTCTCTGCTCTGCCCTGTGAAGTTGGCAGCTCTCCCTCCACAATGCATTATTTATCAGTCTGGGATCTGAGTAATTTCTCGCTTACACCCCCCCCCCCCCCCTCACCCCCTGTCTCTCTCCCCCCTCTTTCTCTTTCCCTATTTCCCCTATTTCTATCTCTCTCAATTATTATCTCTCTCCTTCCCACACACACACACACACACATATTCTCTCTCTGTTCCTCTCTATCTGTCTCTCTCTACCTACCTCTACCTACCTCTCTCCCTTTATCTAAACTCCTTTACCCCTCTCCTCTTCTTTCATCTTTCCGTCTGTACTGATTTGTACTCATCTCTTTTATCTCTCCTCTCTCCTCTCTCCTCCTCTCCTATTTCCTCTTTCCTCTCTCCTGTCCTCTTTCCCCTGCTTTCATCCCATCTCTAATGTACTTTGGAATTTCCTCCTTATCCTTTTTGTAACATCATTCTAGAGTTGCAGACTGGTACAATCCTGTATGGTTCACTGGTCCATTGAGCCCAAAAACCATTACAAGTCCACTGATATGACAATGAATCCCAAAATATTAGTTCAACACTAATAGAAGTATTGTAAAATAAATAAGTGCAATATTATATTGTAATAAGAATAGTAGTCCTCAGTCCCAGCAGAGGGAGTGTTTTTGGCTGTGCCTACGATTGGTAAAAGAGATGCAACAGTCATGTGCTTGTGTTTCTAGGTACTGTAGAGTGAAGAAATACATCTTATCATGACGTGACAGTTAATTCACTAACAGTGCTGACGGCAGACAAACCATAGGTGAGCTTTATGCACTCAGACTGTGGGCTCGCCCAGTATGAAATCAATATCAGGATCACGTCTGGATTTAATGCACCCATACATTGGAAGTGACCAGCATTATTTTACAGAATAGATTGAGTGTATGTTAGCTGTATAGTTAGAATCTCATATTGATCATTTCCGCACTGTAGGAGGCTTTGGGTTATATTTACTAACTAAGAGTTTGCACTTGTTATGTACTACAGAGAGTAAAACTAGCAATACCTTTCGGAAAATAACAGGTATAAACTTTGCACACCTGCAAGCGCTTAGTAAATCTGGCCCTTCTAATGTTTTCATCCAGTGACGTGGTCGGGTCCCCCACCTGCCAATCTGCTCCAGAGGGGCTAAAACTCTCCATCAATCTGTAATGTGTTTTCTATGCCCCAGGTTGAGGATCAAACTGACAGGAAAGATTCAGGACTGTCTTGATGTCCACCAATCAATGTCCTATTATTCCTAATATTGTTACTTAATAGCCCAGCTAGGACGTGTACTGACTTATGGTTGTCTATGTGTGTGACTGAGACAGATGGAGACTTTAGCCAGCAATGTGTGTGTGGCTGTACGCTCTACTTGACTGGTCCACAGCCTACCTGCAGTATTGTGGGATTTTATTTGATATTAATTCATGCACTACCCTTAGATCACAGTTCCTCGTTTTTAACAAAATGTGAATGATTTAGTACGGGTCCATTTAGTCTAGAGATACTGTGTCAGCCTTTTACAGGACTGGCAGGTTTGAAGCCAGGCATATTGTAGCAGTGGCCCTTGATGAGGATGACAGGGAAAGAGGAGAGAAAGTATACTTTCTATTTGTATTTTACCTTTATTTAACTTGTCAAGTCAGTTAAGAACAACTTCTTATTTACAATGACGGCCTACCCCGGCCAAACCCGGACGACACTGGGCCAATTGTGCGCCGCCCTGTGGGACTCCCAATCACGGCCGGATGTGATTCAGCCTGGATTGAAAGCAGGGCCTGTAGTGACTCCTCTTGCACTGAGATGCAGTGCCGTAGACCGCTGGCCACTCAGGAGCCCTGGATACAGGAACAGATGTATAGCAGCCGTAGAGAAAAAGACGTGTGTTTTTTGATCAACATGAAACAAAGGGATGATTGATGATTCGCTGTGACAATAATACTGTATGTCTGGGGGTTTCTTCACTCTGCACCAGTCATCCTGGCTCTCTCTGGCTATGAGTCAGCCTATCCTGGCTCTCTCTGGCTATGAGTCGGCCTATCCTGGCTCTCTCTGGCTATGAGTCGGCCTATTGCCTGGCTCTCTGGCTATGAGTGGGCCTACTCCTGGCTCTTCGGCTATGAGTTGGCCTATCTCCTGGCTCTCTCTGGCTATGAGTCGGCCTACTCCTGGCTCTCTCTGGCTATGAGTCAGCCTATCCTGGCTCTCTCTGGCTATGAGTCGGCCTATCCTGGCTCTCTCTGGCTATGAGTCGGCCTATTGCCTGGCTCTCTGGCTATGAGTGGGCCTACTCCTGGCTCTTCGGCTATGAGTCGGCCTATCTCCTGGCTCTCTCTGCTTCATTTTGTTCTGTTTGCACTATCTTTTCTCATCCTGTCATTGGCCTACCATTCACTTTCTGTTTAACTTGGATCCCAACACACACACACACACACACCTCTCCCCATCCTATCCCTGCTCTTGATCCTCTGTGCTGCTGCAGTAATTGACATTGTGAAGGATGAGCTGCAAATTAATGTGGAGAGATGACAGGTCTCCAACTGGCCCTGCTCCAGAAGTCATCAAGGGGGCATCGTGATTAAAACCCCATTTAATCCAACTGCCAAGGGACCGAGAGAGCGAGGGAGGGAGGGAGAAAGAGAGAGAGAGATGAAGGCAGGGCCGGATTAAGAAATCATAGGCCACATGGGCTTTGTTTTTTTTATAGTGAGATGCGGAGATGGAGAGAGTTGGAAAGATGCAGGAAAAGAGAGAAGGGAGCATCTGATGACTTCTGTAGGTTGTTATTTGTACAGTATCATTAGTAGAGCTAGTGCTTATAAGCCATGTTTGGCAGAAGCCTAGCAATTATATTTGTAGATCATCTATTTGCGCTATACAGTAAGTATACAAAACATTAAGAACACCTGACCAGGTGAATCCAGGTGAAAGCTATGATCCCTTATTGATGTCACTTTTTAAAACCGCTGTAGTCAGTGTAGATGAAGGGGAGGAGACAGGTTAAAAATGATTTTTAAGCCTTGAGGCAATTGAGACATGGATTGTGTATGCGTGCCATTGTGTCAAGAACTGCAACGCTGCTGGGTTTTTCACGCTCAACAGTTTGCTGTGTGTACCAAGAATGGTTCATCACCTAAAGGACATCCAGCCAACTTGACACAACTGTGGGAAGCATTGGAAAAAACAAGAGCCAGCATCCCTGTGGAACACTTTCGACACCTTGTAGAGTCCATGCCCCAACCAATTGAGGCAAAAGGGTGAGGTACAACTCAGTATTAGGAAGGTTTTCCTAATGTTTGGTTTACTTAGTGTATTTTCCAGAAGTCTGTCCATAGTTAATCTAATTTCCCAATTTTATAGTAATATACATGTTTAATTGAGTTTCAAGCATACGTGCCTGCCAAACTACCTGGAGACTAGTTAGTCATTGAGGGACTTTGAGAGTCCCTGCTCAAAGTGTTATCCTTTTAGCTCCTAATCTAAAGTGTAACCATTCACGTGTGAAGTGTTTCCTCTGAGGACTTCGTATCTCTCCTCATTTCTCTGGTTTTCCCAAAGGCTTTAGAGTCAATGACCTGTCACTCTTATCAGCAGCTCTTCCACCTCTCCCTCCTTCTCTCTCGCTCTCTCTCTCTCCCTCCCTCCCTTTCTCCTTCCCTCCCTCCATTTTTCTCCTCCTTTCTTGCCTCTCTCCCTCCCTCTTTCCCTGCCATCACTGCCCATCTGCTACATAATCCAATCATTCCATAAACTTACTGACACGCTCTGACTCACCACAAACACTGCCTCACACATACATACTTACACACTCACTCACACACCACACACACACACACACACACACACACACACACACACACACACACACACACACACACACACACACACACATGTACATACACACTTACACACTCAGATACATGTCAAGTCAGTGTATGTAATTATTCCCTTGAGGTGACTCTCTGTCTCTCTTCTCTGTTCCCTTGTGGAGACTGTGTCTATCTCTCTGTGTTTCTGTGTGATGTTCTTCTGCTAGGTTTCAGTTCTATGTGTGTATGTAGTTCACCTCACTGCATTCTCAAAGGCATCCAAGTCATGTAGCTTTTTCGAACATACTCTTACAAACTCTTAAACTCTTTTTAGAGCCCCAATGTTTCAGCAAAGGATATTAAATGCAAATGTTGCTTCAAGGCCCTTTTTAGAATTCCATTATTATTTAGTTATACATTGTGTTCAGTGACTTCAATTCAATCAGCACCTCGCTCAAAACTATTCTGCTGGAAAACATAATTATCTCACTGAAATGGCAAAGCTTCACTGGTCATTGTACACAACAGAAATCAGATTGCTTAGTAAACGTCCTGTAGCAAACGCAGTCCACTCTATTCCCTTGATGAGAGTGTCTGTCTGAAAGCCCAATGAAGTTTGGGATTGTGTAATGTTAGCCCACTGCTGGAGAATTGCAGACCAGGTATTTGTGCTCCTCAGAGCATCACCAAGAGGCCGTGTTGTGTTATTTTTAGTTCGGACACAACAAGAGCGCAGAGTAACAGATGGGGTGGGAGGTGTATGGGGTGAAACAGGAAGGAGGGCCAGAACCAGGGCGGATCACAGCAGAGGGAGGGAGTCTGAACAGGGTTGTTACTCTCTGCTTTACTCTGTAAAACAGCAAAGGGAGGGAGTCCGAAAAGGGTCTCTCTACCTGCATGTTGATCTCTCTCTTATCTGTGGTTCCTCTTCCCTGTGTGGTAGTGTGTATGTCACTGAGAAAGAGGACTGTACCTCTTTAGGGGCGAGGAGGCATCCCCTGCAGAGCCGTTCGGCCCTGCTTGTGCTAAATGCTGTGTATTAGGGTGGTGGTTAAAGTCCCCTGTACCTGGCTCCTCTAGTCTCATCATCCACCCCCCTTACTTGCTTCAACCTAACCTGCACTGCTCTTCTGTTTCTCACGCATGCCAAACTGTTCCTAAATATACTGTATGTGTGACAGTAGCTCGACAAGCAAAATGACAATATTCTCTGACACTACTACGTTCTATGCACAGTACATGACAATGTTGCACTGTGTATTTTACAACATAAATGTTTCCTAATAGTGTATTTGGATAACAATACAAAGTAACATACCTGTGTAAAACTGGTGAGGGGTTTTGTGTACATATATCGTTTCAGTGTTACAATCAATCTCAGTGTAACAATACAGTTGGATTTGGTTTCTGTGTATTTACATGTACTATATGTGTTTGTTCGAGGTACTGTAGCTACAGTGTACTGTCAATAACATGTTTTGGTGTTGAGTGTAATTTCCATGTATTCACCCTTAACACAGAACTTATTTTAACTGTACTTTTCCTATGTGAAGCCATGGTAAGTACACCACATTTCCACAAAGGAAATTATTGGCATGAACCTGTAGTTAACTGTAATTGCCCAGAAACATCATGCAATTCTTATGTTTTAAGTAAGACATCACATAGGGAGAGATTCTAATGCTAAATACTCACTGGAATAGTAAAGACCACAATAGTAAAGGCCACAGTAGTATAGATCACAATCGTACAGCCGAGCCATCCATTATGACCCATCACTATGGATACAGGACCTGTTACCTTCAGCACAGGCTAGTAGCACTCCTTCACAAGCACATCTATCCCTAGCACCCACTCCTGATCCCCCATGCCAAGCACTGACCACTGTGTGTGGTGTCATATCCCATAGTCCTACCCCATGGTCCTGCCATGCCCATACATATGTCCCATCTTAACCTGACCTGTTTCCCACAGCCGAGTGTGTGTGAGAGGGGGGAGGGGGGAGGGTGAGGGAGGGTGCGGCCATGGGACTGGGATGGGGTGGGATGCTTCCTCTCCTGCTTCTGTCTCCCTCCTCCTCCTCTCCTCTTGTTTTCTACCTATGTCTGAATATGATGCTCTTCTCTTCCCTTTCTCCTCCCCTTCTTTCTCATTGCCCTCCCATTATTCTGTACACTCTCTCCCCTGTCCACCCTCTCTCTCTCTCTCCATTCTTTCTCTCTCTCTCTCTCCCTCTCTCTGTCTCTCTGTCACTGTGACTGTTGAGATTAACTGGGCTCTGTCTTTATGTCGTGTGTCTTTTTAGGCCCACGCGGTGCATCGCTGGCTAATCGATCAGGACGATAGTTTGAGCTCTGAGCTGCCGGATGGCCAAGGAGTATGGCACTTTGATGAAGCAGTAAATATCCGCCACACGTATATCTGGCTTTTTTACTCCTTATATATACCTATATATCTATATATCACCATCTTGTATCTGTATTTTTAAAGTTTGTGTCACTGTTGCTCTTGCTGCTGCTGTTGTTTTATCTTACTCTCTTTTTTCTTATCTGTTGCTTCTGGTAACTGTAGTTCTATCTGGTTGTGTTGAGAGTCCAGTGTTGCTGTTGTGGTGTAAGCTGGTTTACTCAGGTGTCGTAAAGTCAGGCTGGAGTTTTTTCTTTCTTCCTGTTATCGTTGCTTGACGTATTTAACTTCCGTCTTTGGTTTCTTTTGCGTTTATGCTTAATTTGTGTGTGTGTGTGTGTGTATATCTATATCTTTGTGTGTGGTTTATCAGAAAATGTTCTCTCGTAGTATATTACATGCCAAGAGTCCACGGGCAAAATATACTACGATGATAGTTCTCATGAAATAGTACCTATACACATTCCTGTACTTATACAGATATTACGTGTATATGGAAAATCAAAAAGCTTTTTTTGAAAGCATGCAACACAGGTACTGTGTAATCAAAAATTCAGGAACAACTATTTTTCCTGTGGGTTCTTCTGATTTAGAAAAAAATATTCTGTTTCTGTGTATTTGTGTGTATATGTGTGTATTCACAAGGGTGTGTGTGTGTCAGAGAGAGAGAGAGAGAGAGAGCGAGAGAGAGAGAGAGAGAGAGAGAGAGAGAGAGATAGAGAGAGAGAGAGAGAGAGAGAGAGAGAGAGAGAGAGAGAGAGAAAGAGAGAGAATACATAAACAGTATGTGGTTGTGGGAACTTGTGTCTTCACCTTCTGATTGTCTGTATGTCTGGTGCGGTACCCATGTTTACGTGTTTGTGCACTTGCACAGCTCCAAGCTGTGTATTGGTGTTATTTGTGTCTGTGTGGGTGTGTTGTGTCTTTATCTGTGCTGAAGCTGTTGTGAATTGTGTCAATGTGGTGTCTGTCTTGTCAGTTATGTCAGTGTGATGTCTGTCTTGTGTCAGTGTTGTGTTTTTTGAATTTTCTGTCAGTTGCTGTGGTGTCTTATGTCTATGTCTTGTTGTGTCTAATGCTGTGGTTTTGTACGTTGTGTCTTTGTTGGTTCTATGTGATGTCTGTTTTATTTAACCTGATGCTTTCCTGTTCCTCCACCTCCATTGGCTGCTTTAACACTCTACAACCTCAAATGATACAACGACTCCACCTTTATTCCCTCAGTCGACATACTCTCCACACAACACAGGGCCTTCAGAAAGTATTCACACCCCTTTTCTTTTTCCACATTTGTTGTGTTACAAAGTGTGATTCAAATTGATTTAATTGTCCATTTTTGTCAACGATCTACACAAAATACTATGTAATGTCAAAGTGGAAGAAGAATTCATACCACATTAATCAAAAATAAAACACCAATATATCTTGATTAGATAAGTATTCCTCCCCCTGAGTCAATATATGTTAAAATGGCAGCGATTACATCTGTGAGTCTTTCTGGGTAAGTCTCTAAGAGCTTTGCACACCTGGATTGTACAATATTTGCAAATTATTATTTTTTTAATTCTTCAAGCTCTGTCAAGTTGGTTGCTGATCATTGCTAGACAGGCAAGTTCATGTCTTGCAATAGATTTTCAATCCGATTTAAGTCAGAACTGTAACTAGGCCACTCAGGAACATTCAATGTCATCTTGGTAAGCAACTCCAGTGTATATTTGGTCTTGGGTTTTAGGCTATTGTCCTGCTGAAAGGTGAATTTGTCTCCCAGAGTCTGTTGGAAAGCAGACTGAACCAGGTTTTCCTCTAGGATTTTTCTTGTCAGATTTTGCCTGTCAGCTTGTGCTTAGGTCTATTCCATTTATTTTTATCCCCCCAAAAAACTCCCTAGTTCTTGCTGATGACAAGCATACCCATAACATGATGCAGCCACCACCATACTTGAAAATATGAAAAGTGGTACTCAGTGATGTGTTGTTTGACTTGCCACAAACATAACGCTTTGTATTCAGGACATTTTCAGGACATTCTTTGCAGTTTTACTTTAGTGCCTTATTTCAAACAGGATACATGTTTTGTAATATTTGTATTCTGTACAGCCTTCCTTCTATTCACTCTGTCATTTAGGTTAGTATTGTGGAGTAACTACAATGTTGTTGATCCATCCTCAATTTTCTCTTCTAAAGTTTCCTTCCTCTCCGGAAAATGAGTTAGGAAGGACGCCTTTATCTTTGTAGTGATGGGTGTATTGCTACACCATCCAAAGTGTAATTATACTGAACAAAAATATAAACACTACAAAATAAAATAAAAATGTCCATATGCACAAAAAGTTTTTTCTCTCAAATTGTATGCACAAATGTGTTTACATCCCTGTTAGTGAGCATTTTATCCTTTGTCAAGATAATCCATCCATCTGACATGTGTGGCATATCAAGAAGCTGATTAAACAGCATGATCCTTACACATGAATGAAAGGTCACTCTAAAATGTGCACTTTTGTAACACAACACAATGCCACAGATGTCTCAACTTTTGAGGGAGCGTGCAATTGGCATGCTGACTACAGGAATGTCCACCAGACTAATTGCCAGAGATGTTATGTTAATTCTCTACCATAAACTGCCTCCAATGTCATTTTAGAGAATTTGGCAGAACATCCAACTGGTCTCACAACCGCAGTAACCACACCAGCTCAGGACCTCCACATCCTGTTTCTTCACCTGCCCTTCTTTGCAAAGCATTGGAAAACCTCCCTGGTTTTTGAAATTCACTGCTCGACTGAGGGACCGTACCGATAATTGTATTTGTGGGGTATAGAGATGAGGTAGTCATTAAAAAAAATATTTGAAGCACTATTATTGCAACTTATTATGTGACTTGTTAAGCACATTTTTACTCCTGAACTTATTTAGGTTTGCCATAACAAAGAGGTTGAATACTTATTGACTGGAGATTTTTCAGCTTTTCATATTTTATACATTTCTATCAATTTCAAAACAACATAATTACACTTTGACATTGTGGGGTTTTGTGTGTAGGCCAGTGATACAACATCTCAATGTAATCAATTTTAAATAAAGGCTGTAACACAACAAAATGTGGATGAAGTAAAGGGGTGTGAATACCTTCTGAAGGCACTGTATACTACAGGTCCATAGGGCTTTCACAGTACCTTTTCCACACAGCACATGCTCCTCCAACTGATATTCTAAACAGTGTAGCTCTTATGCTGTACTGTATATTCACACTCTGCATCACAGAAAAGTAGGTCACAGATAAGACATCCCAACAGTTCACAAATGCACTAATAACAACACATACAGGCTTTACCTACTTATCAATGTTCAATGTTATTTTTCCTTTTGTGGTGTCTGTATGGATGATTTCATTAATTGTTTTTGGTTTGTATTTTTGGTTTTCCTATGTTGTAATCATTTTCTGTGTTTGAACAAACTTAGAGAGTAAGAGAGTGTTTTTGTTTGTCTACCCAAGTATCTATTGGTTTGACTACGAGCCAAACCCTATCCTTATCCACTAGCAGGACAATGTAGTTTCCTTCAAGTTCCCAGACAAGGAAAGGTCCCAATGGAAATACAAGTTACTGATCTTATTCAATCCATTTATGTAGGAATGGAGATGGTAAGGAGATAGCATTTGGGGGTATTATCCCCATGTGACAAAAAAAACAGACCCAAAATAATGTCAGTTTTGTTCCTGTCCTGGGCTGAGATAGGGGGCAGAGAGGTTGTGTGTTTTCAGAGAGGAGCGAGAGAGTGTTCACAGTGCTGCAGTGATGAATCTTCCTATAGAATCCAATCCACCTGCCTGGCCCATCGCCAATACAGCAGAGCAGTGGAAAACAACAGCAGCACAAGCCCCTGCAATGGAACCCCAGCATTCTAGAACATGCTCTCTCCCCTCAAGCTCCCCTTCACTCTTCCCTACACACCTCATTTAAATTATGACCCTCCAAAGGTTCTCCTTTCCCTTCATCGTCAAAATAAGAAAAGTCAAAGTGTAGTGAGAAATGTGCAGACAGTTTAAGAGGGCAGTTGAGTGATTTAAAGTGAACAGTCACCTCCTAAACCCTGCTCTACGATCCATGACACATCACTCGAGGCCCAATTTAATTTACACCAAATGAAAAGCTCCCTGGAACCTCCCCCCTCCCTCTCTGTAAGATCAAAATATGAGGTGTCAGTTGTTTATGTAAAGCGTTGGTCTCTCACGTCTCCAGTAATGGCTGCTTTAATATGTGCTATAGTAGCGTGTCCCTTATTGTCCCGACATCCCTGATCACCCCTCATTGAGCCCTCAGCAGCAGATGCCCAGGAACACCAAAGCCCCATTGGTCACAGTTTAACTCCACCACAGTCACAATATGAGAAAAGTGACTGTCACTCCCCAGCACTGTCAAGTGGATTCATCTCTCTTAGTCACAGCTGCTCTCCCAGCCTACTGTAGCAAGAGAATACATTAAAAAGACCATTGATGCCCAGTTACCAGCAGTCCACTCTAATTTCTTTCGAGTAAGAGTGTTAGATTTAATTTGCATGTGAAAAACCCTGGCTAGCGTTTAAAATAGCGTCTTTAAACTCCAATTTTACTCATAGTGATATTGATGCTGGCAGTACAGAAATCAGATTAAGGTAATGGGAGATTTTATTACAATATGAAAAACTACAAAAATGGTTTTATAATATCTTTGGCGACCTACCAAATGTTTGGAAGAAGAAATGGTAGCATAATATTTCCCTTAGATCTCTGGCTGACCCACTAGGAAGGGGTAATATTTTGGCTAGAGCAGAAGTGCTATGCTGTTTGGCCTAATATAGATGGACCCCACCCAAGCAAGGATGGCCCCTAAAGTCTTAATTAAAAAACATAAACCATAGCACTTCATTCATTTGAAGGGCTTTTAAAATCCTTCGAAATTCTGCTTAAGAAGACTCCAACATCTATGACCTATGAACTCAACCACAGGCAACTCAAATTAATTTAGTCTAGATAACTTTTACAACTATTTCTATAACAGTGAAATGGGAAGTGTTTGAACAATCTAAAAGCCAATATCTCCTGACAGATTCTTGTAGGCCTATATTTTTAAGGTTAGGATTAAGTTTAGGCATTAACTCCGAAATCTTAAGGCGAGGCATTAACTCCGAATGTTTAAGGTAAGGGTTAAGGTTTGGGATAGGCTTAAAACAAAAATATATTTTTATCACTAGATTTGAACTTCCAACCTTTGGAATCAGAGGCAGATAATAAAACATTTTTTGGGGTGGTGAGTAGATCAGCTTCAATATTGCAGAAGATTTGAGTTACCATCAATGTAATAGTCAGCATCAATTCCAATCCCCCATATATATTTTTGCAAATACATATATACACATATAAATACATACACATACACACATATTTTTCAAAATATATTTTCCTTTATTACCTTCAATACTTATGCACATCCGCCATACACAACACCTGAGTAAAACCAAAACCTACTTGAAGGTAACAGCAGGGCACTGTTGCCCCAAGTAGCCGGTTTCCACGTCATCTTCCAACATCCTCAGACATGGATGGACGTCGAATACCGACTTGTATCACTTGTATCACGGGTGACCCGGCTGGAAAATCCATACACCAGTGCAGGATTCCCAGTGTGCGATGCTACTTAATAATATAAACCTTTGCTATCTTCAGCTTGGAACTACAGTGTGTCCATCTCAACCTTCAATGACGTTGAGGCGCGTTATTATAGCCTTAAGAAAACTTAATGTCATGAAGGATTTGGAAGATCTTGGTCTGTTGAGCCAGCTGTACACACACACACACACACACACACACACACATTGAGACAGGACCTGGAACCAAAGAGAAGACATGACAACTGTTTTTATTTCCTCTATCAAAGTCCATGCATGCTTGGTAACATTTTATGGACTTGAAAGTACTAAGAAAAATAAATAACTTTTTCCTGTTGCTCTCAAGAACCCTTCTCCATTTATGTAATCAGTTTGATTTCTGCATTGTTTGGTTTTCATTGGATTTGTAGTATCTGTAGTAATTGACCATCTTATCATTTTGATAGACTTGCCAACATGTCATCTCTTTTCTTGCTTCAAATGTAATCCATCATATTGCCAATCTTTCCTTTCCTTTACATTACACTTGTGTTTGCACATGAGAGTGTGCAGATGTTGGCGTATGGGAGTGTGTGTGTGTGTGTGTGTGTGTGTGTGTGTGTGTGTGTGTGTGTGTGTGTGTGTGTGTGTGTGTGTGTGTGTGTGTGTGTGTGTGTGTGTGTGTGTGTGTGTGTGTGTGTGTGTGTGTGTGTGTGTGTGTGTGTGTGTTGAGGGAGACCGAGAGGTGAGATGGAGGTGGTGGAGCAGGTGATAGAGTGATTGGCGTCTGATATACAGCATGTCTGCAGGCTCCCCTTGTGTTGACTGATGAGAGCAACTCTTAATCACATAGCTCTCATATTTATTAGCAGTACACCTTCTGATAGGCCAGACAGCAGCTTCACAACTACCCCCAGAGAGGATGGAATGATGAAAGAGGGAGGGAGGGAGAACAGAGACAGGCAGATGGGGAATATTTACTGCCCAAATTAATGGGAAGCAGATAGATTAGTATGGTGATTAATATTTCTCTGTGGGCCTGTGTTTACAACACTGTTTCTGTGCCCTGCTGTATACTATTGTCCCACTCTGCTACAGCAGCCTCCACTGTCTGCACTAGCTGATGATGGAAAGATTGATGGAGAAAAGCGGGAGGGAGGGATGGAGAGAGAGCGAGATAGCTTAGGCACCGTCTTAGCATAACATTGTAAATGAAGACTATCACACTGTCAACGAGATTCCTGAACAAACACACATGCAGAAACAAAAACAAATGTATTTATAAAGCCCTTTTTACATCAGCAGATGTCACAAAGTGCTATACAGAAACCCAGCCTAAAACCCCAAACAGCAAGCAACTATGGCTAGGAAAAACTCCCTAGAAAGGCAGGAACCTAATGAAGAAACCTAGAGAGGAACCAGGCTCTGGGTGGCCAGTCCTCTTCTGGATGTGCCTGGTGGATTAAGGCCAGATTGTTCTTCAAGATGTTAAAACTTCATAGATGACCAGCAGGGTCAAATAATAATCACAGTGGTTGTAGAGGGTGCAACAGGTCAGTACGTCAGGAGTAAATGTCAGTTGGCTTTTCGTAGCCGAGCATTCAGAGGTCGAGACAAAGGGGCGGTAGAGAGAGAGATAGTCAAAACAGCAGGTCCGGGACAAGGTAGTACGTCCGGTGAACAGGTAAAGGTTCCCTAGCCGCAGGCAGAACAGTTGAAACTGGAGCAGCAGCACAACCAGGTGGACTGGGAACAGCCAGGAGTCATCAGGCCAGCTAGTCCTGAGGCATGATCCTAGGTCTCAGGTCCTCCGGAAGGGTAAGGGAGGGGGAGAGAGAGAGAATTAGAGGAAGAATACTTCAATTCACACAGAACAACAGAGAATTACACTAGATTTAACAGACTGACCCTAGCCCCCCAGCACATAGACTATTGTAGCATAGATACTGTAGACTGAGACACGGATGGGTCGGGGGACACTGTGGCCCCGTCCGATGATACTCCCAGACAGGGCCAACCAGGCAGGATATAACCCCACCCACTTTGCCAAAGCACAGCCCCCACACCACTAGAGGGATATCAACAGACCACCAACTCACTACCCTGAGACAAGGCTGAGTATAGCCCACGAAGATCTCCTCTACCGCACAAGCCCGAGGGGGGCGCAAAACCAGACAGGAAGATCATGTCTATGACTCAACCCACTCAAGTGACGCACCCCTCCTAGGTACGGCATGGAAGAGGACTAGTAAGCCGGTGACTCAGCCCCCGTAATAGGGTTAGAGGCAGAGAATCCCAGTGGATAGTGGGGAGCCGGCTAGAAAGAGACAGCAAGGGCAGTTCGTCGCTCCAGTGCCTTGCCGTTCTCCGTCGCACCCCTGGGCCAGACTACACTCAATCATAGGACCTACTGAAGAGATGAGTCTTCAGTAAAGACTTAAAGGTCAAGACCGAGTCTGCGTCTCACATGGATAGGCAGATCATTCCATAGAAATGGAGCTCTATAGGAGAAAGCCCTGCCTCCAGCTGTTTGCTTAGAAATTCTAGGGACAATGAGAAGGCCTGTGACTTGTGACCGTAGCATACGTGTAGGTATGTACGGCAGGACCAAATCGGAGAGATAGGTAGGAGCAAGCCCATGTACCGCATCGTAGGTTAGCAGTAAAACCTTGAAATCAGCCCTAGCCTTAACAGGAAGCTAATGTAGAGAGGCTAGAACTGGAGTAATATGATCACATTTTGGGGTTCTAGTAAAGATTCTGGCAGACATTTTTAGTACTAACTGAAGTTTATTTAGTGCTTTATCCGGGTAGCTGGAGAGTAGAGCATTGCTGCAGTCTAACCTAGAAGTGACAAAAGCATGGATTAGCTTTTCTGCATTATTTTGGGACAAAAAGTTAGATTTTTGCAATGGTACGAATATAGAAAAACGCTGTCCTTGAAATATTCTTGATATGTTCGTCAAAAGAGAGATCAGGGTCCAGAGTAATGCCGAGGTCCTTCACAGTTTTATTTGAGATGACTGTACAACCATCAAGATTAATTGTCAGATCCAACAGCATATCTTTTTGTTTCTTGGGATCTAGAACTAGCATCTATTTTGTCCGAGTTTAAAAGTAAAACATTTGCCGCCATCCACTTCCTTATGTCTGAAACACATGCTTCCAGGGTAGGCAATTTTGGGGCTTCACCATGTTTCATCGAAACGTACAGCTGTGTGTCGTCCACATAGCAGTGAAAGTTGACATTGTGTTTCCGAATGACACCCCCAAGAGGTAGAATATATAGTGAAAACAATAGTATTCCTAAAATAGAACCTTGAGGAAAGCCGAAACTTACAATTGATTTGTCGGAGGACAAACCATCCACAGAGACGAACTGATATCTTTCCGACAGATAAGATCTAAATCAGGCAAGAACTTGTCCATGTAGACTAATTAGGGTTTCTAATCTCTCCAAAAGAATGTGGTGATCAATGGTGTCAGAAGCAGCACTAAGGTCTAGGAGCACGAGGACAGATGCAGAGCCTTGGTCTGACGCCATTAAAAGGTAATTTACCACTTTCACGAGTGCAGTCTCAGTGCTGTGATGGGGTCTAAAACCAGACTGAAGGATTTCATTATACATCATTTGTCTTCAGGAAGGTAGTGCGATGCTGCGCAACAGCTTTTACATTTTTTTTTGAGAGGAATGAGAGATTCGATATAGGCCGATAGTTTTTTTACATTTTCCAGGTCAAGGTTTGGCTTTTTCAAGAGAGGCTTTATTACTGCCACTTTTAGTGAGTTTGGTACACATCAGGTGGATAGGGAGCCATTTATTATGTTCAACATAGGAGGGCCAAGCACAGGAAGTAGCTCTTTCAGTAGTTTAGTTGGAAAATGGTCCAGTATGCAGCTTGACAGTTTAGAGGCCATGACTATTTTCATGAATGTGTCAAGAGACACAGGATTAAAAAATGTGTTTCTCCATTGATCCTAGGTCCTGGCATTTTGGATTGTTGTTATTCTCCTCAATTAGGTTGGAAAAATAGACACACACACACACACACACACACACACACACACACACACACACACACACACACACACACACACACACACACACACACACACACGCACACACACACACACATAAAGTCAGTTAGCATTGAACGCCTGTACCCCTCTCATGGCCCGTACATCTGGACATGCCAGGCTAGCTGTCCTGAAGCCCCAGAATGGCAGAGCCCGTTTCTGACAGTGTCAAAGAAGTGCCTTAGGTTTGAATGGAGTCAGTGGCGTCAGGGGTCACTCTGGGCTCCACACTTAATAAACTGGTTGAGTGAATTATGGCCAGGCGGGCTGCTTGGACCGGACTCTCCCCATACATACATCACCATATCTCTCAGACTCACTTATTCTGCAGAGAGGCTCGTTCAGACATCTCTGCAGCTCATACCCTTGCAGAACAGAGACACAGGGAGTGACTAACCACTCCATGCTGCCATACAATAATAGTACCCAGCACAGGCCACTATAGTGTAGTGTAATGGGGCTGTGTGTTAGCTGAGCCGGCCCAGTTGGTGCAGTGCGAGTTAGCCGGCCTGTGTGTTTTATTACCAGACTGGAGCAGATTGAAGTGACAGAACATTATTATAACAGGACATGGCCAGCATAGATTGTGCTGCACTGCAGGGATGCCAATCTCTCCCCTTTCAACATCATCTCGTTTTCCCCGCTTTCTCTCACACATATACACTGAGTGTACAAATCATGCTCTCTCCATGACAGACAACCAAGTGAATGCTTTATCCCTTATTGATGTCACCTCTTCATCTACACTGAAGTGGATTTAAAGGGAGGAGACAGATTGAAGAAGGATTTTTAAGCATTGAGACAATTGAAACATGGATTGTGTGCCATTCAGAGGGTGAATGGGCAAGACAAAATATAAGTGCCTTTGAACGGGGTATAGTAGGTGTCAGGCCCACCGCGTCGACTGTGTCAAGAACTGCAACGCTGCTGCGTTTCACACTCAACAGTTTCCCGTGTGTATCAAAGGACATCCAGCCAACCTGAGAAAACCGTAGGAAGCATTGGAGTCAACATGGGCCAGAATCCCTGTGGAACGCTTTCCATGCCCCGACGAATTGATGCTCTTCTGAGGCCAAAAGAGGGTGCAACTCAATATTAGGAAGGTGTTCTTAATGTTTTGTACACTCTGTACACACAGTATATTCATACACACTAACACACTCATTCCATAAGTTTCACGCTCCCCCTCCGCACGGCACCACACAGCCAGGAGAGACAGAGGGGGAGGAGAGCTCAATGGCCATGACTCATTCTGTGCTTTAGCCAGCTCTCTGATGCCGCTCTCACTCAGCAGACAGAGGGAGCAAAAGTAGCTTACAGTATGCATAGGCCTGAAGCAGTCTGTTAGCCACCTTTAAGCACTGTAGCTTCTTATGAACAGCATTAACAGTCCTGTGTTAGCCCAGTGTGTTCTGTAGCCTGCCTTTGAGGAACTGAGGCCCAGGCTAAGGAGTTGGCCCTACGCTGGTCTGTGTGTCAAAGAATACAAGTACTAAAGTCCCAGGCACACAGACAAGGTTTTCAAATGTAGTTTCTTTCCATTTCGTTTAAGGACTTCAGGATGAACACATTTACAAAACACCAACAGATACATACACAAGAACAGTCCAAAAGTTCATCCTGGTAGAAGCCATGTAGTTGCACTGCTTCGTTGAGTCCATTTGGGGGTTGGCCGCTGCCGCCTGCCTGCCGCACGGTTGCGGAACTCCATTGCACACCCTCCAGCACAGGCCACAGAGGGGGATAACAGAGGAAGGGTAAGGAAGGGATTATTCTCACGGAGCACCGTGTGTGCATGCCTGCTTCCCACGGATTCAGAAAGTTATTAGTCCCATATCTGGGAAGTAACCAGTAGCGGTGAATGGGTAAAATCACTGGGGAAGCCAATATACTGTATATAGGCCTAACGATAGAGACAATAAGAAGACAGTGGCAGAATAAATTAAACCACATCTTTTGTTAAACTTAAGGATCAGCTCCTTTTTCAATTTTTTTCTAAAATGACATACCCAAATCTAACTGCCTGTAGCTCAGGACCTGAAGCAAGGATATGCATATTCTTGATACCATTTGAAAGGAAACACTTTGAAGTTTGTGGAATCTTTGAAATGCAAGAGAAAGGCCATAATGTATTATTCCAGCCTAGGCAGAATTTAGACTTTGGCCACTAGATGGCAGCAGTGTATATGCAAAGTTTGAGACTGATCCAAAATAACCATTGCATTTCTGTTCAAAATGTTGTATCAAGACTGCCCAAATGTGCTTAATTGGTTTATTAATAACTTTTCAAGTTCATATCTGTGCACTCTCCTCAAACAATAGATTACCGACCATTTCGAATCCCACCGTACCTTCTCCGCTATGCAATCTGGTTTCTGAGCTGGTCATGGGTGCACCTTAGCCACGCTCAAGATCCTAAACGACATCATAACTGCCATCGATAAGGGACATTACTGTGCAGCCGTATTCCTCGACCTGGCCAAGGCTTTCGACTCTGTCAATCACCACATTCTTATTGGCAGACTCGACAACCTTGGTTTCTCAAATGATTGCCTCGCCTGGTTTACCAACTACTTCTCTGATAGAGTTCAGTGTGTCAAATCGGAGGGCCTGTTGTCCGGACCTCTGGCAGTCTCTATGGGGGTGCCACAGGGTTAAATTACTCGGGCCGACTCTCTTCTCTGTATATATCAATGATGTTGCTCTTGCTGCTGGTGATTCTCTGATCCACCTCTACGCAGACGACACCATTCTGTATACTTCTGGCCCCTCTTTGGACACTGTGATAACTAACCTCCAGATGAGCTTCAGTGCCATACAACTCTCCTTCCGTGGCCTCCAACTGCTCTTAAACGCAAGTAAAACTAAATGCATGCTATTCAATCGATCACTGCCCGCACCTGCTCGCCCGTCCAGCATCACTACTCTGAACGGCTCTGACTTAGAATACGTGGACAACTACAAATACCTGGGTGTCTGGTTAGACTGTAAACTCTCCTTCCAGACTCACATTAAGCATCTCCAATCCAAAATTAAATCTAGAATCGGCTTCCTATATCACAACAAAGCATCCTTCACTCATGCTGCCAAACATAACCTCGTAAAACTGACCATCCTACCGATCCTCGACTTCGGTGATGTCATCTATAAAATAGCCTCCAACACTCTACTCAACAAACTGGATGCAGTCTATCACAGTGCCATCCGTTTTGTCACCAAAGCCCCATACACTACCCACCATTGCGACCTGTACACTCTCGTTGGTTGGCCCTCGCTTCATACTCGTCACCAAACCCACTGACTACAGGTTATCTACAAGTCTCTGCTAGGTAAAGCCCCGCCTTATCTCAGCTCACTGGTCACCATAGCAGCACCCACTCGTAGCATGCGCTCCAGCAGGTATATCTCACTGGTCACCCCCAAAGCCAATTCCTCCTTTGGTCGTCTTTCCTTCCAGTTCTCTGCTGCCAATGACTGGAACGAACTGCAAAAATCTCTGAAGCTGGAGACTCATATCTCCCTCACTAGCTTTAAGCACCAGCTGTCAGAGCAGCTCACAGATCACTGCACCTGTACATAGCCCATCTGTAAACAGCCCATCTATCTACCTACCTCATCCCCACATCTTGCTCCTTTGCACCCCAGTATCTCTACTTGCACATTCATCTTCTGCACATCTACCATTCCAGTGTTTAATTGCTATATTGTAATTACTTTGCCACCATGGCCTATTTATTGCCTTAACTTACCTAATTTGCACTCACTGTATATATGGACTTTTTGTTTTCTTTTGTTCTACTGTATTATTGACTGTATGTTTTGTTTATTCCATGTGTAACTCTGTGTTGTTGTATGTGTCGAATTGATACGCTTTATCTTGGCCAGGTCGCAGTTGCAAATGAGAACTTGTTCTCAACTAGCCAACCTGGTTAAATAAAGGTGAAGTAAATAAAAAAATTGCATGGTATTCTTTCACTGTAATAGCTACTGTAAATTGAAGAGTGCAGTTAGATTAACAAGAATTTAAGCTTTCTGCCAACATTAGATAAGTCTACGTCCTGGGAAATTGTCTACTTATAACCGCATGCTAATTGCATTAGCCTACTTTAGCTCAACCGTCCCGCGGCGGACCGACCGATCCTGTAGAGGTTCAATCACAAAACAAGATAGCAATCTCTGTCCAGGGAAGTCCCCAAAGCATATTGCATGTACAGTAACAGACAGTTACATGACCTACAGTACAGCATAGTCAAGCATGTTAATATTTCCAACATTTTCGTATCACTAAACTATTGATTTAGAGTCAGAGAGTTACCACAAGTTGCAAAGAAAACAGGAGCCGCCTCCACTATTCCAGCACCATTTCATCATCATCAAATCACCACTGCTTAGTCTAATACAGTGACAACTATGTAAAAGATACCAAAAACAATTTAGTCCAATCAACGTAAGTTTTTCCACATTTTGTTACATTACAGCCTTATTCTAAAATTGATTCAATTGTTTTTTTTTCATCAATCTACACACAATACTCCATAATGACAAAGCAAAAACAGGTTTATATTTTTTTTTATAAAACTGAAATATCACATTTACTTAAGTATTCAGACTCTTTACTCAGTACTTTGTTGAAGCACCTTTTTCTTCATGGGTATGACGCTAGAAGCTTGGCACACCTGAATTTGGAGAGTTTTTCCCATTCTTCTCTGCAGGTCCTTTCAAGCTCTGTCAGGTTGGATGGGGAGTGTCTTTGCACAGCTATTTTCAGGTCTCTCCAGAGATGTTCGATTGGGTTCCAGTCTGGGCTCTGGCTGGGCCACTCAAGGACATTCAGAGACTTGTCCCGAAGCCACTCCTGTGTTGTCTTGGCTGTGTGCTTAGGGTCGTTGTCCTGTTGGAAGGTGAATCTTCGCTCCAGGCTGAGGTCCTGAGTGCTCTGGAGCAGGTTTCATCAAGGATCTCTGTGCTCCGTTCATCTTTCCCTCAATGCTGACTAGGCTCCCAGTCCCTGTCGCTGAAAAACATCCCCACAGCATTATGCTGCCACCACCTTGCTTCACCGTAGGGATGGTGCCAGGTTTCCTCCAGACGTGACGTTTGGCATTCAGGCCAAAGAGTTCAATCTTGGTTTCATCAGACCAGAGAATCTTGTTACTCATGGTCTGAGAGTCTTTAGGTGCCTTTAGACAAACTACAAGCTGGCTGTCATGTGCCTTTTACTGAGGAATGGCTTCCATCTGGCCACTACCATAAAGGCCTGATTGGTGGCGTGCTGCAGAGATGGTTGTCCTTCTGGAAGGTTCTCCCATCTCCACAGAGGAACTCTGGAGCTCTGTCAGAGTGACCACCAGGTTCTTGGTCACCTCCCTGACCAAGGCCCCTCTCCCCCGGTTGCTCAGTTTGGCCGGGCGGCCAGCTCTAGAAAGAGTCTTGGTGGTTCCAAACTTCTTCTATTTAAGAATGATGGAGACCATTGTGTTCTTGGGGACCTTCAATGCAGCAGACATTTTTCGGTACCCTTCCCCAGATCTGTGCCTCGACACAATCCTGTCTCAGAGCTCTACGGTCAATTCCTTTGACCTCATTGCTTGGTTTTTGCTCTGAATTGCACTGTCAACTGTGGGACCTTATGTAGACAGGTGTGTCTCTTTCCAAATCATGTCCAGTCAATTGAATTTACCACAGGTGGACTCCAAGTTGTAGAAACAGCTCAAGGATGATCAATGGAAACAGGATGCAACGGAGCTCAATTTCAAGTCTCATAGCAAAGGTTCTGAATACTTATGTAAATAAGGTAATTTTTTTTATATTTATTTTTTGAAAACTTTGCAAAAATGAAGAAAAAAGGTTTTGCTATGTCATTATGGGTTATTGTATGTAGATTGATGAGGGGGAATTAAAAAATATATATTTTAGAATAAGGTTGTAACGTAACATAATGTGGAAAAAGTCAAGGGGTCTGAGTACTTTCCAAATGCACTGTATGATGTGGCTGTCCAGGGATCTGATTTATGTGTGTGCGCATGTGTTCGTGCAAGTAGAAAAACATGTTGACTCACCCTACTTGTAGAGAAACTCCAATGCCATCCTCCTTTTATTCATGTTGACGAAATGGTCTTTCACTGTTTCATACAGTACACGCTTTTATATTTTGTTGTCCTAAATCCTATTCTCACAGTACTAGTATCACTATAGAATGTTGTTTACGTAATTACTACCCCAGCATGTCCATTTTTTCAGCAGATGATTTGGAGGGGATTAGTTTTACCAAACTGCCCCTGTAATATTATTATTATTATTATTATATTTTTTTCCTCATTCAAAATTGACCGTTATGACGGAAGCCTGGAGGCTGTTCTAGGAGTGAAGATATTTCACATGTCTAAGTATAGCCTAATGTTGGCCTAATGGCCAGTCAAAATATTAATGCATATCAATATCCTAAAACCATGAAGTGTAACCTATGCAGACATTTAATTAACTGATGTATTTGACAATTTATCAATTCAATATTGTCCACTTCATCTTTAAATAGAGAAGTATGGCACTAGGAAAGTTGATGTGTCAAAACAGATCACTCATCTGGGCTAGGTCCACAACACTTTGTTTGAAGCATCAATTTGTTCCCATGTTCTTCTTACCCAAACTGGGTGCAGCACCTCAAAACACAGGGATAACGATTTGCACGGGATAAGTATTATCAGAGGACCTGGGAGTTTGCTGGAAAACACTAGGTTTTTAGGGCTGGGATAATAACCTTCCTACCTTGTAAAAATGACTGACATGGCAGATTCGGACGGAAACAAAATGACAGATGTTGTGATTTGAGCTCGTGCACATAATTACATTACCTGAGCTACTGCAGTAAAATGTATCCCGTCCTAATAGGGCTCTAGGCTACCTGGCTAAAATGCTTGCTCGCTAGCCTAACTTCCATTCATGGGCGTTAGCTAGTTAACATTAGCCTTCTACATCCAGCTACTGTACATACTGAACTTCCATCCTCTCAGGCCAGGGGCACAACAATGTATGAATTAATGGTTGGATCAGAATTGTCGTTATAATCATTGGCCAGTACGGAGAATTAAGTAAAATCACAAGTACAATCCATATGTCCATCCATGGCTAATTTAGGAAAGGGACAATTTTAGCTAGCTAGCCACCGGAGGACAACACACAACAATTCTAGTTTCTGTCAATGATGTAAGCTCTCAATGGGATTTGAACCGCGCTTCTTAACACCCGCCCGCTTAACCCAGAAGCCAGCCGCAGCAATGTGTTGGAGGAAACATTGTTCAACTGACAACCAAGGCCAAACCCTCCCCTAACCAGGACAACGCTTGGCCAATTGTGCGCCGCCCTAGTCACGGCCGGTTATGACACAGCCTGGGATCGAATCCGGGTCTGTAGTGACGCCACAAGCACTGCGATGCAATGACTTAGACCGCTGTTCCACTCGGAAGGCCAGTTTTTTAATACTTTTGTCAAGGAGGCCAGATCCTTGCTGGCTTCCCTTGTCTTTAATGCAACGGGCGGCAACAATTTCATACTCGTTTGGACTTGACAGCATCAGACAGATAGCCTACATGTAGAGAGACAACATGTAGAGAGACATAGAGGATCGGATGCTTTCTCCTGTGAGATACATTCAGCCTCTTGTGAAATGTAGGAAAATTATGAAACACAGAGAGACAAAAGATAAATTCATGTTTTTTTCTTGGCATGCATGAATACACACCACTGGAAATAGCATGCATTGTGTCAGCCGTCATCTGAGCATTGTAGAGGCATCAGTTCGGCTCCACCCTCTTGGACGAGGTAGTAGAAACAGCGGCGGGCGCGGTGGACGTGGCATCCCCAAAAGTAGCAGCCCCGGTAAGTAAGCTCTGAGCTCTCCTTGTGAGCAGTGCAGTGACTCGTTGGAGTAAATCAATAAAGGTGTGCTAGTCCAGGGCAACGCCCATCTCCAAGGAGACCAGCCAAAGGGGTGGGACTAAATGAATCAATTAGGGGAAACACACAGAGGAGAGAGAGGCACAGCAAACCAACAATAGCATGCACAGGCAAGAATAAAGCACACAGTTACAAAACAAATGTCCACTGCAACTCAAATAAACACCATATTCACAAATTAAGAGCTGGTTCTCTAAAAAGTTCATAATAACCGACTGGGACCTGCGACCTATGTGTGTAATACGCCTGTTCTAAACCCACCACCTCTCTGGAGCGGTGCTGAGGCTGCAGGCCAATAATGCACTTCCCAACGCAGCCACCAGACGGCTGTAGCTCCAGTGCTATGGTCTACATTACAGTATCATCGCTACACAGGAGTATGCCAGGGAGATTTGCTCTCCAGTATCTGTGCATTATCTCTGTGGAAGCTTTGATCTGGATCAGATAGTGTCAGTTAGTCTTCTACTGTAGCAGCCCTTCAGTTTAGTTGATTTTAGCTACATCTTAGTCATTTGGCAGATACTCAAGTCTAGATGTACTATACTGTATGTGCATGCCTGCCTGCGCACCTGTGTTCGTGCATGCAATAAAGAGTCTGTTTGTGTGTGCGTGTGTGTGCGTGTGTGTTTGTGCGTGCGTGCATGTGTGTGTGTGTGTATGTGTGTGTGTGTGTGTGTGTGTGTGTGTGTGTGTGTGTGTGTGTGTGTGTGTGTGTGTGTGGTGTGTGTGTGTGTGTGTGTGTGTGTGTGTGTGTCAACGAAAATGTGTGACAGAATGACAGGTTAAAAGAGGGGGACTGACGGAGTGCCCATGTTGATGTTGATTCCTCCCACACATTTTGAAGTCTGCTCAGTGTTTCTGCAAGCATCAGGAAATAGGAAATAAAACCCCACAAAGCGCCCACCACATGCTGATGGCAGTGGCCCTAAAGAGCAGGGGGAGAGGGGTTTTGTCCTGCCCATGAGGGGGGCAAGATGTGAAATCTAGAGGGTACGTCTGTCCCCAACATAAATCAGCCACACCACAAAACAGGAGAGCACAGTATATCTCAATATATAACCCTGGGCCATACACATTCTGAGTAGTGGGTCGTACCTCTCTCTGTCCCTCTACGTACCCGTCTAGGCCTAATCTTGAGCTCATGTGTGGGCCAGAAAGAATGTTTGGTTAAAGTATGACTATAGGAGGCCAGAAAGAATGTTTGGTTAAAGTATGACTATAAGAGGTCAGAAAGAATGTTTGGTAAAAGTATGACTATAGGAGGTCAGAAAGAATGTTTGGTAAAAGTATGACTATAGGAGGTCAGAAAGAATGTTTGGTAAAAGTATGACTATAGGAGGCCAGACAGACTGTTTGGTAAAAGTATGACTATAGGAGGCCAGACAGAATGTTTGGTAAAAGTATGAGTATGGGAGGCCAGAAAGAATGTTTGGTAAAAGTATGACTATAGGAGGCCAGACAGACTGTTTGGTAAAAGTATGACTATAGGAGGCCAGACAGACTGTTTGGTAAAAGTATGACTATAGGAGGCCAGACAGACTGTTTGGTAAAAGTATGACTATGGGAGGCCAGGTAGACTGGTTGGTAAAGGTATGACTATAGGAGGCCAGGCAGACTGTTTGGTAAAGGTATGACTATAGGAGGCCAGGCAGACTGTTTGGTAAACATATGACTATAGGAGGCCAGACAGACTGTTTGGTAAAAGTATGACTATAGGAGGCCAGACAGACTGTTTGGTAAACATATGACTATAGGAGGCCAGACAGACTGTTTGGTAAAGGTATGACTATTGGAGGCCAGACAGACTGTTTGGTAAAAGTATGACTATAGGAGGCCAGACAGACTGGTTGGTAAAGGTATGACTATAGGAGGCCAGACAGACTGTTTGGTAAACATATGACTATAGGAGGCCAGACAGACTGTTTGGTAAACATATGACTATAGGAGGCCAGACAGACTGTTTGGTAAACATATGACTATAGGAGGTCAGACAGACTGTTTGGTAAACATATGACTATAGGAGGTCAGACAGACTGGTTGGTAAACATATGACTATAGGAGGTCAGACAGACTGTTTGGTAAACATATGACTATAGGAGGTCAGACAGACTGGTTGGTAAAGGTATGACTATAGGAGGCCAGGCAGACTGTTTGGTAAAGGTATGACTATAGGAGGCCAGGCAGACTGTTTGGTAAACATATGACTATGGGAGGCCAGGTAGACTGGTTGGTAAAGGTATGACTATAGGAGGCCAGGCAGACTGTTTGGTAAACATATGACTGTAGGAGGCCAGACAGACTGTTTGGTAAAGGTATGACTATAGGAGGCCAGACAGACTGTTTGGTAAAGGTATGAGTGTGGGAGGCCAGGTAGAATGGTGCTGTTTTAGAAGTCTCTGTAACAGGAAACATCATTGGCTCTTGAAAGATACCAGACTGTTTCCATCATTATGTACGTCTGGAATCTGAAGAGCTCTTATCAGTCTGTTATTCCTGCTATGTTATCACTCAACTTTAGCTTCCTCAGTGGACTCGGAGCCATGGGATATGATACTAGGATAATGAAAGGAGCTTGTTTTTCCTCTATAGCTGAGGACCATGGGCTAATTTGTCATCTCTTCATGGACATTAGTGTCTCCAGTCCCCTGCTCTGCAGTGGTTGGCACTGGTAACTCTCACCCACAAACACACCCGAACACAGGGCTGAGCCAGTCACGTGATATGTTTACCGAGGTCACGGTTCAGTGCTACTGAGTGGTGTATAACCCCCTCTCAGGAGGGGCTAACGTTCCCCTCTCCTTACATCCCCCTCTCCTCACATCTCCCTATTCCCACATCCCCCTCTCCTCACATCCCCCTCTCCTCACATCCCCCTCTCCCCACATCCCCCTCTCCTACAAGCATTTATCTCTCTGCGTGGTTTTGGCAGCGATGTGCTTTTCCCAGCGTTTAGCCAGGAGAGGCAGAGAGGAGGAAGAGGGGGAGAAAAGGAGGCCTTTTCAGGCAGGGAATGACGGACGCTTTATTAAAAAAGGCAGGGCCCTTTGAGAGGCTGGCCTCCCCCCGCCCTGTGCGTCTGGTCCATTGTCACGGGATAGTGGCAACGTAAATGGCCCCCCCACTGGGCGCTTTGTCACTGTAAGTCACTCCACAGACTGGAACAGACCCGCTCACACAGCACAGGAATTCTCCACCCAAAACACAACGCCTGTCTGTAAATGGCAGGCTGTCACTAAAAAATACAGGAGGGACAGAGAGATGTGGGAAGACATGTAGCGAAGGAGGGATAGCAGGAAAGAAGGGATCAACACACTCTAGGGATCAATCTCGGGGTGAAAGAGAGAGAGCTGGGGGACATCAAAACAAGTGAAAAGTAAAGAGCGAGAACAAGGGAGGGAGCTGGTGGAGAGAGAGGAAGACAGTAAATAGAAAGTGTCATGGAGGAGAGAAGATGAAGAAAGAGAGAAAAGGAAATAGAGAAATGAGTGAAAGAGAGACAGGGAGAGGTAGTGGGCGAGGCGACACAGCGTGAGATTGAGGGGAGTGTGTGTTCAATGTGTGTCTTTAGATACAGGCAGCATTCCTCTAGAGATAAACACCCCCTCCCCTCCCACCCTGGACGGGCCCTGTGCACTCAAGTGTACGTGTCTGCGTGTGTGTGTTTAGGTAGGACGGGGTCTCAGTGCCCAGTCCCAGCATACACTCTCGGGGGGCAAGGAAACAACAGTAGAGTGTGTGTGTAAGAGAGACAGAGAGAGAGAGAAAGAGAGAGAAAGAAGAGAGAAAGAGAGAGAGAAAAGCAGAGAGAGGGAGTGGAGGGCCAGCAATCATGCCTGCCAAGCTCATCACCTGTGGAGTGAGTAGAAACTGGATTGTGTTCCATAACCAATATCTGTCTCCGTTATTATTCCTTTATCACTGTAATCTCTTCACTCTCTCCTTCGCTCTATTCTTCATGCTACTGACTCTCTGACAGTCTAATTGTGGGTTTATCTGTTTGCTCTGTTTAGCAGTCTTTTGTCTGTATACTACAGTTTAACCATGTTGTGGTCTTAGATCACTTTCTTAGAACTTCCACTACCTTTTCCGGTGACTTCTAACTAACCCACCTGTCAATTTCCCCTGTCTGTCCACCTATATCATTTTACTGCACAGTTATTAAACTATCCTTTTATTTTGATCATCTCTCTATTTTTAATCAATGAACTGATGCAAATCCAACCCTTCTAATATATTCATCTTCAGTTACAGTATAATTTACTTAGATATCAGCTCATCTTTACTTTCCTACATCTTCATGCAGCTAAGATTCTCTCTTCATGAACTATTTGGAGACCTCTTCCTCGCTTCCCTCTCTCTATGTGGTCTTCCCTTCATTAATGAATCTGTCCATGTCTCTGTCTGTCACAGAGAGAAAGGGAGTGTGAAAGAGAGTGAAGGATAGAGGACAAGGAGATGATGAGTAGTGTAAACACAGTTGTCAATTCCATATTGATGCTTCCTGATGACATTTGTCTCATATTAAACAGATTAATCTTTTAGTTAATTTGTATTTTAGTTGCCTTCAATAGAATAGAACAATAGTGACAGAATGTTGACTGAATCTTTTTTTACTTTAACTCTCTCAAAACAGAACTTCTGGCTGTTCATGTTTTGTCCATTACATTCATTTGACTTGGTGTCCCATAGCAACTACAGATCTCCGTAGGGGAGAGAGTCTAGCTAGTCATTTGGGATACATTTTAGGGAGTAACGGTGGGTGCATGTGTGTCTGTGAGATTGTGTGTGAGACGTGTGTGTGTGTGATGGCTGTGTGTCCTGTTCTGTAGTCTTCTTTGAATCTTGTTATGACTTAGTTTAGTGCTCTGTTCTGTTCTGTTGTGGAATGTCTGTTGTGGGTGGGTGGTAAGTAAGCTGACGATCAGTGCACGTATCTCTCATTAGCTACATCATATTATCTTGACTTCACTGAAGCTCCTGCTAATTTAGGAAGTATGACGATTAAAAGACACTTAGCAGACATCTATGGTATTTTGTCAGTATACTGTATAGCCAGAGGACTGCTGATTCAGCACTTAGGTTTAGAGGGGGATTTTGGCTACAGCGAAGACGCTCAGCAACAGCAGGCATCGTCTGGTTAAGCATGCTGTGAAAGGCCAGATGATGCAACCTTAAAGATATGTAACTTTCAAAATACAGAAATCATCCCCTTATGATGCATTTTACATCATATAATGCTGCGCTTTGCATTATTGGATGCAAAATGCATCATACGGGGATGATTTCTTTATTTTGAAATAAAGTTACATATCTTGAAAACTTGATTGCTGACAAGCAACAGATTTTGGGACAATGTCAACAATGGACCACTGAAACAAATACCAAAATATCATTTTGTAGTGGAATGTTCCATTAAGAAATGTTAAATTCACCTATGTGTGTGCATTATTGATAGTTGTGAGGATGGGCTAAACACACACACACACACACACACACACACACACACACACACACACACACACACACACACACACACACACACACACACACACACACACACACACACACACACACACACACACAGAGGTCAATGCTGCAGCCGTATTTAATTGTCAGTATAGAGTCACACTCAGTGATAGTCGGATCAAAGCTGTAGGTCCACTGACTGTGCTTCTCAGACTCCCTCTGAGTTCTCTACACAGCTCACTCAATCACCCACTCACACTCTGTAAACAGTCCCCTCTCTACTTCTATGGTTCCCCCCTCCCTCCATCTTTCCACAAAAGATCTCAAAAACCATGACAATCTCATCCATTGCTGAGGGGTCCAGATGGAGGGGTGAGTCAAAGAGAAAGACAGACAAACAGGAACACGGAAATAGAGAGATAGAAAGTGTGAGAAAGTAAACAGTCAAAAGGAGAGGGAAATATAGGCTTGTGATCAGTGTGTATAGCTGAAAGGCAGGCAGACAGGCAGACAGAGAGAGACACAGAAACAGACAGACCCAGACAGATAGACTGTGTTGAGTGAGTGGTTGTAATTGCTTGACCAGGCTGGTTCCTGTAAGTGTGTCCAGAGTAGAGTCCCTGGGGGTCTCTGTCTGACTGGCTCCTCCTCACCACAACACCACCACCCTGACTGGAAACAACACGTTCACTCTGCAGCTAGCTAGCTAAAACAGACTGAGGGATGGATGGAGAAGGGTGAAAGATGGAAAGAAAATCCATTTCCTGAACAAATGCAAGTCAGCAGAAAAGGGAAACGGAATAGCTGTTTAAGACGTCTCCGCAGGAATTTTCACATCCATTTAGTTATGTTGTGGCCCTAGATAGCATGCTGTAGCTGTACTATATGGGCAGGATACCATCTTGTCATAAACTGTACGTAAACCCCTTATTGGCACCTTTCTGCTGGGTCCACAAATAGCTGAGGTGGCATCTAATATACTTACGATTTGCACCTGGTGCTGTGCCTGCAAAGTCTTAGTATGCCATTTGCTTATGGAGAGGGGATTGTGTGTGTGTGTGTGTGTGTGTGTGTGTGTGTGTGTGTGTGTGTGTGTGTGTGTGTGTGTGTGTGTGTGTGTGTGTGTGTGTGTGTGTGTGTGTGTGTGTGTGTGTGTGTGTGTGTGTGTGTGTGTTATAAACATGCATTCATTCTCAAGAATGCATCTATCACAGTGTTGACGGTGATCTGTGTACTTCAGGCTATGCATAGTGCAGACTCAGCGCTGGTTTTGCATCCGTTTCATTGCAGGTTAATGGTTAGCTGCCTGGGTCAGCCTCACACACAGGTCCATAGGGACCAGAGGAGGAGAGGGTTTCCTTAAGATCAATGGCCCAGCCCTGTGATTCTCCCTGGGGGAGCAAGAGCCTGAAACCAGGCAGCTCCATGCCTCCATGCACTGTTCCTCCTTTCCTATCCCAGCCACAACCTCACATGGTCCTGTCATCCAGGGCTTAAAGTAGAACCGTCACTGTTTAAAGCATGTCATCAAACACACACAGAGACATTTGTGCCTTGGTTATCCCCTGGTCTCTGTCAGGTTTCACACCTACTTAGATACTGATAGACAGTTATCCCTTACTGTTGACACTACTAAATGGGACTCATGAGATACAAACACACACTCACATACATGCACGCACGCACACACACGCACCCACACACACACACGTGTGCGCACACACACACTGACTCTCTCACACACTCACACACAGACTGTGTCACACTGCTGCAGTACACCAGCTAGAAGGTGATGTCATCATGTCTGCCGCAGCACCAGCACGAGAGAGGGGGGGGGGGGGGAAGAGAGGGAGAGAGAGAGAGAGAGAGAGAGAGAGAGAGAGAGAGAGAGAGAGAGAGAGAGAGAGAGAGAGAGCATTGAGAGGAGAGGGAAAATGGAGGAGGGAAAAGAGGAGAGGGATTGAACAAGGATTATATGAGACAGGGATGAACAAAGGAAAAGGAAGGAAAGCAGGGTAGAATTAGTCAGATGTGATAATGGAAGAATGTGAGGATTAAAGAGAAAGAGACAGAGGTACAGTGGACAGAGCCTGAGGACAACGGGATACCCCATAGCGCTACAGTGTGATGTGAAGCTAATGATGAAATGCTGCAGCTTATTGTCTCTCCTTCCATACAGTACAGTAACAGTAGAGGGTGATTTATGATGTGGTTCCACTAACCCCAGCCAGCCCCGCCACACAGCACTGTCCTCTCTCTGGGGCTTCTAGGACCTAGACCCACATCCATCTCCATCACACGGTGTTAGTTAAGATTATCATGAGGATTTACAAGGCATGAGAGGATTTCAGGCTGCTGCGTACGTGTGTTTGTATTATGGTTTGTGTGTAAGAGAGAGGGGATAGGGATAAACAGGCTAGTGAGCCAGTGAAAGTGTGCATGTTTACACTGAGAGTGGGGTGACTCTGCGTCAGCCTGGCATGCAGGGTTCGGGTGTGGCCTACAAAGTGCCCCTTCTACCCTTATCTGACGGCACCACACACTTACCTCGCACAGTAGTATAGACTGAACTCACACCAACATAAACACACTGTACTGAACATTACAAATGTGCATAACTTCTTGTAAATTTTATCCAAAGATCGTCATTGACATTGCATGGTTCTCCAAGTTATTGAAATGAAAAAGTAAGGCGTACGTTAGTGCTCTGTCCAGTTTGTCCACTGCAGGGACAGGTCATGTCAGATTTCTGCACTCTCCTTGTGCTAAAATGACCCTCTGAGATCTGAACTTTGGCTGACCTAGGGGACCTTGTAGGACTGCATTTCAACGGAGCCTAGTGTGTGTGTGTGTGTGTGTGTGTGTGTGTGTGTGTGTGTGTGTGTGTGTGTGTGTGTGTGTGTGTGTGTGTGTGTGTGTGTGTGTGTGTGTGTGTGTGTGTGTGTGTGTGTGTGTGTGTGCGTGCATGTGTGAGTGCGTGCGTGCGTGGACATTAAGCATCTTTAAGCACATCACCTACTCTTGCCCTTAACAGGTACATAATCCCCCACTACTTCTCTACTCTGTAATGCAGTGCTGGTCAGGCTTTGATCTCCCTTTAGCTCCAGGAGAGGTGGAACTGCAGGCCCAGGGTTGGGGTGGGCTAGGGGCTAGTGGGGGTTGGCTAAGGGGTGCAGTGGGGGTGGTCAGAGATTGTGTGGTGGTGAGCCAACTACGGAGGCCTCAGTGGGGGTCACCATGGTGTTACCATGCCACCTCATACTGGTTATCCACATATGCTCTCCTGCTTGGCCTGTGTGTGTGTGTGTGTGTGTGTGTGCGTGCGTGTTTGTGTGCGCGCGTGTGTGTGTGTGTGTGCGTGTGTATGTGTGTGTGTCATCAGCTGTCTTTGCTTGAAATGTGGAGAAAAGAGGTTCTCTGAGTCACCATGGCAGTGACTGCACACACCATCAACTAGAAAAGACAACCTAATTACACTCTGACCAGCTTTGGTGGAATGTGAAGCACCCTATGCATCGTGTGTGGGCAGCATCTATTTGAGGCTAAGTAAGTTTCTAGACATCTGTGTGTGCGCACACACACACACACTATATGAGTTTCTATTTCTGTCCGGAGGGTACCCCACCACGGTAAGTTTAACTGTTGTAACAGGTGGGTGTGTGCATCTGTGTTTGTGGGTACAACAGGAAGAGTGATTGAGGAGTACTAGGGGGTCAGTTTGTTGTCGTGAAGCAGGCTGGAGGGAGGGGATTTGGGTGCTATCGCCTTTCTCACAGTGGACGAGTTGGAGAGACAGAGTATGAGAGGAAAGGAGAGAGAGGAGAGAGGCAATGGCTGACCAGGACAACTCTATCACTGTGAGTAACTGAGAAAGGTCTGCTTACGCAATCCTACAGTGTTGTTGTTCACCTTCTACAGTATATCTTAGATAACTAGCTGCTAAGTGCTTACAAAATGCTAAGTGCAGTTTGGTGTTCACTCCAAGAGGACAATGTCTCAGCCTTAACTTTTCACGTGACAGAAGTTGATCAAAACAACTTTAAACACTAACACTCTTTAGTGCGTATGCAAGAACAGTGTGTGAGTAAGTCTTTATGCGTTTTTGACATGTGTATGTGCATGTCTGCATGAGTATGTGCGTTGTTCAAGGTCTTGTACAGGAGAAAGCAAAGGTCTAATACATGTATAGAGTTTCCAGAGTGACAGTGTGAAGAAAGGTGTTGACAGACGGAGAGAAAGAGTTAAGTAGTAAGTTAAGGAGGTAGTTAATGAGGTAATTAAGGAGGTAATTAAGGAGGTAGTTCAGGAGGTAGTTCAGGAGGTAGTTCAGGAGGTAGTTCAGGAGGTAGTTCAGGAGGTAGTTCAGGAGGTAGTTCAGGAGAGAGTTCAGGAGGTAGTTCAGGAGAGAGTTCAGGAGAGAGTTAAGAAGGTAATTAAGGAGCGAGTTAAGGAGAAAGTTAAGAAGGTAGTTAGGAGAGTGTTAAGGAGAAAGTTAAGAAGGTAGTTAGGAGAGAGTTAAGGAGAGTGTTAAGGGGAGAGTTAAGAAGGTAGTTAAGGAGAGAGTTAAGAAGGTAGTTAAGGAGAGAGTTAAGAAGGTAGTTAAGGAGAGAGTTAAGGAAAAAGTTAAGAAGGTAGTTAGGAGAGCGTTAAGGAGAAAGTTAAGAAGGTAGTTAGGAGAGCGTTAAGGAGAGAGTTAAGAACGTAGTTAAGGAGAGAGTTAAGAAGGTAATTAAGGAGAGAGTTAAGAAGGTAGTTAAGGAGAGAGTTAAGGAGAAAGTTAAGAAGGTAGTAAGGAGAGAGTTAAGGAGAGTGTTAAGGGGAGAGTTAAGAAGGTAGTTAAGGAGAGAGTTAACCTCTATGGGCTAGGTGGGACGCTAGCGTGCCACCCGTGGTGCACTCCATCAACAGCAGGTGCATTTCAAGAGCGGCAAATTTGAATCCAAATAAATGTCAAAATTCAAATTTTTCAAACATACAACTATTTTACACCCTTTGAAAGATAAACATCTCCTTAATCTAACCACGTTTTACGATTTCAAAAAGGTTTTACGGCGAAAGCATAAATTTAGAGTATGTTAGGACAGTACATTTACAAGAGTTGTGTGTAATGTTTTGTCAAGTCAAAGACAGGGTCACCAAAACCATAAAACCAGCTAAAATGATGCACTAACCTTTTACAATCTCCATCAGATGACACTCCTAGGACATTATGTTAGACAATGCATGCATTTTTAGTTCTATCAAGTTCATATTTATATCCAAAAACAGCGTTTTACTATGGCATTGATGTTGAGGAAATCGTTTCCCTCCAATAACCGGCAGTCAAGTCAGCGTCACAAATTAAATAATTAAAATTAGAAAACATTGGTAAAATATTATATTGTCATTTAAAGAATTATAGATTTACATCTCTTGAACGCAATCAACTTGCCAGATTTAAAAATAACCTTACTGGGAAATCACACTTTGCAATAATCTGAGCACTGCGCCCAGAAAAATATGCGTTGCGATACAGACTAGACGTCATGTTGGGGAGATCTAAAATCGAAAATACTATGTAAATAATCCATTACCTTTGATTCTCTTCATCAGATGTCACTTCCAGGTATCACAGGTCCATAACGAATGTAGTTTTGTTCAAAAAAGCTCATCATTTATGTCCAAAAATCTCCGTCTTGTTAGCACATGATCTAAGCCAGCCGGACTTCTCGTCATGAACGAGGGGAAAAAATATATTTACGTTCGTTCAAACATGTCAAACGTTGTATAGCATAAATCATTAGGGCCTTTTTTAACCAGAACATGAATAATATTCAAGGTGGACGAATGCATACTCTTTTATAACGTATTGGAACGAGGGTACCCAACATGAACTCACGTGCCAGGTGTCTAATGGGACATCATCGTTCCATGGCTCTTGTTCGGTCAGATCTCCCTCCAGATCTCCCTCCAGAACTCAAAACACTTTGTAAAGGCTGGTGACATCTAGTGGAAGCAATAGGAAGTGCCAAAATATTCCTCAGCCCCTGTGTTTTTCAATGGGATAGGTTTAAAGGTAATACAACACATCAGGTTTCCACTTCCTGTCAGAAAATGTCTCAGGGTTTTGCCTGCCAAATGAGTTCTGTTATACTCACAGACACCATTCAAACAGTTTTAGAAACTTTAGAGTGTTTTCTATCCATATATAATAAGTATATGCATATTCTAGTTACTGGGTAGGATTAGTAACCAGATTAAATCGGGTACATTTTTTTATCCAGACGTGCAAATGCTGCCCCCTAGCCCTAACAGGTTAAGAAGGTAATTAAGGAGAGAGTTAAGGAGCGTGTTAAGAAGGTAGTTGAGGGCAGTGTTAAGGAGAGTGTTAAGAAGGTAGTTAAGGAGAGTTAAAAAGGTAGTTGAGGGCAGTGTTAAGGAGAGTGTTAAGAAGGTAGTTAAGGAGAGTGTTAAGGAAAGTGTTAAGAAGGTAGTTGAGGGGAGTGTTAAGGAGAGTGTTAAGTAGGTAGTTAAGGAGAGTTAAAAAGGTAGTTGAGGGCAGTGTTAAGGAGAGTGTTAAGAAGGTAGTTAAGGAGAGTGTTAAGGAGAGTGTTAAGAAGGTAGTTGAGGGGAGTGTTAAGGAGAGTGTTAAGTAGGTAGTAAAGGAGAGAGTTAAGGATTGAAGTACAGGGAATACTTTTTAGGAACAGGTAGGCGTTGTGGCTTAATTGGTTAAAGCGCCTGTCTAGTAAACAAGTTAGAAAGGTAACCAAATAGTTTCTGGTTTGAATACCTGAGCTGACAAGGTGAAAAATCTATCGATGTGCCGTTGAGCAAAGCACTTAACCCTGTAAAACAACATATTTCACTACACTTATCCTGTGTATGTGATAATAAAACATGTATACACAGGCCAGTTTATTAGGTACACCACCCCATTCACAAAAATGGATTGCTCTTACAGACAGACAGTGAGTCACATGGCCGTGGCATGCTGTTTAAAGCAAGCAGACAGGCATTGAGGCATTTAGTCACTGTTCAATTGAATGTTAGAATAGGCAAAACGAGTGACTTTGTCAGCGGCAGTCCTGTTGGCAAAAACAGCTCGTTGATGAGAGAGGTCGAAGGAGAAAGGCAAGAATCGTGCAAGCTAACAGGCTGGCCACAAACAGACAAATAACGGTGCAGTATGACGGTGGTGTGCAGAACAGCATCTCAGAACGCACAACTCGTCGGTCCTTGTCACGGATGGGCTATTACAGCAGACGACCACACAGGGTTCCACTCCTATCAGATAAAAACAAAAAGTATTGCTCCAGTGGGCACGCAATCACCAACACTGGACAATTGAGTAGTAGAAAATATTGCCTGAAACATGACAGTGACTTCAGTTTACTTGAGTGGCCTGGTCAGTCCCCAGACCTCTACCCAATAGAACATCTTTGTGATGAGATGGAACGGGCTGTTCACAGCATGAATGTACAGCCGTCCAATCTGCTGCAACTGCGTGATGTCATCATGTCAACTTGGACCAGCATCCCTGTGGAAGGTTTCCGGGACCTTGTAGAATGCACCGAATAATTCAGGCTGTTCTGGAGGCAAAGGGGGTCCGACCCGGTACTAGATGGGTGTACCTAATAAACTGTCTGTGAGTGTATATATATATATATATATATAATATATATATATAATATATATATATATATATATATATATATATATATATACTATTTTTTTTGTCAAGTGAGAGCCATGAAGTTCCCTAAGACTAACTAGCCCTCACTTCCCAGAAAGAACTGTGGCTTTTCCTTTAACTAGGGAGCGATGTTAAACAAGATTACATTAACTTTTAGGTGGAAAATTGGAAATATTGTGACTTTTTCTTGATGAATCTCTCATGGCTGAGAGATAAGTGGTGAGTGTTGGGTGTGCTCAGGCTATGTCGAGTTAGCGTGCTGCTAGCTAGCAGCTTAGCTATCAAGGCCTACCGGTTTGTCACAGGGAAATGCTCTGAAAGATTTTCTGCTGCAGGCAGCTGGAAATAGCTTTCCCTTTCATTCTTTTTCCTCTTCTCTTTATCAATCATGCCATCTCTTTCCCTCCCTCTCACGTTTTTAAGTAGTCCTTTTCTTTGCGCAGTGCTGCACCACTTGCACTAGTGCTCTGTTGATGGGTGATGGTTTGTATCATAAGTTGCCATGCCCACAGCTTGGGCATGTGGGTCTTCATTCTCTCTGTTACCATTGTCTGAAAAGAGGGCCAGTGTTTCACACATAGCTGAACGGGGGCCAACATCAATGTCACTGTGACTGTGTGTGTTGAGTAACTTGTGCTGAACACATTTTTGAGTCACTGTGTGTGTGGTCGCACTTGCTTGGGTGGGTATGTGTGTGTGTGTGTCTGTTTTTGTTTCTGAGCATGGCCTATGTGTAAATGTGTGTGTGTTTGTAATTCTGTAGGATTTTGGGACTTGGGATATCACAAAAAGTGTATTGACGGTTGCTCAGGATCTTATTGACATGGAGTAATCCCTGTCCATACTTTAGTCAGAAACCAGAGAGACAAAGAGGGAGGAGAGAAGGAGAATGAGGGATGGACAGAGAGACTGGCGGCGTGATACCACGTGTTATGACCTGGACATTAAGAAAATGAGTCATGAGTGCTCCTGAGGAGTGTAGGAATAATTGATAGAGCTAGATATTGTAGATAGAATGAGAGAGACTAATGGTGGGGGAAGGATGGTTTGCCGCAGTAGACTCTCTCTCCCTCTCTCCCCCCCTCTCTCTCTCCATCTCCCTCCCTCTCTCTCTCTCTCTCCCTCCTTCTCTCTCTCTCTGTCCCTCTCCCTTTTCCCCTCTCCCCATGTCCCTCTCCCTCGTGCCGCATGAGTGATCCTGTTTCAGCACCCCTGCCTGAGAGGCATGAAGCCCCCAGACACAAACAAAACAGAGACAAAAACACAGCCAGACCATGTGTTAGACCATTAGGCAGAGCGTTCACTAAACACACACACACACACCACCCCAGAGCACCAGCCAGACCGCCAGCCACACCACTAGGCAGCATAGCAGAGCAGACACACACCCCACCATAACGCTTAGATTTGCATCCCAATTGGCACCCTATTCCCTACTTTTGACCAGAGCCCTATGTTGGGAATAGGGTGCCATTTGGGACACAGATGGTTCAGGGAGTCAGAGGCGACGGGGATGGAGCCTGGGACAGAGGCTGTCTGTCTTTCGGACGCCAATCCCCTGCACCCCCTCCTCTAGGGTCCCCACCCTGCCAGGCCTGGCTCTGATTGGCCAATGGGAGGGGGCTGGGCCGACTGTCCTATCCTATTCAATAACAGTGAGGAGGGAGATGAGGAAAACACCAATGGAAAGCGTCTATAGTCTCGTCCTGTCCATGTGTCTTTGACATTGTGTGGTTTTGATTTGAATTATGTTTCTGACAATAATAGAAATCTCTCTCCATCCCCCCTCTGTCTTCCCTTTTTACGTATATCTGTCCCTCTCCCACTCTATGTGCCTCTGTTCATCCCCCACCCCCTTTATCCCTGCCTTTCTTTCTCTCAGGCTGATGCTGTCAGTAGTTTTCTGCGGGCGGCTCGTTCTGGTAACATGGACAAGGCCATTGACCACATAAAGAACGGCATAGACATCAACACAGCCAATCAGGTGAGAGAGCTGCAAAGCCCGGTTGCCAATCAAAATGCTCCTAGAGAGTGCATCAGGGCACGTCCCCAAACTCTTAGATGCATTTTGGATTTACCAGGAGGACCAATTAAATCTTTCCTGTTTGTCCAAGTTTCATTATCAGTTAATGAACCTGATTTATTACGGTCTTTCATTTAATTTGTCCATTTACATTGGCTGTGATAGTATTTCACAGTGTTGCATCATCATACTGCAGTGCTAGAATAATGCATGAATACACTTAAGAAAACAAGTTAACTACTGTAAAGGTACAGCAGATCAAATAAGATGAGTCATCTTTCATACCGCGCACGCGCAAAACAACAGCACACACACACGCACACACACACACACACACACACACACACACACACACACACACACACACACACACACACACACACACACACACACACACACACACACACACACACACACACACACACACACACACAGGAAGAGTCTTATCAGCAAGGTTCAGAACAGGATGGATAGACAGAAATTGAAAATATGAAAGAGCGGGAAATGGCAAGAGAGCGAGGAAAGAATAGAGTCACTGGTTAACACTAGTTTAGACAGTGTTGGGCACTGGATAACACTAGTCTAGTCACTGGTTAAAACTAGTCTAGACAGTGTAGGGCACTGGTTAACACTAGTCTAGTCACTGGTTAATACTAGTCTAGACAGTGCACTGGTTAACACTAGTCTAGACAGTGTAGGGCACTGGTTAACACTAGACTAGACAGTGTAGGGCACTGGTTAACACTAGTCTAGTCACTGGTTAATACTAGTCTAGACAGTGCACTGGTTAACACTAGTCTAATCAGTGTAGGGCACTGATTAACACTAGTCTAGACAGTGTAGGGCACTGGTTAACACTAGTCTAGTCACTGGTTAATACTAGTCTAGGCAGTGCACTGGTTAACACTAGTCTAGACAGTGTAGGGCACTGGTTAACACTAGTCTAGTCACTGGTTAATACTAGTCTAGGCAGTGCACTGGTTAACACTAGTCTAGACAGTGTATGGCACTGGTTAACACTAGTCTAGTCAGTGTAGGGCACTGGTTAACACTAGTCAAGACAGTGTAGGGCACTGGTTAACACTAGTCTAGTCACTGGTTAACACTAGTCTAGACAGTGTAGGGCACTGGTTAACACTAGTCTAGTCACTGGTTAATACTAGTCTAGATAATGCACTGGTTAACACTAGTCAAGACAGTGTAGGGCACTGGTTAACACTAGTCAAGACAGTGTAGGGCACTGGTTAACACTAGTCTAGTCACTGGTTAATACTAGTCTAGACAGTGCACTGGTTAACACTAGTCTAATCAGTGTAGCGCACTGGTTAACACTAGTCTAGACAGTGTAGGGCACTGGTTAACACTAGTCTAGACAGTGTGGGGCACTGGTTAACACTAGTCTAGACAGTGTAGGGCACTGGTTAACACTAGTCTAGACAGTGGGGGGCACTGGTTAACACTAGTCTAGACAGTGGGGGGCACTGGTTAACACTAGTCTAGACAGTGCACTGGTTAACACTAGTCTAGACAGTGTAGGGCACTGGTTAACACTAGTCTAATCAGTGTAGAGCACTGGTTAACACTAGTCTAGACAGTGTGGGGCACTGGTTAACACTAGTCTAATCAGTGTAGGGCACTGGTTAACACTAGTCTAGACAGTGTAGGGCACTGGTTAACACTAGTCTAGACAGTGTAGGGCACTGGTTAACACTAGTCTAATCAGTGTAGGGCACTGGTTAACACTAGTCTAGACAGTGTGGGGCACTGGTTAACACTAGTCTAATCAGTGTAGGGCACTGGTTAACACTAGTCTAGACAGTGCACTGGTTAATACTAGTCTAGACGGTGTAGGGCACTGGTTAACACTAGTCTAGTCACTGGTTAACACTAGTCTAGTCACTGGTTAACACTAGTCTAGTCAGTGTAGGGCACTGGTTAACACTAGTCTAGACAGTGTAGGGCACTGGTTAACACTAGTCTAGACAGTGTAGGGCACTGGTTAACACTAGTCTAGTCACTGGTTAACACTAGTCTAGTCACTGGTTAACACTAGTCTAGTCAGTGTAGGGCACTGGTTAACACTAGTCTAGACAGTGTAGGGCACTGGTTAACACTAGTCTAGTCACTGGCTAACACTCGTCTAGACAGTGTAGGGCACTGGTTAACACTAGTCTAGTCACTGGTTAACACTAGTCTAGACAGTGTAGGGCTCTGGTTAACACTAGTCTAGACAGTGTAGGGCACTGGTTAACACTAGTCTAGACAGTGTAGGGCACTGGTTAACACTAGTCTAGTCAGTGTAGGGCACTGGTTAACACTAGTCTAATCAGTGCACTGGTTAATACTAGTCTAGACAGTATAGGGCACTGGTTAACACTAGTCTAGTCAGTGTAGGGCACTGGTTAACACTAGTCTAGTCAGTGTAGGGCACTGGTTAACACTAGTCTAGACAGTGTAGGGCTCTGGTTAACACTAGTCTAGACAGTGTAGGGCACTGGTTAACACTAGTCTAGACAGTGTAGGGCACTGGTTAACACTAGTCTAGTCAGTGTAGGGCACTGGTTAACACTAGTCTAATCAGTGCACTGGTTAATACTAGTCTAGACAGTATAGGGCACTGGTTAACACTAGTCTAGTCAGTGTAGGGCACTGGTTAACACTAGTCTAGTCAGTGTAGGGCACTGGTTAACACTAGTCTAGACAGTGTAGGGCACTGGTTAACAGTAGTCTAGTCAGTGTAGGGCACTGGTTAACACTAGTCTAGTCAGTGTAGGGCACTGGTTAACATTAGTCTAGACAGTGTAGGGCACTGGTTAACACTAGTCTAGTCAGTGTAGGGCACTGGTTAACACTAGTCTAGTCAGAGTAGGGCACTGGTTAACACTAGTCTAGTCAGTGTAGGGCACTGGTTAACATTAGTCTAGACAGTGTAGGGCACTGGTTAACACTAGTCTAGTCAGTGTAGGGCACTGGTTAACACTAGTCTAGTCAATGTAGGGCACTGGTTAACACTAGTCTAGTCAGTGTAGGGCATCTCACAAACACATGTTTCAGAAGTAATCTAAGAAACCCTTATGTAGATAAAATGCTGACTGTTACTGTGAGATGGCTGTAATGATCCCCTCTCTATTGGACTGAGGTGATTGAGGGAATCCCAAGTGGCACAATATTCCCTAAGTACTGCACTACTTTTGACCAGGGCCCATAGCACTACATAGGGAACAGGGTGCCATTTGAGACACATCCATCGTCTCTCTCTCTCTCTGTCTCTCAGTGAGAGCTTTGGCTTGGAATGTGTTTGATGTGATATCAGCAAGCAGAATGTCTGTCTTGGCTCTGGGTCTAACTCAGTGTACAGTGTGTTCTGTTCTGCTCCAGTACCTACTGTGTGGATTGTCTCTGACTGCATGTACATTATATCATTGTTTGTGTTGAATGGAAATTACTGTGTGTTTATTTTTGTGTGTTAGAAATATGTGTGTGTGTGTGTGTGTGTGTGTGTGTGTGTGTGTGTGTGTGTGTGTGTGTGTGTGTGTGTGTGTGTGTGTGTGTGTGTGTGTGTGTGTGTGTGTGTGTGTGTGTATGTGTGTGTGTGTGTGTGTGTGTGTGTGTGTGTGTGTGAGAGAGAGAGAGAGAGAGTTTGGAGACCCAGGTAGCCAGTCTCCTAGCAGCCGTTGACAGGTAGGACTGAGTGGGACTGATGGGGAGGTGTTAAATAGGGCAGGAGTTACTCCTCTAGCCACTCTCCTCCATCCTGCCTGCTTTACCCTGACGGCTTCTCCCATGGTGGCCAGAAACGGCCACATCGTGAGGGGAATGGGGCTGCCCACAGGCCACACAAACAAGGCAGAGTTGTGTGTGTGTGCTACAATCAAGATTAGCATCAAGCACATTCACAGCTGTAAATCTCATTACTAACATAGGATTCAATACATAGAGTGAATGTAGTCAATACAGTGAATGTATTTATGTGTACTATATTATGTTTACATAATTATATGTAATTGTATGGTTAAGTAGCTGTAGAAAGACCTCAGGCTGCTAAAGAGAGACACCCTGTGGACAAACAGGAACACTACAGACATAACCTGAACAGTTTATCTGCAGTCTCAGGATACCATTGACAGCCAGACTCATGCCATTCTTCCTCAAGTCATGTATGAATTAATGCAATGTGTGTGATTTCAAACCAAGTCCGTATTAGTGTTTTGGAATTGTGTCAAGTGTGTTGAATGTGGTTGTGGAAGTGGACGTGATATTAGTTCTGTGTTGTGTGTGAGTAATGAGTGTCACCCAGTGTATTGTTGTTGTATTTATTTGTGTGCTGTCGGCCTGATGGAGGTTAGGTGGAGGCTTTGTTGTGGCAGTCGTGTCTCTCGTACCCAGTCTGAGTAGATGCCTCTGCCATGGGCTAGCTCACCGGCCACCCAGCCGCATTGCCTCCCTCCCTTCCTTCCTTCCCCTCAACCCTCCTCACACCCTCTTAACCCCTTAAGTTATTTCTCTCTTACTCGCTCTTCTTCTTTTGCATCATCCCTTCTTTCTTTTACCTGTTTTTCTTTCTCATCTATGCTCCCCCTCCTCCCTTCCCCCCCCCCTCCCTCCCTCCCCCCTACCCTCCCCTCTCCCGGTCTGCAGTAGAGTGATGGTGTGCTGTGGTCTCTCCACTCAGAGGAATAATATCAGTGGTGTGGGAAAGGTCCAACCTCACATGTCCTGTGTGGCTGAAGGAAGGCTGTGTGAGGTCAGACCTATCCCACACGGCTCGTATTCTTCCCAGCCCCGAGACCACCGGCCTGCCATCCCCCTCCCGTCCTCTTCCTCCTCCTCACCATCATCTTCATCACCTTTCCGGTCACCATTATTGCTAAATAAGCACAGTTAATATCTGGTAGATGCTGTATGTGTTGAAGCTGTTTGTCCTGACCATAAGGTACAGTTGGGCTCAGTAACATGCTTTTGCATTTTATACATCTAGCAAGTGCTGTATAATAAGCAGAGCAGTGCTGGTCTGAGGGTCTGATCCTTTGGTGTGTGTCAGTATGTAGTGTGTTCAGTGTGTTCAGTGTGTTAGGGACCCTACAGTGTGAGGTCTCCTCTTCTCTCTCTCCTCCCTCAGAACGGGCTCAACGGGTTGCATCTGGCCTCTAAAGAAGGCCATGTTAAAATGGTGCTGGAGCTGCTACATGGAGGCATCGATGTGGAAACCCAGACTAAGGTACTCAGTCAACCTCTTACACTATGCCACATTACCACACCCATGAACTCCTTAAGCCTATGCCACCACCAAAGTACAATATACTGAATAATCGAATTATTCTACGTATTAAAACGTATTCCTACTTACTTACTGCTTTCACAAATACACTACTACAGTATATGTCTCATGTCTTCTCTTGTCCTGTGCCTCCACAGAAAGGCAACACAGCTCTGCACATTGCTGCCCTGGCTGGGCAGGAGCAAGTGGTGGCAGAGCTGGTAAATTACGGGGCCAACGTCAATGCCCAGTCCCAGGTGAGACCCCAGCCAGTGTCGGAAGAGACCTCGACCCCCCTGGCAGAGCCCCCTGCAGAGGAGCCACCCGCCACAACGGATAACCATACAGTTAGAAACAGTTATAATACAGTTATGCTGCATTATACTGCATGGAACTCAGGGTTTGGGGTCTGAATTTCTGAATTTCTGAATGTATTTCAATTCAAACCATGAATTGAAATGTGAATTTGAATTAAAGAAAGCAGAGATTAATTCAAAGAAATTCAACTGAGACATGAAACATGAAAGTTGCATTCCGTTGCCACATCTGCCACTTATTACTAAAACAAATATAGATACCATTTCAAACATAAGCTTGATTATAACTCAGATATGTCAACAGTATTTTGATTTTGATTTTTGTCATGAAATGTTAGGTTCCCTTCCATTCTGGAGTGTTTGATCTAATGGGAAATGTATTTTTTCCAATATTTCATAACATGTAAGTGAATTATGAATTATTACAGACCAACTACAAAATGATCTCAGAATATTTCCAGACCACTTTAATGATTTAAACTCCTTTTAAGAGGAATTTAAAAACTGAAATATTTCAATGTTATACATAGTATTACCATACATGATGTCAAAATAAATATTTGTACTGTGAATTGTAAAATATATTATCAATTAGCATTTAATTGAATTTCATTTAATTCAATTGTGCTTCCTTTAGTTAAAATTCAATTACATTTCTGCTGCCTGTGGTATGTGGCCAATTCAAATCAATAATTGAATTGGAAATATAGCTGTGAGCAGCATTAAGAGCAGCATTAACAGGGTCTGAGCAATAGAAATAGTATATCTTGGTCACCCATTGGGCACTCTGGCAATGAAATGGGCAAAGGCCATACCTTTAATAAGCATGTTTATCAATTGCATGTTTTCCAAGTTGCAAGATTCTACCTCTAATATGTAATGAGTTATGTCTAATACATGCTACCATGCTACTGCCATAGACTACTGTCCCTTCCAACTTCATGTTTACCAAATTCCTATGGTTCAATAGTAATAGCCTTCAGTGAACAGTAGTGCCCTCCACTGGCGTAGAATGGCCATATCCCTCGCTAGGGACTAGTTCATTTAGCTAGGGACTAGTTCATTTAGCTAGGGACTAGTTCAGAGATTCTACATACCAAATATTGGGTGAATCTGAGTTGTGGTTTATGAGAAGAAGATTTTTTTAAGCAATTTAGCATTACACTTGCACTTTTTGGTCAAAGTTTGATGATCTGTGGTTTCCATGTTTTTTTTATTTTTATGTATCACTAAACTTGGAACATATCTTCAGGGACATGTTGTCAATCATCTGTACGAGTTGGATTTGATAGTTTGGGCTAATGTTTTGAATGTGTTTTGAATGTGTGCATGGTTTCTAATGAACTGCAGCGCTACCTTGGGGCCAATGAGTGCTAATGTTGGCACCATAGGTACGCATTATGGGTTCTAACATCCTGCCAAATTTGACGTTTTTACCAATGTGTTGTTGAGATATTGACAAAAATGAACATCAATGGGGTCAATTTCATGCCTTAAGTATTGAATTCAAAATAAAATAAATTGTAAACATGAAAAATGAAGTTGGAAATGTAGATCAAAACCCCCCCAAAAAGTATCAACATGTATGGAATTGTAAAAAAAAGAATGATATAAAAAGCAACAAAATGAAATGAAAGCAAATGTTTTTTTAGTGTGAGCAAAAGTCTCATTTAAAAGGAAGAACAAACTATTTGAAAACCAATGTAAAAATACTTTTCAGTTCAACTTTTCCAACTATTGAATCCGTTTAGCCTACCAAATCAAATCAAATGTATTGATAAAGCCCTTTTTACATCAGCAGATGTCAAATAGTGGTTATACAGAAACACAACCTAAAACCTCAAACAGCAAGCAATGCAGATCTGAAAGCACGGTGGCTAGGGAAAAATTCTATAGAAAGGCAGGAACCCTAGGAAGAAACCTAGAGAGGAACCAGGTTCTGAGAGGTGGCCAGTCCTCTTCTGGCTGTGCCGGGTGGTGATAAGAGTACATGGCCATTAAGGCCAGATTGTTCTTCAAGATGTTCAAACTTCATAGATGACCAGCAGGGTCAAATAATAATCACAGTGGTTGTAGAGGGTGCAACAGGTCAGTACGTCAGGAGTAAATGTCAGTTGGATTTTCATAGCCAAGCATTTAGTGGTCGAGACAGCAGGTGGGGTAGAGAGGGAGAGAGAGAGAGAGACAGAGAGTCAAAGACAGAGAGAGGGAGAGAGAGAGGGAGAGAGGAGAGAGAGGGAGAGAGGAGAGAGAGACACAGAGAGAGAGAAAGAGACACAGAGAGATAAAGAGAGAGAGAGAGACACAGAGAGAGGGAGAGAGAGAGAGACACAGAGAGAGGGAGAGAGAGAGAGAGAGAGAGAAAGAAGGAGAGCAAGAGAGAGAGGGAGAGCAAGAGAGAAAGGGAAGGAGAGACACAGAGAGAAAGAGAGAGACAGGAAGAGAGAGGGAGAGCAAGAGAGCGAGAGAGAGGGAGAGAAAGAGAGAGAGCGAGAGGAAGAGAGAGAGAGAGAGAGAGAGAGAGAGAGAGGAGAATTAAATTGGTTGTTGGAAAAGTTTAACTGAAAACCCTTTTTGCAATAGTTAAAATCTTTTGATCTTGCTTTGAAATTAGAGTTTGGTTTATGGTTTCAACTTCCATTATTTAACTTTTCCTTGAATATATAATTATTTTCATCATTTATTTGTATTTTAATTTTGAATTCAATACTTAAAGTGTGAAATTGACCCCATAAAAAACATAGAAAGAACGAGAAGAACACAGAAAACTATAGGTGCTACTGTAGGATGCCTAATTTAGAAGCAATTTGCAATTAAATTCAGAATTGACTCCAACCCTGATTGAGTAAGAATAAAGAAAGTTGTTGGGAGCACTTATAGAATGTGAAACTTTCTTTATTTTTACACAGTTTCAGTTTACTATTCCGTTAGTCAGCACCTCTACTAACATTTTTGGGTGTGCATAAGCTCCTGCATTTGACCCAACCTCCGACTGAAACGTGACGTTAGGCCATCGTACACTCTTACAAGAAAAGGGTATATCTAGAGCCTAAAAGGGTTCTTTGGCAGTCCTCATAGGAGAACCCTTTGAAGAACCCTTTTTGATTCCAGGTAGAAACCAAAAGAGTTCTACCTGGAACCAAAAAGGGTTCTAAGTGGAAGCAAAAAAGGTTCTCCTGACGGGACAGCCGAAGAACCCTTTTGGAACCCTTTTTTCTAAGAGTGTATTAACTCAATGCAACTCTATGTTAATATCTGTCTGCCTTCTTGTCTTTCTGTGTGCCTGTGCTTCCTTCCTCTGTGTGTGTGCGTGTGTGTGTGTGTGTGTGTGTGTGTGTGTGTGTGTGTGTGTGTGTGTGTGTGTGTGTGTGTGTGTGTGTGTGTGTGTGTGTGTGTGTGTGTGTGTGTTGTGCTGCTGTGTTGTGCCCCTCCCTGTGTGTGTGTGTCCATGTATGTGTCTGTCTGTAACAGAAGGGCTTCACTCCGCTCTACATGGCCTCACAAGAGAATCATCTAGAAGTTGTGAAGTTCCTTTTGGAGAACGGGGCCAATCAAAGCCTTCCCACTGAGGTAACAGCCAATCAGCAGAGCATAGGGTTGGAAGATTCACGGAATCAGAAAGGAATAAGCAGGAAATTATTCCACCTACACCACACTACACCTCCTGCACTATTCCCTCCATCACTTATCAATCCTTTTGACTCTCACTGTCCTTCCCTTCTCCTGCTGTTTCTTTAGGTCACTTAACCTTTCTTGAGCTCTAACTCCTCCTCTTTCCTCTGTCAGGATGGCTTCACCCCTCTCGCCGTGGCTCTTCAGCAGGGACATGAGAATGTCGTGGCCCTGCTCATCAACTATGGCACCAAGGGAAAAGTCCGTCTCCCCGCGCTGCACATAGCGGCGCGGAATGATGACACGCGCACAGCTGCCGTGCTTCTACAGAACGACCCTAACGCAGACGTCCTGAGCAAGGTAGGTACTCACTGTGTGTTTGTTTGTGTGTTAGTCTTCACTTTAGTGGCAAACTTTAGTTTAGTGTGTGCCACAGTGAGTGAAGATGATACTTGTAGAATTAGAGGCCGTCAGTTTTGGAGCTGTATAGAATATAGAATAGAGCTGTATAGAATATATAATAGAGCTGTATAGAATATAGAATAGAGCTGTATAGAATAAGGTATGTGTGTCACTGTGTGTCACTATAGACAGGCTTCACACCGCTCCATATCGCCGCACACTACGAGAACCTGAACGTAGCCCAACTGTTGCTCAACAGAGGAGCCAATGTCAATTTCACCCCTAAGGTATGTCTGTTCCCCTCTCCCCTAGTATCACTGACACATAGTATTGTTATCAGTCCCTCACTGGTCTCTTTCTGGTCCTACTGTCGATCCCCTACTTAATATGTCTGTATTTCTCTCTAGAATGGCATCACACCTTTGCACATCGCATCCAGGCGGGGGAACGTGATCATGGTACGACTCCTGCTGGACCGAGGGGCACAGATTGATGCCAAGACCAAGGTACTGTACTGCATCCCCTCCCCGTGTCTCTCTCTCTACCTCATCTGGTCAGGCCATGCCCTGTTACACATACAGTGCTATGTTGTCCCATTCCAGGTGTTCACTGTCCTCTCTCTCTCTCTCTCTCTCTCTCTCTCTCTCTCTCTCTCTCTCTCTCTCTCTCTCTCTCTCTCTCTCTCTCTCTCCCTAACTCTCCCTCCCTCCCTCCCTCCCAGGATGAGTTGACTCCACTGCACTGTGCAGCCAGGAACGGACATGTGAGGATCATTGAGATCCTACTGGACCAAGGGGCTCCTATCCAGGCCAAGACCAAGGTACAGATAACGCTAACCCACCAAGGCCTGATCTCTGGACTGTTATTCTCAAATACTGTATGCACACAACACAATAAGTCATGGATTGTATCTCTCTCTCTTTCCTACAGAACGGCCTGTCTCCCATCCACATGTCAGCACAGGGGGACCACATGGACTGTGTGAGACAACTCCTGCAATACAACGCTGAGATTGATGACATCACACTGGACCACCTGACCCCCTTGCATGTGGCAGCCCACTGTGGGCACCACCGCATGGCCAAAGTGCTGCTGGACAAGGGAGCCAAACCCAACTCCCGTGCACTGGTCAGTACTACACTCACTCATACATACCTACCACACATCTTTGTTGAAGTGTGTTGCCTTCGTGAACATGCTGTTGTATTGTGTTCTCAGAATGGTTTCACTCCGCTTCACATCGCCTGTAAGAAGAACCACATGCGTGTGATGGACCACCTGCTCAAACACTCAGCGTCCCTAGAGGCTGTGACAGAGGTGAGAGAGATAGATAGGGGCAAGAGAAAGAGATGGAATGTAAGCTAGGGTAAGAAAAGAGAGGGATTCTGCCAAGGAGAGAGGGATGGATATCTTTATTTCTACGTATGATTCTTTCATTGCTTGTTTTTTCTCTCCCCAGTCTGGCCTGACTCCTCTACACGTGGCCTCGTTCATGGGCCACCGCAAAATAGTCACCCATCTGGTACAGAAGGGGGCTTCTCCCAGTGCTTCCAATGTAGTGAGTACCCGAATGTTACCCATCCATCCACCTCATCACTGACCAAACCAGCTCCTCTGGCCAATTTTCACAATGTTTTTGTGTTACTGATTTACACTGCTCACACACATGTGTTTTCCTGGTTGTGTGTGAGCAGAAAGTGGAGACTCCTCTCCACATGGCATGTAGAGCTGGACACTATGAGGTGGCAGAGTTCTTACTGACCAATGCAGCACCAGTAGACGCCAAGGCCAAGGTAATGACTTCACACACACTCACACACACACACACACACACACACACCACACACACACACACACACACACACACACACACACACACACACACACACACACACACACACACACACACACACACACACACACACACACACACACACACATTAACACACACAACAATCTGAACAACATTAAATTGTCTTGCTAGTTCCCCACTTGACTCCCATGTATATGTATCTCTCCTCTTCTGTCCCTCTCCTCTCCTCCGCCCCACCCTGTCCAGGATGACCAGACACCGCTCCACTGTGCGTGTCGGATGGGCCACAAGGAGCTGGTCACTCTGCTGCTGGAACACAAGGCCAACCCCAACTCCACCACCACAGCCGGGCACACACCCCTCCACATCGCTGCCCGTGAGGGACACACTCAGACTACACGCATCCTACTGGACATGGAGGCCCAGCAGACCAAAATGACCAAGGTACAGTCTGTTGTCCAATGCCCACACACTCTACATACACACCCCTCTATCAACTGTCTAATACTAACACACTCCTAACCTTTTCTCTGTGTGGGACTGTGCGGTCTGTGGTCTCTCCCTGACGTCTCTCTATCTGGGATGTCTCTGCAGAAAGGCTTCACTCCTCTCCATGTGGCTTCTAAATATGGCAAAGTGGACGTGGCAGAGCTGCTCCTGGAGAGAGGGGCCAACCCTAATGCTTCTGGCAAGGTACAGTAAGGGTTGGAGAACACAGGGAGGGGGGAAGAACAGGGGTGTGGGGAGGGAAGGGTCAAGGGTCAAGGTATTTCAGGTGGAAAGACGTTAGAGTTAAGTTATGGTGGTTTATATGTGTGTGTCTCCTTTACCTTTAGAATGGACTGACTTCTCTCCATGTGGCTGTCCATCACAACAACCTGGACGTGGTTAACCTGCTGGTCAGCAAGGGAGGCTCCCCACACAGTGCAGCAAGGGTGAGAGACTACACACACACACACACATCCTCACAGACGCAGATATCATCTTACAATGCACCCATAACCATTAACTCTGGTCCTCTTGTTTCAGAATGGCTACACCCCTCTCCACATAGCGTCGAAGCAGAACCAGGTGGAGGTTGCCAACAGCCTGCTGCAGTACGGCGCCTCGGCCAATGCTGAATCCCTCCAGGGGGTCACGCCCCTTCACCTGGCAGCTCAGGAGGGCCGGCCTGACATGGTGGCCCTGCTCATCTCCAAACAGGCCAACGTCAACCTGGGGAACAAGGTGAGGCCTCGGGGACTGATGCAGGGAAGGAGTTAAGATTATTTGGGTGAAAGCTGTTAGTTCTGCTGCACCCTCAGCGGGTCGGGAGAAACCAGAAACATCTGCTTTTCATGGGAAAAGGAAGACAGCCTATGACACGACTTTCCCTTTTGGACTTTCGCTCACTGTTTACAGTCCCTGGTGAAATATATAGCGGATGGCTATAGATAGTGCCTGTCTTTCTTTAAGATTAATTCTTGCCACAAAGTCGACAGACACCACATACCAATTTTGTTGGTGTCAACTTTGTCGGAGATTCCATTATTGCTAGATAACGCTAGCTAATATCAGTCTAGCAGCTATGTATCTATGATATGTGCTAGCTTGCTCTCTGAAGATGTTTCCCTCCAGAATATGAACAAGGCAACACTCTATCTTAACTCCTCCTCCATATTTACTGGATTGGTTGAACAGTGCAGAAGAAAACCTCATCTGACAGTTTTTTATTTTGTTGTTATGACCAGATGTGGGGCATCCCGCTCAGGTGATTCTTTACGCCTGCGACGTTAGGTTAGTTCTGCTGTAACAATATGCCTGATTTTTGCCCCTGGCTCCTCTCCCCTCAGAGTGGACTGACTCCTCTCCACCTGGTGGCACAGGAAGGCCACGTGGGCATCGCTGACATCCTGGTGAAGCAAGGGGCATCAGTGTATGCTGCCACACGGGTAAGACCACACTCCTGTTGACCTCTGGGACAAGGCAAGGAACACAAAAGTCTCTCTCTGCTCAGTAGCATCCAGCGACACACACTGTACCACCTCTGGAGTCTGTAAACACCTTTCATTTTTAAAGCATCTCAGTAGATAATAGGATATTGCAGTAGAGAATTGCATTCCACCCAACATGAACACTCTCCTTTGTGCCAAGTTGTAGAAAGTTGGTTTAAAGTACACACCCCTGCCTTATCAGGTTTGCTATCTGAAGCTAATCTTAACCTCAGTGAATCTTAATGCAAGGTCAGTGTGGTATGGGACCTAACAGTAACAGTGCTACATAGTGAACGATGGGGGCTCCATGGCAGATAGAGTGTCTGAGACGTGACCTTTCCTCTCCTTAATATAAATAGCCACTGACTGGTTCTCCTGTCTCAGGGTTACATTACCATCATCATTACACAACCTACGTACCCTCAGGCCAGCTAGGGCCTCCATTACCCTGAAACTCAGTATGTCAACCGCAGAGCATATATGGTAGGAGAGACATACTATAGATATTGTGTAGTGTGTATGTGTTGAATTTGTAATCATGTGACTCAGTGTTTAGTTAACTGTCTAGTAGTAAGTCTGTGCTGGTTGTATTGGATACTGATGGGGTCCTAATCTTTCTTTCAGATGGGATACACCCCTCTCCATGTTGCCTGTCACTATGGCAATGTAAAGATGGTGAAGTTCCTCCTGCAGCAGCAGGCCAACGTCAACAGCAAAACAAAGGTGAGCACCTCCCTCTGGACATCAATGGAACTACACTTACACAAAATTATCCTTCAATTTTAAGAGTGAATCACAGTAAATATGAACTGGCTATGTGATGTGATTCCTTTCATTGTGTCTCGTCAGTATGTTAATGTTTGTGTCTCTTTCCCCCAGGTTGGTTACACTGCACTGCACCAGGCAGCCCAACAGGGCCACACAGATATCGTCACCTTACTGCTCAAACATGGAGCCCCGCCCAATGAGGTCACCACGGTAAGTACCACTGCTTTTCACTCCCTTTCACTCCTCCATTCATCCCTCGATCCCTCCACCTCACTCTCTCTCTCTCTCTCTGTTAGAACGGTACGTCAGCCCTGTCCATCGCCAAGCGGTTGGGGTACATCTCCGTAATCGACGTTCTCAAACTGGTCACAGAGGAGACGGTTTCCATTGTAAGGAGTAAACAAGTACCAACTCTTCAAATATTTATTTTACACTCCTTCTGACTCGATGCAGACAATCCTTCCATACTCTTTGTCTCATCTTGTACCTGTCTCTCTTCTCTCTCTTCTGCCATTCTCTCCCTCAGACCACCACAGAGAAACATCGTATGAGTTTCCCAGAAACAGTGGATGAGATATTGGACGTATCAGAGGATGAAGGTACACAACACTTACAATAATTTACAGACAGTAGAACACACGAAGACAGATACCCCACAGAACACACTTTCTCCTCTTTTTGGCAAGATAGGATATATATTGTACTTTAATTTCTTATTAATAAAAATCCTCATATCTTGCAGTACAGTTAGTTGCCAGTCCATTCTGGCTTTAAAAATGTATGAACAATTTGAACAGACTTATTGCAAATGATTTTATAATATTGCAGGGCCTCCTAAAATATTCCTTTCACCTTTTGATTTTTTTAGTAACTGCACAGCTAACAATGGGTATGACTGTCTCCTTCTCTCTTCTCTGTGCAGTGCTCATAGGTCGTCTTAGAGTGTGTGGCTCCATTTCAAGCTCTTGCCGTCTTTCTCTCTGGTTCTCTTTCTCTCCACCTTCTTTCTCTCCACATCTCTTCTCCTACGCCTGGTCCTTTTGGGACTGTCTCTCTCCTGATGTTCAATGTGGTGCATGCATTTCATGGTTTCATGTCTATAACCTTTCTTTATCCCTCCAGTAACATAGACCTGACTCTCAGTCACTAACTCCCCAGATCAGATGTACTCTACAGTATCTCTCTCTCCATGTCACCGCAGCTGGGGGCTAGGGATGGCTGTCCTCACCAGCCTACAGTACTCTAAGAGAAAAGCCCAGTAGTGGAGATTGGACACTCACCCATTCAGTTTAACAAACCATTCACTACAATTTTTTTATCAAGGTGAAAATGGAATTCTCTGGTTAAAAATGTGCCAAAGCTACTGTACTGTATCAACATTCCAAGATGTTGATGTTTTCTGGATGTTGTTGTCTTGTTGGTTTGATGTCTTTATCAATGTTCCTTCATTACATCAGCTGTTATTTGTATAGTTTGTGTCTGTAGTCTGTAAAGATGTGTGTGTACATGCAATGTGTGTTTCCATTGGTGTACATATACTGTGTAAGGAAATGAAAACACAGTGACTGTGAAAAAATACATTTTGCACACAAGTCTTCATTAGACCCACGGGTGTCTGATCAACCAGTAAAGTTCACAGCGTAAACATTACAACACCCTTGACAGTGACGTCAGAAGACGTCACACCCTGGTATTTTTAGCTCCATGATAATTAAACTGACAAATTGACACTGTTGGTCTAAAATTAGAAAGTAGTCTATTTGCTGCCTTAAAGACACATATAACCTACTCACTAAAATGTTCAAATATATAATAGACTATATAATAGACAAGTAATATTTGAATATTTAGACAAATGTACTTTACACTTCTGTTTTTGAAAACATCTGACACACAGCGCTCAAGAGATAAGTTGACACATTTTGAAACTGATGAAGTAGAACATTGACTTGGCTCTGGACCAGATCCATGCACCCACTCAAACACTCACCGAAGTCAACCCTAACACCTTTTGTGCTGATACAGAGACACAAACACATGCATTAACGGAGCAATTGCCTTTATTTGGTGCGCTTCTGTCCATTAATCTCAGGATTTGAGGGGGTAAGTAACCATAACCTGCCTTAGCTTCCTGGTAGAAACTAAGAAGGGTAGAACAACACAAACAAGAAAACATAATAGCATAGTGAATTCATAGATGGAAATTAGATGCATGGATACTTTCGTGAATATATCATGCCAGTCTCTTGTGAAGTACATACCGCTGTGCTGAGATTGTGTGTCTGCATTACTGTGCATAATTGTATGTGGGTGCCAGTCAGAGATAGATAGAGGACTCATCTTTATATCTGTGCCATTATAGCATCTGTAACAGCATGGGCAGCACAATTGAGGCTACAACCCATAGGAATCCCCAACCAGTTGACTACTTTGACTACTTTAAAATGGCGGAAGCCCTCAATGGCAATGTCCATGCTAAAATGGGATATTATAGTCATTCTGGTCGGCTCGACTGTAGTACGGATTGATTGAAGCGCAATGTTAAATTCAAAACACCCCGCTTCTCGCCATGAGCCGTCCAGTCGTTACAGAGAACCACATACCAAATTTTTAACAGGGTCGTTAGCATTAAGAAAAAATAAAATGACTAGCTCAACATCTAGACGTTGGATAAGATTGAGACTACAGTATCCATAAAGTAATCATTAGACTTGCCACCTTTAAGACAGAATATGTTTGTAGGGGAAACAATTTTGATTAAGTTTATAGTTTATCGCTCTCACGTGCTCATTTCTGCCCATTAAGAACCAACGATGTGCTACCTTTTTGTAGCATTTCTGACAATGCTAACATCTTTTTTTAGCCAAAGCTCAGCGAGCTAACACCAGGTCGGTTGCTCGGCAACAACACATCTGCTTGCACCAGGCTGCCAGTTATAAGGTGTATGCGAGCAAACCTAGGCTACTGTATATAGCTAGCTTTATGGTGGTATTCAAGCTGAGGTTAATCAATACGTGCAAACAGATATTTAGATTAACTAGGTAGCTAGCTAGCTCTCTAGCTAACGTTTTGTTGCTTGTCCAAAGTACAACAGCTAGCCTGTGTAGCTAGCTAACACCAGTCAGCTGAACGCTTACTAGCTAACGAACAGGCAAAGAAAGGTAGCTAGCCAATTAATGTAGTTTTGTTTTAATTCGCTAGGTAGCTAGCTAGCTAACATAACGTTATACCAGTCAGATGAGAGCTAATGTTGACTAGGTAGCTAACCAATAAGCGAGGAAAGCTAGCTATATTTTGCCAAGTAAGGTTTTTCATATAAGGCTAAAGTCATCATTTGTAAACTGCTGACCTAGAGCACAAACAAATATGAACAAATAAACTAGTGAACATACTTGGTTGCTATGATAGCCAGTTAACATTAGTTAGGTAACTTTAGCTAAGGTAAGACTAACATTAGCTAACGCTTATGGCCAGTTCATGCACCACAATATATCATAGGTTCTTACTCAAAACATAGCTAGCTAATGTTAGCTACGTTAAGTTTAAAAAGACCAACATTTGAGAAACTGCCATGATGCTCATGTTAATTTGCATTGCTAGTGCTAGCTACAATCAATGAGATGCATTGCTTACGTTTACTACCGAACTAGCAAGTGAGTAAGCCAATTTTACCCCAATAAGATTGTACCACAACTCAATGTTGATGTTATATCCTAGCTACATTCTTCCACAAAACATAGCTAGCTAGCTAAATAAGTTAGATAATAAATACAACGCCAAACTTTGGGAAACTGTCACACAGCTAGCTAGCTATCTTACAATGCATGCAATGGGCATAGCAAAACTAGCTAGGTAGACTACTCCATAGACCAAGATAAGGTAGTAAAAATTCAATGGTTCTGATGATGAACTTAGCTGTATGATGCTTTTGGGAAACTGGGCCCTGGACAATAAATTATGCGAGAGACAAAATACATTTTTTTTACATAATTTGAAGCACACATGACATTTTCGAAAGATACTTTTGTATAATCACCTTCCGATGTAAAAACCATGGAAATTAAAAACTACATTTTAAGTGAGAAGTAGGGATTGGTCTGAAGCTGAAAAATAAATTAAATTCACATGAGCACCATAATGCCTACTTCACTTATGCTCTACCAAGGTTTTCCAGCACACAGCTTTGACAGTAGCTATGTTTGTCTATTGTTCTTCAAACAATGTGTATGCAGGTTACTTAGGATTCAACTCTCAAACAGCATAATTCATACTCTTCAGAGGACTTTAGTGTCCTGCAATTAAATAATATATACATTATATATATTTATATATATATATATATATATATATATATATATATATATATATATATATAATTAGGCTGTATGTATTTTTAGGTATAGGCCTATTGTGAATGTTAATCATTGTTTCTTAGCCTATGTCAATATTCTACGGGTAAGTTAACGATTACAGAAATCAGGAGTGGTTTAAGGAAGTGGAACTACAGGCAGGCACCACGTTAATACAATACAAAACAGCTCCATCAAGCATGATGGTCTTGTAAGTATAAAAGCAAAGCTTGATTTCATATAATAATAAAAAAGTTTGAAAAGGTAGTGGAATAGGATTAGTGTGGTGTGTGAAAAATACAATACTTGAACCTGTATGCGGTACAAATCCCATTATTGTGGGAGCAGCTCCTCTAAGAGTATTAATTAGGCAGTTTGCGAAGGTTTGAATCCTAAGCAACCTGCATACACATTGTTTGGCATAGCTACTATAGTAGGTCAAAGCGGTGTTCTGGAAAACCTTAGTAGAGCATGGGTGGAGTAGGCATTGTGGTGCTCACGTGAATTTCCTTTCTACTTAGTAATCAGACCAATCCCTACTTCTCACTTACTTCTCACTTGTTTTTAAAATCCTATCTATCTCTATGGTGCCAGTGCACTTGTGTGTCCATGTTGTTGTACTCTATGTACTTTGTGTATTTTGTCACAGCCAGGACTCCCAGAGGGAGAGAAGAAACCTCTCAACCCTGTTTAAATCCATTTAATCGTGCCAGATTGGGTCCATGTTGACGTGGACTATGTCTAAAGGGACAGCGAAATCCCAATGGACATGGCTCTAGTGATGTTGTCTTGTTTTAGACTCAGTTCATGTTGGGCCATATTGTAACTCTCCAGATGTTAAGGAAATCTGGGATATTTTACCATACATATCCAATATGCTGTGCTCCAAATATTCAACTACTGGAAACAGTTTATGGATGAAAAGTACTTGAACACACCACATTTGAGATTAATATTGAACAAAGTGTAGGGGCCATCTTATTTCTGTCTTTCTCCATGTTCTCTCTCTCCATCTGCCATTGGGTCTCACTGTGACCGTGACTTTACTAAATCTCTTCCCATTGACACATGTACAGCATTAACACATGCACAGTGTGTGGAGTGTAGTAGCTAATCCCTTTAACTCACCAACCTAACTACTATATAAACCAGATGTTATATTTACTGAACTCATTCAATGCTCTCTAACTCTGACTCACATGCTTCAGTTATCTTGTATGTGTCTTTATCTATTACACCCCTCTGACCCGGTCTGTCCTCTCTCTCTGCCCTTCCTGTTGTTGTCTGAAGGGGAGGAGCTTTTGGGGACGGAAGGAGCCAGGTACATGAAGATGGATGACTTGAAGGACCATGATGACGATTTCCTGTCACCCAAGAAATCTATGGAGTACGAGAGAGGGCTGGGCACTGTGTAGGGAGGGTAGATGGTGGGGGTTGGAGTGAGTGAATGGGGGTATATTGGTAGTAAAAGAAGGGTGGAGGTATTGTAAAGAATGGGGAATGGATGGGTTAAATCTATATTGGGATGTAGGAAGTGGAATGAGAATATATCCCCTACACACTCCTTGTTTTCTTCTCTCCAACAGCAACTACTCGCCTGCCATTCCCAGGATCCCTTGTGTCTCCCCAGAGATGGTCCACCTAAAGGAGCATGAGATGGAGCAGGTACAGGACAAACTGGTTAGGTTCAATCCCATGAGGTTGCCATATTATTAATGAAAATATTTGTATCGCTGTAACCCTGTGGAGGGTGAGTAGAAAGTTCAAATGCTACGATGAGACAAGGTTTTTCTGTCTATATTTTAGGTACACACTCCAATGCCATTACATAGAGAGTATGATGACGACTCCCTGATCCCCAGCAGTCCAGCTACAGAGACCTCTGACAACGTCAGTCCTGTGGCCAGCCCCATACACACAGGGTCAGTACACAACCCTAACCCTAAGTCTAACCCATACACACAGGGTCAGTACACAACCCTAACCCTAAGTCTAACCCATACACACAGGGTCAGTACACAACCCTAACCCTAAGTCTAACCCATACACACAGGGTCAGTAGACACAGCCATGTGTGTGTCCATCCTACCCTGCCTGCAGGCCTACACTGACAAATGCCTTATGTTGTCCATAAATCAATCTCTAAGAGTGAAAATAGAAATGTTATTATACCGTGTAATAATGTGAGGCATGTCTCTTGTCAGGTTCCTAGTGAGTTTCATGGTGGATGCTCGGGGCGGCTCGATGCGAGGCAGCAGACACAACGGTCTGCGTGTCATCATCCCTCCACGGACCTGTGCCGCCCCCACACGTATAACCTGCCGTCTGGTCAAGCCCCAGAAACTCCCCACCCCTCCCCCCCTGGTGGAGGGAGAGGGCCTGGCGAGCCGTATCATCTCTCTGGGCCCAGCCAGCATGCAGTTCCTAGGGTGAGGACTTGAAGAAACACAATGTAGAAGGGAGGACAGTTGTCAGCAAAAGACAATAGGTCAAATTTTGAGATCAGGATAAAAACTGTGTTCCACCTTCTGTGAGGGTATCCCCTAATTCAGGGGTGTCAAACATACGGCTAATTACATTGTGAGAATGACGTTTGAAGCCTCATTGATGTGTGTCTCTATGTCTGTGTGTGTCTGTCAGGCCTGTGATCGTGGAGATCCCACACTTTGCAGCTCTGGGTCGAGGGGACCGGGAGCTGGTGGTTCTGAGGAGTGAGAATGGCTCTGTTTGGAAGGAACACCGCAATCGCTACGGGGACGATGTACTGGAGACTATCCTCAATGGGATGGATGAAGGTAGTAGAATGAGAAGTTCTACTAACTCAGTCAGACCTATTACAGTCCCTGATAATGGCATGCGTGGTGATTATTAGTGCTTTCTTATCGGCACTGTATCAGTATTCCCCAATCTTATTGACCGCTATGTTCTGCCTGTTTATTCCTTTAGATCTGGAGAGCCAAGAGGAGCTTGGGAAGAAGCGTATCCGACGAATCATCTCCACTGACTTCCCCCTCTACTTTGCTGTGGTGTCGCGTGTCCAGCAGGAGAGTGACCTGATTGGCCCAGAGGGGGGTCAACTGACCAGTAAGCTGGTGCCGATGGTCCAGGCTACGTTCCCTGAGACAGCGGTCACCAAGCGAGTCCGTCTGGGCCTGCAGGTGAGATGGGAGGATGAGGATGAGGAGGAAGGAGCAGGAGGAAGACAGTATCGTTAGTGCCTGTCTGTATGACCAATCATGCTATATGCAGGGTTGTGGAGTAACTACATTACAGTTACATGTAATCTGTTTGTTTTTTTACTCTAACCAAACAGTTACTTTACCAGCAAAAATATTGGAATCAGATTACAGATAAAAACATAGATGATTACTTCTTGGATTACTTTTAAATTCAGAAAGGATGTTTGCGAAAATATATTTTGACACCTTTCTGTTTTCTCAATGACATTAATTCAACATTAAAAAAAGGCGCAAGTTTAAGTTTGTTCCACCTGAGCGAGTCTGACCACAAGTCAGAGACCACTATGATGACACACCAAATGCTTTTGATGGATCCTTTGTCTTCTTCTAATGCCTCTTAAAGGGAAAGTGATCCAAAAGTATCGGAAAGTAATGAAGTTACTGAGTTTAGGTAATCCAAAAGTTACATTACTGATTATCATTTTGGACAGGTAACTAGTAACTGTAACAGACTACATTTAGAAAGTAACCTACCCAACCCTAGCTATATGTATACTATATGTATTTGGTTTGATCAGCACATTTTATATACATGGTTTCCTTGCCAAGGAAATTGCCTTTTTCTTTGTTCTACACACAAACAATGAGATTTACTACATACACGTAGTACAGTAGTCACTTAACAGTGGGATTTTTAACCTTCAAAGTTTATATGAGGCTGTTTTGAAAGGGCATCATCTAGTCACCAATGTTTGCAAATGATCACGCCAGTATCCTAAAGCTTAATGCATCATTCACTAATGTGGTTATGTTCTAGAACTATAGTCATGGTTTCATAATGCAGAGGGACCTTGTTACAGTGAATGTTCTTTAGCAGTATGCCTGTTATGATCAGAGTGGAGAGTGGTTTTGATTTGATTTCATTCCAGTGGTGAGTGGTTTTATTGGCCTACATACTGAAGTAGTCTCATATTTTGAGGGAAATATGTGTATGTTATGGTGAACATGGCACCGCATGGACTTCACCATGCATGGACCTTCCATCTCCCCTGCTGCTTTGGAGCATCCGCTGTGCTCCAGTACATGCAGCCTGTAGAGCATAACCCCAGTCCTAGCTTTACGCTAGCAGATACGCTAACCTTGTCAAAGGTTGTACTAAGTGAGACAGTTCACGTGAATGTGTAGCGAGGTTTAGACATTCATTGTCAATGTACACTGAGTGTGCAATTAAGTGATAATGCCCAAGAAGACTGGTGTTTGGTGGATACTAGCACGGGTGTTGTCAGGCCCGAGATAAAGTCGAGGACCAGCAAACCATGCTAATCTATCCTCCAAACATCGGCTTCGAGGGCATTATCACTTTAATACAACGGGTTACCAACATATTAGAATAATGATTTACATATTTTCATAAAACACATTCTTATTAATTTATTAATACATTTCATCCTTCCACAAGATATAGTCCCGACACAAATGTAGGGTTGCTACCCAAGCCGGCTGGTCGTTTGTACTATCAATTCTGTTTGGTTGCCAGAGACGCGACCCAGTCGTTCCGTCTTTTTAATCTCTATCTATGGACGCGACCCAGTCATTCATTCTAAATGTTCTACTGCCATACTGGCTGGCAACATTTTTATCCCTTGCTTGCTAGCTAGCCAACTACGGCTAACTTACAGTCACGTCAAACAGTGCAGCCAGAATAACAACAAAGTAGCTGTATTTGTTTAAACTGTTTTCTAGTGATTTATTTGGATACACCCATAATAATGAGGAGCGATTTTACCTGGCATAGAAAATGTGCTCTCTAGTCAAGACACTGTTGTTCAGAGGAACTAGCCAACAACATAGCTAACACAATCACTTCAAAATTAAGCTGGAAAGACTGCAAACTAGCTGCACTTCTTTTCATTTTACCTGTTTTCTATTGATATTTCTTTGTATATATCCACAAAAATGATGCTGATTCATGATTTCGACTGGCTGAGAAAAGCTGCCTGCCTGTCTGTCTCATCCCGACTTCCGACACGTTCATTACTATGTGACAGCTGGAGATCAAATTTGAATATTGGAAACTTGTGGAATAGACATCGGCTGGAATGCAGTTTTAACCAATCAGCATTCAGGATTAGACCCACCCATTGTATAAAACATTAGGAACACCTTCCTAATATTGAGTTGCACCCTATTTTGCCCTTAGAACCTCAATTTGTTGGAATGTGGACTCTACAAGGTGTCGAAAGCATTCACAGGGATGCTGGCACTTGTTGACTACAATGCTTTCCACAGTTGTGTCACGTTGGATGAATGTCCTTTCGGTGGTGGACCATTCTTTATACACACGAAAACTGTTGAGTGTGACAAACCCAGCAGCGTTGCATTTCTAGAACCGGATCCACACTCAAACCGGTGTGCCTGACTCCTACTACCATACCCCGTTCAAAGGCATTTAAATCTCTTTAAATCTTTTGTCTTTTTGTCTCAATCCATGACTCAATTGTCTCAAGGCTTAAAAATCCTCATTTAACCTGTCTCCTCCCCTTCATCTACACTGATTGAAGTGGATTTAACAAGTGACATCAATAAGGGATCATAGCTTTCACCTGGATTCACCTGGTCAGGCAATGTCATGGAATGACCTTAATGACCTTAGTGATCACTGTTTTACAGCCTGTGTTCGTAATGGCTGCTCAGTGAAACGACCTATCCTGATTTGTCATAGACGCTTGCTAAAAACTAAAATGAGCAAGCCTTCCTTCATGAACTGGCCTCTGTAAAATGGTATAGAATCAGCTTGATCCCCTCTGTCGAAGACGCTTGGACCTTCTTTTTTTGATATTTTCGGTGGTATTGTTAACAAACACGCCCCCATAAAGAAAATTAGAATTAAAAACAGGTTCAGCCCCTTGTTCGAAAGTGATCTTGCAGAGTTACTCCACCTCAAGAATTGCATTTGGTGCTAAAGGAGCACCTTAAACTTGACCCCCAAAAAAACATCTGGGTCAGATGGTTTAGACCCTTTCTTCTTTAAGGATGCTGCCCATATCGTCGCAAAGCCTATCACCAACCTTTTTAACCTGTCTCCTTTCTGGGGAGGTTCTCATTGCTTGGAAGGCAGCCACAGTTCATCCTTTATTTAAAGAGGGAGATCAGGCTGATCCTAACTGTTAAAGGCCTATTTCTATTTTGCCCTGTATATCAAAAAAACTTGTCAATAATCAACTGATTGGCTTTCTTGACAGTATTCTTGATAGTACAGTAGTCTATAGTATTCTCTCAGGTATGCAATCTGGTTTCCGCTCAGGTTATGGATGTGTCACTGCAACCTTAAAGGTCCTCAATGATGTCACCATTGCCCTTGATTCTAAGCAATATTGTGCTGCTATTTTTATTGACTTGGCCAAAGCTTTTGATACGGTAGACCATTCTGTTCTCGTGGGCCGGCTAAGGAGCATTGGTGTCTCTGAGGAGTCTTTGGCTTGGTTTGCTAACTGCCTCTCTCAAAGAGAGCAGTGTATAAAGTCAGAAAATCTGCTGTCTCAGCCAATGCCTGTCACCAAGGGAGTACCCCAAGGCTCAATCCTAGGACACACGCTCTTCTTAATTTGCATCAACAACATAGCTCAGGAAGTAGGAAGCTCTCTTATCCATTTATATGCAGATGATACAGTCTTATACTCAGCTGGCCCCTCCCCTGATTTTGTGTTAAATGCTCTACAATAAAGCTTTCTTAGTGTCCAACATGCTCAAATCAAATCAAAGTTTATTTGTCACGTGCGCCGAATACAACAGGTGTAGACCTTACAGTGAAATGCTTACTTACAGGCTCTAACCAATAGTGCAAAAAATGTATTAGGTGAACAATAGGTAGGTAAAGAAATAAAACAACAGTAAAATGACAGGCTATATACAGTAACCAGGCTATAAAAGTAGCGAGGCTACGCGAGGCTACATACAGACACCGGTTAGTCAGGCTGATTGAGGTAGTATGTACATGTAGATATGGTTAAAGTGACTATGCATATATGATGAACAGAGAGTAGCAGTAGCGTAAAAGAGGGGTTGGCGGGTGGTGGGTGGGACACAATGCAGATAGCCCGGTTAGCCAATGTGTGGGAGCACTGGTTGGTCGGCCCAATTGAGGTAGTATGTACATGAATGTATAGTTAAAGTGACTATGCATATATGATAAACAGAGTAACAGCGGTGTAAAAAGAGGGGTTGGGTGGGGGGCACAGGGACTATGGTGGTCTGCTTGAAACATGTTGGTATTACAGACTCAATCAGGGACATGTTGAAAATGTCAGTGAAGACAGCACATGCCCGGAGCACACGTCTTGGTAATCCGTCTGGCCCCGCAGCCTTGTGTATGTTGACCTGTTTAAAGGTCTTACTCACGTCAGCTACGGAGAGTGTGATCACACAGTCATCTGGAACAGCTGATGCTCTCATGCATGCCTCAGTGTTGCTTGCCTCGAAGCAAGCATAGAAGTGATTTAGCTCGTCTGGTAGGCTCGTGTCACTGGGCAGCTCGTGGCTGTGCTTCCCTTTGTAGTCTGTAATTGTTTGCAAGCCCTGCCACATAAGACGAGCGTCGGAGCAGTATGATTCAATCTTAGCCCTGTATTGACGCTTTGCCTGTTTGACGGTTCGTCGCAGGGCATAGCAGGATTTCTTGTAAGCTTCCGGGTTAGAGTCCCGCACCTTGAAAGCGGCAGCTCTACCCTTTAGCTCAGTGCGAATGTTGCCTGTAATCCATGGCTTCTGGTTGGGGTATGTACGTACAGTCACTGTGGGGATGACGTCCTCGATGCACAAATTGATAAAGCCAGTGACTGATGTGGTGTACTGATGTGGTGCCATCGGAAGAATCCCGGAACATGTTCCAGTCTGTGATAGCAAAACAGTCCTGTAGTTTAGCATCTGCTTCATCTGACCACTTTTTTATAGACTGAGTCACTGGTGCTTCCTGCTTTAATTTTTGCTTGTAAGCAGGAATCAGGAGGATAGAGTTGTGGTCGGATTTACCAAATGGAGGGCGAGGGAGAGCTTTGTACGCGTCTCTGTGTGTGGAGTACAGGTGATCTACAATTTATTTCCCTCTGGTTGCACATTTAACATGTTGATGGAAATTTGGTAGAACTGATTTAAGTTTCCCTGCATTAAAGTCTACTACCACTAGGAGCGCCGCCTCTGGGTGAGTGGTTTCCTGTTTGCTTTTTTCCTTATACAGCTGACTGAGTGTGGTCTTAGTGCCAGGATTTGTCTGTGGTGGTAAATAAACAGCCACGAAAAGTAAAGCTGATAACTCTCTAGGCAAGTTGTGTGGTCTGCAATTTATCACAATATACTATACTTCAGGTGAGCAAAATCTAGAGACTTCCTCAGCTGTTATTTACAAGTATGCACAGACCCCCCCCCCCCCCCCCCCCCCCCCCCCGTCTTACCGGGGTGCGCTTTTCTATCTTGCCGGTGCAGCTTATATCCCGCTAGCGGAATATCCATGTCGTCATTCAGCCACAATTCCGTGAAACATAGGATATTACAGTTTTTGATGTCCAGTTGGTAGGATATTCATGATCGTACCTCGTCTAGTTTATTGTCCAATGACTGCCCGTTGGCGAGTAGTATTGACGGTAACGGCAGCTTTCCCACTCGCCTTTTCCGGGTCGTGACCAGGCATCCGGCTCTTTGTCCTCTGTACCTGCGTCGCTTCCTCTTGCAAATAATGGGGATGTTGGCCCTGTCGGGTGTTTGGAGAATGTCTTGTGCGTCTTGCTTGTAGAATAAAAAATCTTTGTCTAATCCGAGGTGAGTGATCGCTGTCCTGATATCCAGAAGCTCTTTTTTTGCCGTAAGATACGGTTGCAGAAACATTATGTACAAAATAAGTTACAAATAACGCAAAAGCTTTCTCTACTCTTAACCTTGTTCTGAACACCTCCAAAACAAAGGTCATGTGGTTTGGTAAGAAGAATGCCCCTCTTCCCACAGGTGTTATTTCTACCTCTGAGGGTTTAGAGCTTGAGGTAGTCACCTCATACAAGTACTTGGGATTATGGCTAGACGTTGCACTGTCCTTCTCTCAGCACATATCAAAGCTGCAGGCTAAAGTTAAATATAGACTTGGTTACCTCTATTGTAATCGGTCCTCTTTCACCCCAGCTGCCAAACTAACCTTGATTCAGATGACCATCCTACCCATGCTAGATTACAGAGACATAATTTATCGATCAGCAGGTAAGGGTGCTCTCGAGCGGCTAGATGTTCTTTACCATTTGGCCATCAGATTTGCCACCAATGCTCCTTATAGGACACATCACTGCACTCTATACTCCTCTGTAAACTGGTCATCTCTGTATACCTGTCGCAAGACACACTGGTTGATGCTTATTTATTGAACCCTCTTAGGCCTCACTCACCCCTATCTGAGATACCTACTGCAACTCTCATCCTCCACATACAACACCCGTTCTGCCAGTCACATTCTGTTAAAGGTCCCCAAAGGACACACATCACTGGGTCGCTCCTCTTTTCAGTTTGCTGCAGCTAGCGACTGTAACGAGCTGCAACAAACACTCAAACTGGACAGTTTTATCTCAATCTCTTCATTCAAAGACTCAATCATGGACACTCTTACTGACAGTTGTGGCTGCTTTGTATGATGTATTGTTGTCTCTACCTTCTTGACCTTTGTGCTGTTGACTTTGCCCAATAATGTTTGTTCCATGTTTTGTGCTGCTACCATGTTGTGTTGCTACCATGTTGTTGTTATATTGTGTTGCTACCATGCTGTGTTGTCATGTGTTGCTGCCTTGTTATGTTGTTGTCTTAGGTCTCTCTTTATGTAGTGTTGTGTCTCTCTTGTTGTGATGTGTGTTTTGTCCTATATTTATATTGTAATTATTCTTTATTTTTTTTAAATCCCAGGGCCCCGTAAACCCGCAGGAGGCCTTTTGCCTTTTGGTAGGCCGTCATTGTAAATAAGAATTTGTTCTTTACTGACTTGCCTAGTTAAATAAATGTTAAATAAAAATAAAATGGAAAGAGCAGGTGTTCCTAATGTTTTGTACACGCAGTGTAGGTTGTAAATGTTAAAATGTGTTTTATGAACAACACTGATGAATAAAGAAATGCACTGTATCTTTTCAAGTTGTTTGTATGTTTTGGTATGGTATAAAATTTCATTTTATTGACCACAGACTTCTCTTTCTCTTCATCCTTCATTTCTCCCATTTGATTTATTTACCTGTCCATTGTCATCCATTACATCATTACATACCTCATATTATCGCTCTTCTTTTCTCTTCCTATTTCTCTCTACATTGCTATCAATCTGTTTATCTTTTTATCAATCTCTCTTCTCCACACTCATCCACCACATCATCATCCCTCTTTCCACACATCCTCTCCCCTGTAACCTCAGGCCCAACCAGTCCCAGACGAGCTGGTTGCCAAGCTGCTGGGTAACCAGGCAACCTTCAGCCCCGTGGTGACTGTGGAGCCACGACGACGCAAGTTCCACCGGCCCATCGGCCTGTGCATCCCCCTACCCCCCTCCTGGAGAGAGAGCCCCCGGGACTCTGGGGAGGGGGACACCACCAGCCTGCGCCTTCTCTGCAGTGTCATCGGTACGCCAACACTGTCTGTCACACTTTAGCAAGCCTGACTGAGGCCTTATGGTGGACTAATGGCACAGTGAAACTGCATTACTTAAGGAATAGTTTAATGGTGCCCCTTAATAGTGCCATGTGGCACAGATGGTAGAGCATGGCGCTTGCAACAGCAGGGTTGTGGGTTCGATTCCCACGGGGAACCAGTATGGAAAAAAGTATGAAAATGTGTATCCAGTTGCTCTGGATAGGAGTGTCTGCTAAATCACGTAAATGTACAATTTAGAGTAAACTATGAGTTAGACTGCATGAACACCTCATAGAAGGAAATTGATTGAACATAGTGATTCAAGGTCTCTCATCTGTAGGATGGGAAAATTCTGCACAATCCACATTTATGTAGGTCTGCAAGCCAGAGAAGAAGCAATGTCATTACTATACTGAGCAACTGTTAATTATCTTAATTACGATGGGCGAAAAAGTGCTTTGGTGAAGTAAAATCACCTCGCATGAATGAATGAATTGTATTTTCGTGTCAAATCTCCAGTTGGCAACCCATCGCTTACGGGATTAATTGACACATAAACATTACAATGATTCACAGTGATAATTCAGTCAGTGATACTTATTCCGGTGTTCTGCGCAGTGCACACCTCATAAAGGATGAAAAATAAATCTAGACATATTAGTAGATAAGGTTATCCAAGCAATAATAATAACCCTAAAGCAGTAAAAATTAAAACATTCAGATAAATAAATACAGAAAAATGAAACGGAAAGCGTTTATCCTGGTCTGACATAAAGAGAAGATGAGACAGGCCTACACACAATCTATATACATACAGTTGAAGTCAGAAGTTTACATACACCTTAGCCAAATACATTTAAATTCAGTTTTTCACAATTCCTGACATTTAATCCTAGTAAAAATTCCCTGCCTTTGGTCAGTTAGGATTACCACTTTATTTTAAGAATGTGAAATGTCAGAATAATAGTGGAGAGAATGATTTATTTCAGCTTTTCTTTCATCACATTCCCCGTGGGTCAGACATTTACATACACTCAATTAGTATTTGGTAGCATTGCCTTTAAATTGTTTAACTTGGGTCAAACGTTTCGGGTAGCCTTCCACAAGCTTCCCACAATAAGTTGGGTGAATTATGGCCCATTCCTCCTGACAGAGCTGGTGTAACTGAGTCAGGTTTGTAGGCCTCCTTGCTTGCACACGCTTTTTCAGTTCTGCCCACAAATCTTCTATAGGATTGAGGTCAGGGCTTTGTGATGGCCACTCCAATACCTTGACTTTGTTGTCCTTAAGCCATTTTGCCACAACTTTAGAAGTATGCTTGGGGTCATTGTCCATTTGGAGACCCATTTGTGACCAAGCTTTAACTTCCTGACTGATGTCTTGAGATGTTGCTTCAATATATCCACATAATTTTCCTTTCTCGTGATGCCATCTATTTTGTGAAGTGCACCAGTCCCTCCTGCAGCAAAGCACCCCCACAACATGATGCTGCCACCCCCGTGCTTCACGGTTGGGATGGTGTTCTTCGGCTTGCAAGCCTAACCCTTTTCCCTCCAAGCATAACGATGGTCATTATGGCCAAACAGTTCTATTTTTGTTTCATCAGACCAGAGGACATTTCTCCAAAAAGTACGATCTTTGTCCCCATGTGCAGTTGCAAACCGTAGTCTGGCTTTTTTATGGCGGTTTTGGAGCAGTGGCTTCTTCCTTACTGAGCGGCCTTTCAGGATATGTCGATATAGGACTCATTTTACTGTGGATATAGATACTGTTGTACCTGTTTCCTCCAGCATCTTCACAAGGTCCTTTGCTGTTGTTCTGGGATTGATTTGCACCTTTCGCAGCAAAGTACATTCATCTCTAGGGTACAGAATGCGTCTCCTTCCTGAGCAGTATGACGGCTGCGTCGTCCCATGGTGTTAATACTTGCGTACTATTGTTTGTACAGATGAACGTGGTACCTTCAGGCATTTGGAAATTGCTCCCAAGGATGAACCAGACTTGTGGAGGTCTACAAAAAAAATTGAGGTCTTGGCTGATTTCTTTTGATTTTCCCATGATGTCAAGCAAAGAGGCACTGAGTTTGAAGGTAGGCCCTGAAATACATCCACAGGTACACCTCTAATTGACTCAAATGTTGTCAATTAGCCTATCAGATGCTTCTAAAGCCATGACATAATTTTCTGGAATTTTCCAAGCTGTTTAAAGGCACAGTCAACTTAGTGTAGTAAATTTCACTAAAAGTGAAATTCTGTCTGTAAACAATTGTTGGAAAAATTACTTGTGTCATGCACAAAGTAGATGCCCTAACCGACTTGCCAGAACTATAGTTTGTTAACAAGAAATTTGTGGAGTGGTTGAAAAACGAGTTTTAATGACTCCAACCTAAGTATGTAAACTTCCGACTTCAACTGTACGGGCACTTTGCTATATGTCTAGAAAGAAATATTTGTATAATTTAATTATAGGTAATCTTATCTTTCATTCCAGGCTTGATCTGAAAGGACAAAAAAACATTTCAGTTCCTCCTCATCGCTCAGCAACATAATGCCAGGGTGTATCTGGTGGGCTTTCTGGAATAATGAAAAGTGTATAATCGTGGTACAAAAGGGCAATAGAGGATAAAATGAATTTCATTCTCTGTCTCTTCAAGGTCACAGTGGTTAACCTACATAGTCTTTCCTTGTTAAGGTCACACATTTCAGTTGCCCAGGCTCCCCCTATGGAGTGATCCCATTGAAACCTTGCTGGCTATTCTGGCAATTGGCATGCCTGCCATCTCACCACACAGGGTTCCTAGCCCATGTTCCCAGTATAGGCGCAAACTTGTTGTTATGCGGAGTGGAACAGGGGAACCCAAGATCAGACTCAGACGAGGAGACTGGGATGAAGTAACCAAGGTATTTATTGACACACGGGGGAGATGGAGTGCAGGTCAGGGGAAGCTCGGGCGGGTTGGTGGAAACCAGGTGAGGAGGCTGAGGCTGGAGCAAGAGAGTTTGAGACAGGGTGAGCAGGTCCGAAGGGGAATCCAAGGGAGTGGTAGAGTGGGGAATCCAGGACAGAGTAGCAGGATGATGAGACGTGGGACTGGAGACAGGGTCCAGAGTCAGAGCAGGCAGAACTGTAGCGGAGAGGAAAACAGCGTCAGGCAAGGGAAACAGGATAACAGAATCTGAATAGTAACAAACGGCTAGAAACGTAGACTGACTGAGCAGAGATTACAATCTGGCAGCATGGAAGTGGCAGGGCTGAGTATTTGTAGAGGTCTTGATTATGGAACAGGTTGCAGCTGGTGGGGATCTGCTCTGACTCCAGCACACCTGTCTCCGCCCACACAATGACACACACAGAGAGAGGGAGAGGTAGAGAGTACTGGGGGAGTGGTGGCAGGTCAAGGAAACACAGGATGAGAGGTAGAGGGCATTACAGGAGCAGATGTGACACTTGTGAACAAACCTAAACAATGACGTACTGCTCTATTATGGATTTGTTGGTTTTTGAGATACAGTACCTCTTAGGTACAGTACCTCTTAGAACTCCACACTCCTGCTGAATGAGGTTTAGGATGTCAACTTGTGTGTCTAATTTACATGATTGCATGTTTAATATACCTTTTTCTCAACCCAATCTCCAATTTAAACGCCAACCTATTGCGTAACTGCAGTAATAGAATTACGCCAGGGCTTGACGTTTAAAGTACACCAGGTGTTGCCGTATTTTAGCTGTCAGTCAAACTCCTCAAAAGTTAAACTAAAACTTAAGTTTAGGGATTCATTCTGAATGGTGAAGGTTAGCGTTAGGGATAGGGTTAAACTCAAGTTATGTCATTAATTCCGAATGGTTAAGGCTAAGGTTAAGGTTTGGAAAAGGCTTTAAAAAAAGAAATAGTGTCTAGCACTGGGATTAAACACGCAACCTTTGTAGCCGGAGTCTGCCATTTAAATGCCCATCCTCCATCCCCCATCCCTGTCCACAATGCCCTAGCAAGCCGCAAGCCTACTAGCAGGTAATAGGCGCTCATGTTGCCCCTAGTGGAATGTATAGCGTTCACATTTCGCCAGCTCCAAACGTAATATGGTACCTGCAGAATCAGCACCTCCTGGCGTATTCTATAAGAGAATCGGCTGCTTTTTCTCCTCCTTCCTATGTTTTTGTGTAACTGATGTCTCTTCCTTCTCTCCAGGTGGCACAGCCCCAGCTCAGTGGGAGGACATCACTGGTACCACCAAGCTCATATATAGCAAAGACTGTGCCAACTTCACAACCAATGTGTCAGCACGGTAAGTATAGTGTAGCAACTCACTCACTAGCATTCATGTTAATTAGACAAATAAATCCACATCCTGATGAGATCAGTAACTTAAGAGTTGCCATAAGTCCTACACAATGGTGTCTCTTCTCAGGTTCTGGCTGGCTGACTGTCCCAGGACAGCCGAGGCTGTGTCTTTCTCCAACCTCCTGTATCGAGAGCTCTCAGCTGTGCCCTACATGGCCAAGTTTGTGGTGTTTGCCAAGATGAACGAGGTCCGTGAGGGCCGCCTGCGCTGCTACTGCATGACTGATGACAAGATGGACAAAACCCTGGAGCAACACGAGAACTTCAGTGAGGTGGCCCGCAGTCGTGACATCGAGGTCAGTACAGGGAGTCATAATGATGGTTATCATGATTATGACATTGTTTATTAGCTTCAGCTATAGAGGCACTGTAAAGTGAGTGGAGTGAGTGGATCAGTCTGTGTATAACCCTCTCAGGTGATGGAGGGAATGCCGCTGCACCTGGAGTGTTCTGGGAACCTGGTCCCAGTGAGGAAGGCTACCCAGCAGCCTCGCTGTTTTAGCTTCCAGGCCTTCAAAGACAACAGACTCCCCGTCTCAGTCAAGGTGCTTAACCCTCCATCTCTGTGTCTTCATCCCTCTCTCCATTATTCCCTCCCTCTCTGGGACTTCATCCCTCTCTCCATTACTCCCTCCCTCTCTGGAACTTCATCCCTTTCTCCATTACTCCCTCCCTCTCTCGGACTTCATCCCTCTCTCCATTACTCCCTCCCTCTCTGGAACTTCATCCCTCTCTCCATTACTCCCTCCCTCTCTGGGTCTTCATCCCTCACTCTATTACTCCCTCCCTCTCTGGGTCTTCATCCCTCACTCTATTACTCCCTCCCTCTCTCGGTCATCATCCCTCACTCTATTACTCCCTCCCTCTCTGGGTCTTCATCCCTCTCTCCATTACTCCCTCCCTCTCTGGGTCTTCATCCCTCACTCTATTACTCCCTCCCTCTCTGGGTCATCATCCCTCACTCTATTACTCCCTCCCTCTCTGGGTCTTCATCCCTCACTCTATTACTCCCTCCCTCTCTGGGTCTTCATCCCTCTCTCCATTACTCCCTCCCTCTCTGGGTCTTCATCCCTCACTCTATTACTCCCTCCCTCTCTGGGTCATCATCCCTCCCTCTATTACTCCCTCCCTCTCTGGGTATTCATCCCTCTCTCCATTACTCCCTCCCTCCCTCTCTGGGTCTTCATCCCTCACTCTATTACTCCCTCCCTCTCTGGGTCATCATCCCTCACTCTATTACTCCCTCCCTCTCTGGGTCTTCATCCCTCTCTCCATTACTCCCTCCCTCTCTGGGTCTTCATCCCTCTCTCCATTACTCCCTCCCTCTCTGGGTCTTCATCCCTCACTCCATTACTCCCTCCCTCTCTGGGTCTTCATCCCTCACTCCATTACTCCCTCCCTCTCTGGGTCTTCATCCCTCACTCCATTACTCCCTCCCTCTCTGGGTCTCCCTCTCACTCTGAAAATATATCTTGTCTGTTTCTCTCGGTTCTCCTCTCCAAGGTGAGAGACAGTAGCAAGGATCACTCTGGATTCCTGTCCTTCCTACGCAAGTCTACGAAGTACGAAGACAGCCAACATGTGCTGTGCAACCTCAACATTACCATGCCCCCGTGTATCAAGGTAGGCCTCAACAAATAGTTCAAGTATTTGGGGTGCTTTGAAAAGCACTGTACTTTTATTTTAGAATACACACATGCATATTTCATGTTGTGAACTTGTGAGATCTGAGACAAATCTGCTGTGCTGATTTATTCCAGAGGCTTTTGCTTGTATTTGATTGGTAGGCTGCTGGTAGTGAAGACCGGAGGCGAACTCTGACCCCATTAGCCCTGCGAGAGAGATACAGCGCCATGAATGAGCCTGCCATGGGTAAAGGTGCCTGCCATCCCATCCCATCCCTATGATACTCCATACAGACCTCCATTGTCTTCCGACAGGTGGCATCATTCCTACACGACGCTCGACCCTCAATCAGTGCAGACGAGTTAGTCAAGCTACCTGACATAAGACAATGACATACCCCACACCAACACGTTCACATTCCATGTGCCCCTTCATGCAGTAATAATCACAACGGTGCATTAACTTCTCATGTTAAAGTATCAGTTGTGGTCTGGTTTCTGCAGCATCAATGAGTGCCATGGAAAGGACAGAGTTGAAGATGGCTTTGATAGCTGAACAGTTGGGACTGAGCTGGGCTGGTGAGTGAGTGGAATGAGCGTCTGTGTCTTGTGCCTGTGTTGTATCAGTGTTTAATGGCTTGGGGCTGCTTTTCCCTTCCCCCCTGCCTCTGTCTCTCAATGGTCTGTACCTCCTCCACCTTTGTCTCTCCAGAGCTGGCGAGGGAGCTACAGTTCAGTGTAGATGACATTAATAAGATCCGTGTGGAGAATCCTAACTCCCTATTGGAGCAGAGTTCTGCCCTGCTCAACCTATGGGCCACCCGTGAGGGCAAGAGAGCCAAGAGTAAGTACCTGAGATCCCATATATAGGTCAGTGGATCCCTCCTGTGCATCCTCTTGTCCTAAATTCATCATCTCCATTCTCCACTCACCCACCAGTACAGTCTTGCACTGGCTCCTGGATTTGCACGTGAGACTTCTCCAGTCTATGCAGTATCTTATATTAACATTGTGCTAACTCTTTAGTTTTCTGGGACAGACCTGGGTCTGTCAGAGTACTGGTAAACCATTTCCTTATTCTCCTCATAATATCTTCAATTTTCTTGTCTGTTATTTAACTGTCCATTTCCCATTTTCCTGCCTCTCGTCTCTGTTTTCTCTCTCTCTATCCTTCTCTCCTCCGCCTTTCTCTGTCTCCCTTTGTCTCTTGTGGCTCCTATGTGCAGTGGATAGTTTGTATACAGCTCTGAAGAGCATTGACCGGATGGACATAGTGAACATGTTGGAGGGCCAGGGGCCACAGCCTGCAGGGAGGCAGGCCCGGGAGTCAAGCAGACGCAGACACAACGAGAGTGACCACGTCTCCCCCAGCCTGAGCAATGGTAAGGCTTCTCCCCTCCCCATGCAGCCTTCTCCCACACCCAACCCCCATATTCTACCAGTTCTTCTCTCTCCTCTTCCTCTCTGCTGCCACCATCACCTTCCTGCCTCAATCCTCAGTCAAGGGCTGTTCTATGCTACTGCCATAAACTTGAGATTTCTACATATGTATAACGCAGCAACCTGGACCAGGGCTCAAGACACTCTGACAACAACTGCCTCTGTGGTGGCACTCTAAAGCCTGACTCAGATACATTCCCTTGTTTCTGGTTGAATACAATTAATCAATGACCTATAGTGCCTTTAATCAGAATCACAACCTTGTCTAGTAGTACCAGCTAGATTTTAGGACTTTAGGATCTCTCCCACTGAAATGGCCCTTGAAACATTTTTCTGGGGGGAGAAACTATTACTGGTATATGGATATAAGAAATATGAACGGAGCGTGCCAACAATAGTATAGATTAAAATAGAGATACTTATTTGATATATTTTAAGATTGCAACTTCAAGAAACATTTGTTTTAATTTGTGTTTGATAAGGTTATTAGCAATAGGAGAGTTGATGATTTAAAAATAAAGAGATAAAATTACCGAAATGCTTAGTGTTAGTTGGTGTGTATGGTGTGTTGGGTGAGTCTCAGATTCTGTTCATGCCAAATGTACATTTTGTTGGATCTTTATTCAGTGCATAAGTTATTACACTGCCTCACTACTGTGTCATATCTGTGTATGTGACAGATTTATGTTATTACATCCTATAAAGTATGATATTGGTTATGAGTGGATTATGTTAATCTTCATCCAACATGATTTAAAGCCCAATCTGCCTACATAGGCCAGATAAAGTGCAGGATGTCTTCTGTCTGTAAAAAACTCCTACATCCAGTCTGAAGCTTTTCTTTCAAGCATACTGTAGTTGGCTTTCCTTCCAGTGGTCACTTCTCAAATGTTGACTCCTTTTCCTCATGGTTTATTATTTTACACGAGCATGATATACATCAGATTGACTCCAATTTCATCCCTGGACCAGCATGAGGAAAAACAAACGCACTGGACTGACCATCACTGGAGTGCTGTGGCCTCTCTTCTGGCTCTGCTCTGTGCCCCAGTGTCTCGTGTCATCACTGCAGGTGCCAGTGCCAGGTCCCTTCAGTGAAAACTGGAGCAATGACTGGTGATGTAACTCATGCATAGATATGACCATGAGGGACAAAGGGACAAACAGGAGATGCTCAGTCAGATCACAGCTGCAGTGAATCTGATACCTGACACCTGTCCAGTCTGCCTCCCAAAGCTCTTTCCTTTGATGCTGTCTGTCTGGCTGTGTAACAAGGTGGTCACACTCTCACGGGACAATACCAACCTGACCTCCAGATATGGTATTGTGTGTTTATTACAACAATGATTTTCAAGAGGTCTATGATTTATATGAGTTCAGACTGATGATATGACTGATGTTATGAACAGTTTTGTTCCTGACAAAGAGAGATGTAGATAGATAACACAGTATGTGATATTAGGGGATGGTACAGAATGAGGATTCACTCTCTGGCTCACTGTCAGTCTGGAAGATGATTACTCCCTTGGTGACTATTACAAGTTCCCTAATTAACCTTCACAATCATAGGAATTGAGATATCAATAGATTTTGAAGTAGGAATCTAAACCTGGAGACTGTAACTAAATCCCACATTATACTCTTAACCCAGGCAGACTATCTATATGAAACATGTTGTTTTTCTATACTTTAGACATTGTGTAAAACATTTATTTTTACAGTACCTTCCAGTCTACCTGTCCCTGTCTTTTCCTTTTTTTTGTCACATTGGGCTCTTAGTGATTTTGCCATTCAATTCCCTTTCTTAGCTCTAGTGATTTGAGTGGTTTGTGTCTGAGACACATAATTTGTGATTCAATAAAAGCGATGTGATCAGTTTAGTAATACCAGAGAGGTTTGGGAGGCTCCTGTAAGGGTAACACATTACTTTCTCTCTGCATGGCTGCGTCGTATGAGTCTCTTCAGACAGGGGGTTGTTCCGTTCGATGTACTGTTTGTTCCTCTGGGATCCCCCTACTTGTTCCCTTTGACTATCTGTCCCCTCTCTCTTTGTGTTTCTCCGGACATGTCATCTGCAGCCCAGCCGCCCTACTCTTCCTCCTTCTCACTCCTCCTCTCCGACCTCTGAACTCATGCCCTCCGACCTCATGTTGACCTCTGGCCCTCACCTTTATTTTGACGACCAGTTGTGCATCATTTTTTATAACTCTTTATTTTTGTACTCTTGAAAATTCCACTTTTTAACCGTCTGCTCTGTGACCAATCCCTCTCACACACTGTGTGCTCAGCACCCGCGGAAGGGGGAGGTGTCCCTCGCTCTGTCACACTCTCTGTCCATCTCTCCCTCTTTCTTCCTTGTCTCCTGTCTCTGTCTGTCTCTCTTTTGCTCTGGGCCTGTCTTTTTTCTGTCTTCCTCTATCTGTCCTCTTCCCTCCTATGTTCCCTATCTGTGTTTTCCTCCCTGCCCTGCCCTGCATGAGGCCCACTCTCGTCTCCCACCTCCGATATGCTTGCATGGAAGCATTGTAATGAGGTTGCAGTTGCAGTGGCCTGTGGGAGACTTAGTCTGGGAGCTGTGCATGCCTCTGCGCCTTGTAGCTGCTTTACTAACAGACTGATATTGCATGGTATGCATGCTGGGCACAGGTGGCACCTTAATTGGGGAGAACGGGCACGTGGTAATGGTTGGAGCAGAATTGGTGGAACGGTATCAAATATATCAAACACATGGTTTCCAGGTGTTTGATGTCATTCCATTTGCTCCGTTCCGGCCATTATTATGAGCCGTTCTCCCCTCAGCAGCCTCCTGTGATGCTGGGGAATGACCCGACTGTTTAGTCTGCCTGTTTAGATCCTCTATAATATTGTATTCCTTGTGGGTGGTAAAAAAAAGAACCTGAACCCTTTTTTAACCATGTATTGTGACTGCTCTGTTCATGTATGAGTGTTGTGAAGTGTTGTTGGTCTGTTGTCTGTATGTATGTGTGGGATTGTCATGTGTCTTTGAGTCACTCCAGAATTAGGGGATGTAGTATCTATGCCTCTTCTCTGTCACACACCTCATATTTGCAGGGAGTGTGTTCATGTGACCCTCCCATTGAATCTCTCTGATCTATGCGCGTTGGTGTGTGTGTGTGTTTCTGTGTGTGTGTTTCTGTGTTTCGGGGGGGGGGGTGTGTGTGTGTGTGTGTGTGTGTGTGTGTGTGTGTGTGTGTGTGTGTGTGTGTGTGTGTGTGTGTGTGTGTGTGTGTGTGTGTGTGTGTGTGTGTGTGTGTGTGTGAGTGTCTGTGTTTTTATGTGTTTTGTCCAGTGTGTTGTCTTTGTGTATTTCAGTGTGTGCCTTTTTCCTGTCTGTGTGTGACTGTATGTGTTTCACTCTGTATGTGTTTCACTCTGTATGTGTTTCACTCTGTATGTGTTTCACTCTGTATGTGAGCTTCAGCCAGTTTTCTATGTTTACAGTGTGCTGTCTTTTCACCAGGAGGGTCAGGCCACCATGTTCATTCCTTCTCACTAACACACTCCCCTAATCCCCCATCCCCTCCTCCCTCTCTCTGTCACCGTCCAACTGACCATGGGAGTGACACCACCCCCAGACACAAACATAGAGAGAGAGAAGGACTGGCAACCAGACTGGATGGCAACGAGACTGGATGGCAGGCTCACTCACCAACACACAGATTTTAGATTGTCTTTTAGAGGGTCAGAGACACAGACAATCTAAAACCATGTACAGTAGAAACATATTGATCACCAGGAGACAGTATTGTCAGCTACCGTAAGTGTTCAGATTATTCAAGTGCACATTGTTATGATATGAGGGGAAGGTTAGTGGTAGGGCATAGACTAACACACTACCAGGATATACTTCCAAACTCCATCCCCAGGTGGCAGCACCAACTGGGTCAAAGTCTGTTCTGCCAGGAAGCTTTGATATTTCCTCATGTGCGAGCGATCAAGATAATTGTCTGTCCTGGAGAGAGGAGGCCAGAAGCCTCTCAGGCGGCCTTTGTTTGTTTCTTTGTGTTAGTTAACCTCTTCAGTTGGCATGCCTTTTATAGTTTGGTTTTTGTACATGTTTATTTTGTCACCATGAACATATGAATAATCTGCTTGGACTGGCTGACCAAGAGGTCATGACAGAGCTGGCCCTGGACTAGCTATAGATTGTAACACCAGGTAATGTCATTTAACCCGAAGAAATTGATATCCATTATACTGGTAGTTACAGGTTTGCCCATAAAAAATATCACCGGGGATTTTTAAACTAACCTGGTATTGGCGATGCTGCCGTCATTCTCAATTTGCAGAAACAGTCTCATAAAATGTCTGTGTCCAGCTGCAGGGGGTCGTTTGAATTTAGAAAATGCTCCGTTATTAAAATAAATGTTTTGCTCCATGAAGTAATCCAAAATGTGTACACGGCCATCTTGTCTATTTCAAGTCTCCTCTCATTGATTGAGATAAGTGGGTGTCCACCACAATGTGCTGCATGTCATGATGACAGACACCTGTCTCGATCAATGAGAGAAGACTTGAAATAGATTAGATGGCAGCGTACACATTGTTGGATTACTTCATGGAGCAAAACTTTTACTTCTTATAATTAAATATCATTTTCTAAATTAAAACAGACTCCTTGCAACTGGACACAGACATTTTAGGAGACTCCTGTTTCAACAAATCGAGAACGAAGATAGTATCGCCAATACCAGGCTAGTTGAAAAATCGCTGACAACGTTTTGTATAGGCAAACCTGCAACTCCCAGTATAACGGATACCAACAATTTGTTGTTAGATCACATTATCTGTAGTTACAATCTGTAGTACTGGACCGAAGGTAAGGTGGCTGTCTCCCTGGGCACATGTACATACAATCGTCCTCATACACTGATTTCTCACATTGATGCACATCTTAAATCAGGTTACAGACCAGTTAACTAAGACTAAGTCCCCTAAAATTAGCAAGTGCAACAATATTAGCAGGCTAGTTATTGGTTCCATAACAACATACACAACCTCAAAAGATGGTATTACAAACATACAGTATACTGTGATATTTATATGGCATGAATCATCCTCACCCCACTGGCTATAGAGTAATGTATATAGGAAAGTTTATCAGCTGGAAGTCTTAAAGGTTGTGGAAATGTTAAGAGAATTCTATAGTACAGGGGTTATGTATATCTTATTGAAGGATGCTTGGTATGTGAATAACTGATATAGAGAAATGTGTTGAACTTGTGACCCACATGTAAACAGCCTCCCCGGTCGTATGGGAGGTCTTCAGAGAGGTTCTGCTGTCTTGTAACTCAGAGAGATGAGAGGTCCAGGTCAGCTGGTGTCCCTTATACCTACTGCACATTCAACGTAACTCACCGCCAACAATGAATCATGTTGCACCTCTCTCTCACGCATGCATACACACAAACACACACACATAGTGTTCTTACGCTTGCACACACACACACAAATACACACACACACACACACACACTACTGCCTCCTCCACTCCCTCCTCACAGCTCTTGTCTTCTCCACCTCGTGCTAAATCTAGTCTCTTCTCTCGGTTAATGCCAGTATGTAATCAATTCCATTTCTACCACTGGTCAGTCAGAATTAAATGGCGCAATATACATATCCATTCATCACTGGGTTTATTTGTCTGATTCAAAATATCTTTATGTTCCTCATGGTCATCTCAGTTGTAGAGAAGTACAGTAGCTACTGTTGCACAATAGTATTTATTTTTAGATTTGTATCTATAGCCATCCTTAGTTAGTTGCACTGAAAGGACAACTTTTCCTCAACTGCAGTACCGCTGTATCTGTCGAGGCCTGATGGTTGTTCAACTAATCAAAACGTTTCTTTGGTCTTCCTGACCTTGAATTTGACATTTAATTTACTTGGCTATTTCTCTCAGGTCATTTCTCATACAGTAGATATTTAGTTCACTCCCACTGAAATGTGAGCTAGCGTGAGAGTTGAAAGAGAGCAGACAGAAAGCAGCTTTGGCACCGTTCTCTTGTTCAGAGGCTGTCCACGGAAGAGAACATACCATGCTTAATGCACCACACCACTGCATGTTCAAAACTTAAACCACTCTTCATGATACCAGACAAGAAATGTCTATTCTCAACTAGAGGTGTTGTTGGAGTGACTTGAGTCAAAGGTTCATCAGTCATCATGCGTAGCAAATTCTCAACGTTAGATTCCCTGTTGATATAAAATGGGGTTTGGGGCAGCTATGCTTGCTGTGAGCTATAATAAATGAAACTGTATATAAACATGTATGTGTGGTGTGAGTGCGTGTATGTGTGTAGTGTGTACCTGTATGTGGTTGTGTTTTTTTGTTTTCTAAGGTTTGTACTGTATTGTCTGTTGTGGTGGGTGGATAGGTGAGAGTGTGTGTTTGTGCGTTTGTTGAAGAACAAGATTGCTTGCAAGCATGCTGTTCAGCCTGACTAGAATATTTAACTTGCCTGGTTTGTATGGGTGTGTGTGTGTGTGTGTGTGTGTGTGTGTGTGTGTGTGTGTGTGTGTGTGTGTGTGTGTGTGTGTGTGTGTGTGTGTGTGTGTGTGTGTGTGTGTGTGTGTGTGTGTGTGTGTGTGTGTGTGTGTGTGTGTGTGTGTGTGTGTGTAAGCCTTTGTGTGTATGGCTGTGTGTATGGCATGTGTATGTGTGTATAAGTGTGTGTCCCAGGCGGACAGGTGTGTGTCCCAGCCCCAGGTTGGTTCGGGGCAGAGGCAGTAACTCCTGTCCCTCTACCTGCAGGTGGCAGACAGCGGAGCAGCACCAGTCACCAGCGGGCCTCTCTCTCTTGGTCTGTCTCTCTGCCTGGCCCTGGCTCTGGCCCTGGCTCTGGCCCTGGCTCTGGCTGTGTGTCTGCTGCTGCCTCCACTGCTGCTCTCACTGTCAGTGCTGGCTGATCTGGCTTGTTAACCCCCCCAGAAGCCCCCCTTGCTCCCTTGCCCCCATCTCCTTGCACCTCTTCTTGAGATCCCACTGTCTGGCCCCTTCCTCTCCCCCTCTCCCTCCGTGCCCCCTGGGCTTCCCCTCTGCCACCTCCCCTGGCTGCCCTGCTCCTGGGCAGGGGCACATCCCCCCCTGGGGTCCCTCCCGGTGTTGGTGGGGCGAGGTGGGGGCGAGGTGAGGTAAGGCGGGGGGCCCGTGTCAGTGTGCCTCTCTCTGTGTCGCTCCAGGTTACGGGCTGATGCAGGAGGAGCTGCTCTCCCCTCCCTCCATGCAGTACAGCCTGCCCTCCCCGTTGGGCAACGAGCCCTACTGGCAGGAAGTCTCCAGTCTGGAGTGTGCTCCAATGGCCACCACTGAGGAGGACACGCTCATGGAGATATCCGATGTGCAGGTGTGGCCCTCTGGCAACAGCCCCTCCCTAGTGGCCGTGGAGGACTCCTCGCTGGAGTGCAGCAATGCCGACGACTCGGAGGGGCTGCTGGGGCTGCCGTATGGGAGCCTGGGCCGGCCGGGCAGTGGGGCCAGCGGTGGGGGCGGGGGGCTGAGTGGATCTATGGAGCTGGTGGAGGACAACTCAGAGATGGGGGCTGTTGAATCATTCAGCACCGCCACACATGCCACCCCTGCCTCGTTCAGCACCGCCACACCTGCCACCCCTGCCTCATTCAGCACCGCCACCCCTGCCACACCTTCTTCGTTCGGAGGCACCATCGCCGCCGCGGTCAACAACATTAATGGGCTGGACAAAGGTCAAGTGTCAAATGTCGTGAGGTCGGAGGCAGCAGCGGTCGGAGGCAACATGACGGGTGGAGATGGAGCTGGAGGAGGAGGAGGAGGAGGAGGAGGAGGGACAGGCTCAGAGGAAGGGCTTTCTCTTGTTGCAGGACAACAGCAGCGGGTGTACGCTCGGCTGAGCGAGTCGCCCGGTCTGAGCCGCGTGGCAGATCGTAATGGAGACAGGTGAGTGTGTCCTCAGACCTCAGTCAGTCAGTCTGCAGCTCAGCTGGACACAGCACTGGCCAGACAGGGGGTGATCCAGAGTACAGACATTCACCTCTGAGACAACTGACTGAGCCTCAGGACAGGTCAATGTTGCTGTGTTTCCTAACCTAATAGTACAATATTTAGTTCTGGTAAAAGAGTGTTCTATGAAGGAATATTAGTCAGCTTATGTTTGACACACATTTGATACACATTGGCCTTTTTCTCCTCCTTTGACCCTTTGTCTCTTCTACTCTCACTTCTCCTTTCTCTCCTCCTCTCACTTGTCCTCTCTCCATCTCTCTCCTCCTATTCTCACTCATCCTCTGCCTCCTTAGGTCCAGTGGTGGCAGTGGTGGTAGTGGAGGCAGCGGTGGAGGTGGAGGCTCTTTCCTGTCCTACCTGCAGGAGCAGTCGGGTCCAGGCTGGCAACCTGTCACCGACCACACTCAGGCCTGGGTGGGCTCGCAGACAGCCAAACCCAGGCAGGCCATGGACTCTATGATGTCATCAGTACGCGCCGCCATGGACGTGGACCCCAGCCAGTCACGCGTGTCCCAGGAGGCCTTGCTTCAGCCAGTGCGGGACATGGGGCACACGGAGATCCTGCGTGGGCACTTCAGGGGCACCCAGCCATTTGAGAAGGGCCTGGGGTTCCCTCACAGGGTGCCAGAGCTGCGGACCTGGGACGAAGTACGCCTGAGGGGGCAGGTGAGTGGGAAACCCATGCTATTATCTTAGCTATCACATGTTATATGACGCTTAAATGAAGTACAATAACTCTGGCCCAAGTATGCATAGGTAAGTTTTGACATATCCTTGAGATGGTAAGTAAACTTTGATTAAAGGCAGCTATAATACATTAGGTATGGACAGGACTGTAAATGATCCAGCTCATCATGTAAAAACTGTGTTAATGCTGTAGGAGTTGTCTGATCAGAGTCCAAAACCAGTGGCAGTAGGCTATGACTGAATTCCATTATTTATGGTACTGTAATCCCACACCCATATAAACACACACACACAGAAGGCCCAAGAAGGGCAGGAACAGCCTGTCAAGCCAAATATAGCAGCCCCTGTCACTGGATCCCCAATCCCACCCCATCACACGTGTCATCTACTGTAGTATACTGGCACTGCATCAGACCAATCAGAGCACCCTAAAGGACATGTCAACTTTACCACGCTGTGAGAGGGCAAAGAGGGACTTTTGCTGTTTGAGTCTCTGTGGGCTATCCCTGGTAGGTGATTATATTGTGACTGCCAGTGTGTTGGTACAGTTACCACAGATAACATTGTTTCCCATGGAGAACCAGTGGCAGGAAATGGTCTTGCTGTAGGCTATCTGCATCTTACTGTACTGTGTAAGTGAAATTGATCCCAAACCATGACAGAATAATAACGTATGTATGTGTGGTGGAATATATACCTACATGCCATGAGAAGTAATAATGTAAGTTGTGTGTACCAGAGGGAGAATAGTTTGAGTTCCTGAGGGAGGCCTGAAGGTCGGGGTGCAAGTGTCTCAGTGTTCTTCCCTCTCAGCCACTCAGCCTCTCAGACTTACAGAGCAGAGCAGAGCACCTCTCTAGAACAGCCAGAGGTATTTAAAGACTACGGATCATATGGCTGGGAGAGAGCAGAGGGGTGAAGGGTGAGAGGGTTTGGTTTGCACAGACGAGGGGAGAGAGAGAGGGTGAACGAAAGAGAGGGAGAGGAAATAGGAGCCTCCCAAGGTTGCAGCCGCCTGGATCTGATGGCATGGGTCAGCCATTCCTACTGACCAGCTGACAGACTGAGAGAGCAAGGGAGAAGGAGCCAGAGAAAGAGGGAACAGGGTCTGGTGGAGTAGAGCTGAAGAAGGGACACAAACAGAGGGAGAGATAGAAGGAGACGACGCCAGCCCTGTTGAAAGAAGTGAAGGCCCGAGGGTGCAGCTGTTGCTCCAGACTGACCTAGAGAAGTATCGGTGGAGAGTCGACGAGAGCCTGCACAGGCCTGTGTGTGTTAGTGTGTGTTGTGGGTGTGTGAGAGTGGGTGTGTAGTGTGCTCCACTGGATCGCTTGGTTGGACACACTCTGCCCAGAGGTAGAAGCTTGGAGGGGCAGTGATGTGGGCCATGGTAACTGAGCTGCTCTTCAGCTTTGTGCTGCTGGCCTTCCTGGTGATCAGCTGTCAGAATGTGATCCATATAGCCAGCGGCTCCCTGCGCTCTGTGCTCTCCTACGTGCATGCTGCGCTGGACCGCGAGCTGGGTGAGGCTGAGGGCGTGGCCGACGAGGAGGAGAACGTCACCACCCGTGTGGTCCGCCGCAGGGTCATCCTCCAGGTACCCCACAGAGAGGGGTGGGGAAGGAAAGGATGAGAGAATTGACTAGCAATGGAAAATCATCAAAAGAAAGCGTGGTGGAAACAAACGTGTGTGTGTGTGTGTGTGTGTGTGTGTGTGTGTGTGTGTGTGTGTGTGTGTGTGTGTGTGTGTGTGTGTGTGTGTGTGTGTGTGTGTGTGTGTGTGTGTGTGTGTGTGTGTGTGTGTGTGTGTGTGTGAGTGTGAAGCTCCGAGGTAATTGTGAAGCTCCGAGGTAATTTAAGGTTTGGCTGCGACAGAGGGAAATGTTGGTCAGGGGCGAGTGGAGAGACATACCTCTCTCTGTTTGTTTACCACATTAACTTCTGACAATGCAATTTCTCCGCTGTAATGGGTTCAGTGAGCAAAGATTGTGTTAATAAAACAGTCATTAATTTATATTGTAGAATTTAATTATACAGGATACATGATAGGAGTAGTTTGCACAACTTTTGTTTTTCAGTATTTTCAAGGAACATCTCTCTGGATAGTATTGTTCATATAGTAGTAACAGAGGGAGGTAAGAAGAAAACTAGGGATGTTCAAACAAACCATAGGCCTACAGTTGAGACCCACTTATACAGGCCTTATACGTGCTGTTGTGGCTGTGAATGGTTTTAACCTGTGTGGTCTAACTGTTAGTGTTTAAACCTATGAGCTCAGCTCAGTCTCGAAACTCACTGTAATAAGGACTAGGGCTGTATTTTTTCCATGACAAAAATGAAAGCTCGAAGCAGACCAAACTCTTTGGTCCGTTAAAAACCTGCTGTATGTAAAATATTGTGTGCTAAAGCTTGGAAAATAATGAAATGTGACTCTGGATCACATCATAATGATGTTTGTTTCCAACATTAGGGCTGTTTTCCTAAAGAAGTTACATCTACTTCGTGATTTGTTCCCTTGTCACAATACTAACGAGTATCGTGATACTGGCATCGTCCCGGCCCTAATAAGGAGTGTAGTCCTCTACCACCCCCATTATCATATTCTCCTCCTCCTCTAAACCTCTAACTCTGTTCATTCCTGCCTCTATGGATTGTGGGGGAGAGGGCAGCTTTTCCCATAACCATATAGCTAGCTGTCTAGCTCTGTCTAGCTAGTTAAACTGTGGGACCTTAAGATTATAAATAGCTGTGCTGGCGCCTCCCATGTTATTAGGGAGTAATAGCTGTATTATCATGAACCTCATCCACTGTGATTGTATTAGTGCTAACACCACAGCAGTGCCATTAGTGATCCCCTGATCTTTACTGTATATCTCTCTGTTGTTTCTCTCTCTGTCTCCGGGGGTTGGGGTTGGTGACAACGGCTAAATGATGAGACTCTCTCTCTGGGGGGCTATTTTAAAGTGCTCTAGATTCCAGGAAACGTTTCTTTCTGTTTGACTCGTGGTTTTCTCTCTGAGTCAGACTCCTTACTGTATAAGTGTGTGCTGTTGATTCATTTGCCATGAATCTATGAGCAGGTGTGTGATGTGGGACGATATACCATGTGTACTACAGTATGACAGTATTGTTTTGCGATGTTCAGTACATGTTGTCTGTCCTGTAGGGTGATGAGGCCAAGGATCTCCCAGGGGAACAAGTGAGCGAGGAGCAGTTCACAGACGAGCACGGAAACATTGTCACCAAGAAGGTCAGATATGTATTCCAGCATGCCTCTCTCTACTCTACAGCCCTGCGCTGTGACCCATCTACCAGTCCCCCCTGTTACTATTCACCTTCAACTCACCACACTCATCCTCATAGAAATGATTATCACATTGATAATCAAGAACCATCACATTCATCAGCATGCCTTGACTTATTCCCATGTCATGATTCTGTAATCGCGGCATGGGAAAATGGCGTGTCACAGTCATGTGTAGTTACTGTATGAAAGGTTGTGGGTCACAGCTATAATGAGGATGATACATATAACCAGGACAGTGTTTTCTTATGAACATTAAGGTCCTTTACTGTGAGTGAGAGGTACACAGAGAACTCAATATAGTGAGTTTACGTGTAGGTTCAACCTCATTCAATCTTTCCTTCCTTCCCCGCATTTCTCTCATTCTACCTCTCTCTTTACCTGTCTTTCCCACCACCCTCTATCATCCTGCTCTCTATCCCTCCCCTGGTGTGTGTGTGTGTGGTGTAGATTGTGCGGAAAGTGGTGCGCAGGGGGAAGGGCTCGGGTGATGAGGGGTGTCAGGAGCGGTCAGTGGGCGTGGAGGGCTCTCTGCAGGATGAGCTGGAGGCTGAAGCGGAGCAGTTCATGAACTACGCCGTCCTGAGCAGCAAGGTGGGCCACTGACCTGCATCAGCCAGGCCACACTCACCTGGGCTACTGTACTGCTGAGACTCTAAACAAACTCAGTCATCTGACATAGGAAGAGCATTGATTCACAAAGTGGACTCAAACTAAAGGGACCCATGTATACTGCCTTGAATGTATATAGGGACTCAATGCAGCAATCAACCACTACAGAAGATGACTAGGGTGTAGCTGGGAACTAGGAACTCTTTACTGTGCTGGGATATATAGATTCCTCTGCTAGTCCAAACTAGAGCATCGTGGGCTAAACCTGCATGGCCTGTGGTGTGTGAATGAGGTATGTGTGTTTGTAATTTAGATCGACCTGTGTTAACATTCCCCAACCCCCTTAGCTACAAACAAACGGAAGAAAAAAAGATTGCTTGTGTGAGTGTTGCCCTCTTGGCTTCCCCTTGCTGTAGTGTACTATCCTCTTAGCTTCCCCTTGCTATAGTGTACTATCCTATTGGCTTCCCCTTGCTATAGTGTACTATCCTATTGGCTTCCGCTTGCTGTAGTGTACTAGCCTCTTGGATTCTCCTTGCTTTAGTGTACTATCCATCCACCTTGCAAGTCTCACTCATCCGTGCTTCATTTCCCCATCATGTCCTGACCTGCATGTAGGACCAACCAAATAATCCACAACTGCATTTTGCTCTGATAGCTTGCACTGTCTCTCTGCGTTGGCTAACACTTCCAGGTTTCCTAACAGCAGTCATGGATATCTGCTTTGTGTCTCCAGTCAGTACATAGATAAATGTCTCTTTCTCTCCAGTTGATATGAATGGCTGGCTGTTGGTTGGTTCCTATTGCTGTGCTAATGTAATGAGGTCCATTCTTTCCCCTTCAGTAACCCACATAGACAATCAGTCAATCTGTCTTCTCTACCTCCATCCATTCAAAGTCTCTGGTCCATTAACTGACTGTGTGCTGTATCACTCCAACCTGCAGTACTCTCTATTCCATGTCAATGTTTCTGATGCTTCTCCCTTTTCTCTTTTCCTGTCTGTCTTTCCCAACCCCCACCCCAACTCTCTTGGCTTGGCTGTCTTTCCATCATTGAATTCTCTCCACTCCTCTCCTTTTGTTGTCTTCCCCTCATCTCTCTCTTCGCTCCTTACCTCAATATTCACTTTTAACCTCTTCTCCTCTCCATCGTCTCTTCATACACCTCTTCACCACGTCCTGTTTCACTTCTCACACACTGTTCCACTATTCCCGCTATCTCTCCCTATGTCCTGATTCCCTCCTATCTCTCCCTATGTCCTGATTTCCTCTTCTATCTCCTGATTCCCTCCTCTATCTTTCCCTCCTCTATCTTTCCCTATCTCCTGATTCCCTCCTCTATCTCTCCCTATGTCCTGATTCCCTCCTCTATCTCTCCCTATGTCCTGATTCCCTCCTCTATCTCTCCCTATGTCCTGATTCCCTCCTCTATCTCTCCCTATGTCCTGATTCCATCCTCTATCTTTCCCTCCTCTATCTCTCCCTATTTCCTGATTCCCTCCTCTATCTCTCCCTATGTCCTGATTCCCTCCTCTATCTCTCCCTATTTCCTGATTCCCTCCTCTATCTCTCCCTATCTCCTGATTCCCTCCTCTATCTCTCCCTATTTCCTGATTCCCTCCTCTATCTCTCCCTATTTCCTGATTCCCTCTCGCTCCTCTCCATCTTTTTGTTCTCCCACTAATTCCCCCTAACTTTTACTTCCACCTTTCCATCCTACTCTCACCCTCCTCTTCCCATCTTCCTCTCCTCCGCTTCTCCACCCCTTCTCTGGCCCTCTCCTATCCTCCTCCTCTGCCCCTGGCTCTCTCCCTCCACCCTCTCCCACCAACCCCCCCCCCCCCCCCCCGATGTAGCCGGATATTGTGGATGTGAAGAAGGGTGCTCAGATAGTGAAATGTGCCAGTCTGCGGAGAGTAAAGCAGTGAGGCATGCAGACAGTGGCAGAGTGAAGCGTCCCCGCAGGTACGGGACCGACTGACCCAATGAGACACCTCTCACCTGGGTTAGGGCTCCTCCATTTAATCCTGCTTCTCTGTCTGGATTAAATAGACCTGATAATGTTGTTACATTAATTCAGTATTACTTTTAGTACTGCAGTGCAGAGTGACTTTTGATGTGGATTAGCTTTGAACTAATACAGTATCATTTGCATTCGATGCCACTACTGTGCATTATTATATTGCAGTATGACTGTGGGGTGGTATTCATTTAGTAGATTCACATTTAATGTTGACTATACATTTGTGCTGGCAACAGAGGTACAAGTCCCAACTCAGCCTTTCCTGCCTTTGGCCTTGAACTTTCCTCCCTTTGTCTCTTAATTGCCCATCTCCCCCTGTCTACAGTACTTCCAAATATTCTATCAGAAAGTAACATACATCAGATACATCAGTACATATAGAACTTTATAAGATATTATATTAGTGTGTAGAGTTTTGTTGTAGATGAGTATCGGTGTGTCATATACAGTTGGATCATGGATGTACAGCACATTTGTTGTCCTAATGTCTTCGGAGAGACTAAACTACAGCTGAATCTGTGGTCAGTGTGTGTAGACTGTTAGAGTGGGTATTCAGCAGGGTGTGAAGGGTCAGGTCAGTGTGTGTAGACTGTTAGAGTGGGTATTCAGCAGGGTGTGAAGGGTCAGGTCAGTGTGTGTAGACTGTGTTAGAGTGGGTATTCAGCAGGGTGTGAAGGGTCAGGTCAGTGTGTGTAGACTGTGTTAGAGTGGGTATTCAGCAGGGTGTGAAGGGTCAGGTCAGTGTGTGTAGACTGTGTTAGAGTGGGTATTCAGCAGGGTGTGAAGGGTCAGGTCAGTGTGTGTAGACTGTGTTAGAGTGGGTATTCAGCAGGGTGTGAAGGGTCAGGTCAGTGTGTGTAGACTGTGTTAGAGTGGGTATTCAGCAGGGTGTGAAGGGTCAGGTCAGTGTGTGTCAGTGTGTGTAGACTGTGTTCGAGTTGGTATTCAGCAGGGTGTGAAGGGTCAGTTCAATGTGTGTCAGTGTGTGGGGGTGTAGTACTAATAGAGTACATGTCTGACTGGATTTGATAAGAAAAATACAGTAGGCCTAGCTACATGCAGTATTTTTCTCCCTATGTTTATGTTTATGACAACTATTCCAAAACATGCATCCTGTTTGCAACAAGGCACTAAAATAATACTGCTAAAAATGTGGCAAAGCAATTCACTTTTTGCCCTCAACACAAAGTGTTATGTTTGTGGCAAATCCAGAGCAGCACATTACTAAGTACCACTCTCCATATTTCCAAGTATAGCGGTAGCTGCATCATGTTATGGGTATGCTTGTGATCGCTAAGGACTGGGGAGGTTTTCAGGATAAAAAATAAATGGAATGTCGCTAAACACAGGCACAATCCTGGAGGAAAACTTGGTTTAGTCTACTTTCCACCAGACACTGGGAGATGAATTAATCTTTCAGCAAGACAATAACCTAAAACACAAGGCCAAATCTACAATGGAGTTGCTTACCAAGAAGACAGTGTATGTTCCTGAGTGGTCAAGTTACAGTTTTGAATTAAAATCGTCTTGAAAATCTATGACAAGATTTAAATGGTTGTCTAGCAATGATCAACAACCAATTTGACGGAGCTTGAAGAATTTTGAAAAGAATAATGGGCAAATATTGTATAATCCATGTGTGCAAAGCTCTTAGAGACTTACCCAGAAATACTCACAGCTGTAATCACTGCCAAAAGTGACTCTAACAATGTATTGACTCAGGTGTGTGAATACATATGTAAATGAGATATTTCTGTATTTCATTTTCAATACATTTGCACAAAATTTCTAAGAACATGTTTTCACTTTGTCATTATTGGGTATTAGGTGAGAAAAAATGTATTGAATCCATTTTGAATTCAAAATGTAGAATAAGTCAAGGGGTATGAATACTTGCTGATGGCATTGTATATATGACTCTGGTGTCTGGAGTCCCCTATTTCCAAGCTTGAAAGGAAGGTTGGGGTAAATTGCCTCTTTGTCCAAGGACATTTGTTAGACAAGCTCTGACCTAGCTACTGTTAGAAACCCTAATATGTGAATGTTTCCATACGAGGTTACTGCTTGGCTAATGGAAAACGCCGCCATAGATTTGAGCTAACCTGGTATTGCTGATACTCTGTTCTTGATTACAGAAAACAGTTATATTACAAATGTCCAGTTGCAGATGGTTCTACAAAGATTAGAGAAAACTGCATACCGATATAACATAACTGTTTGGTCTGATTCTCCTCACACTGATGGGAAGCTTGTCCTTGTGCCATATGAACCTTTGTTTCTCTTTCCCTCCAGGAGTTGAACCCCACACCAAAACAACCCTACTTAGACACATGACCGGCAGCAGGAGACAGGAGGAAGAGTGCACATGAAGAGGAGTGTAATAATGGAGATAAAAGAAAAGAGATCTGAACGACAAAACACCAACTTCATAATAACGACAACCACAATGGCTACGCCGATGATCCGCACTCACCGGAGAAGGAAATGGATTTACTTGTAGTTTTCGTACTTTTTTTTTTTTTTAAAGAAACAATCAAAAAAACATTAACTACTAGGCTAGAAGCATGATTTCATATAAAACAAAAACCAAACAGAGACAACAAAAAAACTAGCAACCAAAATGTGCTTCCTGTTATATGTATCAGCATGAATGACTGCTGGCGCATGGCCTGTCTTTAACTACAGTACTAGGGGTTATGGGAGGGGGGGGACCACTCCCATGTGGGATGGGGGTCATGATGAGGTGTAGGGAAAGGTGAATACGTCATACATCCCTTTCCTGAAGAAAAAGGGCAGTGTTTGTTTGTGAAACTTCTGAAAGGGGAGTCTGTTAAATACTCTGAATTATCTCTAGGCAAAGGTTTGCTCCCCTCTCCCTGTCACACTAATCAAACTCTTCTAGCAAACAAACAAACATCACCACAGGCTAGTTTCAGCCTTATGTCCCACTGTCCCATTCCAGTAGCCTACACTTAGGATATTGGTGTTGTACATACTATATGCACTTAAATGATACGTGACTGAGTGTTATGTGTGTTTTATGTCACAAAAACCCTATGCGATGCTGATGATGATGCTGCTGTTTCAGATCTGCCCTGGTTTTCTTGTTTGGTAACTCTATGTGCATATTCTATATATCTTGATCTGTGTGGATATAAGAACAAACAAAACAACCTTTGTGTCATTCTGCCTGTTTTATCTGTCCATTTTTGTGTGTCTGGTTATTTGTTATTTTGTGATTTTCATGTGCTCCCTCCCTTTGCTCCCTTCATCTCACCTAGAGGGCATTATTGGCTTCAGAGACATTTCACAGTTCTTTGTGTTTTAGGAAGAGGAGTTTCTGTGTTGACTTGCATCCCCAACCCCATAACCAACCTCCCCCAGAGTGATTTGTGTGTTTCCAAGGTGAATGTTATTGGAGTAAATGCTGGTGCGATTATTAGGACTTTGAATAGACCTTTCCCCTACCCTACAGTATGTGTGCAGCTATAGTCCAGTTTGTCTGGTGGATTCTGTCACCACCATCTTCTGTATGCAGCCCACTTCAGGCAACTATACACCTCATCCTCCCTACACCTCTCCCTGCACTCCCCCAGTCCCTCTCAATGTGGATGTAGTAGTCCTGTCCCTCTCAATGTGGATGTAGCAGTCCTGTCCTGTCCCTCTCAATGTGGATGTAGTAGTCCTGTCCCTATTGATGTGGATGTAGCAGTCCTGTCCTGTCCCTCTCAATGTGGATGTAGCAGTCCTGTCCTGTCCCTCTCAATGTGGATGTAGCAGTCCTGTCCTGTCCCTATAGATGTGGATGTAGCAGTCCTGTCCCTATCGATGTGGATGTAGCAGTCCTGTCCTGTCCCTCTCAATGTGGATGTAGTAGTCCTGTCTCTATTGATGTGGATGTAGTAGTCCTGTCCTGTCCCTCTCAATGTGGATGTAGCAGTCCTGTCCTGTCCCTATCGATGTGGATGTAGCAGTCCTGTCCTGTCCCTCTCAATGTGGATGTAGTAGTCCTGTCCTGTCCCTATCGATGTGGATGTAGCAGTCCTGTCCTGTCCCTATCGATGTGGATGTAGCAGTCCTGTCCCTATCGATGTGGATGTAGTAGTCCTGTCCTGTCCCTATCGATGTGGATGTAGTAGTCCTGTCCTGTCCCTCTCAATGTGGATGTAGTAGTCCTGTCCCTATCGATGTGGATGTAGCAGTCCTGTCCTGTCCCTCTCAATGTGGATGTAGTAGTCCTGTCCTGTCCCTCTCAATGTGCATGTAGCAGTCCTGTCCTGTCCCTCTCAATGTGGATGTAGCAGTCCTGTCCTGTCCCTCTCAATGTGGATGTAGCAGTCCTGTCCTGTCCCTCTCAATGTGGATGTAGTAGTCCTGTCCTGTCCCTCTCAATGTGGATGTAGCCGTCCTGTCCTGTCCCTCTCAATGTGGATGTAGCAGTCCTGTCCTGTCCCTATTGATGTGGATGTAGCAGTCCTGTCCTGTCCTTCTCAATGTGGATGTAGCAGTCCTGTCCTGTCCCTCTCAATGTGGATGTAGCAGTCCTGTCCTGTCCCTATCGATGTGGATGTAGTAGTCCTGTCCTGTCCCTATCGATGTGGATGTAGTAGTCCTGTCCTGTCCCTATCGATGTGGATGTAGTAGTCCTGTCCTGTCCCTATCGATGTGGATGTAGCTGTCCTGTCCCTATCGATGTGGATGTAGCTGTCCTGTCCCTATCGATGTGGATGTAGCTTTCCTGTCCCTATCGATGTGGATGTAGCTGTCCTGTCCCTATCGATGTGGATGTAGCTGTCCTGTCCCTATCGATGTGGATGTAGCTGTCCTGTCCTCTACCAGCAGGGGTCAGGGTTTACTAATAATTCATGTAGCATCTCCCCTCTGTTGTGTCTGTCACACAGCGACAGTGTTTCTGTCTGATATCACAGGATATATCCAAGAAAGAGTTTACAGATCATCTCAGCACCTACCCGTCATTCGATAAGGGTAAATAAGTAACTTGACCACCATAGGCAATAATGTAGCTTTGGTTAAGCTGGTTACAGGTGAGAGTCAGCCAGAGAGAGGAACGTAGCTACTGACATTTGTAAGTGTTGGGATTGTAAGTGTTGTTTGTTTTGTTGGCAACTCTCAGAAGTGTAGCGAAGACAGCCAGCCACCAATCACTGTGATAAAAAACTGTAATATTGACCCCACAACTGTGAGCCCACACAAATCCACCCCAAACCTGTCTCCTTTCCTCTCACCCCTCCTCATGTCTGTACAACCCTACCCTGTTTCCCATCAGAAATGTATTGTTGGATGTTCGTTTAAAGGAAAGCAATAACTTTGGTTGAAGGAGTGTGTGTGTGTGTGTGTGTGTGTGTGTGTGTGTGTGTGTGTGTGTGTGTGTGTGTGTGTGTGTGTGTGTGTGTGTGTGTGTGTGTGTGTGTGTGTGTGTGTGTGTGTGTGTGTGTGTGTGTGTGTGTGTGTGTGTGTGTGTACTATGATCCCCCTGATCCCTCACTACTTTGACCTTCGATGTACTGTCTGATCAGGAGCGATGCCAGAACCCGAGTAACCCACTTGCTATCCACTTGACCTGCATGGAACATAAAGAGTTTTGGTTGTGTAAAGTAGACCAAGGAGACAAGTTAGTGGACTGAGTAACTGGTTAGGGTTGTTTGAGAGTTCTCTTAATCCATATGTTTTTATCCCAGTCCCAACCATGTTTGGCTTGTGTGTGATTGTGTGTGTTTGAAGGTTGAGGGGGGGGGGCAAGGAATCTTCATACCAGCCATTCCCTGAGTTTTATGCAAGCTGTCAAATGTCTCATTTTCAAACTCATCAAGGGAATGTAGCAACACTGAAAAACAGCTAAAAGTGTCCACTCATTGTTGATTTAAGCCTTAATGACATTCATATTTTACTTTAAGGAAACATTTGAATGGTGAGTGTGTGAGTGCATGTGATGAGTCCTCTGATTGTAAGTACAATTGAGACTGACACAGTATAACAGCATTTAGTTTTGACAAATGACAGTGCAGGGTTGAGGGAGGTAAATCAGCATGGGTGTGAAGGTGATATGACACTACTGGTGGACATAAGAGGCTCTCCAGTCCACAACCTAATTCATACAAAACATGGTCACAGTAATGTTACCTCAGTACATTATACCATCCTACATCATATTAGATGTATAGATCATCTTGGCATTGTACTGTAACTGATCTAATACATTACATTTCTCATATCGAAGGAAAATGTGTCACAAACACTCCAGCGAGTATATGAATCAACACTCTGCAATAATAATACCTATACATGTAAATGGATCTCCATGTCCATGCTTTATCCGCCTCTGTAGCCACAGATAATGAATGTAAGGTGTTGCTCTGTAGATGTTAGTTGAGTAGGAAGGCTAGATGTCAGGCCGTTTGAGTCTATCTACGGAACTCAGGATCTGTTATTGTTTATCAAAGAAACTGTATAAAACTGAACACTCTTATATATGCATACATATTCACAAGTCAATACCCATCCATGCATAATCAGAACATGAGAATGAGCAAGAGAAAGAGAACAGATCTTCAGCTCAGGATTTTGCTTTGAGAATCTATCCCTCCCTCTGCGGGGGGGTCGACGGGGTCGACAGGGAAAGCAGACTGGGCTATGGGGGAAGAGCGTTAGTTAGACAACTCTCTGAGAATACATGGTGGCTTCATTTGCTAGGTTTTTTTAGATGACAAGCATTTGTCCTCAACACCGCCCACCCCCATTCCATCCCTGCTCCCTAAAACCAAAAAGAGATTGAGCCAGTTCTAAGGCTTCCTTCCACACAGTGACAGGTTGAGCGGAGGAATCAATGAGAGGGAGGAGTGGATAGGACTTTAGACTTATTCAAAGTTATAGTGAAAATATCATGAACTGAAGGACTATGGAGGTGACGACATAAACCAAGTTCATGCAAAAAATATTAACTGTTGCAAAAACTAGAGAACACATATACTCCTTTAGAATGTATTGAAGACATTATTAACGCAATAGCATATTACTCAAAACTTAGGAATGCAACTGCGCACATGCACAGCAAATGTTTTAATATAAATGAATATATATATAATATATGAAAATCTATATTTACTTAGAATGCTATGCACCCTTGTCAACAGGATTATAGTAATGTTATGGATGTACTTTTGGCATCATAGCTACCAAGAGACTGTTGAGTTATGGGTAATGCCTGAAACCTGGGAAAAATAGGGGTCTTGTGGGTATTTTAACTTGTTTTGTTTGCTTTTTTTTATTGTTATGAAGAGGTCAAATACGGAAAACATATATAAATGTACAATCCTTTTAATCAAATGAAATCCGATGACATCTATAGATAATTTACCCTGTACACCAGCTCAAATCATTTACAAAATTAATAAAGAAATGAAATGTCCCTGTGTGTGTTTGAGTTTGTATGAGATTAGTAGGCCTATAGGCCTAGAGCTTGTTTTTTTTCAATGGCTGTAAAGTTTTCACAGTTGGGGTATTCTTTCACAGTAGGACATGGTAGAGAGCAGATCTGGCAGTGACAAATTGGTTGTATTATTATGAAAGTTTTATTATGTCAGTAATAGCTCTGGATATTGAATAGGTCACCGTGCATTGCATCCATCATCATATGACTATAATGTTTCTAGCATTTTCAAGAACACAGACACACTGATTAACAGTATCATATTATTACACTGAATTGATTGATGCCTAAATCAGTTTGGCTCACTCTCTTTTTTCCAATTTGGACATTTGTCGATATACTGTATCTAAGAAGCAACACCATCCAACAGTGGGGGGCGATATAATATCAATGAGTGAGTGCTGAGGGTGAGTTTGGAAGAACGTGTGCTAAAGTCCTTTAATAAAGAACCTCGCCTCTGCTAGGTTTGCGTGTAGGAATGTGTGACTAGTTAACATCATTAGTACTTATTATTTAATGAAAGTAGCTAGTTTGCTATTGAACCAAAGCAAAGAACTGAGAAAACCACCAAAGTGTAATGTCCAGGATCTTTACGTTGATTAATTTGTAGATATTAGAAAACGGCCCTGTGTTTTGAAAATGTCTTCGGGCTGTCAGAAAACCACTACTAGCAAGTCCATTCCGACCAGATGGGTGACTATAAACGACGCGACGCACATGCCCCACGACTACTCCACAACCCCCGGAGGAACTCCGTTCATCATAACTCCTGGAGGTAACAGTAGCTAGCCTTTATAGAACTATATATATTTGTGTTATATGGCATATGTAACTTAACGGGAAATGATTCGATTGCTAGCCTGATTACTATGTGTTCGAACTATGCAGGTGCCCCGAATACAACCTCGATGGGTTGTCAAATCTCTAGACAAATGACAAGGCTAGCAGTCAAATGTCTCTAGCAAAATGTTTGCGGTGCAGTATTGTACACTGACAAACGCTTTAACTTCAGCCTGCAACATCCTCATGTCTTCCCCAGTGACTTTGTTTTGTTTCTGATAGCGTGCCATTGTTTGCATCAGCTTGTTAACTAACTATAATAGCGTTAGTGTAACTTTTCGTACACCACCACGGTCATCATCATGTACGAGCTGGTGTGACTTGATATCAGTAGGAATCTTGCTTCAATCGGCTGTCTCAGCTAATAACTGGAAGTAGTGGTAACTTCTAGACAACTACAACATAGCTATGAGAGATCGTCACTTGGCTTATTTAGCTACACAGATGTTAGCTAACTAGTTAGTTTGGTAGTAGTTACAGCTAATGTCTGTAGGTTACAGCAGGGTTTCCCAAACTCGGTCCCGGGGCCCCGGTTTGGTTTCTGCCCTAGATCTTGCAACACTAGGCAGATGATTCAAGCTTTGATTATTTGAACCCCTGGTTTATAGCATGTTAACAATAGATTGAGTGTTTTTTTTAAACCTTTATTTAACTAGGCAAGTCAGTTAAGAACAAATTCTTATTTTCAATGATGGCCTAGGAACAGTGGGGGCAGAACGACAGATTTTTACCTTGTCAGCTCAGGGATTTGATCTTGCAACCTTTCGGTCACTAGTCAAACACTCTAACCACTAGGCTACCTGCCGTCCCAGCAAATGACCAATGTGATTATGCAATGGAAATCACACGTTTTCCCTATTTTAATTAAGTTAAATGAAAACGGACAGGGCAGGGATATGGGTATGATTACCTATAATGATTACCTATAATTAGACCTAATTGACAACATGGACTTATCAGCTTTGTCCTAGATCAGAGTTTAGGTGTGCACTATATAGGTTCAATTCATATTCTGTTTTATGACAGGCGTCTGCAACATTGCATGCGTTCAAGGATTTGAGACTTTTATTAGGATCCCCATTAGCTGTTGCAAAAGCCACAGCAATTCTTTCTTTGGTCCACATATAACATAACAATAATAGACAAGAACAGAGATGCATATGTTTAAAAACAGATAATGTGCTGACCGAACACTACATACATAACTTATACATACCAGTTAACATTTACATACAAGTGTAATGAAGTCAGATAGGTGTTACTTTATTTGTTTTTTAAAACCATGTTTGGTGTTCACTTGGGCTGTCTGAGATGGAAGTTCCATGCAATCATGGCTCTAAAAAGTACTTTACCTGAAGTTGTTCTGGACCTGGGGTCTGTGAAAAGACCCCTAGTGGAGTAAGTTCATTTTTGGGAGAATTTTCAACATATTAATGTTTCTTATAAAAACAAGAAGCGATGCAGTCAGTCTCTCCTCAACTTATAGCCAAGAGAGGCTGGCATGCATAGTATTGCTATTAGCCCTCTGATTACAGTGACGAGCAAGACTGGATGCTCTGTTCTGGACCAGCTGCAGCTTTCTTAGGTCGTTCTTTGCAGCACCTGACCATATGACTGGGCAATAATAAAGATAAGATAGAACTAGAGCCTGCATCTCTTTATCACAGACAGACCTCTCTCCATCTTTACAACCATTGAGTTGTAATTGAACCATTATGCTTTGACCAAGACAGTTTACAGTCTAAGGTAACACCAAGCAGTTTAGTCTACTCATCTTTCACAACGGCCACATTATTCATTATCACATTCGAACTTAAGGAATGCTTTGCACCAAATACAATGGTTGTTGTTTGGGAGATGTTTAGGACTAGTCACCCATTCTAAAACTGAACAACTCATTGTTTAGGGTTGCAATTATTTCATTATCTGTGTTTGCTGGTGTGTATAATGTTGAATCATTTGCAGACATGGACACAGGCTTTACTTAAGGCTAGGTATGTCGATAATAAAAACACAAAACAGTAGATGCCCAAGAGAGCTGTGACACATCAACTTTTGTTTCCACCTAGGCAAGTCGGGCAAGAACAAATTCTTATTTACAATGACAACCCACTGTTCCCAGGAGGCTAACTGCTTTGTTCAAGGGCAGAACGACTGATTTTTCCCTTGTCAGCTTGGGATTCGATCCAGCAACCTTTCGGTTACTGGCCCAACGCTCTAACCACTAGGCTTGCCTGCCGCCCCACTTGTTGTATTGATAGGATGCATTATATGCACATGCATGTGTGGTTACATCTGTGCAACAACTGCCAGGAGTCCTTTCATATCGTGTGAAGCAGGTATAGCAAGCAGGTAGAGACTAGAGTGGATTGCAAAGTAAAAGTATCTGACATTTTAAGTAGTCCCAGAGAACATATTTGTTGCATGATTGCATGCCATTGTGAATTGAATTATGAATATGTAGGCTAGGACACTGTTGCCTGTCATGTTTTTTTTTAAAGCATTTCCTCACGGAAAAGTCTAAACAGAATCCTTGTGACAACTCTGATGGAACCCTATTGAAATTGACATTTTCAAACGGCTATGGTTTAGGGTAGGGACGTTCCAAGGATCCAGGAAAGCACTAAATGTTTCCACACAAGGCCTTTCACTTCCTCCCTCTTCACTTGGTCACAGCTGAAGTGTTGGTGGCGGTGTTCAACAGTGATTCAGAGATTAACGCACTAGCAGGACCTGCCAGATCATGTTGCAGTTTCTTTCAGCAGCAGCCATTTTGCACGAACCCTCTGTCACAAGATGCTATTAACAAATGAGACCCTTATAGTTTCCTAGAACTTTCAAAGCATTTAGCATTTTAAATGCATTGAATGATATGTAAAATATGCAATAACAAGCAAGATATGATGGATAAAAATGTTCCTACTAATTTCCTGAATTATAGTGACATTTGTTTCTTGACATGTGACGTCATGGTGAGCTGGTTAACTCCCAGTGAGTGTCCCAAATGGCACCCTATTCCCTATAGTGATGAGGGAAAAAATAAATACAGTTACATATTGGGATATTATTTTTGACAATGTATCGTTTTGACAATACTGCAATATTATTTTTTGCACCAAAACCACAGTATTTTTTTCCTTCAAAGCTTGTTATCCAAATAGGGAGCCAATTTGTTTTCAGCACTTTTATTTCCATGACTGATGAACACTTGTTTTCTCATGGCTGTCTCTTGTCCCTCTGCAGCAGACAGAGCAATTTGTTTGGAACATCGAATCGCAATAAAATCACAGTATCACATTACATATAGAATTGTGAGAATCGCATATATAAAATGATGAATTTGTTTGACTTTTATTTAGACGGATCACCATTGAGACCAGGGTCTCATTCTCAAGGGAGCCTTGTGAACATGAACGCACAATTCAATACAACAAGATGAATCAAAACAAACACAACTATCACATATTATCTCCCTCAAAATGGCTCTAAACTGTCCAATGGAGACCAGCGAGTCAAATCCCCAGCTCAGTGGAGACCCATGGGTCCTCCAGAACCAGACAGTCCAGAGAGCAGGTCTGAAAGTTGCTGGATCTCCAATTAATACGTGAGCCGAGGTAGTGGGGGATTCTGAAGAATCGTTTTTAAATACAAAAAGTAGGCAATGCTGAGCCCTTCTGGTAGTCAGACTCCCAGCCAACAGAACTATAAAAAATGCAGTAATGTGTATGAAAATTGTCTCCAGTGATAAATCACAGTGCCGAGTGATAGACTGAGTCTAAAGGTTTTAAAACAGAGGCTGCCGCATGTATGTAGACAATATCACCATAATCAAGTAAACAATCTTCCTCCTACTTTCCAAAGTGAGGCAGGATTTATTACTAGAAAAGAAACCAATCTTATTTCTCTGCTTTTTTTGACTGTTTTTCAATGTGTGTTTTAAGAGCGCTTATTGTCAATCAAAATACCCAAGTATTTTGATTGGGGAACTTGCTCAATTTAGGCTCCCTTCAATGTGCAAATATGCAGGTCCTCGCGGTCAATATTACGAGACCGAGAGAACAAAAAATATTTGGTTTTATTAGCATTTAGCACTAGTTTAAGATCAGTAAGCAATTTTTGAATTGAGTCAACAAAGTTGAAGATCATGAATGGCCTGCTGTACTGAGGGCACAGGAGTAAATAACTGTATGATCAGTGTAGAGATGAATGTTACAGGTTTTAACAGACAAATATTATTTATATAAATAGCGAAGAGAACAGGGCCCAAAATCGACCCATGCGGCACACCTTTCGGAATATTGAAGAAAGTACATTTGATACCGTTAGATAGGCAACTTGCAATTGGTTCAAGAACTATTTCAGACCTTTGAACAAGTAAGAAATGGTCAACTGTGTCAAACGCCTTTGACAAGTCAATAAATAAGGCAGCGCAATGACTTTTTTATGATCTAAACAACATAGCACATCATCTCAGACAATTGTAGCCACTGAAACAGTGCTATGTCCAAGTCTAAAACCAGATGGGTGCTCATTAAGAACAGAATGAGAAGTTAAAACCGTTCTAGGCAGAGAGTTGGCCAGGGACTTTGTCAAGGCAAGATGGCTTGGAAATTGGACGGTAGTTATCCAATTCAGAAGGATCTACGCCTTTGTGTAGGGGGAAGACTTGTGCTGTTTTCCAGATCTTACGGATAACCCCAGAAACAATTGTCAAGTTAAAACTATAGGTTAATGATTCTGCAATAAGTGGGGCAGAAAGCTGCAGCAAAAGGGGATCAAGTGTGTGAGCCCCAGTGGATTCTTTTACATCGCTCTTCAATAAGGCACTTAGTACATCATGGACATCAAATGGTTGAAATAAATTAGGAATCGGCACCTAAGTATTGTAATATCGTATCCTGAGGTCCCTTGCAATTCCCACCCCTAATTCCCTATAAAGTGCACAACTTTTGACCAGGGCCCATATATAGGGAATAGGATGCCATTTGGGACGCACAGAGCTCAGTTTCCTGCTCTAATATTAGTCCAAGGTTAACAGGAGGGGTAATGCACGGAGGGCTCCCACGGGTTACTCCTCTGCCTTTTTGCTGAGGTTTGTCCTTTTAGGCCACTCATCAGTAATGTGGGAAATTCTGGCACAGAACGCAGCTGGCCGATTATATGTAGGCTAGCTTGCCTTGAACCACCCTTTGGTGAGCAGATATCAGTGACTGACTACCCTGTGGACAGAACAGCACAGAGGACAGTACAAACAGAACCATTTTGCACCATATATATTTTAAGGATTCATGCAATCCCTGCAATTTGATCCATTTGTTGATGCCATTAGTTTTAGTTTTTTTGAGCCACAAACATGCATATCAAATCATTGGGGCAGTATGTTGATTTATGCACTTGGAGATTATTTTGTCATTAAAAGTACATAAATGTATTATATTTATTATTATCATTATTTATGTAGGGCTTTCACTTCACACGTTCTCAGTGTTCTAAAATATCCAAACACCTGTTGTGAAAAGTATGAAAGAGTGTGTGAGGTTTCACTGCAGGGGGTGTTCAACCAAATAGGACTGTGGAACAGGATGAGTGCTATGGAGGGATTGTGCTCCTGTTTGATCTGTAACATTTGCATCACTATTTATTGAACATTTCTACCCCTATCCTCCTTTCACCTAAGGTACAAGAATTATCTACGACCGGCAGTTCCTGCTGGAGTGCCGCACTTCCCCGCTGGCCAGGACTCCCCCGTACTCTCTCCCTGACATTCCAGGGGTCACCAGCCCACCCTCAAAACACATCATCAATGTAAAGGCCCATAACGGAGAACCACTGAACAACAATATCGCGGCACCTGCTGACAAGAGCACTGGTAAGAACGTGATCCAGTCAGGCAGGAAAACGATTTACTCGTATTTCAGATATTACTGTGCCAACAAAACAAAAAAACATCCCCGAAAACAGTCATAGGAAATCAATTTGTTTTATGGAAAATATGTTATTTAATGAGACAAAATGTTCAGATTTACTGGAAGCTCAATGTTTGGATAATTTTCAGGTTTCAATATTTGCCCTTATGTACCGTAAATTTCGGACTATAAGCCGCAACTTTTTTCCCAGGCTTTGAACCTCGCCGCTTAAACAATGACTCGGCTAATATATGGATTTTACCCACTTTCAAAAAAAAAATCTACAAAAAAACACATTCTGTGACGTGCTCAGTTTTTTGGCGGCATGAAGCTTTCATTAGACCCATGAAATTGCCGAACGGGTTAAGGTCAAACAACCTTTTTGTTTACTGTTTAGATTAAATCGAGTGCTCTCAAACTTGCCATCATTCTGATTTACGGTAGTAATTTTGTCACCCTCATCATGGCAAAGACACGGAGAAATGCATATGATGCAGCTTTCAAGTTGAAGGCGATTGATCTGGCTGTTGGAAAAGGAAATAGAGCTGCTGCACGGGAGCTTGGTCTTAATGAGTCGATGATTAGACGTTGGAAACAGCAGTGTGAGGAATTGACTGAGTGCAAAAAGACAACTAAAGCTTACTGCTAATTTTTTATTTTTTTGTTACAAGCCGTGTTTCGTTAAAGCCTATTTATTTTTGTTACAAGCCGTGTTTCGTTAAAGCCTATTTATTTTTGTTACAAGCCGTGTTTCATTAAATCCTGTGTAAAGTTCATTTGTTTCAATGTACCGGTAGGCACCTGCGGCTTAGACATGTGCGGCTTATTTATGTTCAAAATAATATTATTTTTTTTTAAATCAGTGGGTGCGGCTTATATTCAGGTGCGCTTAATAGTCCGGAAATTACGGTAAGTATTGTCTGTCAGACTCTTCAAATGGGGTCAGTAGGAAATAAATGAACACGTGTTTTTGTTTGTGAAGGGGATGATGCACAGTTTGAAATGGACATCTAACTGGTGGTGGAATGAGCATTCTAGAGGGATGTGAAACAACTTCACTTACTACCATGATGCTAAAGAAGAGGCCCAGCCAATCCCCTGTCCAGACTCGCTACAATATTGTCACCATGTGTTTACAGACGTGTCCATTAGTTGCTGTGTTAACTTTCAATATCAGTGGTGTTGTTACTGTGAAAACTGCTTAAAGGTAGTCTGTTGCCTTTCTCTTGTGAACCCAGCAGCAACACTGAAAAAGACTGCCCCAGAGGAGTGGTGTGGAGGTAAAGATTCAATACAACTGTTTTCATTCCTTAAAATTATTTTGACACTCAAATCACCCTAATCATGGGCTACCCATCCTTCACCTCTCTTCAAATACTGCCTTCAAAAAACTTTACATTTTTACAGATAGTCATACAAAGGAATGTTTTTGTCACCTTTGTTTAAGTTTTGAGACAAAATAAATACATTTTCACATACTATGTAAGAAGAAGAAATAAAGCAAAGAAAACATATATTTGATAGTAGACTTGTTTCCTATAAAGTAACCAGTGTGAATAGAATTGGTATGTGTATTCCAGAATCACAGGATAGCTTCTTTCAAACCCTCGGGCACTCTCGGTAATCTGGCAAGTGTCATTAGTCTCATGGTAAATGGGTTGCTGACTGCAATACATGCTCCCCATGGTATCTGACAGAAAAAATGAATGACCCACAAATGGTTATTCCACTGGTAATATAATGTAACAGTAAAATAAAAGACGATATCGTTACTATGAGTTCTAAATTACAATTCCAGCTTTTCCTGAAACATTTCATTTTAAATGTACATGAAGCCATTAGATGATTTTTGAACTTGATGTCACTGTTCACATCCATCAGAAGCCATCGGCACCGCGGCTACACATCCACTGGCACACTTCCATTCTTCTGTGACGCAAAGCGGTAAATGTCCTGTGTTTGTAGTGTTGCAGGAGTTACATTTGTGGAATTCTTCAGGAAGTTCCCTCCTGCAACTAATAACATTCCAGAACCAACAGCCTGGAAAGCAGTAATCAATACACACCACAATGTCCTTCCTCTCATCCAAAAGCCACACTGTCTGTATGCACGTGATAAGCAGTAGGCCTATATGGCTGATTTTTAGACGGGCAGTGCATTTCTGATCTTTTTTTCACTAATTGGTCTTTTGACCAATCAAATCAGCTCTGAAACAGGTCTAATGTGAAAAGATCTGATGTGATTGGTCAAAAGACCAATTTAGTGGAAAAAAAATCTGAATGGGCTGCCTGTCTAAACGCAGCCTATGATTCATATTGGCTGTAAATGGGAGATCTTGAACAACAAGACCTATGATTATTTACAGTAGGTTCCAGTCTTTTTTTTTAAACATCCATTATATGCTTTAGAGGTGATACGTTCATGACTTTGTTATTTAGAGAATTCAGTTAAATGGGTGCTTACATATTCTGATAAATCCCAATATAAATTGGGACATTTAGCCTTTAAGCAACTGTGATATTACCTGGCTGTGAAACTCTGTCAAACTAGTTATTTAGCAGTAAGTCGGGTATCGGGTTCAGTCAGAACAAAGAAACAATGACACACCAGAGGGCCCTGCAGACATTTCCCAAATTGTAATCTAGCACTTCATTCTGCCTAGCCACTAGGAGTGTCAACCAGATGCCCTACTTGCCAAGCAGGAACCAAGGTCTGCTCCTCTGTCAGAATTCAATAATGCACAACATCCTATGCACTGTCAATCAATCTTTTTTTCTCTCTGTGGGAATCTGTACCAATAAAAGTAAGGGTGCTATACATTGGGAAACAACATTTAGGATACATAAAGTGTTGAATCAATATTAGCCCACTAGACTGTCTGAACAATGGACTGACCACCAGGGTTCTGTGTGTGTGGTGGGGAACAGAAGGGGGTTGTTCATGAGGGTTCAGTGTGTGTGAAAATTGACACGTGCTAGAGAAGCTGTGACACCTGGCTCCTTGTCACTATCCTGAAACTGCAGCACTAACGGGAAACCCACTGGGCCAGTTCGCCATGCCATGCCGTGGTGTCTGAACAAACACTCAAGGGTCCAACCCCAGGCCCCATAAAGACCACTGCCATAGGAGGACCCAATGACCATGACAGACTTTTGTCACCCCAACAGATCAGCCTGTTTAAATTGCTTAACTATTGATCAGCATGGATTGTCATGGAGGCAACAGTGGTTATTAATCTGGGCTGAACACTGAGCTTTAGTTATTAGTTAATACGGCTTTGATGATAGCTTGGAATTCAGATTTGACCTCTTGACTGTCTGTGATCACACTTTTTTTGGCTGTACTTGCATAAATTACATTAACAGCTTCGTTTTGGAACGCAACCTGCCTCTTAGTTGGTGCACGGGTTAAAAATGTGTCTGAGGGCAGTGTCTTTCCTTTTGCTAAGAGAGAGACTTAGGATAGGTGTAATTTCAGGGCAGGGGAGTGTGAAGATGTGGAACGACACTTTACCACTCCTCCTGGCCGTGCACACAGTAGCTTCACTAACGCCACTCTGCTCTTGTTAGGGGGTCTATATCCCCCCATTCCTGTCACTCTTGCTTCCTGGCATCCCCCAAAATAAACAACTGCTTTTTTCTTTCCACCATTCCCCACCCCTGTCTTGACCCATTCCTAGTCATTGCTCTGTTCATTTCCTCCCTATACCTGTTGCTTTGAACACAATCAACTAGGAAATTGCTCAGCTGGGCCTTTTTACAAGGGGCACTGATGACTCCCCATAATCTGTGCAGTAATACTATAAAAATATGTGGATTTGAGGTGAGGATGGTAAAGCAGTTCACAAGTAACTGGTCTTAAAGCCATAAACACGCTTGTCTTTATCAGTTCATGAAGGTTTAAGAACATATTAGGCGTGGTGGGGGCCATCCTATTCTCAAGTACACTGTAAAAAAAACAGTGTTGTATCTACAATTAATATTAGATGTAATGTCCTATGTTTTTGAGTTAAAAAAAAAAGTTGTTTGAAATTTACAAAGTAAATCCACAGAATTAATATCCATAAAAATGTTGGATTTACTGATATGATTCAATATGAATTGATGTAACACAAATATTTAGTAAACCCAAAATAGAATTTCAAACATTTGAATGTTTTAACATTGTTTAGGTTTACCCCTTATTTTTCTTAGCACAAAACTACCTCGAGATTTCCGTTCGTTTATATAGGTTACCTTCAGATGAGTACTAGTGATACTTGTGGGGGTCATGGAGCAAAATGAAGAACATCTTGTTCGTGAGAGGCTCCGCTACTGTTCAAAAAGTTTGTCGGCAAAACCGTTCAGACGTTTTCGTTACAAGACCGATTTTTGGGATGTCTCATGGCTGACAGACACTGCTGTAGCTCGGCCACCTTCCACCGCAGATACGGAAGGCCGACAGGGGGATGTGGAGGGTTGATTTGAGATTTGTTTTACCTTTATTTAACTAGGAAAGTCAGTTAAGAACAAATTCTTATTTTCAATGACAGCCTACACCAGCCAAACATGGACGACGCTTGGCCAATTGTGCGCCGCCCTATGGGACTCCTAATCACGGCCGGATGTGATACAGCCTAGAACCGATGCCTTAGACCGCTGCAGCCCATGCAAAAAATCTAAAGCTTAAACTGACGGATTTTGATGGGGATGTTTTTGTTAGTGACGCATGGATGCATCAATAGCGTATTAATCATGCTCCACAACAAGCTGCTTAAAGCTGCAATATCTCACTTTTTGATAAACCCGACCAAATTCACATAGAAATCTGAGTTATCGATCTGTCATTCGCATTGAAAGCAAGGATGAGAAGCAGTAGATCCATTCTGTGTGTACTATTTCTATGCCTCCTGTTCTTAAGTTTCATTTTTGTCTAACTTTCGGGTTTTGTACACCGACTTCAAACAGCTGAAAATACATTATTTTTGGTTATTGAAAATATATTCAGTGGTTTAGATGGTACAATGATTCTCTACACCCCGAATGCTTCTTTATCACAAAATTTGGCAAACTATTAGATTTTTAGCAACCAGAAAATGGCAGAGCGATTTCTGCATATTGCACCTTTTAACACTAATATAGAAATGTACATTTGATTCAAGTTGTATGCATGTTTAAAGAAAAAAGTAAAATAAATCAGTCAAAACATTTTTAATTACCCACAATCCTCGAAAAACGGAGCCAAGTGGCAAGTTGTTGCAAGAACTTAACATGATTAAATGGAGCTAAATATTACAATTTTGTCAATTAATTTCATGTTCCCAAACGGTATTAAGTGATTTAACAAATCATTGAAAGGACTTGCATTCATTTTTATTAAATATAAGTGGTTATTTTTTTGGTCAATTTAAATTCACCCCAGAATATGGCCAATACAATGCTGAAATGTCCTAGATTTCTCACTTAAGTGGATTAAATCAATAAATGTCACACTTCGATGAACAGAATAAAATGCTTTAATATATATATTTATATATATATATTTTTTTTCAATATACAAAAATATCTTTAATAAATGGGTGACTAAAAAAGTAGTCATAACAAGTAAGATACCATTTTTGCAGAATATTCCTTTATAAACTTCTTAAATACCAAAACCCTGCCGATATAAATGCATACAGCCTAAGTGTGACCCAAAAGGTGAAGTCTACTTGAAATATTCAAATAAATAACAGTACACCTTTATCATAAAGTAAATACATTGGCTCAATCTAAGGACACATCTAAGATAAAATGTTGTTTCAGATGAGAACACCTGAGATGATGACTGCATAAGATATAGTAAGTATCAAAGAAATTGATTTTCCATGTTACAAACAGCCTGAAGTATAAATTGAATCAGATGGACACCTTCAATAAGAGTCATTTCATTTTACATGACGCACAACATGCCATTCTAAGTGAAGCGTTTTAAATAAGTGGTATTTTTGGTTGCCGGGTGAGGTGACATGGCTGGGGTATCAGTGACAGCCACACTCCTCCACGATCATGTCCTCATGATGCCGTAACATCACGTCTTCATCACCATAGTACAGCATGGACAGCGGGCTGAGGCGCGTAGGCACGCAGGAGGGACACCCCACACGATCCGGATGGTACAGTCTCAACAGGCTCTGTAAAATAAAATAAGCATATTTTACGGAAAGCTGCACTGAGCATAATGCATAGGAATTTAAATCAAATGGAAACGTTTATGTATGTTTTTGTTTTCATGTCTTACCTTCATGTATGCGTGGTTGGTGGGACTGAATGATTCATCCACCGGAATAGGGCACGCGCCCTCGCAACGGAACGCGTTGTAGCGCTTTGGATACACAATCCACTCGTTCCAGCCGATCTGGTCGAAATCTACCCACATGTCCACCTTCCGACATAGTGGGCGTTGGACGGCTTCAGCCAGTGACCCAGTAGCATTCGCTGCAATTCCGCCGGCCATCCGCACTCTCTCCATTCGGTTTCTCTTGTGGCGTCGCCCTTGAGCTTCACCGCTGACTTGGTCCAAAATTGCGTATTTGGAGTGCTCCACAGTACGGATGAGAGTGGGTGCGCTCTCGCCATCCCGAGGCAGGTTGTGCTTGGAGAAGACAACCATCATAACCCGTTCCGCTGTCGGATGGTGAACCTTCTTTCGCCTGTGTGTAAGATGCTTAATGTAGGGCATGTCGATCTCTCCATCTACCCCACTCCCGTGCTCTTCCTCCATCACATCTCCAACTCTTGCTTCTTGACTCTCCGTCACTGCGTCTCCCTGGTGCAACCAATATTTGAGCAGAGCTGTTACATTGAAAACGTTCAATGGAGACTTGGTGTCACTGGGCGATGCGCCAAAGCTGCCCAAGAGAAGGCGCTCGCGTTGGAACATTTCAGTGTCAGACTCGCAGTCCTGCTTTCGCGAGTGATAAATGTCCAATGTGACGCGCTTGGAGGCGGAGAAAGCTGGTAGTCTGACCCGAAGCTCTGACAGCTGGACATCGTCAGTCACAGAGATGGAGGACATGTCGAAAGTAACGGTCCATTTCTCACCCACTTGATGGCAACCTGGAAGAAACGAACAAAGTCAGCAAACCAGCTGAATACAGTCAGTGTACCATCAACAAAACGTACGTACCCGTCACCACAAACTAGCCAAACCACTAGGCCTAGCCTACTAGACAAATGTCAAAGCTTTGGAGGGAGTGGGAGGAGAGGGCAGCAGAGGGTGAGAGCAGGATGTGTATTGAACCCCCTTTAGTATAGCCGTCTGAGGGGCTAATACACACACCCGCTCACATAAAAAAGCCTTTAAAGTCGAATAAGCATTGTGACCCTTCTGGGTTGTAAAGAGGGGAGATCTGATAAACGCAGATAACACACCCTGCAACCAAAGCGGCTGGCAGTGATGGAAAGGACATGTCTGGAGAGATCTAACCTGGCTCGGACGCTTGCTTGAACTACAGGTCAAAACACATTATCGTAAACTACAATACACACGTCAAACTAAGTATTATTGGTCCAAAAAGTGACAAGTTCAAGACGTGTAAAACTGAATGGCCAGTTCAAAAATGTCGTAAAATAATGTTTGAAACGCTAATTCAAAATGCCAAACCAACGAAACAAAATAAGAATAACCTGAAAGTGTTTCCAATAGAGCGTAACACGTTTTAATATGCCTAACACAAACTTAAAGCAATACCCACCTTTTGCTATCAGACTGACGACAGAGTCAGAATGCCGCAGTAAGTGGCTGTCATCGGCCTCGCTGACGGTGTTGACAGCCGTGGACTGTGAGGAGTCTGCAGCCTTAAAGGAGTGGTACAGCTGCATCATGTAGAGAGGGTACCTGTTGGGATGGTACGACTTTAGATTTCCTAAACTGGACTCGGGTACGCTCTTGTGTTGCCGGGAATGGTGCGACAGTTTCTGCGAACTGTCAAGCCTGAAAAAGCAGATGAGGAGCGCGCAAAGGACGAGCCATGCCAAGCCTTCCATTTTTGACAGAAGCGGTGTATCCACTGTAGCGTTAAGTCCCGTTGAAAAGTAAAGAGAAGATGGCATCAACTAGTCAGCCTCCTAGTTTGTCTTGGTTTGAAATGATGCTGTGAGCAGACAGAAGTCCAGACAGGGAATTTATAGTGGACAGCTGCCCTTTGATGACTCCAGCCATCTTAACAACTCTCTGATCGATCCCCAGTGCACATCAGAGGGAAGACAGCATTTAGCCAAGGTCATTGTCTTTCGAAACTATCCAGACATTTCCATTCATTAGGTCGTAGGACTATACTAGTTGATGTATGATCCTAGCTGTTAGAACCCCTTTTGATTTCACACTTTAAAATACAGTAATATTAGTTCAAACATTTCAAACTATTTTCATTCGGTCAGACAAGCCATGTAGATTTTGAGATCAGATTAAGATTCCACTAATAGACACATCGTTTTTATTAACCAATTATGTATACCATTGCTTGTTTCTAAATAGTCATTACTATTGAATAGTTCACTAAAGTTCCCTGCATCATCCTGGCCGCCTTTGTCTTTTTTTTTAAACATTAAACAAAAGTAAGTTGAAAATGTTAATGAAAAACTCGCATGACCAAAGATTCTTGACAGTAGTAAAATAATTATCTATCGGTTTTCTGCCTATCAATATTATGAAATCGAAACCCATTGAAGTACTTACATTTGGTAGTAAAAGCCATGCAATTGATGCTTATCAAAGTATCGGATCCATTGATCGTGGGAAAATATTAACTGATTGGAATTTAATACATTTACCTGAAAAACGTATATTTTGAAATTGGCGAAGGCCTACATTTAGTTTTAGTTGTTTGAATTATTAAATCCTCCAAGATTAGTTCTCGAAACCGATGTCCACGTTTCTAAAGCAATATTTAGCATGTTGTTGAATTGGTCAACTGAATCTGAACCAATTTATACTGCGTTAAAATAAAGACATTGGTAAATAAAGCTTATACTCGATAATAACAAAATCTAAAAAAGGTATACAAAATAATTAAATAAACCACTACAACTTTAATTCAATTTATTAATTTACCTTTATCAGATTTGGCTACAAAATGGATCCACAATGTGTATAGAATATTTCTTGATGCAGTATTCTGAATTACATGTCAAAGCAGCTAAAATAGGATGCAACTCTGACAAGTAAATACAGGAATAAGTAAATAACTAAATACCCAAAGTAACATTGAAGTTGAAACCAATATAGAGGAGAAACAACATTAACAGACTACTTGACCAGTGTAAGGGGAAAATCCTGTATACAGTAGCAGAGACAATGTGATGAAGAATTACTTTAATTCTTAATGCTAAACCTTTATGCACATGCGCTGTACGAGCCTTAAACCTGTAAATTTCCACTGTCTGTTTTGAAGGTATTTTTCCACTCTGCCTCCTGAGAGTGACCACAGTCCATCCCGTTGTTCTCATATCTTTCAAGGGCACAGCTGTGTGGAGATATGAGGTGAATAGAGTCTGGCTTGAACAGAGGAGTAACGGAACTAACATTTACTTGTTTGCACGCCATGAACCAATACACATAGCCACAAGAAGAAAACAAGGTGGCTTCTGATGCCCTGATCTGCCAGGGAGGGGTAGAACCATTTTTAGACCCACTCTAAGAGCCCAACAATACAGGAACTGCTGAGGTCTTAATGTTGACCAGCTCCATTATTGCAATAATTTAATCAATATTAAAGTATGACTGTTTGAAGAAATAAGTCTCTCCTTATTGGTTAGAATTTCCACAACACCAGACTGTGGCCTACTTTTTTTAGTTCCCAGGTAAAAATCCCAAATCTGCTTCTTTATTTATGTTGAATATGGTCCAATATAGATCTGATTCCATATTCACAAACTACATGGTTAAAAGCATACTGAAATCTGTAATTAGCCAACGGAAACCCCACAAATGGAAGTTTGTCATTCCCCAAAATAAGTGAGGATATAGTGAAAGGATGTGGGGGATAAATCACAGAGAACTGTTGCAAGTTTACATTTGTAAATGCCATATACTGACTTAGGTCCAAATGGTTGCAGATATCTTGATCCCATGGAGTTCATAGCCTCACAGCTGACTGTACCTCATAGTCCGCTGAAGAAGTCCTTCACCTAAGTAGAGGGAAATAAGAGACCACCAAGAACCCAATATATCAAACAACCTCATACAACTGCAATAAATACTTCATATCAAACACAAGACATCAGAAATATTCAAATGTTAAAACATCAAATAAAATGTTAATGACATATTAGCACCTTACTAATATTGAAGACAAACTAAAAGGTAAAAATTCAGGTCTTTGAAGCCAAGTTAAAGTTTTCCAACAGCAAGACTAGCATAAAAGTGCCCCCATGTGGTCAAACTGGGTTTTGTCTAGAAGGGATACAGCTTCTATCAATATTGACTTTTCGTAGCAGGTTTAAGAGAATTTCTACAGCAGGTAAGTAGAATTAACATAGCCGGTCAGGAGACTTAGTTTAAGGTTAGGAAAAGGGTTAGGGTTCGAAAACGTACCAAAAATAAATTTTGACATCAAATTTGACAAAAGCCGTATCCCATCTAGATCTGACCGTCAAACTGTGGTACAACCTTCAGACCAAGAGGTAGGTATTTGCATGTGTGTGTAGTTGTGCATGAATGTAGAAAACAATAATTAGTCACATACCTGTGTGATAAATTTGGCCCGCACCTTAGGGTCCTCCTCAAACTCTAGACTGGCATCCAGCACCAATACAGGCACCCAGGTCAACCGCTCAAAGTGCAGCCTAGGGAGAGAGAAAGTCACTGCATGACACAATGACCATTACAACACCCAAGAACCTTCACAATTACACTGACCATTGCTGCAAATTCAACAACGGGAAATGTAATACCTCAAAAGATCTTAGCATCATCACTTCATAAGTTTAAGATAACAATCAAGGGAAAGTCTCACATAATAAAAACTGGGTGGAACAACAGGATATGTTAGTTTGTCTAAACATGTTGTGTACTCACTTAGTGCTCTTGTCTATGAGCCACCTCTCATGCTGGGTGTGTAGTTTCTCCAGGTAGTCTAGCTGCACTCCTTTCTCCTCCATGCGCCCCCGTTGTCCCAGACGCTCCATACACTTCTGACAGGAACACAAACACAATCCAAACCTTACACAATCTACTACAAAACATCAACTGTAACCTCCCAAAACCTTCTGCGGAGTTGTCCTCAACATGTGTACAGATACTCATATTTAGGAAATGCTGTATGGCTTGTGAGTCACCCTTGATAAAAGTACCTGTGGGGGGGCGCGGAGGTAAATTATGCCCTCCAGTTCCACCTGACGGCCAAACTGTTCCACCAGGAAAGAATGCCAGTCCTGGTAGACAGCCCACTCTGTAGAGTTGATGCAGCCCAGCTCAAACATGTTCAGGGCAAATACATACCTGAAGAAATGAAATGTGTATGGGGAGGCAATGGAGACGGGCAGCATGGGCACAGCTGCATAAACAATCAAGAAGCAGCATCAACATAGTATTGCCCTCTCCCCATCCTCTTACCTGTCACTGTACACAGAGCGCTCAAAGACCTGCACAGGGACGCCCTTTGCTCTGAGCAGGCGTGCTGGTGGTGGCTGCAGCTGGGTGCGCATGCGGCTCATGCAGGAGTTGGTCTGAAAGGTGTAGGACCAGCGCTGAGGGTCCTGGTACATCATATCCAACAGGTTACTGACCTTCTGTTGATGAGATGGGCCAGAACAAAGTGACCAAGCAATTAGATAATACATACAAACAATAAACAAGGATTTTCCCCAGCCCGTCTCTCTTATTGATTGTGTAGCTAACAACATTTCATTTAAGAAGACTGAATGTAAACTATCTTTAATAATATGGCATATGAATAAGTGACCATTCATGACCCACATTCATAAGCTGTCAACATTGGTGATTAACTTACTTGTGAAGACCCACTCTCGATGCTCTGCCATTTCCCCACGGGCTCAGGAACCACTTCCCAGTCTTGGCCAGCAAACTGCAGGAGTTGCGCGAAAGTCGACTTTCCTACCGCTGAAGATGGCATAGAACAAGAACAGCATCACCAAACCAGACAAGTCAATACTCTTCTTCGATGGGGTTTAACGGCGGTTGGCATCCAACCTTAATGGTGCATTACCGCCACCAGCTGGAAAAACATTGCAAGAAAGGGGGAAAACAACATCATACAAAATAAAACACCTCAACTAAGAAAACCCATCCCACTTCTTCAATCACAGTCCACTCCAAAATACATCCCTACACAGGCTCAGGGGCCTGTGATGGCAGTACATTCACCGACAGGAATTCTTGCACGGCCTCGGCTGTGGATCAAAGCCCCAAAAAACGTTCAGCAGCATTAACAATGATTCTTAGACTTCTTACCCGCTTGTGGTGTACAGTTTATGACCATTGCAATAAATAATACCAAGACCACCTTTTTAACATGTAGCATTTCACTATCCCTCAGTTGATGAGAACCCTTCACTGGTTGTGGTGGCTCTACTTCCATTGTTTCTTCCATGCCACTTGTTCTTCTCACCGCCTCTAGATAGGAGACATGCTGGACACTCCTTACTCTTGCCACCTCATTCGCCTTCACCCTAACAGGGCACTCCAGGAATTCAGGGGCATGGTCACCTTTACAGTTGCAGCATTTCACTTCATCTGGCATACGATACTCTTCCCTTCTGCACAAATGACCAAATATTTTACATGTATGACACTGAAGGGGCTTGTGCACAAAAGCTCTTCCAGGGTATCTCATGAATCCTAACTTTATATGAGAAGGGAGAGACTTCATCAAAGAACAGTAGTATGGATGAAGTGAATTCATTTTTTCCATCCACCATACAGGTCAGTCGACGTGAACCAACCACTCCATCGATGTCTTAAGTTATATCCTCTGCCTTTTTCTTGCGCCACCCCAGAAATAACTCCCTTGATATGCGCCTGGCTACGAAAATCCATACAGGAAATATTCCACTCCTATATCTTTTTGAGTCTTAAAGCACGCTTCTTCTGCTCCGCAGACACAAAAAAATCTAAATACGACCACTTCCTGTGACTCTCACTGACTCCACACTTTCCAGATTTTTCTTGAGACGTTAAACGGATTTCCCAAGTAACATTGATCCAAAACCCTCACTCTGACAACAAAACAAGTCTAGTGGTTTCCTATTTTACACCACAGCGTTACTTATTTTGTTTCCCCTTTTCTTCGCCACTCATTCTCACTTTCTGTACTATTAGCTTCACCCGACTCATTAACAGTTTCAAACAAAACCTCCGTTTCCGCCATCTTCTCCACGATCAACTTCCTAAAGTCAATACTCTACTCGTCACCTCTTTAGTTTCCTCCAACTGCCTGGAAATCATGCTCACACTTACCAATGTTGCCTTCAATAGAGACCCTCTTAACTCGGTTAATGTCGTCCATTGGCCCGGTGCTTGAATGACAGTGTGGTGAGCGCGACAGGCAGAGGTTGGTCGCCTTTCTCGAGTAGAGAAGCACTGGATTTTCGTCTCGGCGGGTTCTCAAAACATGCCGCTTAACCTTCTGAACCGATCCGATATATCGCAACGAGACTGTGAGGTTTTTACAGTGGGAACTCAGATTCAACACCATGAACCGGTAGATTGAGTACATGACATTAGTGACCAGATGGCTAGCTATCGCTAGGTCAAACAAACTGTTTGGGGCTATACAGTAACGTTAGCTAACTAGTAGCTGTCACAAGAAATCAATGCCAAGTTCGGCCATTAAATGGCATGATTTGAACAGCATTATATTAAAATATAGTTTACAGCGCCGTCAAACAAGTTTAATAAATGCTCTTCTAAAGGCTGCGTTTTATTTATTTTTGGCTTCTCAGACGTCTCAATTTGTCACACGCTTGCTAAAACCGGATGTTTTGGACAGCAGCCCTGCATTTCCGGTTGTCGAGTTAAAAATAAATAATCTTAGCTGGTGCATAGCTACTGCGACCTGCTGTTGATCCAGGGTGTGAAACGCAAGGGTGAGGAGGTGATTTGAGTTTTATTTCATTCTCACCTCCACTTTATCATAATTATTTACTAATACCAAGGACTGGAGGACAGGCTCAGCCTACTTTTTTTTTTGGTAACACTGCCCACCCCAACACAGCAAAATATCCAGACATTAGCTATCATATTTCTGTAACAACTGGCAAAATAAAGCAGACAAATTTAGCCAAAGGTTTATCATCTTGTTTATTCAAATGCAAAAACGTTCAAACCACACATTTAACAGATCGGTATAACAAGGCAATTATATCCTCTATAAAATGTGAATTCACAGAATGTATGTAGTAAAACAATCCATAGAGGCAGAAGTAAAAATCTATTTATCGAGTCAATTGTCTCTGCTACAATTAACAGCGGACTGAATCAAGTCCATAAAAAATGTTGCAAACCTTTGAATGCTAAAATCTCAGATGTTTTACTCCTAAAATGTCATACAGTACAAAGCACATTTTTGAGCTGGATTGCTTTCCCATCAGATAATTTGACATGACACTGTTGTTCACACATTTTGATTCTCAGTATCTGGTGTTTTTGATGGTGATCTGTTGAGCCGTCTCAATCTTGAAATCTTTGATACCTAATAGAGAAACAAATAATTGATTTTTAGTCACAGTAGTGAGGAATCAATGTTTAGATCAAAGCAGTTAAGACATTAATTGTATTGTTGAGTAATAACTAGTAAACGACATAGGAAAGTTATCTTTTGCATGTGCATTTGTTTGTGTGTTGACTATGCCACATAACCCTCTGTGTTCTCACCCTGGCTGAGAGTGTTGCCGTCTGAGGAGAGGTGCCAGTATCTGCGGTCGGTCTGTCTAGCCTGTTCCCCATTCACCACACTCAGGAAAGGTCCCCAAAGGCTGGTCTCCTTCTCAAACCTGCAGTGTAGGCAGAGGATGGAGCAAGGAGGACAATTAATAATGTTCTACTTATGATAGGACACTTTAAGCTATTCACAACACTGGGAAGTTTTTTTTATATGAGACAAATTAGCTCACCAAAAAGTACACATTTGGAACTTGATTAATGTCTCAACCAAAAAAACAACAGAAGCGCCCCATTAACTCACGTGAAGTCAATGTTGTTCTTTTGAAGGAGTTCAAGGGCATCAACCAACGAGGTGCCCGTTGGCACATCCACAGAATAGACAGCAGATGCCCCATGCGATTTGACCACCTCCACGTTCAGGGCTACATTGGTATGACTCTGTAACACCGTCACTGGCTCCCTGGCCTCCAGGACCAGGCTGTCTGCAGAGGAAAACCGCACAAAGCAGAGTGAGTAGGCTCACACCTAAAAAACAGATTGACCACTATTTGGTTAGGTGATAATGCAGCACTTGCCATCGTCATTGCAGCACTCCTTGCCCTTGACTTGCAGGTAGGATTTCTGCTGGAGAGCAGGCAGAGTTTGGGACATGGCCATGGGGTTGAGATAGGTTCCCTTCCTCACATCTGACCTCATGGCCTCCATGGAGCTAGCACACTCCTGCACCTGGCTGCCCATCGCCAGCAGGGCCTGGGACACCATGTTATTGGCATGCGAAATGCTTGTATTGCACCAATCAGTCATTTACTTAAATGCTGCACATGTTAATATAGGCCACGAGAGGGGAAGTGGCCCAGTCCTTACCTGCACTGCCAAGCCTGTGCTGAACTCATTGCCCATGTGACCATCAGCCCGCTGGGAGTCCAGTAGCTTCAGCTTGATGAGGTCCAGGGCTTTGTCCAGAGCCGCATCCTGCACATGGGTGTCAGACTCCTTCAGGCACTGCAGGGCCATCCCAGCCATGGCTAACGTGTCTAAAAAAGGACAGAGGGGATGAAGCAAGGGTATAGCCTCATCTCCATGAAATCACCTATATAGAATCTAATTGGGAGGGAGCCAGTGTGAGTGAATACATTTTTAAAACAGCTTAACTATAGGAAAACAGATTCAGAGTAGGGAGATGCTACTGAATTTCCAAGTCAGACTTACCAATGCTATCGGAGGCTTCATGTTTGATATGTCCATGCTCTACAACCCTGATGAGCTTGTTGCTGACGTGAGCGTTGACTCTAACTCCACTCACACACAGTGCCAGCACACCCAGAGAATACTGGTAGTAGTTAGTCAGAGGACGCTGGCTGACTGCAGTCGAGAAAGACAGACATAGCAGACAAAATAATTAACAGCAAGTGAGAACAAACAAAGAATGGCAGACATTTTATAGAGCATTAACAAAGACGGTAGAGGCAGATGGAGGAATGAGGAGGCTTACAGGCAATGTGGTTTTTCTCCAGTTCCATCTGTCTCTTGAGATGAGTCAGCAGGGTCTCGCTCCTCTGATTGACAGTGAAGGTCAGGGTGTTGAGGTCGTAGCAGGAGGCCTTCAGGGCCAGAGTGTACAGGGCCAGGAGACCCACCACTGGCTGGTTGTTGACCAGAGAGCTGAAAGGAGAGGATACAGGGTAAGGCGGAGAGACGGAAGGTTTTTGAAGGGTAAAGATTATTCAATATAATCTTAAATCAAACTATTTGTCACATGCTCCGAATACAAGTGTAGACCTTACTGTGAAATGCTTACTTACAAGCCCTTAACCAACAGTGCAGTTCAAGAAGAGTAAAGAAAACATTTACCAAATAAACTAAAGTAAAAAATGATTCAAAGTAAAACAATAAAATAACGAGGCTATATACAGGGGGTACTGATACCGAGTCAATGTGCGGGGGTACAGATTAGTCGAGGTAATTTGTACATTTAGGTAGGGGTGAAGTGACTATGCATAGATAATAAACACCGAGTAGCAGCAGTGTCAATGTAAGTAGTCCAGTGGCCATTTGAAAGTATCAATTGTAACTGAAAACAAGAAATTGAATACAAACACACTGCAGGTCATTTTTAAGACATGGAATACATAAAATGATGTTTGCACTTATTAAGAAGGGCTTTATAAACATGCTATTTTACCTCTCAATGTCATTGTGTAAATATGTTTTAAGTGCATTCAGGTGATCACTCTCCATGCCAAGGTTGTGGTGAGTGGACAAGCGCAGGGCCAGGTGCACACTGGGATTGGGGGACGTTCCTTCGCCCTCCAGAGAACGCAGCAGATTCTTATTGAGTGAGAGGAGCAGCTCACCAGGCTCTGATCCTACAGGATCTGGACACACAATGCGGATTGAAAACTGAAGAAGTATGGAAATAAAAATCACTTCACATTTAGCATTACCACAAATTAAATAACTTGCCCAAGGATAACTTCCAATGTTACCAAAGATATGCTCTGTAAGAGATATGACTAATAAACCCACAGTAAGACTACACAAGACCTGCTGTGTGCTCACTGAGATCATATAAAGTGTCATCGAGGTCAAAGCATTGCACAACCAGTGTGTTTCCTGTGCTGTATCAGCAATCATGCACACACAATGGAGAAGCAAAGACCTTAGTAACTTAATAACCAAAAGGAATTTCCACAAGGCAGCCAATGTGTCCTAAGTATGCCCTCTCCAACAGTCACCTTGATGTAATTGACAAGTACAACCGGCTCAGAGAGAATCTCAATTGCACACTCCCCGCCTCCTTCTCAAAACCCATTGGATGAGAAAGCCAGAGGTCCCGCTTCTCTGATCTCCTCCAATGGGTTTTGAGAATGAGGCAAGAGGACACAAGGAGTATGCAATTGAGATTCTGCCCAGTGCCAGTGGGGTTTTGCAGGCACTGACATATGTACTGATAAGAACACCTTAGCGACATGAAATACATTCTGTGCATCAAATTACAGAACATCAACAGAGAAGAGGTGACAGGACACACGTGAGATTATTTGCGTCACTGTAGATTTGTTCAACAAGAGGGGTTGTGGATTATCTATTCAGACTCATCCAATAATCCATTGCAAAATCATTGACAGTACTGCCAGTGGATGACTTGGTACATGGTCCACCTCTATACTTTCCAACTGGCTCTTCGAATAACTTGTTTTGAGTAAATACATTTGTGAGGAAACTCAGGTCTAGACAGAGGCATGCACATGTTAACCAATCAGGTGTTATTGTGTTTCAGGGATAAATTATAGTTACCACAGGGTTTGCTTGCAACCAGTGCCAGCAGTCCACTAACAATGTATAGGGTATACATTCTGACCAACCTATAGAGGAAAAAAACATAGCTGGTCTCAACAGACTTAATAAATTCAGTAGCCAACTACGAAGTGAAAATAACATGCAGTGTCCATCCCTACCTTATTGTTGTTGGCACAGATTACCTATACCAAACATTACATTTCACACATTACTAATCTTCTTGTAATGATCAAGATATACGTCACTTACCTGTAGAGCGAATTTATCGTTATGAAAGCGTTTGGGTACAGACTTCGGTACAAACTGATTTTATGTTGACATCGCTCTTATGGTCGAGTCACATGACCTGTGATTGATAAACTACAACATATTTTCCCTTTGCAACTACAAGTCCCAGAAGCGAATGCTCACTTCTTTTCTAGAACGTCAACGACTGTTTTTTTGTTGTTGCGTGCCTCGATTCTTCATGAACATTTGCGAATCGTGCTTGGCTCACTGTTGTTAGCGCCTAACTGCATTCATTCAACCCAGAATTGATTCTCAGAAAAGCGGAACATGTGACAGAGAAAATAAGGAGGTAACGTTATATAAACACAGTGAAAGTGATACAGGAATGTTTGCTAGCTAGATACGTTCAAAAGTTCCAACTGCAACAGGTTCAAGTTAAATAAAGGTAGCCCTTTATAATCAGCAAAATATTCGTTTGTTTGCCTTCATCTTCTGCAATAGATTCGTCTCGGCTATCTATGGCTAGCAAGCTAGCTAACTGAGCTAACAAGGTCCAGCATGACCTGCCTGTTGTTGTGAACCCCCTTTAGACTGTGCGTTTCTTCTTGTCAAGTAAAGTTTGCTAGATAGCTACTAGTTAGCTGACTTAAGTAGCCAGCTAGTGTTCGCAAGCTTGCCAGCTAGCTACAGTTTCAGGGCCTCCTAACTTTATATAATAAAGGCAGCTAGCCTAGCCAAGAGTGACAACAATTTACATGATTCTGCGTTAGTACCTAACACTAGCTACAATACACTAGTGAGTTAGTATTTGTTATGATGTATTGGTGACCAAAACAGTTATGCCTGCTGTACCAAAAATTCCACCCGTAAAATGGTTCATTTTTATCATATTTCTTTTGTTTTTTAGGTTGGTCTTTCGAAAACTCAATTTATCCTCCTCCCTGTGTTTTCCATTTGCACATCCACCATCCAGACTTCTGTTCAAACCTTCCACCTCACCTAAACCTGAGGCATCATGCATCATCCAAGCCCCATGAGCAGTGAGCTGGGCTTGTTGCCTGCCATGTACTCATTCCCTGGCCTTATCAACGTCACTGAAATGGGGATCAATATTGGCCCTGCAAATACCTGTCAACACCTGCCGGGAGTGTTGCCCCCAAACACGTGAGTAGAGGAGTCTAGTGATGAGAGCACTGCACTACACACACAGATGTAAGCATGTGCTTTACAGGAGATTTGCCAGAACCAGACTTGCTAACATGTTACATTACATTTCACTTCAATATCTCTTTTTGCTATTCCTTCAGGAGTTGGGAGAGACGATACCTGAGAAAGCACAGGAGGAGAGCAGATGACGAGTAAGTTATGAATGGAAAACAAAATCTATAATATAAACATTTAGTGTATATTCTGAAGCGCATTTTAGTTTCAAATGACAAATGATTTGCTTCAAAACCATGTTTGTTCCTAGAGGATGCAGTGCCAAAAAGAGGAGGCTGATGGAAGAGGCAGGATGCGATCCTTTGGATTACCTCAGCCCCAAAGTGTTTCATAACTGGTCACCAGGCAACAGCAGCCCCCCTCTACCTGAATCGTCTAGCCAAGCGCTCCCCCAGCCCTGTCTGGGGACTCAGGACCTGGGGCTGCCCTTATCTGGGTCTTCCTCCACTCTGGCCTGTCCAGAAGCAGAAGGCTCCTGCATGGAGGTGGAGGCAGCACAGAGGAGACTGCAGGAAATTGAGGAGAGGTGAGGCATGAGACCATATGGGGGCAATGTGAGAGTCCAGACTACTGGCCATAACTCATCATAATTAAAATGTGCATTATTACTGTATATGATTTGTATCAGCATTACCACAATTTATTTTGTCTGCACAGTGCATTACACACTCTGCATAAACACTGTCACACAGTGAAGTTAGTCTGTTTCTGTCAGGATCACCCTGGAGGATGATGACGACGATGAGGACCTGGATGTGGAGCCAGCACCCAGGCGGCCCATGCTGGTGATGTCTGACAGTCTGAGGGAGGGGCTTCAGCGTGGCATCAGTGACATCCTCCCCCACACTGTGGCCCAGTCTGTGTAAGTACCCTTTCCTTCTTATACTCCACCTTAGAGGAACCTTTTATTGAAGTACCTACCCATCTGACATTGTAGCCAGTAGTGAATAATCGTTATAACTTTGGGAGGTGTCCACTATTTGTTTCTCTCTGTCGACTCACCTGTTCCTCATCTGTTACCGTAGGAGCCACTCCTGTATGGAGCTGGTAGTATGGCGCCCCCCAGAGGTTGCGATGGCCCGGCGGCTGAAGGACTCCCTACAGAGGCAGAGAAAGCAGCAGATTACCAGCAGGCAACCCCCGAGCCCTAGTGCCCCTCTGAGTTCCCTCACCCCCACAAACACCCCAGGGGAGACATACTCCCCTCTGTATTGCAGCCCAGGGGCAGGGGCCCACAGCGCTGGAGAGGAGGACATGGAGCTGTAGGGCCTGGGAGAACCAGCATCAGTTGTGCTGAGAACATCTACAGCTCTCAGCCTTGGTTCACTTTGTTGACCTTCGAGAAGCCATGGAGAGGCAGAAACGACAGCATAGACAGATCCAAAAGCTTCATAGTGATATGCGTTCACATGCTATCAAGGTTATCAGAAGCTCCTAGTTCCCAGTGGAAATTTTACTTGAACGACCCTCCATGTTGGAATTACAAGTGGGAAACGGAGAAAATGTTGTTACTCGAGATGTGATGTTTCACCACTGACCATTTACCTTTTCAAACAATCAATTTGACAAATACAACCTTCAATCAATCAATATTGATAATCTAGCTAGTTTGACCCCATTGTCAATGTTAAGCAAACTTGCTAACTTTATTATTAGCTATCTTATCAAGCTAGCTAAAATCTTAGTGGTTGAAGAATTGTTAAGACTTCAAAAGCACTTGAACACAATCATGTCGGACTTTCCAGTTTCCCATTTCTCACGAGCACGTGAAGCCACCATATTGAATGCCCACTTTGGTTCAAGACCAGACTGTTGGGCAGCATGGCACGTGTATGCCACTTGGCCAAAAGAGGGCAAGCAACCCCTTTGTTACAATCAGATAATGCTGGATTTTAGTCTTTACTATGATCCAGGAAAATATGCAATGGGACAAATTGTAACAAGGACCACAAAGCCACAGTAATTTACAAAAGACACCCTTTAAAGCTGTAATATGAAACCTTTTGGGCGACTTGTCAAAATTCACATACAAATGTGTGTTATAGATCTGTCATTCTCATTGAAAGCAAGTCTAAAGGTGTTCTCATGCTTCCTAGCCAAAACCTTTAGGAAGAGTTTGTGCATATATTATGACATTTTGAAATGTTTTTGTTCGTTTTGGACTTCGGTAATGTTTTTTTCGGGCACACATTTTTTTCTTGAGGCAAGCCGAAGTCTAGCCAAAGTCTACGCCGCTTCGTCAGTGATTGGTCAACAGTAGGGATTCTTTAATAGTTTTTCTTGTGATTCAACAAGAGACGACTTGTTTTGCACCAAATATCTTAGTTAGATGTAGAATTGCGCGACTAAGATCTTGGGGAAAAACGTCAATTAATGACAGATTTCTTGAGTTATCTTAGATTAATTCTGACTATTTTGAGGAAGTGTATACGGGCTACGGTGTCTCAAAATAGATAAATGGTACTATTGCCGCTTTTGACCTGTTTTTCAAGCAAAGGTCTTAAGGGAGTATGCGAGCACACTCGTTCAGTTGGCCTAGCCGAGTTTGGCTAGGCACCAGCCGAACTGAAGCATGCTGATGCCTTAAGAAGTGGTAGATCTGTTCTATGTGCACTATTTCTATGCTTCCCGTTCTTAAGATTCGTTTTTGTGTCTTTTACTTTTGGTTTTGCACACAGTTGAAAATACAATATTTTTGGTTATGGAAAATATATTTAACAGCAGTTTAGATGGTACAATGATTCTATACTACACTTGCTTGTTTTGTCACACAAACTGTAATTAGGTGAACTAATAGAATTTTCACAACCAGGAAATGGCGGAGTGATTTCTGCATAGTGCACCTTTAATGGAATGTCTCAGTTGAAACTTTAAGACCAGTGCCAGCACACTCCAGGAGTTTCTGATATTTCTGAATGGTCTAGTACCTTCTGTTGTAATCCTAATGTAACAACTTGGCTAAGTGGTCTGCTTAGCCAACTTGGAGAAGTCTCTGTTTTGTTGTTGTTACATTAAATGCAAGCAAATATGACCTGTGCTCATCCAATGCTTTGTTTTACAGAGGACAAGGGTGTAAGACATTCAAAGGGAAGTAGAGGCATTGAGCTCAGATTGTCACTATGAACGTTTTATACTCAGCGTTTAGCTTGGGGTTATGTTTTTAAGAACAGTTACTTTTCAAAGCTGGTTTGGTCCTTTTTTTTTTCGCATTCAAGAATAAAGTTTTCTGGAAGCATGTCAGCTGTCTTGAAACTGTTGTAAACTACAATATACCAGTTTGCTTTGGAGGAAAGATGGCTATGTTGCTCTACCTACAATAATGTGAAAAATAATGCAATTCACCATCATTGTACATTTTGATTGTATCCTTAATATGCACCTTAGACATTGGGCATGATGATTACAATAGCTCTCTTGCAACATAGCAATCAACTGTTACAAGATGACTTGTAGTTTCAAAGGGTCCTTCTGATTACAGCCTGATCACATGATCCTACCTCCTATAGAGACATCTGAATATGCAGACATGTCAGTTGATCAAACATTCACTCACTCCCCAGCCTTTAGACGAGCAGTTAAACTTAACTGCTTTAAAGCCAGAGGAACGTGAACTTAACAACCCATTTTGTTATTGTGACCTTTAGGCCATTTACCCCATCATTTAGGGTGTCATCCATTTTTATGAGTACCATGAAATTATTTGACATTGGTGGTGTACTCCAGTAATTCATTTTACACACACACACTTTCACACGTCATCGATCCTTATCTCTGGACTGTCCTGGAACAGGAGTGACTCCAAAACAGCAGTGCTGGGATGGTATGATCTGATTGGTATATTCTATCTGTGATTATTATCCAATCAAGAGAATACTATTGAAACTGCCCCACTACTAACACTATTTCCCCTTAGTAACACGTCAACACAATGATAAACTGAAGCATGTTTTACCAGCTATGACAAAATACTCTTATAAGTTATTACTAGTAGCAGGACATTGTCATTGCCTTCCCACTCAGTTGGCAGGTGGAACTGACCGTCTCCAGGTAGTATCCAGCCAGCTCCATGGGGGCCCTGCACAGTGTAGAGGGGCTGCAGGCATGGGCCTGGTTCTCAGCACGGAGTTGTTTGACCCGGCTTGAGGTGAAGCAGTAGCTTGAAGGAGGCCAGGTTTAAGGGCCCGGGAGAGTCAGGGGGGTCCCGCATTTGGAGGAAGGGAGAGGAGGCTGATCGCTGAGCTCCAGAGTCACTGCATTCCTAACCGAAGATGGGAGAGAAGAGTGGAGGATTAGAGACAAAGGAGTAGAGAAGAGAATCAATCTAGGCCCTAGACCAGGGTCTCCCAACTGGCTGCCCACGATTTTATTTGGATCCCAAGTTCTGAGCCAAAAAATAAAATGAATGTTTTAAAGTCATAAAAGACTGTAAAAACACCAGCAAATCAGTTCAAATTGATTTTAATTTTGTAAATCTGTTCCAAATTCTCACGCATAATAGAGCGATATACACTCACCGGACAGACCCCCCTTTGCCTCCAGAACAGCCTGAATTCTTCTACAAGGTGTCGGAAATGTTCCACAGGGATGCTGGTCCATGCTGAAGCGACAGCATTACGCAGTTCTATTGGGTTGAGGTCTGGGGACTGTGCAGGCCGCTCAAGTAAACTGAAAACTCTGTCACATTCTAGGCGATGGTTTTCCACTCCTCAATTGTCCAGTGTTGGTGATTGCGTGCCCACTGGAGATGCTTCTTCTTGTTTTTATCTGATAGGAGTGGAATCCGGTGTGGTCGTCTGCTGCAATAGCCGATCCATGACAAGGATCGACGAGTTGTGCATTCCGAGATGCTGTTCTGCACACCACTGTTGTACTACGCCATTATTTGTCTGTTTGTGGCACGCCTTGCATGATTCTTGCGATTGTTCTTCGAACTCTCTCATCAACGAGCTGTTTTCGCTGACTGCCACTGACTGGATGTTTTTTCTTTGTCGCATCACTGTCGTGCGTGAAAAGCCCAGGATGGGCGTTTCTGAGATTCTGGATACAGTGCGAATGGCACCGGCGATCATACCACGCTCAAAGTCGCTTAGGTAACTCGTTTTGCACAGTCTAATGTTCAATCGAACAGTAACTGAATGCCTGCTTTCTATTGCAAGCCATGGCCAAGTGTAGGAGCGATCCATTTTCGTGAACGGGGTGGTGTATCTAATAAATTGGCAGGGATATGTTATTGGTATGTGATCGTATACAAGTGTAAGCAAGGTTTAAAATGGCTCCAGGTCATCTACAAGACCCTGCTAGGTAAAGTCCCCCCTTATCTCCGCTCACTGGTCACCATGGCAGCACCCATTTGTAGCACGCGCTCCAGCAGGTATATCTCTGTGGTCACCCCCAAAGCCAATTCCTCCTTTGGTCATCTCTCCTTCCAGTTCTCTGCTGCCAATGACTGGAACGAACTACAAAAATCTCTAAAACTGGAAACACTTATCTCCCTCACTAGCTTTAAGCACCAGCTGTCAGAGCAGCTCACAGATCACTGCACCTGTACATAGCCCATCTATAATTTAGCCCATACAACTACCTCTTCCCCTACTGTATTTATTTATTTATCTTGCTCCTTTGCACCCCGTTATTTCTATTTCCTCTTTGCACTTTCTTCCACTGCAAATCTACCATTCCAGTGTCTTACCTGCTATATCGTATTTACTTTGCCACCATGGCCTTTTTTTGCCTTTACCTCCCTTATCTCACCTCATTTGCTCACATTATATATAGACTTATTTTTCTACTGTATTATTGACTGTATGTTTGTTTTACTCCATGTGTAATTCTGTGTTGTTGTATGTGTCGAACTGCTTTGCTTTATCTTGGCCAGGTCGCAATTGTAAATGAGAATTTGTTCTCAACTTGCCTACCTGGTTAAATAAATGTATAAATGTATCTTGACCTGGCCAAGATAAAGGAAAGCAGTTCGACACATACAACAACACAGAGTTACAAATGGAATAAACAAACATACAATCAATAATACAGTAGAAAAATCTATATACAGCATGTGCAAATGAGGTAGGATAAGAGAGGTAAGGCAATAAATAGGCCATGGTAGCGAAGTAATTACAATATAGCAATTAAACACTGGAATGGTAGATGTGCAGAAGATGAATGTGCAAGTAGAGATACTGGGGTGTAAAGGAGCAAGATAAATAAATAAATACAGTATGGGGATGAGGTAGATTGGATGGGCTAGTTTACAGATGAGCTATGTAGAGGTGCAGTGATCTGTGAGCTGCTCTGACAGCTGGTGCTTAAAGCTAGTGAGGGAGGTAAGAGTCTCCAGCTTTAGTGATTTTTGCAGTTCGTTCCAGTCATTGGCAGCAGAAAACTGGAAGGAGAGGCGGCCAAAGGAAGAATTGGCTTTGGGGGTGACCAGTGAGATATACCTGCTGGAGCGCGTGCTACGGGTGGGTGCTGCTATGGTGACCAGTGAGCTGAGATAAGGCGGGGCTTTACCTAGCAGAGACTTGTAGATGATCTGGAGCCAGTGGGTTTGACAACGAGTATGAAGCGAGGGCCAGCCAACGAGAGCATACAGGTCGCAGTGGTGAGTAGTATATGGGGCTTTGGTGACTAAATGGACGGCACTGTGATAGGCTGCATCCAATTTGTTGAGTAGAGTGTTTGAGGCTATTTTGTAAATGACATCGCCAAAGTCGAGAATCGTCAGGATGGTCAGTTTTACGAGGGTATGTTTGGCAGCATGAGTGAAGGATGCTTTGTAGCGAAATAGGAAGCCGATTCTAGATTTAATTTTGGATTGGAGATGCTTAATGTGAGTCTGGAAGGAGAGTTTACAGTCTAACCAGACACCTAGGTATTTGTTGTTGTCCACAAGTCAGAACCGTCCAGAGTAGTGATGCTGGACGGGCAGGCAGGTGCGGGCAGCGATCAGTTGAAGAGCATGCACTTAGTTTTACTTGCATTTAAGAGCAGTTGGAGGCCACGGAAGGAGAGTTGTATGGCATTGAAGCTCACCCGGAGGTTAGTTAACACAGTGTCCAAAGAAGGGCCAGAGGTATACAGAATGGTATGATAACATTGTAGAAACTACTGAACAGAGCTGCTCTACATTGAGTTGAGATGTTTTTTAAGGAGAATGGGATGACTAGTGTGAGGGCAATTTCTGTTAAACCTTACTAATGCTTGTGTACTAAAATATAATTATTTAAGCCTAGGCATTGGGCTTGAGATTGTTAAAGAAACTAACTCATATAAAGATAGAAAAGTGTGTGTGCACATTAATAAGAGGCCTGTGTAGAATGACCCCATGTCGTCTGGGCACTCAGAATATGACAGAAACTGACTGGTATTTCTTAAGTTAACTGGAGACAGAGTAAAGGTTATATGCTGCACACCAGTAATAGAGCTATTGTTCTGTTTGGAGCCTGTTTCTGGGCGAAAGATACATGTTTTTTGTGTGACCAGTACGACCATACATAATCTGGGCCGACAGTCAAAGGCACTTGCTTGTCCAACTTGAACTGTTGAGTTACTGTCAGAGGAAGTATGTCTGGAGTGACTTCCTGTCATTCTGGCACTTATTGTCCTCACTCAGTTGCGACAGACTGAGCAACCTTTTCACCCCGTTGTCTCCCCCCACACATGCATACACATACATAGGGTCACGTGTTTTGCAGATGTGCTCTGTGTACAGGCAGGGAGGCTCTCACTCCATCTCACCTGTGGGGGTGGGGCGACCAGCCTCATTATTATAATATGTTTTTAATAAAAGTAATACCTTGAATGATTATTGATTTAGCCTCTCCTCATTATTAGTTAAAGGTAGAATTTCCACCACACGAGTTAATGAGTTAGAGTCAAGGCTTAGTCTCTAGACATGCTGTCTCAATGGTAAAGTCAGTTACCTCCCCTTTAACAACTTTGCTTTGCACCTGCGGAGTGGAAAAAGTGAAAACGCTGAACACAACAGAACACTTCCCAGAGTCTGTTAATGATACAACCAAAGCCTGCACATCTTCGTCAGAAAAATGGGCCAAAAGTAAAGTGACTGCTTCAATAGTCCTTTAAAAGTCCCCTCTGTGTACATAACGTGGGATGTGATGGTACAAACCTCTTCAGTTTGGCTGTCTGCTCCTCCTCAATCTTGCTTGCCAAGCAAGCCGCGGTCTGTTCTTTCTACTGTCCCATGCTCCTCTGCACCAGGCGCAGTTCCTGGTCTTTGGCCTGCAGCTGCCTGCGCAGGGAAGCAGCCACACCACCTGCCTCGTCTCCACCCTCCCACACCTGGGCCCGCTGCAGACTGCTCGGCTCCTCAATTTGCTCCTGCAGCATCAACATATGACGGTGGACAGTGTGTGTGTTTGTGTGTGTGTGTTTGTGTGCATGAGTGTGTGTGCGTGCGTGAGTGTGTGTCTGTCACAAAGACAGTCAGATCTATACCTGAATGAGTCTCTCCGTCAGTGAGTCCAAGGCCTGCTCTTTCTTCATCCCCATTGGTTCTCTCTAAATACGTAACTCCTGCTCCTAAAGCACACAAATGTGATTCTTAACAGTGTGTGTAACGCAACCAGAAAGTAAGCATGTTTGTATGGGCTGTATATCGGTGTGTTTTTGTGTGTATTTAAGTGAGTGTGTCTTCCTGAACACACCTTGTCCCGGCTCAGCTGCTGAGTGCTGCGTCTCTGTGAGTCAAGCTTCTGCTGTGGTCGACTGATTGCCTGCTGAAACTGCTCTCTGAGGGCCTACAGGGTTTGGAATGCCTGGGCCACCGTAGGACTGCAGCACAGCACCAATATATTGCACAACAACATATTAGAATACACAGTACTATATACAAATTCATATGCTGATCAAGAATAGTGTGTTTCTATGTGTATGAGAGAGAATATGAGAATGTGTCCGTGTGAAAGAGTACCTGTGTGGGAGCAGAAGGGAGCTGTGTTCCAGCAGGTGCTGCAGATCCTGACACTACCCCCAGCTCCTGGGCCCAGTGTAGTTCTACTGCTCTAGCTTGGCTGTGGCCTGCTTGTGGCTGTGCTCCCCCTTGGCCTTGAGATAGAAGCTGATAGAAGTCTCTCGGCCCCAGCTTTGATGCACCTGTACTAACCTCGCCTTCTGCATGATAGCGGGGTGAACAGGCCGTGGCTCTGGTGGTTAATGTCCTTGATGATCTTTTTGGCCTTCCTGTGACATCGGGTGCTGTAGGTGTCCTCGAGGGGAGGTAGTTTGCCCCCGGTGATGCGTTGGGCAGACCGTACCATCCTCTGGAGAGCCCTGCAGTTGCGGGCAGTGAAGTTGCCATACCAGGCGGTGATACAGCCCGACAGGACGCTCTCAATTGTGTATCTGTAAAAGTTTGTGAGGGTTTTAGGTGCCAAGCCAAATTTCTTCAGCCTCCTGAGGTTTTTCATCACACTGTCGGTGTGGGTGGACCATTTCAGATCGTCAGTGATGTGTACGCAGAGAGACTTGAAGCTTTCCACCTGCTCCACTGCGGTCCCATCAATGTGGAGAGGGATGTGCTCCCTCTGCTGTTTTCTGAAGTCCACAATCAGCTCTTTTGTTTTGTTGACGTTGAGTGAGAGGTTATTTTCCTGGCACCACTCACCCAGGGCCCTCACCTCCTCCCTGTAGGCTGTCTTGTCATTGTTGGTAATCAGGCCTACTACTGATGAGTCGTCTGCAAACTTGATGATTGAGTTGGAGGCATGCATGGCCATGCAGTCATGGGTGAACAGGGAGTATAGGAGGGGGCTGAGCACATACCCTTGTGAGGCCCCTGTGTTGAGGATCAGCAAAGTGGAGGTGTTGTTTTCTACCTTTACCACCTGGGGGCGGACCGTCAGGAAGTCCAGGACCCAGTTGCACAACGCGGGGTTCAGACCCAGGGCCCCGAGCATAATGATGAGCTAGGAGGGTACTATAGTGTTGAATGCTGAGCTATAGTCAATGAACAGCATTCTTACATAGGTATTCCTCTTGTCCAGATGGGATAGGGAAGTATGCAGTGCGATGGCAATTGCATCGTCTGGATCTATTGGGGCGGTAAGCAAATTGAAGTGGGTCTAGGGTGTCAAGTAAGGTGGAGGTGATATGATCCCCTGTTGTGGATAGGGGGCAGTATTTTCACGGCTGGATGAAAAAAACGTACCCAATTTAAACTGGTTACTACTCTTGCCCAGAAACGGGAATATGCATATTATTAGTAGATTTGGATAGAAAACACCCTGAAGTTTCTAAAACTGTTTGAATGGTGTCTGTGAGTATAACAGAACTCATATGGCAGGCAAAAACCTGAGAAGATTCCAGCAGGAAGTGGCCTGTCTGCGAATTTGTAGTCCTTCTTTTGCTTCTCTATCGAAACTACAGTATCTGAGCTGTTACGTGGCACTTTCTAAGGCTTCCATTGGCTCTCTAAAGCCTTCAGAATGTGGATTGAGGCGTCTCCTGTCTCTGGGCAAAGGTTACTAGCACAGTTTGTCACTGGTCTGCCTAGTGACAAAGAGATTGGAGATGCGCGTTCCCGCGACCATGCTGTTTTTTCTTTTCTCTCTGAATGAATACACTATTGTCCGGTTGGAATATTATCGCTATTTTACGAGAAAAATACCATAAAAATTGATTTTAAACAGCGTTTGACATGCTTCTAAGTACGGTAAAGGAACATTTTGAATTTCTTGTCTCGAAATGCGCTCGCGCGTTACCCTTTAGTGACCTGAACGCATGAACAAAACGGAGGTATTTGGACATAACTATGGATTATTTGGAACAAAAACAACATTTGTTGTTGAAGTAGCAGTCCTGGGTGTGCATTCTGACGAAGATCAGCAAAGGTAATAGAATTTTCTAATAGTAATTCTGAGTTTAGTGAGCCCCGAACTTGGCGGGTGTCAAAATAGCTAGCCGTGATGGCTGAGCTATGTACTAAGAATATTGCAAAATGTGTTTTCGCCGAAAAGCTATTTTAAAATCTGACATAGCTATTGCATAAAGGAGTTCTGTATCTATAATTCTTAAAATAATAGTTATGTATTTTGTCAACGTTTATGATGAGTAATTTAGTAAATTCACCGGAAGGTTTGGCTGGGAATGCATTTTCTGAGCATCACATGCTAATGTAAAAAGCTGTTTTTGGATATAAATATGAACTTGATTGAACAAAACATGCATGTATTGTATAACATAATGTCCTAGGAGTGTCATCTGATGAAGATCATCAAAGGTTAGTGCTTCATTTAGCTGTGTTTTGGGTTTATGTGACATATATGCTTGCTTTGAAAATGGCTGTGTGATTATTTTTGGCTGTGTACTCTCCTAACATAATCTAATGTTTTGCTTTCGCTGTAAAGCCTTTTTGAAATCGGACAATGTGGTTACATTAACGAGAGTCTTGTCTTTAAAATGGTGTAAAATAGTTGTATATTTGAAAAATTGAAATTATAGCATTTTTTGGGGTTTTGTATTTCGCGCCACGCTCTACCATTGGATATTGGCGAGGCGTTCAGCTAGCTGAACGTCTGTCCTCAACAGGTTTTAACTATCATCTTAAAGCACTTCATGATGACAGAAGTGAGTGCTATGGTCATTTAGTTCAGTTACCTTTGCTTCCTTGGGTACAAGAACAATGGTGGACAACTTGAAGCAAGTATGAACAGCAGACTGGGATAGGGAGAGATTGAATATGTCCATAAACACTTCAGCCAGCTGGTCTGCGCATGCTTTGAGGATGCGGCTAGGGATGCCGTCTGGGCCAGCAGCCTTGCAAGGGTTAACACGATTAAATGTCTTACTCATGTCGGCAACGGAGAACGACAGCCCGCAGTCCTTGGTAGCGGGCTGCGTCGGTGGCACTGTGTTATCCTCAAAGCGGGCGAAGAAGGTATTTAGCTTGTCCGGAAGAAAGACGTCGATGTCTGCAACGTGGCTGGTTTTCCCGTTGTAATCCGTGATTGTCTGTAGACCCTGCCTCTTACATCTCGTGTCTGAGCAGTTGAGTTGCGACTCCACTTTGTCTCTGTACTGACGTTTTGCCTGTTTGATTGCCTTACGGAGGGAATAACTACACTGTATTCGGCCATATTCCCAGTCACCTTGCCATGGTTAAATGCGGTGGTTCGTGCTTTCAGTTTTGCCTGAATGCTGACATCTATCCACTGTTTCTGGTTTGGGTAGGTTGTTATAGTCACAGTGGGTACAACATCTCCTATACACTTCCTGATGAACTCAGTCACCGTATCTGTGTATTCGTCAATGTTATTTTCAGAGGCTACCCGGAATATATCACAGTCCGCATGATCAAAACAATCTTGAAGCATGAATTCCGATTGGTCAGACCAGCATTGAAGAGACCTTAGCATGGGTACTTCCTGTTTGAGTGTCTTCCTATAGGAAGAGAGGAGCAAAATGGAGTCGTGATCAGATTTGCCAGAGGGCTGGGGAGGGCCTTGTAGGCATTTCGAAAAGTTGAGTAGCAGTGGTACAATGTTTTTCCAAAGCGAGTACTACAGTCATTGTGTTGGTAGAACTTCGGTAGCGCTTTCCTCAAATTTGCTTTGTTAAAATCCCCAGCTACAATAAAAGCGGCCTCAGTATGTGTGGTTTCCAGTTTACATAAAGTCCAGTGTAGTGGGCCGTTGTGGTATCGGCTTGAGGGGGAATATACACGGCTGTGACTACACCGAAGAGAATTCTCTTGGGAGGTAATACGGTCAGCATTTTATTGTGAAGTATTCTAGGTCGGGTGAACAAAAGGACTTGAGTTTCTGTATGCTATTAAAATCACACCATGAGTAGTTAATAATGAAATACATCCCTGCTTTTCGTCTTCCCGGAGAGTTCTTTATTCCTTGTCTGCGCGATGTACTGAGAACCCAGTTAGTTGTATGGACGGGTACAGTATATCCCAAGAGAGCCATGTTTCAGTGAAACAGAATATGTTACAATCCCTGATGTCTCTATGGAAACAGATCGCCACCCTGCGCTCGTCTACTTTGTTATCCAGAGACTGAACATTAGCGAGTAATATACTCGAAAGCGGTGGATGTTATGCACGCCTCCTGAGTCAGACTAGAAGTCCACTCCGAATACCTCTTCTCTGCCGGCAGTGTTTTGAAGCAGCCTCTGGAATAAGTTAAATTGCCCTGGGGGCTGCAAACAAAGGATCCAATTTGGGAAAGTTGTATTCCTGATCGTAATGCTGGTGAGTTACCACTGCTCTGATATCCAAAAGTTATTTCCGGCTGTATGTAATAACACCAAAAAAATTCTGGGCTAATAATGTAAGAAATAACAAAACAAAAAAAACAGAACACTGCAAAGTTGCTTAGTAGCTAGAAGCAGAGCTGCCATGTCTGTCGGCGCCATCTTACTTCATAACCTGTACATTATATGTTGTCATGTATGTAGTGATCTCTAGATGCTAGTTCAGGAGGTGGTAGGCCTGTCATCATCTGTTCCATGTGCCTGCGCAGTCTCTGTGGCTTAGCTTGGTGCTCCTCTCTCAAGGACCTACGCATTGCAGTCAGAGCAGACACCTGCTCCCTCTGCTGCACACGGAACTCACTCTCCAGGTCCTGCACACTCTGACAGAGCAGGGAGAGAGGAATGACATACTGTATCTATTCTTCACCCGTTTCCTTTAATTCATGGTAATTAAGTTAAATCTGATGGTTTCTTGGTGACCAGTGATCTTGGTTCTGCTATACTGTAGTTCCACCATTTTGTTTTGAAGAGCCAGGGCATTCCTCTTCTCTCTCACTCTCTCCAGAGCATCCCGGCCTTGCTCCTCCAGTATCCCACACTGCACCTGTAAAGCCTCTTATTTCTCTACCTCCCATTCTTTCTCTACCTCTATGGTGCTGTGTATCTAAGGTAGAAAACAGATACAGTGTTATCCCGTTTGTTTAAGTTTTAGAATACACTTCATCTGACATAGAATACGAGACACAGGAAGTAGAAATCTATACCAAATGCTGATCCTCAGCATACAGCTCCACCTCTCGCCTCGCCATAACCCCCTTCTGCTCATTAAGATTCTCCCTCAGCTTCCTTCCCCCCTCCTCCGTTATCTGCAAAGGAAACTGTGAAACTGACCCGGGACTCTCTGATTCAGAGGTTGGGTTAAATGCGGAAGAAACATTTTATACAACTGACTAGGTATCCCCCTTTCCTTTCCCCTTTACTTTTAGAGGACAGGACATCCTGAGACACTGACCTGGATGCAGCTCTGTGTGAACTCAATGTGCTGTGTGTGAGAGATGGCTTGTTTTCTGAAAGCAACTGTTTTCTTTTCCTCAGCTTGCCTATGAGCCTGGACACACACCAGCAAGAAAAACATCAGTGTTTGAATCTGATAGAACACACAAAGGAAATACGGGGATCTTTGCTAATTTTCAATAAACCCAGTTGCTGGAGCCTCTCACCTGCTGGATGTGTTCCTCATGAGTTAGGGAAAGGGGGATACCTAGTCAGTTGTACCACTGAATGCCTTCAACTGAAATGTGTCTTACACATTTAACCCAAACCCTCTGAATCAGAGAGGTGCGGGGGGGCTGCCATAATCGACATCCACGTCTTCGGCACCCAGGACAGAAGGACAGATTTTTACCTTGTCAGCTCGGGGATTCAATCCAGCAACCTTCGGTTACTGGCCCAATGCTCTAACCACTAGGCTACCTAAAGAAAACTCTTCCTTTCTATTTCTTCAGCTCTCGATGCTAAAGGAGACAAACAAAACCACCCCTTTGTAACGGCTGTCGCGAGAGAGAGTAGACCAAGGCGCAGCGGAGTTAGTGTTCATCATGATTTTAATGGACGAAAGAACACTATACACAAAAACTAGAAAACTGACAGCCAAACAGTACTGTCAGGTGCAATACGTAACAGAAACAATTACCCACAAAACCCCAATGGAAAAACAGGCACTTATGTGTGACTCCCAATCAGCAACAACACTCTACAACTGTGCCTGGTTGGAAGCCACACGGCCAAAATCAATGAAACAAACCAACATAGAAAATGCACATAGAACACTCACCCAGTGTAACACCCTGGCCTAACCAAAATAAAGAACAAAAACCCCTCTCTATGGCCAGGGCGTTACACCCTTACATACTGCACACACACATTTAACTACATATGCTCTAACTATCATGCACACAGTGAGTTACACACATTTATACGCACAGTTAAACGGACTCATCCATAGACACAGTGTACTAGAGGCTACCCAGCCCACCAACCATCTGTGTGAGTGCCTGCTCCTGGGTCTCTCTCAGAAAGATGCTGTGCTGCTCCCTTAGGTTCTGGAACTCCCCCTGCAGCCCATCTGACTTCAAGGCACTCCTCTCGTCCTGGAAAGCCAACAGCTGTAGCTCTTTCTGGGCTGCTATCCTCTCCAGAGACCCCACACTGCTCTCATTCACCCGCAGCTCTTTCTGCAGCTCACACACGTGCACCTCCACTGCCTGAGAGACAGAGAGAGGAGAGTGAGATTTTGAGACAAATATTGAGGTGTGGTGAAAGCCTAGGTAGATGGTACCTCTTCCTGCTCCTGTTTCTGCCTGTGTTTCTCCTTCAGACCTTCAAACCTGTCCCTCAGTGACCTCTCCCCTCAGTCACAGACTGGAGCACCTCACAAGCTTCATCCAACTTCTGCTACATACACACATAAGCAAACAGATGGAGAGAAACAATTTCAAACACATTCAAAGTGGTGACAATCACTTTGAAGCATGTTCTGAGCACCAGTCTAATACTGTACTTCTTGCATAGAGTCCAGCTTGAGTCTAGAGTGCTGCTGCTCAGAAAACAGCTCTGTTTTGGCACTGTCCAACTCCTTTCTCTCAAGGACAGACATACTGACACTGGTCACTCTCTGAGACTGTGGGGGAGAAGGGAAGGGAGGGGAGATAGGGGATTAAATATTGTAATAATCAAATCATTAGATTGTAATAGAGCTGGGAAAAGTGCCATGCGGGCTAGAATAATTGTGTTACCCTGGTCCCATCTGTCAAGGATGTTCTGTGTTTACATAGAGCAGTCAGCTCCTCCTCCAGATCCCTGACCTCCTGCAGACAGGATTCCCTCTGCATCTGCAGCCAAAGCAGCTGAAAACTACAACACACTCAATAAATCACTGTGAATTCAGCCTAATAGTATAGACAATATAAATATATAGAATACAGTAGGTGTAAAGTACAGTAGGGAAACAGTATAAGCTGTTCCTAAGATGATTATTTGGACATACTGTATCCTTTATCTCTGATTCTAGGTTCTTCTAGATATGCAGTAGTAGGGCAGTAACAGGTTAGAGTATGTGTGTACCTGGTGCTTTCTGCCTCGGCTTTGATGTCTGTTAGGCTGACCTCCAGACTCCTCCCCTCCATCTGCTCCGCCCCCACATGCAGTTGCTCCAGCACGGCATGTCGGGACACAGAACACAGCGCTTCTTATCGTTAGCTGGTGTCAAGGATACACAGGGGACAGTTCAGTCTCACACAGCTGAGCTCTCCTCAACCTCCTCACAGTCCTACAACACAAAGACGAATACACACTGTGACGACCCTCCCACTCTGTCTGCTGAATTATTTCTCTCTGCTCTTGTTTTCCTTAATAGAATATCAGTGGGCGGAGCTGGGAGGGTCGTCAGCGAAATGGGACACATCTGGGCTCGGGTGTGTCCCGGGGATAAATATACCTTTCCCCATACATCGAGGAGACTGTCTCCACGCAGACACACTGTTGTTTTTTGTTGTGGCATTTTGGGACTTCTTTGTGTTTGTTTGTTTAGGGACCTCTCCACCCCTCATTATCACCATCTATGTGTAACAGTGTAGGTTCCGTCCCTCTCTTCGCCCCAACCTGGGCTCGAACCAGGGACCCTTGCACACATCAACAACTGACACCCACGAAGCATCGTTACCCATCGCGCCACAAAAGCCGCGGACCTTGCAACGCAAGGGGAACAACCACTTCAGGTCTCAGAGCGAGTGACGTCACTGATTGAAACGCTATTAGCGCGCACCACCGCTAACTAACTAGCCATTTCACATCGGTTACATATGCACACATCCACCCACTTACACTACTGACTACAAACACCATTGTTACTTGTACATAGTTTACTTTATTTAATAAATATATTTTTATTTCTTTATCTCCGTGTTGTCTCCCTCTTTGTTACGGGCTACAAGCCAGTTCGTAACAACACATACTGACACAAAAGAACACACAAAACACAAACATCATGAGCAAGATTCATGGATGCCATTAAAAGTAAGATGTTCCATTTACAAAATGCCCCACACACATAGATGAGCAGAGTGAAAATCTCACCTGTCTGAGGGTGGCCAGCGCCTCCATCTTTAGCCAGTCTGACCTCACATGCCCCAGGCAACACCCAGGCCTCTGCTGTGTGGAATCAAGGGTTTGAGTGAGAGAGCATCAGGAGGCCTGTGATTGCACATCTCCATTGGAGAATAACTACTCATTAGGAGTGAACAACAGTTAACAAGCATAAGATTCAATGGACATGACCCCACACTATCTTACACAGGAGTTATCTTTGGTTAATGTGTTATCTGTTTAATCTTTGGTTAATGCCTAGTTAAATAAAGGTTCAAATGCCCAGCTGAGCCACCTGCAGGTCAGTGTGTTGCTTCCATTAATACAGGCATGTTGTTGTCTGTAGTTGTCTTAAGAACGATCTGGCCTGAATAACCATGTACTGTTATAATCTCCACCTGGCACAGCCAGAAGAGGACTGGCCACCCCCCGGAGCCTGGTTCCTCTCTAGGTTTCTTCCTAGGTTCCTGCCTTTCTAGGGAGTTTTTCCAAGCCACCGTGCTTCTACATCTGCATTGCTTGCTCTTTGGGGTTTTAGGCTGGGTTTCTGTAAAACACTTTATGACTACTGCTGATGTAAAAAGTGCTTTATAAAATGCATTTGATTTATATTTTAATACGGCACATCTTGAGTGATACTTACGACACCCCCATCTCTTCTCTTGACTTGGTACGCTCTGAGACTAAGGACCTTTCTTCAGGTGAGAAATGTTACACACATTGTCCTCTTCAACTTGTCTTAATCCAGTCCTTACATACATTATAACGTGACCTCTTTTAGAGTGTGAGGATTATGGATTGCTCAAGAATAATGTGCCAGAACTGAGCAACCAACTCCACAGTGTTACTATTAAGGAGAGAACCCTCAGAAAAAGGACCACTGGATATTAGAACTCACTGTCGTTTACAGAGACTCCTTTACCCTTACCCTCCTGTCTGTAACCACCTGGCCAAGCATCTCCCTTCCTCTGACCTGGACCTCTGTCTCTCACCTTTCTTCTCCCCTCAGAGAAGAGCTCAGGAGGCCAGGTGGAACCCGCCGATCGGGAGGAAGAGGAGCAGAGGACAGTGGAAGTGATGAAAGATGAAGAGGAGGGTGTAGGGAGCAGTGTCGCTGGAGAGGCTGTTGGGGGTTGATGCCTGTGGAGGAGGAGGGTTAGCAGTAGAGCTGTGCCCCCCTTTAGACAGTGTCTGCACTGAGGACTTTGCACTGAGATGGTGGTGGTGGGGCTGCCAGACAGGACTATACAAAAACTGGCCAGAGACAGGAATACCAGCCTGGGACAGCCCTATAGACAGGAAGAGGCTGAAAGGACAGCAGACACTTCAGTATCTAGTGACTCCACCAGGGGGTGATACACAGCTGTCAATATAATCATGCTCACAGTCCTTTGTGTTATACCAGCCAGCCACAGGTGAGAGGGTTGAGATCCTCCTGCAGTGGGTCTAGTGTCAGAGTTTGGGGTAGTCATCTGAGGGGAAAGGGGACATTAGTCATAGAAGTTACTGTTATACTGTAAGAGCTCTCACTTATTTTGTTCCTCCATGATGACACGGATGCTTCTGCCTTTTCCTACTGGTTCCAATCAGTGTCAGTCCCTGGTCCTCCCAGCAACAGCAATGTTGGTATAGGGGTTCTCACTGAGGCTTGTTCCAGTTCCAAGCTTCTAGAACCACCACCAGATACCTGGCAGGTACTTTATTCGTTTAGCTCATACAATCTACCCTATGAATTTACATGGTTAAAGTTAGATTTACATTTAGTCATTTACCAGACACCCAGGATATTCTTTAAGCTAAATAATGAATTCATCACTAACGGTAACTGCAGCCTCTTCCTGTCTCCTCCAGGAGTGCCTGGAGTTTTGACACTGACTATTGGCAGTGACCTGTCCGCACAGAGAAGGTCCAGCAACACATCCACAGCAGGCCAGGTGAGAGGCAGGAGCTAGGGGCTTCAACCAACATGTAGAAGGAAAATGAAAAAGTTCACATAAACATCTGTTTTACATCACCATAAGATGCCATTCAGTCTGTCAGGCACATGAACATGACCTCTACACTAACCAGAGTGACTATGACACACCCACACAGGAGCCAAGGGTTCTCAAGTATACACCATGTAAAACTTCCAGGTCCAGGCGTGACCATCTGATTATAAAATAATATGCCACTAACTATAACCCAATGTGAAAGTAAATGTTATTTCTTTGTTTGTTCTGTGCTTGTGAAGCGCTGAGAGCTAGCCAGGGACATGTGACCAGTGGAAGTCTACTCCTCTGTAAAACACACCATAGCAGAAGAGACTCCTAGGTAGTCTTCACTGAATCTGAATTAAGTGACATACTGTGTCTCCAATATAGTCTCTGACCACTGGCCACCTCTTGTTTCATATCTGTATTGGATCTGTCAGCAGGTATGTGCTCTTTGTGAATGAGGAGGACTCGGATGAGGGGTGTGTCCGCTGGAGGAGGAGATGCAGCACTAACATGGCCACAGAGGGATGCGTGTGTAAAGAGATTTATTGTAATAATTTTTTTATTTAACCTTTATTTAACTAGGCAAGTCAGTTAAGAACAAATTCTTACTTACAATGACGGCCTACCCCGGCCAAACCCGGACGACACTGGGCCAATTGTGCGCCACCCTATGGGACTCCCAATCACAGCCGGATGTGATATAGCCTAGATTCAAACCAGGGACTGTAGTGACACCTCTTGCACTGAGATGCAGTGCCTTAGACCGCTGCACCACTCGGGAGCCCAATCTATGGCATCTAGGAGGAGGTCACAGTGATCCTGTGGCAGAGGGGCATTGCTGTTTACACCCAGGTCTGGGTGAGCAGAGGGTATATAGGGAACAGGAGAGAAAAATTCCAGAGAGAAAGGAATGAGTAGGAAGAAAGATGGGTAATTAACTGTCTGAAGTATCTATGGTCTTAGATAGGACATAATCTGACAAGTATAAAGAGGCTCATTCTGCAGCATCTCATTCTGCCCCTTCATGACTGCCATCGGCCATTTCCTGTGAAACACGCCACACACTCATAAATAGACACAACATTCTCTAATACCAAACAGCAAAGTGAGGTCGGTGGTGGTGAGTGGGGGTTGTTGTTGATCATAGGTTGCCCTGGAAACAAACCCTTTGCCAAGGGCCCTTCAGGCTGCTGATCTTCCTTTCAAAAAGTAGCCAATTGATTATGGTGCCACTATGGCCAGCTCATATGCAAATCTACACTTTGTAGTTTACAGTGATTGTGGAATTCCTTCCATTGAAGACTGAGTAGGAAAGCTGTCCATTAGGCTTACAATTTGGAAACACCATTACAAATTCCCGATGTTTTCAGAAAAATGATTAACCAGCTCTGAGTAGATATGATGCTGGTTCAATTCAAATTCACACACTCTCATGAAAACTCAATACATGGGTGCATTTGATTGAAAATGGTACATAATGCGCAAATAAGACTATAATTTGACTTATACAATATCCGATAGCTATACGTTTCACATTTACACTACACAGCTGGTAGTCCATGTCGTCAAAACAGAAGCAGCATATATGGTTTCCTCTCATTGTTTTAATTTAATCATAAATCCACACCTGCAATCCCAAACACGAATGAAACAAGACTAACTTTCTGGATGGTATGAAACAAAGTTGGTAGACTGCTGCAATGGCAGACTTGATTGACAGGAGTATTGGTTGGGTTTCCAAGCAACCTTCAAACAGCGCTCCCCAGCCTGGGCTCAATCCAAGCCACGCAAACTGAGCGACCAGGGGAGATGCAACACGTGTAAAAATGACCATAACAAGCATTCTAATCACCTGTAAATGCACACTGGACAAGTGAAAAAAAACACATGTAAAGAAAATGACATTTGTTAAGACCTGTCCCGGGTAAGATGATTTCAAACTTTTAGCTTTCCATATTCCCCCACTAGTTACTAGTGATAACAGGGAAAGGGGGATACCTAGTCAGTTGTACCACTGAATGCCTTCCGCATTTATCCCAACTCCACTGAATCAGAGGTGCGGGGGGCTGCCATAATCGACATCCACGTCTTCAGCACCCAGGGAACAGTGGGCTAACTGCCTTGCTCAGAACTACAGATTTTTACCTTGTCAGCTCGGGGATTTGATCCAGCAACCTTTCAGTTACTGGCCCAATGCTCTAACCACTAGGCTACCTGCTGTCCTACAGCAGGAGTCAGAGCGCCACTGCTCCGCCACAGAGCTCATATGAACTTTACATTCTTTCATTCCGCTGCTATCATAACTTTTCCAGCCACATGATTATTATGGCTAAGTTTATGTAAACCTCCAATAATATCCGTACTATTGGCCAACGTGCAATCATTGGAAAATAAACTAGACAATCTACAATTAAGACTATCCTACCAACGGGACATTAAAAACTGTAATATCTTATGTTTCACATTTTCACTACACAGCTGGTAGTCCATGTCGTCAAAACAGAAGCAGCATATTTGGTTTCCTCTGAACGTGGCGGAACGACGACATGGATAATATGGAGCTGGCTGGGTTTTCTGTGCATCGGCAGGACAGAGCAGCTACAACTGGTAAGACGAGGGGCGGGGGTGTGTGTCTATTTGTCAATAAGCTGGTGCGCAATGTCTAATATTAAAGAAGTCTTGTGGTATTGCTCGCCTGAGGTAGAGTTCTTCATGATAAGCTGTAGACTAAACTCTCTACCAAGTGAGTTGTCATCTATATCATTTGTAGCTGTCTATTTAACACCACAACCCGATGCTGGCACTAAGACCGCACTCAACGAGCTGTATAAGGCCATAAGCAAACAAGAAAATGCTCATCCAGAAGCGGCGCTCCTAGTGGCCGGGGACTTTAATGCAGGCAAACTTTACCTTATTTCTATCAGCACGTCACATGTGCAACCAGAGGAAAAACAAACTCTAAAGCACCTTTACTCCACACACCAAGACACATGCAAAGCTCTCCCTCGCCCTCCATTAGGCAAATCTGACCATAATTATATCCTCCTGATTCCTGCTTACAAGCAAAACCTAAAGCAGGAAGTACCAGTGACTCGCTCAATAGGGAAGTTGTCAGATGATGCGCATGCTATACTACAGGACTGTTTTGCTAGCACAGACTGGAATATGTTCCGGGATTCATCCTATGGCATTGAGGAGTATACCAGCTCAGTCACCGGTGTTGGGGTTCGTTCCTTGTTCCTTGTCAATCATTTGCTTATTGGTGAAATTAGTATTCAGGCAATATCTTTAAGTAAATCAATCATTCATTTATTAATGCAATTGTAGACAGAAGTTGACAATGGGAACATAGCACACATGTTTCCGAGTAAGTTCTGCCAAATAGGAAAGGGTCCAAGTTGCTTTATTATGCTTGCAGTCAACCCCTAGTGATGTCACTGCCCACGTCAACACCCTCTACTCATGAGACCAAGCCCATGCACACACAGCTATACAAACAATAGTTCCAGTGTTATCTAAAGGCTCAGCAGTAATTGTCCACTCCCCAAGTTGATTTATAGTGGTATGTCTGACTAGTCTCTTATCTCTTTCACTCCCCTGCAGAGTTCTGTGTCTATGAATCTCTTTTAGCCTTGAGGAGCTTTCTCACAGACACCCTGTTTTGACTGCAATAACTCTCACATCTCTCAGACCGTTTCTTTATAAGAGGCAGACACTAGAAAAGAATAGTGGAACAATATTAAACCTTATAATTAATATATATATTGTTAATCTGTAGTCTAGGACCCTATACATGTAGTGGGGGAGGGGTCTTACACCCCTTCCCCTTCTATTAATACAACATACGCATAATCAATTATTATAATACATCAAACATTTGGTGCAGCCCCTATCATGACCCCAAGGTGAACCCTGTCACCGGCTTCATCAATAAGTGCATCGACGTCGTTGTCCCCACAATGACCGTACGTGTATATCCCAACCAGAAGCCATGGATTACAGGCAACATCCGCACCGAGCTAAAGGCTAGAGATGCCGCTTTCAAGGAGCAGGGCACTAATCTGGACGCTCATAAGAAATTCCGCTATATCCTCAGACTAACCATCAAACACGCAAAGCGTCAATACAGGACAAAGATTGAATCCTACTACACCGGCTCTGATGCTCGTCGGATGTGGCAGAGCTTGCAAACTATTACGGACTACAAAGGGAAACCTAGATGCAAGCTGCCCAGTGACGCAAGCCTACCAGATGAGCTAAATTCCTTTTATGCTCGTTTCGAGGCAAGCAACACTGAAGCATGCATGAGAGCACCAGCTGTTCAGGACGACTGTGTGATCACACTCTCTGTAGCCCATGTGAGCAAGACCTTTAAACAGGTCAACATTCACAAAGCCGCGGGACCAGATGGATTACGAGGACTTGTACTCAAAGCATGCGCAGGCCAAATGGCAAGTGTTTTCACTGACATTTTCAACCTCTTCCTGACTGAGTCTGTAATCCTACATGTTTCAAGCAGACCACCATAGACCCTGTGCCCAAGAAAACGAAGGTAATCTGCCTAAATGATTACCACCCTGTAGCACTCATATCGGTAGCCATGAAGTGCTTTGAAAGGGTGGTCATGGCTCACATCAACACCATCATCCCGGAATCCCTAGACCCACTCCAATTTGCATACCGCCCCAACAGATCCACAGATGACGCAATATCAATCGCACTCCACACTGACCTTTCCCACCTAGAAAAAAGGAACACCTACAGTGAGGGAAAAAAGTATTTGATCCCCTGCTGATTTTGTACGTTTGCCCACTGACAAAGAAATGATCAGTCTATAATTTTAATGGTAGGTTTATTTGAACAGTGAGAGACAGAATAACAACAACAAAAATCCAGAAAAATGCATGGCAAAAATGTTAGAAATTGATTTTCATTTTAATGAGGGAAATAAATATTTGACCCCCTCTCAATCAGAAAGATTTCTGGCTCCCAGGTGTCTTTTATACAGGTAATGAGCTGAGATTAGGAGCACACTCTTAAAGGGAGTGCTCCTAATCTCAATTTGTTACCTGTATAAAAGACACCTGTCCACAAAAGCAATCAATCAATCAGATTCCAAACTCTCCACCATGGCCAAGACCAAAGAGCTCTCCAAGGATGTCAGGGACAAGATTGTAGACCTACACAAGGCTGGAATGGGCTACAAGACCATCGCCAAGCAGCTTGGTGAGAAGGTGACAACAGTTGGTGCGATTATTCGCAAATGGAAGAAACACAAAAGAACTGTCAATCTCCCTCGGCCGGGGCTCCATGCAAGATCTCACCTCGTGGAGTTGCAATGATCATGAGAACGGTGAGGAATCAGCCCAGAACTACACGGGAGGATCTTGTCAATGATCTCAAGGCAGCTGGGACCATAGTCACCAAGAAAACAATTGGTAACACACTACGCCGTGAAGGACTGAAATCCCGCAGCGCCCGCAAGGTCCCCCTGCTCAAGAAAGCACATATACATACCCGTCTGAAGTTTGCCAATGAACATCTGAATGATTCAGAGGACAACTGGGTGAAAGTGTTGTGGTCAGATGAGACCAAAATGGAGCTCTTTGGCATCAACTCAACTCGCCGTGTTTGGAGGAGGAGGAATGCTGCCTATGACCCCAAGAACACCATCTCCACCGTCAAACATGGAGGTGGAAACATTATGCTTTGGGGGTGTTTTTCTGCTAAGGGGACAGGACAACTTCACCGCATCAAAGGGACGATGGACGGGGCCATGTACCATCAAATCTTGAGTGAGAACCTCCTTCCCTCAGCCAGGGCATTGAAAATGGGTCGTGGATGGGTATTCCAGCATGACAATGACCCAAAACACACGGCCAAGGCAACAAAGGAGTGGCTCAAGAAGAAGCACATTAAGGTCCTGGAGTGGCCTAGCCAGTCTCCAGACCTTAATCCCATGGAAAATCTGTGGAGGGAACTGAAGGTTCGAGTTGCCAAACATCAGCCTCAAAACCTTAATGACTTGGAGAAGATCTGCAAAGAGGAGTGGGACAAAATCCCTCCTGAGATGTGTGCAAACCTGGTGGCCAACTACAAGAAATGTCTGACCTCTGTGATTGCCAACAAGGGTTTTGCCACCAAGTACTAAGTCATGTTTTGCAGAGGGGTCAAATACTTATTTCCCTCATTAAAATGCAAATCAATTTATAACATTTTTGACATGCGTTCTTCGATATTTTTTTGTTGTTATTCGTCTCTCACTGTTCAAATAAACCTACCATTAAAATTATAGACTGATCGTTTCTTTGTCAGTGGGCAAACGTACAAAATCAGCAGGGGATCAAATACTTTTTTCCCTTACTGTATGTGAAAATGCTCTTCATTGACTACAGCTCAGCGTTCAACACCATAGCACCCACAAAGCTCATCACTAAGCTAAGGACCCTGGGACTAAACACCTCCCTCTGCAACTGGATCCTGGACTTCCTGACGGGCCGCCACCAGGTGGTAAGGGTAGGCAACAACATATCTGTCACGTTGATCCTCAACTCTGGGGCCCCTCAGGGGTGCGTGCTTAGTCCCCTCCTGTACTCCCTGTTCACCCACGACTGCGTGGCCAAACACGACTCCAACACCATCATTAAGTTTGCTGATGACACAATAGTGGTAGGCCTGATCACCTACAACAACGAGACAGCCTATAGGGAGGAGGTCAGAGACCTGGCAATGTGGTGCCAGGACAACAACCTTTCCCTCAATGTGAGCAAGACAAAGGAGCTGATTGTGGACTACAGGAAAAGGCGGGCCGAACAGACCCCCATTAACATCAACGGGGCTGTAGTGGAGTGGATCGGGAGTTTCAAGTTCCTTGGTGTCCACATCACCAATGAACTATCATGGTCCAAACACACCAAGACAGTCGTGAAGAGGGCACAACACCTTTTCCCCCTCGGGGACTGAAAAGATTTGGCATGGGTCCCCAGATCCTCAACGTTCTACAGCTGCACCATCAAGAGCATTCTGACCGGTTGCATCACCGCCTGGTATGGCAACTTCTCGGAATCTGACCATAAGGCGCTACAGAGGGTAGTGCGTACGGCCCAGAACATCACTGGGGCCAAGCTTCCTGCCATCCAGGACCTATATACTAGGCGGTGTCAGAGGAAGGCCCAAAGAATTGTCAAAGACTCCAGTCACCCAAGTCATAGACTGTTCTCTCTCCTATCGCACGGCAAGCGGTACCGCAGCACCAAGTCTAGGACCAAAAGGCTCCTTTTAACAGCTTCTACCCCCAAGCCATAAGACTGCTGAACAATGAATCATGGCCACCCAGACTGTCTACATTGACCCCCCCCCCCTTGTTTTTACACTGCTGCTACTCGCTGTTCATCATCTATGTATCCTCACTTCACCCCCACCTACATGTACAAATTACCTCAACTAACCTGTACCCCCGCACACTGACTCGGTACCGGTACCCTCTGTATATAGCTTCGTTATTATTTTATTGTGTTATTTATTTATTTTTTTCTCATTTATTTAGTAAAAATTTTCTTAACTCAATTTATTGAACTGCATTGTTGGTGAAGGGTAAGGTTGTATTCTGCACAAATTTGATTTTGGTTTCAAAATGTCTTCTTGGCATGTCTCTAATGTAAGACTAGACTGGTGATTGTGTGTCGCAACCCTCACCTTCATTTTCTCATGTCTCTTCTACCCACATTTCCTGAAATCAAACATTTTCTCAGTAGTGTTCACCTATGCAAAAAAAGACTCCTACTCCCCACATCTTAAGCTCAAAATGAGTAGAAGGCCACACACAGATCAAATTGAACAGACACACATCCAGTTTCAACAGAAACAACTTTATCATCTCCTTTTAGTCATCGTGTCTTTCCTTTAAAGACAATGTCACATGTAGAAATGAAGGGAGAAGAAACACAATTAAAAAAAGAACACCAACCCCAATTGGAAACACTGGAGTTACACCTGAACACAGGTGTATATGTGTCCATGTGTCGAATATGTGTGTGAGAGTGGGGTTGAAGTGAGAATGGTAAAAGGCAGGACTCCTGCTCACGTCTGTCCTTCCACCCACCCCTTCAGTACCAGGCATCAAGTGATCTGGGTCACACACAAGTTCTTAGTGTATTAGAACAAGGCCAAACAGCACAGAGTCCACAGAGCAGCAGGGTTTAATTCAGATGAGGTATCTCCCGATCTTCATTACAATACTCCTGCCACAGAGCAGCACACAACAAAAGACACATGTACAGTATCAGTCAAAGGTTTGGACTAACTTACTAATTTTTCTTTATTTTTACTATTTTCTACATTGTTGAATAATAGTGACGACATCAGAACTATGAAATAACACAAAAAAGTGTTAAACAAATCAAAATATATTTTACATTTGAGATTCTTCAAAGTAGCCACCCTTTGCCTTGATGACAGCTTTGCACACTCTTGGCATTCTCTCAACCAGCTTCACCTGGAATACTTTCCCAACAGTCTTGAAATAGTTCCCACATATGCTGAGTACTTGTTGGCTGCTTTTCCTTCACTCTACGGTCCAACTCATCCCAAACCATCTCAATTGGGTTGAGGTCGGGTGATTGTGGAGGCCAGGTCATCCGATGCAGCACTCCATCACTCTCCTTCATGGTCAAATAGCCCTTACACAGCCTAGAGGTGTGTTGTCCTTTTGAAAAACAAATGATAGTCCCACTAAGCTCAAACCAGATGGGATGGCATATCGCTGCAGAATGCTGTGGTAGTTAAGTGTGCCTTGAATTCTAAATAAATCACAGACAGTGTCTCATCTGAACAGTTGATGTTGAGATGTGTCTGTTACTTGAACTCTGTGAAGCATTTATTTGGGCTGCAATTTCTGAGGCTGGTAACACTAATGAACTTAACTTTTAATAAAGCACACCTGTTAACTGAAATGCATTCCAGGTGACTACCTCATGAAGCTGGTTGAGAGCATGCAAAGAGTGTGCAAAGCTGTCATCAAGGCAAAAGGGTGGCTACTTTGAAGAATCTCAAATATAAAATATATTTGGATTTATTTAAAACATTTTTTGGTTACTACATGATTCCATATGTGTTATTTCATAGTTTTATTCTACAATGTAGAAAATAGTAAAAATTAAGAAAAACCCTTGAATGAGTAGGTGTGTCCAAACTATTGACTGGTACTGTACATCTTAGATACACACACATCTCATTGCGCATACATACAAATACAGTCTGTAAATGAAAAACAAAAAATACAACAAAAACAAAGCATTGATATTAAAGTTAAATCAAACCATTATGAATTATGTGTTGCTGGGTGAGATGAAAAATTAAAAAAATGAAGTGTCTTTCATTAGGAAGGCAGGCAAGTAATATTTTAGGCTTCAGTACCATCTGCAATGACACATCAGTTGTTCCGTCTTTCCTTTCTGCACAGAGATGACCATCTTTTTTGACCCAATTTTTTATTATTTTAAAATTTAACTAGGCAAGTCAGTTAAGAACAAATTCTTATTTACAATGACGGTCTGCCGAGGAACAGTGGGTTAACTGCCTTGTTCAGGGGCAGAACGACAGATTTTTACATTGTCAGCTCAGGGATTCGATCCAGCAACCTTTCAGTTACTGGCCCAACGCTCTAACCACTTGGCTACCTGCCATGAATGAAAACATCATCTAATCAGTCTCTTACACGTCCTGGCTATCAACCCACCCATTTTTGAGATCACGTCATTTGGATATTCAAAATAAATTGATTAAAATGTATGTATATTAATATATAAAAAAAATCATTGTTTCTAACCCAATATATTAAACTAAATCTATAAGGAGTTGATCATTGAGACAAATAAGTCATACTTGACCTGCACATCCTATACTTTCTTCCCCACATTTCAATACTGTTTGTTACCCAGTAATACTGTACATGACAGTATAGTATTATCTATACAATGACACATTTACAATACAGCAAAACTAAAACCCTTAACTGGGATTGTGTCCAGTTTACTTCATTCCAATGTGGGGAACCATGTCATCCTATTTTACACCTTGATTTGATCCACTAATAATGTACTGTTCTCACCAATGTGGTCAGTACTTATACATGTGCTTGTCTGCATGTGTGTGTGTGTGTATGTGTGTTATAGTTATGTGACTAATGTATGAGTGCCTGTGTCTCTGCTGAAAGGTCATGGGTACAAAGTGGATAGACTGGAACCAAACATAAATAGTGCAGATAATGAAGGCTGTCGTTCAGGGGGTCAAAGAGAATAAGTGCCTGGACAGAATGTGCTTGTAACAACCACTAGTCACTAATTCTCTAACCCTTTTAGGCTTGATATTACAGGCTTCAGGTGGAGGAGGGTAGTTGAACTGAAAAACAGTTGGGAGCATGAAAAAAATATTTTAAAACGTATGCACTTACTACTCACTCTGTAAGTCGCTCTGGATAAGAGTGTCTGCTAAATTACGTAAATGTAATTGGGGTAGAATTGTCACAGTTGAAACGTTCACAGTTTTCATTCAGCACTTGCTTGACAGTTTCTATACTGAACAAAAATATAAATGCAACCGTAACATTTTCAACGTTACAGTTCATATAAGGAAATCAGTCAATTGAAATAAATGATGTAGGCCCTAATCTATGGATTTCACATGACTGGGCAGGGGCGCAACTATGGGTAGGCCTGGCAGGGTATAGGCCCACCCACTTGGGATCCAGGCCCAGCCAATCAGAATGAGTTTTTCCCCCCAAAAATGGCTTTGTTACAGACAGAAATACTCCTCAGTTTCATCAGCAGTCTAGGTGGCTTGTCTCAGACGATCCCTCAGGTAAAGAAGCCAGATGTGGAGGTCCTGGGCTGGCGTGGTCTGCAGTTGTGAGGCTGGTTGGACATACTGCCAAATTCTCTAAAACGAGGTTGAGATTGCTTATGGTAGAGAAATTAATATTAAATCCTCTGGCAACAGTTCTGGTGGACATTCCTGCAGTCAGCATGCCAATTGCATGCACGCTCAAAACTTGAGACATCTGTGGCATTGTGCTGTGTGACAAAACTGCACATTTTAGAGTGGCCTTTTATTGTCCCCAGAACAAGGTGCACCTGTGTAATGATCATGCTGTTTAATCAGCCTCTTGTTATGTCACACCTATCAGGTGGATGGATTTACTTGGCAAAGGAGAAATGCTCACTAACAGAGATGTAAACAAATTTGGGCACAACATTTTTGAGAAATACGCTTTTTGTGCGTATGGAACATTTCTCGGCTCTTTTATTTCAGCTCATGAAACCAACACTTTACATGTTGCATTTATATTTTTGTTCAGTATAGTTTGCATGCTATGTTTATCACTCACATCACTCCCAGCAACCCCTCTAGCCCTCCAGCTCAATATGTTGGGTTGAGAATGGTATTCTGTGTGTCTTCCACTGTCCTCCAGAGCACATGCCAGATCCCTGTAACTGCCCTCAGAAACCTTAAGGGCCACATCAGAATGTGATTGTTTGTTTGTGAACTTTAAATCTAAACCAAGTAAACACTATGCCAGTATCAAGAACTTTGTATAAAAATTATGTTCAGTGTGTAAGTCTCTTTTAATATAAAACATTAAATATGCAACCAAACCGTGGGCACTAGTCAGAATTAACTTCTAACTGGCTGGATCAATTTGGATTAAAAAGGTACATTTTACAGTACATTTTCATTAAAACTTCAGATTTCAACTATACACAACTTATTATTCAGATTATTATTATTATTATTATTATTATAACTCTGTTTTATAATCATATTATTGTCTTGGTATTATCTTGTTATCACAAAATATACACACAGAAGGCCAGACAGTGGGTACAATACTTCCAGCCCAAATTCTACATTCCTAAAAGTAATTACAAAATAATCCTCTCCCCTAAGACATGAAGTGCACAAGTCAGGGGACTTTTCCCTTATTCAGTTCTTAAAGGCAAAAGACTGACAGTGTCTTCACCAGCTGATCCCAGATCAGCCTGTTCCACAGCTCTTCAACACTGGGATTCAGGACCAGGTTTAAGCTCAGGTGAACCTGGATCAGTGCCTGGGAGTCAGTGTCCCCACTAGCAGCCCTCCCTGGCTGCAGCTCACTGAACAGTGGTGTGCTATGAGAGGCCTGAGCAGCATGCTCAGTCTGTCTGTAGTAAGATGCCAATATGCTGTCAGTAGCCACCATGGGGTTTCTTCAGCGCTATAGCAACATCAGACAGTTCTGTATAAATGCAACTACAGGTCCAGAGCAGACTGATCTGTCATGTAGGCTGTAGAACTATACACTGAGGTGTAGAATTCACACTCTGCCTAGATATTAATGTGTGGGATGATGGATTTGTTTTAGGGATGAGTAATTGGTGTGTAGGTTCTAGCTACAATACACTTTATATCCTGTAAATGACTCACTGCACAATATAAGTGTTATATGTGTTTCAATGGTAAAGCACCAAAGGACTGGGTGTGTGCAGTGCACAGGCTGAAGTCTCCTCAATATCAACACAGATATGGATTAAGCTGTGGAAACCCACAGTGAAAAGTGCTCATTTACCTCCATAGATACAGCTTCAATTACCAGTGGAGTGAAAGTGGGACTGTGTTTGGATGGTAATATATCACAACATACCTAGTTTGTGTGAGGAAAAGTACTCTGGTTGTGTGGTTCTCTCTGAGCTAACTCAGTCTGAGAGCAACTCCAGACAGGTTGTTTAATACGGGCCTCAATCAACTGTTTACATGATTATATTTGCCTAGTTAAATAAAGGTTAAATGTATTTAACTATCACAGTCCCTATAGCTGCTGCTAACAACAGAGGAAACATCCTTGGGACCATGTCACTCAACATCTAATATGGTTATACTGTACGTACAGAGCCGTGAAAAAGGATTTGCCCCCTTTCTGATTTTCTCTATTTTTGCATATTTTTGATACAGAATGTTATTCAGATCTTCAACCAAAACCTGAGTTTACAAATAACAAATGAATGCTTATTTTATTTACTTAAAGTTACGCAACACCCAATTTCCCTGTGTGAAAAAGTAATTGCCCCCTTACACTCAATAACTGGTTGTGCCACCTTTAGCTGCAATGACTGCAACCAAACGCTTCCTGTAGTTGTTCATCAGTCTCTCACGTCGCTGTGGAGGAGTTTTGGCCCACTCTTGCATGCAAAACTGCTTTAACTCAGTGACATTTGTGGGTTTTCAAGCTTGAACTGCTCGTTTCAAGTCCTACCACAACATCTCAATTGGGATTAGGTCTGGACTTTGACTAGGCCATCCCAAAACTTCAATTTTTTTTATTTAATATATTTGAGTTATTTTCATGTAGATTTGATTTGTCTTTTGGATCATTCATTGTCTTGCTGCATGACATTCTTCTGTAGAATTCTCAGATACAGAGCAGAATTCATGTTTTTTTTTCTATTAAGGCAAGTCGATCAGGTCCTGAGGCAGCAAAGCATCCCCAAACCATCACACTACCACCACCATGCTTGACCATTGGTATGAGGTTCTTGCTGTGGAATGCAGTGTTTGGTTTTCGCCAGGCATAATGGGACATATGTCGTGCCAAAAAGCACCTGATCATCAGGAATCTTCAAAGAATGTACTATGGGCAGAATGTACTATGGGCAGATGATTCAAAAGTAGAACTTTTTGGATGTTGTGGCAGTTCATGCTTGAAAACCCACAAATGTCACTGAGTTACAGCAGTTCTCCCTTTAAGGATGGGCCAAAACTCCTCCACAGTGACATGAGAGACTGATGAACAACTACAGGAAGCGTTTGGTTGCAGTCATTGCAGCTAAAGGTGGCACAACCAGTTATTGAGTGTAAGGGGGCAATTACTTTTTCACACAGGGAAATTGGATGTTGCATAACTTTGTTTAATGAAATAAGTATGTAATTGTTGTGTTATCTGTTCACTCAGGTTCCCTTTATCTAATAATAGGTTTTGGATGAAGATCTGATTACATTCTGTATCAAAAATATGCAAAAGTAGAGAAAATTTAAAGGGGCAAATACTTTTTCAAGGCACTGTAGGTCTAAACCTGGTTATATGTAGGTCTAAACCTGGCTCCTCCTGCAATGGAGAAAAGAACAGAGTGCACTTAAATTGTTTACCAGGCAGACAGACATAGATGGAGAACTAATTCAAGCTTTGGAGTCTCAATACCAATGAATAAAATAGGGGTCAAAATAAATGTCCATCCTTTTGGGGGCCATAAGCGAGATTTGGTTGCGTCAAATACACTGCATTTCAAACAGTCAGTAATAATCAAATTAATTCAGGGCTTGTGATATTATACCCAGGTTAAAAATAAGTCTTTCACAACTATAAAACCCACTAATAATTTAATTATTTTATCAAAATAGTTTAAATCAGTTTTTTTTGCAATAATCACTTATTTGGCTTTCAAGTCTGTCTATGAAAATGGCATTTTCGTTACAAATGTAACCAGAACCATGCATAATGCACATCCACTAATAATGACTAACTTCTTGTAGCAGGCATTATCGAAAACTTACACAGGTCTCAGAAGCACGTGCTAGTGAGTAGCCAGCTAATCTTAATATTTTAAGTTTAGCAAACTTGGATCTATTTGCTAGCTAACAAGGCTGAACAGTTGAACTGTTATGAGCACACCCTTCTGTTTGAACAGCATGCTAGCCTGTCCACTTTGTTGAACCCAAGTGGCCTACCTTATTTCCCAGAATGAAAACGAGTTGCCCATTCCTTATATAATTGCGTTTTGTTTTTTATAAATGTGTAATAAGCATAGACTAGACAGCTAGTATAACAGTCTTTGGCTAAAATACTACTAGTGGAAGGTGATACCGCAACGCCACGCACGACAAACTGAGCATTCATTTTCCAGAATCTGTGTTCATTGATACTCCCGTTTTAGTAGTGTTTGCTCGGCGCTCAATTTGAATATTCGAGACATAAAAAGGGTATCGTTAGAAAGGTTAACGGGGGGGGGGGGGGGCTTGGTGTGTGTGTGTGTGTATAAACAGAGAGGAAGAGGCGAAGCGAGAGTTTTCGCTCTCGCCAAAATCGGTCCTCCAAAAAACAATGCGGTTCTATGGCTTTATTTTTGACCTAAGCTTGTCGCCTGCCTTCCTGCCTTTGCGAAAACGACTCCCATTGTCAGGGCGGAGACATGAGCATTTCGTCATTATATCCAGATCTCTGGTGTAAATGGGGAGGTGCACACAGCACAGGAGTGAAGGAGACGAGACCAGAAAGACATGAGAACAAGCGGACATAAACGCTCATAAAATCCAAAAATATTCTTGTGATACAGGCATTTGGAATATTGCGCAAAAACATACATTCTAATGAATCTAATTATTTCGATATCGCCCAGCCCTATCCCCCACTTAACGGTGTAGAGACAAATGTTCATTTTAAAGTAAATTTCCTGCAATTCTACACATTTTCCATGGGGCAGAGAGAAAATGTTGCAGTTTTACAACACATTTCCAGCAATTCTACCCATTTTGCCATGGGGTGGAGAGAAATCTTTTCAGTTTGAATGCCATGTTAATATGATGTCTGAGTGAGAATGACTAACAAAATCAAATGGGGGCCCCCTGGAAGTCAGGGCCCCTGGGCAAATGCCTTGTGTGCCCGGTCAGTATTCGACCACGATTAGCTGGCTAGCTGGCTAGACTAGCTACCAATCTAAAATTGTTAGCTGACACGGCTAATTGAGTGACTGTCAGTGACTGACATAAAAAGTTAAAAACTGCTGATGCACAAACACATTTTGAAATTGCACCTGGTGTATTCTACTATTATTTCTCTCATTAGTAAATTGAGACCCTGACTGAGTTCCTAAAAAGAAAGAGAAATATATATATATATATACATACACACAAACTACCAGTCAAAAGTTGACACATCTACTCATTCAAGGGTTTTTCTTTATTTGTACTATTTTCTACATACTAGAATAATAGTTTAGACATCAACTATGAAATAACACATATGGAGTCATGTAGTAAACAAAAAAGTGTTAAACAATTCCAAATATATGATATATTTCAGATTCTTCAAAGTAGCCACCCTTTGCCTTGATGACAGCTTTGCACAATCTTGGCATTCTTTCAACCAGCTTTATGAGGTAGTCACCTGGAATGCATTTACATTAACAGGTGTGCCTTGTTAAAAGTTAATTTATGGAATTTCTTTCCTTCTTAATGCGTTTGAGCCAATCAGTTGTGTTGTGACAAGGTAGGGGTGGTATACAGAAGATAGCCCTATTTGGTAAAATTCCAAGTTCATATTTTGGCAAGATCAAATAAGAAAAGAGAAACGACAGTCCATCATTACTTTAAGACATGAAGGTCAATCAATCGGGGCAGCAGCGTAGCCTAGTGGTTAGAGCGTTGGACTTGTAACCGAAAGGTTGCAAGTTTGAATCGCCGAGGTGACAAGGTACAAATCTGTCGTTCTGCCCCTGAACAAGGCAGTTAACCCAGTGTTCCTAGGCCGTCATTGAAAATAAGAATTTGTTCTTAACTGACTTGCCTAGTTAAATAAAAGGTACAATTTTAATAAATAAATCCGGGAAAATTTCAAGAACTTTGAAAGTTTCTTCAAGTGCAGCCGCAAAAACCCTCAAGCGCTATGATGAAACTGGCTCTCATGAGGACCGCCACAGGAAAGGAAGACCCAGAGTTACCTCTGCTGCAGAGGATAAATTAATTTGAGTTAACTGCACCTCAGATTGCAACCCAAATAAATGCTTCAGAGTTCAAGTAACAGACACATCTCAACATCAACTGTTCAGAGGAGACTGAGTGAATCAGGCCTTCATGGTTGAATTGTTGTAAAGAAACCACTACTAAAGGATACCAAGAAGAGACTTGCTTGGACCAAGAAACACGAGCAATGGACATTAGATCTGTCCATTGGTCTGATGAGTACAAATTTGCAATTTTTGATTCCAACCGCTGTGTCTTTGTGAGACGCAGAGTAGGTGAACGGATGATCTCCGCATGTGTGGTTCCCACTGTAAAGCATGGATGAGGAGGTGTGATGGCGTGGGGGTGATTTGCTGGTGACACTGTCATTTATTTAGAATTCAAGGCACACTTAACCTGTCTGGGCTAGGGGGCAGTATTTTCACGGCCGGATGAAAAATGTACCCAATTTAAACAGGTTACTACTCTGGCCCAGAAACTAGAATATGCATATTATTAGTAGATTTGGATAGAAAACACCCTAAAGTTTCTAAAACTGTTTGAATGGTGTCTGTGAGTATAACAGAACTCATATGGCAGGCAAAAACCTGAGAAAAAGTCAACCAGGAAGTGGGGGATCTGAGAATTGTAGTTCTTCTTTCTAGTCCCTTTCGAAACTACAGTATCTGTGGGGTTACGTTGCACTTCCTAAGGCTTCCATTGGCTGTCAAAAGCCTTCCGAAAGTTGTTTCAGCATTCTCCTGTCACTGGGCAGAGTATAGGAGCTCAGTTACCGAGTGGTCTGCCTGGCAACAAAGGGATTGGATATGCTCGGTCCCGCGAGGGCGCTGTTCCTTCTTTTTCTCCTTGAATGAATACGCTATTGTCCGGTTGGAATATTATCGCAATTTTATGTTAAAAATACCATAAAGATTGATTTTACAGCGTTTGACATGCTTCTAAGTACTGTAATGGAACATTTTGACTTTTTGTCTCTGGTACCGCGCTCGCGCGTTATGCTTTTGGATAGTGCTCTGAACGCACAAACAAAACGGAGGTATTTGGACATAAATATGGATTATTTCGAACAAAAACAACATTTCTTGTGGAAGTAGCAGTCCTGGGAGTGCATTCTGACGAAGATCAGCAAAGGTAAGAGAATATTTCTAATACTAATTCTGAGTTTAGGTGGCCCCGAACTTGGCGGGTGTCTGTATAGCTTGCTGTGATGGCTGAGCTATGTACTCAGAATATTGAAAAATGTGCTTTCTCCGTAAAGCTATTTTAAAATCTGACACAGCGGTTGCATCCAGGAGTAGTCTATCTATAATTCTTTAAATAATTCTTATATATTTTGTCAACGTTTATGATGAGTATTTTTGTAAATTGATGTGCACATTCACCGGAGGTTTTGGTGGGAATCCATTTTCTGAACATCACACGCCAATGTAAAATTCTGTTTTTGGATAGAAATATGAACTTCATCGAACAAAACATACATGTATTGTGTAACAATGTCCTAGGAGTGTCATCTGATGAAGATCGTCAAAGGTTAGTGCTTAATTTAGCTGTGTTTTGGGTTTTATTGACACATGTCCTTGCTTGGAAAATGGCTGTGTGATTATTTTTGTCTATGTACTCTCCTAACATAATCTAATGGTTTGCTTTCGCTGTAAAGCCTTTTTGAAATCAGACAATGTGTTTACATCAAGGAGAAGTGTATCTTTAAAATGGTGTAAAATAGTTGTATGTTTGAGAAAGTTGAATTATGACATTTTATTGTTTTTGAATTTGCCGCCCTGGCGTCCCACGTAGCCCATAGAAGTTAACCAGCACGGCTACCACAGCATTCTACAGCGATACGCCATCCCATCTGGTTTGCGCTTAGTGGGACTATCATTTGTTTTTCAAAAGGACAACACACCTCCAGGCTGTGTAAGGGCTATTTGACCAAGGAGAGTGATGCATCAGATGACCTGGCATCCGACCTCAACCCAATTGAGATGGTTTGAGAAGAGTTGGACCGCAGAGTGAAGGAAAAGCAGCCAACAAATGCTCAGCATATGTGGGAACTCCTTCAAGACTGTTGGAAAAGCATTCCAGGTGAAGCTGGTTGAGAGAATGCCAAGAGTGTGCAAAGCTGTCATCAAGGCAAAGGGTGGCTACTTTGAAGAATCTCAAATATATATTTTGATTTTGTTTAACACTTTTTTGCTTACTACATGATTCCATATGTGTTATTTCATAGTTTTGATGTCTTCACTATTATTTTACAATGTAGAAAATAGTAAAAATAAAGCAAAACCCTTGAATGAGTAGGTGTCTCGAAACTTTTGACTGGTACTGTATATATATATATATATATACACACACATACATACATACATACATACATCACACACAGTCTTTCTATAAACTTCTGAAGCGTTCTTTTTGTCTCTCTGTCTGTCCGTCCGTTAGACAGGATGGACTTCATCTCATCCCAGTATACAGTGGAGGAGAGGAGAACTGATTTAGATGGGTTGCTGTTCAATCACTAAAACCCCTAGAAACAGATGTGCTGAGCAGAGGAAAGGTGCATTGTGGGTAGCGTGTGTGGAGCACTTGATTCTTTTGGAAGTCTCTATGGGGCCCCTTTTCTATGGTATTCAATCTCCCATCTCTCTCACACACCCCCACACAGCTCAGTGTTAGGTCAGGAAGGATCTAGAAAAGGCCCCTTTTCTCCCTTGACTCTGTAAAAAATATGACCTCTGTGTGTACAAGGGGAGGTACACTGTGTTGTGAGTGTGTGAGACATTCACATTCTCATGCACACAGAGGTCCACATCCAGACCCAGACACCTCTTCCTCCAGGGCCAGTGGTGGAGCAGTCTCCTGGGCCTGGGTGAGTCCAGTGATGGAATAGGATGGGTCTGGTCTAGGCTTAGAAGATTTCAGAGCACGTACTCCAGTCCTGACTGTCCTTAGCCTCCCAGTATCCACCCTTGTACACAAAGGTTGTCTCCCCAGTGATGTCGTTCTTCCTCTTGTGGAACCACTGTGGCTGGAACCCATCATACTCTCGACCTGGGGAAGAGACACAAGCGTCACTCAAATGAAGGGCTCAGGGAGTTATTCTGTATGGTTTACTGTCACTCCCACACATTAGACACCTCTATGTCTGTTTCTCTGGCTCTGAAATAGTACAGGCATAGTAGGGCCAAGTCAAGTCTGAATGAAAAGGGCATATGGCGGCAGGACCGGGTCATAGTCTGGACCAGTGGGTACAAGGGAGAAGCAGTCAGCATGCAGACCCCATACAAAGGACGCCTTCCAGGTCATCTTTATTGCAGTCATGATTATCAGCTTTTTTCCATCTTCGTAACATTGCAAAATTCTGAAGCTTTTTGTGCAAAAATGCAGAAGAGCTAATCCATGCTTTTGTCACTTCTAGATTAGACTACTGCAATGCTCTACTCTCCAGCTACCCGGATAAAGCACTAAAACTTCAGTTAGTGCTAAAAATGGCTGCTAGAATCTTGACTAGAACCCCAACATTTGATCATATTACTCCAGTGCTAACCTCGCTACACTGGCTTCCTGTTAATGCTAGGGCTGATTTCAAGGTTTTTACTGCTAACCTACAAAGCATTACATGGACTTGCTCCTACCGATCTCTCCGATTTGGTCCTGCCATACATACAGTTGAAGTCGGAAGTTAAAACCTGTTGGGGCTAGGGGGCAGTATTTGCACGGCCGGATAAAAAAACGTACCCGATTTAAACTGGTTACTACTCTTGCCCAGAAACGAGAATATGCATATAATTAGTAGATTTGGATAGAAAACACCCTGAAGTTTCTAAAACTGTTTGAATGGTGTCTGTGAGTATAACAGAACTCATATGGCAGGCAAAACCTGAGAAGATTCCATACAGGAAGTGCCCTGTCTGACAATTTGTTCTCCTTCTGTTGCATCTCTATCGAAAATACAGCATCTCTGCTGTAATGTGACATTTTCTAAGGCTTCCATTGGCTCTCAGAAGGCGCCAGAAAGTGTAATGGGGTGTCTGCAGTCTCTGGGCGAAGTACAGCAGTTCTGTTTGTGAGTGGTCAGCCTGGGAACAGTGACACTGAGAAGCGCGTTCATGAGAATTCTCTATTTTTTTCTTTCAGCCTTTGAATGAATACAACGTCGCCCAGTTGGAATATTCTCGCTATTTTACGAGAAAAATAGCAGAGAAATTGATTTTAAACAGCATTTGACATGCTTCGAAGTACGTTAATGGAATATTTTGATTTTTTTTGTCACGAAATGCGCTCGCGCGTCACCCTTCGGATACTGACCTGAACGCACGAAAAAAACGGAGGTATTTTTGGAACCAAAACAACATTTGTTGTTGAAGTAGAAGTCCTGGGAGTGCATTCTGACGAAGAACAGCAAAGGTAATCCAATTTTTCTTATAGTAAATCTGAGTTTGGTGAGGGCCAAACTTGGTCGGTGTCAAATTAGCTAGCCGTGATGGCCGGGCTATGTACTCAGAATATTGCAAAATGTGCTTTCGCCGAAAAGCTATTTTAAAATCTGACACCGCGATTGCATAAAGGAGTTCTGTATCTATAATTCTTTAAATAATTGTTCTGTATTTTGTGAACGTTAATCGTGAGTAATTTAGTAAATTCACCGGAAGTATGCTAGTTCTGAACATCACATGCTAATGTAAAAAGCTGTTTTTTGATATAAATATGAACTTGATTGAACAAAACATGCATGTATTGTATAACATAATGTCCTAGGAGTGTCATCTGATGAAGATCATCAAAGGTTAGTGCTGCATTTAGCTGTGGTTTTGGTTTTTGTGACATATATGCTTGCTTTGAAAATGGCTGTGTGATTATTTTTGGCAGGGTACTCTCCTGACAATGTTTTGCTTTCGCTGTAAAGCCTTTTTGAAATCGGACAATGTGGTTAGATTAACGAGAGTCTTGTCTTTAAAATGGTGTAAAATAGTCATATGTTTGAGAAATTTAAGTTATAGCATTTTTCAGGTATTTGTATTTCGCGCCACGCGATTCCACTGGTTGTGGAATCAAAAACGTCCCACCTTGCCCAGGGAGGTTAACATACACTTTAGCCAAATTCCTGACATTTAATCCAAGTACAAATTCAGTTTTAGGTCAGTTAGGATCACCACTTTATTTTAAGAATGTGAAATGTCAGAATAATAGTAGAGAGAATGATTTATTTCAGCTTTTGTTTGTTTCATCACATTCCCAGTGAGTCAGAAGTTTACAAATACACTCAATTAGTATTTGGTAGCACTGCCTTTAAATTGTTTAACTTGGGTCAAATGTTTCTGGTAGCCTTTCACAAGCTTCCCACAATAAATTGGGTGAATTTTGGCCCATTCCTCCTGACAGAGCTGGTGTAACTGAGTCAAGTTTGTAGGCCTCCTTGCTCGCACACGCTTTTTCACTTTTGCCCACAAATTCTCTATAAGATTGAGGTCAGGGCTTTGTGATGGCCACTCCAATACCTTGACTTTGTTGTCTTTAAGCCAATTTTCCACAACTTTGTAAGTATGCTTGGGGTCATTGTCCATTTGGAAGACCCATTTGCGACCAAGCTTTAACTTCCTGACTGATGTCTTGAGATGTTGCTTCAATATATCCACATCATTTTCAATTCCTCCTGATGCCATCTATTTTGTGAAGTGCACCAGTCCCTCCTGCAGCAAAGCACCCCCACAACATGATGCTGCCACCCCCGGGCTTCATGGTTGGGATGGTGTTCTTCGGCTTGCAAGCGTCCCCATTTTTCCTCCAAACATAACGATGGTCATTATGGCCAAACAGTTCTGTTTTTGTTTCATCAGACCAGAGAACATTTCTCCAAAAAGTATGATCTTTGTCCCCATGTGCAGTTGCAAACCGTAGTCTGGCTTTTTATGGCGGTTTTGGAGCAGTGGCTTCTTCCTTGCTGAGCAGCCTTTCAGGTTATGTCAATAAAGGACTCGTTTTACTGTGGATACAGATACTTTGTACCCGTTTCCTCCAGCATCTTCACAATGTCCTTTGCTGTTGTTCTGGGATTGATTTGCACTTTTCGCACCAAAGTACATTCATCTCTAGGAGACAGAATGCGTCTCCTTCCTGAGTGGTATGACGGCTGCGTGATCCCATAGTGTTTATACCTGCATACTATTGTTTGTACAGATGAACGTGGTACCTTCAGGCATTTGGAAATTGCTCCCAAGGATGAACCAGACTTGTGGAGGTCTACAATTTTTTTCTGAGGCCTTGGCTGATTTCTTTTGATTTTCCCATGATGTCAAGCAAAGAGGCACTGAGTTTGAAGGTAGGCCTTGAAATACATCCACAGGTACACCTCCAATTTACTCAAATGATGTCAATTAGCCTATCAGAAGCTTCTAAAGCCATGACATCATTTTCTGGAATTTTCCACGCTTTTTAAAGGCACAGTCAGCTTACTGTATGTAAACATCTGACCCACTGGAATTGTGATGCAGTGAATTATAAGTGAAATAATCTGTCTGTAAACAATTGTTGGAAAAATGACTTGTGTCATGCACAAAGTAGATGTCCTAACCGACTTACCAAAACTATGGTTTGTTAACAAGAAATTTGTGGAGTGGTTGAAAAACGAGTGTTAATGACGCCAACCTAAGTGTATGTAAACTTCTGACTTCAACTGTACCTACACGTACGCTACGGTCACAAGACTGGAGCGACGAACTGCCCTTGCTGTCTCTGCCTGGCCGCCTCCCCTCTCGCCACTGGGATTCTCTGCCTCTGACCCTACTACGGGGGCTGAGTCACTGGCTTACCGTAAATTCCGGACTATAAGCCGCAACGTTTTTCCCACGCTTTGAACCTCGCGGCTTAAACAATGACGCGGCTAATATATGGATTTTTCCCGCTTTCAATTTTTTTTCTCCAAAAAAACACATTCTGTGACGTGCTCAGTTTTTGGGCGGCATGAAGCTTTCATTAGACCAATGAAATTGCCGAACGGGTTTAGGTCAAGCAACTTTTTAGTTTACTGTTTAGATTAAATCGAGCGCTCTCAAACTTCCCATCATTCTGATTACGGTAGTCATTTTGTCACCCTCATCATGGCAAAGACACGGAGAAATGCATATGATGCAGCTTTCAAGTTGAAGGCGATTGATCTGGCTGTTGGAAAAGGAAATAGAGCTGCTGCACGGGAGCTTGGTCTTAATGAGTCGATGATTAGACGTTGGAAACAGCAGCGTGAGGAATTGACTCAGTGCAAAAAGACAACTAAAGCTTACTGCTAATTTTTTATTTTTTGTTACAAGCCGTGTTTCGTTAAAGCCTATTTATTTTTTGTTACAAGCCGTGTTTCGTTAAAGCCTGTGTAAAGTTAATTTGTTTCAATGTACCGGTAGGCACCTGCGGCTTATAGACATGTGCGGCTTATTTATGTTCAAAATAATATATATATTTTTTTAATTCAGTGGCTGCGGCTTATATTCAGGTGCGCTTAATAGTCCGTAAATTACGGTACTAGTGCTCTTCCATGCCGTCCCTAGGAGGGGTGGGTTGAGTGGGTTGAGTCACAGACATGATCTTCCTGTCTGGTTTTGTGCCCCCTCGGGCTCGTATAATAGAGGAGATCTTGTCTCAGGGTAGTGAGTTGGTGGTCTGTTGATATCTCTCCAGTGGTGTGGGGTTATATCCTGCCTGGTTGGCCCTGTCCGGGGGTATCGTCAGATGGGGCCACAGTGTCCCCCGACCCCAATTGTCTCAGCCTCCAGTATCTTTGCTGCAACAGTTTATGTGCCGGGGGGGATAGGGTCAGTCTGTTATATCTAGTGTAATTCTCCTGTTTTATCTGGTGTCCTGTGTGAATTTAAGTATGCTCCCTCTAATTCCCCCTCCCTCCCTCCCCCTGGAGGACCGGAGCCCTTGGACCATGCCTCAGGACTACCTGGCCTGATGACTCCTGGCTGTCCCCAGTCCACCTGGTTCTGCTGCTACTCCAGTTTCAATCGTTCAGCCTACCGCACCTGCTGTCTTGACCTCTGAATGCTTGGCTATGAAAAGCCAACTAACATTTACTCCTTAGATACTGACCTGGTGCACCCTCTACAACCACTTATTATTATTATTATTATTATTATTTGACCCTGCTGGTCATCTATGAACGTTTGAACATCTTGAACAACAACCTGGTCTTAATGGCCATGTACTCTTATAATCTCCCCTACGCACAGCCAGAAGAGGACTGGCCACCCCTCAGAGCCTGGTTCCTCTGTAGGTTTCTTCCTAGGTTCCTGCCTTTCTAGGGAGTTTTTCCTCGCAACTGTGCTTCTACATCTGCATTGCTTGCTGTTTGGTGTTTTAGGCTGGGTTTCTTTATAAGCGCTTTCTGACATCTGCTGATGTAAAAAGGGCTTTATAAATACATTAGATTTGATTTCATCTGAGATGTGCAGCGTGACTGCAAAAAGACAACCTGGAACTCTGTCATAACCACAAAGCAGTGGCATAAAGTAACTAAGTAAAAAACACTTTGAAGTACTACTTAAGTTTTTTTTGGGGGATCTGTACTTTACTATTTATATTTGACAACTTTTACTCCACTACATTCCTAAAGAAAATATGTACTTTTTTACTCCCATACATTTTCCCTGATGCCCGAAAATACTTATTACATTTAGAATGCTCAGGCAGGACAGCAATATGGTCCAATTCACACACCTATCAATATAACGCGTTGTCATCCCTACTGCCTCTGACCTGGTGGACTAAACACAATCGTGCCATCTAGTTTGCTGAAAATAAGGAATTTGATGTCTAGCTTTTACTTTTACTCATTTATGAAAATTGAGTACTTTTTCCCACCGCTATACTGAAATACATTTTAAACCAGATACTATTAGACTTTTACTCAAGTAGTATATTACTGGGTGACATTCACTTTTACTTGAGTCATTTTCTATTAAGGTACACTAATAAAAGTATGTGGACACTTGCTCGATGAACATCTCATTCCAAAATCATTAATATAGAGTTGTTACCCCCTTTACTGCTATAACAGCCTCCACTCTTCTGGGAAGGCTTTCCACTAGATGTTGGAACATTGTGGCAGAGACTTGCTTCCATTCAGCCCCAAGAGCATTAGTGAGGTCGGGCACTGATGTTGGGCGATTAGGCCTGGCTCGCAGTCGGCGTTCAAATTCATCCCAGAGGTGTTTCATGGGGTTAAGGTAAGGGCACTGTGCAGGCCAGTCAAGTTCTTCCACACCGATCGACAAACCATTTCTGTATGACCTCGCTTTGTGCATGGGGGCACTGTCATGCTGAAACAGGAAAGAGCCTTCCACAGAATCGTCTAGAATGTCATTGTATGCTGTAGCGTTAAGATCTCCCCTCACTGGAACTAAGGGGCCTAGCCCGAACCATGAAAAATAGCCCGAGACCAATATTCCTCCTCCACCAAACTTTACAGGTGGCACTATGCATTGGGACAGGTAGCATTCTCCTGGTATCCGCCAAACCCAGTTTTGTCCGTCGGACTGCCAGATGGTGAAGCATGATTCATCACTCCAGAAAACGCATTTCCACTGCTCCAGAGTCCAATGGCGGCAAGCTTTACACCACTCCAGCCGATGCTTGGCATTGTGCATGGTGAGCTTAAGCTTGTGTGCGGCTGCTTAGCCATGGAAACCCATTTCATTAAGCTCCCAACGAACAGTTCTTGTGCTGACATTGCTTACAGAGGCAGTTTGGAACTCAGTAGTGCGTGTTGCAACCGAGGACAGATGATTGTTACGCACTACGCACTTTAGCACTCACATGTCCCGTTCCGTGAGCTTGTGTGACCTACAACTTCGCGGCTGAGTCGTTGTTGCACCTAGACTTTTTCACATCCCAATAACAGCACTTACAGTTGACCGGGACAGCTCTAGCAGGGCAGAAATTTGACGAATTGACTTGTTTGAAAGGTGCCATCCTATGACAGTGCCATGTTGAAAGTCACTGAGCTCTTCAGTAAGGTCATTCTACTGCCAGTGTTTGTCTATGGAGATTGCATGGCTGTGTGCTCTATTTTATACACCTGTCAGCAACGGTGTGGCTGAAATAGCCAAATCCACAAATTGGAAGGGGTGTCCACATACTTTGTATATATAGTGTATCTTTACTTTTACTTAAGGATGACAATTGGGTACTTTTTCCACCACAAAGGGGAGGGTCAGCACAAAAAATATGGGGGTGGGGGAGGGTGATGCACAACAGGGGGACCCAAGGCCACCCCCACTCACCAGAGTCATCATAATCACACTCTGACCACCAACAGAGGGAGGAAAAGAGAGACGTGTCATGGGTACATCAAATACAGCCTACAATAGGTCACAGTGCTACACAGTGTTGGACTTTAACAATGTTACCAGGATTAGAAGAGTCTGTTGTGTCCTATCTCTACAATCTCCCCCTAGTAGCCTCCAGTAGCTCCTCACTTCAATCCTAATCTGTTCTTTTCCTCTACTTGATCTGTCATTACCCCTCCATTTGCCGCGTGGCTCACTCCAGATAATACTGTTCTTGTCATAATCATTTACATAAAGGCCAGGGGACCTGGAGGAATGATTCAAAGTTATGTGACTGAAAAAATACCTTTATAGAAATTCCTCAATCAATCCAGCCCTACTTCCTGATTGTCTGAAGAGTCCCCTCTCCCCACTTCTCCACCCAGCCCCTTTCTATCAGTCTTTTTCTTTATCAACTCTCCCTTTACCTTTCTCTCCACCCTGCCCACTTCCTCTGTGTGTCTTACCGTTGTCCAGTGCGTCTGTGGCCTCTGCCTCTCTCCTCCTCCTCACAGCTCTCTGTTTCTCCTCTAATCTCTGTTTCTCAGAGTTGGCCTCGTCCCATCTCCCTGCCTCCATCAGCCTCTGGTCCGGTCTCAGCCGGCTGTCCGTCAGCCCCACCCCATCCTCCGGCTCATTCAACGTCAGCGCCAGCGAGGAGAAGAAGTACATGTTCTCAGCGTTATCCCTGACGGAGGGAGAGAGAGAGAACAGGAATAGGGAGGAAGTGGGGGAGTAGCTCTGTAATGTAGTATTCTTTACAAGTCAGTGTTTTTGTGTAAGGTGCATCATAGGCTTAGTGCGTATTCTGTGTTACTGTATAAACTGTTGTGCTGGGCAGTGCTTACGGGAGAGGGTATTTCTTCCACAGTAGTTTGGGGGACAGGGTCTGGTAGACAGTCTTCTGCTTGCCCTCGGAGCCGCTGCCCCCTTTGCTGCTCTGGACGATCTTGGAGCTCTCGATCTTATCGTCCCACGTGCCAGACAGGATGTAGTGGGCCTGCCCTCCACTGTCTGACACCACCCCTGTCACCTGGACAACACACACACACACACACACACACACACACACACACAGATAGAGGAGAGGGGGGGTGAGGAAATGTATCAACCCTTATGTAGAAAATAATACAATATACCTCTATAGTTTATCATAAACAACTATTATGAAAGAATAGTCCATTCAAAAATGATACATTTGCTTGTACTATCCAGCAGGGGGCAGCACACAACAATGTGACAGCTGAGCCAACGAGCTCATCATGCCATGGTCAGGTTTCAGCCAGGACTGTGATGGTGGGTGATGGTGGTAACATGTACCTTGCGTGGGACATCCCTGGAGAAATAGCTGTAGGGGGAGAACTTGAGCTGGCACGTCTCCTTGGTCCTGTGGTTGACTATCTCAATGTCCCCTGACTACCCATTGACAGTGGGAGGGATAGAGAAAGAGGGAGAAGCGAGGGCAGAATGGGATGGAAGACAGAACAAAAGAGGAGGAATGGAGAGTAGAGAGAATTGCTGGTAAGCATCAATAGCAATCATGCATATTGCATACAGAAACAACTGATGAATCATCATCAGAGTTCAGAAGGAGAGAAAGAACCACTAACATCTCAACATTCCACAGCTGCATCAGAACAGTGTCTGTACCATAGAGATCTTATTAAATGGGAGCCATATTGGTCAGGGAGAAATCCAAACCAGTCTAATTGGAATGAATGGCAGTAGAGGCATAATCCTGACTTTACTAATGCAGGAAAATAAAAGTAATGCATGTGATCTCAGAAATTGTGTTATAGAATTATTGTCAATCTAAAATAATATATAATTGTAAATCAAGTTTATACAGGTTTTATACACATAAATGTTTCAATTGTGCTATTGTATGATACAATGTCAGTACTTGTCTAAGTCCTATCACCAACGGATTTCAGCCAGTGTATGGCTGTGGATTTATTGGATTGTTTGAATGGGAGCTAGCTCGCTAACAAACACAGTGAAGATACATTCTTCAAATTCATTATTTTACACAATATCTTATCACAGGACTGGGAAACCATGGTTGCCCATCTCCCTGACCAAAATGGCTGACCTTTATTCCATCAAAAAGGTTCATGTCCATTCTAGTACTCTAATTCCTGATTCTATGGTCTGTACATTCAGTCAGCCTCAGTGATATCATTGGATTGTAGTATGAAGCTCTATATAATTGACTCTAAGTTGTGCTATAGGGACTGATAATGAGAAGCTGTTTGTGAGTGTGCCATATTCTACCATATGATAGAGTTTATTCCCTGGCCCCCGTCGCCCTTCTCCTCCAGTGAGGGACTGGTATGGGTTTTTGCCCTAGCACTATACAGCTGATTCAAATAACTCATCAACAAGCCTGGATGATTTGAATCAGCTGTGTAGTGCTATGGCAAACACCAAAACGTGCATCCAGCGGGGGCCCAGGACAGAGTTTGGGAAACTCTGGTATAGAGTAGTCAGACAGACAGACAGACAGACAGACAGACAGACAGACAGACAGACAGACAGACAGACAGACAGACAGACAGACAGACAGACAGACAGACAGACAGACAGACAGACAGACAGACAGACAGACAGTGACAGACAGTTACAGACAGACAGTTACAGACTGTAATTGGGTCATGTCAGAGAGATGAAAGGGGAAGAAACCTCTAGAGACCACAGGCAGGCTTATTCATGTGCTGTTCTGTTCTGATTGAACTCTGCCTCTACACAACACTCATTCCAGTGGCCTGGATTACATTACACAGATAAAGACACGGACACCTCTAACACACTGAGGGACTAAGTAGACCCCATGAAGTAGTTAGTAGACACACCTGGTCAATCCACAGCTTGCCCACGATGATGTTGTGCACGGTGGAGATTACCTTCCTCCACACATAGTGGTTCTCACTGGAGTGGAACTGCAGGTGAATGGCACCTGGGAAGAGGGGGAAGGGAGAAAAAAGGAGGGAACATTGAGATATAATTGAGAGATTGCGTGGTGGGGATGAAATGCAGTCACAGAAAGAGTGACAACAAAAATTAAATCAATATCTTTGCGTTCTCTCTTAGTGTTAGTACCATGGCATTATTACAGTGTAACAAGGCAACATGTGTTGTGGTTGATATTCTGTGGTTCTTATTTTGGGTCCTTTATAAACAAGGTCAGTCCTACCTGCAGGGACTTGGCCTGGTAATGCAGGGGAGTAGCTGAGCGGAAGAGGCTGGGACTCTCACTGCACTCACACACTTAGGGCTTTAATCAATCAGATCCGCTTTGGCCAACATCTGCATAGCGGTTGCCATTGGTTGCAAGGAGTGGTATTATCAGAAACCCCATGCAGCCTTGTTTACAAATCAGAACAGTGGAATGTGAGATGTAATCTACACCTCCACTAGGATGATAGAAACCCTCATTATTTAGTTTCATGATTTTTACATTTGAGAATAATTATTTCTATATAGCCTATTATTTATAACGCGAGTGGGGCGGGTGTGGCTTCGTGACAATTATTGCAAGAGCAGCTGCTCACCGATTTGACAGCTCCTTCAACAATGCCAGAACATCCACTATGAAAGTGTGGGCTATCGTCAGTTAACGCTTGATCTGATTGGATCTAGGCCTTATACTCTGTTGTCACATATTACTTACCTACATCTCACTAGGCTCACAAACATACAATATTATATTCTCCACAGTTCAAATGAATCTCATGGCTTCATGTTATGGGAACTCTATCAATCAAATCTGTGGGATCTATTCATCTGTAATTTATCAGGGTCTTAGAGACCCCAGCCCATCTCAGTAGAACACATCCCCCCTATACATCCACATACACTCAATTAGTATTTGGTAGCATTGCCTTTAAATTATTTAACCTGTTTGGGCTAGGGGGCAGTATTTTCACTTTTGGATGAAAAGCGTGCCCAGAGTAAACGGCCTAATACTCGGGCCCAGAGTCAAATATTTGCAAATTATTAGTAGATTTGGATAGAAAACAGTCTAAAGTTTCCAAAACTGTTTGAATGATGTCTGTGAGTATAACAGAACTCATATGGCAGGCAAAAACCTGAGAAGAATACAACCAAGAAATTAAAATCTGGTGCCTGTAGTTTTTTCAAGTCCTTGCCTTTCTAACACACAGTGAGTTAGGGTTCATTTTGCACTTCCTAAGGCTTCCAATAGATGTCAACAGTCTTTAGAAAGTTGTTTGAGGCTTTTGCGGTAAACACAGACCGAACGAGAAGGCTGGGAAGTAGGTGACTCAGAAAATCACATCAGTTCATTGCGTGCATTCACGTGAGAAGGGACCTGTGTTCCAAAACGTTTTTCAAGACATTGCAAACGTCCGGTTGGAATATTATTGAAGTTTGAAGTTAAAATGGCCCTAAAGATTGATGCTATACAACATTTGACATGTTTGAACGAACATAAATATAACTTTTTTTTTTACTTTTCGTCTTGACATTTTCCTCGCGCGTCCTACATTTTCAGTAGCTTACTGAACGCCTAAACAACATGGAGTTATTTGGACATAAATTATGAACTTTATCGAACAAAACAACATTTATTGTGGACCTGGGATTCCTGGAAGTGCCTTCTGATGAAGATTATTAAAGGTAAGTGAATATTTCTAATGCTATTTATGCATTTAGATGACTCCAAAATGGCAAGTATCTGTAATTGCCTGATGTTTTTTTCTGAGCGCAGTACCCAGATTATTGCAAAGTGTGCTTTCCCAGTGAAGTTATTTTGAAATCTGTCAATGCGGTTGCATTCAGGAGATGTTAATCTATAATTCTTTGAATAACAGTTTAATATTTTATCAACGTTTATAATGAATATTTTTGTAAATTGTTGTGCTGATTCACCGGGAGTTTTGGGGGAAATACATTTTCTGAACGTCACGCGCCAATGTAAAATGGGGTTTTTGGATATAAATATGAACTTGATAGACAATACATGCATTTTTTGTTCTAACAATGTCCTAGGAGTGCCATCTGATGAAGATTGTCAAAGGTTAGTGCATAATTTTAGCTGGTTTTCTGCTTTTGGTGACGCTTGTCCTTGCATTGAAAATGGCTGTGTGTAATTTTTTGTCTATGTACTGTCCTAACATAATCTAACTTTATGCTTTCGCCGTAAAGCCTTTTTGAAATCGGACAACGTGGTTGGATTAAGGAGATGTTTATCTATAAAATGGTGTAAAATAGTTGTATGTTTGAGAAATTTGAATTATGACATTTTGTTGTTTTCGAATTTGGCGCTGATTTTTCACTGGCTGTTGAATAGTGTGAACCGTGGCTGGGACGCTAGCGTCCCACTAGCCCAGAGAAGTTTAAGCCATTTTGCCACAACTTTGGAAGTATGCTTGGGGTCATTGTCCATTTGGAAGACCCATTTGCGACCAAGCTTTAACTTCCTGACTGATGTCTTGAGATGTTGCTTCAATATATCCACATCATTTTCAATTCCTCCTGATGCCATCTATTTTGTGAAGTGCACCAGTCCCTCCTGCAGCAAAGCACCCCCACAACATGATGCTGCCACCCCCGGGCTTCATGGTTGGGATGGTGTTCTTCGGCTTGCAAGCGTCCCCCTTTTTCCTCCAAACATAACGATGGTCATTATGGCCAAACAGTTCTGTTTTTGTTTCATCAGACCAGAGAACATTTCTCCAAAAAGTATGATCTTTGTCCCCATGTGGAGTTGCAAAGCATAGTCTAGCTTTTTTTATGGCAGTTTTGGAGCAGTGGCTTCCTCTTTGCTGAGCGGCCTTTCAGGTTATGTCGATATAGGACTCGTTTTACTGTGGATATAGATACTTTTGTACCTGTTTTCTCCAGCATCTTCACAAGGTTCTTTGCTGTTGTTCTGGGATTGATTTGCACTTTTCGCACCGAAGTAAGTTCATCTCTAGGAGACTGAACGCGTCTCCTTCCTGAGCGGTATGACGGCTGCGTGGTCCCATGGTGTTTATACTTGCGTACTATTGTTTGTACAGCTGAATGTGGTACCTTCAGGCATTTGGAAATTGTTTCCAAGGATGAACCAGACTTGTGAAGGTCTACAATTTGTTTTCTGAGGTCTTGGCTGATTTCTTTTGATTTTCCCATGATGTCAAGCAAAGAAGCACTGAGTTTGAAGGTAGGCCTGGAAATACATTCACATGTACACCTCCAATTGACTCAAATTATGTCAATTAGCCTATCAGAAGCTTCTAAAGCCATGACATAATTTTCTGGAATTTTCCAAGCTGTTTAAAGGCACAGTCAACTTACTGTATGTAAACTTCTGACCCACTGGAATTGTGATACAGTGAATTATAAGTGAAATAATCTGTCTGTAAACAATTGTTGGAAAAATTACTTGTGCACAAAGTAGATGTCCTAACCGACTTGCCAAAACTATAGTTTAACAAGAAATGTGTGGAGTGGTTGAAAAACAAGTTTTAATGACTCCAACTTAAGTGTTAGTAAACGTCTGACTTCAACTGTATATACATACAGTGGGGCAAAAAAGTATTTAGTCAGCCACCAATCGTGCAAGTTCTCCCACTTAAAAAGATGAGAGAGGCCTGTAATTTTCATCATAGGTACACGTCAACTATGACAGACAAAATGAGAAAAAAAATCCTGAAAATCACATTGTAGGATTTTTAATGAATTTATTTGCAAATTATGGTGGAAAATAAGTATTTGGTCACCTACAAACAAGCAAGATTTCTGGCTCTCACAGACCTGTAACTTCTTCTTTAAGAGGCTCCTCTGTCCTCCACTCGTTACCTGTATTAATGACACCTGTTTGAACTTGTTATCAGTATAAAAGACACCTGTCCACAACCTCAAACAGTCACACTCCAAACTCCACTATGGCCAAGACGAAAGAGCTGTCAAAGGACACCAGAAACAAAATTGTAGACCTGCACCAGGCTGGGAAGACTGAATCTGCAATAGGTAAGCAGCTTGATTTGAAGAAATCAACTGTGGGAGCAATTATTAGGAAATGGAAGACATACAAGACCACTGATAATCTCCCTCGATCTGGGGCTCCACGCAAGATCTCACCCCGTGGGGTCAAAATCATCACAAGAAGGGTGAGCAAAAATCCCAGAACCACACGGGGGGACCTAGTGAATGACCTGCAGAGAGCTGGGACCAAAGTAACAAAGCCTACCATCAGTAACACACTACGCCGCCAGGGACTCAAATCCTGCAGTGCCAGATGTGTCCCCCTGCTTAACCTGTTAGGGCTAGGGGGCAGTATTGGCACGGCTGGATAAAAAACGTACCCGATTTAATCTGGTTACCACTCCTACCCAGTAACTAGAATATGCATATACTTATTACATATGGATAGAAAACACCCTAAAGTTTCTAAAACTGTTTGAATGGTGTCTGTGAGTATAACAGAACTCATTTGGCAGGCAAAAACCTGACAAGGTTTCAGGCAGGAAGTGGCCTGTCTGACAAGGTGTCGTTCTTCTTGTCTCTGTTTATTGAAGACTGAGGATCTTAGCTGTCCCGTGACACTTCCTACGGCTGCCATAGGGTCTCAGAAGGCGGCAAAAAGCGGAATCGTGGCTTTGCAGGCTCTGGCTGAAAAAAAGTAGCGCGTTTGGGTAGTGGCTGGTTACAGTACTGTGAGACTCAGGCTCGTGCCCGCGTCGACCGAAAGCTTTGTTTACTTTCCTCAGTTTAGCTAAATGGACATTCCCGGTCGGAATATTATTGCTTTTTTACGAGAAAAATGGCATAAAAATGGATTTTAAACAGCGGTTGACATGCTTCGAAGTACGGTAATGGAATATTTATATTTTTTTTGTCACGAATTGCGCCATGCGCACGACCCTGATTTACCATTTCAGATAGTGTCTGGGACGCACGAACAAAACGCCGCTATTCGGATATAACGATGGATTATTTTGGACCAAACCAACATTTGTTATTGAAGTAGCAGTCCTGGGAGTGCATTCTGACGAAGACAACAAAAGGTAATAAAACTTTTATAATAGTAAATATGATTATGGTGAGTGCTAAACTTGCCGGGTGTCTAAATAGCTAGCCCGTGATGCCTGGGCTATGTACTTAGAATATTGCAAAATGTGGACATATCGAGTGCATAGAGGAGGTCTGTATCTATAATTCTTAAAATAATTGTTATGCTTTTTGTGAACGTTTATCGTGAGTAATTTAGTAAAATGTTAGCGAATTCCTCCGGAAGTTTGCGGGGGGTATGCTAGTTCTGAACGTCACATGCTAATGTAAAAAGCTGGTTTTTGATATAAATATGAACTTGATTGAACAAAACATGCATGTATTGTATAACATAATGTCCTAGGGTTGTCATCTGATGAAGATCATCAAAGGTTAGTACTGCATTTAGCTGTCTTCTGGGTTTTTGTGACATTATATGCTAGCTTGAAAAATGGGTGTCTGATTATTTCTGGCTTGGTACTCTGCTGACATAATCTAATGTTTTGCTTTCGTTGTAAAGCCTTTTTGAAATCGGACAGTGTGGTTAGATTAACGAGAGTCTTGTCTTTAAATAGCTGTAAAATAGTCATATGTTTGAGAAATTGAAGTAATAGGATTTTTAAGGTTTTGAAAATCGCGCCACAGGCTTCAAGTGGCTGTTACGTAGGTGGGACGAATTCGTCCTGCCTAGCCCATAGAGGTTAAGCCAATACATGTCCAGGCCCGTCTGAAGTTTGCTAGAGAGCATTTGGATGATCCAGAAGAGGATTGGGAGAATGTCATATGGTCAGATGAAACCAAAATATAACTTTTTGGTAAAAACTCAACTTGTTGTGTTTGGAGGACAAAGAATGCTGAGTTGCATCCAAAGAACACCATACCTACTGTGAAGCATGGGGGTGGAAACATCATGCTTTGGGGCTGTTTTTCTGCAAAGGGACCAGGACGACTGATCCGTGTAAAGGAAAGAATGAATGGGGCCATGTATCGTGAGATTTTGAGTGAAAACCTCCTTCCATCAGCAAGGGCATTGAAGATGAACCGTGGCTGGGTCTTTCAGCATGACAATGATCCCAAACACACCGCCTGGGCAACGAAGGAGTGGCTTCGTAAGAAGCATTTCAAGGTCCTGGAGTGGCCTAGCCAGTCTCCAGATCTCAACCCCATAGAAAATCTTTGGAGGGAGTTGAACGTCCGTGTTGCCCAGCGACAGCCCCAAAGCATCACTGCTCTAGAGGAGATCTGCATGGAGGAATGGGCCAAAATACCAGCAACAGTGTGTGAAAACCTTGTGAAGACTTACAGAAAACGTTTGACCTGTGTCATTGCCAACAAAGGGTATATAACAAAGTATTGAGATAAACTTTTGTTATTGACCAAATACTTATTTTCCACCATAATTTGCAAATAAATTCATAAAAAATCCTACAATGTGATTTTCTGGATTTTTTTCTCCTCATTTTGCTTGTCATAGTTGAAGTGTACCTGTGATGAAAATTACAGGCCTCTCTCATCTTTTTAAGTGGGAGAACTTGCACAATTGGTGGCTGACTAAATACTTTTTTGCCCCACTGTATATACACCATCATGAGACATTTATTTTCATATTGTGTTGACAGCGATCAGTACATGGTGAATATGTATTCAGCAAACGCACCCAGAGGCATTATGGAGAGGTATTTGCCACGGAACTTGCTGGATATGGTGATTTGCTGCCAGAGGGTCCAGCCTCGCTGAGAAATCACATGGTGAGCTGCTGCTGGGGGGTGATGGCTCACCTACAGAGTGGGGGTGAGGGGAAAAGCTTATTTACATATTCAATTGAAGATCACTGCTCTGGCTTCTAGTATGTCAACGATTCTAACTGTTGTGTATAATGGCTTGTATCTACAGCAGAGGTACTAAATGGCAGTGCCGTCTGCAAATACATGGAGTATTTTTTGGTGTTTTTGTGTGCGTTTGTCTCAGCGTCATATTGTACTGTATCTCTGTTTCTGTGTGTACCTGCTCACACAGCGAGCGGTAGCCCAAGTCGTCCAGCCGGTCCAGCTCGTAGGTCTCCCCCAGCAGGGGGTTGAAGGGCTTGGCCGTGCGGTGCACGGTGGTGGAGTAGGAGGACACAGAGAAGGCTGCCACCAGACACAGCTGCTCCAGGGAGCTCTCGCAGCACGCCGCCTTGTCCAGCAGCTCATGGTACTCCAGGTCCTCTGTCAGCCGCTGCAGCATGGACAGAGGCTCGTTGAAGTTCACCTGCAGGGGAGGAACAGACAAGACAGAGAGACAGACAGATTTCTATGGTTACAAGAGTTGTCATTGACTTGCACATTTGAGGCAAGTCCCAAATGGCCCACTATTGGGATGCCGCTCTCTCCACCTCTCAAACACTCACACCCATGCTCATTCTGCTACATGGACACAAGCACGCCACACACACTCACAGGCATGGGGATCTTGGAGAGCTCTTTGCCGATGCAGTTCTTCATGATGCTCCACAGGTTGAGGGAGTAGTTGGGCTTGTCTGGGATGCGGCTCCGCCTCTTTCTGAGGGGCTGCAGCTCCTTCCCGGAATCCTTACAGCTAGGAGACACCTGAGAGAGAGAGAGAGAGAGAGAGAGATGAAGAGAGAGAGAGAGAGTGAGAGAGAGGGAGAGAGCGGGAGACAGGGAGAGGGAAAGACAGAGAGAGAGAGACAGAGAGAGAGAGAGAGACAGTGAGAGTGAGAGACAGGGAGGGAGAGAGACAGGGAGGGAGAGAGACAGGGAGGGAGAGAGACAGGGAGGGAGAGAGAGAGCGGGAGAGTGAGAGTGAGAGAGAGAGAGTGAGAGAGAGAGATGGGGAAGGAGTGAGAGAGAGGAAGGGAGAGACGGAGGGAGAGAGCGGGAGAGACAGGGAGAGGGAGATGGGTATGGAGAGAGAGAGGGAGAGAGAGAGGGAGAGAGAAAGGGAGAGACAGGGAGGGAGAGAGGGAGAGACAGAGAGAGACAGATGGGGAAGGAGTGAGAGAGAGAGAAAGGGAAAGACAGGGAGGGGGGGAGAGGGAGAGACAGAGAGAAACAGATGGGGAAGGAGTGAGAGAGAGAGAAAGGGAAAGACAGGGAGGGAGAGAGAGAGAGAGAGCGGGAGAGCGGGAGAGACAGAGAGAGAGCGGGAGAGACAGAGAGAGAGCGGGAGAGACAGAGAGAGAGCGGGAGAGACAGAGCGAGAGAGCGGGAGAGACAGAGCGAGAGAGCGGGAGAGACAGAGCGAGAGAGCGGGAGAGACAGGGAAGGAGAGAGCGGGAGACAGGGAGGGAGAGACAGGGGGAGAGACATGGGGAAAGACAGGGGGAGAGACAGGGGGAGGGAGGGAGAAACAGGGGGAGGGAGGGAGAAACAGGGAGAGGGAGAAACAGAGGGAGAGACAGGGGGAGGGAGAGACAGGAGGAGGGAGAGACAGGGGGAGTGAGAGACAGGGGGAGGGAGAGACAGGGGGAGGGAGAGACAAAGGAGAGACAGGGGGAGGGAGAGACAAAGGAGAGACAGAGGGAGAGACAGAGGGAGAGACAGAGGGAGAGACAGGGGGAGAGACAGGGGGAGAGACAGGGGGAGAGACAGGGGGAGAGACAGAGGGAGAGACAGAGGGAGAGACAGAGAGAGAGACAGAGAGAGAGACAGAGGGAGAGAGAGGGAGAGACAGGGGGAGAGACAGAGGGAGAGACAGAGGGAGAGACAGAGGGAGAGACAGAGGGAGAGACAGGGGGAGAGACAGGGGGAGAGACAGGGGGAGAGACAGAGGGAGAGACAGAGGGAGAGACAGAGGGAGAGACAGGGAGAGAGACAGGGAGAGAGACAGGGAGAGATGGGGAAGGAGTAACTGAGACATACGTCTACCTTTAGATTTGTTAACATCATAGAACGCTGTGAAGAGAACTCTAACTTAACTATGGACAGCTGGTCAGGGACACAGTGACTCACCATTTGTAGAGTGACACAGAGAGAAAAGAGAGGGAATAAGAGAGGAGAATGAGAGAGAGGGAACCGGGAGAGCAGATGTCTAACTGGTAATTAAGATCCAGAGAAATGACGGAGAGAAAGAGAGAGCAGCTGTGCATCTCCAGCACTGCAGAGGGAACAGGCCACAGCAAGTACACACACAGAGAACCTGTGAGCGTGTGTGTTCATTTGTGTGGTAAAAGCATGCAAGTGTGTGTGTGTGTGTTTGTGTGTGTAAAAACACATGCCCAAGCTATAGTTTGTGATATGCAAATTTCCTTAACAGGATCTTAGAAAACAGCAACTGGAAACAGGCTAAAAATAACACAAAGAGCTTCACAAAAAGCGACGAGGGTGAAACTACAGTGAGGTGGTGGAAAAGCCTAGTGTGTCGACAGGCATGTGGAATATTACTGAGAGCTGTTTGTAGGAGACACACTCACATTGTCCTGGTTCCAATCATTGGTATGGCCTCCACTCACTCCACACAGGTTACTCTGAGAACACCTGGAAGAGGAACATCATCTTAACAACAACACACACACACACACACACACACACACACACACACACACACACACACACACACACACACACACACACACACACACACACACACACACACACACACACGTGCACGCACGCTTGCACAAAAACACACCCACACACTGAAGACACGTAACATAACCAAAACAGACGGAAGAAGACAGGCACACAGACTCAGATGGACGGCTCTAGTCAGCAGTGATCGGTCTCTGAGCTGTTCTGTTAGCGGTGGATAGATGTGTCTGCGCTGGAGAGGAGCAGAGTATGTATCTGGAAAATGGAAACACTATTTTCTTCACAGGGAAAGAGTCCTGCGAGACAGAAGGTGTTGAAGTAAAATAACGCAGAAACACGACAGCAAAAAAATGTACTAATTCAAATGCAACAACAAAGTTCTAAAACTGAGCCACATATTTTGGAGGTGAAAGAATGAAGAAAACAGAAGTGGCTGGTTATATCCCTGGTAGAGGTGCAGTAAGAGGCAGGAGCTATCTTTTATCATAGAGAGGACAACATCTTGAGCTGTTAATGGTGCCAGAGCCATTACAGGACAGATAGACACTCATTAAAAACAGACCGAGGAAGCTCGCAGTCGCAGACAGACTACACTGCCACCGTACAAGCAAGTAAGTGTGTGTTTTTGTGTGTGTGCTGTTTACGTGCATGTGTGTGAGTGAGTGAGTGAGTGTGAGAGAGAGATTATGAGCACAGAGGGGAGAACGTTATTACGTTTTAGAGCTGGTGGTTTATTGCGCCGCTGATGGAGGGAATGAGTCTTACACAGGCAATATGAGGTGTACTATATGGCTCTGGGCTTGACAGACGCTCTGGTGCAAACACTACAGAAGCCATCAACACAGCACAATCAAGTCATCACATCTTTGTATTTATCACATAGTCTATTCACACTGAATCAGTCCAAAGATAAACTAATACCAAACTAAACATCCATGATCCATTTAGGTGGATGTGAAGAGCAGAGGGTGGCCAGGCAGGGACGTTGCCGTACAGGCCACGGGCGAGACTGACTGACTGACCTGTGCTGGGTGTTCTCAGTGGCGGTTACTGTGATAAAGGCAGGGGAGTCCTCCATGGCGTCAAAGTATTCCGTATCCTCATCTTCATCACTCGCCTCCCCTTTCTGAGGCCTCTCACTCCCTCCTGAGGGAGAGAACACACAAACAAGCATGCACAAACACACACAGTAAGGTATTGTGTGTAACACACCCCCTGCTCTATATTGGTGCGGGAGTAATCGCATGATTTGTGGAGGGGAAGGTACAGTAGGTTACAGTAGCTAATCAACAAACCAAGGAGATTAATTATGGATAATTGGCTTTAATAGGTAATGTCCCTGCAGGCTAACGAAGTACTGAACTCAATTCCTGACGAGATGGGAGGGCAAACTCCAACACAACTTCAGACGGACAAATAATACTTCTATATCCATCCATTTGTGCGTGATACACAGCTACTCTGATACACTAGAATGGCTATCACGATGGAGAGGTGATTACGCCCAGTTCAATACTATTAGTAACATGCTACTTCACTACTCATAAGAAATGTATCTTCTATTCTATTCCAGTCTAATCCTTAATTACATAGACAATCTAATTCAAAACCATCTGATATAGCTTGCATGTCCTATTTCCACAAATTCACAGAGGCCTGTTAGTCTAAAGCCCTAAGGACCATGGACTAGGAGGCCTGGCTAAGGGGCCTTACCCTTCTTGGTGGTGGGGGAGCTGGGTGTGTTGACGGAGAGTGTGGGGGCCTCTCTCCAGGCTCTCTCCAGACTGTTGTGTTGCTTGGCTAGCTGCTCTATGGTCTCCTCCAGGTGGATACGCTGCTCTCTCTCATACTGCAGCGCCCGCTGCCATCTCCTGCTGTGGGTCTCCGCTAGGTCCAGGAAGTCGCGGCACGCCTATAATTACAAAACACAACATACAAACGCATGACGTCAGACATGATAAGAAGGACGAGAGACATGTCAATATGCACACGGATATTTCTTAGTGTAGTCCTTGTGAATTTGTAGATGTTAAAGAAAGGCTCCTAGGCCTTTCTTGATTGGTTGAAGGAAATCAGTTTTCCAACCAAGTTGATCGTTGTGTTATCATTCTAATCAAGGTTACCGTAAATATTTAGACCACTGTTGATTAGCACCATTATCAACATCTTGACCATTAGATATATTGGCATGCCTTGTAGCTCCCTCCAGTAACCACGAGCCCAACCGTTCCTTGATTTTAACTGGCGGCTTTATTCTGTAGTTTTAGACAGAATTATCACCTTCCGTGAGAACTATAAAGTCAATGAAAATACAGTTCAGCACACTCTTACAACCTTCTTGTCTTACGAGTGACTTATTAGCTTGGTATAACTCTGAAGTGCTTACATACATAAACAGTTTAGCCGGAGCGATAACAGTATCAGATTAAACACATGAATAAAGGAAAAATACCTCATTGGCTGCTTATTACAGAAGGGAGGAAACCAAAAACTTCACACTTATTATTCCTGGAATGAATTCACGCTTCATCCTTAAATATTATAATGTTACCATCCTAACATACACACTTCAACCTTTACGAACTACACCCGAAGACATGAAAACTTAGCTAACACAGCGCGGGATTGCCTTCTCTCCAAAGGTGTGTTGCTACGATAATAATCCCTGTTACAATAGTTCTTAGCCACGTAGTTCCGCTTGTCTTATCATTTTCCACGCATAGCGAACACGTAAACAATTCAAACAAAAAAAACTATGACATAGACTTACAGGTTAATTGTCAGTTACATGCCTCTCTCATGCTGTATGCATATTAAGTCAAAAAAGGCATTCTGAGTTACGACTGCATTCTTGGCAAAACGGAGAGGTTACTCTAGATCAAACACACAAGTAGTCTGTCAGCGTTCGCCTCCCTCTACATCGTGTGTCAGACCATGGAATGTGTTGGGAGGTCATTGACCTGAAACCACAGGAAATGGAACACACATTGTGATAAGCAGACTGTGGGGCAGAAACACACATCAGCAAAAACATCAGTCCTGCAGGCTACCACTGCTTCCCCAATTAAGTATCAGAGTGAATGGTCAAACAACTAGCCTAAACAGTATAACATGACAAACCTGTCTATATCCATCCATGGACTTCCTAGTCCGGAGATCTAACCACGGAGTGCTCTGATCCTGTGAGCACATTGTTATGCAGTCTGTGCAGCATCCTGTTCAACATCCAGCCATTAAAAACCGATTTGGTCCCGGTGCGACAGGATAGCTGAAACCACTTGGCCATGGCTCTGGCTGTGGTGTGTCGCTGAGGGCCATGTGTGTCACGGAGCACAGATAATGTGTCCTCTCAGATAGGACATATCGCCCTCAGACAGACAGAACAGGGACATGGCAGGGTCCTATTATCCCCCACACTAAGCCAGCAGCTCAAAATAATTGGATATTTCAATATTGAAGATCTTTGTTGAAACACACACTAACCATGTACATTAGGATCTTAATTTGACCCGTTTCTCACAGCAGGAGAAGAATCCTGCAGCAACATAGTTTAACTAATTGACATGTTGTGATTTTAGTCTTCTCACAGTACAGGCCATCACATTAATAAATCAGAGAGCTGCACGCTAGCCAAACTGACAATTACTGATGACCTGAAACCAAGACCAAAAGTCTAAACTAACATCCCAAAGTGTTTCAGTAATTTCACAATTCACACCAAATCAAATGAACAGCAGTGTTATTGTAGCTAAATCACAGCCTTACTCACAGATAATATATATATCCTCTTACCTTCAGAAGTCAAATAGTAAGTGTTCCGATTGCAGAGGTTTGACTTCTCACACTGAAAGTGCATCATGTGACAGAGCTACTCACTTCCTTCTGCTCCTCAGGCACATATAGAATTAAATATCAACTTAAATCCAACTTTGGTTCCACTTTTTTTCTGCTGAATCCATCCTTTCAACTCAGACTGCTGCTCGTGACTTCCGGTGGGGGAAATATCATCATGTCTGAACTCAGTGGATATCACATAATGGATATCACATAATGGATATCACATAATGGATATCACATAATGATTCAACATGCAAATCAAGCAGATTTAACAGCTGTTGGAGTTGAAATAAATGTTCTGGTTCAGTTTACATGGTTTGGCAAGTGTGACATTTACATCAAGGTTTCATATGGCTTGAGTCCATTAAATGGAAAGGGGCTACCCACTCCAGTCAGGGTGAGATCCGCATCCCTCCAGTCAGGGTGAGATCCGCATCCCTCCAGTCAGGGTGAGATCCGCATCCCTCCAGTCAGGGTGAGATCCGCATCCCTCCAGTCAGGGTGAGATCCGCATCCCTCCAGTCAGGGTGAGATCCGCATCCCTCCAGTCAGGGTGAGATCCGCATCCCTCCAGTCAGGGTGAGATCCGCATCCCTCCAGTCAGGGTGAGATCCGCATCCCTCCAGTCAGGGTGAGATCATAATCCCTCCAGTCAGGGTCAGATCCGCATCCCTCCAGTCAGGGTCAGATCCCCGCCCCTCCAGTCAGGGTCAGATCCCCGCCCCTCCAATCAGGGTCAGATCCCCGCCCCTCCAATCAGGGTCAGATCCCCGCCCCTCCAATCAGGGTCAGATCCCCGCCCCTCCAATCAGGGTCAGATCCCCGCCCCTCCAATCAGGGTCAGATCCCCGCCCCTCCAATCAGGGTCAGATCCCCGCCCCCCTCCTACCACCAGTTGGTGTAAAATGAGTTCAAGAGCAGTGGTTGTGGTGACATATCAAATACATCACAAACCTACTGTAGCTATCAGCACATAGCCTACTTATCTACTCCCCCTTTCCTCTGCTTACACAAAACCATTCAAAAAACTACTACGGGGAAATTTCAGAAGTAGCACTTTTCCACCCCCTCCCTCATCAGCCTCCCTCATCAGCCTCCCTCATCAGCCTCCCTCATCAGCCTCCCTCATCAGCCTCCCTCATCAGCCTCCCTCATCAGCGCCTCCAGTTTAACCAGCTCTAGCAGTGGTTTAATGAGATAGGAAATCCAACAGGGTATGTTTTATTGCCTGTCCAGTAACTTTCAGTTCCCACTCCAATTAATCAACACAGAAATGAACTGCATGCAGAAACAAAAGGCCTTCAGAGGGAAGACAGCTACATCTATGATAAAAGTGGAGACTTCTCCACACAGACATAGAACTCTCTAAATGGGGCTGAACTTTTTACAAAGCTTCAGCTGAGCAAACACAACCCATCATTTCCTCACAGTATCAGTTCAGGCCATGTTTAAAAAGATCAAGTACATGTGCCCTGGGTACACTATCCCACCTGCTTGTGACCCATGTTATGGGAACATTCCCCATGTGTCAGAAACACATTACCACAGAAATAACAGTCTCTGTCCCAGACAAAACAAAGCTATCTATTGTCAAACATACAAAAAAAAACATAACACATCAAAGCCAAGCAGCATAGTAGAAGAGAGGCACACAAACCTTGTCTGATTGTGTGTGTAGCGTCTGGCCCCTGTAAGAGCATGTCTTGTTTTGTGGAGGCAGAGGGGGCTCTGGCGTTCCTCTCTGGGCTCACATCCCTGGGCTGGGAGGGTCTAGGGAGGTTTGGGGAGGGGGCAAGACTATTCCTGTCCCCCCCCCCCAGCCCAGATCCGGTATCACTCCTACAGCACTGACCACTCCTTTCCTCTGCCCTCTAGTCCACTATAATACCACATGGCCTATGGAAATGACTCTCTGTGGTCATGGTAACCATAGCAATAGAGGAGCTACTGTAGTTCCGATGCTAACAACCCCACCGCGCATATCTAACATACTGTAACTGGATGGGTGGCATGATACGTCACTGCTAGAAAGAGGTAACGTCTAAGAAGAGCTTCCCTTTGTCGTCACATTTGCAAGAGCATTTGAGAATCTAAAGCACATCACTACAGTAATTACGCAAATCAAAATCCAATCAAAATCCGCTGACCTGTGTCATTCCTGTCACATCTACTGAATCATGCCATAGCACTGAGAATGATGGTCACTCTACACAGTACCCTATGCCATGTAAAAGGCTTCTTACACATAGTGCATTCAGAAAGTATTCCGACTGGATTAAATGGATTAAAGTGTTCCCCCCCTTCTTCAATCTACACACAATACCCCATAATGACAAAGAAAAAACAGCTTTACATTTTTTGTAAAATTAAATAAAAAATTAAAAACTGAAATATGACATTTACATAAGTATTCAGACCCTTTACTCAGAACTTTGTTGAAGCACCTTTGGCCCCGATTACAGCCTCAAATCTTCTAGGTATGATGCTACAAGCTTGGCACACCTGCATTTGGGGAGTTTCTAAAATTCTTCTCTGCAGATCCTCTCAAGCGCTGTCAAGTTGGATGGGGAGTGTCGCTGCACAGCTATTTTCAGGTCTCTCCAGAGATGTTCGATTGGGTTCAAGTCCGGGCTCTGACTGGGCCACTCAAGGCCATTCAGAGACTTGTTCCGAAGCCACTACTGAGTTGTCTTGGCTGTGTGCTTAGGGTCATTGTCCTGTTGGAAGGTGAACCTTCACCCCAGTCTGAGGTCCTGAGCGCTCTGGAACAGGTGTTTATCAAGGATCTCTCCGTACTTTGCTCTGTTCATCTTTCCCTTGATCCTGACTAGTCTCCCAGTCCCTGCCGCTGAAAAACATCCCCACAGCATGATACTGCCACCACCATGCTTCACCGTAGGGATAATGCCAGGTTTCCTCCAGACGTGACACTTGGCATTCAGGCCAAAGAGTTTAACCCTGGTTTCATCAGATCAGAGAATCTTGTTTCTCATGGTCTGAGTCCTTTAGGTGCCTCTTGGCAAATTCCAAGCTGGCTGTCATATGCGTTTTACTGAGGAGTGGCTTCCGTCTGGCCACTCTACCATAAAGGCCTGATTGGTGGAATGCTGTAGTGATGTTTGTCCTTCTGGAAGGTTCTCCCATCTCCACAGAGGAACTCTGGAGCTCTGTCAGAGTGACCATCGGGTTCTTGGTCACCTCCCTGACCAAGGCCCTTCTCCCCCGATTGCTCAGTTTGGCCAGGCGGCCAGCTCTTGGTGGTTCCAAACTTCTCCCATTTAAGAATGATGGAGGCCACTGTGTTCTTGGGGACCTTCAATGCTGCAGAAATGTTTTGGTACCCTTCCCCAGATCTGTGTCTCGACACAAACCTCTCTCGGAGCTCTACGGACAATTCCTTCGACCTCATGGCTTGGTTTTTGCTCTGTCAACTGTGGGACCTTATATCTACAGGTATGTGCCTTTCCAAATCAAGTCCAATCAATTGAATTTACCACAGGTGAACTCCAATCAAGTTGTAGAAACAGCTCAAGAATGATCAATGGAAACAGGAGGCACCTGAGCTTAATTTTGAGTCTCATAGAAAAGGGTCTGAATACTTATGTAAATAATGTATCTGTTTTTTATTTTTTATAAATTTGGACCATTTTTTAAAATCCTGTTTTCGTTTTGTCATTAAAGGATAGTGTGTAGATTGATGAGAAAAATAGTAATTTAATCACTTTTAGAATATGGCTGTAACGTAACAACATTTAGAAAACTTCAAGGGGTGTGAATACTTTCCGAACCCACTGTATATCTAACATACAGCCAACCCAACTGCCTATGGACGGTTGTGGAAAGAATCTGCCTGGTGTGTAGTCTCAGTAGATCGCCGCTGGACATAGACCAACTTCTATATTTCAATAGGGACCTGAGTTGGGGAAAAAAACAACCTAACGTATCATCCGTAGTTAGCTAGCTTTATTTGGATAGATGTGTAGAAGCCTTAAGTCTCACTACTCACATTGATCATAGCATTCGAGGTGATGCGGAAGAGGGTGGCTCGTTCATTGACGCCCTTGATCTTCTCTCCTCCCTCCACGGGGACTCTCAGCGCCTCAAGTTCACTCAGAGAGCGCTGCAGGGCCGCCCCATGCTTGGCGATTAGGTCGTTACACGTGCTGAGGTCATCAAGCTTGCTGATCAGGGTCTTCAGAGTGCCCTGGATCCCCTCACTGCGGTCCGACTGGGTCGTGGGCTCCTCGTCCCCTGAGTCATCTGCAGAGGAAAGATCAGAGTTCAGATAAGAGGAGACTTTAAATAAAGGAGGGAAATCAAGGATGCATGGTCCTCACCACAGACATGGAAAACTAAATCAAACATTAGAAAGACATTAGCACTTCTTAATGCTATTTGGAGTACATTCCCCTAAAATGTAAACTCCATATTCTAAAGCCCAATACCAGTGGCTGCATGAACTCATGCATCCATCTACCTTTATTGATTGCTCTCTAAGAAATGAGTTGGTTTCCCAAGTTAGAGCAATCGATAATCTCACCATTCAATGACCCACTCACGAGACATATAAAATGGAAGACACTGCAGTAGGCTCACAAGCAGCAGAGTCAGTGTTAAATTCATACAGAGAGGCAGCCAACAGATGACCCTCAATATATTATTGGAGGTCCTAATGAGCCAAATCTATGGTCAGCGGATTGCTTTGCTTCATTACAGATTCATCCCATTCCAAGAGATACACACATGCACAAGTTTGCATCTAAAATACACAGGGTCATTTATGACTTAGCTATGAAGAAATTCAGAGACACTATGAAAAAATACATTAAATAGTCATTACTGCCACTGATAAAATGTGTGCTGGGGCTGGATTTTACAGCTGGTTTTCACTTACTACACACACACACACACACACACACACACACACACACACACACACACACACACACACACACACACACACACACACACACACACACACACCTCTCTCTTAATGGCCCCTTTCCAGAGACAGACACTGGTGAAACCCTCGGAAGCAGAACAAATGTATTTAAGCCGAGTCAGGCCATTTACATGAGGCAGTCTTCCATTCCCTCAGTGGGCCCCTGCTCTGCTGCAGTGGTGACTGCAGGGCAGTGTGTCCGCAGTGGAAGGTTACTCGGGACCACTCTGAACATACAGTATGAGAACAGTGTGTCCGCAGTGGAAGGTTACTCGGGACCACTCTGAACATACAGTATGAGAACAGTGTGTCCGCAGTGGAAGGTTACTCGGGACCACTCTGAACATACAGTATGAGAACAGTGTGTCCGCAGTGGAAGGTTACTCGGGACCACTCTGAACATACAGTATGAGAACAGTGTGTCCGCAGTGGAAGGTTACTCGGGACCACTCTGAACATACAGTATGAGAACAGTGTGTCCGCAGTGGAAGGTTACTCGGGACCACTCTGAACATACAGTATGAGAACAGTGTGTCCGCAGTGGAAGGTTACTCGGGACCACTCTGAACATACAGTATGAGAACAGTGTGTCCGCAGTGGAAGGTTACTCGGGACCACTCTGAACATACAGTATGAGAACAGTGTGTCGGCATCTGTCCAAACATTACATAGACTCTTACTGGGAACAGAAATCCCCCCCAGGTCAGGCACAGAACCAGAAATAGCCCACATCCAGGCATTATGGCACATCCACTGAGATCTGAGGGATTTCACATTGCAATGACCCTGGTGATGGTCATATAAACATCAACGGTCAGTTTAGTAAAGAGACCTCCCACACAACATACTGTGTGACTTGATCAGAGACAGGTGTGTTAGTCTGTTAGAGAGCAACCACATCTTGACCATGCGTTTCCACAAACAAAAACCCTTTAAATGTCAAGGCAGATCATATGATTTACTGAGGCAAATCAGGAAAAATCTGACATTTGTTCTATAGTCCAGAAGTGGCATGGATCAAACTGATTCTCCACCATTTTCTCAACCCAAGATGCACAAAGTGACAGTGTCTTTGTTGTATAATGCCAGTGGATCTTACTTTTATGGAAATTGGTTTGAAGATGATACACACTACTATAAGGGTAACATAACGCACCGGTAACACGTATGAGTGCATGGTACGGTGGCAGTGGGTGCATGCGCATTTGTGTGTTTGAGTTACAAGCTATACACAGAGTGTACAAAACATTAAGAACACCTGCTCTTTCCATGACATAGACTGACCAGGTGAATCCAGGTGAAAGCTATGATCCCTTATTGATGTCACTTGTTAAATCCACTTCAAATCAGAGTCAAGGGTAGAACACAGGTTAAAGAAGGATTTTTAAGCCTTTAGACAATTGAGACATGGATTGTGTATGCCTGTCATTCAGAAGGTGAATGGGCAACACAAAATATTTAAGTGCCTTTGAACGGGATAAGATAGTAGATGCCAAGCAAACCGGTTTGAGTCAAGAACTGCAAAGATGCTGGGTTTTTGAAGCTCAACAGTTTTCCGTGTGCATCAAGAATGGTCCATCACCCAAAGGACATCGAGACAACTTGACACAAGTGTGGGAAGCATTGCAGTCAACATGGGCCAGCATTCCTGTGGGACGCTTTCGACACCTTGTAGGGTACACGCCCGACAAAGTTAGGCTGTTCTGAGGCAAAAAGGGGGCAAAGGGGTGTAATTCAATATTAGGAAGGTGTTCTTATGTTTTGTATACTCGGTGTATATAGGAAGTAAAATGAATCTTTTCACGAGTGCAACAGCAGACATGACTTATTGTAGTGAGTTAAATAAAGGAGGTGATGTATCATCGCTCTCAAGACGAGTGTTGGAGGCTGGAGCCTATGAAACCGGCCTCTACTGCTCTGGCAGGTTATTGAGTAGATGGGAGGGGCTTTCACAGTTTTGAAAGGAATGTAGCTTCTCTTAAGATGAGGAGTGGGACGTTATTGATTTAGCCTAGAATCCATCTAGAAGGATCAGGAAACCCACCATCACCCCAGGTTAGAGGACGACATGGAGAATCATTTTCTCAAACTCTCTCTGAAGAATGACAGTTCAATTCAGATCATTTTCACAGCCTTTCAGCTCTTCTTCGACCACCTTCATCCTCTTCACTTTCCATCTACTCTCGCATAGCTCTGTCGTATTCTTTCTTTCCATCTCACTCTCCCTTCTTTAGACTATTCCTGCATATACATCTATTCTCTGTCTGCCAGTCCTCTTCTGTTATTCCTCTCCTCCTCCTCCTCCTCTTCATCTGTTATATCAGGGAGTAATCCTGCACAGCCTAGGGTGGTGATTAGAATGTTCCAAGCATGTCACTTGAATGTGAAAGTGTCAGTTTAACAGCTAGCAAAGGAAGCTGTCATAGAGGCCATTCTACTTCCACATTCCCACTAGCAACACGTCAGCTCTCTCTCTGACCTCACAGAGGAAGTGACTAACACTACTGAGAAACACATTTACAACATGTAGGCCTACATCAGTGACGCCAAAAACCATCACATGCTGCACACACTACTGACAACAAAGCCTGAAAGGCACTACTACCCGTTTCCACTTCTACACAGGCATAGCCGAGTCATAAAGACAGCAGCACCAGGAGCAGTGAGAACCAGGCAGTGGAGTGTATTAAAGTGACTCGTTCCCAGTCCCAGGCTAGCGGGCTGGATGTCTGCGGACAGTCTAGAGCCTTGGCAATTACTCCACAATCTGACCTGGCAGAATGACATGCTACCAACAGACAGTTGCTCATCAAATAACAACAAGAAATGGCAACCACATCAACAGGCATTCATGATAAACCAAGACCAAATACGATACAGAGAGCCAGGGACAAGTCACACAATCGATTACAAACATAACTCATCTCCTAACTGTTTGGTAGTGCTAAAGAGACTGAACAATGACAACACAAGATGTCTCTCTTCGTGCTAATCAAATGTCCTCCAGTAATCCATAAAGAGGGGGAAACCAACCCTCCTACTTGAAAGGGGAGACGTCCTGGAAGAGGGAGGAGAGAAGAGAGGAGGGAGAGAGGTAAAACACCACAAGAAAGGGAAGACGAGGGCACTCACCATGTTTGCACCCTTGGGCCTCCATCGTCACCCAGTGGGTTGTGACCAGTAAGCAAGCACAACCAGCATAGACAGCCAGAGACTGACTGCTCTGACTAGGTGAAGTAATGCGTGAGCGTGCTGAATGGCCACGCTGTGTGCAGGAGCACAGAGACACAAAACTGTCCAGCCAGAGGAAAAGACAAAAGCAGGCAGAGCTTCCGTAGAAAGTCCAGCCCTGCACAAACAGAGATGGGAGCCCAGAATGACCCTCCCCATGACCATCTCCCAGACCTGGAATTGAATTATAATTAGAGCAGTTAGGCTCAGTTAGTGCAGGAGGCACCACAGAGAGAGAGGGGGAACAGTAGAACTGTTTGGCGAGGCACGGTGTCACTCACCGCCTTCTATAGGATGTATACTAACTAGTAGTGGCCTATAGGACACATTAGGGTAGAGCAGAGACATATAGAGGAGAGGAAGCATGGCAGAGGCATCCCCCAGGATCATTAATAGAACCTCCAGAACCCAACTCTGCAACCCAAGAGGGACTGCCCTATGCAACCCTCCAACACCATCCCATCCTCCTCTCTTTATGTAGCAGCAAGGTATGCCTTGGCACTTGGCATGGCATGGCATGGCTGCCACTACAGCAATGCCGCTCATCCTGATCCACAGTGTTAAAGTCATCCACATTCAGTTAACTGCCAAAATAATGGAAACACTTGAGTAAATAGGGATACAAAGTATATTGAAAGCAGGTGCTTCACTACAGGTGTGGTTCCTGAGTTAATTAAACAATTAACATCCCATCATGCTTAGGGTTATGTATAAAATGCTGGGTAGGCCATTATTTTGGCTACAATGCCCCCATCCATAGAGCACAAGTGCTCACTGAATGGTTTGGTCACTGAATGGTTTGATGAGCATGAAAACGATGTAAACTATATGCCATGGCCGTCTCAGTCACCAGATGTCAACCCAATTAAACACTTATGGGAGATTCTGGAGCGACGCCTGAGACAGGATTTTCCACAACCACTAACAAAACACCAAATCATGGAATTTCTTATGGAAGAATCCCTCCAATGAGTTCCATGCCAAGGTGCATTGAAGCTGTTCAGGTGGTTCGTAGTGCCCAATGCCCTATTAACAGACTTTATGTCGGTGTTTCCTTTATTTTGGCAGTTACAGACTGAAATTACAGCTGAGCGAAGCAGGCAGGGTAACGTCAGGACATCCCAAGATGAGAGGCCTAAGTGGGGCTGCAGGGAAGGAATAAATAGACCAGCAGGCAGGAACAGGATATGGCCAGGGTATGATCAGACTGGGCTTAAACTGTTTATGAGGAGAAAATAAATGTATTAAGTCTGTATTAAGTTTTAACTGTCCATGTTGCTATACAGATATCATTTTAGGCCAGGGCTACCGAAATTGTTGCTTTGCCGTGATTGGTTGTAGGTCTCTGATAGGCCTCTACTATTGGCTGACATAGCCTATATCACTCACTAAAGGAGGCGATAGAGAATGAGTTTGGGACAGGTAGTTGAGGCAGGTAAATTGTAGAAGTTTAGAGCGGAGGTAGAGTAAAGGAACTCTGCAGCAAAGCCCTGCTCTCATTATTCACAACTCACTGCCAAGGAGTTCACCAGCCAAGTGATGGCACTTAAAAATAAACTGTCACATGCACCAAGGACTATGCCTATGTGTTTAATGGATAATCTGCTTACAGCAGGTTGTCTGCATAACTAATTGCCATTCCGGCACCTCCGGGCCCCCGGCATGCAGTCTCTGAATCCATAACAAAGTCAAACCACCCTACCATCATCAGTACACTCACCTCATAGCTAATGGGGAGGCTGCTGCCTGCTGGGAACACAAACACTGCTTTCATGGGGTGAAATCGCAGAGGGGAGGAGTACTGGTATTCTTTGGATAATAAGAGCTAGGACATTAGGATGTGGAGAAACTAAAGCTGGAATGTTTTTAGCTGTTACACAGAAGGGGACTTCGTTTGGTAGTGAGCCAGAGGTGAAGTTGTCATGATGATCATCTATCAAACATACAGAGGAAATGAAATGAAATATAAAACAAAGGAAAGGCATTTCAAACAACATTAGATTACAGGATATGAGTGGCTGATCAGTGAACCAATCAGAAATACAAGACACATGGCACGGCTAGCAGCCCCAGGGTACACAGAGAGTTGTGTGGGGGGTTAATGGTAATCTTCTGCAGGTAATGAGGAGCTGTGCTGTGATGGTGCAGTGTACTGCTACACCCAGTGTCGTGCTCAGCCCCCCCCACCCCTCGGAATGCACAGGACAACGGATGTGGTGGGATGGCTCTCCTTAGCAAGGTCGACGACACAGAGTGAGAGAATCGATAATCACATGAGTCACGACTCAAGGGCGACGTGTCATCCTCCTCCCCACACCTCAGAGAACACCTATTACAGAGACCAATAGAAAGCTGAGGCTCCCTCTACTGCTCTGATTTTATGCCTCAATTTCAGCCGATCTTGATGTCTATGATCTTCCTGTAAAAAAACCTAGTTGTTACACGTCAAGTAAACCCACTACTAAATGTACAATAACCTCTACCTTCCACATCCTTCTTAGCATGCAAACCGCTAATTTCTCACGTCTGGTCTGACAGAGAGCGGAGAAGAGAGAGAGAGAGAGAGAGAGAGAGAGAGGAGAGAGAGAGAGAGAGAGAGAGAGAGAGAGAGAGAGAGAGAGAGAGAGAGAAAAAGAGAGAGAGATTGAGTAATTAGGAGAGCAGTGCAGTACTACTAAACTGACAGACCCAGTCTCCAGCTCTTCCTGAGGATGTGCTGTCAGATCAGTGGTCTGGCTCAGGGTACATCCACGAGCATGGAGATCTGCTCTACCCCAGGAGCACGCATGGAGTCATGCAGGAAGCCTGTCTCTGTGTGTTAACACTGACATTCACACACCAAACAGACAGAGGGAAGACAGCTGTACTTTAGTCTCTGGGTGGCCTAGACATAGAATGATGGGATAATGATGAGGTAATAACGAGATAATTTTTAACAGTTCATCATAATAAATAATGTGAAGAATCACATCCTCACTGCATAAATCATATAATGGCTCATGTGTTTATAAGATACAGTACCAAATACCATTTTAAGTGACCCTAATCAGTAATCAATGCATTGTTTTGCAGAGAACCCATTACAATTAGTGGCAGGAGCATTGGGCCAGTAACCAAAAGGTTGCTGGTTCGAGCCGACAAGCTGAAAATCTGTCAATGTGCCATTGAGCAAGACACTTAACCCTAATTGCTATTGTAAGTCGATCTGGATAAGAGCTTCTGCTAAATGACTAAAATGTAAAAATGTAAATGATCCCACTTCAGAAATCCTATCAGATCCCATCTCCGCTCAGCTCCATATACAGTATATACCAAGTACAGTCTCAAGCTATTCTACCTCATCCAGCTCAGCTCCATATACAGTATATACCAAGTACAGTCTCAAGCTATTCTACCTCATCCAGCTCAGCTCCATATACAGTATATACCAAGTACAGTCTCAAGCTATTCTACCACATCCAGCTCAGCTCCATATACAGTATATACCAAGTACAGTCTCAAGCTATTCTACCACATCCAGCTCAGCTCCATATACAGTATATACCAAGTACAGTCTCAAGCTATTCTACCTCATCCAGCTCAGCTCCATATACAGTATATACCAAGTACAGACTCAAGCTATTCTACCACATCCAGCTCAGCTCCATATACAGTATATACCAAGTACAGACTCAAGCTATTCTACCACATCCAGCTCAGCTCCATATACAGTATATACCAAGTACAGAATCAAGCTATTCTACCTCATCCAGCTCAGCTCCATATACAGTATATACCAAGTACAGAATCAAGCTATTCTACCACATCCAGCTCAGCTCCATATACAGTATATACCAAGTACAGTCTCAAGCTATTCTACCTCATCCAGCTCAGCTCCATATACAGTATATACCAAGTACAGTCTCAAGCTATTCTACCTCATCCAGCTCAGCTCCATATACAGTATATACCAAGTACAGTCTCAAGCTATTCTACCTCATCCAGCTCAGCTCCATATACAGTATATACCAAGTACAGTCTCAAGCTATTCTACCACATCCAGCTCAGCTCCATATACAGTATATACCAAGTACAGTCTCAAGCTATTCTACCACATCCAGCTCAGCTCCATATACAGTATATACCAAGTACAGTCTCAAGCTATTCTACCTCATCCAGCTCAGCTCCATATACAGTATATACCAAGTACAGACTCAAGCTATTCTACCACATCCAGCTCAGCTCCATATACAGTATATACCAAGTACAGACTCAAGCTATTCTACCACATCCAGCTCAGCTCCATATACAGTATATACCAAGTACAGAATCAAGCTATTCTACCTCATCCAGCTCAGCTCCATATACAGTATATACCAAGTACAGAATCAAGCTATTCTACCACATCCAGCTCAGCTCCATATACAGTATATACCAAGTACAGTCTCAAGCTATTCTACCTCATCCAGCTCAGCTCCATATACAGTATATACCAAGTACAGACTCAAGCTATTCTACCACATCCAGCTCAGCTCCATATACAGTATATACCAAGTACAGTCTCAAGCTATTCTACCACATCCAGCTCAGCTCCATATACAGTATATACCAAGTACAGAAAATAAAGCTGAACTGAATTTTTAGGTGCATGTTTTCTTCTCTGATTTAGTAAAAAATATCTGAAGTCTCAAGCTATTCTACCTCATCCAGCTCAGCTCCATATACAGTATATACCAAGTACAGACTCAAGCTATTCTACCTCATCCAGCTCAGCTCCATATACAGTATATACCAAGTACAGACTCAAGCTATTCTACCACATCCAGCTCAGCTCCATATACAGTATATACCAAGTACAGAATCAAGCTATTCTACCTCATCCAGCTCAGCTCCATATACAGTATATACCAAGTACAGAATCAAGCTATTCTACCTCATCCAGCTCAGCTCCATATACAGTATATACCAAGTACAGACTCAAGCTATTCTACCTCATCCAGCTCAGCTCACATCCCAAACCACACGCACACCTGAGGTTAAAGGAGGCCATGGATGGAGAAATGGTGCATTGGTAGGTAATACATAACTACCCATGAAATCTGGAGAGTAGGTTATATTTAGTAGTACCGACGGACTAGTATGTACTTGTGTGTCTGTCTGTTTTTAGAGTAGTCAGATTCATCAAGGAGAAGAGAGACACAGGGAGCTGAGCGAGGGAGTTTGAGAGAAAGAGAATAGAGAGAGAGAGACTAGATAGACGAGAGGATAGAGGAGAGAGGAGAAAGGAGAGAGAGGAGAAAGGAGAGAGAGGACAGAGGAGAGAGAGGACAGAGAGGACAGAGAGGACAGAGGAGAGAGAGAGGACAGAGGAGAGAGAGAGAGGACAGAGGAGAGAGAGAGAGGACAGAGGAGAGAGAGAGGATAGAGGGGAGAGAGGACAGAGGGGAGAGAGGACAGAGGGGAGAGAGGACAGAGGAGAGAGAGGACAGAGGAGAGAGAGGACAGAGCAGAGAGAGGAAAGAGGGACGAGAGGATAGTGGAGAGAGAGGATAGAGGGGAGAGAGGATAGAGGGGAGAGAGGATAGATGACAGAGGAGAGAGAGGAGAGGGGAGAGGATAGAGGGGAGAGAGGATAGAGGAGAGAGAGGATAGAGAGGGTAGAGGGGAGAGGGGAGAGGGGAGAGAGGATAGAGGAGAGAAAGGATAGAGGGGAGAGAGGATAGAGGGGAGAGGATAGAGGAGAGAGGATAGAGGAGAGAGAGGATATACGGGAGATGACAGAGGAGAGAGAGGATAGAGGGGAGAGGATAGAGGAGAGAGAGGATAGAGGAGTGAGAATAGAGAGGATAGAGAGGGTAGAGGGGAGAGGGGAGAGAGAGGGTAGAGGGGAGAGAGGGTAGGGGGGAGAGATGATAGAGGGGAGAGATGATAGAGGGGAGAGATGATAGAGGGGAGAGATGATAGAGAGGATAGAGGGGAGAAAGGATAGAGGGGAGAGAGGATAGAGGGGAGAGAGGATAGGGGGGAGATGACAGAGGGGAGAGAGGATAGAGGGGAGAGAGGAGAGAGAGGGGAGAGGATAGAGGATAGAGGGGAGAGAGGATAGAGGGGAGAGAGGATAGAGGGGAGAGAGGATAGAGGAGAGAGAGGAGAGAGGGGAGAGGATAGAGGAGAGAGAGGATATACGGGAGATGACAGAGGAGAGAGAGGATAGAGAAGAGAGGATAGAGGGGAGAGAGGGGAGAGGATAGAGGATAGAGGATAGAGGGTAGAGATGATAGAGGGGAGAGAGGATAGAGGATATAGAGGGGAGAGGATAGAGGGGAGAGGATAGATAGAGGGGAGAGATGATAGAGGGGAGAGATGATAAGGGGGGGAGGATAGAGGGGAGAGATGCTAGAGGGGAGAAAGGATACAGGGGAGAAAGGATAGAGGGGAGAAAGGATATAGGGGAGATGACAGAGGAGAGAGAGGATAGAGGGGAGAGAGGATAGAGGGGAGAGAGGATAGGGGGGAGATGACAGAGGGGAGAGAGGATAGAGGGGAGAGAGGAGAGAGAGGGGAGAGGATAGAGGATAGAGGGGAGAGAGGATAGAGGGGAGAGAGGATAGAGGGGAGAGAGGATAGAGGAGAGAGAGGAGAGAGGGGAGAGGATAGAGGAGAGAGAGGATATACGGGAGATGACAGAGGAGAGAGAGGATAGAGAAGAGAGGATAGAGGGGAGAGAGGGGAGAGGATAGAGGATAGAGGGTAGAGATGATAGAGGGGAGAGAGGATAGAGGATATAGAGGGGAGAGGATAGAGGGGAGAGGATAGATAGAGGGGAGAGATGATAGAGGGGAGAGATGATAAGGGGGGGAGGATAGAGGGGAGAGATGCTAGAGGGGAGAAAGGATACAGGGGAGAAAGGGAGAGGGGATAGAGGATAGAGAGGAGAGAGGATAGGGGGGAGATGACAGAGGGGAGAGAGGATAGAGGGGAGAGAGGGGAGAGGGGAGAGATGATAGAGGGGAGAGGAGAGAGAGGATATAGGGGAGATGACAGAGGAGAGAGAGGATAGAGGGGAGAGAGGATAGAGGGGAGAGAGAATAGAGGGGAGAGAGGATAGAGGGGAGAGGGGAGAGAGGATAGAGAGGAGAGAGGATAGAGAGGAGAGAGGAGAGAGAGGATAGAGGAGAGAGAGGACAGAGGGGAGAGAGGATAGAGGGGAGAGGAGATAGAGGGGAGAGAGGATAGAGGGGAGAGAGGATAGGGGGGAGATGACAGAGGGGAGAGAGGATAGAGGGGAGATGACAGAGGAGAGAGAGGATAGAGGGGAGAGAGGATAGAGGAGAGAGAGGACAGAGGAGAGAGAGGATAGAGAGGATAGAGGAGAGAGAGGGGAGAGGATAGAGGAGAGAGGAGAGAGAGGATAGAGGGGAGAGGATAGAGGAGAGAGGAGAGAGAGGATAGAGAGGATAGAGGAGAGAGAGGGGAGAGGATAGAGGAGAGAGAGGATAGAGGGGAGAGGATAGAGGAGAGAGGATAGAGGGGAGAGGATAGAGGGGAGAGGATAGAGGAGAGAGAGGATATAGGGGAGATGACAGAGGAGAGAGAGGATAGAGGGGAGAGAGGATAGAGGGGAGAGAGGATAGAGGGGAGAGAGGATAGAGGGGAGAGAGGGGAGAGGATAGAGGATAGAGAGGATAGAGGGGAGAGAGGATAGGGGGGAGATGACAGAGGGGAGAGAGGATAGAGGAGAGAGGATAGAGGATAGAGGATAGAGAGGATAGAGTGGAGAGGATAGAGGAGCGAGATGATATAGGGGAGATGACAGAGGAGAGAGAGGATAGAGGGGAGAGAGGATAGAGGAGAGAGAGGCTAGAGAGGGTAGAGGGGAGAGAGGATAGGGGGGAGAGATGATAGAGGGGAGAGAGGATAGAGGGGAGAGAGGATAGAGGGGAGAGAGGATAGAGGGGAGAGAGGATAGAGGGGAGATGACAGAGGGGAGAGAGGATAGAGGGGAGAGAGGATAGGGGGAGAGATGATAGAGGGGAGAGGGGATAGAGGATAGAGAGGAGAGAGGATAGGGGGAGATGACAGAGGGGAGAGAGGATAGGGGGGAGAGATGATAGAGGGGAGAGAGGATAGAGGGGAGAGAGGGGAGAGGGGAGAGACGATAGAGGGGAGAGGAGAGAGAGGATATATGGGAGATGACAGAGGAGAGAGAGGATAGAGGGGAGAGAGGATAGAGGGGAGAGAGGATAGAGGGGAGAGGGGAGAGAGGATAGAGAGGAGAGAGGATAGAGAGGAGAGAGGAGAGAGAGGACAGAGGGGAGAGAGGATAGAGGGGAGAGGGGATAGAGGGGAGAGGAGATAGAGGGGAGAGGGGATAGAGGGGAGAGGAGATAGAGGGGAGAGAGGATAGAGGGGAGAGAGGATAGGGGGGAGATGACAGAGGAGAGAGAGGATAGAGGGGAGAGAGGATAGAGGAGAGAGAGGACAGAGGAGAGAGAGGATAGAGAGGATAGAGGAGAGAGAGGGGAGAGGATAGAGGAGAGAGGAGAGAGAGGATAGAGGGGAGAGGATAGAGGAGAGAGGAGAGAGGATAGAGGGGAGAGGGGATAGAGGGGAGAGAGGATAGAGGGGAGAGAGGATAGAGGGGAGAGAGGGGAGAGGATAGAGGGGAGAGAGGATAGGGGGGAGATGACAGAGGGGAGAGAGGATAGAGAGGATAGAGGGGAGAGAGGATAGAGGAGAGAGGATAGAGGAGAGAGGATAGAGGGGAGATGACAGAGGAGAGAGAGAGGACAGAGGGGAGAGAGGATAGAGGAGAGAGAGGATATAGCAGAGATGACAGAGGAGAGAGAGGATAGAGGGGAGAGAGGATAGAGAGGATAGAGGGGAGAGAGGGGAGAGGATAGAGGATAGAGAGGATAGAGGGGAGAGAGGATAGGGGGGGAGAGAGGATAGAGGGGAGAGGATAGAGGAGAGAGGAGAGAGGATAGAGGGGAGAGGGGATAGAGGGGAGAGAGGATAGAGGGGAGAGAGGATAGAGGGGAGAGAGGGGAGAGGATAGAGGGGAGAGAGGATAGGGGGGAGATGACAGAGGGGAGAGAGGATAGAGAGGATAGAGGGGAGAGAGGATAGAGGAGAGAGGATAGAGGAGAGAGGATAGAGGGGAGATGACAGAGGAGAGAGAGGACAGAGGGGAGAGAGGATAGAGGAGAGAGAGGATATAGCAGAGATGACAGAGGAGAGAGAGGATAGAGGGGAGAGAGGATAGAGAGGATAGAGGGGAGAGAGGGGAGAGGATAGAGGATAGAGAGGATAGAGGGGAGAGAGGATAGGGGGGAGATGACAGAGGGGAGAGAGGATAGAGAGGATAGAGGGGAGAGAGGATAGAGGAGAGAGGATAGAGGAGAGAGGATAGAGAGGATAGAGTGGAGAGGATAGAGGAGCGAGATGATATAGGGGAGATGACAGAGGAGAGAGAGGATAGAGGGGAGAGAGGATAGAGGGGAGAGAGGATAGAGAGGATAGAGGATATAGGGGAGAGATGATAGAGGGGAGAAAGGATACAGGGGAGATGACAGAGGAGAGAGAGGAGAGAGGGGAGAGAGGATAGAGGGGAGAGAGGATAGAAGGGAGAGGATAGAGGGGAGAGAAGATAGAGGGGAGAGATGATAGAGGATAAAGGGGAGAGATGATAGAGGGGAGAGATGATAGAGGATAAAGGGGAGAGATGATAGAGAGGAGAGAGGATAGAGGGGAGAGAGGATAGAGGAGAGAGAGTGTGAGCGGTGTGTCCTGGGCCAGGAGAGGGACGAGAGTGTAATCCTGAGCAGTAATTGCTAACTGGCTGCTGGGCTCCCCTGAGATGCATCAAGTGAAGACAAATGGAGGAGACGGCAGGTTAAACCCAGTAACACAGCGCCCGGCTCAAAGCAACCAAATTAGGAACTGTGCAGAGCAACCCATCACTGTCCCCCCAACCTCCGCAGTACACTTCTACTAGAATATTCAACACTATATAAGAACAAACCAAGGGGCCACGTAACTCACATTTTACCAGAAAGCAAAAGATCAGCTTTCAATGAAAACAAATGTAAAATGTAATTGTAAAAAAGTGCTGAAAAGGGATCTGAAATAAATCCATATGAATATTTATTAGACAGAGGGCCGATATGATATTTCCTGCCTGGCGCTGTAAAGACTCCTATACAAGGAGGGGACATTTTAGAGAGCCAATATATGGATTGATCTACAGCACATTCAGGTTCTGTCCCAAATGGCACCCTATACCCTATATAGTGCACTCCTTTTGATCACTCAATCAATCAATCAATCAATCAATCAATCAATCAAATGTATTTATAAAAGCCTTTTTTTACATCAGGGCCCTCTCAGTGAAATTGCCCTCTGCTCTCCCTCCCTCTCTACAGGCATGGACATTCATTTGTGTTCCTCCTCTAAAGTACGGGGGGAAAAATGTATGAAATGTATGCAATGTAAGTCGCTCTGGATAAGAGCGTCTGCTAAATGACTAAAATGTCAAATGTAAATGAAAAATCAGCACCTCAGTGGCACCTCCTCGTCCTTGTGAGAGGGCATGCTGGGAAGGGAAAGTGTGGGAGACTGGCCTGGGAACCCACAGTGGTGCTGTAGGGTTCTGCAGCAGGCATGATGGCAGGGTTAATGAGATATAGCCATTCAAGAGGCCAGAAGGAAATTTCATGCAACGACTGTAGATGACGGTCAGTTACACTGAAACAGTCTGTACTGAGTTCTACATGGTTTTATCTGAGAGTAGTAGGGCCAGGACCATATCAGTATCGTGGCAAGGATGTAACTTCTTTAGGAAAACAGCCCTAATGCTGGAAACAAACATCATTATGTTGTCATTCAGTCACATTTCCTTTCCAAGCTATAGCTGAATATTTTACATACAGCAGGTTTTTAAAGGACCAAGAGTTTAGTCTGCTTAGTGTTTTCAGTTATGCTATGGAAAACATATTGCAATACTGGCAGGGGGGAAAGTAGATTCATTTCTTACCAGTATGGCGTACCCCCACTATTTATTTTGCCGGCACACCATACCGGACCACCTTACTTTCAACCTTGGATACTGGTATCGTCACAGCCCTAGTAAGTAGCCTTGGATACTGGTATCGTCACAGCCCTAGTAAGTAGCCTTGGATACTGGTATCGTCACAGCCCTAGTAAGTAGCCTTGGATACTGGTATCGTCACAGCCCTAGTAAGTAGCCTTGGAAACTGGTATCGTCACAGCCCTAGTAAGTAGCCTTGGAAACTGGTATCGTCACAGCCCTAGTAAGTAGCCTTGGATACTGGTATCGTCACAGCCCTAGTAAGTAGCCTTGGATACTGGTATCGTCACAGCCCTAGTAAGTAGCCTTGGATACTGGTATCGTCACAGCCCTAGTAAGTAGCCTTGGATACTGGTATCGTCACAGCCCTAGTAAGTAGCCTTGGATACTGGTATCGTCACAGCCCTAGTAAGTAGCCTTGGATACTGGTATCGTCACAGCCCTAGTAAGTAGCCTTGGAAACTGGTATCGTCACAGCCCTAGTAAGTAGCCTTGGAAACTGGTATCGTCACAGCCCTAGTAAGTAGCCTTGGAAACTGGTATCGTCACAGCCCTAGTAAGTAGCCTTGGAAACTGGTATCGTCAAAGCCCTAGTAAGTAGCCTTGGATACTGGTATCGTCACAGCCCTAGTAAGTAGCCTTGGATACTGGTATCGTCACAGCCCTAGTAAGTAGCCTTGGAAACTGGTATCGTCACAGCCCTAGTAAGTAGCCTTGGATACTGGTATCGTCACAGCCCTAGTAAGTAGCCTTGGATACTGGTATCGTCACAGCCCTAGTAAGTAGCCTTGTGCAAGCTGGAACAGCTCATAGGAGCAGGAGACTATCTCCTTACCGGTACGGTAAGACTAGACAAGATGCTCGTCTGTGTGCGTGATAGACTAGACAAGATGCTCGTCTGTGTGCGTGATAGACTAGACAAGATGCTCGTCTATGTGCGTGATAGACTAGACAATATGCTCGTCTGTGTGCGTGATAGACTAGACAAGATGCTCGTCTGTGTGCGTGATAGACTAGACAAGATGCTAGTCTGTGTGTGTGATAGACTAGACAAGATGCTAGTCTATGTGTGTGATAGACTAGACAAGATGCTAGTCTATGTGTGTGATAGACTAGACAAGATGCTAGTCTATGTGTGTGATAGACTAGACAAGATGCTAGTCTATCGGAGGGCCTTAACCCCAATCTACCTCCTTAATGCTGAGTGACAAGCAGAGACGCATCAGGTCCCATTTTTACAGTCTTTGGGGGGAAAAAACGTGTGTGTGTGTGTGTGTGTGTGTGTGTGTGTGTGTGTGTGTGTGTGTGTGTGTGTGTGTGTGTGTGTGTGTGTGTGAGAGGGATAGAGTGAGAGAGAGGGGGATGGAGGGATGGAGAGAGAGAGAGAAAACATGGTCATTGTGCAGTAGAGTCTACGGCAGGGGTAGTTTGGCTACCCTGGTCCTGGAGGGCCGCAAGCACTTCATGTTTTAGATTTAACTGACCTGGAAGACCAGGTGTGCGGAATTAGGCAATCATTGAACTGATCAATTAGCCCAGTTGGAACAAAATCCGGCAGTACCTGCGGCACTCCAGAACAGCATTGCCTACCCCTGCTTTACGGTATAAGAGACTGACCAATCAAAGGACCAAATTATGACAATAAAAAATACAAACTTTAACTTTCAACCACAGCTCAACTCACTCAACACACAAACTGTATAGTCCATGAATGGGTTCATCCCCATCCCCATCACCTCACCTCACATACCATGCTTGGTTAGTTACACAGGCCTGCACCAACAGTCACACATACCATGCTTGGTTAGTTACACAGGCCTGCACCAACAGTCACACATACCATGCTTGGTTAGTTACACAGGCCTGCACCAACAGTCACACATACCATGCTTGGTTAGTTACACAGGCCTGCATCAACAGTCACACATACCATGCTTGGTTAGTTACACAGGCCCACTCTGACACACAGCTGGAGTTCCCCAAATAAAGTTTCAAAACTAAGAACCAAATCTAACCTTGGACTGATAAACTGCTGTTAGAAATGTGTAATCCCCTAACAGAAACATAATGTAAATCAATTGCATATTCACAGGGTGATAAAGTAGACTAATTTATAAAACTTACACCCAGAAAATAAATATAAAAGTAACCCAAAGTAGATTTATGCTGGTACAGTAACTACAGTGCAGTATCACACACTGCATTGAACTGCATAAGTGTGGTCATCATCTCCATGACTCTGCGGAGAGGGGCTCTAGGACCCAGGGAGCCGCCAGAGCTAGCATCTTTACAATCCTCAATGTCATCATCATATGTGGACTACTGCTACTATTAACACTCTACTCGCATACTGTACATGCACAGACAACTATGGCATGCAGATATACATAGCTAGGGGCTAGCTAGCATGTTGCAAGTTCCATAACTTCTACGTGCAAACACAAAGTGAAGCAGCCGGAAGACAGAGGGAGTGAATGGGAGAGAGAGAGAGGAAGGGAGAGGAGGAAGAGAGGAAGGGAGAGGAGGAAGAGAGGGAGGGAGAGGAGGAAGAGAGGGAGGGAGGGAAAGGAGTGGGAGGGGAGGCTGCGTCCCCATGAACGCAGGTCCACCCATCTCAACTCTGCTGCTGCTGTGGATGGTCCAAAGCACTAACGCCGGCCAGGCTGCAGTCGGACCCAGGCAGCACCGAATAGAGCCAAAAGCCAGAAAGCGCCGGTGCGATATAGAGAGATGGATGGATAAATGGATGGATACCTCCGAGACATACGAGGTGGAGGAGGTGGCAGGCCGAAGTTTTCCTCCGGGGTGGTGTGAGAGGAGTGTGGAGGCTGTCTCCTCCTGAGGCTGAGCTGTAGCTGCTGTACTGACCCTGGTTCAGTTTACTGAGGCAGCCCGAGTTGCAGAAGGAGCGGACCGTCCCTGGTTCCCAGCAGCCCCGGCCCTTCATCCCCCTCTCTCTCCTCTCTGCTCTGCAGGCCCGGCGCTCCCCGAGACGCGACACTACCCTGGGCCGCTACATCATCCTGGCGCGGGGGGGCGGAGGCAGCAGCGATTGTCCTTATTCAGCATTGCAGCGGGCACACACACTGCTCACACACACATTCACACGCCCGCACGCTATGACAACGGAAGTGAGGCAGGCGCTCCCCTCTTGCATTCGTGTTCTCTCCCTCTCCTAGCTTCGGCTCTTCTTCTCTGAAACGCTTTCCCTCTCACACACGCTCACGCTGCACACACACACTCAGAGCACAGCACATTTACAATTCTCCTCCACATGCTTCTCTCAATGCAGTGCAGAGTGGAAAGGAGGGAAGGAGGGAGGGAGGGCGAGGCAGAGAGGAGATAGATGACTGCTGAGACCTATAGAACCTAGACCAGAATGCATTACTACTTCCCCACTGCCATAGCCCCCCTCCCTCCCGCTGCTTGCCTTCCCTGCTTGACGGCATAAATCAATAGTTAACGGCTTCACTGCTGCACAGATTACAGTGAGCATTAGGGACAGTGCTTCACAGATCACAAAACTAGCACGGTGTGCAAGTGTGTGAGGGATACAATATGATACTGGTGTTAACCTCATGTGGAAACTACAGTCAAGGACATACAGGTCAAACAATCCGTCATCTCTTTGCGGTCTTCAATAAAATATCTATCTAGCGAACACCTCTCTGCTATTCTCTCTGCCTCTTTCCCACGACCAGTAAAGCTTCCCTGTAGAGACCAACAGTAGCGATCAGGCCACTGCGCAATTCTGACCCCCTCTAAAAGGCCAAGGTCAATGCAGAGATGTGATAGCAGAGATATACTACTGTTACTGCGGCTCTTCTCCTCAGCAGCATGCACTGCTCTGCTGCACCCACAGCACAGTGTTCAGAAGGGGGGAGGTGATCATTTTAATACGGCTGCCAAGGGTTCATGCAGTGTACTGCATTTGCATTCCAAGGTGACCTTAACCGCCCACAAAGCTTTCTGGCTCCCTCTGTGTGCGCGCGCACCTGCACACACCTTGAGAAAGGGGAACAGTCTCACACACACATGTATACCAACAATAAATAGGCTGTTCTCTGATCATATCCTCTGTTACCCTCTATAGGCTCATAACAGCAGCTAATGGCGTCGCTGTCCGAATGAGCTGATGTTTAGCGTCGCAATTCGTATACACATTGGAGCATGGCAACAGAGACAGTTTATTTATAGTGATCCACTTGAATTCTGCTCAAGCTGCTGCTGATGCTGACGCCTCTGGGAAGGACACACCATGACAATGTGTTTGTATTGTCGGCAGCTGTATGAGCTGTCATTAACCATGTCATGGTTCCAGGGGTGCAACTTTCATTGGGGACGGGGGTGGACATGTCCCCCTGACATTCTGAAATTGCATTTTTGTCATTGGAATGTAATACAAAACACGGCAAGAGTGTGCTTTAGGACCAGGCGGACGCCTCCGAGCAGTTGGGTAGGCTGATTGGAGTGTTTAGCCGACTGGATTTACAGTGGTTCTTTGTTTAAAAGTTGTGTCGTACTGCAACACAGCTTGCGGGCTGCCGGAGACTTCTACGGCACGTTATTTAAGTGTCAGCCATTGTTGCCATTAATGCTAGTTTGCTAGTTTGACCACCAGAGGGCATCTTTGAGAAAACGTTAACATTTTTAATATTGGCTGTACTAGAGAAGTTAACCTGTTGGGGGTAAGGGGCAGTATTGACACGGCCGGATAAAAAACGTACCCGATTTAATCTGGTTACTACTCCTGCCCAGTAACTAGAATATGCATATAATTATTGGCTTTGGATAGAAAACACCCTAAAGTTTCTAAAACTGTTTGAATGGTGTCTGTGAGTATAACAGAACTCATATGGCAGGCAAAAACCTGAGAAGATTCCTTACAGGAAGTGCCCTCTCTGACAAGATCTTGTTCTTCTTGTCTCTGTTTATTGAAGACTGAGGATCTTTGCTGTAAGGCGACACTTCCTACGGCTCCCATAGGCTCTCAGAGCCCGGGAAAAAGCTGAATGATATCGAGGCAGCCCCAGGCTGAAACACATTTGCGCTTTTGGCAAGTGGCCGATCAGAGTACTATGGGCTTAGGCGCATGCACGAGTCGACCCCGTGCTTTATTTTCTTTCCTCTTTTTACCTAAACGCAGATTCCCGGTCGGAATATTATCGTTTTTTTACGAGAAAAATGGCATAAAAATTGATTTTAAACAGCGGTTGACATGCTTCGAAGTACGGTAATGGAATATTTAGAATTTATTTGTCACGAAATGCGCCGTGCTCGTCACCCTTCTTTACCCTTTCGGATAGTGTCTTGAACGCACGAACAAAACGCCGCTGTTTGGATATAACTATGGATTATTTGGGACCAAACCAACATTTGTTATTGAAGTAGAAGTCCTGGGAGTGCATTCTGACGAAGAACACCAAAGGTAATAACATTTTTCTTATAGTAAATCTGACTTTGGTGAGTGCTAAATTTGCTGGGTGTCTAAATAGCTAGCCCTGTGATGCCGGGCTATCTACTGAGAATATTGCAAAATGTGCTTTCACCGAAAAGCTATTTTAAAATCGGACATATTGAGTGCATAGAGGAGTTCTGTATCTATAATTCTTAAAATAATTGTTATGCTTTTTGTGAACGTTTATCGTGAGTAATTTAGTAAATTTTTTGTAAATTCACCGGAAGTTTGCGGGGGGTATGCTAGTTCTGAACGTCACATGCTAATGTAAAAAGCTGGTTTTTGATATAAATATGAACTTGATTGAACAAAACATGCATGTATTGTATAACATAATGTCCTAGGTGTGTCATCTGATGAAGATCATCAAAAGGTTAGTGCTGCATTTAGCTGTCTTCTGGGTTTTTGTGACATTATATGCTAGCTGGGTACTCTGCTGACATAATCTAATGTTTTGCTTTCGTTGTAAAGCCTTTTTGAAATCGGACAGTGTGGTTAGATTAACGAGAGTCTTGTCTTTAAAATGGTGTAAAACAGTCATATGTTTGAGAAATTTAAGTAATAGCATTTCTAAGGTATTTGAATAACGCGCCACAGGATTCCACTGGCTGTTACGTAGGTGGGACGATTTCGTCCCGCTGACCCTAGAGAAGTTAAAACCTTTTTTTGTAAGAACATAGCATATAGGATTGATTAAGAAATGTAGCTTAATTCATTTGATTAAAATTATGGTGTTTCTATTCCAAGAAAAACAAAAGATTATACATCTGACAGACAGCGCCTGATTCAGTAACACTAAACAATGATTAGACGGAGGCAGATGTTATAGGAAGAGACTTGGATGTATAGCTGAGGGAAAGGTGGGAAGTATCTGGGCAACTACAGTACCTTTTATTTAGCGAGAAGAAAATAGGAGAATAAGAAAAAGAGAAAAAGTTGTGTTAACACGGGGGGGTGGGGGGGAGCGTTGACTGGCTTTCAAAAGTTGGCGCTGTACAACGTGACCGGTTGGGAGTAGGCTACTAAGTGACTGCGAGTGAAGAGCAATATAATCCTAACATTTCTACACCCTAATTGTAGTCTAACCAATACCCAAATGGAGATTCAGTGAAAATAAAAATCTCATTGATTTATCAATACCATTCCCCATGCTTATCTCAGAGCAGCGCGAAATGGTGCTGAAATAGTTGACCACACGCGGGTAGGCTACTGCTTCAAATCCTATTATAACAATTGGATGAATTTGGGTGTTCCAGTAAGCAACAATTTGTTGCCTTCATTAGCCTACTTTATTCTGAAAAGAACTCCAGCACAGAGAAGAGAAAGGAGCCTTACATTTTTTTTTTTATGATTTAACTAGGCAGTTAAATTTGTTAACAACAAATTCTTATTTACAGTGACGGCCTACACCGACCAAACCCGGACGATGCTGGGTCAATTGTGCGCCATGGGACTCCCAATCATGGCCAAATAAAGCAATTGAATTCACAAATGAATTTGACTGTTTTTCATATTGGCAATCAACCAAAAACACAGCATCTACCCTGGCATTCCATTTCCAGCAAGATTATTCAAGCCATCAACTCACTGATGGGTGAAGATGATGAGCGATCGGCAAAGGCAGTCTGGAATCTGCTGGCATCAGCGTACAAGATCGCTCTAATCACAGTCAGAAAACAATTGAAGAAACTTGAGTGTACTTATGGAAAGGCTCTGTAAGAGATTTTATATATATATATATATATAAAAAAAACATTTTGGAACATTAACCATGTGTGTTCTCTTCTTTTGAACTGTTCTGTAGTTTCAACCTAATGATTCGTCTGACAACCAAAGAACTTTGCGTGCTGCAAAACCAGTTCGGATTGAAGTATAACTTTTGTATGACTGACGCCTTTAGTGAGAGGTCTAATGCTTTAATAGTTAAATCATTTCTGTCCTCTGAATTCATATTCATTATATAAATAGGCCCATGTGCACCTTCATCAGATGAACCGCAACATGTCGGCTAAATCGATATAATTCACGGACGCAATTGAAAGTTTTAATATTGTGATAGTGAAGAGCAAAATAATCCTAACATTTTCAAATAAAAATCTGATTGATTATCAAGACCAGTTCCCATGCTGTCATTCAGTGATATTTATTCCCATAGTAATTCGCTATGGAGCCATTAATATATTTAAAGTCCATAAACTCGGCAAGAGTCAACTGTCCTGCTGATAATTGAAATAAATATCTGCATTTTGAAAGAGTATTTTTTTTATTATTTTATTAACAAATGCATAAAGATGTTGATGAAGAAATACTGTACAGTATATGGCTTACAAAACATTTTGCAGTTGCATGATGTTTGTAGTTAGAAATGTAAAACTTTAGAGTACTTAATACATAGCAAATTGGGGGGATTATTTAAAAAAATATAAAAAAATAAAAATAAATCACACCTAGTCTATTGTCCTGCTAATAGCCCATCGTGGAAACATTGTTTGCACCCATAGGTTTTAGAAGATCTCGTACAACGGCTATGTGCTACCCTCTTCACAGAACAGCGCAAACTGTCTCTAACCAGAATAGAAAAAGGAGTGGGAGGCCCCAGTGCACAACTGAGCAAGAGGACAACTACATTAGAGTCCTCAACTGGCAGCTTCATTAAATAGTACCCGCAAAACCCGTCTCAACGTCAACAGTGATGAGGCGACTCCGGGATGCTGGCCTTCTTTTCCTGTAGCGGTCCTCATGAGAGCCAGTTTAATCATAGGACTTAATGGTTTTTGTGACTGCACTTGAAGAAACTTAACTTTTAACAAGGCACACCTGCTTATTGAAAGACATTCCAGGTGACTACCTTATGAAGCTGGTTGAGAGAATGCCAAGTGTGTGCAAAGCTGTCATCAAGGCAAAGGGTGACTTTGAAGAATGTAAAATATTCTTGATTAACACTTTTTTGGTTACTACATGATTCCATGTGTTATTTCATAGTTTTGATGTCTTCACTATTATTAGAAAACGCTAAAAATAAAGAAAAACCCTTGAATGAGTAGGTGTGTCCAAACTTTTGGCTGGTACATTTACATTTACGTCATTTAGCAGACGCTCTTATCCAGAGCGACTTACAAATTGGTGCAATCACCTTATGATATCCAGTGGAACAACCACTTTACAATAGCACATCTCTATCTTTTTTTTTTGGGGGGGGGGGGGTTAGAAGGATTACTTTATCCTATCCCAGGTACTGTATTTATTTGCAAAAAAAGATATATGGGGGATTTGAAACTATGCAGATAATTACGTTGATGGAAGCCACAATCTATCTGCAATATTAAAGCTGATCTAGCCCCTAAAAGAAAATGTGACCTCCCCCAACTTCTAAAACCAAAGTTGTCCCCTGTATGGTTCCACTTGTATAAACAGTGCATGTCAGCAGTGTCCTGAGATAAGGATTTGGAATAGCATCTCTGGTGCATTACTTGTGCGTGATGTGCACTACAGGAGGTTGGTTGCACCTTAATGACTGGAGCGGAATTGGTGGAATGATATCAAACACATGGTTTCCAGGTGTTTGATGTCATTCCATTTGTTCCGTTCCGGCCATTATTATGAGCCGTTCTCCCCTCAGCAGCCTCCTGTGATGTGCACATAAAGAACACATATGGATGGATATTTTACACACTGTCTGCGACATTCTGCTATGAAGTAGATCTGTAGTGAAGGACATGGTGATAAACAGTCTTATATACTGAAGTAGATCTGTAGTGAAGGACATGGTGATAAACAGTCTTATATACTGAAGTAGATCTGTAGTGAAGGGCATCGTGATTGATAGCCCCCTCATTGTAACATGATGCTTCGTGCTTAGCGATTGGGAGAGGGGGTGTAGGGGTGGAAACAGTTCACACACCCACCCACACACCCCTGTGGCTATAATCTCTCCCCCCCTCCCCCCCCCCCTCCCAACCCGTGGAGGAGGGAATGACAGTGTTACTGAGGATGTCAGGCTGCCTGGTAAATTGGGGAGTGTTCACTTGATTAAGGGAAAAAATAAAAGTGACAGTTATTTTTCTGACTACAGTCATAAATTCTGCAGCAACTTTCCTAATAGCCTAACGTGAGAAAACAGGGGCTGTGGATTCAGAGCTATAATATCGTATCAGTGAGAGAACTGAGGGTGCTGTTGAGTGGTGGCTGATGTGTCCCAAATGGCATTCTCCTCCCTATAAAGTGCACTACTTTTGACCATAGCCCTATGGGCCCTGATCAAATGTAGTGCACTATCAAGGGAATAGGGTGCTATTTGGGATGTATCCAGTGTGTTGGGGAGAAGGCGTGTTCTTTTGTAAGCAATTCACGCATGTCCTAAGTCTTATACAATGAGGGGAGGGAAACAAAGCCAGCTACCTCCATTAATTAACCTCTTATGGATGGGGGCAGTATTTTCACGTCCGGATGAAAAGCGTGTCCAGAGTAAACTGCCTGCTATTCAGACCCAGAAGCTAGGATATGCATATTATTATTAGATTTGGATAGAAAACACTCTGAAGTTTCTAAAACTGTTTGAATGATGTCTGTGAGTATAACAGAACTCATATGGCAGGCGAAAACCTGAGAAAAATCCATAAATTCGGCAGCAACTTTCCTAATAGCCTAACGTGAGAAAACAGGGGCTGTGGATTCAGAGCTATAATAGCGTATCAGTGAGAGAACTGAGGGTGCTGTTGAGTGGTGGCTTATGTGTCCCAAATGGCACCATCCTCCCTATAAAGTGCACTACTTTTGACCATAGCCCTATGGGCCCTGATCAAAAGTAGTGCACTATAAAGGGAATAGGGTGCTATTTGGGATGTATCCAGTGTGTTGGGGAGAAGGCGTGTTCTTTCGTAGCAATGGTCTCTGAATGTCATGTATGTTACGCCACTTCATCACAACAGTAGGATCCAGCAGAAAACACACATTTTCCATGGAGATGAGACATTTTTGCAGTTTTGAAGCTAATTCCTGCAATCCTACATATTCAGCCATGGAGCTGAGAGAAAATGCAGTTATAAAGCTAATTTCCTGCAATTCTATGCATTTTGCCATAGCTAATACAGTGTTCAAGTTGACTGGATGTTCTTTGGGTGGTGGACCATTCTTGATACATACGGGAAACTGTTGAGTGTGAAAAACCCTTCAGCGTTGCCGTTCTTGACACACTCAAAACCGGTGCACCTGGCACCTACTACCATACCCCATTCAAAGGCACTTAAATCTTTTGACTTATCCATTGATCTCTGAATCGCACACATACTCAATCCATGTTTTAATTGTCTCAAGTCTTAAATATCCTTCTTTAACTGGTCTCCTCCCCTTCATCTACACTGATTGAAGTGGATTTAACAAGTGACATCAATAAGCGATCATAGTTTTCACCTGGAATCACCTGGTCAGTCTGTCATAAAAAGAGCAGATGTTCCTAATATTTTGTTCACTCAAGGTATGTCCATTATATTTTTTGCATACTTTATATCTGGTTACTGCGTTTGAGAATAAAATCCAGACATTTCTTCTCACAGCCCCAATCAAAGAACTTGGTGCTCATTAGTTCTAAACCCACTCACTGAAGTGTCTGAAGTTCAAAAGAGCAAACATTTCTCTCTGAGAAAAGGGAGCAACATTATAAAAAAGAAAGGTGGTGTTATGGATGAAACCGTCTCTGGACAAAGATGATACTAGTTATGGTGATGGCGTTATGGTGATGGCAGCCAAATTGAATGGAATGTTAAAATCGACTTTTTTTTTTTTTACATAAAGGACCAAGCAATGTCTACTACAATCTAAATGAGCATGGCAATTCCCTCTGAAATATGATGTCCATTCCTCCTGCCCTCTCCCTATGGGCTGGTCTCCTCCTATGGTGATAAGTCAGTCATCAAACGGAGGTTGAGGATCTTCAATTAACCATATGGTTAGAGCAGAGAGTTACTGCGTCTTGCCTGAGGCTGGGCCTGGCACTGCTTTATTGCAAGGGGTAATGTATTGACTTGATGATTTGGCAATTACAGGCTGACACAACACTTCATATTAATGTCCCACAGAGCACCGCGCAATTATAGCTGCTCGTCAATACACTAGACCAACGAGTCATCCCAGCTAGCAACTACTGAATGAATATGCATAGCCACGCGCTACACACACAAACACCAAACTGAGAATAATCTGAAATAACAAAATGTAACTCCAATGACAACAGTTAGCAGAAAAGACTATAGCGAGAGGAAAGGCGACAGGAAGAAGGACAGGTCCTTGTCTACACTTAGCCTGGTGCCAGGTTTGCCCTCTTGTGGTGAGGGGGAAGGAAGGCACAGGTGTCCCAGCAGACCTCGTGAAGCTGCTTTATTCTGTGTCCCAATGGCACCCTATTCCCTACATAGTGCACTACATTTGACCAAAACCTTTGGCCCATGGTCAAAAGTAGTGCACTATATTGGGAACAGGGTGGAATTTGAAGCAGCTTCAGTGTTCCTCCCCTGCTATTCCCATCAGGATGAAACCCATCCATGGCCCCCAGCCTCAGCCTGCCAGGCCTGGCACAATGCCCAGCTGGAATAGTGATCCTCAGCCAGCCAAACAGAGAATGACTGAGTAAAGCAAGTCACTAACTAGCAGGATAGGCAACTGTCTGATCTTACTGTACATGAGAATTCAAGACCGACTTCAACATCAGGGTCCTGAGACATGATGATGTGTCAGTCAGTCAGAGCCCCAAGCCATAAAGATGAAAACGGATCTAGATAAGCCACGGGACAACAATCCAATTAGGAAGGAAACCAGAGCAAACCAGAATACCAAAAACCCCAGCTATACCTGTCATAACCCAACATTTTAGGAGTTTAGAGGTTTCCCTGTTTTAAGAGGGAGAGAAAAAAAACACTTCTTCCATCTATGCACTGAGTGTGTGTGAAATTCTGCATCCCAATGGATTGGTCTTTCAAGCAGCACAGCATACAGAGATCCTCATTGGACACACTTAGGGCTGAGGCGGTCATGACATTTTATCACCCGGTGATTGTCAAGGAAATAACTGCCGGTCTCTCTGTAACTTACCATTAATTAACATAAACACATTTAGCATCTCCTGGCTTCCACACACAGCCTACAAGCCACTGATGCAGACCTTTGGAACATCTACATTTTTAAAGTCTAATAAATCCATATAATATAACCTACACCTTCACAATAAATCCATTATTTATTTTAGACAGTTCTAAAGAAACATGATATGAAGAAAATGTAGTCTATTTCAGAAGAACAAAATAGCATACTCTGAGATGTCCTTATGTTAGGTCCTGATCTGGCTGTGCCAAATGGCTGTGGGCTATACTAATTCATTTAGCAGACAAGATTTGCTTAGAATTCCATGGCATTATTTTTATATTATTTTATAGTATGAAGAATAGAATTGAACATACAGTAGCTGAATAAAATAGAAAGGATGTTGTTTTCTTCAAATGATTTCTGAGGGAATACGCACATGCGGCTATTCTGTGTTGAGCGGTTAACAAAGAAACAGGTCCTCCTAGATGCTTAATGTAGTGTTAGTTATTTATGCAACTTTAGTTGGGATACAAACGTTGGGCTATATGTTTTGATTTTTAACATTCTAAGGCTGCCTGATGCAAATCTAATTATGATTTGAAAAAAAGCCACATGAAAGGCATGAGCTCTGCTTTGTTTCTTGCACAGGCCACACACACACTTCATCAATCGCTCATTCACAATTTGACAAGCAATTGATAAAGCCTCAAATTTCCCGGCGGCATTCCTCTAATGTGGTCATAATGCCCCCTAAAAAAAGATCCCTGCGACCAGTGGCCGTTGTGCCCTTGGGCTGAATATAATAATTATGATTCCCTTCTCCCGACTGTGTTCCGAAGCGCCTCTCACTCAGATATCTCAATTCTTATTTGCCAATGCCCGTCACGTGATCGGGTTCTCTCACAGGCATCTATCTCAGCTCCGAAGTAAGCTACAAGTGAAGACAGACACATCGGGGACGCAATCGCTCATGTCCTTCTTATCAAATTCCGAGGCGCATATTGAAGATGATAGAAGAACTGTCCACAATTACTTTTTGTCAGCCAAACGGATGAGTAGTAGGCCTAACCAACAGCAAAAACACTAGCCTATGTCAATCTACTAACCCCCAAACTAATACAACCACTCGCATCAAAAAAACGTTTAAAAGCATCGAGGCTGATGCAACAGATCAGAACGTTTAGCTTAAAATATTGATAAACTATAAGGCAATTTCTTCACATTATAAGCGCAGCAATGCACACAAGCTGGGCATTATTCACAAGTGATAATATATAATTCACAAGTGATAGGCTAATATTGTCACCCATCAGAGTATTCTTGATTTAATCTTGTCTTTACATATACTAAATAATATGTGTGTGAAATAAGTTTTGATTTAGAATGGACCATTATCATGCACCTGTCTCGGAACAAGGGTAGGGGGAAAAATACATGTCATCTATGCACTTAAATAGCGAATGCTTTTCGACTTTCGATCACATTTGCGTTGATGTCAGAGTGATTAGAGGGACAATAGAGTGCTGAGTACCAGGCAGTTAGCAAGATTAGTAGTCTACCAATGACCATCAGCAGCATCAGAGCTTGGAGAAGCCTAATTACCGTGACTAAACCCTCACCTGGAATTTGACTGTGGCCATGACAGCTGAAGTGGTGGTAACAATACGGTCACTGTAACAGCCCTAGACACACTCGAACCATACAGAAGACCAATCCCAGTACAGCAAAGCCCCACAAAACACCACCAGTGTAGTAACTCCTGTAATATTACTGTGCTTTAAAAAAGTATGTTGTTCCCTGGCAGTTTGTGATTAAACATAGATAGCGGATCCATTTAACCATAGACTGGCTGTGTGGTTGTGTGGTTGTGTTATTCAGTAAGACTGATATCGAGCACGCACGCACGTGCTTGGATAACAGCGATTGGGGGGGGGGGGGGGGGGGGGGGGGGTAGAAAAAAGTGTTACTGTACATAGAGATTCTTTTTGACCGTATTATATCGATACTTTGATTTCCATGACTGATCAAAACAAATGTAATCACGCTCTCTAGCGTCTCTCTGCAGAATAGATATAGTGAGAAATACACTACATGACCAAAAGTATGTGGACACCTGCTCGTCAAACATCTCATTCCAAAATCATGGGTATTAATATGGAGTTGGTCCCCCCTTGGCTGCTATAACAGCCTCCACTCTTCTGAGAAGGCTTTCCACTAGATGTTGGAACAACGCTGCAGGGACTTCCATTCAGCCACAAAAGCATTAGTGAGGTTGGGCGATTAGGCCTGGCTCGCAGTTAGCGTTCCAATTTATCCCAAAGGTGTTCGATGGAGTTGAGGTCAGGGCTCTGTGCAGGCCAGTCAAGTTCTTCCACACCGATCTCGACAAACCATTTATTTTTTTTCTTCTCTCTTTTTACCCCAATTTCGTGATTATGGTCTTGTCTCATTGCTGCAGCTCCCAAATGTGCTCGGGAGACGTGAAGGTTGAGTATGCATCCTCCGAAACATGACTCCCCAAACCACGCTTCTTAACACCAGCCCGCTTAACCCGGACGCCAGTCGCACCAATGTGTCGGAGGAAACACCGTTCAGCTGACGACCGAAGTCAGCCTGCAGGTGCCCGGCCCGCCACATGGAGTCGCTAGAGCACGATGAGCCAAGTAAAGCCATCCCGGACAAACCCTACCCTAACCCAGACGACGCTGGGCCAATTGTGCGCCGCCCTATGGGACTCCCGGTCACAGCCGGTAATGACAGTCTGGGATCAAACCCCAGGCTGTATTGACGCCGCAACACTGCACACAACCAAGTTCTTTGAAGAACCTTAGGGTTCTTGGCACTGAAAATTGCCCCGAAAAGGTTCTTCCAAGAACCTCATAGGAGGTGGGGTTCATTGAGGAACTTCCTTAGTGGGCGGGGTTTCTTGCAGGAACCTAACTGCCCAACTGAAACATTTGGACTTTAATTTGAAAGGACAGCAGGTGCAAAATGTAACTGAAAAATTTAAAGACCTCTTCAATTGACAGTAAGGTGTGTCCCTCTAAATTGATATTGTTTTATGATGTAAACATCAATTTTTTCATATTTGTGCAAATCTTTGTAAAACAGAAAACGGACAATTCAATGGATATCAATCAACAGAGGTAGTAATATGTAGGCTATAAGAATATGTTGAAGACTAGCTGTATTGGGTGCAGATGACTGAACTACTCACTGTTGTGTCTGTAGGTATGTAGATGAGGACGGATACAAAGGTATGTCAATTACTATTGGTATGTTATGCAGATCACATTTACCATCCTCCTCCCTTACCTCTGTAATGAAAATCCCATAGGCCTCTACATTATGGACAAGGTATGTGTATGAAACCATTCAAAACATTTATTTTCATTCACCATAAAAACCAAGGTATGAATAATGTGTGCATGCCTTGTTAAACATCTGTAGAATAAAAAAAAAAAGTTCGATTCCCAGACTTCACCCTCCCTACACCTCTGATGAATATAACAGGAAATCTGTTTGATCACCATGCACTGCAAAATCATTCTGGCTGCTATGGATACGGAGAACATCAACACACTAGATATACCCATTGGGGCTCTGCTGGGAATTTTCCTCATATTTGAATTGTTTTATTCTGCTTTGCCATTAAATTCATAATAAACACTGACAACTAAATATTGTGTTAATAGTAGTTATTGTTAGGTGTATTATTATTAATAATAATAGGGGGGTTAAAAAATTAAGGCCAAAAGGTTCTTCGAAGACCCATTAAAAGGGGTTCTTCAAAGAACTTAGAGGTTCCCCCACAGATTAAATTTGAAGAACCCCTAAAGGTTACTCCAGGAATGTTTTCATTTTAGAGTGTGCGATGCCACTCAGGGGGCCTTCGACAAACCCTTTTTGTATGGACCTCACTTTGTCCACGAGGCATTGTCATGCTGAAACAGGAAAGGGTTTCCCCAAACTTTTGCCACAAAGTTGGAAGCACAGAATCGTCTAGATTGTCATTGCATGCTGTAGCGTTAAGATTTCCCTTCACTGGACTATTCCTCCTCCACCAAACTTTACAGTTGGCACTATGCATTCGGGCAGGTAGCGTTCTCCTGGCATCCGCCAAACCCAGATTCATCCGTCGGACTGCCAGATAGGGAAAATGTGATTCATCACTCCAGAGAACGTTTCCACTGTTCCAGAGTCCAATGGCGGCGAGCTTTACACATTTTACACCACTCCAGCAGACACTTGGCATTGCACATGGTGATCTTAGGCTTGTGGGAGGCTGCTCGGCCATGGAAATCCTTTTCATGGAGCTTCCGATGAACGGTTCTTGTGCTGACGTTGCTTCCAGAGGCAGTTTGAAACTTGGTAGTGAGTGTTGCAACTGAGGACAGATGATTTTTATGCGCTACACGCTTCAGCACTCGACAATCACGTTCTGTGAGCTTGTGTAGCCTACCACATCACAGCTGAGCGGTTGTTGCTCCTAGACGTTTCTACTTCACATAAAAGCTAAAGTAGGGCAGAAATATAACAAACTGACTTGTTGGAAAGGTGGTATCCTATAACGGAGCCACATTGAAAGTCACTGAGCAATGTTTGTCTCTGGAGATTGCATGGCGGTGTGCTCAATGTTCTACACCTGTCAGCAGCGGGTGTGGCTGAAATAGCCAAATCACTAATTTGAAGGGGTGTCCACATACTTTTGTATATATAATAAATGTTTGGAACATCCAATCACAATAAAATCGCAGTATAGAATCGCAATACATAACATATCGTCACCTAAGTACAGTGATCATTACCTATTGGGAGGTTCCTGGCTATTTCCAGCACTACTAGATAACACTACCCTCTCTCGCTAACGCACATCAGTGTAAAATGTAACAGGAACAGAGAGAGACATACACTGGCTCTTTATGAGTATTGGCTCCAGCCCTGTGCCTGCGTGATAAGGGAGGGACTGGAATGTCATCATTGTCTAGTCCATGCAGCGGTTTCCCCCAATGGGGTATATTTAAAGACCATTCAAACCACAGGTGCTAAATATCTGGGACAATGTCTACCCTGTGTCACCTCTGAATGGGATAGGAGGGGAGGGCGAGAAAGAAACAGAAAGAAGAGGGGAGGAAGAGATATTGCGACGGCGAGGGAAGCCAATGACTTTATTTGAGAGAATGCAGTGGGAAGGAAAACAGGGTGAGACAGATGGAAGTGGGATGACAGACTGGAAAGAGTTGAGGGATGAGTGAAAGAGAGAGAGAGGGAGAGCGAGAGAGCGAGAGAGATGTGTTGGCATATCAGTGCAGCGGGTCCTGGAGTTCTGCACTGTTCATCTGCGGAATGTGCTGGTTTAGAAAGGTCAGACTTAGTATGTGACAGCACAGCTTCAAACTCAGACTGACACCCTGCCCAGAGCACAGCAGCAGGCCAACAGGGAAAGACAGGGAAAAGAGAGGGGGGGTGAGAGGTGTAGAGGCGAGGCATGCTGTTGTCCCAAGAGATCACTTAAATCAACACCCACCTCTCACAGCATGGAGCCAGACACATCACCAAGGATCACATCACCAAGGATCACATCACCAAGGATCAAGGATCACATCACCAAGGATCACATCACCAAGAATCACATCACCAAGGATCACATCACCAAGGATCACATCACCAAGAATCACATCACCAAGGACTAGAAAGGGAGGGAGGGACTAGAGCTACTGTCACAGCATAGAGACACAGAGACGGAATAACAACAGACAGTGGGAAAGGATAAGAGGGAAGAATAGAAATAGAGAGTAAGAGAGAGAGAGAGAGAGAGAGAGTTTTAAAACAGTAGCAGGGTAACTGGACTGCCAATGTGTTACTGATCATAGAGCTTCTCTCTCCTCCTCTACTCCCAACACACCCTCCATAATTCTCCTCTCCACACAGCACCGGCTTCGTTCAGCTTCGGTAGAGGGACAGGATCACACTCCCAAACAGCCGGTGTGTGTCTCTGCCCAAGCCTGCAGATCTGAGACCAAACAGAAAACACAACCCAGACACACACATTTTAAAACGGACTGATTAGAGAGGAAAAAACCATAAGGACCATCTGTCAGTTTCCCCATGTCATTCTAAGCAGGTTGTAATATGTGTTCAGATCTGAAACATTGCGATATAAAGTACTGAGATACAAAATTGAGTGCAATACACACAAATACAGAGATTGATCAAATGTATGTTAACTGATTTGCTCTCATTTACACTTACTAACGCACGCACGCACGCACGCACGCACGCACGCACGCACGCACGCACACACACACACACACACACACACACACACACACACACACCTGAACAAAAGCATCCAGGAAGCAGGAGTCAGGTCCATCAGTTCAGTATCTGAATATAGCAGAGTGTTGAGAGAGACAATGGGAATAGCAGCAGCACTGTGTTCCACCATGGTAACCAGGACATAGACAACATGACTGATTCCCCCTCAACAACTCCACCACAAACCAAGCATATAGGGGACAGTGAATAGCCCAATAACCTATACACCACACACACATGCATAAGCACACACGCACACTCAAACAAATAACCAACCTACCCCAACTATTCCTCAACAGTTTATCTCAGAACGTCAGTTGAATGGAGAGAAAGCTGTACTTACTCACAGGTCTGAATGTGCCTGAAATCCTGCTCTTGCCTTTTTCCCTGTCAGGTCCAGTCCCAGTGGGATAGAGGAACTCTTTAGGAATGGGAAGAGGGACGGAGCATGAGTTGGAAAAAGCAGAACAAAGTCATTCCATTCAGAACTGAGTCCCTCAGAGTGAGAAGCACAGTAAATTGCATACTGAGAGAGAACGAGAGTGGGAGAGAGAGAGAGAGAGAAAGAGCGAAAGATAGAGTGAGCAAGCAAGAGAAACAGAGAGGGAGTGAGCGAGAGAGGTAGAGACAGTGAGAGCGAATGTGGGGAAAGAAAGCAGGGAGATGGCCAGGGAAAGGAGACGGGAGGGAGTGTGAAGAGGAGGGAGCGTAGGGAGTAGGAGAGAGAGGGAGAGAGAGGGGGAGGAAAAGAGAGGGGGAGAGGTAAAACAGAGGGATGCAGTGAGGCATGTTCCATCATGCTTTCCTAATCAATCCCCACACTGTCCCCTTAGATATGCTCTTGGTTTCAGGACCACGGACAGAGCATTACCATTCACTACTGTCCACTACCCACCCAGCCTCCTCAGTGGACGGGGTGCGAGAGAGGAGCTGAAAGCAGGAAAAGAGAGAAAGAGGGAAGGATGTAGCCTACTTGTATTATTATGCGAGAGAGTGAGGGAGGATAGAGGGTGGGACTGTGGGGATGTGTGAGAAGAGGAATGTCGCGTGGATGGATGCTTCCCATCCCACGGGACCGTTCTTACAGACAAGGGATGAACATAAACAGAGGTGTGGACAGGGATAGACATGGGGAGGGAGGGAGGGAGCGAGTTGTCCCATAAAGCTGGGCTCAGCGGAGGGCAGGCAGACATTCCCTGGTCCCTTGGTGTACTGGTCCTAACCTACAATACACAGATGAATCAGTTCACGCTTCAGAAAACAAAAGGAAAGGAGGGGTGGTCAACAACAACGACAAAAATCAAAAGGAGTAACTCGAGGCAGAAAGCAGTTGGAGAACAACAAAAAAGGCAGAGATTGATTTATTTTAGCTCACTTTAATCCATTGTACAGGTGAGAAGGTGACTGACGTTTCAAAGTCAAGCTGACATCTTCTTCAGCTTGATGTCGAAACTCCAGTCACCCTGCTCACATCCTGTACAATGGATTAAAGTGAGCTAAAAGATATCAATCTCTGCCTTTATTTGCTGAATGCCGAAACTCCTTTCTGCCTCAAATTAGTCCTTTTGGAAGTTTTTCTTGATAAACTCTTCTCACAGAAATGAATCACTCACTACCGTACGGACCCACCAGCCAGGATCCACAGATTACATATGCAAAAGCATATGCTCTCGTCACACACACACACACACACACACACACACACACACACACACACACACACACACACACACACACACACACACACACACACACACACACACACACACACACACACACACACACACACACACACACACACACACACAGCAGATGTGTCCAGTAACAGACTCATCGACATAGTGTATGGAGCGTTTAGCCAGTCAGATCAATGCATGGCCATGGCATTCACTGTGAATCACTTACTTAGAGAGCACACAGAGCTCTGTTCCCACACGGAGTTGGAGAGCACACAGAGCTCTGGTCCCACACGGAGTTGGAGAGCACACAGAGCTCTGTTCCCGCACGGAGTTGGAGAGCACACAGAGCTCTGGTCCCACACGGAGTTGGAGAGCACACAGAGCTCTGGTCCCACACAGAGTTGGAGAGCACACAGAGCTCTGTTCCCACACGGAGTTGGAGAGCACACAGAGCTCTGTTCCCACACGGAGTTGGAGAGCACACAGAGCTCTGGTCCCACACAGAGTTGGAGAGCACACAGAGCTCTGGTCCCACACAGAGTTGGAGAGCACACAGAGCTCTGGTCCCACACGGAGTTGGAGAGCACACAGAGCTCTGGTCCCACACGGAGTTGGAGAGCACACAGAGCTCTGGTCCCACACAGAGTTGGAGAGCACACAGAGCTCTGTTCCCACACGGAGTTGGAGAGCACACAGAGCTCTGGTCCCACACGGAGTTGGAGAGCACACAGAGCTCTGGTCCCACACAGAGTTGGAGAGCACACAGAGCTCTGGTCCCACACGGAGTTGGAGAGCACACAGAGCTCTGGTCCCACACAGAGTTGGAGAGCACACAGAGCTCTGGTCCCACACAGAGTTGGAGAGCACACAGAGCTCTGGTCCCACACAGAGTTGGAGAGCACACAGAGCTCTGTTCCACACGGAGTTGGAGAGCACACAGAGCTCTGGTCCCACACAGAGTTGGAGAGCACACAGAGCTCTGGTCCCACACAGAGTTGGAGAGCACACAGAGGCTGCATCCCACACGGAGTTGGAGAGCACACAGAGCTCTGGTCTCACACGGAGTTGGAGAGCACACAGAGGCTGCATCCCACACGGAGTTGGAGAGCACAAAGAGGTTGCGTCCCAAATGGCACCCTATTTTCAATATAGTGTACTACTTTTGACCAGAGCCCAATATGGGCACTTGTCAAATGCAGCGCATTATGAAGGGAATAGGATGCCATTTGGGACTCACTCATGGACAGGGAGCCTCCTCTGTGCTGCTCCCCCCACCTGACTGGTCCCGGTCTTCTGCACCTGAAGCAGCCCAATCGATTGGCTCCTCCTGCAGCTCCTCCATTAGTCTAATCTAGCAGGGAGGAGAGGAGTGAAGGGGCTGCATGGAGCTGCATGGAGACCAGGAAGGAAGGGAGGCAGCTGCCCAGAAGCTGCTTTGATGTCCACATAGAAGCTCTGCTCTGAATTCCCATTTAACACGGATGATTCATTGCCAACTGCTGCACAATTTGTTTACCTTACTCTTGATAATTACTTGTGTTCCACTACACTGTTTCTTGAAATATTTCCCATTGAATTCATATTGGTTATCAAACCAAGTGGGAATATGAGGGGAATCACTGTCCCCTGCTGGCGGCTTACGTAACACAGAGTCTGCACATGACTAGTCATTTATTAGCCATAACAGCAGTGCTTGACTTTTTATTTAACTAGGCAAGTCAGTTAAGAACAAATCCTATTTACAATGACGGCCTACCAGAAGGCAAAAAGCCTCCGACGGAGACGGGGGCTGGGATTAAAAATATAAAATAAAAAAAATAAAAATATAGGACAAAACACACATCACGACCAGACTGGGGCAGTACCTCACCGAATCAGAGTTACCACACCTCACATTTTTCACTTCTTAAGTTTTAACACTTCTTATAGAATATTAGCTCCAAATTAGGGTGGAGTTCCAGCCCCTAAATATAAACAGCATCTATATAAGTCCAAGTCAAACACCACCTAACAGCCAGCTGTGCCTCCAGAGGATGAGTTCTGTTCAACCATGACAATCCTGACTCCATTAATGAAGAAAGATCAACAGCAGCTCTGTCACTAATTACAGATTAAAGAGGAATTGACTTCAGTTAGGAGCTGCAGTGGTGGTCATGCCTGCTTTGTTGTGAGTCTGTCCACCATCGTAGATGAATGGTTTATGGATCCAGTACAGACAGAGACTGGAGGCAGGGGAATATGGAAGGGATATTAAAGGGTCTATTGGGTGTCTGCGGAGAGGGAAGGATAAAAATAAGAGTGAGAAGACAGCTAGCGGTAGTGAGAACAAGGAACACAAGCAGGACTGATGATGAAAGGTGTTTAGTGATAATGTGTGTGTGTGTGTGTGTGTGGGTTCCTTCCTCCTCAGGAGATCAATAGGAGGTGGAGAGGATCTGACAGAGAGCAACACTGGGAGACGGGGGAACATGGACAAACCATACTGTACCAAGACATGCCCTGTTCTAAAAGCACCTAATGACATAACACTTTCACCAGTCACGTCTTGAGTTTGCTGTTGATGAACAGATCTCTATCTAGCTATCTATCTATCTCAGGCACACACACTGAGTTAGTCCATTTACTCTTCCAGCTCCTAAGAGCAACTCAACTGACTGTAAACATGGTTGTGTGTGTCACTCTCTCCCTGTTAAGTCTGTGTTAACTCATCCTCTTAGAAGCAGTAAGGTGTGAGGGAGCTGGGGAGAAAACGATCCACACAAGCACACACAGAAATGACACTGCATGGTCTCCCTGAGAAGACAAACGTGTTCACTTCTGAAACATGACGACATGAAGCACTGAGATACAAAATGTAGCGCAATACACACAACCACAGAGATAGATCAAATATATGTTAACTGATCTGCTCTCATTTACACTTACTAACATACTGGCCTAAACGGTTCAGCGCGTGCGTCTGTGTGCGTGCGTCTGTGTGCGCGCGTCTGTGTGCGCGCGTCTGTGTGCGCGCGTCTGTGTGCGCATATCGATTTGATCTGTCCCCGCCAGACACGGTCATAACACGAAGGTTAAAATACCAAAACCAACTATATGAATTTGGGGACAGGTAAAATGTGGTAGCCGTGCTGGTTAAGCGTGACTTGAATTCTAAATAAATCACAGACAGCGTCACCAGAAAAGTACCCCCACACCGTCACTCCTCCTTTCAAATCATATGTTATTTGTCACATACGCGTGTTTAGCAGATTTTATTGCGGGTGTAGCACAATGCTCCTCCTCCATGCTTCACGGTGGGAATCACACATGGAGAGATCATCCATTCACCTACTCTGTGTCTCACAAAGACACGACAGTTGGAACCAAAAATCTCAAATTTGGACTCATCAGGACAAAGGACAGATTTCCACTGGTCTAATGTCCATTGCTCATGTTTCTTGGCCCAAGCAAGTCTCTTCTTATTATTGGTGTCCTTTAGAAGTGGTTTCTTTGCAGCAATTAGACCATGAAGGCCTGATTCACGCAGTCTCCTCTGAACAGTTGATGTTGAGATGTGTCTGTTACTTGAACTCTGAAGCATTTATTTGGGTTGCAATCTGAGGTGCAGTTAACTCGAATTAACTTATCCTCTGTAGCAGGTAACTCTGGGTCTTCCTTTCCTGTGGTGGTCCTCATGAGAGCCAGTTTCATCATAGCGCTTGATGGTTTGTGCGACTGGACTTGAAGAAACTTTCAAAGTTCTTGACATTTTCCTGATTGACTGACCTTCATGTCTTAAAGTAATGATGGACTGTCAAATCTCTTTGCTTATTTGAGCTGTTCTTGCCATAATATGGACCAAGTCACAACACAACTGATTGGCTCAAACGCATTAAGGAAAGAAATTCAACAAATTAACTTTTAACAAGGCACACCTGTTAATCGAAATGCATTCCAGGTGACTACCTCATGAAGCTGGTTGACAGAATGCCAAGCGTGTGCAAAGTTATCATCAAGGCAAAGGGTGGCTACTTTGAAGAAAAGGCATTTATAGGCGTGCGCGCACGAAAACACACACATACACACACAAACAAAAGTGATATTGCATGGTCTCCCTGAGGAGACAAACATCACATATACACACACTCAACACAGGCGCCACCAACAGATCCACAGATGATGCAGTCTCTATTGCACTACACACTGCCCTTTCCCACCTGGACAAAAGGAACACTTACATGAGAAAGAAGTTCATTGACTCATCACTAAGCTAAGGACCCTGGGATTAAACACCTCGCTCTGCAACTGGGTCCTGGACTTCCTAACGAGCAACCCCCAGGTGGTGAAGGTAGGCAACAACACATCTGCCACGCTGACCCTCAACACAGGGGCCCCTCAGGGGTGCGTGATTATTCCACTCCTGTACTCCCTGTTCACCCACGACTGTGGCCGCGCATGACTCCAATACTGTCATTAAGTTTGCAGACGACATGACGGTGGTAGGCCTGATCACAGACTACAACGAGGCAGCCTACAGGGAGGAGGTCAGAGACCTAGCACTGTAGTGCCAGGACAACAACATCTTCCTCAACGTCTGCAAGACAAAGGAGCTGAACGTGGACTACAGGAAATGGAGAGCCGAGCACGCCCCCATTCATATCGGCGGGGCTGTAGTGGAGCGGGTCGAGAGCTTCAAGTCCCTCGGTGTCTACATCACTAAGGACCTATCATGGTCCAGCCACACCAACACAGTTGTGAAGAGGGCACGTCAAGGCCTCTTCCACCTCAGGAGGCATGGGCCCTCAGATCCTCAAAGAGTTCTACAGGTGCACCACTGAGAGCATCTTGACTGGCTGCATCACTGCTTGGCATCTGTCCGCAAGGCGCTGCAGAGGGTACGGGTACTCATTATTTTACTATGTTACCATTTCCTTTTTTTATTTGAACTCTGCATTGTTGGGAAATGGCTTGTACGTTAGCACTTCACGGTAAAGTCTACACCTGTTGTATCGGGCGCATGTGACAAATAAAATGTGGTTTGATTTGAATGTCCCTTTGACCTCCTGGCCCTCTCCTCAGCACTGGGATTCTCCTGAGTTAAATACATCAGTGGGTACTAGTCTAACACCTCCTCTTCTAAACAAGGCGATCTCGAGGACATTTTAAAGGCTCAACACAAACTGATCCACACTTCCATCTCGCTTCCCTCTGTATCAGTCTATCCTAGGGTAGAGTGGATCAACATAAATCCAGCCTATAGCTATCCGTTTGTGGGTCTCTATAAATCTATGTCGCTGTATGTGTATGTTTCACTGGCTCTCCTCTCCTGCCTGGTTAATGACTCTACAGGGGGTGCTGGTGTCCAGTACTCACCACTCACCACCCACAGCCTCAGACAGACAGACAGCAGAGACGGCTCAATTACCACGCCTGAGACTGAGGCGACCTAACACCCACGCCACACACACTCAGAGACAGACACACGGGCCTGGCTACAGAAAACACACAGAGTAGAGCCTAATGTTGTAAATACAGAAAACACACCGCTTTTTTTGTGTAGTTTCAAACACACGTGTGCAAGTCTAAATTGTGAGTGACATGTTTTCTTCACATCCTATTTCGCTCTCTCTCTGTTTCGCTCTTCCACTCTAAAATTAGAGAGCTGACTTTAAAAATGGAGCCCAGGGAAATATATAGTCTGTCTTTCTTGAGACACGGTGTACTGTAGTTAGTAGACTAGACTAGAGCAAGCAGGGGTTGGGCTGCTGCCAGGCAGGGTTAAATGTGAAGACGAAAGCCCTTCCAGGCTTTTCCCACAGCCTTTTGACAACAGACACCAATCACATGCAACAAGAATGAGTCCTTTTGGAAAGGAGAGAGTTCTGTTATGAAGAGTCTGAATGAGCGGCTGGTTCTCACGGTAATGGTACCAGCATACAGTCAGTAGTCTGTGTTCCAACCTCCTCACTGAGAGAGAGGACCACACTGCCCCCTGTGGCCACAATGGGGACTCCACAGGCTTTTCTAGTTAGAATGTAGACCTAGACATCCCGCACAAATACCAGCGGACACTGGAGACCTGAGCAGAGGCTGGATGTCAGATATAGCCAGTCTGTCTGGACAGAGTGACATACTGAACATGCTAAAGTGAGTGAAATAGCTTTCACCTACTGGGTATTTGTTCAACTGAACTAACAGACCTGTCAACAAGACACACAAGATGTAAATCCTCCCTCTAAACAATGATAACCTCCTCCTCCTCCCATTCCCTTGCAGGGTAATCTATCTATTCCACCTTTATTTAGCCTGGTAAGATATCGAGATCAAACTCTCTTTTACAATGATTGTCTAAATAATCTATTAGCAATACAGGACTCACAGTGTGAAGAACCAAAAAAAGAAACTTATCCTTTTGAAAGGATCGTTATGAGTCTAAAACATTTATTCTTGTGTCAAAATTTACTACAATGTGTAAACAGGACCATTTTGGTCAAAAAGTCAGTCTCGTCCAAAACAGAAACTTGCAAGATAATTAAGGGGAAAATGAAGGGTATTGTAACAGTTCTCCATGAGTTGGGTTTACTTCAATCTTTCAGAAATGCCCACAGCTGGCAGCACCCAAGTAATCATCAATTCGGAGCGCAGCTGAACACAAACTGATCATCATGGTCAATTTGGTTTAATAGTTGGCAGTAGACCGGTTTGCTGACAACATCATGAAAATGCTATGCGCGCATCGATGTGGCAGGAAGCTGCAGATTGTTGTGATTCTGAACAGTCAGATAGCTTCTCTTCATTGTTGCCAGCTGTCGTGTGGGGAATTGGAGGTGGCTTGTTTCAGCTAGTTTTGTGTTGATCTTGATACCATGTCTTATTTTGAGGTGTTTTTACTGATTTCATGTCTATGCTAATATGGCTAAAATTTACTAGCTAGCTAACCAACAACTATAACAATGTATTTGAAAGACAACAAGTGCTCATTGTACAAATGTATTTATGACTAAATACAATTTACATGTTGTCAACAGTCTAAGCCAACCGCGCCGGTTTTCCCCCATAGTTGCGTACGCCTCAGTTTTGTTGCTAAACAACCAACCCGTCTCCAGACACCAGACCTGGAAGACTATCTAGTAGGGTGAGTGACTAACTGTGTATTGTTTTGGCGAAGTACAAACGCTTCCCACGTTCGAACACTCACACACAAGAGACACCCACATCAAAGCACACCTCAAACTCAAATCTTCTCAGTCACATTTCCTAATAAGGAAAATCTAAACCGAGGCGCAATCAGCAAGTTCAGCCTCCCTTTAAAAGCATAACATTATCAAACACGCATTCTTACCAGACTGGTCATTCATCATGCGGATGGCTTTGGCCTTGGCCAGCTCCAGCGCTGTGACCCATCTCTGGCGCTCCACCTCCGTGCTGGCCTTCAGGTGGTAGGTCCGCCCACCGCTGCTCAGGACGATGTTACAGGCGTCCTCCGTGTCGATGTGGGCCGTGGCCAGGTTGATGGTGCCGCGACACGTATGGGCCATCTCTGCCTGAGTCCTGCAGGGGAACAACCACAGAGACAGACAGACAGACAGACAGACAGACAGACAGACAGACAGACAGACAGACAGACAGACAGACAGACAGACAGACAGACAGACAGACAGACAGACAGAGAGAGAGACAGAGAGACAGAGAGACAGGGACACAGACACAAGAAACAGAGACAGACAGAGAGACAGAGAGAGACAGGGACACAGACACAAGAAACAAAGACAGAGAGAGAGAGAGAGAGAGAGAGAGAGACAGGGACACAGACAGACAGAGAGACAGACAGAGAGAGACAGGGACACAGACACAAGAAACAAAGACAGAGAGAGAGAGAGAGAGAGAGAGACAGGGACACAGACACAAGAAACAAAGACAGAGAGAGAGAGAGAGAGAGAGAGACAGGGACACAGACAGACAGAGAGACAGGGACACAGACACAAGAAACAAAGACAGAGAGAGAGAGAGAGAGAGGGACACAGACACAAGAAACAAAGACAGACAGAGAGAGATAGAGAGAGACAGGGACACAGACACAAGAAACAAAGACAGAGAGAGAGAGAGAGAGAGAGACAGGGACACAGACACAAGAAACAAAGACAGAGAGAGAGAGAGAGAGAGAGACAGGGACACAGACACAAGAAACAAATACAGAGAGAGACAGGGACACAGACACAAGAAACAAAGACAGACAGAGAGACACAGAGAGACAGGGACACAGACACAAGAAACAAAGACAGACAGAGAGAGATAGAGAGAGACACAGACAGACAGAGAGACAGAGAGAGACAGGGACACAGACACAAGAAACAAAGACAGACAGAGAGACAGACAAGGACAAGAAACCAAGTCACAGAAACAGAGATGGAGACACGGGGACAGGGACAAAAATAAAAAAGATAGAGAGAAAGGCTGATTAGTAGTCAAATCCCAATGCTTTGTATCTACTACTAACCTACTGTAACTTTATGTCTGACTGGACACTGTATGCAGTTGCTTGATAAACAGTCATGACAAAACACTCAATTATTCCAATATTTGGTGATGGGGCCAGGCTCAGGTACAGGTTAAGGCGAGAGGAGGCTAGTACGCAGGGAAGCAAGGAGGCAGAGGGATAGAGTCAGAAATAGGGAGGGACACGTGCAATAATGAAATTAAAAGATAGCGGCTTTGAAAGTTAAAACAGTCAAGAGTCATCCTTGGCTTACTGTCTTGTAGACTGTGTTAAACTACTGTGTAACAGTGTTCTCTGTTCCCAGCATGTCTATACACACATTCTCACACACAGCCAGCACCGGAAATCCCCACAAGGATAGTAAAACAGGGGTTAGGTTTAGGAGATAGGGTTAAGGTTAGGTTTAGGAGATAGGGTTAAGGTTAAGTTTAGGGTTTTAGGGAAAATAGGATTTTGAATGGAAATCAATTTTAGGTCCCCACAAGGATAGTAAAACATATACTGTGTGCATGTGTGCACACCGACTTTGGGCAAAGAACCTAGTATTGCACTTTCAGTGGGCCACAGAATGTTGGATAACAAGGCCATTGTGTGGCTCCAAACCCCCATGGTGGACAAAACAAAACAATGAATAACAACACTGCACACAAAGGACAGAGAGAAAGAGAGAGGGTGTGAGAGAGAGGAAAAGGGTGAAAGACCACAGAGAAAGAAAGAGTGAGAATTGCCTTGGACCAACTTGTTTCCACATTTACAATAATCATCATTAGTCTGAGCTAACCAGACGCTGGACTACCATCAGAGAACAGAGGTGAATGAAATCCTTCAAATCCTTGATGCAGATAAGTCCTCAGGAGAAGAGCAATACAATTACTCAAACAAATAGTTTTGTCATGGAGGTACATTGGGACACCTCAGTGTAATTAGTATTGGCTAGGCTGTGTGGTAGGACCAGGGTGTCAGCCTAACCCCCCTCTGAGGACAGAGCAGGAGGTCAGTCACAACTCACCTTTATCCTCAGCAACCCAATAAGGAGCCTTTCAATGTGAACAGGCTCAAAGAACAACAGACATTATACAGGTAAGGGGCTGGGATGGGCAGTGTGTGTGTAGGATATCTATCTGTTATACAGGGTAAGGGGCTGGGATGGGCAGTGTGTGTGTAGGATATCTATCTGTTATACAGGGTAAGGGGCTGGGATGGGCAGTGTGTGTGTAGGATATCTATCTGTTATACAGGGTAAGGGGCTGGGATGGGCAGTGCGTGTGTGTGTAGGATATCTATCTGTTATACAGGGTAAGGGGCTGGGATGGGCAGTGTGTGTGTGTAGGATATCTATCTGTTATACAGGGCAAGGGGCTGGGATGGGCAGTGTGTGTGTGTAGGATATCTATCTGTTATACAGGGTAAGGGGCTGGGATGGGCAGTGTGTGTGTGTGTGTAGGATATCTATCTGTTATACAGGGTAAGGGGCTGGGATGGGCAGTGTGTGTGTGTAGGATATCTATCTGTTATACAGGGTAAGGGGCTGGGATGGGCAGTGTGTGTGTGTGTAGGATATCTATCTGTTATACAGGGTAAGGGGCTGGGATGGGCAGTGTGTGTGTGTGTAGGATATCTATCTGTTATACAGGGTAAGGGGCTGGGATGGGCAGTGTGTGTGTAGGATATATATCTGTTATACAGGGTAAGGGGCTGGGATGGGCAGTGTGTGTGTAGGATATCTATCTGTTTGTACACAGTTGTCCAAGTCCCAGACATAAGTTACTTAGTATCAGTTGCAGTTCCCTGGAGCGATGTCCGATCGCTGACCTGTAATGGTGAGAACAGCTAAGCTCAACCAGCTTCTGAGGAGGTAATACAGCCCATGTCCCACGGTGTGAGGGTCAAATCAAATTGTATTGGTCACATACACATGGTTAGCAGATGTTATTGGTCACATACACATGGTTAGCAGATGTTATTGGTCACATACACATGGTTAGCAGATGTTATTGGTCACATACACATGGTTAGCAGATGTTATTGGTCACATACACATGGTTAGCAGATGTTATTGGTCACATACACATGGTTAGTAGATGTTATTGGTCACATACACATGGTTAGCAGATGTTATTGTGAGTGTAGTGAAATGCTTATGCTTCTAGAGCTGACAGTGCAGCACTATCTAACAGGTAATATCTAACAAATCCCACAATAAAACCTAATACACACAATCTAGTAAAGGAATGGGATGAGAATATATAACTATAAAATATATGGATGAGCAGTGATCGAGCAGCTAAGATGCAATAGATAGTGAAGGATATAGTATACATTATATACATATGAGATGAGTAATGCGAGATATGTAAACATTCTTAGTGGCATTATTAAAGAGACTAGTGTTCCATTTATTAAAGTGGCCAATGATATCAAGTCTGTATGTACATAAAATGTAGTAAAGGAATGGGATGAGAATATATGTACACACTCTCTGTGCTAGTGATAGCTATTTAACAGTCTGATGGCCTTGAGATAGAAGCTGTTTTTCAGTCTCTCTGTCCCAGCTTTGATGCACCTGTACTGACCTCGCCTTCTGGATGATAGCGGGGTGAACAGGCAGTGGCTCGGGTGGTTGTTGTCCTTGATGATCTTTTTGGCCTTCCTGTGACATCGGGTGATGTAGGTGTCCTGGAGGGCAGGTAGTTTGCCCCCGGTGATGCGTTGTGCAGACCGCACCACCCTCTGGAGAGCCTTGCGGTTGTGGGCGGTGCAGTTGCCGTACCAGGTGGTGATACAGCCCGACAGGATGCTCTCAATTGTGCATCTGTAAAAGTTAGTGAGGGTTTTCGGTGACAAGCCAAATTTCTTCAGCTTCCTGAGGTTGAAGAGGCGCTGTTCCGCCTTCTTCACCACACTGTCTGTGTGGGTGGACCATTGCAATTTGTCGGTAATATGAACACAGAGGAATTTAAAACTTTCCACCTTCTCCACTGCTGTCCCGTCGATGTGGATGGGGGGTACTCACTTTGCTGTTTCCTGAAGTCCACAATCATCTCTTTTGTTTTGCTGACATTGATTGAGAGATAATTTTCCTGACACCACACTCCGAGTGCCCTCACCTCCTCCCTGTAGGCCGTCTCGTCGTTGTTGGTAATCAAGCCTACCACTGTAGTGTCGTCTGCAAACTTGATGATTGACTTGGAGGCGTGCATGGCCACGCAGTCGTGGGTGAACAGGGAGTACAGGACGGAGCTGAGAACGCACCCTTGTGGGGCCCCAGTGTTGAGGATCAGCGGTGAAGATGTTGTTTCTACCTTCACCACCTTAGGGCGGCCCGTCAGGAAATCCAAGACCCAATTGCACAGGGCGGGGTCGAGACCCAGGGTCTCAAGCTTAATGATGAGTTTGGAGGGTACTATGGTGTTCAATGCTGAGCTGTAGTCAATAAACAACATTCTTACATAGGTATGCCTCTTGTCCAGATGGGATAGGGCAGTGTGATGACAATTGCATCGTCTGTGGACCTATTGGGGCGGTAAGCTAATTGGAGTGGGTCCTGGGTGTGGGAAAGTCTGGGAAAGTCATATTCCTGGTTGTAGTGCTGGTTGTGCATGTGAATGTGTGTGGACGTGTTTCTGTTTGTTTACTATTCTTGTGGGGACTTCTGCTTCCCACAAGAATAGTAAACAAACATTTGACCAACTGCTATGCTATCTGACTAAATGCTATTTCTAGGGGGTTTAGGGTTAAGGTTAGAATTAGTGTTAGAATTAAGTTTAGGAGCTAGGGTTAAGGTTAGAGTACGGTTTAGGATTTTGAATGGGACTGAATTGTGTGTCCCCACAAGGTTAGTTGTAAAAGACTGTGTATACCTAAATGTGTCCAAACATCCATCCTCATTGACCCCTGCCCCTCACTGCCAGAACCAGCTGTCTCGCAGCATTATCCTGCCAACTGAACCAGCACACACTCAGCCCAGAGCAACAGGATCACATGCGCACGCGTCTCGAGACTCACTCACTCAGGGTTTCTGTCCTGAAATGTCTGAAAGCTTCTAAGAAGTGCGTGTGTTGTCTTGTTGTAGAGAAAACAGTCTAGCTAGCAGGAACAGTGCTTAGTTTACAAGGCTAATTGAGAATATATTTTGAGTGAGATAGATAGACACACACACACACACACACACACACACACTAGCGTTCAAAAGTTTGGGGTCACTTAGAAATGTCCTTGTTTTTGAAAGAAAAGCTACATTTTTGTCCATTAAAATGACATCAAATTGATCAGAAATACAGTGTAGACATTGTTAATGTTGTAACTGACTATTGTAGCTGGAAATGGCAGATTTCTTATGGAATATCTACAGTCGAACTAGGAAGTTTACATACACTTAGGTTGGAATCATTAAAACTCATTTTTCAACCACTCCACAAATTTCTTGTTAACAAGCTATAGTTTTGAACCACAAGTCTGGTTCATCCTTGGGAGCAATTTCCAAACGCCTGAAGGTACCACGTTCATCTGTACAAACAATAGTACGCAAGTATAAACACCACGGGACCACGCAGCCGTCATACCGCTCAGGAAGGAGACGCGTTCTGTCTCCTAGAGATGAACGTACTTTGGAGTGAAAAGTGCAAATCAATCCCAGAACAACAGCAAAGGACCTTGTGAAGATGCTGGAGGAAACAGGTACAAAAGTATCTATATCCACAGTAAAATGAGTCCTATATCGACATAACCTGAAAGGCCGCTCAGCAAGGAAGAAGCCACTGCTCCAAAACTGCCATAAAAAAGCCAGACTACGGTTTGCAACTGCACATGGGGACAAAGATCGTACTTTTTGGAGAAATGTCCTCTGGTCTGATGAAATAAAAATAGAACTGTTTGGCCATAATGACCATTGTTATGTTTGGAGGAAAAAGGGGGATGCGTGCAAGCCGAAGAACACCATCCTAACCGTGAAGCACGGGGGTGGCAGCATCATGTTGTGGGGGTGCTTTGCTGCAGGAGGGACTGGTACACTTCACAAAATAGATGGCATCATGAGGAATTGAAAATGATGTGAATATATTGAAGCAACATCTCAGGACATCAGTCAGGAAGTTAAAGCTTGGTCACAAATGGTTCTTCCAAATGGACATTGACCCCAAGCATACTTCCAAATTTGTGGCAAAATGGCTTAAGGACAACAAAGTCAAATTATTGGAGTGGCCATCACAAAGCCCTGACCTCAACCCTATAGAAAATTTGTGGGCAGAAGTGAAAAAGGCGTGTGCAATCAAGGAGGCCTACAAACCTGACTCAGTTACACCAGCTCTGTCAGGAGGAATGGGCCAAAATTCACCCAACTTATTGTGGGAAGCTTGTGGAAGGCTACCCGAAACCTTTGACCCAAGTTAAACAATTTAAAGGCAATGCTACCAAATACTAATTGAGTGTATGTAAACTTCTGACCCACTGAAAATGTGAAGAAATAAAAGCTGAAATATATCATTCTCTCTACTATTATTCTGACATTTCACATTCTTTAAAAAAAGTGGTGATCCTAAGTGATCTAAGAGGGATTTTTTACTAGGATTAAATGTCAGGAATTGTGAAAAACTGAGTTTAAATGTATTTGGCTAAAGTGTATGTAAACTTCCGACTTCAACTGTACATGGGCGTACAGAGGCCCATTATCAGCAACCATCACTCCTGTGTTCCAATGGCACATTGTGTTAGCTAATCCAAGTTTATCATTTTAAAAGGCTAATTGATCATTAGAAAACCCTTTTGCAATTATGTTAGCACAGCTGAAAACTGTCGTGCTGATTAAAGAAGCAATAAAACTGGCCTTCTTTAGACTAGTTGAGTATCTGGAGCATCAGCATTTGTGGGTTCGATTACAGGCTCAAAATGGACAGAAACAAAGACCTTTTTTCTGAAACTCGTCAGTCTATTCTTGTTCTGAGAAATGAAGGCAATTCCATGTGAGAAATTGCCAAGAAACTGAAGATCTCGTACAACGCTGTGCACTACTCCATTCACAGAACAGAGCAATCTGGCTCTAACCAGAATAGAAACAGGAGTGGGAGGCTAGTCTCTCTTGACTGTTTAGCCAAGACATGAGTAGCTGGCCAGCGTGCTTGCAAAATTTCATTCTGGGTGCCGAGATTAAAGGTAAAGCTGATCCTAAACAAGCAATTTGTGGTCAACTTTTCCCTGGCTCCATCTTAGACCAGATAGGGACATGGTCATGCAATGCAACAGGGAGAGAAGGGTTCCTCAACAGCCCAGCTTCCAGCGTGCGCTGCCTTCCCAGAGCTTCAGCTCTAACTGGGTCACACCACTAGAAGTGTGCTGATGAGAAAGATGAGATCCATTCTGATCCCTCTGCCCTGTGAGGAGGCAAGGCCATGCAACGGCAAAGGGATTACAGAGCCAAGGCACAGCAGAAGCGGAGAGAGAGATAAGGACGGCGGGGCACAGAGAGAGAGAGCGAGAGATGGACGGTGGGGCAGAGAGAGAGATGGACGGTGGGGCAGAGAGAGAGATGGACGGTGGGGCAGAGAGAGAGAGAGAGAGAGAGATGGACGGTGGGGCAGAGAGAGAGAGAGAGAGAGAGAGAGAGAGAGAGATGGACGGTGGGGCAGAGAGAGAGTGAGAGAGATGGACGGTGGGGCAGAGAGAGAGAGAGAGAGAGAGAGAGAGAGAGAGAGATGGACGGTGGGGCAGAGAGAGAGCGAGAGAGATGGACGGTGGGGCAGAGAGAGAGAGAGAGAGAGAGAGATGGACGGTGGGGCAGAGAGAGAGCGAGAGAGAGAGAGAGAGAGAGAGATGGACGGTGGGGCAGAGAGAGAGAGAGAGAGAGAGATGGACGGTGGGGCAGAGAGAGAGAGAGAGATGGACGGTGGGGCAGAGAGAGAGAGAGAGAGAGAGAGATGGACGGTGGGGCAGAGAGAGAGAGATGGACGGTGGGGCAGAGAGAGAGAGATGGACGGTGGGGCAGAGAGAGAGAGATGGACGGTGGGGCAGAGAGAGAGATATGGACTGTGGGGCAGAGAGAGAGAGAGATGGACTGTGGGGCAGAGAGAGAGAGATATGGACGGCAGGGCAGAGAGAGAGAAAGAGAGAGAGAGAGGGAAATAGAGAGATATGGACGGCAGGGCAGAGAGAGAGAGAAAGAGAGAGAGAGAGAGAGAGAGAGAGATATATGGACGGCAGGGCAGAGAGAGAGAGAAAGAGCGAGAGAGAGGGAAAGAGAGAGATATGAATCAGAGAGAGGGAGTGTGAGGGCCAGCGGGTCCTGTGTGTTGTGCTGTGCTGGTAAAGCATTAAGGGGCTTTTACCTGTCGTTCCCCTGAGCACCACACAACCACACAAAACACAGATCCACCGATCTGAGGGCGTGTAATGAAACAGAACAGCGTCTCAACACACTTGAGAGACTAGCTGGCACAGGCATGAGCAGACAGGCAGAACACACAGAGACAAACAGGTAAACAGAGAGACATACAGGAATAAAGACAAGGACAAATATACAGCATGGTAATAAGGGAACACAACAGGATACAAGGAGAGATAGGCACTACATGTTCCTTGGTGTAATAAAAACATGAGACAAGCAAACCAAGACAGAGACACTGTGGCACGTTCAGTATGACCTGCTGAAAGATTAAAGCTGAGGATATTAAGTGTTTCTATTCAGCATTGTCTCTTGCGCACACACACACACACACACACACACACACACACACACACACACACACACACACACACACACACACACACACACACACACACACACACACACACACACACACACACACACACACACACACACACACACACAGTGACCTGGCACTGAGCCCAAGGAGGAACCCATTAATTTGATTGGACCACGTCTTCCCTCCTTTCCCCCTCTCCAACATCTCCAGGCCAGAGCGAGCCTACGTCCGAGGAAGGCTCTGAGCTCAGTGCTGAGCAGGACTGTCCCTGCCCCTCCAACTGGCTCGTGTATCGTCTCATAACTCTTCTTTCCTCTCTTCAGGACACAGTGTGCCAGCAGGACCAAAAACCAAACTGAGAACTGAAAACGATGCAGAACCCCCACCTAGCCGTGTAACTATCCAGTTAAAACTGTATTAATACTTCTATCTCAGAGCCAAGCTGAGATGTGCATGGGGCCGCCAGGCTGAGTGTGTGTGAGGCAGTGATAGCAGGGCTTGCATAGGGCTCCAGAAGCTAATGCTTTGTAATCTTTACTAAAGCACTGTCAGATTTCCTCTCAGAGGTAAGTAAGCTGTGATGAGAGTTAAAGCCGGAAGAAAGAGTCAATGAAGAAATAAAAAATGAAAGACGTGAGGAGGAGGGGAAAGGCCTTGTCACACATTGAAGTGAGATAATGGTGGGTGTTCACCTCAGTAATTTACAGTACCTGACTGGTGATGGGAAAACAGGAAACAGCCAAAGGATGGTGGGGGGAGGTGGCTGACTCGGAGTAAAAGAGAAGCAGCAAAACAATTCAAAGTTGATTGGTCACGTACATAGTTTAGCAGATGTTATAGCTGGTGCAGCAAAATGCTCATGTTATTAGACCTGACTGCCCTTGACTAGCACAAAAACATCCTGTGGCGTTCTGCATTAGCATTGAATAGCCCCCGCGATATGCAACTTTTCAGGGAAGTTAGGAACCAATATACACAGGCAGTTAGGGAAGCAAAGGCTAAACAGAAATTTGCATCCTGTAACACTAACTCCAAAAAGTTCTGGGACACTGTAAAATCCATGGAGAATAAGATCACCTCCTCCCAGCTGCCCACTGCACTGAGGCTAGGAAACACTATTACCACCGATAAATCCGCGATAATTGAGAATTTCAATAAGCATTTTTCTACGGCTGGCCATGCTTTCCACCTGGCTACCCTGACCCCGGTCAACAGCCCTGCACCACTCACTGCAACTCGCCCAAGCCTCCCCCATTTCTCCTTCTCCCAAATCCAGATAGCTGATGTTCTGAAAGAGCTGCAAAATCTGGACCCCTACATATCAGCAGGGATAGACAATATGGACCCTCTCTTCCTAAAATTATCCGCCGAAAATGTTGCAAACCCTATTACTAGCCTGTTCAACCTCTCCTTCGTATCGTCTGAGATCCCCAAAGATTGGAAAGCTACCGGGGTCATCCCCCACTTCAAAGGGGGAGACACTCTAGACCCAAACTGCTACAGAACTATATCTATCCTACCCTGCCTTTCTAAGGTCTTCGAAAGCCAAGTCAACAAACAGATCACCGACCATTTTGAATCCAACCGTACCTTCTCCGCTATGCAATCTGGTTTCTGAGCTGGTCACGGGTGCACCTCAGCCACGCTCAAGATCCTAAACGATAGCATAACCACCATTGATAAGAGACATTACTGTGCAGCCGTATTCATCGACCTGGCCAAGGCTTTCAACTCTGTCAATCACCATATTCTTATTGGGAGACTTAACAGCCTTGGTTTCTCAAATGACTGCCTAGCCTGGTTCACCAACTACTTCTCTGACAGAGTTCAGTGTGTCAAATCGGGGGGCCTGTTGTCCAGACCTCTGGCAGACTCTATGGGGGTGCCACAGGGTTTAATCCTCGGGCCGACTCTTTTCTCTGTATACATCAATGATGTCGCTCTTGCTGCTGGTGAGTCTCTGATCCACGCAGACGTCACCATTCTGTATACTTCTAGCCCTTCTTTAGACACTGTGTTAACTAACCTCCAGACGAGCATCAATGCCATACAACTCTCCTTCCGTGGCCTCCAACTGCTCTTAAATGCAAGTAAAACTAAATGCATGCTCTTCAACCGATCGCTGCCCACACCTACCCACACGTCCAGCATCACTACTCTGGACGGTTCTGACTTGTGGACAACTACAAATACCTAGGTGTCTGGTTAGACTGTAAACTCTCCTTCCAGACTCACATTAAACATCTCCAATTCAAAATTAAATCTAGAATCGGCTTCCTATTTCGCAACAAAGCATCCTTCACTCATGCTGCCAAACATACCCTCGTAAAACTGACTATCCTACCGATCCTTGACTTCAGCGACGTCATTTACAAAATAGCCTCCAACACTCTACTCAGCAAATTGGATGCAGTCTATCACAGTGCCATCCGTTTTGTCACCAAAGCCCCATATACTACCCACCACTGCGACCTGTATGCTCTTGTTGGCTGGCCCTCGCTTCATATCCGTCGCCAAACCCACTGGCTCCAGCTCATCTATAAGTCGTTGCTAGGTAAAGCCCCGCCTTATCTCAGCTCACTGGTCACCATAGCAACACCCACCCGTAGCATGCGCTCCAGCAGGTATATTTCACTGATCACCCCCAAATCCAATTCCTCCTTTGGCCGCCTTTCCTTCCAGTTCTCTGCTGCCAATGACTGGAACAAACTGCAAAAGTCACTGAAGCTGGAGACTCATATCTCCCTCACTAACTTTAAGCACCAGCTGTCAGAGCAGCTCACAAATCACTGCACCTGTACAAAGCCAATCTATAAATAGCCCATCCAACTACCTCATCACCATATTGTTATTTATTTTGCTCCTTTGCATCCCAGTACCGCTACTCGCGCACATCTATCACCCCAGTGATTAATTTGCCATACTGTAATAATTTTGCCACTATGACCTATATATTGCCTACCCCCCTTATCCTACATCATTCGCACAAACTAAAGATAGATAGATAGATAGATAGATAGATAGATAGATAGATAGATAGATAGATAGATAGATAGATAGATAGATAGATAGGATAGATAGATAGATAGATAGATAGATAGATAGATAGATAGATAGATAGATAGATAGATAGATAGATAGATAGATAGATAGATAGAAGAGACTTTCTCTATTGTATTATTGACTGTTTGTTTATTCCATGCGTAACTCTGTGTTGTTGTTTGTGTCGCACTGCTTTGCTTTATCTTGGCCAGGTCGCAGTTGTAAATGAGAACTTGTTCTCAACTGGCCTACCTGGTTATTAAATAAAGGTGAAAAAAAATATATAAAAAAAATGTTTTGCTCCTAACAACTCGGTAAAATGTCAAACAGGTAAACATACAGTACCAGTTGAAAGTTGGGACACAGCTGCTCATTGCATTGTAGAATAATAGTGAAGACATCAAAACTATGAAATAACACGTATGGAATCATGTAGTAACCAAAAAAGGGTATATTTTAGATTCTTCAAAGTAGCCACCTTTTGCCTTGATGACAGCTTTGCACACTCCTGGCATTCTCTCAACCAGCTTCATGAAGTAGTCACCTGGAATGCATTTCAATTAACAGGTGTGCCTTGCTAAGTTAATTTGTGGAATTTCTTTCCTTCTTAATACGTTTCAGACAATCAGTTGTGCTGTAACAAGGTAGGGTTGGTATACAGAAAACAGCCCTATTTGGTAAAAGACCAAGTCCATATTATGTCAAAAACAGCTGAAATAAGCAAAGAGAAATGACATTACTTTAAAACATTAAGGTCAGTCAATCCTGAACATTGAGAACTTTGAAGGTTTCTTCGAGTCCAGTCGCACAAACCATCAAGCGCTATGATGAAACTGGCTCTCATGAGGACCGCCACAGGAATCAGATTGGAGCCCAAATAAATGCTTCACAGAGTTCAAGTAACAGACACATCTCAACATCAACTGATCAGAGGAGACTGCGTGAATCAGGCCTTCATGGCCAAATTGCTGCAAAGAAACCACTACTAAAGGACATCAATAATAAGAGACTTGCTTGGGCCAAGAAACACGAGCAATGAACATATCCTGCCTGTTTGATCCTGTCTGGAGGTATAGTAGGACAGGGCCACATCGTCTCCCGACCCCTCCCGTCTCAGCCTCCAGTATTTATGCTGCAGTAGTTTGTGTCTCGGGGGGCTAAGGTCAGTCTGTTATATCTCAAGTATTTCTCCTGTCTTATCTGGTATCCTGTGTGAATGTAAGTATGCTCTCTCTAATTCCCTCTCTTTTTTCTCTCTCTCGGAGGACCTGAGCCCTAGGACCATGCCTCAGGACTACCTGGCATGATGACTCCTTGCTGTCCCAAGTCCACCTGGCCGTGCTGCTGCTCCAGTTTCAACTGTTCTGCCTCCGGCTATGGAACCCTGAACTGTTCACCGGACGTGCTACCTGTCCCAGACCTGCTGTTTTCAACTCTCTAGAGACAGCAGGAGCGGTAGAGATACTCAAAGATTGGCTATGAAAAGCAAACAGACATTTACTCCTGAGGTGCTGACCTGTTGCACCCTCGACAACCACTGTGATTATTATTATTTGACCCTGCTGGTCATCTATGAACATTTGAACATCTTGGCCATGTTCTGTTATAATCTCCACCCGGCACAGCCAGAAGAGGACTGGCCACTCCTCATAGCCTGGTTCCTCTCTAGGTTTCTTTCTAGGTTCTGGCCTTTCTAGGGAGTTTTTCCTAGCCACCGTGCTTCTACACCTGCATCGCTTGCTGTTTGGGGTTTTAGGCTGGGTTTCTGTACAGCACTTTGTGACATCAGCTGATAAATAAATTTGATTGATTGATTGATTAGACCGGTGGAAATCTATCCTTTGGTATGATGAGTGCAAATTTGAGATTTTTGGTTCCAACCTCCATGTCTTTGTGAGACGCAAAGTAGGTGAACGGATGATCTCCGGCATGTGTGGTTCCCACCGTGAAGCATGGAGTAGGTGTGATGGTTCTTTGACCCAAAACACACCTCCAGGCTGTGTTAGGACTATTTGACCAAGGAGGAGAGTCATGGAGTGCTGCATCAGATGACCTGGTCTCCACAATCACCTGACCTCAACCCAATTGAGATGGTTAAGGATGAGTTGGACCGCAGAGTGAAGAAAAAGCAGCCAACAAGTGCTCAGCATATGTGGGAACTCCTTCAAGACTGTTGGAAAAGCATTCCTCATGAAGCTGGTTGAGAGAATGCCAAGAGTGTGCAAAGCTTTCATCAAGGCAAAGGGTGGCTACTTTGAAGAATCTCAAATATATTTAGATTTGTTTTTGGTTACTACATGATTCCATGTGTTATTTCATACAATGTAGAAAATAGTAAACTTTCGACTGGTGCTGTATATATAAAAATGTCAGAACAAATCCGATTAACAACTCAAATACTGTAGCACTGTAACAGTAATCCAAATGCAATCTATATGTATATACACAGGATGAATTTACACAAGATATACTAAGAATGATATGTACAGCAGTAGATAGCTCACTCTATGTCAAGAATCAATTATATAAATAAATATCCTGTATGTATAAGCAATGTAACTAAAATGCAATGTCCAGTAACAGTTACATTAGAATGAGCAATGCAGAGAATACAGTATTTGCAGTCTGAGCAGAAATGCAGCGTCAGACCAAAGACGAGTCAATGGCGCAAGTGAAACATTGCAGCTCTATAAACCCCCATAAAATGTTAAGTGGCTTAAACGCTGTGTGTCAGATCAGCTGCAGCCCAGAGATTATAGTCCATGTCCACCACTGGCCTTTGACTGCCACTACCAACTTTACATATCAAGCCCTGACTTCTCCATATCAGCACAACTCGACTGGGAAACTGAGATCCTTTGAACATCATTGGGATCAAATAAGCAAGTGGCATGGGTTAAGTAAGTAGTGACTCACCCCTTCAGGAATAAACAATTTGCCCTGCTTTTGAAAAGGGCAACTAAAGAAAATAGGCTACAACAACTGATTGATGCATGCTGTGATGCATGCTGTGATGCATGCTGTGATGGATGCTGAGATGCATGCTGTGATGGATGCTGAGATGCATGCTGTGATGGATGCTGTGATGGATGCTGAGATGCATGCTGTGATGGATGCTGTGATGGATGCTGAGATGCATGCTGTGATGCATGCTGTGATGGATGCTGAGATGCATGCTGTAATGGATGCTGAGATGCATGCTGTGATGCATGCTGTGATGGATGCTGAGATGCATGCTGTGATGCATGCTGTGATGGATGCTGAGATGCATGTTGTGATGGATGCTGAGATGGATGCTGAGATGCATGCTGTGATGGATGCTGTGATGGATGCTGTGATGGATGCTGTGATGGATGCTGTGATGGATGCTGTGATGGATGCTGTGATGCGAGTGACGTACAGTAAGCCATTCTGGCATCCATCTACAACCGGCAGGTAATCACTGCTACGTAGTCATACTACAGTCATAATACTGCCCTACATAATATGCGTCTAACACTTTTGAAAACACAAACAAGACAAAAGGAACTGACTGCTGCTCAGAGCAGATGAACTGTCCATTAATGGAACGCTGGATGTTTTAACGGTACAACCTGACTTTAGCCACATAGAGAGCTGTAACACACATAGGTGGCACAGCTGCAAGATACTGGAGCACTGACTGACACAGAACAACACTTCCCCTCTTTGCCTCTATAATAATGAGAAAACGGGAGATGGGATGCAGGGAGTGAAGAACAGTGTTGTTCTGACAAAGACATAGTGATGCATGCAATGCCTCCACCTCAGTCCTGCTGAGCCAACAATGTTTTACAACCATGGTGGTACATCAGAGGGAGACGTCAAAGGTACAGTAGAAAACCTCCAGACATGAAGACACATCATTGACATGTTAGGTGCTACTGGTTTAATTTAGAATCACTTTCAAATACAGACAGAGACAGACAGGCAGCTTCTGTACGCAGGCGGACAAAAACAAAGCCTCCAGCCAGACGCACACAGAGAACTCTGCAAGGCAGAGAGGAGACGAGGGGCATTACTCAGGCTTGCTTTTGTGGGAACCTGTGCGCTCCACTGCCTCAGTGCTCAGATGTCAACAGGCTACCTTCACATCAGACAGCAGTCACCTTCCAACATTTGATTTGATTTAACTAGGCAAGTCAGTTAAGAACAAATTCTTATTTTACGATGACGGCCTTTGCAGACTCATAATGACTATTAATAGAGGGAAGACTGAGGGGACAGAGTTCTTTCCTTTCACCATCAGCACAAACAAGAGTTGGACTTTGGCTCCCCTGTTTCAGTTTCCACTAACCCTTCACTCTATGGCTAAAGGACAACAGGGCTGTGTGTGAAGGTGTGGTCGCATGCATCTGATTCTATAGCACGGTATAAGATGTGTTAAGTGAAGTCCGCCAGGTCCCATTACCACCGACTCCTTCAGACAGTAGAAATAAATTTGATTGAGTAGACCTACTACCGGTAGTTAGCCTACATTTTGCTCTGATGAGAGAGGTAGGCTCGTTTCCTCCAGTGAAGTCAAAACAAAATATTTACACTAAGTAATTGTAGGTTGATGTGACACGTTTATAGTGTAACTATAAACTATTAAAATACATTAGCTGTCTCTGCTCTTTACAAACACCTGCTGTCATGAACCCCATCATCTGAGTGGTTTAAAAAGCCTAAGCTGGTTTTAGGAGCCAATTACACTCCCTCTCAACAGCAGACACTCATGTTTCTGGATGGACCTCATTCGCAGGATCTCAGAGGAATAGACCTACTTTCTGTTATGAACCAATTAATTAACCACAGTAAAACTGGGTTGGGTGAACAACAGTTGTTACATGTGACCCACTCTCCTTCTCCATTGACTCCTCCTGTTCAGAGGGCTGCCCAGAGGAAACTTGACTCCCATTCAGGAAGCACCCGAGCCACAGGTGTTATTAGTAAAACACAGGTGGCAACTGTGCACTGTGTGGAGAGACGATGCTTGTCTTCTACAAGTGAATGTTGTTTTACTCCCAGGGAAAACATTCAGTGGGAGTGCATTTCTTTCGAAATGCAATAATTTGGGGTGTGTGTTATATGTAGCTAACAAAATAACATGGGTGGCAGAAAATGACTGATGACAGAGACTAGTTAGCTAGCTATATTTGTGCTAACGTTAGCAAGCTAGCTAGCTGGACAAATCATTATTTCATATGATAGCCCAACGCTATAAAAGGTATACACTGAAACATTTCTTCCTATTAGACTTTGAGTTCCATCTCGTTAACATCAACAATCACTTGACAAGTCTACCTAGATCTATACAAAATCTGGTTAGCTCGCTGAGCTAGCAACTTCTCGCTAGCTCAGTCAGTGACAGCTAGGTCGTGCCAGAGCCACTCGCATTATGTCAGACTGTCTGTGTAACGTTACAGTAACTACAATGATTTGAACATTCTAGCTAATATAGATAGTTAGCGACATATACGTTTTAAAGCTTGATAGCTATAATTTCTTTGTTAACATGATTGCAAGCCCTTTAAACTTAGCTATCTATTAGTGATCTGTGAGAATAGTGCCCACTGAAGTTAACACATGACGGGGCTTGTCTGAAGTCAAGAAGTTGTCATGATCTCCGTACCACACTGGCTAGATACCTAGTTAGCGGTCATCATAGTGATTGTTTGTTTGACACTTGCAATAAAATACCATCAAAGTGTATATAGTACTAGTAACTAGCTAGCTAGTTAGCCTGCAATTGCGGCTTATAAACATGTATTTTAATATTCTAACCCATGCTGATGCTGACATGGTTAACGTTTAATTTGACAGACAATGACACTGTACTGTAATTAGCTAGCTACACAGCAGCTAGTGTCAGCATGTTTACCTGTAATACGACAGAAGGCCATTGCTGAGGACGAACCATCGGCGTTGATACCCTTTCAAATAGTTAGTCCATTTAAAAAGCCAGCCTTTGTAAGTATCCGATCCCGGGGCTGGGGCACTCGCAGGAGTGGAAACCGAGCTCTTCCCCTGGTCGCTCATCCTCCGCTCCGCCGCGGGTTGAGGTGTGCAGCCGGACAAACAAGGTACCGCGGAAAGGAATGACACTATCCTCCCCGAGCGACCACAGAGAGCGATCGCTCTCCCCATACACACCGCCGATGAGTGAGCTAAACCGGGGAGGGTCCGGACCAGAGAAAGCAAGATTAACACCATACGCCCCTTTCACATGACCCTGGAAACCGGAGGAAGGATGAAAACTGATGGGAACTTTGCGAAGGAGGTACTGGCATGTGACGCTGGTGTCAGGAATTCCTGAAACATCAGGAGGCATGTGATTCATCATTTCTGCGATTGTTTTATTTTCTATTCGAAATAAACTATCAAAAAGCAAAGACTTTACTCTCCTTGGAGTAAATTGGATAAATACTGATGCAACTTCAAGGATTTTTTTTGCTAAATAGCTGAGATTTTGGAAACATTACAGACACTAAATATGTATACATGTTCAGTATCAGTAGCAAGAGTGTTGTGTGAATTCTCATAGAATTTTACTCCAGGGACTACTGTGGCTTCTTTTTTACACTCAACATGCACAATTAGTCTCCACTGATGCTGACATTTAGCAGATGAAGAACAATGTGTTTAAATATTTGGGGTTTCTAAGTCAAGTTGAATCAATCGTTTTTGACCGTGGGAAATATTTGCATTATAAATCCTGTCCCCTGGCCTATGCATTTACCAAAATAGACGCACATTTCACTAAATATATTATAACACCTTTATTCCACACGGTGGCGACATTGTCACATTTATGTGACGTGTGGAATCACCTATGCGCATGAGGAGCGGTATCACTAGTGGCAGTGTTCTGGGCAACAACTGAGTCATTGAGATGAGGCATAATCATAATGAACTAGTATTAGTGTGTGAATGAAAAAATACTGACTAAGAGACAAGAAGGCCGGTTATTGTGGGCAACACGTTTAATTTTACCATTGTCGAAAACAAAACAGCTAACACCTACTATTGAAAAAAAGGTGATGTTTCTGTTAGAAAATGTAGCCCTTGATGTTGGAACACGACACACTCACACAAACAGTCTCATTGAAATGGTTGGCCATTCATGTTACTGGAGAAATTACCATTACTTTCAGATGCTACATAATCTTTCTCTTTTAGAAATCTGTCTAACTATCATTTCAGTAAAATGGAGCCTGTGTGCGCACACACACACACAACACACACACACACCTCTCAACTGCTTTTGATAGTCTCCGATAATAAGCATATACAGTACACACAGGTAAAGAAATTACAGCTACACAATCACACCAGTGCAATTAAACCCTGACCTGCTGGCTTGGCAGTAACAACATGCAAATCAATGATGCACATACATACGTACAATACAGATACTCATTTTCAGTGCAAACATTGTCACAGGGTGTCTGCAATCACAGGACACATGTTTACCACATTCTCAAACAATATAAATATCTTGCACAATTCAGACACTGCAAAAAAGTATTCTGTTTGTTTGGTAGGATGCTAATATATTGGAATGCTCTGGGGGTGTATGCTCTCGTGTGTGTGGTGGTCTGGGTATATCCAAGAGCAGTGTGTGTGGTGGTCTGGGTATATCCAAGAGCAGGGAGGTTTAATACATTCTATGTGAGGCATTCTAGACTTGTACAGGGTGTCTGTGGTTGGATACAACTTGTCGTGCTGGTCAAGGTGCTCTGCAGCTTTATTGCCCATAATATAGTCTCTACTTCTTTCTTTTCTCCTTCCATTGGCCTTCTGTTTCACTAACCCTGCCCATCAACCTGGGCTTAACCTTACAAGCAATTTAAAACCACTGCCTACTATTCCTGCATCACATTCAATATCTGTGCCAGACATCCCCTCTAGCTTCCTGCAGGCCCCAGAGCACCATTGATATAATGTATTCATCAGAAGCACACAGACTGAGGAAGACAGGAGGAAGGGAGGATTAAAGTCCTTCATCATGATAGCGACAGCAGGGTTTTTCTGATGCAAGATAACCTCACATCCCCCTCTAAACAATACACTTTAAATGAGAAGAGGGAGTGACAGCACTATAATTTTGTACCAGCACCTCCAATCAGTGAATGTTTGTTTGCCTGGAGTACAAGGACAATTCCTGAACAAGAAATGAAATGGTTTACTGTTTAGGGGGCATTTTGGAGAGCTGTGGTTTCTGGTGCTGCTACCCCTAAAAGAGGATGTGGATGTACTAAACCAAGAGTAAGCCATCCATCTTGTTGACTCACCCACATTTACCACACAACCCCTGTAACCTAGCCTTTCCTATGGTGCATCGATCTTAGAATAATGCAATTTCAAGTATGACAGCCAGGGCATTTATTTACCTCACGTTTAAAAAAAGGAAAACATTTAAAGAAGTTGCATTCTTTCCACTCACATGTATGAGACTAAGCTAATATGGGGAGAATACCTAGTCATGTCAGTAATGGTACTTATTCCCACTAGATGCACACAGTTCACAAGCTCTCAACCATCATGATGTATGAGCTGTTGCCTTGCAATCTGGGGAGCTCAGAGCCACACCTGGTGTTGTGATGATAATTGTTTGGGTGACCTGCGACCAGAGCTGTGGTGTGATGATAATTGTTTGGGTGACCTGCGACCAGAGCTGTGGTGTGATGATAATTGTTTGGGTGACCTGTGACCAGAGCTGTGGTGTGATGATAATTGTTTGGGTGACCTGCGACCAGAGCTGTGGTGTGATGATAATTGTTTGGGTGACCTGCGACCAGAGCTGTGGTGTGATGATAATTGTTTGGGTGACCTGCGACCAGAGCTGTGGTGTGATGATAATTGTTTGGGTGACCTGCGACCAGAGCTGTGGTGTGATGATAATTGTTTGGGTGACCTGCGACCAGAGCTGTGGTGTGATGATAATTGTTTGGGTGACCTGCGACCAGAGCTGTGGTATGATGATAATTGTTTGGGTGACCTGTGACCAGAGCTGTGGTGTGATGATAATTGTTTGGGTGACCAGCGACCAGAGCTGTGGTGTGATGATAATTGTTTGGGTGACCTGCGACCAGAGCTGTGGTGTGATGATAATTGTTTGGGTGACCTGCGACCAGAGCTGTGGTGTGATGATAATTGTTTGGGTGACCTGTGACCAGAGCTGTGGTGTGATGATAATTGTTTGGGTGACCTGCGACCAGAGCTGTGGTGTGATGATAATTGTTTGGGTGACCTGCGACCAGAGCTGTGGTGTGATGATAATTGTTTGGGTGACCTGTGACCAGAGCTGTGGTGTGATGATAATTGTTTGGGTGACCTGCGACCAGAGCTGTGGTGTGATGATAATTGTTTGGGTGACCTGCGACCAGAGCTGTGGTGTGATGATAATTGTTTGGGTGACCTGTGACCAGAGCTGTGGAAGTAGATGTTCTACTCCTCGAAATCCATTGACAAAACCTCTTCTTCATCCTCCTCCTCTTCATCCTTCCTCTCAATGGGAACATTGTGACAGAACTGGGGTGTTGTGATAGGTGATAAAGATGCACGTCTAGTACAGGAACCAATGTCAGTCCTAGTAGCTACAGGGTTCGAGTCAGATAAACCTCATATGAAAATGAGCTCAGTAAAGCAGGAGGCCTCGGGGTGTTTTCCAGCCATTTAGATAGAAGTCTTCTCTGTATAACCATTCCCCCTGAGGTGTGACTGAGGTTCCAATGGCTCTGACATAGGAGGGAAGGAAGTGCTCTGGGGGGTATTTTCCCCTAGTTATAGATCTAGGATCAGCTTCCCCTCCCTCAATCCTAACCTTTACCATTAGTGGGGAAACTGCAAAACTGGGGCAACTTCACCCTACACCGGAGGGAGTCCACTGGGTCACATGACAGTACAGCGGTTCCTCTGCAGCGCCCCTTGTAGGCGGATCCCAGGGGTGTGGTTCTGTTTCATGCCACGCCCTACAGCGATGCCCAGCAGCTCTTTGAAGAGCAGGACCACATGCCAGTTGAACTTGGCAGAGCACTCCACATAGCCACACTTCCAGGTCTTCTTGACCAGCACAGAGACGGCCCTGCGAGGCGTGAAGCGCTGGCGCTGCAGGTCTCTTTTACTGCCCACCACAAGGATGGGAACCTCACTGCTGCTACCCTCCCTACAGGGACAGGGACAGGGAAGACAGAAGAGGGGGGAAGGAACAGAGAGAGAGAGAGCACAGGGATAAAGGTGAAAAATAATTCCAATGTGATTAGCTAACAAACATGTGGTCCAACATCTACAAAGAAATCCCAGTCACATAATTCCTATTCTCCACACATCCTGTGTATAAATACGGATTTAAAGGTGACTGCATTGATGAAGAGTCCTGGTCCGTGAGTAAGTGAGCCTTCTCACCCTCCCCCTCTTCGTGACATTGTGAAGGTCAGTAGCATGACAGGGAGACTGGAGACACCTTCTTCCAGAGAGGTCAGTGGGTGTTTGTGTCTGAGGATTTCTGCAGTATGAGTGTTTCTGTACATGTCGGGGCTTGTGTAGTGTCTACCCACAGCCACAGTGTGTGTGTGTGTGTGTGTGTGTGTGTGTGTGTGTGTGTGTGTGTGTGTGTGTGTGTGTGTGTGTGTGTGTGTGTGTGTGTGTGTGTGTGTGTGTGTGTTCTGATTCCTCTGACTGTGTTGGAGGTGTGTGGGGGTGGATCAGAGCTTTGGGGCCCCAGGGGCCTCCCTCCACACTCCGTATCGACAGAGACTAAATGTGGAGGGAAATGTTTCTCACAGCACATTGGATTGTGAAGCTGTATGGCAGGCTGCGAGCTGGGCTAAAGCAGTGATGACTCAAGTGAGGCTGACAGTAATGCTATTGTATACAATAAGCTCAGATTCCCTGCTAGCAGGTTGAGTTACAAATGCAATGATTCAAGAAAGAACACAGACATACACACATAAAGAGCCCCCCTCCCCTAAACACAAACATATTAATAAAAAGACAATGTTTAAAACAAAATAAGAATACAAAGGGAAATGGACAATAGGGAAACACCTTGACCTACATAAAATGCTCAATTTCACTTCAGGATTTATATATCCAAGATGAACCTGCATCTAATTGAGATGTGATGATAGCTTCTGGTGGACATAACTTAACACTTCCATATAAACACAGTCCGAACTAGCTACTTGTACTGAGAGGTTTCAATTCAACTTGGTAATGAGGCTGTGGGGTGACATAAAACCAACCCCATTAATCCCAACACCAAGCAGGCATCTGCTACCCTCTCAAATACCCATCCAGGCCTGAAGGTCTCTGGAGCAGCGGTTTAGAAGAGTGTGTGTGTGTGTGTGTGTGTGTGTGTGTGTGTGTGTGTGTGTGTGTGTGTGTGTGTGTGTGTGTGTGTGTGTGTGTGTGTATGTGTGTGTTTGTGTGAGCTGTCAGAGTCTTCATTACATCAAAGGAAGGCAGCTATGGGCTTTTGGGCAGAAAGAAAACACAGCCAGAAAACTGACAAGGCAGGGATTCTGGATGAGGGAGAATGTTTGCGGGTGTGAGAGAGTGCAGTATGTGTGTGTGTGTGTTTGTTTTGGAGTGGGTTGAGTAAGCAGCAGCAGAAAGACAGGGGAAATTCCTCCCAGGCATCTTCCCATCCTTCTAGCCCACACAAATCCCAATAACCTGCATCTGGATGTCCCCTACTCGATTATGCCGATTTATTCACCAGGAAACTCATCCATCCATCCTCCCTATTTCCCTCACCCTATGTCAATCAACCTGACAGTCAGTCAGCCAGTCAGTCATCCAATCAGCCAGACAGACAGTCAATCAGTCATCCAGTCAATTAGCTAGACAGTCAGTCAGCCAGTCAGTCATCCAGTCAGCCAGACAGACAATCAGTCAGTCATCCAGTCAATTAGCCAGACAGCCAGTCAGTCAGCCAGTCACCCAGTCAGTCAGTCAGTCAGCCAGCCAATCAGCCAGTCAGTCAGCCAGCCAATCAGCCAGTCAGCCAGCTAGCCAGTCAGACTATCCAGGACAGATCAGGACAGCCTGGCAGGTCATCTAGCTTTTCACACCTGCAGCTCAGGAGGAGCAAACACTAGTACATGTGGAAGGGATGGTGCACTGCAGTTTAAAGGCAGGTCCCGTCACAGAGCTGCAAAGATGTGAATCTCTTCAGAGCTCAACAAATGAGGGCCATTCATTCCCCTATCAATATGCAAATGAATGCAGGTGCAGAGGCTTGTAGTCGGAATGACAGATGTCTTTTGTCCTTTTTCTCTTTTACATACAGTACATGACTGCTGGTCTTCTGTAGCCGTGTATGGGTCTCTCCACAGCTGTTTTACCTAATTGGTCCATATTTGTCACTGTGTTGTGGTTTTCCCGTACCTGTGCTCCATGATCTGCTGGCGGATCATCTTCACGTACTCAAAGCTCTCCACACAGCAGATGTCATAGACCAGGATGTAAGCGTTGGCATTACGCACCCCTCTGCAGCGTAGGTCCAGCCACTCCTGATAGAGAGAAAGAGAGATAGACAGACATCACTCACCCACTACAGGCACACAAAGATCCAAAAATAGGAAGGATATTGAAGACATATTGTTTCACTTGTCACTGACTTGACAAGTGAAACAGGGTTATAAATGATTTATATTTCAAGACCAAAATAACATCTTCAAATGGCATGTATTCTGCTCCCATATCTCCCATAAAACAGTGACGCTTGTGAGGACAGGAGTTCTTTTAGCAGGTTTTTGAAACAGAAGTAGTCACAGATCACATTCAATTATTCAAAAGCTGTCAGGAGGTTTTGTCCTCTTCATTTTGGTTGAAATTGAAATAGCGTAGAGTCAAATAGATTTAAGACAACTTTGAGTCAGTCAGAGGTGTGATTTTAATGTAACCTTTATTTAACTAGGAAAGTCAGTTAAGAACGAATTCGTTGTCTGACTCTACCTGGCTTGTGCATAATGCAGGCCCAGTACAGTTCTCTGGGCTACACATGGCTGAGGTCAGAAACACAGAAACAGAGCGCTGGCAGAGGGCCAGTCTCCTGTCAAGCGTAACACTTGGAACACATCAGTCCCACAGCGCTACACTGTTCAGCCCTGCTGTACGCAATGATGGGAGGGCAAACAGCAGCCTAAGATGAATAGTAATGATTTGCTAACAATAATTAAAACACACAGCACAATGGGAGTGATTTGCTACAGCCATTAAGGTAATTGCTTCAGCCATGACACAGTGACCCAATCACCTCCCTCCCGCTATCTCTCTCTCTCTCACACCCTTTCACTCTCTCACTCTCTATGTCGTCAGCTCTACCTACGTGAGCTGAATCTATTAGGAGTTCTGTTAGCTGGGGGAGGGAGAGAAAAAGGGAAGAGGGTGATTGGGGAGGGAGGGAAGGAAGGAGAAAGCAGAGAGAGAGAGAAGCGGAGAGATTAAAGAGCAGCAGGTGGATGGACAGGAAGGAAGGGGGAGGGAAGGGTAGAGCGGTGGATGGATCAACAGGGTGTGAACATAAGCCCTGGCCTGAGCCCCACCAGGCTGACAGGCAGTGGGTGGAGGAGTGGGCGAGGTGGCAGAGGGCACAAGCATTCCCCTTCACTCACCTCCAACACTAGCTTTCTGAACAGACAGTGAGAAATCAATACGGCAAGAAGAGCGGAATGTCATTGCAGTAATGAGAATCAACAGGATAACACTGGAGTACTCTAAATGCATCCTGTTTATTCTGTAGATAAGTCTAAACAGGGAGTTTGTCAATAAGTCATTTTGGTGGGGAATCAGATGTAAACCGAAGAGACGAGAGAGAGACGAGAGAGAGAGAGAGAGAGAGAGAGAGAGAGAGAGAGAGAGAGAGAGAGAGAGAGAGAGAGAAAGAGAGAGAGAGAGAGATAGCGGGAGGGAGGTGATTGGGTCACTGTGTCATGGCTGAAGCAATTACCTTAATGGCTGTAGCAAATCACTCCCATTGTGCTGTGTGTTTTAATTATTGTTAGCAAATCATTACTATTCATCTGTCAGCTGTTTGCCCTCCCGTCATTGCGTACAGCAGGGTTGAACAGTGTAGTACTGATGTGTTCCAAGTGTTACGCTTGACAGGAGACTGGCCCTCTGCCAGTTTTCTGTTTCTCTATTTCTGACTTCAGCCATGTGTAGCTCAGAGAACTGTACTGGGCCAGCATTATGCACAAAACGTGAGTCAGACATGTTTTATGGCTTCAGTCTGGTTTACCGCAGGCTACCTGACTGACTCAAAGTTGTCTTAAAGACCTACACTACCGTTCAAAAGTTTGGGGTCACTTAGAAATGTCCTTGTTTCCATGAAAACATACATGAAATGAGTTGCAAAATGAATAGGAAATATAGTCAAGACGTTGAAAAGGTTAATGATTTTTGATTTAAAGAATAATTGTGTCCTTCAAACTTTGTTTTCTTCAAAGAATCCTCCATTGGTATCAATTACAGCCTTGCAGACCTTTGTCATTCTAGCTGTCAATTTGTTGAAGTAATCTGAACAGATTTCACCCCATTCTTCCTGAAGCACCTCCCACAAGTTGGATTGGTTTGATGGGCACTTCTTACGTAACATACGGTCAAGCTGCTCCCACAACAGCTCAATAGGGTTGAGATCCGGTGACAGTGCTGGCCACTCCTTTGTCCAGTGTCTGTGTTATTTTGCCCATCTTAATCTTTTCTTTTTATTGGCCAGTCTGAGATATGGCTTTTTCTTTGCAACTCTGCCTAGAAGGCCAGCATCCCAGAGTCTCCCCTTCACTGTTGACGTTGAGACTGGTGTTTTGCGGGTACTATTTAATGAAGCTGCCAGTTGAGGACTTGTGAGGCATCTGTTTCTCAAACTAGACACTAATGTACTTATCCTCTTGCTCAGTTGTGCACCGGGGCCTCCCACTCCTCTTTCTATTCTGGTTAGAGCCAGTTTGCGCTGTTCTGTGAAGGGAGTAGTACACAGCGGTGTACGAGATCTTCAGTTTCTTGGCAATTTCTCGCATGGAATAGCCTTCATTTCTCAGAACAAGAATAGACTGATGGAGTTTCAGAAGAAAGTTAATTGTTTCTGTCCATTTTGAGCCTGTAATCGAACCCACAAATGCTGATGCTCCAGATACTCAACTAGTCTAAAGAAGGCCAATTTTATTGCTTCTTTAAACAGCACAACAGTTTTCAGCTGTGCTAACATAATTGCAAAAGGGTTTTCTAATGATCAATTAGCCTTTTAAAATTATAAACTTGGATTAGCTAACACAACGTGCCATTGGAACACAGGAGTGATGGTTGCTGATAATGGGCCTCTGTACGCCTATGTAGATATTCCATAAAAAAATCAGCTGTTTCCAGCAACAAAAGTCATTTACAACATTAACAATGTCTACACTATATTTCTGATGAATTTGATGTTATTTTATTGGACAAAAAATAGCTTTTCTTCAAAAACAAGGTCATTTCTAAGTGACCCCAAACTTTTGAACGGTAGTGTATTTCACTTTACGCAATTTCACTCTCTCTCTATATGTCACCAGCTCTACCTGCTTGAGTTTAATCTAAAAGTGGTTCTGTTAGCTGGGGGACAGAGAAGGAGAGATGGAGAAAGAGGGGGGAGGGAGGGGTAGAGCGATGGATGGATCAACAGGGTGGGGAATCGGAAGCAGTAATGGGGCAGAATCTGAGAGGAGATAGGGACCAATGTGAGCTGTAATGATGACAATGGTAACATATCCATGTCGACGAGGAATAATAGCTTTTATTTAATTTGGAGGGATTTTCGGCACCACTGCGTTTGTGTGTGTGAGAGAGAGGGAGGAAGGGAGAGTCACACATACAGTAGGTCTGAAACATAATGAGGCCGATCAGCCATGGAGGCAAGCAATGTGGCACCGAGATCATTACACACAAAGGTGGGAGAGAGTGAGGAGGAAGAGAAGGGAGGACAAGAAAATACATAATGGTCGACAGTGAAAAGAATGTACATAGGGAGATTCAGTTCTATACATTTTTGCTGTCATTGCCTTTTCTCCCTGCGGGTTTATTCTATAGTTTTCCAGGAGGAATGAAAGAGGGGTAGTGACCATAGATGACAGATCATCAGCATTCCTCTACCATCTCTCCTCTTTCTGCCCCCCCACTCCCCATTTTCCCCCACTCCCCATCAATTCCTATTTCCAGATTATTATCTCTCTTTTCCGTTTAAGCAGTACACATGATCACATCCCTCTCTATCTACAGTAGGTGTGTTAAATGCACCCCCATCTCTCTGTGGGCTAAAAATACAGGTTGCATCCTCGGCTCATATCTCTTTGTCATCCAAGTACTATTTTTTATGTGGAGGTGGAGCTCTGTACACAGAAACGATGGCAACACTGCGGCTTGTAAACTCACTATTCCACCTTCTCACACCTGTAGGACCAAGAAGAGAACAGAGAAAGAGAGAAAAGAGGACGTGGAAAGGAGCTATAGAAAGTAAACACACATTGGAACTGTGCGTGTGTATGTGTGTATGTGTGTGTGTGAGTGTGAGAGCACACAGGTGTGTGTGTTTATATGTTCTCCAGTTGGCTCTTTGAAAACTATTAAAACTCGCAGCTTAGCCTGCTCCCTTCAATTGCCAAACAGAGCAGGTTTCCCTGACAACCCAGGTCCTTGGTCACTTTTTTACCAGGATGTGAGGGAGCTGGCATCCCACTGCTCCCAAAGACGGTAATGGTGTCCGATCACAGCTCATCCAGAGAGAAGAGAGCATGGTCATGAAGGGTTATACCTGGAGACATACCTCAGACACTATTCTGTCCCTTTGGGATTGAGCTTCTCATGACTTATTGAGTTACTGTTCACAAGTGAGACAAGCCCACATTACACCTGTGAGTGTTTGCGGGGTTTATTAGGGTTTAAGATGGCACTGATCTGTTGTCTCCTCCAGCTGCCGGACTCTGATGACAGCGCCGGCCTTTTAATACACACACATCTCCACCTGCTCTGCCAGTCTGTGTGACAGAGCCTATCTGCAGAGGCTGACAAAGGGCCAAGAGAGCGTATCCAGAAGAAAGACAACATTTCTGATTCATCTGATGTAATGAACAGTAAAATAGATACATTGTATTCTATATACACTCAGTTGCCAGTTTATTAGGTACACGCATCTAGTACCGGGTCGGATGAGGCAATGTAATTCAACTCCTCAATTGTCCAGTGTTAGTGATCGAGTTCCCACTGGAGCCGCTTCTTCTTGTTTTTAGCTGATAGGAGTTGAACCCGGGGGTCATCCGCTGCAATAGCCCATCCGTGACAAGGACCGACGAGTTGTGTATTTTGTAGAGGCCGTTCTGCACACCACTGTTGTGCTCTGCCGTTATTTGCCAGTCCGTGTTGCCATTTGATTAATTGTTCAGGAGTCTTATGGCTTGGGGGTAGAAGCTGTTAAGATGCCTTTTGGACCTAGACTTGGTGCTCCAGTACCGCTTGCCGTGCGGTAGCAGAGAGAACAGTCTATGGCTAGGGTGGCTGGAGACTTCTGTTTGTCACACCATTCTCTGTAAACCCTAGACAGTGTCATGCGTGAAAATCCCAGGAGACTGGACGTTTCTGAGATACTGGAACCAACGCGCCTGGCACTGATGATCATACCACGCTCAAAGTTGCAAACAGTAATTGAATGCCTCGATGCCTGTCTGCCTGCTTTATATAGCAAACTCACTGTCTGTAGGAGCGAACGGGATGGTGTATCTAATAAAATTAGTATACATTATCATAGTAGGAGAGAGAGAAGCAAATGGAAACAGAGCGAGAGAGACACGAGAGAGAGACGAGAGAGTGATAGAGCGAGAGAGCATTATGTGTGGAAGTCATGGTGATATGATACAATATCAGAAGATGAATAAATCTGAATGGGATCCACTGTAAGGCTTAAGTCCATCTGTCATCACATCCTATCGATAAACTGTGACAGATGCTCTGGGAATGCAAACAGCAACAAATTAAAACAGACAGCAGCCCCGCCAGAACATAAATGATTGTTACCATCCCCAAAGTTAAATAATGAAGGGGCGTCTGCCCTGCCTGCCTAAAGAGACCTAAACAAGTAAACATCCTGAGTCTAGATGATGGACCAGAGCCAAAGTACAAGTACTACGTCCTTTATTGCATGCACTTACCTAACAGAAACCTGGGCCCCTTCCATAAACATGGAGACATACTGACGCACATCACTTTATTCACCATCTTCCTCCCCTGGTACCATGTGGGGGAAGAGGAACCTCATTTAGTGAATCTGGATTTCTATGGTGGGCATTAGACTCTTTCTAACCTATCTAATAGGCTGCAGCAGCCCCACTCTCATCTCTATTAGTCTCTCTATTCCCTCAAGGCCTTCAGCAGGGCACTGTGCTTTAATCCTATCAGCTCCAAATAAAATGAGAGTAAATCTCAATCGAGTCCCTGGGTCTGTTCTTGTTCCAGAGCGCTCTGTCCTGTGATGTTGGCCCAGACAGCCACCTCTCTGCGGACCACCATGGGCCTCCTGGCTCATTAAATATGGAAGTAAAAGAGGAGAGCGCTCGCTCGGAGTGGAAAGCGGGAATGCCTCACCATCCCTGTCACAGCCAGTAAAGGAAGACCAGGTAGGGTGGTTCAGAGGCTGGGCTACAGAACAGAACACAGAGGACAAGAGTAAGAGATGCTAAGGCTTCTGCTCTCAGAGCCATTCCTGAGGAAATGAACCATGACAAATCTGCCTGATAGCAGTGTTCTTGTTGCACTCAACTAATTATTCCCTGATCCTATTTGGCTCAGTTGGTAGAGCATGGTGCTTGCAACGCAAGGGTTGTGGGTTTGATTCCCACGGGGGGCACCAGTATGTAAAATATGAAAATGTATGCACTCACTGCTGTAAGTTGCTCTGGAAAAGAGTATCTGCTAAATGACTAAAATGTACCTAAGTACTGGTAGAGATGTCTGTGTTGGTTAGAGACTGTATACCGATGTCTTAAACTGCTCTCTGAAGAGGTTGAGGCTGTTATGTACATATTCAACCAATTCTCCATTTAAGTATTCAACTGTTGAAAGATATAACTAATCTATGTGCAGACATAATGAATCATGGTGCTGTAACGTGTGAAAGGAAAGCAACAATGCTCATGCAGCATTATATATGTAGGAGTCAGAGAACAGATGTGCAATTTACACATTTTTATGTGACGAGGCCCCTGGGGATGTACTGTACTGTACTGTACTGTACTGTACACAGACACAAACACACACCTTGCAGACTCTATAATGTGATCCATCCTGTCTTCTCCCTGCTGTTTGCACTTGCCAGACTGCTCTAATGATGGCTAAGAGGCATTTAGCTGAAGAAAGAGCAAAGAAAATCAGATTGATTGTGTTGAGGCGCTCCACTCCACAGATTGGAGACAATGAAGCACACTGCAGACCTTTTAACACATACTAAGAGACAGTTGTCATATTCTCCTCTTTTCTTTCTCTCTCCTGTAAATGGCTAGAATCCTGAATTCTCTCCTGCATTCCTGCTGGCTCTGTCTGGTGGTGCCTGGCTGGGTTGAGGCTGACTACTCTTCAGTGTGTTGAATCTTCTGTTTACAGGAAGCACCGTGCATGCCCATTTTGAATTCAGAGGGCTTTCTGTTTGGCTGCATGGCCTGATCTCTCCTCCATGGCCTGATCTCAATTTCTCAGTGGCACCACACCTGTCCAAAAAATACAGTTCTTGCAATGGAGTCGAAAGGCCGCAACACGTTCCCTCAGCCAATAACAAAAGCCTGGCAACTATCAGTAATATCTGTGTTTGACGCCAGTCCCAGCCAGCTCTCCCAGCCAGCTCTCCCAGCCAGCTCTGTAGTAACCTTGGAGAACCCCATCTGGAGCCCCAGCAGCCAGGTCCAGGGAGGGAACAACAGACAGGCTTTCTGTGGACCAGTAAGGAGGTCAAGATTGGTGTGTGAGGGTGTCATTAGACATTCAGAAACACCCTTAAGCATGAATACAAGCATGTACGCCACACACACACTAATATATGCATGTGTGTCTGTCACTCATTTAAGGCGAGGACAAGGAGATACAGAGAGAGCAGGAGACTGGTGCAAGTGCTGTCAAAGCAGAACAGCTTTGAGAAAATAGATTGAATTGATCAAACCACTGGCTGTCAGTGGAAAAAGCTGCAACTACTGTATGGTGTTTCATCTGACATTAGCTGCTCTTGCCAGGGCATATCTATGGAGCTAGAGCTTGCTGTATAAGGTCACTAAGAGAATCTCCATTTCGACTTTTACTCATTTAATGCATTGGTCATTATGTTGGAGCATGCTGTGTTTTAGCAGCAGTAAGTTCAACCATTTGCTATCGATTCAGAGTTTATGACTCAATGTGGAATTGTAGCACTTACTGCCACTCCAAACACTTGAATGCTACTTGATGGGCTGTGGATCTGTGTGCCAGCTCGAACAAAGTCAAAGCACATGTGCTTCCAGTTTCCTCCTCTGATAAGAGCACACATCACTCCCCTCAGCCAGGCAGACAGTCTCCATCACCCCAGCCAGGTTCAGGTGCCCTGAGGCTGGGCAGCTGAGTGTCCTCTGGTCGTGGGTCTAGGAGCAAATAGCCAATAATGACTTACTTATGGAGTCATAGAGGCAGAACATATGGATCAAATCAATATGACATAAACATCCCTCGTTTTGCCTGAGGGTGGCAATATAATGCAGTGAGGAGCCCAGAGAGATAAAGAGAGAGAGTGTGTGTGCTTGCGTGCGTTTGTTTTAAAACACCAAATACATAAAGTAGCCTATAGCCTAGGCTTACCACTGAAGTAATACATCAGGTCCCCATAGCAACTACTGCTCTAAGGGGCATCTGATTAAGAACAAAATGCAACAGATGTCTTTTGAAGAAGCGCGCGATGGTAATTTTCCAGGGCTCTAACTATTAGCGTGAGGCCAAATAGGTTCTGATAGCCTAAAGGTAAGTTAAGACAATGAGGCAAACACTTACCACATCTCGAAATTATAGCATTAAAGCCTAGGATATATTTTGAGCCCAATAAGAGAATGCTAGTATCTTTCCTATAAGTGAAAAACCCAAATAGAAAGTCACTTTCTATCTTACCTGGCTCGAGCTTGAGGGGAATGACGAAATTGGCGGGACATCCAAAATCTTCAGGTCGTACATGTTACCGTTCAAAATGACAGAGGGTCTGTACACATACCTGGTTCGGGTTGGAGTGTAAACCTCTGAGAAGTCATTATAAATAAATTGACGGATTATGGAAGTTTTCCCGACTCCGGGAGCTCCGATAACAGCGATACTTAGCGTCTCCACCATTCCTGGAACACCATGGACAGCGACCAAACCAATTTGCAACTCAACAAAGATTATCCAAGCAGCGGTCTTGTTCCCAGGAAAAATTGCTGCTGCTCTTCCGGCACAGATCAAAGCCAACAGTTATTTTACGTTGAAGTAAACACTTTTTGCTTGCTGCGGCCCAAACATGTAGATTTTGCTAAACCTAATAATTAGGTAAAGAAAGGTCGAAACAGTCATCCGTCGTCAATGTTTTTAAATTAAATGATGGTTATGTTTGCTGTTATCCAATCTCTCTCACATCGAAACACAAATAACGTCACTTGAGCTTATTTCGTTTAATAGTCCTAAGAAAAATAAATCCTTCCAAGATTCAATACCGGGGAGGGGGTTTTCGCAACGTCTCCGCATTCCATAGGGAGAAACTGTATGCTAATCTTCTGGGGAACAACCCCCCGCGCCCTCGTCCCCTAGGAGGGAGCGCAAAGTCCGTCCTCGGAATTTCCACAGGGACATAATCTCACTCACTGTTTGAATTATCTCAACATTAACGAGCCCATTATTGCTTTTCTTACGGATCTTCAGGCTGTACAGTTATTCTATCCGCACCTCTTACTCGTCTCCAGCCGATGCACCAATACGACTGACTCCTTGCGCTCACCAAAGCCTTGGAGAGGCACGCTAACTCAGCAGCCCCGTATCTACAGATAGATTTCCACGTGCTCCGGAATGAGCATAATCTGCTCTTCACGATGTAAAAAGGCACAGCTGATAATTTAGATGAAACGATCCAAAAACAGAGACAAGCGACCAACTGCTGCATAGGCATCAAATGAATGTATCTCCCCTGCTCACTGGTGTGTCTGTCGGTATGGTGCGCGTTCCTTGTGTGTGTGTGCGTACGTGCGTGATTGGATGTGTATGCTTTTGTCATCTTTTAACGTTTATTTACGTGCGTGTTAGTCATGACAGTCGTGCCCAGGTTTTGTGTAATGAGCTACTATTTAGAGGTCAAATACCTGAAATGGAACCACGAATGATGTAGCCTATCACAAAATGCACATTGACGTGTCGACCAAATTAATATTTCCATTTTTCCTCCGGGACACAGAATCCTCAAAGGAGGCTCCCATGGAGACAGAATGCTGCATTTACACTTCCTTAAAGCGCAAGGCTGACGCACAACTGATTGGGTTCCTAAAGCTAAGGGATTGATGAAGGATGGCTCCCTATCAATAGCAATACCTTGAGTGGCAATTAAGGTGTCACATATGATTAATTATACTACACCATTAATATGATGCAAAGCATGTGTACTTGCTCCTAAAACAATGGTCATACAATGAATGCTTCTCTTGCTCTTTCCTATTCAATTGCGACATCTAGACTACCTGTCTCAAGAGCCCTATGTGTACTCATTAGCTATAGTCAAGCAATAATTACATATTTAGCCTACAATAAAACCCTGCGTCATCATCATTTGTTTGTCTGTATGATTTCACCAAAACGAGCGGGGAGAGTGACGACAACCTGCTGCCATTCCAGTGATAGATGCATTCAGAGTGAGAGGCTGACTAAATGGGTGATATGAGCGCAGTGTGCTCTTGTCGCATTGACCAATTTTAACTCACCCTCACCTCACTGTTAAAAGCAAACCGTTTAAAAATATATTTTGAGAGCTCGGTTGCAATCCAAACAATATAGTGAGGTTAATGTAAAGCCCCAATTATGTCAAGGTCATGCAATCAAATCAGTCAAAGTATATCGATCAACCTACACGGATTGGCATGCCAAAACAAAAACAGAAAACAGTTCCTCACAATTACCATAAGACTATGAATGTGTCCAACAATCTGTGCAATCAAGAGAAATTCATGCTGCAACACGTCTTTTAAAGTTCATGTGCATCAATGTTTTTATTATTCTGGAACTTTATTAGATTCGCAGAAGTCCTACCTGGTGACAGGTGTAACAGAATATTAACTTTCCTTCAAAGCGTTCGAGGCACTCGTTATAAATAACGCAGTTCTCGATACGGTGAGTTGTTAGCACCCCCTGTTGGTTAAGGTTCATCCACCCTTCTGGCCATCAGTGTTCCCAAGGGGTGAGCTGGGCTTTCTTTTGGATCCTGAGCAGAAACAATGATCTTTTTGGGTCACAAGAACACCATCAAAGCAAAAAAATAATAGGGACATTATTTTCACATGTCCTCATTCATTGACACTGAGTGGTGTGTGGATGACAGCCATAGAAAAGATTGCTTGTTACTGCCAAAATCATCTAGGGCCTCTATTCAATACTTTGTGCTAAAGCCCAATTGAAATTTATAGGCAACGTTCCCGCGTTAGAGGAGACTGCATTCACGTTAAACGCTGCATATGTCCGCTAGATCGCATAATACCTTTACATTTCTATCACGCAATCTGTAACACTTCAGCGATACAGACTGAATAGAGCCCTAGGTCTGGCACCAATCCACTGAGGGCATACCTCATACTGATGATAACAGAACCACAATATTAGACAATAACCTGCTAACATTGCAGTTTAGGAAACACACAACGCAGCTATGATGTTAAGGGAGTTTTTATTCCATTATAAAAATAAAAAAATAGGAATGAGGCACTCAACAGCATTGAGTGTTTTTTTTTAGGCACTGAACTGCAACAATGTGTGTTTTATAAACCTTTATAAACACACACACACACACACACACACACACACAGTGAGGATGAAGTCATTATCAGTAATCTAGTCCTCTGCAAGCTACACACGGTGTGGAGAGAGATAATGAAACAGTGATCAGCGCTGACTCCGGATCAGCTCATAATTACCACTCCAGCTCCAGCTGCGCTGCTCCGATAACCAGTGTAGTGCTGTTTTTGTAGGTGAGGGAGCGTCATTTATTTTTAAATTAACATCCTCAATCAAAAAGTTGTACCAACAGATGTAGCCTATTATTGAATAGCCTATCATTATAGAATATGCCTAAAATGATTCCTCCAGTTGAATGACCTCAAACACCAAGCTCGACATACCTAATTTCAAAATAGGCCATCATCACTGTCAATTGTGAATGAGGTAGTTTGGCACTCGGTAATGAGTGTTGCAACCGAGGACAGATGATTTTTACGTGATTCACGCTTCAGCACTCGGAGCTTACGTTCTGTGAGCTTGTGTGGCCTACCACTTCGCGGCTGAGCCAACGTTGCTCCTAGACGAACTAACTTGTTGAAAAGGTGACATCCTATGACGGTGCCACATTGACAGTCACTGAGCTCTTCAGTAAGGCCATTCTACTGCCAATGTTTGTCTATGGAGATTGCATGGCTGTGTGCTCGATTTTATACACCTGTTAGCAGTAGCAATTTCAGCATGTAAATCTCGGTGGGGCAAAATAAAAAATAAAAACATATAGATACATGCCAGCAAAGCCACTACACAACAACACTAAGCCATACATTAATGGCACTATAACAGTGAAAAACGGTGCCCACAAACTGTTTGGGCCGACATAAAGCTGTCCCAACAGCAGTCCCAACACCTTACCACTGTTACACGTGGCTATCAGCGGAGCCTTGTCTGGCAGCGAAACAGTTAATTCTGCTTCATATACTGCCTTTTAAACAAACATGGCTGAGATGGCTGACTTGCTTAAACAAATGTGGTTTCTACTGACAATTGAGATGTACACACTATGGCATAAGGGGATGACGAGCAGATAAGAGGCTATCTGTAATTTCGATTAAGACATTAATGAGCGAGCTAGGATGGATGTAGTCAATATAACTATTTGTTTAGTACTTTAGAAATTTACAGTTACAGAACTCAGAACACAATTCTTACTGTATTCTCCCTGTACACCAAGTCAGAACTGTAGGATAAATAAAGGGGGCATATAAACAGACAATGAAAGCTCTTACAATATTCGATGATGACATTTCTCTAAAACAGGCTATAGGCTACAAGTGCACCACCAAGTCAGAACAGTTTGCTAAATTATGAGGGGGAAAGGGACAAAATTATTAGGGTGAGGCACGTGGGCTAGTAACAGCTTACTACACAACATACACTAATATTACTTTCTTAGCTACAGTATACATATCTCCCTGGCATATTACAATTTATACAGCAGCATACAATACATTTTTGGACTCACCTTATGGATTGCCTCTTATCCGCTCGTCGTCCCCTTATGCCATAGTTTGTACATCTCAATTGTCAGTATAAACCACATGTTTAAGCAAGACAGCCATGTTTGTTTAAAAGGCAGTATATGAGGCAGAATTAACTGTTTCGCTGCCAGACAAGCCTCTGCTGATAGCCAGGTGTAGCAGTGGTAAGATGTTGGGACTCTGCTGTTGGGACAGCTTTATGTCGGCCCTAACAGTTTGTGGGCACCGTTTGTCACCGTTATAGTCCAGTTAATGTATGGCTTAGTGTTGTTTTGTGTAGTGGCTTTGCTGGCATGCATCTAAAAAAAAAATTGGGGGAGTTTGCCCCACCAAGATTTACATGCTAAAATCGCCACTGGAAAGGAGAACAGCACCCGGTTTGTTTGTGTAGCATCTGAATGCAAGAGCAAATTGTTTTTGCATCGTAGAGGACCGAAATTGTTTTAGGTTGTGGCACTCAAGTGAGTGTGACTCATTGTGGAAATAGGCACTAGGAAAGGGACATCGATGTTGCTCGGGTGTTCACTAGCAATTTTACCTCTATTGCATGTTTCCATTTCCTGCAGGTACCCATTCTCCTGCATGTCCCCTCTCCCTTGCATGTTTTCCCTTTCTTATCCAAGACATCCTGCATGCCAGCCTCCCTTTATGTTTCATTCATGACTCTAATGGCCTTGGGGATGTAAAGGACTTGTTAATTGTAAGGACTGTAAAATAATGTTGTGCTTTTGGAATTGTTCCCATTCTGACTCTTTATGTCATAGACTATATGCTCGTTGAATGTAGGAATTGCAGTTGTAAAAGCTAGTAATTGTTGTTATATGCATTAGTTGTTTCACATTTTGTAATTCCAGTTGGATTTTGATGAAAGTAGTCCTGAAATGAATGTTGTATAATGTTATGGTTATGATAGAGATTTAAATGTGTCTTCATTTTCAGATTTGAATGAGAATGTATTCCCCTATGATTATTCTTTCAATAATGTTATTGTTTTATTATATCACTTGGTCTTTCCTTATATGTAATACTGAATGCTATTTGTTTTGGTGCAGATATGTTTGATCACAAAAAATTCCATCGGTCACTAAAACATTGTAACCAATTCACAGTAAAAGGTAGTTAGTTATATGCTGATTTTAGATGATCAATCTTTACAAAACAAGGAAGAGTCAATATCCTCCAAGCTTTTCTCTATCATTCTTTAGAAAGTTTTGTAAATGACAGTTGTTTGGGAGAAAAGCATTGATTTTCATATTAGACACATTGTCACGTGTTTTTCTTGACTGATTACTTTTTTGATTGATGTGGTGCTATTGTATGTCATATCATTTGAAAGAGTTGTTTTTCAGCTTTTAAAATATGTACCATGTTTTCATATAAGGTTTAACACCAGCAAATGATTGTAATTTATGCACACAGAGGTCATGATCCAGTAAAAAATGTTAAATTCCCACCAGGCAGGAAAGGGTTATTAATGACAGGGTTATTTGTCATTATGAAGCATTTAACATTGAACTTAAACCCTGCATGAATCATGGATCTTGGAGGTCTGGGAAAATGTACTGTAAGTGTAACTATGCGTACATAAAGTTTTGCCTTGAAAACAGTTATCATGGGGAGACAAATCCACAATAATGTAGGCCTATGCCATTGCAAAATCTAATGCTTCTAACCAAACGTTAAAACCTCTAACTGAAAGAGTCACCTTATAGTCAGTCCTGTCATTCAAGTATAGCCAGCCTACTTGTTGGATAGATTGGATGCGTATCGGTGTCCTGCTGTAGGGTAGTTGTCTACTGATTGTCGACTATCATCATCTGATCCATGAAAGCAAACAAATTACCCAAAAAATGATAAAGCTAAATAAATGGTCTACTTCTTCTGCCCAGGATGGCACGGAGAACACCAGTACCTGGGCGCACCTGAAAAACAACGCAATGAGCGCTCTAAACAAATGATTGACTAAAGCAAACAATGATAAATCAACGAATAAATCAAATGAATTTGGAATGAAGGCTATTTTTAATCAAGGACAAATTGCAAACAAATGGCAAAAATGAGGACGTACAAAGGAAAGTCTATACATACAGGAGCTCAGCAGAGGCCGAAATTCAGCACTGCTGAGTGGACAGCACCGCCACAGAAATACATGGTTTAAACCACGATGTCAAACTCATTCCAAGGAGGGCTGAGTGTGCAGGTTTTCATTCCTACCTTGTACTTGATTGATGAATTAAGGTCCCTAACTAGTAAGGAAATCTCCTCACCTGGTTGTCTAGGTCTTAATTGAAAGGACAAACCAAAAACCAGCAGACAGTAGGCCCTCCATGGAATGAGTTTGACACCCCTGGTTTAAGCCATGCAGAGAGGTGGGGGCGTTTGTTTCATTTGGAAGCTTTCATTTTCATATTTACCACTACATTTCAAACAAATAGAGAATGCTTCAATTAGCATTATTTAGAAACCCTCCTAAAAGCAACAAAAATCTAACGTCTCATTCAGGGGAGCCAAGCCCCCCCCGGCACCCCTGTAATTCACACCTTGCTCCACAGGTTGTTCCATGTACTGTAGTAGCCTATGCTGTGTATGGTGCTGAGGAATATTCATTTAAGTTCTTCAACCCACTGCTGGTAACAAGATTTGGGCTCCAGTCAACAAACCAACCACAAAATTGAGCAGTTTAGCTTATCCACCCACCCCAGTCACTCTTGGCAGCTGCTAGATTGAGTGGGTACAGCTCAGAGAATGTAAAGCTTCTATCTACTCTCACTTCAAAACCTCACCATCTTCTTACTCCCAGTCTGTCATAGGGATAAATAAAGCACTGAGCTCCAGATAAACCTTGGATTTCACCCTGGACTCATGGAGAAAGAAGGTGTGAGGACAGAGAGAGAGGAGCAGGGATGATGGGAGAGGAGAGCAGGTGTGAGAAAGGATGAGGGTAGAGGAGAACAGGGATGAGGGTAGAGGGGGAAGGGAACATCAAATTAGTATGCAAAGCTGTTTTTTAAGGCTGCCCAACAATACTGTAAAAAATATGACAGCTGAGTGAACTGAGTGTGGACAGCCCTATACCTTCCCGAGGTCCTTGTAAAGATAACTGAAGATATGCCTATAATACACAACATGAACCCATTTGTTAAGATGGAATCTGTATGTACATATTACACAAAAGGACAAAAAATGATTTAAAACAACTTCTGATCATCTTCCCTACTTCAGAGACTTATAAACAAGACATGTTCTCCCTGTCCATCAAGCAGTGTCTGCATAGGTGGCCAAGTGTGGAAGAGTCACTTATCAGATTGTAAATTCTACTAGTACAATACTAACCAGTGTTGCGATTGGCTTAGTCCTTTATATTACTTTGTATATATATTATAATGTAAGATCTCAGTGTACAAAACATTGGCAACACCTTCCTAATATTGAATTGCACCCTCCTTTGCCCTCAGAACAGCCTCAATTCGTTGGGGCATGGACTCTGCAAGGTGTCGAAAGCTTTCCACAGAGATGCTGGCCCATGTTGACGCCAATGCTTCCCACAAGCTGGCTGGATGTCCTTTGGGTAGTGGACCATTCTTGATAAACATGGGAAACTGTTGAGCGTGAAAAACCCAGCAGCGTTGCAGTTCTTGACACACTCAAACCATTGCACCTGGCACCTACTACCATACTCCGTTCAAAGGCATTTAAACCTTTTGTCTTGCCCATTCACCTTCTTAGTTGCACACATACACAATCCATGTCCCAAGGCTTAAAAATCATTCTTTAACCCCTCAATCTACACTGATTGAAGTGGATTTAACAGGTGACATCAATAATGGATCATAGCTTTCACCTGGATTCCCTTGATCAGTCTGTCATGGAACGAGCAGGTGTTCCTAATGTTTTGTACACTCAGTGTATATCTTATGGAATCCTTATTGGACGGAACTAAACGTGGTATACCATTCTTAATTGATGATTCAAGTCAATTCAGAAAATGCACTTGAGGCATTTGTGAATATATCAGATTTTTAATAGTTCTGTTTCAAACGATGTACACACAAACGGTCAGTCAAAAAAACATCAGATTTCTCCTTCACCTGCTATTTTACAACTTCATCACATACACACTAGTCAGTTTTCACCACACACAGACGAAGTAAATCCACTCATCGCCAAGTAGTGAAAGTGTGAGCGTGCTTACTGTGGAGATGTTCCAGAGGGTTCTGATTCAATGACTCAAAAGTTTAAATATCCAATTCATTTTCCAAAGAGACTAGGTAAAACAGAATGGTGACGTTGAGTTGGTCAGATTTTCTTCATACAAAAGACTTCATGATGTGTGCTACCTCTACAGTTAGTTTCCTATACAGATAAAGTATAGAACATACAGGTGGTTTGAAGCCTCTATGACAGGTGGCAGAGGTACTTGACCAACTAAGAGAGGAGGAGAAAGCAACAACCTGGCAGGGAGCCCAAGCAGCCCTGATTAACAGACAGCACACAGCAGAAACAACATCCACGGCCCTCGCCCGCCTGCATGCCCAGAGTTAAAACTTCAATTACACTGCAAACACAAACCTGGGAATACATAACGGATTTACTTTAAAGAAGAAAAGGGGCAAAGAATTAGGGAAAGAAAAGGTATTGTATGTAGTTGTAAGGCATATATTGCTGAGTTTTCACAGGCAGCCCAATTCTGATCTATTTGGCAATAATTGGTCTTTTGACGAATCAGGTCAGATCTTTCGCCAATAATTGGGCAAAATATCAGAATTGGGCTGCCTGTGTAAATGTAGCCTTAGATGTTGCTCCAACCCTCTCTAATAACAAATAGCACACAGGTACCCCAACACACAAATGCGCACACACACACACGGGAGAGAGACCTGCTCCAAGAGACAGCAGAGATTGAGTACAACAACAACAAGCCCAATGGGCACATCAAGAGCAAACAACAAACTGAACACGTGACATGGTGTGTTCCAAAACATTTAGCGTCTCTTAGTAGCTGGGACATCACATCCCTTTAAAATAAAAAGGAGGAAAGTGTTTGTGAGAGATAAACAGTGAAGACATTGAGAGGGGGGGCTGAGGGGTGAGAAGTGACAGAACAGGAACACAGCAGGTGCTTCACAGCCCCGAGATATGGGGAAACAATGTGTCTGTACCGCCACATTTTAATGTGGCGCACCAAAAGGTATGCTGACAGTAGAGATTTAACTGCTGATTACACACACTAAATATAGGTACTAATTTGCAGAGACGCGAGGTGAGATAATCGTGAAAAGAGAAGAGGAGACATCAGGGGGGAGATATGGAGAAACAGTCACAAAGAACAAGAGTCCATCGCATCAGTCTCCTCCAACAGCACTGGCTGAACACCCCTACCAGGTGTGCCCTAGATTAGAGGCTCATGGGAGAAGGGTGGACTGAATCAGATCAGCAAGTGTTGGACTGGAGTTAGGCCATCATGCAAGGGAGATCTGACAGGGTAGTGATCTCTCATTCAAGACCGACTAGACTTGGTGAGTTATGGGAAACAACCTCAACCATGTTCAAGGTGAAGAAGACAAAGGCCATTCCCAACTATTGACGTGAGTGACAGGATTGGTCTATAGAAAGATTTGGGACCATGTGGGCTAGAGACTTCAGCAGTCTTGAAAACAGAGATGGACAGAGTATGAATCAGATAAGGACTTGTAGAGTGGAGGGTTAGTGCTTGACAGAAAGAACAGATAGAAACCAGAGTCCCCAGGGAGGCACACAGACAGAAAGCAGAGTTGGAGATTCTACAAGGAAAGAGTCTTTCAGAAGCCTGTATGTCAGGAGGAGAAGGGGGGTCCAGGAGCTCCCTCCAATCAGGGCCAGTCTCCAATCTCCATGCATCAGGCTGCACCCCCTACTTCAGCCCCGTGAGGGGTTCAGTTCTTCAGCACTGCCTCGTAGCACTGGAACACACACTGGGACACCTCTGGGGCTCTGCACTTCAGAGAGATCTGAGGAGAGAGAAGAGACAGAGTTCGTTACTACATGGTCTGGCTGGGCAAGGAGATGGCAGTCCTTCTGTTAGCAGGTGCTAGGTGTTGAGAGCACCTGGTCAATAAGAACACTAGTTCAGATGTTCAGCCAAAGCAAAACCGTTTCAAAAGCCAGCGTGACATGCTGGAGAACAAACGTCAGGTAGAAACTATTGTTTTACAAAGACATGGACAAGCTAGGTAAGCAGTCAACAATATACAGTACATTTCTATTTAATAACTCAAAATCAACAAAACAGCTGTATCATTTCTTCATAAACAACAAATATAACCTCTCATGTGGAGCAGCTGCTGCCCTCGTCTTTATCTCAGGTGTCAAGTGCTTTGAGAGATGAACTATAGTTCAGTGATCTAAAGCAGAATCACTTTTCCTGGTCATCATTTGACCGAACATCCTTAACAGAGAGAGAGAGAGCCTTTTCAGGGATGAGGAAGCTGTATGGACGGGATGAAGGCTAATTCGCCAGGCCACTTTTTCATACCTTAAAGAAAAGCTCCTTTCGATATGCTAGTCTAGTCAGTTAGTGCAATGCAACTGTAATGGCAGGTCTTAAGCACCGTCTGTTTCATAAGCATGGTAATTATTTCAGCAGCGTCACTGAGTCATGATTGAAGAGAAGAGAGAATCGCTCCCAACCTCCTCTATTCCCACCATTTCAGCAGAGGCATTTTGTTTCATTTTATTTGCGGGGGAGAATTTATTAGCATTATAAATGCTGCCTTTTATTCAATCTTATCAGCTTGGAGCGAAAAAAATATATAAAATGTCTCATTCCTTCTCTCCTTCTGCTTGTGAAGTTGAGAGAGTTGCTGCAGGAACTAATAGAGCTCTTAGAGGCGGTTTCCTTTTCATTAGAGCTCATGCAGGAAAAGCTCAAATTCTGTGTGTAGCCGCGTGTTTGCAGCAGTACTACTGTAGCCGTGTGTTTGAGGTGCCAGGGTGATTGTGTGGCGATTTAGACAGTTCCGGCTGGCTTGTGCTTAGTAGCTCTAATAGCAATTGTCATTAACTGGCCAGAAGCATTTGAAGTCCCATTAGACAGAGGTTCACACCGGGTCCCTCTCTGACCCATGGGACAGGAGATCACACTGCTGTACCATGGTGACAGAGTGTCCCCCAGCACTGCATTGGTACATTCCACAGTGCTGCGCTAGACGAGTGGGAACACAACACAACTCCTCCCTCCAGCGCTGCCGCTGCTCTGTGTTCTGCTGGCTCTTTACTAATGCATAATGGTGCTGGCATGATTAGTCAGAAACACACAACCTAGGCCAAGTTGGAGAAAACAAGGCCTAGCTGGCTGTCATTGGGATCAGCTTATTAAACCAGGTTGTAGAAAAGCTCTGATCAACTAGGTTACATGGTGTGTGGGCATTCTGCTTAAGGCTCTGTAAAATGCTGCTGAATAATCTGCCTGTGAGTCAATATGAGGGTGGAGTGTGGAGGAGAGAGTGAGAATAACGGACAGAGGAGAAAAATAACTAGCTGTAGAGAATAGTGACTGGTAGAAACAGTGCAGGTGGGTGGTGGAAGTGTTTAGGAGTATGGTAGAAGATGTAGGAAGACGCAGAAATCTCAGCATCTTTACACCATATAAGGGTACCGGAGATTGAGCGATGAATGGGGGAAGAAGAAGGAGAGATGAAAGTTGAGTAAATGGAAGGCGTGTATGGTGGCACGGTCATGGCGCTGGCAGTACCAGAGCACCATTCTTCCACAAACCACCGCAATTAGCCACTCTTGGGGAGGGGGGAGTGAACCAGCCCTTGGTCACACTGTTGCCATGGGGATGGGAGGTGAGGGCCCGGTGCTCCACTTCAAAAAGGTAGAGCTAAGAAGCAGAGCATCATGGGATAACTGGGACCAAATAGGTGGGGTGATGGAGGAGCACTGGGGTTAGCAACGTTACGTTAGAACAGACCCAGTTAGTATAGAAGGGTTGGTTGTTTAGCAACCAAACCGACGTGTGCTCAACTATGAGGCAAAACAGACAAGGTTGGCTTAGATTGTTGACATGTAAACTACATTAGTTAGTCTCCAATGTTTATTGAAAAATACATTTGCACAATGAACACTTCTCTCAAATTCATTGTTACAGTTGTTGGTTAGCGAAGTTTTGCCATATTAGCATAGACATGACATCAGTCAAGACACCTCAAAATGGTATCAAGAACAAGACAAAACTAGCTGAAACCAGCCACTTACGACTCCCCACATGGCAGCTTCTTGGCATTATTGTTAGCTATCTGGCCATCCAGAATCACAACACAGACTTTTGCCACAATGAATCACGCGCATCATTTGTGACATTGTCAGTTAGCCAATCTATAGAGTTAGGATGGCATAGTTTCTTAACCGATGTCAGCTTTACTGCCTTTCTACAGGGAGCTGTGGAATCTTCCCACAGGCTGAGTACGATCCACAGTGTTCTTTCTCATGCTAAAAATAACTGCTCAACACAAGCATGTGTCAGGGTGACTTTCACGTGTTGTACTAAGAGAGCATCAGATCCATGCAGCAGCACAGAGAGGTGAGAGTGCATGCTGCACACATGTTGTACTGAGAGAGCATCAGATCCATGCAGCACACGTGAAAAATGTTAGTATCTTCAGTGAGGATCCAGATCTTCTGATGGTAGTCATCTGTAGGGAGGAAGAGAGCCTTAAGGGGTAGTAGGAATAGGAGAAAGCAACAGAAACAGGGCGTATTCTGACAGTCGTTCAGGCTGAGAGGTGTTGAGATAAATATATCTAAAAATAACTCAAAATCCTAGACAAATTAAGAACAGCACAAGTGGAGACAGAAAAACAAGGACAAAAACACATCTACAAAAATACTAACAAGACAAACAGTCAAGGGCTGATCAAACACCTCAGTTGAGTCATTTCACAGACTGAAAACCCTCATTCATCTCCTGAACGAAAATACCAATAGACCAACAAATACAGAGGCATCAACCACTGACAGATGAGTCAAGCTGAACGCACAATGAACTGTGGAGGAATTACATTTAAAATGCTAAATTTGAGAGAGAGAGATGGACTAAAACAGTAGATTGACTGACCGAAATGGACTCATCTGGGCTGGGGAAAGAAGACAGTAAATGCCTGTATAATGAATAAAAACATGATCCTAAAGCACATTGACTAACGAGATGGGCTGAGGAGTCATGTCAAGGTCACTGTTCTGGAATAGTCATGCACAATGTCCTGGGCTACTGCTAATAACCAAGTAAGCAGACAACAGTACACTGACACACAATGCGTGACAAAAGAAACAATACACACACACACCCCCCCAGGTGAAATATTCTTAGCCAGCAGGGTTGGTGATGACTCAAACTCACCCATATGTACACACACACACACACACACACACACACACACACACACACACACACACTCCAGATCATCCCCATTCCCTCCTCACACTCCAGATCGTCCCCACCCCCCATCCCGTCCCCACACTCCATCCCGTCCCCACACTCCATCCCGTCCCCACACTCCATCCCATCCCCACACTCCATCCCATCCCCACACTCTATTCCATCCCCACACTCCAAATCATCCCCATCTCTATTCAATCCCCACACTCCAGATCATCCCCATCTCTATTCCATCCCCACACTCCAGATCATCCCCCACACTCCAGATCATCCCCACACTCCAGATCATCCCCATCTCTATTCATCCCCATCTCTATTCATCCCCACACTCCAGATCATCCCCATCTCTATTCATCCCCACTCCATCCCTACACTCCGCTCTGCTGTCACTGAAGTGATTCTTACCCACCCCTCTTTCCTACATTTCTCTCTCCTTTAATAAAAAGTTGTTCTCCGTCCCTCCCCTGTCCCTGTGCTCACCGTGTAGTTGGGGTTTCCAGCCTGCACCTTCAGTTCAGCCAGCACCCAGATCCCATTGGACAGTTTGATGGACATGTAAAGCATATCCTGGCCCTCCACCGTGCGCTTGGCTATGGTGAAGATGTTACTGCCCTGCAGCTTGCTGCTGGCTGCATCTGTTTAGGGGGATAAGAGAATAACCCTCAAACACAATCTGTGTCACTTCTTAAACTTGAAATACAGTTCACATTTTAAAACGTTACATTGTCAGTGACTTCAGAAAGTTCAAATCCCTTGACTATTTCCACATTTTGTTACTATACAGCCTTATTCTAAAATGTATTAAACATATATTTTTTGCAATCTACACAAAATACCCATAATGACAAAGCAAACACAGGTTTAGAAATGCGCACATTAAAAATAAAAACAGAAATACATTATTTACATACGTAATCAGACCCTTTGCTATGAGACTGGAAATTGAGCTTAGGTACATCTGTTTCCATTGATCATCCTTGAGAAGTATCTACAACTTGGGAGTTCACCTGTGGTAAATTCAATTGACTGGACATTCTATTTATTTCACCTTTACTTAACCAGGTAGGCCAGTTGAGAACAAGTTCTCATTTTCAACTGCGACCTGGCCAAGATAAAGCAAAGCAGTGCGACACAAACAGAGTTACACATGGGATAAACAAACGTACAGTCAATAACAATAGAAAAATCTATATACAGTGTGTGCAAATGTAGTAAGATAAGGGAGGTAAGGCAATAAATAGGCCATAGTGGCGAAATAATTACAATTAAGCAATTTAACACTGGAGTGATAGATGTGCAGAAGCTTAACGTGCAAGTAGAGATACTGGGGTGCAAAGGAGCAAAAATAATAATAATAATAATATGGGGATGAGGTAGTTGGGTGGGCTATTTACAGATGGGCTATGTACAGGTGCAATGATCGGTAAGCTGCTCTGACAGCTGATGCTTAAAGTTAGTGAGGGAGATAAGACTCCAGCTTCAGTGATTTCTGCAATTCGTTCCCTTCATTGGCGGCAGAGAACTGGAAGGAAAGGCGGCCAAAGGAGGAGCTGCATTTAGTTGTACTTGCATTTAAGAGCAGTTAGAGGTCACGGAAGGAGTGTTGTATGGCATTGAAGCTCGTCTGGAGGTTTGTTAACACAGTGTCCAAAGAAGGGCCAGATGTATACAGAACGGTTTCGTCTGGGTAGAGGTGGAGCAGAGAATCACCAGCAGCAAAAGTGACATTTATGTATACAGAGAAAAGAGCTGGCCCGAGAATGGCACTCCCATAGAGACTGCCAGAGGTCCGGACAACAGGCCCTCCGATTTGACACACTGAACTCTATCAGAGAAGTAGTTGGTGAACCAGGTGAGGCAGTCATTTGAGAAACCAAGGCTGTTGAGTCTGCAGTGAATGACAGAGTTGAAAGCCTTGGCCAGGTCGATGAAGATGGCTGCACAGTACTGTCTTTTATCGATGGCGGTTATGATATAGTTTAGGACCTTGAGCGTGACTGAGGTGCACCCATGACCAGCTCGGAAACCAGATTGCATAGCGGAGAAGGTACGGTGAGATTCGAAATGGTCGGTGATCTGTTTGTTAATTTGGCTATCGAAGACCTTAGAAAGGCAGGGTAGGATAGATATAGGTCTAACAGTTTGGGTCTAGTGTCTCAGATGACCGCGGAAGCTTTCCCATCTTTAGGGATCTCAGATGATATGAAAGAGAGGTTGAACAGGCTAGTAATAGGGGTTGCAACAATTGTGGCAGATAATTTTAGAAAAAGAGGGTCCAGATTGTCTAGCCCTGCCGATTTGTAGGGGTCCAGATTTTGCAGCTCTTTCAGAACATCAGCTATCTGGATTTGGGTGAAGGCGAAATGGGGGAGGCGTGGGCAAGTTGCTGTGGGGGGAGGGGGGGGGGGGGGTACAGGGCTGTTGACCGCGGTAGGGGCAGCCAGGTGGAAAGCATGGCCAGCCGTAGAAAAATGCTTATTGAAATTCTCAATTATCGTAGATTTATTGGTGGTGACAGTGTTTCCTAGCCTCAGAGCAGTGGGCAGCTGGGAGGAGGGTGCTCTTATTCTCCATGGACTTTACAGTGTCCCAGAACATTTTGGAGTTTGTGCTACAGGATGCAAATTTCTGTTTGAAAAAGCTAGCCTTTGCTTTCCTAACTGCCTGTGTATATTGGTTCCTAACCCCCTGAAAAGTTGCATATCGCGGGGGTCATTCAATGCGAATGCTGTACACCACAGGATGTTTTTGTGCTGGTCAAAGGCAGTCCGGTCTAGAGTGAACCAAGGGCTATATCTGTTGTTAGTTCTACATTTTTTTGAATGGGGCATGCTTATTTAAGATGGTGAGGAAAGCACTTTTAAAGAATAACCAGGCATCCTCTACTGACGGAATGAGTTCAATATCCTTCCAGGATACCCGGGCCAGGTCGATTAGAAAGGCCTGCTCGCTGAAGTGTTTTAGGGAGCGTTTGACAGTGATGAGGGCTGGTCGTATGACCACGGACCCATTACGGACGCAGGCAATGAGGTAGTGATCGCTGAGATCCTGGTTGAAGACAGCAGATGTGTATTTAGAGGGCAGGTTGGTCAGGATGATATCCAAGCGGGTGCCCATGGTTACGGATTTAGGGTTGTACCTGGTAGGTTCTGTGATAATTTGTGTGAGATTGAGGGCATCTAGCTTAGATTGTAGGATGGCCGGGGTGTTAAGCATATCCCAGTTTAGGTCACCTATCAGTACAAACTCTGAAGATAAAATGGGGGGGCAATTAATTCACATATGGTGTCCAGGGCACAGCGGGGGTCTATAACAAGTGGCAATCGTGAGAGACTTCTTTCTGGAAAAGTGGATTTTTAAAAGTAGAAGCGCGAACTGTTTGGGCACAGACCATGACCGAACTCTACAGGCTAACCACCCCCTTTGGCAGTTCTAACTTGGCGGAAAATGTTGTGGTTGGACATTTCAGAATTTTTGGTGGCCTTCCTAAGCCAGGATTCAGACATGGCTAGGACATCAGGGTTGGCAGAGTGTGCTAAAGCAGTGAATAAAACAAACTGGAGGAAGCTTCTGATGTTAACATGCATGAAACCAAGGCTTTTACGGTTACAGAAGTCAACAAAAGATAACGCCTGGGGAATAGGAGTGGAACTGGGGGCTACAGGGCCTGGGTTAACCTCTACATCACCAGAGGAGGAGTAGGACAAGGGTACGGCTAAAGGCTATAAGAACTGGTCATCTAGTGCGTTGGGGAGAGAGAATAAAGGGAGCAGATTTCTGGCCGTGGTAGAATAGATTCAAGGCGTAATGTACAGAGAAGGGTATGGTAGGATGTGAGTACAGTGGAGGTAAACCTAGGCGTTGAGTGACGATGAGAGAGGTTTCGTCTGAGGCACCAGTTAAGCCAAGTGAGGTCTCCGCATGTGTGTGGGGTGGGACAAAAGAGCTATCTAAAAGGCATTTTGAGCTGGACTGAGGGCTCTACAGTGAAATAAAATGTTAAGAACTAGCCGAGACAGCATATTGACAGAGAGGGGCATAAAGCAAATCACAGGTGTTGATCAGGAGAGCTAAGACAATGGGTAAATGCCGATGAATGGGCAGAGCGGGTCAGTTAGGTACATAGAGGACCGGAGTTTGAGGCTTGGGCCGACAGATAAACAAAATTAGGTACCGTGTTATTGAAACAGTCCAGGGGGCATCAGCTGTGTAGCCGAGTGATCATTGGGTCAAAAGAGCAGCAATAGTTTGTAAAGGCACACACCTATCAATACAAAAAAGGTCCCACAGTTGACTGTGCATGTCAGAGCAAAAACCAAGCCCTGAGGTCTTAGGAATTGTCCGTAGAGCTCCGAGACAGGATTGTGTCAAGGCACAGATCTGGGGAAGGGTAACAAAAACATTTCTGCACCACTGAAGGTCCCCAAGAACACAGTGGCATCCATCATTCTTAAATGGAAGAAGATTGGAACCACTAACACTTTTCAGAGAGCTGGCCACCCGGCCAAACTGAGCAATCGGGGGAGAAGCGCCTTGGTCAGGGAGGTGACCAAGAACCTGATGGTCACTCTGACAGAGCTCAAGAGTTCTTCTGTGGAGATGGGAGAACCTTCCAGAAATACAACCATCTCTGCAGCACTCCACCAATCAGTCATTTATGGTAGAGTGGCCAGATGGAAGCCACACTTCAGTAAAAGGCACGACAGCCTGCTTGGAGTTTGCCAAAAGGCACCTAAAGACTCTCAGACCATGAGAAACAAGATTCTCTGTTCTGATGAAACCAAGATTGAACTCTTTGGCCTGAATGCCAAGCGTCGGGTCTGGAAGAAACCTGGCACCATCCCTACAGTGAAGCACAGTGGTGGCAGCATCATGCTGTGGGGATGTTTTACAGTGACTGGAAGACTAGTCAGGATCGAGGAAAAGATGAACAGCGCCAAGTAGAGAGAGATCCTTGATGAAAACCTGCTCCAGAGCACTAAGGACCTCAGGGATGTTCACCTTCCAACAGGACAATGACCCTAAGCACATAGCCAAGACAACGCAGGAGTGGCTTCGGGGAAAGTCTGAATGTCCTTGAGTGGCCCAGCCAGTGCCTGGACTTGAACCCGATCGAACATCTCTGGAGAGACCTGAAAATAGCTGTGCAGCAACGCTCCCCATCCAACCTGAAAGAGCTTCAGAGGATCTGCAGAGAAGAATGTGAAAAACCCCCCAAATACAGGTGTCAAGCTTGTAGCATCATACCCAAGAAGACTATGCTAAAATCACTGCCAAAGGTGCTTCAACAAAGTACTGAGTAAAGGGTCTGAATACTTGTCAAATTTTATTTTCATATTTTTAATAAATTAGTACAATTTATAAAAACCTGTTTTTGCTTTGTCATTATGGGGTATTGGGTGTAGATTGATGAGGAAAAAGCTTATTTCCCTCAAATGTTGTGCACAAATTTGTTTACATCCCTGTTAGTGAGCATTTTTCCTTTGCCAAGATAATCCATCCACCTGACAGTTCTGGTCATTAAACAGATCATTAAACAGGTGAACCTTCTTCTGGGGACAGTTGTCACACAACACAATGCCACAGATGTCTCAAATTGAGGGAGTGTGCAATTCGCATGCTGACTGCAGGAATGTCCACCAGAGCGGTTGCCAGATAGAGAAATTAACAATAAATTACCATAAGCCGCCTCTAAAATCATTTTAGAGAATTTGGAAGTACGTCCAACCATCCTCAAAACCGCAGACCACGTGTATGGCGCCGTGTGGGAAAGTGGTTTGCTAATATCAACGCATTGTAGAATAATAATGAAGACATCAAAACTATAACAAACACTTATTTATATTTGAGATTATTCAAATAGCCACCCTTTGCCTTGACAGCCTTGCACACTCTTGGCATTCTCTCAACCAGCTTCACCTGGAATACTTTTCCAACAGTCTTGAAAGAGTTCCCACATATGCAGAGGACTTGTTGGCTGCTTTTCATTCACTCTACGATCCAACTCATCCCAAACCATCTCAATTAGTTTGAGGTCAGGGATTGTGGCGCCAGGTCATCTGACGCAGCACTCCATCACTCTCCTTCTTGGTCAAATAGCCCTTACACAGCCTAGAGGTGTGTTTTGGGTCATTGTCCTGTTGAAAAACAAATGATAGTCCCACTAAGCGCAAACCAGATGGGATGGTGTATCGCTGCAGAATGATGTGGAAGCCATGCTGGTCAAGTGTGTCTAGAATTCCAAATAAATCACAGACAGTGTCACCAGCAAAACACCCCACACCATCACACCTCCTCCATGCTTTACTGTGGGAAATACACATGCGGAGATCATCCGTTCACCCACACCGCATCTCACAAAGACACGGCAGTAGGAACCAAATATCTCAAATTCGGACTTGACCAAAATACACATGTCGACCGGTCTGATGTCCATTGCTCGTGTTTCTTGGCTCAATCAAGTCTTTTCTTATTGGTGTCCTTTAGTAGCGGTTTCTATGCAGAAATTCGACCATGAAGGCCTGATTCATACAGTCTCCTCTGAACAGTTGATGTTGAGATGCGTCTTTTACCTGAACTCTGAAGCATTTATTTGGGCTGCAATTTCTGAGGCTGGTAACGCTAATGAACTTATCCTCTGCAGCAGAGGTAACTCTGGGTCTTCCATTCCTATGGCGGTCCTCATGAGAGCCAGTTTCATCATAGCGCTTGATGGTTTTTGCGACTGCACTTGAAGAAACATTCAAAGTTCATGACATTTTCCAGATTGACTGATCTTCATGACTTAAAGTAATGGACTGTTGTTTCTCTTTGCTTATTTGAGCTGTTCTTGCCATAATATGGACTTGGTCTTTTACCAAACAGGGCTGTCTTCTGTACATCATATTAGTATCAACATACATTATGGTTTCATTGAATTTCACATAATAATTTCGTATTTCATTTTTGTTACATGTAATCTTTTGGTTCAACCTTAATATATAATGAACATCATCAACAGGGGGCAATATTGGAGATAGTTTGGTGAGATCTGACATGCCGAGCCCACTCAGACAATCCCAAATGGGAACTACAAAATGTGGCTCATGCGCACAGTGCAACAGCACTATAAAATCATCATTCTTCAGACACCCACATACAGGTCAAAAGATCCCTGTTAGGGGTATCATCTCATGCAAGACCAAGGGAGTAATCCATCTCATCACCTGTTCATGTGGAAAAGCTTATGTAGGACAAACGAAAAGACAATTAAAACATATAGCTGAACACCGCAGCTCAATCAGGTGTAAGAACATTGACTATCCAGTAGCAGATCACTCTGTTGAAGCTAACCATCCAATCTCCTCCCTCAAATACACAGGCATTGAGCATGTTGCTCTACCAAGGAGAGGAGGTAACGTCGAGATCCTACTACCTCAAAAGGGAGGCTTACTGGATATCCTATCTAAAAACATTGACCCCTAGTGGTCTGACTATTGATTGATCTCAGGCCCTTCTTATGAACACATTTTCCTTTATGAACAAGTCTTATAAATTGAAAAATTATTTTTACAGCTTATTAGCATACAGCTAATATGTACCCCCTGTTGATGATGCTCATTATATATTAAGGTTGAACCAATATTACATGTAACAAAAATGAAATACGAAATTGTGAAATTCAATAATGTATGTTGATGCTAATATAACGTACAATATTCCATTCTGTTTCTATATGATCACAATAGCGTAATATATTTAATATGCCATATACTATTTTTTAACAGTTTCACTAATTAATTTTAATTTACTTAATCATTATGGACACACCACTCACTACTGTCATTGGTTATACTAATTGCACTGTGTGTACATAACCTGGTTCAAGTATTTATGACATTACACTGAGGAAGGCACAGTGATGCCGAAACGTTGGTAAATACCCATTACATTTCTGGGAGATTATACATGGAGTGTGCGACTGACTTTATTCGCCTTCAGTCAGCACCTCCACACAAACTATTATTCTGGGTGTGCGCCAGCTCATGTTTTTTGTTTAATCTACAGGTTGTCTACTATAACTGAGGGAATCAGAATGAAGCAATATGATGGCTATCTAATAGGCCACCATGCAGAGGCCTGGACCTTCAGCTATTTTACTGTTCAACTTTAAATGTGAAGGGGTTTGGGGACAGCATGCAATCAGGACCATAATGGAACCAGGCGGTTGTCCTTCATCTGCTCTGGAAAGGCAGGTAGTAGACCAAGCTCTGGGTCCTAATGGAGCCTTCACTTCTCAGTCCATAAACCATACTCTTTCAGTTCTTCGGCATATATACACATACATCCGACTGCTAGTCAAACATTTCATTCCAAAATCACGGGCATTGATACGGAGTTGGTCCCCCTTTTGAGGCTTTAACAGCCTCCACTCTTCTGGGAAGGCTTTCCACTAGATGTTGGAACATTCAGCCACAAGAGCATTAGCGAGGTCGGGCACTGATGTTGAGCGATTAGGCCTGGCTCGCAGTCGACGTTCCAATTCATCCCAAAAGGTGTTTGATGGGGTTGAGGTCAGGGCTTTGTGCAGGCCAGTCAAGTTCTTCCACACTGATCTTCACAAACCATTTCAGTATTGACCTCGAGTTTCTTTTCCACAGGGGCATTGTCATGCTGAAACAGGAAAGGGACTTCCCCAAACTGTTGCCACAAAGTTGGAAGCACAGAATAGTCTAGTATGTCATTGTATGCTGTAGCGTTAAGATCTCCCCTCACTGGAACTAAGGGGCCTAGCCCGAACCATGAAAAACTTACTTGTTGGAAAGGTGGCATCACTGAGCTCTTCAGTAAGGCCATTCTACTGCTAATGTTTGTCTATGGAGATTGCATGGCGGTGTGCTCGATTTTATACACCTGGTCAGCAACGGGTGTGGCTGAAATGGCCGAATCCACTCATTTCAAGGGGTGTCCACATACTTTTGTATATATAGTGTATAACCGACAAAGCTCCATTTCTCTGAATTCTTTCTTTCTGAAACACAAGTCTCTTTTCATGTCTGTGGCTTTATTCATCTGCAGAGCACTGATAAAACTGCCATAGTCTAACTAAGCTCTTGCTTTTTCATTCAAAAGCTAAACTCTAATTTTCAATTACAGTCACTCTGTTTAAACTACCTGCATAGCAAAGATATACTCCTTAATTAACTTGCCCTTGTCTCTCTGTCACACTACAGGAAGGTCTAAACCATCAATTTTCACACTAAAGGAAATTAAATCTATTCAGGAAAATATACTATAAGCTGGCATTAATCATTTAGCTCAGACCCAACTGTGTTCATGCTTTTGTAAAATCTAATTATAACATGTAAATAAGGTCAGCAGGTAACCTAACGAAATACAGTGCATTGGGGAAGTATTCAGACCCCTTGACTTTTTCTACATTTTGTTACGTTACAGCCTTATTCTAAAATGGATTGAATAGTTTCCCCCCCCCTCATCAATCTACACACAATACCCCATAATGACAAAGCAAAAAACAGGTGTAGAAATGTTTGCAAATTTATTTAAAAAAATGAAATATCACATTTACATAAGTATTCAGACTCTTTACTCAGTACTTTGTTGAAGCACCTTTGGCAGTGATTAGCCTCGAGTCTTCTTGGGTATGACGCTACAAGCTTGACACACCTGTATTTGGGGAGTTTGTCCCATTCTTCTCTGCAGATCTTCTCAAACTCTGTCAGGTTAGATGGGTAGCGTCGCTGCACAGCTATTTTCAGGTCTCTCCAGAGATGTTCGATCGAGTTCAAGTCCGGGCTCTGGCTGGGCCACTCAAGGACATTCAGAGACATGGCTTGGCTGTGTGCTTAGGGTCGTTGTCCTGTTGGAAGGCGAACCTTCGCCCCAGTCTGAGGTCCTGAAAGCTCTGGAGAAGATTTTAGCTCCACAATGAAATAGGGTGCAGGCCAGGCAGCAGGCTGTTAGCCAGCCTGCCAGCTTAGTGGAGTCTGCCACTAGCACAGTCAGTGTAGTCAGCTCAGCTTCCCCCATTGAGACCGTGTCTGTGCCTCGATCTAGGTTGGGCAAAATTAAAAATGGCGGTGTTCGCTTTAGCAATCTCACTAGTATAAAGACCTCCTCCATTCCTGCCATTATTGAAAGAGATTGTGATACCTCACATCTCAAAATTGGGTTACTTAATGTTAGATCCCTCACTTCCAAGGCAGTTATAGTCAATGAACTAATCACTGATAATAATCTTGATGTGATTGGCCTGACTGAAACATGGCTTAAGCCTGATGAATTTACTGTGTTAAATGAGGCCTCACCCCCAGGTTACATTAGTGACCATACCCCCCGTGCATCCGGCAAAGGCGGAGGTGTTGCTAACATTTACGATAGCAAATTTCAATTTACAAAAAAAAAAACAACAATGACGTTTTCGTCTTTTGAGCTTCTAGTCATGAAATCTATGCAGCCTACTCACTCACTTTTTATAGCTACTGTTTATAGGCCTCCTGGGCCATATGCAGTGTTCCTCACTGAGTTCCCTGAATTCCTATCGGATCTTGTAGTCATAGCAGATAATATTCTAATTTTTGGTGACTTTAACATTCACATGGAAAAGTCCACAGACCCACTCCAAAAGGCTTTCGGAGCCATCATCGACTCAGTGGGTTTTGTCCAACATGTCTCTGGACCTACTCACTGCCACAGTCATACTCTGGACCTAGTTTTGTCCCATGGAATAAATGTTGTGGATCTAAATGTTTTTCCTCATAATCCTGGACTATCGGACCACCATTTTATTACGTTTGCAATTGCAACAAATAATCTGCTCAGACCCCAACCAAGGAGCATTAAAAGTCGTGCTATAAATTCTCAGACAACCCAAAGATTCCTTGATGCCCTTCCAGACTGCCTCTGCCTACCCAAGGACGTCAGAGGACAAAAATCAGTTAACCACCTAACCGAGGAACTCAATTTAACCTTGCGCAATACCCTAGATGCAGTTGCACCCCTAAAAACTAAAAACATCTGTCATAAGAAACTAGCTCCCTGGTATACAGAAAATACACGAGCTCTGAAGCAAGCTTCCAGAAAATTGGAACGGAAATGGCGCCACACCAAACTGGAAGTCTTCCGACTAGCTTGGAAAGACAGTACCGTGCAGTATCGAAGAGCCCTTACTGCTGCTCGATCATCCTATTTTTCCAACTTAATTGAGGAAAATAAGAACAATCCGAAATTTCTTTTTGATACTGTCGCAAAGCTAACTAAAAAGCAGCCTTCGCAAATGGAGGATGGCTTTCACTTCAGCAGTAATAAATTTATGAACTTCTTTGAGGAAAAGATCATGATCATTAGAAAGCAAATTACAGACTCCTCTTTAAATCTGGGTATTCCTCCAAAGCTCCATTGTCCTGAGTCTGCACAACTCTGCCAGGACCTAGGATCAAGGGAGATACTAAAGTGTTTTAGTACTATATCTCTTGACGCAATGATGAAAATAATCATGGCCTCCAAACCCTCAAGCTGCATACTGGACCCTATTCCAACTAAACTACTGAAAGAGCTGCTTCCTGTGCTTGGCCCTCCTATGTTGAACATAATAAACGGCTCTCTATCCACCGGATGTGTACCAAGCTCACTAAAAGTGGCAGTAATAAAGCCTCTCTTGAAAAAGCCGAATCTTGATCCAGAAATTATAAAAAACTATCGGCCTATATCGAATCTTCCATTCCTCTCCAAAATTTTAGAAAAAGCTGTTGCACAGCAACTGACTGCCTTCCTGAAGACAAACAATGTATACGAAACGCTTCAGTCTGGTTTTAGACCCCATCATAGCACTGAGACTGCACTTGTGAAGGTGGTAAATGACCTTTTAATGACGTCAGACCGAGGCTCTGCATCTGTCCTCGTGCTCCTAGATCTTAGTGCCGCTTTTGATACCATCGATCACCACATTCTTTTGGAGAGATTGGAAACCCAAATTGGTCTACATGGACAAGTTCTGGCCTGGTTTAGATCTTATCTGTCGGAAAGATATCAGTTTGTCTCTGTGAATGGTTTGTCCTCTGACAAATCAATTGTAAATTTCGGTGTTCCTCAAGGTTCCGTTTTAGGACCACTATTGTTTTCACTATATATTTTACCTCTTGGGGATGTCATTCGAAAACATAATGTTAAATTTCACTGCTATGCAGACGACACACAGCTGTACATTTCAATGAAACATGGTGAAGCCCCAAAATTGCCCTCGCTAGAAGCCTGTGTTTCAGACATAAAGAAGTGGATGGCTGCAAACTTTCTACTTTTAAACTCGGACAAAACAGAGATGCTTGTTCTAGGTCCCAAGAAACAAAGAGATCTTCTGTTGAATCTGACAATTAATCTGGATGGTTGTACAGTCGTCTCAAATAAAACTGTGAAGGACCTCGGCGTTACTCTGGACCCTGATCTCTCTTTTGAAGAACATATCAAGACTGTTTCAAGGACAGCTTTTTTCCATCTACGTAACATTGCAAAAATCAGAAATTTTCTGTCCAAAAATGACGCAGAAAAATTAATCCATGCTTTTGTTACTTCTAGGCTGGACTACTGCAATGCTCTACTTTCCGGCTACCCGGATAAAGCACTAAATAAACTTCAGTTAGTGCTAAATACGGCTGCTAGAATCCTGACTAGAACCAAAAAATTTGATCATATTACTCCAGTGTTAGCCTCCCTACACTGGCTTCCTGTTAAGGCAAGGGCTGATTTCAAGGTTTTACTGCTAACCTACAAAGCATTACATGGGCTTGCTCCTACCTATCTTTCCGATTTGGTCCTGCCGTACATACCTACACGTACGCTACGGTCACAAGACGCAGGCCTCCTAATTGTCCCTAGAATTTCTAAGCAAACGGCTGGAGGTAGGGCTTTCTCCTATAGAGCTCCATTTTTATGGAATGGTCTGCCTACCAATGTGAGAGACGCAGACTCAGTCTCAACCTTTAAGTCTTTACTGAAGACTTATCTCTTCAGTAGGTCCTATGATTAAGTATAGTCTGGCCCAGGAGTGTGAAGGTGAACGGAAAGGCTGGAGCAACGAACCGCCCTTGCTGTCTCTGCCTTGCCGGTTCCCCTCTTTCCACTGGGATTCTCTGCCTCTAACCCTTTTACAGAGGCTGAGTCACTGGCCTACTGGTGTTCTTCCATGCCGTCCATGGGAGGGGTGCGTCACTTGAGTGGGTTGAGTCACTGACGTGGTCTTCCTGTCTGGGTTGGCGCCCCCCCCCCCCCCTTGGGTTGTGCCATGGCGGAGATCGTTGTGGGCTATACTCGGCCTTGTCTTAGGACGGTAAGTTGGTGGTTGGAGACATCCCTCTAGTGGTGTGGGGGCTGTGCTTTGGCAAAGTGGGTGGGGTTATATCCTGCCTGTTTGGCCCTGTCCGGGGGTATCATCGGATGGGGCCACAGTGTCTTCTGATCCCTCCTGTCTCAGCCTCCAGTATTTATGCTGCAGTAGTTTATGTGTCGGGGGGCTAGGGTCAGTCTGTTACATCTGGAGTATTTCTCTTGTCTTATCAGGTGTCCTGTGTGTATTTAAATATGCTCTCTCTAATTCTCTCTTTCTCTCTTTCTGTCTTTCTCTCGGAGGACCTGAGCCCTAGGACCATGCCTCAGGACTACCTGGTATGATGACTCCTTGCTGTCCCCAGTCCACCTGGCCGTGCTGCTGCTCCAGTTTCAACTGTTCTGCCTGCGGCTATGGAACCCTGACCTGTTCACCGGACGTGCTTGTTGCACCCTCGACAACTACTATGATTATTATTATTTGACCATGCAGGTCATTTATGAACATTTTAACATTTTAACATTTTGACCATGTTCTGTTTTAATATCCACCCTGCACAGCCAGAAGAGGACTGGCCACCCCTCATAGCCTGGTTCCTCTCTAGGTTTCTTCCTAGGTTTTTGGCCTTTCTAGGGAGTTTTTCCTAGGGAGTTTTTCCTAGCCACCGTGCTTCTTTCACATGCTTTGCTTGCTGTTTGGGGTTTTGGGCTGGGTTTCTGTACAGCACTTTGAGAATATCAGCTGATGTACGAAGGGCTATATAAAAATAAATTTGATTTGATTTGAAATTTGATTTTCATCTGTACTTCGCTCCCTTCATCTTTCCCTCGATCCTGAAAAGTCTCCCAGTCCCTGCTGCTAAAAAATATCCCTAAAGCATGATGCTGCCACCACCATGCTTCACCGTAGGGATGGTGCCAGGTTTCTTCCAGGCGTGACGCTTGGCATTCAGACCAAAGAGTTCAATCTTGGTTTCGTCGGCCAAAGAATCTTGTTTCTCATGATCTGTGACTCTTTAGGTGCCTTTTGGCAGGTTGAATACTGTAGAGATGGTAGTCCTTCTGGGAACTCTGGAGCTCTGTCAGAGTGATCGTCGGGTTCTTGGTCACCTACCTGACCAAGGCCCTTGCTCCGGTTGGCCAGAAGGCCAGCTCTAGAAAGAGTCTTGGTCACAAACTTCTTCCATTTAAGAATGATGAATGCCACTGTGTTCTTGGGGACCTTAAATACTGCAGAAATTTTTTGGTACCCTTCCCCAGATCTGTGCCACGACACAATCCAGTCTCGGAGCTCTACGGACAATTCCTTCAACCTCACGGCTTGGTTTTTGCACTGACAAGCACTGCCAACTGTGAGACCTTAAATAGACAGGTGTGTGCCTTCCCAAATCAAGTCCAATCAATTGAATTTACCACAGGTGGACTCCAAGTTGTAGAAACATCAAGGATGATCAATGGAAACAGGATGCACCGGAGCTCAATTTCAAGTCTCATTGCAAAGGGTCTGAATACTTATGTAAATAAGTTCTGTTTTTCATTTTGAACAAATTTGCTAACATTTTTAAATACATGTTTTTGCCTTGTCATTATGGGGTATTGAGTGTAGATCGATGAGGGGAAAAAAAAATTGAATCAATTTTAGACAAAACGCTGTAACGTAACAAGATGTGGAAAAAGTCAAGGGGTCTGAATACGTTCGAAATGCACTGTATATCCATTAAATAGATAGAACCATGTCAGAGCTCCAGTCTGTTTCCACAGCTCCACATCCCAGGTTACATGTCAAGCTGTCTTAACACACAAAGCATGTAGAGGAACATTCTCCTCCTCTCCCCTCTCCTTTTATCCCTCCAATCCCTTCTTCGTCTTAATCCGTCTCACCTGAGTTGAGATGACAGTCTTTGATCTGGAACTGAGACTCGTTGTCATTAGGAATGTCTTTCCATGTGGCCAGGAACAGCTGACGCTCTGGGGAGAGATACAAAGAAGAGTTAAGATGGTGGGAAGGAATGAGAAACAGAGAAAAGAAAGAAAGCAAAATACGAGGGAGACCGAGGACGAGAGAGCAAATGGAAATAAAAAAACAAGGTAAACAGTTTGTTGCTGTGCTGAACAGTGCGTTTCCTGCTGCGCTTTTAGGATCCGGAACATTAGCTCCCAGCAGCGTTCCTGCTGCTCCCCCATCTGCAGTCTCCACAGGGGGACAGACACCACCACATTCCCCCAGAACCAATCAACCAGAGCGGGAAAAGAACAGGGCAAATTGGACCGAACGTCGGGATTGTGTGATCTGAGAGCAAATGCATGACAAGATACTTAAGTGCACGCACGCACACACACACACACACACACACACACACACACACACACAGACACACACCTTCTAGGAGACTGATGTAATGGTCAGGAGCTGACCTGTTCCTGGTTTCAGGCTATTGACAGGAGACACTATATGTTCATGTTTTTAAATGCATGTCAATTGTAAAGTCTTTTGTCTGTAATGTATTTTTTGTTTTGTGTCGGACCCCAGTAAGACTAGCTGTTGCCATTGGCGTCGGCAAATGGGGATCCTAATAAATCAAAACTCTAAACTCAGTGACACACTGATTCACTGAGTAGTTTATTCAGACACTCACCCATCTTTCCATCTTCCACAAACAGCATGCTGATGGGGTATTGGCAGCTGAAGTAGAAGACGTCAATGTTGTTCTTCACAGCCACCTGTGAGAGTGATTATACAGAGGGGAGGGGGAGAAAGAGAGGAGGGAAAGGACGGAGAGATGAAGAGGGCAATCTATGACTCATTGTTTTCAAGTGGCCTGAAAGGACAGACACTGCAGGGCATGTGTGGGGTTATTGAACAAGAGGTTACTGTCCTATGGAGACGACAATACACACGATAGCATCCACAGCACTCTGTATTCTACTACACAATGTGATCCCTCTCCATCCCTTTCTCTGTATTTAAGGCCCATTTGCTAAGGCAACATCTTTTATTCCTCCCTCAACATTTATCCATTGTTTTTCCTCTGACAACTGGAGAATAAAGATACCATGCTATAAAAAAATAATAATATTTGTCCATAGACCAGATGATGCATAAAAGGCCACTTGACTACATCTTCATTGAAGCGTGACATAGGATGCATCCCAAATGGCACCCTATTCCCTTTATAGTATACTACTTTTGACTAGGGCCCACACAATATAGGGAACAGGGGAACAGTTGGGATTAAACCACAGTCTACTCTCTAAGAACTTTGTGGAGCCTGGAGCAGTCACCGTATTGATCAGCCTGCTCTATAGAAGAGTGATGAGGACATTGAGGTTGAGTTGAGCCTGTGGTAGGAAGGGGATGACAGGAGAAACTATTGCATAATTCATAAGGGAGTATTGATGCTGTGTGGACAGAGTGCCTCTGCCTGCTAGGCTGTCTGTACTGGAGTGGGGCCATTCTGTATCCCTATGTCTCTCTCGAACCTTCACACAACTGACTGGATAATAATGGAAACCCTTTTATTTTCACTGCTGCTAAACTATTTGTTTTTATAGCCTACAGTACCATCATACAAGTCCTGGGCCTGTATGGATCAAATAGTTTAGCAGTGATGAGTAAAGCATTTCCATCAGCTGATATGAGGAAGTGACTGTTGGCTAAATAACTGTGAGCAGGTACAGTACAGAGGCCCCAGCTTTTCCTCCTCCTGTAGGAATACAGCTGGCTGGGAGGAGCAGTGTTGGCGCCAAGGGAAACAGAGCAGAGCCGTGGTGTAGACTAAGACCACAGAGTGGGGTGACCTCTAATGACTATCCCCCACCTCTCGCTCATTTCTCCTTGACTCTCTTATCTCCTCTCACCAGGTGCACAACGTTCCATCCTTCCACCCTCTCGTCCCTCTAAGTCATCGGCGGACTGCTCTGATCCAAAGAGGCATCAGTTATGTTTCTGAACTAACAACTAGTTTGAGACTTTTAGGTCATATTTCATCCTTAGTTCCTGTAGCACAGGAATTTAAATAACCTGACATTATTTGAACATGATTTGAGGTGAAGCTATGACACAGCTAAGACTAGAGCTGGGCGATATGTCCAAAATATTATATCACATATATAAAACAAAATGGACGCTAAGACTGTGTTTGACAGTATTTTTAGTTGTTGAATAAAAGCTCTACAGTTGCTTTATGAGTAGTGAGTGATCTTAGGGTGGCAACATGAGTCTTTCTCCATTCTGATTGTTTTATACTGTTCAAATCAACCAAAATAAATTTCAGCACTTTTATCATTTCTGCATTTCCTGCACTCAATTGCAGTGGTGGAAAAAGTACCCAATTGTCATACTTGAGTAAAAGACACATTAATAGAAAATTACTCAAGTAAAAGTGAAAGTCACCTAGTAAAATACTTGAGTTAAAGTCTAAAAGTATTTGGTTTTAAATATACTTAAGTATCAAAATGAAATGTCACCATTTTCTTTTTTTTCCCCCTTTATGGATAGCCACGGTCACACTCCAACACTCAGACATAATTTACAAACAAAGCATTTGTGTTTAGTGAGTCCTCCAGATCAGAGGCAGTAGATGACCAGGGATGTTCTCTTGACAAATGCGTGAATTGGACCATTTTCCTGTCCTGCTAAGCATTCAAAATGTAACGAGTACTTTTGGGTGTTAGGGAAAATGTATGGAGTAAAAAGCACAGTATTTAGGAATGTAGTGAAGTAAAAGTCGTCAAAAATAAAAATAGTAAAGTACAGATACCAAAAACAAAACTACTTAAGTAGTACTTGAAAGTATTTTTACTTAAGTACTTCACACCACTGCTCAATTTAGAATTTCCACACTGCCACATAGGGCTGCAGGATATGGGATAATAATCTAGGACTTATATTTAACCAAATGTTGCAATAGCAATTTGACTTGCGAATTAGAGCAAAACTGTTGGAATTGTGGAAATAGAATGAGTATTCTAATTTTATAGTTAGTAGTGGGCACTTTGAATACAGTGTTGGTTGAGATGACAAATTAAAATGCCAGGGAGGAGTTATTGTGACAGGGTAGGAACTAAAGTGTTGATATGTGTTTCCTAGGGGACCCTATAAGCTTTGGCTACATTGCATGTTCTCTCTTAGCTACTTCATGTAGCTAACATATTCTTGCTTTGCATATTCCTCTTTGATTTAGAAGATACTGTTGCACAAACAACATGCTGATTTAGGTCTACACCATCACTGGTATTATCAGGCTGTATTAGCTAGCTACGTTTGCTCTTACTCAGTACATTTATTAGCGGCTAACAATTAGCGTCACAAGATTTAGGGCAACTTGCCAAGAAAAGAAACACAAACTAGGTGTCATTATTGAACGCTAGTGGATTTATATTAAGAAGCAAAGTGAAAACAGCATTGTTGCATGTGCTGCATTGACCATGCAGACTAAACACAAGTGTCTCGTGGTTGAGAAACATCAAATGTGCTCCTTGAGTGACAGGGGGCGTGGCTAGGTCTGTGTGGAAAGTGGCACCGAGAGAAAGAGCTGAGAGATGACTCAAGTAGAGAACTATACACATTGATATTACACATGGCGTATCACATTTAACAAACCAAACATTCAAATACCGGTATAGAAGGTAAAGTAAAAACCCCAAAATCGGTCCCTGCATCAATACCAGTATATTATAAAATACGGTACACTCCCCAGCCCTAGCTAAGACAATGTGAAGCTAATAACATCAACTGGGGGCTGTACTGTATAATTAACAAGGCATACAGTTCCTTCAGAAAGTATTCATACAACTTGACTTATTCAACTTTTTTGTTGTTGCAGCATGAATTAAAAATTGATTCAATAGATTTCTCACCCATCTACAGTGAGGGGGAAAAGTATTTGATCCCCTGCTGATTTTGTACGTTTGCCCACTGACAAAGAAATGATCAGTCTATAATTTTAATGGTAGGTTTATTTGAACAGTGAGAGACAGAATAACAACAAAAAAATCCAGACAAACACATGTCAAAAATGTTACATTGATTTGCATTTTAATGAGGGAAATAAGTATTTGACCCCTCTGCAAAACATGACTTAGTACTTGGTGGCAAAACCCTTGTTGGCAATCACAGAGGTCAGACGTTTCTTGTAGTTGGCCACCAGGTTTGCACACATCTCAGGAGGGATTTTGTCCCACTCCTCCTTGCAGATCTTCAAGTCATTAAGGTTGAGGCTGACATTTGGCAACTCGAACCTTCAGCTCCCTCCACAGATTTTCTATGGGATTAAGGTCTGGAGACTGGCTAGGCCACTCCAGGACCTTAATGTGCTTCTTCTTGAGCCACTCTTTTGTTGCCTTGACCGTGTGTTTTGGGTCATTGTCATGCTGGAATACCCATCCACGACCCATTTTCAATGGCCTGGCTGAGGGAAGGAGGTTCTCACCCAAGATTTGACGGTACATGGCCCCGTCCATCGTCCCTTTGATGCGGTGAAGTTGTCCTGTCCCCTTAGCAGAAAAACACCCCCAAAGCATAATGTTTCCACCTCCATGTTTGACGGTGGGGATGTTGTTCTTAGGGTCATAGGGAGCATTCCTCCTCCTCCTCCAAACACGGCGAGTTGAGTTGATGCCAAAGAGCTCCATTTTGGTCTCATCTGACCACAACAATTTCACCCAGCTGTCCTCTGAATCATTCAGATGTTCATTGGCAAACTTCAGATGGGCATGTATATGTGCTTTCTTGAGCAGGGGACCTTGCGGGCGCTGCAGGATTTCAGTCCTTCACGGCGTAGTGTGTTACCAATTGTTTTCTTGGTGACTATGGTCCCAGCTGCCTTAAGATCATTGACAAGATCCTCCTGTGTAGTTCTGGGCTGATTCCTCACCGTTCTCATGATCATTGCAACTCCACGAGGTGAGATCTTGTATGGAGCCCCATGCCGAGGGAGACTGACAGTTCTTTTGTGTTTCTCCCATTCTTCCACAGCACCAACTGTTGTCACCTTCTCACCAAGCTGCTTGGCGATGGTCTTGTAGCCCATTCCAGCCTTGTGTAGGTCTACAATCTTGTCCCTGACATCCTTGGAGAGCTCTTTGGTCTTGGCCATGGTGGAGAGTTTGGAATCTGATTGATTGATTGCTTTTGTGGACAGGTGTCTTTTATACAGGTAACAAACTGAGATTAGGAGCACTCCCTTTAAGAGTGTGCTCCTAATCTCAGCGCGTTACCTTTATAAAAGACACCTGGGAGCCAGAAATCTTTCTGATTGAGAGGGGGTCAAATACTTATTTCCCTCATTAAAATACAAATCAATGTAAAACATTTTTGACATGCGTTTTTCTGGATTTTTGTGTTGTTATTCTGTCTCACTGTTCAAATAAACCTACCATTAAAATTATAGACTGATAATTTCTTTGTCAGTGGGCAAACCTACAAAATCAGCAGGGGATTAAATACTTTTCCCCCCCCTCACTGTACACACACAATACCCCATTTTGACAAGTAAAAACATGTTTTTAGAAATGTTTGCTAATTTATTGAAAATGAAATACAGAAATGTAATTTACATAAGTAGAATGAGCTTTGGCAGCGATTACAGCTGTAAGTCTTTCTGGGTAAGTCTAAGAGCATTACACACCTGGATTGTACGATATTTGCACACCTTTTCAAATTCTTCAAGCTCTGTCAAGTTGGTAGTTGATCATTGCTAGACAGCCATTTTCAAGTCCTGCCATTGATTTTCAAGACAATTTAAGTCGAAACAGTAACTAGGCCACTCCAGAACATTCAATGTAGTCTTGGTAAGCAACTCCAGTGTACATTTGGCCTTGTGTTTTTGGTTATTGTACTGCTGACATAGGTCCCGTGTGGCTCAGTTGGTAGAGCATGGTGTTTGCAACGCCAGGGTTGTGGGTTCGATTCCCACGGGGGACCAGTACGGAGAAGAAAAAAAAAAAGTGTATGAAATGTATGCATTCACTACTGTAAGTCGCTCTGGATAAGAGCGTCTGCTAAATGACTAAAATGTAAAATGTAAATGTCTGAAAGGTGAATTTGTCTCCCTGTGTCTGTTGGAAAGCAGACTGAGGTTTTCTAGGATTTTGCCTGTGCTTAACGCGATTACATTTAGTTTTATCCTAAAAACACTCCCTAGTCCTTGCCGATGACAAGCAGTCCCATAACATGATGCAGCCACCACCATGCTTAAAGATATTAAGAGTGGTACTCCATCAAGTTAATTTCTTTGCCACATTTTTGCAGTTTTACTTTAGTGCCTTATTGCAAACAGGATGCATGTTTTGGGAATATTTTTAGGTTAGTATTGTGGAGTAACTACAATTTTGTTGATCCACCCTTAGTTCTATCACAGCCATTAAACTCTATAACTGTTTTAAAAAGTCACCATTGGCCTCAGTGAAATCCTTGAGGGGTTTCCTTCCTCTACAGCAACTGAGTTAGGAAGGACGCCTGTATCTTTGTAGGGACTGGGTGTATTGATACACCATTCAAAGTGTTATTAATAACTTCACCATGCTCAAAAAGATTTTGAATGTCTTTTTTTTAAACCCATGTACCAATAGGTGGCCTTCTTTGCGAGACATTCGAAAACCTCCCTGGTCTTTGTGGTTGAATCTGTGCTTGAAATTCACTGCTCGACTGAGGGACCTTACAGATAATTGTATGTGTGGGGTACAGAGATGAGGTAGTCATTCAAAAATCATGTTAAACACTATTATTGCACACAGAATGAGTCCATGCAACTTATTATGTGGCTTGCCATAACAAAGGGGTTGCATTTTTATTGACTCAAGACATTTAAGCATTTCATTTAATTAATTTGTAAACATTACTAAAAACATAACTCCACTTTGACATTATGGGGTATTGCGTGTAGGCCAGTGACACAAACTCTCAATGTAATCCATTAAATTCAGGCTGTAACAACAAAATGTGGAACAAGTCAAGGGGTGTGAATACTTTCTGAAGGCACTGTGTGTCAAGGCCAGAGCTGACATCATGTGGTAACAATAGGTCAAGCTGACATTTAACTCTAGATCAGCCTAGTTTTCTGAAATATCCTGTACAACTAACGTTGTGGGAAGGTTACCTGCAGGTTGTTGAGAGGGTCCATCTTCATGACTGGCCCGACAGTGCTGAGGGGGAGGCTGACTTCAATTGTCTGGTTTGGGCCGAGAGGGGTGAGGACCTGGAGAGGGCCGGCAGGGGCCAGGCCAAAACTAGAGAAAGATGAGTCCAAGTCAGAACCAGAAACCACCCAAGAGGAAATCACATTCAGACCAGAGATGGGTGGGTTCAATGACAGTCATTCAGAATGTGAGCTCACATCAGTCACAGTATGGTCCTCTCACCTGTTCCTGTTGAACTGGATGGCGAAATCAGTCATGACGCTCATGGCCTTGTTGGTGAGGATCAGCTCCATCTGGATGACTCCAGCACGCCGAGCGAAGGTCCCAGAAATCTCCAGACCTTTAGCCTTCATGGCCGGGAGCCACACCTGAAGACACAGGACGCCATCAGAATGCCTCTACAGCACAGCAGCAGTATCATATAGCAGCTATATCCATCTAACTGCTTGTTACAGAGGACAAGGCCTTCATATAAATACAAAACACTTATTCTATTCTGCCACTGCAACAGTATACTATCATACTGTACAGAGAGACTTACTATTTTTGGAGGAATATATGCTCCCATCGGCATGCCAACTCCACCTCCCAAGTCAAACAGGTCTCCTAGGCCACCCCCCACTGGGGCGTTGAGCGAGGCTGGCATCACAGCTGGAGCCGCTCCAAAACCTGCCCCCATCTGTGGATGAGAGATCATGTTTAACATGTAAGACCTGAGCATCCAAAAACTGCACTGAAATATCAACCTTCAAAATGTACATGTTTAAACAACCAGGCAAGTAGACTTACTGCAGGACTCCCACCAATATCTCCTCCAAGCTGAGGGGAGAGAGAGAGAGGTTCAGGTTTTACATTACTAGAATGTTACACCTTATTCCCAGGAGGTTAAGAGGGAGATGCTAGAGGAAGACTGAAGGGGTTGAGAGCAGAGACAATATAACAGTGTTCTATAACTGTGGATGAAAGGAGGGAGGTTGAAGAGCGCAGGACGAGCATCATGTATTCAGGTTCATTCTGACATCCCTCTGAAACTAAACTCCAACTGTTTGCCAGCACAGTGGTCCATTAAGTGGTTTCATAGAGAGTTCAGTATTGAAATACATATTACTCCCAAACATTTCATGAAGAGAGCAGAGCAAAAGTCTAGAGTAGCATGTAAAAATCATCAAATTATAAAAATACAGCTTGCTAGCTAAAGTAAGTAGGGCTTTTGGAACAACAAACACATTAAGAACAGGACCTACAAGAGTCTCAGAGACCTGAAACATGTCGAGACAAGAGGAAACAGACAGTGACACTGCTGCTAAAGACGGTGAGAGGTCACAGGTCACAGTGAAGCACAGGGTACCAGAGGGGGACTCTAGTCTAGACTGTTTAGCAGCCTCTACTGATGCCCCTCAACCAACCTCTGCAGGGGGGCTGTGCTCAGTAGGGCTGTGGTCAGGAGGGCTGTCAGTGTGACTGTAGTCAGTGTAGGTGTAGTCAGTGTGGGTGTACACTGGCGACGGGGGCTGAGGTGACGGAGAGCGAGGAGTGTCCGTCCGCGGGGGAACGTGGGGCTGATGGCAGGATAATGTAGGGTTGCCAGATGTATTCATTGACATGTTACAATCAGGATGCATGAAGCACAGAGAAAGAATATTGAAGAGGTGAATACAGCACACAGTATGATACGTATAGTATATAGAGCAATAAAAGTGAGCTACTACATCTAATTAATGATGATATGTGATGTGAGACTATAGAGCTATGCCCTCTCCCTCCATGTAGTTACCGGTTCAGACTCATCCCCCATCTGCAGGTGTGGCATCGAATAAAAAGAGGAAAACACTCAGTCGGGAAAAAGAGGGGGGGGGGGTATAATAACCGTAACCTCTGGCTACAATTACTGTTTGCAGAGAGCATTTGACCCAGAAAGGGTTCACTGGTTGACCAGGGGTAGCAGCATAGGGGTCTACACTATGTGAAATACCTACCAGGCTGTCCAGACCTCCACCCAGGAGGTCCATGCCCCCCATCTGCATGCCGGTGGTGGGGGGTGGGGGGCCGCTGGTGGTGGGGGGTGCCATGTCCAGGTTGAGAAGGTCCCCCAGGAGGTCTCCCTGGGAGGGGATGATAGAGGGAGCAGCCTCAGGGGCAGAGCCCCCAGCGGCAGTGCCCACGTCTGGGCTCTCCGTACTCTCTCCTCTGGGGGATGGAGAGAAGGACAGAGGAAGTTAGAGAGAACTAAGATTCACACAATAAAAAGGGGGCATTTAAGACGTTTTTTTTTTTTACTTGTTTAACCTTGTTTGAAGTCATAAATGCAGTGTTGTGTGCCAAAATACATATAGGCCTAGTCCAAGCCAAGCTAAATTATCTGGAACTCTATTCAATAAACCAAACCTGCTTAAAATTGATCCTGAAGTAATTTTAGGGAACATCACAGGCACATCTTAAATCTAATGAAAATAACAATTAAATGGCAGAAAACGTCATCTGCTCTGTGCAGTGGGCTGCACTTGATGTCTGCTTGGAACACAGCCTCATACGAGATCTTTCTGACTGCTCTGGGTCACATCAAGTGGGCCCTAAGTGATGCGAGTGTATGAGACTCACGATCCAGTGCGGGCAGGGAGCCTCTTGTGCATCACACCGCGGCTGCCCTCCACGAAGGCGCTGGGGGGTTTATGGTAGACAGAAGCCAGCGTGCCGATGTGGCAGATGAGCTCCTCCAGCAGGGTGGGCTCAATCAGGTCGGTCTCCTCTGAGATCAGGGGCTTCTCGGCCAGTACCACCTCCTTGGCAGCCACAGGGTCAGTGGAGAGCAGGCGCCAGTAGATGTAGCCACGGTCTCGCAGGTCCGGATTGTCGGAGTCCTGCAGACAGACAGGATGACTGATGTGGTGCATACTGAATACTAAATGCTGCTTCAAACTCTTCTCTCTGCTACTCAGTCTGTTCTTCTCACTCATGTCAAGTCAGATACTAAGCAAATAATCTAAGGGTCAGTTTAGGTTCGGTTCCCTGAGGGGTAGAGCTAGAATAATTGATACAGTCTGTAAATCAGTCAATAACAATAAGACAATCCAAGGGAACAGCATAAGAAAGTCTTAGAAATAAGACATGAGGAACAAGGGCATAAAACTAGAACGTGGGGAAAATATTGAATATTTCTAGTCCTGGTAGCTTCCTGGCAGTGTTGAAACTAAACTCTAAAGTTAGACAGTCTGAGAGTCTGTGGAGGGAGTAACTACTCATAAAACACTCTGCAAAACAGAGAAACGAATATGCCCTCGTTGTCATGTTTAGTCAAGCACATCCCACAGTAACTAGACCAATGAAAGGCTACAAGTATTTAGATCACAGCCCACTTTTAAACTGGGTTGTTCCCAATGCTTTTGAGCAGAATACAATCAAACTCTTAATCCTTCTTATTATTGACCTTCCCTTCTTCCTGTTGTGTTGCTTGGCTATTTAGGATAACACTTGGAGGTGTTCCACACTTTCTGGGAATGGGGTATCCTAGTTGTTGAAAGATTGGACTATACACGTCCCACCTCTCCAACTTCATTTGAGCAATTCTAAGACAAGCCAATCATAACATGCTGGTTTCTGTTCTTCTATTGGGCAGTTGGAGTGACATCTGACATGGCCTGAAGGCCCTGGCATAAGGAGTGCTGTTGTGAGACTTGTTCATTAGATCCAAGCTGTTCACGGGGGGGGGGGGGGGGGGTGTGTGTGTGTGTGTGTGTGTGTGTGTGTGTGCGCATGCGTGTGTCCCGGGGCACTCACCTGTGTGGCCAGGCTGAGCACCTGCTGCACCAGCTCCTGGGTCTCAGTGGGTTTCTTCAGGAACAGCTTCACTATGGCTGTCAGCAGCTGCAGCTGCACCTGGGAACCCAGAGCAGACGAGACCAGGTTGAACTCACATCAACTCAGCCCGACATACAGTACATACAGTACAGAAAAGCCCTATGTACAAAACATTTGCACACCTAACAAACACTACTCTGGACACAGAGCCACTGAGGAAAATATGTAAATGAATACCAACCACCCCATACTTCAATTGTTACTGAAGTGCTCCAATTAAAGTGTTGTGTTTTTTACATCATCATCTGGACTCTGGTTAGATAATGACATTTTTAGGAAAAAAAAACTAGGCATTTAAATGTCTCTCCAGAATTCAGTTTTATTTTTTATCTTCATCACAAAACAGGTTGAATTCCTAAAGTAAATCAAATCAATGCTCTTTCACAAGCAGTGCCTTTCAGCGTTCCATAAACAGCCAGTCAGCATTTGCACAGACCTGCTGCTGCCTCTCGAGAGCCAAAACAACAGTTATCATATGAAAGAACAGAGTGGCCAGTCAAGTATTAACCTACTCTCTCTGCGTATAGGCTGCTAAATGCAGTCCCCCCCAATCTCTTCCAGTGTACACAGAATGGTTTCATTGAATCCCTGTTTAGACAGTGAGAGGGAAATGGAATCTTGTCTGTGTCCCAAATTTCACCCTATTCCCCATGTAGTGCACTACTTTTGACCAGGGCCCATACAGGGAATAGGGTGCCATTTGGGACAAAATCCATGTGTGAGTGTGTGAGAGTCAGACCTGGGTGCTCTCGTCGTGGAAGCCCTCCAGGAAGCTCTCCAGCAGCTCATCAGCGTTGTCAATCCTCTCAGCGTACTCTCCTACGATCCAGATCATGGCCGCCCGCGCCTCCGGCTCATCCAGAGAGTCCAGGTTCTCACACAGCGTGGCAATCACACTCTCATACCTGGGAACAGACACCATGGTCAGGAACTAACAGACAGAAAAACCTTTTCAAAGGGGACTACAAATAGTTGTAGTACTTCATTAGTCCCAAATGGGAAATTGGTTAAATGCCAACATAGCATTTAAAACAGGATGTGCTGGAGCAGTAATGCGAGGGCAAGGAGGCGGCAGGTAGCCTAGCGCTTAAGAGCATTGGGCCAGTAAATTTTTTTTTTAAATGGCAACACCACCACACAATCTGTTCATGCTGTTGCGAAGACACAGCTTCTGAACTTTCACTACACTAAATTCTAGCACATTTGTATTGTGTGCCTCTGAATATTTACATGACTGCACATCATACAAATATTTTGTGGGCCCTCTTGACAACACAATTACCAAACTTTATGCTGGATGAACTGTTATTTTCTGAATTACATTTTGCTGACAAAAACTAAACGAGCAATGTCTTCAGAATAAATTTAAATGATTCACTATTTAACACTTAAAAAGACGGCAAAGCAAAGAAAATACCAAATAGCATGCAATCATCCATTTCACCAGCTAATTGAGACAGTAATGAAGGTTCAGTGAGTGACTCATGGCTGTGAGACCATGGTCAGGAAACAGCAGTACAGTAACTTAAGCACAGGGCAACGTGGACTGGGCTGCCGGAGTGTGTAGGTTTCTGTCGGTCTGTTTGTCTGCGCAGCATATGGATCCAGTCTCCTGGGCCTAGATAGAGCCGGAGTCAAGCTGTGGCTGCCTCAGCCTGTCCTCTTCTCTGACTGGGACTGCTTGAGGGTTATCTGGGGATGGGTTTCAGTGCTACGGCATTCTCAAGGACCAGCACCCTGCATGTGTGGGAGAGGTTAGAGGAGCGTTCACTCGCCTCAAAAGCTTATCTTCATACCTTTCACCATGAAAGTCAAGCAGAAAACCCTCTGTGTCATGGTAATGAGCTTTCTCCCTGCCTCTTCCAGACCAAGAAAATGTGATCTGGGGGCAGTGAGCTGGAACAGACAGGGCTCCAGGGTGTGTGGGTGCGAATATGTGCAAGTACGAATGCATTTGCTTGCGTTAACACAAACAGAGCGTACTAAGTGACAACGGGAGAGCATAGGCCATTTTAACAAGCATGGCAAGCTCTGCTGATGTGCAATACAGCCTCTATATGACTAATTGAATATCAATCTCCATCACAATCGTCCATGGTTGGTTTATTACAGCAACATATCCCTGGTTGCCTTGATCACTACTGATACGGCTGTGGGCATTTGACAGACAATCCATTTTGATGGATGGAATGGTTTACCAGTAAACATCTCACCCACAGAAAAATAACAAGCCTATTTAGAACTGTACTGGCTTCCTGAGTAGACCCATTCACTGATTCATTAAAATTGTGATATATGCAATGCCTCTTCCATCAAAGTCATTCACTTCTAAACCATTTGAAAATCCATTCATAGGAAAACAAAACACTAACTGGATTAGGATTGTGCCTCATGTTCATCCAACATTTTGTTACGTTACAGCCTCATTCTAAAATGGATTAAATACAAATCCTCATCAGTTCACAATACACCATCATAACAAAAACAGTTTTAGACATTTTTGCAAATATTAAAAATAAAACAAATACCTTATTTACATAAGTATTCAGACCCTTTGATATGAGACTCGAAATTGAGCTCAGGTGCATCCTGTTTCCATCGATCATCCTTGAGATGTTTCTACAACTATTTGTATTTATTAAGGATCCCCATTAGCTGCTGCCAAGACAGCAGCTACTCTTCCTGGGGTCCAGCAAAATTAAGGTAGCTATACAATTTTAAAAACATTAGAATACATTCACAACACATTAAGTGTGTGCCCTCAGGCCCCTACTCTACAACACAAAATGTGTACGTGTGTGTGTGTGTGTGTATGTTTGCATGCGTCTGTCCCTACAGTGGCAAGAAAAGGTATGTGTACCCTTTGAATTACCTGGATTTCTGCATAAATTGGTAACCAAATTTGATCTTCATCACAACAATAGACAAACAGAGTCTGCTTAAACTAATAACACAAACAATTATACATTTTCATGTCTTTATTGAACAAGCCGGGTAAACATTCACAGTGCAGGGTGGAAAAAGTGTATGAACCCTTTGGATTTAATAACTGGTTGACCCTCCTTTGGCAACAATAACCTCAACCAAACCTTTCTGTAGTTGTGGATCAGACCTGCACCACAGTCAGGATGTTTTGAACCATTCCTCTTCACAAACCTGTTTCAGTTCAGCAATATTCTTGGGATGTCTGGTGTGAACTGCTCGACGTCATGCCACAGCATCTCAATCGGGTTGAGGTCAGGACTCTGACTGGGCCACTCCAGAAGGAGTATTTTCTTCTGTCGATTTACTTCTGTGTTTTGTTTCGTTGTCCTGTTGTGTCACCCAACTTCTGTTGAGCTTCAATTGGCAGACCGATAGCCTAACATTCTCCTGCAAAATGTCTTGATAAACTTCGGAATTAATCTTTCCGTCGATGATAGCGAGCTGTCCAGGCCCTGAGGCAGCAAAGCAGCCCCAAACCATGATGCTCCCTCCACCATACTTTACAGTTGGGATGAGGTTTTGATGTTGGTGTGCTGTGCCTTTTTATCTCCACACATAATGTTGTGTGTTCCTTCCAAACAACGCAACTGTAGTTTCATCTGTCCACAGAATATTATGCCAGTAGCGCTGTGGAACACCCAGGTGCACTTTTGCAAACTTCAGACATGCAATGTTTTTTTTGGACAGCAGTGGCTTCTTCCGTGGTGTCCTCCCGTTAACACCGTTCTTGTTTAGTGTTTTACGTATCGTAGACTCGTCAACAGAGATGTTAGCATGTTCCAGAGATTTCTGTAAGTCTTTAGCTGACACTCTAGGATTCTTATTCACCTCATTGAGCATTCTGTGCTGTGCTCTTGCAGTCGTCTTTGCAGGACGGCCACTCCTAGGGAGAGTAGCAACAGTACTGAACTTTCTCCAGTTATAAACAATTTGTCTTACCGTGGACTGATGAACATCAAGGCTTTTAGAGATACTTTGGTAACCCTTTCCAGCTCTATGCAAGTCAACAATTCTTAATCTTGGGTCTTCTGAGATCTCTTTTGTTCAAGGCATGGTTCACATCAGGCAATGCTTTGTGAATAGCAAACTCAAATGTTGTGAGTGTTTTTTATAGGGCAGGGCAGCTCTAACCATCTCCAATCTCGTCTCATTGATTGGACTCCAGGTTAGCTGACTCCTGACTCCAATTAGCTTTTGGAGAAGTCATTAGCCTAGGGGTTCACATACTCTTTCCAACCTACACTGTGAATGTTTAAATGTATTCAATACAGACAAGAAAGACCAGATCAAATTTGATGACCAATTTATGCAGAAATCCAGGTAATTCCAAAGGATTAACATACTTTTCTTGCCACTGCATGTTTGTGTTGCTTCACGGTCACCGTTGTTCCATAAGGTGTATTTCTATCCGTTTTTTTTTTTTTTTTTTTTAATCAAATTTTACTGCTTGCATGAGTTACTTGATGTGGAATAGAGTTCCATGTTGTCATGGCTCTACAGTATGTAGTCTGTTCTGGACTTGGGGACTGTGAAGAGACCTCTGGTGGCATGTCTTGTGGGGTGATTATGCGTGTCCGAGCTGTGCCAGTAGTTCAAACAGCTTGGTGCATTCAACATGTTAATACCGCTCACAAATTCAAGTAGTGATGAAGTTAATATGTCCTTCACTTTGGAGTCCACCTGTGGTAAATTCAATTGATTGGAATACATTTGGAAAGGCACGCACCTGTCTATATAAAAGGTCCCACAGTTGACAGTACTGTACATGTCAGAGCAAAAACAAAGCCATGAGGTCGAAGGAATTGTCTGTAGAGCTCTGAGACAGGATTGCGTTGAGACACAGATCTAGGGAAGGGTACCAAGAAAGTTCTGCAGCATTGAAGGTCCCAAGAACACAGTGGCCTCCATCATTCTTAAATTAAAGACTTCTGGAACCAGCAAAACTCTTCCTAGAGTCCTGATGAAACCAAGATTGAACTCTATGGCCTGAATGCCAAGCGTCACGTCTGGTGGAAACCTGGCACCATCCCTACAGTGAAGCATGGTGGTGGCAACATCATGCTGTGGGGATGTTTTTCAGCGGCAGGGACTGGGAGTCTAGTCAGGATCAAGGGAAAGATGAATGGAGCAAAGTATAAAGAGATCCTTAATGAAAACATGCGCCACCTTAGACTGGGGCACAGGTTTAACTTCCAACAAGACAACGACCCTAAGCACACTGCCAAGCCATGTCTCTGAATGTCCTTGAGTGGCCCAGTCAGGGCCCGAACTTGAACCCGATCGAACATCTCTGGAGAGACCTGAAAATAGCTGTGCAGCGACGCTCCCCATCCAACCTGACAGAGCTTGAGAGGATCTGCAGAGAAGGGGAGAAACTCCCCAAATACAGGTGTGTCAAGCTTGTAGTGTCATACCCAAGAAGACTCGAGGCTGTAATCACTGCCAAAGGTGCTTCAACATAGTACTGAGTAAAGGGTCTGAATACTTCTGTGAATGTGACGTTTTTGCAAAAACATTCTATTACCCGTTTTTGCTTTGTCATTATGGGGTATTGTGTTTAGATGAGAAAACAACATCTAATCCACTTTAGAATAAGGCTGTAACGTAACAGAATGTGGAAAAAGTCGGAATACTTTCGGAATGCACTACTTTTGACCAGAGCCCTATGCCACTGTGTTATAACCAGGCCTAGACCTGACACGGGGCCATCAACAGGTGACCTACTTGTTGGGGTACTTGCGGAAAATGTCCTTGATGACCACGATGGCCTCCTGCACCACATAGTTGACCTTGGTCTGGATGAGGTCCAGCAGGGTGCTCACACAGCGCTCCGCTGATTGCTGACAGACAGAAGAGAGACTGTCAGCCAAACACAGAGCAGTCAAGGGAGACACTACAGTAACAATTGGCATTATTCAGGCTTTTGTTACCAGATGCATGAAAAAGCCCCAACCTTTCATAGACATTTATACTACACATGCTGCTGTAAACTCATGACACACAGTCATAAGGCTAGCAGTAAAAACACTACAGTTAGCTTGACAGTTTGTTGTACTTGACTTGAAACATTATACTACAGTATATGACCCATGTACAGTATATCATGAAAGCGTTCCATCATCTCCTCGCTCTCACCTCCACTTTAATGGCACAGCGGCCGATGGCTCGGACTGCCTTCCGCACAAAGTCCACATCCACCTCAGTGGCATACTCCTTCAGCTCTGCCAGCACCTATGAAACCCCCAGCATGAGGTCACTGATACTGGCTTTTATGTTGTCTAGGAATCACACATTACTGCTTGTCCATGTTAACTACCAAATGTTACTTACAATCAAACATCATGGCTTCCATTGGAAGTAAATGTCCTAACTGTAATGATATTGTGGTGTGTGGGTCACCTGGGCGATGTTGGCTTGAGATGCCAAGCGGATCATGATGTCCAGTTTCTCCAGCTTGACATAGATGGGGTCGTTGTACTTCACAAAGAACACCTTCATCTCATGCTTCAGGATCTCTGGGCTGCACAGAGAAACAGGTACAGTCGATATCAAAAGAAAAGTAACTAGCAATTTCAATAAATTAGTAGAATACAGCCAACACATTAAATACTTTGAATGTGCTGAGGAAGCACTGGCAGGGTCCCAAATAGCACCCTAATCCCTATAGAGTGAACTATTTTTGACCAGGGCCCAGGTAGCACACTATATAGTGAATAGAGTGCCATTTGGACTGCACACACTGAACAGCTGTAATTATCTGTGACTAATTTCTGTTGGTAGGACCCCTATTTATCCCCAGGCCTTCCTACCGTTTCTGTACGATGAGGTTGATGTTCCTCAGGGCCACGTACTGCAGCTCAGGCTCTGCAGACAGCAGGGTGACCAGGGGCGGGGCCAGCTTCTTCAGCAAGGTGCCATAGTAGTCCAGGTCCTTAGGAAGCATCTCCATGAACTTCATCAGCACCTTGACCGCCGACAACACCACCGCAGAGTTGGCATGGGACAGACGGGGGGTCACCCGCTCACAGATACTACAGCGGGAGGGAGGGAGAAAAGGGCAGAAGTGAGACAAGGGACGAGTACAGATTATGGGGAAATTGATATACATTACACTTCATATACAGCAGATGATGTGGAAACTGACAGGGAGAATCAGTGCGTCATAGACAGTGTAATGAATGAGGTGGCATCCTGTGCTTTCTGACCTCTGGGACTCGCGGTCGTCACGGGGGGTGTAGTTGGCCAGGCAGTCCAGGATGAAGATCTGACCCCACTCTGTGCACTCGTTGAGGGCCGTCAGCAGCTTGTTGATGGACTGGGGGTTGAGGTCCAGCAGGTTGCTGTTGGGGTGGGACTCTGCAATCTCAGACAGGGCTGCCACGGCATTCGCTACCACCTGACAGAAGGAGAGGGTAAGTTAGACTGCAAGAACACATAACCTAGTAGACGGCAATGAGATGACGGAAGGAATTCATTTCCAAACAGCGATACAAATCTGATACCGCAAGTGCCCTTTTTTCTATACTGGGATAAATCTCCCATTCATGAAAAGTAGTACTACAGCCCTAGAGCCAGTAGTCTAGCCCAGGTGGAGGTAGTCTAGCAGTCTGGTCAGCCTGCCGTGGGAGCCTCACCATGGGGTTGGAGTCAGAGATGAGGTCCTTGAGGGTATCCAGGAAGCCCTGGTCCTCCACCAGCTGGGCGTTGATGTCATGGAGCTTGGCCACGCACACGGCTGCAGTCTTCCTCACGTAGGGGTCCTCGTCCTTCAGACACTTCCTCAGAGGCTCACACAGGTACTCAGTGATCTTGTCGACGCGGATGCAGCCCATAGTGCGCACAGCCAGGGCCCGGATCAGGGGGTTAGCGTCCTCACAGTCCTAAAAGGGGAGGAGAGTCTCTCTATGTTAGTTTTACACACTGAAGAGTATTGATACGTACATTTACATTTACGCCATTTAGCAGACGCTCTTATCCAGAGCAACTTACAAATTGGTGCATTCACCTTATGATATCCAGTGGAACAACCACTTTACAATAGGGGGGGTTAGAAGGATTAGTTTATCCTATCCCAGGTATTCCTTAAAGAGGTGGGGTTTCAGGTGTAGCTACCCCAGTTCTCTCACTTGACAGTGAGACAAAGATTTTGTGCAATAGGTCAGTGCAGTCTGTCTGACCTGGTGTTGTGCTTTACCTTGACGAAGGTGTTGACAGCCATGATGGCCATGTCAGGCTGGCTCTTGGCATAATTCATCAGGTACAGGTAGACCAGCTTCTTCAGCTCCAGGTTGTCAGTCTGCATGCAGTTCACCACATCTGGAAACAAGGCACTGGGGGAGGGGGTGCGAGACAATTACATATAGAATCATGAAGGTATGACATCAGCCACTCTTGTGAAATATAGGTTCCCTATGGAGGGAGCAGAGTCAGTATGGGCCATGACTATCCACCGCATTGTCACATGTTCAGAGGTGACACTTGAGCGCGGGTATAACACGACTCACCTGACATCCTTCCCAACGGTCATGGAGGCAATGACCTTCTTCACAGCCTCCTTCTTCTTCTCCTTCTTATCGCTGTTCAGCTCCGCTTTCAGCTCAAAGATCTCTCCTGCACAGATGGAAACAGAACATACCATTATAACAGATAGAAAAAGTGTGTGCACGTGGATCAAGACGGGAGCGTGTATTATAACCAGTCAGTGAAGGGTGCACTGCACACACTACTGTTACTTAGATTACAATTCATTTCATGACAGGAACACATGTATTGTTATAGAGATACGGTTGACCTGGAATTGCTTAAACACTGGACGAAGCTTGGTTAAACAACAATCCATAGAGGCTGGTCTATGGTGATAGGTGGGATGGACAGAGTGGTTGAGGGGTGAGATTAAAGAGCTCATGTTCAGTAATGTATTATTGCATATAAAAGTACCATGTATGTAAAATGTATGTATGTATATGTAGCAGAAAAGCTGTAAAATCTAAAAAAAAGATGTGTCCTCCGAAGAGGTGAGTGGTGGTGGATAGGATAATAAAAAAATATATATATTCAAAAAAAAAGTTAAACAAACCATGCACATATCCAAGATACATCTCCAGACTTGTTCTATTTGAAGGGCCTACTGTACATGTAGGCTGTGGTGTAAAGTACTTAAGTAGTACTTTAAAATATGTTTACTTAAGTAGTTTTTTGGGGTATCTGTACTTGACTATTTATAATTAGACAACTTTTACTTTACTACATTACTAAAGAAAATAATGTACTTTTTACTCCATTTTTCCTGACACTTAAAAGTACTCATTAAATGTTGAATGCTTATCAGGACAGGAAAATCGTCCAATTCATGCACTTATCAAGAGAACACATGGTCATCCCTACTGCCTCTGGCCTAGCAGACTCACTAAACACAAATGCATCTTTTGATAATTATGTCTGACTGTTGGAGTGTGCCCCTGGCTATCCGTAAATTAAATTTTAAAAAAAGAAAAATGGTACTGTCTGCTTTGCTTAATATAAGGAATTTTAAATTATTTATACTTTTGATACTTAAGTATATTTACACCCAAATACTTTTAGACATTTACTCAAGTAGTATTTTACTTGGTGACTTTTACTTGAGTAACTTTCATTAAGGTATCTATACTTTTACTCAAGTATGGCAATTGGGTACTTTTTCCACCACTGCATGTGCAATAGGTGCAAAGACAAACACAGACAGAGCAGAGGCTGGACTTCAACCTCTCCGCAGTGCAGCCTGTCCTCAGGTAACACTACAGATCAGTTCAGCTTCTCTCTGGGCTTGGATAGAGTGTTTACTCTCAAACACCACTCTGTCTGTGGGCTTAACCTTGAGCCCAACTTCCCCCTGGTTCCAAGGGTAGAAAACCCATTAATGAGCCTCCCTCACACCTACACACAGACAGTAGTGATGATCTGCCTGACGGACAATAAATCAAAGCGAAGGAATGCTTATGCAGCACTTGACTCCAATGTCTCATACAAGGTAAACAGACATGAAAAGACAAGTCTCCTTCATAAGCACTATATCAGTTTGAATGGTAGTGATTGGCTGGCTGTTTGGGGGCTGTTTTTGAAGAGGTGAGAGAGGATGCAGAGGGAGACAGAGAGCCGGGGAAAGCCAGAAGGACAGCAGGAGGGCTAACTTAAGGAGGGCTAACTTAAGGAGTGCTAAAGCCTGAGGCCCTAATCTTATTTAGAGGACAACCTCAGCTGTTCTATTCCTGCTTTCATCAGCCAAACACACATTGCCAGGCTGCTGCTTAGCCCTGTTTCCTACTCCTTTTGTTGATGTTGCTTTCTCTTGGCTGCAAATACCCTGAACTTGACATGTATTTTTTGTGACAGTATGTGGTTGGGAGCAATTCCTTTCTAGAACATTCTCGCTATAACATTCTCTAAGTCAACCATTGTTACACATGGTGGCTCTTCCCATGAGCGGGGTCATGAAGCTAGTTTCCATATTTTGATTAGGCCTACACACCATTTAGATTAGGGCCTAAAATCAAGTCATGACTAATATGATAAGAGTAGCCTAAAAACAGCAACTCTGAATGAATTTTGATACTGTTATGTTATATCATATATATATATATATCACTTTTGAAAGTCAAAGTGGGCCAGACCTTTCTTGGTAGTGGTGAAATACTTAGAGTCCGTCATCTTGGATCCAAATTGCCGGTTCTCCTGCAAGAGAGAGAGAGCGAGCGAAAGAATGAAAAACAGGCACCAAGGTATATTTTTCCTAGAAGGAGAGGGATCTGCAAAGAAGACAGGAAACTGTAGAAGTGCAAGTGCAGGCAAAAAAGAAGGAAGTCTTCATCACTTGAACACTTAGCTTTGATGTTTTTTTTATGCAATTACACATAGTCCATTGTGTTAAAACACATAGGTCGACCACCCCTAAAAAAGTTAAAACCCTCCTAGTCAGCACATAGGCCTACTTAATCAGCCAGCATCTGACTGGACCTGTCGTTTGGGGTCCACGGAATCTCAGTCTGCAGCGCACAGCATTATCCCTTTCCTGTTGTTGAATACCACACTTGATCCACCACCTTCATGTGATGGATCTTCCCACTAAGAAAAAAACTGACTGTTCTATGCACTAAAAAAACAACTCTGCAAAGTAGCAGGCCTTGAAAGTAACAAAGCTCCTGCGAAATTAAAAACATTTGTCTCTTATGTCACTGGATTAACACCCCCCTTCCACGCCCAACTTTAGAACTTCAGATTGGGTCTCACATGTTGATATAATGCAATATAAATGATGCTGTGAGTAGTCAGTGTGTTGACTCTTGAGTATTTCATCCATCAACATTAACCCAATTCTAGTACTTACTTTTTTTCTGCATGAGGTAGTCTTATAGATATCAAAAGTATTGACAGTATGAAAAATAATTTAGACATACAAAACAACCAGAGTACTAGAAAAATGGCACAAATTACTACCATGTTATCGCACCCTGCTCCCAAAGTGATAGTGCAGAAAGCACAATGCCTGTTGAGAGGCTGTCTGGTCGGGCATTGATAACAATGTTGCTGCCCACCACACTGGCTGGACAAGTTTGTAAATTACAGTGCTGTGGTGGTTCATTTGACAGGACCCTCATTCAATTCCCTGTGAATAAAACTCGATACTATCTTCTTTTCCCCCCCACTACTCTCTTCCCAATCTCATGCTCTCACCAGAAGAAAAAAAAAGCACAATGTTAGCCTCCTTGCTACTGGGAAGCTGTCATTGCTGACTAACTAGTCGCTAGCTTGGATACAACTCAGGCAAGAGCAGTGGTCAGTCAATATGATTCAGAAGCTGGATAAATATATTTAGGTTAAACCTAGATAGTTATGCTAGTTAACATTTTATTGAATTGAGGCGCATGAATAAAACGTGTTGCCTACATCCAAAGTGTAGGTATAAACTGTAACATGACAATCAGATCTGTGGCTCTTTGTGAAGAAATATCAACTAACAGTAAGCCTACATTAATTGCTGTGTTATGGCAATAACGGCCAGCTGTCATAATGCAAATGTAGCCTAAAACACTGACTGACTGCATCTAGCATGAAGTCAATACTTCCACAAAGACACAATTTTCTGTAAATGAATCAATATTTTCAACAGCTACCTAGTTAGCAAATGTGTCAGGGTCTAGTAAATGAGCTGAAATTGACAAACTGAGTGGTATCTCCGACAGCGAACAGAAGGCATTTGACAGCTGTAAAAAGTTATTGAGAGATCGTTATTAGTTAGCAAACAGCCAGGTTACTAAGTGTTAGCTAGTTGGCTGGAAACTTAGTTACAACAGTTTAAAGTTTCAATGTCACGTGCAAGTACAATGAAATGCCTTTCTTGCAAGCTCTAGTTAAACCCAACAATGTACAGTAGCTAACCTAGTACTAATCAATAACAGATGCTAGTTTAACGCGGGGCCCCACTAAACTATTTGAATACCCTGTAACTTAGCTAGCTACTTAGCTATGACCTATGTGGATAAGGTAGTGTTAAAAACCCTGGCAAACTATTGTTATCATAACTAACTAGCTACACATGTTCACACTTCCTCCTTGTCATTCCTAGCATCGCTAGCAAACAGTAATAGCCAACAACTGCTAGCTAACGTTAGTTAGCCAGAATGGTTAGCATTTCATCGGCTTTGCTCTCGTTCATCTTAAAAGCTAAAATTGTATCAAGCCAATTCGAATGGCACAAATCAGATTTAAAACAACTCTTTCTAACTTCGACTGATTACTCACGCATAGCTGATTAGCCCACTCCATATTTGCTTGATGAATGAACCTGCTGCTCAACAACGACTGTTCAATTTGCTAGGTACTGTAGCTGATGCTATGCTGCTGTCTAAAGAAATTACCTTCTAAAGTAGAGGCTTAAGGAGCCTTTGCCGGCATAGTAAAGCTCTTAATCTATCGACCTATTTTCAAATCCAACCCCACATAATGAACGTGCCTACTGAAGTTAAAATTAGACACGACACAGAATAAAACAGAAGAGAAAATCGACAGCAGCTTACCGTTGCGAAGTGTGTGTTTAACTTGGCCTTCGTTCCCTCCCACTTGAATAGCTATCATCGATCATGGTGTTGTTTTACTTCCGACTTCCGCAATAAGGTAATTTTAGGTGGATAATAATTAGGAAATTGACTAATTTGGTGAGAAGATTATCATTAAGTGGGTATCAGATCACGTTTTTTTTCACATTGTAAATAGACCAATCAAGCCTTTTTCTTGAATGTTCAGACAAAATTGTCAAGTAGCTATTATGCCAAAACTGAGATGGAGCTTGATCACAGTCTTATTTCAAAAGATGAAAACATTTATCTGAATACCAAAATGTCTCTCTCTCTGTGTGTCATACACAAACACTCAGACACCTGTATAAAACTAAAGAAATGTGTACGCTAAATAGAAACATGATGTGCCATGTCAATAAGGTCAGCAATGTGAGATATAGGAATGCTTCCGCTTCATCCTCTTCATCTTCCCTGGATTTTATGGTGGTTAGCACTGTGAAAAAGGTTTTGAATGACTTTTGGTTATAGGGCCTATAGCCTATGGACTTTCTAGCCTCATTTAAAAAGTTGCTACAAAACCTAGTGCATAGGCTAACCTCAGTCACCACTGGCATGATTAGAGGTTCTCTCACCATCATTTCACTAAAAGTATAAACAATAAAAACACAGTTGATAAGAGACAAATCAGAGGAACATATTTTATTACAAGAACAGCTTGACAGCAATTGAATTTTCAAGGAAGAGTATGGTCTTGGTATTGCAGTATTGCTACTTAATACAGACAAATTCCACAAATGTAAAGTACTTGTCTTCAGTACATTTAATTGTCATTGTTTGATAGAAAATAACATCAGCAAATGACGCTTAAACACAAAAATAAATTCAAATGGACATTCAAAATTGATGTGACGATCTGCTTCATTTCATTACTTTTTATTATACCATTTAGACAGAAATATCAGAGAGATAAAAGGGAGAACGAGCGAGAGAGAGAGATAATTTGTTATTTTAAATGCAGTGTTTGACAAACAAAAACCAAAAGCAACGTTGCACCCTAAGGAGAAAGTTAAACTAGAAAATAATTTTGCAATTACAGTTGAATTGCCAAACTCAATCATTAGACCATGGTTTTCAACATGTTTACTGGTAAAACCTCTGTCACTTGCTTACCCATCATGCATGTTTTAATATTTCAAACCCATTTGATAATTGAACATTTTAATTGAAAATGTATCAAAAACAAATATATAAATAGTACTTTTTTTTAAAAGACAGCTACATGTAAAAGCAATACAATGAAATGGTATTCTTCACTGACCCAACTTTTCATTGGGTCAGTGAAGAGAAAACATTTATATTGGCTAATAATGCAAACAGAGCCTACTTATGCCAGTGGAGGGTAAAATAAAAATGCAACTGAATCTTTGAGCAGTTAAAAGAATAGGCAGTGTGTAGGTTGGCTCCTCCCTGTGTCAACAAAACCTGTGACCCTCATGGATTGGCTATATTCATTGCTGGAGTGTTCCCTTAATACAGCAAAAGCATAACAGCATCTGCTGTATTGTGATTATTTGGTTGATGTGTGGACATTAATTGGCATGATAAAACATGTTAAAAGCAAATATTTTAACAACCAAAATCCTCAGGTCAAAGACACAATAATACATGAAAACATTCTCAGAAATAGTAGAACACCACCTATGGCCTCAAGTGTCTGCAGAGTATTGATAAGGTCCCTGGAACCCTGTGCATTACTGAACTATGGGCTCTGGCTAAAGCCATTAGGATAATGGAGAGCCACAGTTCTAACAACATTTTTTATTTTCCTTTTATGACTTATTCTGGGCCCTCACCTTCAGACTCTACATACATCATTGTTTTTCACTTCGAGCCATACCTGTAACTCGAGACCAATTCATAAATAAATAAATAAGACCAACAACATCCCTCCCTTCTTTTCATCAACCACGCTACCTACGTTCCCATTGACACCAGGACACCGGGTACATATTCCTATACAGTATGTACTCAGATTCAGATTGCTGACAGATGTGCACACACCACCTCTGCTTGTGCAATCCGTTTACTGAAAACCCACTGCAGCAAAAGTCCCTGTCATTCCACTGTAAAACCATTCATAGTAGTTTTACAAGCTCTAAAGCCTTGTTAAAGTGTCTACCCCACAGTCAGAACCCTGGCCTGCTCTGTTATTGATATTACCAATAAGGCAAGAGTCCATAACAGGGGACAGACATAACCATTACACTATCAATTATTCATGTCCATTCTCCACATAAAAGCACTCAAGAAAAACCTACACATATTCTCAAGCCATTTCAATACACCACAGAATACATCACGATGAACAATCCTCTACTCCAAACCAATCCAGCAAAACATGCACATGATTCAAAACTCAATCAGTGAAGGAATTTCATCCAAATATGAGACTTTTTACAACCACTAGATGTCACTGAAGACACTTTCATGAGAGATTGGTTTGTCTATGTATCTATTCTACAAATAGATTATAATCCATCTCAAATAAAATGGTTCTTTTAATTTAGTGTCGTTGAACAATTCTACATTGATAAAACAAACTGATGGTTATGGCAATGACACTCACATTGGATGGGTGTTGTTGTTGCACACTAACATTCTCAAACCACACTCAAACACACATTTTAAGGCAAAGGGAATTGTCAAGGCATTTCCAACAGCAATATTGCATAGCTAAGGCAGCATATAACCCCATACAGCAAATATTCACACATTTCATAATTATGTCTTGTTATATACACTATAAACACATATTTTTGCAAGTATACATATACATGTACAGTACTAGTCAAAGGTTTGGACACAGCTACTCATTCTAAGGTTTTTCTTTATTTTTTACTATTTTCTAAATTGTAGAATAATAGTGCTGTCATCAAAACTATGAAATAACACATATGGAATCATGTAGTAACCAAAAAAGTTGGAAACATATATTTTATATTTGAGATTCTTCAAAGTAGCCACCCTTTGCCTTGATGAAGCTTTGCACACTCTTGGCATTCTCTCAACCAGCTTCATGAGTTATGCTTTTCCAACAGTCTTGAAGGAGTTCCCACATATGCTGAGGACTTGTTGGCTGCTTTTCCTTCACTCTGCAGTCCAACTCATCCCAAACCATCTCAATTGGATTGAGGTCAAGGGAATATGGAGGCCAGGTCATCTGATGCAGAACTCCATCACTCTCATTGGTCAAATAGCCCTTACACAGTCTGGAGGTGTGTTTTGGGTCATTTTCCTGTTGAAAAACAAATGATAGTCCCACTAAGTGCAAACCAGATGCGGTTGGCGTATGGCTGCATAATGCTGTGGTAGCCATGCTGGTTAAGTGTACCTTGAATTCTAAATAAATCAACGGCAGTGTCACCATCAAAGCACCCCCACACCATCACACCTCCTCCTCCATGCTTCATGGTGGGAACCACACATGCGGAGATCATCCGTTCACCTACTCTGCGTCTCACAAAGACACGGCGGCTGGAACCAAAAATCTCAAATTTGGACTCATCAGACCAAAGGACAGATTTCCACCGGTCTAAAGTCCATTTCTCGTGTTTCTTGGCCCAAGCAAGTCTCTTCTTCTTATTGGTATCCTTTAGTAGTGGTTTCTTTGCAGCAATTCGACAATGAAGGCCTGATTCACGCAGTCTCCTCTGATCAGTTGATGATGAGATGTGTATGTTACTTGAACTCTGAAGCATTTATTTGGGTTGCAATTTCTGAGGCTGGTAACTCTACTGAACTTATCCTCTGCAGCAGAGGTAACTCTGGGTTTTCCTTTCCTGTGGCGGTCATCATGAGTGCCAGTTTCATCATAGCGCTTGATGGTTTTTGCGACTGCATTTGAAGAAACGTTCAAAGTTCTTGAAATTTCCGTATTGACTGACCTTCATGTCTTAAAGTAATGATGGACTGTCGTTTCTCTTTGCTTATTTAAACTGTTCTTGCCATAATATGGACTTGGTATTTTACCAAATAGGGCTATCTTCTGTATACCACCCCTACCTTGTCACAACACAACTGATTGGCTCAAATGCATTAAGGAAAGAAATTCCACAAATTAACTTTTAACAAGGCACACCTCTTAATTGAAATGCATTCCAGGTGACTACTTCATGAAGCTGGTTGAATGAAGAGTGTGCAAAGCTGTCATCAAGGCAAAGGGTGACTACTTCAAAGAATTTTAAATATAAAATATATTTTGATTTGTTCAACACTTCTTTGGTTACTACATGATTCCATATGTGTTATTTCATAGTTTTGATGTCTTCACTATTATTCTACAATGTAGAAAATAGTACAAATAAAGAAAAACCCTGGAATGAGTAGATGTGTCCAAACTTTTAACTGGCACTGTATATACACATGTACATATATATACACATTCATCCACTTAACGTAGTCTTTTGTACACATATTTTAGTGTTGATTTTCAAGTTGAGATAACTCTTGATCATTGGAAGTATGTTTCAGTGACAATGACATATGATCTTACTCTTGCCCCAGACTGCAGTTAACACATAAAACATCATGTGAAAAATACTACTTTGTATATTTCCACAATAAAAGCTCAAAAACGAATCAGAAGACATCACTCAATCACGGCCATGTGGATTGGCAGTGAGAAAGTGACATCATACATGTATGGCAATGAACAAGTCAGGATGCAGAGGGTTGGTGGGGGAAGGTGAGTAGAAGTGCACATATGGAATACGAAGTGTGTATAAAGTCCAAAGCACTGTTAGATGTGAACATTGTACAGTAAAGTATTGTAGAGTATTGTATTTATATATAAGTCCAATACAGATTAGATCTGTAAAGATGTCCACAGAAGGTGGGTGAGAAGCAGAGGGTGAGTGGCAGTATGGAGAATGAGAGAAAGTATCTGTTACAGCACGCTCTCCACACCAATATTTTGACAATCAAAGCAGACAGAGATGCTGTGGCATACACTGTCCACTAGAGGGAGCCAGTCCAGTTGACTTGATGATGATGCTAGTGATTCACTGCTCCTGCCTGGGGTTCTTTCCTCCCCCTCAGCCCTGGCACTTCTTCAGCGATGCATATAGCATTGGGCTTTCAAGACAGTGCCTGCTTTGTATTAGACTTTATGATTGAACAAAGCATCACCATATAATGACAATAAAACCATTCAACTTAAACAATAGTTTTCGATTCGGGATCGATCCTTTGGTAATAAATAATTAGGCTTAGAGTGCAAAGAATAGAATTGGATTCTGAAACCCTGACCGTTATAGGTAGGAAACGGCCTGACTGCATGACAAAATGAGGGAGTGTGCGACATGCTCTATAAAAAAATAGTCTGTAGCCCGGTCTCCAGTCTATTTTAGACAGTAGTCAGTTTTCATTTGACAACAGACTCTTCTATATCAGCATCATCAGGATTAGTTAGTTGTGTGTTACATCCAGGCCTCAGTGTCCAAGCCGCTCTCTGACTCCACAGAGTAGGAGCGGTCCCTGTTACCCATGGCGGGGGAGCGTGACTGGGGGTGGATCAGGTCGGCAAAGGCCTGGTGCAAAGCCTTGCGTGAGGGTGAATGGCCGTTGGAATGGGAGCTCTGAGGGGACTGTGGCGGGGTGGGCGTCTGGTGGGGAGTATGGTTGCCCCTGGCCTGAAGGTCTCTGTAGCTGACTGGGGTGGGGATACGTGACGGGCTGTTCCCTGGCCGGTTGTCTGTACGGGGTCTGATCCTGGGCCTCAGCTTGAGCTTGTAGATGGAGGGCACCCTGTCAGCCTTCTTCCCTGCCCTCTTGGGCCGGAAGACTACACCCCCATCAACAGCATCCTCATTGGCCAGGGGAGGTGGTGGGGGAGAGTACTCTGAGCGTGATTCACTCAGGCTGAAGCACATGGAGGAGCTCTCACTGGAGGAGTCTTCCTGGAAGGAGCAGTCCTCCGAGGGGGGCAGGGGGATGGGCGAGGGACAAGACTCTGGGGGAGGGAGGTCATCGTTGGGGTCTCCATCCTCCAGGTTGTAGGTGAAGCTTGGTTGGTGATCCTCCAGAGGGACGTCTCCCTCAGGCCCTGAGCCCCAGCCCAGCTGACCCTGCTGGCTCTCCATCAGCACCTCTACTAGAGCACCACTGACATGACCCCCCCCATTCATGCTCCTGCGGTGGAAAGGAAGTTGTAAGGGGGCATGGCTGAGAGATATGCCCAGCTCCGAGTCTCTCCGGCCAGGCAAGGAGGACAGAAGCTCCCCTTCCTCTATGGAACTGGAGATGGCAGGGAGCTTCCTGAGACCTCCAACTCGCCCGCCCCAGTGCTCTGGTTCTGCGTGCCCACCGTTGGATAGTCCGCCAGGACTATGGCCATGCAGTGGGGCCAGGGTATCCTCCAGGCCTCCACAGGAACGTGGGTTAGTTCTTTTGGACTCCCGGAGGTCAGGCAGAACTCCTACCTTACTCCCCACGTTGAGTGAGGAGTTGGAGGAGTTGGAGGAGGAGTAGGCCGAGTCAGTGATGTTAGGGTCAGCAGAGGCATGCGTGGGCAGGGTTTGGGGCCCAACCCCCTGCTGTGGGTGTGAAGAGGCGGGAAGCTGAAGGGTCCCCCCCCCTGTGGGTCTACTAGGCCCCCCTCTGCACTGCCCTGTGTTAGCCAGGAACTCAGCCTCGAAGCTGCGGTACAGGTCCTGCTCTTTCTGGGGGTCCAGGTTGGGCAGGATCTGGAAGTTATAGCCTAGCCCCTCCTCCTCAGGTTCCTGTCGCTCAGAGCTGGCCCACCCCCTGTGGCCATGCCCATTGGAGCGAGGGCCGTGGGAGGTTCGAGGGGAGCGGGGTCCATGCCCATGGTGGTGAGGGGAGCGGGGGGAGGAGGAGTGAGGAGACCGCCGGCCTGCCTGGGTGACTGTGGGCAGCAGCCTACTCCTCCCCACTGAGGGGGAGCGTGGAGCGGGGGGCCTGGGAGCCACTATAGTCTTCTTACTGAGGCTGCTGCTCTGAAGCCCTTTGATAGGTGAATTAGAGCAGGAGGACGATTGTCTCCTGGAGAAACCTCCATTGATTCTGGGGGAGGCGGGGGGCAGTTGTTTGGTTCTCAGCTCCTCTCGTCTGTCAGAGGATGGGGGCTGCGAGGCCCCGTGACGGGGAGAGGGTCCAGGGCTGGGATCGCTGGTCCGACTCCGGCTGGGCATCTTCCCCTGGCTGTGGGAGCGCAGGGCCTGGAGCCTGCGGGGACTTTCGGGCCCGAGAGAGCGGCCCCTCTCCCCACGTGTGCTCCTGAGCCCGTCAGAGGGGCCCTGTGGGGGGCTGGGTTTGAGGATGGAGGCAGGGGCAGGACGATCCCGGGAGTGGCTGCGTGTGCGGGGCATTGGGGGGCGCAGGGATGGGACCTGTCCGCCTTCTCCAGGCCTATCGATTATATGCTTCCCCTCCTTCCTGTTAACCAGCAGCACCACCTCCCCTCGGCGGGTGCCCCCCAGAGAAAAGCGGCCTCCCCCTGTCCCTCCTCCTCCTCCCTTAGAGGAGGCTGTAGAGGAGTCGCTGTCCCCTGATAGACGGCGGGTCACTGGCAACAATGACGAGTCCTTAGACCTGCAGAACACAGAGGAAGACAGACAAGGAGTTAATTATAGTTGCAGTATCTTTGATTTATTTCTGGCCTGAAATTGTATCATTGGAATAAAATAAATATAACATTATATATATGTTTTTACATTCATACTAGTTTGAGAAAAACAACTTGCTCAGACCCCATTCTCCAACCCAGCACACCATAGTGCCTATGCCTCACCCCACTCCCCTGGCCCAGAAAGGTTTATAGTAAACACCATCCACCTCCAGTCCATGATGGGATCTGTGACCTCCAGGGATCATGAGGAACCTCCCTGCAGGCTTCTGCTGCTGCCTACCCTGACGGACACACGTAGGGCCGGGTGCTTCTCAGAACATTGGGCTGGATCAGGCTCAGGGATTACAGGGAAGATGAGAGCAAGTGGGGGCAGGATTATAGGCCCTGTGGATTTACTGACCCCACACACATCCGCAGAGAGAGCTGCCTGCCCTGCTTTCCCAGAGCTCACCACACCACTCCACTGACACGCACCAGTGGGGCCCCTCAGGACAACGTACCATCCAAGACAGGATACAACTAATGACTTACAGCAAGATAGAACACAATCAGTAGAGCTCTGTATCAGTGGCCAAAACAACAACCTGATAGACATGTCTTTCAGAATCATGTGCTCTCTGGTAATATCCTGTAAGAAGAATTAACTATATCCGCTTTCTTTACTGACATTCTTTATGTAACCACTTCTATAATGCTCTGTGAAACCAGAACAAACAATCAAGAAAAGATTATTGTACGTTATATAAACAGGGCAAAATAAATTAGTGACAAGGTTGAAATGTTAATCAAATATTGCCTTTTAATATAATGACGTAGGCAAACCAATATTGACTTAGGATGACTGCATTCTGACGGCTTGACATAACGAAGCACATGGTGTTTTCCCTCCCAGGTTAGCCCACCTGTGACCTACTTCCTAGGGGGAGCAGCAGGGCCTAGGGGTGCAACAGTTGTCAGTCAGATTAACCCTTATCTAGTCTGGTGCACTTGGAGGTGCCGACCTTGAAGGGGTTAACCTGTCCCGAGGCCTGTTGCTGTGACGCCGGGCCTGAGCCATCACTCACTCCGGATACTGAGCCACTCATTGGCCGGGAGCCAAAGTAAACGAGCCCACAGCCCTTAACTGTGTTGAACAATGGCGTCTCCACACACTGATGTATGAGGGAGGTATGTGAGACCAACTCAACGGGACCTTATGTGGAGAGCTAAGGGAATGCATTCTCTTTACTATCCAGAAAATAGTTTTATAGCCGATGAAATCCAGTACTCTGACTGTCATGCCACTTCAGTGAGAGACATCAGCAGAAAAAAGGAGAGGCATGTTTTTCCTCTAGTATAGTCGACATGTAGACTAATTCAATCCATCAGCTCCGGGCCTTGGAGAGAGAACAGAAACATCACCAACAGCAACACTGTTGGATGTTGAATCCCATCAGAATTCAGACAGTCATTAGTGTAATTAACAGAACCACAGGAGAGGAAGGAGGAGAGGGGGAAGAGGGGGGAGGGGGAGGGAAGGAGGACAGGGGAAGAGGGGGAGTGAGGCGACAGCAGCAACCAAGGTGTGTGCCCAGTCTAGCCACCAGGAGGCAGAGTGGAACGGCCTGGATGGCAGGACAGTGTCAGCGCAATGTTTCATTGGAATGTCACCTGAGATTAGGAAAGTCTCTCTGCCTTGTATAATCTGTTCCTTCACAGTTTTTTGCGCTGTGCTGTGCTGTGCTGTGCTTGTGCTGTGCTGTGCTATGCGTATGTATATATGTGGTGAAAAGTGGATCAGTGCTGGTGATGCAGACAAAGACGAAGTGTCATTAGCACAACACACACACACAGTCACTCACTCACCTGACAGGGTTGAAGTGGCGGGGTTCTGAGCGTTCCCGCGGTGGTCGTGGTAACAGGGGGGTGCGTCCTGCGTTTGAGTCGAGCTCTGTGGGGAGGGAGGGGTGGTGGGAGCGGCCAGGCCTGGTGGAGGAGGAGGGGGTACATGATGAAGGCTCCAGGCCCTGGGTGCGTCTGTCAGGGGGCTTATATGGGGCAATGCCCTCGTTACGCCAGTGTGGGCCTGGGCTGGTGGAGCGGGAGGAGTGGGCACTGGAGGACTTGCTGTGGGCACCCTGCCCGCTGGCTTTGGCCTGGTGGTACCGGTGAGCTGCAGGGAACAAGCACAGGAAACCACAATATTAGTAGAGGCATAGGTTATATACCATGGAGAACCAGAACAACTGTGCAGATGACTCTGGCATCAGACAGACAACAGTCAGTATAGAAATAGAATAGATCCAGGGTGGATCCAAGGATCAACATAGCAGAGCACACATTGCAACAGCCCCTCATAACTGGTGGCAGTCACAGCGCATATGCATGTCTTATGACTGCAGGAGATGAAGCAACTGATGCAATCAGATGAATGATTTAAGGCATGATCTTGACTTTGGTGTAGGGTAGGCCTACAGCTCATAAAAACCTGGAGACCTGTAAAAACCCTTTCATACGAGTTCATGGGTTAGAAATGCAACACCAAGCATTAATTCAGTTGTCCAGACACAAGGCCACTGACATCATTGGTCTGACAGCAGTGTGGACTCATGGAGAAGGAAGAGCTCTTCTACCCACAGCACAGAGTAACACCAGCCCCAGGCCTGGCTATCACACACGAGGGTAAACATTAACTGATATGAATGGTTATAGCCGCCGTCATGTTTATGACAGCGTGATGAGGGCTTTATGAGTGAAGTGTAGTGTTGTCTGAAAGGACCATTGACATGATATTGAATGAGGTAGCACTATGGTTGTACTGTGGTAGCACTATGGTAACACTATGATAGCATTATGGTATGACTATGATAACACTGTGATAGCACTGTGGTTGCATTGTGTAAGCACTGTGGTAGCACTATGGTAACACTATTATAGCATTATGGTAGTAATATGATAACACTGTGGTAGCACTGTGATAGCATTGTGAAAGCACATTTATTTTTTAGATTTTTTTGAAATTCACCTTTATTTAACCAGGTAGGCTAGTTGAGAACAAGTTCTCATTTAGAACTGTGACCTGGCCAAGATAAAGCAAAGCATTGCGAAAAACAACAACATAGAGTTACACATGGATTAAACAAAACATATGGTCAATAACACAATAGAAAAAAAGTCTATATGCAGTGTGTGTAAATGAGGTAAAATAAGGAAGGTAAGGCAATACATAGGCCATAGTGGTGAAATAATTACAATTTAGCAATTAAACATTGGAGTGATAGATGTGCAGAAGATGAATGTGCAAGTAGAGATACTGGGGAGCAAAGGAGCAAACAATATATATAAATAACAACAGTATGGGGATGAGGTAGTTGGATTGGCTATTTACAGATGGGCAATATACAGGTGCAGTGATCTGTGAGTTGCTCTGACAGCTGGTGCTTAAAGTTAGTGAGAGAGATATGAGTCTCCAGCTTCTGTGATTTTTGCAATTCGTTCCAGTCATTGGCAGCGGAGAACTGGAAGGAAAGGCAGCCAAAGGAGGAATTGGCTTTGAGGGTGACCAGTGAAATATACCTGCTGGAGCACGTGCTACGGGTGGGTGCTGCTATGGTGACCAGTGAGCTGAGATAAGGCAGTGCTTTATCTAGCAAAAAATTGCACTGTGGTAGCACTATGGTCACAAGACGCTACGGTCACAAGACGCAGGCCTCCTAATTGTCCCTAGAATTTCTAAGCAAACAGCTGGAGGCAGGGCTTTCTCCTATAGAGCTCCATTTTTATGGAATGGTCTGCCTACCCATGTGAGAGACGCAGACTCGGTCTCAACCTTTAAGTCTTTATTGAAGACTCATATTTTCAGTAGGTCCTATGATTGAGTGTAGTCTGGCCCAGGAGTGTGAAGGTGAACGGAAAGGTACTGGAGCAACAAACCGCCCTTGCTGTCTCTGCCTAGCCGGTTCCCCTCTCTCCACTGGGATTCTCTGCCTCTAACCCTATTACAGGGGCTGAGTCACTGGCTTACTGGTGCTCTTCCATGCCGTCCCTAGGAGGGGTGCGTTACTTGAGTGGGTTGAGTCACTGACGTGGTCTTCCTGTCTTGGTTGGCGCCCCCCCTTGGGTTGTGTCGTGGCAGAGATCTTTGTGGGCTATACTCGGCCTTGTCTCAAGATGGTAAGTTGGTGGTTGAAGATATCCCTCTAGTGGTGTGGGGGCTGTGCTTTGGCAAAGTGGGTGGGGTTATATCCTGCCTGTTTGGCCCTGTCCGGGGGTATCATCGGATGGGGCCACAGTGTCTCCTGACCCCTCCTGTCTCAGCCTCCAGTATTTATGCTGCAGTAGTTTATGTGTCGGGGGGCTAGTTTCTCCTAGCCACCGTGCTTCTACACCTGCATTGCTTGCTGTTTGGGGGTTTAGGCTGGGTTTCTGTACATCACTTTGATATATCAGCTGATGTAAGAAGGGCTATATAAATACATTTGATTTGATTTATAGATGACCTGGAGCCAGTGGGTTTGGCGACGAATATGAAGCGAGGGCCAGCCAACGAGAGCATACAGGTCGCAGTGGTGGGTAGTATATGGGGCTTTGGTGACAAACCGATGCCACTGTGATAGACTGCATCCAATTTGTGTGTTGGAGGCTATTTTGTAAATTACATCGCCGAAGTCAAGGATCGGTAGGATCGTCAGTTTTACGAGGGTATGTTTGGCAGCATGAGTGAAGGATGCTTTGTTGTGAAATAGGAAGCCGATTCTAGATTTAATTTTGGATTGGAGATGCTGTCACAACTTCCACCAAAGTCGGTTCCTCTCCTTGTTCGGTCGGCGTTCGGCGTCACCGGTCTTCTAGCCATCGTCGATCCACTTTTAATTTTCCATTTGTTCTGTCTTGTTTTCCTACACACCTGGTTCTCATTTCCCTCCTTAAGTGTTGTGTATTTAACCCTCTGTTCCCCCCATGTCTTTGTGTGGAATTGTTTGTTTGTAAGTGCTTGTGCACATGTTTACTGGTGCACGTCGGGTTTATTACCCCTGTCGGTAATTTCTTTATGCCGTTGGTTTTGAAATTAAACTGCTCCGGCTATTACCTAGTTCTGCTCTCCTGCGTCTGACTTCACTGCCACCAGTTACGCACCCCTTTCAGAATTCCACACCTACACCATGGAGTCAGCAGGAGCAGGTACCCCGGTTATAGGAGTCGAGGAGCGCGTCAGAGCTCCTGGAAGACGGCGTTCAGTATGACCTCAGGGCATTATGAGTACCTCGCCATGCCGTACGGGTTGATGAATGCTCCATCAGTCTTCCAAGCCTTTGTAGACGAGATTTTCAGGGACCTGCACGGGCAGGGTGTAGTGGTGTATATTGATGACATTCTGATATACTCTGCTACACACGCCGAGCATGTGTCCCTGGTGCGCAGGGTGCTTGGTCGACTGTTGGAGATTGACCTGGACGTCAAGGCTGAGAAATGCCTGTTCTTCCAACAGTCCGTCTCCTTCCTAGGGTACCGCATTTCCACCTCAGGGGTGGAGATGGAAAGTGACTGCATTTCAGCCATGCGTAATTGGCAGACTCCCACCACGGTAAAGGAGGTGCAGCAGTTTCTAGGGTTTGCTAATTACTACCGGAGGTTTATCCGGGGTTTTGGTCAGGTAGCGGCTCCCATTACCTCACTGCTGAAGGGGGGACCGGTACGTTTGCAGTGGTCGGCTGAGGTGGACAGGGCTTTTGGTCACCTGAGGGCTCTGTTTACCTCGGCTCCCGTGCTGATCCCTCTTTGGCGTTCATAGTGGAGGTGGACGCGTCCGAGGCTGGGATGGGAGCCGTGCTCTCTCAGCGCTCGGGTACGCCACCGAAGCTCCGCCCCTGTGCCTTCTTCTCGAGGAAGCTCAGCCCGGCGGAGCGAAACTATGACGTGGGGGACCGGGAGCTGTTGGCTGTCGTCAAGGCTCTGAAGGCGTGGAGACATTGGCTTGAGGGGGTTAAACACCCTTTTCCTATCTGGACTGACCACCACACCCTGGAGTACATCCGGGCAGCGAGGAGACTGAACCCTCGCCAGGCAAAGTGGGCCATGTTTTTCACCTGATTTGTTTTCACACCTTCTTACAGACCAGGTTCCCAGAACATGAAGGCAGACACACTGTCCCGGCTGTATGACACAGAGGAACGGCCCATGGATCTAACCCCCATACTCCTGGCCTCCTGCCTGGTGGAGCCGGTAGTGTGGGAGCTGGGCGCGGACATTGAGCAGGCGTTACGTGCAGAGCCCGCTCCCCTCCAGTGTCCCGCTGGGCGTCTGTACGTTCCGTCTGCTGTCCGTGATCGGCTGATCTATTGGGCCCACATGTCACCTTCCTCTGGTCATCCAGGCATCGGTCGGACGGTGCGCTGTCTGAGTGGGAAGTACTGGTGGCCCACTTTGGCCAAGGACGTGAGGGTTTATGTTTCCTCTTGCTCGGTGTGCGCTCAGTGTAAGGCTCCTAGGCACCTGCCCAGAGGTAAGCTACACCCCTTACCACAACGGCCATGGTCGCACCTGTCGATCGATTTCCTGACCGATCTCCCCTCATCACAGGGAAACACCACGATCCTGGTTGTTGTGGATCGTTTCTCTAAGTCCTGCCGTCTCCTTCCTCTGCCCGGTCTCCCTACGGTCCTATGGGGTGCCTGAGGATATAGTGTCTGATCGGGGTCCCCAGTTCACTTCAAGGGTCTGGAGGGCGTTCATGGAACGTCTGGGGGTCTCGATCAGCCTCACCTTGGGTTTTCACCCCGAGAGTAACGGGCAGGTGGAGAGAGTTAGCCAGGATGTGGGTAGGTTTCTGAGGTCTTATTTCCAGGACCGGCCGGGGGAGTGGGCGGCGTTTGTGCCCTAGACAGAGATGGCCCACAACTCGCTCCGCCACTCCTCCACTAACCTCTCCCCCTTCCAGTGCGTACTGGGGTATCAGCCGGTTCTGGCTCCTTGGCATCAGAGTCGGACCAAGGCTCCTGCGGTGGACGACTGGTTCCGGCGCGCGGAGGAGACATGGGACGCGGCTCATGTTCACCTTCAGCGCCCCGTGCTGCGCCAGAAAGCCAGCGCAGACCATCACCACAGTGAGGCCCCGGTGTTCGCACCGGTAGACCGGGTCTGGCTCTCGACCCGAAACCTGCTCCTCCGCCTGCCCTGCCGGAAGCTGGGTCTGCGGTTTGTGGGGCCATTTAAACCTGAGGAGACTGAACGAGGTGAGTTACAGGTTACAGCTTCCCCCCGATTAACGTATTAACCCCCCGTTCCATGTGTCTCTCCTCAGGCCGGTGGTGGCTGGCCCGCTCCAGGAGTCTGAGGTGCGGGAGGTTCCTCCGCCCCCTCTGGACATCGAGGGGGCCCCGGCGTACTCCGTTCAATCCATACTGGATTCAAGGTGTCGGGCGAGGGGCCTTCAGTACCTTGTGGACTGGGACAGGTACGGTCCGGAGGAGAGATGCTGGGTTCCGGTGGAGGACGTGTTGGACCCTTCAATGCTGCGGGAGTTCCACCGTCTCCGTCCAGGTCGCCCTGCACCTCACCCTCTGGGTCGTCCTCGAGGCCGTTGTCGGCGCGCTGCTGGAGCCGCACATCAAGGGGGGGGGGGGGTACTGATGGAGCCTGCGCCTTCTAATTGTCCTACAGGTCTTAAGTACGTTCCGCTTGGTGTCCGTGATCAATTGATTCGATGGGCTCATATGCTACCCTCGTCGGGTCATCCTGGGGTGGCGAGGACAGTGCAAGGCCTTAGGGGGAGGTACTGGTGGCCCACCTTAGCTAAGGATGTGATGTTTTATGTCTCTTCCTGTTCGGTATGCGCCCAGAGCAAGGCTCCTAGGCACCTTTCTAGAGGGAAGTTACAACCCCTCCCCGTTCCACAAAGGCCGTGGTCTCACCTGTCGGTGGACTTACTTACCGATCTTCCCCCGTCTCAGGGGAATACCACGGTTCTGGTAGTTGTGGATCGGTTTTCTAAGTCCTGCCGTCTCCTCCCGTTGCCCGGTCTCCCTACGGCCCTACAGACTGCGGAGGCTCTATTCACCCATGTCTTCCGGCATTACGGGGTGCCGGAGGACATCGTTTCTGATCGGGGTCCCCAGTTCACGTCCCGTGTATGGAGGGCGTTTATGGAGCGTCTGGGGGTCTCGGTCAGCTTGACCTCCGGTTATCACCCCGAGAGCAATGGGCAGGTGGAGAGAGTGAACCAGGAGGTGGGTAGGTTTCTGCGGTCGTACTGCCAGGACCGGCCAGGTGAGTGGTCGAGGTACTTACCATGGGCTGAGTTGGCGCAAAACTCACTCCGCCACTCATCCACTAATATGTCACCTTTCCAGTGTGTGTTAGGCTAACAGCCGGTCCTGGCTCCATGGCATCAAAGTCAGACCGAGGCTTCTGCGGTGGAGGATTGGGTGCAGCGCTCCAAGGATACCTGGAGGGCTGTCGAGGAATCCCTGAAACAAGCAGGAGGACGACAGAAGAGGAGCGCTGACCGCCACCGCAGTGAGGCCCCCATATTCGCACCAGGAGACAGGGTCTGGCTCTCGACCCGAAACCTGCCCCTCCGCTTGCTCTGCCGGAAGCTGGGTCCACTGCGTGTAGGGCCCTTTAAAGTCCTGAGGAGAATAAACGAGGTGTGTTATAGATTACAACTCCCTTCTTATTATCTTGTTAACCCCTCATTTCATGTGTCTCTCCTCAGGCCGGTGGTAGCTGGTCCCCTACAAGACGGTGAGGTGCCGGAGGTCCCTCCGCCCCCTCTAGACATCAAGGGGTCCCTGGCGTATACAGTACGCACCATTCTGGACTCAAGACGCCGGGTAGGGGGCCTGCAGTACCTTGTGGACTGGGTTGGGGTACGGTCCGGAGGAGAGGTGCTGGGTGCCAGTGGGGGACATACTGGATCCATCACTGTTAGAGGATTTCCATCGCCTCCATCCGGATCGCCCTGCGCCTCGTCCTCCGGGTCGACTCCGAGGCCGGTGTCGGCGTGCGGCTTGGGGGTGGGGGGGGGGGTACTGTCACGACTACTGCCGAGGGTGGTTCCTCTCCCTGTTCGGGTGGCGCTCGGCGGTCGTCGTCACCGGCCTACTAGCTGCCATCGATCACCTTTTCGTTTTTCTGTTAGTTATGTCTTTATTAGTTGCACCTGTGTTCTATTAGGTAATTAGTGGTGTTATTTAAGCCCGCCTCTCCACCTGTTCTGTGTACGGGCTTGTTACGTGTTTTCACTGTGTTTGTGTAGTGGATCGTGTTATTGGACTTTGGGTTTTGTTTCGCCCTTTTGTGTTTGGGCATATATTCTCTTTTGTGGTACTTATTAAATATATTGTACCAAACATTTTTCTGCCTCCTGCGCCTGACTCCACACCCACGACGTCCAAGCGTTACAGTCTGACTTCACTGCCACCAGTTACGCACCCCTTTCAGATGCTTAATGTGAGTCTGGAAGGAGAGTTTACAGTTTAACCAGACACCTAGGTATTTGTAGATGTCCACATATTCTAAGTCAGAACAAACCAGAATAGTGATGCTGGACGGGCGGGCAGGTGCTGGTAGCAATCAGGTGAAGAGTATGCATTTAGTTTTACTTGCATTTAAGAGCAGTTGGAGGTCACGGAAGGAGAGTTGTATGGCATTGAAGCTCGTCTGGATGTTAGTTAACACAGTGTCCAAAGGGCCAGAAGTATACAGAATGGCATCGTCTGCGTAGAGGTGGATCAGAGAATCACCAGCAGCAAGTGTGACATAATTGATGTATACAGAGAAAAGAGTCGGCCGGGAATTGAACCCTGTGGCACCCCCATAGAGACTGCCGGAGGTCCGGACAACAGGCCCTCCGATTTGACACACTGAACTCTATCTGAGAAGTAGTTGGTGAACGAGGCGAGGCAGTCATTTCAGAAACCAAGGCTGTTGAGTCTGCCGATAAGAATGTGGTGATTGACAGAGTCGAAAGCCTTGGCCAGGTCTATTAATACAGCTGCACAGTATTGTCTCTTATCGATGGAGGTTATGATATCGTTTAGGACCTTGAGCGTGGCTGAGGTGCACCTATGACCAGCTCGGAAACCAGATTGCATAGCGAAGAAGGTACGGTGGGATTCGAAATGGTCGGTGATCTGTTTGTTAACTTGGCTTTCGAAGACCTTAGAAAGGCAGGGTAGGATAGATATAGGTCTGTAGCAGTTTGGGTCTAGAGTGTCTCCCCCTTTGAAGAGGGGGATGACCGCTGCAGCTTTCCAATCTTTGGGGATCTCAGACGATACAAAAGAGAGGTTGAACAGGCTAGTAATAGGGGTTGCAACAATTTCGGCTGATAATTTTAGAAAGAGAGGGTCCAGAGTGTCTAGTCTTGCTGATTTGTAGGGGTCCAGATTTTGCAGCTCTTTCAGAACATCAGCTATCTGGATTTGGGTGAAGGAGAAATGGGGGAGGCTTGGGCAAGTTGCTGTGGGGGGTGCAGGGCTGTTGACCAGGGTAGGGGGGGCCAGGTGGAAAGCATGGCCAGCCGTAGAAAAATGCTTATTGAAATTCTTGATTATCGTAGATTTATCGGTGGTGACAGTGTTTCCTAGCCTCTGTGCAGTGGGCAGCTGGGAGGAGGTGCTCTTATTCTCCATAGACTTTACAGTGTCCCAGAACTTTTTGGAGTTTGTGCTGCAGGATGCAAATTTCTGTTTGAAAAAGCTAGCCTTTGCTTTCCTGACTGCCTGTGTATATTGGTTCCTAACTTCCCTGAAAAATTGCATATCGCGGGGGGCTATTCGATTCTAATGCAGTAGGCCACATTATATTTTTGTGCTGGTCAAGGGCAGTCAGGTCTGGAGTTAACCAAGGGCTATATCTGTTCCTGGTTCTACATTTTTTGAATGGGGCATGCTTATTTAAGATGGTGAGGAAGGCACTTTTAAAGAATAACCAGGCATCTTCTACTGACGGAATGCGGTCAATATCCTTCCAGGATACCCGGGCCAGGCCGATTAGAAAGGCCTGCTCGCTGAAGTGTTTTAGGGAGCGTTTGACAGTGATGAGGGGTGGTTGTTTGACCGCAGACCCATTACGGACGCAAGCAATGAGGCAGTGATTGCTGAGATCCTGGTTGAAGACAGCAGAGGTATATTTGGAGGGCAGGTTGGTTAGGATGATATCTATGAGGGTGCCTGTGTTTACGGATTTGGGGTTGTACCTGTGGTAGCGCTAGTTTGGTTACAAGCTTTGGTTACTAGCTAGCAACCTTTTGAGTTTGGATCCCGTGATGCGGTTGGCATCAGTTGCTGGGACCGCTGCTATCTGTCCAGGGTTCCTGCCGACCAAGGGTCTGGTGAGCTGCTTGGCGTAGCAGCTAGCCTAGCTGCCACTGTTAGCTGCCTATCAAGCTAGCAGGGTTTCTTTTAGGGCTTGAACGCAGCCCATGACACAGTTAGCCCTTGTGGCTGGGATCGCGGATTGTCCCAGGGTTGTGTCTGTCTAGATCCCTGCTGTTTTTTTCTGTTTCCATCTTCCCTGCAACCTGCCCTGTTTGGAACTGCAAGGAGTAACAGCGTAGCCTACATTGCTACCATGACAAAGACCAAGGCCGGTGGGAGTACCATTGAGGATAATGGTGTCTCTCTATCACAGGGGAAGGATCTTTTAAACAAACAAAAATAGTTCTACAAGCAGCTGTTACAACAACAAGAAAATTGTGTCCAAATACTGGTGGAGTCAACTAATAAAAGAATGGACAACCTGACCAGAGAGGTCCAGGACCTGAAGAACAATTTGCAGTTCTCCCAGGGTCAGCTCGATAAGTTTAAACAGGAAAATGGCAAGATGACAGCAATCTAAGTCATTGAGAGAGGACATCCGTTCTGTATATGAATCCATGATAACAATTACGGAGAAATCAGATTATCTCAAGGGACAAACAAGGCAGAACAAAATTGTTCGGAATTGCAGAATCTCCGCATGAGACCTGGACGGAGTCTGAGGACAAAGTGAGGGAAATTATTTCGGAGCAACTGAAGATGGACCACAGGAAGATTGATGTGGAGCATGCCCACAGGACTGGAAAAAACACCACTGGCCCAGTTGACAGGCCCAGGCCGATAGTGGTCAAGTTCCTGAGGTTCAAGGACAAGGTAGCTGTTCTGGAAAGAGCCAAGAACTTGAGAGGAACATACATCTTCTTCAATGAGGACTATCCAGAAGCTGTACACCAAGTGCTGCAAAGAAAGGCCTAGTTAAGCTGCAGCTGGCCCAGAACAGAGTGGCACGTCTTGCTCTTCATTGTAATCAGAGAGCTAATATAAATACTATGCATGCCAGTCTCTCTTGGCTAAGGGTAAAGGAGAGACTGACTGCATCACTTATTTTTATAAGATACATTAATGTGTTCCAAATTGTTTGTACACTCAACTTACAGCACTGACACACATACTTACCCCACCAAACATGCCACCAGAGGTCTTTTCACAGTCACCAAATCCAGAACAGATTCAAGAATCCGTACAGTATTATATCAAGCCATTAGTGTATGGAACTCCCTTCCATCTCATATTGCTCAAATGAACAGCAAACCTGGTTTCAAAAACAGCTAATGGGGATCCTAATAAAATACCAATACCACTATGGTAGCAATGTGGTAACACTATGCTAGCACTGTTGTAACACTATGGTAGCACTATGGTAGCACTGTTGTAACACAATGTAACACTATGGTAAGACTATGGTAAGACTATGGTAACACTATGGAAACACTGTGGAAACACTGTGGAAACACTATGGTAAGACTGTGGTAGCACTGTGGTAACACTATGGTAACACTATGGTAACACTGTGGTAAGACTATGGTAGCACTGTGGTAACCTGTGGTAAGACTATGGTAACTTTGTGGTAACACTATGGTACCACAGTGTGAGCTGTACAACTCCTGACCTGAGTTGTATCAGATAAGCGGTTCAAATGGATACAATTGTAAAACAATTGTGAACCCTGCAGACTGACCAGAATTAGATACAATGCAGTACAATATAATACAATACAACTCAGTGACTATAAAGGGTCAAGGGCTGATTGTTTTTGTAGAGGTGACCTCACCGAAGGCGGCACAGCGGCAGGGGTCATGCTTGTCCAGATAGTGTTCTAATGTGTCCCATCCCCCGCCCACACGCACCATCACATGAGTACGAAGGACCTGAGGGGAGAGAGAGAGAAAGAGAAAGGAGACAAGGTTACAACCCTGACAAACATGGCATCAATTCACAAATTCACTCTCATAATAAAGACTAGAGGGAGACTAAATACTATGACGCTTAGCACACACGTACAAAGCCAAACCCTGCGTACACACACACAACCGCTCGCGCACACACACTGTTTAAAAAAACTAAAGTGATGTTTAAGCCCAGTGACATGGTGCGATACCACACAGACTGCAGATCAAGTCAATAGATATGTAAATCCAACAAGTGGGGCAGAATGCTGAGTGCTTGGCCTGGAGTCCCTCCCCCTTCCCCCAAAATTACGTAACACTCCCATCAGATGCACCCCTGCCAGTGCCCATGCCTCCGCCTCCTCCCACATGACCCCCCAGCTGCCACCATTATGAGCACTGTTCATCGCCATGCCAACACACAATTAAAAAGAGAGGGGAGAAGAATAAAGACGCACACTGCTATGAAAGACACTCCTTTTCTCTCCCTCTCAGCTGGCGTAACCATGCTTTTAGGGGGGGGGGTGTGAATTAGCATTGTAACAACTCATCCTGCCCCTCCTCTCTTCTACAATTTCAGCTAGAAAAGAGGAGAGGGGGTTGAGCGAGAGAAGAGAGGAGAGGGGGTTTTTCATTGAGGCAAACAGACCCAGAGTATGAAGCCCAGACAGAGTCTCTTTCTCTCTGTCTCTCTCTTTCCCCTGCAGGCAGATGCATTCCTCACAGCAGGGAGAGAGAGGCTGTATATTTAGCTTGATGTGAAAGTCCTGTGGATGCAGCCTTGCCAGCCTGCCTCCTCTCTGGGTTGTGTAGTCACTGCTGCCAGCCACATGTTTCATTCAGGGGCTGGGCCGTGTCTCTGTGGCCAGGCCAGGCAGGGTGAGCTGGATATTGCGGGGAGCCATACTGCACTAAATCACGTGGCCATGCAAGGCCTCCCACACTGACTCAGGACAGGACACAGCCCACAGTGATCTGGTCCCAACACTGCTCCTGATCTACCACCTGTCCTTCACTGCTCTTCAACATGCCCACCACACCGCCAACACAACACACTGCCTGTCTGCAAAACAGCTGTCCTCTGCCTTCCTTCTTTTCTAGCTCTAGTCCTTTACTGCTGCCACTCTACTCCTGAAACTTTTGGTCTTGTTCCCAGCAGAGAGGCTATGTGTTGGTAAACTGTTGGCCTATTGTCTATTGTCTGGTCCACTAGTGGTGTCCCACTATGCCTGACCCAACCTCTGCATTATATGGATTAGTTGATTCCCTGGAACCAGTGATGCTCCAGCCCTCTGCCTCAGCAGCCACTCCATCAGTGATGGGGTATCCCACACGCCACAACTCCATAGAGCCAACCCCTGTTTCTGTGTCAACGGCGAACAGAGACTCCTTGTAATCACGATGGAAGTGGAATAAACCAATTCCCCAAGCACCCTTCTCTTGAACATGGACGACCTCCCTGGGGGAGTCCGCCCCAGTCACTCTCCTCCATTAATTTATCCCCCTTTTTCCCCTCACTTCCTCCCTCTCTCCTACCCCTCATCTTCTTGCCTGCACTCTTAGTCAGGCTTTGGCAGCTGAATGGGGCCTGTTGGCTTTGATGGTGGCAGCCAGCAGGCTAGCTTCCTCCCTGCAGATAAATATGGAAGCGTGTTGGCTGGGCTGCACTAGTGGCTGCTGGGGGATATGTATAATCACATCACTGTCCTCCTCAGTGAGTGTAGGAGAATGCGGAGACAGTGCGGGGGGGGGGGGGGGGGTTTAATCTGACAGAGAAATGGATCCTACATACAATCTCCAGACAGGCTTTACACTAAGATGTGTGACACGCTTCAACTACTACACTTGAGTTTAACACTTTACCTGCTTCAAAAGCCACTACACTTTAGTTTTAACACTTTATTTGCTTCCAACAAAGCCATGGCACTAAAGTTAACACTTTTACGTTATCTGCTTCCAAAACAGCCACTACACTATAACATACTGCACAAGTAAGACCCTACTAAAACTGGCACTCCACTACATACCATACAGCCAAACACACAGTCAGTCATCCAATCATTAAGAAACTTTTAACAGAAACATCTCACTGAGGTGTCAAAGCATACCACAGATCCGAACATACACACTGTGCTTTTAACGGACCTACATGACTAGCCATTTAAACTCAGGGAAAGTTTGAGCTGCTCAAAAGAAGAGTGGAAATTTTGAGAGCATTGGGAAGTAAGGCAGACATCCTGGAAATGCATACGATTTGGACTGGCATCCGCTGAGTCCATTAATTGGGCGGAGGTACATGGGAAGTAAGAAACAGAATCGATCTATCTGGCAGGCAGCCTTCCTGCAGGCAGAGGCCCGGAGGGCAAGATAAAGTTGCAGTGGCGACACCAGGCAGAGCCCAGACTTGAGGCACAGCCTAGCAGAAGCAAGCAGCAGAACAGGCCAGATAAGGGCCCGTACAGGAAATGACCCAAAATTCTATTTGTGTCTGGCTGTGCCAGCGTGTATGGGAGTTGGGAGGTCTGGGCCAGCCAGTACGGAGGTACCAAGAGGCAGAGCAGTGCACTGGGAATAGGTCAGATCAGTGCAGATTATAAACAATATGCAGCCTGGACTGGGGAGAGTGAGATCACTGTAATACTGTCGTTCAGGGGACATTGATTATATCTAGAGAATAGTTGGTTTGTTTGGCCCTGTTCTGGTTTTCCTTGCAGCAACAAATTTAGCTAAATATACACACTGCATGCCTCCATTGTAATACTGTGTAAGCAGTCATCACAACAGCAGCATATGAAAATTTGACAATCTAATTTCTCCTGGGCATAATATTTGCATTTATTCAAAATATTAACTGTAGCCTACTATTAAACTGCAATGCAATCTAAGTGATATTAGAGTAATCCAGAGTCACGTCCATGAGCTGTGAAAAAGACAAATAACCTATCTATGTACTCTTGGACTGTGTAAAGGTGCAATGGTTAACCTGGTTGGTTAACCTGGTTACTAATGCATCCACAGGTTTAAGACGTACTCACACATGCATGCACGCACACGCAGACACACACACTACACTCAAGGCTGATTGTTGACTATTCTTAGTGTCTGGTTTAGTGGATGGGGTTGATGTTGATGGTCGGTTCATACCCGTATGAAGATCAGAGCGCTGGAGTCTCCCACTTTGTATTTCCCTTCAGACACCTTTGTCATGGGGAACTGGGCGGGGCAGGAGCAGTGGCCCAGGATCTCCCGCACCTACAGAGACATAACAGAACCCTGGTTACCACCCACAGCCAACGAAACATGACACTGCACATTCACATAGCTACAGAAAGGAACAACAGGCATAAACTGTTCATTCTCTGTTCAACCTTCCGTCATTTCAACTCTTCCTATGACATCATGCTTACTCATATCCATGACAAAATCCCCTCTGGTCCTGAGCTCTCTGTGTGTGTGTGTCAACAGTACAGTGATTATATTACATTAGGGTGAGACATGGCTAGCCCTGGCTGTCTGTGTGTGTCTTAGCTTCAAGCAGAGCAGAGGTCCCTCTGAGTACCTGTGTAATGGAGGGCCCATCTCTCCCTGCCTCACCAAATATTTCCTCATCTGCCTGGAACGCTTAGTCCAGCTCATTGCTGCGGTGCAAAAAGTCATAAAAAGGCACACAAATAAACATTACAGCACGCACACGCACAAACACACACACACACACTGCTGTGAAGACCTCCGGACTGCAGCAATAAGGTGAGGCCCTAACTAAAGCCAGAGGGATGACGTTCATTTGAGTCTGTGGTTCCAGATGTGTTTTGGGTTGAGAGAGACACGCTCCGGTACTGTACTGTGCAGTTGGGGTTGCTTATTTAGCACATTGGAGTCAGACAGAAATCTAGGGTGGGGCGAGAGAGGCCTGTGTTGTGTGGGCTCTCTCTCTCGCCTGGGATTGGCCAGCTTTGATGATATTCTTGGCAGCTCTCTCAGACAAAGGCGTGTGCACACTTGTCGACTGAGAGAAAGAGAGACAAACAACATCACAAAGGACAAAAATAGGCGAGCTGAACAAGGACAAAGAAACAGGGACTCCTGTACTCCATATGTACTGTATATACAGCAGCAAATCAATTAAATCAAATGTTATTCGTCACATGCTTCGTAAACAACAGATGTAGACTACTTAGTCCCAACAATGCAGAGAAAGCACATGTACAGTACAAACACAAACACAGTGAAACAAGGGAAAGGCTCTCAGTAGTCTCCCAAGGAATGAATCACATTAAGAACATAAATCAGATGAAGAGAGATTGAATTAGATCAAAATAGATTAAATGTGAGACTGCCAGGTATCGATTGAAGACAGTTACCATCCATGTACAGGATATATTTAGCTGGAGGCAGTATCAATGTTGCAGGCAATGTTCCCTCTTAACAGTGTTCCCCCTAGACTGTGTTCCCTCTAAACTGTGTGCATGCATGGGTGTGCAGTAGCCCAGAGACTGCTGCGCAGCTCCCCAGGACTGCCACGCAGAGCGCAGAAGAAATATCAGCCCATGGAAAGAAGCAAGAGATTGAACTTCAGTCAACTTTCTAGAGTTTTCCCTGTTAGTTAACACTATCAACGTTTCCCTTTACTGTGGGAATTGTGATCGAATCAACGCAATATTAGGCACTTTCAATGCAACATACCGAAAACAAAAACTATGCAAGAGATTTTGTTGTAGGCAGAACGCATGCTATCTCTTCTGCTCCAGCCCTGTGGTCATAGCTAGGCTCACCCAAAATCATTTTTGGGATGCTGTACTGCTCCCACCAGACTATTGTAGCTCTCCACCCTTACTGTGTATTGTGGTAGCTGTTCTATACAGTCTCCGGTTACTAGTATATTAGTTCATTTGATGAATCCGTAATTAGCATAAGAAATATTTTATATTTATTTGTTTTATACATTTTCTTCACATTCTGAGCTGAGAGAACACCGCATCACCATGATGCTGGGCATGCATGACTTCTCCTCTTGTGGAGCTGAACTACAAGTAGAAGATGGTCATGACCTGTGCCCCACCTGCCTAGGTGTTGGCCACCTGCGTGAAGCCCTTTCTGACCCCTGCATTAACTGCGCCATCCTGCCTGTGAAGGTGAGGGAAGCGCAGCTAGCCAGAGTTGAGGGCCTGGTTATGAAATATAATTTACCAGCGTCAGACGTTGTTTGCCAGGACCCACCCAGGTCCACCGAAAGAGGGAAACCCCACAAAGCCGATGGCGCCCCCCTTGTAAAAACATAAGAGCTTCACTCGTGAAGGTCAATTCCTTATCCTCTGAGATAGAGCAGCTAAAAACGCTTTTGCGTTCCTTCAAGCCCCCTGAGTCGGGGCCCTCTAGCACTTCCTTCAGACATGGGGGACGCAAAAGAGGACTCAGATAGCCGTGATGATGACCTGCTACCCACTCAGGCAGCCAACCGGCACTTTAGTGACCAGGATGATGACACACCTAACATGGTGAAGGAGGTGCCAACCAGTGTTGTGGACCCCTTCAGTCTGAATGCTAAAGATGGGTCAGAGGAGTCCTTCCGAGGCTCTGATCACACAGAGTCAGAAGAAAGCCATGCCTCACTACGCGCTGTCCTACGTGCGGCCTTTGCTAGGCTAGAGCTTGATGACCCTCAAGCCACAGCCCCTGCAGCTAACCCGTTCTTAAAGAAGGCCCCGGCAGCTAACCCGTTCTTAAAGAAGGCCCCGGCAGCTAACCCGTTCTTAAAGAAGGCCCCGGCAGCTAACCCGTTCTTTAAGGCGGCCCCGGCAGCTAACCCGTTCTTAAAGAAGGCCCCGGCAGCTAACCCGTTCTTAAAGAAGGCCCCGGCAGCTAACCCGTTCTTAAAGAAGGCCCCGGCAGCTAACCCGTTCTTAAAGAAGGCCCCGGCAGCTAACCCGTTCTTAAAGAAGGCCCCGGCAGCTAACCCGTTCTTTAAGGCGGCCCCTGCAGCTAACCCGTTCTTTAAGGCGGCCCCTGCAGCTAACCCGTTCTTTAAGGCGGCCCCTGCAGCTAACCCGTTCTTTAAGGTGGCCCCTGCAGCTTACCCGTTATTTAAGGTGGCCCCTGCAGCTTACACGTTCTTGAAGGTGGCCCCTGCAGCTTACCCGTACTTTAAGAAGGCCCCGGCAGCTAACCCATTCTTTAAGAAGGCCCCGGCAGCTAACCCGTTCTTTAAGAAGGCCCCTGCAGCTAACCCGTTCTTTAACTTCTCTAGGGTAGGGGGCAGTATTTTGACGTCCGGATGAATAAGGTGCCCAGAGTAAACTGCCTGCTACTCAGTCCCAGAAGCTAAGATATGCATATTATTAGTAGATTTTGATAGAAAACACTCTGAAGTTTCTAAAACTGTTTGAATGATGTCTGTGAGTATAACAGAAGTCATATGGCAGGCAAAACCTGAGAAAAAATCGAACCAGGAAGTGTGGAAATCTGAGGTTTCTAGTTTTTCAAGTGATTGCCTATCCAGTATACAGTGTCTGTGGGGTCATTTTGCACTTCCTAAGGCTTCCACTAGATGTCAACAGTCTATAGAACGTTGTTTCATGCTTCTACTGTGAATGGGGAGAGAGTAAGAGCATATGGAGTTAGATGACTGAGAAAATGACATGAGCTCAATCGCGCGTTAGCTGTGTTCCTTTTCTTTTTTGAAGACAAAGGAATCGTCTGGTTGGAATATTATGGAAGAATTATGATGAAAACATCCTAAAGATTGATTCTATACATCGTTTGACATGTTTCTACAAATTGTAGTATAACGTTTTTGACTTTTCGTCTGGACTTAGTAAGCGCGTGCCTTGCATTTGGAATAGTGAACATAACGCACAAACAAAATGGAGGTATTTGGACATAAAGATGAACTTTATTGAACAAAACAAACATTTATTCTGGAACTGGGATTCCTGGGAGTGCATTCTGATGAAGATCAAAGGTAAGTGAATATTTATAATGTAATTTTTGTCATTTCTGTTGACTCCAAAATGGCGGGTATCTGTATGGCTTGTTTTGATATCTGAGCGCTGTAGTCAGATTATTGCAAAATTTGCTTTCGCCGTAAAGCTTTTTTGAAATCTGACACAGCGGTTGCATTAAGGAGGAGTGTATCTATAATTCTTTGAAAAACAGTTGAATATTTTATCAGCGTTTATGATGAGTATTTCTGTAAATTGATGTGCTCATTCACCGGAAGTTTTGGGAGGCAAAACATTTCTGAACATTACACGCCAATGTAAAATGTTTTTTTTAAATATAAATATGAACTTTATCGAGCAAAACATACATGTATTGTGTAACATGAAGTCCTATGAGTGCCATCTGATGAAGATCATCAAAGGTTAGTGATTCATTTTAGCTGTATTTCTGTTTTTTGTGACGCCTCTCTTTGCTTGGAAAATGGCTGTGTGGTTTTTCTTGTCCTAACATAATCTAATGTTATGCTTTCGCCGTAAAGCCTTTTTGAAATCGGACAATGTGGTTGGATTAACGAGAAGCGTATCTTTAAAATGGGATATAATAGTTGTATGTTTGAGAAATTTGAATTATGAGATTTTTGTTGTTTTGAATTTGGCGCCCTGTTATTTCACTGGCTGTTGGCGAGTGTGTCCCACATACCCCAGAGAGGTTAAGAAGGCCCCGGCAGCTACACTGTTCAGTGTGCCACTTTCACCGGCTTTTCTTACGGAGCTTCAGAGATGCTGGGCCGACCCGCAGGCTCTCGCCCACCATGGCAAGGACAATGGGACGATATCTGCCATGCGCGACGCAAAACAATACGGGCTGAACCATATGCCTAAGGTAGATGAATGCATAGCAGAGCCGATGCTCTCCCCAGATGAAGCCCTGAAGGATGATGACCGCTGCCCCAGACCTCAGATGTGCTACTGTCATGGGCCTATGACGCAGCAGCCCGCATAACCCGCATTGGGAACTCTCTCTCAGTGCTCATGCTAGCACAGAACAGGATGCTCCAGCCAGACCTCCCAGACCTGGACCTCTGCAAACTGACTGACTGATCTCTTCAAGCGTTTGCGTTCATTACCAGAGAGCTAGGCAGACTGATGTCCACCCTTGTTGTGACTGGTCGCAAGGTCTGGCTCGCCCAAACCCCAATGTCTGATGACTCCAGACGGACGCTGAGAAAGCTCCCAGTGGTCCCTCGACTGCTCTTCGCCCCCCTGGCTGAGCGGGCTCATCGAACGTAGAAAACAGCTGAGTCAGTCTACACCGCTGTGGAACCCAAAGCCCAGAAACCAGGCATCAAAGAGTCGTGGCAGAGGGAGGCCTGACACGCGTGAACCTCACCGCTCTCACTCGCCCCTTCCCTACACACGCCCTTGGTCCTACCACCAGCCTAACACAGGTGCTAGCCAGCCCCAGACGGCGATGCAGCCACCCCCCCAAACACCCAAAAGGCCGGGGCCGTGGTCAGCACCCCCCCAACCCCACAAACAGGCGTGGAGGGCAGAAACGGAATGGCGGGGGTTGGCCATTGACCAATTTACCCAGCAGCACCTGACCTACTGGGCATCCCACTCCTCAGACCCATGTGTGGTGATAACCCGCTCACAATGGTACAGGCTGCAGTTCCGATGCCAGCCCCCACCATTCTCATGGATCAGAATGACTTCAGTCACAGAACCCCTGAAAGCTTGCACCCTCAACCAGGAGATTACATCTCTCCTGGAGAAGGGCACAATCACGAGTAAAAGCATCAGAACAGCAAGATGGCTTTTACTCAACCTATTCCCTGGATCCGAAGAAAGACGGAGACTTTCATCCAGTTCTGGATTTAAAACGGTTCAATGTTTTCCTAAAAGTTCTCCCCTTTCACATGTTGCAGATGGTTGACATTCTCCAGACAGTAGCCGTAGGGGAATGGTTAATGTAAAGGACGCTTACTTTCACGTTCCTGTGTTACCGGAACACAGGTGTTTTCTACGGTTCACCTTCCAGGGCCAGGCATACCAGTTTGCGGTATTACCCTTTGGTCTCTCCCTGGATCCATGCGTCTTGCAAGATGCGTGAGCGCAGCCCTGAGCTCCTTCCACCTACAGGGGATCAAGATCCTTCCTTAAATCGGCGACTGGCTCATCTGCACCTCCTCTTGCGAGTGTGAGGCCCAGAGCACAGTGCTGACACTGACCCATGTCACCGCACTGGGTCTTCCCGTGAACAACGAAAAGAGCAACTACAAACCAAGCCAAAAGGTCACCTTTATTGGCATGGCTCTGTACTCCCGCACTATGAGGGCACGTATAACACCTCTGCACGTTGACAGTATTCTTCTTCTGCAACAATTCCAGTTGAATGCATTGGTGAAGGTACGAACGTTCCAACAACTGATGGGCGGCTCGCGGTGGCCTCCACGGTGATACCATTAGGTCTGCTGTCTTTAAGGCCATTGCAAGTGTGGTTCAACGACCTCCGCTTGGACCCCCAGCAGAACAGAAATACCAAAATACAGGTGACAAGGGTGTGCTACTCTACTCTGCGGCCATGGAGGAAGACAGGTGTCCATCTCGGATCAATTACGGCTAGGCGGGAAGTAGTGATGACCGACGCTTCACTAACAGGCTGGGGAGCAGTGTGGCAACACAGGTCTGTACGGGGAGAGTGGTGCCCCTGCTGGAGGAAAGAGCACATCAATGTACTAGAACTTCAGACAGTTTACCTAGCGCTGAATCACTTTCTGCCGGTTTTCAACCACAAACATGCCCTGATACGATCAGACAATACATAGATAGTGTTCCACATCAACCATCAAGGGGGAACGAGGTCTGTACGGTCCATACAGGTGGCCCAACAACTCTTGATAAGGGCCCTACCACATCTGGCCTCCCTACGAGCTATTAATCTCCCAGGCAATGTGAACGAGGTGGCAGACTTCTTGTCGCGACAGAAACCGTCCCCGGGGGAATGGAGACTTCACCCACAAGTAGTGAAGATGATATGGCAGCGGTTCGGAACAGCACATGTGGACCTGTTCGCCTCAGAGCAAAAATCCCACTGGTTCTCTCTGGCAGAGTCCAAGAGGCCCCTGGGCATGGACGCCTTAGCCCACACATGGCCAGAGGGCTTACTGTATGCTTTCCCTCCGACCCCCCTGATCTTAGCAACGCTGCAAAGGGTCTCTCAGGCTCAGCACAGACTACTGCTTGTAGCCCCAAGATGGCCAGCGAGACCCTGGTTTCCAACCCTCCTCAGTCTTTTGGAGGGAGAGCCATGGCAGCTCCCTAACAGACAGGATCTGCTCTCACAGTTGTACGGCAGGATATGGCATCCCAGACCAGACTAACTACAGCTATAGGTGTGGCCTCAGAAGAGCGATCCTGCTATTATTGAGACATTACATAACGCCAGAGCCTCATCGACCATGATGATGAATGCTGGTCGCTGGAAGCTTTTTACCGAATGGTGCTCTACCAGGGCAGAGGAACCGGTGTCCTGCTTTGTACCTGTTATACTGAGCATCCTTCAGAAACTATTGGACTCCGGTCGCTCTGCCTCTACCTTGAAGGTGTATGCCTCATCCATATTGGCTAACCATTTACTCATCGTTGGAAAATTGTCAGGGGCCCACTAGCTCATCTGACAATTCTTACAAGGTGTCCGCCGGCTGCATCCCCCTAGGGCCATCTGCGCGGCATCCTGCCACTAGTATTGGAGGCTTTGACAAAACCTCCTTTCGAGCATATGGAGGAGCCGGACATAAAATGGTTCTCTGAAAACGGCTTTCCTCTTAGCTACGAAACGTGTGAGTGCGCTCCACGTGCTCTCTATGAGCCCTGTCTGACTACGATGGAAGGCAGACGACCTAGACATGACTTTATGGCCCAATCCAGCCTTTTTGCCTAAGATTTCATCACCCCTTCACATCAATCAAGCCATCGAACTGGCGGCCTACTGCCCCCTTCCTTTCCAGAATACGGAGGAAGAGCGAGAAAAATCTCCTGTGTCCAGTCCATTCCCTCAAACGCTATATGTAAGCCTCGGAGCACAACAGGAAGTTAGAACGAGATATGCGCAGCTGCTACCTGGTCGTCGCCACGCATGTTCTCAAGATTTTACAAGGTCAACGTCGCATCCTGACACACCATGGGCTCTGCCATTTTTCCAGTGGCACTGTTTAATCAGAGGTTAGTAGTGCTATTCCTCATGACCTTGTTGGTATGAGTCATCCATACTTTCAACCGTACTGACGGTCTGAAAGGTATGAAGTAGAATGGAAGTTACAACTGTAACTATGGTTCTACGAATACCTGGATGAGCGTCAGTACTTTCCTGTCACTCGGAATCTTCTGGGCGATAAGATTCTCAGAGACAGGAGGGTGGTCTAACTTACGATTTTATATAAACCGCAGGGGCACGTTCTCACACGCTGTCACATCACTGGCATGACTTTGTTGCTATTATTACTCGACCTGCGCGGAGCATGAGGGATTTAATCCATACTTTCAACAGGTATTCGTAACTTCAGATGCACTTGTTTTGAGATAGAAGCAAGAGCTGCATGTAGCAACGTCTGCACATTTTGTTCATATCTTTTGCTAGTTAGTGAGTTATTAGCCTAGTTATAGATAATTTGTAGTTGGCAGTAGAGGAGTGATTGATTCCTACAAGAGCACAAAACGTTTACATTTCTAAACACCTTTGAAAAGCTAGTCAGGTAAAGAGCTTTTTTTGTCTTAAAGGGGCAGTGTTGTATTTTGAGACAGGCTTGAATAAGTTAAGTAGCCAATAGACAGAGGGTAGCATAATTTGTATGATTCTCTGTAATAATGGTATAGGAATAATAATGCATTTTATTTTGTAAAGTGGTGTCTTGCATCAAACAACACAAGAACATTTTCAGTCACTTTCAGTCTTGTCTGAAGGGCAAGTGGATTGTCACGCCCTGACCATAGAGAGCCCTTGGTTAGGGGGTGTTCTAGTCGATTAGAGGCAGCTGATTATCGTTGTCTCTAATTGGGAATCATACTTAAGGTGTCCCTGTTCCCACCTGCATTTGTGGGATATTGTTTTGTGTGAGTGCATTCAGCACCACGGTCGTTGTATGTTTATTGTTTTTTTGTTTAAGTTTTCACTGCAAATAAAGATGTGGAACTCAACACACGCTGCGCCTTGGTCTGTCCATTATCACGACCGTGACATGGATAAACAGTCATGTCAAGCCCTGCATGTTTTTTTTCAAAAGTCTCATGGAATGCAGGCCTATAATGAACACCACACATTAGCTGCTACTGTAGGCTGAATGATAGCTGTTCTATTTCCATGTTAAAATGTTACGGGATGCATTTTCTCCATTGTTTTTTATGGTAGGCCACCCTGGCAGGCCTACATTATGATCAAATAGCCACAGTAGCCTACTTGGCCATTGTTAAAACCTCTCTGGGGTATGTGGGACGCTAGCGTCCCACCTGCGGGACACACTCGCCAACAGCCAGTGAAATAACAGGGCTCCAAATTCAAAACAACAAAAATCTCATAATTCAAATTTCTCAAACATACAACTATTATATCCCATTTTAAAGATACACTTCTCGTTAATCCAACCACACTGTCCGATTTCAAAAAGGCTTGACGATGAAAGCATAACATTAGATTATGTTAGGACAGCGCCGAGACAAGAAAAACCACACAGCCATTTTCCAAGCAAGGAGAGGCGTCACAAAAACCAGAAATACAGCTAAAATGAATCACTAACCTTTGATGATCTTCATCAGATGGCACTCATAGGACTTCATGTTACACAATACATGTATGTTTTGCTCGATAAAGTTCATTTTTATATTTAAAAAAATCATTTTACAGTGGCGTGTAATGTTTTGCCTCCCAAAACTTCCGGTGAATGAGCACATCAATTTACAGAAATACTCATCATAAACGTTGATAAAATATTCAACTGTTATTCAAAGAATTATAGATACACTCCTCAATGCAACCGCTGTGTCAGATTTCAAAAAAGCTTTACGGCGAAAGCAAATTTTGCAATAATCTGAGTACAGCGCTCAGACATCAAAACAAGCCATACAGATACCCGCCATTTTGGAGTCAACAGTCACAAATAACATTATAAATATTCACTTACCTTTGATGATCTTCATCGGAATGCACACCCAGGAATCCCAGTTCCAGAATAAATGTTTGTTTTGTTCGATAAAGTTCATCTTTATGTCCAAATACCTCCATTTTGTTTGCGCGTTCAGTGGAGTAATCCAAATGCACTGTGCTCGCGCAGTAAGTTCAGACGAAAAGTCAAAAAAGTTATATTACAGTTCGTAGAAACATGTCAAACGATGTAATAATATGCTTTTATTCTCTCCCCATTCACAGTAGAAGCATGAAACAACGTTTTAAAGACTGTTGACATCTAGTGGAAGCCTTAGGAAGTACAAAATGACCCCACAGACACAGTGTATTAGATAGGCAATCACTTGAAAAACTACAAACCTCAGATTTCCACATTTCCTGGTTGGATTTTTTTCTCAGGGTTTTGCCTGCCATATGAGTTCTGTTATACTCACAGACATCATTCAAACAGTTTTAGAAACTTCAGCGTGTTTTCTATCCAAATCTACTAATGATATGCATATCCTACCTTCTGGGCCTGAGTAGCAGGCAGTTTACTACGGGCATGCTTTTCATCCAGACATCAAAATACTGCCCCCTACCCAAGAGAGGTTAAAACTGTAACTGTAGACAGTAAACACATGCTGGAAGTTACACAGAATTTTCACAATGTTCAAGTTTGCACTCAGCAGACCTGAAATTTGCTCAGTGCCAAAAAACATTAGAGGGAACATTGGTTGCAGGTTATAACTGGCCACCGGTGGAGCTGTGCTCAGTGCTGAAAGTGGTGAATGGCTCATTTTCCAGATTATGGTTTATTCAGGAGATTAGGGAGATTTTTTTTCTTCCTAAAATAGCTATCTTTATTCCTCATACTAATTAAAGTGATGGTGGAATCAGTGCTAAGTCTACACATCTCACCTGCCTCCAAAGGAATACATGCTAAATCATTATCATTAGTCTCCCAGTCTTCCCGCTCTCTCTACTGTAGTCTCTTTCCAGTTTTCGTTCTCCCACTCTCCTTCTCCATTTGCCAGTCTATCAGTCCCTCTTCATCTCATTCTATCATTCGTCCTCAGTCTCTCACCGAGTCTCTCTTTCTTTCTCAAAGTCGTTTTCACTAGGTAGACAAGCCCTCTTTGGAAAACCCCCATCCAGTGACTTAATAGAAATATCAACCAGGTTACAGACACACACAGCCTTACAGTTTTTGCTTTTTTCCTTATTTTGTACAGCCTTTGTACAGCCTTTCAACTGTCTCTCCTTACTGCACCAGACAACACCTCCCATAACCCCTTTGGGCTTGTTTGCCTTCAGAGAAGGAGAAGAGGTTAGTAAGTTGAGAGTTGTAAATATACAGTGAACATAACAACCCTGTTACAAAAAGATCATTCAAAGACACATGGTCTAAGACATTCCTCACTGTACTTGTTAACTCAATCAATGACACCATTGAGCTTTTTTGGTTAAATATTAGTTAACATAATTTAATATACATTTCTGTGACAGCTGTGTTTTAGCAAAATCAAAAACGAACCTTGTACAACACAACAAGCTCAAAGATTCACTAAAACACACACTGTACACACACAAAAGTGTAAGATATTGAACAGTGCTAGGGGACATAAGGTCACACAGGAAGCATGCGGAAATGGAACTGGAGTGATGTGTGACAGCTAGTGGATGAATTATGGAGATGAATTATGGAAAGAGAGAGAGAAAAAGAGAGAAAGAGAAAAAAAAGAGACCGAGAGAAAGAGAGAAAACCAATGCCCTACATCTGCAGCAAGAATCAGACAGCCCCACAGTACACCCCTATACTATGAAGGAATTCTGTAATCATCTCAAGCTGGAGAATGTTCATTATCTGGAGGGATGTTACGTAAACACAACAATCTGCTTTGTTCAGTCATGAACAACTAGAGAAAGTGTTGTGAAATTCAGATTAATTAGTGTTCCCTGGTTTGCCTTCGAACAGGGAGTATTTGCAGGATATATTTCCCCCCTTTGATAATTGAGTCCACACACCATATCTGTGGTTTCTTATACTCCGCCTCCAACAGAGATTGAGGTAATCGACTCTTTATTGCCTTCCTTCCTGTCCTACATAGGGACGGAGGAAAGCGCAAGGTAGGCCATGGAGGAGATAAGGTGAGGGGTGAGGCTCGTCCAACCCCCAGAGACACACCATAGACATACGTAATTGGGACACAGAGGAAATGGGAGTGGGGGTGAGAGAGTGATTTGTGTATGTCAAAGTTCACTCTTCGGGTAATATTTTCAACAGTTTGGAATGTAGCAGTTATTGGCATGTGAAAGGAACTTTGACAGTTAATGACTGTCTAGCTGAGTTTTTAAATAAGAGCAATTGATTGTTCCTTTAGCCAGAAAGCTTTGCTATGGTTTGGTACATTGTGATTGACCACAGACGTGCTAATCTGCTTTTGCTTGCTTGCTTTTTATGTTCAATAAAGGGATGACTGTGATGACTGTGTCCAGCCTCAACAACAATCCAACTGAGTGATGTAACACCTTACACCATGGGATTTTATGTTTCAGGCATTTTCAGGGTTTGATTTCTGGCCCAGAAAGATAAAATCCTCGTGGAAATGGGAGAGTGAATAGATTATCTAACATAATGAGCAGCTCTGTAATAAATGACATAAAAAAGAAGAACAGGAGGGACATTGTGTTAATCTGCTTCCTGCTGGGGGTCTCTAGAAATGACTGGACATGTCCCAACACAAACCATACAATCAGATGAGTAATGGAATCTTCTTCGAGTTGAATCTAGGCCACAGGGGGTTCTTGGCAGGGAGGAGCATATTTGGAACTTCAGGGAGGATTACTCTTTTAGCCTCTCACGTAACTCTGGACTAAAAACACTGGACACAGAAACCATAACTTCTTATGCAATCCCCTTTCCTCAAAAGACAAACAGTTGTGAGTGCAATCAAAGTACATTTAATTGGCCTTCTCAGCCAGCCATTTTTCTCCAATTGAGCCTAAATTATGCTGGACAGGTTAAGAAAAAAATGTGCTCATCTAAATAGAAAGGAATAACCAAATGTTTGTGTTTACAGTGACGAAAGTGTGCTGTTGAACCAATACCCGGGGGGAAGCAGCACTGTTGGAGTGATCATGTACACCAAAAGGCTCCTCAACAGCTTCTACCACCAAGCCATAAGACTGCTGAACAATTCATAAAATTGCCACCGGACAATTTACATTGACCTCCCCTCCCTTTTGTACACTGCTGCTACTCGCTGTTCGTTTATTATCTATGCATAGTCACTTCGCCCCCACCTACATGTACAGATTACCTCAACTAGCCTGTACCCCTGCACACTGACTCGGTACCGGTGCCCCCTGTATATAGCCTCATTATTCTTATTCTTATTGTGTTACTTTTTATTTTAGTCAACTTGATAAATATTTTCTTCTTGAACTGCACTGTTGGTTAAGGGCTTGTAAGTAAGCATTTCACGGTAAAGTCTACACTTGTTGTACTCGGCGCATGTGACAATAAAGTTTGATTTGATGTGGGTACACTATTCCCTACTGTATGCTACACCAACAGACTAGACCAGCTGAGGATGGTGAGAACAGGGACTAAAAATGTCAACTAAAACCAAGAACATTTAGTTTGGGACTATGGAAAGAATGGCAACGCTGTTACTTAAAAATGAAGTGTACAATTATAATTGTATTTATTTAGCTTCTTGGTTGATGCTGCAACCTTTATAAAAGCGATCACTCACAACAATAAACAGCTCTGTATTTTAGTAAGGTGAATTGTATTAGTAATGTTGCTTAAGGGGGACGGCCTACCTAGAATTTCAAGATAGTTTTTTTCGGGAAAACTATCTTTTGACCACATGCCAGCCCTTCTGCTTAGCGCTGTGTGACAAAATAAAAAACAAGTGTCTGGGGGAGGGGTTGAAACCAGCCGTGATAACAACACTGCACTGCCTCCATCTTAACACATCACATTGCCATGCAGAGGACACAGTGACAGACCTAGTATTACTGTATGTAACTGGATACTTTACAATTCAAACAGAAAAATGTTTATTCCTTCTTTATTCCTTGTGCAGAAATAGGAATGTGTATCTGACTTTAGGAGAAACTGACAATTTCAGAAACAGGGTTGGAGTAATTTCCAGTTCAAAATCAAATAAAGGAGGGATGCTTGAACTGGTTAGTTGTTCTGATCACCATCGAGGAGCCAGACCACTCTAATCTCAGTCCATAGCTTACTATGGAACAGTGCTTTATTATTTTGTCATCAGACTAGACTGTTGTCTGTTGTCAGCCAATGTTATACGAGTGACTGGCAATAGAAAGTGATTGGTGATTCTGACAGTCTACACCTGAGACTCCAGGCAAGGCTCAGCTGGGGGAGGTGCATCAAAACAAGACTACTCACCCAAACAAAAACACAGTTTCAACTGTAAATGTATATAAACACTAAAATATTGACATTTAACCAACACCAATCTGTGATGTCAGCTCTTTGGTCTGTGTCCTGTCACATGATGGAGAGCAGAAGAGACAGAGGTCTGTTCTGTATTAGAGTCAGCTGAACGAATAAATCACCATAAAATGATAAAACACTTCGGGCCCAGTCAGTCTGCACACTGATCTCATGTAGAAAAGTATCCCAAGAAGTGTGTGTGTGTGTGTGTGTGTGTGTGTGACGCTGCAAACAGAAACAGAGACATGCTCTCCCAGCAAAGCCCATGAGCCTGACACACTGCAAGCCATGATGACCTACTTTTCCTCTTTCTCACCCTCCCTCCATCTTTCCCTATGTGTAAAATTCATTAGTCGGGTGTAGCAGAGTGTACAGTAAAGACACTCCAGGCATACTATCTGTTGTTGTGTTTCTCCCTGTTTTCTGAATGCATGAACTGTACAATAAGTGGTCATACAGCAGCCCCCTCCCCCCAGTGCCTGCTCCTCTTCCTGTGTCTACTCCCAGGGCCCATCAGACCATCTCAGTGTGAGATGACCGCCATAGATTACAGCGTTGGCATCACTGGAAGTCTCTTCCCTTCTCCTCTCCCCTGCCACCAACAAAGCATACTGTTTGTTGCCTTATCGTCTCCAAGGGAAGAAGTTGGGGGATGGGGGCTGTGGGGGGTAATTCAGTGTTTATGAAATAAACCAGAGGCCGAGTGTTGAAGCCTGAGGGTGAGGAGTAGAGACAAACAATTTTGCGGAAACAACGAGAGAGAGAGAGATGGAGGGAGAAAGAAGCACAAAGGCATCCTTTTAAAACACAGGCAGAGCTCCCAGCGTCTGCCATTATTGTCCTTGAGGGTGAATGCTGGCCAGCAAAATGTATGTGTCGGTATGTGTGTGTAAAACCTGAATGTAGTAAGTGAATGTGCACCCCTAAGGTCTAAGGGCACTAAACTACTTCTATATATACTCTCATATTTGTTTTACTGGTACCGGGCTACCTTCAGATGAGTCTTGTGGGTGTCCGAGAACAAATAAAACGACATGTAGCTTACTATCGATGGTGGCTCATATTAGTGTGTAGCCCAAACTGTTTGGACGCTGCAGACAGAAGTTGGCAGATCGGCTGTACCGACTTCAGTCCCGTGACGCTTGTGGGGGTCGTAGAGCAAAACGGAAAACACCATCATGTTGGTGATGTTTCCATACAGGGGTCATATTAGTTTGTAGGCTAAACCGTTGAGAAGCTACCAACGTTTTCATGAGAAAACCAATTTTCAGGATGTCCCCTGGTCTGACAAACATCGATGTAGCTCTGCCACCTTCCACCGTAGATGTGGAAGGCTGACATCGGATTGAGACGCAGCCTATGCAAAAAATAGATTTCTATATTCAGATTTTGACGGTCATTTTTTTATTATGCTAATTTGATTTACGCAGGGACCGTTTTAATGGCTGAGTAAGTGCATTAGTGGCCAAGTATGTTTTATGTATGTGTTATTGTATATGAGCCTGTATTAGAGTTCTATGTTGGCCAATAACTCCAGGGCCAAAGTGCTTTCCAAGCCCACAGCTGAGAGAACAACACACTGCAGGTAGGCCTGTGACGGTAATTGAATAACTGTGTAACTGACAGTTATGAAAATAAAATAACTGTCAAAACCGTTTAAATAGGCCTACATTCATTTTAGGATTTTTATTTGATTAACTTTCTTTTCATGTAGATTACATTTACCTAATAGTGGGAGTGTTTACTAATGATTATAAGAAATTGTTTCGCTAACTTAATCTGTCTATTAAACGTGCTACATCTCCTCTTCAAAGTGTTCTTTGATGCAGGAACAGCTAATCTGCTAGATAGATGTGCAGGGGTGTAGAGCGCTATAGGCTAAGGCACTTCAGTAAAAAAAAAAATGAATGTGTGGACTTTCTTTTATACAAATGCACATTTTCATTGCTTGCTAGTAAATAAATAAATAGGTATTTAAAAAAGGTTTGGACTATTCATTAATTATTCAACAGCAGTTGACAAGTTTGTTATGGCTCTGAGGCTAATGTTATGTCAAATGGACAATGCCCCAATCCTCTCCAACCTGGCATGGTATAATTTGATACTGAATCTTTTCTTAATTTATAGACTAATCAATGCTAATCAGGCACTGTCCTGGTCGATATGCCACCCTAGGCAAGACAAAAAAAAATGACATCCTCCTATCCCTGCAAAGTAGAATGAATAGCCTAGGCTGTGTTAGCCCGCAATGCAATTTTATGAATGCCCATGTGGTAGCCTACCTTTTGAAAAACAGGCTATTTACCGTCAATCCCTGCCATTTGGTTACATTCATTTCTGTTAATGCATGTATTAAAGTGGATAAATAGCCTCTACCATCCGTTCAATTAGCGAACTGGATGAGCTCTGTTCGAGACTATCCAATCAACGTGATCTGAAAAACTGTAACATCCTGTTTCTCAGAGTCGTGGCTTAAATATTACTCCGTTTTTTCTATATATCGGCAGGCAGGACAAAACCGCAGTGTCGGGGAAGCTCAGGGGAGGAGCTGTTGTTAACAACAGTTGGTGCGTGATCGCTAACATTAAGCAAACCTTGAGCTTCTGCTCGCCTGAGTTAGAATACCTCATGATTCTATACTATTTACCAAGAGCGTTTCATCTATATTTTTCGTAGCTGTCTGTTTACCACCAGAAACTGATATTTGCAGTAAAACCGCACTCAACATGCTGTATAGGTCCATAAGCAAACAAGTGGTGACTTAATGCAGGAAAACTGAAATCCGTTTTACCTCATTTCTACCAGCATGTCACCTGTGCACCAAGAGGTGAAAGCTCTAGATCACCTTTACTCTACACACAGAGATGCATACAAAGCTCTCCCTCACCCTCGACTTGGCAAATATGACCATAACTCCATCTTCCGGATTCCTGCTTACAAGCATGAACTCAAACAGGAAGTACCAGTGATGCGCTCAATACGGAAGTGGTCCGATTAAGCGCTTGCTAAGCTACAGAACTATTTCGCTAGCACAGACTGGAACATGCTCCGGAATTCAGCCCATGGCATTGAGGAGTTTACCACATCAGTCACCAGCTACATTAATAAGTGCATTGACGACATTGACCATATATACATATCCCAACCAGAAGCCATGGAATACAAACAACATCTGCACTGAGCTAAAAGATAGAGCTGCAGCTTTCAAGGAGCGGGACACTAATCCGGATGCTTATGAGAAATCCTGCTATGCCCTTAGACAAACCATCAAACAGGCAAAGCGTCAATACAGGACCAAGATCGAATCCTACTACACCGGCCCTGATGCTCGTCGGATGTGGCAGGGCTTGCAAACTATCATGGATTACAAAGGGAAACCCAGCACTGAGTTGTCCAGGGACGCAAGCCTACCAGACGAGCTAAATACCATCAATGCCCGCTTCGAGGCAAGCAACACTGAACCATGCATGAGAGCACCAGCTCTTCCGGATGAATGTGTGATCAGGCTCTCCGTAGCCGATGTGAGTAAGACCTTTAAACAGGTTAACATTCACAAGGCCGCAGGGCCAGACGGATTACCAGGACGTGTAGTCAGAGAATGCGCTGACCAGCTGGCAAGTGTCTTCACTGACATTTTCAACCTCTCCCTGACTCAGTCTGTAATACCTAAATGTTTCAAGCAGACCACCATAGTCTCTGTGCCCAAGAACACCAGCGTAACCTGTCTAAATGGACTATCGCCCTGTAGCACTCACATCTGAAGCCATGAAATGCTTTGAAAAAGACTGGTCATGGCTCACATCATCATCATTCCAGACACCCTGGACCCACTCCAATTCGTATACCATTCCAACAGATCCACAGACGGAATCTCGATTGCACTCCACACTGTCCTTTCCCAGCTTGACAAAAGGAACACCTACGTGAGAATGCTGTTCATTGATTACTGCTCAGCGGTCAACGCCATAGTGCCCTCCAAGCTAATCACTAAACTAAGGACCTGGGATTAAAAACCTCCCTCTACAACTGGATCATGGACTTCTTGATGGGCCGTCACCAGGTACTATGGGCTAGCAAACAACAAATCCCCCACGCTAACTCTCAACACAGGAGCCCCTCAGGGGTGCCTGCTTAGTCCCCTGCTGTACTCCCAGTTCACCCACTATTGTGTGGACGTGCATGACTCCAACACCATCATTAAGTTTGCAGACGACACGATAGTGTTAGGCCTGATCACCAATGAGAAAGTCTACACTGAGGTCAGAGACCTGGCAGTGTGGTGCCAGGACAACAACCTCTCCCTCAATGCAATGTCAGCAAGACAAAGGAGCTGATAGTGAACTACAGGAAACGGAGGGCCGAGCACGCATCCATCCATATCGACAGGGCTGTAATGGAGCAGGTTGAGAGCTTCAAGTTCCTCGGTGTCCACCTCACTAAGGAATTATCATGGTCCACGTCACTAAGGAATTATCATGGTCCACACACACACACACCAACACAGTCGTAAAGAGGACACGACAACACCTCTTCCCCCTCACGAGGCTGAAAAGATTTGGCATGGGCGCTCAGATCCTCAAAAAGTTCTACAGCTGCACCATTGAGAGCATCTTGACTAGCTGCATCACCGCTTGGTGTGGCAACTGCTTGGCATCCAACTGCAAGGTGCTACAGAGTGCGTGAGGCCCAGCACATCACTGGGGCCTAGCTCCCTGCCATCCAGGACCTCTATACCAGGTGGTGTCAGAGGAAGACCCTAACAATTGTCAAAGACTCCAGCCACCCAAGTCATAGACTGTTCCCTTTGCTACCGCACGGCAAGCGGTACCGATGCACCAAGTCTGAAACCAACAGGACCCTGAACAGCTTCTACCCCCAAGCCATAAGACTGCTAAATAGTTAGTTAAATAGTTAGCCTGGGTAGCTATTGGTTATCTGATTTGACCCTTTTTGCAATAACTCTTTTGACTCATCAAATGCGCTGCTGTTACTTTTAATGTCTATCCTGTTGCCTAGTCACTTTATCCCTATCTATATATACACATACATCATCTACTTCAATTACCTTGTACCCCTGCACATCGACTCGGTACTGGTACACCGTGTACAGTGCCATGAAAAAGGATATGCCCCCTTTGTGATTTTCTCTATTTTTGCATATTTTTGATACTGAACGTTATCCGATCTTCAACCAAAACCTAATATTAGATAAAGGAAATCTGAGTTTACAAACAACAACAAAAATATACTTATTTTATTTATTTAATTAACAAAGTTATGCAACACCCAATTCCCCTGTTTGAAAAACGAATTGCCCCCTTACACTCAATAACTGGTTGTGCCACCTTTAGCTGCAATGACTCCAACCAAATGCATGAACTGCTTGTTTCAAGTCCTGCCACAACATCTCAATTGGGATTAGGTTTGGACTTTGACTAGGCCATTCCAATACTTCAAATGTGTTGCTTTTTATCCATTTTCATGTAGACTTAATTGTGCGTTTTGGATCATTGTCTTGCTGCATGACCCTTCTGCGCTTCAGCTCAGACGGATTGCCTGACATTCTCCTGTAGAATTCTCTGATACAGAGCAGAATTCATGGTTCCTTCTATTAAGGCAAGTCGATCAGGTCCTGAGGCAGCAAAGCATCCCCAAACCATCACTTTACCACCACCATGCTTGACCGTTGGTATGAGGTTCTTACTGTGGAATGCAGTGTTTGGTTTTCGCCAGGCATAATGGGACCCATGTCGTCCAAAAAGTTGACTCAGGTTTGCCAAAAAGTACCTGGAAGCACCTGGATTATCATTAAGACTCTTAGAAGAATGTTCTATGGACAGATGAGTCAAAATTTGAACTTTTTGGATGACATAGGTCCCATTATTCCTGATGGGGACAGCTATGCTATAATATGAAGACGAAAATGACAATCATTAAAATAGAAACAAATACATGCAACATGTCCATAGCCTATTTATCAGTGACGCTGAAACAGGAAAGGGCCTTCCACAAACTGTCTAGAATGTCATTGTATGCTGTAGCATTAAGATCTCCCCTCACTGGAACTAAGGGGCCTAGACCGAACCATAAAAAACAGCCCCAGACCAATATTCCTCCTCCACCAAACTTTACAGTTGGCACTATGCATTGGGGCAGGTAGCGTTCCCCTGGCATCCGCCAAACCCAGATCTGACCATCAGATGGTGAAGCGTGACCCATCATCCCAGAAAACGCATTTCCACTGCTCCAGAGTCCATTGGCGGCAAGCTTTACACCACTCCAGCCGACATTTGTCATTGCGCATGGTGATCTTAGGCTTGTGCGTGCCTGCTTGGCCATGGAAACCCATTTCATTAAGCTCCCGACGTAGTTCCTGTGCTGACATTGCTTCCAGAGGCGGTTTGGAACTCAGTAGTAAGTGTTGCAACCGAGGACAGACCATTTTTACGCATTACGCACTTCAGCACTTCCCGTTCTGTGAGCTTGTGAGGCCTACCACTTCGCGGCTGAGCCGTTGTTGCTCCTAGACATATTCACTTCACAATAACAGCACTTACAATTGACCGGAGCAGCTCTAGCAGGGCAGAAATTTGACGAACTGACTTGTTGGAAAGGTGGCATCCTGAGTTCTTCAGTAAGGCCATTCTACTGCCAATGTTTGTCTATGGAGATTGCATGGCTGTGTGCTCTATTTTATACACCTGTCAGCAACGGTGTGGCTGAAATAGCCAAATCCACAAATTGGAAGGGGTGTCCACATACTTTGTATATATAGTGTATCTTTACTTTTACTTAAGTATGACAATTGGGTACTTTTTCCACCACAAAGGGGAGGGTCAGCACAAAAAAATATGGGGGTGGGGGAGGGTGATGCACAACAGGGGGACCCAAGGCCACCCCCACTCACCAGAGTCATCATAATCACACTCTGACCACCAACAGAGGGAGGAAAAGAGAGACGTGTCATGGGTACATCAAATACAGCCTACAATAGGTCACAGTGCTACACAGTGTTGGACTTTAACAATGTTACCAGGATTAGAAGAGTCTGTTGTGTCCTATCTCTACAATCTCCCCCTAGTAGCCTCCAGTAGCTCCTCCTCCTCACAGCTCTCTGTTTCTCAGAGTTGGCCTCGTCCCATCTCCCTCTGGTCCGGTCTCAGCCGGCTGTCCGTCAGCCCCACCTCATCCCCCACCCCCTTCATTGGAACTAAGGGGCTTAGCCCGGATCATGAAAAACAGTCCCCGACCATTATTCTTCGTCCACCAAACTTGACAGTTGGCACTACGCATTCGGGCAGGTAGCATTCTCCTGGCATCCGCCAAAACCTGATTTGTCCGTCTGACTGCCAGATGGTGAAGTGTGAATAATCACTCCAGAGAATGCTTTTCCACTGCTCCAGAGTCCAATGGCGGCGAGCTTTACACGACTCCAGCCGACGCTTGGCATTGCGCATGGTGATCTTAGGCTTGTGTGTGGCTGCTTGGCAATGGAAACTCATGTCATGAAGCTCCCAACAAACAGTTATTGTGCTGACGTTGCTTCCAGAGGCACTTTTGTATATACAGCACCAGTCAAAAGTTTGGACACACCTACTCATTCAAGGGTTTTTCTTTATTTTTACCATCTTCTACATTGTAGAATAATAGTGAAGACATCAACATCATGAAATAACATATGGAATCATGTAGTAAAAAAAAAAGTGTCAAACAAATCAAAATATATTTTATATCTGAGATTCTTCAAAGTAGCCACTCTTTGCCTTGATGACAGCTTTGCATTCTCTCAACCAGCTTCATGAGGTAGTCACATGGAATGCTCTTCCAACAGTCTTGAAGGAGTTCCACATATGCTGAGCACTTGTTGGCTGCTTTTTCTTCACTCTGCTTTTCCAACTCATCCCAAACAGTCTCAATTGGGTTGAGGTCGGGTGATTGTGGAGGCCAGGTCATCTGATGCAGCACTCCATCACCCTCCTTCTTGGTCAAATAGCCGTTACACAGCTTGGACGTGTGTTTTGGGTCATTGTCCTGTTAAAAAACAAATTATAGTCCCACTAAGCGCAAACCAGATGGGATGGCATATCACTGCAGAATGTTGTGGTAGCCATGCTGGTTAAGTATGCCTTGAATTCTAAATAAATCACAGATAGTTTCACCAGCAAAGCACCCCCACACCATCACACCTCCATGCTACACAGTGGGAACCACACATGCGGAGATCAGCCATTCACCTACTCTGCATCTCACAAAGACACGGCAGTTGGAACCAAAAATCTCAAATTTGGATTGCCCACCGGCCTAATGTCCATTGCTCGTGTTTCTTTGCCCAAGCACGTCTCTTCTTATTGGTGTCCTTTAGTAGTGGTTTCTTTGCAGAAATTCGACCATGAAGGCCTGATTCACCCAGTCTCTTCTGAACAGTTGATGTTGCGATGTGTCAGTTACTTGAACACTGTGAGTTGCAATCTGAGATGCAGTTAATTGCCGAATTCTGAAGCTGGTCACTCTAATTTCTATTTATTTATTTTATTTAACTAGGCAAGTCAATTAAGAACAAATTCGTATTTACAATGATGGCCTACCCCCGGCCATTCCCGGACCATGCTGGGCCAATTGTGCGCCGCCCTATGGGACTCCCAATCACGGCCGAAAGTGACACAGACTGGATTCGAACCAGGGACTGTAGTAAAACCTCTTGCAAGGAGATGCTGTGCCTTAGACCGCTGCATCACTCAATGAACTTATCCTCTGCAGCAAAGGTAACTCTGGGTCTAGGAAAGAAATTCCACAAGGCACACCTGTTAATTGAAATGCATTCCAGGTGACTACCTCATGAAGTTGGTTGAGAGAATGCCAAGAGTATGCAAAGCTGTCAGCAAGGCAAAGGATGGCTACTTTGAAGAATTTCAAATATAAAATATATTTTGATTTCTTTAACACTTTTTTGGTTACTACATGATTCCATGTGTTATTTCATAGCTGTGATGTCTTCACTATTATTCTACAATGTAAAAAATTGTCTAAATAAAGAAAAACCTTGGAATGAGTAGGTGTCCCCAAACTTTTTACTGGTACTGTATAGTGTATTTTTATTTTGACCCATTAATGTTGTGTCAATACGAAAATGCGACTGATCCTCTCCAACTTTGCCTTTCTTCATATGTTGATTAAGTAATAACCTGAATAATAATGAAATGCCATGATAATAAGGAAGTGTAATGGCTCGTTTCAAATAGGTTTTATTAAGAAGCATATCCATGTAAACAAGTGTACAAACAGAATTGTGACGTCCGTTTTGTTTTGCTTGACTGCACTGATCCACTGACATCCACATCCAGGCAAGAAGCAACTTCCCAAGGAATGATCATCGTTTTCATCAAATTAAGCCTGGATTGTTCTAAGGTAGTTAAGCCTAAGAGCTAGCTATGGTTCAGCTAAACGTCAGCATTCAGCTAACAGCCAGCACTGACCAAGATCAGCCGGAGAGCACACATTACACCGGTTACAATGTCTCTGCACTGGCTGCCTGTGAGTTTTAGAATACATTTGAAAGATTCTTCTATTGATTTTTAAAATCAACCCACGATTGTGCACCCCAAATACATGTCAGACATACTTTTAAGTTCCGTACCCAGTAGGTCCTTCAGGTCCTCTAGCATTGAGTTTTTGTAATTTTTTTTACCTCTTTTTCCTCCCCAATTTTGTCTCATCGCTGCAACTCCCCAACGGGCGAAGGTCGAGTCATGCGTCTGAGACATGACCCGCCAAACCGCGCTTCTTAAAACCTGCCCGCTTAACCCAGAAGCTAGCCGCACCAATGTGTCGGAGGAAACATGGTTCAACTGACGACCGAAGTCAGCCTGCAGGCGCCCAGCCCGCCACAAGGAGATGCTAGAGCGTGATGAGACAAGTAAAGCCCCCCTGACCAAACCCTCCCCTTACCCAGACCTAGCTGGGCCAATTGTGAGCCTACCTATGGGACCCCAGGTCACGGCCGGTTGTGACACAGCCTGGGATCGAACCCGGGTCTGTAGTGACGCCTCAAGCACTGCGTTGCAGTGCCTTAGACCGCTGCGACTCTCGGGAGTCCCAGCACTGATCTTTTAACTATCCCAAAGCCTAGTTATTATGCCCCGAGCCTCTGGAATAGCCTGCCAAAGAACCTGAGGGGGTTGAAACTTTCTCTTAAAAGAGATCTTCAAATATATTTGTAGCTTTGCATTTCCTTAGGGTGCTTTTTAGTCATTCAGTTGTCATTCAATATTTTTTTTAAATCTTATGTTTGCTCTGTAGTAAATATTTCAGCTTTTATTTTCATAGTTTTTCCTGTAAAGCACATTACGTTGCATTCCATGTCTGAAATGTGCTGTAAAAATAAACCTTGATTTGATGTGAGAAAGATGCAGAAATGATTTGGTTTATATAACGTTACCTAGCTATGTAGCCAGAAATACTTTTGAGGGGATGAGAAACACCATTGGAACCGTAATTACGCCCAATGTTTATGTTTCCCATGCGTCATCAATGGGCCGTGCGTTGCATTCTGGGTGATTCTGGGACAAGGAGAGCGCTCCTTCAACGACTGAGTGTAAGTCATTTGGGTGCTAGATCAAAAACCCAACATCAGCATAAACTTTGTTAAGTACAACATTACAAAACTTTTCAAAGATGTGAGATAATTAACTTCTCAGTAATATCGTATAACTTTGGAATCGTGACATTATGTTCTTTCAAGGAAAATAGACAGGTTTATCACCTCATATACTCGGAGTTTGAGAAGGGATTGCGTGATGATTAGTTTAGCAACCGCGTGACAACGCGACAGTCTGCTGGGTGGGCGGTTATACGTTTCTCCATTCATTGCCCAATGGGATTCCTATCACCTCCTTTCTCTAACATCTCTGGTGTAGACTAGTTATATTATAATATGAATGACTGCATGATAACGTTACTGTACTTTTATATTCGTATGGGAGGGGTAAACGTTCATTATTGATATGCTAACGTAACGTGATCATGAAGCGTGTTGTTAGCTAGCTAGCAGGCGTTAGCTGTGTATTGTGCTGAGGTCTATAAAGCACTAAAGTTAATAGACACTAAAAAGTATGCAGGTCCAGACAACTTAGATCCCTACCTCTTAAAGATAGCAGCTGGTATTAATACTGAACCTGTGGTTCACATTTTCAACTTGGGTCTCTTATTTTCAACTTGAGTCTCTTGACCAATTCCATACCCAGCATTTGGAAATCAGCTTATGTCCTCCCACTGCTAAAGGGTGGAGATCCCTCAGATGCTAATAACTATCGTCCAATGTCCAAACTCCCTACCCTGGCCAAAGTTTATGAATCCCTAGTGAACTCACAGTTAGAAAAGGTCTTAATTGAAAAGAAAATACTGAGCAGGGTTCAGTCTGGCTTTAGATCGGGGCACAGCACCACAACTGCAGTTATGGCAGTGGAAAATTACAAATGCACTTCATGAAAAGCAACATTGTGCTGCTCTGTTTGTTGATTTATCAAAAGGCATTTGATTCAGTTGACCATGAATTGCTGCTAGTTAGACTCCGTAACATTGGTCTCAGTGAATGGGCAGTAAATTGGTTTAGGGACTATATACTGACAATCACAAGTCTAGCTTTCTTAAGATTAATAGAGGTGTGCCCCAGGGTTCCATTTTAGCTCCTGTGTTCTCAATGTGTATTAATGATTTGGGAAATGGGATGCAACCAGCAAAGCTGCATCTATATGCAGATGATACAGTAATATATTGATGTGCTCCTCCTCTGGTTCAGGCTGTTGAAGAGCTCCAGACTGCTTTTCAGTCACTGCAGGTCTCCCTTTATGGTCTCAAACCTTTACCAGACCTAGCACTCAGCCAGAGAAGGTTAGCATTGTCACATCTGGCTGCTTATCCATTAAAAAGTGTCATCCTACAAATACCTAGGTACATGGTTGGATGACAAATCCTTTAAAGTTCATATGGATAATCTTGTGAGGAAGCCTAAATTGAAATTGGGGTTTTATTTTTGTAATAAGGCTTGCTTCCCGCTTATGGCTAGAAAGAAGCTGGCTGTTCAGGATACTTTTCTCTCTGTAATTGATAATGGTGACTTGTTGTATATGCATGCAGCCTCCTCCATCTTACAGAGACTGGACTCTGTTTATCATGCATCCTTGCACTTTATTACAAATGTCAAGTCACTCACCCACCATTGCACCTTGTACCAAATGGTAGATTGTGCCTTGCTTTCATGCGCATATAAAGTTACATTGTATGTGTCCAAAAACACTAAGACAGTTGTGAAGAGGGCACTACAAAACCTATTCCCCCTAAGGAGACTGAAAAGATTTGGCATGGGGCCTCTGATCCTCAACAGGTTCTACAGCTGCACCATCGAGCGCATCCTGACTGGTTGCATCACTGCCTGGTATGGCAACTGCTCGGCCTCCGACCGCAAGGCACTAAAGAGGGTAGTGCGTATGGCCCAGTACATCACTGGGGCCAAGCTTCCTTCCATCCAGGACCTCTATACCTGGCGGTGTCACCCTAGTCATAGATTGTTCTCTCTGCTACCACACAGCAAGCGGTACCGGAGCGCTAAGTCTAGGTCCAAAAGGCTTCTAAACAGCTTCTACCCCCAAGCCATAAGACTTCTGAACAGCTAATCAAAGGGCTACCCAGACCCCTCTTTTACACTGCTGCTACTCTGTTTATAATTTATGCATAGTCACTAACTACATGTACATATTACCTAAATTAACCGGTGCCCCCGCACATTGACTATGTACCGGTACCCCCTGTATATAGCCTTACTTATTATTTTACTGCTGCGGTTTAATTATTTGTTACTTTTATTTTCTATTTTCCTGTTGTATTTGGCGCATGTGACATACAATTTGATTTGATTAATCTACAAAGCCCTTTTGGGTAAACTCCCTCTTTACCTCTGTAGTCTGGTCTCCTTCACCACCAGCAGTTACCATACCCGGTCTGCTAGGTGATTGCTAGGAAATGTACAGTATTAGACAAGACTGCCTTCTCGTCTTGTGCACAAGACGCATGGAATAGTCTACAATCCATGCTTCATCTAGATATTAGTGCCACTGAATGAATGAATTTAAAATATTGATGGGAGACTAACGGAGTGTAAATGCTTTTTTTAGGCTGGATCATGTATGTTTTGATTCTGTAATGTATTGTTTGTTGCTGCCTTCTTGACCAGGTCTCCTTTGAAAAATGTCTCAATGGGCTTTTCCTGGTTAAATCCATTTTAAATAAAATAAAAAATGGTCAGCTAATTTAATGTGCACAGACAAGAAAATAAACCCTTTAATTGTCTGCACATGCTGGTGAATTGTGTTATTCAAGAGTGTAATATGGTTTGGTTGTATTATTCAATAGTGTAATATATTTTAGAAGAGAAGTTGCTTGGATTGATAAATAGTTTAATGTAATGGATGACAGTAAGCACATTCTGTTATCCACAGTTTGACAGAATGGCATCATAGGAGAGATCAGGAAACTATCCCTGGGCCAGACTCCTGCTGGCACTTGAACAGTTTAGGCCTAAGTCAGTTAACCCATAGAGCAAAGCTGATCACCAGGTTAGTGAACTCCTGTCCTTAGCCGTCTGGTGGTTAATTAATAGAGCAAGTTGAGTGTCATTGATTGATAATTGCTCATATGATAACCCTTTGAATCATTGTCAACAAGACAGACATTTAGCCAATAAAGTTAGTATAAAGAAGGCTTTCGGTTGTCATTAGTTACCCAAGCCAGTGATAAGTATGGCTAAACCCACCTATTTCTACAATCTCTTAAAATCTGATTTTAAACCTAACCACACCTATATCCTTATGCCTAACCTTATTTTTCTTAATTTATGTTTTCAAGAATTTTTACAATAGACATTTTTGACTGTGGCAACTAGTGACAACCATTCAAAAATAGAGTTTTGATTATCACTGATTTGCCAAAAGACACTTCAAACCCAGGGGCTTGGAGCTTTAAATGAAAAGGAAAAAAGTATTTGATCCCCTGCTGATTTTACGTTTGCCCACTGACAAAGAAATGATCAGTCTATAATTTTAATGGAAGGTTTATTTGAACAGTGAGAGACAGAATAACAACAAAAAAATCCAGAAAAACGCATGTCAAAAATGTTATAAAATGATTTGCATTTTAATGAGGTAAATAAGTATTTGACCCCTCTGCAAAACATGACTTAGTACTTGGTGGCAAAACCCTTGTTGGCAATCACAGAGGTCAGACGTTTCTTGTAGTTGGCCACCAGGTTTACACACATCTCAGGAGGGATTTTGTCCCACTCCTCTGCAGATCTTCTCCAAGCCATTAAGGTTTCGAGGCTGACGTTTGGCAACTCGAACCTTCAGCTCTCCACAGATTTTCTATGGAATTAAGGTCTGGAGACTGGCTAGGCCACTCCAGGACCTTAATGTGCTTCTTCTTGAGCCACTCCTTTGTTGCCTTGGCCGTGTGTTTTGGGTCATTGTCATGCTGGAATACCCATCCACGACCCATTTTCAATGGCCTGGCTGAGGGAAGGAGGTTCTCACCCAAGATTTGACGGTACATGGCCCCGTCCATCGTCCCTTTGATGCGGTGAAGTTGTTCTGTCCCCTTAGCAGAAAAACACCCCCAAAGCATAATGTCTCCTCCTCCAAACACGGCAAGTTGAGTTGATGCTAAAGAGCTCCATTTTGGTCTCATCTGACCACAACACTTTCACCCAGCTGTCCTCTGAATCATTCAGATGTTCATTGGCAAACTTCAGACAGATGTGCTTTCTTGAGCAGGGGGGCCTTGCAGGCGCTGCAGGATTTCAGTCCTTCACGGCGTAGTGTGTTACCAATTGTTTTCTTGGTGCCTATGGTCCCAGCTGCCTTGAGATCATTGACAAGATCCTCCCGTGTAGTTCTGGGCTGATTCCTCACCGTTCTCATGATCATTGCAACTCCACGAGGTGAGATCTTGCCTGGAGCCCCAGGCCGAGGGAGATTGACAGTTCTTTTGTGTTTCTTACATTTGCAAATAATTGCACCAACTGTTGTCACCTTCTCACCAAGCTGCTTGGCGATGGTCTTGTAGCCCATTCCAGCCTTGTGTAGGTCTACAATCTTGCCCCTGACATCCTTGGAGAGCTCTTTGGTCTTGGCCATGGTGGAGAGTTTGGAATCTGATTGATTGTTTCTGTGGACAGGTGTCATTTATACAGGTAACAAACTGAGATTAGCAGCACACCCTTTAAGAGTGTGCTCCTAATCTCAGCTCGTTACCTGTATAAAAGACACCTGGGAGCCAGAAATCTTTCTGATTGAGAGGGGGTCAAATACTTATTTCCCTCATTAAAATGCAAATCAATGTATAACATTTTTGACATGCGTTTTTCTGGATTCTTTTTGTTTGTTATTCTGTCTCTCACTGTTCAAATAAACCTACCATTAAAATTATAGACTGATCATTTCTTTGTCAGTGGGCAAACCTACAAAATCAGCAGGGGATCAAATACTTTTTTCCCCTCACTGTAAAAGACTTTCGAGAGAGAGACATGAAAGAGAGAGACGTAAAAGAAAGAGTGAGGGGGGAGAGAGAGAGGGGCGGGGCCAACCTCCTGACACGCCACAAGGCCAGCACAATGCAGGAAAACAGCCGTGGCTGCATGACTGACTGCTCTGCACACTGGAAACACGGCTGGAAACACGGCTGGAAACACGGCTGTGGACCAATGATAATATCACTAAGCCCTTCAACTTACTTTCTCTCCCTCATCTAATCACTCATGACGTTTCTAGTAATTACACAGAGACCAATCTCCTGGGAAGCATCTATATTGGAAATACAAGAGTACGGGAAGGCCGAGGCAAGTGCAATGCAGAGAATACCGGTGACTAAGGTTGTGGATGACACATGATGCCTTGCGGGTTAGTGGATACTCAGTGGCTGGCTTTGTTGACTGTTATTGGATCAAAACCCCTCCAGTTGTACAAAAGTAGGATTTCGGTTCATTTACTGGTCCATTTAGTCCGGATATGGGCCAGCATTGACTGGCCTGCCTCAATGCCACTATGATCCAGACAAGGTCAGTTCCAAAAGAGAAATCAAATACTGTATGAGCAGATCTATAGACCAAAAGGGATTTCAAAGAGCTGCAATAACTGGAACATGATGCTTTAGCACATTTACAGGATCACAGTGCAGTATAGTAATGCTATATTCTTGTACTATGCAGGACTGTAACTAATAATGCTGCTTTGGTGTGTTCCCCTTTCTGTGCCCTCCTGGTTTCTTACTGTGAGATCCTCATGTTGCTGATGCAGGCATTTTCCCTCCAGCATCCAGGCATTTTATTCAGGTAGACAGAGAGAGGCTTTCAGGGTAGCTGAAATGTATGAAGTTCACTCAGCGTGCACAGTGAGTCATACTGCCCCTTAGAAACTGGGACACAGCAAGTCAAGTGCATGTCCCTCACTATCCCTTAGTGGTGTGGGTGGGTGGGTGATGAGGTAAGACACCATGGTCTCACCCCCTTGCCTTCGCACATTCTCATTAGGAACATCAGCAGTCAACCAAGATTAAAGTTTGTAATAGTAATATCAGCGTATCCAGTTATGGTAGTGAGTGTATGTGGGCACTAGTACTAGATCAGGGGTTGGGTGCATAGTACCTCTGTACGCCCTCAGAAGCCAGTGTTCATGGTTGTGATCAAGCAATTAGTGCTTGGCCATGTGAGAAGGACTACAGAGAACCAAGTGGGCATGAGTATTGACTGCTGACTGTCTCTCCCTCTCTCTCTGTCTACCTCCCCCTCCTATCTGTGGGGTGAAAGGATGTCATTGTCCTCACTCTGCTCATCTGCACCAAAATATGAACTCCTCCACTCGTAACCCAAGCACGCGTTCCAGAAGCTAGCCCCTGTCTGCCTGCTAGTTTCTCTGTCTCTAACAATGCCTCTCATGCTCACACATGAGACTGGATATTGAGGTGTATAAGACTGCTTTGCAGCCCAGGGGGAAAACACTACACCCCATCTGCATGCAAATGGAAGAATCAAGTTATAAAGGGATAATAGATTGTGTATAACACTGATGTCAGAATGTGTCCATCTACCATAACATACCATACAGCTGCACTGTTCCACATGAACAAATAAGAAGCACATGAACAAATAAGAAGGAGCAGTAGCTCCCCTGATTGCCAACCACCTCATAGGGGCAGGGCTGAAGTGACATTTCCCTAGAGGAATCCTTAAAATGTCACTAGCTACCTACCTACATAACCTTTTAGAGCCTGTGTGCGAGAGAATGTGTGGATTAGGAGGCAAACACACAGTAAGGCAGCATGCACTCTAAACACACAGGAGAGCAGAGAGTCAACATATCAGAGAGATTAGTTTTTACGAAAGGGACCTCACTTCTGGCACAGTAATGTTTTTAACTCAGGGAGAGCATCCCTATAGGTCAGGACTGCATTCAACTGTTCCATGGGTTGCTTTTGCACCATGAAACAACATTGAATGTGTTTTTCTCTTGGACAAGGGCTGGGGATGTGTTGGTTCAGGAAATTTGATAAATTATTATTTTTGGTCAATATGGGAGAATGTATTTAAGAACGGTCTGCATCCTACATTTTAATTTTTAGTCATTTAACAGACACTCTTATCAAGAGCGACTTAAATGATCAATTAGGGTTAAGTGCCTTGCTCAAGGGCACGTCAGATTGTTCCCCTAGTCGGCTCAGGGATTTGAACCAGCGACCTTTCAGTTACTGGCCCAATGCTCTTAACAGCTAGGCATACTAAACACTTATGGAAATGTAATGTTATAGGAGGGCATTCTGTGCAGTCATTTATCCTTTCCTTTTCCCAAACTCAATTTTAGGTATATCAGTGAAACAATACACCTGAGAGGTGTTACTTACCAACTCGTCTAAGTTTCTCATGTCACACAGCACCCTCTGTTTCTGTTGCCAATGTGCATAGGGGGCAGGCTCGGGTTCATCCACCACGCTCTCTTTCCTAACGAAAGCCCTGCTTATTGGAAGCAGGCTTGGGTTGGGCTCCCCCAGGTTCTCCTGGTCCCGGATCTCCTCCTCGATCTCCTCCTCCAGCTGGATCAGCATCGGGGCCAGCATGCCGATCTTGGCGCCACGCCTCGCCACCTCCAGCAGGCACAGCACAAAGTTCTTCTCGTTGCATTTCTCCACTATGTCGTTGGTCTCGAACATGAGAACATCCTTGATCCACAGTTCCTGACGACACCAGCCGATGAAATTGGACACGTTGTCCCGAGCCAAAAACGAGCCAGGAACCACGTTTCTTGACTGAAAGACCACATCCTTGGTTGGCATCCTCAATGACTGTGCAGCCTCTGGGTACTCCTGTTGAAAGTCCAGCGCTGCGCGATTCACGTTGTTGGCATGCCGACAGAGGGCACAGCCAGTCTCCAGCCCTTCCATAAAGGTGTCCGCCGTTATATCCAGGTCATACAGCGTGTTAAACCACTCGGCCAGGTCCTCTTTCATGGCATACAGGTATTCCTCGCTGGACTTGAATGGCCGGATGCTTTTGGAAGCAGCAGACTGGATGTTACTCTGATCAGCCATATTGTCGGAATATGTATCAATGCAGGCTATTTAATAATTCCAGATTCTCATTCCATAAACACAGTCCAAACCCGTATGGAGCAGAGCAAATTAACCGCGTCGACGCACCCATGACAAGCGCGCATATACGGCATCTCAATCGAGGTCCTTGAAGGAATCCTTTGTATTGTTAAAGCATATTGACATCATGCTAGAAAACCGTGGCGCGTGGATGCGTTTCCGGATGTCTGCGTGATATCAGTTTCCTATAATGATAGCATCGCTATTTCAAACCGAACTCCAACTGCGGGAGAGAGAGAGAGAAACCGGTATGGTTAGCTACAGATGGATACACACCCAATGCATAAAGCTTCCCGGTGCCCTAGATCCTACCCCGGTGAATATACAATGCGTTGCGATAGTCATGTTGCTGGTTTGCCTGGATGGTCCAAATCACTTCCTCGCAGTCTCCCTCAATAGAAAGACTCCACACTGACCAGTGGCAGGCTTCACAGTTCACTTGCCGAGTAACATCGTCCCCCGCTCTTTAATTGCACGGCCCATATTGCACCGCCTCCTGCTATAAACATGCTGACCGGCTCTAGCTTAGACAAGAGACAGGCAGAGCGATTCAGTGGCATATCCCATTATGAGGGATAAGCGCCGGTAGACTTAACCCTGTATCCACCGCTTGACAATAATATAGCATAGCCCAGGGTTTATACCACTGAAAAATGGTAGCCATTCTTTTTGAACGAAACACACCTATTGCGTAGGATATAGCCTTCAATTGCAGAGTTGACAATTGACGACCTGTCACACTGTAACATGCAGATGCGCATTAATAAGTCGGATATGATTGATGGCACATCACCTGTGGGCATTTAAGATCAAGCAGGTTGTTAGGCTACAAAGGCCTACATTATTACCTGCAGTAGCCTATAATAATGTCATATCAGTGTACTGATAAATGGGTGGAACGCATGTTTACATTAGGCTACAGCTATCATAACAGAAGATAAAGAACATAAGTGTTCGCATGGTGAGAAAAAACATGACATCGAGAATTAACGGACCACGGGTACGCGACCACCGTCTTTAAATGCACATCATAAGCAGTCAAAGAAAATACCATCATTATACTAGCTTGACAATAGGCTATTTCAATTGACACAATGACCACACTGTGGTTAATGTACATGACCAAGATTTACTAAATTATACAACTTAATTCTCATAAAGCAATGAATAGAAACATTTACATTCTTTACATACCTTTGACATGTCTGCATCTTCTGTCAAGGACGACGTTTGTCGAAAGAAACAAATCGAAACCATCCCCCAGAACAAGAGCTGTAATATTGCCTACACTTTGAACGAGTTCAAAAGTGTATCATTAATGACAACCTGGTCGTTTTAAAAGACACCCTCACCATCTGCTCTTAAACGTGTTTATGTCATTGCTAAAACACCAAATCACTTTCAACACCAGGACACCGGGCAAGAAAAAAAAGAGAGAGGGAGGCGAGTCTATTTCCTCCGGCTTGAAAAGGCAGACAAACTGCCAAGGCAACATTAATAGCATGTCATCAGGCAGCCTACGTCCGAAGACTGCATCAAATTCAGGCATGCCCATTTTACCATAGGACAATTTGGTCCAAATTAAGATCCAGATTACTCCAAAGGAAGCAGAAATTAATATTACAATGTAACGAGCAAGAAAAGTCTACAGTGTAGCCTTCACAGATGATCAACACTAACTCCACTTCAGTTTGCTGTGCCTTAGAGATCTTTGGCGGGAGGCGAAAGCAATTCTATTTAGGCAGATTGTGTTGGGCTAACTATTTTAGCTGTGGTTCATTATGTAGAATTGAAAGCTGAATGTAAAACTGGGTGAGGAGGAGAAAGCAGTGTAAAGGAAGTCCTCTCTACCAGAGATGTAATCCGTCCCTCAAACGAGCATGTGCATTCTGGGGAAATCAGTGAGATATATCTATTATACACACATGGACACCCCTTCAAATTAGCGGATTCGGGTTATTTTAACCACACCCGTTGCTGACAAGTGTATAAAATCGAGCACACAGCCATGCAATCTCTATAGACAAACATTGGCAGTAGAATGGCCTTACTGAAGAGCTCAGTGACTTTCAATGTGGCACAGTCATAGACAGATGCCACCTTTCCATCAAATCAGGTCATCAAATTTCTGCCATGCTAGAGCTCCCCCGGTCAACTGTACATGATTTTATTGTGAAGTGGAAACCTCTAGGAGAAACAACAGCTCAGCCTCGAAGTGGTAGGCCACATAAGCTCACAGAACAGGACCGCCGAGTGCTGAAGCGCGTAAAAATCATCTGTCCTCGGTTGCAACACTCACTACCGAGTTCAAAACTGCCTCTGGAAGCAACATCAGCACAATAACTGTTCGTTGGGAGCTTCATGAAATGGGTTTCCATGGCCAAGCAGCCGCACACAAGCCTAAGATCACCATGTGCAATGCCAAGCATCGGTTGAAGTGGTGTAAAGCTCATTCTCTGGAGTGATGAATCACGCTTCACCATCTCGCAGTCCGACAAACTAATTTGTTTTTGGGAGATGTGAGAACACCACTACCTGCCCCAATGCATAGTGCCAACTGTAAAGTTTGGTGGAGGAGGAATAATGGTCTGGGGCTGTTTTTCATGGTTTGGTCTAGGCCCCTTAGTTCAAGTGAAGGGAAATCAACGCTACAGCATACAATGACATTCTAGATAATTCTGTGCTTCCAACTTTGTGGTAATAGTTTGACAATGCCCCTGTGCACAAAGCAAGACCCATACAGAAATGGTTTATCGAGATTGGTGTGGAAGAACTTGACTAGCCTGCACAGAGCCTTGACCTCAACCCCATCGAGCACTTTTGGGATGAATTGGAACGCCGACTGCAAACCAGGCCTAATCGACCAACATCAGCGCCCGACCTCGATTAATGCGTGTGGCTGAATGGAAGCAAGTTCCTGCAGCAATGTTCCAACATCTAGTGGAAAGCCTTCCCAGAAGAGTGGAGGCCGTTATAGCAGTAAAGAAGGACCAACTCCATATTAATGCCCGTAATTTTGGAATGAGATGTTTGTCGAGCAGGTGTCCACATACTTTTGATCATGTAGTGTAATCCTCATGGGTCAGACAAAAAAAAGTTTGGTCACCTATAGTATTGGTCACTCTTTGTCAATATGAACTAAGCCTAGTAGTTACACTTTGATACCTAGCCTGTTTATATTCAAACTTCATTTTGGATTCCCACTGCTATTCCAGTTCACAGGCAGGGCCAGACAAGCACTGTCTGAAACAACAGCTGCACCATTCTTGTCTCTGCACATGCTGCTCTGCTGTTGTGTGATGATTTGAATTTCAGTATGGAAAAAGAAGGGCCTTGTTTTGATTTGAAAAATACAGTTGTTTCTTTAAGAGAGAGGGGGGGGGTGGTGGAGGGAGGGAGGGAGGGAGAAAGAGACTGGTGGGATGAGATCATTTTCTGGGCCGGGATGAATCAGCTTTTCTGTGACACAGACAACTCACACACCGTGTTCAGTTCCCCAGCATGAGCAACTGGCTCCCAGTCATCAGAGAGAACTCTTGTCAGCTGTGACCGGACTTCACCCACACACAAAACACTGGGCTTTGCGCTTTAACTGGAAATTAGACATTTGAGAAGTTAGGGCTGGAGCATTTAAAGCGTTCATATTTCATTTGATAACCAGGACACAGTACAATGAATGCACCGTCTGTGATGTCAAATGTGATTTCAGGTATACAAACAGACTGGATTATAAAAGCAGACCCAACTTATTAAATTTAAACAAAGCTCAATTCATTCTCATTGGGAAGTGAACTGATTATCAAGTGCTCAGAGAATGTCTGGACATATGCTGAACAGATGCATTAAGAAATGTGGTATAAGTCACAGCCAGGGGAGGCTGACATGTGGTTAATAACATCCATTGCCTCTTGATTTGATTGAGATGTTTCTCAAAACGACGAAAATAACTTGCAAAGACGTCAACGCAATTCTGTAAAAAAGCAAACGCCTGAGGGCAGTCGGTCTATTCTCACCGGCAAATGTACAATTTAGTTCTGTCATTTTTGACCAAGTACCTCTTCATTCACTAGTCATTATACAGTTCATTTGGGAAGTAGTCAGACCCCTTCACTTTTTCCACATTGTTACATTAGCCTCATTTTAACAATGTGTAAATAGTTTTCCCCCTCAATATCCCATAATGACAAAGCAAAAACATTAAGAAATGTTTGGGAATGTATACATTTTTGTATTTTTTAAAAAAATGTCATAAGTATTCAGACCCTTTACTCAGTACATTGTTGAAACACCTTTGGCAGCGATTACAGCCTCAAGTCCTCTTGTATGAATCTACAAGCTGGGCATACCTGTATTTGGGGAGTTTCTCCCATTCTTCTCTGCAGATCCTCTCAAGCTGTCAGGTTGGATGGGGAGCGTCGCTGCACTTCTATTTTCAGGTCACTCCAGAGATGTTCGATCAGGTTGAAGTCCGGACTCAGGCTGGCCCACTCAAGGACATTGAGACTTGTCCCAAAGTCACTCCTGTGTTGTCTTGGCTGTGTGCTTAGGGTCGTTGTCCAGTCTAAGGTCCTGAGCGCTCTGAAGCAGGTTTTAATCAAAGGTGTCTCTGTACTTTGCTCTGTTCATCTTTCCCTCGATCCTGGCTAGTCTCCCAGTCCCTGCCTCTGAAAAACATCCCCACAGCATGATGCTGCCATTACCATGCTTCACCGTAGGGATGGTGCCAGGTTTCCTCCAGATGTAATGCTTGGCATTCAGGCCAGAGTTCAATCTTGGTTTCATCAGACCAGAGAATCATGTTTCTCATGGTCTGAGTCCTTTAGGTGGCTTTTGGCAAACTCCAAGCGGGCTGTCATGTGCCTTTTACTGAGGAGTGGCTTGCGTCTGGCCACTCTACCATAAAGGCCTGATTGGTGGAGTGCTGCTGAGATGGGAGAACCTTCCAGAAAGACAACCATCTCCACAGAAGAACTCTGGCGCTTTGTCAGTGACCATGAGGTTCTTGGTCACCTCCCTGACCAAGGCCCTTCTCCCCCGATTGCTCAGTTTTGCCAGGCGGCCAGCTCTAGGAAGAGTCTTGGTGGTTCCAAACTTCTTACATTTAAGAATGGAGGCCACTGTGTTCTTGGGGACCTTCAATGCTGCAGACATTTTTTGGTACCCTTCCCCAGACCTGTCCCTCGACACAATCCTGTCTCAGAGGTCTACAGACAATTCCTTTGACCTAATGGTTTGGTTTTTGATCTGACAAGCAGTCAACAGTGGGACCTTATGTAGACAGGTGTGTGTGCTTTTTCAAATCATGTCCAATCTATTGAATTTACCACAGGTGGGACTCCAATAAAGTTGTAGAAACACCAAGGATAATCAATGGAAACAGGATGAACCTGATCTCAATTTCAAGTCCCATACTTGAATTCTTATGTAAATAAGGATTTGTTTTTTTGTAATAAGTTAGCATTTTCTAGAAATCTTTTTTTGCTTTGTCCTTATGGGTTATTGGTATTCTGTACAGATGATTTTATTTTATTTAATCCATTTTAGAATAAGGCTGTTAAGTCATAAATATGGAGAAAGGAAAGGGGTCCAAATACTTTCCGAATGCACTGTATATGATTACAAACGTCTATATTTTACATTTTAGTCATTTAGCAGACGCTCTTATCCAGAGCGACTTACAGTAGTGAATGCATACATTTCATACATTTTCTTCCGTACTGGTCCCCCGTGGGAATCGAACCCACAACCCTGGCGCTGCAAACACCATGCTCTACCAACTGAGCCACACGGGACCACCAAACGTAACATGAAGTGTCACAGACCACAGTTATATATCCTTTGTGGCTTAGAGAAGTCCTCTATAGCTTTAGCAAAGTTCTTGGGAAAATGGATGCATCCATCCTGCTGGTATTGCTGCAGACTACATAGTGCCTCCTTGTGGACAATTCATTAAGAGAAACCTGCTGAAGGAGCAGAGCTGTCAAATATTGTATATAGTTCCTAGTTTTCCTACCCTTCGAGAACAGAGTTAACTCTAAATGCAAACAGTCAACCAATCACAATGCCTCATAACAGCAATGGATCTTAACTTCTATTAGCATCAAATAGGAGTGGAAATTTTATTTTCAAAATTGTTCATTACACAACTGTGGGAAGGAAAAGCAATTACAATTTTTAAAAAAGAAACGTGTCATGTTTTACAATACACTGTCCAAAAAAATCAGTCTGTACATCTAAGAAATGCAAAAATAAATGTGCACAAGTCAAAATAACTGAACCAAGGGTAAACAAAACTAAAAAACATAAAACGTTTAACTAGGAGTTGAATGAAACCGCAGAGTATTTCAAAAGCAGTTCTATAACCATTTATAATATGGAATCATAAATTAAAATTTTCATTTTAAAAATCTAATCCTGCGTCACATGGAACATTTTAATTGCTTTATTTTAGTAGGGTCGGTCTCTGCGTTCCTGGCGATGGTCCCTATGAGAGGAAAAAACAATTTAGTGTCTAACAAACATGCATTAAGTAAGCAAATAATACACTGCTCAAGAAAATAAAGGGAACACTAAAATAACACATCCTAGATCTGAATGAATGAAATAATCTTAAATACTTTTTCCTTTACATAGTTGAATGTGCCGACAACAAAATCACACAAAAATAATCAACGGAAATCCAATTTATCAACCCATGGAGGTCTGGATTTGGAGTCACACTCAAAATTAAAGTGGAAAACCACACTACAGGCTGATCCAACTTTGATGTAATGTCCTTAAAACAAGTCAAAATGAGGCTCAGTAATGTGTGTGGCCTCCATGTGCCTGTATGACCTCCCTACAACACCTGGGCATGCTCCTGATGAGGTGGCGGATGGTCTCCTGAGGGATCTCCTCCCAGACCTGGACTAAAGCATCCGCCAACTCCTGGACAGTCTGTGGTGCAACGTGGCGTTGGTGGATGGAGCGAGACATGATGTCCCAGATGTGCTCAACTGGATTCAGGTCTGGGGAACGGGCGGGCCAGTCCATAGCATCAATGCCTTCCTCTTGCAGGAACTGCTGACACACTCTAGCCACATGAGGTCTAGCATTGTCTTGCATTAGGAGGAACCTAGGGCCAACCGCACCAGCATATGGTCTCACAAGGGGTCTGAGGATCTCATCTCGGTACCTAATGGCAGTCAGGCTACCTCTGGCGAACACATGGAGGGCTGTGCGGCCCCCCAAAGAAATGCCACCCCACACCATGACTGACCCACCGCCAAACCGGTCATGCTGGAGGATGTTGCAGGCAGCAGAACGTTCTCCACGGCGTCTCCAGACTCTGTCACGTCTGTCACATGTGCTCAGTGTGAACCTGCTTTCATCTGTGAAGAGCACAGGGCGCCAGTGGCGAATTTGCCAATCTTGGTGTTCTCTGGCAAATGCCAAACGTCCTGCACGGTGTTGGGCTGTAAGCACAACCCCCACCTGTGGATGTCGGGCCCTCATACCACCCTCATGGAGTCTGTTTCTGACTGTTTGAGCAGACACATGCACATTTGTGGCCTGCTGGAGGTCATTTTGCAGGGCTCTGGCAGTGCTCCTCCTTGCACAAAGGCGGAGGTAGCGGTCCTGCTGCTGGGTTGTTGCCCTCCTACGGCCTCCTCCACGTCTCCTGATGTACTGGCCTGTCTCTTGGTAGCGCCTCCATGCTCTGGACAATACACTGTCAGACACAGCAAACCTTCTTGCCACAGCTTGCATTGATGTGCCATCCTGGATGAGCTGCACTACCTGAGCCACTTGTGTGGGTTGTAGACTCCATCTCATGCTACCACTAGAGTGAAAGCACCGCCAGCATTCAAAAGTGACCAAAACATCAGCCAGGAAGCATAGGAACTGAAAAGTGGTCTGTGGTCACCACCTGCAGAACCACTCCTTTATTGTGAGTGTCTTGCTAATTGCCTATAATTTCCACCTGTTGTCTATTCCATTTGCACAACAGCATGTGAAATGTATTGTCAATCAGTGTTGCTTCCTAAGTGGACAGTTTGATTTCACAGAAGTGTGATTGACTTGGAGTTACATTGTGTTGTTTAAGTGTTCCCTTTATTTTTTTGAACAGTGTATGATGAAAGCAGTCCAACATATCCCCTTACCTCATATCCATCTTGCCTGGGGGCCCCCCCATTCCTCCTCTCCCCATTCCTCTTCCTCTGTCCATCGGTGGTCCTCCCCTGCTACCCCCTCGGAATCCCCCTCGGTCCATTCCACCTCGCCCTCTGAAGCCACCGCCACGGTCACCTCCCCATCCTCCACGGAAGCCGCCAGGACCACCGGGCCCTCCTGGTCCGCCACGGTCCATCCCTCTGCCCCCACGCATCCCCATGCCACCCCTGCCTCGCTCACCACCTGAACAAAACCACACAAGGCCCAGTTTAGCTTGCCACCACAGACTATTGTAGACATACATTGTATGCTACACAGTGTAGATCGCTGTTGATATAATTTAGGCTGCTGGTAATATAGTACCAGGAAATTCCAAACGTCCAAAGACAACTGAACTTCATATCACGGAGTACTTCACAGGGAGGGAAATATGACTAAACATAAGTGGCATTCCAAGTGAACACAGAACAAGCCCTCCAATGCCAAAGCGTTTCATTACAGTAAGTTGACTGCTGCACATGGATGATTTCATGTTTCCCCAGAGTTGACACTAATCAAGTACAAACGCTAAGCATGAACCCCGAAGTCAAGGTGATAAAACCGGTTTGATTTGGCTGTTTACATTTCAAGCATTAAGATATATGAAATAGGGAAGGTAAATCAGCCCTTGTTGCTCAAATAACACTTAATGATTCCTGTCTAGAGTTATGAATCAGGCCCTGACAATAGCGCTGCTGTGCCGGTGAGAGCCGTACCTGAAGGGGGCCCAAAGCCCTCTGGTTTGGGAGCTTTGCACTGGTTACACTCCATCCTCCAGGAAAAGTTCTGGTTGCCACAGCCCCTGAGAAAGACAACCATTCAGTCAGTACACATTATACACAAACTATGCATTTAAAAAAGGGGAAAGGGAAAATACATTTTTCTTGAGGTACTTACTGGCTGGGGCACTCCCAGTCTCCAGCTCTCTGCTGTATGTTGCCACCTGGGCCCCCTGGCCCACCTCTGCCCATGCCACGTGGTCCTCCTCGTGGGACAAAACCTCCACGCTCCCCTCCACGGCCCATCATGCCTAACACCACACACCAGAGGTCGTTTCAGTATTTCACTTAATGGTCATGGCAACGTGGGACAATACCTTCTTGTTCAAACCTGAAAATGTAAGTCTCACAAAATAAAGTTGTACATTTACCTCCAGGTCCTCCACGGCCCATCATGTCACCCCTCATGGGCATGCCCCCTCTCATCCCACCCATCATGGGCTTACGGCGAGCCATGGACACCTTCAGCCTCTTGCCCTGGTACTCTTTCCCTGTGGAGATCACGAAAAGAAAGAAACAGGAATAAATAGAAATGGAGAGGCTTGAGTTACTGGTCATTTCTTGTATTCTAAAGTACATTTATGCATTCATCTGGACAGTTCAAGGGTAGCATCAGAGAGTAGGCTGATGTAGGTTTAACAGGGCCAGTGAGACCAACCATCGAAGTACTCCACAGCAGCTTTGGCACAGAGGGGCTCCTCGTAGGACAGAGTGGCGTCTCCCTTAGGCTTCCCTGAATCATTGTCTGTGTAGATGTTGATGGCAGGCTTGCCCAACCTCCGGTTCATCTGAACAATAACAGGGGAATGAATCACTCAAAAGTCAAACCACACCATTGACAGCTATCTGCAGTTGTATTTTTTATATCATTTCTAAACTGTTCAATCCTCCAATTAAAATGAGAACAATACAAGAGATTAGCAGTGGCCATATATAAAAACATTATTTGGGAAAGACTAAAGGAATGCAGTGTTTCCCCTATTTATTTATGCCGTGGTGGCAACGGTCGCGAAAGGGAGAGGGCACAGCTTGAATCTGTCCGGAATTGGCAGCCGAGAGAAATGTGCCTTTTCTCAGACAATTTCCTGCAGTTCTATACATTTCTCCATGGAGCTGAGAATTCTGTAGTATGAAAGCTAATTTCCTACAATTCTATGCATTTTGCTTAAATATTATAAAACATCCAATGGGGACCCCAATCTGGGCCCCCGGGCATGTACCTTGCGTCAGTAATCTTAATTCTAGTATACACTAAGTGTTTTTCCATCCCAAATTATGTCTTTCATAAAAAAATAACAAATGTGGTTTTGATTTATTAGGATCCATTTGCGACATCTAGTCTTACTGGGGTCTGAACACATAACGAAAAGACATTAGACAGAAGAATTTACAAACATTTAAAAACATTAACATGTAGTGTGTACATACTGTACTTACACACAACAAGTATGGGAGAGAGGCATTGTGCGGCGTTGCTCCATTTGTTTTTTGAAACCAGGTTTGCTGTTCACTTGCGATATATAAGCTGGAAAACAATTCTATGCACTCATGGCTCTGTATAATACTATACGTTTCATTGAATTTGTTCCGGACCTGGGGACTGAAAAGACCCCTGGTGGCATGTCTGGTGGGGTAAGTGTGTGTATAAGTTGACTATGCGAACAATTTTGAATTTGAAAAATACATTTTTGTGGCAACAATTTAGCAGTTGCGGTACACCGCTGCTAGATGAATACAGGGAAACAAATGGAATGTATGAGACCTAATACAGGTTTAAATTGTAATTATTTCGTTTCAGAGCATATCCTCACCCTTATAGGTCCAGGGTGTTTGAAGAAAACAGCCATCTCCTCCAGAGTTGCGCTTTCCGTGAGTCCTGTGATGTAGATGGTGCTGTTCTCAGAGTCATCCTGCTCCTCAGGGCGCCCTGAACAGACAGAACTTCTGTTTAAAACGAGCCTGAAAACACTGCCACTAAACTGTCCTTCATGTCAGATTCATAGCATACGCCATTAAGCAAAGACACTTCAAGATGAACGCAACAAAGGCTTTCAGGTGGATGCAATACTGCCAAATCAGTAAGCTAAAACGCTGAAAGTTTGATGGTCAGTTGGTGTCTACTTACCCATGTCACGCTCTGCCCCGTTGTTCATGGGTCCTGTTGTCCACCAGGCAAGGTAGAGAGAAAAGGCAAAGAAAAGTCAGTTTGTGCCACCCAAGTCCACTGCTGAAGAGAATTAAGTGACAACCCAGACACACTCCTCCAAAAACACAGGTGTCAGACATTTGGGAAAATTGAAAATGGTACTGTGGTAAACCATGTTTCCCTCTTAAGTGGAAGACACTCAGTAACCAGTATATTAGGAGTCCACCCCATTCACAAAAATGGTTCGCTCCTACAGACAGTGAGTCACGTGGCCGTAGCTTGCTATATAAAGCAGACAGGCAAAGAGGAATTCAGTTTCTGCTTGATTGAACGTTAGAAATGGGCAAAACGAGTGACCTAAGAGACTGACCGTGGTATGATCGTAGGTGCCAGGTGCACCGGTATCTCAGAAACGGCCGGCGTATTGGCCTTTTCACGCACGACTGTCTAGGGTTTACCGAGAATGGTACGACAAATAAAGACATTGGCGGCAGTCACGTGAGCGAAAACAGCTCGTTGAGGTCGAAGGAGAATGGCAAGAATCATGCAAGCTGACAGGCATGCCACAAACAGGCAAATAACAACCAAGTACAACAGTGGTGTGCAGAACGGCATCTTGGAACACACAACTAGTGAGTCCTTGTCATGGCTGGGCTATAGCAGCACACGACCACACATTGCCAGGTCTGACCAAACCCAGTTCCTGCTGCATCATGCTATCGGCAGTCAGGATTTTGTGTAATCAACATGAGTCCATGGCCCCAGCCTGCCTGCTGTCAACAGTGCATGCTTGTGCCAGTTGTCGTGAATGTTTTCCTGGCACACATTAGGTCCCTTGATACTGAGCAATGTTTCCCTGCCCCAAAGAATTCAGGCATTTCTGGAGGCAAAGGGGGGTCCGTACTAGATGGGTGTACCTAATAAACTGGCAACTGAGTGTATATTGATGATGTAAAAATAAAACCTCAGACCCTTCCGTATAAAAATGTGTGCCATAAGAAAAGTTCTTATGCCACCACAGTCCCAAAAAAATACCAGGAGTTTGCTCCATGAAATTGTAAATGCAAAACCATTTTTCAAAACCCGACACGTTTCTTAGCAGCAGGCATTTGTCATTAACTTGTCATTGTAAAATAAGTACCTTGTTTTTCAAGGTTACCTTAAGCAGTGAGTGATAAACCAAAATTAGTTAAAAGTACCCTTTTCCAAACAGATGTCTCAGAGATTTTAAACTGGATCCCCCTCTATTTCCATCCATCCATCCTAATAGCCACCTATATAGATATTTGGCTACCCAAAAAACGCTACACACACACACACACCAATGTAATGTAAGGGCCTAGGTAAATGCTCAGAGCGTACATGCTCTAGTAGGTAAAGGTCTGGAGTGGACTAGCCAGTGTAATACTCGTTAACTTACCACCAGGCTTATTGAAGCCACCTCTGTCTCCGGCGACGCTATGGGGGAATAAATGGAGATATGAAGGCGATTTCCCTTTTAACAGCCACTTCCATGTCTGGAGCCTCGTGGCTCGTTTGGGGAGGTTGACGGACACAGTTCTGACTAGCTCATTTAACAACCCCCCAACATGCCTATACAGTCTATGCAATCCAGTTAATTGGGAATTAAGGTATTAACAGCAACTACGTGGCATGATTCCTTTACTAAATGGCTTCTTAATGACAGCATTCAATAGCAGATACTGGCTAGTTTGGAGGTAGCCATGGGGTGCTAAATATGTTATGTTTGGGAAATATGGGACAGAATCCCAGGTATTTGTTACAAAGGAAAACGATTTCAGATGCATTCCATATGTAGACAAATAAAGGCTAAATGTCTAGCCTGGAGATAATACAATGCTTAGGAGAGAACTTACATTTACAGTTAAATATGTGGATTATGCATTATGTCCACTTTACAGTTGAAGCAACCAGCTATACAAGTAAAACATTTTATTTTATTTTATTTAAGTTGTCAAATGCAATGGATCTGAAATATTACAAACAGGTGATAGCCACCTTTTGGGGGAGAAAAAAGAAAAGAAAAAACATCCATGTACATTTTACAAAGATGATTTGAAGTTACACAATTCTAATAAATACAGAATTTAATTTGACCAAGTTACAATGTTAAGATGTAAAAGTAATAAGTTACATTTGTATAGAACAATTATAATTTGAGTTTCCCAGCACGCTTTAGACAGCACCATCCTCATCTCTTGGATTTAAGGCAGAACCCAAATCTCTGTGGTTTAACCCCCTTTGCTGTTTAAGATGCTGGCTCTTTAGTGAGTACAGGCACTTTATAGAATATAGCTGGGTTTACATGGCTCTCACTGTGTTACCTGTAGCGTAAATGTGACAAAGCATGTTAAAAAAGGTGTTCATTTGATTAAACAAAACATTTGTAATCCAAAACACATTTCAAAAACACACATAAGGGGGTGGTTTTCCAGACAGATTAAGCCTAGTCCAAAGGCTAAAAAGCATTCTCAGCATTCTTTTCAGGAGACTAGGCTGAATCTGAGTCTGGGAAACCGGACCCAAAACATTTTGAACAAAAAAAGTATCCTGTGTGAAAGTAAATGAATGAGTAACATATGGATGACAAACGCTACATTTCTAGACTACTTTAACCAACGTCAGCTGAGAGCTAGGGTTGTGATATATACTTTCAACTTTAAAAACAGGACTAATTCAATAACATCTAATTGAGGTAAAAAATGTGACATATGTAATTAATCAAATATTGTGCTGTTGGCAGAGCAGTATTATTCACTTTGATTATCCTTTCAGGGCACACAGCCATGTACTGAATAACCTATTAATGTAATATAAGCCTAGGGCAAAACACAACTGAACACGATAGGAGTCTGGTGTGACCTAGTGAACATGTGATCCTGGTTTTTTGTTACAGGAATATTACCTTGAGCTGTCTAATACTCAATGGAATCAACATCGACAAACTCTCGAGGTCCTATCATAATGCCGAGAAAGCTTTAACCAAACATGAAAGGCTACAGGTGGCAAGTACGGTACCAACAACCTATAAGGGGGATAACTTTAGTTCTGCATGGATGTGCCCTAAAGAAATGTTTTTTTTTTATCGGTTTTCCCAACAACAAAAAACCTCAAAATGTGCATTGACCTCAACGTAATATGCAAAAAAATTCCTTAGAATAAGTAATCAATGCATCTTGCTTATTAAACAAAAAGTTATTTTAAAAGACCTTCCCCGCAGGTCATGAGCCAAAAATCATCCCTTAAATGGCCAGAAATGTTGTCCAGAAATTACCTCATTGGACAGAAAGGGGCACACCTCCCAACACCAATGTAAAAAAGGATTGTATTTTATTGCAAAGGTTTGCTAGCTTAAAGATAATAACTTTGTGGTTTGAAGAAGCAAGTCATAGATTAATGTGAAATAATACCTTTATATAAACAATAGTCAACACAAGCCAAAACCTAAAATTATCAGTTAATTTAACTCAACTTCCATAGTGCATACTCTGAAATACTGTACCTTCTGGATCAGCTTTTTAAAAGGAAAACCAGAGGATGGATTAAATACCCCTGAAAATGATACCTTCTTAAACCATCTTAAAATGTATTTAACATCAAAGCAATAATTTTAGAAGGTGAGGTGTGCCCACAGCAGTGACCCTGTGAAGCCTTGTGAATAGATTTACCATAATCAATACTATGGATGATATGCTGCGGTACCGCAACAAAGGATATGCGATTGAATAGTTTACGAGTCCAGCTCTCTGTTCACACGTCAGTCCCAACTCTTTGATTCATGAAAACATATTCCCTTCTTACCTTTGGCCACTATGGCAGGGCTGAGAGTTAGTACCCATTTATGGAGGGTCCCTTCATCTAACTTTCTGTAGGCATTAGATCTTTAATTTTACACAAAGGTGAACAGTTTGACTTTCCCCACTAATAGATTTGTTGTCTGTCATCCTTTTATAGGGTTATATCTCGGGGGCCCACTTATGTTTTAGGGAACTTCAGACTCAGCCCTGCTCAGCCTTGACGCAGCACTTGTAAGAGTGGATGGAGGTTAAGTTAAGCAATAAGGAGAGTCACTTACCCCATGCCTCCACGGCCCATGCCCCCACGGCCCCGGCCACCGTGCATCATGCCGCCCCTGTCATAGCCATCCCTGGGAGGCCCACGGCTCTCCCCTGACCCTGGGAACCCAGCAGGCTCAGAACCAGAGTAGCCAGAGCTGCCTCTGCCCTCCTGCCCATAGTTATCTACAGAATAGCATAACAAGGTTAGGGGAAAAGGAGGGGACATCACATGACTATGACAATAAATAGCAGGTAGGCATATTGCAATGATGGTGTGGGTGTTGAAATAGCAGGAGACTGATGCTCTTACTGTAATGGCTTGACTGGTTGTAACCACTTTGAGGTCCACTCTGTTGTCCATACTGGCTGGCTGCAGGCTGCCCATAGGAGCCCGAGGCCTGAGGGGGATAGCCTGCAGCAGGAGCCTGTTGCTGCGGTGGGGGCTGCTGCTGCTGGTATCCACTCTGCTGCTGTCCATAGCCTCCCTGCTGGGCCTGGTACCCACTCTGCGGTGTGGCATATCCCCCTGGCTGAGAGTAGCTGCTCTGGCTGTAGCCAGCGGGCTGGCTGCTGGCACTGTAACTAAAGTGATTAGGGACAGGCAGGGATCGAACGGGTCAAAGAGCGCTACATAACTATCTCTACACAGTAGATGGTTCTTATAGGTTGACAGCTGCAACTTGTCTTCTACTGTGAACAATCATTAACAAAATATGTGTAACATCCACTGCACAACGACCTCCATTACACCCAGATGGATATACTACAAAGCAAAATCAATCCGTTAGCCAGCTAACTTTGATAAGCAACCAGAAATAACTACTGATTTTATGATGAATTAAAATAGCTAAACTTAGATGTCTTTTAGTTTGTTCAATCAATTAGACCATACCCATTTCAAACGCAACTTTTTTTATTTTACATAAAGTTAAGAATATTTGGGCAAGTTAGATGGCTAACTCCTTGATCCTGCTTTGTAGTATACCCTCAGGTCTTAATATAACACTAGTTAGCCTACCTCTGAGGTGCAGTGGAGGCAGGCTGCTGGCTGTAGCCAGCGTAGGCAGACTGGGCTGCATAGCCTGGCTGGGATGCATAGGTTGGCTGAGAGGCAGCGGGAGCAGCAGCAGCAGCGCTCTCATATCCACTGGCTCCATAACCCGCGGCGGGCTGGGAGTAGCCATGGGCACTGGGCTGGGCAGCAGGGTACCCAGCTGTGGACAAAGAGGAGATGTTTTAGTTAAACTTAAACTAAAACCAAAACGCTTTAGATGGATAATTCCAGGTACACACCGTTGGGATTTTAGCCCAGAGGCTGAACTACCCAAATGAATGAAGCAATCTGTTGCTTATTTGGATCCCTCTATACTCAGGACTTCAAAAACAAAAGTGCCCGTGAGGCAAACTGATGAAGAATATTATGGCACAGAAGAATACCATTGTTTGATTAAGAGTATTAGAATAAGTGTTAGATAATATTATGAAGGGATTATCGTCTTGTATCACTATCATGTCTGTCACAATCATGATTCAGGATGAGTACATACAATGTCTAAGAAATCTAGCATGTCCAGGGTTCATCTAGTCTACTCACAATACTATAGTCTACTACATATGATTTTAAATACAGTATATTATATGGATCACTCCATCAAGGCATTGAAGACTTAGCCTAAATGCCATGAAATGGATGGAGATGCATGAAAGGGAATCTGTGTCAAACCTGTTTTACTCCCAGCTGGAACATGATAGCAATAGAGGAGAAAATGTTCACATTACATGAGGTCAATGGTTAGAGGCATTTGATGGACAATTCTCACTCCCGTCCCCCAAAAAATACAGTTGACCAAACATTTTGGTCTCTCTGGAACTGACCTGATGCTGGTTGCCCATAGGAGGAACCATACTGCTGCTGTGTATAGCCGCCAGCAGAGGGTGCTGCCTGAGGGTAACCAGTCTCAGCTGCAGCTGGTTGGGCATAGGACCCATATGCTTGCTGGCTATAACCCTGCTGAAATAGAAAAGGCCATAAGCTATTAGTCTATAAAAGAATAAGTCTGCTTTCCCAAGGTACAAGTTTTCCTGCGCTTTAGATCAAGCTGTATGAAAACATGTAATGAGATCTGGGCATAATGTGGGTCAGTGACCATTATTCCAGTTTGAATAATTTATAAATTACTTCTAATAAAACTCACCTGGGCAGACTGTCCATAGGCCTGTGAGGGCTGAGCCGCATAGGATCCATACCTGCAGGGACACAAGATCATTCAATCATTCAGTACCCATCTCTGATGTTGGCGTCTTAATAAATCATAATGAATTTACCTAATTACACAAAACACCCATCCCACTGCATTGATTTGAATAGTCATATCATGGTAGCACAATACCCATGTAGAAAGACTTACCCCTGCTGGGCACTGGCCTGGTTGTAGGAACTGTAATCTTTAAAAGAAAATAACAAAATAAATGACAAGCCTAGGCCTAACTTTCAGCAACAGTCCTAGTATCAAATTCAGTTTGGGACTAGTGAGATGGAACTGCTCGACAATAATATTGTGTAAACATTTTTCATTGCCAACAACAGCACACAATGGAAAGTATTTCAAATTCAATGGACCTTGAAAATAGGCAAAGCACAACTGCTATTCCCTCTATGCAAGGTCCGACTAGAGGCCGATTTCCGGCGTTGTGTAGTGGAGGACATCCCGCCTTTGCTTGCATAACTACGGTAGCTAACGTTAGCAAACTTTTGTTTTTTTTAAACTAGACTCACGTTTCAATTGGCAGACAAAGAAACGACGTGTGGCTAGATTAGCAAGGCCGCATGACCAACGGAATTGCATACGCACAGGCACGAATTAACAAAGTAGATAAACGTGTGTGGTGAATTTGTTCCCTTCGCCCGGCATCGTGGCTAGTTAGGGCCTACTCCCCTAGATTCTACCTAAGCTAACTACAGTAGTAAACTGGTCAATTCACCAAACTGGTCAATTCGGCTGGCTAACTACTAACGTTAGCTAGCTTAGCTAGCTACCGACTAGTGTACAGATTTAAACGTTCGCATTAGATTTGAATGTTGGATAATACAATTGATGTAACTATGCAGAATTACATATAACTTTCTTTCGATATGCAACAATAAGTAATGCATTTGTGCAAAATTAGAAAATAAAAGACCGTTAACGAAACCCACCAGGAGCTGACGCCATCTTCGTTTCTTCGTTTAGTCAGATAATGGCGCATGCGCGTAAAAGTAGACGAGCCTCTCTGGCAAAGATGTTCGGTAAGCGCTATCCTGGATACTACGGATACCCTAAACCCTAATCTTAACAATAACCCTTACCTAGCCCTAACCGTTACTTTAAAAACGCACTATGTGGTTGCTAAAAATTCTATTAGTTCGCCCTCAACGTGATCAAGACAAAGGAGGTGATCAAGACAAATCAGATGATCGTGGATTGCATCACTACAGTTCCTGGTTCGAATCCAGGCTGAATCACATCCGGCCGTGATTGGGAGTCCCATAGGGCGGCCCACAATTGGCCCAGCGTCATCCAGGTTTGGTCGGGGTAGGCCATCATTGTAAATAAGAATTTGTTCTTAACTGACTTGCCTAGTTAAATAAAGGTAACATTTAAAAAGAGGAGGGCCAAGCATTTCCCCATTCTCATTGATGGGGCTGTAGTGGAGCAGGTTGAGAGCTTCAAGTTCCTTGGTGTCCACATCACCAACAAATTATCATGGTCCAAACACACTAAGACAGTCGTGAAGAGGGCACGACAAAGCCTATTCCCCCTCAGGAGACTGAAAAGATTTGGCATGGGTCCTCAGATCCTCAAAAGGTTCTACAGCTGCGCCATTGGGAGCATTGTGACTGGTTGCATCACTGCCTGGTATGGCAACTGCTCGGCCTCCGACCGCAAGGCACTACAGCCCAGTGCCTTGAGAACCCATGCCAAATCTTTTCAGTCTCCTGAGGGGGAATAGGCTTTCTCGTGCCCTCTTCACGACTGTCTTAGTGTGTATGGACCATGATAATTTGTTGGTGATGTGGACACCAAGGAACTTGAAGCTCTCAACCTGCTCCATTTCAGCCCCGTCAATGAGAATGGGGGCGTGCTCGGTCCTCCTTTTCCCGTAGTCCACAATCATCTCTTTTGTCTTGATCACGTTGTGGAAGAAGTTGTTGTCCTGGCACCACACGGCCAGGTCTCTGACCTCCTCCCTATAGGCTGTCTCATCGTTGTTGGTGATCAGGCCTACCACTGTTGTGTCATCGGCAAACTTGATGATGGTGTTGGAGTCGTGCCTGGCCATGCAGTCATGAGTGAACAGAGAGTACAGGAGGGGACTGAGCATGCACCCCTGAGGGGCCCCCGTGTTGAGGATCAGCGTGGTGGATGTGTTGTTACCTACCCTTACCACCTGAATGTGGCCTGTCAGGAAGTCCAGGATCCAGTTGCAGAGGGATGTGTTTAGTCCTAGGGTCCTTAACTGAGTGATGAGCTTTGAGGGCACTATGGAGTTGAACGTTGAGCTGTAGTCAATGAATAGCATTCTCACATAGGTTTTCCTTTTGTCCATGTGGGAAAGGGCCGTTTTGAGTGCAATAGAGATTGCATCATCTGTGGATCTGTGGGGCAGTATGCAAATTGGAATGGGTCTAGGGTTTCTGGGATAATGGTGTTGATGTGAGCCATGACCAGCCTTTCAAAGCACTTCATGGCTACAGACGTGAGTGCTACGGGTCGGTAGTCATTTAGGGAGGTTACCTTTGTGTTCTTGGGCACAGGGACTATGGTGGTCTGCTTGAAACATGTTGATATTACAGACTCAGTCAGGGAGAGGTTGAAAATATCAGTGAAGACACTTGCCAGTTGGTCAGCGCATGCTCGGAGTACACGTCCTGGTAATCCGTCTGGCCCTGCGGCCTTGTGAATGTTGACCTGTTTAAAGGTCTTACTCATATCGGCTTTGGAGAGCGTGATCACACAGTCATCTGGAACAGCTGATGCGCTCATGCATGTTTCAGTGTTACTTGCCTCGAAGCAAGCATATAAGTAATTTAGCTCATCTGGTAAGCTCATGTCACTGGGCAGCTCGCAGCTGTGATTCCCTTTGTAGTCTGTAATAGTTTGCAAGCCCTGCCACATCCGAAGAGCGTCGGAGCCGGTGTAGTACAATTCAATCTTAGTCCTATTTTGACGCTTTGCCTGTTTGATGGTTCATCGGAGAGCACAGCGGGATTTCGTATAAGCTTCAGGGTTAGAGTCCCGCTCCTTGAAAGCGGCAGCTCTACCCTTTAGCTCAGTGAGGATGTTGCCTGTAATCCATGGCTTCTGACTAATGTGTACCCCCGCACATTGATTAATGTGTACCCCCTGTATATAGCCTCGTTATTGTTATTTTATATTTACCTTTAAAACAAATTTTACTTCAGTTTATTTCGTAAATATTTTCTTAACTCTTATTTTTCTTAAAACTTTATTGTTGGTTAAGGGCTTGTCAGTAAGCATTTCACAGTAAGGTCTACACCTGTTGTATTTGGCGCATATGACCAATACAAATTTCAGTTTATGTGTGAAAATAAGCAAGTGTAGTGTAGAGAATCATTGTACCATCTAAATCACAGGAAGTTGGTGGCACCTTATTTTGGAAGGACGGGCTAGTGGTAATGGCTGGAGCGGAATCAGTGGAATGGTATCAAATACATCAAACACAAGGTTTGATGCCATTACATTCGCTCTGTTCCAGACATTATTAAAAGCCATCCTCCCCTCAGCAGCCTCTATAGATCTAAACCCAGGTGAAATATATTTTACATATTCAAAAATATTGTATTTTCAGTTGTTTGAAGCTGGTGTACAAAACGTAAAGTAAAAAGACAATAAAACTACACTTTTCTGCATAATGCTGCGTTCAAAACAACTGATAAAAAAATGTTTTAATACATAATTTAAGTTTATGTATTTTGGTGGAACATTAAGAATCATCATGTATCATTATGATCACACTTTATTATAATTATATGATATAGCCTATATGTAATTATATAGCCTTTAAATAAAACAAAATTAACTTAATCTGGGCCTATCTGCTCAACATTCTCAATAATACACTCTAATGGACATTTAGTAGAATGAAACCAGAAACACCTTACCCCTCAACAATTTCAATGACTGTTTTATTGTCACCAGAGTCAAATACAGCAAAATAAACATGTATGGTTATGAACCAAAATAAAATAAAATCTAAATGTAATTGTCACATGCGGCGAATACAACAGGTGTAGACCTTACTGTGAAATGTTTACTTACAAGCCCTTAACCAACAATGCAGTTTTAAGAAAAATAAGAGTTAAGCAAATATTTACTAAATAAACTAGTAAAACCTTAAAATACAAAAAAGTAACAAATTAAAATAACAATAATGACGCTATATACAGGGGGTAACGGTACTTAGTCAATGTGCGGGGGTACAAGTTAGGAATATAGCTAGCTAGGATTTCTTTATGTTGGCGAGATAATATGTTGGTGAGTAAAATGTAGCTGTGCTAGCTTTTTCTAGCAAGCTAGCTGATAGCAGATTTTAGGAATATGAAATTTAACATTTTATCCTATTTAGAAAATGGATTTCTGTTAAGAGAACATTTATTTCATAATTCCCCAAAATATTTTTTCTGCATTAAAATGGCCCAGAGGAGTGTTCCAGTTTGACAGTAACAGGCTGTCCCAGTTTGACAGTAACGTTAGGCTATTGGCATACTGGGACACTCTCAAAATGTCAATATTCTAAAAAGGTGAGAGTAGTAAGAAAACCACTTACAGTCATTTTGATTTACAATTACATCCCATTACAAATATATTGTAATGATAACTGAATATCCTTTCTTCGTTTTGTATAACCTTAACATTATTTACCTCAGTACCCTATTGAGACACGTGTCTTTACACGGGATACCTCGCCCACAGTGATGACGTCACACCAACTGAACCCATTTTTTTTTCTCGTATATTTCCTAATAAATATTGTATACCAAACAAATTTAAGGAAGTGCACTTTAAAATTCTACATATGATATATCCATGTAATTCTATGTTGTCCAAATGTGTGGCTATTGATGATATCTGCGTTTTCTGTTAAAAAGAAAGTGAGAATCTGAGTCACTTGTTCCGCGAATGTAAATTTGTGTCAGAATTTGGGGAAAACCTTGCAGAATACTTATTTACCATTATGAACACTACCCATGTTTTTGACATGAAGGACATAATATGTTACTACAGCAATGATAACAAGACCATTGAAATTATAGTGATTTTTTTTTAATTCTTGTTGCCAAATACTTTATATATAAACAAACATTTCAGAATTCTATACCAAAATTGCACATATTTTTGATTGAATTTAATAACCTTGTTAAGACATTATCCCTCGTGAATAATAACAAGAATAACATCTTCCTGAATCATTATGAGATTTTTTCAGCGTGAATACAATTGCACTAGAAATGTTTATTTTTTAGTATTTTTATAGATTTAAAAAAAACCGTTTTAGTATTTTATTGTTAATACCTGTGTTTTGTTTTGTTTGACATGTTTGATGTAGCAATGTAAGTTGTTGATTTTTGTATTATGAAAAAATAAAATAATAATAATAATATCACATACTTCCTTACTAACATACAGGCATTGATCGGTGGTTGTGTTATTGTACACATTCAAAGATATCTATTACAAAGCTTAAGTGTCCCTCTTAACCAATACTCACCCTACATTTTGTTCTATGCTATAATCTTTATCAGCAAACGTCACTTTTTGTGAATTGTGGTACGATTTTTTTGTTTAAAAAAATGCACATAAAGGCTTCATAATTCAGAAAGGTAATGTTAACTGACTGATATTATCTCATAGAACAAAACGTATAAGATATCCTAAGCCTGTGTTAACCTCAGACCTTATTTTCGGCGTTTATGCCAAAACCCTACTTTGCAACCCAACCGATTCTTTCCCAGTTAATTTTCCCCATAGGAATGACTGAACGAATCGGAGGTAACACATTTTCGGTTTTTAAGACCGACTAGAAGGTTTTCACTAGGTTTTCACTAGTTACCACAGCTACAAAGTAAAAATGGTCTATATCCAAAACATTAATGAAAACAAAAACTTTTTTTGCCTTAATTTAAGGTTAGGCATACGTTTAGCAGTGTGGTTAGGGCTAGGTTTGACATTGTAGAAATAAGGGGGGTATGAATTTGTGGCTGTGGTAATCCACTGAGATATGGTTCAATCTGTGTCTCTGGCATACACCATATTTCAGTGGGGACCAACACATTTACAAAAATCAGGGTGCAGAAACATTTTATGAATCAAATAATTACAGAAACACCCAAAAAATATTTTCCGTATGTTGTCAATGATAATAACTCGATTTACTATGAGGTTTTACGTCAAGGTAGTCGTGAATGAACTCGTCCAAGAACGTAAACAGGAAGTGTTGATACGTTGCAAAGTGGCACATTTTCTATCGACTAAGGAAATACTTGAGTGTTCATGATTTATGAATTTTAACACGAAAAACTAAATGTCATTGAACTAACTGACACTTATTGTACATCTTTCGACCCTTGGACGAGTAGGAATCCTCTCGCTGCTATCATGCTCGCTTTCTGATACGTCGTGCAATCTTCTTTTGAATATTGTCAGTCAGTTAATGAAGCGAATATTGTCAGTTATAAAGCGAAGATGGCGTTGTCATATTTAGAAATATTCAAGTCAAATATGTGCCATTGTCTTTATTGGCCATAAAACATATTAGAACTTCGTAGCATGAGCTGTGTGTCCTGAATATCGTTTGAATGGGGAAACTGTTTGATTAGAGAGCTTACCACCGTGCTTTTAGACAAGCACTTGTAAGTCAGCTACAATGGTTGACCGTATTTGCGCAATATGGTTTTGGTTTGGCTCGAATCGTCCGGGATTCTTTCTTGGAACAACGTTTCTGTTAACTCTGATGGTGCTGATGTGGCTTGGTGGTATTCCAGCCAGTCTGAGTTTAGGCCCAGGTGGACAGTACCCAGGGTGCCGAGGTAGGTAATCTGCCAGACACACCTAGAGTAAAGCAGGTATGGAATTTGATTTGTTACCCCTGAATAGAAAATAGAAAGTAATCTTCCCTCTCTCACACAGATCTGTCACTCTATGCCTTTAGTCATGAGGAGCTGTCCTCTCTTCTCTACAACGCAATTCTCCTGCTGTTGCTTGGACCATGCCAGGAGCGACGCTGGGGCACAGTGGCTTTCCTTGCCCTCTCACTCCTCTCCATAGCTATCCTGCCTCCACTGTATGCCATCCTACTCTTCATCAGTGGGGATGAGGCTAGTCGTGTTTGTGGTTCCTCTGCCACCCAACTGGCTCTGTTTACAGCCCAGTGTCGTCAGGTGACCCAGAGGAAGCTGCTCAGATGTGTACCAGTTTGGTTCCTGCCCTGGCTTCTCTTACTCCTCAATCTGGTGTTGCTTCCAAGCACACCGGGTTTGCTCCACTTCTGTGCCATACTGATAGGACACAACTGTATCCTTCTCTGCCAAAAAATATAACAAATTATTGGAAAGTGTTTTTGTCCCCATTATCTCTGCCATATCTTTTACATTCTGTGATTATGTACCTTAACTTTGTTTAAAGATCGTCCATCCTTTATTGGGGTTTTGCAGAAAATAGAGAATATTGGGATTTTCAACTTCCTCCCTGATTGGGCCTATGTTCCTTACTACTCCAGGCTAAGGCTTCCCACCTATAACACCTCACAGAGGTGAGAACAACTCATAAGATACAGTAGCTTGTTGAAGTCTGATTTACTACTACCTATCCTGGGAATGGAGTTGGTGGCATGAGTGAGATTAGAGAATTTAATAGTCACATGTACAGGGTTGCAGGGTTGTACAGTGAATGCAGGACAAAGTGAAATAAAACAATGATACTTTGTTGTTTATTACAGATCTGGGCCATTCCCTCAGGTAGCTCCCACTAACAGAACCCCCATGGAGGACTTTCCGCCCGTGAACCCACAGCCTTGGTTAGCGTCTGTTCCTCATTGGCTGCTGGACGGGTCTGCAGCAGTGTCAGAGGCCCAGTTATTGGAGGAGCAGATGCTGAGGGCGGGGATATTGGCCTCCTTACAGGATGCTCCTGAGGAACCAGGGACCAAAGTTGAGGTGCCAAAGTCCTCAGTGTCCTTTCTGAGGTCAGTCAGGTTTACTAGGGCATTTACTAGTATAGAAGAGCATATTTGTGGCAGCCTATACACTGAGTGTACAAAACATTAGGAACACCTTCCTAATATTGAGTTGCACAACCTTTTGCCCACAGAACAGCTTCAATTTGTCAGGGCATGGACTCTACAAGGTGTTGGAAGCATTCCACAGGGATGCTGGCCTATGTTGACTCCAATGCTTCACACAGTTGTGTCAAGTTGGCTGGATGACCATTCTTGATACACACGGGAAACTGTTGAGCGTGAAAAACGTGTGTTGCAGTTCTCCACTCGAGAGGCCTAAAGAACAATGTTTTGTAAACTCAGTGTATGTACTGTATTTTTTTAAGAATCATTTTTGTAATTTGTCATATAATGCTTAACTTTGATTCCGGCCAAAAGCAAGCTGTGATCAAATATATCATCAAAGAAAATACTTTCTGAGCAAAACATACAGTACCGGTCTAAAGTTTGGACACACCTACTCATTCAAGTGTTTTTCTTTATTTTTTACTATTTTCTACATAAATAATAGTGAAGACATTAAAACTATGAAATAACACATGGAATCATGTAGTAACCAAAAAAGTTTAAAACGTTATATATTTTATATTTGAGATTCTTCAAAGTACAGTGGGGGGGGAAAGTATTTGATCCCCTGCTGATTTTGTATGTTTGCCCACTGACAAAGAAAGGATCAGTCTATAATTTTAATGGTAGGTTTATTTGAACAGTGAGAGACAGAATAACAACAAAAATATCCAGAAAAACGCATGTCAAAAATGTTATAAATTGATTTGCATTTTAATGAGGGAAATAAGTATTTGACCCCCTCTCAATCAGAAAGATTTCTGGCTCCCAGGTGTCTTTTATACAGGTAACGAGCTGAGATTAGGAGCACACTCTTAAAGGGAGTGCTCCTAACCGCAGCTTGTTACCTGTAAAAAAGACACCTGTCCACAGAAGCAATCAATCAATCAGATTCCAAACTCTCCACCATGGCCAAGACCAAAGAGCTCTCCAAGGATGTCAGGGACAAGATTGTAGACCTACACAAGGCTGGAATGGGCTGCAAGACCATCACCAAGCAGCTTGGTGAGAAGGTGACAACATTTGGTGCGATTATTCGCAAATGGAAGAAACACAAAAGAACTGTCAATATCCCTCCGACTGGGGCTCCATGCAAGATCTCACCTCGTGGAGTTGCAATGATCATGAGAACGGTGAGGAATCAGCCCAGAACTACATGGGAGGATCTTGTCAATGATCTCAACACAGCTGGGACCATAGTCACCAAGAAAACAATTGGTAACACACTACGCCGTGAAGGACTGAAATCCTGCAGCACCCGCAAGGTCCCCCTGCTCAAGAATACATATACTTGCCCATTTGAAGTTTGTCAATGAACATCTGAATGATTCAGAGGACAACTGGTGAAAGTGTTGTGGTCAGATGAGACCAAAATGGAGCTCTTTGACATCAACTCAACTCGCCGTGTTTGGAGGAGGAGGAATGCTTCCTATGATCCCAAGAACACCATCTCCACCGTCAAACATGGAGGTGGAAAAATTATGCTTTGGGGGTGTTTTTCTGCTAAGGGGACAGGACGACTTCACCGCATCAAAGGGATGATGGACGGGGCCATGTACCGTCAAATCTTGGGTGAGAACCTCCTTCCCTCAGCCAGGCCATTGAAAATGGGTCGTGGATGGGTATTCCAGCATGACAATGACCCAAAACACACGGCCAAGGCAACAAAGGAGTGGCTCAAGAAAAAGCACATTAAGGTCCTGGAGTGGCCTAGCCAGTCTCCAGACCTTAATCTCATCGAAAATCTGTGGAGGGAGCTGAAGGTTCGAGTTGCCAAACGTCAGCCTCGAAACCTTAATGACTTGGAGAAGATCTGCAAAGAGGAGTGGAACAAAATCCCTCCTGAGATGTGTGCAAACCTGGTGGCCAACTACAAGAAACGTCTGACCTCTGTGATTGCCAACAAGGGTTTTGCCACCAACTACTAAGTCATGTTTTTCAGAGGGGTGAAATACTTATTTCCATCATTAAATTGCAAATCATTTTATAACATTTTTGACATGCGTTTTTCTGGATTTTTGTTGTTGTTATTCTGTCTCTCACTGTTCAAATAAACCTACTATTAAAATTATAGACTGATCATTTCTTTGTAAGTGGGCAAACGTACAAAATCAGCAGGGGATCAAATACTTTTCCCCCCCACTGTAGCCACCCTTTGCCTTGACGACAGAGTTCCCACATATGCTGAGTACTTGTTGGCTGCTTTTCTTTCACTCTGCGGTCCAACTCATCCCAAACCATCTCAATTGGTTTGAGGTCGGGTGATTGTGGAGGCCAGGTCATCTGATGCAGCACTCCATCACTCTCCTTCTTTGTCAAATAGCCCTTACACAGCCTGGAGGTGTGTTTTGGGTCATTGTCCTGTTGAAAAACAAATGATAGTCCCACTAAGCGCAAACCAGATGGGATGCCGTATTGCTGCAGAATGCTGTGGTAGCCATGGTGGTTCAGTGTGCCTTGAATTCTAAATAAATCAGACGGTGTCACCAGCAAAACACCATCACACCTGCTCCTCCATACTTCACAGTGGGAACCACACATGCTGAGATCATCCGTTCACCTACTCTGCATCTCACAAAGACACGGTGGTTGGAACGAAAAATCTCAAATTTGGACTCATCAGACCAAAGAACAGATTTCCACCGGTCTAATGTCCATTGCTCGTGTTTCTTTGCCCAAGCAAGTCTCTTCTTCTTATTGGTGTCCTTTAGTAGTGGTTTCTTTGCAGCAATTTGACCATGAAGGCCTGATTTACGTAGTCTCCTCTGAACAGTTGATGTTGAGATGTGTCTGTTACTTGAACTCTGAAGCATTAGTTTGGGTTGCAATCTGAGGTGCAGTTAATTGCCTCTTCTGCAGCAGAGGTAACTCTGGGTCTCCCTTTCCTGTGGCGGTCCTCATGAGAGCCAGTTTCATCATAGCGCTTGATGGTTTTTGCGACTGCACTTGAAGAAACATTCATAGTTCTTGACATTTTCTGGGTTGACTGACCTTCATGTCTTAAAGTAATGATGTATTGTTGTTTACCTTTGCTTATTTGAGCTGTTCTTGCCATAATATGGTCTTGGTCTTTACCAAATAGGGCTATCTTCTGTATACCACCCCCTACCTTGTCACAACACAACTGATTGTCTCAAATGCATTAAGAAGGAAAGAAATTCCACAAATAAATGTTTAACAAGGTACACCTGTTAATTGAGAGAATGCCAAGAGTGTGCAAAGCTGTCATCAAGGCAAAGGGTCGGTATTTTCAAGAATCAAAAATATAAAATATTTGTTTAACACTTATTTGGTAACTACATGATTCCAGATGTGTTATTTAATAGTTTTCATGGCTTCACTATTATTCTACAATGTAGAAAATTGTAAACATAAAGAAAACACACCTACTCATTCCAGGGGTTAACTTTTGACTGGTGCAGTATATGTCTTTTTTTAACATTATTTTCCCCTCTCAGGCTTCAGCAACTGGAGAAGATGGGGTTTCCTACAGATAAAGCTGTGGTGGCGCTGGCTGCAACTAGACAGCTAGATGGCGCCATCTCCCTGCTCATTGATGACAGAGTTGGGGAGGAGGCTGTGATGACATCCAAAGGGAAGATCCCCCTGCCACCAAGAAATACCTGAGGCCTGTCAGATCAGCACATGGTGGCCAACTGGACCTTGGAACAGAAGGTGTGATTTAGCATGATGATATTTGTATTTTCTTGAGTTTTGCTGAGCTGAACTTGTGTTAAAATGTACCCTGTGGGCTAAAAGGAAAAGACGAGTACCCAAATAAATGTCATTATGGAAAAAAACGACAATTGGCCTGTTAAAAAAGCAAAACAATTATTTATTATAAAAACCATCTAGAAGATTATTTTAGCACAATAACACATTAGCAATCAATATCAAATATGCCCAAAATGGAAAATACATATGTTACGTACTGTATATCAGCATATAAAACAATAAGCTTCTATTTCTTTTTTTAAATAATTCACAAAATTTGTATTATAAGATAAAGAAACAAATTATCAAAGAAGCAGTTTTTTTTTTTTTACTGTGACAGGGAAATCAGTCTAAGTATAAGAATGTAAAAGTGGTACAAAGTTACACAAAAATGTATTCAAGTTGCATCAACAGGTCCTGTACTACCGTGTGGTGTGTATGCGTAGGACTGAAGCTGCTGTAGGAGAAAGATACACGTGTCCCATGAGTGGGGGTTCTTAGAGATGTCATTTATTTTAAACCCATAAGCTAAAGCAGTGAACTACTGCCAGTTTATGCAGGAGCTGCAGTTTGGGGTTTGAAATAAATGCAGGAATTTGATCACATATCAGTTTTGGTAAAGGAGATACTTAACTATATGGGTATGAGTTTTGTATTCCAGCACTGCTGTTGAGAACAAATATTGTTTAAGAATGTAGAAACGGGTAGCACATAACTGCATTTTTTTTTGTGCACCAACAAATCTACAATAAAATGTGAATAAAATAAATACGATTCAATCTCTTGTTGGATTTGTTTGATTTAAAGCGGTGGTTATCAGACACCAAGACAAATACTGTACACTGATAAGCAATGCTTTCCAAAACGTGGTACTACTAACTGACATCTCAATAGGAAAGGTGTGTCATGTCTTCATCTTTATAGTGCACTACATAGCAAGGAGTAACAACACAATATTATAGAAACAAAACAAAAGGAATATAAGAGGAGTTTTTTTTGTGTACGTGTGCCTTGCAGTCTATACATGCTCAATATATTTAAATAAGTAAACCTCAGATTCCCAACATTGTTAGTCTAAACAAATTCTCAGAGCCAGTCTTTTCTTTTACACTTAATTCCTCCTTTAATTTACTGCAATTTTTACTATCCTGCAATGACCCTTATAGTCCAGAATTGTTTTCAGATGATTGAGCACCATTTAACATATCAAGCTTTTTAATGTTTGCATGTTTTCCAGAGGCCTATAGGATATTTTCTTGAAATATTTCCTAGCTGTAGCCACAGGGATGGGACACAGGGGGAACAGGAATGGGACACAGGGGGAACAGGAATGGGGAACAGGAATGGGACACAGGGGGAGCCATGGGTCTACGGGGTAAAGGTGGCTGGTACTGGTTCCCAATGGAGGTGGGCAGACTCCGGAGCACCAGTGGAGCTTCCCTGAGGTGTCCCCCACCTTTCGTCTGATGGTACAGCCCACAGAGGGTATCAGATAAGGTCTGGATCAGTAGAGTGCCAGAGAGACCTAAGGGAGGGGGTAGTTAAACCCAGCCTGTGATCCTCAGAGATGCAGCAGGGAACAATGCTACTTCCCCTGAACGTTGGTGTCTGAGGACAGAGGAGGGGAGACGAGCCGATAGGGTTCGGCTCCTGCTCGCTTATCCCTGTAGAAACCACCTGGGGACGCAGTCCCAAATTGACCATCTCCAGACCCTAGATCAGGCTCTGTTGAAGAAACAAAGAGTTGGGGCCATGCTACCCTATGCATACATATATGAGACATAAATATAAAATAGTTAGTTAATAGAGCACATTATTACATATGATAAAGCATTTAAACTCAGCAAAAAAAGAAATGTCCTATCACTGTCAACTGCGTTTATTTTCATCAAACTTAACATGTATAAATATTTGTATGAACATAACATTCAACAACTGAGACATAAACTGAACAAGTTCCACAGACATGTGACTAACAGAAATGGAATAATGTGCTCAATGGGATTGAGATCCAGGCTCTTCACTGGCCATGGCAGAACACTGACATTCCTGTCTTGCAGGAAATCACGCACAGAACGAGCAGTATGGGTGGTAGCATTGTCATGCTGGAGGGTCATGTCAGGATGAGCCTGTAGGAAGGGTACCACATGAGGAAGGAGGATGTCTTCCCTGTAACGCACAGCGTTGAGATTGCCTGCAAAGACAACAAGCTCAGTCCGATGATGCTGTAACACACTGCCCCAGACCATGATAGACCCTCCACGTCCAAATCGATCCCGCTCCAGAGTACAGGCCTCAGTGTAACGCTCATTCCTTCAACGATAAATGCGAATCCGACCATCACCCCTGGTGAGACAAAACAGCGACTCGTCAGTGAAGAGCACTTTTTTTCACTCCTGTCTGGTCCAGCGATGGTGGGTTTATGCCCATAGGTGACGTTGTTGCCAGTGATGTCTGGTGAGGACCTGCCTTACAACAGGCCTACCAGCCCTCAATCCAGCCTCTCTCAGCCTATTGCGGACAGTCTGAGCACTGATGGAGGGATTGTGCATTCCTGGTGTAACTCGGGCAGTTGTTGTTTCCATCCTGTACCTGTCCCGCAGGTGTGATGTTCTGATGTACCTATTCTGTGCAGGTGTTGTTACATGTGGTCTGCCACTGCGAGGACGATCAGCTGTCCGTCCTGTCTCCCTGTAGCGCTGTCTTAGTGCGTCTCACAGTATGGACATTGAAATGTATTGCCCTGGCCACATCTGCAGTCCTCATGACTCCTTGCAGCATGCCTAAGGCACATTCATGCAGATGAGCAGGGACCCTGGGCATCTTTCTTTTGGTGTTTTTCCAGAGTCAGTAGAAAGGCCTCTTTAGTGTCCTAAATTTTCATGACTGTGACCTTAATTGCCTACCGCCTGTAAGCTGTTAGTGTCTTAACGACCGTTCCACAGGTGCATGTTCATTAATTGTTTATGGTTCATTGAACAAGCATGGGAAACATTGTTTAAACCCTTTACAATGAAGATCTGTGAAGTTATTTGGATTTTTACGAATTATCTTTGAAGGACAGGGTCCTGAAAAAGGGACGTTTCTTTTTTTGCTGGGTTTATATGATGTTGCCATACAGTGCATTCGGAAAGTATTGACACCTTGACTTTTTCCACATTTTGTTACATTATAGCCTTATTTTAAAATTGATTAAATAAATTTTTTCCTCAAGCTACACACGATACCCTATAATGACAAAGCGAAAATAGGTTTAGAAATTTTTGCAAATGTATAAAACATAAAAACATAAATACCTTATTTACATACATTTTGCTATGAAATTGAGCTCAGGTGCATCCTGTTTCCATTGATTATCCTTGATGTTTCTACAACTTGATTGGAGTCCACCTGTGGTAAATTCAATTGATTGGACATGATTTGGAAAAGCACACACCTGTCTATATAAGGTCCCATAGTTGACAGTGCATGTCAGAGCAAAAACCAAACCATGAGGTTGAAGGAATTGTTCGTAGAGCTCTGAGACAGGATTGTGTCGAGTCACAGATCTGGGGATGGTTACCGAAATATTTCTGCAGCATTGAAGGTCCCCAAGAACACAGTGGCCTCCATCATTCTTAAATGGAAGAAGTTTGGAACCACCAAGACTCTTCCTAGAGCTGGCCGCCCGGGCCAAACTGAGCAATCAAGGAGAAGGGCCTTGGTCAGGGAGGTGACAAAGAACCGGTGGTCACTCTGACAGAGCTCCAGAGTTCCTCTGTGGAGATGGGAGAACCTTCCAGAAGGACAACCATCTCTGCAGTACTCCACTAATCAGGCCTTTATGGTAGACTGGCCAGATGGAAGCCACTCCTCAGAAAAAGGCACATGACAGCCCGCTTGGAGTTTGCCAAAAGGCACCTAAAGACTCTCAGTCCATGAGAAAAAAAGATGATCTGGTCTGATGAAACCAAGATTGAACTCTTTTGCCTGAATGCCAAGCGTCATGCCTGGAGGAAAACTGGCACCAACCCTACGCTGAAGCATGGTGGTGGCAGCATCATGCTGTGGGGATGTTTTTCAGCGGCAGGGACGGGGAGACTAGTCAGGATCGAGGGAAAGATGAACGGAGCAAAGTACAGAGAGATCCTTGATCAAAACCTGCTCCAGAGCACTCAGGACCTCATACCGGGGCAAAGGTTCACCTTCCAACAGGACAATGACCCTAAGCATGCAGCCAAGACAAGGAGTGGCTTCGGGACATGTCTCTGAATGCCCTTGGGTGGCCCAGCCAGTGCTCAATCGAACATCTCTGGAGAGACCTGAAAATAGCTGTGCAGCGACGCTCCCAATCCAACCTGACAGAGCTTGAAAGGATCTGCAGAGAAGAATGGGAGAAACTCCCCAAATGCAGGTGTGCCATGCTTGTAGCGTCATACCCAAGACGACTCGAGCAGGTAATCACTGCCAAAGGTGCTTCAACAAAGTACTGAGAAAAGGGTCTGAATACTTATGTAAATGTAATATTTCTGTTTTTTATTTTTAATACATTTGCAAACATTTCTAAAAACCCGTTTTTGCTTTGTCATTATGAGGTATGGATGTAGATTGATGAGGATTTGTTTTTAAATTTTAGAGTAAAGCTGTAATGTAACAACAGTTTGAAAAAGTCAAGGTGTCTGAATACTTTCAGAATGCACTGTGTGCCTAACTATGAAAGTGATCTAGACAAGTCTAAATCTTTGAGTTACATCAGCTATTTAGTGAATTAATAAAATTGTACTAGTAGGAGCCTACTAATGTGAGTCCAGTTACACAAACAACTCTTAAATCAAAACAGACATAAAATATATATTTTTCATATGGTCCTTGCATGCCTAATGCAGTAGATAATGTACTAGTGTGACCTGGGGGTGAGGATGGTTACCAGCGTTACCTGGCCAGATGATAGCCTCCAGCAGTGTCACCCTGCGAGCCAGAAGCTCCAGGTCTGCCTGCAAGTCTTGGAACATCTTCAAACTAATGTCCTATCAGAGAACAGTGACAAGGGGACTGGGTGAGGGGTGGGGAGTGGACACACCAGGCCTGGTCCTGGGGCTGTCTGCCTCTGGCCATACCCACTGTCCCACGGCCCAGGAGTGGAGGAGGGTGGGGTGACACCCAGCCTCGTCTGACCCCTGCCTAAAGCTGACCCTGCTGCCTCAGGCCTCCTACTCACCATGAATACCGATCATAGTCTCGAGGATTAAAACCCTCTCAGCTAAGATCTTCAGCGCTTCTCTGATCTGATGTATCCCGTCCCCCTGTGAAGATAGATATAGCCGTCAAGGTAAGGAGCACAAGCCAAACAAATTGCTCGCCAAGGTGCAAGTCATTTTCTCTCTGTTCAACTAATACAGTAGTTAGAAGGTTAAAACCAGTCCATGTACCCACCCCACACCCTTTACAGATGTAGGATCTTAATTTGTGTAACGTGTACGCTACTAATCGGGAAGCAAGTACCGGGAGTGAATTTAATAAATAAACGGACATGGAACAAAACAAGAAACACGAGTAGCGTACAGACATGAAACACTGAAACAGAAACGATAACGCCTGGGGAAAGAACCCAAAGGGAGTTACAGATATAGGGAAGGTAATCAGGGAGGTGATGGAGTCCAGGTGAGTCTCATTAGGCGCAGGTGCGCGTAACGATGGTGGCAGGTATGCGTAATAATGAATAAACTGGCGACAATGAGTGCCAGAGAGGGGGAGCGGTAGTAGACGTGACAGTACCCCCTCCCTGACGCGCGGCACCAGGCGCAGGACGCCGACCAGAGGGACGGTCCTGAGGACCAGGCGCGTGAACCTGTAGAGCTGGCTGAGGCATGGGAGCCTGACGAGCCAACCTAGGTTTGAGAACCTGTCGAGCCAGCTGAGGCATGGGAGCCTGACGAGCCAACCTAGGTTTGAGAACCTGTCGAGCCAGCTGAGGAATGGGAGCCTGACGAGCCAACCTAGGTTTGAGAACCTGTCGAGCCAGTTGAGGCATGGGAGCCTGACGAGCCAACCTAGGTTTGAGAACCTGTCGAGCCAGCTGAGGCATGGGAGCCTGACGAGCCAACCTAGGTTTGAGAACATGTCGAGCCAGCTGAGGCATCCCCGGTTGCGTCAGCAGCCACCCTTGGACCCGACGTCACCAGTAAAAAGAATAAAAAGAAAATCCCTGTTGCTTCCTTTGGCGAGCCGTTATTCTCCAACGAGTACGCTAATAATTGGGAAGCAAGTACAGGGAGTGAATTTAATAAATAAACGAACATGGAACAAAACAAAAAACACGAGTAGCGTACAGACATATAACACAGGAACAGAATCGATAACGCCTGGGGAAAGAACCCAAGGGAGTTACAGATATAGGGGAGGTGAGGGAGTCCAGGTGAGTCTCATGAGGCGCAGGTGGGCGTAACGATGGTGGCAGGTGTGAGTAATAATGAGTAAACTGACGACAACGAGTGCCAGAGAGGTGGAGCGGGAGTAGACGTGACAATTTAAGACAGTTTGCTACAGCAGGAAAACATATTCCTGCAGCAACAGGAAATGTGTGAATTATTATGTGAATTAACATTTTTTGTAGTGATTGATACATTTTCCGTTAAGGCAAATCAAGTCTGACATTTTAAAGTGGAAATTACAAACTTTAGAAGCCTTTTTAAACCTTGAATACACTATAAGTTTGCATTTCCTGCTGTGCAGGAAGATTCTCAGCCACAAAATAGTGATCAAATTAAGATCCTACATCTGTACCTTATCCCTCCCCTGTATCTCTCTGTCTCCCTTGTTCTCTGGCCATGCTGCCATACCAGGCCGGTCTTTGCCATGCTGTGCAAAATAGCATGCACATCACAGGACATTCCCATGTTGTTGACATAACAAAAGTGGAGGAGACGGTCCAGGGCCTCAGGTTTGACCATGCCATCTGCATTCCTTCTGGACTTAATCAAGATGAGCAGCTATTCAGCCAGACAAGTTTCTGTTGCATTTCAGAGTGATTTTCTAAAACGGTTGAAAATAACCTTCTGAAGTCTCAGTATACTGTATCTACATAACGGTTGTTAGAGCTGAGTTCACAATAGCTGCCCATCCATCACTCACTGTATTAAAACATGCTCACCAAATAAAGCCAGTAAAACTTTACTATTTTTATTGATTCTGTTTAAAATGAGAAACAGATCAATATCTACTTGTCAAGAAAGACCCACTGGCTTTATGAGTCAACCCCTAATTAATAAATATGAAACATTGAAAAAAAGAAACAGAAAGAAAACAGACAAAAGCAATCATATCAGTGACCGTTGATAAAGAATGCATGCACAATATGACGTTAGTGTGGATGCCTGAGTATTTTTCTCTTGGGTCAAGAAATAAACTGATTAACGAGCAAAGGACAAACCTCTACGGAACAAAAGGCAAGATTTCATTAAGTTATATCAATAAATCATATCAAAGACTAATGTCCAGTGTGTTTGTGTTTGTCCAGTTTGTATGATTCCACAATAAGAAGATCATCTGGGTTGATTGATGAGGAGCAGATGAGAGCTGAAGGGATAACGGGGCTATTGTGAGACCATTGAGGAGATAAGAAATATATTTTTGGTTTGAGATACAATTTAGAGTGACCTTGCCTGGTTCCTGTGTTATTGATGAATTGTTACACTAAGTTAAAGAGTTTACATATGAGTTTGGCAAGCAAGAGATAATTGGCAAACAGTGCAGTAACTAAGGATGGGACCATGCAGCCATGCATTGTGGGACACTGGAGGATAGCTGTATCCATTCACATCTCCAACCCCAGTCCACCCAGCACTAACCCACCACCACTGTTCCCACAATAACTCTACATGGAGTGATTTGGCATATACATTCCACACATACCAACGTTCATTTATACTATGTATAAACAGTATGTGCTGTACACAAGTTGACTTGACATATGAACATGTCATCCTTGGCATCATTTATATCATTGGTAGAAAGTGTTTGTAAAAGCATGGCATGACCAAATATTGATCCTCAATACAATGCTGTATTACATGCTACTCAACAGGTTCTTTCCCTCAACCAGCAAATGACTTAGTATGCGTGATGTAGGAACAGCAGGTGTGTGTGTGTGTGTGTGTGTGTGTATATGCCAACGTCAGATGCTCAGAATGTGACTGTGAAAGGTAACCATGGAGACAGTAGCTTGCAGAGGGAGTCAGGCAGCTTCGGGGTCAGACAGGAGTAGGACAGTGTTTTAAACATGGGGCACCCCACAGCACACCCCGAGGACCAAAAAAACACAATAATCACAACATCATAACAGTGCCCACACAAACAACAAAAACCACAATCCCACATGCCGCAAACTGACATACTATGGGTAATTGAGTACTTTTTAAAACAAGTGCAGGATGATTTGCATAACAACACTAATAACAATATAGATAAATGGAAAGTAAACTTTATAAGAAAGTAAAATCACAAACATAAATATGTAAATGTGGTGATTGGACATGGATCATAAAAATGACCATGCGGTGACTTGGTTCATAAATCCCTTACATTTAGATTGTTCTTGTAAAATGAGATAGAGGCAAAGGAAAATAAGTGATTAGACAGACACAGAATAATTGTCTACACAGCATACAGTGGGGAAATTGACTACTTCTCAATGTGTTTTTCTCAATTGCTGGCATCCTCTTTCCTCGCATCCTTATCAAACCCCATTGGAGGAGAAGACCCAAGGTTCCTCCCCTCAGACATTCTCCTATGAGTTTTGAGAAGGACGCAAGGATAGAAGACACAAGGAATCAAGGAAAGACATTGGGAAAGGGCCACTATTTCCCCTCCTGGCTCCTGGTCCTATACAGCCCAGTGAGAGTCAGTGAGGCACAGGGTGAGCTACGGCCCCATCTCTGGTGGTCTTACCGGCAGGCCTTTCTGTCCTGGCTCTCCCTTGGCTCCTGCTACTCCCTGTATAGAAACATTGAGTCAAGAGTAATGGCACACTAGTGATAACTAGTTATCACTGGCATGAAAGTACTGACTATGAGGGGTTGGGTTAAATGCGGAAGACACATTTCAGTTGAATGCATTCAGTTGTACAACTGACTAGGTATCTCCCTTTCCCTTTCTTTTGATGAAAAAGCAGCAGTAAAACCCATTCTCCGAGTTTGTGAGATCACTGGTTTGTATAGTTGACCATGGTGTAATTAGGTGCGACGTGTTGGTTTTTGCCACACTCATCAAGGCCACAGCTAGACAGGAAGTAGGTGGCTTACCGGCTCTCCTCTGAAACCTCTCTCTCCTGGATAACCCAGAGGACCCTAGGAAGCCAGAGGCAAGTTAGAAGGAGTTTTGTCTCTCTATCTAGGTCATGGAAAGAATGGGGAGGAAACATTAGGTGTGGTTGGGCCCTGGCCTGTGCATGGTACTCACTCTCTCCCCACGTTCTCCTTTCGGCCCCACCGGGCCCTGTAACCCGGGGGCACCCGACTTCCCCTGTAGAGAGACAGGAGAAAAGGTTCAAACAGACACATACACATTTGTTAAAGTGTACAGTAAGTGGATCTAATCTCACTCATATGATTATTATTTCCATTGCACCATTACACACTGCCCACTATAGTCCTAAGGCAGAATCTTACGTTCTGTCCTGCTGGGCCAGGGGGTCCCACGGGGCCTTTGGGGCCTGGAGGACCTGTGTGATGGGATACATAAGGACTGTGAGCATCAACGTAATAGGCAGCCTTTAGGTCAGGTTGCCTTTATAGGCCAAGATAGGTTCTTTTCAGACACACAAGGCAAATTGAGAATGAAAAGAGAGACAAAATAAAGGAGGAAAAAATGATGAATTATGGATGAACGATAGGAAAGGGTTTCATGTTACATGTGTGTTGAGGAACAGATGCAGGGTTAAGACAATCAGATTATGCAAAGGTATTTGGACTATGACATAAACCACTATAAAAAAAAGTCAGAAAATATCCAGAAATCTCAGATGAATACTAACAACTGTGTCCACATTAAGTCTTTCTATTCCTACCCCCACCATAGGTGTGTATAGAATTACTGGTCTTGGCAAACCATTACAAATATGGACATGCTTGTTATAATGTTATAATGAACACTCTTAAATCTTCCTTGTTTGGTCATGATAGAAGTGATGCTGGATAAGTCCTATCCAAAATCGGATCAATCATAGGAGCTGGCCCAAGCTCACTTCTCTCACAGTTCACTTTAAACATGAGAATGGAAAAGGCTCATCTTGACACATGATTTGATGGAACGCTGTTGATGCAAACTGAGGCAAGAGGGACAGGCAAACAACAAATCAATCCAACATTTGAGAGACTGGGAGCAAATCCAACTTCCTCTAAGGAAGTCAGGCATCTCCAGATGAGAGTTGAGGACAGGGGAGTTGTGTTTCAGTGAATCTGACAGAGAATGGAGACTTTTGAGTATTAACCCAAATTAATACTCAATTTAATCACTACACTGACAAGATAATGAAACCAATATGTTACTGGCTAGTGGCTAGCGACCAGGAGAGAAAAACAGACATACTGACCAGCAGGTCCAGCAGGGCCTTGTGGGCCTTGGACAGGCATCCCTCGTGGGTCAGGGAAGGTGTTGGAGAGGAGCAGCTCCTTGCCCTGACCTGGAATACAGAGGATTCAGTGGTTAATAAAAAGGACAAAAGAGGGCTGAACCACATACCTGAAAATGACCTACAGGGGGCGATGTTCTCACACAAATGTTCAGGCTTCTTTCAGCACCATAAAGTATCAAATCTTTACACTGTCCATCTTTCATGAAGGTAAATGTAATATATATATATATATATATAATATGGCTGAATATCATAATTATCATATTGTTTGCACTCATTTGTATGTGTACTTCATGTCCTACAGGTACACATGGTACAGTATTTATTAAGAAAGCCTTGTGTCACCTCCATTGACATTGTGCTGACAGAGCACTTCTGAGCTGACCTATATCTATCTGTAGGGAAAGAGAGAGGGAGAGGGGTAGGAAATGTCCAGTGATAGGTGGAAGTGTGTGGTTTTAAAGGGTTGTCTCAGGTTGGCAGGTAGCACTGTGCTGATGGAGTACCACAGAGGGGGAGAGCAGTGAGGGGAAGGCCTGTCAACGAGACACATCCTCCAGCTGCCAGACTGACTCTTATCCCTGTTCCAGCCCCACATAACCCTGCTAACAATAGCCCAGGAAAAGAGGTGTCCGTCTGTCTGTCTGCCTGCCTACCTGTCTGCTTGTCCGTCCACCTGCCTGTCTGTCTCTATTGAAACATTATTTTAGCTTCATCTCCAGCTCCTGTACTTAAACACCCTCTCTGATAGTGAGTCTCTGTCCATGTACTTTCCAACCCCACAGTGTTCTACAATGTAATGCATATGATCTTCTAAGATGGTTGGGTTCCTACATCCCCTTATCCTCCTCCTCTCTACCTGTGACCCTGTCCCACCTTAAAGTTGGAGGGTTCAGTCCGATTCTGCTGCAGGAGATTCCAGCCTCCAAATCCAGACGGGACAGCCAATAAGCCAGGGCTTTCCAAAGGAAGCCCAGCACAGAACCCCTGCATCTGCTGCTTTCACTTTGATGTGAAAGAAATAGTTCACAGACTCAGAATTCTCAATGCCAACATTAATTTACCCACAGCTAGAATTCTTCTGTCAACCTACACATCTGTGCACCGTTCAACACATTTCCTCCTCTCAGTCCTCATCCCTTCTCACTGCCTGGGCTCCACTGTTCAACACATTTCCTCCTCTCAGTCCTCATCCCTTCTCACTGCCTGGGCTCCACTGTTCAACACATTTCCTCCTCTCAGTCCTCATCCCTTCTCACTGCCTGGGCTCCAAACCTTAAGTGAGCTTTATGAACCCCCCCCCAGCTGGTTCAACTCCACATCTGGAAGTGGTTGAGTGACATCAGCGGCGGACAGGTCCTTATCCCAGCATGTGACGTTTGGGTCAAGCCATTGCCACTCTCTTTCTCTCCCCAGACTCAGACCCTCTCAACCACTCAATCACCTTCCTCTCAGGCCTTTGGCAGGTACACATGACAGGTGAGAGGGAGAGGGAGCGTCCGTTAAAACACATTGCATACATTTGTCTCTTTCTAATACCCTTACTTTTATTCCCTTTGCCATTCTCTCTGTTTCTCCTTCAGTTTCTCTCTCTCTCGCTCTCTCTCCCTCTCTTCTAACTCAAATAGATGTTCATCATGACTATGTAATGTAATAGACATTGGGAACATGTTGATTTTCAGTGGAAATTAACAGTATCACCTATTTAAAGATCTAAGCAAGGTAGAATCCTCAGCCCACACCTGTCACAAAAACGACTGTCTCTGCAGCTCCACTCATTTTGGAATTGATTATGTGTGGACTGAGGTCACTTCCTCCAGTTTGGCCCAGAAAAAGACCACCTATTGTGAGAAGGGGAGGGGTGAGGGTGGTTGTCTGACAGGGCCGACTATCCAGACGTTTCTTTTCTTCTGGGACATCTCCAAGTTCATAATACTGGGGTGTGAAAACTCATGAGCTGCACTAGAATGGTCTACCATTTTCACACAAACCCACTGAATGGAAAATTGTACCCAGATGAGCATGAGTGATGGTGGTACAGAGCACTTAGGGCTGTAAGGCAAGGACATTGGCCTACCCATGGACAGTGGCTACCTGTCATTCAGGGCAGGTGGGGCATGCCTGTTTTGCATGTTATTTTGGCATTAATACATGTCACATATCAGTGTGCAAACAATGTAAACAAAAGTTAATAAAGCTGCATACAAACGTAGTCTCTTTTTTGCTTTCTTGAGTAAGGCAGCTCCAAAATGCAGGTGTTTCAGCCTAGCTCAGTGCTTTCTGTGGTGGTGGGGCAGCCAGCGGAAAATATGGAGTGTAGGGGTTGGTAATGTTCTCTAGTTGTGCCGTTATTGGCTCAGTGTTCTGTCAGTCATGGGGACAATACGTTACCACCAAATCTAAGGGTAGAGCTCGAAAATTCAAGCCCCTTGGGTGCTGCCATAGGGTTACATTAGAAGTGCCCATCCAATAAGGCTCAAGGTCATTGGCCACAGTTAAAATGTCAAATCATGTTATATCTACAGCAGTTTTGATTGGACTGATCATGTCGACATCATACTTTCAAAATCTTAGCTAGGAATCTAGTTGTCTTTATCATGAATCTAGTTAACAATCTACTGGCAAATCCTTTTCAATTCTTGTCATATGAAGAGGAATAAGGAAGACAAATTATAGATAAAACGTATTGGTGCTCATCGGCCATTGAACATTACACAACATGTTGGAAATCGCAAATTCAACAATGAGTGATTTTGAAGGAATCAGTGGCTAACTGCAAGCATTGCAAAGCAATCACTAGCCTACTATTCAGTGGAATGGGTGTGTGGTCCCAAGTCTGGGTTTAAGGGTCTCTTTTACAAACTTAAAAGGATAAACATTCAACATTGGCCATGGTGTCAATCCAGCATGACTTCTGTTGTGCTCAAAACAACTGGAAACTCAGAACTAGGAAATCTGATTTGAGTGAGTTCAAGACAACTGGGAACGATCTCCTACTGGAAAAATACGTTTTGAACGGTCATCCAACTCGGAATTCCAAGTCAGGAACTTAGGCTTCTTTCTAGTGCTTCGACCTGAAGATCACTGACGTCATCATGATTGGACCTTTTTCAGAGATCCCAGTTGTCTTAAAAATATAATAAATCCAGAGAATGAATTTGATGACAAAGTTTGATGACAAAATTTGCCCACGAAGAACCGCCACCCCACCTTCCTGTTCAAGTGAGCACAGCACAACAAGGTGAGTCCAAAAATGTCTTGTATGCTGTTGCATAAATGATGTAACATGCCAGGGAGATATGTATACTGTAGCTAAGAAAGTAATAATAAGTGTATGTTGTGTAATAAGCTGTTAGTAGCCCATGCATGAAAACATTAAAAAAATGGTTTGCCCCACCAAGATTTACATGCCATAATCGCCACTGCCCATGACATCATATTTATAAACAAATTCTTTGAGTGTTCCATAACACAACTGTTAATCTGATTCATTGAGTGTGTGTGGTGATGGATATGTCTGTAGAGTATAGTGGTGCTTCTCTTACCCCGGTCTGGCTCTGGGATGCGGGCACTGGCTGGGGCCGGGGGTCCAGGGGGTCCAGGAGGTCCAGGAAGCCCAGGTAGACCCCTCTCTCCTGGGAGACCTGATGGACCTTTGGGTCCTGGGGGAGGGGAGATACACCACACTGTTTCACTGAGGGACAGCATTGGCATGACAACAATGGAAAAGGTAGGAAAAAACTCCATGACAAAAGCAAGAATCAGCATTGGGACAGCATTCAAATCAAATCAAGCTTTAGGATAAAAAACTAAGAATACCAATAAAAACTGAACAACCAAAAAGCACCCTAAGGAAAAGCAAAGCTAAAAAGGTGTGTTTTAAGATGTCTTTTGAATACATCCACAGTTTCGGCCCCCTCAGGTTCTCTGGCAGGCTATTCCAGAGGCTGGGGGCATAGTAACTACAGGCTGTCTCTCCATGCCTCTTGGTCCAAGGCTTTGGTTAAAAGGACAGTGCCAGATGACCTGAGGACCCACTGGGTACATAACTTAAAAGCATGTTTGATATGTATTGGGGTGCACAATCGTGGATTGATTTAAAAACCAATAGAATAATGTTAAAATGAATTAGAAAACTCACAGGCAGCCAGTGCAGAGACCTTAAAACCAGTGTAATGTGTGCTCTCCGTCTGGTCTTGGTCAGTGCTCGAGCTACAGAATTCTGTATGTTTTGCAGTTGACCAATGGCTTTCTTGGGTAGACCAGACTGGAGAGCATTACAGTAGTCAAGCCTGCTTGTAATAAAAGCATGGATGAGCTCTCTGTATCAGCCTGAGAGAGAAATGGCGCACCTTGGCAATGTTCCTCACGTGGTAAAAAGCTATTTTGGTCACGTGTGATTCAAAATTGAGTTCAGAATCAAAAATGACACCTAGGTTTTTTACCTGGTGTTTTATCTTATTTGCCCGTGAATAAAAATGTGCGGCCAGATTCTCTCTCTGTGCTTTGGCTCCAACAATAAGTACCCCCGTCATGTCTTGATTTAGCTGGAGGAGGTTGTGAGCCATCCAAGTATTTAAATCACTAATACAGTCTAATAATTTATCCGTGGAGTTAAAATCCTCTGGTGACACAGAAATGTAAAGTTTTGTATCGTCTGCATAGTAGTGAAAATCAATGCTGTGTCACACCCTGATCGGTTTCACCTGTCTTTGTGCTTGTCTCCACCTACCTCCAGGTGCCGCCCATCTTCCCCATTATCCCCTGAGCATTTATACCTGTGTTCTCTGTTTGTCTGTTGCCAGTTCGTCTTGTCTTGTCAGGTCTTACCAGCATGCTTCCCCGGTTTCCTGTTTCTCAAGTGTTCGTTTCCTAGTTTTCCCAATTCTGACCATTTTGCCTGCCCTGACCCCGAGCCTGCCTGCTGTCCTGTACCTGCCTGACTCTGACCTGATTACGAACCTCTGCCTGTCCTCGACCTGCCCTTATCCTCATCCTGTGTCTGCATCTGGGTCATATCCTGAGTCGTGATATGCTGTGCTTTCTTACAAGGCTGCCAAGGGTTAACATATATAAACTGAGCATGATCATTCATGATCATTGCAACTCCACGAGGTGAGATCTTGCATGGAGCCCCAGGCCGAGGGAGATTGACAGTTCTTTTGTGTTTCTTCCATTTGCGAATAATCGCACCAAATGTTGTCACCTTCTCACCAAGCTGCTTGGCGATGGTCTTGTAGCCCATTCCAGCCTTGTGTAGGTCTACAATCTTGTCCCTGACATCCTTGGAGAGCTCTTTGGTCTTGGCCATGGTGGAGAGTTTGGAATCTGATTGATAGATTGCTTCTGTGGACAGGTGTCTTTTATACAGATAACAAGCTGAGATTAGGAGCACTCCCTTTAAGAGTGTGCTCCTAATCTCAGCTTGTTACCTGTATAAAAGACACCTGGGAACCAGAAATCTTTCTGATTGAGATGGGGTCAAATACTTATTTCCCTCATTAAAATGCAAATCAATTTATAACATTTTTGACATGCGTTTTTCTGGATTTTTTGTTGTTGTTATTCTGTCTCTCACTGTTCAAATAAACCTACTATTAAAATTATAGACTGATCATTTCTTTATCAGTGGGCAAACGTAAAAAATCAGCAGGGGATCAAATAATATTTTCTTCCCTGTATGTTGGCTCTTAGATAATTTACCACTTTAACTAAGGCTGTGCTGTGGTGGGCACAAAAACCACAAAAAAACAGATTGGAATAAAAAAAAATCAAAAACAGTTGGCACTTAAAAAATAATTTAGCTGTATGAAAACCAATTTCTCCAGAATTTTGCTTAAGAATGGAAGGTATTTTGGCCTAAAATTGCTAAGAGCTGAAGAATCTAGATTACTTTTCTTCAGAAGTTTCTTCAGTTTTTAGTGCAGTGGGGAAAGTGCCCGGTGACTGGAGAGAAACTTTTATTCTCTTTTGGTATATCATTAGATTTTTCATTGAGTATTTTCATCATTTCAAAGGGCACCAGATAGGTGAACCCATGATGAAGAGGTTTCACCCTGTGTTGCCTTTCCTGGCATGCCGCACAATGGCAGGGGAGCGCTGGTGAACCTAGACAAATTAGTAGGGTACAGGGCTGTATATAGATGTATAGTAGAGAATGTGAAGGGAAGGAGAATGGGGGAGAGAGAAAGTGAGCGATGCATGGTGTATTAGGTTTCTGTGCTTGGTGGTTAACATCAGCAGCAGGCAAGGAGAGGAGAGAGCAGGCTGAGCGACTGACTGCTGTTCAGCTTTAATTAACAGGCTCTTAATGGCTGTGTGGGAGCTCAAAAGAGGACCTGGGAAAACTCAAATAAACACTATTAAACATTGGAGCATATTAGCGGCACTGGTGCGCAATAAATTAAATGCTGCCTGCGTCTGCATGAGCCGGAGTGTGAGAGCGCTCACAGTTGTGTGTGTGTGCATTACCAGTCCCAACAAGCCAGCCCGTGAAAGTGTTTTTCTCTCCCTCCCACATCGGTTTCTCCTTTTGTTGAAAAAAGGTGAGAAAGAAAAGCTGAGATGTGACTTGTCCCTGTGGCCCAACTGGATTGGCCTGCTCCATTCACAAACCCAAACAAAGTGCCTCACCTCCCCACCACAGCAACATCTGACCTCATTGTTTGCACTTTCCTGAGGTAATGCTGTGCTCAACATGACCCCCCCTCACACACACACACACACACACACACACACACACACACACACACACACACACACACACACACACACACACACACACACACACACACACACACACACACACACACACACACACACACACACACACACACACACACACACACACCATCTATCTCCTTCTATCTCTTTGTCTTGTGAACCTGAATAATTCCTGGAGGGTGATGCAACTAACAACAGCTATCACTGATTGTATTATCAGCTATGAATAACTTGGCATAGGAGAGGGTCATTTGTAATGTGTTATTACAGCTCTAATTGGATTTGACACCTCGCTGATTCATTTTCACTTTGCTTTGGAAAACATTGCAGCAAAGACTGGCTGTGTTGTGGTTCTGCACACACTCAATTCTACCTGAAGGACCATGACCCATGGTCAGCAGTACAGTGGCAGAGCACAAAGTGGCTCCATCTCCACAGTCTGTGTGTTAGCATGACGTTAGGGCAAACTAGGCTCTATTTTTCCAGCAGGATAATGGGGCCCTGGAGCAGCTGTGGGCTACAGTGTCAAGGTGTGAGTAAAATTGTGTGTGTGTGTGTGTGTGTGTGTGTGTGTGTGTGTGTGTGTGTGTGTGTGTGTGTGTGTGGTGTGTGTGTGTGTGTGTGTGTGTGTGTGTGCGTGCGTGCGTGCGTGCGTGCGTGCGTGCGTGCATACGTGTAAGGGAATCGTAGTTCTTCTGTACAGGAAACACATGTCCTGTCTTTGTGCTGATTCAGGGAAAAACAACCCAAAATACATCAGTGCACGGCTCCACACACCCCAACACTAACTCCAACCTCACACTGCTTCCATCCCTGCGGAAGTCCCTGAGTGTGACAACAGTCTACCCTTGACTCTTTAGGAATCTGTCTGAACCACTTTTACACCACTGCTGAGTTCATTCATTTCCCTTCCTCCTAAACTCTTGCTACCAAACATGCTCTCATAAGGCTCAGGGTTTCAGTAACATCAAACACATTCTTGTCAATGTTATCATTTCTAGTATGTGCAATGTACAGGAAGAATTCAGCATATAGGGGAGAAAATAGTTTGTAATAGAAACCCTGAGAATACACATAATATAACGGAGATGGCAAAAACAAGGCAACAATAAACACGTCGTTCCCCCACCACTGATGCAGCTTGTGACTAACACATTTCTGTGAATTACTACAGCTCCCACCTTGGGCCAATCAGTGCAATTTTGTAAATGCCGGATCTCTATGGTAAGACACATCATTCACCCAAGTTTAGTCAAAATCAGCCCAGTGCCGTCTGAGATATTGCGTGTGACTAGCGTACAAACGAATGTACGAACGAATGTACGTACGGACGGAGACAGGTCCACCGTTCCCTACCCGATTTCATCGTGGGGGACAACAATAACACCGCAGACATATGGAAGACATAAGGAGACAGGACTTGTACACATAGCTCATGTTCATTTCAGATTGGATTCACATGGTGTTTCTCAAAAAGTGGGTTTGTCGTTTAACTTTTGCTCTACATCTCATTTCTACCAAGCAGCAGCAGGCAGAGAGCAGGGGTCATATGTCCCTCAGAGAGGGAGGGGTACACCGTCTGCTTGTTCCATACAGAGAGGAACCAGAACCACAGCCACCAGCTCCAACATTCTACATTTACATTTGAGTAATTTAGCAGACGCTCTTATCCAGAGCAACTTACAGGAGCACATGTATGACAAACTTTTATTACTATGTATTTTATTGTCATTAAACTCATAACTGCTCGGGCATGCCTAGGGATTTCTTGTTTTCGGGCTGTTATTTATTATTTGTCCGTAACCATTTACCCTCGAATATAAGCAACAGATATATGCTTTTCTTTATGTTGCTGAACGAATCAACTCTGGTTAGTCAGCAGGCAGGAACAACAGCGAGTATTGCGAGCCATAGGGGAGTTTTGTGTAGTCTGAAGAGAAATATTTTTGGCGGGCTGCTGGAAACCATGCTGAATCAGCGAACTTTGTATTTAGTAAGTCTTATGGTTGAAAAGTCTGTAAGTTATCACCATGTTGTCCGCAGAGGAACTGCTGTGTTTTTTATGGACTACACATGGCTTTGTGGAATGGCCGAGTGGTTTCACAGAAAGACAAACACTCTGATGCAGGATGTCATGATGCAATTTGTTGAGATAGAGCTGAGTGACTTCTCCGCGATTGTTTCAGGCCTTAAGTCAACAGGTAGTGACATACACTCCGGGTTCTTGTCTGCCCTGGCCTAGTGAGAGTACTGTCATAGTTGTCTTAGAGACAATGGGTTAAGTGGGTGGGTACGCATACAATCCCCCTGTCCCTACACTGATCTTCACCATCTTTACCACAAGCGTATTTATTGACAAACAGTGTCAATGTCTTGTAAGACAATAAGCATTTGTTTGACATCGGTGCACCCTGCTTAATCAACTGTAAATCTGGAATTATCTGTTCTCCATGAAACAAACATCTACTGAGTACAGTCTGTTATTATCATATTTCAGCCAAAAGGAATGACTGTCACAAATTTGGAGGCTTACGCAATTTTACAGTGAAATCGGTGGTTGTTATAAATCATACACTCTGTCATTGTCTAGTTACAGTAAGTATCTTACCCACTGGTCCTGGGGTCCCCTTAGATCCTGGGGTCCCAGAAGGGCCTCTCACCCCAGCCTCGCCTCTGGGGCCACTGGGGCCCGGCAGTCCCCGAGACCCTAGCTTCCCTGAGCAAAGACAGTGGACAGACACTAGTAACCATTGAGCCATACTGATACAGCCACAAATAAGAGTTTGTGTTACAAAGCAATGACTGACTTGACACCTCAAACCTACCATCTTGTCCAGGGGTACCGTCTCTGCCTCTATCGCCCTGTGGACCTGTGTGTTTGGGAAGAAATAGACAGGCATCAGAGAGCAGACAAGGGCCCAGGGAAAAATGGAGAGAAAGGGGTCGTCCATTGCCTTGTGTGGAAAAATGGACTAGACTTTGAGTGATTCCTGAGGTGAAGGGTCACCAGATGGAGGTGGCAGAGCAGCTGAGCCGTGCACTGAATTAGATAAACTCGCTGAAAGACTAAGCACTGAGATGTTAATTAGGGCCACAGAGGTGCCAGAGAGGAACAAACCCCTTAGCTAGTCATGGGAAACTAAAACCCAAGAGTCCCACACAGGGCAGCAGATTCTGCGAAATTAAAGCTCCTATATTGTAGTGAAACTCAAACCGTACAGTACCAGTCAAAAGTTTGGACACACTTACTCATTCAAGGGTTTTTCATTTGCTTTTACGATTTTCTACATTATAGAATAATAGTGAAGACATCAAAACTATGAAATAATACATGGAATCATGTAGTAACCAAAAAAGCGTTAAACAAATGAAAATATATTTTAAAGTAGCCACGCTTTGCCTTGATGACAGCTTTGCACACTCTTGGCATTCCCTCAACCAGCTTCATGAGGTAGTCACCTGGAATGCATTTCAATTAACAGGGGTGCCTTGTTAAAAGTTAATTTGTGGAATTTCTTTCCTTCTTAATGCGTTTGAGGATATCAGTTGTGTTGTGACAAGGTAGGGGGGTATACAGAAGATAGACCTATTTGGTAAAAGACCAAGTCCATATTACGGCAAGAACAACTCAAATAAACAAAGAGAAACGACTTTGAAAGTTTCTTCAAATCAAATCAACTCAAATTTTATTGGTCACATACACATGGTTAGCAGATGCTAATGCAAGTGTAGCGAAAGGCTTGTGCCACTAGTTCCGACAGTGAAATGAAACTAACAATTTCCCAACAACTACCTAATACACTCAAATTTAAAGGGGTGAATGAGAATATGTACATATAAATATACTGCTCAAAAAAATAAAGGGAACACTTAAACAACACAATGTAACTCCAAGTCAATCACACTTCTGTGAAATCAAACTGTCCACTTTGGAAGCAAGACTGATTGACAATAGATTTCACATGCTGTTGTGCAAATGGAATAGACAACAGGTGGAAATTATAGGCAATTAGCAAGACACCCCCAATAAAGGAGTGGTTCTGCAGGTGGTAACCACAGACCACTTCTCAGTTCCTATGCTTCCTGGCTGATGTTTTGGTCACTTTTGAATGCTGGCGGTGCTTTCACTCTAGTGGTAGCATGAGACGGAGTCTACAACCCACACAAGTGGCTCAGGTAGTGCAGCTCATCCAGGATGGCACATCAATGCAAGCTGTGGCAAGAAGGTTTGCTGTGTCTGTCAGCGTAGTGTCCAGAGCATGGAGGCGCTACCAGGAGACAGGCCAGTACATCAGGAGACGTGGAGGAGGCCGTAGGAGGGCAACAACCCCTCAGCAGGAGGAGCACTGCCAGGAGGAGCAGGAGGAGCACTGCCAGAGCCCTGCAAAAGGACCTCCAGCCGGCCACAAATGTGCATGTGTCTGCTCAAACGGTCAGAAACAGACTCCATGAGGGTGGTATGAGGGCCTGACATCCACAGGTGGGGGTTGTGCTTACAGCCCAACACCGTGCAGGACGTTTGGCATTTGCCAGAGAACACCAAGATTGGCAAATTCGCCACTGGCACCCTGTGCTCTTCACAGATGAAAGCAGGTTCACACTGAGCACGTGACAGACGTGACAGAGTCTGGAGACGCCGTGGAGAACGTTCTGCTGCCTGCAACATCCTCCAGCATGACCGGTTTGGCGGTGGGTCAGTCATGGTGTGGGGTGGCATTTCTTTGGGGGGCCGCACAGCCCTCCATGTGCTCGCCAGAGGTAGCTTGACTGCCATTAGGTACCGAGATGAGATCCTCAGACCCCTTGTGAGACCATATGCTGGTGCGGTTGGCCCTGGGTTCCTCCTAATGCAAGACAATGCTAGACCTCATGTGGCTGGAGTGTGTCAGCAGTTCCTGCAAGAGGAAGGCATTAATGCTATGGACTGGCCCGCCCGTTCCCCAGACCTGAATCCAATTGAGCACATCTGGGACATCATGTATCGCTCCATCCACCAACGCCACGTTGCACCACAGACTGTCCAGGAGTTGGCGGATGCTTTAGTCCAGGTCTGGGAGGAGATCCCTCAGGAGACCATCCGCCACCTCATCAGGAGCATGCCCAGGCGTTGTAGGGAGGTCATACAGGCACGTGGAGGCCACACACACTACTGAGCCTCATTTTGACTTGTTTTAAGGACATTACATCAAAGTTGGATCAGCCTGTAGTGTGGTTTTCCACTTTAATTTTGAGTGTGACTCCAAATCCAGACCTCCAAGGGTTGATAAATTGGATTTCCATTGATTATTTTTGTGTCATTTTGTTGTCAGCACATTCAACTATGTAAAGAAAAATGTATTTAATAAGATTATTTCTTTCATTCAGATCTAGGATGTGTTGTTTAAGTGTTCCCTTTATTTTTTTGAGCAGTGTATATGGACGGGCGATGGCCGAGCGGCATAGGCAATGTGCAATAGAGTATATACATATCATATGAGTAATGTAAGATATGTAAACATTATTAAAGTGGCATTGTTTAACCTGTCTGGGATAGGGGGCAGTATTTTCACGGCCGAATAAAAAACGTACCCGATTTAATCTGGTTACTACTCTTGCCCAGAAACTAGAATATGCATATAATTAGTAGATTTGGATAGAAAACACTCTAAAGTTTCCAAAACTGTTTGAATGGTGTCTGTGAGTATAACAAAACTCATGTGGCATGCAAAAATCTGAGAAGATTCCAAGCAGGAAGTGGCCTGTCTGACAATTTGTAGTCCTTCTGTTGCATCTCTATCGAAATTACAGTATCTGAGCTGTTACGTGACACTTTCTAAGGCTTCCATTGGCTCTCTAAAGCCTTCAGAAACCGGATTGACGCGTCTCCTGTCTCTGGGCAGATAACAGGAGCACAGTTTGTCAGTGGACTGCCTGGTGACAGAGAGACTGGAGATGTGCGTTCACGAGACCTCGCCATTTTTTTCTTTCCCTCTTTGAATGAATACAACATTGTCCGGTTGGAATATTATCGCTATTTTACGAGAAAAATAGCATAAAAATTGATTTTAAACAGTGTTTGACATGCTTCTAAGTACGGTAATGGAACATTTTGAATTTTTTGGTCACGAAATGCACTCGCGTGTTACCCTTTGGATAGTGCCCTGAACGCACAAACAAAACGGAGGTATTTGGATATAACTATGGATTATTTGGAACCAAAACAACATTTGTTGTTGAAGTAGAAGTCCTGGGAGTGCATCCTGACGAAGAACAGCAAAGGTAATAACATTTTTCTAATAGTAATTCTGAGTTTAGTGAGCCCCGAAGTTGGCGGGTGTCTGAGTAGCTAGCCTGTGATGGCTGAGCTATGTACTCAGAATATTGCAAAATGTGCTTTCGCCGAAAAGCTATTTTAAAATCTGACATAGCGATTGCATAAAGGAGTTCTGTATCTATAATTCTTAAAATAATTATGTATTTTGTCAACGTTTATGATGAGTAATTTAGTAAATTCACCGGAAGTTTTCGGTGGGTATGCTAGTCCTGAACATCACATGCTAATGTAAAAAGCTGGTTTTTGATATAAATATGAACTTGATTGAACAATACATGCATGTATTGTATAACATAATGTCCTAGGAGTGTCATCTGATGAAGATCATCAAAGGTTAGTGCTGCATTTAGCTGTGGTTTGGGTTTTTGTGACATATATGCTTGCTTTGAAAATGGCTGTGTGATTATTTTTGGCTGTGTACTCTCCTAACATAATCGAATGTTTTGCTTTCGCTGTAAAGCCTTTTTGAAATCGGACAATGTGGTTGGATTAACGAGAGTCTTATCTTTCAAATGGTGTAAAATAGTCGTATGGTTGAAAAATTGAAATTATTGCATTTTTCAGGTATTTGTATTTCGCGCCACGTTCTTCCATTGGATATTTGGCGAGGCATTCCGCTAGCGGAATGTCTAGATGCAAGAAGTTAAAGTGACTAGTGGGATGGTAACGGTGTGAACAGGCAGTGGCTCGGGTGGTTGTTGTCCTTGATGATCTTTTTGGCCTTCCTGTGACATAGGGTACTGTAGGTGTCATGGAGGGCAGGTAGTTTGCCCCCGGTGATGTGTTGTGCAGACCGCACCACACTCTGGAGAGCCTTGTGGTTGAGGGCAGTGCAGTTGCCGTGCCAGGCTGTGATACAGCCCGACAGGATGCTCTCGATTGTGCATCTGTAAAAGTTTGTCAGCGTTTTGGGTGACAAGCCAAATTTCTTCAGCCTCCTGAAGTTGAAGAGGCGCTGTTGTGCCTTCTTCATCACACTGTCTGTGTGGGTGGACCATTTCAGTTTGTCTGTGATGTGTACGCCAAGGAACTTAAAACTGTCCACCATCTCCACTGCTGTCGCTTCAATGTGGATAGGGGGTGCTCCCTCTGCTGTTTCCTGAAGTTCTCGATCATCTCCTTTCTTTTGTTGACGTTGAGTGAGAGGTTGTTTTCCTGACACCACACTCCGAGTACCCTCACCTCCTCCCTGTAGGCTATCTCGTCGTTGTTGGTAATCAAGCCCACTACTGTTGTGTCATCTGCAAACTTGATGATTGAGTTGGAGGCGTGCATGGCCACGCAGTCGTGGGTGAACAGAGAGTACAGAAGGAGGCGGAGCACGCACCCTTGTGGGGCCCCAGTGTTGAGGGTCAGCGAAGTGGAGATGTTGTTTCCTTCCTTCACCACCTAGGGGCGGCACGTCAGAAAGTCCAGGACCCAATCGCACAGGGCGAGGTTGAGACCCAGGGTCTCCAGCTTGATGATGAGCTTGGAGGGTACTATGGTGTTGAATGCTGAGCTGTAGTCAATGAACAGCATTCTTACATAGGTATTCCTCTTGTCCAAATGGGATAGGGCAGTGTGCAGTGTGATGGCGATTGCATTGTCTGTGGACCTGTTGGGGCGGTATGAAAACTGAAGTGGGTCTAGGGCGGCCGGTAAGGTGGAGGTGATATGATCCTTGATTAGTCTCTCAAGCACTTCATGATGATAGAAGTGAGTGCTACGGGGCAGTAGTCATTTAGTTCAGTTATCTTTGCCTTCTTGGGTACAGGAACAATGGTGGCCATCTTGAAGCATGTGGGGACAGCAGACTGGGATAGGGAGCGATTGAATATGTCCGTAAACACACAAGCCAGCTGGTCTGCGCATGCTAAGGATGCCGTCTGGGCCAGCAGCCTTGCGAGGGTTAACATGTTTAAATGTTTTACTCACGTCAGCCACAGAGAAGGGGGGGGGGGGGTCCTTGTTAGCAGGCCGCGACGGTGGCACTGTTATCCTCAAAGCAGGCAAGAAGGTGTTTAGTTTATCTGAAAGCGTGACATCGGTGTCCGTGACGAGGCTGGTTTTCTTTTTGTAGTCCGTGATTTCCTGTAGACCCTGCCACATACGTCTCATGTTTGAGCCGTTGAATTGTGACTCCACTTTGTCCCTGTACCGGCATTTCGCTTGTTTGATTGCCTTGTTTATATTCAGCCATATTCCCAGACCTCTTTCCATGGTTAAATGCGGTGGTTCGCACTTTCAGTTTTGCGCAGATGCCGCCGTCCATCCCCGGATTCTGGTTAGGGTAGGTTTAAATAGTCACAGTGGGTACAACATCTCCAATGCGCTTCTTTATAAACTCACTCACTGAGTCAGCGTATAGATCGATGTTGTTCTCTGAGGCTGACCGGAACATATCCCAGTCCACGTGATCAAAACGATCTTGAAGCGTGGATTCCGATTGGTCAGACCAGCGTTGAATGGTTCTAGTCACTGGTACATCCTGTTTGAGTTTTTGCCTATAAGACGGTTGGAGCAAGATGGTGTTGTAGTCGGATTTGTCGAAGAGAGGGTGGGGGAGGGCTTTGTATGCATCGCGGAAGTTAGAGTAGCAGTGATCAAGTGTGTTACCCCCCGCGTGTAGTGCAATCAATCTTCTGATAGAATTTAGGTAGCCTTGTTCTCAGATTTGCTTTGTTAAAATCCCCAGCAACAATAAATGCAGCCTCAGGATATATGGTTTCCAGTTTATGTAGAGTCCAGTGGAGTTCCTTGAGGTCCGTCTTGGTGTCTGCTTGAGGGGGAATGTACAGAGCTATGACGATAACTGATGAGAATTCTCTTGGGAGGTAATATGGCCAGCATTTGATTTTAAGGAATTCTAGGTAGGGTGAGCAGAAGGACTTCAGGAGTTCCTGTAGGTTGTTATGATTACACCATGAGTCGTTAATCATGAAGCATATACCAGGAGTTCCTGTATGTTGTTATGATTACACCATGAGTCGTTAATCATGAAGCATATACCTCTGACCTTCCTCTTTCCAGAAAGGTGTTTATCTCTGTCGGCGCGATACATGGAGAAGCCCGGTGGCTGAACCGATTCCGACAACATATCCCGAGAGAGCCATGTTTCCGTGAAACAGAGAATGTTACAATCTCTGATGTCTCTCTGGAAGGCAACGCTTGCTCGAATTTCATCTACCTTGTTGTCAAGAGACTGGACATTGGCGAGTAGTATACTGTGCACGTCTATGTGCACGTCTACGGAGCCTGACCAGGAGGCCGCTCCGTCTGCCCCTTCTGCAGCGCTGTTCTTTTGGGTCGGCTTCTGGGATTAGATTCATTGTCCTGGGTGGTGGTCCAAACAGAGGATCCACTTCGGGAAAGTCGTATTCCTGGTCGTAATGTTGGTAAGTTGACGTCGCTCTTATATCCAATAGCTCTTCCCGGTTGTATGTAGTAAGACTTAAGATTTCCTGGGTTAACAAGGTAAGAAATAATACATAAAAAACAAAATAAATAGTTTCCTAAGGACTCGAAGCGAGAGATGGTCGGCGCCATCTTGCTAAAAAAGAAGTTGCAAAATGCATCAAGCGCTATGATGAAACTGGCTCTCATGAGGACTGCCACAGGAAAGGAATACCCAGAGTTACCTCTGCTGCAGAGGATAAGTTCATTAGAGTTACCAGCCTCAGAAATTGAGGCCCAAATAAATGCTTCACAGAGTTCAAGTAACAGACACATCTCCACATCAACTGTTCAGAGGAGACTGTGTGAATCAGGCCTTCATGTTCGAGTTGCTGCAAAGAAACCACTACTAAAGGGCTCCCAAGTGGCGCAGCGGTCTAAGGCACTGCATCACAGTGCAAGAGGTGACACTACAGTCCCTGGTTTGAATCCAGGCCGTATCACATCCGGCCGTGATTGGGAGTCCTATAGGGCGGTGCACAAGTGGCCCAGCGTTGTCTGGATTTGGCAGGTGGAGGCCGTCATTGTAAAGTAACTGGCTTGCCTAGTTAAATAAATACAAAAAAATAAAGGACACCAATAAGAAAAAGAGATTTGCTTGGGCCAAGAATCATAAGCAATGGACATTAGACCAGTGGAAATCTGTCCTTTGGTCTGATGAGTCCCAATTTGAGATTTTTGGTTCCAACCGCTGTGTCTTTGTGAGACACAGAATAGGTGAACGAATAATCTCTGCATGTGTGGTTCCCTCTGTGAAGCATAGAGGAGGATGTGTGATGGTGTGGGGGTGCTTTGCTAGTGACACTGTCAGTGATTTAATTAGATTTCAAGGCACACTTAACCAGCATGGCTACCACAGCATTCTGCAGCGATATGCCATCCCATCTGGTTGTGCTTATTGGGACTATCATTTGTTTTTCAACTCGACAATGACCCAACACATCTCCAGGCTGTGTAAGGGCTATTTGACCAAGAAGGAGAGTGATGGAGTGCTGCATTAGATGACTTGGCCTCCACAATCACCTGACCTCAACCCAATTGAGATGGTTTGGGATGAGTTTGGACTGCAGAGTAAAGGAAAAGCAGCCAACAAGTGCTCAGCATATGTGGGATCTCCTTCAAGACTGTTGGAAAAGCATTCCAGGTGAAGCTGGTTTAGAAAATGCCAGAGTGTGCAAAGCTGTCATCAAGGCAAAGGGTAGCTACTTTGAAGAATCTCAAATATAAAATATATTTAGATATTTTTAACACTATTTTGGTTACAAATGATTTCATATGTGTTATTTCATAGTTTTGATGTCTTCACTATGATTCTATAATGTAGAAATGGTAAAATAAAGAAACACCCTTGAATGAGTAGGTGTGTCCAAACTTTTGACTGGTACTGTATATACAGAACAGATCATTTCTCTCTCTCTCAAAACTACTAAGACTGACCCACAAACATTGTCTGTGTGGTAGGACAAACATAATGGTGCATTTACATTCTTCTACAGGCATCAGAAGGCCAGTGATGATCTTAACCTGAGAGAGCCTTTGGCTAAAACAGATTTGAATGTAATTGGATGGAAGTTGATACACTATTGAAAAGCCTTTTGAAAGTGCACCAGCAGAACACTCTATCTTTCTAGCTGCAGCCAACGCTGGGCTGAGCTCCAGGGAAGGAGAGGGCTTTCATGCCCTGAAGTGTTCACTTTCCACACAACAGAACCCTGAAAGAGAGCAGCGCAGACAACTACAAATTAGTATGCGTGTGTGTGTGTGTGTGTGTGTGTGTGTGTGTGTGTGTGTGTGTGTGTGTGTGTGTGTGTGTGTGTGTGTGTGTGTGTGTGTGTGTGTGTGTGTGTGTGTGTGTGTGTGTGTATGTGTGTGTGTGTGTGTGTGTGCGTGCATGCATGCGTGCGTGTGTGTGTGTGTGTGTGTGCACGTCTCTCTCTTAGCGACAGAAGAAATATGATATGGGGGAGGAGAGCAGGTTGAGATGTAATGGAGAACGAATTACAGCACACGAAGAGAGCCGTGCAGAGTAATTTTCTAAGAAATTATCAAACATAACCTGCTTCACTCAAATCAGTAGGAATACATGGCTGTTCCTAAAATCTGCCCATGCATGTGTATAGGAGACTTGTACGTACCTAAGGGTCCCCGCTCGCCAGGGGCTCCTTTGGTTTGTGGAGCCCCTGTCTGTGAGGAAGACTCCGGTGCCGTTCCTTCTTCACCCTGTAGGTGGCGGTGAGAAGTGGAGGCAGAAGAGGACAGCACTTGGACCTATTGGATAAAATAGGAAAGAGAGAAACTTGAAGAGATGTTTTAATTTACATTTTCATTAGGATCCCCATTATCCGACACCAGTGCCGACAGCTAGTCTTACTGGGGTCCGACACATAACGAAAAAGACAATACAGATAAAATACTTCACAATTTATTGTAGTGTGCGTGTGTGTTTCCATCTATCAGAGAAATGCCAATGCCTTTCAAATGGACTCAAACACTGGTGTTCATGATCAGAGACTGTAGACTCTCGCTGCAGCACAGTTTTCAGTAGAGGAGTCCATGACTGTACCTTTTCCTCCAGTGAGCTGAGTCTGTCTGTCAGGGCTGTGAATCGACTACAGTTGAGGCAATCTGGAGAACAGACAAAGAAAAAAATACTATACGTGGACAAGTATCGATATCTGCAAAAAGTACTTCCAAAAATGTACTTCAGTGAATATGAGAAACATGGGGCCTGAGTGTTAAGCAAAACATTGTAAAGGAGATAAATTGGATCCCAGGTGTTCTGAGTCTGATGATATTTAAAAGAGAAATATGGTTCCTGGTTCTTACTGGTGGAGAGCTGCTCCCCAGCTTCTGTGCGGGCAGAGGCAGGAGGTCGGCGGAGACTGGACGGCTTCCTCAACGCCTCCTGAGCCCCCAGCTGGTTTCCTGACTCTGCAGCGGAAGAGGAAGGGAAGGATGAAGAGGAGTCAGTTCAGTAGACCACACAGTGAGTTCATACAGTCGTCATTCCGTTATGATGCAATAAGTCAGTCATGCAAATGGCCCTTATAAGCAGTGAGGCTTCCAGACAACAGCACAATCAGTCCACATCAACAAGAAAATACTAACCCTCCCAGGAAGTATTTTCACTCAATTTCAGAATGCTCAGTGGTGCCAATAGTCCCTTGTCAATTCAGCATTCTTTTTTTTATTCCATTATTTTTATTCACATGATTTGGCATTCTGATTATGATGAAGCACAGTGGCAGGTTAGTTGGACTGCATGAGAGAGTTCTGCTCTGAAAGCCCTGGACAAAAACTATCTAGTGTCCTGTGACTGCAAGGAGACAGGGAGCTTCTCTCTACCAGGTGACCTAACCAACACCACTGTCAGGGTGGGCTAGCAGGTGAGGAACACAGGGGAGAGGGATGGACGGATGGAGGAATGGATAGAAAGAGGGATGATAATGCTAGAGCAGGCATGACTTTTATCTCTGTCCTGTATCCCATCCATAGAGCTATGATTGCATGGAACTCCATTCCATCCCAGATTGCTCAAGTGAACAGCAAACCTGGCTTTAAAAAACAGCTTCACAACACGTCAACGCCTCTCCCCTATTTAAACAAATTATTTGATATGTATGTACTGATATGAATGTATAACTCATAATCTAGATGCTACTGAATTGAGTCACGATTGAGTCAGTACAGAACCTTTCAGTTATATTTTTCTTGTTTTAATTTATTTAGTTCTGTCCTTGAGCTATTCTTGTCTATTCATTTTCTGTATTATGTCATGTTTCATATTTTGTGAGGACACCAGGAAGAGTAGCTCCTGCTATCGCAACAGCTAATGGGGATCCTAATAAAATACCAAATACCATACCGTAAACATCCTACAGAAGTAGGATCTTAATTTGAGCCAGTTTGCTACAGCTAGGAAATATTCCTGCAGCAACAGGAAATGTGAATTATTAGGTGGATTATAATTAATGGCTACATTTTTCTTAGGGCAAATCAAGTCTGGCATTTTAAAGGGAAAATTACAAACTTTAGAAGCCTTTTTATACCTTGAATACACTACAAGTTCGCATTTCCTGCTGTGCAGAAAGATTATCAGCAACAAAAGAGTGATCAAATTATTTGTACACTGCAATTGTATCAAATTCACACACAACAAAAGCTACACTTGGCCAAACTGCTTTCATGTTGGTATGATTTGATTGAATATTAAAACAGTTTCAGCTCTGAGTGCTCTGTTCCATCTTGCCTGTGGGAGTTTGTGTTCCTGCGGGTTGGGGATGTTTTAAATGGGCAGACCTTTGTGGAGTTCCAGACTGTCTCCTCTGTGTGTGTTAGTGTTGTTGTGTCTGTATGACCCAGGTGCTGCGGACACAAACAAGAGTCTGGGTTCAGCACCTCGTTAGACGCCAACCAACACCTCTTCTCAGAGTCAGCTGAAGCCAAACACACTGCAAACCACTGGCCAACACTGCCTGGAAAGAGCACCTGCAACCCTTTCAGGGGCAGGGAGAGACTATTATACTCCTCCAAGAGCTCACTCAATCTCTCTCTGTCATACACACACAGTCAGCCACACTTACTGTAATATATATTATGCGCTACTGATGCTTGTCAGTGACAGCACAGACAGAAATACAGTTCAAAGAGTTCATGTTCTGTTTAGAGTTCAGTGGGAGAAAGCAAAAGAGGACAAAAGAGAGCACAACAGAAAGAGTTAGTGCCCATAAAGAGAGAGAAGGAGAAAGGGACATGAACAGTGCAAATGGGTCCTGCTCCAGGCACTTGCCCTCAATCTTTGTGGTTTTGATTTTCTATGTTTTGGGTTGAAAGGCTTTCTCAGTGGGTTACTGCTAGCGCATGTGGAAATGAAACAAGGTTAGAGCTGAGACTGTAAATCAATGGTATGTTCTGAGGAATGTGTAAAGATGTACTGCTAAAAGCCCTATCTTCCATTTCAGTAAGAATGCAAAATTAGCGGCGAACTTCAAGCGGGAAGTAAACACACTCTTCGTTCTGCTCCATGTCCGTCTGTCTCCCTGTCTATGTGAGAGTGTGTGTGCGTATGGTAGGGGTGGGGACTCAATGGAGGTGTCCTATGGAGACCAGGTAATATTGATGACAGTGTCTGATTTGAAATAGGCTCAGAATTGATAATATACCCCTGCTCCAGAACGGACTGAAGGCACCTCTAACCCAGCCTCCCTTTCCGACAGACACCACTTCTTTTCTCTTTAGATTATAGACCATTCAAGTGCCAAGATCCACCCACCCACACTTAAACACATTGTATAAAACATTCAGCTGGCCTTGGCACACAGACAACCATCCCCCACACACCCCAACTGCCTAACTTTCATTCTCTCAGTCTCTCTTTCATTCACTCTGCCTGTCCATGTCTCAAGTTTGAGAAATCACAGGATAACAAGTCAACTTATTCCCTATATTCCCATAGACAGTGTCTGTGAAGCAGTGTGTGTTGACTTGGATGTGCTGAGTGTGATCTACTCATCTGGGCCAAGAGTAACAATGTCGAGACTTATGACTGGTCTCTCTCTCTCTCTCTCTCTCTCTCTCTCTCTCTCTCTCTCTCTCTCTCTCTCTCTCTCTCTCGCTCGCTCGCTCTCTCTCTGTCTCTCTCTCTCTCTCCCGACTAAAGGGGGGGTCAGAGAGACTTGCCTGAGTGTGTTTGACCCTTGATCCTGTGATGCTCTGGGCCCTAATCAAGGTTTGAATCAGAGCTCTTCATTAGAAGCGACCCCTGTGGAGAGAGGAGAGGTTGTCCTGACATCAGCTCTGTGTCTGGTTCCAGGCTCTGGGACTGACAGGACAGGACAGGACACAGAGCACAGCACAGGGGGGAGTTTTCCACTGTTTACAAACACTGACAAGTCATTTCCTCCCCACTGGCCTGGCCTGCCTGGTGAAACTCTCTCAGGAGACAGAGGGAGAGGGGTGAAGGTCACACCACTGCAGTGTCAGGGTTAATTAAAATCTCATTAGTGTTATACAATTATCCACAGCTCTGTGTGTGTGTGTCACAGGAGGTTGGTGGCACCTTTATTGGGGAGGACAGGCTCGTGGTAATGACTGGAGTGGAATCATTGGAATGGTATCAAATACATCAAACACATGGTTTCCAGGTGTTTGATGCCATTCCATTTGCGCCGTTCCGGTCATTATTATGAGCTGTCCTCCCCTCAACAGCCTCCACTGGCGTATGTATGTGTGTGTGTGTGTGTGTGTGTGTGTGTGTGTGGTGTGTGTGTGTGTGTGTGTGTGGTGTGTGTGTGTGTGTGTGTGTGTGTGTGTGTGTCAGTACTGGCAGTAGGAGCAGGGGAAGGGCGTCTCGGCAGTCTTGCTGACAGTCTTCCAAAAAGCATAACGCCTTCCCCCTCTGTGACTGTGGTTACCAAAATAACTCCCTCCAACACCCTTAAGCAGCCCCTGAGGGCCCTCCATGGCAGTCCGGGGGAGGCCCCTGACAGCACACGGTCACAGGGAGAGGGGGCTGGGAGCCATCCTCTCCCTATGAGTCAAAGTCTCACCAACCAGCAGGCTTGTGTGTGTGTGTGTGTGTGTCAAATTAAATCAATGTTTATTGGTTGTGTACACAGATTTGCATATGTTATCGCAGGTGTAGTGAAATGTAGCATTACCTAGCAATAAAAAAAAAAAACGATACACACATAATCCAGAAAAATTCCGGAATATAAATATACATACACACTACCGTTCAAAAGTTTGGGGTCACTTAGAAATGTCCTTGTTTTTGAAAGAAAAGCACATTTTTGTCCATTAAAATAACATCAAATTGATCAGAAATACAGTGTAGACATTGTTAATGTTGTAAATGACTATTGTAGCTGGAAACGGCTGAATTTTTAATGGAATATCTACATAGGCGTACAGAGGCCCATTATCAGAAACCATCACTCCTGTGTTGCAATGGCACGTTGTGTTAGCTAATTCAAGTTTATCATTTTAAAAGGCTAATTGATCATTAGAAAACCCTTTTGCAATTATGTAAGCACAGCTTAAAACTGTTGTGATGATTAAAGAAGCAATAAAACTGGCCTTCTTTAGACTGGTTGAGTATCTGGAGCATCAGTATTTGTGGGTTCGATTACAGGCTCAAAATGGCCAGAAACAAAGGCCTTTCTTCTGAAACTCGTCAGTCTTTTCTTGTTCTGAGTAATTAAGGCTATTCCATGCGAGAAATTGCCAAGAAACGGAAGATCTCGTACAACGCTGTGTACTACTCCCTTCACAGAACAGCGCAAACTGGCTTTAACCAGAATAGAAAGAGGAGTGGGAGGCCCCGGTGCACAACTGAGCAAGAGGACAAATACATTAGAGTGTCTAGTTTGAGAAACAGACGCCTCACAAGTCCTCAACTGGCATATAGTACCCGCAAAACACCAGTCTCAATGTCAACAGTGAAGAGGAGACTCTGGGATGCTGGCCTTCTAGGCATAGTTGCAAAGAAAAAGCCAGATCTCAGACTGGCCAATAAAAAGAAAAGATTAAGATGGGCAAAAGAACACAGACACTGGACAGAGGAACTCTGCCTTGAAGGCCAGCATCCCGGAGTCGCCTCCTCACTGTTGACGTTGAGACTGGTGTTTTGCGGGTACTATTTAATGAAGCTGCCAGTTAAAATTATTAACTTTTGGCCTCCCGAGTGGCGCAGTGGTCTAAGGCACTGCATCACAGTGCTAGCTATGCCACTAGAGATTCTGGGTTTGAGTCCAGGCTCTGTCGCGACCGGGAGACCCATGGGGCGGTGCACAATTGACCCAGCGTCGTCCGGGTTAGGGAGGGTTTGGCCGGCAGGGATATCCTTGTCTCATTGCGCACTAGCGACTCCTGTGGCGGGCTGGGAGCAGTGCACACTGACACGGTCGCCAGTTGTATGGTGTTTCCTCAGACACGTTGGTGCGGTTGGCTTCCGGGTTGGATGTGCATTGTGTCAAGAAGCAGTGCGGCTTGGTTGGGTTGTGTTTCAGAGGACGCATGGCTCTTGACCTTCGCCTCTCCCGGGTCCATACGGGAGTTGCAGCGATGAGACAAGACTGTAACTACTACCAATTGTATACCACGAAAATTGGGGAGAAAAAAGGGGTGAAAATGTAAAAAAAAATTATAATAAACTTGGATTAGCTAACACAACGTGCCAAAGAGAACACAGGAGTGATGGTTGCTGATAATGGGCCTCTGTACACCTATGTAGATATTCCATAAAAAATCAGCAGTTTCCAGCTACAATAGTCATTTACAACATTAACAATGTCTACACTGTATTTCTGATCAATTTGATGTTATTTAAATGGACAAAAAATGAGCTTTTCTTTCAAAAACAAGGGCATTTCTAAGTGTCCCCAAACTTTTGAACGGTAGTGTACATTAAGGGTTAAGGTTAGGGGTTAGGGAATACATGTTTTGGTCCCCTCAAGGATAGTACAACAAACGTGTGTGTGTGTGTGTGTGTGTGTGAGACTGTGTGTGTGAGACTGTGTGTGTATTTGTGTTTAATGGTCCAAGGTCAGTCCTCCAGTGTTACTTTCCCAGTGAAAATAAACCAGACCATTCTGCAGCCAGCCCAGCCAGCCTAGCCTGCCCAGAGAGCACATTTCCTCCTTCTTCTCTTTACAGAGCCCGTTAATGCTCCAACACACTCTAGGCTCCCTCTCCTTAGCTCATTATTTGCCGTGGTTTATTTATTCTCTCTTTGATATGCAAAAGACGTAGCACTGTGCAGACAGACACAGCCCTCGTGCTAGGAAGGCCTGTCTTGTGGAGGTATTTCTATGGCTAAAATGTCTCTTTGTTTCTCAATACATATGGTCTGTAATGGTGGGAGGGTGATTATATGCAAGCTCACACACATCTCGTCTCAGTGGTGGCCTTGATGGAGTTTAATCAACAACGAGGTGTACATTTAAACTATGTGATTTTACCACAGCACAGGTCAGACCTGAGAATGAACTCTGTCACAGGGGACTGACTGGGGCTCTGACTACACCTTCTCCTCCTCCTCCTCCTTTAGCTTGAGTTTCATAAGACTGGTTTAGCTCAGAGCCAGAGGTTCCCAGGAGGAGGTATGGGGTCTGAGGGAGCGGCGAGCAGCTGTGGACACAGACCATCCAGTCAACACAGGGCTGGGCCAGGCTGGGGAGGGGAGGAATCCTCCTGATCTGATCCATCTCTGTCTGCTCAGAGAGTGACCGGGTGCTGCTGACCAGCCAGGCCAGGGAGTTTGTCTCTGTCAAGCTGCTGTTGAAGCCTTCATGAAGACTAAAGACCACTGGTGCATCTGGACAAAGATTTGGATACATCTGTAGATGCATTCCTTTTAGACAAAATTATGATCCTGCGAATATTCCTTACAGAGTGGCTGGCTACCCTTTGTCTATGAGTGCTGACCCAGCAGTTTCACTGGTTTATTAGTGTGACCAAAAAGGGCATATGATAACAAATTGGGGTGATGCTCCTCCAGTTCTTTCTCTCTCTCTCTCTCTCTCTCTCTCTCTCTCTCTCTCTCTCTCTCTCTCTCTCTCTCTCTCTCTCTCTCTCTCTCTCTCTCTCTCTCTCTCTCTCTCTCTCTCTCTCTCTCTCTCTCTCTCTCTCTCTCGACACATGGCTTCCATCTCCCAAATTGTGTTGGGACCATGGTATCGTCACTGTGACCAACCCGGGGCTCATCTTCAGTGGGCCAACCCAAAACTGCCCTGCACCCCAGCGTTTATAGTGCTTTCCCAGGATTCCAGCTTTGCTTTTATTAGGTGATTGGCTGAGAGGGAGGGGCGGCCTACATCATGAACTGCCACTCTCCAGTGACCCCCCACCTAAGCCTGCAGTGGTGAGGCCCACAATTTCTTCTCACACTGCAGTGCCCGCTGGGTTCCTGTGGGACTCTGTAATTAGGGGCAGTTGTATGGGGAAGGGGGGGGGGGGGGGTCCTTGGGCCAACATGGACTATCTCCAGAATTCACTATAAGGGTAGGTTAAGCTCAGAGAGTCTTTCCACGGACACTCACACATATTTGGCTACACAGACAAACACACACTGCTAAGGCTGTTGTTGTGAGCAGACCTGCTGCAGAGGTGTTGGGCCAGCCAAACTGCAACTGAAACCAGACGTGGCCTTTAGGACCCTGAGGTGAGGGGTGGGGTGGTGGGGGGTCAGGGAGGGGCTCTCACCTCCTACAGACACATCTCACTTCATCAGTCAACACCAGCAGGCCGGCAGGCAGACCAGACAGTCAGACAGGAGAACCCTGGCCTCCAGACACCCCCCTCCACCTCCACTAGGCTAGACCTTCATAACTCCATCGTTAATGGGTCTGAGAACAGACTAAGACTGCCTGGGATCTTTAACAAACACTTCGCCTGGCCACTCAATGGAGTGTTGGAACTTGTGTGATTGCAGTTACTGTCTTCATTCTAATGCTTTCCTCTTGTTCTAGAACACACCTGTGTATTCTGATTCCAGATAAGATGTTAAAGGTAGACTCAGCTAAATTACATTGCCACGAGTACCACCGCAGATATTGCGATAAGTGAGATGCAATACTTCACTCCCACACTGTCACACACAGTATCTGCGTATGTGTATGGGTTCGCTTCGATGCTGTTAGAGCGTGGTAGGTACGGGACTAATCTCGGTTACCCAGAAGTAAAAATCTTGAAAAGTTGTCACTTTCCATTTACACATGAATCTGTCCACAAGAGATTAGTATGGGACCAAAACAGTGGGGAGTTTAGCCTCGCACTTCAACACTCTTAGTTGTTGCAGAAATTGACCCACTATGCTGTTTACTTTGTGCACCTACGTCATATCGCTGAGTTTACCTTCACCTGGCCTCTACAGAGTAGACAGACAGACTCAGCAGGGTGGCACTAACCCTAAAGCAGCCCATGCCCAAGTGGTCCCATAATATGGAGCACAGCTAAACACAGAAACACACACACACACGCATCATCCATACACGCGCACAAGATCCTGTGCACACGCACATGCACACAAGTTCCTACAGTAGAGTAGTGCTGGTCTGTCAGCCCTGTCAGCTCATCTATTCCATCCAGATGTCCACGCAGACAGACCTCTAATCTCCCGCCTCCTCTTCCCAGACAGGGGCTGCTCCTTCTGCCCCCTCTCTTCCTCTCTCCTGCCCCCTCTCCCTCTCCCTCCCTCTCTCTCCCATACCTGTGGTGAGGCCTATGGCAGGGGCAGGGTTCGAGACGGGTCTGTGGAGCCTGGTTGCCCCCCCCCCCCCTCTCCCTGGCAGGCAGAAGTCTACAACTACAGAGTAGAGCCTGGCCTGGCTGTATGCTGCACTGGTGTCTATCTGCCTGCCTGCCTGTCTGTCTGTTCATCTGTCTGTCTAGAACATTTACATCTGCTCCTACTGGGACCCTGTCAGACTGACTGGTTGCTACGGACAGCCTTTAACTTAATTTCCCTCCCCTCCCACTTCTCCCTCCACTCCTCTCTGACCCTCTGCTTATTATTTCTCAACTTCCTGGTCTGTGGTTACCTACACTGGAGTGCAGTCCTCTGGCCCCCCTCACAGCCTTCACTGCTGAGAATCGCTCCAAGGCGCTCTCATAAATAATAATGACTATAATAGTGAATACAGAAACCATGAGCTGTTTCATAATCTCTCTCTCCCCTCACTTTCCCTCTGACCTTTGAGTATACTAACTACAGTACCTTCCTCTCTTGCTGCCTGACCACTTTATTTCTCTCTCCAAAATATCCCTTTCTTTTTTTCTCTTATCTGCTTCAGCACTCTGTCAGTCCTCTCAGTATGTTTCATCTCACCAACATGATGTCTGGATGCCCACAACAACAACAACTGGGTGTGTTCATAGAGCAAGCCACAGAAAATACAACTATTCTGAAATCCTATATTCCAACAAACAGATGTGAAAATGCAAGGCTAAACATGGTTTAAAGAAGTGGAGTTTAAAAGTAGAATTATAATAAGACAATGCTCTCCCCTTCCTCCCCCAAAACATAGGGATTGTTAGTGTACGGCACAAGGGAAACAATTATCTTGGTGCCGCGAAAACAAACAATGCTGTGGTCTGTGTAAAGTGGCAAACATTAGCGGCGGGCACATCTGGGGAAGTGAAGCATGCTGCGTGCGGTTGGGATGGGCTGCACCACAAATTCGCTCCACGCTTTTTAAACATTTCCTCCGCTTGAAAGTAACAGATGTCCAATAAATACGTGAGGCAAAGGCTGACGTTACTAACTCCCAGCCATCACTTTTTATTAAGACAGACACAAAAACATTGGAAAACTGTAAAATCTCCTTCCTTTCATGCCCCCGTCTCGTGACCCCAGCTGACCTGCATGCAGACGCCTCCCTCATCACCCTCTCCCTCCTCTCTCAATTAAATTCAAAAAAATATATTGGCATGGGACACATATGTTTACATTGCCAAACCAAGTGAAATAGATAATAAACAAAAGTTAAATAAACAATAAAAAATTAACAGTAACATTACACTCACAAAATGTTCAGAGGAATAGGGAGATTTCAAATGTCATATTATGGCTATTTACAGTGTTATAATGATGTGCAAGTAGTAAAAGTACAAAAGGGAAAATAAATAAACATAATTATGGGTTGTATTTACAATGGTGTTTGTTGTTGCCCTTTTCTTGTGGCAACAGGTCACAAATCTTGCTGCTGTGATGACACATTGTGGTATTTCACCCAATTCATATGGGAATTTATCAAAATTGGATTTGTTTTCAAATTCTTTGTGGGTCTGTGTAATCTGAGGGAAATATGTGTCTCTAATATGGTCATACATTTGGCAGGAGGTTAGGAAGTGCAACTCAGTTTCCACCTCATTTTGTAGGCAGTGTGCACATAGCCTGTCTTCTCTTGAGAACCAGGTCTGCCTACGATGGCCTCTCTCAATAGCAAGGCTATTCTCCCTGAGTCTGTAGTCAAAGCTTTCCTTAATTTTGGGTCAGTCACAGTGGTCAGGTATTCTGCCACTGTGTACTCTCTATTTAGGGCCAAATAGCATTCCAGTTTGTTCTGTTTTTTGGTAAATTCTATCCAATGTGTCAAGTAATTATCTTTTTGTCTTCTCATGACTTGGTTGGGTCTACTTGTGTTGCTGTTGCTCTCCTGGGGCTCTGTGGGGTCTGTTTGTGTTTGGGAACAGAGCCCCAGGACCAGCTTGCTTAGAGGACTCTTCTCTAGGTTAACCTCTCTGTAGTTGATGGGTTTGTAATGGAAGGTTTGGGAGCTGGACCTTTTTTGGAACACCATTATTTTTGTCTTACTGAGATTTACAGTCAGGGCCCAGGTCTGACAGAATCTGTGCAGAAGATCTAGGTGCTGCTGTAGGCAATCCTTGGTCAAGGACAGAAGCACCAGATCATCAGCAAACAGTAGACATTTGACTTCAGATTCTTGTAGGGTGAGGCCGGGTGCTGCAGACTGTTCTAGTTCTAATTTGCCAATTTGTTGATATATACGTTGAAGAGGGTGGGGCTGAAGCTGCATCCCTGTCTCACCCCATGGCCCTATGGAAAGAAATGTATTTTTTGCCAATTTTAAATGCACACTTGTTGTTTGTGTACATGGATTTATAATGTTATATGTTTTCCCACCAACACCGCTTTCCATCAATTTGTATAGCAGACCTGCCAAATTGAGTCAAAATCTTTTTTGAAATCAACAAAGCATGAGAAGACTTTGCCTTTGTTTTGGTTTGTTTGTTTGTCAATTAGGGTATGCAGGATGAATATGCGGTCTGTCGTACGATAATTTGGTAAAAAGCCAATTTGACATTTGCTCAGTACATTGTTTTCACTGAGGAAATGTACGAGTCTGCTGTTAATAATAATGCAGAGGATTTTCCCAAGGTTGCTGTTGACGCATATCCCACGTTAGTTATTGGGGTCAAATTTCTCTCTCTCTATCTATCTATCTATCTATCTATCTATCTATCTATCTATCTATCTATCTATCTATCTATCTATCTATCTATCTATCTATCTATCTATCTATCTATCTATCTATCTATCTATCTATCTATCTATCTATCTATCTATCTATCTATCTATCTATCTATCTATCTATCTATCTATCTATCTATCTATCTATCTATCTATCTATCTATCTATCTATCTATCTATCTATCTATCTATCTCTCTCTCTCTCTCTCTCTCTCTCTCTCTCTCTCTCCCCTCTCTCTCTCTCTCTCTCTGAACCCAAGAAGAGTATTGTCCTGTGATGTGTCTTAGCATTCCCTCGCTCCCTCCTCATCCTCCTCCTCCTCCTCCCCCTCCCCTCATTCCCCTTTAATGGTCACCAGGGAGACCATTAAAACCAGGAGCATTGTACTACTGACAGTGCCTGGGTGAAACCACACTTCCTCTGATGTGTGTTTAGAGTGACAGGGAGGGACTGTCTGTGACATCCTCCCTTCTTGTCCTGACACAGCACAGCAATTAAAACCCAGTCCTCTCAGCCAACACACAGCCACAAACGGCTAAACAAACAAGTGTTCCAAAAATAACTGGGTCCAGGAATAGGCCTGCCTACTCACTTCCATACACACACACTCTCCATAGCCACAGATATAACCACAGACACAGCCACAGATATAACCACAGACACAGATATATAGATTTAAAAAAATATATATATTTCACCTTTATTAATAACCAGGTAGGCCAGTTGAGAACAAGTTCTCATTTACAACTGAGACCTGGCCAAGATAGAGCAAAGCAGTGCGACACAAAAAACACAGAGTTACACATGGGATAAACAAACGTACAGTAAATAACATTTTTACATTTTACATTTTAGTCATTTAGCAGACGCTCTTATCCAGAGCGACTTACAGTAGTGAAGGCATACATTTCATTTCATTTAATTTCATGCATTTATTTTTTATTTTTTTGTACAATAAACACAATAGAAAAGTCTATATACAGTGTGTGCAAATGTAGTAAGATTAGGGAGGTAAGGCAATAAATAGGCCATAGTGGCGAAATAATTACAATTTAGCAATTAAACACTGGAGTGATAGATGTGCAGTAGATAAATGCGCAAGTAGAGATACTGGGGTGCAAAGGAGCAAAAAATGAAATAACAATATGGGTTTAGGTAGTTGGGTGGGCTATTTACAGATGGGCTATGTACAGGTGCAATGATCGGTAAGCTGCTCTGACAGCTGATGCTTAAAGGTAGTAAGGGAGATATAAGTTTCCAGCTTCAGTGATTTTTGCAATTCGTTCTAGTCATTGGCAGCAGAGAACTGGAAGGAAAGGCGGCCAAAGGAGGAGTTGGCTTTGGGGGTGACCAGTGAAATATACCTACTGGAGCGCGTGCTACAGATGGGTGCTGCTGTGGTGACCAGTGAGCTGAAATATAACCACAGATATAACCACAGACACAGCCACAGATATAACAACAGATAAAACCACAGACACAGCCACAGCCACAGCCACATTTATAACCACAGCCACAGATATAACCACAGATACAGACACATATACCATCACAGACACAGCCACATATATAACCACAGATATAACAACAGATATAACCACAGACACAGGCACATATATAACAACAGATATAACCACAGACACAGACACATATATAACCACAGATATAACAACAGATATAACCACAGACACAGCCACATATATAACCACAGATATAACAACAGATATAACCACAGACACAGCCACAGATATAACAACAGATATAACCACAGACACAGCCACAGATATAACAACAGATATAACCACAGACACGGCCACAGATATAACCACAGATATAACCACAGACACAGCCACAGATATAACAACAGATTTAACCACAGACACAGACACAGCCACAGCCACATTTATAACCACAGACACGGCCACAGATATAACCACAGACACAGACACATTTATAATCACAGACACAGCCACATATATAACCACAGATATAACAACAGACACAGCCACAGATATAACAACAGATATAACCACAGACACAGCCACAGATATAACAACAGATATAACCACAGACACAGCCACAGATATAACAACAGATATAACCACAGATATAACCACAGACACAGCCATTGATATAACCACAGACACAGCCACAGCCACAGATATAACCACATACACAGCCACAGATATAACCACAGACACAGACACATATATAATCACAGATATAACCACAGATATAACCACAGACACAGACACATATATAACCACATATATAACCACAGATATAACCACAGATATAACCACAGACACAGCCATTGATATAACCACAGACACAGCCACAGCCACAGCCACAGCCACAGATATAACCACATACACGGCCACAGATATAACCACAGCCTTTCCCTGCTCACTGAGGTTGGACACAGCAAGTACAGAGCCGCTCTGATCCTGTGCATTACTATACATTACTATGTATTAATACTTTGCAATGAGATATGAGGTCCATGCTCACGATGCATAAATTCTAAAACAAAATCACACCCACTGAGGAATTGATTAGCTAAATTTTACAACACATAGTAAATATACACACAGCAATTAGAAGCGCCTTAAGAGGCATGTAGTGTATTGCACTCTTGGCTTGAACATTTTTGAAAACTGTGAGAAAAGGAAAGTTTGAAGCTTTTATTCTAAGAACCCTGATCTTAAACCCAGGTAAGAACCCTGATCTTAAACCCAGGTAAGAACACTGATCTTAAACCCAGGTAAGAACCCTGATCTTAACCCCAGGTAAGAACACTGATCTTAAACCCAGGTAAGAACAGCGATGAGGGCTATTTCACACACTTTGGTTTGCTGCACAAAGACACCCTGCAACAACATGACGCTGGGGGAATTCTTGGCCAGTGAACCCTGTACTCTGGCCTTGCTCATTACCCTGGGGGGGTGACATGGGCTAAGTCCCAAATGGCACCCTATTCCCTATTTAGTACACTACTTTTGACCAGGGCCCCTATGTAATGCACTACTTTTGACCAAAAGTAGTGCACTATATAGGGAATAGGGTGCCATTTGGGAGACACTCAAATGAGCCCACTTTGCCCACAACGCCAGCCAAGCATAAAGCAGCCCAGTCCAGCCATGCAGCTAAACATCCTGCCCCATGTCTAATGCTATATACAGAAGGTTCTGTGGGAGTAAACGCTGTGGCCGAAATGTTTGAAGGACAAGTTGACTCCAACACACATAGTTTATATGCCACAGTAAAACCCAGATCACTCGTTATAGCTCTGGGGCCTGGTGTTGCTCCATCAGCCCATAGCACTGTGTTTTCCCTACAGAGAGAGCTGATCTGTACGTGAGAGCAGATGAGGGCAAGGCTTATTAATAAAAGGCTTAAAACACTTCCAGCCTCCCGTCCCGTCACCACCCACCTAAACAACCAACAAAAATCAAGAGTCCCCTATGACAACAGCGCAACTGTATCCATGGCAACGAAAAACAAAGGTTTTGCTTTAATGCATTGACTGACTATATGAGAGTGACTGCACAGCTCCCCAAGCCAGGCAGCGGTTGCCAGACGTAGCTATTCCAACTCCCCTCTCTGTGATATTCTGCTCCAACAGCAAACCCTAAACCTTCCTTACTGCTACCATGTTGTGTTGCTACCATGTTGTTGTTATGTTGTGTTGCTACCATGCTGTGTTGTCATGTGTTGCTGCCTTGTTATGTTGTTGTCTTAGTTCTCTCTTTATGTAGTGTTGTGTTGTCTCTCTTGTTGTGATGTGTGTTTTGTCCTATATTTATGTGGTATATATTTTTAATCCCAGGCCCCCATCCCTGCAGGGTGTCTTTTGTCTTTTGGTAGGCCGTCATTGTAAATAAGAATTTTTTCTTATCTGACCTGCCTAGTTAAATAAAGGTTAAATAACAGGCGCGGTGAGGGGGGGGGCCAAGCAGCAGGGACAGGCGCGGTGAGGGGGGGGGCGAGGCAGCAGAGACAGGTACGGTGAGGGGGGGGGGGGTGAGGCAGCAGGGACAGGTACGGTGAGGGGGGACCAAGCAGCAGAGACAGGCGCGGTGGGGGAGGGGGGGGGGGGGGCGAGGCAGCAGGGACCGGCGCGGTGAGGGGGGGCCAAGTAGCAGGGACAGGCACGGTGAGGGGGGCCAAGAAACAGAGACAGGCACGATGAGGGGGGCCAAGCAACAGAGACAGGCACGATGAGGGGGGGCCAAGCAGCAGGGACAGGCACAGTGAGAGAGGGCCAAGCAGCAGAGACAGGCACATTGAAGGGGGCCAAGCAGCAGAGACAGGCACAGTAAGGGGGGGCCAAGCAGCAGAGACAGGCACGGTGGGGGTGCCAAGCAGCGGAGACAGGCACATTGAGGGGGGGGCCAAGCAGCGGAGACAGGCACATTGAAGGGGGCCAAGCAGCAGGGACAGGCACGGTGAGGGGGGGGCCAAGCAGCAGAGACAGGCACGGTGAGGGGGGGCCAAGCAGCAGGGACAGGCACGGTGAGGGGGGGCCAAGCAGCAGGGACAGGCGCGGTGAGGGGGGGCCAAGCAGCAGGGACAGGCGCGGTGAGGGGGGACCAAGCAGATTCAGCTCCTTTTAGGGAATTGCCCATTTCGCTTCCTCCACATTATAGGCCATAATTGAAATGTTCCTATGGGACTTCTCTCAAGGCACCCAAATGTCTCTCTCGTCGTTAAAAGCTTGGATTATTGCACTGGTCAGACATTTAAGCTTTCAGGGGAATTTCCACTGAAACTGGAAATTCTTTTATCTTTTGGTAGGCCGTCATTGTAAATAAGAATTTTTTCTTAACTGACAGATTATTTTAAATAAATGTAAAATAACAGGCGCGGTGAGGGGGGGGTCCAAGCAGAAGGGACAGGCGCGGTGAGGGGGGGCCAAGCAGCAGGGACAGGTACGGTGACGGGGGGCCAAGCAGCAGGGACAGACGCGGTGAGGAGGGGCGAGGCAGCAGAGACAGGTACGGTGAGGGGGGGCCAAGCAGCAGGGACAAGCGCGGTGAGGAGGGGCGAGGCAGCAGAGACAGGTACGGTGAGGGGGGGCCAAGCAGCAGGGACAAGCGCGGTGAGGAGGGGCGAGGCAGCAGAGACAGGTACGGTGAGGGGGGAAAAACACGATCTAATACTGTGAAAAACCAAAAACTACTTTTTGAACGTTCCTTCGTTGAGGCTTGGACAGAGCAGAGGGAGAGTGACCGGAAAGAGTGCTAGGCACACAGTACTTCCTGGACTCAGATTATATTCATTGTGTTATTGTAAATTCAGTGCTATGCATCAGTAGTTACAGACATAATGCTGATGTATAAGTCTCCCAAGTATTCAGGCAGAGATGGCACCACACTGACATGAACAATAGCACTTATGGTCCATCTGTGTATACAGCTCTGCACTCTAGGTCCTCTGGTTTCCTAGTAGAGGATGTGGCTATGGAAGACAGACATGTAAGACTGGATGGTTACAGTGTCTGTGGGCCAGGCAGCCAGGCAGTAAGGCAGCCAGTCATTATGTTAACAGAAGAAGATCTTTGTTGTGGTCCTGTCTCACAGAGACACAGACTACAGCGGACTGATAGCTGGGTCTCAGAGGCCTTGATTTAGATAGCCTATATACTCTTCACAGATAAAAACGTCACAGTCGGTTTGGGCCGACTGTAAAACCTTAATGCATAAAAACGCAGGAAGGAATAGCTACATCTAAAAGAAAAGTATGTCTCTTCCACTAGATAATATGAAGAATAGCAGGAGCTGATGGTGGGTTACAGGAGAAAGAGGGGAGAGCACACCCCCATCCACATCCACAGGGCTGTAGTGGAGGCCTTGGCGTCCACATCACTAAGGACGTAACATGGTCCACACACATCTGCACAGTCGTAAAGAGGGCACGACAGTGCCTCTTCCCCTCAGGAGCCTGAAAAGATTTGGCATTGGCCCTCAGATCCTTAAATAGTTATACAGCTGCACCATCGAGACCATCTTGACTGGCTGAATCATCGCTTGGTATGGCAAATGCATCGCCCTCGACCACAAAGTGCTACAGGGGGTGGTGCGGACAGCCCAGTACATCACTGGGGCCGAGTTCCCTGCCATCCAGGACTTCTATATCAGGTGGTGTCAGGCCCGAAAGATTTCCAAAGACTCCAGTCACCCAAGCCATAGACTGTTCCCTCTGCCCCCGTCCGGCAAACGACTCTGGAGCATCGGCTCTCAGACCAACAGGCTCTGAGACGGCTTCTACTCTCAAGCCAGAAGACTGATAAATAGCCATAAGAACGCTAAATAGTTAATGAAATGGTTACCCAGACTATCTGCACGAATCGTATCTTGCACTGATGATGCACACTCACAAGACTACACATCCTTTACTCTCAGAAAAGCCTCAATTCATCGGGGCATGGACTCTGCAAGGTGTCGAAAGGGTTGACTCCAATGCTTCCTATAGTTGTCAAGTTGGCTCAATGTCCTTTTTATTTATTATTTATTTAACCTTTATTTAACTAGACAAGTCAGTTAAGAACAATTAAGAACAAATTCTTATTCACAATGACGGCCTACCCTGGCCTCCCCTAACCCGGACGACGCTGGACTAGTTGTGCGCCGCCCTATGGGACTCCCGATCACGGCCGGTTGTGATACAGCCCGGGATCGAACCAGGGTCTGTAGTGACACCTCTAGCACTGAGATGCAGTGCCTTAGACCGCTGTGCCACTTTGGGTGGTGGACCATTCTTGTTACACATGTGAAACTGTTGATCGTGATTAACCCAGCAGCATTGCAGTTCTTGACACAAACCGGTGTGCCTGGCACCGGTTACCATACCCCGTTCAAAGGCACTTAAATCTCTTAAATCTCATGTCTTGCCCATTCACCCTCTGAATGACACACATGTACAATGCATGTCTCAATTGTTTCAAGGCTTAAAAATCCTTTGTTAACCTGTCTGCTCCCCTTCATCTACATTGATTGAAGCGGATTTAACAGGTGACATCAATAAGGGATCATAGCTTCACCTGGATTCCCCTGGTCAGTTTGTCATTGAAAGATGTTTTGTACACTCAGTGTATGTATAATAATGGCTGGAATGGAGTCAATGGAATGGTATCAACCACATTGAAACCAGCAGCCTCCACTGATAAATATCCACCACCCAAAGGACATCCAGCAAACTTGACACCACTGTGGGAACCATTGGAGTCAACATGGGCCAGTATCCCTATGGAACACTTTCAAAATATATATGGTATATTATGCATAGGAATACTTTTGGAACAGACTTCCAAAATTAAAATCACTTAGAGCTGATTTTTTGCTCAGAAAACTTGGGGAGCCGAATAAAATCATACCCGGGCCAAATCCGGCCCGACAGTTGGGAAACCCTGATATACACACTCACTACACTGACAGTCACACACAAAACCCTTTTTATTATCCTGATGCCTAGTCACTTTAGCCTGCCTTCATGTACATATCTACCTCAAATACCTCATACCCCTGCACAGTCATCTGGTACTGGCACTCATATACTGAACATAAATATAAACGCAACATGACAATAAATGGCCACTCTAAAATGTACAGTTTTGTCACACAACACAATGCCACAGATGTCTCATGTTTTGAGGGAGCGTGCAATTGGCATGGTAACTGCACAAATGTCCACCAGAGCTGTTGCCAGAGAATTTTGCAGTACGTCCAACTGGCCTCACAACCGCAGACCACGTGTATGGCGTAGTGTGGGTCGAGCGGTTTGCTGATGTCAACGTTGTGAACAGAGTGCCCCATGATAGAGGTGGGGTTATAGTATGGGCAGGCATAAGCTACGGACAATGAACACAATTACATTTTATCGATGGCAACTTGAATGCACAGAGATACCGTGACGAGATCCTGAGGTCCATTGTCGTGCCATTTAGCCGCCGCCATCACCTCATGTTTCAGCATGATAATGCATAGCCCGATGTCACAATGATCTGTACACATGTCCCAGTTCTTCCATGGCCTGCATACTCACCAGACATGTCACCCATTGAGCATGTTTAGGATGCTTTGGATTGACGTGTACAACAGCGTGTTCCAGTTCCCGCCAATATCCAGCATCTTCACACAGCCATTGAAGAGGAGTAGAATAACATTCCACAGGCCACAATCAACAGCCTGATCAACTCTATGCGAAAGAGATGTGTCGCGCTTCATGAGGCAAACGGTGGTCACACCAGATACTGACTGGTTTTGTGATCCACGCCCCTACCTTCTTTAAAGGAATCTGTGACCAAAAGATGCATATCTGTATTCCCAGTCATGTGAAATCCATAGATTAGGGCCTAATGAATTTATTTCAATTGACTGATTTCCTTATATATTTTTGGAATTAATTCATTTAACCTTTATTTAACTAGGCAAGTCAGTTAAGAACAAATTCTTATTTACATTGACGGCCTACCCCGACCAAACCACGCTGGGCCAATTATGCGCCGCCTTATGGCACTCCCAATCACGGCCAGTTGTGATACAGCCTGGAATCGAAGCAGGGTCTGTAGTGACGCCTCTAGCACTGAGATACAGTGCCTTAGACTGGAGTCCCAGTCATGTGAATGGTAACTCAGTAAAATATTTTAAAATGTTGCATGTTGCATTTATATTTTTCTTCAGTATATATGCACGCACGCATGCACGCACGGACATGCACACACAGCGGGGTAATGGTCGCATACGACTGAGCTGCTTTCTGTGAAATCCCTGCTTGAATGGTTTCCTGTGTGCCAGGCATTCCTCTGTGTTTTATAGAGCTCTCTGGGGATTAGAACCCATTTACTTCCAGTGGCAGTGGGGCGGAATCAAAGCTGATTGGGCTGTGGCCTCCAGGGTGGTGGTGTGAGGAACACTGAGCCCATACTCACCTGAGACTGACAGGGGGGCATGGGAACCTGACACCACGGCAAAGACATGAGACACTAACACCGGTCACACACACCCGGTGGGGGTCAAATCTGACCTAATTCGTGTCACTGCTAACCTCAGCTGTGATGACTGACAGCTTGGCCCTGGGAGGTAGGCCCTGGGTCTGAGTTTACACAATAAATTAAGTATTCTAGAACTCCGTTACTGGAGGTAACACAAACAAGGTACACAAATGAGAAATTATTTTGATTTTACTGTGGGATTTCTTTAATCAATCAATCAATCACATTTATTTATCTAGCTCTTTTTACATCAGCAGATGTCACAATGTGCTTATACAGAAACCTACCCTAAAACCCCAAACAGCAAGCAATGTAGATGTAGAAGCATGTTAGCTAGGGAAAAAGTCCCTAGAAAGGCAGGAATCTAGGAAGAAACCTAGAGAGGAACCAGGCTCTGAGGGGTGGCCAGTCCTCTTCTGGTTGTGCCGGGTAAAGATTATAAGAGCAAACTGGCTCTAACCAGAATAGAAAGAGGATTGGGAGGCCCCGGTGCACAACTGAGAAAGAGGACAAGTACATTAGAGTGTCTAGTTCACGAAATAGACGCCTCACAAGTCCTCAACTGGCAGCTTAATTAAATAGTACCCGTAAAACACCTGTCTCAATGTCAACAGCGAAGATGCGACTCTGGGATGCTGGCCTTCTAGGCAGAGTTCCTTTGTCTGTGTCTGTGTTCTTTTGCCCATCTTAATCTTTTCTGTTTATTGGCCAGTCTGAGATATGGCTTTTTCTTTGCAACTCTGAATTCAAGGCACACTTAACCAGCATGGCTACCACAGTATTCTGCAGCGATACACCATCCCATCTGGTTTGCGCTTAGTGGGACTATCATTTGTTTTTCATACGGTGAGGGATGGTGGTGGAAGCATCATGCTGTGGGGATGTTTATCAGCGAGAGGGACTGGGAGATTAGTCAGGATCGAGGGAAAGATGAACGGAGCAAAGTACAGAGAGATACTTGATGAAAACCTGCTCCAGAGCACCCAGGACCTCAGACTGGGGCAAAGGTTCAGCTTCCAACAGGACAACTATCCTAAGCACACAGCCAACCAAGACAATGCAGGAGTGGCTTCGGGACAAGCCTCTGAATGTCCTTGAGTCAAGTCCCAGCCAGAGCCAGGACTTGAACCCTATCGAACATCTCTGGAGAGACTTGAAAATAGCTATACAGTGACACTCCCCATCCAACCTGACAGAGCTCGAGAGGATCTTCAGAGAAGAATGGGAGAAACTCCACAAATGCAGGTGTGCCATGCTTGTAGCGTCATACCCAAAAAGACTCGAGGCTGTAATTGTTGCTAAAGGTGCTTTAACAAAGTACTGAGTAAAGAGTCTGAAAACTGTGATGTGATATGTGTTATTTAAGTTGTTGTTGTTTACAAAGAAAAAGATAACAATTTAATCAATTTTAGAATAAGGCTGTAATGAAAATGACAACACTTCTCCCAAATTCCAAATAAATATATTTATGCATTTTTTTGCAGAAAATGAAAACTGGTCAAAATACCCAAAAATATGCAGTGTTGTCAGACCTCGAATAATGCAAAGAAAATAAGGTCATATTCATTTTTAAATAACACAATACTAATGTTTTAACTTAGGAAGAGTTCAGAAATCAATATTTGGTGGAATAACCCAGATTTTTAATCACAACTTTCATGCATCTTGGCATGCCCTCCACCAGTCTTTCACATTGATGTTGGGTGACTTTATGCCACTCCTGGCTTTGTTTAATGGCTTGTGACCATCCATCTTCCTCTTGATCACATTCCAGAGGTTTTCAATGGGGTTCAGGTCTGGAGATTGGGCTGGCCATGACAGGGTCTTGATCTGGTGGTCCTCCATCCACACCTTGATTGACCTGGCTGTGTGGCATGGAGCATTGTCCTGCTGGAAAAACCAATCCTCAGAATTGGGGAACATTGTCAGAGCAGAAGGAAGCAAGTTTTCTTCCAGGACAACCTTGTACGTGGCATGATTCATGCGGCCTTCACAAAGACAAATCTGCCCGATTCCAGCCTTGCTGAAGCACCCCCAAATCATCACCGATCCGCCACCAAATTTCATGAATGAAAGCTGTGATTGAAATCAGAGTTATTCCAGTAAATATTGATTTCTGAACTCTTCCTAAGTTAAAACATTAGTATTGTTGTTTATTTTCTTTGCATTATTCGAGATCTGACAACACTGCATCTTTTTTGTTATTTTGACCAGTTGTCATTTTCTGCAAATAAATGCTCAAATAAATATTTTTATTTGGAATTTGGGAGAAATGTTGTCAGCAGTTTATAGAATAAAACAAAAATGTTAAAACCAGAGAAACGGATCATTTTGCAGTGGTCTCTTAATGTTTTCCAGAGCTGTATATTTTTTATATAACCTCAACTATTTTTCTTCAATCAATGTATTTTCAACATAAAGTTATTAGCAGCGCAATTTAGCAGATTTGATTGATTTTGTGGTCTCAAACCAGTGAGCTTAACATTCTTCATCAAGAAAGAATATGGGCAAAATGGAATTATTGACAATGAAAAAGGTGGTACTGTTGTTTCCTTGTCATATAATTGGTACATTTACTATCAATATAGCATTAAACATAGTTTTCCAGATTGCATTTTGGCAACATAAATATTGGATCGCCACAGACATCCTGGTTCAATTTGGGTCCCGAGGAAACACCAGTTGAGAACTACTGTCATAGAGGGACATTACTTTAGACCAGGAGTGTCAAACTCATTCCACGGAGGGCCAAGTGTCTACAGGTTTTTGTTGTTTCCTTTCAATTGAGACCTAGACAAGCAGGTGTGGGGAGTTCCTTACTCATTAATGACCTTAATTCATTAATCAAGTACAAGGTTGGAGCAAAAACCAGCAGACACTCTGTGGAATGGTTTCTGAGTGGCGCAGCGGTCTAAGGCACTGCATCTCAGTGCAAGAGGCATCACTACAGTTCCTGGTTCGAATCCAGGCTGAATCACATCCGGCCGTGATTGGGAGTCCCCTAGGGCGGCGCACAATTGGCCCAGCATTGTCCAGGTTTGGCAGGGGTAGGCTGTCATTGTAAATAAGAATTTGTTCTTAACTGACTTGCCAAAGTAAAATAAAGGTTCAATAAAAAAGAGTTTGACATATGCTTTAGACCTTTACCCAGGTACTCTCAGAGGGACACAGAGAGAGAAAGAGCAGATTTCTCAATAGTGTGTCTAACTGAAGGGTTTTCCTCTGTTCTGCAATGACAAGTCTTTATCATCAAAATAGACAGCGTTAAGAGTCAGGATGTGAAGCAGCTCAACTAGAGGTGGAGTTGGCAGAGATCTCAGGCCTAGCACTCTGTCTGTCTCTCTTCCCTCTGGCCGGGAACACATGGAGATAAACAAGAGGAAGATTAGCATGGCTTTATGAGGCCCCCCTGGGCACACTCTGGAAATAAACCTGCTTCTACTGCGCCTACAGGCCCCTTCACCAACACACGATACATGGCAGTTCAGTGTGTCCACATACACACACACACACAGAGGGAAAACACCCACACACAAGCACACACACACACACACATTCACAACCTTGTTCTCTTTGCGTGCAGGAATTTCAATGGATTATCCACGTATAGCCTTAGATATTCGGTGCATCTCTACCTCAACCTAAATAAAGCACAACAATGTGACAGACATCAACACACACACACACATACACCCACTTGCTCTACGACAACAAACAGATTGGAGAGATAATAGGAGTCATTCAAATAGTTGGCACATTCGCACATGGACACAAATGAACCATACAATAGACTGGGAGGTCTGTGCAGAACACACTTTAATAATAATCACAACACATTCTGCTGTTTTGGTGGGTAACATGTCAGCACTGAATAAATATAACAAGACTATTGTAATAAGATAAATACATACGTTATTTCATAAGTGTAACTCTGCTAGTTGAACTAAATCCAATGGCTTTGTGAGAAGAATGAATATCAGTTAAATTACCTTTAAAGGACCTGAGCATTCAGCACCAGGTGAACGAGACCAGGCAGGCGGGTAGGCGTGAGCTGGCACAACTCCCCCTCCCTGGCATTTAATGAATGGGTAAGCCAAGACAAATACTGAGAATGTGTGTGTGTGTGTGGATGGTTGTATAGTGTTATCTTGTCTCACTGTTATCAGCCCAGATGGAAGCCCTCTCATCTCATTTAATCTCCACACTGGTCCTTTGTGCTACAGATCTATGCATCTACACCTTTTATCTCATCCCGATCTGAACCAGCCCCCCCAGCCCCCCTCTCCTGAACAGTGTTAGAGAGGCGCGTGGGTCTGTCTCTCATCTGATTTCCCTGACAGACAGAAATAGAGAGAGCCCTCTGGCCCGCAAGCTGTTTGTGTTTTGCACCATTGGAGATAAGTGTGCATGCTCTGTGTAGAGCACAAAGGGATGATAAGGGGAGGACAGGCATCCAAAACATGACAGAGGAAGGGATGGAGCAGGGCTGGGGAGTGAGCAGGGCTGGGGGAGAGAGCAGGGCTGGGGAGAGAGCAAGGCTGGGGAGAGAGCAGGGCTGGGGAGAGAGCAGGGCTGGGGGAGAGAGCAGGGCAGGGCTGGGGAGAGAGCAGGGCTGGGGGAGAGAGCAGGGCTGGGGAGGGAGCAGGGCTGGGGAGAGATCAGGGCTGGGGAGAGATCAGGGCTGGGGAGGGAGCAGGGCTGGGGAGAGATCAGGGCTGGGGAGAGATCAGGGCTGGGGAGAGAGCAGGGCTGGGACGAGAGCAGGGCTGGGGGAGAGAGCAGGGCTGGGGGAGAGAGCAGGGCTGGGGGAGAGAGCAGGGCAGGGCTGGGGAGAGAGCAGGGCTGGGGAGAGAGCAGGGCTGGGGGAGAGCAGGGCTGGGGAGGGAGCAGGGCTGGGGAGAGATCAGGGCTGGGGAGAGATCAGGGCTGGGGAGAGAGCAGGGCTGGGGAGAGAGCAGGACTGGGGGAGAGAGCAGGGCTGGGGGAGAGAGCAGGGCTGGGGGAGAGAGCAGGGCTGGGGAGAGATCAGGGCTGGGAAGAGATCAGGGCTGGGGAGAGAGCAGGGCTGGGGAGAGAGCAGGGCTGGGGGAGAAAGCAGGGCTGGGGAGGGAGCAGGGCTGGGGAGGGAGAGAAGAGCTGGGGGAGAAGGTGTCAGCAGGGGCCAGTGGATCAGGAGAGAGGACTGGGGATGTCTACTTGGTTCAACATGGGGCCTTTCTCAGAGTTAAGTGTCCAAATCACTGTTTACTCAGTTGCAGCCTGCAATGTAGACGCTTAAGTAACTGGAGAGAAAAATGCCAGAGCTGTGTGTGTGCATGCGTGTGTGTGTGTCTAGATGCCTAAGCGGCTCTGCATCCTAGAAGCATAGGTTTTCAACCTTCCCAAGTTCTCCCACGTCACTGCACTCCTCCGCACACTCCACTGGCTTCCAGTCGAAGCTCGCATCCATCACAAGATCATGGTGCTTGCCTACGGACCCTCCCCCCACCTTCAGGCTATGATCAAACCCTACACACCAACCCGAGCACTCCGTTCTGCCACCTCTGGTCTCTTGGCCCACCTAGATATCTTAAGATGAATGCACTAACTGTAAGTCGCTCTGCATAAGAGTGTCTGCTAAATGACTAAAATGTAAATGTACAGTAAGCGTGAATAAAACAAGGCGTAGCCACCAGTAAAAATTCACCAGTCACATGCACAACACACGTACGCACACGCACACACACACACACACACACACACACACACACACCACACACACCACACACACACACCACACACACACACACACACACATGTCCTCGTCGCATGCACCCCTCCCTGTCATTATTGTTTTACTGTGGCTAAAAGAGGGAGTTGTTTATTTTAAAGGTTGAATTTATTAAGCGTGTGATGAGTGCTCTCAGAGTCTTATAGCAGACGTGGGGTTTGGGCTTTCTCAGCGTCTTGGCTGAAATACACCAAGGCCAGTACAGGACTCAGAGAGAGGCCCATAGAGACGGCTGCTCTCTCCCCCCTTCTCTTTCTTTCTCCCTCTCTCTCCCTTTCCCTCTCGCTTCCTCTCTCTCTCTCTCTCTCTCTCTCCTCGCTCTCTCTTCTTCCAACTCCCTTCCATCGCTCAGCCTGAGCTGTTGAGATGCTGCTGCAGTGATAAAGTGATCTAGCCTTCCCCTGACATTCATTCTCAGCCCCAGCGCCAGGCAGCAATACAGCTGAGGCTGGGGTTCAATAACAGCATGACGGAGACACATGCCTGCTCTCTCAATACACTGGACCACCTCAACACTACACGTCAACCACAGGAAGAGACACAGAGAAATTGAGGCAGGGAAACTGAATGAGAGTGAAAGAAGGACAGGAGTGAGAGAGAGAATGTGGGAGGATTCTATTCATGGTGTCTTCGCCCCCTTCTTGTTCCCTCCTTTTCCCAGCAGGCAGAATGATGAGGGTCTTATCTTATCTCTGAAAAGCACATTAACACAACATGCCTTCAGACAGAGCTGTGTATGTGAAGACATGCAGGGATAAAGGACACACACTCAAATGCGTGCGCCATGAATGCACACACACACACACACACACACACACACACACACACACACACACACACACCACACACACACACACACACACACACACACACACACACACACACACACACACACACACACACACACACACACACACACACACACACACACACACACACACAGAGCGCAGGTTCCTATGCAGGATTGTGGAAGAGGATTAGAGGATCGGGAGAGTGGGACAACAGAAGAGGAGGCAGATCTAAACAGAAAAGGAACAAAAAATAGAACTATCACTGGCTTTACTGTAGAGAAAACGACAACAAAGGGAAATAAAAAAGATATATATCCAGAGCCATCAATCTGTGGAAAGCTGTTCTCTCCTCAGCTAATAAAAAAGGGTCTGTTTGATCACAACTCAGGGTCAACATGGGTCAGCTCACCCTCAGGGGCCCAGCAGGGGAATACGTGTGGGACGGGGCCCTTATCTCAGCACACTGGTTCAAAAGAACACATGCTCCCCCACTCTAAGCCCTTAACCACTAAGTACTACATTCCCTCCCACACACATCAGCCTTGGTGAAAGGGTGAACCAGTGTGAATGACCCATTGATGTTAGCCATATGCTGTCATGAAGCAGGGGGAAAAACATAATAAAGAAACACAAACAAATTGGAACATGGTGTAATATTATCAAATCATTGATATCTAGTAGAGTAGGGGACTGGGTATAATTTCATTACCTGATTTTATTGGACGCAAACATGGTCACCAGAGAAAATCGCCTGCATTTATGAGTTATTAGAGACTTGCAGTTAAAGTAGTGTTTTTTGGCTGCTAACTGTAACTGTTTATAAGGTCTAAATCATGTGCAGGCAGGACCCCCCATGGTTACTGGGGTCGGTGTGATTTATTGGAGTGGTCCCAGTCCCTCTAAGCCGTCACAGTGGAAACCTGCCCAGCTCTGCTCCACGCTCCAGAGACTAGCACTCTTCACTCAGCCAGACGCAGTGCTGTGACACACGTACAGAGACTTTATAAAACATCCAGCCATAATGTTCTCTGTCTGCTCCACTGTATCCCTCCTCTGTGTGTGTGTGTGTGTCCTCCTGATGTGTCTGGCAGTGTGTGTTGTGTTCTGGAGGAGGCCCAGAGGTCTTGGCTGGGAGAGACCTAGGTCCCTAGGCGTATGGCAGTGTAATGTAGTAAAGCAGAATGGATATATAGTATACTGTCTCTCACACTGACTCCTGGCCCAGGAACTGGTGAGACAAGAAAGATAAATCAAACATAGTGGCATCCAGGTACAGACAGAGAGAGTGTGTGTGTGTTCATGTGTCTCTGAGTGAGAGAATGTGACAGCGTGTGTTTGGTACTGTAAGCAGGACAGGGTGTGCGGATGTGGATAAGTGAGAGTGTGTGAGTATGTGTCTACATGGTGAGCGGTGCTTTGAGTGATGGAGTTATACTGGATCCAGCTGTCATACAAACCGTTGGACAGTAACTCTAATCTAAACGATACAACAGTGGGAAGAGGAAGAAGACTAGTGAAGAGTCCACACCCTCATCCTGGCTTTCCCTTTCTCCTTCTCCATCTTCAAATCTTTGTTGGGACTTAATGGGTTTATGAAGGTATAATTGAACTGAAGTTCCTAAGTCCTTTTTCAGGGAGAATAAAATGTTTTGATATATTTGGTAGAGTTTAATAAGAACAAAGTCCTTGACTCAGCAGACTATTTATGTTTTATCAGCAGCCTGTTAAACTACTCATGAAAGCTGTACAAATCACAAGTGACAATTTAGGACAATCATGTTAAAATAAGTATTTTGAAGTCATTATACTCCCATCTATATTAAAATGGTCTTTACACAAAGCCGTCGTAAAAAGTATTTCATTACAAATCTTTATAAAAGATTTGTAATTATAAATGACATCACTTGGTGGTGAGATGAGATGCGAAAGTAATTTACAGCAATTTCAGCACTAAAGCATTTGACCATATTTCTGTGGGTGGATGAGGGTGGAATGGGGAGCGAGAGGGCATGTTGTGATAGAACCCTCAGGCTCCTTGGCTGCTTCCATAGCGTCATGGTTCATGATTATCCCTATCTCTGCCATGACTGACTCATATAGAACCATATCAGTCAGGCTTGGTGGAATTATTTCACAGTTTAAAAGTCAGAGGAGACAGTAGTCTGGAGAGCACACATGCACACCAGCATTTCACTACAAGAAAACAACATATTATATTCACAAGAACCTTAAAATTCAACTATTGCAAGATCAAACCAAGTAGTCAGGCATTCTCTACAAAGGAACTACAAAAAAGGAGTTACTTGCCTCTTTGGCAGCCATATTGCCACGGGCCCTATACTGTATCCAGACTAAAGAATCTGCACAGTAATCAGAACAGCGTCCCAATTCAATTTGCTGTAAAATCAACATTAGCAGGAGAAGGGTTAGTGCAATCAGATCTATTCCCTCTCTTTCCCTGCCCTCCCTCTACTCCCCTCTTCTGTTGTTGCCCTTTTGCTCCATGCTCCCTCCCTTTCTAGCAGCTGAAGCACACTGTACCATGTTCTGCCATCCTCTGTCAACACCCCTGTCTGTCTCTGGTGGGCTGTTTCACCTCAACATTCTATCACAGGCACAAGCGATTAGGGGGGAGGTGATGATACGTGTCCTGCCTCCGTCTGTCCTTCAGACACATTCATAGAAGAGGACAGCTGCCTGCCACGGTGCTGACATGACATTCTCCGTCCCATTGTAAGACTAATACTCTGTGGAACACTATGGACCTATATTGAACACAATGGAACACTATGGAGCTCTAGGGGAACACTATGGAACACTATGGAGCTCTATGGAACACTATAGATCTATATTGAACACAATGGAACACTATGGAGCTCGAAGGAACATAATGGAACACTATGGAGCTCTATGGAACACTATAGATCTACATTGAACACAATGGAACACTATGGAGCTCTTAGGAACACTATGGAACACTATGGAGCTCTATGGAACACTATAGATCTATATTGAACACAAATGAACACTATAGAGCTCTATGGAACACTATGGAACTCTAATGAGCTCTATGGAACACTATAGATCGATATTGAACACAAAGGAACACTACAGAACACTATGGAACACTATAGATTTATATTGAACACAAAGGAACACTACAGAGCTCCATGGAACACTATTGAACACTATGGCACACAATAGATCTATATTGAACCAAAGGAACACTATAGAGCTCTATGGAACACTATGGAACTCTAATGAGCTCTATGGAACACTATGGAGCTCTATGGAACACTATGGCACACCGCAGCTCTATGAAACCTGCTGTACTGTTAGGGGTGGGTCAGGTTTCTGTCCTGTCAGGTGCAGTCAGGAGAAAGGAATTACAGTTTGCCAAAATAGCTCCTCTCTCTCTCCATCTACAATGGGGTGAATAGATTATTACCTGTCTGAGAGAGAGGGAGAAAGAGAGGAGGAGAGAGATGAGAGGAGGATCTAAACTGAGCTTGGACTTTCAGCACTTCTCAACAGTCTCAGGTTCTGAACCCATCTGGCTGCAGCTTCAGTAACACAGCCTGAATGTGTGTCTGTTTACACCAGCAGCTAGATTTACACAGCCAAAGTGGAGGTTTCATACAAAACGCATTAACTGGGAACAAGGTTTCAGTTCATTTGTAAATAGGATGTAATGAAGGATTTATGTCCAGGGAGGAATAATAATATTTAAGGAGACTAAGACAGAGAGAGATTTGTGTACAGTCTGACAGACTGATGATACTCAGAGACTTATTTTTGCATGAATGCATGATTGAGAACCAGGGCATTATTTCATCCAAACTCACAGCTCTTTATTTGGTGAGAGGCAGGTATCTATCTCCAGAATAAGCAGTTATTTGATTGACAGTCCCATTGTCTCTCAGACCCAGACAGTGCAGTCCCTGTCAGGTGAACCCTTCAGACAGACAACATGGAGGTGAGCCAACATAAATAATACAGTCACCCTTCTCCCTGCCTCATTCCAATGACAACAGCAGATAGACAGGGCTGTGATGGGAGGCCCTGCTCTGCTCCCACCCAGTAGCACTGAGACTACACTATATCTAGACCTCCTCTCTCTGCCTCTCTCTCTCTCTCTCTGCCTCTCTCTGCCTCTCTCTGCCTCTCTCTCCCTCTCTCTGCCTCTCTCTCTCTCGCTCTCTCTCTCTCTCTCTCTCTCTCCTGTCACAGATCCTCACCCAACACATTGATTTACTGTCATACTGTGTGTATATGTATGAAAGTTGAGTAATATCAGTGTCGGGTCTGAGCAGTGGTGCATTACGTGTGTGTGTGGGGGGTCAGGATTGTGCCAAGTCAGACTGTGACAGTATCAGACACTGTATCTGGCTCTTAAGAGAGTGACTGTGTGTCTGTCTGAGTCTGTATGTATACACACACACACACACACACACACACACACACACACACACACACACACACACACACACACACACACACACACACACACACACACACACACACACACACACACACACACACACACACACGCGTCAAACAGAGGAGCGTTTCCCTCTGCAGGGTTTACCCTGCGTTAATAGAGCGTGTAAGACATGCATCATTTAAGGAAGAGCTCATATCTCCTCCTCTGTCCTGACTCCTTCACTGTCATACCTCAGAGTCCTCTGGACTCCATCATACTGTCCATGCACACGCACACACACACACACACACACACGCATACGCGCGCACACACACACACACACACACACACACACACACACACACACACACACACACACGCACACACACACACACACACACACACACACACACACACACACGTGCACATACACACACACACATATATTCTCTCCTTCATGCACAGAATGGAGGGGTGGGGACTTTGGCAGAACCAAATTAAATTTGTTGGTGAAGAAAACTAGATCTGTGGTACAGAGCTTTCCAAGGTCACCCGTGATACAAGTCAGTATTCGATGTCCATCCGTGTCTGACGACGTCAGGAGTTGACGTGGAAACCAGCCACTAGGGGCAACAGTGAGTGCTGTTACCTTCAAGTAGGTTTCAGTTTTGCTAGGCGTTGTGGACAGGGATGGCGGATGGGTGTAAGCATCTGCCTCTGGTGCAAAAGGTTGCACGTTTGAATCCAGCCATAGAAAGTTGTTTTTGACCCTTACCTTAAGATTACCGAGTTAATGCCTAAACATAACCTTAAACACTTTGCAAATCGACATTTGGGGCAACTGCTAAATTTGACGTTTGAGAAACATGGATGAACATCTAATTCTGAAGTGAAACTGTGAGAACTTATTGGCCAGAGAGTCTCTGCAGGGTGAGATCATTAACAAGAGGACGTACCCCTGAACCACCAATCCCAGGCCTGCCCCGCCCTGCCACCCTCTGGGACTCATCCAGAATGGGTTAATGGCCCTGTGTTATGGTTGGACCCCCGCCTGCCTTCCACGGCCATGCAGAGCCAACAGTGGACTCCCCCGCTCCCCTCTGGTCAGGAACATAAATACAGCCTAATGAGAGAGCTGTGTGTTCCTGCCTCCTCAGGTGTTTATGATCCTCTCACTCATTCACACTGAGCTCACAGCCAGGGCCTGACAACACACACACACAAAGTCTTGTATAACTAACCTTGTGGGGACACACAATTCAGTCACATTCAAAATCCTAACCCTAACATTAACTCTAAAACTAACTCTACGTCCGAACCCTAACCCTAAACTTAATTCTAACCCTAACACTGATTAGTTTCCATACTTCCGGGAACACACATCTTTTCATAGCGAGCTAGCGAGGGATGGAAAGAGAGGTGAGGGGCACAGTATAAGCAGGTCGGCCACAAGGCAGACAGACAGAAACGTGCATTAGGGCTATCTATCGGCAATCAAAACCTGTATCTCACAATGGAATGCTGTATCTTGCAATTTCAGTAAAGCAGGGCCTAACATCAATTAATAGGAGAAGATATTTTACACGCAACAGACCGAAGACTGAATACACACTTACAAACATTAGCGAAGAGCAAAAGCAGGGGAGCCAGCGCGAGGGAGAGCGATTCACCAAAGTAGCTTCGTTTAGCTCTTCCTCTCTGGTTTTATTGAAATTACACAACTTTACCCAGGCCTTTATAGCCTATTGTCGGCTAGGGATTTTTCTTAACGTTAAAGATGCCCTATGTAGAAATCGCCATTTCCTGGTTTCAAAAATGTGAATAGCTCACCTAATTTCAGTTTATGTGACAAAACAAGCAAGTATAGCGTAGAGAATCATTGTACCATCTAAACCTCTGTGAAATATAGTTTCCATAAACAAAAGTATTGTATTTTCAGCTGTTTGAAGCTTGTGTACAAAACCGAAAGTAAAAGATGCAAAAAAAATAAAAAACTTAAGCACGAGAAGCATAGAAATATTGCCATTAGAGTATATCTACCGCTTCTTAGACTTGGGAGGACGGCTCATAATAATGGTGGAATGGAGTATAATGGATGGTATGGAGTAAATGGAATGGTCTTAAACAAATGAAAACTATGTTTTTGATACCATTCCATTTACTCCATACTAGCCATTAATATGTGTCGTTCTCCCCTGTGCAGCCTCCACGGATTTCTATGTGAATTTGGTTAGGTCGCCCAGAAAGTTACATATTGCAGCTTTAAGGATCCCAACTTCATTTAAACGTTTAAACGTTCACACCCCTAATTTGGACTCATACTGTATATCAGTTATCAGATCTTTAGAGACCCTATACCTTGCACTGTTCCCTGTTCCAGCCTATGAGGTGAAGTCATTTTCCCCCAGTCAAGGCGATTGGTTCCACAGAGGCCAGAGGGAAGTATTGTCCTTTGTAGTCTCTGGTTGCTGCTCACAGAGCCAGGCTTGTCTCTAATTAGCCTGTGTGCAAGTGCAGCTCATCCAAAAGCCCTTCTCCAGCTCCAACCCAGAATGAATCACTACCATTACCAGACCTCTTTCTTCCTGACTCAGCACCACCTCACTCCACCACATACGCAGACTAAGGGTGGAGTGGGGATAGCAATGGGACTGCAACCTGAGTCTACTTATTCATCCAGTGGCTGCAGGTTTGAAAGATTGGGTTTTAGAGGAACAGCAAGACGATGGGTTTTGGGAGGTCCTTGAAATGATCCTTGAAATGAGGGGTCATAAATGCCAACACCACCCATCCATCCACCGCAGCCCAATTCTTTGTTGTGGTTGTCTGTCTGTCTGTGGTTTGGGATAGGGGAGTGTAGTAGGGGGAGGCATGGTTTGGTTTAGATAGCTGCTTTCTCAATCCACACCAATTGGACCACAATTCTTTGAGTCCCTTTCATGTGGCGTTGTATATTTTTATGAACTCTTGTAAAGATGACGAATGTGCAATCAGACAATTAAGACTTCTGGGAGTATGCAAAACCTCAAACAGATACTGCATATACACACTATGATACACAGCACCAGCCTAGCAACTGCTAGCATAGTTTCCATGCTGGTTTCATACTAAACATTTTGCTTTGCAGCATCTGGACAACTGCAGGAGGGAGGGAGGAAAGAGGAGAGGAGGAGGGAGGGGCATAATTCGATTTAATTTGGATTAATATCTGCAGCTGCCCAGGGCTCTAATAAAATAATAAAGGGATAAGTCAGAGAGAAAGAGAGAGCGAGTTAGCAGTGTGGAGGATTGAGAGGCAGCCAGGACTGACGCACTGAACAGCGAGAGGGAAGAGAGAAGTAGAGATAAGAGAGGAACAGACGAAAGGATAAGAGGAAAGAGGAGAGGCGAGGAATGAGGATGCAAGAAGATAGGAGAGAAGAAGTGAGTGGAGAGCCTGACAGGGTAAGGCGAGGAGAGAGGTAGAAGATAGATTGAGAAAAGAGAAAAGATGGTTTAGGTTTTATTTATTTAACTAGGCAAGTCAGTTAAGAACAAATTCGTTTTTACAATGACGGCCTACCCTGGCAAAACCCTAACCCGGACGATGCTGTGCCAATTGTACGCCGCCCCAAGTAGAGGGAATGAGTGGAGGTCCTTCCGTGAAAGAGATCCACAGACGAAGGGAGGGCAATCCCATTGGGAGCCTTCGCTGGGCTAGGTGAACTCATCAGGGCTGTACAGCACATTACCACCAGCACCCTGAGAGCACAGGCCAGCCCCATTAATGCTGCCATTGTCTCAGCCTCAACGATGTCAAAACATTTAGAAATATACCTCATGACCTTGTCATAATCCATCAAAGCTACAGTAAAGGTAATAGGTTTAGACTCTGCGGGGTTGCGGGACATCAGACAGACCTAGTGCACCTCTGATGACATCACTCAGTCAGGATGTAGAGCAGAGATAGTCGAGGGCTGCAGCACAATTCCACACCATGGCTGACCTTCTTTACACCACTTTGTTCTCCTGAGAACTGAGGCTAACACAGGGAGATCAGGGTGAGGTCATTAGCAGCACTGACCCAAAACAAAAAGAATAGGATATCTGACGGTTCTCTTTTAGATGTTTAAACCCAATTTATGTTGGTTCCCCCACTCTCCCCCCTCCGCTCACCCTCTGCCTCTCCTCCTTTCTGCGCATTTTCATTGATAGTCATTTGCTTGTGGGTTTATGGGTCACTCATACAGCAGCACACAGGTCATGTTAAACTGCAGGGTAAGAGGTAATGCCTCTCATTTATTGGGGACAGAGGAGCACATAGTGGCTGCCATTGGGCTAGGGCAGGAGCGTCTGTGTGTGTGTGTGTGTGTGTGTGTGTGTGTGTGTGTTTATGTTTTTATTTTTTCATTTCACCTTTATTTAACCAGGTAGACTAGTTGAGAACAAGTTCTCCTTTGCAACTGCGACCTGGCCAAGATAAAGCATAGCAATTCGACACATACAACAACACAGAGTTACACATGGAATAAACAAAACATACAGTCAATAATACAGTAGAACAGTCTATATACAGTGAGTGCAAATGAGGTAAGTTAAGGCAATACAGTTTTTCTCAATCGCTAAAACACTAAAACCCATTGGCTGAACAAAGTTCTCAGTTGCCTGGACTCATTTAGCTAATTATACAGTCTGTTGTCAATACCTTAAACCATTTCACATGGTAAAACACAATTTGCAGATCTCACCTAGACTTTTCAGCAAAACTCTAAACACATTCTCATTCTCAAAACACATTCTGCACTCTAATGCACATGTCATCCATACTGGTAAACACAAGTGGCAACAATCAAATACAAATTGAGAACACATGTCATTGATTGAACACAACCACTCAAAATTGATTTAACCTGTTTCAAATGATGCGACACAACGAATATAAGCCAGTTCAGAGAGCAAACAGGTTGTTGAAGGTGGGAAGGAGAAAGTCTGAGAAAGGATAGAAGAAACAATGTGAGAGGACGAGGACGAGTGCGTATACGAGGTGGGCGATGAGGAGGAAGAGGAGGAGGGAAAGAAAGAGGAAGAGGAGGACGAAGAGGAAGACAAAGAGTGGAAATATCTGATGAAATTCGAGCAACAGTTATAGACCATGTTTTTGTCCATGGACTGACAATGAGGGAAGCAGGACTTGGAGTGCAACCCAATTTGAGCTGATTTTCTGTGTCCACCATAGTAAGGATATTCAGAGAAGAGAACAGGTACAGTATACTACTGTATTTTTGTAATTGCAAATTTACTGTACTACACTATATGCAGCTGTTTCAATAGACATTTGTAAAGTTAATCACTGTATGTATTGTACTGCATGAATATGTTTTGTAACTGCACAACTACTTTTTGTAGAATTGCATGGCTGCCACATGCAGGTGGAAGGACAGCTATAGTCACTCGGGAGCAAGAGGCCGTTATACATTTACATTTACATTTTAGTCATTTAGCAGACGCTCTTATCCAGAGCGACTTACAGTAGTGAATGCATACATTTCATCCAATTTCATACATTTTTTTTTTTTTTTCCTGTGCTGGCCCCCCGTGGGAAACGAGTGGCATGGTCCTTCAAGATAATGCAATATGACTCAGAGAAATCCAGGAACGAGTGATACAAGACAACACACACTTCCAGAGAATCGACAGTGTGAGCATTTCCACAATTGACCGTGTCCTCCATCGTAACAGGATGCGAATGAAACAAGTATACAGAGTACCTTTTGAGCACAACTCAACAAGGGTGAAAGAACTCCGAGCTCAGTATGTGCAAGTAAGTGTACATTCAGAAACATTTACTGTAATCTAGATTGTCTATAGTACTAACACATACTATGTGAATGACATTACTCTTCAGTACATACAATGTATGTGAATCAGAAGTGCATACAGTAGGCCTAATTGTACTCTACAGTATAGCACTGTCTCTGTACGACTTACAAAATCCTACATACAGTATATTGTATTTCTACACAGACAATATTTGACTTGGAATCCTTGGACAGACCCCATGAGTTCATCTTTGTCGATGAAGCAGGCTGCAATCTAACAAAGAGGAGAAGGAGAGGCCGAAACATGATTGGACAGCGGGCCATTGTTGAAGTCCCTGGTCAACGAGGTGACAATGTCACAATCTGTGCTGCTATCAGCAACCATGGTGTTCTACATCACCATGTTACACTCGGGCCAAATAACACCCAGCACCTTCTAACATTTATTGCCAATCTAAGAGATATTTTATTTGAGCAGCAGGTTCAAGAGCAGCAGGGTCAAGAGCTAAATGAGAATCCCATTCCCACCTATGTGATAGTGTGGGACAATGTCAGTTTCCATCGAGCTGCTCAGGTAAGGGAATGGTTTAACATCAATGGGCAGTTTATGAACTTGTACCTCCCTCCATACTCGCCTTTCCTGAATCCGATTGAGGAGTTTTTCTCCTCTTGGAGATGGAAAGTGTATGATAGACAACCCTACACCAAAGTAAATCTGCTGCAAGACATGGATTTAGCCTGTGGTGATATAGGTGAGGAATCATGTCAGGGCTGGATACGGCACACAAGAGGCTTCTTCCCCCGTTGCCTCAGGAGAGACAATATTGCTTGCGATGTCGACGAAGTGCTCTGGCCTGACCCAGCCCAAAAACAAGAAGAAGCACATTGATCACATGTTTACTCCTTAGATTTTTGTCCCTTTTAGTATTGTATACTGTAGTACAGTGCATTGTAGGCTGTATACTGTACAATGGACAAATTGTATGGCCCTGAACATTGTGCTTTCCATTTATTAACAGTACTGACTGCTCAATAGATTTTGACTGGTTGCAGGTTCATATCAACAAAGAACAAGAATTACAGTATCACAGAGACAAAGGACAAGTTTGTGAGATGCAGGGTACAGTACTGTAAAAATAGGGGTACAAGGAGGAGGAAGAACAAAAAACGAATTTGCAAAGAGCAAAGCAGAGTAGTAATTTCTGATCAATTTTGAGCTACTATGATAAAACATGTTTTCGTTCATCAAAAGACTATGAAGGAAAAATATGAATATTTTTTTAGATAAAAAATTTACTTCTCCCTGAGAATTGTATGTTTTGAACAATGTGTTTTCTATTTTTCGGTGTATTGTTTACTGACTGCTTGAGAGTGTATATCATTTTGATCACTTTGTTTATGATTTGAGGCAAATGTTTTATTTTGCGAGAGGAGTCAGAGGTTATGTAAATAGTGCTTGAAGATGAGGTTTTGTGTTTAATGTTTTCAGGAAATGGAGCAAGGTTTCAGAAATGGTGTTTTAGCAATTGAGAAAAACTGTAAATAGGCCATGGTGGCGAAGTAATTACAATCTAGTGTGTGTGTGTGTGTGTGTGAGTGTGTGGTGGAGAGGACAGGCATGCACACAGTTCTATCTTTGCCTGCTGGGTCCATTTCCCCAGAAGAAGAAGCATGATTTTCAATAATCCACGACGCCTCTGGACTCCAGGGAGGCCAGGAAAACCATAAATAAACTGACCTGCACGCAGCACAGGGAATCTCAACCCTCATCTGACCTGTGGCAATAGTTGGTTTCCTCTAAAATATACTTTGAAATAGTCTAAAACAACTCTTTACCATTTCCGTCTTAACAAATGAGCACACACACAACAACAGAGTAGCGCGTGAAACAGACGGAGAGAGGAAAAAAGCTTCCTTTCCCCTGTTTGCTTTAGTTAATTGATGGCTGGTCCCACTAATAAATTGACTGGTGTCGTATGGTAATGAATGACTGTTGTAACTAATCCCCTCTGAGTGGAGAAGCGAGGTGCCAGGGGCTGGACTCTCTCGTCTCTAATCTCATCTGGGGCCCTTTGCTCTCCTCCCCTTGCCTCGCCTGGCTTCAGCTGCTTCCAATTTGGGCTCAGCACTTGTGCTGCTGTCGCTTGCCATTTACACAGCCATGAATCTCCGCAGCACAGGCCTGTCTGCATACGGCTGGGAGCATGCCTGTCTGTGTGGATGTATAGGATGCCTTCATGGCTATGTGTGTCTGTGCAAATAGTGTTTTGTGGCTGACGGTGAGTGTGTGTTTGTGTACGTGGAGTATGTGTGTGCATCTCAAAGTGCTTATGTGTGTAAATCGTGACGTGTGTGTCTACGTTTCCTTCTAAATAAATCAGTGTGTATGTGTGAGTGTGTTTGGGTGTATGTGTATGTGTGAGTGTGTTTGGGTGTATGTGTATGTGTGAGTGTGTTTGGGTGTATGTGTATGTGTGAGTGTGTTTGGGTGTATGTGTATGTGTGAGTGTGTTTGGGTGTATGTGTATGTGTGAGTGTGTTTGGGTGTATGTCACGTGTCAGTGTTCCAGTGGTTTTACAACCTATTTAATGTAAACAAGGAGACTGTGGGATCAGGGGGGGTTGAGAGGAGAGAGAAGGGCCACTTCAGAGACAGCTCTGGAAAGTGGTGGCTTTATGTTGGGTCATAACATGTTGTTTTGACAGTGTTCCTTTGTGTGATCCAAGAGGAGGGGGAGTGGTCAGCACTCAGAGAGAGAGGAACTGGTCTCGTGCGGCTCCCACACCCGTGGCCTCACACTGGGGTCTTTCCACTTACAGCTACTAAAAACTACAGCCATTAAAACGGCTAATCACGCTTAACAGCTGCATCCTTCACTATACAAATGCTCAACACCTCGCTCTCCCACCCACACATACACACTCATATATACACACACACGCGCACGCACGCACGCACGCACTCTCACACGCACTCTCACACGCGCGCACGCACGCACGCACGCACGCACGCACGCACGCACGCACACACACACACACACACACACACACACACACCGAACATACCAGCCCCCACGTACTCTCACACTCCCCTTACTAATGGCAAGCTGCAGCCCAGCGATGTTTAAAGTGAGGGGCTTAGAGTGTAGGCCTCTGATAAGCCGAGCTGAGCTGTGAAAACACAGATTACATTTTTGCGGCTTATTAAAGATGCCGAGCCTCTGCCTCTCGGCCACGCCGTAATTGCAGCCCAGAAACCGCAGCCTCCGCTTGGCTGAGAAACATGGCTTGATGGGGCTCTTTCAGCCACACTAATTCAGCAAAACCTCCCTCCTATACAGGAGGTTGGTTATGGCTGGAGCTCCTGGTAATGGCTGGAGTGGAATGGTATCAAATATGTCAAACACATGGGTTCCATCTGTTTGATGCTATTCCATTAACTCATTTCCAGCCATTATTATGTCTCAGCAGCCTCCACTGCCTCCCTAATGTCTCAATGTGCTGCCTGCGGCCCCCTCCTGAGGTAAGCTGCCCGGTGTTGTGTTGTTTCACGTGTCTGTCTTTATAAATCATGTTCAGTCTGTGATATCAACTGGAACCTCCCATTGTCATCCTCTCTTTCTCACACTCTGTCCTCACATAACTCAGTCACAGCAGGGGAGAAGGGCAGGAGGCCAACTAACACCTGACCTGAGGGAGACATGAATACTATCACAGCGTATATGCCAGGGAAACATGAATACTATCACAGCGTATATGCCAGGGAAACATGAATACTATCACAGCGTATATGCCAGGGAGACATGAATACTATCACAGCGTATATGCCAGGGAAACATGAATACTATCACAGCGTATATGCCAGGGAAACATGAATACTATCACAGCGTATATGCCAGGGAGACATGAATACTATCACAGTGTATATGCCAGGGAAACATGAATACTATCACAGCGTATATGCCAGGGAAACATGAATACTATCACAGCGTATATGCCAGGGAAACATGAATACTATCACAGCGTATATGCCAGGGAGACATGAATACTATCACAGTGTATATGCCAGGGAAACATGAATACTATCACAGCGTATATGCCAGGGAAACATGAATACTATCACAGCGTATATGCCAGGGAGACATGAATACTATCACAGTGTATATGCCAGGGAGACATGAATACTATCACAGCGTATATGCCAGGGAAACATGAATACTATCACAGTGTATATGCCAGGGAAACATGAATACTATCACAGTGTATATGCCAGGGAAACATGAATACTATCACAGTGTATATGCCAGGGAGACATGAATACTATCACAGCGTATATGCCAGGGAGACATGAATACTATCACAGCGTATATGCCAGGGAGACATGAATACTATCACAGCGTATATGCCAGGGAGACATGAATACTATCACAGCGCATATGCCAGGGAGACATGAATACTATCACAGCGTATATGCCAGGGAGACATGAATACTATCACAGTGTATATGCCAGGGAGACATGAATACTATCACAGCGTATATGCCAGGGAGACATGAATACTATCACAGCGTATATGCCAGGGAAACATGAATACTATCACAGCGTATATGCCAGGGAAACATGAATACTATCACAGCGTATATGCCAGGGAGACATGAATACTATCACAGCGTATATGCCAGGGAGACATGAATACTATCACAGCGTATATGCCAGGGAAACATGAATACTATCACAGCGTATATGCCAGGGAGACATGAATACTATCACAGCGTATATGCCAGGGAGACATGAATACTATCACAGCGTATATGCCAGGGAGACATGAATACTATCACAGCGTATATGCCAGGGAGACATGAATACTATCACAGCGTATATGCCAGGAAGACTATGATCTCCACTACAAGTTCCAAGTTTTATTAGTCGTACGGGATACACATGGTGTACATCGTCCAACAAAATGCTGACTTGCAGGTTCCTTCTCGACAATGTAACAGCAATAAGAAATAGTAAAACATAAAAGTACTAACATAAAGTAAATGGCAGTAGAATAGAATAAACATTTTAGCATCAGTATAATACAGGAAGGCACAATTTATAGTCCAATATTTCCACGTGTATTGGAGAAGAGGCCATGGGGGTCAGGTGTATGAATTGAGCAGTATAATAAGAGTCTGGTTGCAGCTGTGATGTGTGCTAAGATGCGGAGAATCAGAGCAGGTGGTCAGTCCAGTTGAAGTGTTCAGCAGTCTGATGGCTTGTAGATAGAAACTGTCTCTGAGCCTGTTGGTATCAGACCTCCAATACTTTCTGCCCAATGGTAGAGAAGTGAAGAGGTTGTGGCTGGGGTGTGGGGTCCTTGATGATGCTGCGGCCTTCTTCAGCCACCGTTTCTAGTAGATGTCCTGGATGGGTGGAAGCACGATCCCAGGGGTGTACTAGGCCGTCTTCACCACCCACTGGAGGGTCTTGTTTTCGTGGACAGAGCAAGTCCTGTACCAGGCTGTGATGCAACCGGTCAGGACGCTCTCGATGATGCAGCGGTAGTATTTTGAGAGGACCCGGGGCAGAATGACGTATTTCTTCAGCCGCCATAGGAAGTAGAGACGCTGTTGCGCCCTCTTGACAAGGGCGGTGGTGATGTTGGTCCATGAAAGTCCTCGGTTATGTGGACGCCGAGGAATTTAAAACTCGTGACTCTCTCTACTACAGTCCCATTGATGTGGATCAGGGTATGTTCCCTTCTATGCTTCCTGAAGTCAACCATAAACTCCAATGTCATAATCAAATATAAGGAATACGGAATGTGTTTGATATTCTGTTATAATAAAATGGGGTATAATTTTGATAGCGTTATTTGATATATTGTAACTTGGGATATCCCCAGTGAAAACAAGAGTTGTGTTGCTTGGAAGGGCGATGCGGTCCAGGCATACATTATATCCATGTTCTCTGGCAGTTTATAAAAGTGCCTCCATCTGCAAATACTTAGATGTTTTTTCAAGCTCAATCAGAGATAAAGACCATTGTGTTGCAGGTCCAGCAGTAAGACAATATCTCCCCAACCTCATAGAAAACAATTACGATGAGGTAATTACACCACTTGTTTGGAATTTAAGCCAAGGCTTGAGATTTGGTTGGGGGCCTGAGAAACAGAGAGAAATATGAGGGGTGGCTGTCTTAATACAGTGTTATCTTACTCCACATTGACTCTCTCTGATTCAGTGGGTTTGTCTGTTATCAGCCTGTGTGTGATGTAATGTTTTGTTTTTGGAGCCCATGGGCTGGATGTGGTGGAGCCAACGGGCCATAGATCCCACGGGATCCTCTGATTGGAGTGACTTGAACACATCCAATAATATTCACTCACTCATCCTGGGTCTGTACACTCTGCACCCGGGCTATTGGACTGGGGGAAACACATCAAGAGTTTCTAAACTAAAACAGAGACGTGTTATCTCTAGGTCAGACACACCAGACAGACTGGACCCTAGTCAGCAACTCTGACAACAGGCAGGGGACCAAACTCCAAAGCACCTAACAAGGTCAGAGAGTACACGCATGTAAGGGAAATAACTCAGTGAGTGAAGGAACAAAAGTGAAAACAACCCTCAACAATCAACGCTACGAATACAGCGCCCTCACCTCTCTGGCTTTCCTGAGTGAGGAGGATTGCCATCATTCAGTCTCACCTTAACTCTCACCCTCCCAGTGAGAGTCCCAGTCCTAGTCCCAGTTTGCAGCTGGCCTGTCTGTCTGCTGTGGTGACGGCTGCAGTAATGCAGACCAGCCCTGGGAGGGGGGTCAGTCAGGGTAGTGGTACAGTACAGCGAAGTTAGGGGAGGTAAAGTAAATCAAAGGATCATGCACATTTTCCACAGTCTGTGAGAGACAGACAGCAGACAGGCAGCAGAGGGAGTGTGTAGATGGAAGGAAGGGGGGAACACCTAAGACTACTCTTAACTGGAACTTTGAACGGGTCATAGATCAAGAGGACAGGACATCACATTAGTTCAACTTCAGACCAAAGATATATCCTGTATGTCCACTTCAACGAATAACTAACAACATACATCTATATTATGTGTCTAAAACACACAAATACATTCTCTAGGCCATGTATCCGCAAAGCCAGAGCCTAACAATCACAACAACGTCACACACAGCTCATCTTTGATGTCGCACTCGAATGCTGCATTAACGAAGAATGCTGCACTAACTTCCCTTGGCAACGCTATGGCAACAATTTGTGCATGTGCTGTCCCATCTCCAGTCATCCAGTATCGCTGGTTTTTTATTTATCCTTAAGGTAGGGGAAGAGGAGGCTGAGAGGAGGGGTATCAGGTTGGGTGCTGGCAGGGGCCTTTCCTACACAGTCCCGGCGGCAGTCCTGGATGCTATCCACCGCGCTGCATAGCAGGGCTCTCTGAATAGGAGCTGACACTTCCACTCAGCGCTGCTTGTGATCTGAGACACCCGGAACGGCGCTCTCATAAGTGTCTAATCTCAGCATCCCTGTCCCCGTCTCAACCCCCCCAGACAAACCCCCACCACAGCCCTCTAGTACTTCTTAACTGGATAATTCTAGGTCTTTTGACTGTGTGTGTGTGTGTGTGTGTGTGTGTGTGTGTGTGTGTGTGTGTGTGTGTGTGTGTGTGTGTGTGTGTGTGTGTGTGTGTGTGTGTGTGTGTTTTCTGTGTATCTCGGTAGTCTGTCCATGCATGTGTGGGAGTTTTTGAGTGTCTCATACGCTGTATCAGAGGGCTTCTCAGTGGCGGTCAGTGACGTTTAAGATTTATTTTTTCCTGAGCATGGCCTATATTTACAGCATATTGGATGACTGTCATTCATATCCCATTCACCCAGTTCAATGTAACAGCGAGAGGTTTAGACTACTACATGATACTAAACAAAGCAGGTGCACAAAGGAAAGTGACACATGGACAGACAGTGACATTTAAAAAAATATTTTCAACTTTCCAAGCCAAACCATATCATAACCACTACACACAGCCTACATCGTTGTCACCATATTAGCTAAAGTAACGTCATAGTCAACATAGTTAATAGACGTTACAGTAACGTTACAGTGCACAGTCAGTTAGCAGTTTAGCTCTTACACCGGCAGGCCCCGGTAGCAATAAATTTGTAAAACCAAAAGCTTACCTTGACTTTGAAGAGTTCTAGTGTTTTGTTGGATAGTCATCGCCAGCTAGCTAACATAGCATCCTTATTTTTGAGCAAGGTGTTTGAGTAGGTTAAACAAGCTAGCTGCATTTGCTAGCTAAGTAAGTGAAACTGAAAGTAAAAAAATCTATTAAATCTCTATCTTTCACTTGCTTCTCCTTCATTTTGGAAGAAATTAATTTGTTCAAAACTGTTCAACTATTGTCTTTCTCTCTCTTTGAATCAACTACTTACCACATTGTATACACTGCAGTGCTAGCTAGCTATAGCTTATGCTTTCAGTACTAGATTAATTCTCTGATCCTTTGATTGGGTGGACAACATGTTCATGATGCAAGAACTCTGATAGATTGGAGGACGTCCTCCGGAAGTTGTCATAATTACTGTGTAAGTCTATGGAAGGGGGTGAGAACCATGAGCCTCCTAGGTTTTGTATTGAGTCAATGTACCCAGAGCAGGATGGAAGCTAGCTGTCCTCCGGCTACAACATAGTGCTACCCTACAGAGTGCTGTTGAGGCTACTGTAGACGTTCATTGCCAAATAGTGTGTTTTAATCAATTATTTGGTGACGTGATTCCATTTAGTATAGTTTTATCTAAAAAGTATAACTTTTTCAATGTTTTAAAAATTGTGTTTTTATGAAATTCACTGAGAATGGTCCTCCCCTTCCTCCTCTGAGGAGCCTCCACCGGTACACCTTGTGTCAACATGTGTAGGCACATGTAGGGCTGTTGCAGTGACCATATTACCGCCACACCGGCTGTCACGACTCATGAAGGCAGTCACGGTAATTAGGCTTCTCCAAGCTCTGATGCTGCTGATGGTCATTAATAGCCTACCAATCTTGCTAACTGCCTGGTACTCAGCACTCTATTGTCCCTCTAGTAACTCTGACATCAATGCAAATGTAATCGAAAATTGAATCAAACACTTCATGAGAGCCCATGACCTCATGTTGTGCAACATTTCTATAGGCTATGCAATTGTGTGCGAAAACAGAGGGATGGCCTCTACTAAAAAGAGGAGGCTCCCATCAGCTTTCTAAAGGCTAGGCTTACTATATTTATTTCTCAACTTTCCTAATATTAAGCACATTGCTTATCTTTACAACAGGAGTACAGGCTACCTGGCTGGCATGAAAATAAACCATGGGAAAAACATCCTCCATTCGCTATTTAAGTGCATAGAAGGCATGTATTTCAAGACAGGTGCATGATAATTGTCAAAACAAATTTCCCACATTATTATTTAGTATATGTAAAGACAAGATTAAATCAAGAATGAATGATGCCCAGCATAAGAAAAAATGCCTTTTTTTGCGACTTTTTCTAATCATAGTGGCACACCTCATGTAGCCTAGCCCATAGGGCTATATGTTTTGATAAGGTTTGTATCACAACTAAAGTGGCCAAATAACTTCTTAAAATTAAGCACATTAACCTGTTGGGGCTAGGGGGCAGTATTTGCACGGCCGGATAAAAAACGTACCCGAATTAATCTGGTTACTACTCTTGCCCAGAAACGAAAATATGTATATAATTAGTAGATTTGGATAGAAAACACTCTAAAGTTTCTAAAACTGTTTGAATGGTGTCTGTGAGTATAACAGAACTCATATGGCAGGCCAAAACCTGAGAAGATTCCATGCAGGAAGTACCCTGTCTGACAATTTGTTGTCCTTCTAGGGCATCTCTATCAAAAATACAGCATCTCTGCTGTAACGTGACATTTTCTAAGGCTTTCATTGGCTCTCAGAAGGCGCCAGAAAGTGGAACGAGAGTTCTGCAGTCTCTGGGCGAAAAACAGCAGGAGTGTTTGTGAGTGGTCAGGCAGGGAACACTGACACTGGAGACGCGCGTGCACGAGAGGACTCCATGTTTTTCTTTCTCTCTTTGAACGAATACAACGTCGCCTGGTTGGAATATTATCGCTATTTTACGAGAAGAAAATCGCATAAAAATTGATTTTAAACAGCGTTTGACATGCTTCGAAGTACGGTAAAGGATATTTTTAAATGTTTTGTCACGAAATGCGCCCGCGCGTCACCCTTCGGATACTGACCTCAACGCACGAACAAAACGGAGCTATTTCAATATAACTATGGATTATTTCGAAACAAAACAACATTTGTTGTTGAAGTAGAAGTCCTGGGAGTGCATTCTGACGAAGAACAGCAAAGGTAATCCAATTTTTCTTATAGTAAATCTGAGTTTGGTGAGGGCCAAACTTGGTGGGTGTCAAATTAGCTAGCCGTGATGGCCGGGCTATCTACTCAGAATATTGCAAAATGTGCTTTCACCGAAAAGCTATTTTAAAATCTGACACCGCGATTGCATAAAGGAGTTCTGTATCTATAATTCTTAAAATAATTGTTATGTATTTTGTGAACGTTAATCGTGAGTAATTTAGTAAATTCACCGGAACTTTGCGGTGGGTATGCAAGTTCTGAACATCACATGCTAATGTAAAAAGCTGGTTTTTGATATAAATATGAACTTGATTGAACAAAACATGCATGTATTGTATAACATAATGTCCTAGGAGTGTCATCTGATGAAGATCTTCAAAGGTTAGTGCTGCATTTAGCTGTGGTTTTGGTTTTTGTGGCTTTGAAAATGGCTGTGTGATTATTTTTGGCAGGGTGACATAATCTAATGTTTTGCTTTCGCTGTAAAGCCTTTTTGAAATCGGACAGTGTGGTTAGATTAACGAGAGTCTTGTCTTTAAAATGGTGTAAAATAGTCATATGTTTGAGAAATTGAAGTTATAGCATTTATGAGGTATTTGTATTTCGCGCCACACGATTCCACTGGCTGTTGACTAGGTGGGACGCAAACATCCCACCTTGCCCAGGGTGGTTAATCTGCTTTACAAGGGGTGTAGAGCCTAACTGGTGTGTGAGTATATACACTGCTCAAAAAAATAAAGGGAACACTAAAATAACACATCCTAGATCTGAATGAATTAAATAATCTTATTAAATACTTTTTTCTTTACATAGTTGAATGTGCTGACAACAAAATCACACAAAAATAATCAATGGAAATCCAATTTATCAACCCATGGAGGTCTGGATTTGGAGTCACACTCAAAATTAAAGTGGAAAACCACACTACAGGCTGATCCAACTTTGATGTAATGTCCTTAAAACAAGTCAAAATGAGGCTCATTAGTGTGTGTGGCCTCCACGTGCCTGTATGACCTCCCTACAACGCCTGGGCATGCTCCTGATGAGGTGGCGGATGGTCTCCTGAGGGATCTCCTCCCAGACCTGGACTAAAGCATCCGCCAACTCCTGGACAGTCTGTGGTGCAACGTGGCGTTGGTGGATGGAGCGATACATGATGTCCCAGATGTGCTCAATTGGATTCAGGTCTGGGGAACGGGCGGGCCAGTCCATAGCATCAATGCCTTCCTCTTGCAGGAACTGCTGACACACTCCAGCCACATGAGGTCTAGCATTGTCTTGCATTAGGAGGAACCCAGGGCCAACCGCACCAGCATATGGTCTCACAAGGGGTCTGAGGATCTCATCTCGGTACCTAATGGCAGTCAGGCTACCTCTGGCGAGCACATGGAGGGCTGTGCGGCCCCTCAAAGAAATGCCACCCCACACCATGACTGACCCACCGCCAAACCGGTCATGCTGGAGGATGTTGCAGGCAGCAGAACGTTCTCCACGGCGTCTCCAGACTCTGTCACGTCTGTCACATGTGCTCAGTGTGAACCTGCTTTCATCTGTGAAGAGCACAGGGCGCCAGTGGTGAATTTGCCAATCTTGGTGTTCTCTGGCAAATGCCAAACATCCTGCACGGTGTTGGGCTGTAAGCACAACCCCCACCTGTGGACGCCGGGCCCTCATACCACCCTCATGGAGTCTGTTTCTGACCGTTTGAGCAGACACATGCACATTTGTGGCCTGCTGGAGGTCATTTTGCAGGGCTCTGGCAGTGCTCCTCCTGCTCCTCCTTGCACAAAGGCAGAGGTAGCGGTCCTGCTGCTGGGTTGTTGCCCTCCTACGGCCTCCTCCACGTCTCCTGATGTACTGGCCTGTCTCCTGGTAGCGCCTCCATGCTCTGGACACTACGCTGACAGACACAGTAAACCTTCTTGCCACAGCTCACATTGATGTGCCATCCTGGATGAGCTGCACTACCTGAGACACTTGTGTGGGTTGTAGACTCCGTCTCATGCTACCACTAGAGTGAAAGCACCGCCAGCATTCAAAAGTGACCAAAACATCAGCCAGGAAGCATAGGAACTGAGAAGTGGTCTGTGGTCACCACCTGCAGAACCACTCCTTTATTGGGGGTGTCTTGCTAATTGCCTATAATTTCCACCTGTTGTCTATTCCATTTGCACAACAGCATGTGAAATTTATTGTCAATCAGTGTTGCTTCCTAAGTGGACAGTTTGATTTCACAGAAGTGTGATTGACTTGGAGTTACATTGTGTTGTTTAAGTGTTCCCTTTTTTGAGCAGTGTATAAGCACGCCGTGAGTTTCAAGTTTGGGGAAGATAATTTTCACCATAAAAATGCACCTTTATAATAAAAGCATTACATGCATAATCGCATTTGCGGTCACTTTTTATAATAGTGTTTTCCCGCTAATGGAACATTCGTGTTTATAGACTCCTGCCATGTACACATTGCTGCGCTTATAATGTGAAGAAATAGTTTATCAACATTTGAAGCTAAACGTTCTGATCTGTTGCGTCAGCCACATTGTGTAAAAAATTATTTTTGATGCTAGTGGTATTAATTTGGGATCCATCGCATCCCACAACTGTCCCAGACTATGTTTGGAATATTTATTTCTCGCACAGAAAAGAATAGGCCGACTTTTGTACTAAGGGGGATAGTAGATTGACATAGGCTAGTGCTTTTGCTGTTCGTTAGGCCTACTCATCTTGTTGGCTGACGAAAAGTAAATGTGGACAGTTCTTCCAAAATCTTCAATATGCACCTCGGAATTGGATAAGGACGCATGCAGTTGCATCCCTGATGTGTCTGTCTTCACTTGTAGCCTGTGAGAAAGATGGATGGAGAGCCATGTGAGTGAGAGGTGCTTCGTAGCGCGCAGCACTCAGGGAGAAGAGCACAACGAAGCACTCCGGGCCAAGGCACCACAGCCAATGGCTTTAAAAAGCATGGATTTTTGTAGGGTGCATTACGTCTACACATAAGGGATGCCGCCGTGAAATTCGAGGCATTATCAAGTGCTTGCCAAATTGTGAATGAGAGACTGAGTGTGTACAGCCTGCGCAAAAAACAAAGCAGAGCTCATGCCCTTCAAGCAACTTTTTTCAAATCATCATTAGAGACGCATCATGCAGCCTTACAATGTATTAAAAATCAAAGCATATAGCCCAACGTATGTAGAACAACTAAAATTACATGAATAACTCAAAATTAAGCATATAGGAGTACCTATTTCTTTGTTAACCGCTCAACACAGAATGGCCGCATGTGCGCACTCCCTCAAATCATTTGGAGAAAATATCCTTTATATCTTATTCAGCTTTATATACTATAAATTAATATAAAATAATGCCACGAGATTCTAAGCAAATCTTGTCTGCTAAATGAATTAGTATAGCCCACAGCCATTTGGCACAGCCAGATCAGGACCTAACATAAGGATATCTCAGAGTATGCTATTTTGTTCTTCTGAAATAGACTACATTTTCTTCATATCATGCTTCTTTTGACCTGTCTAAAATAAAGAATGGATTTATTGTGAAGGTGTAGGCTGTATTATATGGATTTATTCGACTTTTCAAAATGTAGATGTTCCAAAGGTCTGCATCAGTGGCTTGTGTGGAAGCCAGGAGATGCTAAATGTGTTATGTTAATTAACGGTCAATTACCGTGAGACCAACAGTTATTTGCTTGACAATCACCAGCTGACTAAATTTCGTGACCACCACAGCCCTAGGCACATGTGTAAAGGGGGTGCTGGTGGGAAAAGTGGAGTAATTTCTCCCAAATGAGGCCCTATTACAGCACCCTCCAGGAGGTAGTGGGCCCCTGTGAGGCCCCCAGAGAGACTCCTCTGGGAGGAGTCGGCTGGCTGGTGAGGGAAACAGTAGTCCCATGTCAACACCACTGAGAACTCAACGTTTTATCACAGTAAAGGGTTATTGTAATCAGCCCTGGGTCCTGGGGCAAACAGTCACTCCACCCTCTACACCAGACAGGGGGCCAGCCAGCGCCAAGGGAAATCATTAGGCTCTGTTCTGGGTGAGTGGTGTGAGGAGAAGTGTGTGTGGAGTGTAGGCAGAGGGAGCTACTGGAGTTGAAAGGATCAGAATAGCAATAACAGAGTGTTAGCATTTTAAGGGGATGTAACCATACTTGCAGATGGACCATAAAACGCAAAACCATACAAAATAATTGGCCTTATGCAATTCAATAACAGTCAAGTTGGATACTTAAAAAACCTAAAAGATTAATAAACTGGAAGCTGTTGGCTCTGCCCTAAAATGCTGATGTGAGGTTTCTCTAGACCATTGGAGAGTGAGTGTATTGATATGCAGGCAAACAGAGGGGTATCCTAGTGTTTATCCATGTTACTCATTTATTCGTTTTGAGGAACTCCTAAGATGCTAACAGTGAGGAACTGGGGATACTGGATAACACAGAGGAAGATTGAGATAGAGAGATATGTTGAAAGGGGGAATGGAACGAAGACAAAGATACATTATTGAACTTGAGATAAGTGAGAAAAGATAACTTACAGACAGGAAGAAAGGGATGACAAAAAAGAGAGAAATGAGAGAGATATCAAACCTGAGAGTGAGAAAGTGAACCAAACGAGAGAGAGTGAGAAGGGGAAGTGAGAGTGTGGAAAGAAGGAGGAAGTGGGGGAGAGCCAAGGCAGTCCTGGCAGCCGTCTGGTCTTCATGGTTTCTCCGACCACAACATGGCTGAGGAGCTGGCTCCCTCTCAGAGCTGCGTCAGAACCAGGCTCCAGGACTACATATCACATGCACAGGATTCACTACCTCAGCCCTTAATCACCCTCACCTCCTCTGGTCTCTCTCTCTCCTCGCACCAAAACCTCATGCCCTCATTTTTCTGTTCACATTCATGTGTTTTCAGTTGTGAGCATTGCCAGTCAATCAGAGGAGCAGAGAGAGAGCGAGAGCGGGGTGAGATGCAGAGAGAGGAGAGAAAGGCACTACAGGGACCAGAAACTAGAGAAGTACAGAGATGTACAGAGAAGTACAGAGATGTACAGAGAAGTACAGAGATGTACAGAGAAGTACAGAGATGTACAGAGAAGTACAGAGATGTACAGAGATGTGCTCAGCTGGAGAAAACTGAGAAATCTGTAAGTGCATAAATCCCAGAAGATGTTGACCTCTGTTGCCCTCTTACCTTCTTCACAGGCCGTGCCGCTGTAGCCTGGACAGCACTTCCACTCCAGAGAGTTGATGGTACGGTACACCACCTTATAGGAGGGTCTTACCACTGTCCGGTAGCTGGGGAACACACACAGGCCAACATCACAAACAGTGTAAGGAGGAAACAGTTCCTCTGATCTTGTGGGTCTCATTCATCAAGGTGTAGATGTGGGGTGTGTTTAGTGATGTTTTGACATGCAGTGTTTTGGATAAGAGGCCCCAGACTCACCTGCCCCCTGTGCATCCCTGTGGCCAGCGACATGTCTGGTAGACACGCTGCAGGGTTGTCCCATTCTGCACCTGGCAAGTCACCGTCTTAGTGACCGTATGGGGACACCAGTTCCTGAGAGAGAGGAAAGAGGAAGAGAGAGAGAGAGAGAGAGGGAGAAAGTGGGACACACACAGAGCAGGTTTAGCATGCACACTCAAATTCAACAAGACAAAAGGTAAGAGAAACACACTATTGGCTCCACACCTGTTCAAAAACAAAATTGGAACCCATAGGTGGTCATATCATTATCTGATAAAAACACACACACCCTGCAATCTCTCTCTCAAACACACACACACACACACACACACACACACACACACACACACACACACACACACACACACACACACACACCACACGCACACGCACACGCACACACACACACACACGCAAACATAAAGGGAAATTAGCCGTGCCCTCACACTCTGTAAGCCGTCTACTCTGGGATTTGAATCTCTTTTCTCATTCTCGCCCCTCTTTCTTTTCAAAGTCCTTATGGTGTTTACATGAGTTCAATCAGCCGTGAGACTTGCGGGAGTGCATTGTAGGCTGTGTTTATATTGCGGTCTTTCCCCTATCAATACACATCCGCTGGCTTTTTCCCGCCTGGGTCTCAGAAGAGGCAGAGTCACTGAGGGGGGAACAGAGGGGGGAGGGCCTCACACAGAGAATAGAGTGAGTTTTCAAACACAGGCTAATAGTAGGTCATAGGCCCACTCCTTTTCCAAGACGACTCCTTTCGTAATACGTTATCAGGACCTGCTTTGCACAGCTGGAAAGGCTGGGAGCAGGCTGACCTGCCAGGAAAACAGCTTACCCAGAGGTCACAGGTCAACATCAGATGCTGAAGCCCTCATTAGTCAAAGCGTGTCTTTTAAGAATAAGTTATACACAGAGCATTACATTTACCTCCAGTTTTTATGTAGTCTCTATAAAGGCTTTGTATACTTACTCTCACTACTTATGAAGCTCTCACTACTAACGAAGCTCTTGGTTTTCAGACCTCTTTTGAACCATATGCAGCCAAGGACAAAGTACAGGGAGTCAGTGCAGTAGTGTATCAGTTAGCCTGGACCAGGTCTTGTCCATGTTAGTCAACCAGGACTAGATCTGTTTCCCTGTGCTGTGCCGTGTAGAGGAGATATCTGAGTCGGATTAGGAGAGGAGCTATGGGATGGTTTCAATCACTGCATTATTGGTCGGAAGAAAATGCTAACAAGGGAAACAATACTCAGAAATAAAGGGGAAAAACCTCTCCATGGTATTCGTTAAACATGTCCTACAGTGCATTCGGAAAGGATTCAGACCCCTTCACTTTTTCCAGATTTTGACAGCCTTATTCTAAAATGGATTAAATCATATTTTTTCCTCATCCCCCATCCCTCAAGTCGACAACCATAAATCAAGGAAACATGGAGTGGCACTTAGAGAAATGTAGTGTATGAGGAACATACGGAGGCTATTCGACGAAACATGTGTTAGCAGTCTTTTATTAACAATGACGTGCACAAATACCCTGATTACCCTCATATGGCTTAGGCTGAATAGATGTGATACAGTAACACTGGAGTCACAATGTTTCAACCAATGACTGTACTGAATGTGTGTGAGATTGTGTGTGTGTGTACACTGCTGGACAATGCCAAGGGCATAGGATGCTGAGCAGCCCTAAAGCAGCTCACAGTAACAATCCACACATGCTGTGGTGTCTGTACACAAGCCCCTACTAGGGCTGTATGATATTGGGAACCAGTTTGAAATATTTGAGCAATTTCCAAGGGCATAAAATCCAAAATGCAACTTCCTTATTGGCGTTAGAAGACAGAGGAGGGGAGGTGGGATGCAGCAGGACACTGTTGGCAGCTCCTAGTGGCCATGCGTGAGCACAGGTCTTCCTCCCACCTACACACTTAATATGCGTAATTGTGCAAACACAATGATCTCTTTCATGGTGAATTAGCACAAGCAGAACAATAAAGTCTTTCTTTACATGTTTTTCATCTAACTAACATACTTCTGGATGCTAGTGCTAAACTCTTGTTTGTTATTCATCCACCCAGTGTTTTCCCTATATGCTTTAAGCAGAGTCAGTAGCGCACCATCTACTGTGTAGCTATAAAGATGTATGCCCCAGGAAGATGCCCACCCCTGCTAACTCTGCCACCGCTGCTGAAAAATATCCTAGGGGAAACACTGATCCACCTGACACAGACCACGACAACAGCTACTGTCACTTTTCCCTGTTTAACACTGTAAGAGCCTCCCCCTTCCCAAAGCCAGGTGAAGCCACACAGTAGTACCATTCAGTCTCGACAGAGCTGTGGTCAGGTAGGGTTAAAGGTCCAATGCAAATCAAATCAAAGTTGATTTGTCACGTGCGCCGAATACAGCAGGTGAAACAGTGAAATGCTTACTTACAGTGCAATTTTTAAGTAAAAATTAGGTATTAGGCGAACAATAGACAAGTAAAGTAATAAAAAAACAAGAGTAAAAAGATATAACAGTGGCGAGGCTATATACAGTAGCGAGGCTATATACAGGCACCGGTTAGTCAGGCCAATTGAGGTAGTATGTACATGTAGGTATGGTTAAAGTGACAATGCATATATGATAAAGAGAGAGTAGCAGTAGCGTAAAAGAGGGGTTGATGGGTGGTGGGTGGCGGGACACAATGCAGATAGTCCGGGTAGTCAATGTGCGGGGGCACCGGCTAGTCGGGCTAATTGAGGTAGTATGTACATGAATGTATAGTTAAAGTGACTATGCATATATGATAAACAGAGAGTAGCAACAGCGTAAAAGAGGGGTTGGGGGGGACACAATGCAAATAGTCTGGGTAGCCATTTGATTACCTGTTCAGGAGTCTTATGGCTTGGGGGTTGAGCTGTTGAGAAGCCTTTGGTCCTAGACTTGGAGCTCCGGTACCGCTTGCTATGCGGTAGTAGAGAGAACAGTCTATGACTGGGGTGGCTGGGGTCTTTGACAATTTTTAGGGCCTTCCTCTGACACCGCCTGGTGTAGAGGTCCTGGATGGCAGGTAGCTTAGCCCCAGTGATGTACTGGGCCGTACGCACTACCCTCTGTAGTGCCTTGCAGTCAGAGGCCGAGCAGTTGCCGTACCAGGCAGTGATGCAACCAGTCAGGATGCTCTCGATGTTGCAGCTGTAAAACCTTTTGAGGATCTTAGGACCCATGCCAAATCTTTTTCGTTTCCTGAGGGGAAATAGGCTTTGTCGTGCCCTCTTCATGACTGTCTTGGTGTGTTTGGATCATTCTAGTTTGTTGGTGATGTGGACACCAAGGAACTTGAAGCTCTCAACCTCCTCCACTACAGCCCTGTCGATGAGAATGGGGGCGATGCTCGGTCCTCCTTTTCCTGTAGTCCACAATCATCTCCTTAGTCTTGGTTACGTTGAGGGATAGGTTGTTATTCTGGCACCACCCGACCAGGTCTCTGACCTCCTCCCTGTAGGCTGTCTCGTCGTTGTCGGTGATCAGGCCTACCACTGTTGTGTCGCCTGCAAACTTAATGATGGTGTTGGAGTCGTGCATGCCACACAGTCGTGGGTGAACAGTGAGTACAGGAGGGGACTGAGCACGCACCCCTGAGGGGCACCAGGGGCGGCCGTCAGGAAGTCTAGGATCCAGTTGCAGAGGGAGGTGTTTAGTCCCAGGGTCCTTAGCTTAGTGATGAGCTTTGAGGATACTATGGTGTTGAACACTGAGCTGAAGTCAATGAATAGCACTCTCACATAGGTGTTCCTTTTGTCCAGGTGGGAAAGGGCAGTGTGGAGTGCAACAGAGATTGCATCATGTTGAAAATGTCAGTGAAGACACCTGCCAGTGCACATGCCCGGAGCACACGCCCTGGTAATCCGTCTGGCCTCGCGGCCTTGTGAATGTTGACCAGTTTAAAAGTCTCACTCACGTCGGCTTCGGCTACGGAGAGCATGATCACACAGTCGTCCGGAACAGCTGATGCTTTCATGCAATCCTCTGTGTTGCTTGCCTCGAAGCAAGCATAGAAGTGATTTAGCTCATTTGGTAGGCTCGTGTCACTGGGCAGCTCGCGACTGTGTTTCCCATTTGTAGTCTGTAATAGTTTGCAAGCCCTGCCACATAAGACGAGCATCGGAGCTGGTGTAGTACGATTCAATCTTAGCCCTGTATTGCCACTTTGCCTGTTTGATGGTCGTCGGAGGGCATAGCAGGATTTCTTATAAGCTGCCGACTTAGAGTCCCGCATCTTGAAAGCGGCAGCTCTACCCTTTAGCTCAGTGCGAATGTTGCCTGTAATCCAGGCAATCCAGGGGTAGGTACGTACAGTCACTGTGAGGATGATGTCCTCGATGCACTTATTGATAAAGCCAGTGACTGATGTGATGTACTCCTCAATGCAATCGAAAGAATCACGGAACATGTTCCATTCTGTGATAGGAAAACAGTCCTGTAGTTTAGCATCTGCTTCATCTAACCACTTTTTTATAGACTGCGGTGCTTTCTGCTTTAATTTTTGCTGGTAAGCAGGAATCAGGAGGATAGAATTGTGGTCAGATTTACCAAATGGAGGGCGAGGGAGAGCTTTGTACGCGTCTCTGTGTGTGGAGTACAGGTAATATTGCATTTTTTTCCCTCTGGTTGCGCATTTAACATGTTGATAGAGATTAGGTAAATCTGATTTAAGTTTCCCTGCATTAAAGTCTCCGGCCACAGGGAACGCCGCCTCTGGGTGAGTGGTTTCCTGTTTGCTTATTTCCTTATACAGCTAACTGAGTGCGGTCTTAGTGCCAGCATCCATCTGTGGTGGTAAATAAACAGCCACGAAAGTATCAATGAAAACCCTCTTGGCAAATAGTGTGGTCTACAGTTTATCATAAGACATTCTACTTCAGGCGAGCAAAATCTAGAGACTTCCTTAGATTTCGTGCAGCAAGTATGTGGACACCCCTTCAAATTAGTGGATTCGGCTATTTCAGCCACACCCATTGCTGACAGGTGTATAAAATCGAGCACATAGCCATGCAATCTCCATAGACAAACATTGGCAGTAGAATGGCCCGTACTGAAGAGCACAGTGACTTTCAACATGGCACCGTCATAAAATGCCAGCTCGTCAACAAGTCAGCTCGTCAAAGTTCTGCCATGCTAGAGCTGCCCCGGTCAACTGTAAGTGATGTTATTGTGAAGTGGAAACGTCTAGGAGCAACAACGGCTCAGCCCACAAGAAGCGTAACACATTTCCTTCGCATAGAGTTCATCATTATAGCCTGTGGAATGTTGTCCCACTCCTCTTCAATGGCTGTGCGAAGTTGCTGGATATTGGCGGGAACTGGAAACGCTGTCGTACACGTCGATCCAGAGCATCCCAAACATGCTCAATGGGTGACATGTCTGATGAGTATGCAGGCCATGGAAGAAATGGGACATTTTCAGCTTCGAGGAATCATGTACAGATCCTTGCAACATTGGGCCATGCATTATAATGCTGAAACATGAGGCAATGGCGGTGGACTAATGGCACAACAATGGGCCTCAGCATCTCACAGTATCTCTGTGCATTCCAATTGCCTTTGATAAAATGTAATTGTTTTTGTTGTATGTAGCTCATGCCTGCTCATACCATAACCCCACCGCCACCATGGAGCACCAAGTTCACAACGTTGACATCAGCAAACTGCTCGCCCACACAATGCCATATACGGTGTCTGCCATCTGCCCGGTACAGTTGAAACCGGGATTCATCCATGAAGAGCACACTTCTCCAGAGTGCCAGTGGCCATTTGCCAACTGAAGTAGGTCACAACGCCAAACTGCAGTCAGGTCAAGACCCTGGTGAGGACATCAAGCACACAGATGAGCTTCTCTGAGACAGTTTCTGACAGTTTGTGCAGAAATTATTCAGATGTGCAAACCCACAGTTTCATTAGCTGTCTGGGTGGCTGGTCTCAGACGATCCCACAGGTGAAGAAGCCCGATGAGGAGGCCCTGGGCTGGTGTGATTACACGTGGTCTGTGGTTATGAGGCCGATTGGACATTCTCTAAAATGGCCTCCCGACTGGTGCAGCGGTCTAAGGCACTGCATTGTACTGCTGAGGCGCCACTACAGCCTCGGGTTTGATACCAGGCTCTGTCACAGCCAACCATGACCGGGAGCCCCATTGGGCGGCGTACGCTTGGCACAGCATCATCCGAGTTAGGGGAGGGTTTGGCCAGAGGGATTTTCTTGGCTCATCATGCTCTAGCGACTCCTTGTGGCAGGTCGGGTGCCTGCAACCTGACTTCGGTTGTCAGTTGGAGGGTGTTTCCTCCGACACATTAGTGCGGCTGGCTTTCGGGTTAAGCGAGCAGTGTGTTAAGAAGCAGCGCGGCTTGGCAGGTCATGTTTCCGGAGGACGCATGACTCTTGACCTTCGCCTCTCCCGAGTCCATTGGGGAGTTGCAGCAATTAGACAAGTTCGTAACTACCAATTGGATATCACACACACACAAAAAGTTATCTAAAACGATGTTGGAGGTGGCTTATGGTAGCGTAATGAACATAAAATTCTCTGGCAACAGCTCTGGTGGACATTTCTGCCGTCAGGATGCCAATTGCCCTCTCCCTCAAAACTTGTGGCATTGTGTTGTGTGACAAAACTGCACATTCTAGTGGACTTTTATTGTCCCCAGCACAAGGTGCACCTGTCTAATGTAATTTTCTTTGTTCATGTTATGTTCATGTTATGTTCATGTTATGTTGCCGCAATATAACAGAATTACTGGTAGGCCTGGGGCTACTCGCACTCAAACCATAAAAAGGAAAAACCAAAGAGGGCGAGATGCAAAACTTAATTTAATGTTGCAATATAATAACTTGCTTGTATGACTTGACTTAGGTCTACTTTTGGTATTACACTAATAAAGTTAAGAAACTTTTGTGAAGGTTTGGTATGGCTATTATTAGGTTGAACTACTGCAGGCCTATGAAGGCAGTGCGCACCAGTGTTTCAACTGACTCTGACAGTTGAACTTGAGGCGAGGAAGAAGGTTTTAGGCCTACCAGAGTTTAATCTAACAATAATGCTTATCCTTCTGTACGCCTATATCTCTATAGCAATAGTAGTCTATCTGACAAGTATAAATGCATGTCGGTGTCAGGAACATGGCGCCGGCATTTCTCTATATTTCTCTCGGTCTCTCTAGGGCTAGGCCTAAGCTTCTCTTCCATTATATTTTAAATATTAATATCATACAGTGGACACCTAAGCCTATAGGCCTATCTGCATGCAATGCCCTGATGCATTTAGTGCTCAAATCTCTGACAGCTGAACCGTGAGGTGGACAATTATTGTTTTAGGAAAGTAAAAATCAATAAAACAATAGGCTATAAAGTTTTGAATATCCTACACAACGAAACACAACAAATATTTTTTGTAATTTGTTTTAGGCATGTTTAAAGGACAAGTAACTGTGGATCATTTGGCCATTTTCAGTCATTTATTGATGGCGCTGGCAGCGCCCGGTGGGAGATTTCTTTCTCTCTCTCTCTTTCTACTCTCGGATATGAACAGGTATTTGGTATTTATAAGGATCCCCATCAGCCGCTGCAAAAGCATCAGCTACTCTTCCTGGGGTCCACATGAAACAGGACACAATACATAGTACAGAATAGGATTAGTCCAGGACTGAAATACATACATTTAAAACATCAAACATAGCCTACATATCAGTATACACACAATATGTAGTCACAATGTATTCCGCTACCAACTTTAGCAATTTACCATCCAGGTTGTCGCTACCAGGTGGTTTGTACTTATTTACAGACAGCAGCAATGTTTTCACCTCTTCCACACCCACTTTGTGGAACTTAAAAATACAGCGCTTGTCTTTCATTATTTGGTCCTTTATGCATGAATATGAACACTCAGCATTTGTTGTTTGCATGTCATACCTAAGTTTACTAATCGTGTCAGCAAAAATGTTACTAGTTTGGCGATATCAAAGACTTTTGTTATGAACACGACATCTACCTCAATGAAGGATGGAGCCAAGCTTTCCTTTTTGCCTAGAATTTCATTTAAAGTACTCCATAGATTTTTACTATCATTCTTTATATCATTTATTTTTGTTCCATAGTATAGTTTCTTCTTCTTTTTGTTCAGTTTAGTTAGGTGATTTCTCAATTATCTCTGTGTTTGCCAGTCTGCTGTGTTGTCAGACTTATCTGCTATTCCCTTTGCCTCATCCCTCTCAGCCATACAGTTTTTCAATTCATCATCTATCCATGGGGATTTGGCAGTTCTAAAAGTCAGTTTCTTGATGGGTGTATGCCTGTCAGTAACCGGAAGAAGCAGTTTCATAAATGCTTCAAGTGCAACGTCCGGCTGTTCCTTATTACACACATAAGAACAACAAATATTTTTCACATCTTTGATATAGGAATCATTGCAAAATCTCTTGTTTGATTGTTTATACACAATTTTACGTCCAGTCTTTGGAACTTTGGTTTTTCTAGATATGGCTATTATATTAGGATCACTACATCCTATGTGGATACTGCTCTCTTGGATCCGAACCGTCACGTGTCTGTTTGGGTCTGTTTTTCCAATGGGCCTTTTTCGGAACGGGTCTGACTGTCCTTGGGTCCACTCGGATCGGGTCTATGTTTAAAAATATATACAGTATATTTATGCACATTAGGTCGGGTGGGAAAGCTACAGATCTATTTCTAAACAGGTCCAACATTTTGGACCCGTGAAGACCTCTAGTGCAAACCTTCTACAGCGTTGAGCTGTTCCCAAGGGTACAAGGTGTGAAACCCAACAGCACGGCTGGGTTTAATTGGCACTGGCACCAGGCAGGCAGGCCCAAAGTGGGTATCGGGTCTCTCTGCAAACACCCCACACTCCCTCCCTTCCTGCCAGCCTCCCTTCTTTACTCCTGATGCTGGGCCAAAACAAAGTAAATCACAAAGCACCATGAGCACTCAAACAGATCACAGCCAATGTTTAGAAGGAGAAAGAAAATAGAAATCCATAAGGGAGAGAAAGATCTCGCCAAGACAGTAAATAGAGGGGGGAGCGTGCTGCTGATGACAAGATTCTACTCTTCAAAAAGAGATTTGCTGCTGTTGTCCCCTCACTGCAGTGTGGCTGGGGACTGTTAACACAAGGAGACTCCTTCAAGACCATATATAGTTAGGTAATAGCACTTTAAGCTTTAAGAGAGACATTGGAAAGAGACGAACAACAACGGAGAGAGCGAGAGAGATAAAGAGGGGAACAACCCCAGAGCCAAGCCCTCAGATGCAGAGAGAAAGAAAGAGTAGTTGAGGCAGGCAGGCTCACAGAGTACAGAAGAAGGCCAGGTTAGGGTGAATAACATCCAGGTGCGTTCCCCACTGAGCTTCCTGTTTCAGTCCCTCTCCCTCTCAATAACTCTCTGCCTTTGGGACAAAGTTGAAGAATCCCAGCCCCCCTTCTTCCCCTCTTTCTCCACCCCTATGCTGTGTGAGGAGGGTAGAATACAAACAAATATGAAATTTAGCATGATAAAAATCTCACAGAATTTCTTGAGATTTCTGGCTGTAGTTTTTTGGGGTATCTGTACTTTCTATTTATATTTCTGCCAACTTTTACTTTTACTTCGCTACAATCCTAAAGAGATTAATGTATATTTATTCCATACATTTTCCCTTATATCCAAAAGTACCCAAAAGTACCCAAAAATACTTAGCAGGACATTGATAATGGTCTAATTCACACATTTATCGAAAGAACATACCTGGTCATCCCTGCACCCTCTTATCTGATGGACTCACTAAACACATGCTTCGTTTGTAAATGATGTCTGAGTGTTGGAGCGTGCACCTGGCTATCCATAAATAAATAAAAAACAAGAAAATTATGCTGTCTGGTTTGCTTAATATAAGGAATTTGAAATTATTTTCACTTTTACATTTGATACTTAAGTATATTTTAGCAATTACTTTTACTTTTGATACTGGAGAGAATGAGCTGGAGAGAATGAGAGCGAGCTTCTAGACTATCTAGTCGACAAATGAAATATATTATTCTGCACAAAGATAGAGGGAAAGTTAGATTTTTTATCAAGGATATGAGAGAATACAACACAGAGTTGATAAGAAGGGTATTGTCTTTTAGAAAACTACACTAATAGAGATATAGAAACCCAAAGAGATCAATAGAAAAAGCTACGTTTCATGGTCTTCACGGCACTGCTCTGTGGATTGAAATACTGCAGTGGTGTAGAGGAGGTGTTAAATGAGAGAGTTTAATTCGGGACATTAGGGGTGGCCTATTGTGCTGCTGGTTCAATCAGGTTCAAAGGACATGTCAGGGGCCAGTCAGGCCAAGGTGAATGAGAGGAGGGGGCCAAGCAGAGCCGGCCAAAGGGCTCTCCATACTGGATAAACATCCCCGCTCTGGGTCAGTGAACTCCCAATGAAAACACCTAGACACCATGAAAGTACCAGAGCAAGGCCTTGAAGGGGTTTTGGAAGAAAAGTGGGTATCACACAGCAGTCTGACACAGTGAGACTGAATGGACCCATCGTCATCCAGCCCAGCTGTGGCCAAGACAACAGGTTGGAGTTCACCTGTGATGTGTGTGTGTGTGTGTGTGTGTGTGTGTGTGTGTGTGTGTGTGTGTGTGTGTGTGTGTGTGTGTGTGTGTGTGTGTGTGTGTGTGTGTGTGTGTGTGTGTGACTGTCAGCTCCTCTGTTGGGGGTAGTTCAGGAGAATGCGTGGTGAGGCTGAGTGGAGGTGGTGATGGGTCAGGTTCTAGAGGTCCCACAGGGAGTAGGCTGTCTGGCAGGCAGACCATCACTTCCCCTCCTCAGGCAGCACAGGAAATAGCTGCTGTCTTAACCCTTCCCTCTGCTTGGCTCCAATAGCCCTCATTAAGGCCAAGGTTGAAAAAACTGCTGCATTGGGCTGGCTACTCAACAGAGGGACGGTACAAGTCAAGAGCACACTCAAGTACGGTTAATCCCTTCCATTTGCGTAGGTGGTATAATTTCTATTGAACAGGTTGTTGAGGCATGCAGTTGTTTCTAGTTATTAGCCAATGTCATTAGTCACATTGCCTTATTGTAAGAAAGCAAAGTTGTTTACTACGATTATTTTTGATACTGTAATGGCTTTGATACTGTAGTGTTCTACTTGCCACCGGCTGTCACTAGTCAGCATGCCTCTATTGTAAGAATGCATAGTGGTTTACTTAAAAATGTTTTGGAAAAATGTAATAGCCATGTGATTTTTTGCAAGCTCTGATGCTTGACGTATTGCACTCAGATTTTTTTCTGGCTTGTGTCGTGTACATGTTCGTTACTGACGTGCTGCTTATTGCATTGATGTAATTTTTGCCTGATTGTATGTCATGTACCTGTGTGTGTGATACTGACGTGTAGTAGTGGAAAAAGTACCCAATAGTCATACTTGAGTAAAAGTAAAGATACCTTAATAGAAAAGGATTAATGTAAATGTGAAAGTCACCTAGTAAAATACTACTTGAGTAAAGGTAAAAAAGTATTTGGTTTTAAATATACGTATGTATCAAAAGTAAAAGAAACAGTACGAATAATTAAAAAATCCTTATATTAAGAAAACCAAATGGCACAATTTTCTTTTTTTAATTTATGGATAGCCAGGGGCACACTCCAACACTCAGACATAATTTATAAACAAAGCATTTGTGTTTAGTGAGTCTGCCAGATTAGAGGCAGTTGGGATGACCAGGGATGTTCTCTTGATAAGTGTGTGAAATGGACCATTTTACTGTCCTGCTAAGCATTCAAAATGTAACACGTACTTTTGGGTGTTAGGGAAAATATATGTAGTAAAAAGTACATAATTTTCTTTAGGAATGTAGTGAAGTAAAAGTTGTCAAAAATATAAATAGTAAAATAAAGTACAGATACCCCAAAAAAACTACTTAAGCAGTACTTTAAAGTATTTTTTACTTATGTGCTTTACACCACTGCTGAAGTGTTCATGCTGCGGTCTTAGTCCAGATCTCTCTTTATTTTTATTAATTGTTATGTCATTCTGGTTGCTGGTCTGAATCTAGCACTAGGTAGGTATGACTGGAGACTTCTTTCAGTCATTGTTATCTCTTGACCAATACTCATTATCCATTGACCACCCTTCCCTTGTTAAAATCAACTTTTATCTCTCTCAGTACCTCTGTTGTCAAGACATTGTTCAATGCCTTGTATGTGGACAAAGGACTTGGTCCTTTAGGAATGTTACAGTGCTCCTACTATGGCCATGTGAGCGGAGAGGACAGCCCTGTTCTACACAGAGCTATTGATAATACCCCCAACTGGTCTTGTTGACACACACCATAAACATGTCTGTCTACATGAAGCAGCCTAGACAGACAGCAGGTGGAGGGAGATTAGTTATGCAGCTCCTCTAATGTCATGTCAAACCCACTGATCCCATCCTCAGACCAGGGCTGACTCACTAGAACACCCCCCTCTCCACCCTCCATGCTCCCTCCCTTCCTCCCTAGCCCAACTAACCTTCAAACAGCAGCCGAGTAAACTGTAAACTTCACCTCTTCCAAGCCCAGATGCATTAGGGCTGCAGCTGCATGTGCTTAGTAAACATGTCCACCAACTACAGCACATGAATGACAGAGAGAGGCTCAGGATGGGGTAGTGAAACCAGCACCAGCAGACCAAAAAAGCCTTCCCTGTGGCTCAGTTGGTAGAGCATGGTGTTTGCAACGCCAGCATGGTGTGTGCAATGCCAGGGTTGTGGGTTCGATTCCCACGGGGGGCCAGTACAAATTTAAAAAAAATGCTTGAAATGAAATGTATGCATTCACTACTGTATGTCACTCTTGATAAGAGTGTCTGCTAAATGACTAAAATGTAAAACCAGGATCTCTCTGCACCATCTGGACACTTCACCCATCAGGAGGATCTGCCCCCCACCACTCAGAACCTGAGAGTGTAAATATTAGTGTGATGGTGAACTTAATCACATCCACATTGGCTGTCTGGCCTACATGGAAAAACTTGTTCAAAAGGGAAGCTGGTGTTTCCCTCTCTGAGTTTAGTCTGAGGGCTTTGCTCACAGAACCACCCTCATCAACAACCCTGCTGTCATGTGGAACACTCACCCCTGAGGATCAGAGGTGAGGAACACACAAAGGGTCAAATACAGAACACTGACAAAGAGAGTACTAAACAGAGATCTTATCAGTTCACACAAAATATTTGTATATTTGTGCAAAGAATGATAAATAGTACCTTTATTCCGTAGATCCACTTTATTATAACATTAAACAGACCAGTGTTGTCCATTCACTACCCATTCCCATTGTAGAACTCCCCAGATGAGAGGGTTGAGTTGGTGGTTTGTGCCTGTCGTTAAGGATGTGTATGGGGCTTAGTGGAAGAGCCTCAAAGGACTGAGGACTGAGCCTGGTCAGATGTGAGGAGGTCCCTGACAGCTGAGCGGCAGCAGATGTTGGAGAGAAGAGAGAGGTGCTGCTGGACAGACTAGAGCACAGTTTAGAGACAGCGCTTCTCTCACAGGACAGGAGCCAATAGGACACCCAGAGCGACAGTGGGCAGGCCAGGCAGGAACGCAGAGACAATGAGGATGGGACAGTGTGCTGCTTGGACAGGAAAAAGGAAAACCCAGTGTGAAGAAGACAATGAGACCTGCTAGATGGAGAGGATGGGGATGGGAAAAGCTCTGTCTTTGTTGGTTGTATAAACAGGCAGAAAAGGGGACTTTGAGGAGATGGATGGAATTGCTAACAATAGGAGGTTAATTATAAGTATATTGGAAAATAAATAATTGCATTTTAGTCAACCAAAATTAATTGTGGATAGAGTATTTATTTAGGGACATTAAACGTAGCACAGTCTATGAATGTCACATTGTGAATATGTATTATGAATGGTACGCACACTAAAGCAGGTAGTTCATCTGCTTCAAGGACACAGAACCTTTGAGTGAGACTTTGACACGTTTGTTTTATTATGCCTTATGATGATCTAGCCTATTTACAGTATCATCAACATTTCCATGAAATGTTATAATTAGCCTCTAATACACGACATTTGAAGATAAACAACAATAAATGATCATGCATGTATCCATACCTTTTTTGATAAATAGAGGTTTGAGACGATGCGGACGACTCTCTGTTGAGTTGCGTCCCAGCTGAATATTTGTAAAGCCCCGTCCTCCAGGTCGCACGAGCTGCAGAGGTCAGCCACAGCAGCAGCACAATCCAACGGAAACTTTTTCGGCAAAGCGCGGACACAACGTCCCGTTGACACGCTCCCATTTCCGCGGCCTCAAAAAAGCACAGGCAGAAAAGTTCCTAAAAAGCTCAGGCTGACTGGAAAGCAGAGCTAGTGAGTGAAAATATATATATATGCCTCAAAGTCCAGGTTTTTGCGTCACCGAGAGGTAGCGCATTCCATCATCAACCAAATACATAAAATGTAAATATATAAATTACACGTACCGTTATAATAGCAAAAAATAAAGTGGATGCCTTTTAAATGTCACGAAAAGAAAGGTAACAATGACACCCCGTGATGTCGCACAAAAACCGAAATCACGGATTTAGCCGAAAGTTCCCCGCATGCCCAAATCTATCAACAGTGTTCCGAAGCAACCAGACGAAGTAAAGTTGGAATTGTGACTGGTCAGTCTCTTTTCTTTTCAATATCAACTCTCCCTCCCCCGTCTGCGCGTAATGTAGCCTGTCTCGTGTCGAGCGTCTCACAATGGGCAAGAAACTATAGTTTTATACTCTACTTGAGTCTTTAAAAAGCAGAGCCTGCAGTCTTTTGCCCTGCCCAGTCCCGGTTTCAACCTTTCACCGCGGACAAGGCATGCCTACAACAACACGGATTCGCTTTACGCATCTGTCATCACGTCATTACACTAAACACAACACTGAACTACCCCAGAGTGACTGATATTCCTCAGTAATCATTTAGTTTAGACATTCTACTATGGTAAAAGTGGGATTAATGTGCACATGATAGTGAAATAAAGTGAGTAGGATCATGCATTCTGATGATAATAAACTGATGATAATAAACATGCATACATACACAGTGTAGTTTAATATTATGGTGGTGTTGATGACGTTAAATAAAAGTCTTTGTTATTGATTGTCATTGAGTGTCATATAAATTTGCATCCTTTACTGTAGGACAAAAGACCCATATGCCAGACACACGTATGCATTGTGTCATCTGGTTTATATGATCATACAGGGGGTAGAGACCAGGGTTGGGGTCAATGCCATTTAAATTCCAGTCAATTCAGAAAGTAAACCAAATTCCAATTACACATTTTCCTAATTGAAAAGCATTGAGGTTAATTGTAATTGGAATGTCAGCGTACTTCCTGAATTGACTGGAATTGAAATGAAATTGACCCCAACCCTTTTAGAGACATGCTATTTGTTCTCTCTTTTCTCTGTACCCTTCTTCCTCCCACCTAATCTTGGCCTTTGTCCAGCCTTGAGCTATGTGGTTGCCATTGGCATCATAACTCAGCAGCCCGTGCGGGCAAACACCAATGTTTGGGCATGGTCCAGGCAGACAGAGCCAGACTGCAGGGGAGGTTAGCTCTCTGTAACCTCTTTCCCATGCCCAGTGGAGGTGGAACTTGGAGGGTTTCTGTCCAAAAAGCCACTAACCACAGGGCTGTGGGACGGCTCCAAGCTAAACACCTGGCCCTGCAGCCAGCAGCATGGAAACCAGTAATCTATATCTGTGGTCAGAGTGACTACACTTCTCAGGTCTCCCAATGGGCAGCACTGTAGGGTTCACCACTGCAGGCAGGCATGACGCCAAAGAGCAAGAGAGGCCATCTAAGAGCATGATTCATACCAGCACACAGTTACACCACAACACAGGACAGACATCTTGGCATCCTGTCCTCCTGAGGCACACATTATGTTGTGTGGTGGTTCACTACTGCATTGCTGATGATGCGATTAGGTAGCACTTACACACATTAACGCTTAGGTGGCCACTGGCCAAGCTTCCCTAATGTAGCGGGGCTCTCCTCGCAGAGCAGTGGGAGCTCTGGTCTACTCTCTCCGAGGCTCACCTGCTCCCAATCACACCGGGGAGCGGGGGAGGGCTAGTGATGTGTCGGTATTTTTGGATTCAGGGCACTGGTGGCATATTATAAGGCAGCAGGCCGGTGCAGAGCGGTGCCAAGAAGGAACTGGAAGAGTTTAGGGTTAATGTAAATCCCTCCAGTCCCTCGCAGCTGAAAATAATCTTGGCCTCTGAAGGGGGAGGTGGGGGTTGTTTTCATTGAGGTTTTTTTCCTACCCTTATTTCTTCTCTCCACTGTGCAATCAAACATAAAGAGTTCCTTTACCTATTGTCTCCCTAAGGTTGAAATACTGAAGTTCCTTTGACTAATTTGCTGTGCACATATATTAAAAGGTAGACCTTTTCCACTCCTCTATTCTATGGAGTGGCAACACAGACTTTTTACTGCCCACCCCCCTTCCTGAGTAGGCTAATAAAAATGTTTCTTGCTCCGCTCCTCTCCACAGTGCTGTCTGCTTTATGACAGCGTACCAGTGAAACCAGTGGGTGCTCTCTGGCCTGGCTCGCCCTCTCTTACCATTGCACCACACTGTCAGGAGGACTACAGTCACATTGCTCACTGTTCACTGCTGTGGGATTATACAGTACAGAGTTTGAGCTGGGTGAATTAGCCAATTAATTCCAGACAGAACTGTCTGTACATGTGCTGTATGTTGATGTCATGGTCACCCTGGAGCCCCTCTGTGACCCAGACTGCTGTCTCACCTCACTACCTGAGATTAGTCAATATCATAAAGTCTATTTGCTCACTCTGAATAGCTCTAAGGGAGAGAACAAAGGCAAAGATTATAGCCAGAGCTTAGTCAAATAATGAAAAAGGATAAGAATATAGGAGGTCTAGGATAAGTTTGTGGAAAAGTTTCACAGTGCGCACTTTGGTCAATGTTTCACTCAGATACACATTTTCCAGACTCCTGGTTTTCCCAATGCGACAGCTATAATCCATTAATCTTTAAACATTGACTGAATTCCTTTTGAGACATTTTGGATTATGTATGAAAAAAATATGAAATGTTTCTAAGAACTCAAGTACAAACATATGGCGACAGCACGTACACATCTGACCTGTACGATCAGATTCAGACCCAAATCTACATTTCTTCTGTGGGGATATATATTTTAAAACGTCTCCCTTCAGACTGAATCAGAATTGAGGGCCTCCTCCCCCAATACGCCAGATCTATGTAGTCAGGGAAAAGGAGGGGGGAGAATGAAATATAACCTGGAGAAATAATGTTAAGATTTTAATTAAAACGAATACAAAGCAGACTTTCTTCTCCTTGTGGATTTATCTCCGCCGTCAGTCGGTCAGGGTGACCTGAGTACAGATGCTGGGCGTTAGAAATGTCACAAGGAATAAAGCAGACAGAGGACTTAATAAAGAAATCTGTCTTCAGAGATGAAAAATAGCAGGGGTTCGGGTTAGAGGCTCTGAGATCCACTGGCACCTCTCCAGAGGACTGACTGGAGACAGGAGTTCTGCTGTGGGGCTCTACTACACTACCCTGAGAGGAACAAGGACTGGGGTGGGCTGCCACCTAGTGTTAGAGCGATAATCAATTTTCTGAAAGATTTCTATTTATGTAATAGTATGTTTATAAGCATGTCATCGAATGCGATATGTGATAGTTTCCCAAACATTTATTTGTGTTGTAGTGATATAAAATGTGTCTTTAAATGACCTACATACAAATATAAAACAAAAACAGAAACAGTCGGCGTTGAGGCACAGACAGACTCCCAGCAGCACCCAGTGGGGGATGTGCTTGGTGGTGAAGAGGTCTGCCTCAAACACAAGTCTCAGACCCAAAACTTTCGTCCTCATGGACGTGGTGTACACTGGAGTCCTCAGAGTGTTCTAAGAGACACATACACTGACATCATGGACACAGTTAGAAAATGGCAAAAGAGACATTTGCTAGAGTGGACAGTAGCTAGAGAGGACAGTAGCTAGAGAGGACAGTAGCTAGAGGAGACAGTAGCTAGAGGAGACAGTAGCTAGAGGAGACAGTAGCTAGAGAGGACAGTAGCTAGAGAGGACAGTAGCTAGAGGAGACAGTAGCTAGAGAGGACAGTAGCTAGAGAGGACAGTAGCTCAGCCAGATATCCCAGATATCCAGATTCTAAACAGATAAGGTGGTGAGTGGTGCTGCCCCCTAACTGTAGTTTGAGGTAATGTGCCTCTATGGGGATGACCTTGAGGATGGGTTTACTCCTGACCAGACAACCCCTCTCTATGTCCCAGTCTGCTCCCTCCAGATACAGGCCTGACACGAAGCAGCCTGGGTGAACACAAACAGCACCCTCAGTATCAAAGCATCACTGTGTGTGTGTGTGTGTGTGTGTGTGTGTGTGTGTGTGTGTGTGTGTGTGTGGTGTGTGTGTGTGTGTGTGTGTGTGTGTGTGTGTGTGTGTGTGTGTGTGTGTGTGTGTGTGTGTGTGTGTGTGTGTGTGTGTGTGTCTGTTAAAGGACTCTCACCCTGTCCAGGTCTCACGTTGACCTCCTCCTCGGTGCTGTACTGGGTGACCTGTGTGTAGAGTGTGGAGCAGTCCAGCCGTTCCTCCTGCAGGTGGCCTGAACCAGAGCAGTCAGGTAGGACTCTGGGACCTGCAACCCAGATAACCACATCGCATTGGGCCTCCACTTCATCCACCTGGAATGAACCATTCAATACAACATAACTACACACACAGTACATACACAACATGCATGCACATACTGTATACACAGTGTTGTATTTTGTATCTGTTTATGATGAGACGTGGATATTCATGGCTGCTTTTGATACTGAGACAGTGCAACTTTGAATAATATACACTGACTATACCAAACATTAGGAACACCTTCCTAATATTGAGTTGCACCCGTTTTTGCTCTTAGAACAGCCTTAATTCGTCAGGGCATGGACTCTGCAAGAGATGCTGGCCCATGTTGACTCCAATGCTTCCCACAGTTGTGCAAAGTTGGCTGGATGCTCTTTAGGTGATGGACCATTCTTGATACACACAGGAAACTGTTGAGCGTGAAAAACCCAGCAGAGTTGTAGTTCTTGACACACTCAAACCGGTGCGCCTGGCACCTACTACCATACCCTGTTCAAAGGCACAATATTTTGTCTTGGCCATTTACCCTCTAAATGGCACACACAATCCATGTCTCAATTATCTCAAGGTTTAAAAACCTTCTTTAACATGTCTCCTCCCTTTCATCTACATTGATTGAAGTGGATTTAACAAGTGACATCAATAAGGGATCATAGCTTTCACCTCAATTTACCTGGTCAGTCTATGTCATGGAAAGAGCAGGTGTTCCTAATGCTTTGTACACTCATTGCATATTCTATGAGATGTGTGTTAGAAAGAACGTATGAGAGATATCATAAGGTGAATGCACCAATTTGTAAGTCGCTCTGGATAAGAGCGTCTGCTAAATGACTTAAATGTAAATGTAAATGTAAATCATGAGCCTTTGTAGTATTGGCCAGTGGCAGGGTCTCAGTCTCCCCAGTGACACATAACAAGTCAATCAGAGAACATGGAAGATGATGACAATAACAACAATGGTCGTGCAGCAGAGCTTGTGTGTAAAAAGCTACATTTGTAGTCTGCATATCAGATCAGTGATGAACTTAATCCACTGACCAACATCACTTTCCTTGGGCCCGTCAGGAGGGATCTTGTAGTCCATCTCCTTGTTGTGGAAGAAGTGGAAGGGCTGGAAGATACAGAAAAGGTAGTCAGAAAATGGAACATATCAACATGGTCCTCAGCCTTTCAACTGTCTGTAAGCCATGCTGTCTTCTCTGTGTGTGTATATATCCACTCCGCTTGTTCTCTGAGCCCAGGCCTGAGATGAGTTCGTCAGCAGCGATCAGCCTCCTCTCCATGACCTCAGCCTCTTTGTGCAGCAGCTGCATCTCCCCATGGCAGTATTGTACTTGTTGTGGATGGTTCTGAATACGCTCCAGCTCACGCTTGCTCTGGAAGACGTTCTTCTCTAGGCACCTCACCTGCAACAGACTGCCAGGGGGAGTGAAAAACCACTAACTAACACAACACTGCTCATTCTCATAAGCTGGTTCCATATAACTGCCATGGGCCATGTGCTGGCTAGTGTTATGCCTACGTAAACAGAAGAGATTCATAACTATGGAAGGTCCCCAATGCCGGTCAAAGTAATGTACATTGTTTATACTATCTCGATCATATTGCCTGGGTCATGTTACCTTCTCTCTCTTGGGCTTGATCTCCCTGGCGACGTCACAGTAGCCCATGACAGCCTCCACAAACTTGAACATCCCAGAACCAGCCTTACTGATAGTCTGCATCTCCTCAAAGCTGGTGTTCAGGTTCTCCGAGAAGCTTGGCCAAGGGGAAACACAGGGCGAATAGAGTGAACATATATCAGACTAATGTAAAATGGTGTATTTGCTATTTTATGGCTCATGTTAAAGTTGCAATATGGATTTTGTTAGACCTATTGTTGTCCTGTTTGGTGTGAACACCACAGAACAGAAGTGACCTACCTCTGACAGTCTTGACCTGGCTGGCATTGATGGCATCACAGTACATTTCCATCATGCTCTTGGCTGACTTCCATCTGATCTCCTGGCTTTGCATAACCAGGATGCACTCACATACCACCTGGACCTGCTTGGGTGGCTTGACAACGATTTGCACAGCGGTGGCGTGCCAGACGAGTAAACAGAAGCACAACTAGAGAGACAAGACAGGAAAACAACAATCAATGGACATGAATGGAGCTCTAAGGAAATTTGGATAAGGTAAAACTCCCACTTGGGAGTAACTTCTTTGTTGTTATAATAGGTTGTTATAATATCCCAAATGGACGTGGCAGTTTCACCAAGCATGGATTCCAGCTTTAAGGAGTCGAGCTGGAAAACGATCTAAACCAGAAAATATTTGTTTTGTTTTTATCCATCATTTAAGTTTACAATGAATAGGATTTGCAAATCCTACGCCTCCCCAAGGGAGGAATATACAGCCTCTAAACACAACAATGCAAAATCTGTAAAACAGGATTTATGTTCTTTGGAGGACTATTGAAATTGAGTTTTCAACGAATTAGGATAAGGATAACGGAAAAAGCATAGGTCACAATAGGTTCTTACTTACATCCTCCTTCAACAGATGGCATAAAAACAAAACGTATTCCCAGTGAATGTTTTTAAAGTGTGGGAGTGACATGCATTTGACTTGTGTTTAATTCGAATATGTTTATATTGATTTGTGTTTAACCACAGCTGCCTCCTCTATCTAGGAGGTTAGGGGTCTGAACCAGGTGTGTTTAGTTCACTTTAGTCCTGCTCCTGGAGGTCTGCTATGCTTTGTGTAAGTTAAAGCCACTGAGCATCTTGTTCCATTAATCAACATCAGACATTTCCCCAAATCATCTGTAATTTTCCTATGACACAATTTTCCTATTTTCCTGAGGACCAAGAGCCGGGGAACGGGCCAGATGACAACGTAACACTTCATCAGGACTAGACTGCTGACTCTGGGCCCGGCTATCTGATATGAGTGTCACCAGTACATTACGGGTGCCTCCCAAATTACACTCTATTACCTATATAGTGTACAGTCTAAAGTAGTGCACTATAGGGAACAGGGTGCCTTTTGGGATGCAATCTTGTTGAACTTGTGGAACACAGAACTGGGGAGCGGGGGGGGGGGGGGGGGGGTGCACTTGTGTAATGATCACACTGTTTAATCAGCTTCTTGATATGCCACACTTGTCAGGTGGATGGATTATCTTGGCAAAGGAGAAAAGCTCACTAACAGGGATGTAAACAAATTTGGGCACAACATGTTACAGAAATAAGCTTTATTTGCAGACGGCAAATTTCTGGGATCTTTTATTTCAGTTCATGAAACATGGGACCAACTACATTTTGTTAATATTTTTGTTCAGTGTAGTCTAAATACCTCAATTCATGTTGTTACAAGAATACAATATAAAAATTGCTGACACCATTCAAACCAATGAGGGTTCGGAACTTTAAAGCCATTTTTCTCAAAATCATCTTTTTGTAGATAGAACCTTATAGTTCGAAGCTCTCGAATTATAAAAGGTACAAATCAAACATGTTTGAAAGTGATCATTCTGACTTCTGAGTATCTGGAATAAGGCTTTGAAAGCATACAATTCCTGTATGTCCTCAGACTCGTGGCTCAGACTTGTTGAGAGCGAGAATTTAATCTAACTTTTGAAATCACTTTCAATATTAAGCAGAACAGAACCATGCAGATTAATTTACCAGAGCTTTGTCTATTTAATTGATGAGTCTGTCAAGGAACACCCTCAGGCACTCGTTCCTCCACACACATGCACAAACTGGGTGACCGTCAGAAACCTGCAGTATGAAAATGTATGCACATGTATGCACTAAGTCGTGCTACATGACTAAAATGTAAATGTAGGCGAGAAATGTTCAGAGACAGAGACTTAACATGACACAACACTTAACATGAGCTTGTTGGTGTTAGTAACATCTTCTTAGTTCATGTGTGGTAATGCTGTTTTTGGTGGTAACAGCTGTATTTTAAAAGCTGTGACAGTCTCACCCTGGTGTGTCTTGAGGATGGAGGAGTAGATGAGATGGAAGTTCTCCTCCTCTGGAAAGGGGATGTTGAAGACACTGAAGAGGGAAATTAAGCGAGTGCCCACCTCGTTCCTCCTTCAGCAGGGTAATGTGCTGCTGGGTCCCATTCTCATCCACCTCATAGGACACAGATAAAGTTATACCCCAACATACAAACAAACAAACATGTTAACCTACATCAATACAGACACATGCAAAGGATGAAGAAAGTTGAGGAATGGAAGAGAGGGTGATGGTGTGCCAGAGCAGCAGGTACCTACCCTGGGCTTGTTGAGATCATCCATGAAGACCAGCAGTCTCTTGCCCATGGGAGGGTCGTATATCTCCTTGGTCCTCTTCTCCACGCCGGCCTCAATGTTCCTCTGGAGGTCCATGGAGGTTGTCTGCGATGAGAAGTTGATGATTTGCATCATCTGGAGGCTGAAGGAAGCAACATTAAACATAGTTCATACACATGCTGTGTGTTCTAAATGGGCCCTGGTTAAAAATAATGCACTATATATGGAATGCAGTAGGTTTCCATTTCAGAGCCTTGGGCTCTGTCTGTGTCTCTGTGACATCCTATGATGTAAACTCACGGTAGTCTCCATGTTGAGATTCTTCAGGAAGTTCTGGGTGGTGGCTGTCTTGGAGATGCCAGACACTCCCACCAGAACTACAGGCCTATTAATCTTCACCATCTATTCCATTAGCCAGCTGGCTTGTGTGGTGTCCACGGTAGGGACTGTAACAGAGAGAGAGAAAGGGATGGAGAGAGTGTCACGGGTGCTGTCTTCGAATTCCCTGTCATAAATTAGCCAAGGTGCAGCGTGCCGGTAGTCACACATATTTTATTTGTGAACTTAAACAAAACAATAAACAGGTGAAACAGAAACAAACGTGACGTTCTGGGGCTGCTCACACACAGCTGCACAAAAACAAGATCCCACAAAAACACAGGGAAAAACAGGCTGCCTAAGTATGGCTTCCAATCAGAGACAACGATAGACAGCTGCCTCTGATTGGAAACCATACCTGGCCAAAACATAGAAAACAAAACATAGAATGCCCACCCACCTATCACACCCTGGCCTAGCTAAACAGAGAAAATACAGCTCTCATAGGTCAGAGCGTGATAGAGAGAGGAGGGAGAGAGAAAGAGAGGGAAGGAAGAGGGAAAAGAAAAATGATGGTGAAGGAGAAAAAAGTGAGGTTTGAAAAAAGAGTACATTTGCTATTTGTAGGAATCCAGTGGATGGCTTATTTATTTGTTTTCTGCTGAGCACACATACAGTTGAAGTCGGAAGTTTACATACACCTTAGCCAAATACATTTAAACTCAGTTTTTCACAATTCCTGACATTTAATCCAAGTAAAAATTCCCTGTCTTTGGTCAGTTAGGATCACCACTTTATTTTAAGAATGTGAAATGTCAGAATAATAGTAGAGAGAATGATTTATTTCAGCTTTTATTTCTTTCATCACATTCCCAGTGGGTCAGAAGTTTACGTGCACTCAATTAGTATTTGGTAGCATTGCCTTTAAATTATTTAACTTGGGTCAAACGTTTCGGGTAGTCTTCCACAAGCTTCCCAAATAAGTTGGGTGAATTTTGGCCCATTCCTCCTGACAGAGCTGGTGTAACTGAGTCAGGTTTTTAGGCCTCCTTGCTCGCACATGCTTTTTCAGTTCTACCCACAAATTTTCTATAGGATTGAGGTCAGGGCTTTGTGATGGCCACTCCAATACCTTGACTTTGTTGTCCTTAAGCCATTTGCCACAACTTTGGAAGTATGTGTCACGACTTCCACCGAAGTCGGTTCCTCTCCTTGTTTGGGCGGCGTTCGGCGTACGGCGTCGCCGGTCTTCTAGCCATCGTCGATCCACTTTTCATTTTCCATTTGTTTTGTCTTGTTTTCCTACACACCTGGTTTTCATTTCCCTCATTAAGTGTTGTGTATTTAACCCTCTGTTCCCCCCATGTCTTTGTGTGGAATTGTTTGTTGTAAGTGCTTGTGCACATGTTTACTGGTGCGCAACGGGTTTTGTACCCATGTTTGTAATTCTTTATGCCGTAGTTTTAACATTAAACTGTTCCGGCTATTACCTAGTTCTGCTCTCCTGCGTTTGACTTCCCTGCCACCAGTTACGCACCCCTTACAGTATGCTTGGGGTCATTGTCCATTTGGAAGACCTATTTGCATCCAAGCTTTAACTTCCTGTCTGATGTCTTGAGATGTTGCTTCAATATATCCACATAATTTTCCTTTCTCATGATGCCATCTATTTTGTGAAGTGCACCAGTCCCTGACAGACAGACAGACAGACAGACAGACAGACAGACAGACAGACAGACAGACAGACAGACAGACAGACAGACAGACAGACAGACAGACAGACAGACAGACAGACAGACAGACAGACAGACAGACAGACAGACAGACAGACAGTCAGACAGACAGACAGGAAAATGGACTATGGAAGTATAGGGTAGGGTAAGAAGTTCGCTGGATCCAATCTTAGGTGGGTGATACAGCAACTGATTTTGTTGCAGGAAATATGAGATTCAATTTGGGAAAAACCTCTGCCTTAAGATATTCTTATCATTAGCAACGTGTTATAACACTCGAGAAGGCCAGGCTGTTCTAACCATGTTGTGATCTGTCTGAGGGATGATGGTCTTCAGTTTCTCCACCTGTTTGCCATCAACAATACCCTCCACTATCATGTCAATAGTGTTGGGCACGTACTACACAAACAGCTTGTCCAGGTGTGGTGGTTCCTGTCCAGGAAAACACAAGACGATGCAAGATGAGCCATTTCAACATCCATTTTGATAATGCCAGGCTCGTTACCTTTGGAGGTCTATTGCTGACCCATTTCTTCATGTAGGAGGTATAGAGAAGATTTTTGAATACTGCAGATTTCCAACCTACAACACATGCTGGACAATTGGATTTACAATTCGCATGGAGAAATTCTTAACAACTGTGCAAATAAAGTTTGGTCTGAAGAGACCATAGTGATCATATACTGACAAACCTCGAAGCGCATAGCACAGTGGTTCTGCAGACGGATCCTCTCTCGATTGGCCAGTGTGAGCAGTTTGTTGTCGTTCATTCCTGAGTTCATGTTCTCCACTCACAGAGCATCTCCTTCCCCATCAAACAGAATGTACCTGTAGGTCATGGCCATGTCTCAACAAGATATGTATACATACAGCATTGGATACTATGCTCTAACAAAATACCAAGAAGCTTCATACAGTGGAGTCGAGATAGGTTCTACAAGGGGATGGCAGTGACAAGGGTTGAAATCCAAATTACACCCTATTCCCTTTAAAGAGCAATACTTTTGACAAGATCCCTATGGGCCCTGGTCACAAGCAGTGAACTATAAAGAGAATACGGTGCCAACTGGAATGCAGTCATACATGATCTTTACCTCCTCTCCTTTCTGTCGGTGGGCTTGTTGATGTCTCTGAAGATGTTGGACAGGATCCCATCAGTCCAGTCTCTGGTGACAGGGTCCAGAATGCCATAGACCTCGATGACACTCATGGCTTTAGGGTTCAGGGAGTACAGCTTGGTTACCAAGCCTAACCTGTAGGCACAAAATAACCACAATCATGAGGGCTACTATCCCCCAAACACTCTCTTTTGAATGCTTTGAGAAGCCAAGCTGTTGGGAAGCCAGCTGTCCCAGTGGTCTGAGTGACACTGACCTGGTCTGGGCCTGGTCTGGGCCTGGCACAGTGCTGATGACCACTGACTTGCGTCCACCTGTGGGGCCCACCAGCATAGCGGTGTGTCTGGTCATCATGGTCTCATACATCTTCACCACCTTGTCCACCTGAACACCACAGGTGTTAGGATAGGGACTTAACATCTCCAGTTTCATGTGTTGAAATAATAACAGAATTTGTCATCTTTCAATTGTATAATGCTAATGGTCATTTTCACAAAGTTTCCTATGCCCTGAGATTTAACGTTGAGACAGAGAAGGGTCTGCTCTGCACCATCGTTGAAGCTGGGGTAGTGCACACGGGGTTAGTCAAGCCCCGGGAACAGGTCTGAGATCAGCCCCAGGAACAGAGGCACATCCTCAAACACAAACTTAGGCAGGTCCATGTCACACAGGGCACGCATCAACACTACATCCTGAGAGAGAAACAGTGAGAGAGAGAGGGTGAGAAGGAGAAGGGGAAAGATAATAAAAAAAACAGAGGGAGAGAGAAAGAGAACAATTGTCTAAGATGTCTTCAAGGGCATAGAAATAAAACCACCCACAATTTCCAGAAAATCATGAATGCTCTCTTTGTCTACTTACTGTAAATAAAATACAGAGGAATCGGATGGATCACAGTGGACTTTCACAGGTCTTCATTGAGATCTGGTGAGCCTCTCTTCAGTTCTCCCGCCATCACTAACACACATTTCAGAGCTTGCAGTCCAAAGTCATAGCGGAACTGCTTAGACAGCTGCTCCCTGGACAGCTTGTACAGCACTGTCATCTTCTTGGCCAGAATCTGCATTCAAATGAAGATCACTAACTGAGTAAAGTGACTGTCTAACAATGTCAGATACAACATTTATCTATAACAGTGTATGTGTGTGTGCATGTGAGTGTATGCATGTGCGTGTGTGTGCGTGCGTGCGTGTGTGTGTTGATGAGAGGATATGCTGCTCATTTTGGCCAAGAGGAATCCCCCTGAGAAGAGCATGGTTTCACTGATCTGCTGCAGGTCAGGCACCATGACCACCACAGGTCTGAACAGGGCTTTGATTGACTCAGGCAGCTCTGTGCATCCAGCCCTGTGCATCCAGCCCTGTGCGTCCAGCTCTGTGCGTCCAGCTCTGTGCATCCAGCCCTGTGCATCCAGCTCTGTGCATCCAGCCCTGTGCATCCAGCCCTGTGCATCCAGCTCTGTGCGTCCAGCGTAGCCAGGTTTCATAGTGCTGAAGATTCCCATGTGGTCGTCCATGCTGATCTCCAGGCCCTGAAAACTGACACCCACAACACAACTGAGTTCAAAGCCTCCTGAGTCAATGTCACCAACAGTCTTTAGGGAAAACGTCTTAAAATTGTTATTACCTTGCCATAAGTACATCATTGATGTTCTGTAGCAATTGTTTCTAGCTACTTACTCAAATTGCAATGTTTTTGTAACAGCCTCTCCCAATCCAGAGCTGTCCAGGCAGTCTCCAGACATCAAAGAAATGACTGTGTGCCATAATAATCCACATGGAAGCACTTTGAGGTGCAGGATGAGAGCATTGCGGATGGTCTGGATCTGGGAGTAGATGACAGACAGCAAGAGTCATCGATGAGGTTGAATTCATCAAAGCAGCCCCAGGCAACACACTGGGCCTAGTCCAGACAAAACCTTACCCACAGCCTGGACACAGAGGGGGAAGACAGAGGAGAGGAGAAATATGAGAAATGAATACATAAGGTAAATAAAGAAACCATTAATATGGACTACAATTGGCGTTATAACCATACCTGCAACAGCGCTAATAATGTAAAAGGATATTATGCATTTTTTAAATAATAATTATAGAGAAAATAAAACTTTATTTTTGACGTGAGGCCCAGAACCTTGGCAAGGTCCTTGGTGGAGTGTCTTCCCTGTTCCAGCCAGCCCTGCAGAGGCTCCACCCAGGTACATGGACAGGACCTGAGGCAAGCACAAACACAGTGGTAGCTAAGTTAGACAAAATCTTTGTTGAGGTTCAGGTATTGTACCTGTGTGAGGGTGAGGTAGATGCGGTCAGTCAGCTGGGTGATGACCAGATGACCATTCAGCCCCATGTACTCATAATCATAGCAGAAAGCTGGTGCACAAACAGAGCATGTGATGATATGAGCCACGCACACAGACAGCTCCCAGGCAATGCGCTCCGTGAAGGGCTCCATGCGTTCGTCCTTGTTGTAGTAACTCTTGGCACTCTTGGCACACTCTTGGCATTCTCTCAACCAGCTTCACCTGGAATGCTTTTCCAACAGTCCTGGAGGAGTTTCACATATGCTGAGCACTTGTTGGCTGCTTTTCCTTCACTCTGCGGTCCAACTCTTCCCAAACCATCTCAACTGGGATGAGGTTGGGTGATTGTGGAGGCCAGGTCATCTGATGCAGCACTACATCACTCTCCTTCTTGGTCAAATAGCCCTTACACAGCCTGGAGGTATGTTGGGTCATTGTCCTGTTGAAAAACAAATGACAGTCCCACTAAGCGCAAACCAGATGCGGATGGCATATCGTTGCAGAATGCTGTGGTAGCCATGCTGGTTAAGCGTGCCTTGAATTCTAAATAAATCACTGACAGTGTCACCAGCAAAGCACCCCCACACAATCACACCTCCTCCTCCATGCTTCACGGTGGGAACCACACATGCGGAGATCATCCGTTCACCTAGGCGGAGTCTCACAAAGACACAGCGGTGGGAACCAAAAATCTCAAATTTGGACTCATTAGACCAAAGGACAGATTTCCACCTTTAGTAGTGGTTTCTTTGCAACAATTTGACCATGAAGGCCTGATTCACACATTCTCCTCTGAACAGTTTATGTTGAGATGTGTCTGTGACTTGAACTCTGTGAAGAATTTATTTAGGCTGCAATTTCTGAGGCTGGTAACTCTAATGAACGTATCCTCTGCAGTAGAGGTGACTCCGGGTCTTCCTTTCCTGTGGCGGTCCTCATGAGAGCCAGTTTCATCACAGCGCTTGAGGGTTTTTATGACTGCACTTGAAGAAACTTTCAAAGTTCTTGACATTTTTCGGATTGACTGACCTTCATGTCTTAAAGTAATTAAGGACTGTAGTTTCTCTTTGCTTATTTTTACACTTCTGCTACTCTCTGTTTATCATATATGCATTATCATATATGCAAATAACATCTTTCTATGGTCAGGACGTGACACATATGTCTTATTTCACAGTTTTGATGTCTTCACTATTATTCTACAATGTAGAAAATAGAAAAAAATAAAGAAAAACCATTGAATGAGTAAGAGTGTCCAAACTTTTGACTGGTAATTTACATATTTCAATAACACATGGAATGTTTCTGCTATAATGTGAAGCTTAGGGAGAACAGGGCCTGTTCCTCAGGACTATAAGTCCACCTTGAAGTGTCTCTCCAGTGTGCTGAGGAAGCGCACAATCCCCACATGGAGATTGCTTAGCTCGATCATGGTCAGGTCCAGGTTTCTATGTCTGCTATGGGGCCTGTTGCCTGGGAATGTGTAAAACAACCAGTAATAGTACTAACCAGCCATTTCTACTCAATTAATTTTCATTTGAAATCATAAAAGGTCTGAATGAAAGGTATGGATCCAATAGGCTATTCCCTCTCTCGCCTGTGGTTTCTTCTTCTGCTGCTCCTCGATGACAATGGTGATCTGAGTCTGCCAGTTCAACACACACTGCTCCAGCTTCTCCACCACCTCCGGAGTGGCCAGCAGCACATCCACCTCTGGATCCAGTTCCAGTTCAGGGATGTGAAACTTAATCTCACCTGCAATGGAGAGGCCACGGCATTATCATTCACCATATAAACATTCACCACATAAACATTCAGATACAGTGTAAAACACCAATAAAAAACAGTGCACTTGTTACATGATGTATGCATGCATTCCCACACATCACGTAGATTGGTTGATGAACTATGTCCTGACCCTGTTCATAGTTGGGTGGGTCCTGTCCGGGAGGAGGAACAATTTTTTACATGTATTTTTTATTTTACTAGGCAAGTCAGTTAAGAACAAATTCTTATTTACAATGAGGGCCTACACCGGCCAAACCCAGACGTCGCTGGGCCAATTGTGCGCCACCTATGGGACTCCCAATCACAGCCGGTTATGATACAGCCTGGATTCAAACCAGGGTGTCTGTAGTGACGCCTAAAGATACAGTGCCTTAGAACGCTGCGCCACTCAAGAGCCCATAGTATCTATGATCCACAAACACACACACCTTCCAGCTGCTGGAGAATCCTGTCGATGTGACCCAGGAACTTGTCACTGCTGTTGAGTAACTCATCACAAATCATTAGGTAACCAATTTGACTCCACAGGTTTCTCACCCTTGTCCCTGTTCCCATCACCACTGGCCTCCTTATCCTAGGAGGCTGCTGCCCCCTGCTGGTAGCCTCCATCAGTCAGCTACAGCTGGTTGACAGACTGACAGTATTGCGATATACATATGAGAGCACCAAAAAGTAAAGAGTGTAGTGTAATGAAGGCTAGAAGGAGAAAACAAAAACAACCAAGAACAAAAAGCAGTGGAGGGACTATTGTGGAGGTCTAATAGGCCACTTGCATGAAAAGTGTATAGTGTGTGTGTATGTATATATACAGTACTGGTCAAAAGTTTGGACACACCTACTCATTCAAGGGTTTTTCTTTATTTTTACTATTTTCTATATTGTAGAATAATAGTGAAGACATCAAAACTATGAAATAACACACATGGAATCATGTAGTAAACAAAAAAGGGTTAAAAAAATCAAAATATATTTTATATTTGAGATTCTTCAAAGTAGCCACCCTTTGCCTCGATGACAGCTTTGCGCACTCTTGGCATTCTCTCAACCAGCTTCATGAGGTAGTCACCTGGAATGCATTTCAATTAACAGGTGTTCCTTGTTAAAAGTTAATTTGTGGAATTTCTTTCCTTCCTAATGCGTTTGGGTCAATAAGTTGTGTTGTGACAAGGTAGGGCTGGTATACAGAAGATAGCTCTATTTGGTAAAAGACCAAGTCCATATTATGGCAAGTGCATGAAATCTAAGGAAGTCTCGAGGTTTCGCTCACCCGAGGTAGAGTATCTTGTGATAAGCTGTAAACTTCACTATTTACCAAGAGAGTTTTCATCTGTATTTTTCGTAGCTGTCTATATACCACCACAAACCGATGTTGGCACTAATACCGCACTCAATGAGCTGTATATGGCCATAAACAAACAGGAAAACGCTCATCCAGAGGTGGCACACCTAGTGGCCGAGGACTTTAATGCTGGGAAACTCAAATCCGTTTTACCTCATTTCTACCAGCATGTTAAATGTGCAACCAGAGGGGAAAAAAACTCTAGACCACCACAAACAGAAACGCATACAAAGCTCTCCCTCGGCCTACATTTGGCAAATCTGACCATTATTTTATCCTCCTGATTCCTGCTTACAAGCAAAAACTAAAGCAGGAAGCACCAGTGACTCGGTCAATAAGAAAGTGGTCAGATGAAGCAGATGCTAAGCTACAGGACTGTTTTGCAGGAGAAGCGTCAATACAGGACTAAGATTGAATCGTACTACACCAGCTCCGACGCTCGTCGGATGTGGCAGGGCTTCCAAACTATTACAGACTACAAAGGGAAGCACAGTCGCGAGCTGCCCAGTGATACGAGCCTACCAGACGAGCTAAACTACTTCTATGCTCGCTTCGAGGCAAGTAACACTGAAGCATGCATGAGAGCATCAGCTGTTCCAGATGACTGTGTTATCATGCTCTCCGTAGCCGATGTGACTAAGACCTTTAAACAGGTCAACACTCACAAGGCTGCATGGCCAGACGGATTACCACAACGTGTACTCCGAGCATGCGCTACACTTTGTAGATGTGGACCCTGGTCTAGTGACTTGCATGCAATGTCAATTGGGTACTTCGTTTGGATTTGGATTTTTGTTCAAAGTCTCACCACTAACATGCTGAAGAGGTCAGAGACCTGGCCGGGTGGTGCCAGGACAACAACCTCTCCCTCAACCTGGTCAAGACAAAGGAGATGATTGTGGACTACAGGAAAAGGAGGACCGAGCACGCCCCCATTCTCATCACCGGGGCTGTAGTGGAGCAGGTTGAGAGTTTCAAGTTCCTTGGTGTCCACATCACCAACAAACTAACATGGTCCAAGCACACTAAGACAGTCGTGAAGAGGGCACGACAAAACTTCAAGAGACTGAAAAGATTTGGCATGGGTCCTCAGATCCTCAAAAGGTTCTACAGCTGCACCATCGAGAGCATCCTGACTAGTTGCATCACTGCCTGGTACGGCAACTGCTTGGTCTCTGACTGCAAGGCACTATAGAGAGGAGTGCATATGGCCCAGTACATCACTGGGCCAAGCTTCCTGCCATCCAGGACCTCTATACCAGGCGGTGTCAGAGGAAGGCCCTAAACATTGTCAAAGACTCCAGCCACCCCAGTCATAGACTGTTCTCTCTGCTACCACACGGCAAGCAGTATCGGAGCGCCAAGTCTAGGTCCAAGAGGCTTCTAAACAGCTTCTACCCCCCAAGCCATGACTCCTGAACATCTAATCAAATGGCTACCGACTATTTGCATTGTCCCCCCCTCTTTTACACCACTGCTACTCTGTTATTATCTATGCTTAGTCACTTTAATACCTATACCTACATGTACATATTCCCTCAATTACCAAAACTAACCGGTGCCCCCGCACATTGACTCTGTACCGGTAGCCCCTGTATATAGTCTTGCTATTATATCGCTTTTATTTCTTATTCTTATTCATATGTTTTAAACGGCATTGTTGGTTAGGGGCTTGTATGTAAGCATTTCACTGTAAGGTCTACAACTGTTGTATTCGGTGCTTGTGACTAATACCATTTGATTTGATGAGGCCGGTGAAGTCATCACCACTGTCTGAGTTATCAGAGGACAGAGTTGGAAGTGGGACATCTTTGACCATGTCTGGGCTGGTTGACATAACGTCCCTGACAATGTTCTGAGCTACACCAGAACGACTGGTGGTATCCACTTCCTCTCCATCCATATTGACCTTAAAGCTTTGTGCTGCATTGGAGGTCTCACTTGTTGCCATACTGACACCAGAGAGACACACCCGAGGGGAGGACTTGCCTCTCAATAGACAGTGTCTACATCAGTTACAGTGGTTAGAGATTTTTGGAAAGATTCGGTTGGAGAGGACCCTCTACCTTGTGCATCAGAAACCACAGAGTCCATGACCTGGCTTACCATACATTTGGTAAAGAGACTGACTGTGTCACTAAATACTGATGAAGAAGAGCATCAAATTCTATCTTCAGACACTTTGGCCGACACCCTGGCTCCCTGAGCCAAACTCATTGAATTTAAGAGGGCATAAGACTAGGAAGCAGGTGGGACTTCACACACTGCAAACAGCTGAACCAGCCTCCCCACTTTCTTGTCATTCCTCTTCAGCTTCGTAAGGACCGTATCAGATGCGCTCTTTCCAGTCGCCACTGTCAGTACCAGAGGGGTCAAGTTGGTCTCGGAAACGATCCGGTTGACTTGGTGACTGAGATCACAGGAGAGAACACCACTCCTATCCTGAGATATGAGCTCCTCCAGTCTAGCTATTGCAGCTGTCAGATCAGAGTGAGATGTAAACCTACCCTTCTTCCTCTGGATATACCTTCTTCATGATGGTATCCGCTATCGCAGACATGCTTTTCCTGGCATTAGACACCGATGTTTTTGGCTTAGTAGATTTGCTCATGTCGATGACTGAGCATCTTACAATGGGCTGAGCAGGACTCTCGGGTAACTCAGTAGGGATAGGAGTGCCAGGGAGCGCAAATTCCCACTCTGACTTACGTGATTTGGTAGATCAGGATGACAACGAGGATGAAGACCGCCGTGACTCTTGATAGACTAGTTCCTCGCCACATGCACTGCTTATCTTGTCAACATCCTCTTGCATAGTTCCAACCACTTTCTCCATTTGTGAAAGCTCTCCTGCAGTCACAGTTAATAGCTCTTTCTGGATGGAAATCAGAATATGGCTGAGGTTCTTTTGGGCTTGAGCCTTCATTGCTTTGGCTTGTCTTTGTAATGTGAAATATTTTCTCATCTTTGCCTTCACATTGTGATAAATAGTACTTGATGTTGTCCAGATCTTCTTCTCAGATATTTAACCACCAGACTGGAAGCTTACTGCTGCGGCCTCGGTGGCTTCTGAGGTTTTCTCATCACTTTGTTGAAGGATAGAGTCTGCCTGCCATAGACTAGTAGAAGACTCTTTGGGCAGGAAAATTCTCTTCATACCGTTCGCATTTGATCCAACAATTTCAAAAGCAGCTGAATCTGTATGCTTCAAGGAAATGGTGGATGTTAGAATCTTAGAATCTTTCTGGCTTCAATCGACTTTGCTGGGTAAGCAATTGACGGATTTGATCAGTATTTTTCTTACTTTCTTGATTGCCTTTATCTGGAACTCTTCACTTGACCCTTCACTCGAGACCTTCTCAATGACTGAGGCTGAAGTAAAACGTACTCCCTCCAACGATGAGGAACTGTATGTAAACCATATGCCATAGCTGTCTCAGTCACCAGACTGAACACTTACGGGAGATTCTGGAGTGGCACCCGAGACAGCTTTTTCTACCACCACCACCAACAAAACACCAAATGATGGAATTTGTCATGAAACAATGGTGTTGTATCACTCCAATAGAGTTCCAGACACTTGTAGAATCTATGCCGATTGAAGCAGCTCTGGCTCGTGGTGGCCGAACGACACTTTATGTTGGTGTTTCCTATATTTTGGCAGTTTCCTGTATGTGAGGCTAGAGCAAAATATGTAGGCCTAACATACCCATCAGTCAGACTGCACAGGAATGAGATGAGGATTGGGTAGCAGTATTCCATCTCATCCTTGTTGCCTGGACTGAATGCAGCCTTAACAGCCTTCTTCTCCAGGAGCTCAAGAGCTAATCCTCTGTCCAGGTGTTTATTACTCAATCCTAAAGATGAGTGCCATAGTAAAAGAAACTAGAGGAATCAAAACCTTCATCTCTTAATACTATACTCAAAGAATTATTACGATAGGCCTATTTGAATAAAACTATCCATGCAACCTTTCTTACTTAATCCAGTTTGACTCGTTAGACATAACCAGCACATCACAGATATGCATAGAGAACCAACATACAAGAGGTAAATTTCTGACCAGCATTTGTATCGGTGCCCTGCTCCCAGGGCTTTTTAGAACTACCGTAAATTCCGGACTATAAGCTGCAACTTTTTTCCCAGCTTTGAACCTCGCGGCTTAAACAATGACGCGGCTAATATATGGATCTTTCCCGCTTTCAATATTTTTTTTTCTCCAAAAAAACACATTCTGTGACGTGCTGTTTTTTGGCAGAATGAAGCTTTCATTAGACCAATGAAATTGCCGAACGGGTTAAGGTCAAACAACTTTTTTGTTTACTGTTTAGATTAAATCGGGCGCTCTCAAACTTCCCATCATTCTGATTACGGTAGTCATTTTGTCACCCTCATCATGGCAAAGACACAGAGAAATGCATATGATGCAGCTTTCAAGTTGAAGGCGATTGATCTGGCTGTTGGAGAAGGAAATAGAGCTGCTGCACGGGAGCTTGGTCTTAATGAGTCGATGATAAGACGTTGGAAACAGCAGCGTGAGGAATTGACTCAGCAGCGTGAGCAAAAAGACAACTAAAGCTTACTGCAAATTTTTTCTTTTTTGTTACAAGCCGTGTTTCGTTAAAGTCTATTTATTTTTGTTACAAGCCGTGTTTCGTTAAAGCCTATTTATTTTTGTTACAAGCCGTGTTTCGTTAAAGCCTGTGTAAAGTTCATTTGTTTCAATGTACCGGTAGGCACCTGCGGCTTATAGACATGTGCGGCTTATTTATGTTCAAAATAATATATATTTTTTAATTCAGTGGGTGCGGTTTATATTCAGGTGCGCTTAATAGTCCGGAAATTACGGTATTTTCCTTTTTGCCTTAGATGTAATAGAACAGATTCCAGATCACAAATAATGAAAGTTACATTAGGTCATGCAGCTGTGACAATTGAATGTTACAAGTCTAGTAGTTGCCCGGGCACTCCTGACATCTTACTCCTCAGCACACTCGAAAAGCATGTCTTTGTCTGTGTTGGCTAATTTCAAGTTGAGTTATGATTGAAAGCAATTTTTGCTTTCAAACACAGTGTGCGTGTCCCAATTTAGTCAGGTACGCCATGGAATGCTAGGCCTCTATACTTTTTCAATCAAACCATCAAGTTTATTCACAAGTGACATGTCATATTTTGACATGTTCACCATTATAAAATAGAAAATAATTATGCAAAGCCTAAAACAGAGGAATGTATGTATACCCTTAAGTATGGACTTTTTAATGATGCAAAGAAAAGTAATCAAATAGTTACATTACTCTTTAAAATAAATACGATTACATCTAGACCAGGAACAGACATTTACAGCAACCCTTCAACCACACACACACATTGTGTTATCAAGGATTAGATGACAAGCTAATGACATACCACACCTCTCTAAGAATTAGTGGTGATCATAGTTGTAGAAGTCTTTCTAGACACTATTTTGACATTACCTAGTCTCAACTTCACAGCAGCATTTGCCATAGAATCCTGCTTTTGGAGGATATTTAAGCATCAATACCATACAGCTCATTGAGGTTTGATAACACAGAAAATCAGTTAACAATGAAATGGTGCAAGCTCCCCATAAAGTTCTGTTACATGGTAATCACAATTAAATCAATTAGCTCCTCTTCGGAAGGTTTAATACCATTTCGACAAATCCAATATTTATACAGTACCAGTCAAAAGTTTAGACACCTTCTCATTCAAGGGTTTTCTTTATTTTGACTGTTTTCTACATTGTAGAGTAATAGTGAAGACATCAAAACTATGAAATAAAACATATGGAATCATGCAGTAAACAAAAAAAGTGTTCAACTAAAAATATTAATTGTATGAGATTCTTCAGAGTAGCCACCCTTTGCCTTGATGACAGCTTTGCACACTCTTGGCATTCTCTCAACCAGCTTCATGAGGTAGTCACCTGGAATGCATTTCAATTAACAGGTGTGACTTGTTAAAAGTTACTTTGTGGAATTTCTTTCCTTCTTAATGCATTGGAGCCAATCAGTTGTGTTGTGACAAGGTAGGGTTGATATACAGAAGATGGTCTTTCACCAAATAGGGCTAAGTCCATATTATGGCAAGAACAGCTCAAATAAGCAAAGAGAAGCAACAGTCCATCATTACTTTAAGACATGAAGGTCAGTCTATCTGGAAAATGTAAAGAACTTTGAACGTTTCTTCAAGTGCAGTTGCAAAAACCATCAAGTGGTATGATGAAATTGGCTTTCATGAGGACCGCCACAGGAAAGGAAGACAGAGTAACCTCTGCTGCAGAGGATAAGTTCATTAGAGTTAACGGCACCACAGAAATTGCAGCCCAAATAAATGCTTCACAGAGTTCAAGTAACAGATACATCTCAACATTAACAGTTCAGAGGAGACTGCGTGAATCAGGCCTTCATGGTCGAAATGCTACAAAGAAACCACTACTGAAGGACACCAATAAGAAGAGAGTTGCCTGGGCCAAGAAACACAAGCAATGGACATTAGACCGGTGGAAATCTGTCCTTTGGTCTGATGAGTCCAAATTTGAGATTTTTAGTCCCAAACGCCGTGTCTTTGTGAGACGCAAAGTAGGTAAATGGATGATCTCCGTATGTGTGGTTCCCACCATGAAGCATGGAGGTGGTGTGCTGGTGCTTTGTTGGTGACACTGTCAGTGATTTATTTAGAATTCAAGGCACACAACCAGCATGGCTACCACAGCATTCTGCAGCGATACACCATGCCATTTGGTTTGTGCTTAGTGGGACTATCATTTTTTTTTTTTTTAACAGGACAATGCCCCAAAACACACCTCCACATTGTGTAAGGGCTATTTGACCACAAAGGGTGGCTACTTTAAAGAATCTCAAATATAAAATATATTTTGATTTGTTTAACACTGTTTGGTTACTACATGATTCCATGTGTGTTATTTCATAGTTTTGATGTCTTCACTATTTTCTACAACGTAGAAAATTGTAAAAATAAAGAAAAACCCTAACTTTTGACTGGTACTATATATATATATATATATATAAAAATCCAATAAAATAAATTCTACCCCTTTTCTTTTCATCTTGAAGGTACAATGCCATTACCCAACAGCAAAAACGACATTCTCCTGCTATGGTGCTACAGGATGGGAATATAGGAAAAGGCTTCAGCAAGAATTGATCGCTGCACTGGTCCAGTACGTGCTTTTCTTGCCTTATTCCTAATCAGGGATTGTTGATGTCATTAAAATGGCTCTTGACCAGCAGAACTATCTCTGTGAAAGGATGTCTTGAGCTATACGTTCAATTTCCATCGATGGAATGTACCGTTTTTGGAGTAGTCTCCCACAAAGCAATGGAGGCATAGGCAACATGTGTTAGGACATTTTGTTAACATTCAGCACAACAGTATGCATACATTCTCTCTTGAATGTATGTACCACTATAGTTTTTAAGCCTGTCATAGTCGTTCAAATGCTAATCTCTCATTCCAACTTTACTTCTATAAAATAAAATGTACAGCTCGCTCCTACATTCATCCAAAAATACTTTTCATTTTCAACCAAGACTGAATGAGGCTTTTCTTTGCAAAGTTTTGGTAACCCAGAATATCATTCAATTGATAAGTTGACATTTGTTTGTACATATGTAAGGCTGTCAGTCAGTACAACAAATAGTATAAAAAACTGTACATCGATGAGGCTCAATAGTAGTCAGGGTACCAATCTTTTTGTGCCATCATATGTCGCGGGCAGAGAAGGCCAGCCACTTGTAGATCATGTTTGGCATGAAAAGGAGTGGCATGATGGCACAAAGAGACTGGTACGCAGGCTAGCTCAATAGCACTGGATCCTGCTGGTACATTGTGGCAGTTTGCCTCGGAGGGCGGGAGCACTGTGTCCCATTCACAGCAAGCCATCATGTTCAAAGCTAGAGGGCAGGAGGGAGAAGGCAAAGGGAACAAACTTGATTCCAGTCCCACTGTAGAACTTATTTTGGAACTCCACCCTACGGAGAGAGAACAGAGATCACTGAATATAGAGTAAGCATTAATCAAAGCATTATAAAGGTGTGATGTGTTGCATTTTTACACAGATTTCCGGTCCTACACTGTCAATTCTGCAAGTTTAGTAAGTAACCAACCAGTGCAGCCTGAGAGCATGGAGGAAGGCAGACAGTCCCTCCATAACCAGGAGGATAGACACAGTGAGCACAGCGAATATCCCAAACACTGGCACCAGAAACATGATGCCCAGACTGGTGTCCATCCGCAGGCCCACCCGCATCACCATGGACCACAGCACCTCCGACAGCTCTGGGGGAGCAAGGACAAACAAATATCACAGTCTCTGATTTAATTAAATGTATTTGTTAAGTAAAAAGAAGACTTCAAGTCAGAGACATTACAAACATACCAACATTTTTTTTGAAGTTATCACAATTAAACCTAAAGGCTTATTTCCAATGTGTTCCTCTCTTACAATAAAATAAACTTTAAATGCTCATCCATCAGAAAGATGAATTTACCAAACTGTTTAGGTGTGGTGATACTCACGGGCATGTGCCAGACTCAGAGCCCAGAGGCGCAGGTAGGAGGCTGTGTTGGAGATGCAGCCCAGGCAGTACTCTATGGTGTGAATAGACTGGTGCAGGAACACATCCCCAAAGTCAAACTGTAAAAAAATAAAAATTAAATAAAAAAAGACATGGGTACTGAAAGTAATGGGTCCTCCTTAGGGTTGAATATTTTTCCAGTATTTTACAAATTGTTCCATCCTGAGAGAGAGAAATTAATTAAATAAATAAAACTTCTCCCAGGTAACCTGGTATTTCCCGCCAAAACCGGAAGTGTCATTCAAAAGCATATAAATGTGTCTAGATTTGATTAGAGCTTAGATCAGCATGAAAATTCAAACCTGATGCTACCGGAGCCTGATGAGACATATTAGACACATTTTATGAGCCCTACATTAACTTTTTAAGGTATAGGGGGCAGTATTTTTGATTTCGGATGAAAGCGTGCCCAGAGTAAACTGCCTAATACTCGGGCCCAGAGTCAAATATGTGCATATTATTAGTATATTTGGATAGAAAACACTCTGAAGTTCCTAAAACTGCTTGAATGATGTCTGTGAGTATAACAGAACTCATATGGCAGGCAAAAATCTGAGCAGAATCTAACCAGGAAGTGAGAATTCTGGTGCTTGTAGTCCTTTCAAGTCATTGCCAATGGAACACACAGCGAGTTAGGGTCTGCATTATGCAGTTCCTAAGGCTTCCACTAGATGTCAACAGTCTTTAGAAAGTTGTTTGAGGCATCTATGATGAACAGAGACCGAACAAGAAGGCTGGGAAGTTTTAGACCCATCAGTTCATTGGCACGCGTTCATGTGAGAAGTGACCTGTGTTCCAAAACGTTTTTCAAGACACAGGAACCGTCCGGTTGGAATATTACTGAAGTTTCACGTTCAAAAGGCCCTAAAGATTGATGCTTTACAACGTTTGACATGTTTGAACGAAGGTAAATTGATTTTTTTTAAACTTTTCGGCGCGCTTCCTACATTTGGAGTAGCTGAACTGAACGCGCGAACATCAAGGAGCTATTTGGACATAAATTATGGAGTTTATCGAACAAAACAACATTTATTGTGGACCTGGGATTCCTGGAAGTGCCTTCTGATGAAGATCATCAAAGATAAGGGAATATTTCTAATGCAATTTATGATTTTAGATGACTCCAAAATGGCAGCTATCTGTATTGCCTAGTGTATTTTTCTCAGCGCAGTACTCAGATTATTGCAAAGTGTGCTTTCCCAGTAAAGTTATTTTGAAATCTTTCACAGCGTTAGCATAAAGGAGATGTTGATCTATAATTCTTTGAATGTCAGTTTAATATTTTATCAACGTTTATGACGAGTATTTTTGTAAATTGTAGCGCTGAGTCACCGGCAGTATTGGAGGCAAAATATTTTCTGAATGTCACGCGCCAATGTAAAATGGGGTTTTTGGATATAAATATGAACTTTATTGAACAAAACATACATGTATTGTGTAACATTGAGTCCTAGGAGTGTCATCTGATGAAGATCGTCAAAGGTTAGTGCTTAATTTTAGCTGTATTTCTGGTTTGTGTGACCCCTCCTGCTTGGAAAATGGCTGTGTGGTTTTTCTTGTGTTGGCACTGTCCTAACATAATCTAACTTTATGCTTTCGCCTTAACCTGTTAGGGCTAGGGGGCAGTATTGACACGGCCGGATAAAAAACGTACCCGATTTAATCTGGTTACTACTCCTGCCCAGTAACTAGAATATGCATATAATTATTGGATTTGGATAGAAAACACCCTAAAGTTTCTAAAACTGTTTGAATGGTGTCTGAGTTTAACAGAACTCATATGGCAGGCCAAAACCTGAGAAGATTCCATGCAGGGAGTGGGCAGTCTGACAAGTTGTGTTTCATCTTGGCTCTTTTTATTGAAGACTGAGGATCTTTGCTATAACGTGACACTTCCTACGGCTCCCATAGGCTCTCAGAGCCCGGGAAAAAGCTGAACGATATCGAGGCAGCCTCTGGCTGAAACAATTTATCGCGTTTGGCAAGTGGCCGATCAGAGTACTATGGGCTTAGGCGCATGCCCGAGTCGACCCCATGCTTTATTTTCTTTCGTCTGTTTGCCTAAACACAGATTCCCGGTCGGAATATTATCGCTTTTTATGAGAAAAATGGCATAAAAATTGATTTTAAACAGCGGTTGACATGCTTCAAAGTACGGTAATGGAATATTTAGAATTTTTTTGTCACGAATTGCGCCATGCTCGTCACCCTTATTTACCCTTTCGGATAGTGTCTTGAACGCACGAACAAAACGCCGCTATTTGGATGTAACTATGGATTATTTTGAACCAAACCAACATTTGTTATTGAAGTAGAAGTCCTGGGAGTGCATTCTGACGAAGACAGCAAAGGTAATAACATTTTTGTTATAGTAAATCTGACTTTGGTGAGTGCTAAACTTGCTGGGTGTCTAAATAGCTAGCCCTGTGATGCCGGGCTATCTACTGAGATTATTGCAAAATGTGCTTTCACCGAAAAGCTATTTTAAAATCAGACATATCGAGTGCATAGAGGACTTCTGTATCTATAATTCTTAAAATAATTGTTATGCTTTTTGTGAACATTTATCGTGAGTAATTTAGTAAATTCACCGGCAGTGTTCGGTGGGAATGCTAGTCACATGCTAATGTAAAAAGCTGGTTTTTGATATAAATATGAACTTGATTGAACAAAACATGCCTGTATTGTATAACATAATGTCCTAGGGTTGTCATCTGATGAAGATCAAAGGTTAGTGCTACATTTAGCTGTGGTTTGGGTTTATGTGACATTATATGCTAGCTTGAAAAATGGGTGTCTGATTATTTCTGGCTGGGTACTCTGCTGACATAATCTAATGTTTTGCTTTCGTTGTAAAGCCTTTTTGAAATCGGACAGTGTGGTTAGATTAACGAGAGTCTTGTCTTTAAAATGGTGTAAAACAGTCATATGTTTGAAAAATTGAAGTTTTTGCATTTTTGAGGAATTTGAATAACGCGCCACGGGATTACACTGGCTGTTGAGTAGGTGGGACGCTTGAGGTTAAAGCCTTTTTGAAAATCGGACAATGTGGTTGGATTAACAGAGGTGTATCTTTAAAATGGTGTAAAATAGTTGTATGTTTGAGAAATTAGAATTATGACATTTTGTTGTTTTGAATTTGCCGCCCTGATATTTCACTGGCTGTGTCCCGCAGGTGGTACGCTAGCGTCCCACGTAGCCCATAGAAGTTAACAACATTTAATGAGCCGAAGCCCAAAAAAGCCCAAATGATTGTGCCGCTATCCAATACATATGGGCTATTGCACATTACACACAATAGGAAAAAAAGCCCATAGATGTAGCTAGCTATATGCTCTTGTCATGACTGTCCTCTGATGATCAGAATGGGTCACATCAGACTGGTGTGGGGGGGGGGGGGGGGTGACAGTAACCAGGCCTCTCTCTCTCTCAAAGAGGGGAGAGGGGGGAGCTGCTGGATGGCCGACCGTTCACACGGTTGGAAATTAACCCTTTAGTATCAACTAAAGCAGTGCACCAACCTTCTGTGTCAAGAAAACTTTTGCATTCAAAAAGCAAGCTGAGATCTACTGCTCAGATTTTTTTTTTTTTTTTTTTTACACATTAACCTCAAACAGTTTTGTAAGAATGAGGTTTGGGCAATAGGCCTAATACATTATCACAGCACATTGGCTATATGATTGGCCTGCCAATATTGTTAATCAGACCATGTTATATTTCAAAACTCAAGCTTTAGCTTTTTCGCAAAACAAAATAGATCAGTTGGTTTAGCACTTGTGAGGCACTGTGCAGCATGAATTTAAATAGTTAGATTTTTATATTACAGGACTGATGGTGCCTGCATTGATGGTCAACGAGGTCAAATCACAACGTCAATGATCTTCAGGTCGAAAAGTCAGAGCACTAGAAAGTTTCCCCAACCGCCTCTCACGGTCCCTGCTCTCTCCTTCCTTTCCTCCGGTGAGACTGACCAGAGAGGGGGACACCGTCTTCCACCTGACGGCAAAACTCGAGTCGCACCGCATGCACAAATTTATGTTGTTCCTATGACCAGAGAAAGTTAAATATTCCTTAATATTAAAATCGACACAACGAGCTGCTAATAATAAAAAAACGCAGGGCTATCGATACTTGGCTAATCATTCATTGCAGCCAGAGCGGAAGTACGGAGAAGCGCGTTTGTAATAGTGTTGAATGAAAACAGTGACAGTGCTGAATATAAACTTAAAACACTCAAAAACAGCAGCTCTTTGCTGTAATCGTTGAGTCTCTCTGTGGTCATGGTTTTAAAAGTAATTAAATCTTACGCAGGCTAGCAGCCTATTAAACTGGGTTATGGAAGCTCTGTAGCCACGGTAATTTGAGCTAGCCGATTGGGCGAGAAGCTCACCTCATATAGTCACTGGGACAGCTGATTAGCGGTCTTAAGTCAGATAGAGAAAAGCGAATATAAGTGAGACTTTCCTACTATGCTCATCACCAATGGGAACCGTTGACATGGCTGGTTATCTTCCAGAGTGAATAACTGTAGAAGATGAGTAAGGGGAGACCTCTTTAAGACAAATCAGAGCCATACAGCTGGAAGGCCAACAACTTTCCGAGAAGGCTTGGTTCCGAGCGAGATAAACGGCATTCAACACGTAAATACATAATACATTAATTATTTCTTATTCCAAACGGGCGGCAGTTCATGTGCAAGGTATATGATTAATGTGAGGACAGTCCTAGAGTGTATCCACGATAAGTGTCCTTTTTCTCCCCCCATTTCCATATGTTGTAACAAGCAGTCATATCTTGTCAGTCCACTAGGGACCTTAGTCTCACGTAAGTGTGTATTCTCTGTGTTATTATTTATTTAGTTAGCTAATACATAAATAATTAAACCAATTTGTGTAGTACTAAATAATGAGCAAGACTGGGGTTTTTGCAGATCCAAGACTGTTACGATCGTTCAGAATTATTAACCATTACCACTGTTTATCAATGTTATAGGTAAAGACCTTATAGTTTAATTCAGTTGATGGTAACTCCAAACAACTTCTTCAGTGGTGCCCCAAATCCTAATGAGTTAAATGTTACATGATTAATTTAAAATCAGGTACCAATTAAAAATAGTATATTAAATAAATAACAGTCATCAGATTAATAAAAGTAAAGTCACGACACTCTCTTGGGTAAATAAATGAAACTAGCTCCAGTAGGCTAATCTTTGAGTGAACTGTACCGTTTTACAGTACTGTATATGGACTGGAATTACGCATATCATTCAAACCATGATAAAGAGAACATGCGATTCTGGTGGAGCACATGCGGCCTACAAAGTCACAAGTATAGGCTAGAATTTAATTTTCAAATATAAAATTGGGGCTATTTGTATAATTAATAGGCTATACATTTCATAATATTTCCCCTAATGTTATTTGCATCCCTCCTCTTTCTCTCTCTATTGTTGCTTCATTCCTTCCTCGCTTTCAACAGTTAAATGAAATCAGTATTATTGTCCTCACCTTCATCATTATAATGACATCCTTGAATAATATAGGACTAGAATTAGATGCAAAAGGGTTTATCTTCTCTTCATGAAGATTGAATGGTTATGGGAAATGTGCTTTCTGTAGCACAAACTCCAAAAAGTTCTGGGACACTAAAGTCCATGGAGAATAAGAGCACCTCCTCCCAGCTGCCCACTGCACTGAGGCTAGGAAACACTGTCACCACCGATAAAGCCGCAATAATTGAGAATTTCAATAAGCATTTTTATATGGCTGGCCATGCTTTCCACCTGGCTAGCCCTACCCCAGTCAACAGCCCTGCACCACCCACAGCAACTTGCCCAAGCCTCCACCATTTCTCCTTCACCCAGATCCAGAGAGCAGATGTTCTGAAAGAGCTGCAAAATCTGGACCCCTACAAATCAGCCGGGCTAGACAATCTGGACCCTCTCTTTCTAAAATTATCCGCCGAAATTGTTGCAACCCCTATTACTAGCCTGTTCAACCTCTCTTTTGTATCGTCTGAGATCCCCAAAGATTGGAAAGCTGCTGCGGTCATCCCCCTCTTAAAAGGGGGAGACACTAGACCCAAACTGCTACAGACTATCTATCCTACCCTGCATTTCTAAGGTCTTCGATAGCCAAGTTTACAAACAGATCACCGACCATTTTGAATCCCACCGTACCTTCTCCACTATGCAATCTGGTTTCCGAGCTGGTCATGGGTACACCTCAGCCACGCTCAAGGTCCTAAACGATATCATAACCGCCATCGATAAGAGACAATACTGTGCAGCCGTATTCATCGACCTGGCCAAGGCTTTCAACTCTGTCAATCACCACATTCTTATCGGCAGACTCAACAGCCTTGGTTTCTCAAATGACTGCCTCACCTGGTTCACCAACTACTTATCAGACAGAGTTCAGTGTGTCAAATCGGGGGGCCTGTTGTCCGGACCTCTGGCAGTCTATGGGGGTGCCACAGGGTTCAATCCTCGGGCCGACTCTTTTCTCTGTATACATCAATGATGTCGCTCTTGCTGCTGGTGATTCTCTGATCCACCTCTACGCAGACGACACCATTCTGTATACTTCTGGCCCTTCTTTAGACACTGTGTTAACTAACCTCCAGACGAGCTTCAATGCCAACTCTCCTTCCGTGGCCTCCAACTGCTCTTAAATGCAAGTAAAACTAAATGCATGCTCTTCAACCGATCGCAGCCCACACCTGCCCACCCAGCATCACTACTCTGGACGGTTATGACTTAGGTATTTGTAGTTGTCCACATATTCTAGGTGTCTGGTTAGACTGTAAACTCTCCTTCTAGACTCACATTAAGCATCTCCAATCCAAAATTAAATCTAGAATCAGCTTCCTATCTCACAACAAAGCATCCTTCACTCATGCTGCCAAACATACCCTCGTAAAACTGACTATCCTACCGATTCTGGACTTCGGCGATGTCATTTACAAAATAGCCTCGAACACTCTACTCAGACTGCATCCAATTTGCTATCACAGTGCCATCCGTTTTGTCACCAAAGCCCCATATACTAACCACTACTGCGACCTGTATGCTCTCGTTGGCTGGCCCTCGCTTCATATTCTTCTCAAAACCCACTGGCTCCAGGTCATCTATAAGTCTTTGCTAGGTAAAGCTCCGCCTTATTGTGTTGTTTGTGTTGCACTGCTTTGCTTTATCTTGGCCAGGTCGCAGTTGTAAATGAGAACTTGTTCTCAACTAGCCTACCTGGTTAAATAAAGGTGAAATAAATCAAAAATAAAAATGGGCCTGAATAAATAACTGCTATAGCCTACCGCCATTGCGCGTTCATTCTTCTTTCAAACTACCCGTGAGTTCTATTGGTTGCTGTATTTAACATTCAGCAAAAAAGAGATTGCATCCCACTTCGAATAGTCTATTGGTATAAGAAATGAAAAAAAATTATAATAAAAAAAAAAAGGAATATCCAGCAAGCTATTCTAGATTTTCCTGCATGGGACTCCAAGAGAAAGGCCAGCGGAGCACAGGTGGTTACATATTGTGCAAGAGAAAGAGGCTATAAGTTAAGCTTATTATGCATAACTCATTATTAATTAGCTAAATACAAGGCTAATATTGCATTGAATTGATTACCTGAAAGGGGTAGGCTAGGACATCTATATATCAATCTAGAACAGGATGATCCATTGTGGATGCAATTTGAATGGAGTTGATGGCGAGAGAGAGAGTGCTAATGGGTGCAAGGATTTAATTAAAGCAACGATATTCGAGTGATAAGCTGTTTTAAAACACAACAGCTGCAATTTAAAAAAAATCTTCATAATTAAAAAAAGGTGACCCGCAAAAGCCAGATAGAGATGGGTAAATTAGACGTGCATTAAGTCTCTATATTACTGTGGTATAGGCTATGCTGCAGCAAATGTAGGCCTACCTGTTACAAGAAAAAAGTTACCATGATGAAATTATACTTCAAGGTGGTCTACATGCATTGTGAACTACACTCCATACTGAGATGGGCTGTCTCTTCCCACTCTCTGAGCGTTGATTCATCATGAGTCTGTAGAGAAGCCATATTTAGACATCGCATATAATTTACCGGTTTCTCGCAGTTATTTATCCCGGGAAAAGGGAGTGGTTTTGGACGGTAACTGGGTTCCTGCCATTCAACCCTAGTACTCATACTGTTGTCATCAGCTAACCTCCTCTTTCTGCTGCTCTCTGCTGGTGGAGAGGTCATTGTGGACACTGCCCTCCTCCATGTCATAAGCCCTCATCAGGGAAAGCTCTTCCTCGCTGTGCCGCCGCACACGCTCATAACCCTGGGGAGGGACACACACACACGCCACACTTACAACCAGAGCACACTCCTATAAACAGACTACACACCACCATACTGTTACAACCAGAACACAGACTCATATATGGACAAACTACACACACGCCCATGACTCTTGAGGTCAGAAACAGAGACACACACACACACACACACACACACACACACACACACACACACACACACACACACACACACACACACACACACACACACACACACACACACACACACACACACACACACACACACACAAAGCCTCACCCTGTACATTCCCATGAGGTTGGCTCCTCCGTTGTGCAGAAAGTAGAGGTAAACTGGTTTCCCCAGCAGTAAGACAGGCACTGATAGTAGAGCAATTACCACCAGAAACACCTGCAGCCCAACCTACCGTAGCAGAGGGACACAACAGACAGGTCTGTTACAGTTGACCCAAAACACACGGCCAAGGCAACAAAGGAGTGGCTCAAGAAGAAGCACATTAAGGTCCTGGAGTGGCCAAGCCAGTCTCCAGACCTTAATCCCATAGAAAATCTGTGGAGGGAGCTGAAGGTTCAAGTTGCCAAACGTCAGCCTCGAAACCTTAATGACTTGGAGAAGATCTGCAAAGAGGAGTGGGACAAAATCCCTCCTGAGATGTGTGCAAACCTGGTGGCCAACTACAAGAAACATCTGACCTCTGTGATTGCCAACAAGGTTTTCCCACCAAGTACTAAGTCATGTTTTGCAGAGGGGTCAAATACTTATTTCCCTCATTAAAATGCAAATCAATTTATAACATTTTTGACATGCGTTTTTCTGGATTTTTTTGTTGTTATTCTGTCTCTCACTGTTCAAATAAACCTACCATTAAAATTATAGACTGATCATTTCTTTGTCAGTGGGCAAACGCACAAAATCAGGAGGGGATCAAATATTTTTTCCCCCTCACTGTAGTAGTGCACTAAATAGGGAATAGGATGCCATTTGGGACGCAGGCACTGTGTGATCCCCATCTTTGTACCTGTCCTGGGAAGAGGGGCGGCACCCCATCCCCCTGCATGAGGAACATGTTGATGAAGTGAATGAGGATGCTGGGGGCCATCTGGGAGTCACGGGCAGAGAAGGCCAGCCACTTGTAGATGATCATGAAGACCAGGTAGCCAAACAGACACAGCAGGAACAGCAGCTCCGGGAGGAATACTAAATACAGGTTGAACTTCTTTCTGAAGTGTCTGCACAGACAGATAACAGGGCTTTAAAGTGTCTGCACAGACAACCAAACAGGGCTTTAAAGTGTCTGCACAGACAGACACAGACAACAGGGCTTTAAAGTGCCTGCATGAACAAACAGAGCTTTGAGGATTCAGAGCAGGACATTCTGTATCTTTAAATTGGCCATAATCTTATATAGTTCTTAACATTCCAGTGCTGATATTGTGGGAATGTGTGTGCTATAACTCACAGGTGGTTGAAGACACCTAGGATGACCCCGAAGCTCATGTGAATGATACCCACAATCACAGACATCTTCATCTTGTAGGAGTTCAGAAAGGTCAGACGATTTGTCGCCAAGTTCCAAATCTACATAGTGGAAGAAATTAGGATAACCCCGTCAGGTTGAGGTATGGACAGACTACATCACAGTCAGATTGATGGGATCGTTAACAAATATTGTTATAAGAACATTAAAATGAGTAATGATCCATGATTTACTTTATTGGCTCTGGTTGGTAAGAGGCAAGTGTGTATGGTTATGAAGGGACAGGGAATAACTTGTGTGTACTTGTGTGTAGTGAACATAGAGATAAGACAAGGCCATTTATGACCATGGATCATAAAGCCATATACTTACTGGGTCAATGCCCAAAGGGTAGGGTCCATTGAAAACCCCAGGGACAATGGGATCAAGGGTCAGAATGGCATTGGTGCGGAGCGTGGAGTCCCTTTTAAAGAAAATACCAAAGTCAACAATTATAACAAAGAGCAAACTATCAGGTGATTTAATGTCACATGCATTGTTATTGATATTTTTATACTTTATTTTACATTTAACTCATATGTAATTGAAAAAAAAAATCTATTCAATCAGTGATTAGGAAAAGGGATAGCTTCTTCAGGAGATCAATGATCATAGCAATGAATGAATGACAAATCTCTAGCATGTCATCATCATAAACCTGACATTTTTAGAGACAGTGTACAATTTTCTATGTACTCCATATCATTAGGAAAACAGTGCTTACACACAGTGTAGACACCCAATAATCCACAAATGACTTTAGTTTCAATGACAGGTATTTGTATCGCTTTTATAATAAACAAATGTATTTACAGTGTTACATATTAGTTTATAGGACATAACGTTCTTCAAAAGTAGATATAATTTATTAAAAGGGCTGTATCTCAATCCATTTTAAAAATCGTATTTTCTGGTGCTCTTAAATTAATGTGGTGCTTCTAACTTTTAAAAATTGGGAGCACCAGTTCGACCAATGAAAAATGTTAATCTAGAGCCCTGGGTACATTACAGAACAGATTATAGTACTAACCAAGTCCAATTTCCAGATGTAAACATGGCGCTGACGTTCCAGCCAGAGCCAAAGACGTTGAGAGACTTGGAAAAGCAGTCGTTGTAGATGAGGCCGGTATAGACCGAGAACAAGCCCATCATCAGGATGATGTAACGGCCCTCGAAGAACGTGTTCCAGATCTGAGCATACAAACACACCAATGTCAATGTAGGGGAAATAATCTAGCTAACCATATTTCCTGTTAACTTATTCATATGGGCCCTGGTCAAACCTAGTGCACTACATAGAGAATAGGGTGCCATTTGAGACGCACCCCCAAGAGCCTCTCCCTGGCCCTCTCACCTCATTTCTTGTGCGCTTCAGTTTGCGGTTGTCCTCATACAGCACCATCCAGAGAGCAAACAGAGCCATGATCATACCATGGCCCAGGTCTCCAAACATCACAGCAAACAGGAAGGGGAAGGTGACGACTGTGTAAGGAGCTGTTAGACAACAGACAAAACAAGACATCACATTCCATATACACATTTAACTATCCCTCAAGTTCATCGTCCATTCTTGTTAGGAGTGGAAATGTGTCTCTGGCTACAGGCATGTAGCTCATACACATAGCAAACAAACAGAAAAACCGTAGGCTTAATGACAGCTTCTTAAATGTACTAATCAGTGGTCATTGACTGACGAGGTCTTACTGTACCTGGGTTAACCTCTCTATAGTTTCCCACTCCATAGGCCTCCACTATGCTCTGGAAGCCTGAGGTGAACTTGTTGGTCCTTATCAGGTTGGGCGGAGTGTCATTGCTGGGGATACGGTTGACAAAAGAAGGCACTGTGGCTCCACTTTTCCTCTGTGAAGGCAAGCCAATAACGTCAGACAGACCATGATTATTGCAACGTTGTTAGTCTAAAAGTTACATAGAGGTTTTTTGAGGGCAAGCCAATAACTTGAGACAAAAATGTATATTTTCCAGAGGGTAAGGCAGAAACCTAAGAGCTTATCAAATAGCAAGTAAGTTCAAATACTTTAAGACCATACATCAAGCCTCGTTTTTGGAAGCCTCATTTAAGCTATGTTTAAAGGATTAAACCCCTGGCTGAACCCTGACATGGACTACTGCCATTGAACTGACTGTGACCTTAATTATGCACATTAGCCAGTGCAATTAATGAATGGACAGAAGCCCTGGTAGCCATCAATTGGGACCCAACAGGAACTAACATGACTAGTTTATTCAATATGGCTTAGACCATCAGACGTGGTCAAGATAAGATCAATGCCACTCCTCTCTTTCTACACTAACCATGGCCCCATTACTAAAGCAGGTCATGCTGACTAGGTGTGTGAATGTGTTGGTTTAGCCAAATACTGAACTTAGAAGGGGGAGGTCACAAACAATGACATTACAATCCAAAATGTAAAGAGTGAAGCCCAACAATGATATACACAGGTAGCCTTGGTAACAACGAGCTGACTGACCGAGCCTTCCTCTAGCGCCCGCCGCAGGGTCGACAGGTCGTTGACAGGGCACCACACCTCGGCTATCAGACACTTGTTAGTGACGTCAAAGCTGCACAGGTTGAGGATGTAGTAGATGGCCTTCATCTTCTTGACCTGGATGACCCAGGTGTAGACAGACTCAGAGGCCTTGTTCAACACCTGTCTCAGGTAGTCTTCTGTCCTATGGAGAACCTGGGGACAGCCAGCGTGGGAAGAGGAATAGTATTACATTTTAACAATGGGAGGGTTTCCCATCCATTTAGAATATATAGAGGGTGTGGGCAAATGATGAATGACTGTTTAAGAATGTTCTGTGCATGAGAGAATCTTCCAATGCACATGCTAGGGAGGGAATTTGAGTGTGCATGCTGGTAGTTTTAGTGTGTGTGTTAATGTTCGGATGAATGAGAAAGAGAAAACAAAGAGGGAGCCTTCAGCTAAGACCTCATGGAGATCATATGCTGGGACTGGAGGTTAATGCAATTATTTTTTTCCTCCGGGGGTAGAACATCCAGAAGGATTGATCTGAACAGTCTACCACACAGCAAGGCACAAGCTAAGTCATTTGACCCCACAGTGGTCATGACAGAAAACGCGCTCTGGCGCATGAGTGAGAGCGCTCTCTTTCTGTCGCTCCTGAGAAATATACCCCTCACACTCCATCCCGCTTCTTCCCAAAAAGTTATGTTCTAAATCACTCTAAACACCTGCTGTCCATGCCTCGCTCTAGCCAGAAGCACAAGGCCCATTCTGTGAGGGATACCTCCAGCACTTCTTTACCATCAGCCAAGCTTCATTTTGTATTTCATCTCTAACAGCCCAAGTCACAAGTCTTGCAACATCCTCCTTTGTTAAAATTCCTCATCAAGCACAAGATATTTCAACAGCTAAATCCAGAAGCAGGAAGACCTTAAGCTGTAAGCCATTGATAGTTTGCATTTTAACTAGCAAAATGTTGCTGTTTTAAAGCTAATTTCCTGCAATTCTAATTGCCGCTGTTAAATACATTTATGGGAAACACTAACTTATGAGCCTCATGAGCTTAGTTCAACTCTCGTACCCCATCAACTCGTACCCCATCAACATTGTAAATGTAAACAAACACTAAAACCTCAAAACACGCTTAAAACTAACATTTTTATATCTTGGATGGTCAGTCCTTGCATCCATATATACATTTGAGAGTGGTTACATTTCTCCAGGCCCTGCCTCAGCTTTTTACCAAAACAGAGACGGGTAGGGCTCTTCATTATCATTTCAACTGCAGACTTGCCCTTTAAAAACAAAATATAAATAAATAAAGCATCAACCACTATCTTGTTGCTGACAGGGCTTTTATAGAGCTTACAGTGTGCAGGTCCTGGATGCGAGTCCTGAGTCCCTCCACAACGTCATTCCTCTCCTCATTGCTGTTAGGGTATGGATACACGTGACAGTGGTAGCTGAGGGGCAAAAAAAGGAGATGATGCCGTTATTATCACACAGGTTAAAGTCACCGTCTTCAGAGCTTGTTGGGGGCAACATTAGGCCTAATGGTTTGACAGAGAATGACCTCAGGCTGAAAGTGGAACAGGAGGTCATTGGGAGAGGCGGTTTAATTACCAGTCACAGATCTTCTTGACTTTCTGTCCGATCTGCTCACCCCAATAGGAGACGAGAAACACCACACTCTTAGTTGGCTCACCCTGCAATAACCATAGAACAGAAAGTGGTTTAGAATAAACACACAGTAAGGCAGAGGTGAGAGGTTCTACTGCTCATAGGCCCAACACAGATGCTGTTATATTTAGCTATGTGATAAACAGCATCTTATTCTTTTATCTTTGATTTCACACTCAAGCACAAATGGTTAACAATATCTTTCACGCAGAACAAGATTGACCCACCGTGTCAGGGTCCTCCAAATACTCGTCAATTTCAGAGTAGCTAAGAATGGTGTAGCCCTTACACACTCTCCACAGCATGCGCTCAAAGGCCTCTATCTTCACCCTCTGAATCAGCCCTGATATAAACCTGCAGGGGGAGGGGAGAGAAACAGGGTGCTACAGTAAACAGGCACACACAAGTGTGTATAAATCTATATGCCTGCTAATAGACCCTTACCCTAATTTGGCTCCTAGCCGCTGCATGCTGGTGTACTCCATCATGGAGTCCTCTAGGAAGGAGAACTCCTCATGCTGGGCGTGCAGGGGCTCACGCTGGGAAAAATTGCATTTTCTTAGCATAAGGACACACATACCAAAATACATACCCCAAATTCACACCAGGAGAGAAAAACACATTGCTAGAAAAAAGGCTACATTTTGCCCAGGAATGAATGAGGTTTTGGCTAATCCAAGATTTATCCCCCAAAACCTCCTATATAGAGGGGAGGAAAGAGCAAAGTAATTGTCACAATGGAAGCAGCCACGCCAAATCATTGGATTTAAACTATTTAGTGTCTCTTCCTCAAGCATACCGAAGCAAGTGCTCTGAAGTCAAACAGTGGAGCAGAGCATTTGGTCAGTAGTGGGATCTTGCTTTGTGGAGGAGCTGTTGGACTTACTTCTGTGCTGCGGTGCACAAAGTTGCGTGTGATGCGCAGCATGTGTGTGTACTCGGTCAGCTCCAGGAGGTTCTTCTGTAGCTTCTCCTTATTCCTGGTCACCTCGCTCAGCTCCACCTCCAGCCTCTGCAACTGCTCCTGGAGACAGCCATACATAGAGTGTCAATTAGCAATGATAATATGGGATGTCCCAAATGGCACCCTATTCTCCATATAGTAAATACACTGAACAAAAATATAAACGCAACATGCAACAATTTCAAGGATTTTACTGAGTTACAGTTTGTATAAGGGAATCAGTCAATTAAAATAAATTCATTAGGCCCTAATCTATGGATTTCACAGATATGCATCCTGTTGGTCATATATACCTCAGAAAAACAATATCTGGTGTAACCACCATTTGCCTCATGCAGCAAGACACATCTCCTTCACATAGAGTTGATCAGGCTGTTAATTTTGGCCAGTGGAATGTTGTCCAAATGGATGTGCAAAGTTGCTGGATATTGGCGGGAAATGGAACACGCTGTCGTACACGTTGATCCAAAGCATCCCAAACATGCTCAATGGGTGACATGTATGGAGAGTATGCAGGCCATGGACGAACTGGGGCATTTTCAGCTTCCAGGAATTGTATATAGATCCTTGTGACATGGAGCAGTGCATTACCATGCTGAAACGTGATGGCGGCGGATGGCTGGCACGACAATGGGCCTCAGGATCACGTCACAGTATCTCTGTGTATTCAAATTGTCATCGCTAAAATTCTATTGTGTTTGTTGTCCGTAACTTATGCCTGCCCATACCATAACCCCACCGCCACCATGGGGCACTCTGCTCACAATGTTGACATCAGCACGCCCATACAATACCATACACACGCTGTCTGCCCGGTACAGTTGAAACCGGGATTCATCTGTGAAGGGCACACCAGTGGCCAGCGTGCCAGTGGCCATCGAAGGTGAATATTTGCCCTCTGAAGTCAGTTACATCGAACTGCAGTCAGGTCAAGACCCTGGTGCGGAGAACGAGCACGCAGATGAGCTACCCTGAGACGGTTCCTGACAGTTTTTGCTGAAATTCTTTGGTTGGTCAAACCCACAGTTTCATCAGCTTATGCTGGAGAAATTAACATTCAATTATCTGGCAACAGCTCTGGTGGAGATTCCTGCAGTCAACATTCCAATTGCACACTCCCTCAAAACTGTAGACATCTGTGGCATTGTGATGGGTGACAAAACTGCACATTTTAGAGTGGCCTTTTATTGTCCCCAGAACAAGGTGCTTCTTGATATGCCACAACTGTCAGGTGGATGGATTATCTTGGCAAAGGAGAAATGTTCACTAACAGGGACATAAACAGCAAACCAACATTTAACATGTTGTGTTTATATTTTTGTTCAGTGTATATGGTGCCATTTGGGACAAATAAAATACTTAAATCTTATGAAAAAAAGGATTCAGAACATTTTAGAGAATGAGAGACAGGTAGAGTGTGCTAACCATTATAACCAGGACATGCTTGGGCTGGGGTGCAATCGGGTTCACTTCTCCCTCTGGAAGTGGGATGTCTGCTCTCTTGATTTCCCTTAGAAGGTACCCTGTCAAAGACGCAGTGAAGTCTTAGTACACAACACACAAACAGTCACTGAATCTATTTGTTTAAAATACTACATCTACAGCAATAAGCTTAATCTTTTTTCCTTTAAAAACGATATAGTGTTTTTCATTGAATCTTAGTCTCTCTACTCTGCCTCACACTAATTATCTCGCTTTTCCCTCAGGAACTCACATTCCTCTGAGAAACCTACCCCAACAGTCCTTGTACTTTCCTTTTTTGGGGGCCTAAATTTAATCTCCAAGCGTCTGCCTCCAATTAAGCCTGAGTTTAGATTCCTTTAAATGAGACTCATTGGCCAGGGCACAGTGTATCTCAGAACTGTACAGTGGTCATGTAATGGAGACTGGGATTTGTGCAGCAACTGTGTGAAAGTTAATGAGTTATTCAGGAGTGCATCAATGCCCATCACTTTTAAACAGGGGTGAAAGTAAACCTATACGGTCCAGTACAGCATCCCAGCAAAATAAATAGTGGGGGTACACCGTACCGTTAAAACATGAACCTATCACAATAATTAACACAAAATGCCAAGAAAACTATAGTTATCACACCATTATTTAACCTTACTGTATGTCAGTCGCATGAACATTTAGCAAAATGACTTGAAACCGGGTTGTATAAGCTCCAAATTGCGTTGTGGTTTGGCGAGAACACTTACATTTTGCCAAGGCGGAGATGAGTGGCCAAGACCGAGACGCATGTGGACGCATCAATTTGGGCCCAATGGGAGAATGTGATTACAATACACGTGTAGGTTTTGGGACAGATGTCTTTCCATTCATCAAATTGCGGGTGCACAGATTGGATGCTGGAATTATTTTGTGAGTGGAAGAACGTACACGGGGAGCCTACAGGAGCACCTGTTTGAAGTGATTGACAACCAGATGAACTCATCATGGCTGGTTGTGTTCATGCTACATTAAAAGGTAATACATGTTAAAAGTTTTATGACAATACTTTACTAAGCCCACAGATCATATGAAATGATTAGAGATACTATACGCAATTCTATGATTACACCAGGGCTATATATATATATATTTTTTTAAATGTGCACGCACACACATAGGGAGTCCCGTACCGTAAGAAATTACATATACTTTCACCCCTGCTTTTAAGTTAGGAACAAACCAACCTGTTTTATCCTTACCTAGAATTCTCTCCATTTCCTCACATCGTTTTATCTCAGTGACAAACTTCCGCTGGAATAGGTTTACGCTGGGGTTGAGCTGAAACAGTAGGAGCAGAGCCACATTGTTACTGTCACCACGAACACACACCTGTCTAAGCTGATATTGAATGGATTTTACAAATAATTGCCAACATTCCACATTCTTTCTGATGCACAACCCTACAGGGCAAGTTGCAACATTTTGAGATGTCACTATGAACTCAAACTGGTTCACAGACTTCTCACGATCCTATTAAAAATGTCAGTAAACAAGCACATCCATAATCTACTGTACTTGGTAAGGTTAGATATAGTCTGATTAATCAGGCTGTAATACACAATTAATTGGCATCTACAGACAAAGATTTGTGCAAAATTGTGTAAATGTTGCTTACAAGCCAGAATGTTGAATGAAATTACATTGGAACTTACTCCACTGGTTGTCTATGCGGTATGTCCTTCAGCTGCTCGAAATTTGAGACAAAATATCCACAGGAAAGTATTGCTTATGTAACCGATGTGAAATCGCTAGTTAGTTTGCGGTGGTGCGCGCTAATAGCGTTTCAATCAGTGACGTCACTCGCTCTGAGACCTGAAGTGGTTGTTCCCCTTGCGTTGCAAGGTCCGCGGCTTTTGTGCGATGGGTAATGATGCTTCGTGGGGTGTCAGTTGTTGATGTGTGCAAGGGTGTCTGGTTCGAGCCCAGGTTGGGGCGAAGAGAGGGACGGAACCTACACTGTTACACTTAGGCAACTTTTTAGAAAGCTGGTAGTTCGGTTTGGAACCAAGGTAAATGTACTTTTATGTTGGATATTCGGTTTTCTATCGCCAAACATTGAACCAAGTATGCCATGACAATGAACATTGTATATTCTGAGTCAGGGGACGTTGGAGAACAATTCACCTTTTTTTTGTATTTGTCTTTCAATTTAAACAAATAAAAAGGGAAAAAGGGTTGGATTATTCTCCATCCTCGTCTGATTCAGAATATACAATTTTCATGTACTGTTCGGCTCAATAGCTATTGACAAGAGAAAACTGAATATCCAATATAAAACCATATACCTACTGGCTCTCTAAAAAGTCTGGTCAACAATACATTCCACTGGACATTTGTCTACAATTTTGAGCAGCTGAAGGACAAACCGCACAGACAACCAGTAGAGTAAATTCAAATCTATTTGTATTCAACATTCTGGCTTGTAAGGAACATTTACACAATTTTGCACACAAATGTTTCAGGTTGTATATACACCAATAAATGGTGTATTACAGCCTGATTAATCAGACTAGGTTAGGCAAGACTTGTTATCTAAGCCAGTGTTTCCAAACTCCACTCCTCAAGTCCCATGTGGCTCAGTTGGTAGAGCATGGTGTTTGCAACGCCAGGATTGTGGGTTCGATTCCCACGGGGGACCAGTACGGAGAAAAAAAATGGATGCATTCACTACTGTAAGTCGCTCAGGATGAGAGCGTCTGCTAAATGACCAAAATGTAAAATGTCAAGTAGCCACAACAATAAGTTGAATCAAGTGTTTTTGTCCAGGGCTACAACAAAAAAATGTGTGCTGTTGGGGATACTCGAGGATCAGAGTTGGGAAACACTGATCTAAGCTATTTTATCAGGTCTGGTGTTAGGAACGCTCTAGTTCTCAAACTCTAGGCGGCATTCTGCCTTCTCCCTACAGTTCTCAGACATCATGAGTTTCGCCCATGGCTGCCTCATGCGAACTATAATTCCCACGCTGTTTTAACATTTAGAAACGTCAAAAAATCTTCGCTTGCGATACCAATTTCGAAATATGTAACCTCATCTTCCAAAATAAAAAATATACACTTACTGTAGCAGCTTCGCACAGATCCATAAACTATGGGTGCCTCCATCCGACGAAACTAAACCAAGTTACCGCTTACACACAGGTGTTCAGAGCATGCTAGATAGCTAATTAGCACAGGTAACCAAGCGCTGTAACATGGAGATATGGCCATGTGGGAACACTAACCCTATCAAGGTGTGTATAAATGTTATCTTTAAAAATGATTTATATTTACATAAAATAAGTTCCTTATGCTTCCAAACCCGTAACGCAAATGGTGCATGTTAATGTTCAGACTGAGCGTCAGGGATCTTAACAAAACTCCCCCCTTGAAAAGACGCCTTCGTCCAATAACTCGTGTAATGTAATGCCTGGAACTGAGAGTCATGATCAAGGGCTAGGGTCGGGCAACATTCTACATACCTGATCATGTCTGACAGCTCACAATGCAACTGTACCATCAAAGAGAGATTAACTTTGACAGCTGCGCTAGTTACATGAGACTGTTTATTTGGGAAGCAATCAGTAAGTTACTTACGTCTCTGAATTCCACCAGACCTATTTCTCCCAGTTCGCTAATGCAGTCATATGCCGATCCAGACTGCAGAAACATCTGGGCCAAACACATCTCTTCACTTCGGAACAACGAACCCATCTTGACAGCTTGCTCTTGTCCTTACAATACAAACGGCTAGTTAGCTTCAACTACAGCTAACTAACGTTAGTCTCGAGCGCAAACCACTTAACTGGGTAGGCTTATAAATGCGGGTTCCGGCGTCGTTGGAAGTAGCTACCTAGCATGCTAGCTAAAAAACTACTGATGAGCATTCGCTTCAACACCGTGTCAATCATTGGCTAATCAGTGATACGTCTCGAGTCCAGTCTCAAGACGTTCCCGTCGAAGTGGTTGTTGAAGTCATCTTGCTGTAGCCATATAACGTAGCTATCGATAGAGAACCAGAAGATCCTAGCTAGTAGGAGCTCTGTCACTTGGGCTAGCTAGCTCTGCTTCCGTGAACACTTCTCAATTTAGTTGTCGTAGTTAGCAGAAGCTACTGTTAGCTAACTGACACTAGAAACAATCATGTTTGGTAGCAAACTATGACTATAAGCACATTTAAACTTGAAACTTCAATAAAGACTAGAGTAGCTCGTTTTATTAAATACTCTCGAAATCATGCGCACTTTGATATCGCGCTTGTAGGCAAGTTACAAATTCCACGTCATTTCATACAACTCTTGTGCGTGCTCTGGGGCGTATTCATTACGCAAATGATGTTGCAAAACGTTTCTTTAACAGAACGAAATGGGGCGGGACCTACCTCAATTTGTCCAGTAGAAACTCTCGTTTTAGTTTTGCAACTGTTTAGACTAATGATTGCCTTCTCGGACGTCTGAAGCGAGAGGTTTTACTCCGCCCAAAATCTGTCGATAAAAAAAGACACAGAAGTGGTGAATTTTTGGATGGAGAGATGAGAAAGTGTCGAATTTGGTCAACAAAAAATGTCATTGCTAATTTGTTCGTAAGGCTTATTTTATCAACTATAGGTTTTGTAATGGTTAGGTTGTTACGAGTGCACTGATATAAGTTATGGATAAGTGGACCTATGTGGCATTTCGGCAACTTTGAAAGAAAAAATACTTTATTTCAGTTGCGCCTAATTATTGTTTTAACCTTTATTTTATCAGGGAGTCATACTGAGACCAAGGTATTTTTTTTACAGATGAGCCCTGAATTACACAAATTACAGAAAATACACACATCAAAATATAAATACAAAATGCCGAAAGTAAAACACGGTCATAAATGTCTATGTCTTAAATGTCTCTGCCCTTGAATAAGGCAGTTAACCCACTGTTCCCTGGTAGGCTGTTATAATAAGAATTTGTTCTTAACTGACTTGCCTAAGATAAATAAAAAAAAAAACATGAATCAGTAATAAGGTCCCCAATCAGCTTTCTGAATTGCCCTAGAGGCACCAGAACATAAAATGTGAGAACATTTTGAAGATTGTTTCACAAATAAGGTGCAAGAAAGCTAAAAGCTGATTTACCTAACTCAGTAGAGACCAAAGGAATTTCCAGAGTTTGCAATCCTTGAGACCGGGTGTGGTAACTCCTATGTCTAAAGATTAGTAATGATGTTAGGTACAGTAGGACTTGTAAAAGGGCTTTAATAAATGAAAACATAGCAATATATCAACATACATGACATCAAAGAAGGCCAACCAACTATCTGGTAGAGAATGCAGTGATTTGTACAAAAATTGTCGCCCGTAATAAAGCACAGTGCGCAATGATAAACTGCATTTAACGGTTTTAATCAAGTGGCAGCTGCGTTCGTATAGATGATGTCGCCAAAGTCTAGGACCGATAGGAACATCGACTGAATAATCTACTTTCTAGTATTAAGCGAGAGGCAGGACCTATTCCTATAAAAGAAGCCCATTTTCATTCTCAGCTTCTTAACTAACTCATCCATATGCTTTTTAAAAGACAGCTTTTCATCTACCAGATGCCCAGATATTTGTAAGCATGGACACGATCAATATGGACACCATCCAAAGTACATATGCTTTAATCATCAGACTTGTTTCTATGCACTCTAGAGAACAACATCATCACGGATATAACCTGTTTTAGCATGGACATTGCCATTGAAGGGTTCCACCATTTTAAAGTAGTCAACTGGGTGGGGATTCCTATTAGTTGGGAGAAATCAGCTATAGAAGACGAAGAACATATCAACTCAGCAAAAAAAGAAACGTCCTCTCACTGTCAACTGCATTTATTTTCAGCAAACTTAACATGTGTAAATATTTGTATGAAAATAACAAGATTCAACAACTGAGAAATGAACTGAACAATTTCCACAGACATGTGACTAACAGAAATGTAATAATGTGTCCCAGAACAAAGGGGGGGGGTCAAAATCAAAAGTAAGAGTCAGTATCTGGTGTGGCCAACAGCTGCATTAAGTACTGCAGTACATCTCTTCCTCACGGACTGCACCAGATTTGCCAGTTCTTGCTGTGAGATGTTACCCCACTCTTCCACCAAGGCACCTGCAAGTTCCCAGACATTTCTGGGGGGAATGGCCCAAGCCCTCACCCTCCAATCCAACAGGTCCCAGATGTGCTCAATGGGATTGAGATCTGGGCTCTTCGCTGGCCATGGCAGAACACTGACATTCCTGTCTTGCAGGAAATCACGCACAGAACGAGCAGTATGGCTGGTGGCATTGTCATGCCAGAATGAGCCTGCAGGAAGGGTACCACATGAGTGAGGAGGATGGCTTCCCTGTAACGCACAGTGTTGAGATTGCCTGCAATGACAACAAGCTCAGTCCGATGATGCTGTGACACACCGCCCCAGACCATGACAGACCCTCAACCTCCAAATTGACCCCGCTCCAGAGTGCAGGCCTCGGTGTAATGCTCCTTCCTTCGACGATAAACACAAATCCGACCATCACCCCTGGTGAGACAAAACCGCGACTCGTCAGTGAAGAGCACTTTTTGCCCGTCCTGTCTGGTCCAGCGACGGTGGGTTTGTGCCCATAGGCGACGTTGTTGCCCGTGATGTCTGGTGAGGACCTGCCTTACAACAGGCCTACAAGCCCTCAGTCCAGCCTCTCTCAGCCTATTGCGGACAGTCTGAGCACTGATAGAGGGATTGTGCCTTCCTGGTATAACTCGGGCAGTTGTTGTTGCCATTATGTACCTGTCTCGCAGGTGTGATGTTCGGATGTACCGATCCTGTGCAGGTGTTGTTACACGTGTTCTGCCACTGCGAGGACGATCAGCTGTCCGTCCTGTCTCCCTGTAGCGCTGTCTTAGGTGTCTCACAGCACGGACATTGCAATTTATTGCCCTGGCCACATCTGCAGTCCTCATGCCTCCTTGCAGCATGCCTAAGGCACGTTCACGCAGATGAGCAGGGACCCTGGACATCTTTCTTTTGGTGTTTTTCAGAGTCAGTAGAAAGGCCTCTTTAGTGTCCTAAGTTTTCATAACTGTGACCTTAATTGCCTACTGTCTGTAAGCTGTTAGTATCTTAACGACCGTTCCACAGGTGCATGTTCATTAATTGTTTATGGTTCATTGAACAAGCATGGGAAACAGGGTTTAAACCCTTTACAATGAAGATTTGTGAAGTTATTTGGATTTTTACGAATTATCTTTGAAAGACAGGGTCCTGAAAAAGGGACGTTTCTTTTTTTTGCTGAGTTTAGTACTTGAAAATGGAGATCATCACCTGCAAAACACCAGTCTCAACGTCAACAGTGAAGAGGCGATTCCGGGATGCCGGCTTTCTAGGCAGAGTTGCAAAGAAAAAGCCATATCTCAGACTGGCCAATAAAAATTAAAGAACAGAGAAAAAGAACAGAGACACTGGACAGAGGAACTCTGCCTAGAAGGCCAGCATCATGGAGTTGCCGCTTCACTGTTGACGTTGAGACTGGTGTTTTGCGGGTACTATATCATGAAGCTGCCAGTTGAGGACTTGTGAGGCGTCTGTTTCTCGAAGTAGACACTCTGATGTACTTGTCCTCTTGCTCAGTTGTGCACCGGGGCTTCCCACTCCTCTTTCTATTCTGGTTAGAGCCAGTTTGCGCTGTTCTGTGATGGGAGTAGTACACAGCGTTGTACGAGATCTTCAGTTTCTTGGCAATTTCTCGCATGGAATAGCCTTAATTTCTCAGAACAAGAATAGACTGATGAGTTTCAGAAGAAAGTTAATTGATTCTGGCCATTTTGAGCCTGTAATCAAACCCACAAATGCTGATGCTCCAGATACTCAACTGGTCTAAAGAAGGTCAGTTTTATTGCTTCTTTAATCAGGACAACAGTTTTCAGCTGTGCTAACATAATTGCAAAAGGGTTTTCTAATGATCAATTAGCCTTATTAAATGATAAACTTGGATTAGCTCACACAACGTGCCATTGGAACACAGGAGTGATGGTTGCTGATAATGGGCCTCTGTACACCTATGTAGGTATTCCATTAAAAATAATCTTAAATTTGGACTCATCAGACCAAAGGACAGATTTCCACCGGTCTAATGTCCATTGCTTGTGTTTCTTGGCCCAAGCAAGTCTCTTCTTATTGGTGTCCTTTAGTAGTGGTTTCTTTGCAGCAATTTGACCATGAAGGCCTGATTCACGCAGTCTCCTCTGAACAGTTAATGTTGAGAGGTGTCTGTTAATTGAACTCTGTGAAGCATTTATTTGGGCTGCAATCTGAGGTGCAGTTAACTCTAATGAACTTATCCTCTGCAGCAGGTAACTCTGGGTCTTCCTTTCCTGTGGTAGTCCTCATGAGAGCCAGTTTATCATAGCGCTTGATGGTTTTTGCAACTGCACTTTAAGAAATATTAAACGTTTTTCTGGATTGACTGACCTTCATGTCTTAATGTAATGATGGACTGTTGTTTTTCTTTGCTTATTTGAGCTGTTCTTGCCATAATATGGACATGGTCTTTTACCAAATAGGGATATCTTCTGTATACCATCCCTACCTTGTCACAACACAACTTATTGGCTCAAATGCATTAGGAAGGAAATCAATTCCACAAATGAACTTTTAACAAGGCACACCTGTTAATTGAAATGCATTCCAGGTGACTACCTCATGAAGCTGGTTGATAGAATGCCAAGAGTGTGCCAAGCTGTCATCAAGGCAAAAGGTGGCTACTTTGAAGAATCTGAAGTATATAACATGATTCCATGTGTTATTTCACAGTTTTGATGTTTTCATAATTTGTCTCCAATGTAGAAAATAGTAAAAATAAAGAAACCCTTGAATGAGTGGTGTGTCCAAACTTTTCACTGGAGATTATTTCATTTTCAAATAACCAAAAGTGAGAGGTTGTGATCTGAAGAAAGGGAAAAAGGCCATTCTTGAACATGCGGTGAGAAATTCTTACTAATCTGCTAGAGAACCAGTTCAGATTTAAGTATAACTTTTGTTTGACTAAAGCCTTTAGTGAGAGATTTAATGCTTTAACATTTAATCATTTCTGCCCTCCGAATTCATATTCATTATATAAATAGGCCCATTTAATTTTGTCTGGCTTGACATTCAAAATAAAATGGAATATTTTTTGCTCATATAATAAAATAAAAAAAGATGCTAGGTGTAAGCAAGGCCATAAGCAAATAGGTAAACTGGGATAGGACTAAAATGTTAAATCAGGTGATTTTTCCACAAATAGACAGATATTTTCCTTTCCATGGTAGCAAGAGCTTATCTATTTTTGTTAACTTTTTATAAAAATGTATTGTAGTGAGATAATTTCTTTTGGGATATGAATACCGAGTATGTCCACTTCACCATCATACCATTTTATTTGAAAACACATGAATGTAAAAGTTGTATTTTTTTATGATCTAATACGTAACTTATCAGAATGTTGTTGTAATCCAGAAAGGTTTGAATAGTTGTCTAGATCATCTATGAGGCTGTGGAGGGACATTTGCCTTTTTGGCAACCTACCCTGTGAGAGGGAATATCATCATATATTTCATCAAATCTGACTAACCCAGTGCACTGCTTGCTATGAATTCTATTGGAGGGTGTTTGCATGGTTATGTAAAAATACACACCCCTGACTCTCACACAAAACCTATACACATTCCCATACAGTGCAATCGGGAAAGTATTCTGACCTTCACTTTTTCCACATTTTGTTACATTACAGCCTTATTCTAAAATGTATTAAATATTTCCTCAATCTACACACAATAACCCACAATGACAAAGTGAAAACAGGTTTTTAGAAATGTTTGCAAATGTATTAAAAATATTTACCTAAGTATTCAGACCCTTTGCTATGAGAATCAAAATTGAGCTCAGGTGCATCCTGTTTCCATTGATCAACCTTGAGATGTTTCTACAACTTGGAGTCCACCTGTCGTAAATTCAATTGATTGGACATGATTTGAAAAAGCACACACCTGTCTATATAAAGGTCCTACAGTTGACAGTGCATGTCAGAGCAGAAAACAAGCCATGAGGTTGAAGGAATTGTCCGTAGAGCACCGAGACAGGATTGTGTCAAGGCACAGATCTGGGGAAGGGTACCAAAATATTTCTGCAGCATTGAAGATCCCCAAGAACACAGTGGCCTCTGTCATTCTTAAATGGAAGATATTTGGAACCACCAAGACTCTTCCTAGAGCTGCAGCCTTCCCTGTGGCTCAGTTGGTAGAGCATGGTGTTTGCAACGCCAGCATGGTGTGTGCAACGCCAGGGTTGTGGGTTTGATTCCCACGGGGGGCCAGTAAAATTGTATGAAATGTATGCATTCAGTACTGTAAGTCGCTCTGGATAAGAGCGTCTGCTAAATGACTAAAATGTAAAAGCTGGCTGCCTGGCCAAACCAAGCAATCGGGGGAGAAGGGCCTTGGTCAGGGAGATGGCCAAGAACCCGATGGTCACTCTGACGGAGCTCCAGAGTTCCTCTGTGGAGATGGGAGAACCTTCCAGAAGAACAACCATCTCTGCTTTATTCCACCAATCAGGCCTTTATGGTAGAGTGGCCAGACAGAAGCCACTCCTCAGTAAAAGGCACATGACAGCCCACTTGGAGTTTGCCAAAAGGCACCTAAAGGACTCTCAGACCATGAAAACCAAGATTGAACACTTTGGCCTGTATGCCAAGCATCACATCTGGAGGAAACCAGGCACCGCTCATCACCTGGCCAGTACCATCCCTACGGTGAAGCATGATGGGGGCAGCATCATGCTGTGGGGATGTTTTTCAGTGGCAGGGACTGGGAGACTAGTCAGGATCGAGGGAAAGGTGAATGGAGCAAAGTACAGAGAGATCCTTGATGAAAACCTGCTGCAGAGCGCTCAGTACCTCAGACTGGGGCTAAGGTTCATCTTCCAACAGGACAACGACCCTAAGCACACAGCCAAGACAACACAGGAGTGGCTTCGGGACAAGTCTCTGAATCTCCTTGAGTGGCCCAGCCAGAGTCTGGACTTGAACCCGATCGAACATCTCTGGAGACCTGAAAATAGCTGTGCAAAGACGCTCCCCATCCAACCTGACAGAGCTTGAGAGGATCTGTAGAGAAGAATGGAAGCAACTCCCCAAATACAGATGTGCCAAGCTTGTAGCGTCATACCCAAGAAGAGTCGAGGCTGTAATTGCTGCCAAAGGTGCTTCAACAAAGTACTGAGTAAAATAAGTCTGAATAATTATAAAAATTTGATATTTCAAAAACCTGTTTTTGCTTTGTCATTGAGGTATTGCGTGTAGATTGATGAGGAGAAAAAAAACAATTTAATTAATTTTAGAATAAGGCTAACGTAACAAAATGTGGAAAAAGTGAAGGGGTCTGAATACTTCCAAATGCACTGTACACTACATATACACCTACACAAACACACACACACACACACTTCTGCAGTCATCATATGCTGCTGCTACTCTTCTTTATTTTACTCTTTATCATCTATCCTGATGCCGAGTCACTTTACCCTGCCTTCATTTGCATATCTACCTGAAATACTGTACCTCATACCCCTGCACATTGATCTGGTACTGGTATTCCCTGTATATCGCTCCATTCTTGTGTATACTCCTCGAGTTACAATATTTTACTATTATTTAATGTTTTACTCTGCATCGTTGAGAAGGGCTGGTATGCAAGCATTTCACAGTAAAGTCTACACCCATTGTATTCGACGCATGTGACAAATAATAATGTGATTTGATTTATCCCAGGCCAGATTCACATTTAAAGGCTAAATGAAAAATGATATTTTCCAAAAGGTAACAAAAATATCAAAATACAGTCAACTTGATCATTTACATTCTTACAAACCATGAAAAAAAACCTGCTGAACATGTTCGAACTTACCACCTGAAAATGACTTACCTACTGGCTGTTTACTAGCTCAATAACAATATGTTCATCCATTATCTTTCAGCAGGATCAAGAAAATTCAAGCCATTAGACAGTCATGGTCAAGGTGGGTTGCCCACGTCAAGAACTAGGGCATGTCAGTATGTCTACTATTGCGCTATTTCTCAAATTCATGGGTTTAGAGAGAAGCACTTCTCCATGCCTGTCGGATCTGTTTCCATGGAGTCCCGAGAACGGAGGCAGCGATGAAGAAAAACACCAAGATGAGGCCCTTGGCCAGAGACAGGGAGTACGACTCACCTGGAGGTAGAGGGGTGGAGGGAAAGAGTTAATCCTACTGTCATCATCCAGTTAGCATATTTAATTAGTCACATTTTGGGACAGCAGTCTCACCTGTATAATACCTGGTGAGGGGGAAGGCAAGCTGGGGCCAGCACACATCGTTCCTGTCGCAGTCATACTCAGTAAAGTTCATCTGAAACCTGAAGGACACCAGGGCAGAACCACATCAGAGTTTTATTCACTGCACTTATCAACTGTTCAACATAGTCAGGAAACCTTATACTGAGGCTATATTTAAATTCTCAGGGCTTTAGCCTTTCAGGGATCACCTGGTTTTGGCTGGTCCTGTGTTGATGGAGATATCAGTGAAGGTGATGGAGGAGGTGACAGGAAAAGTCTGAATCCCAGTCAGCTGCAGACAGGGGTCACCTCCTCCACACTCAAACTTCCAAGTGGACACATGGTCACTGTGGAGAGGCAACACCCACATCAACGACAGTGGAGTAAACAAGGAGGACTTTATTCAATCACACATCCAATCAATGCATTGTAAGGGCCCTTCCTGAGTATGAACAGAAGGTCAGCACAGACAGAAAGGAAAGATGTTTGTGATGGCAATGGACAGTGTTGTAGGCTGTTGCCACATACCTGACTTCCACTGCTTGTATCTCCCGCTGAGGCAACCCCCCCACCACCCCTGTCACAATGCTCCTAACGTGGATGTGCCGGTGGGAGGGAATCCCAGAACATATTCCAATACCACCACCCACAGGCTGGTTGGAGTTCAGTTCTACAACTGTTGGTTATTCAGTGTGTTGAACACAGAAGTGGAATTGAAGCAAGCAACAAAACCAAAATAATGAATTAATAGGGTGAATATTTTGGCTAATATTTAGATGAATTTAACAGTTAAAGTTTGAAAGGTTTCTACTCACAGCTAATGTTCAACCAGTCAGTCAGGTTCAGAACATCTGGGTCTCCATTCCTCGCTATGTGTGTTGCTGTGCTCAGTGCCCTCTGAAGAGAGGCCACATTCTGACTAGCAGAGGTAAAACATTTTTAAAAAGGAGGTCAAACATTTTACAGGAGACATGGATCCTTTCCATTTGCAGGCATGCAGCTGTAATTTTATCAACTCCAGCAATGCTATTTATCTGTGTGTGTGTGTGTTTCTAAGTTGTATTGTCACATGCACACAGGATACAGTATGTGTAAAACAGTACCGGACACACTCTTTTTACACGACTTCGATACAAATAGATTTTCGTAGCAGGTTAGGAGAGCATTTTCATTAACCCTAACCCTTTTCCTAACCTTAACCTCAGTCTCCTAACCTGCTACGTTAATTCTCCTAACCTGCTATGAAAAAGTCACTTCAGTATGGAAGTGGCATGAAAATCGTTTTTTTGTGTATCCAGTGACTCACCTGAGCAGGCTACATTGGGTCAGGTTCTGTAGGCTCACAGGTAACAGACATCCTGCAGTTGAGTTCTCCCCAAATAGTACTATTCTCCCCTCAGAGGCACACAGTCCACTGCTTACTGAAAACAGAAATAGAAAAACATGAATACCCATACACTAACAGGCCACGTCATCCAACAGCTGTAACTGCTGGTTCTCACAATAGTCTAATCGAAGTGCCTAAGCTAAAAGATGTAATATATTTTTGATGTGTAGAGTTAAATAATTGAGACCTTTCATAGCCGTTGATTTTCCAGTGCACTATCCATGGTACAAAGACGACCGTTACCTGGCTTCCAAAGATTGACTGGGGTCCTCTGTATGACTGTTCCATTCTCCAAGGTGTCCACAATCCCACCAATCACAGGCCTGCCCACCTGGTAACCTGAGAGATTACACAAGGCTTTGTCTGTAAATCAGTGAAACTAGTCTCATCTTTCTATGTTGCACATTAAGATCCCCATTATGAAATGCTTAGAAGAAGTGTATTAGGTTACACAAACCTGGGTTCCCCGAGTTGGGCTGAGCCAAAGCATCTCCATTCAGAAACACAACTGAATACCTAGCTGTCAAACCCACTGTGAGAGGAAGAGAAACTACAAACACATAAAAGCAGGACAATTATCTGTTAATCATTGACAAATACAACGTCAGCGTTGATAAGGATAATTAATGATACTACAAATACCCAGTAATGCCCAGCATGTAAAAACTAAAAGAAAGAGGCCCTTACCACTAGCAGAAAGGACATTCCCAAGTGTGCGGGTTAGTGTGATATTTGTGAGACCATTCCCTTTCCAGAAGAATTTGTAATCCAAGGCCAAGGTCACATTTTCACACAGCAGTCTGCCATCTTCAGCCACAGGACTCGCGACAAAGGGCCTCAGATCAACAGCCATTTTATCCATGACATCCACTGTGACCACTCCTGAAATGTTTTCCCAATGAGCACACAAAGCAAATCAATCAGAAAAAGTTGAAAAAGTAAGTCATTTTTCTGATCATAGAGAGAGAGACGTACCCCCTTGGCCATCCCAGACTTGCACCCTCAGCTCTGTTGGTGTCGTCTGTAAGGGGGGTCCAGTTGGGCAGGACAGGAGACGGGTCACACACTGCGCTTGGAAGTTTTTCAAAAATGCCACAGGGGCATTATTTACACACTGGCCAACCAGGGAGTTCTGAGGAATTAAGACATAAATTACACATATCAGATGGTATAGAAGACAAAACACTTTGCTTTGAGCCACAGAGACTTCTGACTGTACATTTACAAACACACAGTTTAAACAGAGAGAGAGAGAAAGAGAAAGAGAGAGAGAGAGAGAGAGAGAAAATCAGACACACAAGTCTAACCTGAGGAATGGTGAAATACTGATCACTTATGGTAAAAATGGGATCCCCCTGCTGGTAGATATGGGTGGGCAGTGGAGCTGACAGCACTGGCCTTTGGAAAGATGGCCTGGGCTTTGGTGTGCTGGAGCACGTATAGAAGAAGGCACAACACATATTAGGTTGATGCGGTAAAGGAAATATAGCAAACACAAAAACTCTATCAATTAAGATTGAAGTCTATGTTTATGACAACTGGATTTAGATGGTGTCTCACATTGTGTCCCCTTCATAAAAGAGTCCAAGGAAGGGATTGTTTTCAGGCAGGGAGATGACACAGAGAAATGGAAACCAATCGGGGGCATTTTCAGCAGACTGTGCAATGCACACGTAATCAGGAACTGGAGAAACTTCCCCTCCAAAGGGCCCCGAAAGACACTGGCCCTGAAACAGCTTCAGGGCTTCGGGGGAACAGTCCTGGGGAGACACATGACAGAAACACCATTACCTGATGGACAGACAAAGAGAATCAAAATGTCTACTCTAGCCACAGAGCAAGCAGATTAGTATTTGTAACGATGGATGTAAATACCTTGTCACAGCAGCATCGCACATCACAGGCTCCCACAGTGAGGTCGCAGGGACAGGAGCCCAGGGGCCGGTACACTTGGTTGGGAATTACTGATTTGTTGTCTGACAAAAATGAAAAAGCACTATTAAAAAGGGGGACAACCAGACAAACAAAATATCCCTTGGATTGATTAAAGATACCTACTTTTAAAAAAAAGAGCCAGACTTACCAGACACAGGTTCAGTGGGAAACACCTGGGCATAGATCCTAGCCTGGATTAGCAGTGAGGCCTGAGGTGCGTTCCCCAGACAGGCAGACACACGTAGAGTCTCCAGCACGCACAGTGGCTCAGGACAGCAGTCTGTGTCATTATTATTACCACACAGGAGCAGGCTGCGGTTCAGACTCAGCTGCACTCGCACTGTAGTCTGCCACACAGGGAAAGAGAGAGGTTGCAGGGAGACAGCAATTAAGTGGCAAGAGTAATATCCATGAAGAAAGTTCTGAATGGTGTCAATCGTTTGGTGTCTTTGTGTGTAGACAAGACAATTTGGTTGCTAACAAAATATTTTATGTCTACTTAAACCATGAAAAAGCAGCCCACTTGTGTGGTATGTGGTGCTGCTAAAAGGCCAGGAAGAGGTAGCAGTCATTTTGAGTAGCAGTGGTCAGGGGGGACTCTAGTGCTGAAAAACAGCTCCTGATGAGAGCAATATGTCACACACTTACCTTGCCCACCAACTCCTGTGTGAGAACCCACTGCGTCAGATCGTCTGAGCATGATGGGGTAGGAAGGCGACCTGTCAAAATAAATCCACAAAATGCATGTTATTGCTTACAAAACCCATGCCATGGACAATGACAAGTGCTCATTGACAACACCATGCAAGTAGCTTATTTACCTGAGGCATTGGAGAGCGATAGAGAGCTCAGGGTCAGGGATATGCCAGATGTGTTTCCAAGCAAGAAAGCAGACAATCTAGGTCCAGATGTGACGAGATACGACGGCTGAAAAACTAGGAAAAGGATTGCTTGATGTTAGCCAGGTAACGTTAGCTAAAGTTAGCTAGCCTTAGGGCCACACATCATGTTAGTTGATTGATTGATGGAAAAAGTATGAGAGTTGAATGACTTACCGACATTGCTCTTTGCATCCGTAATCAAAACAATCAGAAGAATGTATGCACATCGACATAAAACACGTGCAGAAAGTATATTAGCCATCGCTGAAAATATCGGTTCACCAGGGAGTCGCCATTTTTACGAGGTGTTGTAGATGTGTCTTGCTATGGCAACGACATATCAACCAATCACAGCTTATACGATGACTTGCTCTCTCGTGCTCCATAGAGGGCATGCTACTGTTCAGACAGCCAACAGCGACGCTTGTGGAGCCGAGTGTGTACTACAAAAACAGACAAACAATCATGAAACTGTGAAAGAAAGCTAACTTCTTGAAGCCAACAATGTTGCAACATGCAACATTATATATAATCTCTGCATGCACTCAAATTAATTTGCAACACAACATGAAAACAAAAGCATAATGTTGCAAAGATGATCTGTTGAGCCAATGTATAATCCTATACACTAGATGGCAGCAATTCATCGTACACTGTTCTGTAACGACAGCTCCAATAGTAGAGTTAAAATGACAAGGAGAAACACAAGGAAGCATGTCCTCTTTCTTTCCAGGGATAAGTTTGAGGCAAAAACATTAGGAATTAGCAAACAATAGTGACTGTTGGATCAGTCGAAGATCAAATGAAAGCTGTACTAGACTGTCTGGTCACTGAGGATAAAATACCCACAGATGTCAGCACTACTTTGAAGCTCTTCATAAACAACATTGATGAGTGCTCAAGGTAAATCTGGTTGGGAAGTGCCTAATGTGCTTTCTCTGGCAGTTGTAGGGAAGTGCATGTGTAGCCTCACCTGTGTATGAATGATGTACTACTGCTTCTGCCAAAAGATCTGGGATTTTGTGGCACAGGCAGTATGTGGTAGTGCAATGACTAGAACGAACTGCAAAAATCACTGAAGCTGGACACTCATATCTCCCTCACTAGCTTTAAGCATCAGCTGTCAGAGCAGCTCACAGATCACTGCTCATGTACATAGCCCATCTGTAAATAGCCCATCCAACTACCTCATCCCCATACTGTATTTATTTATCTTGCTCCTTTGCACCCCAGTATCTCTACTTGCACGTTAATCTTATGCACATCGATCACTCCAGTGTTTAATTGGTATATTGTAATTACTTCGCCACCATGGCCTATTTGTTGCCTTACCTCCCTTACCTTACCTCATTTGCACACACTGTATATAGACTTTTTCTACTGTATTATTGACTGTATGATTGTTTATTCCATGTGTAACTCTGTGTTGTTGTATGTGTCGAACTGCTTTGCTTTATCTTGGCCAGGTCGCAGTTGTAAATGAGAACATGTTCTCAATTAGCTTACCTGGTTAAATAAAGGTAAAATAAAATAAAAAATGTTTTACCCCATAACCACAAGGTTGCTGGTTCAAGCTCTGCAGTGACTGTTCCCATTCAATCACTATGTTGGTGGCACCAGTGGTATATTCTCTGCGGTCTCTGAGTGACTGGTTCAAGCCCAACACTGACTGTTCCTACCATCTTGGAAGAGAGTCTCCGCCAGGAATTTACGACCTGAGATAACAGAACGTGGGTGTAGGAGAGATTGAGAAGCCACGATCTACACCCAGAAAGGGCCACGTCATGACAGTGGTTATTAATTACACTTTGGATGGTGTATCAATAAACCAAGTCACTACAAAGATAAAGACGTCCTTCATAACTCAGTTGCCTGAGAGGAAGGAAACCACTCAGAGATTTCACCATGAGGCCCATGGTGACTTTAAAACAGTTACAGAGTTTATTGGCTGTGATAAGAGAAAACTGAGGATGGATCAACAACATTAACATACACTAAGTTGACTGTGCCTTTAAACAGCTTGGAAAATTCCAGAAAATTATGTCATGGCTTTAGAAGTTTCTGATAGGCTAGTTGACATCATTTGAGTCAATTGGAGGTATACCTATGGATGTATTTCAAGGTCTACCATCAGAATCAGTGCCTCTTCGCTTGACATCATGAGAAAATCAAAAGAATTCAGCTAAGACCACAGAAAAAAAATTGTGGGCCTCCACAAGTCTGGTTCATCCTTGGGAGCAATTTCCAAACGCCTGAAGGTACCACATTCATCTGTACAAACAATAGTACACAAGTATAAACACCATGGGACCACGCAGCCGTCATACCACTCAGGAAGGAAATGCATTCTGTCTCCTAGAGATTAACGTACTTTGCTGCGAAAAGTGCAAATCAATCCCAGAACAACATCAAAGGACCTTGTGAAGATGCTGGAGGAAACAGGTACAAAAGTATCTATATCCACAGTAAAATGAGTCCTATATCGACATAACCTGAAAAGCCGCTCAGCAAGGAAGAAGCCACTGCTCCAAAACCAACATAAAAAAGCCAGACTACAGTTTGCAACTGCACATGGGGACAAAGATTGTACTTTTTGGAGAAATGTAACATTTAACATTTAAGTCATTTAGCAGACGCTCTTATCCAGAGCGACTTACAAATTGGTGCATTCACCTTATAATATCCAGTGGAACAACCACTTTACAATAGTGCATCTAAATCTTTTAAGGGGGGGGGGGGGTTAGAAGGATTACTTTATCCTATCCCAGGTATTCCTTAAAGAGGTGGGGTTTCAGGTGTCTCCGGAAGGTGGTGATTGACTCCGCTGTCCTGGCGTCGTGAGGGAGCTTGTTCCACCATTGGGGTGCCAGAGCAGCGAACAGTTTTGACTGGGCTTAGCGGGAACTGTGCTTCCTCAGAGGTAGGGAGGCGAGCAGGCCAGAGGTGGATGAACGCAGTGCCCTTGTTTGGGTGTAGGGCCTGATCAGAGCCTGAAGGTACGGAGGTGCCGTTCCCCTCACAGCTCCGTAGGCAAGCACCATGGTCTTGTAGCGGATGCGAGCTTCAACTGGAAGCCAGTGGAGAGAGCGGAGGAGCGGGGTGACGTGAGAGAACTTGGGAAGGTTGAACACCAGACGGGCTGCGGCGTTCTGGATGAGTTGTAGGGGTTTAGTGGCACAGGCAGGGAGCCCAGAAATGTCCTCTGGTCTGATGAAACAAAACATAGAACTGTTTGGCAATAATGACCATTGTTATGTTTGAAGGAAAAAGGGGGATGCTTGCAAGCCGAAGAACACCATCCCAACCGTGAAGCATGGGGGTGGCAGCATCATGTTGTGGGGGTGCTTTGCTGCAGGAGGGACTGGTCACAAAATAGATGGCATCATGAAGATGGATAAGTATGTGAATATATTGAATATATTCTATATAATATATTGAATATAAATATAATATATTGAAGCAACATCTCAAGACATCAGTCAGGAAGTTAAAGCTTAGTCGCAAATGGGTCTTCCAAATAGACAATGACCCCAAGCATACTTCCAAAGTTGTGGCAAAATGGCTTAAGGACAACAAAGTCAAGGTATTGGAGTGGCCATCACAAAGGACAGGAAACACACATAACTATATCTCTGAATGTGTACATTTCTCAATTATGGTGTTTGCATCTAATTCTTGTATTAAATGAATGAGCAAAGAGGAAACTATTTGTGAAATGATGTAATGTGATGTTAACCTTTAATGTTGAGAGAATTGTATTCCCTGTAAAGTTTAACTCGTCAGCGGCCACGCCCCCGTGAGCACAGACATGATCTGGCGTCATGGAACCACCTTTTCTACTGTTACGAATAAAAGCCCCTCCTAAGAAAATCCTCTTCAGACTAAGCAAACCCACAGTGTGAGCTGTGATTGCGAATAGTTAAGACCACGCATACCTCGGTGTAAGCTGAGGTGGCACAGGTTATTGGATTCCTAACCATACCACGTGGAGCATTGACTACATGGCGGGAAATGGTTAAACTCTGACTATCGATCCCTACAGAATAAGAGCAAATCTTAGATACTAACAACAATGACATATGCCGTAAATATGTACTTGAAATTATTCTCGAATGAGCGGCAGTTCATGTGCGAAGGATTAGCATTTCAATGTATATGATTATAGACTGTGTAATGAATCCATTTTGTCTTTCCCGCTCTCTCTGTCCACACCCCCTTCACTTTGTCCACCAAGCCGTCATATCGGTTTAGCCCACTAGGGAATCTTCACTATCATTGTTAGTAACCAATATCTACTGTTTCTTTGTTTATGCGTTTCTGTGATTATTTAGTTAGTTAGTAAATAAATGATTATTTTTACCCGTCTATCAATAGGTGCCCTTCTTTGTGAGCCATTGGAAAATCTTCCTGGTCTTTGGGGTTGAATCTGTGTTTAAAATTCACTGCTCGACTGAGAGACCTTATAGATAATTGTATGTATGGGGTACAGAGATGAGGTAGTCATTCAAAAATCCTGTTAAACACTATTATTGCACACAGAGTGAGTCCGTGCAACTTATTATGTCACTTGTTTGCATATTTTTACTTTTTAACTTATTTATGCTAATCATAACAAAAGAGTTGAATACTTATTCACTCAAGGCTTTTCATTTTTTATTAACTAGTAAAAAATTTGAAACATCATTCCAGTTTGACGTTATGGGATATTGCGTGTAGGCCAGTGACAAAATATCTAAATTTAATACATGGTAAATTCAGGCTGTAACACAAAATGTGGAAAAAATCACGAGGGTATGAATAATTTCTGAAGGCACTGTACATGCACGTTACCTACCACCAACACAGATGAGATGCACAACCATAGGGATACTCAAGTACAGGTCAGTTAGCATTCTGTCTAATTTTGGCTTTCCCCCTCCTCTCCCCCAGGTGTGTGCAGTCAACACCCTACAGGCCCTGGTGCGGGGCTCTGGGCTGAGGGTGGTTGTGCTGCAGTTTACCCAGGCTGTGGCTATGCTGTCCCTGACCCTTCTCAGCTCCCACTGCTGGACCATGAGGAACGCTGCCCTACTGTAAGACCTCCTCTCCTCTCACAACTGTAATGCACACACTGTCAACATAGTCAAATCTCACATTTCAGTGTCATTTGTATTGTCTGAAACTGACCAAATCAAAAATGTAATTATATAGACCGGGCAAAAATCTATTAGGCCCATTTGATATTCCATTAAAAATCAGCCGTTTGCAGCTACAATAGTAATTTACAAAATGAACAATGTCTACACTGTATTTATGATCAATTTGATGTTATTTTAATGGACAAAAATGTGCTTTTCTTTCAAAAACAAGGACATTTCTAAGTGACCCAAAACTTTTGAACAGTAGTGTACATGTACCTGTTTAAGGATGACAAACCTGTATGCTCAGTTAGGAACATAATCATTTACAGTGTTCTGTGCGTCCGTCCCCCTGCATTATGTAAAGCGATCCATGTAATCTTTGTTCCCAGGGCCCTGTCAGACTTCCTGATTCCCCTGCTCCATCTGGCTGCCAGTCTCATCTACAGTGTGAGGATCTAGACCTCCAAAGCCTTGGTTGCCATGACACCCCCCTGCTCCATTTGACAGGAGACTGGCAAGGTCCCAGGACCACTGTGCTCACAACCGTCTGCATGGATAGCTACTGCAGATCAGAGCCATCCTGGACTGAGCTCTATGCACACACAGCTGAGGGTTTACAGAACAGAATAAAAGGGAAAGATTCCATTGAGGCCATAGAGATCCTTTAATTCATGTTATTTTTAATTCAGTGATTGTCAGGTTTTATAATCTGTTTTATATTTCCCCAGCCCTCTCCCTGATGTGATGTGGTGGGCTATGTAGAGTCCAGACTGTGGCTGGTGACGGAGGTTCAGCATTTCCCACTGGTGCGGGGCGCCTACCTGGGAGTGGCAGGCGTGCTGAGGGGGCGCTGCTCACAGGGGTTCCTCCACCAGCTGAGTAATGCACTCCAGGCAGAGCTGCACTCACCACAGGCTCCAAGTATCTCACTCACTCACTCACTCACTCACTCACTCACTCACTCACTCACTCACTCACTCACTCACTCACTCACTCACTCACTCACTCACTCACTCACTCACACTTTTCCAGAAACACAGTACATTCATGATGTGCTAACTAACCACATTGTGTTTGTGTTAACCATCCCACCATACAGAAGGTTTATGACATGTGATTTGTGCACCTTACAGGTTGGGTGCACCTCCTTCCAGCTCTATCCACAGTTTATCCTCTGAGAGCTCTGACCTGAGGCTGTCATTGGTCAGTTGGGCGGCGGAGGGGCGGCGATGGTTTGGGACCAGCATGCAACAGGTGCTGCAGATGGCACTGCAGGTGAGAGATGAACGCCGGTATACACTTGAGCATGCTGGGAAAGTCACCCTGCCCAAAACCTACTAACAGTTTTCATGGACTAGTTTTCAACGCGGCAGCGTAGCCTAGTGGTTAGAGCATTGGACTTGTAACCGAGAGGTTGCAAGATCGAATCCCCGAGCTGACAAGGTACAAATCTGTCATTCTGAACAAGGCAGTTAATTGAAAATAAGAATTTATTCTTAACTGACTTGCCTAGATAAATAAAGGTGAAATAAATCAAATGCACAATATGAGGAAACCAAGGCATTAAAGATATGTTTGACTTAAAACACATGGGGCTGAAATCAAGCTGAGAATCTTTTATTTTCTCATGAAATGGGTGTGTATCAGCTTACAGCTATTATATACTAACTAATCAGGCAGACCTGAACAAGACCAGTCAAGGATATCCGTCCTTTTTCTCTGTTGTGTCAAAGTCATTATGGGTTCGCTGAGATTGTTGTATTTAAGAAAACTAAGTCAACACTGCACCACATTCTCTCCATAACCCATTGGTGACCAAATAGTGATCTGCCTTTCAGTCCGCAAATGTTTCCTGTAACGTAGTCTGATAAGAGCTCTTGATACTTCCTCTATATAAAGACAACATTATTTTGCCTTTGATAAAACCCCATAGGTCCAATCAATATGCTTGTGTCAGTGCCTGTGTTACACCTCCTTCAGTTTCTGGAAAGCTAAGTGTCCCCACCTATTGGCTGCCCTTTTAGTCCCTTTAATAACTCCACATCCTGAATTGACAATGCTGACCTGACCTTGCTGTGTGTTATGTTGAATGGTGTTTAACATTGCACTCTGCTCCGGCCAACCTGAAGGAGGCGCTGTTGGACCAGAGTGTGGAGTACAGCAGGATATACTGTATCTGACAGCCCTAGTGGCAGTGATGACTCTGTCCCAGGACCCATCTCCTTCTCCCACACTGGATGGTCCAGTCCTGCTGGAGTGTGTGGAGCTGCTGCTGGTGGCCCTGGCGGGCAACAGAAGGGGGTACAGAGTTCCTCTCCCAGACCCTGTGTGATGCCAGCCTGCTGCTCTCCCAAAGGTCAGGATACAGATTCAGCACACCACGCTCTTCTCTGTTTTTGCCATGATTTATTACACTGTACAATAACATGTCATTATGGTGTCAGAGTCACAAAAAACATGCCGAAACCTTCAGAGTCTTTTTCTTCTCCCTCTATCTCAGTCTTCAGACATCTCTGTTTCCTCGCTGGTGCAGTCTGTTGGAGGTCCACCTGTCCCCAAAGGCCCCTGAGGCTCTCAGGGTAGCCTGAGCCCTGTCTGGCTGGGGCCCCCTCACTGAGCACGGCCCTAAGGGACCACACTCCTCTCCCTGTCTTCAGCACCAGGTAGAGATCTAGAGTAGGGTCGTAGATTAAAAAGTACAGTATACTATACCTACTGACCTTCTCACAATCTGCTGTCGTTTATCTCGTCTCATCATGATAATATCCTCTACTTGTGCTTCCTATGCATGTTGATCAACACAGGGCTTTACCTGCTGCAGGATGAGAGTAGGCCAGGAGAGGAGGAGGGGAGAGGAGCTTGTACCTGATGCAGGTCAATCAGGCTCTGCCCTTCCTGCTGGAGCTGCTGCTGGAGGAATACTGGGATAACGCTGGTGCCCTGGAAGTGTTGCTGTGTCACCTTCCCCAGTCTGACCTGAGACCTGTACTGAGGGAGGCCATGGACACTGGGTGAGTTACCGCACTCACAGGCAATTGACAAGCTCATGTAGACAGAATATTAGCGGTGAGCGATTTAGTGCTTTTTGAAGTCGGTTCAATTATTTAAAAAATTACCACGGTTTCGGCTTCTATTCTTTTTTTTCTTTTTACATTAAATGCAATATGCATTATGTGAGTTGAATGGTGTAACAACACAGAATAAAACAATTAATAATGTATTATTTCATTCCAAGTCATCATCTCATCTGTCTGACAAAAATCACTATTTTAGTAGTTCTTCAAATTAAATAAGGCATATATTTGACTGCTGAATACCAATACCTCATGAAGCAACTGCTCTCTATGCCATGATTTATAACTTATACGAGCCCTGATAATTAACTACAATGACCTAATCCATTGCGCGGCTATTTGTCCGGTCTGTGTTTCTTTTATGCCTGCTAGATAAGAGACAGAAGCAATGGAGTATGGTCATTGTAGTTAATTATCAGGTTTTCTGCGCTAAACTATATAGAACATTGGCCTGTTGGAAACTACAACTCCCTACTACATTGCACAGTTTGGGCTTGATCTGATTTATCTCTAGAGAAACTGCAGCGTAATGTGCATGTTGAGCCCGTTGAAAAAAAACGAAGCAAATGGAATTTAAATAATTGAACCGATGTCGGTCAATTACTTGTTTAAAAAACGAATAATCGCTCATCACTACAGAATATGTATTTTGTCACTCAGTCTTATGTTCTTTTTTTGTTGTTCATCGTTCACTCTCTGTTTCACAGGTGTGCTAGTCTCTATGAGCAGGATGAGGCCAACGTGTTTGCAGAACCATCTGTGATGTCAGCATCTCGGCTTCCATACCTGCTTCAGCTCACTGAAAAGTACCCAGCATCGTCAGTGGTGGCAGAGCGTGTGGGTGTGTGCGCCAGGGAGAATGTTACAGACCTGCTGGAGAACCTCGGGGTCTGCAAAGACCTCCAGCCAGGTAACACAGAGGCCAAGGACCAAGGGCCACATACTTACTGATCGTGTCTAACTGTTCTTCCATTCTAGGTGAGACACAGTACCCGGCCTGGTTGGCTCTCCTCATGGATTCTGGTTTCCATGGTGGCCTGTTGGCCAGGCCAGTATTCCTCCTGTGGCTGCTGGAAATGTCTGACCTATGGCCCCTCTGTGATCCTCAGAGTGTATGTAAGAACATCCAGGAAATTACCTGTATGCTTAGCCAGAACGGTGTCCAGTTGCCTGCTGCCTTTACTGCAGCTATAACTGGAGACCTGCCTGGATGATACAGTAATCTGGTTCACACTGTGACAATTTATTGCCTCAAAGAGGACCTCCTCTTTGATGATCTAAGTCCAGAATAAATACATCCATGGATGCTGTATAAATGCCTACAGAAGTTACAAACTATGTGGGCTTTGAATGGACACTCTGCAGCTGCTTAATTCCTATGTTCCTATCCTACACTACAGTACAGTACAGTACAATGCAGTAACATTTGGCAGGCAGGCTCTCAGATGAGTCATGTACGAGAGCTGACTGACTACAGCCAGATGAATGGCAATGATCAGATTACTTACTGCTGCTGATGAGAGGCCTGCTAAGTATTGAACAGCTATAACCTATTGAGAGCCTCTCCTTACACCTACAATTCCTGAGCCGAGTGTCTATACTGACTCATCCAAAGAGCCTCATTTCAGTTGATGCTATTGCTTGTTTTATTAACATTGTGTTTGTGCATTTGCATGTCTGTGTAATAAAAATGCAACCAGGATGCAAGTAATATTTTGCATGGTTTTAAAAGTTATGTTTTTAATGTCATAGATTAAATAATCTCCGATAAATCCACTATAATTGAGAATTTCAATAAGCATTTTTCTACGGCTGGCCATGCTTTCCACCTGGCTACCCCTAACGCGGTCAACAGCACTGCACCCCCCACAGCTACTCGCCCAAGCCTTCCCCATTTCTCCTTCTCCCAAATCCAGTCAGCTGATGTTCTGAAAGAGCTGCACAATCTGGACCCCTACAAATCAGCCGGGCTAGACAATCTGGACCCTTTCTTTCTAAAATTATCTGCCGAAATTGTTGCAACCCCTATTACTAGCCTGTTCAACCTCTCTTTCGTGTCGTCTGAGATTACAAAAGATTAGAAAGCAGCTGCTGTCATCCCCCTCTTCAAAGGAGGGGACACTCTTGACCCAAACTGCTACAGACCTATATCTATCCTACCCTGCCTTTCTAAGGTCTTCGAGAGCCAAGTCAACAAACAAATTACCGACCATTTCGAATCCCACCGCACCTTCTCCGCTATGCAATCTGGTTTCAGAGCTGGTCATGGGTGCACCTCAGCCACGCTCAAGGTCCTAAACGATATCGTAACCGCCATCGATAAGAAACAATACTGTGCTGCCATATTCATCGACCTGGCCAAGGCTTTCGACTCTGTCAATCACCACATCTTCATCGGCAGACTCAATAGCCTTGGTTTCTCAAATGATTGCCTTGCCTGGTTCACCAACTACTTCTCTGATAGAGTTCAATGTGTCAAATCGGAGGGCCTGTTGTCCGGGCCTCTGGTAGTCTCTATGGGGATGCCACAGGGTTCAATTCTTGGGCCAACTCTTTTCTCTGTATACATCAATGATGTCGCTCTTGCTGCTGGTGAGTCTCTGATCCATCTCTACGCAGACGACACCATTCTGTATACTTCTAATCCTTCTTTGGACACTGTGTTAACAACCCTCCAGACGAGCTTCAATGCCATACAACTCTCCTTCCGTAGCTTCCAACTGCTCTTAAATACAAGTAAAACTAATGCATGTTCTTCAACCCGATCGCTGCCCGCACCTACCCGCCCGTCCAGCATCACTACTCTGGACGGTTCTTACTTAGAATATGTGGACAACTACAAATATCTAGGTGTCTGGTTAGACTGTAAGCTCTCCTTCCAGACTCATATCAAACATCTCCAATCTAAATTTAAATCTAGAATTGGCTTCCTATTTCGCAACAAAGCATCCTTCACTCATGCTGCCAAACATACCCTCGTAAAACTGACCATCCTACCGATCCTCGACTTCGGCGATGTCATTTACAAAATAGCCTCCAATACCCTACTCAATAAACTGGATGCAGTCTATCACAGTGCCATACATTTTGTCACCAAAGCCCCATATACTACCCACCATTGCGACCTGTACGCTCTCGTTGGCTGGCCCTCGCTTCATACTCGTCGCCAAACCCACTGGCTCCAGGTCATCTACAAGACCCTGCTAGGTAAAGTCCCCCCTTATCTCAGCTCACTGGTCACCATAGCAGCACCCACCTGTAGCACGCGCTCCAGCAGGTATATCTCTCTGGTCACCCCCAAAGCCAATTCCTCCTTTGGCCGTCTCTTCTTCCAGTTCTCTGCTGCCAATGACTGGAACGAACTACAAAAATCTCTGAAACTGGAAACATTTATCTCCCTCACTAGCTTTAAGCACCAGCTGTCAGAGCAGCTCACAGATCACTGCACCTGTACATAGCCCATCTAGAATTTAGCCCAAACAACTACCTCTTCCCCTACTGTATTTATTTATTTATTTATTTTGCTCCTTTGCACCCCATTATTTCTATTTCTACTTTGCACTTTCTTCCACTACAAATCTACCATTCCAGTGTTTTACTTGCTATATTGTATTTACTTTGCCACCATGGCCTTTTTTGCCTTTACCTCCCTTATCTCACCTCATTTGCTCACATTGTATATAGACTTATTTTTCTACTGTATTATTGACTGTATGTTTGTTTTACTCCATGTGTAACACTGTGTTGTTGTATGTGTCAAACTGCTTTGCTTTATCTTGGCCAGGTCGCAGTTGTAAATGAGAACATGTTCTCATCTTACCAACCTGGTTAAATAAAGGTGAAATAAAATAAATAAATAGAAATAATCTATTCAAGTGGGATTGTCCTCTCTTTCCTATAGCCTTTCATGTTTAGATGTGTTTTATCTGTAGCCCAACGTTAAATCCCTCTGTTGTACTTGACTAGACCATGAACAAAGCCCCTCTGTGAGGATATGCATACAGCTCTGACTCCCTAGACCGGTTCCAACTGCCTCTGATCACTCCTGGTGGAACTGTCATACCACCACCAGCCACCACCACCAGCAACAGCAAGGCACCATCCTTAATTTCAGTCTACAGTAAGCTACATTGCCATTTATTTTCTCCTGTTGATTGAAATGATTATACAATAAATAAATAAATAAATAAATATAGATACTTAAGGGTGCTCAAGCCAGTGATGCCTCCACATACAATTTAAGAAAAGCATCAAGGATGACATTTAATAAAGGAAGGGGGGAATGCAGCAAGGTTAGGCAGCAATGGTAGTGGCAAACAATAGAGTATCACAGTATGAGTTATAAAGCCTAGCATCATACAAGGAAAGGGTTCCAATTGTTTTTCCAGCATTCATTTTTCCTATATGGGATTTTTAGAAACACTTAAAATAAGGGCTGTGTTTCATGTAGGTTTACCATGGCATGACGTTTTGATAACCATGTAAATCTCTCTAGGACAAGGTGACTTTTATCAATATATTCGCTTGTATTTCCCCCGACAAAAAATGAATGCTAATTAGCTGCTAATGTGGCCATCATAAAGAACTACAAACAACATGATGATCTGGACAAGACAGGAGCTTGCAGGGATTTGTAATCTTGCATGATGTCTACTTTGATTCTAATTCGCATTTTCTAATCTGAGCGTAAATAGAGCTGAATATATTGTTAAAAGTCACCTTGTCCTAGAAAGATTTAGACGTTTATCATAACGTCACGCCAGGGTAAGCCTACATGAAACACAGCCCCTATTTTAAGTGTTTCTAAAATTCCCTATGGGAAAAATAAATGGTGGGAAAATGATTGGAACCATTTTCCTGTTTGACCACTAGGTTTTATTGGTATTCTGACATCTCCACTGTGGGGTTCAATTACAGAAAAAAAATGTTTGTTTCATAAAATGAGCTAATTAGTACAGTTCCATTTCCTATTAAACTTATTATACATACACAAGACAATCCCAATATGATACACCAAAGGCAGACAATATGCTATCCTGGGTATTTTCTTCTCACCAACGTACTGTAGTCTTACGACTCACTTCTTCTTTCTATATTAGCTACGTCTTATTGAGTTTCATCTGCAGCAGAGAGACTCAGACGGTGACGTAATGCCAGCAGTAGGCCGGCAGCAGTAGAGACAGACAGACAACAGGGTTGGTGAACAGCATGGGAATACAAGGCTTTATGCTCCGTTAGTGGAAGGCCTTCTGCCTGGATAAGTGTCCATTGTCAGACCGCCTGCCTCCCTCCGTCCGATGAAGATGATTGACTGGATAAGTGTCCATTGTCAGACCGCCTGCCTCCCTCCGTCCGATGAAGATGATTGACTGTACTGTAGAGCTGCTGGTTGCCCTGCAACACTCCACACACTAGAACAGTCTTACATCATAATCATTACAGCAGTCCACTCCTTTTGTTGGAGATGTGCATCTATCAGTGCAGGCAAATATTTGATAAGAGGCTACAGCTACTGTGCTGTCCACCCTCTTTGGAAGCGTTTGTGTGTACATTGGGTCTGAATGACCTTTTCTAATATGTCCTTGTAGATGTGCTTGGAGGAGGTCAGTGTGATCATGTGCGATGTAGTGTTATTGAGGCGAGGAGCGTATACACCAGATGTGATCAACAGACAAATAATAAAATGCTGCCTTCTTGGGCTTGGAGGAAATAATAGTGTGGTTCCAGGATGTGGAGGGCAGCACACAAACGGGTAGTGATAACTTAAGAAAACAAGAGTCTATTATCTGAACGTTTGATTCTGAAAAACCATTTCCCCATGCCACCATATGTATGTGGTCTCTTTCAGTCATGTTTACATGATCATATATCTGTTTTTCATTGCACTGACTGCCTGTCATCCACCTCATGCTCAAGTGTTGTGGTGAAACCTTTTTGCTACTTTTACCAGGTATGCTTTATTTTCATTACCAAGTTTTAAAAAAAATCCTGTGGTATTTAGTGTTGGTCCGTATTGGTTTACTGTAGACATCTGTCTCTAACTCTCGTACCTGTGTTCATCTATTTTATGTAACCACTTCTGAGATCAAATTTGTATTAATTACTCATACATGCCACTTATTCAATCCATGTTCCTAAGACGTCTTAGAAATTAGAGACACAGGGAGATAAACGGGGTGTATAATCTTACAGGATTTAAATATGTCTAAGAGCAGGTACAATACTATAGCACTGTAACATAATCTACTGATTTACCCATTGTGATACCAACACTGTGTGCTTTGAAAACAAACAGTACAAATGTTTCTATGTGAACTCTGTGCTACTTACAGAGAGACAAATAACATGTTGTGATTTTGGTCCTTGAGTATGTCTGAACACTGAACTAAAAAATACATTATGAAATGAATAATGGAAACAACTTGTGTTATCTTATACACAACATTTTTGTATTCTCTTGCTCCTTTCACTTCGGTGTTGTTTCCTTGTCTGGCTCACTCCAACTATGACCTATTTAACTGTCCAAATGTTTTTCCATGGGAAACTTTCCATAGATAATTAACAAAATTAAAGTTGGGCATTTTCCGGAGTGTGTGTGTGTGTGTCGGTGTGTGTGTCGGTGTGTGTGTCGGTGTGTGTGTTTCCTGCACTCTGGCTAGGGTATAATAGGAACCTGGAGGCAGACCATCTGGCCTTATTAGAGCCTTTGTTACCATTCCCTGAGACTGCAGGGTTACCTGGATACAGCCTCAGAGGTTTTCATTAAGTCTGTGTCCATGTAATGAAATGATTAGCCACGGCAGACAGGAACAAGGCCAAGTAAGCATCAAGGCTTTTATGAGCTGTGTGTTCCATTTAAGGTCACAAGGAATCTGCTTTTCCCCTCACTGACATATCACTGCCAGTCTTCTGCTCTTGTTAAGAAAACAATAAGAGAGAACATTCACACTTTACTCAGCATCAACACAACATGATTTTAGGTCAACTCAATGTAAAGAGCTAATAAAATATATGAAGTCAGTTTGAATAAGATTGGTTTTAACTTCCTCTCACACTGCTATCAGCAGCAGTGGGTATTTGTGTTTACATGAGCGAAAAAGAGAGCGTGAGAGAGTATGTGTTAAGCTTGGGAAGAAAGAACGAGTGACTAGAAAGGGATAGAGAGTTTGAGAGAGAGAGGGAGAATGTTTGTATTGGTAATTGACAAAGCAGGGTGACATTTGTGTGAAAAGCCGCTGCTGAGTGAACGCTGACTGAGTCATGCTCTGTTAGTGGCCTGTGGCTCTCCTTCTGCTGGGGTCAGCCAACAATGACAGGGGCCTCTCTCCTTAAGTACCCAGCTGCCTGCACAAGGAGAGGAGATAGCATTTAACATTGGCCTCCTTCGGTCCCCATGCCCTTATGAAGTCTTGGCCTGTCAGTGACATCAACATGGGTCAGTGACTGAGGCTGAGGGAGAATACAGTAGGGTTGAGAGAGAGGGGCTGTGTGAGGGGATGAAAGGGTCTGTCTGGGATAAAGTGTTGAATGTAAAGTCTATTGTCAGCATTATTTTAAAGGGTGTGTCTGATAATAATTCAAGTAACTCTGACACTAAAGTAACACAGTCCTTAAAATATTGTGAATATTTTTGGTAAAAGTTTCTCTGGGATTAGACCTCCTGTAAGTAAAAAGCCACAGTGAAGTTGAAATCTCTGTCAACAAAATTTGCAGAAAGGTTTGTATTTAGAATGAAGGCAAGTAAATCATTAGAGTGGTTTGTGCACTTTAAAAAAAGTGTTTTATTTTAGTGTTAAAAAGCAGGAACGTCTGAATAGTAAACTAATCCGGTATGTCTGTTGGCTGAGTGTGAGTTTTTTGGGAAAATCTTTGGACAGCTCAGGAAGGCAGAGATTTGAGATATACAGTGTAACAGTGTCTGGATCTGAACAGTCTCTAAAGTGATGTTTTGGAAGCTTGCAAAGTAGGCCAGTGGGGCAAATTATTTATGAGTACTGTAATGTGTTCTATTTGGCCTAGTGGGCCAGCAGGATAAATGGTGAACAAACAAGGGATGTGTTTCAATGCTGCTACTGTACAGGGAGATTGTTCCTTTTTTCTTTTGCTGCATTTAGTTTTTCTTTCCATGTCTCCTGCAGTCTATAATCTGATTGTCAGGGCAGTTCTATTCTGCCAAAGGAGGAGATCAAGTCTTTCCACCATAAAAAAAAGATTGGAAAAAACTGATCAGTGATCAGTATAACAAGGCCCTCGGTGACCAAGTCTAGAGTAACAACTTCATGGTTCTTCCTCTATGTTTCATTTAACAGAGGGTTCAGATCAGAAGATCCTAAAGGAACCAGATATATTATTTACCAATAAAAGCAATTATTAAGCTACTCAAATATCAGGAGAAACCATGAGTTATTCAAATCAAACTGCGTTGAATGACCCTCACTATAACTTAATTAAAATGAGTAGTATTCAGTGCAAAATAGGCCTAATCTATTTGAGCATGTACACCTTTAGAAAAAAGGGGTTTTCGGCTGTCCATAGGAGAAACGGTTTTGGTTCCATGTAGGACCATCAGTGGAAATGGGCCGGAGTGGTGTCACACAAAATGGTCATACTCGAGTAAAAGTAAAGATACCTTAATATAAAATGACTCAAGTGAAAGTTTAAATATACTTAAGTATCAAAAGTAAATGTAATTGCTAAAATATACTTAAGTATCAAAAGTAAAAGTATAAATAATTTCAAATTCCTTATATTAAGCAAAGCAGGGGCACCATTTTTTAAATTGTTTTATTTATAGATAGCCAGGGGCACACTCAGACATAATTTACAAACGAAGCACTTGCCAGATCAGAGGCCGTCGGGATGACTATGGATGTTAGCTTGATAAGTGTGTGAATCAGACCATTTTACTGTCCTGCTAAGCTTTCAAAATATAAATAGTACTTTTGGTTGTCAGGGAAAATGTATGGAGTAAAAAGTACATCATTTTCTTTAGGAATGTAGTAAAGTAAAAGTTGTCTAAAATATAAATAGTAAAGTACAGATAGCAACAAAAAAAACGACTTAAGTACTTTACACACCTGTTTTTCTGAAAGGAGATGGTTGGCTCTAGGACCTTGAAGATGCTGGCGCCGCCGCACGATACTGCAAATGGGATTTCCTTGTCCAGGAGAGAGGCTGTTTATGAAGAAAGCTCTACTCCCTTCGACAAGGAAGGGCTGATCTGCGGATGGGAGCAGTTTGACTGAATTATTCAGCATAGGCTCTTCCACGCAAAGTTATTTTTTGGGTTGAGAAATAGCTTATCAATTTATTTTTCGTGCATATTGTTTTCGTTTTTATTCATCCTATATTCATCCTATTCATCATCTACAGTATGTTTTTGTCGTTGCACTTTGTTTTGCTGAGCGTCGCTTTTGTGGACAGCGCATCCATTGTGGAAGGTAACATTCATATGACTGAAAATCAATGCCTTTGTTCACATTAGTCCACGTTATCCGATAGAATGTGCGCCTTTGTTACTTAATTAATGTGCAATGCTTTGTTTAAAAAGTTATCATCCTATTTTCAGTTTAAAATGTGGATTTTATAGTTCCATTATTGTATAGGACCTGAGAAATGTCTAAGCAGTTGCAAAATAAGTTATAAAATGTTTTTGTTTACAACAAGAAGATTCAAGAATACAATTCTTGTTGATTATTATTAAGCATAATTGCGATACTTCCATGGGAATTCCTTTTTGAATGTATGGCGTTGTGGAAACGTCAGACTAATACTTTTACATTCCACACTTAGTATGTTTTATTTGCTGGTAATTTATCCTCTTAATTTTCAATAAAATGTTTCCATAAATCACTGAATGTGTCCCCAGACTGCATCAGATTCAATGGTGTGGAGTACAGAGGGGAGCAACAGAGCTCCTCCGCAGGACTAACCTGTCTAAACTGGACCAACACAACCCGGGACTATGATGTAATGGCATATACAGATTCACAAATGGGTAAATTACATTACACAGTCAAACATGTAATATGCCATCAAATTGATGTTTCATTGATTTTACACAAGTTTATCATCTGCTACCATTGCTGTGGTGTTCACTACAAGTGCCATGATTTAAATGTCACTCACATTTGTTTTAATGGTAAACAGTTTGTTTGGTTATAGATGTTATTTAGAGTGTATAACTGCAGGCTCTAGTCTCTCTGTGTGGGTTATATTAGCAAGGTCAGGTTTGAACTATTTGAATCTTGTTGGCAAATACCTACCCAGAGTATGCATTTCAGTAATACAGTATATCAAAGATGTCACATGCATATCTACACACAAACACGTTTGTTTTACTATCCTTGTGGGGACCAAACAGTTGATTCCCATTCAAAATCCTATTTTTTCCTAATGCTCAACCTAACTTTAACCCCTAGTCCTAACCTTAATTGTAATCCTGAACTTAAGCCTAAAATAGCCTTTTTCCTTGTGGGGACCAGCAACATGTCCCCACTTGTCAGAATGTTCCTTGTTTTACTATCCTTATGAGTACTTGGTTGATGTGTCCTTTTCTTTATGCTCTGTAGGCATTGGGGACCATAACTACTGCCGTAACCCAGACTCCTCTGAGAAGCCCTGGTGCTACGTGACTGGCCTAGATGCACAGGCCCAGAGACAATCATGTGCCATTGACACCTGCGAAGGTATTTAGCTAGGTTTCCATCCAACTGGCAACATATTTTCATGTGACTATTCTAAAAGCTGCATAAAGAAAATACGCACATTTTGTCACCAGTGGCATGTTTCCACCAAACTGACTTGTTGCAGATAAAAATCAGTACGTGATGACGTAGTGCACACAAAATGTACTTTTTCACTTAAGTTTTCATGTACCAAACAAACATCTAAATTTCAATGCGTTTCCATCGCATTTTCAACGCTACTGATAGTTTTGTCACAAAAACCGTTGCATTAAATAGCAAATGTGCCTACTCTGGTTTTGGTCCGTGTGCTCTAGCCAAAAGCTTGCGCGGGTATGCTAGTCGACATAATGAGATTATTATGGATAAGGGAGAGGATATTTTTATTTGTCATGTCACCAGAATAAGACCCTCAATATTTATTGGAAAGGAGCATCAAGATCACTGTGCACTTTCACCTAACTGTGAAGTTCATCATTTATTTAATCTGTAGCCTAATAAACTGCATGGTTTCCCAAGTCATAGTGGGAGGACTACACAACATATCAAGTTTACTTCCATATGATGGTTGTTATATCAATTTTTGGTGTTTCCACTGCCATTATTCACATAATTTATTTTAGGCACACAAATATCCCACAATGTTGAACGAATGATCTGTCGGCATTTATTAAATTGTACTGAAACTTCCTGTTTCCATCACAGCTGTCGTGATTTAATATAATTTTTTTTTATACGGTATGACTTTACTTGCATAAAAAATGTGGATGGAAACGGTTACTGAAATATATACAGTGCACAGGTGAACGCACTACATTGGGAAAATGTATGTAAAATGCTGTTTAAACATAGCTGCGACGGAGTGAATAAATATTGTGCACACATTGAAATGTAGGTCAAGGCTGGGCAAAATACATTACTGGATGCGAAAAAGACTGTCGCCTCTGCCCTTCCCTAAATTGAATCTCGATGCAGTTCTTGGAAAAGGGTGTCACTGTATTTGGGGAATGTCTAACTTTTTAAAGAGATGAAATGTAAATGTTTTTCTGAGGCTCTTTCTAACCCTGTGAATGTTATTATTAAATCCAAAGTGAGAGTCTGGAAGTGGAATGGTGGGACTTTCCCCCCCAGAGTGGGCCGTGAGAACAAAGAAAACTAAGGGGAGCCATGTTTTTCTTTCTTGGGAACCTAGAATGTATTTATTCTCATAAGGAAGCTAGAGCACTTTTGCCACAATATTTTTTGACGGTATATTTGTAGTTATTTTATAGTTATGCAACAATTTATACACAAACTAATGCAAAATTGTAGATATCCGATTAAAGTATTCTAATTCCTAATTCTTTGTGCACAATGTTCAAATAAGACAGCTAATTAGGCATCTCTAGAGAAATATCTTCTCCCACGTGAGAAGCTGTGGGAGAAGAAAAGACTAGGCCAGTTTGTCAGTTAATCCACTTTGAGGATGCTTCCTGGGGTTTGACCTTTGCTCTCACATTGTCTGGGAAGGCAGTGCATGTCAAGCAATAACAAGGGCCCTGTCCGTACTGAGCCTGTAGAGCCATAACTTGTTAGGCAGATGGCTGCCTCAGGGTAGGTGTAAGCCCCACCCTATTTCTCAACCCATTGGTGGAAAGTTATACTTTTACCATGGAGACAGTAGGTAATTGGCTACTGCTGGTTATGACCTCAGGCTCTTCAACTCCAGTAGAGTTGATAAACAACTTTTTCTGGAGGGGTAGGGCCTGACTCAGTGGCGCTCAAGAGCAGATGTTGACACTAGCAGCTTCCTTTCCCCCATTTTGCTGTGAAATGGCTGTTCTTTTTTAATTATTTAATTTCTTTATAGAACTGCTTCCAAAGTGAACAAATGAGACAAATCCAGTAGCTCTCCTTGTCCTACTGAGTCCATGCAGCAACGTTTTTAATGTCAAACAAGGCAGGGATTTAAGAAACCATGCGGTCTGATTTCTTAAAATGGGACCAAGTGAAAATTATTCACGCATTTATTCTACAATAAAAGCACTTAGTGAAATTAAACAATACAGTTAAATATAATCCACTACTACTATCATGTGTTCAAGTATGCAAACACAAAGGCAACATCAGTAAACCTAGAAAGCAAACTAACATGGTGGTCGGGCGGTGTATGGGGACTGGCTGTTGATCTTATCTGCTTTTCTCATATTGTCTCCACAGACGAAGCCCCTACAGAGGCAGGCCCCCTTACCACAGCACAGAGAGAGGTTTTTGAGCTGACCAAGTCTGGGTCAGCCCAGGGAGGGGGTGCTGTGGTCCAGCCAGTCATTGGCATCAGCCAGCGGGTACGCACAGGACCCAAGAAGAAGGACCTGGGCACTCTCGGTATGTCCTGATTGCACTGCTGAAGCAGATGGATTAACATAGGGGGGATGTCATAGGGCCATAACGTGAGCCTCAAGGTATACTCTTAAAAAGAGTGGTCCAGCTTGATGTAGCTCGGCTTGGCACAATAGAATGAGATGGATATAAATGAGTTATAAAGGACTCACAATATTATCATAGGGATAAAATGTGAGGTGCATTGATATGCACATTTTAAAATGCAGACTGTATATAAACCTTTGAATTCAGTTTGGTAACCATAGAGCCTGTGTGTTCTATCTCTCTCAGGCTATGTGGTTGGCATCCTCATGATGGCCATCATCATCCTCATGGGGGTGGGCATCACCTTCGGCTACTTCTACAAGAGGTCAGTATCAGCCACTATGCTACACTAGGTGCTCCGACTGGAGACACAGAGCATTGCAACCCTAGCTATTGTCTACTACTTTGTTAGGTTGCATCATGTGGTATGTCTGAGTGACATACGAAGTGGAACACGGGAACCACTAGACCAAATGGTGCCTCAGAGAATAGGGACACACAATGTTACATTGGTTTGCAACAGATGCTTATTTCTACAGCGCAGAGAGACCAAAATAGAACATGAACAAAATGTTCTGCTATATTATGCCTAATTAGCTGTCTTATTTGAACATTGTGCACAAAGAATTAGAATAGGATATCTACAATTTTGTAGCATTGCACAGCTTAGACTTGTTGTGTCCATGACACAGGCAGCAGTTAAAGGCTTGGAACCTCTCAGGCAGAATGTCAGTGGGGTGAGGGAGGGCTTGTGTGGGCAGTTGGCACAGAATGTTACCAGGATGTGGAGCAGAGGCCACAGGCTGCCTCCCCCTCTACCCATCCTGTTGCCTCCCTCCACTACCCATCCTGATAGCTGTCTCTCTCCAATGTGATGAGGCCTGTTCAGAAGCCACAACAACAACAACATGAAAGCGGAAGGGAGAAAAAAAAGAGGGCGCCTGTAGCCTGGCTATTTTAGGCACCCACGTTTGATGTTTCTGAAATAGTGGAGAGCATGCAGGAGTCCTGGGGGGAGATAGAGGATCTACTGCAGTGGTGCAGCAGGCAGCGAGAAGGACCCAGTTCTGCAGATGGGGGATTCTGACTGATGGCCTCTGGCACAGAACTAAATGTTCTGGAGCTCCAGGTTTGGCTGTCCAATCTGATTAAGTGACTGTCAGCGTTATCTATTCTAAGAAGCTGGGGGGTAGTGTGTTTCAAGTAGCTTGATTTTAAATCGGTCAAGGAAATTGATTTCTTTCTCACGCAGTAATATCAGGGTTAAGAAAAAAGTGTAGCCTCTGAAGCCCGTGCTTATCAAGTCAACAAGATTTGGAAGGATGGCCCCACAAGACTAGGAAAAAGTTGAATAGTGGGGTTAGGAGGATTTGCTGATTTCTAAAATTACACTATGCAGACCCAATGCGTAGGAAACAGTGCTGTAGTGGAGCAGAGCACAGTTGTGTAACGTGTCGCATAGAAGCAGTCAAGCAGGAAGAGGCGCCAGTCCAACACTATGGCATGTTCCCTGTGTTGGATGCGGTTCAGCAGATGGCAGATCGCACACCCTCAGATTGTACCCCAAATGGCACCCTATTCCCTCCATAGTGCACTACTTTTGAGAAGAGCTCTAGGAAATAGGGTGCCATTTGACACTCTGCCCCAGTCAGCTGCCTGGACTGGCTTATGTCATACTGCAGGATGCCTGCCACCACCTAGCCCCAGTCCCATCAAAACATTCCCTGTACCAGACCAGATACCGTCTCGAACAGGTCTGTCTGGCCCTGTCGTTTTTGCTACTACAAGGTTAATGGCCACTGTTGAAAATAGCCTCATCCCAGTGATATGAGACTCAGTATGGGACGTCGCCTCTCGTTCTGGTCATAAATAGAAATCGTGACCTAGCTGTCTCTGTGTTTCGAAAGATGATGCAGGTCATTGGAAGTTACCGAGGCACGCTATGAAGAAACTCTGATTCATAGCAGTGTTTTTTTTCTTCCAGGTTAGACATTAGTCCTGTAAACTGTTATTGTAAACAACCCCATGAGCCTACATAATCTGCTCCGATGATCAGTACCACTGTCATCCTAACCTCTTGTGTCTATGCTTTTTGTTGCAGGGGTCGTGACCTGAAGAAGCAGCATGAGCAGCGAGTGTATGAGCGGGAGATGCAGAGGATCACTCTTCCCCTGTCGGCCTTCTCCAACCCAACCTGTGAGCTGGTGGATGAGAACTCCATCGTCATCATGGCCGAGGAGCAGACCCCCACCCAGGAGGGCATGGAGGGGGGAGACCCCCTGATGGGCCAGCAGGCTGGTACCCCAGGAGCCTGAGCACTGACCACCCCACTGGACTGGGAATAAACAAGGACATTCAAACCTCAGAGAATCCAAATACACCCCATAGCCCCCAAATCACCCCCCTTTTTTAAAGGCCTATGAGGATAAGGGGAGCAGGGCTAAGCTCCAAAGACTAAACTTTGTGTCCTTATTGCCCTGGTTTTAACACAAGTGTCACCAACAGGGGAAAAAATGACAACAGGTGGAGCTGAAGGACTAATTTCACTCCACATGGAGACCAATCGGAGATGGTTGTGTACAAAAGTGCATGTCAGGGATGCTCATTAAGAAACAGTGCATTTGATATCCAAGAAAACATGATCATGGGCTGACGCTCTGCTATAGCAGTATGATTGTCTTGTGAATGGGGTGTGCATCAATCAACATTAATGATGGAGGGGGATGTTATAAGCTTTGGATGAAGAGTAGGAGACAGTGTTTGGAAAGGGGGAATTCATAGCCTTTTGTTATTCTTTCTTTTTCATATTGAGGTGTTCAGTAGTTTGGTGTTATGGGCTTACCTGAGAAAACAATGCTACACTTCCCCTGGCCCTTTTGGCTGTGCTAGGGCGGGTATGGGGAGGGCATCTAGTATAGGATAGCCCTGTTAAACATCTGCGTTAGACATCTTAAAGACCATTGGAACAGATGTGGAGTAATTAGTTAGCATCAGGGAACGTTTATGTCAGATCTGCAAAAGGAAAGGAAACATCTCCCGCTCTCTGAAGCTGTGACGTTGCCTTAGCATAATGCGTCTGAATGCATTTGTACATGGTTCCCCTGGTGACCTTTCAGTTTAACTCATAAGGCTGGGTGATAGAAACCAATGTGCACTAACTAGAAACATCAGGAGTCGTTGGCTTTCCATGAGAGGACAGGCTGTATGGTTCCTTATGTTAGAGACTGACAGGAAAAGAGAGACGTCTTTGTAAATCGGAGAGTCTGTTCTCAGGAGGAAATGCAGCAGCACAGCTTAGTCTGAGGTCTGGCTAGAACCGTACAGAGGCTGTCTGAATGACGCTTGGGCAGAACAGAAGTCTGTTTAAAAGTTGAAGCCTGGGGCATTAGATTGAATTTAGACCATTTTGAATTGTGTCCCAAACGTCAGCGCAAGCAGACGAGCAAAGTTAAAGGGTAAACAGGATATGAGTCCAAAACTGAGGTAACCTACCATATTAGATATGTACAGGATGGAATAATTGCATAATAAGCAGCCTGTTGCATGTTTTGAAACAGGATGCTGAAAGTAATGCCACAGTTGGTTAGAAAATGTAACGTGTTATTGACCAACACCATCTCTTGTTGGGAATAAATGTAATATTGTTCTGCTTTACATGATTGCTCTATTCTGCATCACTCCAAATGGTTGTCTTTTGTGATTTAGACTTAATCTTTGAAATGGTTAAATCATTCTGCATCACTGGTTACTCTTCAATCATTGTGGTTCCTTAGTTTTGGTGCAATGCTGTTTTTTAAATGTTTCTTCACTGTTGCTCATCATTGGAAATGAGTACTTGTATTTGTAAGTTTGGCAGATTTCAATAAAATTGACTTTGAAAAAGCATAACTGCTTCCTCATTCCTCACCTTTAAATGAATACAAATGAGTTCCTTAATTTAGCTGAAACCTGCTAAAAAAGTGAGTGACTCATGCTCACTGGGAATTCAATAAGACTCACCCATCCCATGAGCAGAGTCATACATTACCTCCCTCTAGTGGTCATCTACATCCATTTACAAAGGGAGAGTAGGGTTTGTGTGCAACTTTAAAGTTAGCAATATATTAGCAAAAAAGAAATTGTATTTTATTCATTCAACATCATGGTGATTACAATGTGTACAAATCAGTACCTTAGATTATGCTAGCATACAAAACCATGTTTATTTTAATCTCCATATTCTACAAATCCTTGATTCCCTTAGGCATATATACATTCCTTACAGCCAACTTAAATATATAAATCCAGTTTTATTTAACTACAGTTCACTTTGTCAGGGTTTACAAAAGCAGCCTAATTTAGATATTTCACTAATTTGTCCTTTGACCAATCAGATCTGAAAAATATACATTTAGCAGAGCAATTAGGGTTAAATGCCTTGTTCAAGGGCACAGACAGATTTTACCTAGTCAGCTCAGGGATTTGAACCAGCTGTCTTACTGGTCCAACGCTCTTAACCACTAGGCTACCTGATGTGATTGGTCAAGACGAATGTGGGAAAAATATCATAATTGGGTTGCCTGTGTAAACAGAGCCTTTTTAGTAAGTTGTACAATGCCTTTGAGAGCAGAGCTCTATTGAGTACACACCAGGTTCATGCTGTCCAATCAGAGCTGAGATTCTGGAGCGCATACAGAGCTCTGTGTTGAGTGGTCCTTAACAACAAGCACCAGGTACCAGTCTGGTTCTAAAGGTGTGCTGCATGTAAAAACACTATTCATCCTATAACAAACTCCGAATCAGTCAACAGCTCCAAATTCCCAAATCATAATACAATTTTAAATCTGTCCATGTGCACATGGACAAAAACAAATTCAGAGTTAATTTAGTGGATTAAAAACATTTTGTTAATTGTAAGAAAATCTATACACTACCATGTCCACCCTCTACAGTAACTTTACATTAGTAGATGCCCCACAAACCAAATGACAATAAGACTAAAGGATGATTACTGTTAACGGTTGTAGAGTGGATCTGATGCCATCAGTGAAGCATGGAAGTTCTCTAAGATCAAGGTCACATTTCAAGTTGAATCACTGTTTGACGAGGATTTTCTTGGTCAGTGAGCTCATAACATTCCTTTGACACAGCTCCACATATTTCTCTGACTGGTGTGACAGTGTGTGGCCTCCTCAGAGTGCTTGTTTGGTCCCTGCTGTGCTCTTCACACCAGAGGGGTATCCTACAAAGCAAGCTAAATCTACTTAGCTTCACATTCCAGCTCAGGCTTCATCCATACTATGAAGGTGGATATTGCTTGTCCGCCTGCCACTAACTCTAGCAGGCTTGTAGCTGCGAGTGCATGTTGCACATGGCTAGTTGAATGCCGAACTCTTCATTGAGACAATGCTAAAACTTCGATCCATGGGCAAGTCAGTGCCCCATCTTCATTTGTGCTGAAGTCAAACTAAAATAAAAGTTATCTTGCAAATTCAGCAGGCTATGGTATATTTATTACTTATCGTTAATGCAGACTTTGGTGAGCTTATCAATGCACAACCGCCTTTCTTTCCCCACTCCTATCAATACAATAACTGCATTAAGTCATACAAAAGTGGTACTGTGCTGGAAAATGTAAATGCATTCTGTCAATAATAAATGTGTAATGTGATATATTTTAATCAGTCGTCTTCCTCCAATTGAAAAGGATGACAATGCAGTCCTCAACTCGTGGCTCAGTCATTTCAGGGTAAGCAGAGTTAACTGAATTAGCCTGCCCCGGAGAAGGTTAGTTCTGAAGGATTCATTGTCATAGAAATTTACCTGGATAAAAGATGAATCACCTTCGTATGACTGGTTATTCCGGGTTGAACTCAGAGTTTACCAAAGTAACCTCGCTAACTACTCAAATCTGCTTCGTAGGATACCCCTCTGTCCTTCTGATGGTAAACAAACTTCACTCCAAATGCTCTGCCCTGGGTTAACTCCGTCAATCAGCTAGTCTGTCAGACATCTCTATTTTCACTGCTGCTGCCTGCCGAGCGAGTCTTCTCTCCACAATCCACACATAGCACACTACAACTTAAGACCCACCCGACGAGATAAAAATGTATATTAAATGCTGTGGAGAGATTGTCTCGATAAAATGAGGAATCATTGAGAGAGCAGAGAACCAACCACATAACAGAATCTGCTAGCATGGTAAACAGATGTGTAAAACCCTGCATGTCCTGGTGTGTGCAAAAAAAAAGGATTTAAAAAAATGTAACAGGACAAAAATAAATACCAACGCCTCTAGACTTCTCATTGAAATGTGTCTCCTCCCTTGTCTCCAGTCTACACACACTGCAGTGCCTTGGTGCTCTCAGAGCTGTATGGTCACTCACACACATCCACTACAGACCATATCAACATAACACACAGAGAGAGAGGAGCTTGGTCCAGCTAGCTCAGGTTATCCAGTTCCCAGATGGCATGAGTTAGGTTTGTCTTCCCCACTCCTCCTCCAGCTGTGTTAGTGCAGTCCAGGCTGTGGTCTTGGAGGGAGGGCTTGGGGATCCAGAGGGGCAGGCGTCTGCTAGGTGCCATTGTCAGCCAGGCTGGACTCCTCTGGAGGGGCTGGTGTTGGGGCTGGTGTTGGGACTGTGCTCTGGGGAGCTGGGAGCGAGGAGCTTTCTTTTGGAGGGTGGAGTCGACACAGTTTCTGGTGCAGCTCTTCCAGTTCAGCTGGCAGACGGATGCCCATCTCCTGGTTAAGGAACAGGGCCTCGAAACAGTCCTCCAGCTTCTGGAAGGCAGGCCTGGGGAAGGAGTGGGGGGAGACACAGGGGGGTGAGAGGTTACAACCAGGAAGGAAGGTCATGGTGTGAGGGAACATGAGGGAGCAATCTGCCTTCTGAGACAGAGATGCTATCTGGTTCTGAGGAGTGTTCGGTTTTTCCACTTGCTTTTGTGGCTCTAGAGGGCAGAGAATAGCCTGGATAATGTCTCATGGGGAGGCAGGGGAAAACTTTCCCACATGTGGCCGTTCAGCTCAGTTACAAACACTGTGCTTTCTGTTCCATGTACTACCCCTCACGCCCTCTCTGTTATCTCCCTCCCTCGTCTCTCTCTCTCTACCTTTGTTCTCGCTGTTACTTTGAGCCTTCAATTACAGAATGTTTTGTATACATGCCTACTACAGCTATGTTATCACTACACTGACTTGTTTAACAAAGTAATACATTCAACTGTAATACATTACTCAGCATCTTAAGCCATCAGACACTGTATAAAACAATTGTCTCAATTCACCTGTTTTCAGGGATGAGGTCACAACAAGCCACAGCCAATGGGAAGAAAGCTGGTGGGCAGTTGTCAGGGAGAAACTTCTCCATGAACTTGTCTACATTCAGGCCAAAGTCATAGGTCCTGGGAAGGCACTCTGGGTCTGCATTCACCTGCCCAATAATCTACAATAACAGAGAGAGTTAAAAATGGATATACACTCCAGATTGCAGTATCTGACCAACACTGTGGACAAATCAAACAAAATAAATGATAGCGCAATTTCCAAACACAACAAGTATCCTCCATTTCAACATACAGCCCATAGCCTAATTCTGTGAGTAAATATGAAAAGCAGGCCTTTAAAATCGTATTCTTACCTCACAAAGCACAATCCCAAAGGAGAAAATGTCCACCTTTTCATCATAGCGTTTACCTGAGGATGACAGTTAATTAACAGGCCAGCATACAATGAATGAAGAAGTGTTAAAGTGAATGATCCGTGTGATCCACAGCTCCAAGCTAGGTCCTCCTGCTCTGCTCACCGTTCAGCATCTCTGGAGCCATCCAGTAGGGGTTCCCCACCACCGTGTAGCGCTTCTTACGGTCAATGCGCCTGAACACCCTCTTCTTATTGACCAGTTTCTCAGGGGGCGGTTGCTTGACCTCCTCCACCATGAGCCGGGATAGGCCGAAGTCTGCCACCACCACTGTGTTGTCCTGAGGGAGGTCAGGGGTTAGAGGTCAACAGAATATGACGTGGCAATGTAACAGTGTCAGGTGTTTTCTTCAGTCAAGGAGCATATTACTTAACATACCTCAATCAATATGGGTCAAATAACAACAAAGGATGAGATTGACTTTACACATAAGCAGTAAGAAACAATGACCAATAAAATAAATCACAATGAAGTATGACCAGATGGGTATGTGTGTTGTCTTATATATATATATATATATATATTGCTCAAAAAAATAAAGGGAACACTTAAACAACACATCCTAGATCTGAATGAAAGAAATAATCTTATTAAATACTTTTTTCTTTACATAGTTGAATGTGCTGACAACAAAATCACACAAAAATAATCAATGGAAATCCAATTTATCAACCCATGGAGGTCTGGATTTGGAGTCACACTCAAAATTAAAGTGGAAAACCACACTACAGGCTGAGCCAACTTTGATGTAATGTCCTTAAAACAAGTCAAAATGAGGCTCAGTAGTGTGTGTGGCCTCCACGTGCCTGTATGACCTCCCTACAACGCCTGGGCATGCTCATGATGAGGTGGCGGATGGTCTCCTGAGGGATCTCCTCCCAGACCTGGACTAAAGCATCCGCCAACTCCTGGACAGTCTGTGGTGCAACGTGGCGTTTGTGGATGGAGCTAGACATGATGTCCCAGATGTGCTCAATTGGATTCAGGTCTGGGGAACGGGCGGGCCAGTCCATAGCATCAATGCCTTCCTCTTGCAGGATCTGCTGACACACTCCAGCCACATGAGGTCCAGCATTGTCTTGCATTAGGAGGAACCCAGGGCCAACCGCACCAGCATATGGTCTCAAACGGGGTCTGAGGATCTCATCTCGGTACCTAATGGCAGTCAGGCTACCTCTGGCGAGCACATGGAGGGCTGTGCGGCCCCCCAAAGAAATGCCATCCAACACCATGACTGACCCACCGCCAAACCGGTCATGCTGGAGGATGTTGCAGGCAGCAGAACGTTCTCCACGGCGTCTCCAGACTCTGTCACATGTGCTCAGTGGGAACCTGCTTTCATCTGTGAAGAGCAGTGGCGAATTTGCCAATCGTGGTGTTCTCTGGCAAATGCCAAACGTCCTGCACGGTGTTGGGCTGTAAGCACAACCCCCACCTGTGGACGTCGGGCCCTCATACCACCCTCATGGAGTCTGTTTCTGACCGTTTGAGAAGACACATGCACATTTGTGGCCTGCTGGAGGTCATTTTGCAGGGCTCTGGCAGTGCTTCTCCTGCTCCTCCTTGCACAAAGGCGGAGGTAGCGGTCCTGCTGCTGGGTTGTTACCCTCCTATGGTCTCCTCCACGTCTCCTGATGTACTGGCCTGTCTCCTGGTAGCACCTCCATGCTCTGGACACTACGCTGACAGACACAGCAAACCTTCTTGCCACAGCTCGCATTGATGTGCCATCCTGAATGAGCTGCACTACCTGAGCCACTTGTGTGGGTTGTAGACTCCGTCTCATGCTACCGCTAGAGTGAAAGCACTGCCAGCATTCAAAAGTGACCAAAACATCAGCCAGGAAGCATAGGAACTGACAAGTGGTCTGTGGTCCCCACCTGCAGAACCACTGCTTTATTGGGGGTGTCTTGCTAATTGCCTATCATTTCCACCTGTTGTCTATTCCATTTGCACAACAGCATGTGACATTTATTGTCAATCAGTGTTGCTTCCTAAGTGGACAGTTTGATTTCACAGAAGTGTGATTGACTTGGAGTTACATTGTGTTGTTTAAGTGTTCCCTTTATTTTTTTGAGCAGTGTATATATATATAAATAATAGACACTGAACTGAGACAGGTATACAGTTATACATAGGTCACTACATGTAAATCAATTAGTCTGTCTGTGGAAATAACAGACAAGACTCATTACACCTCATGGAGGGTTACCATACAGTGAAAGCTCTGTGAAGACCTATATAAGCCTGTACTTTATTACTTACACAATATGTTGTTGTGAGTTGTGTTCTACTGCTAGAATAGAACATAGCTCTAACTGGCCTGTACCAAAAAGACTACTCTGTCCCAATCAAAGACTTCTGTCACCACAACAAAACATGTTCTAGAACACCCTGCCTCCAGGTTAATCTAAGACAAGAACCTACACTACCCACGGTACATCAATCTTTAACAGTTTAGAAGCCAAACACACACTTTTGGTATAAAAGAGAAACAATGACTGATTAATGAGAGATAATGAAGCAGGAGTGGAATCTGCATGTGTTTCTGTAAATGGATCAGGAAAACTGAAATGGATCTCTGATTTTCTATATTCTCCTCTACCTGTCTATCTTTGAGTTAGCTTGCCATGTACAATTCAGGATAGGTCACCTACCAGTTTCACCAGGCAGTTGTGAGAGTTAAGATCTCTGTGGATGATGCTCATTGAATGCAAGTAAGCCTGAAATAAGGAAAAAATATGAGTCAAACCAATCATCCACAAGTGGAAGCAAACACGGCATATTAAAGACATAAATAGTGCTTTATGCTGCATAGAAAACAATGTAGCTTAAAACGTCTCCCACTAAGCCTGGCTGATAGAAACTTCATCATTTGACAATGTCTTAAGGGAACAAATAAATTATTTTGTTGCCCTACATACTTGTGTTTCTGTGGAAGGACTGTGGGTTGTAAGGAAAGGGAATCAGAGAATAAGGAACTGTCAGTATTGAAGTGGTCTCCAGGGAAATGGGAAGGCCTGCCACTCTGTTGGCTAAGACAGACAGTAAGGTATGTGGAACATATGGCTACCCCTAGGTCACTGCAAAGCCCCACACTCCAGTATGACCCATTGGCAAGAGCAATCCCTTCCTCAAGTAATTTGATCTCAGTTCATAGAGTCAGAGTCAACCTGAAACCAAGTACTGTACCTTTAAAATGCATTGTGTTTAACTACCACCATACATATTGGAAGGTGCTCCAGCTGAACAAAAAGCAGCCAGTGTCTATAGGGACAGTATTTAACCTCCAACAGTAAATATCCCTGGAAGGGGCCAACTCACCATTCCAGAAGCAATGCCTTTTGCGAAACTGACCCTCTGCTCCCATGGAAACTGGTCCTGTAGCAACCCAGGGAAAAATAAACAACAAGAAATGAATAGGTGGGCCCCTTAGTAGCCTTTATGGCTACACAGAATATTGTGGGCGTTCAAAGGAAAGTTACACAAAATCATATAGTGTAACCCACCACTGAAAATCTCAAATCAAATAATTGAAACTCCAGTTCCCTCTGATTGCTGTTGACCATATGTTTTGTTGGACTGCGGTGTAAATGATCCAATCTGGGAAGTAAGGGTGGTAATAAACTCCTTTGAATCTTCACCTGGGAACACTTTCTCTATTTACTCCCATTCCACATCTCTGCTGGTTTACATGCCAGCCAGCCCACCACTGAGCCAACAGCCTTTATCTGAGCAGAGTTTACCTCAGGTCAAGTCAGTCCCAGTCCCACACAGCACAGGCCCTTAAAGGGATAATTTGGGATTTGGCAATGAGGCACTGTATCTAATTTCCCAGAGTCCGATGAACTTGTGGATACCATTTTTCTGTCTCTGTGTCCAGTATGAAGGAAGTTACAGGTAGTTTTGTGAGCCAATGCTAACTAGCATTAGCACAATGTCTGGAAGTCTGACTTCCAGACATTGTGCTTAACTCTAACTTCCTTCATACTTGCCAGACATAAAAATGGTATCCACAAGTTAATCTACAGACCAGTATCCCTTCTTTCTTTTCTCTCGAAAACTAGAGCGTGCCGTATTTGGCCAGCTCTCTTGCTATCTCTCTCAGAATGACCTTCTTGATCCAAATCAGTCAGGTTTCAAGACTGGTCATTCAACTGAGACTGCTCTTCTCTGTGTCACGGAGGCTCTCCGCACTGCTAAAGCTAACTCTCTCTCCTCTGCTCTCATCCTTCTAGACCTATCTGCTGCCTTTGATACTGTGAACCATCAGATCCTCCTCTCCACCCTCTCCGAGTTGGGCATCTCCGGTGCGGCTCACTCTTGGATTGCGTCCTACCTGACAGGTCGCTCCTACCAGGTGGCGTGGCGAGAATCCGTCTCCGCACCACATGCTCTCACCACTGGTGTCCCCCAGGGCTCAGTTCTAGGCCCTCTCCTATTCTCGCTATACACCAAGTCACTTGGCTCTGTCATATCCTCACATGGTCTCTCCTATCATTGCTACGCAGACGACACACAATTAATCTTCTCCTTTCCCCCTTCTGATAACCAGGTGGCGAATCGTATCTCTGCATGTCTGGCAGACATATCAGTGTGGAGGACGGATCACCACCTCAAGCTGAACCTCGGCAAGACGGAGCTGCACTTCCTCCCGGGGAAGGACTGCCCGTTCCATGATCTCGCCATCACGGTTGACAACTCCATTGTGTCCTCCTCCCAGAGTGCTAAGAGCCTTGGCGTGACCCTGGACAACACCCTGTCGTTCTCCGCTAACATCAAGGCGGTGACCCGATCCTGTAGGTTCCTGCTCTACAACATTCGCAGAGTACGACCCTGCCTTACACAGGAAGCGGCGCAGGTCCTAATCCAGGCACTTGTCATCTCCCGTCTGGATTACTACAACTCGCTGCTGGCGGGGCTCCCTGCCTGTGCCATTAAACCCCTACAACTCATCCAGAACGCCGCAGCCCGTCTGGTGTTCAAACTTCCCAAGTTCTCTCACGTCACCCCGCTCCTCCGCACACTCCACTGGCTTCCAGTTGAAGCTCGCATCTGCTACAAGACCATGGTGCTTGCCTACGGAGCTGTGAGGGGAACGGCACCTCCGTACCTTCAGGCTCTGATCAGTCCCTACACCCAAAGAAGGGCACTGTGTTCATCCACCTCTGGCCTGCTCGCCTCCCTACCTCTGCGGAAGCACAGTTCCCGCTCAGCCCAGTCAAAACTGTTCGCTGCTCTGGCACCCCAATGGTGGAACAAGCTCCCTCATGACGCCAGGACAGCGGAGTCAATCACCACCTTCCGGAGACACCCGAAACCCCACCTCTTTAAGGAATACCTGGGATAGGATAAAGTAATCCTTCTAACCTCCCCCCTACTACCCCCCCCCCCCCCCCCAAAAAAAAATATATAGATGTACTATTGTAAAGTGGTTGTTCCACTGGATATCATAAGGTGAATGCACCAATTTGTAAGTCGCTCGTAAATGTAAAATGTAAAATCTGACTCTGGGTAAATAGATAAAGGGCCTCATTGCCAAAATCCCAAAGTCTCCCTTTAAGGAAAACAGTAACAGCTATTTATTTATAAACTATATTTTGGTGCAGTGGGAGAGAAGAGAGAGGGTTAAGTGAATTAATTAGCTGAAACACACCATGTCTCTAATGAAATCCTTCAGTGTGCCTCCCTCAATAAACTCGGTTATTAAATTCAGCCTCTTGTCCTTGTATAGCACGCCGATGAACTTCAACACGTGGGGATGTTCCAGACTCCTCATCACTTTGACCTGGAGAGAGAGATACACTTAAAGCTGCAATCCTTAATGGTGAAACAGCCACGGCCTGTAAACAACCAACACAGTATTTTCAACCTCGGACATCATTGCACGCGCAATAGAAGACCACAATATGTACTGACCTTTTTTTTACCATGCTGCGTGACGCTCTTCAACTCGACAACAAAAACAATAACAACGGTGGTGGGCGGCCAGTGGCGCCATTTCCCCTTACTGCAGATTCCATCTTTAAAAACTCACCTTTATGCTTTCAATCTGAACTTTAACACCACAGCAATCAATTTCCACATTTTATCTTTGAAAAACATCTGAAGCTTACGTTTCCCTCCGAAGACTGAAGCAAATCCGTAAAGATGAGTGGACTAGACTACTGACCTCCTTTAGAAAGGTCTTCTGCGTCTCCTCATCACAGCGAATCAACTCCTTCATCACCATCACCTCACCAGTGGCTTTGTGGGTTACCTGTCAATGAGGAGAAAAACAAAACACTGACGTCTGTGTGAAGGCATGTGAAGGCATGGAGTAGATGTGAGAGATTGAGATGTGTGTGGAAAAAAAAGAGGTTGATTGTTGGGTGAGGAGCTGACCTTGATAGCCTGGCCGAAGAAGCCCTTGCCCAGCACTTCTCCGTGGATGAGGTCACAGGGGCGGAAGATGCGATGGGAGCAGCTGCTGGAGGAGCGCAGGGATTCGGAGCGCCCAATGTCCCGGGTCAGGATAGGGCGTTCCTTAGGGGAGGTTGGCCCAGGGGACTTACAGATGCTGTTGCTACGCCTTCCATTTACAGAGAGGGACAAATGTCAATTAGACATACGTAGATCAAGATATACTGGAACAAATTATAAATAACTTTGTATCTCTCCATTTCTGCCCCCAATGATTAGACTCTCTCTCCTAAGGTCGGCTGGTTCAGCTGTACCTTAGAGACCTCCTCTTTAGGGTGCCGTCATCCACCACGTCTGTCCTCTCCAGGACACTGTTAGAGGGCGAAGACAGGCGCATGCGGGAGGTGGCGGGGACCCCCAAGCGGTTTTGCGAGGACCCCAGTCTGAGCCTGTCCAACCGCTGCCTGACTGGATCATACTCTATGAGCAACTGCAGTGTCTGACTGGTCCGATGGATGAGGTCCTCCACCTGAAAACACCAATGAAAATACATAATCTGCTTGGACAAAGTCCTCTCTGACATAGTAACATGAGCACGCAACACTAATGAGAGAGGTATTGGTATACAGCCCATAGAACACGGGATGGAATTAGAAGAACTAGGCAGGGTTCCAATGAGAACAGGTTCCTGATTCCTGACCACCCGAAGAGCTATCAAATTGACTTATACAACATGACTTGAATGGAGCCGAAGAATTTTAATTCGAACACACCTTGTGGCAAACAGGAAAGGTGGGAACTAAAATTATATCAGTGAATGCACCATTGGAATGCACATGGTTTGGTAAGGTGGTGTGGTGAGATTGTGTTGAGTCCTTCCAGATGCCATCCTCCCCAACTAAAGAATGTTTAAATTAAGGCAGAGTGGACAGAATGCAAAGATCACGTTCTGTCTTCTATCCACCTCATTTTAGAATGTGTCTATGGGCATAGCCAAACAATGGAAGTGATGGATTTGACTTCCACTTTACTTACCTACTAGAGCGGGCCGGTGGCAAACTTGCTTGAGTAAATTATTTGAAGGAGTCAATATATAGAGTATAAAAGTCAAGTAAACAAGTGTAATTGTATATGTAGCCTATTTCATTCACGTTTGCTAATGTTAGCTAGACCTACTAGTAGTTCTGTTGTGATAATTACATTAGTGGTGTTGTTTAAGAGTTAAGGACCGTCCACCAAGCCAATAACGATAACTATAATGAGAAACTATAGGCTACATAACTATAAAACGTTGGTGAGCCTGTACAGGAAAGTTTATCATTCTATAGTCCTGCACCTGTCAATCAACTGATCAACGCATCCTACTGTACACTGCCTATTAATAAGGGGGTAACACAAAACCATTCATGAGGTCTCTAAATCATAGATACTGGTTCACCCTATTCAGTGTTGTCAAGGTATGTTTTGTCATAATAATAATACTTTAATGTACATGTAGGCCTAACAAAAAAAGAATATAACCTGTATTTAAATGTAGCAATTCGACAAACGCCATTTAGCCTGAGCATCTTTTACAGCATGTCATTGACTCATTGTTTAAGTGGTTTGCAAGTGATTTTGGTTTTTCTAACGGTTGTCAATTCCTTTGGGTCTTCTTTTTCACTGTGCTCAACTAGGTTATGCCTGTGCTACTACACTATATATACACGAAAGTATGTGGACACCCCATTAAATTAGTGGATTCTACCATTTCAGCCACACCCGTTGCTGACAGGCGTATAACATTTAGCGCACAGCCATGCAATCTCCATAAACAAACATTGGCAGTAGAATGGCCTTATTAAAGAGCTCAGTGACTTTCAACATAGCACCGTCATAAAATGCCACCTTTCCAACAAGTCAGTTCGTCAAATGTCTGCCTTGTCCCAGTCAACTGGAAGTCCTGTTATTGTGAAGTGGAAACGTCTAGGAGCAACAATGGCTCAGCTGCGAAGTTGTAGGCCACACAAGCTCACAGAACGGGACCGCCGAGTGCTGAAGCGTCTGTCCTCAGTTGAAATACTCACTACTGAGTCCCAAACTGACTCTGGAAGCAATGTCAGCACAAGAACTGTTCATCGGGAGCTTAATGAAATGGGTTTCCATGACCGAACAGCTGCACACAAGTCTAAGATCACCATGCAAAATGCCAAGCGTCGGCTGGAGTGATGTAAAGCGCGCTGCCATTGGACTCTGGTGCGGTGGAAACACGTTCTCTGGAGTGATGAATCACGCTTCACCATCTGGCAGTCCGACGTACGAATCTGGGTTTGGCGGATGCCAGGAGAACGCTTCCTGCCTCAACGCATAGTGCCAGCTGTAAAGTCTGGTGGCCGAGGAATAATGGTCTGGGGCTGTTTTTCATGGTTTGGGCTAGGCCCCTTAGTTCCAGTGAGGGGAGATCTTAATGCTACAGCATACAATGACATTCTAGACGATTCTGTGCTTCCAACTTTGTGGCAACAGTTTGGAGAAGGCCCTTTCCTGTTTCAGCATGACAATGCCCTCATGCATAAAGCGAGGTCCATACAGAAATGGTTTGTCGAGATTGGTGTGGAAGAACATGACTGGCCTGCACAGAACCCTGACCTCAACCCCATCAAACACCTTTGGGATAAATTGGAACGCCGACTGCGAGCCAAGCCTAATCGCCCAACATCAGTGCCCGACCTCACTAATGCTCGTGGCTGGACGGAAGTCCCCACAGCAATGTTCCAACATCTAGAGGAAAGCCTTCCCAGAAGAGTGGCGGCTGTTATAGCAGCAAAAGGGGGACCAACTCTATGTTAATGCCCATGATTCTGGAATGAGATGTTCAACTTTTGGTCAGGTAGTGTATTTGCAATGCATCAGTGCAACAATGTTATCATTACCAGCCCAAAAAGACAACACTAATGCACTTTCTCTCCTCAACTTTCCCCAAAATGCATTTTCTATGCTGTACGCCTGTTTTACATTCAGCAATTAGTAAAAGCAAGCCCGCTTCTTTCCCTGAATTGGTTATTGGGCTTAGTATTAAAAAGTATCAAAATAAATGTCCTATAGCTTTTGTAGCCTATAGCTTTCTTGGGATTTCACAAGAAGAGGAATGGCCTATTGTGGAGAGGCTTACGTAGCCTATAACCTGTTGCGCACGGGAACAGCCGGAAGAGAGAGGGTAGTGATGTGTAGCTGAGGTAAGAAGCTAAATACTAGCCTGATATTAGGCCATTCATTAACTAAATATTAGGCCTATAGGCAAAATAATTACCTGTCAAAGTGCAAGAAAAAAAAGTGAACAGATGATGAAATAGAAAATGTGTAGTGTGTTCCTCCAGGCTGCACTCTGTGGTCCCTGGGCCGGGCACGCAAAGTTCCACTATTGATTAGGCATAGGCCTACATTTTTAAGACAAGACAATTATTATACCCGGGCTACAACAACACAGTGCAACAAGAAATGTATTGTCATTCTCAAGTGAATATACAATTATTATCCATAGGTTGTAAACTGCAGTGACGTTGGCAAATTTGAATAACCGCTTAAACGTCCTGTTTTGTTTCATGCCAAAATAACTGCATAGGTCTACAGCCTAGGCATGATTATGAAACAATATGGATCAGTTTGTGTCTGTTCTCGACAGTTTAGAAGGACAAGAAAGGTACATTAGCAGGCCGCTCATATGGTGTATTTTGTCAGGATGTAGTCTATCGATGTTAAGATAGGCCTACTATAAGAAAATATGTGATTCTCCTTTCAAACTCTCCGGCCGCTAATGCTGTAGCCTATTTTACATTCAGCAAGCAAGAGCAAGCGCGCATCTCTCCTACTATAGGCTATAAGTAGGCAAAAAAATAAAAAAATAAGTGTCCAACAACATTTTGTAATCTGCTTTTTCCTGGGACTTCACAAGATGTAAGAGGAATAGCTGTGGCAGCGGAGAGGCCAGGTGCGTAATTGTGCAACAGAAAGACAGAGGCTAGAAATGTAGCCTATAGCATAAGTAGAAGCATATGCATATTATATCATAATTCATGAGCTCAATGTTAGGCTTAGTACCGCAGTGAATATGTCCTGTCAATTTACACAGCGAAAGAAAAAAAGTTGATCCTGAAGCTGATCCCGAAGCTGTGCTGAGTGTGCTCCCTCCCAGTCCCTGAGAACGCAGCTGGAAAAGCTACATTATGTTTCAGTTTTTTAGGGACAAGAAATATCTTACCTAGGCTACAACAGCACAGTGTAATGAAGAATATTATTATTGTTTTGAAGTGAGTACAAAACTCTAGTCTAGGCTGTAAACTGCAGTGAATAGCATATGTAATTTGAATAACCAGACAAACGCCCGGCGTTTTTAATGCATTCCAGTATTTGGATCAATTATGGGGGGGATTTCTCTGCAGTTTTGTCTACAAAGTCCAGACCCATAAGGCCAGTGATCTATTGTATTTTGTCAGGATGTTTCGGCTAACAGAAACATGCTAATGCAGGGATTTCTAGTGGTGCACATATGAATTATGAATAATGTGCGAGCGCGCGGGAAGTTGTATCCATAGTTTCTGCGTTTGGCTTCCGTGTTTTAAAAGTGTTTGAAAATGAGGTGCATAATAGAGCAACGGTCGCAAATACTTATGTAATAGTCACGCTTTATTAAACACTACTGGGTTACTACTGAATAGAGACTACATTTCATTGCTTTATTCAAACTACTGAATGTTATGAAGTTAACCACGTAAAACGTCAGTGAATGGTGAAAAACAGTATCACGCAACTCACCTCTTCCTCCATCAGTGTCCCCACTGGAAGACCGTTGATCTCCAGGATCCTGTCACCAACGTGGATGGCATTCCGAACTTCCGGGCTGATATGCATCCCTCTGACTCTGAGAGAAATACAGCACAAATACATGTCTGTCAGAAGCACCAGTATCAGCATGAACTATGACCTGAATTCATACAGGTCTATCAGAAGAGAGCTGGTTCTATTGACTAATCAGCAGTGAGCACCTAGACAATACACAGGTGGGTGTGTCTGACTGTCCACAACATCAAGTACATCAATCAACTAATGAGCGACTCTTTTGGCCGAGTCCTGATCAAGACTATAATAACGCCACCAAAGTAAAGAGACGTGGGATTTAACATCCAGGTTACATAGTCTTATTGGTGATGTACAAACATCTGGGTACCAAGGAATAATGCCTTGTTATTCACCAAACCTATAATCAGTTACATAACACATGACTCATCCTGTCCCACTCAAGTCCTAGACAGTCAGGGGTGTATGGATTCACTGGCTGTGAGTGACAGTTAAATCCACTCACTCTTTGACTTGCACGCTAGCTAAGCCGCTGGCTGCGTCCCCTATGACAGAGACAGAAAAGCCCCTCTTGCTGTTGGTGGCAGAGGGCATGGAGATGAGGGTGACCGTGTGAGGCAGAGAGTCCAGGGACGAGTCGGCCGAACGCTTCTCCAACACGGGTGCCAGGACTACCAGCTTATAGCACTTCCCACTGCACCAAGAGGAAGAGGAAGAGAGAGGAGAGAAGAAAGAAGGAATAAGGGGCAGTGTTGTGGATAATGATGTTATTAAAGTGTTCATCAACATGTTCTACTTCACCTATGTCATCTGTCTGTACGTTGTTTCAAAACAATTGCCCTTTGCGAACAATAAAGTTTTATTGTAGAAAAATATGTAGAGCAGAAGAGAGCAGGAAGGAGGGGTATGGAGAGAGTCAGACCGTAGAGGGAGCTCAGGTGAGACAACATATTCAATCAGAAATAGAGCGATGCTGCCTATTTCCAATAACATAAATCACATTCCCTAAACTGCCTCTATCAATATCAGACTAAACAAAAAAATGGAACAGAATTAAAACAACTCTCACCAGTACAGTTTGGAGCGCTCTACCAGAGCATAGGTGTCCCTGTCCTCGATGACCACTTTGCAGCTCAGACACACAAAGCACTCTGGGTGATACTTGTATTCTCCGGCCACCTGGAAGAACAGATACAGGTGGGTTTGTCTTTCCCATGGCGTTCCAGCTTCATGGAGAGAACACTGTGCTGTGTGCTGTTCTGTCCGGTGTTGTGTGCTAGATGGTGTTGTGTTCCGTGTGCTGTCCTCTCTTTGCGGCAGTGACACAGTCAGTAACACCTGCTCCACTCTTAACCTATCTGGAATATGCTATGATGTCATCCACCTCCCCGGGACCCAAGCCCTGCCTTCTCTAATCACAGCATGCCTCTCACTGACGCTCTCTCTTTTCACACATTAACAAACTCTGAAAGAAAGTCTGGTTCTCTCACGCATGTACAACAGCTTACTCATTCACATGTTACTTCTCTATAACTTCCACACTCCCAATCTATTGGTCTTGCTCTCATGCTAAATTAAACAAAGTATCCACCTCCTGAAGCAAGGGACACACACACACACTCCTACACACAGGGTATGTGCCATAGAGGAGGTTCAGAGGCCACTTCATGTGGGTTTGAACTTCATTCCTGGATCTGAAGTGATCATGTGATGTTAAGGCTGGGCGGGCAGCTGGAAAATCTAAAATGTGCTCCTGTACATGAGGCCTGGAGAGATAATCTATTTAAACCAGTCAGTGTTAACAGACTTCAATTTCATTGGAGTCTTAAGTCTACAACAACAATGAGCTGCAATGCCTTCTAAAGCTGGAATTCAATTTTGGTTAGAGATTTTGTCTCAAGACCTAAGCTCCTCACCAGATCATTTAAAAACAGAATCATTTCTAAAGAATGTGAATATATTAATGAAAACCTGTAGTCTTTGAAGTGGGATAATATGTTCCATTCTCCCCAGCTCTTCATTGTAGGCTGCTATGAGTAAAAGTGTTGGGAAAGGATCTTGTTGCTGGTCCAGGGGGCACAAGGATTAGGCTGAGTGATGTAAGCCATGTGTGCGTCTGTGGCTGTGACTCCCTCCCTCCAGGCTGAAGCATTACCACACTGACCCCAGTCAGAAACAGCCTGAAGGAACCCCAGCTAGACACACACAGCTGTGTCATAGTCCATAGGTGGCTGTGTGTGTGCAGGCTCTCTCGGCAAGGGGAGGCTAGTGTGTGTGTGTGTGTGTGTGTGTGTGTGTGTGTGTGTGTGTGTGTGTGTGTGTGTGTGTTGAGCTGGTCTCTATTCATTTCCCCATCTTACCAATTGAAAAAGAACAAAAGAAGGATATTCCAAAGCAGTCTAATTTGAGAGGATTTACAACTGTCAAGAACTGTAAAACGTCTCCACAGCCACAGAGAAAAGTAGGCAAACTGAAATGAAAAATGCCATGCGACGATCTCCTCAGAGAACATAATGGCATTTGGTGCCATAGCCTGCCCCACAAACCCACAACAGCTTTAAGTAGCTGCATGCTCCACACTACTCTCCTCTCCTGAGAGACCCAACAGCTAGACCATTTAACCCAGTGTTGGTTCGGCTGCAGGGTAAGAGAAGGCTGCCAATTCAACCCTGCCAGAAATACTTGGCACTTACAGAGCCAATGTGTCCAAAACCAAATAGAAAGGCCCATTATGTGTTTTGCTTACTGGCAAACTTCAGGTAAAAAAAAAAAACACTTCATTTTGGGCCCCACTTTAATCCAGTTAAAGAGAAATGACCATTTTGTGACCAGGAATTGTTTGTGTTTTCAGCAGTTGTAGTTGTATTTAGACCTGGTTTAATAGGGGCCATAATACTGTTAAAATGAAGTTCCATTAAAAATCACAGCACTCCACAGCATGGGAATTCCATAGCACTGATGAAACAAGAAGAAAGCTAACCAATATTCAGCCTTCAGCTACACTTAAATAGCATAACCATGAGCTCATGATCTAATCCTGAAAGATGAACATTGATTTGACAAACGCAGTCAAGCCAAACATTCTAACCTTCCCTTAATAACAGATACTTGATCTTTCAAAAACTGTCTCCAATAAACACTGTGGTGGTCTGGTGGCAGACTGGCCGTGCAGTGTGGGTAGTATCTGTTGCCTTTCCACCGCAGTGGACTGAATCAGGTGATGGACTGGTTCCAAAACCACTCCATGTTCTCCATTTTCCCCCCAAAGTTCACTATGTGCTGGGGGAAGTGAACTGTGGAGACTGTACAGAGGAGAACAGAGCGGGGCCATGATGGGGAAACCTAACTAACAGAGAGAGAAGCATCCACAATGGAGGAACCTAACACAGACACACACATTGTGCTGGGGAACCTAACTAACACAGAGAGAAGGTTCAGGTCCAGTCTGCCATCTTTTAAAGCAACCAGAATGCAGAGCATGGTTGCTCTGTGTGGATGATTACTGCTGTGCCAGTGCCCAGCCCCCATGACCTCTCCTGTACATAAGTATTGACCTCAATCACCAAGGAGATGTTTGTTACAACATAGGGCTTCAACCTTCCCTCTAGGGATTCTGCTGAAAGTTGAGGAGGGGGAAAATTGGGTAAAGCTGACAGTTCCCTCATTTGTACACATGGAGAAAAACAGATCCTATTGCTGCACAACCCACTGAGCACATATCAAAGAACAGTGATTCACTGTGAGTTGGTGTTATCCGAGTGTGGCCCTACACATCTAACCTCTAAATACAATAGTAATCCTGACAGTGAATTATTAATATATTATCTAATGTACAGCTTTGTCTGACTGTTCTCTATACCAACACTGTCGTCTTTATGTTCAATGAGATCTAAAAGTGAACCAAGCCTGAAGCCTATTGCATTATAATACCTGATACTCTGGATCCTGGGCCAACCTAAATGGCAACCAGGGTTCTTCTTGCTTTCACACAGTGATAGCAAGGACCAGGTGTGCAGAAGCTCCAGGATCACAATCAGACTGGGATATACTGGTATGTGGAAATGACAAACCATAGTCTCAGTGTCTACTGACAGTGAGGTGAGGAGGATGGAGTGGGGTGACTCACCATGGCAGGTCCAGTCATGAGCAGAGAACAGCCGTGACACAGCTCTCCAAACTTCTCCCAGTAGTGTTTACGGCAGTACAGCTTGCCATCCTTTTCATAGTACCAGTTGGTCAGGTGGTCACAGCACTCCGAGCACCTGTGGATGAGAAAAACACTTTACCTCTGCAAGAAATGAAGAGAGAAGTGTGGACATACGGATCCTTCCAGCAGAGACCATATCAAGTGTAGAGCAAGCTGTTTCAAGGTGATTTAGAGGAGTCACTGCAAAGCATGAGTGTATCATTTCAAAGACCTGTTGACAATCTCAAAGACTTGTGTTAGATTTCTGAGATTCCCACCACTCAAACAATGGAGAGTCTGAGAGATGACATGCAGATAGAACCAATAAACAATAGACAAAGCTGGAGCAGAATAACTAGAAAAAGATTCTCAAAGAAAACAGCATCTGAAAAAGACAAATACACTGGGGACTTAGTGTGCGATCTAAGTCAGTTAATATTGGAAATAGTTTAACCAACACGCAAACAGTTCACCTGTCTGTACACTTTCCCTCAACCAATCCTCTTTACAAAGAAAGTGAAGGTGAAAGTATCCCTTAACGAGAGGCACTGGCACTGTAGACACAGCGCAGAAAAAGCCATTCATCATGTGGAAATTACACTGGTGAACATGATACCTTCCACTCCCAGGTTGCACTGGAGTGCAGCGGTTGCTTCAGGCCTTTCTTTAGGATGACGGTATCTAGGTGTCTCTGATCGCCAGGGTACGATGTAAAGGAAGTAGGTTACCTTGTTCCTGAGACATGTCACGTCTCGTTGGTGTGATCCATCACAAGGTAGGTAACACTGAAGAGAGTGACTACACACACACACACAATGTCTACATGAGGGCTGTGGTTTCCCAGAAGAATAAAGCGATAAGCAGCAGACCTTGGGGAACGCTCATTAACCTTACCTAAATACAAGCAACTAACACCAAAGGCTGCCCTCAGCTCTCCCCATCCACAGCCACATTCCAGCATCTTAATGTGTTCCAGTTGTTCCTGAGGAGGATGAAGCACCTCTCAGACAGAAACCCTGACAACCCTATACACAGCCTGGTGGAGGGGGATCAACAAAAAATGTGGTGAATGCACTGATTTGTCTGAATTTCTAGTTGAGTAATGCTTGATTTTATTATGTTGTTGTACAAAAACCTTAATTTTTCGCAAAACAATTCTGCCACCACATCACTACTCCAGAGCTGATTGATCCATTTCCTTGACTGGAGAGAAACTTGGCAAATCAGGCAGAAATGTATGGCTTCAACAATAGAGACGGAATGTTCATAGAGTTAGGAATGCTGAAGTTGCCGAGAGATCAGGGAGCACCTGCAGGCTATGAGGATACCTTCAGGTAGTTTCACAGGTTATGCAAAATGCCAGCACCAGGTTAAGCTGTGTCAGGCGCACAATCAATTCTAAACCTCTCTCAAAGAGATTAGTCTAGGTCTCTAAACTGGCAGCCCACTTACACAGACTCCCTGTGAAGGAGTTGCCAGTTTTGCCTACTGACTCATTCATCTGGAGGATCATTTATAAACCGTGCATACACACAAAATATACCCCAATATGTGTGTGCACCAGTTTTCACGCAAAAGTTGCCATTTAAAATGTTTTACTTGACATGAGAATGTGCATACCTCCCTGCAAACTTCAGACCAAGCGGACGCACATCTGCTAGTGGTTGAAATATTGTATTGCAAGCTGGCAAGTATTTCGTGCAAATGGGGGATATGATGAAAAGCTTATACAGAAAAAAACTAACAGAAAAACATCTGAATAAGAATGTAACCATTTGCCATTAGTGAGAACAGCAAAAATCTACGTGTATTATATTCAGAATCTAAAATAATTCGACACAGGAATCATTTTCCTATTTATTTTCATAGCCATTGCAGAATATATTCCTCACATTTTCTGGCCGTGATGGTTTGATATTCCCAAAGTAGCCATACAACAAATTTGAAATGACCATGCGCATCTCTCATTTAATTGGACCTTGTAGCCCAGTAAATAGACAGGCTATACAGTATGTATTTCAAACTTTGCAATATCATAAGCAGCGGGGTTTATAATACTGGTATACAGTCGAATTTAACAGCTAATCTTTTACATTGAAGTAGGCCTATGTACCAAGGTAAGTTTTTATTGTCATGTGCAAAAGTAGCCTACAGTGAAATGCCTTTCTTGCTCTTCACCAACAACGCAGTAATGAATATCAGTAGCACTATATAAAATGTATTTTAAAAAGTCAAGCAGAACAAAAACATACAAGAAATATTACTAACACTGTAAGTAGTGTAATTGCATTTCTTTTTTGCAGCCTGTCCTACAATGTTTCAGAATTGGCGGGCGAATTCAAACGTTCTGCTGACAGGTCAACGACAATTTACCATTGTTTTCTCATTCACAAATTGACACAGTCCTTTTCCAAATACAGAATAAATTCATGCTAAAGATTACAACATTCTGCCAACGCAGTAAATAGACTAGTAGCTTATGTAAATATTTTGACAGTATGGGTAGCCTACAATATAGCCTACCCATAGTGTCATAATACAATATAGCTGTGCGATAGGAGCACAACATCATTGCCTATTAAATCAAAGAGCCTATACCAAGGCAAGACATACTGTATGTACCCAATAATCTATTGGTAAACTAAATACTGGACAACAATTAGTATTTTGCATGCTGTGGCCTAACGCCAATAGTTCCAAATTATACAGCAAACAAAGAGCATTATCGTCACCATAAAAAGTGAATGGAGGCGTTTTCCCAGGCGGAGTTTTAATGCTCGTTCACGTCTGATTTATAACTGGAAACATGCCTATGTATGGCGTGTGCCAAGTTTATAAATCTCAATATGGGGTGTGTGGACTTTTCAGAAATGGCACAAGCAGAAATTTATAACAACGGTTATAAATGAGGCCCCTTGACTGGAGGACACTCGGTAAACTGGCAGAAGACAAACATTGAGGTAACAGTCTTAACAAAAATGCCAAGCACCTGCCTGTCTGGGGTATTGGTGTAGTTTTTCCCTTTATAAAGCACCAGAACATTCCAGTGCTAGCCTGGGTCTGTGGGCAGGGCTTATTTTAGTTATTTAACTAGGCAAGTCAGTTAAGAACAAATTCTTATTTACAATGATGGCCTACCCAGGATCAAACCAGGGTCTGTAGTGACGCCTCAAGCACCGCGATGCAGTGCCTTCGACTGCTGCAACACTATGGCTCACAGTTCTCTTATCCTGCAGTAGAGTTGACTCTGGCTCATCAGCATTTGGAGAGAAAATCCACTCCTGGGGATTAGGCAGGTCAATTCCCTTTTACAATGGTTCATTCTAACACAACACTTATTACTGGTTACTTGGACTAAACCTTATGGAGGTGGTTTATGGCTTCTGGTACACTGTGTGAGGAAACCAATGCTCCAAAAACATGCAGCCTACACACACACACACACACACACACACACACACACACACACACACACACACACACACACACACACACACACACACACACACAGAGACTAAAGCAAGAATAGGTAAGCAGGAAAAGAGTGAAAAAGTTATTTCCAGGCCTTCCAGTGCACACAGCCTGGTCTCATAGACTAGACGTAACATAGCAAATGTAAATCCATGACACTCTAATTAGTATGATATGTTAAGTTTGGTATGGTTACATAAGACAGATGGTTACTTAAAGGTGGGATGGTTGGTTGGGGTGGATGGGTGGGCGTATAATGCGAAATTCTAGCAACAAAGGTTGTGCATTCGAATCTCATCATCACAGAAAACTTTTGCAACTTTTCAACTACTTACTACTTTTTAGCTAATTTGCAACTACTTAGAATGTTATCTAACCCTTCCCCTAACCTCAACTCTTATATCAAAGCTTGATGATTCTTTGAATCAGCTGTGTAGTACTAGGGCAAAACCAAAACATGCACCCCTTGGGGTCCCCAGGACCAAGTTTGGGAAACACTGCCTTCACCTTTAAACAAACTCAAAAACTTAACCCTAGCCTAGCTAATGTTAGCCAGCTAGCTAGAATTCGTAACATATCATACGCTGGGCAAATTCAGAGCATATAATACAAATTGTAATTCGAAATGGGTGATGGACATCCACAAATGAATACATACCATACAAAACATAACATTATCATACTAAATGGAGTGTGACGGATTTACATACAGAATAATACGAAATGCTCTGAGACTAGGTTGGTGCACAGAGGGATGGTGTAGAAAAGCAGAGGGGTGCAGAAAGGCTGTCCAGATAAAGATCACATTAGTGAGGGGAGTGCTGTATGTAATAGGGAACGCTGCCCTCGGACTGGCCTAACGCCCAAATTAGAACCTTTTGTCTGATGGAATGTTGACCAGATCATACATCGAGGTTACAGAATGAAACTAAAAAAAGTGACCAAAAAGGAACTGTATTAAAACATTGTTTTTGTCTTTTTCCCCTCATCTGTACTCTCCTCTATACTACTGAGACTGTTTAGTGTGTTAGCCAAACTGTGGTCAGTAGTAGTGCCCTACTCTATGTGATAGTAAACCTGAATGTTGCATGTACACTCATGCACGCACTGTATGTGAGTATTTGTGAGCAACCTGTATATCGTCATTGTGTGTGTAAAGAGCCAGAGTGTTTTTATAACACAGTCATGGAAACGGACAGAAACAGGAGGCAATTCTGAAATACACACACACACACGTGTGCGTGTACGACAGGTGTGAAGAATATCTTGTCTCCAGGTGTGCGTTTCAGGGAAACCAACTTTCACTGTAAAACTGAACGTAACGTTTGGATGGTCTCTGTTGAGTCATAGTGTGTCCTCCCTCCCTGTCATACCAAAACAACCCAATACCTGAGGAGAAACATTGGATTGGTCCGTCCTAATGTGGGGGATAAAGGATAACTGTAGAGTACACAGTCATGTCCCTGAATAAATAGCCTAAAGACCAAAACAAAGATTATCTGATCTAAAAAAGCAAAAACCACAATCAGTAGAGTAAACAACGCTGGTGTCACTTCTCAACCAAGCATTCTTGAGAAAGAAAAGAAAAAGATAAACAAAGAGACATGTCTCAGGTAAGAGGAAGGACTGGTCCTCCCAACAATGTCAGGGACTTACCCTGCTTAGACAAACATTACTCATTTGATTTCCTCAATTCCACATAACTAGTGGAAGGCCTTTACAAATGCCTTTTGTTTTAGTGTACTAGAATCTCCCAGGCAGGTCGTGCAACTAAAGCTGGTCTTAAGCTAGGTTTCCATCCAATTGGCGACAGATTGTCATGCAAATATTCTCAAATCTGCATGAAAAAAATATGCACATTTTCCCTCCAGTGGTGTTTCCACTAAACAAACTTATTGCAGATAAAAAAAAATATATTAAAAAAATCAGTGCATGATGACATAGTGTACACAAAATGTACTTTTTGGCTTACATTTGTATGTACCCAATAAAAATCTAATGTTCAGTGTGTTTCCATTTTATTTTCAACTCTACCAACATTTTTATAATGAAAACGGTTGCCTTAAATAGCTAAAAATGTGCCTACTCTGCTCTTGGCACATGTGCTCTAGCCAACAGCTTGCAGATAGTGCAGGTAGGTTGTGTGGTTAGGCTAGTCTACATGAGATGATTTTGGATAAGAGTGAGAATATTTGTATTTGTCAAATAGCAGTCAAGCATCGATCATCATAACATCAGAATAAGACTCTTGATATTTATTGGAAAGGATCATCAAGCTCATCACCATGCACTTTATGAACACTTAACTTCATCAGTACTTATTTCATCTGTAGCCTAATAAAGTGATTGGTTTCCCGAGTCATAGCGGAAGGACCATATACCATATCATCCAGTGACTCCAAGTTTGTTTCGATATGCATAACCGCGGGAAGTAGGGGTGCCGAGTGTGCTGCAGCACCCCTTGATAAATGATTACTCCTGTATGAGCGGAGAAAATGTATTGTCAGCCCGCCCTCCCCAACCCCTACCATTTTACATTTCAACTTCAATGGGGTAGGTAGGAAGTCCCAAGGATTCCGGATAGCACGGACCCTTATCTCAGGGTGACTCTGTTGTGCTCCCATGTTACACTACTAGTTTCTGGGAGGGAGAGAAAACCACTCCTCTAATTCTATTGCAAGGAGGTTCCATAAAGAATTCATACTGTAATGTATTCTAAAATGCTGGAAACTGACACTAAGCATTAAGCCTATAGGGAAGCAGTGTTGTAGGAATGGAAACAACACAAACACTAGTTCAAGATGCCGTAGGACTCCCTTTAGGACTACCCAGAAGGCAACCAATGTGAACAGATAGTTACAGTTCCAATCAAACACATCAAGGTTACATTATTGGACCCCACAGACAATTCATGAGGGGAAAGGATTGTCAGTATGACTTGAGCCAGAAGGCTTCACCTCTTTTAGAAGAATAACATTGACTCATAAAGCACAATCCTTCGGGACAAGCCAGGATCCAGTTTTCCATGGCAAAAACAAAGGACTTTGTGCAGTGTCTGGCGCTGCGGGCCCACGACTCTGAATCGCTGTCTTGGAATGCGGGCACACAACACACTGTCCAGTCTTTACCTATACGTTCGCCTGACAACGTCAGCTTTACTGGAACAGGGATAACGTCAGCCTTTAACAATGCTGTACAACTTGGAGGAGGTGCAAAGCTCTGTGTGCACAATAGAACAGAGCGGGGGGTAACATGGAAAAGGAAACTACTGTCGTTGCTTTAGAGTTTGACAATGTCCCACTTGGAGTGAGAATAATTCTGTATTACAATGACAAAATTAATGAAGTTACCAGAAAAGAGGCTAACATTTGAGGAAAAGGAAGATTTTGGGCCAGGGTTTCTGACTGTTGAACTCCAGCCCACTTGGTTTAGCGTCAGTATGGTCGTCTGGATTGGTGGTGTTTCCAAAGCAGATGCTCCATCTGAAGAGTTCATTTCACAGAAAATGTGTGAGATGATTTGGGGGGGGGGCAAGAGAGAAAGAAGGAGCTAGAAAGAGAGAGAAAGAAGGAGCTAGAGAGAGAAAGTTGCACAACTGCATCAAGGACTTGGCTTTTGAACTGACACTAGGTGCAGTAGTGCTACAAAAGAGTCAATCCCTCAATCCCAGCTTCCCCTCTCACAAAAGCCCTGTGGAGCGCATTGTCATCTTCTAGACCATGACCTGTCCATTCTTGGATTGTCTATCTGAAGTCCCATCGTCAAATCCATAAATTATCTTCAGGTAAAGTAAAACCTGAGTGATTGCATTTCACAAACAGAGCTTTAGAGGAGCTAAATGTTTGTTTGAGCGTCTGTACATGGACAATTCCACAGTGCAGATGCAAAGTTTGGAAACAGAATGACGGCACAAACAGGTATTCTGTTTACAAACTTTGCATCTGCACTGTTTTTCAAGTAAATGTGTTTTTGTAAAATGTTCAGTGTAAATTGTTAAAAGTAGTCCTTGTGCATAGAGTTGTTTGTTTTGTTGACCTTTGCAATCATTGGTTTTTGTGTGACATACATTTTAGAAAAATCTGAGCCTCAGTGTCACTATGTTAACGTGGAATTGACCACATACAGTGCCGACAAAGTATTCAGACTCCTTGACTTTTTCCACATTGTTACATTACAGCCTTATTCTAAAATGGATTAAATAGTTGTCCCCCCTCCCCATCAATCTACACACAATACCCCACAATGACAAAGCAAAAACAGTTTAGAAATATTTTCAAATGTATAAAAAAATAAACTGAAATATCACTTTTTTTAACTAGGCAAGTCAGTTAAGAACACATTTTTAGTTACAATGACTGCCTAGGAACAGTGGGTTAACTGCCTTGTTCAGGGGCAGAACGACAGATTTTTAGCTTGTCAGCTTGGGGTTTCAATCTAGCAACCTTTTGGTTTCTGGCCCAACGCTCTAACCACTTGGCTACCTGCCGCCCCATTTACATACAGTACCAGTCAAGGGTTTTTGTTTATTTTTACTATTTTCTACATTGTAGAATAATAGTGATGACAACACTTTTAAATAACACATATGGAATCATGTAGTAACCAAAAAAGTGCTATACAAATACAAATATTTTATATTTGAGATTCTTCAAAGTAGCCACCCTTTGCCTTGATGACAACTTTGCACACTCTTGGTATTCTCTCAACCAGCTTCATGAGGTAGTCACCTGGAATGCCTTTAAATTAACAGGTCAGCCTTATTAAAATTTAATTTCTGTGATTTATTTCCTTCTTAATGCATTTGAGCCAATCAAATAAAAGTTTATTTGTCACGTGCGCCGAATACAACAGGTGTAGACCTTACAGTGAAATACTTACTTACAGGCTAACCAATAGTGCAAAAAAGGTATTAGGTGAACAATAGGTAAGTAAAGAAATAAAACAACAGTAAAAAGACAGGCTATATACAGTAACAAGGCTATAAAAAGTAGCGAGGCTATATACAGGCACCGGTTAGTCAGGCTGAATGAGGTAGTATGAACATGTAGATATGGTTAAAGTGACTATGCATATATGATGAACAGAGAGTAGCAGTAGCGTAAAAGAGGGGTTGGTGGGTGGCGGGACACAATGCAGATAGCCTGGTTAGCCAATGTGCGGGAGCACTGGCTGGTCGGCCCAATTGAGGTAGTATGTACATGAATGTATAGTTAAAGTGACTATGCATATATGATAAACAGAGAGTAGCAGCAGCGTAAAAAGAGGGGTTGGGGGGGGGGGCACACAATGCAAATAGTCCGGGTAGCCATTTGATTACCTGTTCAGGAGTCTTATGGCTTGGGGGTAAAAAAAACTGTTGAGAAGCCTTTTTGTCCTAGACTTGGCACTCCGGTACCGCTTGCCATGCGGTAGTAGAGAGAACAGTCTATGACTGGGGTGGCTGGGGTCATTGACAATTTTTAGGGCCTTCCTCTGACACCGCCTGGTGTAGATGTCTTGGATGGCAGGCAGCTTAGCCCCAGTGATGTACTGGGCCGTACGCACTACCCTCTGTAGTGCCTTGCGGTCAGAGGCCGAGCAATTGCCGTACCAGGCAGTGATGCAACCAGCCAGGATGCTCTCGATGTTGCAGCTGTAGAACCTTTTGAGGATCTCAGGACCCATGCCAAATCTTTTTAGTTTCCTGAGGGGGAATAGGCTTTTCAGTTGTGTTGTGACTAGGTAGGGGTGGTATGCAGAAGATTGGACTATCTGGTAAAAGATCAAGTCCATATTATGCCAAGAACAGCTCAAATAAGCAAAGAGAAACGACAGTGCATCATTACTTTAAGACATGAAGGTCAGTCAATCTGGAAAATTTCAAGAACTTTTAAAGTTTCTTCAAGTGCAGTCACCAAAACCATCAAGCGTGATTACGAAAATGGCTCTCATGAGGACTGTAACAGGAAAAGAAGACCCAGAGGTACAGTTGAAGTCGGAAGTTTACATACACTTAGGTTGGAGTCATTAAAACTCATTTTTCAACCAATCCACAAATTTCTTGTTAACAAACTATAGTTCTGGCAAGTCGGTTAGGACATCTACTTTGTGCATGACAAGTCATTTTTCCAACAATTGTTTACAGACAGATTATTTAACTTAATCACAATTCCAGTGGGTAAGAAGTGTACATACATTAATTTGACTGTGCCGTTTAACAGCTTGGAAAAATCCAGAAAATTATGTCATGGCTTTAGAAGCTTCTGATAAATTATGTCAATTAGCCTGACTCAATCGGAGGTGTACCTGTGGATGTATTTCAAGGCCTACCATCAAACTCAGTACCTCATTGCTTGACATCATCGGAAAATCAAAAGATATCAGCCAAGACCTCAGAAGAAAAATTGTAGAACTCATCAAGTCTGGTTCATCCGTGGGTGCAATTTCCAAATGCCTGAAGGTACCGCGTTCATCTGTACAAACAATAGTACGCAAGTATAAACACCATGGGACCACGCAGTCATCATACCGCTCAGGAAGGAGACACATTCTGTCTCCTAGAGATGAACGTACTTTGGTGCCAAAAGTGCAAATCAATCCCAGAACAACAGCAAAGGACCTTGTGAAGATGCTGGAGGAAACAGGTACAAAAGTATCTATATCCACAGTAAAACAAGTCCTATATCGACATAACCTGAAAAGCCGCTTAGCAAGAAAGAAGCCACTGCTCCAAAACCACCATAAAAAAGCTAGACTATGGTTTATAACTGCACATGGGGACAAATATCGTACTTTTTGGAAAATGTCCTGTGGTCTGATGAAACAAAAATCGAACTGTTTGGCCATAATGACCATCATTATGTTTGGAGGAAAAAGGGGGAGGCTTGCAAGCCGAAGAACACCATCCCAACCGTGAAGCACGGGGGTGGCAGCATTATGTGGTGGGGGTGCTTGCTGCAGGAGGGACTCGTGCACTTCACAAAATAGATGGCATCATGAGGAATTGAAATGTATGTGATTATATTGAAGCAACATCTCAAGACATCAGTCAGGAAGTTAAAGCTTTGTTGCAAATGGGTCTTCCAAATGGACAATGACCCCAAGCATACTTCCAAAGTTGTGGCAAAATGGCTTAAGGACAACAAAGTCAAGGTATTGGAGTGGCCATCACAAAGCCCTGACCTCAACCCTATAAAAACATTTGTGGGCAGAACTGAAAAAGCATGTGCGAGCAAGGAGGCCTACAAACCTGACTCAGTTACACCAGCTCTGTCAGGAGGAATTGGCCAAAATTCACCCAACTTATTATGGGAAGCTTGTGGAAGGCTACCCGAAACGTTTGACCCAAGTTAAACAATTTAAATGCAATACTACCAAACACTAATTGAGTGTATGTAAACTTCTGACCCACTGAGAATGTGATGAAAGAAATAAAAGCTGAAATAAATAATTCTCTCTACTATTATTCTGACATTTCACATTCTTAAAATAAAGTGGTGATCCTAACTGACCTAAGACAGGTGTATGTAAACTTGCGACTTCAACTGGACATCTACTGCATGAATCAGGCCTTCATGGTCAAATTGCTGTGAAGAAACCACTACTAAAAAGGACGACAATAATAAGAGACTTGCTTGGGCCAAGAAACACAAGCAATGGACATTAGACCGGTGGAAATGTGTCCTTTTGGTCTGATGAGTCCCAATTTGAGATTTTTGGTTCCAACCATTGTCTTTGTGAGTACGTGAACGGATGATCTCCGCATGCGTGGTTCCCATCATGAAGCATGGAGGAGGAGGTGTGATGGTGCTATTGGTGACACTGTCAGTGATTTATTTAGAATTCAAGGCACACTTAACCAGCATGGCTACCACAGCATTCTGTAGCGATAAGCCATCACATCTGGTTTGCACTTAGTGGGACTATAATTTGTTTTTCAACAGGACAACGACCCAAAACACACCTCCAGACTGTGTAAGGGCTATTTGACCAAGAAGGAGAGTGATGTAGTGCTGCATCAGATGACCTGGCCTCCACAATCACCCAACCTCAACCCAATTGAGATGGTTTGGGATGAGCTGGACTGCAGAATGAAGGAAAAGAAGCCAACAAGTACTCAGCATATGTGGAACTCCTTCAAGACTTTTGGAAAAGCATTCCAAGTGAAGCTGGTTGAGAGAATCCAAGAGTGTGCAAAACTGTCATCAAGGCAAAAGCTGGCTACTTTGAAGAATCTAAAATATATTTTCATTTGTTTAACACTTTTTTGGTTACTACAGGATTCCACATGTGTTATTTCATAGTTTTGATTTCTTCAACATTATTCTACAATGTAGAAAATAGGAAAAATAGGAAAAAGCCTTGAATGAGTACGTGTGTGCAAACTTTTACCTGGTACTGCAAGTATTCAGATCCTTTACTCAGTACTTTGTTGAAGCATCTTTGCAACAATTACAGCCTTGAGTATGACGCTACAAGCATGGCACACCTTAATTTGGGGAGTTTCTCCCATTCTTCTCTGCAGATCCTCTCAAGCTCTGTCATGTTGGATGGGCAGTGTCGCTGCACAGCTATTTTCAGATCTCTTCAGAGATGTTCAATCGGGTTCAAGTCTGCGCTTTGGCTGTCCAACTCAAGGACATTCAGAGACTTGTCCCGAAACCACTCCTGTGTTGTCTTGGCTGTGTACTTAGGGTCGTTGTCCTGTTGGAAGGTGAACCTTTACCCAAGTCTGAGGTCCTGAGCGCTCTGGAACAGATTTTCATCAAGGATCTCTGTACTTTGCGCCGTTCATCTTTCCCTCGATCCTGACTAGTCGCCCAATTTCTGCCGCTGAAAAACATCCGCACAGCATGATGCTGCCACCACCTCGCTTCACCGTAGCGATGGTGCCAGGTTTCCTACAGACGTGACGCTTGGCATTCAGACCAACAAGTTAAATCTTGGTTTCATCAGACCAGAGATTCTTGTTTCTCATGGTCAGAGTCATTTAGGTGCCTTTTGGAAAACTCCAAGCTGGCGGTCATGTGCCTTTTACTCAGGAGTGGCTTCCGTCAAGCCACTCTACCATAAAGGCCTGATTGGTGGAGTGCTGCAGAGATGGTTGTCCTTCTGGAAGGATCTCCCATCGCCACACAGGAACTCTGGAGCTCTGTCAGAGTTACCATCAGGTTCTTGGTCACCACCCTGACCAAGGCCCTTCTCCACGATTGCTCAGTTTGGCCGATCAGCCAGCTGTAGGAATAGTCTTGGTGGTTCCAAACTTCTTCCAATTAGAATGATGGAGGCCACTGTGTTTTGGGGGACCTTCAATGCTGCAGAAATGTTTTGGTACCCTTCCCCAGATCTGTGCCTTGACACAATCCCATCTCAGATCTCTACGGACAATTCCTTCGACCCATGGCTTGGTTTTTGGTCTGACATGCACTGTCAACTGTGGGACCTTATATAGACAGGTGTGTGCCTTTCCAAATCATGTCCAATCAATTGAATTTACCACAGGTGGACTCCAAGTTGTAGAAACATCTCAAGTTTGATCAACATGATGAAAACATGATGCACCTGAACTCAATTTCGAGTCTCATAGCAAAAGGTCTGAATACTTATGTAAATAAGGAATTTCTGTTTTTAATTTGAATACATTTGCAAAAACCTCTAAAACCCTGTTTTTGCTTTGTCAAATTGTGTGTAGAATGATGAGGGGAATTTTTTTTTTAAATACATTTTACAATAAGGCTGTAACGTAACAAAATGTGGAAAAAGTTAAGGGGTCTGAATCCTTTCCGAATGCACTGTATGTCCTATTGTACTGCCCTCAGTGTTCAGCTCAAGTCCAGAGGTTTCTCAATGGGGGCCAGTAACCTGGGAATGCCAGATAGTTAACGTCAGTCTCCATCCAGACAATGATTAAGCCACAGGACAAGAGAATCTGCCAGGGCCAAAGTCCTCAAGGCCAGAGATAGAGATGTGGTGGGATCTTCCTCACATTGTGTCCCGGTGACCCACCCAAATTCATGTGTGAGTGTTTCCTCATACACGTTTACCATTTTCCCCTTTAAAAAAGCAAAAGGACGACAATCATCTACCGCCTGTAAGTTGTTAACTTGTTGTACTAACAACAATGGTTAAAAAGAGTAGAATGGTGGTTTCTGCCACTGGGATGTGTACAGGAATGCACTGTACAAGAGTTCTGCCTCACTGTAGAATGGTCCGAACACTAAAACGGAAACATTCCTGCCCACAATGATGCTAAAACATTCCACAGGTAGAACTCTCCAGGACTACCCACACGTCAATTTGTAAGCATGTGCATACAGCTTTTGACCACAAATAATACCTGAAATAGTCAAACTGCATTTTAACCAACAAAATATATTGTCTCTATTAATTTCATTGCGGCTTATTCCATGTCATAAGGAAACCAAGCTCACGTGTCTACTGCACAGACAGTAAGTCCTACAAAAAAATGATTTAAAAAAAATTAAACAGTGAATGTAACTGAAATCTACATTTAAAAGTATGACTTACTGAAAACAGGCGTTGTGCCAAGTTCCTTGAAGAACCTTCACATTGAATGTGTCTTGAATTGTTCCCCCGCAACCCGCACAGTGGCGTCCATCTGTTCCTGTAGGGTTCAATTATGTCACTACAGGAAAAGCATACTCTATCCATTCATAAAAGTAAATCACAGTAACAATGCATTACTGCATATATATTATGGACTGAACAAAGGTGTGACTTGTAATCTGTTTACATAGAATTTTATTTAAGAAAATAAGAATATATGGAAATTCCCTGACATATAATAACAACCAATTTTGAGTAATTGCAAATACAGTCAGTCAATGATTATAGGATAATGTTTTTGTAGAACATAGGCTGACACAGGCTGTTTACATTATAATGTTCAGGCTATAAATTATTCTCAAGTAAACAGAAAAACGTTTAGACAAGCCTGCGCATCATTCTTCTGATATATTAGACACACACCAATCAAAAGTTTGGACACCGACTCATTCAAGGTTTAAAAAATGTTTACTATTTTCTACATTGCATAATACTACTGAAAACATAAACTCTTTGAAATAACACATATGGAATCATGTAGTAACCAAAAAAAAAAGTGTTATAGAAATCAAAATATATTTTTTATTTGAGATTCTTCAAATAGCCACCCATTGCCTTGATGACAGCTTTGCATACTCTTGACATTTTCTCAACCAGCTTCATGAGGTAGTCACCTGGAATGCCTTTCAATTAACAGGTGTGCCTTGTTAAGTAAATTTGTGGAATTTCTTTCCTTCTTAATGCGTTTGAGCCAAACAGTTGTGTTGTGACTAGGTAGGGGTGGAAAACAGAAGAAAGCTTTATTTGGTAAAAGACCAAGTCCATATTATTGCAAGCACAGCTTAAATAAGCAAAGAGAAATGACAGTCCATCATTACTTTAAGACATGAAGGTCAGTCAATATGGAAATTTCAAGAACTTTGAACGTTTCTTCACGTACAGTTGCAAAAACCATCAGGATCGGGGCGGCCGGTAGCCTAGTGGTTAGAGCATTGAACCGAAAGGTTGCTGGATTGAATTCCCGAGCTGACAAGATAAAAATCTGTCGTTCTGCCCCTGAACAAGGCAGTTAACCCACTGTTCCCCGGTAGGCCGTCATTGTAAATAAGAATTTGTTCTTAACGAACTTGATTAGTTAAATAAAGGTCAAATAAAAAATCTATTTAAATGTAAAAAGCGCTATGATGAAACTGGCTCTCATGAGGACCGCCACAGGAAAGGAAGACCCAGAGTTACCTGCTGCAGAGGATAAGTTCATTAGAGTTACCAGCCTCAGAAATTGAAGCCCAAATATATGCTTCAGAGTGCATGTAACAGACACATCTCAACATCAACTGTTCAGAGGAGACTGTGTGAATCAGGCCATAATGGTCAAATTGCTGCAAAGAAACCACTACTAAAGGACACCAATAAGAAGAGACTTGCTTGGGCCAAGAATCACAAGCAATGGACATTAGACCGGTTGAAATTTGTCCTTTGGTCTGGAGTCCTAATTGGAGATTTTTGGTTCCAACCGCCGTGTCTTTGTGAGATGCCGTGTGGGTGAACGGATGATCTCTGCATGTGTATTTCCCACCGTAAAACATGGAGAAGGTGGTGTTATGGTGTGGGGGTGCTTTGCTGGTGACACTGTGTGTGATTTTTTTTTAATTCAAGGCACACTTAACCAACATGGCTACCACAGCATTCTGCAGTGATATGCCATCACATCTGGTTTGGGCTTAGTGGGACTATCATTTGTTTTTTAACAGGACAATGACCCAACACACCTCCAGGCTGTGTACGGGCTATTTGACCAAGAAGGAGAGTGATGAGTGCTGCATCAGATGACCTGGCCTCCACAACCCCATGACCTCAACAAAATTAAGATGGTTTGGGATGAGTCGGAAGGCAGAGTGAAGGAGATGCAGCCAACAAGTGCTCAGATTATGTGGGAACTCCTTCAGGACTGTTGGAAAAGCATTCCAGGTGAAGCTGGTTGAGAGAATGCCAAGAGTGGTTGTCAAATGATTCCATGTGTGTTATTTCATAGTTTTGAAGTATTCACTATTATTCTCCAATGTGGAAAACAGTAAAAATAAATAACAACCCTGGAATGAGTAGGTGTGTCCAAACTTGAATGGCACTGTATAAGTCCAAAAATATATGTAGCAATTAAAGATTCCAGCTAGATCTCTTTCTTGAGCTCTTTCATTTGTTCTCAAAAAAGCCTGCATTCACAAGGCTTCCATTCCAATGCAATAAATATTGTGAGTTTTGAAATGAATGGATCCAAGCTGCTAAATTCAAGTAACATTATTTTACACATCTGCCCGAACTTAATGGCAGAATCATTGACGTTGTTACAAAGTAACTATGCATGTTATGATGATCAGATGCATTGTAGCGAGCTCTCATTTGACAAACAATATCAGCTCGCAAATGTATCAAGTCTCGAAGATCGTGCACCCCCCTACTCGATTTAGCTTGGGCTTCCCTTTCCCCAAACAATAGATTGTATGTATAAATACAAAAGTCAACATTGTTATCCACATGTAAGCGTAACTATCAACTGGGAGAGAAGTTTAGACTGCTCACCTTCCAGCTCCTCCATCTAATTGTTGTGTCGTCGATATTGTTCTTTTTTTCCCAGAAAGTTCTCACAGTGATCCAGTGTGTGTTACATTCGCGGTTATTTATTCTACGAATACAATAATCGCATATAGAAATTGTAGTTTAAATCCCGTGTACATTTTCTTAGGAGGGAAAATATCGCTGTTCAGTTTTGGGATAGCCTACTTTGTTGGCAGGATGACGTCATGCAGTTGAAATTCCTGTACGGAGACCGGAAGGGATCGGCAGCAGCAACACCTGGAACAGGAGCAAATTGGAGCCGAAAAGGCAAATATCCACTACACTGAACCTATAGCACCATCTACTGCCAAAAAGATTTCACGTTATTATTTTTGTTGAACCATTTTCATATATGAATAACTTATATTATGACATTCCCTGAGCATCCGTAATGCCAGCTTGTTATGACTGAGTCCTACACGCAGGATAGTCTACTGTTCCCCAAGTATGTCTGTGCGGCCCGTGGATACTTATACCTGAAGATAAAACACGACTTTGACACTAGTCAACCATCATACTGAATAGGCTACCCTGTAACTCCAAATCTAGCAGCTGGGAAGAAGGAAACTTCTAAGGGAAGCCATAGTTGCCCGTAAGGTTGGTCCTTTTGGCTCTACATCAACTTTTCAAATCGCTGTTAGTGCATTCAGATTTCTATCACCTGAAACATGCACAGAACCATATAAACATGTGCACGAGCTCGGCAAGTATGCGTACATATATTTTTTTTTATCTTGTGTGCATGCTTCAGGTGGTAGAAATCTGAACGCACTACCAGCGTTTTGAAAAGTTGATGTAATTATACTTTCCTGTGGATATTGTCTCACATTCCTACTGCCAAACGACCAACCACACGGACAAAGTTATTCAACATTCTGGCCTGTAGAAGTTGTGAAAGGAACTCCAGATTCAAACGCTAATTTCTGCCTGACGTAAAATGCAATGGAAATCAACGTCGCTTTTCCAGGCAAACTGCATAGGTGCAGTGGCCTAATGACTTCATTTTAATGCTTTACCTAAGGTATTGTGCCTATCTAATCTATAGTATGTTGACGACTCTTGTGGTTACTTAACCTTACTTAAGTGTCTGAGGTCTTATCGCCCTGGCCTGCTTGATGGACATTCTAGTTCCATTTTCACAAATGGAATGACCACCTTGCTACATACAGTATTATGTCAACTGCCATAACAACCATAATTACTATATTGGCTTAGTTTAGTACTCAGCCTCGTCATGGGAGTGAACCAATTATGTGTATAAACCCTGGATGACAGACAGGGGGCGTTGTATTGAAGGCACCACGCAGCCATCTCCTCGATTGTAAAACTATTTTGGAAGGTATAGAAATGCATAAATTATTAAGGTCTACATTCATTTGACACATTTACTCTATTACAATACCTTGATGCATACTTTTAAATTATGTGAGCTAAACATAAAAAAATATATATATTTTAAAAAATCCTTAAAGTTTTTTTTTTTATTGAGTACTAGTGTTACTGTCCCCACTACAACAAAAACATATTTAAATAAATGTAATTTTGTCCTTGAAACATATAATTGAAATACTGTAGAATTCCATTCATTCCTATGGAGGATTGCTCCTACAATGGAGTGCCAATAGACGGGTGGCTTCAAAGTCTCTCAATGACCAATACCTAGCATCAGCAATCCAGGGTTTATAAACACAGCAACAAAAAAAGAAATGTACCTTTTTCAGGACCCTGTCTTTCAAAGATAATTCGTAAAAATCCAAATAATTTCACAGATCTTCATTGTAAAGGGTTTAAACAGTTTCCCATGCTTGTTCAATGAACTATAAACAATTAATGAACTTACACCTGTGGGACGGTTGTTAAGACACTAACAGCTTACAGATGGCAGGCAATTAAGGTCACAGTTATGAAAACTTAGGACACTAAAGATGCCTTTCTACTGACTCTGAAAAACACCAATAGAAAGATGCCCAGGGTCCCTGCTCATCTGCGTGAACGTGCCATAGGCATGCTGCAAGGAGGCATGAGGACTACAGCTGTGGCCAGGGCAATAAATTGCAATGTCCGTACTGTGAGATGCCTAAGACAGCACTACAGGGAGACAGGACGGACAGCTGATCATCCTCGCAGTGGCAGACCACATGTAACAACACTTGCACAGGATCGGTATATCCGAACATCACACCTGCGGGACAGGTACAGGATGGCAACATCAACTGCCCAAGTTACACCAGGAATGCACAATCCCTCCATCAGTGCTCAGACTGTCCACAATAGGCTGAGAGAGGCTGGACTGAGGGCTTGTAGGCCTGTTGTAAGGCAGGTCCTCACCAGACATCACCGGCAACAACGTCGCCTATGGGCACAAACCCACCATTGCGGGACCAGACAGGATGGGCAAAAAGTGCTCTTCACTGATGAGTTGTGGTTTTGTCTCACCAGGAGTGATGGTCGGATTCGCGTTTATTGTCGAAGGAATGAGCATTACACCGAGGCCTGCACTCTGTAGCAGGATGGATTTGGAGGTGGAGGGTCCGTCATGGTCTGGGGCGGTGTGATTTATATATACTGCTCAAAAAAATAAAGGGAACACTTAAACAACACAATGTAACTCCAAGTCAATCACACTTCTGTGAAATCAAACTGTCCACTTAGGAAGCAACACTGATTGACAATAAATTACACATGCTGTTGTGCAAATGGAATAGACAACAGGTGGAAATTATAGGCAATTAGCAAGACACCCCCAATAAAGGAGTGGTTCTGCAGGTAGTGACCACAGACCACTTCTCAGTTCCTATGCTTCCTGGCTGATGTTTTGGTCACTTTCGAATGCTGGCGGTGCTTTCACTCTAGTGGTAGCATGAGATGGGGTCTACAACCCACACAAGTGGCTCAGGTAGTGCAGCTCATCCAGGATGGCACATCAATGCGAGCTGTGGCAAGAAGGTTTGCTGTGTCTGTCAGCGTAGTGTCCAGAGCATGGAGGCGCTACCAGGAGACAGGCCAGTACATCAGGAGACGTGGAGGAGGCCGTAGGAGGGCAACAACCCAGCAGCAGGACCGCTACCTCCGCCTTTGTGCAAGGAGGAGCAGGAGGAGCACTGCCAGAGCCCTGCAAAATGACCTCCAGCAGGCCACAAATGTGCATGTGTCTGTTCAAACGGTCAGAAACAGACTCCATGAGGGTGGTATGAGGGCCCGATGTCCACAGGTAGGGGTTGTGCTTACAGCCCAACACCGTGCAGGACATTTGGCATTTGCCAGAGAACACCAAGATTGGCAAATTCGCCACTGGCACCCTGTGCTCTTCACAGATGAAAGCAGGTTCACACTGAGCACATGTGACAGATGTGACAGAGTCTGGAGACGCCGTGGAGAACGTTCTGCTGCCTGCAACATCCTCCAGCATGACCGGTTTGGCGGTGGGTCAGTCATGGTGTGGGGTGGCATTTCTTTGGGGGGCCGCACAGCCCTCCATGTGCTCGCCAGAGGTAGCCTGACTGCCATTAGGTACCGAGATGAGATCCTCAGACCCCTTGTGAGACCATATGCTGGTGCGGTTGGCCCTGGGTTCCTCCTAATGCAAGACAATGCTAGACCTCATGTGGCTGGAGTGTGTAAGCAGTTCCTGCAAGAGGAAGGCATTGATGCTATGGACTTGCCCGCCCGTTCCCCAGACCTGAATCCAATTGAGCACATCTGGGACATCATGTCTCGCTCCATCCACCAACGACACGTTGCGCCACAGACTGTCCAGGAGTTGGCGGATGCTTTAGTCCAGGTCTGGGAGGAGATCCCTCAGGAGACCATCCGCCACCTCATCAGGAGCATGCCCAGGCGTTGTAGGGAGGTCATACAGGCACATGGAGGCCACACACACTACTGAGCCTCATTTTGACTTGATTTAAGGACATTAAATCAAAGTTGGATCAGCCTGTAGTGTGGTTTTCCACTTTAATTTTTAGTGTGACTCCAAATCCAGACCTCCATGGGTTGATAAATTGGATTTCCATTGATTATTTTTGTGTGATTTTGTTGTCAGCACATTCAACTATGTAAAGAAAAAAGTATTTAATAAGATTATTTCATTCATTCAGATCTAGGATGTGTTATTTTAGTGTTCCCTTTATTTTTTTGAGCAGTGTATATACTGATTTATATATACTCTAGATGACTGACCCGGGGGCGCTGTGTTGATGCCACCGTGCCTCAGTCTTGGCACTCCCCCACCATTGTAAAAAATACATTAATAAAACCCATAAAACCTAGCAGTCAAACATGGAAATGGTTCCAATCATTTTTCCACCATTCATTTTTCCCATAGGGGATTTTAGAAACACTTTAAAATATGGGCTGTTTTTGTGTAGGCTCATGCTGGCGTGACATTTTGATTACCGTGTAAATCTATATTTGCTTGTATAGAGTGTCATACCCCATCAGAACCCAAAATATGCTTGTAAACAAGCCAATAAATTTAAACATTTTGGGGCAGCAGGTGCTTAGAGAGTTGGGCCAGTAACCGAAAGGTTGCTGGATCGAATCCCCGAGCTGACAAGGTAGAAATCTGTTGTTCTGCCCCTGAACAAGGCAGTTAACTCACTGTTCCCCGGTAGACTGTCATTGTAAATAAGCATTTTTTCTTAACCGACTTGCCTAGTTAAATAAAGGTTAAAAATGTCATTCCCCCGCAATGATGCAGCGCTCCCCTTGGGCCAATTGAGATATTGCATGCGACTAACACATTTCTGTGAATTACTACAGCTCCCGCCTTGGGCCAATCAGTACTTTTTTAAATGCCGGATCTCAATGGCAAGAAGCAGCATTCACCCATGTTTCGTCAAAATCGGGCCAGTGCTGTCTGAGATATCGCGTGTAACTAAAGTACATATGGATGGAGAAAGATTCACAGTCCCCTCCCCGATTTCATCGTGGGGACAACAAACACTGTATAGCCTCAAAACATGGTTAAAACTATCATTTCGATATCATGGAGGGTCAGTCCTTGCATCTATGAATTTGAGAGTTCTCAAGGCCCATCAAAACTGAGGCGGGTTGTGTCTTTGTTATTGTTTCAGTTAAGGATTCTAGCTTTAACAGTAGGCCTATTCAAACAGTGGTTGGAAGTACATCTGATGATCTGTCTTCATACAGGGGAATTGATTTGAGTCATGATTGTGTGCATCTGCTTTCTCTTCCACTGAAAATGTTTTCTATTTTATTTCATTTATTTGTATTACAATAATAAATCGATAGAAAATGCGAACACAAGTATACTTAGAGAATATACAAAGGACAGTTGAGTTCTATGGGGTATTATAACACGTAACACTAAGACCTTCAGTGCCAAAAAGACAGTGACGTTGGATGAGGGGCGGGGCTACATCGGACATCACATTCGGGCTAGTCAGAAGGTCATCGCTACCAGAGAGGAAGAGAAAGGGTCCACTTTCAGCAACATTTCTCCAAGCGGTAATAAGCAGACCGCCTGCATTTCCGATTTTGGGACAACGACTCCAATTGTAGGGGCGGAAACAAGACCATCTCGTCATTATTATTATACAGTGTCGCTAAAGGAAAACTACGGCACGTGGGGCGGGTTACCCAATTTTTTTTTTGTGTAACCCTGATGGTACATAAGCAGGTAGTATGATAACTTGCAGGTCCATGTTGCGGTGGGTTACCGGGAGTTTAGGGCATATTAGTCTGCATGTTAATTAAGAGTAGATCGGGGCATTTCATCTTGTGATATGTCAGGCAGTTATTGAATGAGATAGCGCACGTCGTAGACTTAAGTTACTTGCTATACAGTTGTTTCATAAGGAATTTAGTTGTCGGGATTGTCTTTAATTGACTTAGACATATCGTAGTCGTGTGTCTTATCAATTTCTTGCTCTAGACTTTGTCATAATATGCAGAATAACGGTTCTGAAATAAAGGTTCTCTCTCGTCACATTTAGCGTATGTGTAAATTTGAGTGATATTATCTGTTTAGTAATAGTAGCATAATAGCCCATAGCGTAATTGAAATTGTTTGGTGAGAGTTAAAGACTACTAACCTACACGTTAAAATGGGCGTGGGGTCCGAAAATGCAGCATCGACCACCAAACTATCCATTCGCCACGGGGTTTACAAAGAGGAGACGAATATCGCTCTGAAAGCACCCTTAAACGTAGAGGGTATGTTACCGAAGAAAGTGGGGCACATGACTGCAGAAAGAGCCACCTGGGGTCGCCGCCTTGAGTTTGTCCTTGCATCGGTGGGGTACGCGGTTGGACTTGGGAACGTGTGGCGGTTTCCATACCTCTGCTACAGGAGCGGTGGAGGTAAGCACAAATACTGTCAGAACAACAGAAGGAGAGGGGTAATGTAATGTCAATCATCTAGATTTAAAGTGTGTGCGTTGCATACTGCTATTATGCATAAATCAGAACCTGAACATGTGGAAATGTAAATACAGAATGCGGGTGCAGGAAGATGTTTTTGGTTTGTTTAATTTATAAACCAGTGTAATTACTGAACCAGCTTAGGCACATGCCATATGTTTGCAACCCTGTAGGCTAAACTTCATGAGCCACATGTGAGTGCCTTTGGCTGAACAAGAGCCTCAGAGATGAGTGTTTTCACCATGAAATAAGGACTTGCTTTCAGAATAAAGATGATGTATTCATTGTTTAACCCATTACAGCCAAAGCCCTGTCTAACTGGGGCAGACCTTTATCAATATTTTACATGTATTTAACCCCTTATTTTTGTCACTAAACAGTCTCCATATTAACTTCATTAATGTTTCCAACTGGTACCGGTGAACATACAGACAAGTCCTGGGAGGTCTGTAGGTGTCCTAGAGCAAAACTACCAACAAGTTTGTGAGAGTCTCACTTTTCCACAGAGGGTCATATTAGTGTGTAGAACAAACTGTTTGGACGCTACAGATCAGTTGTACCAACTTCAGATGTGTCCCAAGATGCTTGTGGGTCGTATAGCAAAACGGAGAACACCATGGTGTTCGTGAGAGTCATCTTTCCATAGAGGGGTAATAGTTTGTCGGCCAAACCGTTCGGATGCAACAGACGATTTTGTGAGAAGACCGTTTTTCGGGATGTCTCATGGTCTGACAAACACTGCTCTAGCTCTGTCACGTTTCACTGCAGATGTGAGAGTACAACATCGGCGGATACACTAGATTGAGATGCATCCAATGCAAAAAAAACATATTTCTAGCTTAAACTAACACATTTTTATGGGGATTTTTTGAAATGATGCTAATTATATTTCAGCAGGAGCTCAGATATCGACTTTTATTGATGTTGGATGTTTGGTTCTAGATGGATGTATGACATTTTACCTACTTCTTGCTGATCTAATCTTACTTGGATGTCTTTAGAATAGGATTTAGCTAAACTACGCCAAGGCTACGCCAGGTTGAGATTAACGTTATGATGTTATGAAGTGGACTTCTTGAAAGAGCCAGGCGGCAACTCTCCCCCATGTTACTATGTACATTTGTTGGGGAGAAGAAACCTATGGTTGTAATCCAGTAGGACCCACTGCACCACCCTCACTTTTTAGATTTCTGATCTATGACTTGAAATTGTGCCGAAGAGGAACGAAAGAGATTTTGAAAAGTTGGCCAACCGGTTGGGGTTTTCCTATTTTCGCAACAACAACAACAAAACACCTCGAACATAATTGACATTAATTAACATGGTGATAAAGGTCATGAAACAAGACAGACAAGTACATCAGAAGAAGTATGTTTCATGCTGAAAATTAACCGCTAGGTAAATGATTATGATAGTTAACTATTAAGTGTGAGGAGGACTTACAAGGGCACAACGATGACCAAGCAATTTGTTTCAATGGCATCACTGGTTTTATATAATTTGTTTAATGCTGTGACTTTGCATTGCCTTGGCTTGTCTGGCACAGTTGAGATCTAGCTGAGATGAAGGCATATCACGAATGACACAGTAAAACAACAAAAACCTTAACACACACTGATGGTTGTGTTCTGTTGTATTTCCCTGTTTGTAGTTTATTCGATCCCCGTTATCTTTTGCCGAAGTAGCAGCATCCTGGGGTCCACACAATCATGACATGTAACAAAACACACATACACTGATAGACAATGACAGTCACAGAAATGTAAAATGCAATGATATACAACAACAAAAAAATAGTAGTACATACAATACAACAACAAATTCTGTCCCCACTGTTCCATTAAATGTTGTTTAATTGTTTTTTTAATGGTAATTTTGTTGTTTGCTTGAGTAATTGGAGATGGAAGGGAGTTCCATGCTAACATGGCTGTGTATAGAACTGTACGTTGTCGTGAATTCATTTTGAACTTGGGGATTGTGAAGAGACCCCTGTTTGTGTGTCTGAGCTGAATGTTATTTGATTATGCAAACAATCTGGAATTTTCGTTACAGTAATACTTCTCATAAAAACAAGAGAATCAGTTAATCTCTCATCAACCCTCAACCAGGAAAGACTGGCATGCATGTTGTTGATGTTAGTTCAGTATGTGCAGTTAAGGGCAAGGTGTGCTGCTCTGTTTTGAGCCAGCTGCATTTTTGCTAGATCTTTCTTTGCTGCACTTGACCATATTACCGGACAGTAATCAAGATGGGACAAGTAGTTGATTTGTGTCAAACGCAGAATATCTTTTTATAACAGACATACTCCTCATCTTCACAACAACTTTGTCAATATGGCTTAACCATGATAACTTATCATCCCTAGGAGTTCAGCTTCCTCACCTTGCTCAATGATCACACCCTTTATACACAACTCCAGTTGCGGTTTCGGTCTTAGAAAATGTTTTGAACCAAATACAATGCTTTTCATTTTAGATGTATTTAAGACCATGTTATTGTTAATCGCCCATTCTGATACTGACTGGAACTCTGTTAACATCACACACACAAACATTTCACACACATTATCTAGACTTAGCACTTGGTGGCCAATAGCAACACCCTAAAGTAATAGGTGAAGCTGCAACCATAACACTTGACATGGTACCCCCACCTGCTTTGGTCTTTGTCATGGTAGCAACGTAGGCTACAATTTATTTTCAAGAAAACCCTCTCAGAATCAAATAGAGCTCTATTTCGTTCTGCGTTCAGCATGCGTTGCCCTCTTCTGCCTTGCCATGGGGTTTCCAATAGCTTCGCTAACCCCAAAGTTCAGGGATGGTTTAGAAATGGGCAGGATTCATGTCTTTGTGTTTATAAACCTTGCCACGGACCTCACTGTATAACAGAAAGATGCTACCTTGAGACGCGTCACACTGGTTTGCTCAGGCACTAAATTAGCAGGCACTAAATTCCTCTGTCATTCATTCACATCCCAGCTTATGTAGCAGACATGAGGGTCTCTTGATGAGGGAGGCCTCTTGGTCTAATGGTCAAGACGGTGATTTCTCCCACGTGAGACCAGTGTTCAGAGGAGGGGGAGGAGGTCAAAGGGGGTTGAATGTAGCGGACATGAGTTGGGCTCGTGATGAGGAAGCCCTGTCTGCAACTTCAAAATCAGATCACGCTTGTCAAAATTACAAAGAGGAGCCTGTATCTCATTCCCTCACCGGAGGGCTTAAAACAAGTATACTGCTGTAATGACTATCCTAGTTGTAGCGTAGGGAAATTAGACACTGTCATTATAGTAAGACACCATGTGTTGTCTATTCATCTTTCTAAGTGTTTATCTAGTTGTCATATGGGAGAACCTCCCGGAAGGATAACCATCTCTGCAGCACTCCACCAATCAGGCCTTTATGGTAGAGTGGCCAGACGGAAGCCACTCCTCAGTAAAAGGTACATCACAGCCCACTTGGAGTTTGCCAAAAGGCACCTAAAGGCTCTCAGACCATCAGAAACAAGATTCTCTGGTCTGATGAACCCAAGATTGAACTCTTTGGCATGTTGGTGGCAGCATCATGCTGTGGGGATATTTGTCAGCGGCAGGGACTGGGAGACTAGTCCGTATCGAGGCAAAGATTAACAGAGCAAAGTACAGAGAGATCCTTGATGAAAACCTGCTCCAGAGCACTCAGGACCTCAGACTGGGTTGAAGGTTCACCTTCTAACAGGACAACGACCCTAAGCACACAGCCAAGACAACGCAGGAGTGGCTTTGGGACAAGTCTCTGAATTTCCTTGAGTGGCCCAGCCAGAGCACAGACTTGAACCTGATCTAACATCTCTGGAGAGACCTGAAAATAGCTGTGCAGTGACACTCCCCATCCAGCCTGACAGAGTTTGAGGGGATCTGCACAGAAGAATGGGAGAAACTCTCCAAATACAGGTGTGCCAAGCTTGTAGCATCATACCCAAGAAGACTCGATGCTGTAATCGCTGCCAAAGGTGCTTCAGTACTGAGTAAAGGGTCTGAATACTTATGTAAATGTGATATTGCAGTTTTGATTTTGTGTAGATTGAGGGGGGGGGATAAACAGTTTTTAATTAATTTTAGAATAAGGCTAGAACATAACAAAATGAGGAAAAAGTCAAGGGGTGTGAATACTTTCTGAAAGCACTGTATAGTGTATTTACTGTCATCTGATATGATTTCTAGCCTGGTCCTTTATCTTCTCTAAACCAATGATCACTTTTGGTTAATTTTTCTAACTAGCACCTGCGGAACAGGTTTTGACTACGAGACCGTAAGTTACTTTCGTAGCATCTTAGAACTTAACCAGTAGGTTAGGAAAATTCATGTAGGAGGTTAGGAGAATTAGGTGAAGGTTAGGAAAAGGGTTAGCTAAAATGCTCTCCTAACCTGCTACGAAAAGTCACTTGCGGTTGTAGCTGTTCTTCGTCCAGTCACAACCGTGGAACAGATCCACGGTGGTCTGTAATGACTCACAAATTAAACAAGAAATTGATTTTACTGTTCTTATATTACTAATCTATTTGTCCTTCACTTTCTTCTTTTAGGTGCCTTCCTTATTCCTTACTTTCTCATGCTGTTTCTGTGTGGAATCCCCCTGCTCTTCATGGAGTTTGCCATTGGGCAGTACACCCGACTGGGACCAGTGCACGCTCTAGGCAAAATCTGCCCCTTGTTCAAAGGTGAGTGATATCCACAGACCTATTTTTTTTTACCAAGGCCTCACATTATGTACAAGTACAGTCCAGTTTTATTAAACATTTAGCTACCATTTCCAGTCCAGCAAAGAGGCAATGGTGTTTTAATAAGTACAAACAAACAGTAGGCCTACTTGGCAGAGGTAAAGGGATTAACACGTGGAGGCTCAGTTTGCCACTGTTGAAAAGGGGAAGGGATAAATAACTCTCTTATCAGGTTCCGGTGTCACTCAACATTGTGCATGGTTACATGCACACGGTAATGCGATTATAGTCTGGTCAGATTTAATAAAATAGTTTGATTACTACAATTATACCGATTTCCCTAATAATCCTGTTTACACGGACACATCTGAAATCAGGCTACCTGATGGCACTCTGATAAATGCAGAATAAATGTTCTACCACAGTGACCATGTTATTTTTGGGAAGCATATTTGATTCTGAGTTCAGACATGTAAAGTTTGTATGTGAAAACTACTTCTAAGAAGCAAACAGTGCCTTCAGAAAGTATTCCTATCCCTTGACTTATTCCACATTTTGTTGTGCTATTCAAAATGGATTCAATAAATGTTTTCTTCTTCATCAATCTACACACAATACCCCATAATGACAAAGTGAAAACATATTGGACATTTTTGCAAATGTATTGAAAATGAAATACCAAAATATCAAAGAGATTTCCACACTTGGAATGTGCAACATTGGCCCATTTTATTATTTTCAAAATTCTTCAAGCTCTGTCAAATTGGTTATTGATCATTGCTAGACAACCATTTTCAGGTCTTGTTATAGATCTTCAAGAGGATTTAAGTCAAAACTGTAACTCGGCCATTTGGGAACATTCACTGTCTTCTTGGTAAGCAACTCCAGTGTAGATTTGGCCTTGGGTTTTAGGTTATTGTCCTGCTGAAAGGTGAATTCATCTCTGGTGTCTGGTGGAAAGCAGACTGAACCAGGTTTTCCTCTAAGAGTTTGCTTGTTCTTAGCTCCTTTCCGTTTCTTTTTTTTATCCTGAAAAATTCCCCAGTCCTTAACGATTACAAGCATACCAATAACATGATGCAGCCACTACTATGCTTGAAAATGGGGAGAGTGGTACTCAGTAATGTGTTGTATTGGATTTACCCCAAACATAACACTTTGTATTCAGGACAAAAAGTGAATTGCTTTGCCACTTTTTTGCAGTAATACTTGTGCCTTGTTTCAAACAGGATACATGTTTTGGAATATTTGTATTCTGTACAGGCTTCCTTTTCACTCTGTCAATTAGGTTAGTATTGTAGAGTAACTACAATGTTGTTGATTTCCCCCCCCCCCCCGCCCCCCTCAGTTTCTCATCTCAGCCATGTAACTGTTTTAAAGTCACACCATTGGCCTCATGAGCAGTTTCTTTACTCTCCGGCAACTGAGTTAAGGATGCCTGTATCTTTTTAGTGACTGGGTGTATTGATACACCATCCAAAGTGCAATCAATAACTTAACCATGCTCAAAGGGACATTCAGTGTCTGCTTTTTACGTCTTTACCCATCTACCAATAGATGGTGACAGACAAGGGAGTCCACACGTTGGTAGTTAAGGAGTAACAAAAATATTTATTAAATAACTAACCAAGTATAAAACTACAAATGAAAACTAACCTGTGAAGTGTGAAAGTAGGCGTGTGAGGAGTGTAATGGAGATGCATGGATGAAGGTAAAATGTGTGTAAGTGTTGAAGGGTGTGCTTAATCAAAAAAACATAATCAACCAGATCACAAAACAAAATGGTGCTTGTGGAGAGAGGGGGAGAGAGAGAGAGACAGGCAGGACTGGGCACCAGGAACTTTTATCTCCTAGTTGATCCCAAACCCAGGTGCAACTTGTCACCTTAATGACCCAATCAGCTCCACCTGTCCCCAATCTGCAAATAAAAGCACAAACACAGAGAAGGCGGCAGGGAGCGTGAGGGGGTGGCTTAACACCCCCTCCCATAAAAATCGGGGACTAACAAGGACCCGAAAACAAAACCCACAATTACAACTGATCAAAAATCATAACTAATAAAGGTTCAGACACAAAATACTATACAAACCATAAAGGTAAGAGGCCCACCAGATGCCCATGACACCCCCCCCCCCCATCACACCACGGTACCAGGAAGCAACAGTTTAAGAGAAAGAAATGGAGACCGGGTGACAGGAGAGCAGAAGCCAGAGCAACAGGAAGGACAAAAGAAACCCAAAATAAACCAGACCACCAACCAAAAAGAAAAACGAACGCAACAAAGGCGTCCAAAGATTCACTAAATCGGTGCACGGGAACGCGCATCAGCCACCACATTATCCACAAATTTTACATGTTGTACATCCAAATGGAACGCCTGCAGGAACAAACATCAGCGCATAATCCTGCGATTTAGGCAAAGCATGGTGTGCAGGAAAGTAAGGGGGTTGTGGTCAGTGTAAACCACAAGAGGGACCACACCCAACCCCACATATATCTCAAAATGCTGCAACTCCCAGATTAAGGCAAGGGCCTCCTTCTCCCCCACTGAATAATTCAACTGATAGCTGTTAAACTTTCAGGAGAAATGGCTAACAGGATGTTCAACACTTTCATCTGCTTGAAGCAACACGGTACCTGCCCCCACATTACTGGCATCCACATATAGGCTGAAAGGCTGTTCCAATCGTGGGGCAGCCAACACAGGGTCAGAGCTAAGAAGCAGTTTCACATTTTCAAAAGCACTCTGACAGCAGGAAGACCAGATTAAATCAGCCCTCTTCAATAAATCAGAGGTGCAACAACCGTGGAGAAGTTGCAGCAAAATCCTCGATAATACCCAACCATACCTAGGAAGCGTTGCAGCTCCTCCTTGGTGGTGGGCAGTGGAAACCGATCGATAGCGGCCACTTTAGCCCGCACAAGGAGAACAAGACCCTGCCCGACCACTCTGCCGAGGTAGGTTACTGTTGCCTGGGGAATCTCACATTTGGCTAAGTTCCCAGTGAGACAGGCCTCAGCCAAACGCTCAGAGTCCGTATCTGCACCAGGTGTCACTATAAACAACCACATCGTCTAGATAAACAGCACAGCCTTCAAGGCCAGAGATCACCCTATTCATAAGACACTGAAACGTAGCATGAGTCATACGTTGCGTATGACTCATGACCGTATAGGAGAAAAGACCTGAAGGAGTAATAAAAGCAGATATTTCACGAGCTCTTGATGACAAAAGCACCTGCCAGTAACCCTTCGGCAAATCAAACTTGCTGACAAACCGGGCAGCACCAACCTGGTCAACACAATCTTCCATCCGTGGGAGTGGGTAACAGTCCGATTTTTGTCACACTAACCTTCCGGTAGTCAGTGCAAAATCTAAGAGAACCATCTGGCTTGCTCACCAAGAGACACGGGGAGGCCCAACTGGAGAATGATGGTACAGCGAAATCATTAACTAGCATGTACTTAATCCCTGATTCCAAGTGACGTAGCTTCTCCAATGAGACACGATAAAAACATTGTTTAATGGGGACAACAGCCACAACATCAATATCGTGCACTACCAAATGTGTACAAGAAGGTGTCAGCAAACAATCTGAAAATCAGTGATCAAATCAGTTAACTCTGCTTGACAATCATCAGACATGTGACCCAACAAACTCTCCAAGTTTGCAAGGGACTCTGAATTCATCAACCTACCCTGCAAAATACCATCAGGGCCTGGCACCCCCTCTTCATCACACTCTGCAACTGTATGTGAAGGTGGAGTGGCTGACCTCAAATCAACAGATTCCACCAAAAGAACAGGACTAACCACGTCAGTTTTTGCACATAGTTCTGATTTAGCAAATTCAGAAGTCAAACGAGCACAGCTCGCCGGTCAAACAACCTTTTCAGCCTCACCTGAGAGGATGCTAGTTTTTCTTTAGCCATTTCACAAGCTACATACAACCTGTGTTGGAAACCACTAACATATAACAAAACATTTTTGGGAGGCTCAACCACCTTCCAATCGTCCTTTTAATACAGCAAGGGGACCACACACAGTATGCCCAAAAACAAGATCATTAGGACTGAACCCAGTGCTCTCGTGATACTTCTTTATCAGCGAGTAGCAACCAGGGTAACCCCTCTTCCCAGTCACGTTCTAATTCAGTGCAGTATGCACGTAACACTGACTTCAAAGTCTGATGAAAATGCCCAAGGGCCCCTTGACTCTGCGCATGATAAGCACTGGCCTGATTATGTTTTATACGCAATTGTCACAAGACTTGTGCGAAGTGAAGTTGGAACCCTGATCGCTCTGAATCACCACCTTAGGTATTCAAAAAAATTAGATGAACTGTGACAAGCCTTCACAACAGACTTAGTGTTAATGTTGCGAAGTGGATAGGCTGCAGGATATCTTGTAGCCTGACACATCACAGTTAACATGTAGGTGCTACCAGCTTTAGAATAGGGTAAGGGTCCAACACAATCAATAACTAAATGCTCAAATGGCTGGCCTGTAACAGGAATAGGTTGTAGCGGGACTGGCCTTAACATCTGATTAGGCTTCCCAGTCAACTGACGAACATGGAATGTTTTGACGTAAGCAGAAATGTCTTTCTTTAAACGAGGCCACAAAATTCAGTGACCAGAAACGTCATGAGACGTTTTCAAAACTAGATCTCGAAGCTTAGAAGGAACCACGATCTGAACAATAGTGTCACCCACACAACGTTTGCTGTGAGGCGTTCATTTCCTCACCAACAACTGATCTTGAATGTAGTAACCCTGGGCAGCACTCCTTACCACCTCAACCGGAAGTACTTGATCAAATAAACCTTTTTAAGGTAGGATCAGTGGACTGCTCCATCACAAGATCACTACAGGACATAGGCAAAGGTAAATCATTTAACGGATTATCAAACTGTTCGGCTATCTGTTGTGTAAGTTTCGTTTTGACTGTAGTGTCAGCACGGCTCATACCACGAGTCACAGCGCATGCAAAGAATACCTCCGGGAATCTCTAAGTTTTCATCGATAATCCCTACATGGGATGGGTATGAGAAACCACCAGAGGAGACACGACTACCGTCTAAATTGTTACCCAAAATCACATGAACACTGTCAATGGGGAAAAAAGGGACACACCCCAAGAGAAACCTCACCTTGCGCTAGGTCAGATAAGTTTGACTTTGTGCAAGGGTACAGACAATGTATTCAAACCTATCCCTTGAATCAGGACACTGGTTCCTGTATCTGTCTCCATAGAAAAAGGCAGAACAGTCTCCAAAACAAACGATTGAGGCACCAGTGTCTCGCAGAATCTTTACGGGCACTTGCACATCACTTCCCAATAGTGAAACAAATGGCGAATAATCAGTTCTAAAAGGTTTGGACAATTCTTGAGCTTGCGCAGCAGGATTAACATGAGGAACAGGCCCAGCTAACGCAACAGGTTTTAAATTTGTGCTGGCCAATCTGCTGACCTTTTTACCAAGGACAGGACATTCGTTCTTCCAGTGGCCTTTACCTTGACAATAATTACAGATTTTACTTGCATCATGACGCATTACACCAACGATTGAATTGAGATAACAAATCCCGTGAAACCTCAACATGGGACTGTTTTTCACCTTTCTTCAACGTTCTGAAACGCTGTCGATACGCTTCAGGAACCAACTCGTAAGCATGCAGGACAGCAGTTTTAACCATTTACGTAATCGGCGCTATCTGTAGCGCTAAGAGATGAGTGAGCCTTACCGGTCAAAACACACTGTAGCATCAAAGTACGGTCTGCATCAGGCCAAGCCTGAGAGTCTGGTACATGTTCAAATAACTTAAATAGATCAGGAACCTTTTCAATAAAAGGTAGGCAACAACTGGAGATTACCAGCAACATCAAAAGGCGGAGAACGACCAAGGGAAGAGCGTCCCATTGGGGAGCTTGAATAGTCATTCTCAAAAGAAAATTCACCTGAAAGCTTGCCTTCTCTGACAAGTTCTAACCGCTGATGTTGCAACCGCAGTTTAGCTTGTTCCGTACGTATCCTGCTTCAACCTTTCCAAATCAAGTTATTTTTGCTGTTTCAACCTTTCCAGATCTTTGTCACGATGTAGCTGCAATAAAAGTAACTCCTTTTTCTGCTCAAACGTCAAACCAGCACTGGACACAATTGGAACATCCAATACAGCTGGACTAGTCCCTCCTTTGTGAGGCATTGGAAAACCTCCCTGGTCTTTTGTGGTTTAATCTGTGGTTGAAATTCACTGCTCGGCTGAGGGACCTTACAATTATCTGTATGTGTGGGTTATAGAGATGAGGTAGTCATTCAAAAATCATGTTGAACTAAATTATTGCACACAGAGTGAGTCCCTGCAACTTATGTGACTTGTTAAGCACATTTTTACTCCTGATCTTATTTAGGCTTGCCATAACAAAGTGGTTGAATACTTGACTCATTTCAGCTTTTCATTTTCAAAAAATTCGCAAAACTTAATTCCACTTTCACATTATGCGGTATTGTGTGTAGAGCAGTGACAAAAACATCTCAATTTAATCCATTTTAAATTCAGGTTGTAACACAACAAAATGTGGAAAAAGTCGAGGGGTGTGAATACTTTCAGGGCATTCAGTTCTGAACGCACTTCACTCGCGCTAAAGAGGGAGGCTCGCTCGGCTGGTGCTAGCACATGCGCAGATCAAATGGCTGTAACGCCAATTTTTAAGGTGTTTACATGTTCTCATTATTTGAAAGATTGCTCAGAACCAGGTGTTTTAATTGGCGTATTCTTCAATTTTGACTTTACACCGATTTTTAAGATAAGCAGAGTTGAGGTATTTACGTGACTTTTGCATAATCTGCCTACTGACAATCTGTTTTAATATCAAATTATTACTGTGCAAGTAATCGTACTCAGTGACACGACTCAAAATTGGGTTTTAAAAATATGCTACACCTTTTTGTTCACATCAGTTATTTACACATTATGCATTGGGTGGATAGCCTACTGGGTTTGTACTTCACAGAATAAAATATTAGAAAATGAATGCAGTCAACTCCCACTCAGGAATATTTACACTATACCATCCATGCAGTAACAAGGTGTAGCCTACTTCTTAGTGTAGTGATCAATAATATTTAACTATCTACTTATTGATAAACCTGACTGACTCCATTAGATTCATTTGTTCTACTATTTCTCCTTTTTTTCTGCACTGTTGGGAGAGGCCCGTAAGTAAGCATTTCACTGTTAGTCTACACCTGTTGTTAACGAAGCATGTGACAAATACGATTTGATTATAGTAAAACCATGTGCATTCAAGTATTGTGCGTTTAGCTGACTAAGGTCAAGGAATGGTCATGAGAAGCGAATGCAAAACACAAGTATTATTTAATAACGTTGTAGAATGAATGTATTCACAAAGGTATAAAGCTTAAGTTACAAAGCAATACTGACATTTAACATAGCAAAGAATGTACAAAGATATGCCTACTAGAAGCCTAGGAAATGAGAATTGATCATACAACCTTCCTCCATGGACAGTTTATAGGATAAGAGGGCGAACAACAGACCTTCATTATATTTATACCAGATCTGACTTGTTTGTATTCAAAGTCAATTGTTGACCAAACTAAAGGTAATAAAACTAAGATATCAGATCAAACCAGCCAACATCCTCTAGGAAGGAAGTCACATCTACACTATATATACCAAAGTATATGGACACCCCTTTTGTGGATTCTGCTATTTCAGCCACACCCGTTGCTGACAGGCGTATAAAATCAAGTACATAGCCATGCAACCTCCATAGACAAACATTGTCAGTAGGATGACCTTACTGAAGAGCTCAGTGACTTTCAACGTGGCACCGTCATAGGATGCCAACTTTCCAACAAGTCAGTTCATCACATTTCTGCGCTGCTAGAGCTGCTTCGGGCAACTGTAAGTGCTGTTATTATGAAGTGGAAATATTTTTGAGCAACAACGGCTCAGCTGCGAAGTGGTAGGACACACAAGCTCACAGAACGGGACCGCAGAGTGCTGAAGCGCGTAGCATGTAAAAATCGTCGGTCCTTGGTTGCAACACACACTACCGAGTTCCAAAATGCCTCTGGAAGCAACGTCAGCACAAGAACGGTTCGTCGGGAGCTTCATGAAATGGGTTTCCATGGCTGAGCAGCCTCACACGAGCCTAAGTTCACCATGCACAATGCCAAGTGTCGGCTGGAGTGGTGTAAAGCTCGCAACCATTAGACTCTGGAGCGGTGGAAAAGAATTCTCTGGAGTGAAGAATCACGCTTCACCATCTGGCAGTCCAACGGACAAATCTGGGTTTGGCGGATGCCAGGAGAACGCTTCTTGCCCGAACTGTAAAGTTTTGGTGGAAGAGGAATAATGGTTCGGGCTAGGCCCCTTAGTTCCAGTGAAGGGAAATCTTAACACTACAGCATACAATGATGTTCTGTGCTTCAAACTGTGTAGCAACAGTTTGAGAATGGCCCTTTCCTGTTTCAGCATGACAATACCCCCATGCACAAAGTGAGGTCCATACAGAAATGGTTTGTCGAGATCAGTGTGGAAGAACTTGACTGGCCTGCACAGATCCCTGACCTCAACCCCATCGAACACCTTTTGGATGAATTGGAACGGCGACTGCGAGCCTGGCCTAATCGCCCAACATCAGTTCCCAACCTCACTAATGCTCTTGTGGCTGAATGGAAGCAAGTCCCTGCAGCAATGTTGCAACATCTAGTGGAACGCCTTCCCAGAAGAGTGGAGCCTGTTATAGTATCAAAGGGGGGACCAACTCCATATTAATGCACATGATTTTGGAATGGATGTTCAAGCAGGTGTCCACATAATTTTGGTATGTAGTGTATGTGTGATAACCCGAGGGGGTGGGCTGGGAACACTTGCATATTCATCAGTCTGTTCCATGTCCATTTTTTGCCTAACCACACACAATCTAGTTCCCAACCCATATCTCCACAGATGGCCAGGTTAGGAGTCAGTTGTGCACACCAAGAAAGCAATGGATTACTCTGTTTTGAACATTGTAACAATTACACTTGCTTCATGACAAATCATTCAAGTGAAGTGTTTTATTTGTTCATTATGGTTTGGCCCTGCATTACAGGGATGTGTACTTGATCTGGGTTGTGACTCTGAAAGCACTTGTTTGTCATTTTGCTGGACTGTGGTAATAGGAACACATTATCCTGAGAACCGCCTGTCTGCTTGTTTAATCAATTATGTGTATTGTATTGAGTGTGATTTGATATTTTCTGTTATTTTATTAAATAAAACAATTCTGTCACAAAACCAGATGATTTGTTGTTGGCTGAGACCTCGTACAATGTCAATTTTAGTACCTCAATTAGTCTCCAATTATTTGGCCCTGCTTTTCTGGAAGGGTTTGATTGAAATCTAATTAGTGGGGGCTTTTGTTTTTGAGCTGATGCATGTTCAAATTACTCAAGGAGTGAAATGTAGTACATTCTGAATAGCAATAGCCAAATAACAGCAACCAATACAAATCTAAATTTGGAATCAAATATGGGTGATTCAGCATGTGTTCTTGATATCCCAAATATTTCTCTTGATCGAAATTCACATTGTTTTCATAAGCACCTCTTAGACCCCCCCCACCCGTAACACATCAAATTAGCTCAGGATCAGTGGCTCTAAACAAATCCCTCCAATGTCTTCAGTGTTTCACTTATCACATGAGAGATGAGAGCATAGTATGTTCTCTTTCTAGTGTCCGCTGCAGGGCACTATTTTCCGTCTAAGTTAAAGATTTCAAACTTTCTGCTTGGATCTTGTTCTGCAGTCCAGGAGGCACACTGTTAAGTATTCAACTCTCTAAATAGTGAAAGTTGCATTTTGTTTAATTCATACTCAAGAATTGTGATTGGTTAAAACCCAAATTCCTTTTGAACACTGAATGGCCTCTGACTACAGAACACTAGCAGTCACGTAATGCTCCCTTCAATGTACAAGAGCCCAGCCATCAACATCCATTCACTCTTGGGTTTGAATCAATAAGGTCACCTGTTCTAACTGAAGACTTTTCTCCATAGTTTTTATCTCCTCAAAGACAGAGATAAGTCTACCCGGTCAAAGCGTATGGTTCCGTCCCTTGATTTATCGCTCATTTCAGACTGGTAATGGCTCTGTGCTAAGCGAGGGACAAAAGCAGGTAGTTCTTTCTGTATATATATTTTTTATTGATATTACTATGCCACACATGGTAACTGTGATACACAAATCTCTCCTCTGTTAAACAAACACAATTTAGACACTGGACTAATGTGCTACAGTGTAATGACTTAATAGTATATGAATGTATCATCGTAAAATCCTCTCTCCTATTCCTCTCATGACCCACCATTGTATCTTTATCTGTGGGTTGTATTTGTAATGGGATTTGTAATTCCATATTTTGGTGGTGGAGCTTGGATACAGAATGCAGCACATTTCTATTAATCCCTAATGTGATTATATTACAAATCCCATTCCACATGGCATTGAGGAATTTCATACACCAACCTCATAAGCTAACATTCTGTACAACTACGTCTGATGGTCCTCTTCCGTTTCACAACAGCTAAAACTGAGCTGATGGCTCTTCCTTTGCAAAATGCATTATTACTTCTAAAAACCCTCTGGTTTAGGGGCATATTGTTTTTTATTAAAAAGACCAAGCTTTGCTTTGATTTGTTTTATATTTTGAGCGGCCTTGTGTGTTCTGTGTTTTGGCTGATTGTCTGTTTGGTATCCTGGTGTCCCGGAGATGTCTTCTAATTCGTCAGAGGGTTTGGGTTTGAGTGGGGGGTGTTTACTCCTATGGGGACCGGGAGGGGCTCAGCTTACCTGATTGCTGCGAACAACAACTGATAACATTTGTGTTTTGCTTTTGAATTAGGAATTTGTTGGTTGTGTGTCCATTTCTTTGTTTAAGTATGTTTGTGTGTACATATGTGTTGATTTATATACACAAATAAATTATTTGTTTTATTAGCAGATGGAACCAGTTCTTCTTAATCATAAGATAACCTGTGTGTCTATTTTGTTGTTGGCGGTATCACAGGCATGTCTGTCACGATCGTGAGGAAAGACAGACCAAGGCGCAGCGTGAGTTGAGTTCTACATAATTTATTATATAGTGAAACTACCAAAACCATAAACAAACATAAAACAAACGTGAAAGCCGCAGTGCTAAACACACTAACACAAACAATATCCCACAACCCAGGTGGGAACAATGGAGAACTTAAGTATGATCCCCAATTAGAGACAACAAACATCAGCTGCCTCTAATTGGGAACCATACCAAGAGCACCAACATAGAAATGAAAAGACTAGGACACCCCCTAGTCACGTTCCTGACCTACAGCACCATAAAGAACCAAGGGCTCTATGGTCAGGGCGTGACAGTACCCCCCCCCCCCCCCCCAAAGGTGCGGACTCCGGCCGCAAAACCTGAAACCAAATGGGGAGGGTGGGGGGATGGTGACTAGTGGCGGCTCTGGTGTGGATCGTCACCCCGGATCCGGCCATGGCGCCGGGCTGAATGCCGTGCCTGGACTGGGCACCAGCGCAGAGGAGGGCTCTTGCCATTGAGCGGGACTGGACACTGTGCCTGGACTGGGCACTGGCGCAGAGGAGGGCACCTACCATGGAGCTGGGTTGGAGGCCGTGCCTGGACTGGGCACCGGCGCAGAGGAAGGCTCCGGCCATGGAGCTGGGTTGGCCGCCGTGCCTGGACTGGGCACCGTCGCAGAGGAAGGCTCCTGCCATGGAGCGGGACTGGACACCGTGCCTGGACTGGGCATTGGCGCAGGTTGCACTGGACTGATGACACGCTCCTCAGGTCGAGTGCGTGGAGCCGGCACAGGACGCTCTGGGCTGGAGAGGCGCACTGGAGGCCTGGTGCGTGGAGCCGGTACAGGTGTCACCGGACTGTTGGCACGCACTTCAGGGCGAGTGCGGGGATCTGGCACAGGACATACCGGACTGGGGAGGCGCACTGGAGGCCTGGTGCGTGGAGCCGGCACAGGTGGCACCGGACTGGTGACACGCTCTTCAGGGAGGTTGCGGAGAGCTGGCACAGGACGTACCGGACTAGGGAGGCGCACTGGAGGCAAGATGTGTGAAACCGGCACAGACTTCACCAGACTGCTGACAGGCTCTTCAGGTCGAATGTTGAGTAGAACACACTTGACCAACATCTCTCTCCTCTCTTTCTCCCCCAACTTCTCCATCGCCTCCTTGACGGTCTCTGGTTTTTCAGGGCGAGTGCGGAGAGCTGGCACAGATGGCACCGGACTGGTGTCACGCTCTTCAGCACGCCTGCGCTGCAGCATACTCCTCGCCAAAGTCATTCTCCGATATCCCTCCTCACACTGCTCCATCAACTCCCAGGCGGGCTCTGGCTCTCTCCTTGGCTCGGCCGACCGCCCTCGTGCCCCCCCCCCCCCCCCCCCCCCCAAAAATCTTGAGGTTTCTGTGGCCGCGGTCCCCGGCGTCGTCGCTGTCCTTCCTGAGTCCTCTGCGACTCCCGCCAAGGAAGGGTCTCGTGTCCTCCCATGATTTCTTCCCAGGTCCAAAACTCCTTTACCTCCGTCACACGCTGCTTGGTCCTTGCTTGGTGGGATATTCTGTCACGATCGTGAGGAAAGACGGACCAAGGCGCAGCGTGAGTTGAGTTCCACATACTTTATTATATAGTGAAACTACCAAAACCATAAACAAACATAAAACGAACGTGAAAGCCGTAGTGCTGAACACAAACAATATCCCACAACCCAGGTGGGAACAATGGAGAACTTAAGTATGATCCCCAATTAGAGACAACAAACATCAGCTGCCTCTAATTGGGAACCATACCAAGAGCACCAACATAGAAATTAAAAGACTAGAACACCCCCTAGTCACACCCTGACCTGCAGCACCATAGAGAACCAAGGGCTCTCTATGGTCAGGGCGTGACAATGTCAGGTGACTTCACCATGACTTTACAGGTGCAGTAGCAGAATCTACACAGGGAAACTTTGGTCATGAAAAGGTTAAGTTTAACACAATGGGTTAATATTTGAATAATAGATGTACGTGTAACATTGGATCAGAAGAGCTTTTGTTTCTGAAATCGTAAACCCTGCCAATTAGTTTAGTGGCTGGCAAGATTAGCCCAAAAATATGTTTCAGGGCTGCAATAGTAAAAGACAGAGATTGTATCAATGCTGCAGTGAAAGATTGAAATCGGCTACAGGACTACAGCATGTGTTAGGGCAAGGTCAAGCTAACTTTATATTCGTAAACTGAGGTATTTTATCTGCTTTTTCTTAGTAATTTTCTGACAAAATAATTCTTACAGTAACTGAACATTTAGAGGTTGATCCATTACTTACAATTCACATAATGAAACTACATAAAATTTAGCAATTCATAAAATGTTCTAATGTTTTGTACTAATCCTACTGAATTCTCCCTCGTCAGCAGTATTGCACCCCTGGGTTGTTATTGAACACTAGATTGAACTCGTTTTGACAGGGAGAACGCAAACACCATTACGCCACTCTGGGTGTTTGGACAAGCCAATAGAGCAGAGCATCCCCTTAATTAGTGGTGTGAAGGGAAATCGCAAACTCTGGGATGAATGAAAGGAAAGGAGGCTTATGGTGTGCAGTAGTTCCAACTGATCCTGGAAGTCAGTAGGGTTATATTGGGTTGACAGAGGTGTTTTCAATTCGACCCACCCTCCATATTGTCCACAGCATTCCATTATTCTTTCTCTGCGAACAATGCCAATATACACGGAGTGTACAAAACAGTAGGAACACCTTCCTAATATTGAGTTGCACCCCCTTTTGCCCTCGGAACAATCTCAATTTGTCGGGGCATGGACTCTAAAAGGTATCGAAAGAGTTTCACAGGGATGCTGGCCCATGTTGACTCCATTGCTTCCCACAGTTGTATCAAGTTGGCTGGATGTCCTTTGGGTGGTGGACCATTCTTGATACACATGGGGAAGCTGTTGAATGTGAAAAACCCAGCAGTGTTGCAGTTGTTGACTCACTCAAACTGGTTCGCCTGGCACCTACTACCATACCCCAGCACCAAACATGACCTGACCTCACAAGGATTTGTTTGTCAAGACACAGTTCTTCTATCAGAGTACATTAATGTACATAGAGTCCAGTGGAATGCTTTATGAACAGTAGACAGTCATTACACAACTGCTAAACTGTTGGAACCTCGCTACATATTCTAGGAGCTAAGGACTAAATAACTTTTTTTAATCAAAACTATTTAGAGAAGAGAAACACTCAACACTGTTTCTGACTAATGCAATTATAAGATTAACTTGTTGATAATTCTAAATCGGCTGGCTGCCACAGTTAATTCCAGCTCTCCGTGATGTTTTCTTATGAGAAATTGCACAATGTTTGGTTATTCAGTGTCCAACTGAGAGACACTTGACCCAGCACAGCAGAGGACCCATGTCAAGTTCGGGTAGTAAACCTGGACTACTCTTATCATAAGGTCTAATCATGCCACAGGGACGTAGGTCTAATACTTGAGTCATTGTGTATGCTACTAGCAAAAAAAACTGTTTTTTCCCCCCCCCCCCTCAACAATAAAAAAAGAAACTGCAACAAAAAGCTAAAGAATAAACAACTGAAACGATGTGTGCCTGTTACGTTTTTCTAAATTTGATCAATTTTGTCATGTTGGACTGTGTCGCAAATGAAATCCCAACTCATTATATCAACAAATGCCTGGAACTGGATGTCCATATGACTCTTCTTCAGTTCCCATAAAATAGAGTGGATGTATTCTAAATTACAGACTAAGTTACAGACATATGACTCTTCTTCAGTTAAATTACAGGTAGATCTCTATCTGTGTACATGCCTGGCCAATTTTGCCTTCCAAACCCACCGCTTTGAATCGGTCAGTCCTGTTAGTATCGGAACATTTATTATTAGTCATTTGAGAAAGCTCAAAGGACTTTTTCTTGAGCTTTGGCTTTCCTGGAAAGTGTTTGTTGGATTTTAGGCACATGCATGAATCTTTGTCCACAGCTAATTGGTAATGGGAGCACTACCATTGTAGTTTACCCATGCTTACCTTTATAGATCTACATACAGTACACTTCCGAAGGAGGCCCACACACAAAAGACACCAGAAGAGAAAGTAGCTACTGCTGCTGGGGCATCACCACTGTAGGAAAGTTCCATGACTTTGTCCCTTTTGCCCTACCTGTTGTTCTACAGGTGTGGGCATTGCCACAGTCGTGATCTCCTTTGTGCTCTGCACCTACTACAACGTTCTCATGAGCTGGGCGCTCTACTACTTCTTCAACTCATTCCGAGCCACCTTCCCCTGGCAGTCCTGCAACAACACCTGGAATGCTGTAGGTAACTGCTCCATCGGTTTCCCTGGCAACACCACCCACTTGCATTCGGCCAGTCAGCAATACTTTGAGTAAGTATCAATCTTCTTCAATGAATCACATTTTTATTGATGTAGGATCTAGAAGTCACTGGCATGGGTAGGGCTCAGGACTCTTGTGGTTATTGTTATAGCTTGTTTTATCAAAAAAACAAAAGGTCCCATCCAGATTAATGTAAAGTCAGGGCTCTTGTATTATTGAAGGATAACAGTATGATTATGAAGGTTTCTTTAGCTTTGATTCCCATCCTGACCCTTACTTCCTCTCTCAGTCACAGGCTTCTGGAGATAACCAATGGTATTGAGGAGGCAGGAGGACTACGCTGGGAGCTGTTTGGCATCCTTATCCTGGCCTGGGTCATTGTCTACTTGTGCATCTTCAAAGGTGTCAAATCCACTGGCAAGGTCAGAGTGCATTCTCTTCCCTCAACACTAGCTACTTATGGCTATTCCTTTTTAGAACAGTAGATTCTTTAGTGTTAGTAATTTGTGGTATTGGCTAACAGAAATGTCTAGATATTACTGTTTCATTTTAAATGGTTGCATTCACCAGATAATCTTTGTTCTTAAATGTATACATACCTTTTGTATGCTCTCAGGCTGTCTCATCGGTGGGGGATCATTATTCAAATCTAAAGGTTTTCCATTGCCTTGGGGTCTACATTGTTGGTGGGTGTTGGAGGAGAACAGATGGGTGTTTAGAGGAGACAGAATTTGAGACAGAATTTGTTCCACCTCTATGTTGCTTCATACATCTTGTATGTTTTGATCTACAATACATTTAAAATCATGTTATACTTACTGAGTATTTTTATTCTTCTCACTCTTTGCTTTAGGTTGTTTATTTCACCGCCACATTCCCATACTTCATGCTGTTTGTCTTGCTCATCAATAATGTCCAGCTTCCTGGAGCCAAGAATGGGATGCTTTACTTCCTGAAGCCTAAGTGGAGCAAGCTGCTTGATGTTCAGGTGTGACATACTGTATTAGAGGATGAATGATGATGATTAATGGACAGTTTCCCGGACACAGATTATGCCTAGTCTGGGACAAAAAAAAGGATCCATTGAAAAAGGTTTCTAGTCCAAGATTAGGCTTAATCTGTGCCTAGGAAACTGCACAGAAGTGTATTTGTGTTCTTGTTTTACAGTATGAATAAAAACATTGTGTGCATCGCTCACCTTTATCCGCTTATCTCTGCCTTACTGCAGGTGTGGGTAAACGCTGCAGCCCAGGTATTCAACTCCATTGGAATAGGATTTGGTACCATGATCTCCATGGCCAGTTACAACAAGTTCAACAATAACATCCTCAGGTTAGAGATGCAGTCTCCTGTACCACTACAGGACCACTTTGTCTTTGCCATCACATGATTTATCTGCAGATACACAGTGTAATTCTATAGTTCAAAAATAATAACTGTCTCATGGTGACTAAGAGCAGTAAACTGTGTCTTCTCAATAAGACCCAACATGCTTTGTACATCAAAAGATCTGTCAATCAAGCGAGGGCATGTCAAGTTGGAGGAGGGTTTGGCGGGCAGGGATGTCCATGTCCCATCATGCACTAGCGATTCCTGTGGCGGGCCGGGCGCAGTGCATGCTGACACGGTCGTCAGGTGTTCGATGTTTCCTCCAACACATTGGTGCGGCTGGCTTCCGGGTTAAGTGGGATTTGTGTCAAGAAGCAGTGCGGCTTGGTTGGGTTGTGTTTCGGAGGAAGCACGGCTCTTGACCTTCACCTCTCCTGAGACCGTACGGGAGTTGCAGCGATAAGACAAGACTGTAACTACCAATTGGATACCACGAAATTGGGGAGAGAAAGGGGTTAAGATTTTTGTATTTTTTTTAAAGCGCAGTTTGGCCGGTCATGTTTTGGAGGACGCATGACTCGACCTTCACCTCCCGAGCTTGTTGGAGAGTTGCAGCAACGACACGAGATCGAAAAAGGGGGTAAAATACGGAAGTGGTCCAATGAAGCAGACAGAAGGCTACAGGACTGTTTTTCTAGTACAGACTGGGATGTGTTCCTTGATTCATTGGATAGCGTTGAGGGCTGCATCAATAAGTGCATAGACGACGTTATTCCCACAGTGACTAAATGAACATATCCAAACCAAAAAACATGGATTACAGGCAATATCCAAGCTGAGCGCAAGGCAAGGGCTACTGCTTACAAGGAACAGGACATGGACGTATACAAGAAAGCCCACTACGACCTCCAACGAGACATCAAGCATGCAAAAGGAAGCATCAAGCATGGCTCCAAAGCTTGTCGTATGTGGCAGGGCTTTAATACTATAACGTGAAACCCAGCCGTAAGATGCCCAGTGACGCAGAACTCCCAAACAAGTTAAATGCTTTTTATGCTTGCGTCGAGGAATATAACACTGAGTCTTGCGTGAAAGCCTCTGTTGTTCCGGATGACTGTGTGATCTCACTCTCCATGGTCAATGTGAGTAAAACTTTGAAACACTCAAGGCCACCGGGCCAGATGGAATACCAGGTCCTGTTCTGAAAGCATGTGCAGACCAGCTGACAAGTGTTCCACCATTGGGGTGCCAGGACAGAGTTTGGTCATTTGTTTTCAGGCTGGTTGTATTGGTAGCTAGCTAGGTACCAAGCTAAAGCTAGCTACCCCAGAAGTTGCGGTCAAACAAATTATGCTTTATTACCAACGCAGTATTGTAAACACATAGTTCGTGGCCGGTTTTTTTCTTGACATTTTTTGTACTGCTTTGACAGTGCTACTGTATCTTTTGACACGCAAAGACCCAAACTGTGTTCCTTAGTATGTATGTTGTGAAGCTAATAGCAGTGACGCTATTACTGTGTAACTCCGGTAGGGCAACATCTGAAAAATAGCGCACTTGGTAGTGTGTACCGGTGCTTGACCAGTCGGCGAAGCCAACATCACCCACGACAGAGAACGATTGATTGTCAAGGGCAATGAATGCCATTGTCTTGGCTTTAATGGATTTCGCCTTTGAGTTGTCTCGCTGAAATGTTCTTACTCTTTCAAATGACTGCTCAACTTGTTGACTGCTGTAATAGGCTTACGTTTCTCCTTTGACAATGGAAAACCCCCCAAAAAACATGCAGTCTGGCTTCGGATTTTAAAGATTGCAACATTTTAGTAGCCTAGCTAGGACTATGGCATGTGTCTGTAAACTTTCCCTCCGCTGACGCGGTAAACAGAACACATGATGGCAGCACAATTGACATTGAATTCACTGATGCAAGGGCATCATGCTGTAATTTCATAAAGTAGATGTCTCAACTACTGACTCATCTATACTCGCTTGTGTATCCTATTGTCCTTTTAGTAGTAATGTATACCCGCGTGGAATGTGGATCCTTTTTCTTATAACCTTTTGACAACCAAGATGACATTTTCTGTAGGCAACAGCAATGACCATTGGAACCAAAACTTGGCATTGACATTTAGCCTACAACATGTTTAAACTTTTGTTCCGGTAGAAGATTCGGTCCGTGCCATTTAGTGATGATATGATACACTGCACTACAGTGTGGGTGTGGGTCTGGGAGGAGGGGTGCGTGTGTGGCAATGTACTGCCGTTTGGCGTGCAGCACGTTTGCAGTACTTGCTGTGACTTGTAGTGCAGTACATCATGGGCTGTATGGAAACAGGCCAAAAATGAATGACAACTCAAATAATTGTGCGTGCCAGGCCGAAATGTGTCACGGGCCGGAATCGTCCCATGGCCCTTGTTTGACACGTGCTCTAAGGGCACATGGTATGCGATCGATGACAACAATGTTAAGTGGACAAGTGACAGTGACCGCATGGAATTCAAATGAGGTGATGGTCAGGTGAGTGAGGGAGAAAAGAGAGAATCTCCACTTAGGAGAAATGAGCAGCCCTGTGCCACCACCGCGACGACCAGAAGCTGTCGGACTATGAGAGAAAATGTAGTCGGATGAAGAGAGAGCAGCTGGAGTAGCAGTGTTCTCTGGGGTGATCCATGTCTCTGTCAGGGCCAAAAAGTCTAGGGACTGGGATGAACTCAGCGTTCTTGACCATAGATCAGCAGTTCCAAATCCTGCCGGAGACCAGGAATTGCGCAAAGGGTACACTAAATTAGAAGGGTTGCAGCCAAGGGGTGGGGAGTGTCTGTAAAGTGAACTGGGATAGAAAATACATGCCATAGTTGCCAAAGCTACAAAACAGCAAAATGAGATCATCTGAAAATAACTAGGTAAAATACTCAAATGAGAGTGGTGTGGAGCCTTCTACTCTTCCTTCATAAAATAACTAGGTAGAACGTCTTGGTTTTGCCGACGGGCTTAGTTTTGACAATGACACCGCCACTGACACTGATTACCACAACAGTCACACATTTCCCTGCCCCTTAATCCTGGTTGATGTGTCAACAATCACCTGCAAGTTATGAGTAGTCAGCAGTTCACACACCAACTAGGCTAATAGGAAGACGGGCAGCACTTAAAGTAGATGGCCCTAGCTAGCAAAAAGACAGTACTAGACAACAGATTAAGATGAAAATTGTACTCCTCGAGATATCAAAGTCCTCTAGCTATAGAATGGTTCTGTTCCCTGAACCGGTTCCAACCCCTGGTCTTAACAGACGTTTTCAATCTCTCCTTGTCCCAGTCTGTAATCCCAATTTATGTTTCAAACTGAACAAGAACTCCAAGGTAACCAGCATAAATGACTATCAACCTGTAGCACTCACATCTGTAATTATGAAGTGCATTGAAAAGCTGGTCATGACACACATCAACACCATCATCCCAGACACCCTGGACCCACTTCAATTTGCATACTGCCCCAACAGATCCACCGATGGCGCAATCTCAATTGCACTTTACACTGCCCTCTCACACTTGGACAAGAGGGGAAATAACTGTGTGAGACTGCTGTTCATAGACTACAGCTCAGCGTTCAACACCATAGTCACCTTCAACCCTGGGACTGAAAACCTCCCTCTGCAACTGGATCCTGGGCCCTCATTTATCAATGTTGCGTAGAAAAACTTCTAAATTAACCCGTACGAAGAAAATGTGATGTTCGCAAGTACAAAAAAGTTAATATTTACACACACCTGTAAATATTTTGCCTTGATAAATCAGACACGTTCTAAAACACTGTGCTAGTGCACGTGAAGTCTCATTTACATAAAGAACTGCCCTAAATGACCATTTATGGTCACAAACCTTCCCTTTAAAGCTGCAAGCAATGTCACTAATTTCTGTCTGCCAACATGGATCTAGAAATATAACTTTTGATCACCGAAGTGGAAGCTAAACAAGCCATACTTTTGGATCCCTCAGCAATGGCTTGACAAATAAGATAAAAAATATTGCTTGGGAGCAGGTTAGAGCCGTGGTAAATTCTACCTCATCTGAGTGCAGAACAGTTAATGAAATTAAAAAGAAATGCTTTGATTTGAAAACCTATGCAAAAAATAATAATTAGGATCCACAAAAGGGATATAAGTGCAACGGGAAGAGGGCAGAGTGACTCTCTTCACTGTCTGCTATGGACCCGCACATTGGCAGCATAATTGGAGAGACCTCAGTGTCTGACATCATTTGTGATGGTGATACTGAGGACCCTCTCCCAGACCCTGAAGGAATACCAGACACACCAACTGATGATAAGTCGAGCTTTATTTTCACAACTATATTCAGACATGGACCACATCTAAATATTTTGTCTTGACAATATATCTCAAAATCAATATATAACAAAATAAATGTAACAAAATGAATATAGCAAAAATAACAAAACATGAAATCTTGATAGATGTGGGTGATTTGCCTGACCCCTCATTCCCAGGCCTACCAGAAGGGTGTCCTCTTTGGCGAGCTCTTCAGCTGCACCGCATGTTTTGACTGACGCAGTCCTGAAACAACGAGATCAACACACATATTCTTGGACTCAATCAGCAGCTGGAAGATGTATGCAACGGCCTAAGAGGGAGAAATCAATCATTGAAAGAACTTGTTGATTGTGTCAAACATGTGAGACAATAAATTCTCGTGCAATGTAAATGTGTTTTCCTTGTCGATTTGATTACAATATTTGGAAGAACATATACCTTAAACAGTTGTATGATATTGACTCTTGTCCTCAGTGCCGGAGGTATGGATGGTGGGGAAACACTCCCTGTCAGGCATGGGCTCATCGGGTCTGGTTGGATCATTCAGTGGAATGCCATTTTTGATTGCAATGTTGTGGAGCGACATTCCTCCACAACATTGCGTGTTCAGATATATAATAAGCGTGCTTATTCTGGCACCAAACCTTGACAATGTAGAAAACCTAAAATAGGAATTTGCACATTGTATTACATTCATGTAATGTCATTTCAGAGGCAAACCTTGCTAGGCTGGTATTGCAGTGTGCCTCCTGTCCCAGACAAGCACAGCCAATGTCCTTTCGGCAGGTTTGTGAGGGCAGTCATCAAATCAATGTAAAGTTTATTTGTCACGTGTGCCGAATACAAAAGGTTTACACCTTACAGTGAAATGCTTACTTACAGGCTCTAACCAACAGTGCAATTTCTAAGTTGAACAAAAATAAAAATGTATTAGGTGAACAATGGGTAAGTAAAGAAATAGACAGTGAAGAATAACAGTAGCGAGGCTATATACAGGCACCGGTTAGTCAGGCTGATTGAGGTAGTATGTACATGAATGTATAGTTAAAGTGACTATGCATATATGATAAACAGAGTAGCAGCAGCGTAAAAGAGGGGTTGGGTGGCACACAATGCAAATAGTTTACGTAGCCATTTGATTACCTGTTCAGGAGTCTTATGGCTTGGGGGTAAAAACTGTTGAGAAACCTTTTTGTCCTAGACTTGGCACTCCGGTACCGCTTGTCATGCGATAGTAGAGAGAACAGTCTGACTGGGGTGGCTGGCGTCTTTGACAGTTTTTTTGGGGGCCTTCCTCTGACACCACCTGGTGTAGAGGACCTGGATGGCAGGAAGCTTGACCCCAGTGATGTACTGGGACGTAAGCACTATCCTCTGTAGTGCCTTGCGGTCGGAGGTACCAGGCAGTGATGCAACCAGTCAGGATGCTCTCGATGTTGCAGCTGTAGAACCTTTTGAGGATCTGAGGACCCATTCCAGATCTTTTTCGTTTCCTGAGGGGGAATAGGCTTTGTCGTGCCCTCTTCATGACTGTCTTGGTGTGTTTGGACCATTCTAGTTTGTTGGTGATGTGGACAGCAAGGAAATTGAAACTCTCAACCTGCCCCACTACAGCCCCGTCAATGAGAGTGGGGGCGTGCTCGATCCTCCTTTTCCTGTAGTCCACAATCATCTCCTTAGTCTTAGTTATGTTGAGTGATAGGTTGTTATTCTGGCACCAACCGGCCAGGTCTCTGGCTGTCTCGTCGTTGTCGGTGATCAGGCCTACCACTGTTGTGTCGTCTGCAAACTTAATGATGGTGTTGGAGTCGTGCCTGACCACGCAGTCGTGGGTGAACAGAGACTACAGGAGAAGACTGAGCACGCACCCCTGAGAGGCTCCAGTGTTGAGGATCAGCGTGGCAGATGTTGCTATCTACCCTCACCACCTGGGGGCAGCCCGTCAGGAAGTTCAGGAACCAGTTGTAGAGGGAGGTGTTTAGTCCCAGGATCCTTAGCTTAGTGATGCGCTTTGAGGGCACTATGGTGTTGAACGCTGAGCTGTGGGTAATGAATAGCATTCTCACGTAGGTGTTCCTTTTGTCCAGGTGGCAAAAGGCAGTGTGGAGTGCAACAGAGATTGCATCATCTGTGGATCTGTTTGGGCGGTATGCAAATTGGAGTGGGTCAAATCAAATCAAATCAAATTTATTTTTATATAGCCCTTCGTACATCAGCTGATATTCTCAAAGTGCTGTACAGAAACCCAGCCTAAAACCCCAAACAGCAAGCAAAGCATGTGAAAGAAGCACGGTGGCTAGGAAAAACTCCCTAGGAAAAACTCCCTAGAAAGGCCAAAAACCTAGGAAGAAACCTAGAGAGGAACCAGGCTATGAGGGGTGGCCAGTCCTCTTCTGGCTGTGCAGGGTGGATATTAAAACAGAACATGGTCAAAATGTTAAAATGTTAAAATGTTCATAAATGACCAGCATGGTCAAATAATAATAATCATAGTAGTTGTCGAGGGTGCAACAAGCACGTCCGGTGAACAGGTCAGGGTTCCATAGCCGCAGGCAGAACAGTTGAAACTGGAGCAGCAGCACGGCCAGGTGGACTGGGGACAGCAAGGAGTCATCATACCAGGTAGTCCTGAGGCATGGTCCTAGGGCTCAGGTCCTCCGAGAGAAAGACAGAAAGAGAGAAAGAGAGAATTAGAGAGAGCATATTTAAATACACACAGGACACCGGATAAGACAAGAGAAATACTCCAGATGTAACAGACTGACCCTAGCCCCCCGACACATAAACTACTGCAGCATAAATACTGGAGGCTGAGACAGGAGGGATCAGAAGACACTGTGGCCCCATCCGATGATACCCCCGGACAGGGCCAAACAGGCAGGATATAACCCCACCCACTTTGCCAAAGCACAGCCCCCACACCACTAGAGGGATGTCTCCAACCACCAACTTACCGTCCTAAGACAAGGCCGAGTATAGCCCACAACGATCTCCGCCATGGCACAACCCAAGGGGGGGGGGGGGGGGGGCGCCAACCCAGACAGGAAGACCACGTCAGTGACTCAACCCACTCAAGTGACGCACCCCTCCCATGGACGGCATGGAAGAACACCAGTAGGCCAGTGACTCAGCCTCTGTAAAAGGGTTAGAGGCAGAGAATCCCAGTGGAAAGAGGGGAACCGGCAAGGCAGAGACAGCAAGGGCGGTTCGTTGCTCCAGCCTTTCCGTTCACCTTCACACTCCTGGGCCAGACTATACTTAATCATAGGACCTACTGAAGAGATAAGTCTTCAGTAAAGACTTAAAGGTTGAGACTGAGTCTGCGTCTCTCACATTGGTAGGCAGACCATTCCATAAAAATGGAGCTCTATAGGAGAAAGCCCTACCTCCAGCCGTTTGCTTAGAAATTCTAGGGACAATTAGGAGGCCTGCGTCTTGTGACCGTAGCGTACGTGTAGGTATGTACGGCAGGACCAAATCGGAAAGATAGGTAGGAGCAAGCCCATGTAATGCTTTGTAGGTTAGCAGTAAAACCTTGAAATCAGCCCTTGCCTTAACAGGAAGCCAGTGTAGGGAGGCTAACACTGGAGTAATATGATCAAATTTTTTGGTTCTAGTCAGGATTCTAGCAGCCGTATTTAGCACTAACTGAAGTTTATTTAGTGCTTTATCCGGGTAGCCGGAAAGTAGAGCATTGCAGTAGTCCAGCCTAGAAGTAACAAAAGCATGGATTAATTTTTCTGCGTCATTTTTGGACAGAAAATTTCTGATTTTTGCAATGTTACGTAGATGGAAAAAAGCTGTCCTTGAAACAGTCTTGATATGTTCTTCAAAAGAGAGATCAGGGTCCAGAGTAACGCCGAGGTCCTTCACAGTTTTATTTGAGACGACTGTACAACCATCCAGATTAATTGTCAGATTCAACAGAAGATCTCTTTGTTTCTTGGGACCTAGAACAAGCATCTCTGTTTTGTCCGAGTTTAAAAGTAGAAAGTTTGCAGCCATCCACTTCTTTATGTCTGAAACACAGGCTTCTAGCGAGGGCAATTTTGGGGCTTCACCATGTTTCATTGAAATGTACAGCTGTGTGTCGTCTGCATAGCAGTGAAATTTAACATTATGTTTTCGAATGACATCCCCAAGAGGTAAAATATATAGTGAAAACAATAGTGGTCCTAAAACGGAACCTTGAGGAACACCGAAATTTACAATTGATTTGTCAGAGGACAAACCATTCACAGAGACAAACTGATATCTTTCCGACAGATAAGATCTAAACCAGGCCAGAACTTGTCCATGTAGACCAATTTGGGTTTCCAATCTCTCCAAAAGAATGTGGTGATCGATGGTATCAAAAGCGGCACTAAGATCTAGGAGCACGAGGACAGATGCAGAGCCTCGGTCTGACGTCATTAAAAGGTCATTTACCACCTTCACAAGTGCAGTCTCAGTGCTATGATGGGGTCTAAAACCAGACTGAAGCGTTTCGTATACATTGTTTGTCTTCAGGAAGGCAGTCAGTTGCTGTGCAACAGCTTTTTCTAAAATTTTGGAGAGGAATGGAAGATTCGATATAGGCCGATAGTTTTTTATAATTTCTGGATCAAGATTCGGCTTTTTCAAGAGAGGCTTTATTACTGCCACTTTTAGTGAGCTTGGTACACATCCGGTGGATAGAGAGCCGTTTATTATGTTCAACATAGGAGGGCCAAGCACAGGAAGCAGCTCTTTCAGTAGTTTAGTTGGAATAGGGTCCAGTATGCAGCTTGAGGGTTTGGAGGCCATGATTATTTTCATCATTGCGTCAAGAGATATAGTACTAAAACACTTTAGTATCTCCCTTGATCCTAGGTCCTGGCAGAGTTGTGCAGACTCAGGACAATGGAGCTTTGGAGGAATACCCAGATTTAAAGAGGAGTCTGTAATTTGCTTTCTAATGATCATGATCTTTTCCTCAAAGAAGTTCATAAATTTATTACTGCTGAAGTGAAAGCCATCCTCCATTTGCGAAGGCTGCTTTTTAGTTAGCTTTGCGACAGTATCAAAAAGAAATTTCGGATTGTTCTTATTTTCCTCAATTAAGTTGGAAAAATAGGATGATCGAGCAGCAGTAAGGGCTCTTCGATACTGCACGGTACTGTCTTTCCAAGCTAGTCGGAAGACTTCCAGTTTGGTGTGGCGCCATTTCCGTTCCAATTTTCTGGAAGCTTGCTTCAGAGCTCGTGTATTTTCTGTATACCAGGGAGCTAGTTTCTTATGACAGATGTTTTTAGTTTTTAGGGGTGCAACTGCATCTAGGGTATTGCGCAAGGTTAAATTGAGTTCCTCGGTTAGGTGGTTAACTGATTTTTGTCCTCTGACGTCCTTGGGTAGGCAGAGGCAGTCTGGAAGGGCATCAAGGAATCTTTGGGTTGTCTGAGAATTTATAGCACGACTTTTAATGCTCCTTGGTTGGGGTCTGAGCAGATTATTTGTTGCAATTGCAAACGTAATAAAATGGTGGTCCGATAGTCCAGGATTATGAGGAAAAACATTTAGATCCACAACATTTATTCCATGGGACAAAACTAGGTCCAGAGTATGACTGTGGCAGTGAGTAGGTCCAGAGACATGTTGGACAAAACCCACTGAGTCGATGATGGCTCCGAAAGCCTTTTGGAGTGGGTCTGTGGACTTTTCCATGTGAATGTTAAAGTCACCAAAAATTAGAATATTATCTGCTATGACTACAAGATCCGATAGGAATTCAGGGAACTCAGTGAGGAACACTGCATATGGCCCAGGAGGCCTATAAACAGTAGCTATAAAAAGTGAGTGAGTAGGCTGCATAGATTTCATGACTAGAAGCTCAAAAGACGAAAACGTCATTGTTGTTTTTTTTTTTGTAAATTGAAATTTGCTATCGTAAATGTTAGCAACACCTCCGCCTTTGCCGGATGCACGGGGGGTATGGTCACTAATGTAACCTGGGGGTGAGGCCTCATTTAACACAGTAAATTCATCAGGCTTAAGCCATGTTTCAGTCAGGCCAATCACATCAAGATTATTATCAGTGATTAGTTCATTGACTATAACTGCCTTGGAAGTGAGGGATCTAACATTAAGTAACCCAATTTTGAGATGTGAGGTATCACAATCTCTTTCAATAATGGCAGGAATGGAGGAGGTCTTTATACTAGTGAGATTGCTAAAGCGAACACCGCCATTTTTAATTTTGCCCAACCTAGATCGAGGCACAGACACGGTCTCAATGGGGGAAGCTGAGCTGACTACACTGACTGTGCTAGTGGCAGACTCCACTAAGCTGGCAGGCTGGCTAACAGCCTGCTGCCTGGCCTGCACCCTATTTCATTGTGGAGCTAGAGGAGTTAGAGCCCTGTCTATGTTCGTAGATAAGATGAGAGCACCCCTCCAGCTAGGATGGAGTCCGTCACTCCTCAACAGGCCAGGCTTGGTCCTGTTTGTGGGTGAGTCCCAGAAAGAGGGCCAATTATCTACAAATTCTATCTTTTGGGAGGGGCAGAAAACAGTTTTCAACCAGCGATTGAGTTGTGAGACTCTGCTGTAGAGCTCATCACTCCCCCTAACTGGGAGGGGGCCAGAGACAATTAATCGATGCCGACACATCTTTCTAGCTGATTTACACGCTGAAGCTATGTTGCGCTTGGTGACCTCTGACTGTTTCATCCTAACATCGTTGGTGCCGACGTGGATAACAATATCTCTATACTCTCTACACTCGCCAGTTTTAGCTTTAGCCAGCACCGTCTTTAGATTAGCCTTAACGTCGGTAGCCCTGCCCCCTGGTAAACAGTGTATGATCGCTGGATGATTAGTTTTAAGTCTAATACTGCGGGTAATGGAGTCGCCAATGACTAGGGTTTTCAATTTGTCAGAGCTAATGGTGGGAGCCGTCGGCGTCTCAGACCCCACAACGGGAGGAGTAGAGACCAGAGAAGTCTCGGCCTCCGACTCCGACTCGCTTAATGGGGAGAACCGGTTGAAAGTTTCTGTCGGCTGAATAAGCGACACCGGTTGAGCATTCCTACAGCGTTTCCCTCCAGAAGCCATGAGAAAGATGTCCGGCTGCGGGGACCGTGCGAGGGGGTTTATACTAACGTTACTATCTGTACTTACTGGTGGCACAGACGCTGTTTCATCCTTTCCTACACTGAAATTACCCTTGCCTAACGATCGCGTCTGAAGCTGGGCTTGCAGCACAGCTATCCTTGCCGTAAGGCGATCGTTCTCCTGTATATTATAAATACAACGACTGCAATTAGAAGGCATCATGTTAATGTTACTTAGCTTCGGCTGTTTGAAGTCCTGACGAACCATGTCCAGATAAAACCTCCGGGGATGAATGAAAAAAGTTGAGTGAGGAAAAAAGTTGAGTGAGGGAAAAAGTAAAAATATACGGTAATGAAAAAGTAAAAAACCGTCAGGTATCAAAGTAAGATCGGCAACAAAAACGCACAGCAGCGTAAACAAGTCTGCAAGTTGTGACCGGAAACAGGAAGTGTTTCTGGGGTTTCTGGGATAATGGTGTTGATGTGAGCCATTACCAGCCTTTCAAAGCACTTCATGGCTACGGATGTGAGTGCTTACAGGTCTGTAGTCATTTAGGCAGGTTGCCTTCGTGTTCTTTGGCACAGGGACTATGGTAGTCTGCTTGGAACATGTTGGTATTACAGACTCAATCAGGGACGTTGAAAATGTCAGTGAAGACACCTGCCAGTTGGTCAGCACACATCCTGGTAATCCCTCTGGCCCCGCAGCCTTGTGAATGTTGACATATTTAAAGGTCTTACTTGCGTCGGCTACGGAGAGCGTGATCACAGTCATCCAGAACAGCTGATGCTCTCATGCATGCCTCAGTGTTTCTTGCCTCAAAGCGAGAATAGAAGGGATTTAGCTCGTCTGGTAGGCTTGTGTCACTGGGCAGCTCATCGGCTGTGCTTCCCTTTGTAGTCTGTAAAAGTTTGCAAGCCCTGCCACGTAAGACGAGCGTCAAAGCCGGTGTTGTACGATTCAATCTTAGCCCTGTATTGACGCTTTGCCTGTTTGATGGTTCGTCGGAGGGCATAGCAGGATTTCTTATAAGCTTCCGGGTTAGAATCCCGCACCTTGAAAGCGGCAGCTCTACCCTTTAGCTCAGTGCGAATGTTGCCTGTAATCCATGGCTTCTGGTTGGGGTATGTATGTAAAGTCACTGTGGGGACGACATCCTAGATGCAGTTATTGATAAAGACAGCAACTGATGTGGTGTACTCCTCAATGCCATCAGAAGAATCCCGGAACATGTTTCAGTCTGTGATAGCAAAACAGTCCTGCAGTTTAGCATATGCTTCATCTGACCACTTTTTTGTAGACCGAGTCACTGGTGCTTCCTGCTTTCATTTTTGCTTGTAAGCAGGATTCAGGAGGATAGAATTGTGGTTGGATTTACCAAATGGAGGGAGAGCTTTGTACGCGTCTCTGTGTGTGGAGTACATGTGATCTAGAAGTATTTTCCCTCTGGTTGCACATTTAACATGTTGGTAGAACCACTTTAAGTTTCCCTGCATTAAAGTCTCTGGCCACTAGGAGCGCCGCCTCTGGGTGAGTGGTTTCCTGTTTGCTTATTTCCTTATACAGCTCACTGAGTGCGGTCTTAGTGCCACCATCCGTCTGTGGTGGTGTTTTTAATGGGTAGCCCTGGTCTCCTGCAGTTATGAACACAACATTCAGATATTGTTTCCCAGTATAGATCTAACATGGAAAATAAAACATAAGTCACTTACCAATAAGCCATCTATCCTCAACAGCTTCTTCCTGGAGGTTAAGGCCGACTGAACTGTTCTGCAACAATGAATGAATCGTGTCCCACCTGGCCAAATGTGAATCACAGATGACCTGCACATTGACAGAATGGAAACCTTTTCTGTTGACGAAGTTGATGGTGCTTTTATTGCGATGTGTTTGTAGTCAATTGCTCCAATGTCATTGGAAATGGTATGCAAATCCATTTTCACTCTGGCCTGTTGCACAGCAGGGTACGGACCCTTTATGTATTGTGGGGTCAATGAAATAATGCCATGAAGGACTGCAGGCAATATCTGGCTCATGGTTGGTTGTGAAATGCCAGACCGATCCACAATCTCCCGTTGGAATGTTCCAGTGGCCAAAAATCCCAGGGCGGAGAGGACGTGGGTATGCACTGGGTTGGCATTGGTGCATTTCGTCTCCCTTTCTGGAGAGAGTTGGTTGCAGAGATACAATAAAATATGCCTTGGAAAAAGAAATCTTCTAATAAGCCAAGCGTCGCTCTCAGCAAAAAAAACTGCATGCTCATTGAAAACACGCTCCCTGCGTAATGCTGCTTGTGCCAGATCGTCCAGCAATGCAAGATTTGCCATTTTGGACAAGTCACAATGCCTCAGTGTTCCTTTTTTATATTGTTTAATTAAATTGCCTCCAACCTTACATACCACTCTCTTTCTAATTTACGTTATTATTCAATTAGACTTCATGTTTATGAATTCGATAGCACCCTGAGAAAACTATTAGTAGCTTAAGTATCTATAAAAGAAATACATGAATAAACTATTAATGTATTATCTTTTTTCTTCATAGTTTATGATTTGGTCCTGTATGTCAATCCTTTCTCCATTTGGTTGATGGTATTTCATTATCAGTTTGACTTTTCCCCCACAAGGTGCTGTGGGTACGCATGGTCAGAGGTTTTCTTAAATTTACACACATTCTCAAGTATCAGTACAAATTGATAAATCCCACACCTTGCTTAGAAATGATCGCACGCATGGTTTATGAACATTTCTGTTTGTACGAAATGTTGATAAATGAGGGCCCTGGACTTCCTGATGGGCTGGCCCCAGGAGGTGAGGGTAGGCAACTACACATCCGCCACCTCAGGGGTGTGTGCTTTGTCCTAACGATGGTAGGCCTGATCACCGATGGCGATGAGAGCCTACAGAGAGGAGGTCAGAGACTTAGCAGTGTGGTGCTAGGACAACAACCTCTCCCTCAACATCAGTAATACCAAGGAGGTGATTGTGGACTACAGGGGAAAGAGGGGAGAACACATCCATGGGGCTGTAGTAGAGCAGGTCGAGAGCGCCAAGTTCCTTGGCGTCCACATCACTAAGGACTTTAACATTGTCCACACATACCCTCCCAGTCGTGAAGAGGGCTCTCGGACCAACAGGCTCTGAGACTTCTTCTACTATGCAATAAGACTGCTAAATACTTACCGTAATTTCCGGACTATTGAGCGCACCTGAATATAAGTCGCACCCACTGAATTTTAAAAATCATATTATTTTGAACATAAATAAGCCGCACATGTCTATAAGCCGCAGGTGCCTACCGGTACATTCAAATGAACTTTACACAGGCTTTAACGAAACACGGCTTGTAACAAAAATAAATAGGCTTTAACGAAACACGGCTTGTAACAAAAATAAATAGGCTTTAACGAAACACGGCTTGTAACAAAAAATTTAAAATTAGCAGAAAGCTTTAGTTGTCTTTTTGCACCGAGTCAATTCCTCACGCTGCTGTTTCCAACGTTTTATCATCGACTCATTAAGACCAAGCTCCCGTGCAGCAGCTCTATTTCCTTTTCCAACAGCCAGATCAATCGCCTTCAACTTGAAAGCTGCATCATATGCATTTCTCCGTGTCTTTGCCATGATGAGGGTGACAAAATGACTACCGTAATCAAAATGATGGGAAGTTTGAGAGCGCTCGATTTAATCTGAACAGTAAACAAAAAAATTGTTTGACCTTAACCCGTTTGGCAATTTCATTGGTCTAATGAAAGCTTCAAGCCGCCAAATAACTGAGCACGTCACAGAATGTGTTTTTTTGGATAATTTTTTTTGAAAGCGGGACAAATCCATATATTAGCCGCGTCATTGTTTAAGCCGCGAGGTTCAAAGCGTGGGAAAAAAAGTTGCGGCTTATAGTCCGGGAATTACGGTAATTAAATGGTTACCCAGACTATCTGCACTGACCCTATCTTGCACTGACTTTACAGTACAAACAGTGCATTCTGAAAGTATACAGACCCCTTGACTTAAAAAAAAAAAAAATACGTTATCCTTATTTTAAAATTGATTAAATCGTTTTTTCCCCTCATCAATCTACAGTCGTGGCCAAAAGTTCTGAGAATGACACAAATATTAATTTCCACAAAGTTTGCTGCTTCAGTGTCTTTAGATATTTTTGTCAGACGTTACTATGGAATACTGAAGTATAATTACAAGCATTTTATAAGTGTCAAAGGCTTTTATTGACAATTACATGAAGTTGATGCAAAGAGTTAATATTTGCAGTGTTGACCCTTCTTTTTCAAGACCTCTGCAATCCGCCCTGGCATGCTGTCAATTAAGTTCTGGGCCACAACCTGACTGATGGCAGCCCATTCTTGCATAATCAATGCTTGGAGTTTGTCAGAATTTGTAGGTTTTTGTTTGTCCACCCACCCGTCTCTTGAGGATTGACCACAAATTCTCTATGGGATTAAGGTCTGGGGAGTTTCCTGGCCATGGACCCAAAATATCGATGTTTTGTTCCCCGAGCCACTTAGTTATCACTTTTGCCTTATGGCAAGGTGCTCCGTCATGCAGGAATAGGCATTGTTCGTCACCAAACTGTTCCTGGATGGTTGTGAGAAGTTGCTCTCGGAGGATGTGTTGGTACCATTCTTTATTCATGTCTGTGTTCTTAGGCAAAATTGTGAGTGAGTCCAATCCTTTGGCTGAGAAGCAACACCACACATGAAGGGTCTCAGGATGCTTTACTGTTGACATGACACAGGACTGATGGTAGCGCTCACCTTATCTTCTCCGGACAAGCTTTTTTCCGGATGTCCGGAAAATTACTTTACCCCAGTCCTCAGCAGTCCAATCCCTGTACTTTTTGCAGAATATCAGTCTGTCCCTGATGTTTTCCTGGACAGAAGTGGGTTCTTTGCTGCCCTTCTTGACACCAGGCCATCCTCCAAAAGTCTTCGCCTCACTGTGCGTGCAGATGCACTCACACCTGCCTGCTGCCATTCCTGAGCAAGCTCTGTACTGGTGGTTCCCCGATCCCGCAGCTGAATCAACTTTAGGAGATGGTCCTGGCGCTTGCTGGACTTTCTTGGGTGCCCTGAAGCCTTCTTCACAACAATTGAACCGCTCTCCTTGAAGTTCTTGATGATCCGATAAATGGTTGATTTAGGTGCAATCTTACTGGCAGCAATATCCTTGCCTGTGAAGCCCTTTTTGTGCAAAGCAATGATGACGGCATGTGTTTCCTTGCAGGTAACCATGGTTGACAGAGGAAGAACAATGATTCCAAGCACCACCCACCTTTTGAAGCTTCCAGTCTATTATTCAAACTCAATCAGCATGACAGAGTGATCTCCAGCCTTGTCCTCGTCAACACTCACACCTGTGTTAACCTCTCTAGGGTATGTGGGACGAAATCGTCCCACCTACTCAACAGCCAGTGGAATCCCGTGGCGCGATATTCAAATACCTTAGAAATGCTATTACTTCAATTTCTCAAACATATGACTATTTTACACCATTTTAAAGACAAGACTCTCGTTAATCTAACCACACTGTCCGATTTCAAAAAGGCTTTACAACGAAAGCAAAACATTAGATTGTCAGAGTACCCAGCCAGAAATAATCAGACACCCATTTTTCAAGCTAGCATATAATGTCACATAGACCCAAACCACAGCTAAATGCAGCACTAACCTTTGATGATCTTCATCAGATGACACTCCTAGGACATTATGTTATACAATACATGCATGTTTTGTTCAATCAAGTTCATATTTATATCAAAAAACAGCTTTTTACATTAGCATGTGACGTTCAGAACTAGCATACCCACCACAAACTTCCGGTGAATTTACTAAATTACTCACGATAAACGTTCACAAAAAACATAATTATTTTAAGAATTATAGATACAGAACTCCTTTATGCAATCGCTATGTCCGATTTTAAAATAGCTTTTCGGCAAAAGCACATTTTGTAATATTCTGAGTGGATAGCTCGCCATCACGGGCTAGCTATTTTGACACCCACCAAGTTTGGCCCTCACCAAACTCAGATTTACTATAAGAAAAATTGGATTACCTTTGCTGTTCTTCGTCAGAATGCACTCCCAGGACTTCTACTTCAATAACAAATGTTGGTTTGGTTCAAAATAATCCATAGTTATGTTCAAATATCCTCTGTTTTGTTCTAGCGTTCAAGACACTATCCGAATGGTGACGCGCGGCCGCGTATCGTGACAAAAAAATTCGAAATATTCCATTACCGTACTTCGAAGCATGTCATACGCTGTTTAAAATCAATTTTTATGTGATTTTTCTCGTTAAAAAAAGCGATAATATTCCGACCGGGAAACCCTGTTTTCGTTCAAAGACTGAAAATCTAAAATGGACTCTTCACGTGCACGCGTACACCCGTCTCATTGTTCTCAGATTGACCACTTACCAAATGCGCTACTGTTTTTCAGCCTGGGACACCGGAGTCATCATTCAACGTTCTGGCGCCTTCTGAAAGCCTATGGGAGCCTCAGGAAGTGTCACGTTACAGCAGAGATCCTCAGTTTTCAATAAAGAGAGTGTAGAAGGCCAAGAAATGGTCAGAGAGGGCTCTTCCTGTACAGAATCTTCTCATGTTTTTGCCTGCCATATGAGTTCTGTTATACTCACAGACACCATTCAAACAGTTTTAGAAACTTTAGGGTGTTTTCTATCCAAATCAAACAATTATATGCATATTCTAGTTTCTGGGCAGTAGTAATAACCAGATTAAATCTGGTACGTTTTTTATCCGGATGTGAAAATACTGCCCCCTACCCTAGAGAGGTTAACAAGAGAATCACTGACATGATGTCAGCTGGTCCTTTTGTGGCAGGGCTGAAATGCAGTGGAAATGTTTTTGGGAGATTCAGTTCATTTGCATGGCGAAGAGGGACTGTGCAATTAATTGCAATTCATCTGATCACTCTTCATAACATTCTGGAGTATATGCAAATTGCCATCATACAAACTGAGGCAGCAGACTTTGTGAAAATTAATATTTGTGTCATTCTCAACTTTTGGCCATGACTGTACACACAATACCCTATAATGACAAAGTAAAAACAGGTTTTTAGAAATTTTTGCAAATGTATTAAAAAATACAAAAAACATTTACATAAGTAGTCAGACCTTTTACTCAGTACTTTGTTAAAGAACGTTTGGCAGCTATTACAGCCTCGAGTCTTGGGTATTACACTACAAGCTTACACTACACTACTACACCTGTATTTGGGGAGTTTCTTCCATTATTCTCTGCAGATCCTCTCAAGCTAGGTTACGTTGAATGAGGAGCGTCACTGCACAACTAGTTTCAGGTTTTTCCAGAGATGTTTGGGCTGTGGCTGGGCCACTTATCTCCCGAAGCCACTCCTGCGTTGTCTTGGCTGTGTGCTTAGTCGTTGTCCTGTTGAAAGGTGACCCTTCGCCCCAGTCTGAGGTCCTGAGTGCTCTGGAGCAGGTTTTCATCAAGGATCTCTCTCTCTACTTCACCTCAATGACCAAGGCCCTTCTCCCCGATTGCTGAGTTTGGCCGGGCGGCCAGCTCTAGGAATAGTCTTGGTGGTTCCAAACTAATTCCATTTAAGAATGATGGAGGCCACTGTGTTCTTGGAGACCTTCAATGCTGCAGAAATAATTCGATACCCTTCCTCAGATCTGTGCCTCGACACAATCTTGTCTCAGAGCACTACTGACTATTCCTTCGACCTCATGGCTTGGTTTTTGCTCTGACATGCGCTGTCAACTGTGGGACCTTGTATAGACAGGTGTGTGTGCCTTTTAAAATCCTGGTGCACAGGTAGCCTAATGGTTAGCTTAGTGGTTAGAGCATTGGGCCAGTAAGCGAAAGGCTGCTGGATCGAATCCCAGAGCTGACAAGGTAAAAATCTGTTGTTCTGCCCCTGAACAAAGCAGTTAACCCACTGTTCCCCGGTAGGCCGTCATTGTAAATAAGAAGTTGTTCTTCTTGCCTAGTTAAATAAAGGTTAAATGGAAGGAAAAAAAACTAGACGCTCTCACACAAAACCCATTCACATACACTACATACACACACACTTTTACACTCACCATATGCTGCTGCTGCTCTATTATTTATTTGACTCTTATTATCTATCCTGATGCCTAGTCACTTTACCCTGTCTTCATGTTCATATCTACCTCAAATACCTCGTACAACTGGTACTGGTACTCCCTGTATATAGCTACATTTTTGTGTATTTTATTCCTCTTGTGTTAATATTCTCTCTTTTATTATATTTTTTTTTACTCTGCATCGTTGGGAAGGTCTCGTAAGAAAGCATTTCAAGGTTAAGTCTCCAGCCATTGTATTCGACGCATGTGACAAATAACATTTGATTTGACTGTCCTTCAGTCAAAAAGGCTGGTTTTGTTCTCCTTAGTGATCCATTTGACCATGAGAAATCATATCATCAGTCTGACTGTTTGTGTTCTGGTCCTCCTCTAGGGACACATTGATTGTCTCCTTAGCTAACTCGGCCACCAGTATCCTGGCTGGTTTTGTGATATTCTCAGCCATTGGCTACATGGCTCATGTCCACAACCTCCCGGTAGACAACATCGCCACAGATGGTAAGTACTTCCTGTTCAAGTGAGACGTCTTTGATGTTGTTCATCCATCTATTTATATGCCACTTTAATTTCCAGAGTGTCTTTTTAATGTTTGAATGGGTTATTGTCTCCTAAAACTTCCTCTCATGGTCCCAGGGGATCATGATTCATCACATCTTTTAACCACTAAGTTTGTTAATACCTTGAATAGTGTTCATTTGTCATAGTCAGTAGGTATTGGTAACGTGCCATACTAATAGTACCACCAAACAACTTCACCATTGACAGATAGATGTTTAGGGCAGTGTATGAAGGGAAGTAGGTACAAACGTGACACATATACTCCTGTGAATAATTCTTGGGAATAATACTCATAAAAGTCCAATTGATTTCAGAACTAACACCTTCCTCATTTTATTAGTTCCTGGAAAACGTACACGGACACAGAGTAGAATACAAATGGATTCATTCACAAGGATGCACTTCTTTCTGGGGTGCTAGTGTGGAAAATTACAGCATTTGGAGTAATTGCTTTTGTAGAGGCAGACACTCCTCCCTACCTAACAGGCAGGCGGAGTTCAGAGGGCTGGGCCAGGCTGCATCACCCTGGTTTGAGTCCCAGTAATCTCTCCTTTCTCCCGAAGTGTGCACTTGTTCACTTCCCTTCATGGATTTGAATGGAAATCACTTGTACATAGAAAACTCCCTTTAGCCCATGTCTACACGAATGTAATGCTTTTAAATGTGTGGGGAGTAGTGAATCAGTGCACACTTCAGGAAGAAGGAGAGATTATTTGGACACACCCACTGAGTAGACCTGGATGACCAGTTAGCATGCCAGTGAGACAAGCGTCACCACGGCTTCCAAAGTAGTTTCTGTCATGACCCGGGTAAAGACATTTGAATCAACAGAACAGTATTTCTAGCCTCAGTCCTATGCTAAGCTGTGACCGAATAGGAATTTTCCCATATTACAATTTGGGAAACCAGATTTGGTGAGGCTCTAAAATACACACAGATCATTTTGGAACTATAAAAAAAATCTATAGAAAAAGGACACATTAGTCACTAATGACTTGTGGAGTGGGTTGTTCTTCCCCAAGTAAATTGAGAACACGATGCAGTCAGGAAATGAACCTTTTTAAAATGATCTCTCTCACTCTCACTCTCTCATATCATCATTTAACAGGTGAACAGTGTGACTTATGTGAAAAGAGGCATAAATCCTCTCTGACAGAATACCATAACTACTGTACTGGTTATAGGGATAGACAATGGAGTAAGAGATGAAAGTGCTCTCTCTTTCCCACCACAAGTGTTTATTACTGGCTCAATATTATGAATTATGAAGTAGTTATTTCATGAATGAGAGTGTCATAGTCGGTGGATAACCAGGACAGAAAATACCCAGCAAACAGGGAACATTCCCAGAACATTAGTTAACATTCCCATTCAATTCCTGTGAAACTTTCACAGAACCTATTTTGGTTTGCTGGGTAGTAACTAAGTAAATACCCACTGTAGTTATTTAAGTTTTTCTATGTGGAGACAGTAGGAAAGGAGGGTGCTCTGAATAGTGGATGTCAACCTACCACTTGGATGTCTACCTCTAGGATTTTGTTCTAAAACAAATACTGTATTATATATGAAATGAATGGTGAATTAAACTTGCGTTAGCTTGAGATGAACTGTAGGTGTAACAAAGTTTCCATTGTTCAGAGTGTATTAGGACTTTTTTGAAGAAAGTAAATGAGGGATTAGCCGTTGTGCCTGCTGGGTTCTGCTGATGAGCACCTGCTCTGGCTTGGATCAGTCCCAAATATGGTCTTGGATACCACTGACTAACTGTTTGACACCCACTGACTTCTTGTGACTTCAGAAGTGTTCACAATGTGCAGTTGCCTCTGAGTTAATCATTTGTGGAAGATGACTTATGATGAATGATTAGATCGTTTTGTTTCCCATTCCGAGCATGACCCTTCCTCAGGTAATTGTGAATGGAATGAAACCGACCCAGATATATTTATTACATGACCATTGCTATCATCTTTCTGTATGCCACAATTTTTCATGAATGTAAAATTTTTTGTTAGGTCATATTACTAATGAGGTCAACTGCATGAGGGTTGAGAAGGTGTCCTGTCTACCATGTTTTGTTATTGAACGCTTTGACTTCCTGGTGTCGGATGAGATAACCACTGGTTAATCAGTGCCAGGGAAACCGGTACATTAATCTGAATGATGTTTCCAACTTGGCATCGTTGGCCTTTGTCAACTTCTAAACCAGTGTCTTTACCCGTGCTAATGTTGTGGGTGTTTTCCTACCCTTCTTGTTTGACATCCTATGGTGCGTTTGTGTTCCACAGGTCCTGGGTTGGTGTTTGTGGTGTATCCAGAGGTGTTCTCCACTATGCCTCTGCCCCAGTTGTGGGCTCCTCTGTTCTTCTTCATGCTTCTCTGCCTGGGACTGGATAGTCAGGTTAGACACTCACACTTGTGGTTATGGTATGAAACCGATAATGAAAAGAAGAAGCCATTCTTTCATAATTAATCCTAGTTTTTAGTCCACATGTTTTTCCCATATCAGTGCATACAGTGTAACGATAAAATACCCACTAATAACATGTTTCTGTCATAGTCGTCTTTTTATTTGGCCGTCATGTAATCTATTTTCGGAGACCACTTTTGGTAAAAACAGACATTGTAGGTCATACAACAATTACTACCTTTTAATATTTATTTAGATTGATTACATTTGACATTTACATTTCAGTCATTTAGCAGATGCTCTTATCCAGAGCGACTTACAGGAGCATTTAGGGTCAAGTGCCTTGCTCAAGGTCACAACAACAGATTTTTCACCTAGTCGGCTCAGGGATTCGAAACAGCAACCTTTTGGTTACTGGCCCAATGCTCTTAACTGCTCGGCTGACAGATGAGGGAAGAGAGGAAGCAGGGCCGCCGGCAAACGTGTGGCGAGCAGGGCATTTGCTCCACCACTTTTTATTTAGTTTTATACCCTTTTTATTTTATTTTGTACTTTTTTTCCCTGATTTCATGACATCCAATTGGTAGTTAGTGTTGTCCTATCGCTTCAACTCCCCTACGGACTCAGGAGAGGCGAAAGTCGAGAGCCATGTGTCCTCCGAAACACGACCCTGCCAAGCCGCACTGCTTCTTGACAAACTCTTCGCTTAACCCATAAGCCAGCCACACCAATGTGTCGAAGAAACACTGTCCAGCTGGCGACCGAAGTCAGCTTGCAGGCGCCTGGCCCGCCACAAGGAGTTGCTAGAGCGCGATGGGACAAGGAGATCCCGGCCTGCTAAACCCTCCCCTAACCCGGACGACGCTAGGCCAATTGTGCGCCGCCTCATGGTTCTCCTGGGCATGGCCGGCTGTGACACAGCCTGGGATCGAAACCGGGTCTGTAGTCACGCCTCAAGCGCTGTGGAGCAGTGCCTTATATCGCTATGCCACTCGGGAGGCCCATTAATACACTTTTTGGTGTAAAAGCGTTGAAAACAGGGACAAAGTAGACCTGTTTTTTTTGGGACTGATTTGCCTCATAATTTGTAAATTTGAGCACAATTAGTAGCACATGTCCTGTGTGTGTCTTGACCAATAAGATTCATGGAAATCACATGTTGGGCATGGCGCACATCTATAGAAAGCAGAGCTCGCGCTCCACTTTACTTTTCTGTTGATACCTAGCCCTACCTAGTTTTCTTGGTAGGTGACTACCGCTTGTAAAGTAAATCCCCCTGTGAGAGCAATAAAATAAAGTGTCCCGCTCTCCACGCCCTGACCAAAAGTTGCGCTTCCAGTGTAGCAGGTTAAAAAAAGACGCTTCTGTGTAGATATTTTAGGCTACAGGAATTTTTTGCTGTTTGGTTGTTTTAATTTTTACTATTTTTTTTATCCCCTGCCTAATGGAACAACCACAGAGTAGGCTCAACTTGCCTGGCTGCCATAAATGCCAGAAATTGTCTGTCTTTCGCTTAAACAATGGGGATAGGATAGGCCTAGTGGAATTCCTTTGTTTTGTTGTTTTCAGAAAAATAAATCACCTGGGGCAACTTTAGAGCAGCCTCAACTTGCACAACTGCTCAGTTCACTTTCCCCACTGTACTTTGCTCTGCAGTTTGCTATGGTGGAGGTGGCAGTGACGTCCATAATGGACGGCTGTGGCCCCAAGGTGCTGCGTGTCCTGAAGAGACAGGAGATCATCGTTCTGGCTGTCTGTGTTATTGGCTTTCTTCTAGGCATTCCTCACATCACTAAGGTAAGGTGATCCTGTCAGATATTATTACTATCCATCGGGTAACGCCCTGCCCTCTCCTCTTTCTCAGAATGAGACCGTATACTTATGTTTGGACCTGTTTTATTTTGGTTTCTATCAGTAGATGACTAAGACACATACAGCCAGTAATTAGTGCATGGTTGACCAGCTGATTCTCTGTCCGGTGGAGTGGGTTGCTTTTCCCCCAGTAAATTGAGAACAAGATGCAGTCAGGAAATTAACCTTTTTATAATTAAACCTTTCTCATTCTCTCCCGCTCTCGTACCCCCCCCACCACACACACACACACACACACACACACACATATACAGGGGGGAATGTACGTGTTCCAGCTGATGGACCACTACACTGCTGTGGTGTCTCTCACATTCCTGGCCTTCTTTGAGGTCCTCGCTGTCTGCTGGGTTTTCGGTAATACCCTGCACCTTCTCTCCCCTTATGATGAAACTCAACAGCCTATTGTGTATTTATACAAGAAAATAAAACACTTTGCTTTATAGACAGTATGTATGTCTCAGAGTAAATATAAGTATTTCATGCAATGTGTTATTGCAGGACTGCGGCGGATGACCATCGTGATCAAGAGGATGTTGGGAAAGGCTCCCAACATCTATTTCCGCTCCTGCTGGATGTTCTTCTCCCCTGTGCTGGTCCTGGTGAGTGCTATGGCTAACTCATGTCTTTTTAATGATGGTGATGAGGATTTGTTGTGGTTTGTAGTTGTTGCTTTTACTTTTTGTAGTAGTGATAGCCGTACCTAAGACTTAATCATCCATTCGTTGTATTAGAGGTTTCATCCATGTGTAACCTCCCCTGCAGTGCATTCTGATCTCCAGCATCGTCCAGTACACGCCCGCTCGCTATGGGAAGTCATACACATACCCTGTCTGGGCAGAGGTGGTGGGCTGGGGAATCTCCCTGGTCTCCATCATTTGGATCCCCCTGGGAGCCCTGCACGAGATCTGCACAAATAAGGGCACACTGATGCAGGTGAGCATCCGTTCAGTAAACCAAACACGCATACTGATACATACTTTTAGATCACAGATACTGTTTTAGCATCGTGCATACATAATGAACAAGTATACTGGTACTCACGCATATACACACACACAGTCATGCACACACTCACAAATCAATAAATCAAATGTATTTTATAAAGCCCTTTTTACATGAGCAGTTGTGCTTTACAGAAACCCAGCCTAAAACCCCAAAGAGCAAGCAATGCAGATGCACGGTGGCTAGTAAAAACTCCCTATAAAGGCAGAAACCTAGGAAGAAACCTAGAGAGGAACAAGGCTCCGAGGGGTGGCCAGTCCTCTTCTGCCATTGCCGGGTGGAGATTATATGGTCATTAAGGACAGATCTTCAAGATGTTCAAATGTATATAGGTGACCAGCAGGGTGAAATAATAACCACAGTGGTTATAGAGGGTGCAGCAGTTCAACACACCAGGAGTAAATGTGTTTGCTTTTCACAAGAGAGAGAGAGAAGCATGTCCGGTGAAACAGGTCAGGGTTCCATAGCCCGACCGATGGGACTGTGGACAGGGACATCCATGAGTCGTCAGGCCAAATAGTCCTGAGGCACGGTCCTAAGGCTCCGGTCCTCTGGGAGAGGAGACGAAGAGAGACAGACATATATTTGATACTGTACATTTATCCCACATGGCAGTCATATAAATAACTAAATGCATGATAAATATGTTCTGGGCATTGGCAGAAACCATAGAAGTTAAACTATGTATGTGACTCTGAACCTCTTCTTTTATCAATTCTCTGTGCCCCCAGAGGATAAAAACAGCAATGACTCCTACAATAGAGTTGGACCCCGTCAACCATCTACCAGAGAAGCAGAGAGTGGACATACCGGAGTCTGTTGTCTTTATCACTCCTCTGTGAACAGGGACAAAAGCACTGTGTCTCAAAGTGGTACTTCAAGTGCCATGATATGTCCTTGCCCTGAAGCACTTTATTGCCTTACAGGTACTGGATACGCAAGTGCTCACACATACTCTTTTTTATACTACAAACATTACAGGGTAGCCTACTCTGACACTTACAAACATATTAATAAAAACGATGATAGTATTTTTTAAATATTGCGATATGCCTGGCTGGGTCTCTGCTTTTCACTGACAGTTGCAACTCAACAATAATCTAGCCTATTTGGTATTTGCAGCGCTCGCTGCCCAAATTGCTGGCCCTTCCGACTGTAGGCTATGCAATTTAAAACAATCAACAGCTTTTTTTTAGAAGCTATTGATTCTCTGTGGCCAAATCATGCTTTCTGGTGTAGCCTATTTTGAATGATTTTATACATTTTTGTACTGACAGGATCAAGCTAATTAGGCTATATCATTTTGACAATTTAATTACATTTACTTTAGGGAAAGCTTAGCTTCCCATGGCCTTTTGGACACGCCGCCTATGCCTTTTAATGTGGCATAAACACAACGTTTTCATCTGATTGTCAAACAATCACTTAACAACGGCGCTCTTGTAGGCTACCCACGCAGGCACATTCATCATTCCAAACCCAACAGTGTACTGTGCAACCGCAATTTGATGAATGGAAAGAGACATCTGTTATAAAACATCTACGTGTGTTGTACTGACATTCTGTGATTGTCATTAGGCCTACACTTGTAGCCTGAATTGATGCATTAACTGTTATCCTTGAGCTCCTCAGTGTCCGCCACTCATCTCCGCCTTTTCCGTGTGCGTCTCCCCCACTCATCTCCGCCTTTACAAAGTGGAGGCTAAGTGTTCTCCTCAAACCACAATGCAAATTTGGCGCATATACCACCCAGTTTCAAGTCAATTCGCAAATTGTTCATGCTGCTGACATGCAGTAATGTTAAATAATGGTGTAATAGGCTCACGTTTTACTAGTACGGCGTACCCCCACTATTTAATTTGCCAGGACGCCGTACTGCCTTACTTTCACCCCTGATTATGATATGGTAAAACATCATATTCATCATGCCACAAGACTATAAACTCTGGAGGACAACTCGTCCCTCTGGTAATCTCTTCAACCAGCTCTTCTCCCTGCTGGACCTAACATATTGTGTCTCCCAACTTAAATTGACAAACAATTTTCACCAAATGTAAAAACCAATGTAGCCAATACACACACACGCGATAGCGGCATATTTCATATCATCCGACAAAATGACACACTGATCTGCTCAGCTCAGCCTTAGACCGATGAAGCATCCATAGTTACAACCAATAGGTGGCCGCTCAATGCAACAAATGATGGCTAGGCAAATCAGTGAGAAAACAAACCTTTTCCCTTTCATCAGACCGATTTCATGGACTAAGGTCCACATTGAATCAACATCGTCACCTTGTGGCCACGGTTTTTACTCACCGTGAGGTCAGATGGGGCTCAGGTGAATATTGATCAACAAAGTAAAAATCTGTCGTTCTGCCCCTGAACAAGGCAGTTAACCCACTGTTCCCCGGTAGGCCATCATTGTCAATAAGAATTTGTTCTTAAAACTGACTTGCCTAGTTAAATAAAGGTAAAAAATATACATGCAATTAAATGTATAGAGGTTAACTGTGAGGAGGGAAACCACTGCAGTGCTGCTATGACATCCGTTAGTGGGGAGAGTCCAATGTTCTGACATCATTCATCAGCAGTTTTTACACTTGAATGGACTTTGAAGTTTTGGGGTTCTGGTTGGAGTTTTCTATTTTACTTTTTCTGCCACAGTTTGTGCCTCAGTTGTGTGTCTTCGTGTTTGTTACAACAATGACAATTGGATTTCAGCTTTACAAGGAGTGCCTTTTGTCATTAAAAAATCCAATTGACATTGGAATTGTCATCGACTATCGGACTGAAAGGCTCAAAGAAATAAATATGATTTGACATGATTTAGATGGTAAAATGTATGAAATAAATACAATGGGGTCATTTGAGGGGTCACATAAATATGTGACGAAGTGAAGATACGTTTGCCACAAGTGCCATGTATCAAAAATATTGATTTTGGATTGTCAATATTTGATGAAAATACCAAAAATATATCATAGGGATTATCACCGACCCATTTTAAGGATCATAAAAAAATTCACACAATTATAATTTAGTGTTAACTCTCTTTTGATATAAAACAAGATCAAATTCCCAATTAGTGAGCTGTTTAGATGCATTTTGTGTCTGTTTGTCAAACAACATTTAGTTTTGACTAATTAGTTTATGATGCCAATCATCTATTTCTACCATTGCACAAACCACAATAAGGGGTTAAAAATATAATCATGCCTAATACACTCTTGTTATTCTATGCAATTGTATGGTTGTGTCACAAAATGCAGGGTTACTGCTGCTGGTTGTTTTTATTCATTGTTCTCATACATTCAAACCAAATATTTTATACATTTTATTTATTTTCAAATGTTTTTTGTTGTTGTATCAAACAAAATGGTATATGAAATAACAAACACACTGTTACTATTTCTCCATTAAGTTCTCCATGGTGGTGGTACTATACTGGTAGAAATGTTTATGCTCATATTACGCTTTTAAAATAGCTTTCTCCTTCTTAAAAATGATTTAGCATAAAATAATTTCTTTTTATTTACGTGTATCTTGTTTAAAGTGTACTTCCTGTTTGACTTTTTTTTTTATTTGAAACGTTGAAAAAGAAAATTAGATTCATAATACCTGTTTATCACGCAGAGCTATTTGTGTCAAATAAAGATTATTGTTAAATATGTTTGATTTTTACGAGCCCTTTCAATTCATCAATGTGTCCGTTCTGAAGAGCATAATTTAACAGTAGATGGCAGCAATGTACAGACAGTAATAATATGCAGCCCAGGGGCATATTGCCATACAGGCCAGTACAAATGTCTATGATTATTCTTAACAAGCATTTCTATGTACATCAGCTTATGTTAATACAATTTTGAAAATGTAGCATTTTTTAGTTGTGGTATTCCTAAAAACTCACTCAAGCTGTTTTAGTCACTTGTATACAGGAGGTGATAACTACCAACTAGTATGAATACGCTCATTACACATTTTTAGCAGACCGTAATCCTATAGTATACCCTACCTCAGAAACTAGTTCAGCACTTTAGACAAATATTGTATACTATTGTTATAATGTGGCATGCAAACAGACAGCTGAATGTATCTGCTTTCCTGCTTGCATTTATGCACTCACCAAATCTTATTTTTAATTTATCTGATTAGTCATTTTGAAGAATTATTGGCATAATTAAGCACAACCCATTTCCATTCTTCATTTGAGAATGTTTTATTGCACACAACTGCCAAAGGGGGCGGTGTTGCAATCTACTGCAAAGATAGCCTGCAGAGTTCTTTATTACTATCCAAGTCTACCCAAACAATTCGAGCTTCTACTTCTAAAAATTCACCTTTCCAGAAACAAGTCTCTCACTGTTGCCGCTTGCTATAGACCTCCCTCTGACCCCAGCTGTGCCCTCGATACCATATGTGAATTGATTGCCCCCCATCTATCTTCTGAGCTCGTGCTACTATGTGACCTAAACTGGGACATACTTAACACCCCGGCCATGCTACAATCTAAGCTTGATGCCCTCAATCTCACACAAATTATCAATGAACCTACCAGGTACAACCCCAAATCCGTAAATACGGGCACCCTCATAGATGTCATCCTAACTAACTCGCCCTCCAAATACACTTCTGCTGTTTTCAATCAAGATCTCAGCGATCACTGCCTCATTGCCTGCAACCGTAATGGGTCTGCGACCAAATGACCACCCCTCATTACTGTCAAACGCTCCCTAAAACACTTCTGCAAGCAGGCCTTTCTAATCGACCTGGCCGGGGTATCGTGGAATGACATTGACCTCATCCCGTCAGTAGATGATGCCTGGCTATTCATTAAAAGTGCCTTCCTCACTATCTTAAATAAGCATGCCCCACTTAAAAAAATGTAGAACTAGGAATAGATAGAGTCCTTGGTTCACTCCAGACCTGTCTGCCCTTGACCAGCACAAAAACATCCTGTGGCGTTCTGCATTAGCATCGAATAGCCCCCGTGATATGCAACTTTTCAGGGAAGTTAGGAACAAATATACACAGGCAGTTAGAAAAGCTAGGGCTAGCTTTTTCAAACAGAAATTTGCATCCTGTAGTACTAACTCAAAAAAGTTTTGGGATACTGTAAAGTCCATGGAGAATAAGAGCACCTCCTCCCAGCTGCCCACTGCTCTGAGGCTAGGAAACACTGTTACCACCGATAAATCCACTATAACTGAGAATTTCAATAAGCATTTCTCTACGGCTGGCCATGCTTTCCACCTGGCTACCCCTACCCCGGTCAACTGCCCGGCACCCTCCACAGCAACCCACCACCATTTCTCCTTCACCCAAATCCAGATAGCTGATGTTCTGAAAGAGCTGCAAAATCTGGACCCATACAAATCAGCCGGGCTAGACAATCTGGACCCTCTCTTTCTAAAATGATCAGCCAAAATTGTTGCAACCCCTATTACTAGCCTGTTCAACCTCTCTTCCGTATCGTCTGAGATTCCCAAAGATTGGAAAGCTGCCGCGGTCATCCCCCTCTTCAAAGGGGGTGACACTCTAGACCCAAACTGCTACAGACCTATATCTATCCTACCCGGTCTTTCTAAGGTCTTCGAAAGCCAAGTTAACAAACAGATTAGCGACCATTTCGAATCCCACCGTACCTTCTCCGCTATGCAATCTGGTTTCAGAGCTGGTCATGGGTGCACCTCAGCCACGCTCAAGGTCCTAAACGACATCATAACCGCCATCGATAAGAGACATTACTGTGCAGCCGTATTCATCAACCTGGCCAAGGCTTTCGACTCTGTCAATCACCACATTCTTATTGGCAGACTCGACAGCCTTGGTTTCTCAAATGATTGCCTCGCCTGGTTTACCAACTACTTCTCTGATAGAGTTCAGTGTGTCAAATCGGTGGGCCTGTTGTCCGGACCTCTTGCAATCTCTATGGGTGTGCCACAGGGTTAAATTCTCGGGCCGACTCTCTTCTCTGTATACATCAATGATGTTGCTCTTGCTGCTGGTGATTCTCTGATCCACCTCCACGCAGACGACACCATTCTGTATACTTCTGGCCCCTCTTTGGACACTGTGATAACTAACCTCCAGATGAGCTTCAATGCCATACAACTCTCCTTCCGTGGCCTCCAACTGCTCTTAAACGCAGGTAAAACTAAATGCATGCTATTCAATCAATCACTGCCCGCACCTGCTCGCCCATCCAGCATCACTACTCTGGACGGCTCTGACTTAGAATACGTGGACAACTACAAATACCTGGGTGTCTGGTTAGACTGTAAGCTCTCCTTCCAGACTCACATTAAGCATCTCCAATCCAAAATTAAATCTAGAATTGGCTTCCTATATCGCAACAAAGCATCCTTCACTCATGCTGCCAAACATACCCTCGTAAAACTGACCATCCTACCGATCCTCGACTTCGGTGATGTCATCTATAAAATAGCCTCCAACACTCTACTCAACAAACTGGATGCAGTCTATCACAGTGCCATCCGTTTTTGTCACCAAATCCCCATACACTACCCACCATTGCGACCTGTACGCTCTCGTTGGTTGGCCCTCGCTTCATACTCGTCGCCAAACCCACTGGCTACAGGTTATCTACAAGTCTTTGCTAGGTAAAGCCCCGCCTTATCTCAGCTCACTGGTCACCATAGCAGCACCCACACGTAGCATGCGCTCCAGCAGGTATATCTCACTGGTCACCCCCAAAGCCAATTTCCTCCTTTGGCTGCCTTTCCTTCCAGTTCTCTGCTGCCAATGACTGGAACCTACTGCAAAAATCTCTGAAGCTGGAGACTCATATCTCCCTCACTAGCTTTAAGCACCAGTTGTCAGAGCAGCTCACAGATCACTGCACCTGTACATAGCCCATCTGTAAACAGCCCATCTACCTACCTACCTCATCCCCATACTGTATTTATTTATTTATCTTGCTCCTTTGCACCCCAGTATCTCTACTTGCACATTCATCTTCTGCACATCTACCATTCCAGTGTTTAATTGCTATATTGTAATTACTTCGCCACCATGGCCTATTTATTGCCTTAACTTACCTCATTTGCACTCACTGTATATAGACTTTTTGTTTTCTTTTGTTGTACTGTATTATTCACTGTATGTTTTGTTTATTCCATGTGTAACTCTGTTGTTGTATGTGTCGAATTGCTACGCTTTATCTTGGCCAGGTTGCAGTTGCAAATGAGAACTTGTTCTCAACTAGCTTACCTGGTTAAATAAAGGTGAAAAAAAAATAAAAAAATAAAACACTGCAGGAATCCCACAGGGACAGATCTGTGCATGGAGAGCAAAGGAGAGCGGGAGTCAGAGCAGAGCCTATTTGACTGTAGTGCCTTTGGAGGTGGGTAGTTAATTAGCCTCACAGTGGAGCAGTGCGCAGGGTCAGTACCATAGGCCTGCAATGTGATCGATATTCCCTTCCTTCCTGCCCCCTTCGTGACATAAATGTATGGCAGTCACTAAATTACTGCTGGCGGGGCTGCTAGATCAATGGCCATAGACTTATGCAGCCAATGGGGCAGTAAATTCATGGGCAGGAAAGGGTGGACAGTAGTGTATGTGGGTCTGTCTGGTGTGATGGAAGAGGAGGTTTGTTAAACGATGGGCCTCTGGTAAAAGTGGAGCGGCATCTGGGAGGAAAAAATCAATTAGCACACTGGTATTCTTGAATACTTCAGAAACAATTTAGACCTAATGGATTTGTTTTCTCCGTTTCCATTCTGATCAATAAAGTTTCATCAGAGTGGGAAGACAGGCAGGGATAGGCAGGCAGAGAGAGAATCGAAAACTGAAGCGGTTCCAGGCCTTGGCTGACCTCTGCAGTGGAAATAAACACTCGCTCTAAAGGCAAGGGGGGGGGGAAGAGTCATTTGACAGAAAAGCAGAGCACATCCGCTTTCTCAGCCTCTCGGCCCATCTGATTAGCATGGCCTCAGATTCCCAACAACACTGCAGGTATTTGAGAAGCACTGTGTTTGTGTGCCGAACAGGGTTCAGTGCCTGTGAAAGACGAGATCAGCAATCATGGGAAATGAAAGACTTACAGAGGCAGAGCAGCATTGCTACAGTGTATTCTCTCACTCATTCTGTATGTTTGCCATTATGGTGAATGATTATGTTCAAAATAAGGATAATAAAATAAATACTATAAAAACATACATTTAGAATGATTAAATTAATGTTCACTAAATCATTATTTAGAAACATTTACAAATGTCAGTTAAGATGTGAATTTGGGGGTGGTTGTTGTGGCTGGGGATCATCATGGCATTTCAGATCTACAATGTGATAAGCCATACGGTTTGCTGAGAGATAGTATGGCTACATTGATATGCTGTTAGTTACAATGTTGAGGCTTGGGTCTGTGTTGACAATGATGTGTCCAATTGTAGCTAAACTATAAAGATAAGAACATTAAATGATTGAAAGAGCCTTCCTTTTATTATCTCCTATTTGTTTGTGATGCTCCCCTAATCTCCGATGGCAAAGGCAATTCATCTCAATTTATTTTCTTGTCCTTCAAAAGAGCAAACCATTTGCTGGACTAACGCAAATGTCAGGGACTTTCTGTTGGCAGAGTGAGTGAGGCTGTTGATGTGGCGCTGACCGATGAATCCATGTTCTGATGTCACATTTCAGCCCTTGACCCTTTGGAAACAAATATATCTGACAGTTTGGACATGGAGGGGGAGGTAAATTGATGTCATCATCTGACTTGTTCTTTCCATGTACAACACCAGTTGAGGTTGCGAAAAGTCGCTGGTTCGAATACCTGAACCGACAAGGTGAGAAATCTGTTGATGTGCCCTTGAGCGAGACACTTAACCCTAATATGGTCCAGGGGTGTTGTACTACAATGTCTGACCCTGTGAAACAACACATTTTACTGCACCTATCTGGTGTATGTGACACTTTTTTTCTACATTTTTTTTTCTATGGGAAACATTGTTTGGGTTTGAGAATCATACAGCAGATGTTGTACGAATTACCATGTAAATGACAAAGTACATTGCTTACCTCAGCTGGTTAATATAACCACTGTTCATTTTCATGGCCAATTAATTGTAAACTCCTTGGTTGGAATGCAATTTGAGGATGCAGTTACCTTTGGAGAAATGAGAAGTGCAATTAGCTAAGAAAACATCCAGACCAAAGGCTTGGTGCTAATTAGAGACATGGGTTCACAAAGTGGAGGAGGAGAGGTGAGGTGCTGGTTTGAGACTTGGTGCTCTACTATTTGTAGTGCCAGGTAGTGGCTGAATTCAGAACACCAGGAGCTTATGCTCAGTTTATTTGAAAAGAATCCCCCAGGATCCCTTGTGTTCTCATGTAGGCCTACACACCTTTAATCTTGCATTTTTAAATAAGCAATTTTTCATTATTTATATTTGGCTTTTCTACCTATTAAAACAGTAACTATAACAACTATTCATATTTATCTAACTAGGCAAGTCAGTTAAGAACAAATTCTTATTTACAATGACAGTGGGTTAACTGTCTTGTTCAGGGGCAGAACAACAGATTTTTACCTTGTCTGCTCGGGGATTTGATCTTGCAACCTTTCGGTTATTAGTCCAACGCTCTAACCACTCGGCTACCTGCCACCAGATTCTACAGATTGCAGATTCTACAGATATGCAGATTCAACAGTGAGCTCCTGCGGTACATTCGTTCGTTCCCCTTTAGTTTAATAAGAGTTGTTGTGTTCGTTTTGGTAACAAACGAGCCGAGCCCAAAATAGAGCTCACCTCCCAACAGATAATGAGGGCAAAGATCAAGGCTTCACTAGGACTTCCTTCCTTCTACAAGAAATGCTTTGTCTTCAGATTCTTTTGTAGTGACAATTCCCATGAGTCCCTGCTGAGGATGCTGTTGTGTGTATGCCCAAGTAAATAGGGAGAAGAGTGGTTTGTATGTGAGACAGAAAAAAACAAAGCTAGCTCACTTTTGAATGTATGGCAAAGCCCAACATGCATATATCAACATTTTACATGGGCTTTTACAGGCTGAGGTTCCATGTATCTGAAAATCAATGCTGCATTTGACATTTTAAGCTGGTTTACCCCAAGTACCCACATTTTCCTATTGGCTATATGGTGATGGGAGGTGTCCTCTCCAGTCCTCTCCATGCATCCTTGAGACAGCATATTGGCTGTTTGCTGCTAACAGTCCTGAGAGTGAATGAGTGCTCTTAAGGGCCATCAGATTAATGTGTTTTTCTTGTTCCCGCTGATTGAGTGGGAGGCTGGGGTTCTATGTGAAGCCTGGAGCCAGCCAGGCAGGCGGCAGCAGCTGAATATGCATGAACTCTGGAGGAGCCCGATTGATGGGTCTCCAAATAATAAGAACTTTGGTGAAGTGTGGGCGTGAATCTACCAGCCATCCTCAAAGAAGTCTTCAAAGAAGGATTATATAAAAAGACATGGTGGGTTTAAAACAGAGAAAATGATGCAAGGTTGTAGGATGATGGGATGATAGAAGATGGCATAGCTGTGATGTGTTTGGTAGGTGTGGGTAGGCATAGCTGTGATGTGTTTGGTAGGTGTGGGTAGGCATAGCTGTGATGTGTTTGGTAGGTGTGGGTAGGCATAGCTGTGATGTGTTTGGTAGGTGTGGGTAGGCATAGCTGTTATGTGTTTTGTTATGTGTGGGTAGGCATAGCTGTGATGTGTTTTGTTATGTGTGGGTAGGCATAGCTGTGATGTGTTTGGTAGGTGTAGGTAGGCATAGCTGTGATGTTTTTGGTAGGTGTGGGTAGGCATAGCTGTGATGTGTTTGGTAGGTGTGGGTAGGCATAGCTGTGATGTGTTTGGTATGTGTGGGTAGGCATAGCTGTGATGTTTTTGGTAGGTGTGGGTAGCCATAGCTGTGATGTTTTTGGTAGGTGTGGGTAGGCATAGCTGTGATGTGTTTGGTATGTGTAGGTAGGCATAGCTGTGATGTTTTTGGTAGGTGTGGGTATGCATAGCTGTGATGTGTTTGGTATGTGTGGGTAGGCATAGCTGTGATGTTTTTGGTAGGTGTGGGTAGGCATAGCTGTGATGTGTTTGGTATGTGTGGGTAGGCATAGCTGTGATGTTTTTGGTAGGTGTGGGTAGACATCGGGTGCAACTTTGGTTTTAGAAGTGGGGGGGACATAACTTTGCAGGGGATCTGGGGGTCCTCACATTTTTTGGGGCATCTAAAGCACCTTTCCTGTATTTCTACACAATCTAATATGACCCATGGTCCTTCAATAATCAATATTGTGTTGCACCTTTAACCAATAGCCTAACAAATGAACAACTTTTACAAGACTTTACTTTTTATTTTTATTTATTAAGACATCCTCTATATCAAATTTCAGCCAGACTGCCCAGCCAGCCCGAACCACCTGCACGCCCGACCCCCACCAGTCTAATCAATAACTCAACTCTCTCCCCAACACAACTCCCTATCTTTTTTGGGGGGCTCAAGGGAAATGTTTGGATAACCAAAGTTGAATGAAAACACACATACACCTACACATTAACACAGAAACAGTACACCCTCCATATAATTTATATCATAGGCCTAATAGTATTGTAGAGCTCTTTTTACTTGCAAACTATATAGATGGGTCACCCCATCCTGCCCCTAGGGGTCCAAGGCCCTGTAACGCCCCCAACCCAACACATCCCAACCCAGCTTTAGGATCATAGTGAAACATTCATTATTTGTTTCAGGTGTGTTAGGCCAAGGCCAGAGTGACAACAGTACAGCAGACCCCCAGTACCAGGACTGAGCAGCCCAGCAGCTAGGGATTGCCTAAATAGGTATCTCCCCTGACGTGGGCATGTTTTCGATACAGACTCCTTTTGTCGTACAGTATTCCATATAAGGCATCCAGACCTTATGAAAGTTGCATAGTATACCCTTAATCTTGTAATAAAACAAAACTAGTGATACTGTACATAACTTGACATTTCGTCCATACATTGTGGGAGGATAACCAACCTTCCAATTAATGGCAATGCATGTCTTAGCCGCTATAAATGCTAGGTTACACAGTTCTTCCAAAAATTTCCAAGCAAACAAAAACAGGGAGAAGGGAGAATCTGTGGACATGCTGAGATAAAATAACATACTGTTTGCCAGAATTCAGGCAGCCTTCACAAGACCATAACATGCAAATATGTCCCCTTTTGTGCTTTACATCTCCAGCAGAATAATACATTTTCCGAGTGCATGATATTCAGTTTCACTTGCATATAGTACGTTCTATGGATGGTCTTAAACTGCAGTAATTTATATCTCCGATTATGTGAACATGACTGGGCATTTTTAACATATCCGTGTCCATTCATCATTATCAATAGCGTCTCCCAGGTCTTCCTCGCATTTTTGTTTGACATGTTTTGTGTCAGCTGTTAAAGCCTCTATGAACCCAGTTTGGAAATCAACTTTAGAGGTTTGTCAGACTGCCTTAAAATAGTTAAAATCTTTGAAGCTTCTTGCTTGTCCAGTGTTTGCTGCAAAGAGATAAGAACGTTTTGTATTGGCAACCTCTGTGCTGTCACAGACTGGTCTTCCCTGGCTGCCTGACCTTGATGAGACCCCTGTCACCGTCTGATCTTGCTCAGATAGGGCATGACAAAGAATTACCTTGGTGTACATTTATACATTATATTATCCGTGAATAGAATCAATGGTTAAATAAATGAAATTACCATTATTCCCAGATCCCAGACTGTAGCCTACCCATAAACTCAAGATGGAACTTTGTATCAATTCACTAATAATATACTGCAAAATTCACCTGAGCTCCGTAGACTGGTCTTCCCAGGCTGTCTGACCCTGCAAGGACACCTGTCACCATCTGATCCTGCTAAGACATAATGAGCGTAGTGTTGTGTATTGACCATGACAGTAAAGCCTGTAGAGCTGTTCATACCGTGTCAGTGCGAAAAGTAGGGAATTAGCTAGGTAAACTGATAGATCGATAATACTACATTACTATACTGACTAATAAAAACTAACATTGCGCTGAAAAAAACAAAAAATATCGGTCTTCAATCGTTTGGCAGCTGGTTTCATCGTTTGATTCAGGTCTAGTGTGATTGAGCAATAATAATAGCTAAAGTTGGTGAGCTAGCTAACGTTAGCCAAATTTTGGCTAGCACTAGCTAATGGTACATCATCAAATTACTTCTGTTGAAACGGGACAAAACACAGGCTATAAGACATTTTCATACACACAACAGCTGTTAGAGACTGCTGCCTGAAAGATATCTAGAGGCTAGCTAGAGCTGAACTGGCTGTGGTAGGTACTAGCTAGCTAACTAGCTCTAGCTAATGTCAGTCAAATAAAGTGTAGCCGGTTTCTGCTCTGCTTGCTTCTAAAACTCTGAGAAAAAGTGCAAAACAGACAGCAGCTGCCTCTGTTCATCTCTCCCGTGCTGGTTCTATACGCCAGCTTTTCAGAAGCTTTGCCTTCACACAGTCTGTCAGCACGCTCTGTGGTGTCCCTGTGGTCCTAAATTCAGCCAGCTGAAACCGGAACACAGCCTACCCGACCGCTCTGAGGCGTTTGCATGGTCCGAAAGCACACCGGTGCCACGTTTTGTATCATGGTGCAGTGATAAAACTGGGGGGGACAAACATGCAATTTCAGAATGTGGAGGGGGTCATGTCCCCACCCCGTCCACAGTGAAAGTTGCGTCCCTGGTAGACATAGCTGTGATGTGTTTGGTTGGTGTGGGTAGACATAGCTGTGATGTGTTTGGTAGCTGTGGGTAGGGTAGACTCTCAACCATTGTTACTCTTCCTTCCAGGATGGCTACAAGGCCCTCCCCTGACCTCCCTTCAGTAAATCAGATCACAACTTCATTTTGCTCCTCCCTTCCTATAGGCAGAAACTCAAACAGGAAGTACCCGTGCTAAGGTCTATTCAATGCTAGTAGTACCAATCAGAATCCATGCTCCAAGACGGTTTTGATCACGTGGACTGGGACATGTTCCGGGTTGCCTCTGAGTATACACTGACACGGTGACTGAGTTCATAAAGAAGTGTATAGAGGATGTTGTTCCCACTGTGAAAATTAAAACCTATCCAAACCAAAAACCGTGGATAGATGGCAAAACTGAAATAGCGAACCTTCGCATTTAACTACGGTAAGGTGACTGGGAATATGATAGAATACAAACAGTCCAGTTATGCCCTCCGTAAGGCAGTCAAACAGGCAAAACGTCAGTATAGAGACAAAGTGGAGTCGCAATTCAACGGCTTGAGACGTATGTGGCAGGGTCTACAAACAATCACGGATTATAAAGGGAAAATCAGCCACGTCGTGGACACTGACGTCTTGCTCCCGGATAGCTAAACACCTTCTTTGCCTGCTTTGAGGATATCAGAGTGCCACCGACATGGGCCGCTCCCGAGGACTGTGCGCCCTCGTTCTCCGTGGCTGACATGAGTAAGACATTTAAGCATGTTAAACCTAGCAAGGTTGCGACATCGCTAGCTGTGTCCTCAGAGCATGCGCAGACCAGCTGGCTGGAGTGTTTACGGACATATTCAATCTCTCCCTATCCCAGTCTGCTGTCCCTTGTTCCTGTACCCAAGAAAGAAAAGGCAACTGAATTAAATTGCTTTCGCCCCATAGCACTCACTTCTGTCATCATGAAGTGCTTTGAGAGGCTAGTTAAGGATCATATCACCTCCACCTTACCCGACACCCTAGACCCACTGCAATTTATATACTGCCCCAATAGATCCACGGATGATGCAATCGCCATTGCACTGCACATTGCCCTATCCCATCTGGACAAGAGAAATACCTATGTAAGAATGCTGTTCATTGACTACAGCTCAGCCTTCAACACCATAGTACCCTCCAAGCCCATTATTAAGCTCGGGGCCCTAACCTCGCCCTGTGCAACTGGGTCCTGGACTTCCTGACGGTCCGCCCCCAGGTGGAGAAGGTAGGCAACAACACTTTCACTACGCTGATCCTTAACACAGGGCCCCACAAGGGTGCCTGCTCAGCCCCTTTCTGTACTCCCTGTTAACCCATGACTGCATGGCCATGCATGCCTCCAACTCACTCATCAAGTTTTCAGACAACACAACAGTGCTAGGTCTGATTACCAACAATGACAAGACAGCCTACAGGGAGGAGGAGAGGGCCCTGCCGGAGTGGTGCCAGGAAAATAACCTCTCCCTCAACATCAACAAAACGAAGGAGCTGATCATGGACTTCAAGAGACAGCAGAAGGAGCACGCCCCCATCCACATCAACGGGCCACAGTGGAGAAGGTGAAAAGCTTAAAGTTCCTTACGTACATATCACTGACAATCTGAAATGGTCCACCTACACAGACGGAGGGTGGTGAAGAAGGCGCAATAGCGCCTCTTCAAACTCAGGAGGCTGAAGAAATTTGGCTTGGCCCCTAAGACCCTCACAAACTTTTACAGATGCACAATTGAGAGCATCCTATCAGGCTGCATCACCACCTGGTACAGCAACTACACCGTCCGCAACCCAACGCATCACCGGGAGCACATTTCTGGCCCTTCAGGACATCTACAGCATCCGGTGCCAAAGGAAGGCCAAGAATATCATCAAGGACCTCAACCACCCAAGCCAAGGCCTGTTCACCCCGCTATCATCCAGAAGGCGAGGTCAGTACATGTGCATCAAAGCTGGGACAGAGAGACTGAAAAACAGCTTCTATCTCAAAGCCATCACACTTTTAAATAGCTAACACTAGCCAGCTACCACCCGGTTACTCAACCCTGCACTTTAGAGGCTGCTGTCCTATGTACATAGACAAGGAACAGAGAGATGTGTGGTAGTTTACATTACACAGCAGCGTTAGGAGGGGCCTCTTGCATTTCCACAGAAATGTTATAGTAGCATTAAAAGTAATTGACCCCACCAATGTCCTAGACAATGCTTAACAAACTGACACTGTGCAATTTCCTGTAGGGAAACAAACCCCAATTAGAAGGATGGGTTTCAGCTACATTACAGCAGCCAAAACAAAGATATAAGTGGCATGTGTTTCAGTAGGGAAAGGATGATCACTAGTCAGTTGCACAACTGAATGCATTCAACCGAAATGTCTTCCGCATTTAACCCAGCAGATGTTATTGCGGGTGCAGCGAAATGCTTGTGTTCCTAGCTCCAACAGTGCAGCAGTATCTAATACATCACAAATCTAAAATAAAAGAATGGAGTTAAGAAATATATAAATATAAAGATGAGCAATGTCAGAGTGGCATTGACTAAAATACTGCAGAATAGAATACTGTGTGTGTGTGTGTATGTGTGTATATATAAATATAAACCGTATTAAATGCCTAGTGTTCCATTATTAAAGTGACCAGTGATTCCATGTCTATGTATATAGGGCAGCAGGGTTGAGTAACCGGGTGGTAGCCGGCTAGTGTTTGGCTATTGAACAGTCCGATGGCCTTGAGATAGAAGCTGTTTTTCAGTCTTTCGGTCCCAGCTTTGATGCACCTGTACTGACCTTGCCTTCTGGATGATAGCGGGGTTAACAGGCCATGTGTCACGCACTGATCTGTTTCACCTGTCTTTATGATTGTCTCCACCCACCTCCAGGTGTCACCTGTTTTCCCTATTAGTCCCTGGGAATTTATTTCCTTCACGTTCCCTGTTTGTCTGTTGCCAGTTCGTCTTGTCAAGTCAACCAGCGTGGTTTTCCGTGCGCCTGCTTTTACTTATCTCCTTTTTGCTAGTCCTCCTGGTTTTGACCCTTGCCTGCCTTGACTCTGAACCCGCCTGCCTGACCATACTGCCTGCCACTCTGTACCTCCTGGACTCTGACCTGGTTTATGATCTTTTGCCTGTCTGCGACCATTCTCTTGCCTGCCCCTTGGATTATAATAAATATCAGACTCAAACCATCTGCCTCTGGTGTCTGCATCTGGGTCTCACCCTGTGCCCTTATACCGTGGCTCAGGTGGTTGATGTGTATTATGTTACGAATTCTAACTAGCTGGCTAACGTTAGTTGGGCTAGGGGTTAGGGTTAAGTTTAGAAGTAAGGTTAGCTAACATGCAAAGTAGCTTTCCACCCTGAACAACCACCTTACTTTTGTTTTTGCCTTAAGTAACCATCTGTCTTATTTAACCAAACGTAACATATCATACTCATTTCAATGTTCCAGATTTACGTTTCTATGTCTAGTCTGAGACCAGGCTGTGCCAGCTCAGGGATTTAAACCAGTAACCTTTTGGTTACTGTCCCAACACTCTGAACTGCTAGACTACCTGCCTCCTCAGTAGGTCATGATGCTACTGTAGGACACGAGCCATAAAGAATTCCCACAGTGTTACCTGGTCAGGTAACATTTACAGAAGCTGACACTGGGCTTTAAGAGAGACTGAATATTGCATCAGTTAAGATTGAGAAGTAATTTTAGACAGAGTTTAAAAAAAAATGTATAAACTACTTTTCTCTTACTTCACTTTATGGTTCACAGCTACACTAATAATAAAGCTGACATGAGATACACTGTGAATACAAAACATTAGGAACACCTAATCTTTCCATGACATAGACTGATTCAGGTGAAAGTTATGATTCCTTATTCAATTTGTGTAGATGAAGGGGAGGAGACAGATTAAAGAAGGCTTTTTAAGTCTTAATACAATTGAGACATGGATTGTGTATGTGTGCTAGTCAGAGGGAATGGGCAAGACAAAATATTTAAGTGCCTTTGAACAGGGTATGCTAGTACTGTAGATGCCAGGCACACCGGTTTGAGTGTGTCAAGAACTGCATCACTGTGTTTTTCATGCTCAACAGTTTCCTGTGTGTATCAAGAATGGTCCCCCACCCAAAGGACATCCAGCCAACTTGACACAACTGTGAGAAGCATTGGAGTCAACATGGGCCAGCATCCCTGTGGAACACTTTCGACACCTTGTGAAGTCCATGCCCTGATGAATTGAGGCTGTTCTGAGGGTATCGGGGGGTGCAACTCAATATTAAGGGGTTCCTAATGTTTTATACACTGTGCATATTCTCATTCTGCACCAATTAACTTTCTGAGAAAGTAAATGCAGATAGTTTGGGAATATGAACAGAATATCTAGAGAAAGTATGGCTCACTTAGAGGCTGATGTTTATGGTTGAGACAATCTTCCCAGGATTCTCTCTGCTCCAGTGTTTTCCTCCAGTGCTCACCATGTGAGCTGAATCTCTGAGACCAGGGCTGAGTTCCAAATGGCCCACTATTCCATTTATACTGTAGTGCACTACTTTTGACCAGGGCCCATAGCCAACGTGCACTATGTTGGGAATATGGTGCCATTTAGAAAGCAGACCTGAAACAGCTCTCTGCACTCCCACCGTGAGCATTCTGAGCAGCAAGACCCATCTGGACTACATTAGGCAGCCAGTCCTTCTCAGGTTCATGTACCAAACACAAGGTCTCAGAGCACTCATGGATCAATGATGATGAAACTAGACATCATGTACTGTACACTGCCTGTGCCCTTTTTTCTTTCCCTGTTAAGAGTTAACCCAATGAGGATACTTTTAGCAACATTATAATTAGAATTTCTAGTGATCATCACACAACCTTGTCAAAAATATGTACAGTAATGTCAGCTCAGGGTGCATTCCCGAGAGACGCTCCCTGAATGAAGCTTGGATTCACATACATCTTTACTACTCTTCATACTGTATCAACACTTTTCACCAAGTAAAATAAATGCCTGATCTTTGGTCTGTTGATTGCCCCAGTGTTATAGCCACGGATTGTAGCGGAGCGCTTAGGATAATCTCCTTATTAATTCAGAACCCTGCTAATTAAATCTGCATGTCCTGTTAATAATGCAGGGTCTATTTTTCATAGTTTTTAGAGAGAGCCTGGTGAATTATTGATGACATCATTCACCAGATCTAATAAATATAGCTTGCTATTTCAGTTCAGTTCTCCTCCTGCTTCAGTCATGACATACTCACTCTCAACTGCCTAGTTAAAGCCTGGTCATAGCCTGGTGATGGGGGCATATTTATGTGTATTGTATTTTGCTTCTATATCAGTTTAGCATTAACAGGTTGCTTGATGGACTGTCATTCCATTAACATTATAACCACGTTGTTATACTGCTGTGCCATTAAGTACTGTAGGCAATGCTTATGAGAGAACTTTCAACTTGTATGAACTGGCCATTTCTCCCAGAACCACAGAACAGAAGATGCCCTCTAACAGTTGATGTCGATTAAGAGAAAAGTTTTTATGCAACTAAACACATGAGCTTTTGTTTATGCTTCAGGAGATAAGAGCAGCTTAGCAGAGAGCTGTGCTTAGGGCATTCTACCCTGCAGCCTCCACAGCCTTCCTTAATGGCATGCTATGAAAGGAATTGTGTCTGGGATATCACTCAGTTAGTCTGCTTGTTCATGCAAGCAGTACAGATTATAATCAACCTACATGTAAGGAGAAAGAGAGGAACACAAATGGGAAGTGAAACCCCCTAAATGTATCTTACAAGCGTGGATGACTGGGATGGCATCCATCAGGACACAGTTGTAGTCCGCTCAGCTATGTGTTGTGTTCTTAAGTGCCTGAGGATACTTTCTAAATCAACTATCCCCTTGACTCTCCAAGCTTTGATGCCATATAAAGACAATTTTATCAGGATACACAGGAGTTGGCATTGTCCTCATCAAAACATCAGTTCACTTTAAACCTCAACTCCTGTCACAAGACTAACAGCAGTGTGTCTCTCTTTCTCTCTAGCTCTGTTTCTAGTTTATTGATATAGTTCTGTTTGACAGCAATCTAAGGACTGACTCTGTGCTCCTTAGACAACATTGTGAGTGTGATATATGTCGGTTCATTGTGTTCTCTCAGTCCGACGCCTCTCTGTATCCCTGCAGAGAGCAGTGTCAAGGTGAGAGTGATGAGAAACTATAACAGCTCTATGGCAGCTCCTCATAGCCTGCAGCCACCAGAGGAAAATGGCCTTTTATTTTTAGCCCCTTGCCTTGTTAGGATTCAGATGCCGGGTCCACTAATGATGCTTAATATTCAACCGTGGATGCTTTCCTAATAGCACCATATTCCCTTTACAGTGCACTGCTTTTGACCAGAGCAGTGCACTATGAAGGAAATAGGGTGCATCAGGTGTCTGACGTTGTTATGCATGGGCAACTGACCACTCACATTCAAGAACTAGACGGTGGAAGAAAGGGTTTAAACTGGCGGTGGCATTATGTCAACAAAATGATTCATATGTGAACACTCTGTACACACTCATGAAACTAGTTTGCTTAGGAAAATATGTACTTTTTTATGTTTTGAAGTCATTAGTATAGGCAAGTAGTAATTCTGACACCAAAAGAATTGCAGAGGATCGAAAGCATTTCTTAGAGGTAATCTATTATTTTCCTGATGGTTGCACAACAGTGTTGTCAGTGCAATGCCATTCCCAAAGGTCAAATCACACTGAAGCTGACAACCGGGTGATTGAGTTTTTTTCCACAGCCGATATTCTGCTTGTTTTGAATCAATGCGTGCTATTCTGGGAGAGGAAGGAACTAGGGGAAATGAGATATCTGATGAACGAATGCAACCCATCTCAGTATTCTATACAAGGTTACAACATACTCCCTAAGCGATGCTGAAGGCAAAATATGGTGAAAAATAGTTTCCTCCTCTAGAGACTATCTTCATTCCTCTGACCCATTCAGACTCATAGTGTACATGCCAAATGGCACCCTGTTCTCTATATAGAGAATAGGATGCCATTTGGGACAAAAACCAAAAACATCATCATACATCCACATCCTGTTAGACCTGACTGGAGGTTAGCTACGACACAGCAGGTCCCAGCGAGGGACACTTAGTATTTATTCAGTATTTTAGTATTTATTAGGATCCCTATTAGCCTTGAGGTGATTGGCCTGATTGGCCCCGATTTGCCTGATTGGCACAGAGGGAAACAGGCCAACAGACAAATGACAATACAGCTAATCAATAAACACAACATATGATTACGTAAAGCATTTTGTGACAATTGCTGATTTAAAAAAAGTTTTATTGATTGAATTTGATTGATAATCAGCTGGGACTGAAAAGAGCAAGGATCAGTTCCAGCAACATCATCATGGAGAATGACAAAGGAAGGGTTCATTAATTCAGGACACCAATTTACATAAGTGGCTCATCAGAGTTGTCCCAAAATTGCCCAATTCTGGACTGCTTCAATGTGATTTCATTGTGGGATATCCATAACCTGGTATTCCAAATGTCAAACAAATTATTATTTGCTTATGGATGGGTCATTTATCTCATGTGAAAAGATGAGTTCTTAATGGTCTCTGTAATCTCTTGATTTGCCTGCGCTTACTGTATTTCCTGTACTGGAATTACGTTTATTATGTTGTATGAAATGTATTGTGACAAGTAACTTAATTTTCCTGATGTCTGCGGATGTCTATTTGTGTTGGATGAGTGTATGTGGGAAGAGAAGGGGGGTTATGGACGGGACATTACAGCCTTAAATCCATGGTCTCCTGGAATCCATTAGAAGGTTGCACCTCTTAGATCCCCATTGTAAATAATCCCTGTTGGTCTGACGACACAGATAGCCGGGAGTCCCACAAGCACATTGTGTGTTTGTTGATTATTTTTAATAGGGAAACAGCACATATTAAATTAAAGCATCGCTGTAGACCTTCAAGCATTTTCACTGCCACCACATTCCACTTAATATACTATCTTTCTCTCTCTCTCTCTCTCTCTCTCTCTCTCTCTCTCTCTCTCTCTCTCTCTCTCTCTCTCTCTCTCTCTCTCTCTCTCTCTCTCTCTCTCTCTCTCTCTCTCTCTCTCTGCTATCATTTAACACAGGGGAACAGAGTGACTTATGTGAAAAGAGGCATCAATAGTGACTGTTATTCTCCACCTGACCCCTTCCCCTCAGACAGAATACCATAACTACTGTACTGGTTATAGGGATAGACAATGGAGTAAGAGATGAAAGTGGTCTATGAATAAATGTTATATAGAATAGAATGTTACGAATGGATTCCAGAACACATCTAAGCGAGGCCAAAGGGCAAAGGATATGGTGTTCAGAGTACAAAGAGAATATGTTGTTTTGGGCCAGCATTACAATGACACATGACACTGTCTCTCTGTTCCAGCAACTGTTAGTAGAAGGCATCTTATGTGTGGAATAATTAATTTAGGCCAAATGTATTTAACAGTGCCCTATTTGTTAGGTAGGCATTCCTGTGAATAATATTGATGTGATGTTGACAGTACCTTCTCCAAGGAGAGAGATTGCTTTGATGCTTTGATGCAAATCATGTACACCTTTCATACAGATGTAGGATCTTAATTTGAGTTAGTTTGCTACAGCAGGAAAATAATCCTACAGCAACAGGAAATGTGAATGATTATGTGGATTATAATTCATGGATGTTTTTGTAGGGGTTGATACATTTTTCGTAAGGGTAAATCAAATCTGAAATGTAAAAGTTGAAATACACTAAAAGTAAAAAAAAAAATCCTGCTTTGCAGGAAAGTTCTCCTGCAACAGGATGATCAAATTAAGATCCTATGAGGTGGTAGAGTTACTGAAATGGTTTTGTTACTATGGTGCTGGAGGTTCCCACCCAGGACCTTTACCTTAACCAGATCTTACATGATTATTAATACAGGTTTAACAATTACAAAAATGGATTAAGAACAGACACAAACAATGGCTCCCTGACAATGGTGCTTTTGAAAGGTGCAGTTACAAATCGGGATGAATTCTTGGTCTATTTCACAGCTCACTATGAAGGTAGGGTAAAATGGTTTGTTTTCATACTATGAGAGCTACCATTAAGATGGTTGTTCACATAAATATCAGGTCTCTCGCACCTGGCATTCGATGTGACATCTAACCCAGAGGACTATTTCTCATGATCAGAAATGATGAACAGCAGCCCAGTGTTCTGGGGTAATGGTCATATGGAATACATGTTTACTGTTCTAAAGGTATTCAATGACAGATGAGGTGCCCTTTCTCTTTCTCATAGCGAGACAAAGAGGAATTTGCATGCTGTATGTAGAGAGCTACACCATAGCTGTAGCCTTAGATTTCCCCTGAGACCCTTGTTTAGGATAAAAGCAGAGCTGGGTTGTTGATGGGGACCTCTCTATGAATGCTAATATTAATGGGATATAAAATCATACATATAATTTTTTTGTTTTGCTTTCAAGGCCTTATTTGTATTGTGTTTGAGCGGAATATGCACAGTGGAAAATTTGTAAAACATTATGCCATAGAAGTAGAGTGTGAATGTGCCTTCCAAGTGTCTTCCATGTAAAATACGATCATGAAATCATTACATCTTTTATACACTGCTCAAAAAAATAAACACAATGTAACTCCAAGTCAATCACACTTCTGTGAAATCAAACTGTCCACTTAGGAAGCAACACTGATTGACAATACATTTCACATGCTGTTGTGCAAATGGAATAGACAACAGGTGGAAATTATAGGCAATTAGCAAGACACCCCCAATAAAGGAGTGGTTCTGCAGGTGGGGACCACAGACCACTTCTCAGTTCCTATGCTTCCTGGCTGATGTTTTGGTCACTTTTGAATGCTGGCGGTGCTTTCACTCTAGTGATAGCATGAGACGGAGTCTACAACCCACACAAGTGGCTCAGGTAGTGCAGCTCATCCAGGATGGCACATCAATGCGAGCTGTGGCAAGAAGGTTTGCTGTGTCTGTCAGCGTAGTGTCCAGAGCATGGAGGCACTACCAGGAGACAGGCCAGTACATCAGGAGACGTGGAGGAGGCCGTAGGAGGGCAACAACCCAGCAGCAGGACCGCTACCTCCGCCTTTGTGCAAGGAGGAGCAGGAGGAGCACTGCCAGAGCCCTGCAAAATGACCTCCAGCAGGCCACAAATGTGCATGTGTCTGCTCAAACAGTCAGAAACAGACTCCATGAGGGTGGTATGAGGGCCCGACGTCCACAGGTGGGGGTTGTGCTTACAGCCCAACACCGTGCAGGACGTTTGGCATTTGCCAGAGAACACCAAGATTGGCAAATTCGCCACTGGCGCCCTGTGCTCTTCACAGATGAAAGCAGGTTCACACTGAGCACATGTGACAGACGTGACAGTCTGGAGACGCCGTGGAGAACGTTCTGCTGCCTGCAACATCCTCCAGCATGACCGGTTTGGCGGTGGGTCAGTCATGGTGTGGGGTGGCATTTCTTTGGGGGCCGCACAGCCCTCCATGTGCTCGCCAGAGGTAGCCTGACTGCCATTAGGTACTGAGATGAGATCCTCAGACCCCTTGTGAGACCATATGTTGGTGCGGTTGGCCCTGGGTTCCTCCTAATGCAAGACAATGCTAGACCTCATGTGGCTGGAGTGTGTCAGCAGTTCCTGCAAGAGGAAGGCATTGATGCTATGGACTGGCCCGCCCGTTCCCCAGACCTGAATACAATTGAGCACATCTGGGACATCATGTCTAGCTCCATCCACCAACGCCACGTTGCACCACAGACTGTCCAGGAGTTGGCGGATGCTTTAGTCCAGGTTTGGGAGGAGATCCCTCAGGAGACCATCCGCCACCTCATCAGGAGCATGCCCAGGCGTTGTAGAGAGGTCATACAGGCACGTGGAGGCCACACACACTACTGAGCCTCATTTTGACTTGTTTTAAGGACATTACATCAAAGTTGGATCAGCCTGTAGTGTGGTTTTCCACTTTAATTTTGAGTGTGACTCCAAATCCAGACCTCCATGGGTTGATAAATTGGATTTCCATTGATTATTTTTGTGTGATTTTTGTTGTCAGCACATTCAACTATGTAAAGAAAAAAGTATTTAATAAGATTATTTCATTCATTCAGATCTAGGATGTGTTATTTTAGTGTTCCCTTTATTTTTTTGAGCAGTATATTTAAAAATAATATGTGTATTCTGGATTACTGAAATTTGTATATTGTCTTTCATTTTACATCGCAAGCAGCAGAACATTTTGCCAACACATCGCATGTCTACGAAAAGAAGAAAAAAAAAGAAAAGCAGTATTTACAGTGCATTCGGAAAGTATTCAGACCCCTTCACTTTATCCACATTTTGTTACGTTACAGCCTTATTCTAAAATGGATTAAATAAAAAAATGTCCTCAATCTATACTCAATATCCCATAATGACAAAGCAAAAACAGGTTTTTAGAAATGTTTGCAAATGCATAATTTTTTTCAAACAGAAATACATTATTTAAACAAGTATTCAGACCTTTGCGATGAGACTCGAAATTGAGCTCAGGTGCATCCTGTTTCCAACGATCATCCTTGAGATGTTTCCACCACCTGAATGGAGTCCACCTGTGGTAAATTCAATTGATTGGAGATGATTTGGAAAGGCACACACCTGTCTATATAAGTTCCCACAGTTAACAGCATATGGCAGAGCAAAAAACAAGCCATGAGATCGAAGGAATTGTCCCTAGAGCTCTGAGAGAGGATTGAGTTGAGGCACAGATCTGGGGAAGGGTACCAACAAATGTCTACAGCATTGAAGGTCCCCAAGAACACAGTGGCCTCCATCATTTTTAAATGGAAGAAGTTTGGAACCACCAAGACTCTTCCTAGAGCCTGCCTCCCGGCCAAACCGAGCAATCAGGGGGAGAAGGGCCTTGGTCATTGAGGTGACCAAGAACACGATGGTCACTCTGACAAAGCTCCGGAGAAGCTTCCAAAAGGACAACCATCTCTGCAGCACTCCACCAATCAGACATTTATGGAAGATTGGCCAGACGGAAGCCACTCCTCAGTAAAAGGCACATAACAGCCTGCTTGGAGTTTGCCAAAAGGCACCTAAAGGACTCTCAGACCATGAGAAACAAGATTCTCTGGACTGATGAAACCAAGATTGAACTCTTTGGCCTGAATGCCAAGCGTCACATCTGGAGGAAACCTGGCACCATCCCTACGGCGAATCGTGGTGGCAGCATCATGCTTTGGGGATGTTTTCCAGTGGCAGGGACTGGGAAACTAGTCAGGATCGAGGGAAAGATGAACCTGCTCCAGAGCGCTCAGGAGCTCAGACTGGGGCCAAGGTTCACCTTCCAACAGGACAATGACCCTAAGCACACAGCCAAGACATTGGAGGAGTGGCTTCGGGACAAGTCTCTGAATGTCCTTGAGTGGCCCAGCCAGAGCTCAGACTTGAACCCGATCGAACATCTCGGGAGAGACCTGAATATAGCTGTGCAGCGACGCTCCCCATCCAACCTGAAATAGCTTGAGAGGATCTGCAGAAAAGAATAGGAGAAACTCCCCAAATACAGGTGTGCCAAGTTTGTAGCGTCATACCCTAGAAGACTCGAGGCTGTAGTCCCATTATTGGTTACACAGATTTTTGGCCTTCCATCCTATTCTAACCACCTCTCACCGGCTTTGTATTCATGTTACCTGATGAAATTGCTGTACAATATGATCTTGTTGCCATCTGATGCACATTCAGATGCCATAAATCAGAGCTCTCCCTGTACTATGCCGTGCATTGATTGATTGATGATATCTGGAAATGTGCATGTACACCCTGGCCCATCTACAGTTGCTAGCCCCACTTCTAACTTGTGCTCTGATATCTGCTTCACTGATTTCTGCTCTCGTAAAAGCCTGGGTTTTCTGCACTTTAACACTAGAAGCTTATTACCTAAAATGTATCAATTTAAAGTGTGGGTTCACAGCTCCAAATCCAGATGTGTTGGTCATTACTGAGACATGGCTAAGAAAGAGTGTTTTGAATACTGATATTAACCTTTATGGTTATAACCTTTTTCGGCAAGACAGATCTGCCAAAGGTGGGGGAGTGGCAATCTTTACCAAGGATCACCTTCAGTGCTCAGTTGTCTCCACCAAGTCTGTCCCCAAACAATTTGATTTGCAGGTTTTAAGCATTAAACTTTCAAATAGCTCTTTGTTGACTGTTGCTGAGTGCTATCGTCCTCCATCAGCACCGGCCTGTACCCTACCAGCCCTAAGCACTCTCCTGGCCCCTTACACCAAGTCTGATTTTGTCCTGCTAGGTGACCTAAACTGGGACATGCTTAAACCACATGACCAAGTCCTAAAACAATGGGACTCCCTACATCTTTCTCAGATTATTACCAATCCCACAAGGTATGACTCTAAACACCCAGAAAAAGCTACTCTCCTTGATGTTATCCTCACAAATAATCCTGATAGTTATCAGTCTGGTGTTTTCTGTAATGACCTTAGTGATCACTGTTTTACAGCCTGTGTTCGTAATGGCTGCTCAGTGAAACGACCTGTCCTGATTTGTCATAGACGCTTGCTAAAAAACTTTAATGATCAAGCCTTCCTTCATGAACAGTAAAATGGTATGGAATCAGCTTGATCCCCTCTTTCGAAGACGCTTGGACCTTCTTTTTTTATATTTTCAGTGGTATTGTTAACAAACACGCCCCCATAAAGAAAATGACAATTAAGCACAGGTTCAGCCCCTGGTTTGACCGTGATCTTGCAGAGTTACTCCACCTCAAGAAATGCATTTGGCGAAAGGCTCGGCACACGCATACTCAGGCTGACTGGCTATCGTTCAGGCAAATGAGAAATAAGTGCACTCTGGCTATCCGGAAGGCCAAAGTTAGTTACTTTAAGGAGCAGTTCTCTCTCTGTGGGTCTAACCCCAAGAAGTTCTGGAAAACGGTTAAAGACCTGGAGAATAAACCCTCCTCCTCACAGCTGCCCATGTCCCTTAATGTTGATGATGTGGTTGTTACTGACAAGAAGCACATGGCTGAGCTCTTTAATCACCACTTTATTAAGTCAGGATTCCTATTTGACTATCTCCTCATCTCCCACCCTTTCTAATGTGACTATCCCCGATGCTTCTCCCTCTTTTCCCCTGCCCCGCTATAAAGTTCCTCCCTGCAGGCAGTTACTGAGTCCGGTGTGCTAAAGGAGCTCCTTAAACTTGACCCCCAAAAAACATCTGGGTCAGATGGTTTAGACCCTTTCTTCTCTAAGGTTGCTGCCCCTATCATCACCAAGCCTATCTCCAACTATTTTAACCTGTCTCTCCTTTCTGGGGGAGTTCCCATTGCTTGGAAGGCAGCCACAGTTCGTCCTTTATTTAAAGGGGTAGATCAAGATGATCCAAACTGTTATAGGCCTATTTCTATTTTGCCCTGCTTATCAAAAGTGTTTGAAAAACTTGTCAATAATCAACTGACTGGCTTTCTTGATGTCTATAGTATTCTCTCGGGTATGCAATCTGGTTTCCGCTCAGGTTATGGATGTGTCACTGCAACCTTAAAGGTCCTTAATGATGTCACCATTGCCCTTCTAAGTAATATTGTGCTGCTATTTTTATTTACTTGGCCAAAGCTTTTGATACGGTAGACCATTCCATTCTTGTGGGCCGGCTAAGGAGTATTGGTGTCTCTGAGGGGTCTTTGACATGGTTTGCTAACTACCTCTCTCAAAGAGTGCAGTGTATAAAGTCTGAAAATCTGCTGTCTCAGCCACTGCCTGTCACCAAAGGAGTACCCCAAGGCTCAATCCTAGGCCACACGCTCTTCTCAATTTACATCAACAACATAGCTCAGGCAGTAGGAAGCTCTCTCATCCATTTATACGCAGATGATAGTCTTATACTCATTTGCCCCTCCTCGGATTTTGTGTTAAATGCTCTACAACAAAGCTTTCTTAGTGTCAAACAAGCTTTCTCTACTCTTAATCTTGATCTGAACACCTCCAAAACAAAGGTCATCTGGTTTGGTAAGAAGAATGCCCCTCTTCCCACATATGTTATTACTACCTCTGAGGGTTTAGAGCTTGAGGTAGTCAGCTCATACAAGTACTTGGGAGTATGGCTAGATGGTGCTGTGTCCTTCTCTCAGCACATATCAAAGCTGCAGGCTAAAGTTAAATCTAGACTTGGCTTCCTCTATCGTAATCGCTCCTCTTTCACCCTAGCTGCCAAACTCACCCTGATTCAGATGACCATCCTACCCATGCTAGATTACAGAGACATAATTTATAGATCGGCAGGTAAGGGTGCTCTCGAGCGGCTAGATGTTCTTTACCATTCGGCCACTAGGTTTGCCACCAATGCTACTTATAGGACACATCACTGCACTCTATTCTCCTCTGTAAACTGGTCATCTCTGTATACCCGTCGCAAGACCCACTGGTTTATGCTTATTTATAAAAACCCTCTTAGGCCTCACTCCCCCCTATCTGAGATATCTACTGCAGCACTCATTCTCCACATACAACACCCGTTCTGCCAGTCACATTCTGTTAAAGGTCCCCAAAGCACACACATCCCTGGGTCGCTCCTCTTTTCAGTTCGCTGCAGTTAGAGACTGGAACGAGCTGCAACAAACACTCAAACTGGACAGTTTTATCTCAAACTCTTCATTCAAAGACTCAATCATGGACACTCTTACTGACAGTTGTGGCTGCTTTGTGTGATGTATTGTTGTCTATACCTTCTTGACCTTTGTGCTGTTGACTGTGCTCAATATTGTTTGCACCATATTCTGTGCTGCTACCATGTTGTGTTGCTACCATGTTGTTGTTATGTTGTGTTGCTACCATGTTGTGTTGTCATGTGTTGCTGCCTTGCTATGTTGTTGTTTTAGGTCTCCATCTTTATGTAGTGTTGTCTCTCTTGTTGTGATGTGTGTTTTGTCCTATATTTATATTGTATTTTTTATTTTTATCCCAGGCCGTCATTGTAAATGAGAATTTGTTCATAACTGTCACAACTTCCGCCGAAGTCGGTCCCTCTCCTTGTTCGGGCGGTGTTCGGCGGTCGACGTCAACGACCTTCTAGCCATCACTGATCCATTTTTCATTTTCCATTGGTTTTGTCTTGTCTTCCTTCACACCTGGTCCCAATCCCATCAATTACATGTTGTGTATTTAACCCTCTGTTTCCCCTCATGTCCTTGTCGGAGATTGTTTGATTGTATGTTTGTGTATTCTGTGTTGGTGCGCGACGGGTTTTGTACCCACTTTTTATTAATTTGTAATTTTGGTTTTGGAGTTTTGTGAAGCACTGATTAAACAACTCCGTTTATACCAAGTTCGATTCTCCTGCGCCTGACTTCCCTGCCACCAACACGCACCCATTACAGAATCTCCGACCACCTATGGAGTCAGCAGGAGAAGGTACCCCGGCCATGGAGGTGGAGGAGTGCGTCCAGGAGCATGCGGTTATGCTTCACCATCTGGGCGCCGACATGGATTGCGTTGTCCAGAATATGTACCGCTGGGAGAGACAGGGAGTTCTTCCTGCGCCTCCACCAGCACAACCGGGGTCTCTCCTGAGCGCCCCTTTCCCGCCTGAGCCCAGTGGGATCCGTCTCTCCTTGCCACAGGAGTACGACGGGAGTGCTGCCAACTGCCAGGGGTTCCTCCTTCAACTAAACCTCTATCTGGCCACGGTCCACCCAGCTCCATCGGACCATGAGAGGGTGTCCGCCATCATCTCGTGCCTCACCGGGAAAGCCCTGGAGTGGGCCAACGCCGTGTGGAGCGAGGGAGATGCGGCGTTGGACCATTTTAAGGAGTTCACCCGCCTCGACCACCCGCCCGAGGGCAGAGCGGCGGGTGAGCGCCTCTACCATCTGAGGCAGGAGACGAGGAGCGCCCAGGAGTTTGCCCTGGAGTTTAGAACCCTGGCTGCCGGCGCGGGATGGAACAACAGGGCCCTGATCGACCACTACCACTGTAGTCTGCACGAGGACGTCCGTCGGGAGCTGGCCTGCAGAGACACCACCCTCACTTTCGACCAGCTGGTGGACCTGTCCATCCGGCTGGACAACCTGCTGGCTACTCGCGGACATCCAGATCGGGGTCTGGTGGTTCCATCCTCCCGCACCCCCTCTCCGATACCCATGTAGCTGGGAGAGGCGGTGCGCAGGGAGACTGGAGGGGGTTTCCGCTTGTGCACCATCTGTGGCCGCAGAGGTCACACTGCTGGTCGGTGCTGGATTGGTTCCTCTGGGAATCGAGGCAGCAGGCAGGGCGCTCTGGCGTCACCCCAGGTGAGCTGGCACCATTCTCACCCAGAGTCCTCTGTTGCACATATGGTTGTGTCTGTCACTTTTCCTGAGTTTTCCCAGCATTCCCAGCATAAGACGCTCGTAGATTCAGGCGCGGCTGGGAATTTAATTGATAGAGCATTAGCTCATAGTTTAGAGACCCCCATTGTTCCCGTGGATGTGTCCTTCCCCATTCACGACTTAGATAGTCGACCATTAGGGTCAGGTTTAATTAGGGAGGTCACCGCTCCTTTGGGCATGGTGACGCGGGGGGTCACACAGAGAAAATGTGTCTTTTCCTTATTGACTCTCCTGTGATTCCAGTGGTGCTGGGCCTACCCTGGTTAGCTTGTCATAACCCCACTGTTTCTTGGCGGGGTGGTCGCGAGAGTGCTCAGGTAGATGTTTAGGGGTTTCCGTTGGTGCTACTATGGTGGAGAGTCCAGACGAGGTCTACACCATGTGCATTCCCCCTGAATATGCCAATTTGGCTCTCGCCTTCTCTGAAAAGAAGGCGACACAATACCACCCCATCGACGGGGCGATTGTGCGATAGATCTCCTAATGGATTCTGCACTTCCCAGGAGTCACGTGTATCCCCTCTCACAGACGGAGACGGAGGCTATGGAAATATATGTCTCTGAATTCCTGCGTCAGGGGTACATTCGGTCCTCCACTTCACCCGTCTCCTCAAGTTTCTTTTTTGTGAAGAAGAAGGAGGGAGGTCTGCGTCCGTGTATTGACTACCGGGATTTAAATCAGATCACGGTGAGGTATAGTTACCCGCTACCGCTCATAACTACAGCGATAGAGTCAATGCACGGGGCGCGATTCTTCACCAAACTAGATCTCAGGAGAGCTTACAATCTGGTGTGTATCCGAGACGTAGACGAGTGGAAGACGGCTTTCAGTACCACCTCTGGGCACTATGAGTACCTCGTCATGCCGTACGGGTTGATGAATGCGCCATCAGTCTTCCAAGCTTTTGTAGAAGAGATTTTCAGGGACCTGCACGGGCAGGGTGTAGTGGTGTATATTGATGACATTTTGATATACTCCGCTACACGCGCCGAGCATGTGTTCCTGGTGCGCAAAGTGCTTGGTCGCCTATTGGAGCATGACCTGTACGTCAAGGCTGAAAAATGCCTGTTCTTCCAACAGTCTGTCTCCTTCCCAGGTTATTGCATTTCCACGTCAGGGGTGGAGATGGAGAGTGACCGCATTGCAGCCGTGCGTAATTGCCCGACTCCCACCACGGTAAAGGAGGTGCAGCAATTCTTAGGGTTTCCCAACTACTACCAGAGGTTTATCTGGGGTTTTGGTCAGGTAGCAGCTCCCATTACTTCACTGCTGAAGGGGGGCCCGGTGCGCTTGCAGTGAACAGCTGAGGAGGACAGGGCTTTCAGTCACCTGAGGGCTTTGTTTACCTCGGCTCCCGTGCTGGCTCATCCGGATCCCTCTTTGGTGTTCATAGTGGAGGTGGACGCGTCCGAGGCTGGGATAGGAGCTGTCTCTCACAGCGCTCGGGTACGCCACCGAAGCTCCGCCCTTGTGCCTTCTTCTCGAAGAAGCTCAGCCCGGCGGAGCGAAACTATGATTTTTCATTTTCCATTGGTTTTGTCTTGTCCTCCTTCGCACCTGGTTCCAATCCCATCAATTACATGTTGTGTATTTAACCCTCTGTTTCCCCTCATGTCCTTGTCGGAGATTGTTTGATTGTATGTTTGTGTATTATGTGTTGGTGCGCGACGGGTTTTGTACCCACTTTTTATTATTTTGTCATTTTGATTTTGGCTCCTGCCCAGAGACACCTGCCCAGAGGTAAGTTACAACCCTTACCCATTCCACAATGGCCGTGGTCGCACCTGTTGGTGGATTTCCTAACCGATCTTCCACCTTCACAGGGTAACACCACGATCCTGGTCGTTGTGGATCGTTTCTCTAAGTCCTGTCGTCTCCTCCCTTTGCCCGGTCTCCCTACGGCCCTACAAACTGCGGAGGCCCTGTTTACATACGTCTTCCGGCACTACGGGGTGCCTGAGGATATAGTGTCTGATCGGGGTCCCCAGTTCACGTCAAGGGTCTGGAAGGCGTTCATGGAACGTCTGGGGTTCTCGGTCAGCCTTACCTCGGGTTTTCACCCCGAGAGTAACGGGCAGGCGGAGAGAGTTAACCAGGATGTGGATAGGTTTCTGAGGTCTTATTGCCAGGACCGGCCGGGGGAGTGGGCGGCGTTCGTGCCCTGGCAGAGATGGCCCAGAACTCACTCCGCCACTCCTCCACTAACCTTTCTCCCTTCCAGTGTGTATTGGGGTATCAGCCGGTTCTGGCTCCTTGGCATCAGAGCCAGACCAAGGCTCCTGCGGTGAACAACTGGTTATTACAGGTTACAGCTTCCCCCCAGATTACCGCATTAACCCCTCGTTCCATGTGTCTCAGGCCGGTGGTGGCTGGCCCACTCCAGGAGTCTGAGGTGCGGGAGGTTCCTCCACCCCCTCTGGACATCGAGGGGGCCCCGGCGTACTCCGTTCGTTCTATACTGGATTCGAGACGTCGGGCGAGGGGCCTTCAGTACCTCGTGGACTGGGAGGGGTATGGTCCGGAGGAGAGATGCTGGGTTACGGTGGAGGACGTACTGGATCCTTCCATGCTGCGAGATTTCCACGGTCTCCATCCGGATCGCCCTGCGCCTCGCCCTCCGGGTCGTCCCCAAGGTCGGTGCCGACGCGCAGGGATGTACTTTCACGACTTCCGCCGAAGTCGGTCCCTCTCCTTGTTCAGGCTGTGTTCGGCGGTCGACATCACCGACCTTCTAGCCATCACTGATCCATTTTTCATTTTCCATTGGTTTTGTCTTGTCTTCCTTCACACCTGGTTCCAATCCCATCAATTACATGTTGTGTATTTAACCCTCTGTTTCCCCTCATGTCCTTGTTGGAGATTGTTTGATTGTATGTTTGTGTATTATGTGTTGGTGCACAACGGGTTTTGTACCCACTTTTTATTATTTTGTAATTTTGATTTTGGAGTTTTGTGAAGCACTGATTAAACAACTCTGTTTATACCAAGTTCGATTCTCCTGTGCCTGACTTCCCTGCCACCAACACGCACACATTACAATAACTGACTTGCCTAGTTAAATAAAAAATATATTTTAAAAATGCTGCCAAACGTGCTTCAACAAAGTACTGAGTAAAGGGTCTGAATACTTAAAAAAATAAAATAATTTGCAACCATTTCTAAAAACCTGTTTTTGCTTTGTCATTATTATTGTGTGTAGATTGATGACGGAAAGAATACGGCTGTAACATAACAAAATGTGGAAAAAGTGAAGGGGTCTGAATACTTTCCGAATGCACTGTATGACTCAACCTTTGGAAATCATGTGATCCAATGGAAATGCCATGAACTGTTGAACAAGTTTTCTTGTAAATCCCTGATTATATCATTGTGTTCTGGGTATGTGCCCCCTCGTGTATAATACAAATATATTATTCCACATGTGTGGATCTTGATTCATATCCTGTTGAACAATAAAAAGTTTGGTGTATATCTCCACAATTTCAGAACAAAGTACTGTAAAGAATAGCATAGAACACACCAATACACAGCATATGTTATGATTTCTCCTGTCCTGACCATTTGTATCCCAATTCTCAGGCTGGACATAGGAACAGACATAACCGTGAATGAATCAAGGGGGAAGTAATGGCCTCTGAACAATATGATTGATTGCATCAGACAAAAGAGTGAGCAGGAAAAATCTTTCCAACCCTGCCTTTCCACCAATCCCATTTTAGAGTGAACAGATTTCTAAACAATGGATTCTTTATCGTTTTCCTCTATGTATCGGAGGGGCAGACAAATTGTGGGTCACACACAATCAGCAGACTGACTGAATGCTTTGACTGCTGACTTATGAGGTACCACCTGACCATCCATGGGTGGGCCATTGGGGCCTGACCTCTGACCTGACCTGGCTCCTTATCTCTGGCTAGAGGGCCCTCTCCCAATGGCTCTATGGCCTCATCCATTAAGAAGAGGGGTTCTGGGAGAGGAGGACAGACACAGCCCTTTACTCCATTCTGGGTCTGCATCCCAAATGGAACTATTTCCTATATAGTGCACTACTTTGGTTAGGGCCCATAGGGCTCCGGTCAAAAGTAGTGCTCTATAGGGAATAGGGTGCAATTTGGGATGCACCTTGGGTCATCTCCTGTAAAGGTATTAAACTAACAGTATGACATTTCACAACCTCTTGCAGATCAACCCAGGTTTACAGTATGTGACCTGTGCTGTTGATGGACAAAACATTTACAGAATGAAAGCTTACCTTTGGCATATCAAACAAGCATGCACATAAACGCAAGACGCTGTCTGGTCCTTTTACTCCAGAGTCCCAGAGGCTTTTGACATACATTAGATGAGACAGAGGCATGACCCTGTCTGCTTCAGCATGAGTAATCTGACTGGGACTCAGTGGACAGGTCAAGGTCTTCCTGTATGTTAACCACAGTCTTCCCGGTCACCGCAGAGCTAGGTGATGTTAATGGGTGGTGACAGTACCAGGGGCCATAGTGCAGAGAGAAACCATCGTCCCCCTGCATACCCTTAGATGATGATGCTGCTGCTTGGAATGTGCACTGTCATGTCTGTTATGTCGTGTCAGCAGACTGACTGCTCCTTGTAGATGGGTGAACAAGTCGGTATAAAAGAAATAGCGACCGCACACTCATGAGCTCCACCACGTACCTCAGCCTGGTCTCATAGACTAGATGCAACATAGTAAATCCGGGATACTCAAATTAGTATGATATGTTATGTTTGGTATGGTTACATAAGACAGATGTTTACTTAACAAAAAACAAAAGTAGGGTGGTTGGTCGTGGTGGGTGGGTGGGTGTATAACACAAACTTCTAGCAACCCAAAGTTTGAGAGTTTGAATCTCATCATGGATAACTTTAGTATTTTAGCTAATTAGCAACTTTTCAACTACTTACTACTTTTTAGCTACTTTACGTTAGGCACCTAGCCACCTAGCTCGAATTTGTAACGTATCATGCATTTTGCAAATTCGTAACATATAGTACGTTTGCAAATTTGTAACAAATTGTATGTTTTGCAAATTTGTAACATATAATTCGTAGCATATCCTTAGCCACTGGAAGTAGGGGTGCTGAGGGTGCTGCAACACCCCCTGAAAAATCTGTATAAAAATATATATTAATAATAAATAAAAATGAAAAAAAAAAAATATTCACAAAAGTAGTGCACTGGCCTTTAACCTGTTGGGTCTAGGGGGCAGCATTTGCACGTCTGGATAAAAAAAATGTACCCGATTTAATCTGGTTACTAATCCTACCCAGTAACTAGAATATGCATATACTTATTATATATGGATAGAAAACACTCTAAAGTTTCCAAAACTGTTTGAATGGTGTCTGTGAGTATAACAGAACTCATTTGGCAGGCAAAACCCTGAGACATTTTCTGACAGGAAGTGGATACCTGATGTGTTGTATTGACTTTAAACCTATCCCATTGAAAAACACAGGGGTTTAGGAATATTTTGGCACTTCCTATTGCTTCCACTAGATGTCACCAGCCTTTACAAAGTGTTTTGAGTCTTCTGGAGGGAGATCTGACCGAACAAGAGCCATGGAACGGTGATGTCCCATTAGACACCTGGCGCGCTACTTCATGTTGGGTACCCTCGTTCCAATACGTTATAAAAGAGTATGCATTCGTCCACCTTGAATATTATTCATGTTCTGGTTAAAAAAGGCCCTAATGATTTATGCTATACAACGTTTGACATGTTTGAACGAACGGAAATATATTTTTTCCCCTCGTTCATGACGAGAAGTCCGGCTGGCTTACATCATGTGCTAACGAGACGGAGATTTTTGGACATAAATGATGAGCTTTTTTGAACAAAACTACATTCGTTATGGACCTGTGATACCTGGAAGTGACATCTGATGAAGAGAATCAAAGGTAATGGATTATTTACATAGTATTTTCGATTTTAGATCTCCCCAACATGACGTCTAGTCTGTATCGCAACGCGTATTTTTCTGGGCGCAGTGCTCAGATTATTGCAAAGTGTGATTTCCCAGTAAGGTTATTTTTAAATCTGGCAAGTTGATTGCGTTCAAGAGATGTAAATCTATAATTCTTTAAATGACAATATAATATTTTAACAATGTTTTCTAATTTTAATTATTTAATTTCTGACGCTGACTTGACTGCCGGTTATTGGAGGGAAACGATTTCCTCAACATCAATGCCATAGTAAAACGCTGTTTTTGGATATAAAAATGAACTTGATAGAACTAAAAATGCATGCATTGTCTAACATAATGTCCTAGGAGTGTCATCTGATGGAGATTGTAAAAGGTTAGTGCATCATTTTAGCTGGTTTTATGGTTTTGGTGACCCTGTCTTTGACTTGACAAAACATTACACACAACTCTTGTAAATGTACTGTCCTAACATACTCTAAATTTATGCTTTCGCCGTAAAACCTTTTTGAAATCGTAAAACGTGGTTAGATTAAGGAGATGTTTATCTTTCAAATGGTGTAACATAGTTGTATTTTTGAAAAATTTGAATTTTGACATTTATTTGGATTCAAATTTGCCGCTCTTGAAATGCACCTGCTGTTGATGGAGTGCACCACGGGTGGCACGCTAGCGTCCCACCTAGCCCCAAGAGGTTTTAATAGTCCTGTACTAGCGGCCCGATATAGCCGTCTGCAGTGCCCCCCTTGGTGACGAAAAAAATCACAACACCCCCAAACTACTTCCCGCTGCTATGAAGTTATCATACGAAATGGGTGATAGACATCCACAAATTAATATATACGAAACATAACATATCTTACTAAATGGAGTGTGTCGGATTTAAGTACAGAATAATTTTGAATTCTCTGAGACTAGATTGCGTACCTTTATCAATAAACAAACAGCATTACGATCCTACAAGGATTTTCCTTAGGTCATTTTACCGGAAGTTCACCACACCCACATTTATAAACACAAGACAACTACCAATTAGCGCGGTCTATACATAATTAAGTTGAAAGGGGCAAAGGGCGGTAAAGGATGGAAACTGTTTACCCGCAGTAGTGAGTTTCTGTCAGACGGATGGTTGTCAGGTCAGATTTGCCCCCCCCCCCCCCCAAAAAAACGGACACCTTCCTTGACCATGTCCAAGAGGGCAATTACAGGTGCACACGTTGCACACAGTTTAATTTCACAAGCAGATGCCACACATTCAACCATCCTATGACAGGAAAACATTTTAAACTGAAGGTATTATAACATCCGCTACAAAGAATGTATTCTACCTACTGAAATTCCCTTGTAGGCTGGCCTATCTGGGCAAGACGCGCCGGGCACTCCAGACACGCATATCTGAACATAGAAGTAGCATCAGAAACCAAGACCTCAAATGTCTAGTCGCTATGCGCTTTGACTGCCAGACACAATGTTGCCTCATTAAAGTACATGGGTATCGAACATGTCAAAGTCCCGAGGCGAGGGGAGGACATCGATAGACTTCTATTGCAAAGAGAATCCTACTGGATATTCCAATTGGAAAATATGTATCCAAAAGAAATGAATGAGGATTTTCCCATTGGCCATTTCCTGTGAACGCCATCTGATTCATTCATTATTATGACAACCATATTTGAGTATTGGAGCATACGCTTTGTCTACCTGATATGAATGGTTATACAGTCATAATATTTGAGAAGTGCTGCCCATTTCATCTGAAATATGTATAGACTACCCTAATAGGTGCTTGTCTTATGTCTATAAATATGGGTGTGATACACTTCTAGTGAAATGACCTGAGGAAGATCCCTGTTTGATTCGAAACGTTATTTGAAAATTAAATCATCCTTAAGAGTCATTTGACGCACCTGTGCACACATCTGTGCGTCGGTCTAAGTAGCATAATAAAAAAATCCCCATAAAAATCGGTCAATTTAAACTAGAGATCTAAGGTTTTTTGCGTGGTCTGCGTCTCAATCTATCACATCTGGCTATGGCGGTGTTTGTCAGACCACGGGACATTCTGAAAATCGGTCTTCTCACGAAAACGTCTGTAGCGCCCAAACGGTTTGGCCTACAAATGAATATGACCACTCTAGGAAAAGGGCAGACTCACATGAACACGATGATGTTCACAGTAAAAAAAATAAGAGGTTAAATATGTGTCAAAAAAACCTTCAAAACCTTATTCCTTACAATTCATGTTTTGACTGTATTTTTTGCCATCTATGAATGTGTTTGTTATTCAATGCATTTCTATGGGCTATAGTAGTAAAGGCCAAACTCAATATTTTATAAAATAATTGTTTTATATTTTTGGGGATACCAAAAGGGGTCCGAAAATTCAAAATCAAATATCTAAATGATTCATGGTTTGACCATCTTAAAACAATTCCATATGTAAGTGTGCAGGCTCTATTTCTTTTATATCTACTTTGTTCAGCCCTGCACCCCACTAAATGATGTGCATTTGATCACACTTGACTACTGAACAATAACAAGTGCAATGTGTTGACTGTTGACGTGCTGTGAAGTGGAATTCTCTTTAAGCTCAATTTCATGGAAAACGTGTCATATTTCTAATAGAGAAGTGTGATTTTTGATGTCTAATCCAAGTGAAAATGTTTTGAGATATTTTTAGAGCATAGAATATTCATACTTTGCATTACTCAGCTCAGCTCTGATTAACAAACATGTTTGCTTACACAAGCTATTTGTTTTCATTTCCATGTATTGTGGATGACTCATGTGCATGGAGTGCCTGAGTTTCTGCTTACCTGGTCTTATTGGCTCAGGGGGTATTTCATTGGACTTATGTTCTGGTTCTGTGAGTGTCTGTGTCTGTTTTTCATTATGTGTGTGTGGGTGTGTGTGTGTGTGTGTGGGGGGGGGGGGGGGGGGGAGTGGGTGCATGCTGGCCTTTAAAAGCCTGCTTAATGCTGTTTCTGTGCTATTGATTCCAATGTCGTCATTTGCAGTGGGAGACTGATCAAACTTTGATCAGCGAGAGTATTTTACACTCGAGGAAGATTTGTTTCTGAGCAGAGCATATGATAGCTCTAGCCACTAAGTTAAGAGATCCTTGTGTGTGCCGGTTAAGCATGCTGGTGGACTTGGATTTGAGAAGGCTGAGGCAAGGATTGTGTGGTGCTCTGTATAGGCTTCTTCAAATGAGATGAACAGCAGTGAAGGTATCAGCTCTATCCAATACATCCAATTTATAGTCAGGACCATATGGCTGAAATTGTAGTTATGGAGACAGATGAGAGTGGGTGAAAAATACTCAATTCAAGAGAAGTAAAAATGTGAACATTGTGGTTCAAGGCAGCAACACCCCTCAATATGTAAGTAGATGAAGAGAGAGAGAAAGATGGAGAGAGAGAAATAAATAAAGGAGAGGGAAAGAAAGAGGGAGAGAGAAAGAGAGTGAGAGCGAGCGAGAGACTTTCATTAGGCTAGTATGATTCTCAAGCCAACTGCTGTAAACTGTAGAGGTTCCATGTTGGAGAACTTAATCCTGTTTTCATGAAAACATAATTAGAGGTAGAATATTTTGGTGCATTGTTGTGACATTACATAGTAGAAGCTGATCTGTCATCTTGTCAAGGTGACCATGCTTTGACCCACCCCTGCCCCATATAAATAATTCAAGACGTGAACGTACATAAATAGCTCAAACTGTAGGATAAATGTACCATGATTCGTTGGACGTGCAGGGTGGCCTATATGGTTTATAATGTTTCATATATGGAATAGAAAACCGCGCAGTGTGGCACTGCGCCCTTGGTTGCGCGTCTTTTATGCTGTGTCTCTTTAAATACAGTAGGCAGTGCTGTCGGCCTGTGTGGAGCGCAGAGCGCAGTTACCACTGTGGTGTGCACGATCCGCAGGGCTGTTTGACAGGCACTCTGGACACGGAGAGACAAGTCGCCTCGCCGTGACACGCTGGCTGCATCATACCGACTTTGACCTAACAGCAGATTACGAGGTACGGAAATGATCGTCTCCTGCGTACCGTCATCAACATAATTGAGTTTGCTTCAAGGACCATATGCTATTCTGCCTTATTCTGTCCTTGTAAATAAGCGTGTGGCAGCATCCACAGAATGCTGTATTGAACTAGACAGAGATTGGTTTGTAACGGGATTGAGAATCGCAGTGACAGAGGACAGACGCACGGACGTTATGGTGAATACATAAATGAGATACCCTATCGCAACATTTAGACTACCACTGGATCTATACTCTTAATTTTGTGAGGAATTTTCACGGAGCACGGACCAAGATTGTGAATGAGAGCTGTATCAGACCGATTCTTATTTCAGAGTTCTGTCTTTCCATTAGGTTCAGCCAAATATTTCCGTATATGCGGTAACGGATTGTATTCGACTCTCCCTTGGATTACTCTCTTATGACTCCTATTTGAGGTAGGTTATGCACCTTATCATATTTTATATATTGAAATTAAAGTTGTCAAACAATTATTATTATTTGCCAGATATGAAATTGTAGGCTATTATGGGCGTTTTCTTTAAGCAGATGCACATTTACATGTAAATGTATTGTACGTTATAACATCTATCAGCAGATTTCTAATGTATAAAATCTGGTTCTATCAGCTGGTTTCTTCAGTATAATATCTGAGAAATGTGCCCCATCACAATTGTTGACTTTCAGACAGTGTAGTGTAATTTCAGCAAACCCCATGCAGTGTTACAACTTGTTCACTACTCATCATTGGTCCTCTTCTCTCCCCTGGGATCTTTATGTATGCTGCAGTGGGCTCTGACATAAATGTAAGTAATACAAACATCTGAATGTATTCTACAGCCTATAGCTTATTAAAAGTAGACCATTATTTTTGCAGCCTGCTGAAGGTTGTGGTGAGAGACCTACTTGTTGTGTTTACTGTATGTACTGACATGTACGTGTAACTGATAGATGCACACACACACACACACACACACACACACACACACACACACACACACACACACACACACACACACACACACACCTACACACCTACACACCTACACACCTACACACACACACACACACACACACACACTACATGTTAATGTATGTCAATTGTAAAGTATTTTGTGTGCAATGTCTTTTCCGTTACATGTCGGACCCCAGTATAACTAGCTGCCGCCATTGGCGTCAGCTAATGGGAAACAAAATCCAAATCAAAAACCAAAGGATCACTGGTAGCTAATGGTGGAAAGAGTCATTATCACTGAGCTGACATGGAAAACATAACAGATGGTGTCAAGATTTCCTTGAGGGCCTACCATTACCGGACCAGGATGCCTGCTTTATTTCTTCTAACAGACTCTAAAAGCAAGAATAGTTTTATTTAATTCATTTTCTTGCATATGTTCTACATATATTACAAAGAAAGAGGTCAGAAAAGAGGGTACAACAATAGTCTCATTAGCAAGTTATTTGATTTTGGACTGGGTATGTGATGCTATCTATATCTATCTGATTCACCTCAACCCCAAATAAGATCAATTTGTTTAATTTGTTACTGCCAGCACTGAACACAGTGTGGATCTCACAACAACACCTTGTGATACATGCAGGGTTTATTTGGATTAGTTAAGTGCTAATGGAAATGTGAGAGCGCCCTAGTTTCCACCAGTAGCCAACTCATCCCAGCGTGTGCCATCATGCCAAGTCAGTGGCTCAGCTAGGCTGCATGTCATTATTCCCCTGCCTGTTCTGGAGGGCTGGCTTTATGTAAATATCATGTGGCCTTGAATCAACACATCGCCACTCTCACTTTACCCAAAGTGTGAAGTAGCTGGACTTTCTTTAGAGCCCTCGTGCTAATGTTTAACTAGCATAATGATTTGCAGATCCACCTCAGAGAGCAGAGGAAACCTGCCTGTCTCTCTGCCTTCCTGACTTTCTGCTTTCACTTCCTTCACCCTCTGTTGTTCTGTTACTAGAGCTAATGACATGCTTCGATATATGTTAGGAGATGTATTCTCCTTTGTGGCAGCTCAGTAATGGGGCAATTGACTGAAGTGATATTCAGGGGTATTTATCATGAAACATCATCATCTGTCAGCAGATGCTCTCCAGAAGCATATTTATTCAGTAAGGACTGGAGGTAAGCAAACATTCCCACATGTAATAGCTTTCTTGGGTCAGAATAACAGAATAGCAATATCTTAAGTCTGTAAAATGACCACAAGGCCTTGAAATGCCCAGTTATTAATGCTAGGATTGTTGCCATTGTACAGTAGCCTTTGGGCAATTCCACGATAACAAAAATGTATGACAAACAAAAACCATTGATTTGAAAGTTTAACAAACCATACAACTCTATGCACAAGGACTACTTTTAACAATTACCACAGAAAAACATACAAAAACGAATTCAGTGGAAAAACTGTGCAGATGCAAACTTGGGTAATGGAATTACAGTAAAATCCCCCTTAGGTTTTTATGTAACCACGTTTTCCAAAAACTCTGCAGAAAGATAGGGGTGTCAGCTATGACATGGCACCTTGAGTTTGCTTATTGAACTACAGTAAGTGAGGTGAATTTACACCCGGTAACGGAATTACATCATGGGTCCCTGATCTGTACAACACATATGCATAATTATGGATATGAATGTCATTCTCTGTTTCACAAGTTTGGACATCACAGCTGACAATTGCAGGGCACAGTAGAATACACCACAGTACAATACAGCACAGCAATGCAGAGTAGAGTTTAGTACAGTGCAGTACAGTACAGTAAACTAGAGTATAGTTCAATACAGTATACAGTACAATATACTATACTATACTATACTATACTATACTATACTTTTCTTTACTGTGCTGCATTGTACTGTACTCTACTGTACTCTACTCAATATACTGTATTGCACTGTACTCTACTCAATGTACTGTATTGTACTGTACTATCTAAACTTGGGAAACATATGTCTATGATAGGTTCAGATTTGGTCTAGTCCGGTCCGTCTGTGGACGTTAACATTAAGGCCAGGGTGGACTGACCAAATTTCAACAACTTTTCAACGTCTATGGATGTCCGGTGTCGGTCGGTGCTCAGTGGGTGAGGATGCTGGTTACAGTAAATGGAAAGAGAGGGGCTCATGGGTAGGTGTCAGTAAGAGCTGGGAGAGGTGAAATTAACTGGAGAGTGAGAGAGAAAGGCAGAGAGAGAGAGAGAGAGAGAGAGAGAGAGAGAGAGAGAGAGAGAGAGAGAGAGAGAGAGAGAGAGAGAGAGAGAGAGAGAGAGAGAGAGAGAGAAAGAGAAAGAGAAAGGGAAAGGGAAAGGGAGAGAGGGAGGGGTTGTCCAGACTGACTGTTTTACTCTTGGTTTCATCACCAGACAACAGAAAGACAAAGAAAACAGTTATCAGTTGAACATAACAGTATGCCAGTGGAAGGGAGGACAGTAGCCTGGGAACACAACTGTGGTTTGGACTTTTATGATATCCCATTGTAGCCAATTCAGTTGCAGTAATTCCATTACCAATTTGGATAATGGAATTACGAGTTTTAATCACTTAATAATTCATAAACAAAATTGGTAGGTCTATCTTTACATGTTGCTTCTGTGAACTTTCATTATCCTCCCTCATGACAAATTAGAAAATATCTTAAAGATATGTGGGGTTTTGGCAATATTTCTTAAACTTACAGAAGGTAAACAATATCTCCAAAACTCAATATAAGTGTTGGTATTAGTTGACAGGGGTGTTTACGTCAACATTATTGCATTTTGATGTATTTCTGATACCCTTTAAGACTTTTTATTGTTGATGTTTTTTAAGACCTCTTTTCCATCCATAAATCAAAGCCTTTACTTATGTATGTCTAATTTTTAAGATGGAAAATGGTTGAAAAATGTATCTATGCCTTCATTTCCCAAAAATATAGAGTCTTAGCTTTCATTTGACACCCAATTTGATATGCTCCTATGAACTTCACTGAACTTCACGTTGTTCCTCATGGGTCCTTTTCCATGGAAATACCCGTTGTCATCACGCTCTCGAGATAACGGGTATAAAACCGAATACCCACTATTAATGGCAGGTTGTATATATTATATAAGTGTCAACACCTTCTACTTTTAAATCAGATGGATTAATTATAAGTCACACATTTTGAGAAATTACATTTTGATTTGATTTATTAGCATCCCCATGAGTCGACGCCAATGACGACTGCTAGTTTTCCCGGGGTCCAACATATAACGAAACATACATTACAGACAAAATACTTTACACTTTACGTACATTTAAAAAAACATCATTATCATTACTGTAGCTGACAGAAGCTTTCCCGCACCCCAGCCATCTACTAGCCTGAGGCTGAAAATGGGGGGACAGGCTAGTTACATGAACGCTTAAGGGGGATTCAATTCTGAGTGAGGCTGTGCGAAGCAGAAACAGGATATCTAAATAATGTTCCTCTAGCCCCCTCACAGTTAGCTTGGAACAAGAAGCAGCCAGGTGCTCTCAATGACTGTTATTGGAATGTTAGCTAACCATGGTGATAACTGATGCATGGTACTGTATTTTGTAGTATTACCCATTCATTCTTACCAATTATACACCAGGGCAGCTGACACGTTCGTTGTGAGTGCTCATTCCTGTCAACCTTACAAGAATCTTTCAAAGAACAGTTTTTCAAAATATAGTATGAAAATAAAGGTAACTGCCAAAAAAAGGAAATACTTTAGTAAATGAGGGATACAAAGTATACTGAAAGCAGGTGCTTCCACAGAGGTGTGGTCCCTGAGTTAATTACGCATCATGCTTTGGGTCATGTATAAAAACACCCAGTTTCCCATTGTTTTGGCTACCATGGCTAGAAGAAGAGATCCCAGTGACTTTGAAAGAGGGCTCTCAAAGGAGCATAGGGTGCTTAAAGGGTGTGTGTGTCTCAGTCACCAGCTCTCAACCCAATTGAACACTTTTGGGAAATTCTGGAGCGGCGCCTGAGACAGTGTTTTCCACCACCATCAACAAAACACCAAATTATGGAATTTCTCATGGAAGAACGGTGTCGAATTCCTCCAATAGAGTTCCAGACACTTGTAGAATATATGCCAAGGTGCATTGAAGCTGTTCAGGTGGCTCGTGGTGCCCAATGCCCTATTAAGACACTTTATGTCAGTGTTTCCTTTATTTTGACAGTTACCTGTAGTATTTAATTTTGAATTTTAGAGGGGTTTATTGCTAGGAGGCTTAGCACCCAGCCCAATGGAGCACTTTAAAGCCTCTCAGATATGCAGCCCTCTGTAGAGCCATGACCAGAGCAGCACAGTGTCCAGAATCACAGTGATGAAGGCTTTGAATTTCTTCAGCATTTATGTTGCTTCCGTATCTCTTTATCCTCTTGTTGACCTCTCAGTGGCTCCTCATGGATCGGAACCAGTGGCTCTGGTCTGTGAAGATAACCAGGGGAACTGACATGAAGGAGAACATCCATGTCTGAGCTTGTCATAGCATTTAAACCCTCTGAACCCTGCTGCTTTATGGGGAGGCACTGTACTTTACTGTATGTATGTTTGATGATGTGCTCTCTCTATCGATATTTCGCCATCATGAATGGATGCCAAGATTCTCATTAGAGTGTATACAGAAATAGCCTGGCTATAAAAAAACTGAGAATCAGTGTTGAGTGCTTAAGCTCTGGCATGTGGACAATGGCTCCTCACTGGTCCCTGGGTTTCGTCAGTGCAGTGTCTCAGTGAAGTGGTACATTAGACAGAGGGAGTTGATGGTTTTCTGTACTCATTGTCAAATGCTGTTTTGGAGCAGAATAAGGCTGAATGTTTCAGACAAGGAAGAATCATAGACAGACAGAACAGCAGATCTCTGACCTGTCAGTTCTAAGGAGTTGAATCAGGGGTTGAAGTGAAGAACAGTGAATAATACACGCCCATCATCTCAATGCAAACAGTATAACGCCTCCAAATTCAGACAGGTTAATTAGGCATTGTCTCATCTATGACCTCTATAAACAGTGAGACACAGGACTAGTGATGGCTATATATATATATATAGTGATGGCTCAGTCATATGTTTTTCTGAGGGAAATGACAGAAACATTCGTACACTTTCAGCTCTGTGATTGGCTATATATATATATATATATAGTGATGGCTCAGTCATATGTTTTTCTGAGGGAAATGACAGAAACATTCGTACACTTTCAGCTCTGTGATTGTTTCTAGTATAAGTAAGTATGACTATATGTTTCATGTTCTCCTTTGTGGCACAGAGGAAAATGCTCTATTTTCCTGCTAATATTTCCTTAAAGGACAAGATGATTTTGGAGTGGGGATTATCTGCAAGACTCTTTGATCAGTTCCAGGGAAGGCCCGAGGAGGGTTGGCTTTGCTGTATTCATATCTCAGACAGATTTTTTGCTCAGACCGGGTTCATCTGTAACAGTGGAATTTTTCAATAAATAATACTCAAGTAATAACTGCCTGAAAATGGTAAATTAACATTGTGTGGAGAAAGGCCAGACTATGGGAAAACCCTCAAATATGATGTCCTAATGGGGTATAACATTGACATTGTGTGTGTGCACGCGTGTGGGTGTCTGTGTGCGTGTGTGCGTATGTCGCTGTTATGCATTCCATTCACTTCATCCTCATCGAACACTTTCATGTTTATGCTGATGTTGTTACTCTTGAGGAGTTTTAAGAGCCAGCCTGTGGACAGATGTTCCTCTCGGAAGGATGTGAACCCAGGCCTGTCCACTTAGAGTAATACTCCTCCGCTGGGCCTCCTCCAGTAGACAGCACATAGAGCAAAGCACCCTGTGTACAGTTTTAGGAAGGTGGTAGTGGGCTGGTACTGGTGTGTGTGGGTGGCTGGGGAGTCCAGCATGCTGGGATGCGGCTGTCAGTGAATCACCAGTGTGTTTCCCTGCGCGCTGTGGAGTCTGTCACTGTTAACATGTTGTTGTGGAAAATTCGGGCACCACAATCTCTAACGGTGTCTGCCTGGCCGTTAGCTGTGGGGTCTGCCCACCGAGGAGGAAGGATGATGGATCAGCTGTGTTAGAGGCGTCCCAATGGCGAAGGATGACTGAGGGACACCGTAGAAAGGGCAGGCCACTGTCAGCACCGTCACAGAAACAAGGAGTGGATTTGTCATCATTTGTCATCACTGTCATTAGCCAAGGTCATTACTGTAACACTGCTAGTCAGTGTGTGAATCCACTCTATAATGCCGGTTGTGTTTAGAGCTGGCTTGTTTATATACTGTAATGTGGTTATCAACAGCTGGCTCATACCCTCTGGTCCTTATTGTATCCTTGAACTTCAATTGGTGTTGTGTTTTGATGATTTAAATGTATTCAGTTGGCTTTGTCAGTCATTTATTTATTAGACATTGTATTGCAGAGGAAGTCATCAGAACAGGCCAGTACCTGTATGCTCATCATACCCAGCATTCACATCATCCATCAATCAACTGGTTTTGAAAGGTTGATACCAGGTCTTCTCAGTTGGCAGAGTTGAAGTAGATAATGCATATGCTATTAAGCTCTTCCCTGACAAACACATGCTTATTAACCCAAAATGGCTGATTAGGTATGATCGTCAGCCACTGTAGAAGAACCTTCCCAAGGCCTAATCACGTGATTCCCTCATCAATACTAACTCTAACACTACTCTACTCTCCCCTTGTGTGTGGGTGTGTGTGGGTGTGGGTGTGTGTGCATGTGACAGAGAGAAAGAGTGTGGACACTAGAGAATTAGAGAGTGAGGGGAAAAAGAGAGAAAGATTAGTCCATTATGTAGTCACTGGCTGACCTTGAGATACGGCCAGTCATAGGGATTAGAACATCAGCCAACTGTAATTGCTGACCTACAATAACAGACCCTCTTGTTCATTCTTGAACTTGGTTGCTGACACACAAACAACCCTTTGTCTGCATCAAACTACTGGATCATGTTTTCTCTTCCTGGTTTACCAAGAGGGCACTACCTGCCAACACCCATCCTCCTAAAACACAGACTTTAGTTCTCTGGTTCCACTTTCAGCGCGTCTTAAAGCAGGGAGATGTAGTTACTGGCGCCAGTGTGTAACTCAGAGAGCCATTTATCTTGGGTTAATCCTGAGCCTTAAACTAAAGTCCCATTGATATTTAACACACAACTTCCAAAGCCTGGAGATTTCCACGCTATTATGTTCCATTCTGCAAATGAATTCCCATATTAAAGTAATTAATGCCTCCTTAGGCTGATGAGCGTTGGAACATGTGGGAAGAAAGATAAACACAGCATTTATTTCATAATTTATCTTTTTGTTTTGAGCTACAGTTGCTGACTGATGAATTCAGGCTCTGTTTGGGTAACAAGTTGCAGATATTACCCAGATCTTCCCCTTGCTGGTAGAAGAATGCAACTATAGTATGGTCTGTAGTAAGTTACACATACCTCATCTTCACAATAATCTTCATGCACAATAACCTAGTTTACCAATTTAAGGCCTAGTTATGTAGAGAACCATGGTGAATCTGCACTGCATGGGACAGTAGGAAATAGGAAATGGACTGTGGATCCAAACCCATATTCAGAAAGATCTGTGAAGAATCAGACAAGCTTCACTTAAAAGAGGAAAGGGATGAGATATTTCATATTAATGCTCCCTTCCTCCCTCCAATGCAGCACCAGTTGTTAGTCTGATAAAGGATATGAGAAGAGAGATCCCCTGTGGGTCTGTCTGTCTGTCTACAGGGAGAGGCAGCAGCCTATCAGATCTCCTCTCCTCTCCCCTCTTCTTGGTGGGCCCTAATTGGGCTGTCACACCTGCCATGCAGATTTGTCATAATGCTGTGAAGTGAAGTTCCTCGCAAATTCACAGGGTGCATCCCACTGTTCCTGCTAGAAGTCTACATACAACAGGCCTGTTACTGCTGTGTAATTCAAATCAAATCCAATTGTATTTTTCACGTTTCTTAAACAAGAGGTGACTAACAGTGAAATTCTTACTTATGGGCCCTTCCCAACAGTGTAGAGAGAAAAAAAAGATAAATAGTAGAAAAGTAATAACACGAGGAAAAAAACTATTATCATGGAATAAGTGGTTAAACGAGCACTAATGAGGGGCCCACAGTTGGTCATGCACCGTTGGGAACAATTACATGAAGGATGAACCTTAAATGTTCTTACAATATGTTTTCTGCTCTTCATGACTATGATTTTGTAATGTAATGTAATGCAGTAGCCAAGCTCTGTTTTTTTACTATAAGACCTGCAATTGTTACCGTTCCACAATGTTTTCATACAAAGAGTTGGCTCCTGCACTACAAGCATCAAATAGGATGTCTTAAAGGCCCAGTGCAGTCAAAACATGATTTCCTGTGTTTTATATATATTTCCACACTAGGAGATTGGAATAATACTGTGAAATGATGATAATTCCCTTTTAGTGTAAGAGCTGTTTGAAAGGGCCGCCTGAAATGTCAGTCTGTTTTGGTGGGATGGAGTTTTAGCCTGCCCGGTGACATCACCAGGTGGTAAATTAGTTAATAGACCAATAAGAAAGAGAGCCAAACCTCTCTGCCAATAACAGCTAGTTTTAGGTTTTCTCCTGGCCACTCAGACCACTCTCAGACAGTCGTAGCAAAATTCTTGCTTGATAAATTGCTCTTTGCTAAGAAGCTATTTTTAAAAAATGTTTAAAACAATCACAGTAAGGTACTTAATTGTTACCCAGAAATGATTTGATATTGAGATAAAAACATCTGCATTGGACCTTTTAAATATTAGCCTGGCATTGTTTCTAGTCTGGTGATAAGCAGTAAGCACGCTCATTCATTCTCCATCTGTCAGTGAAGTCACATAGGTCTGGTGAGATATGTGGTGTCACATTATTACACAGTGCCTGGTCATCCACGTGGCAGGGCCCATGCCATGTTGGCTCCCATCATCTCCTGTGTCTACTCTGTGTTGACAGCATGTGTCAGTACCAGGTCTCTTATAGATGTGCCTGAGGATGACTCAGCTCACTCAGTCCCTCACTGACTCCCTGGTGGAAACATTTCCCCATGCAGCCACATGGACGTAAACAAGGTCTTGCTGAAAGGTTAGATTGAGGCCAGGGTTGGGAATGCTATATTGCTGCTACTACAGTATGTAGCTATGACTTATTCATGGGGAACATAACCTCAAGTGTTGCTGGTATGATTATACCTAGGCTGGGAAAAGGCTGTGTGACTTCTGTGGATGGATGATGCTTCAAATCCTAAGTGGATGTTATACTATTATTCTGTTGAATACAGCCCTCAACCCAGACGGAGGAAGCTGTGTATGAAATATGTGTGTTGGCATGCATGGTGTGTATTCAGGGGCAAAGTGCTTGCCCCTGAATACACTACTCTCCTCTCATCGTACCCATATTTAAAGCAATGTTTGAATTAAGATTTATTACTACTATTTTCCCTTAGCAACCTTCATGGCTCTGTGAAGAGCCTTATACAATTTCCTCCTTGCCTTCCTCTACCCCCCTCTTTTCTCTCTTCCTCTTCATCAGTTTTATTATCTTTTCCTCCAAGTCTCTACTACAACTCTGCATGGCCACTTCCCCTGAGAGGGAGAGAGAGAATGAGAGAGAATCTCTCTCTCTCTCCATTTCAGCTGGGACTTGAGTGCTTTGTACACTTCATATTTTATTCATCCTGTGAGTGAGAGGCTGCAGTACAGAGGCTTCCTCAGTCCTGTGAGCCCAGAGCACGTCTCGGCAGCTGTCATACTGTCTGCAGCCCAGCTGCACGTATTCTCCCTTCTGCGGCAGCAGCACACACTCATATCACACCACTCTCCACTGGACACACAACACATGCATATCTCCCCATAAAATACAAAAGCTGCAGTTCCTTGATTTCCTTTTCCTCAATCTCATGTTATGTGATATTCTGATTGCATGGACACAAAAAGGCAGTGCATTCTGAGACCTGAAAAGCAATGATACTGATTCTTAACAGAGTTGCACCTTTTCCTTTTGTTTAATCAGTTTACTAAGAATCTGGAAATTTGATCTCTAAAGGGCAGCACCTACACTAATTAGTGATGTGCAACAGGAATGCCCTTTTTTAAATTCTTAACTTCCACTGCCGGATAGGAGATTGAGGTTACAGTAGATTTCACCATGTTCCTCTTCATTATCCATCAACCCTTTAGGGCTACACACCTTCATTAGCTTCTTCCTTCCTGTCTGAGTGAAGAGGCAAAAAGAGCAACAACAATAACAACAACATCAGTCTTCCAGAAATAGAAACAGCAGTGAGCAACAGGGACTCCCTCTAACGATGGCCCCTCTTTAATTAATGTGGCTGTGATGATATCCGGCTGCCGGTGCTACTCAGCCTTTTCAGGCAGATTGGCGTGATGAGTAGGCCCATGGTTCATTGGCCGTTCCGCAAGAGGAGGCATGCTCACGGAACTCTCAACCCCAACCTTACCCCACACCACCCCATCACCCTCTCTCTCCCCCAAAACAAGTACATCCAGCCCTCTGGGTCCTGGCCACTGCCTGACATGACTGCTCACTGTTGCAGAGCTCTGATGAAAAGACAAAATGCCCTGGGCTTTTGGAGGCGATCCACTGCAGTGGTAAAGCAGTGTTCATCAGGGTGAGAGGCAGGTTCACATGCTTCTCTTCGCATCCTCATCATACCTTCTCTTGGTGTGCTAAGGTTCAGGCCAAGGCCTCTGGAGTCTGCTCAATCTCTATGGCTCAAAATAGTCATCAGGCTGTTCAGGTTTTCCTGAGGATAACTAGAAACAGAGTGTAGAGTCCATGGACATTGTGAGGACATTGAGCTTTCTGTACCTAGAAATGCTTTCTGAATAGAAAATAATGCCTTAAAAGCAGTCCACAATGAAGGACTATTTGGAAAGCTGAAATGTAGCTCAGTAAATCTCTGCTCTTGCTGATGATTCATGTACAGTAGTGGTCGACCGATTAATCGGAATGGCCGATTAATTAGGGACAATTTCAAGTTTTCATAACAATCAGTAATCTGCATTTATTTTTTGGGACACCGATAATGGCTGATTACATTGCACTCCATGAGGAGACTGTGTGGCAGGCTGACTACCTGTTATGCAAGTGCAGCAAGGAACCAAGGTAAGGTGCTAGCTAACGTTAAACGTATCTTATAAAAAACAATCAATCTTAACATTATCACTAGTTAACTACACATGGTTGATGATATTACTAGTTTATCTAGCTTGTCCTACATTGCATATAATCGATGCGGTGCCTGTTAATTTATCATTGAATCATAGCCTACTTTGCCAAACGGGTGATTTAACAAGCGCATTCGCGAAAAAAGCACTGTCGTTGCACCAATGTGTACCTAACCATAAACATCAACGCCTTTCTTAAAATCTATACACAAGTATATATTTTTAAACCTGCATATTTAGTTAATATTGCCTGCTAACATGAATTTCTTTTAACTAGGGAAATTGTGTCACTTCTCTTGCGTTCTGTGCCACAGAGTCAGAGTATTTGCAGCAGTTTGGGTCACCTGGCTCGTTGCGAACTGTGTGAAGACTATTTCTTCCTAACAAAGACAGCCAACTTCGCCAAACGGGGGATGATTTAACAAAAGCGCATTTGCGAAAAAATCACAATCGTTGCACAAATGTACCTAACCATGAACATCAATGCCTTTCTTAAAATCAATACAGAGAAGTATATTTTTTTAAACCTGCATATTTAGTTAAAAGAAATTCAGGTTAGCAGGCAATATTAAACTAGGGAAATTCTGTCACTTCTCTTGCATTCATTGCACGCAGAGTCAGGGTATATGCAGCAGTTTGGGCCTCCTGGCTCGTTGCGAACTAATTTGCCAGAATTTTACGTAATTATGACATAAGATTGAAGGTTGTGCAATGTAACAGCAATATTTAGACTTATGGATGCCACCCGTTAGATAAAATACAGAACTGTTCCGTATTTCACTGAAAGAATAACCGTTTTGTTTTCGAAATGATATTAGGCTGGCAATACTAAAGTACCTATTAGAACATCCAATAGTCAAAGGTATATGAAATACAAATGGTATAGAGAGAAATAGTCCTATAATAACTACAACCTAAAACTTCTTACCTGGGAATATTGAAGACTCATGTTAAAAGGAACCACCAGCTTTCATATGTTCTCGTGTTCTTAGAAAGGAACTTAAATGTTAGCTTTTTTACATGGCACATATTGCACTTTTACTTTCTTCTCCAACACTTTGTTTTTGTGTTATTTAAACCAAATTGAACATGTTTCATTATTTATTTGAGACTAAATTGATTTTATTGATGTATTATATTAAGTTAAAATACATGTTCATTGTTCATTCAGTATTGTTGTAATTTTCATTATTAGAAATATATATATAAAATCGGCCGATTAATCGGCAGCGGGGTTTTTTGGCCCAATAATCGGTATCGGTATCGGCGTTGAAAAATCATAATCGGTCGACCTCTAATGTACAGTACAGTATAATATGCAGTCATTTTCTGCTGCATAGTGAAATGTTCCAATTTGAATGTGCCTTTCAGTTTCATTAGACTCCCAGGCTGTTAAAACAAGAAACTATTTGTTCCTTGCGCCCCTCACGGTATAAGCACATCCTGGTCTAGAGTCAGACTGGCAGACAGACAACTTTCTGCTCCCCCCCTAATCATGTGTCATCCTATCTGAATTGGCCTTGAGACATTGTCACACAGCCAAGAGGAGGAGTATTGCATATTGAATGTTGAAAGGGGAGATATTAGACATGAATAGATATTAATAGACATAGACGTTAATGTTCAGTAGGAAGCTCCTAAAGGTTAACCTGTTGGGGCTAGGGGGCAGTATTTGCACGGCCGGATAAAAAACGTACCCGATTTAAACTGGTTACTACTCTTGCCCAGAAACGAGAATATGCATATAATTAGTAGATTTGGCTAGAACACACTCTAAAGTTTCTAAAACTGTTTGAATGGTGTCTGTGAGTATAACAGAACTCATATGGCAGGCCAAAACCTGAGAAGATTCCATAAAGGAAGTGCCCTGTCTGACAATTTGTTGTCCTTCTGTGGCATCTCTATCGAAAATACAGCATCTCTGCTGTAACGTGACATTTTCTAAGGCTTCCATTGGCTCTCAGAAGGCGCCAGAAAGTGGAATGACGTCTCTCCTGTCTCTGGGTGGAAAACAGCAGGAGATTTTGTGAGTGGTCAGGCTGAGAACAGTGACACTGGAGATGCGCGTTCAAGTGAATTCTCCATTTTTTTCTTTCAGCCTTTGAATGAATACAACGTCGCCCGGTTGGAATATTATCGTTATTTTACGAGAAAAATAGCATAAAAATTGATTTTAAACAGCGTTTGACATGCTTCGAAGTACGGTAATGGAATATTTTGAAATCTTTTGTCACGAAATGCACTCGCGCGTCACCCTTCGGATAGTGACCTGAACGCACAATCAAAACGGAGCTATTTGAATATAACTATGGATTATTTGGAACCAAAACAACATTTGTTGTTGAAGTAGAAGTCCTGGGAGTGCATTCTGACGAAGAACAGCAAAGGTAATCAAATTTTTCTTATAGTAAATCTGAGTTTGGTGAGTGCCAAACTTGGTGGGTGTCAAATTAGCTAGCCGTGATGGCCGGGCTATGTACTCAGAATATTGCAAAATGTGCTTTCCCCGAAAAGCTATTTTAAAATCTGACATAAAGAACTTCTGTATCTATGATTCTTAAAATAATTGTTATGTATTTTGTGAACGTTAATCGTGAGTAATTTAGTAAATTCACTGGAAGTTTGCGGTGGGTATGCTAGTTCTGAACATCACATGCTAATGTAAAAAGCTGTTTTTTGATATAAATATGAACTTGATTGAACAAAACATGCATCGAGGTGTCCGATTTTAAAATAGTTTTTCGGTGAAAGCACATTTTGCAATATTCTCAGTAGATAGCCCAGCCATCACGGCTAGCCATTTAGACACCCACCAAGTTTAGCCCTGACCAAACTCCAATTTACTATTACAAAAGTTTGATTCCCTTTGTTGTCTTCGTCAGAATGCACTCCCAGGACTGCTACTTCAATAACAAATGTTGGTTTGGTCCAAAATAATCCATCGTTATATCCAAATAGCGGCGTTTTGTTCGTGCGTTCCAGACACTATCCGAAGTGTAAATAATGGTCACGAGCATGGCGCAATTCGTGACAAAAAATGTCTAAATATTCCATTACCGTACTTTGAAGCATGTCAACAGCTGTTTAAAATCCATTTTTATGCCATTTTTCTCGTAAAAAAGCGATAATATTCCGACCGGGAATCTGCGTTTAGGTAAACAGAGGAAAGAAAACAAAGCATTCGGTCGACGCGGGCACGCGCCTGAGTCTCACAGTACTGTAACCAGCCACTATCCAAACGCGCTACTTTTTTTCAGCCAGAGCCTGCAAAGCCACGATTCTGCTTTTTGCCGCCTTCTGAGAGCCCATGGGAGCCGTAGGAAGTGTCACGTAACAGCAGAGATCCTTTGTTTTGGATAGAGATGGCAAAGAAGGCCAAGAAATGGTCAGACAGGGTACTTCCTGTACAGAATCTTCTCAGGTTTTGACCTGCCATTTGAGTTCTGTTATACTCACAGACACCATTCAAACAGTTTTAGAAACTTTGGAGTGTTTTCTATCCAAAGCCAATAATTATATGCATATTCTAGTTACTGGGCAGGAGTAGTAACCAGATTAAATCGGGTACGTTTTTTATCCAGCCGTGTCAATACTGCCCCCTAGCCCTAACAGGATAACATAATGTCCTAGGAGTGTCATCTGATGAAGATCATCAAAGGTTAGTGCTGTATTTAGCTGTGGTTTTGGTTTTTGTGACATATATGCTTGCTTTGAAAATGGCTGTGTGATTATTTTTGGCAGGGTACTCTCCTGACATAATCTACTGTTTTGCTTTAGCTGTAAAGCCTTTTTGAAATCGGGACAATGTGGTTAGATTAACAAGAGTCTTGTCTTTAAAATGGTGTAAAATAGTCATATGTTTGAGAAATTGAAGTTATAGCATTTTTGAGGTATTTGTATTTCGCGCCACGCGATTCCACTGGCTGTTGACTAGGTGGGACGCAAACGTCCCACTGGCCCAGAGAGGTTAATGCCATTAGATATCCTACTCTTGATAAGGCAAAGGTAAAGAATTATCATTTCATCATCATGCTGGTGCGGCAGCTCAGAGCGGCTGTTTTGTTCATGTGGAATCTCATTATGCTCCCTGTAGCTTAGGTGTTGATGCTAAAAGGAGGAGACGGCTTTGCCAAAAGGGGATGGTGGACGGGGGTGAGGGACGGGTGGGAGTGGGACCCTTACAGAAAAACCACATGATTTCACATGGAACACTTCACATGTTTCGTTTCATGTTATCAATCAATCAATCACTCACATTTATTTATAAAGCCCTTCTTACATCAGCTGATGTCACAAAGTGCTGTACAGAAATCCAGCCTAAAACCCCAAACAGCAAGCAATGCAGGTGTAGAAGCACGGTGGCTAGGAAAACTCCCTAGAAAGGCCAGAACCTAGAAAGAAACCTAGAGAGGAACCAGGCTATGAGGGGTGGCCAGTCCTCTTATGGCTGTGCCGGGTGGAGATTATAACGGAACATGGCCAAGATGTGCAAATGTTCATAGATGACCAGCAGGGTCAAATAATAATAATCACAGTGGTTGTCGAAGGTGCAACAGGTCAGCACCTCAGGAGTAAATGTCAGTTGGCTTTTCATAGCCGATCATTCAGAGTATCTCTACCGCTCCTGCTGTCTCTAGAGAGTTGAAAACAGCAGGTCTGGGACAGGTAGCACATCCGGTGAACAGGTCAGGGTTCCATAGCCGCAGGCAGAACAGTTGAAACTGGAGCAGCAGCATGGTCAGGTGGACTGGGGACAGCAAGGAGTCATCAGGCCAGGTAGTCCTGAGGCATGGTCCTAGGGCTCAGGTCCTCCTCCGAGAGAGAAAGAAATAAAGAGAGAAAGAGAGAAAGAAAGAGAGAAAAAGAGAGAGAGAATTCGAGAGAGCATAGTTAAATTCACACAGGACACCGGATAAGACAGGAGAAATACGCCAGATATAACAGACTGACCCTAGCCCTCCGACACATAAATGTTTTTTACACAAGGGGAAGCAGGATAACGCTTTACACAATTCAGATTCAACTGCCGTCCACCTGAAACCTGCTCATGCCACCGTCTTGACATTATCTGCACTGTGTGTGTGTGTGTGTGTGTGTGTGTGTGTGTGTGTGTGTGTGTGTGTGTGTGTGTGTGTGTGTGTGTGTGTGTGTGTGTGTGTGTGTGTGTGTGTGTGTGTGTGTGTGTGTGTGCCAATGGACAGGACAGGATGGGGGGGTTTGGTGACTAATTCTGTCCAGAAATAAACAGCTATACTATACTATACTATATTTAGATAAATAGGAGTCAGAGGTCAGGTGAGCCCATACGTGAGCTGGTTGCGTGGCTCTTTTGCTGAGTCTGGGCTTTAGGGTATCCTTGGCTGCTGGTGAAGTCAGGTTTCAGTTTGTCATTCAGGTACAGGTAAAACCATAGATACAGGTAAAACCACAGGTACAGGTAAAACCACAGGTGCAGGTAAAACCACAGATACAGGTAAAACCACAGGTACAGGTAAAACCACAGGTACAGGTAAAACCACAGGTACAGGTAAAACCACAGGTACAGGTAAAACCATAGATACAGGTAAAACCACAGGTACAGGTAAAACCACAGGTACAGGTAAAACCACAGATACAGGTAAAACCACAGGTACAGGTAAAACCATAGATACAGGTCAAACCACAGGTACAGGTAAAACCACAGGTACAGGTAAAACCACAGGTAACAGGTAAAACCACAGGTACTGTACAACACAAGCTCTTTCAACTTACCATTACTTGACATGCATTGAGCACCTTCACGTTGGTTTGCTTGTAAATACACCAACATCGCTCTCTCTCTAGCCTTCCCTGTGGCTCAGTTGGTAGAGCATGGTGTTTGCAACGCCAGCATGGTGTGTGCAACGCCAGGGTTGTGGGTTCGATTCCCACGGGGGGCCAGTACACAAAAGAAATGCATGAAATTGTATGAAATGTATGCATTCACTACTGTAAGTCGCTCTGGATAAGAGCGTCTGCTAAATGACTAAAATGTAAAAAAATGTAAAATGTTCTCCCACTCAGTCAATAGCAGCAGGCTCTGATTGGATAAATGTGTTTGTTGCCGTCTGATTAGCTTGCTAAGTAGAGTGAAGGTAAGGCTGGGGTGAATGGTGGTGTGGAGTACTGACTGGCCAGGATGTTGGATTAGTAACCAATTTACAGCATTAGTTACAGGTTCTGTTCTCAGTGTATTTGGAATCTATGATCAGGCCACAAGTGATTTGGTTTTGGGTACAGTATGTACAAGGTTGTATCAGGGAGTATGGTTTTGGGTACAGTATGTACAAAGCTGTATCAGATAGTATGGTTTTGGGTACAGTATGTAAAAGCTGTATCAAATAGTATGGTTTTGGGTTCAGTATGTACAAAGCTGTATTAAATAGTAGGGTTTTGGGTACAGTATGTACAAAGCTGTATCAGATAGTATGGTTTTGGGTACAGTATGTACAAAGCTGTATTAGATAGTATGGTTGTGGGTACAGTATGTACAAAGCTGTATTATATAGTAGGGTTTTGGGTACAGTATGTACAAAGCTGTATTAGATAGTATGGTTTTGGGTACAGTATGTACAAGGTTGTATCAGGGATATGGTTTTGGGTACAATATGTACAAAGCTGTATTAGATAGTATGGTTTTGGGTAGATTATGTACAAAGCTGTATTAGATAGTATGGTTTTGGGTAAAGTATGAACAAAGCTGTATTAAATAGTATGGTTTTGGGTACAGTATGTACAAAGCTGTATTAGATAGTAGGGTTTTGGGTAAAGTATGAACAAAGCTGTATCAGATAGTATGGTTTTGGGTACAGTATGTACAAAGCTGTATTAAATAGTAGGGTTTTGGGTACAGTATGTACAAAGCTGTATTAGATAGTATCATTTTGGGTACACTTTGTACAAAGCTGTATTAGATAGTATGGTTTTGGGTACAGTATGTACAAAGCTGTATAAGATAGTATGGTTTTGGGTACAGTATGTACAAGGTTGTATCAGGGAGTATGGTTTTGGGTACAGTATGTACAAAGCTGTATCAGATAGTATGGTTTTGGGTACAGTATGTACAAAGCTGTATTAGATAGTAGGGTTTTGGGTACAGTATGTACAAAGCTGTATTAGATAGTATGGTTTTGGGTACAGTATGTACAAGGTTGTATCAGGGAGTATGGTTTTGGGCACAATATGTACAAAGCTATATTAGATAGTATGGTTTTGGGTACAGTATGTACAAAGCTGTATTAGATAGTATGGTTTTGGGTAGATTATGTACAAAGCTGTATTAGATAGTATGGTTTTGGGTAAAGTATGAACAAAGCTGTATTAAATAGTATGGTTTTGGGTACAGTATGTACAAAGCTGTATTAGATAGTATCATTTTGGGTACAGTATGTACAAGGTTGTATCAGGGAGTATGGTTTTGGGTACAGTATGTACAAAGCTGTATCAGATAGTATGGTTTTGGGTACAGTATGTACAAAGCTGTATCAGATAGTATGGTTTTGGGTACAGTATGTACACGGTTGTATCAGGGAGTATGGAACATGTTGAGTAATGAGGCTCTCACACTAAGTGAATTTGCTATCAAGGAAGTAATGGTAATTGAATATTTATTCCACAACAACAGGTCTCTCTCTCTCTCTCTCTCTCTCTCTCTGTCTGTCTGTCTGTCTGTCTGTCTGTCTGTCTGTCTGTCTGTCTGTCTGTCTGTCTGTCTGTCTGTCTGTCTGTCTGTCTGTCTGTCTGTCTGTCTGTCTGTCTGTCTGTCTGTCTGTCTGTCTGTCTGTCTGTCTGTCTGTCTGTCTGTCTGTCTGTCTGTCTGTCTGTCTGTCTGTCTGTCTGTCTGTCTGTCTGTCTGTCTGTCTGTCTGTCTGTCTGTCTGTCTGTCTGTCTGTCTGTCTTGCTGGTGAAAAGGAGCCAGTCTGCGGTGTCCTGTTTCAGGCATGCAGGCTTTACTTAGATGTTAATCTTTTCCTGGAATAGATTCAGATCTGAGTCAAGGGGCAGGAAGGCTGATGTGAGATATGGTGTAATGTAGGAGCTGGGAGAGAGTGGGAGCTGCCTCCCCCTCTCTGGCTAGGTTGAAAATATACAGGTTAAGACAATGTAATAATTCCATGCCGCAGGGTTAGAAAATAAACACATTGGACCAGCGCCGTTGATAACTACTAGCAGCGTTGCTAACTACTAGCCGCGTTACTAACTAGCATAGCCGGTCCCATTGTTGCAAAGAGTTAAAAGATATTAGAATCCTGTTGTCTTCATTTTTGTCATCTTCAACCTATCTCTCTGGCAGGCTCACTGATGTGGCTTCCTGTTCGGTCAATATGGAAAAAGTAGAGCCTTTGTGTTGATTTGTTAAGATGGGTCTCTACTATAACTACTGTAAAGTGTAAAGCCAGTCATTTGTTGGGAACCCTGCATTCGCCTTGTATACAGATATGTAATTAGATATTCAGACTGTTTTTAAAGGGCGTTTCAAATATATTTCTGAAGTGCTGCTGCAAATCGCTGCAATTGCCTTCATTTCCAAACACACATCCTCTCCTCCTCCTTGCCCTCTCTATATTTCCACAGACTAAACTCACTATGACCCAAAACAAACGTCTCTCCTTTCAATCACAGTGGACTGAATTTCATAGAATAACGTAGCTATAAGATTTATTTCGTAATTAAAGCCACGGGATGCTGCGAGTGGGAACGCTGGAACCAAGGAGAAGCGTTTCCACCGAGAGGAAAAATACAGATATTCTGTGGGCCCTGAATGATCGCTTTGTTCAGGCTGGTGAGTGGAAGACATCATTTCATCTCCCATTGACAGAGCTTCCCCATTCAGCAGTACTGCACATAATTACTTATTTTAGGGAGCCATCAGAGAGGGCCAATTCACTCAATTGTTTTTCAAATGTCTGTCTATGGCTACCGGACAGAGTGCTGGGTGGGCTGGGTGGAGAGACAGCGTGGGGGGCCAGAGGCTCAGAGGAGTTGAGGAATCTGAGGTATGGGTGACACATGGGTAAGGAGGACAGGATGACAGAACCTCCTCTGTTGGGCCCATCAATGGCTCCTTCTCTGGTTTTGGTTCCTCTCAAACTGTAAAGGTGAAGGGGCTGCTGCAATGTTTTATTCATTCTCACTGTCCCTCTCTCACTCACACTCGCTCCCTCTTTCTCTCTCTCTCACTCCTTTCTTCCTTCCCTCCCTCTCTCTCTAAAGCGGAAAGCTTCATGGATAGATTATGTTTTCACACAGCCTATTGTCCTGTGGAACAAAAAGAAAGCTGATTCAGCTTTTGTGGAAATGGTAGGTGGAACCTGTACAGTCCAATTTTGATTTGCTTAATTGCACCTCACTGCTCTTGGGCACTTTCCATAATCAAAGGAAAGCTATTATCCCTTTCCGCCCATTTCTTTGTACTCTGTAGTTTCCATGGCACCATATGCTCAGAAAATGGTTCTCATCACCAATGTAGTGACTCCATTACACCACACTCAGCTAAGGCTACTTTACAGGGCCAGTTGCTACAGTATAGGATTACATTATTTTTGGGTCTTTTATTTACCTCTTCTCTTTCACTGTAAAAAGGACACCAATGAGCTTAATGGTCCATTGAGTATTATAAGGATTACAATGAGCCTTTTCCCTGCCATCCATGAGCTTAATTTCTAAGCTTTATATGGCTGACCTAAAACACCATTATTGGGATCTGCCACTTCAATGCGTGACACTGTGTTAGAATTCACTTGTTTACAAATGTTCGAAATGTGATTTTGAATTATGCACCTCTTTATCTCCTGCTCTATACTGTACTGCCTTATTCACATCCTTCATTTTCCACCCGTCTTACATGTCTACTTTTGTTTTACTCCTTCCCTTGGTAGCAGTAAATAACATTTATTTGCTAACCTCACCAAGAAAGGTGTTGAATACTTTCACAGTCAGAACAGCACTGTATCTTCCACCCAATCTCTATAGGCAATATACTGTATCTCTCTCCCATAGACAGATGTTGACAATTATGGCTCATCTGAAGAGTTGTAGGTATTCAAACTATGACTGGTGTTAAATATATACACTGTCTGGCTGCTGTTCATTGTCTTGTGGTAATTGCAGCACTGCCTCCGGATAGTTTGTGAGACACAACGACAGCTAGTGTTAGACACTGTACCCTACTACAGCTAGTGTTAGACACTGTACCCTACTACAGCTAGTGTTAGACACTGTACCCTACTACAGCTAGTGTTAGACACTGTACCCTACTACAGCTAGTGTTAGACACTGTACCCTACTACAGCTAGTGTGAGATACTGTACCCTACTACAGCTAGTGTGAGATACTGTACCCTACTACAGCTAGTGTTAGACACTGTACCCTACTACAGCTAGTGTTAGACACTGTACCCTACTACAGCTAGTGTTAGACACTGTACCCTACTACAGCTAGTGTTAGACACTGTACCCTACTACAGCTAGTGTTAGACACTGTACCCTACTACAGCTAGTGTTAGACACTGTACCCTACTACAGCTAGTGTTAGACACTGTACCCTACTACAGCTAGTGTTAGACACTGTACCCTACTACAGCTAGTGTTAGCCACTGTACCCTACTACAGCTAGTGTTAGACACTGTACCCTACTACAGCTAGTGTTAGACACTGTACCCTACTACAGCTAGTGTGAGATACTGTACCCTACTACAGCTAGTGTTAGACACTGTACCCTACTACAGCTAGTGTTAGACACTGTACCCTACTACAGCTAGTGTTAGACACTGTACCCTACTACAGCTAGTGTTAGACACTGTACCCTACTACAGCTAGTGTTAGCCACTGTACCCTACTACAGCTAGTGTTAGACACTGTACCCTACTACAGCTAGTGTGAGACACTGTACCCTACTACAGCTAGTGTGAGATACTGTACCCTACTACAGCTAGTGTTAGACACTGTACCCTACTACAGCTAGTGTTAGACACTGTACCCTACTACAGCTAGTGTTAGACACTGTACCCTACTACAGCTAGTGTTAGACACTGTACCCTACTACAGCTAGTGTTAGACACTGTACCCTACTACAGCTAGTGTTAGACACTGTACCCTACTACAGCTAGTGTTAGACATTGTACCCTACTACAGCTAGTGTTAGACACTGTACCCTACTACTGCTAGTGTTAGACACTGTACCCTACTACAGCTAGTGTTAGACACTGTACCCTACTACAGCTAGTGTTAGCCACTGTACTCTACTACAGCTAGTGTTAGCCACTGTACCCTACTACAGCTACTGTTAGACACTGTACCCTACTACAGCTAGTGTTAGACACTGTACTCTACTACAGCTAGTGTTAGACACTGTACCCAACTACAGCTAGTGTGAGAACACTGTACCCTACTACAGCTAGTGTTAGACACTGTACCCTACTACTGCTAGTGTTAGACACTGTACCCTACTACAGCTAGTGTTAGACACTGTACCCTACTACAGCTAGTGTTAGCCACTGTACCCAAATACAACTGGTGTGCGACACATCTGTACAACTTCTGTCATGTCACTAACCTTAGTAAACAGTGTTTCATCAGTTGCCAGGGACAACATATTTCCTTGTGCTACTTTATGAGAGACTTATAGATAATAAAGGAGCACTAGTGATGTCAGCCTCTTTGTTAGCTTCAGAGGACCTTCAAACGACACAGGAAATGTCTGGGGATTGTCCCACACAGCCCCACTGATGAGCTTCCACAGCCTTTGAGTGGCTACCATTAATTAATTGTATTTGGAATTGAGCCAATCACTGAGGCCGGGCGGCACACTCTAGGATCAAACATGTGGTCTAATTAATATGGTTGGCATGAAGATGTGAAACCCTCGCCACACGCTGTGTGGCTGGCTACCACTGCACCACTGCCGGAGACACAGAGCAAACAGAGCGGCTCCCATGCTCTGGCCCCACTGCCCCTCAATACTTATATTGCCGGGACATCCTGGGCACAGCCGTTCTCAAGGCTCCAGTAACACTGAAAAGGCACCATTTGTGGTAATATGTAGAAAGAGCTGTGTCACTGAAGAACTAATCCTGGAATGGGTCTTCATTTTCAAACCTCAGTTAAAGCATTGTCTTGGGATACTGTATCAACAGATTCACGAAGTGCTTGGTTTAGGTGTTTTATGTAATTTTTGATATATATATATATATATATATATATATATATCTCAGCAAAAAAAGAAACATCCATTTTTCAGGACCCTGACTTTCAAAGATAATTCGTAAAAATCCAAATAACTTCACAGATCTTCATTATAAAGGGTTTAAACCCTGTTTCCCATGCTTGTTCAATGAACCATAAACAATTAATGAACATGCACCTGTGGAATGGTCGTTAAGACACTAACAGCTTACAGACAGTAGGCAATTAAGGTAACAGTTATGAAAACTTAGGACACTAAAGAGGCCTTTCTACTGACTCTGAAAAACACCAAAAGAAAGATGCCCACGGTCCCTGCTCATCTGCGTGAACGGGCCTTAGGCATGCCACAAGGATGCATGAGGACTGTAGATGTGGCCAGGGCAATAAATTGCAATGTCCGTACTGTGAGACGCCTAAGACAGCGCTACGGGGAGACAGGACGGACAGCTGATCATCCTCGCAGTGGCAGACCATATGTAACAACACCTGCACAGGATTGGTACATCCGAACATCACACCTGAGGGACAGGTACAGGATGGCAACAACAACTGCCCGAGTTACACCAGGAACACACAATCCCTCCATCAGTGCTCAGACTGTCCGCAATAGGCTGAGAGAGGTTGGACTGAGGGCTTGTAGGCCTGTTGTAAGGCAGGTCCTCACCAGACATCACCGGAAACATCGTCGCCTATGGGCACAAACCCACCGTCGCTGGACCAGACAGGACTGGCAAAAAGTGCTCTTCACTGACGAGTCGCGGTTTTATCTCACCAGGGGTGATGATCGGATTCACGTTTATCGTCGAAGGAATGAGCGTTACACCGAGGCCTGTACTCTGGAGCGGGATGGATTTGGAGGTGGAGGGTCCGTCATGGTCTGGGGCGGTGTGTCACAGCATCATCGGACTGAGCTTGTTGTCATTGCAGGCAATCTCAACGCTGTGCGTTACAGGGAAGACATCCTCCTCCCTCATGTGGTACCCTTCCTGCAGGCTCATCCTGACATGACCCTCCAGCATGACAATGCCACCAGCCATACTGCTCGTTCTGTGCGTGATTTCCTGCAAGACAGGAATGTCAGTGTTCTGCCATGGCCAGCGAAGAGCCCAGATCTCAATCCCATTGAGCACGTCTGGGACCTGTTGGATCGGAGGGTGAGGGCTAGGGCCATTCCCCCCAGAAATGTCCGGGAACTTACAGGTGCCTTGGTGGAAGAGTGGGGTAACATCTCACAGCAAGAACTGGCAAATCTGGTGCAGTCCATGAGGAGGAGATGCACTGCAGTACTTAATGCAGCTGGTGGCCACACCAGATACTGTAACTTTTTATTTTTACCCACCCCCCTTTGTTCAGGGACACGTTATTCAATTTCTGTTAGTTACAAGTCTGTGGAACTTGTTCAGTTTATGTCTCAGTTTTTGAATCTTGTTATGTTCATACAAATATTTACACATGTTTAGTTTGCTGAAGATAAACGCAGTTGACAGTGAGAGGACGTTTCTTTTTTTGCTGAGTGTGTATATATATAAGCGTTTACTCCTCCTTCGATGGTACTTTTACGATCTTCTGCTCACCAAATGACGATGCTTTAATGATCCCAAATGAAATCCAATGCATTGATCAAAAAATGGTAGCTTTAAAAAAAGGGTAGTTTTAACACTCAATCAGTGTAGTGCTCTTTAGAATATGGCTGATTTCCACAGGTGTCTGTGCTAGCATTACTATGAAGCAGCATCAGCCATGCACCCAAAGTGATTGAATGCACTATGAGAGTGGGAGGCAGGGGACGTGCAATCACTGCACTAGGTTCTAAAGTAAACATGGTCATTGTTATCACTGGGGGAGGGTTGAGGTCTTTAGTGTGATTTGGTTTGAGAGCCATGACTGATGCATACCGGCAGCTAGCAGGGTAAATATATCGGGAGAGGAGAGAGGAAAGAGGGGCCCCTGAGTAAAAGGGTTTGTCGTGCCTGTTTAACAGGAGATAATGCTTTTATCCAATTTAGTACCTGATGGACAATTATGGAATGTAGGGATAGATGGAGGTGGGCTTTATTCACATGCATATTTTCTTCACATGCACACAAACACACAGGCACACACGTATACACAGAGGCACTCACAAACAATTTCCTCTGTTGCATAGTGGTGCCAGAACACCTGACACCCTGTTGTTCTTGGCGATGGTAGTGCTGAATACTAGAGTGCTGTAGTAATCTGTCTGTGTCTATTCTCTATTATTGTTAATGACTGCTATCAGTTCTGCTAGCAGTCTCCTTGGACAATAAGGGGCCTTAAGGAGAGTTGGTCCCAAAATCCTCTCTATGGCCCCAGACAGTCCTCTCTATGGCCCCACACTAGCCCCTCTCCAGCCCCACACTGGCCCCTCGTCAGCCCCATACAGTCCTCTCGTCAGCCCCACACAGTTCTCTCGTCAGCCCCACACAGTCCTCTCGTCAGCCCCACACATTCCTCTCGTCAGCCCCACACATTCCTCTCGTCAGCCCCACACAGTTCTCTCGTCAGCCCCACACATTCCTCTCGTCAGCCCCACACACTCCTCTCGTCAGCCCCGCACAGTCCTCTCGTCAGCCCCGCACAGTCCTCTCGTCAGGCCCGCACAGTCCTCTCGTCAGGCCCGCACAGTCCTCTCGTCAGCCCCGCACAGTCCTCTCGTCAGGCCCGCACAGTCCTCTCGTCAGGCCCGCACAGTCCTCTCGTCAGCCCCGCACAGTCCTCTTGTCAGCCCCGCACAGTCCTCTCGTCAGCCCCGCACAGTCCTCTCGTCAGCCCCGCACAGTCCTCTCGTCAGCCCCGCACAGTCCTCTCGTCAAGCCCACACAGTCCTCTCGTCAAGCCCACACAGTCCTCTCGTCAAGCCCACACAGTCCTCTCGTCAAGCCCACACAGTCCTCTCGTCAAGCCCACACAGTTCTCTCATCAGCCCCACACAGTTCTCTCATCAGCCCCTGCTCAGCCATGTTATTATGCTGTTATCTCTGCTGTAGACCACAATCTCATGAGAGAGGAAAGCAGTCACAGCCAAGCCCAACACAAACAAGGGAGAGGATCGATTAAAATAAATACAACTCAGCTGTTGCCAACTGTTTCCAAAAATGCACCCTATTCCCTCCCTACAGTATATTTTGCATTGCTTTTGACAACGGCCCATAGGAGAGAGTTGCCTTTAGGGTACCATTTGAGATGCAGCCTTGGTCTAACTGTTTAAGAGCCTCTCCATGTTTCCCAAGAATTCAGGAGTGGAATAGGGTTCTTGGCAAAGAAAATACAAAATATCGGAAATTGGACACATATGTACTGTAAAGTCCAAGCCAAACCACATGTTTCATGTCGTAGTTGTTTGACCATGGGAGAATTTTATTTTCTGGGACTGATTTGTTTTATTTTATTGATGTACTGCACAACACAGTTCTCCAATTCCCTCTCATCAGAATGTCGTTCCTTACTAGGACATTTCCACATAATTTGTTTTCTTGGCATTGGAACATGATAATTTTGTAAAGACATTTATGGGAACAATGTGGGACTGTCCCTTCATGATGCATGAAATCATGAAAATAATATCTCGAGAAAGGTCTTTCTGTACGTGGTTTAAACGAAAGATAATCCAATAACCTTACATAGACAAATAAGGATAATGAATGAAAACAGATTTAATAAGTAGTTCCAATTGAATTATATTTAAGTGGTCTGTTTTATCCTCATCTGGGGCCAAATACATGGCATTTAAACAGGACTAACGCAGCCACCTCTCCAAAAGACAAACACTCTTCAGGCTGCTACTGCCTTTCTCCCTCGCCTTCTTTAACAGCTTTAACCACTCCACTCATCCACAAACAATGCTCACACTGCCACTCGAGCTACTATCTCTAAAACCCAATCCTGTCTCTAAAACCCAATACAATGTCTCTAAAACCCAATCCTGTCTCTTAAACCCAATACACTTTCTCTAAAACCTAGTGGAAGAAAACTGAATCCATCCAGTCATTCCAATCCATTTTGTATCTGCACAGTGGGGAAGCTATATGAGATTGGTAACTGAGTGTCATATGGGGAAGATATATAATAAGGTTGTGACAGAGCTGTCAGAAAGCCAGCAAAGTAGGACTGGGTAGGACAGGGTAGGACAGGGTAGGACAGACAGTAAGTGGTCAGGACAGGTAGTCCCAGTAGATTTGTTCCCTGAGTGAGGTTTCACAGAGGGAGGGGACTGCCGCCACGCTGCAGGATGGCTCTGTGCCTAGTGCTCAATGAGTCCCAGGGCAGATATCAAGTATATTTATGGAGTGTCCTGCAGCGCCATGGTCCACTGCACGTGCTGAGCTCAACGATTAACTCTGACATTTCTCCTCCAAGAATCCGCTCTGATTAAATATTTGCTGGCTCATTTAATATGAATGTGAATTAATGGCCAATCAGAGGGCTAGCGCCTGTCCTGTATGACTGATGGCTCAGCCATGACTTGGCTGACAGATTCGCCACTCTCACCACTAACCCCCTCCCCTCTCTCCTCCCCTAACCTCCTCAACTGCTCTCCACAAAAAGTCATGCTCCCATTTTTCTCAATCATTTCTGGATAATACTGGAGGAGGTTCAGAGTGCAGCAACAAGGGCCTCTTATAGCTCATATAAACATTGTAATTGTAAACAGAATGAGGACACCTGTCGCTCTCTGCCCCCTCCTATCTCTTCTGTCTCACTGGGCTCTACTTTCGGCTGGCGCTAAGGAGGCGCAAGTGTCAAACACACGTTTGCAATTTCGTCATGTAAAAACTGGCGCACTGGCATTTTCCAGCCCTAACGCCAGGCCCAGCAATTTATCTGTCTAACATCAGATCACTTGCGCTGAGGTGGGAGGGGTTGCAATATTTTTGGTGTGTCCTTAAAAACAAGTGCAAAAGTGACAATTTCATGCAGCGCTAATGAGAAGTTTTAATTCCCAGAAAAAGGTAACGCAGTTGATAATGGCATGGATTTTGAGAGGAGAAGCGCAGCCAGGGCGGGCTCTAGCCTTTAGCGGGCCCTAAACAATATTTGTTTGGGTTTTTTGCCCTCATGCTTTTTAAAATGTATTTTATTTTATTTAACCTTTATTTAACTAGGCAAGTCAGTTAAGAACAAATTCTTATTTACAATGACGGCCTACCCCTACCAAACCCGGACGACGCTGGGCCAATTGTGCGCCACCCCATGGGACTCCCAATCACGGCCGGATGTGATACAGCCTGGATTTTTTCATTATTCCCATACCTTATACTTCATTTCGCTTGTTTCAGAGTAGGCTATCCATCACCATTTTCAAAGAGCGCCCCTCATCCAATTAATAAAAAAGTGTGTTCCTCCAAACTATCCCATCCTATAATGCCATATCAACAGCAGATACATTTTTTTATTTTTTTTATCCGCTTCGCACATAGTCAACGATACAATTGACAGGAGTCTAGTATTTTGTAGACATAAAGACATTGAGGCCTACAGTACATGTGCACACAGTACCATGGAACAAGAGAAGCGATTTATGCACAGGAGCTAATTGGGGAGGATGGCTTGTGATAATGGCTGGAGCGGAATTCATGGAAGAGTATCAAATACATCAAACATGTTTTGATGCCATTCCATTTACTCCATTCCAGACATTATTATGAGCCGTTCTCCCCTCAACAGCCTCCACTGGATTTATGATATAATGCTTCTGACCAAATTCTATTTAGAAATATTGTTGTTAGTAAAGCAGATTGGTTCTTTTTCATTTAATTTGATAAAAAAATCGAACTTATTAGAAAGACTCAACATCCATGGGTTTATGGTGAGAAAGTACATTGCTCGAATGCATTGCAATTTTGTCTGCTATTTTTGGAGAAGGGCAAATATGATTTGTAAGATGGTTCCATGATGTTTACATTTGTGAGCAGTATAATGGTGAGTGGACATTCCCCCTTTCTCTTTATAGTGGATCTTTATCCAGCAATTGTGGTGCCTGTAACTGTATTTAGACAGACTGCAATTTACAGGCCTAACCCCTATATCAGTGCGAATGTTATAGCCTACATTTAACCATGTATTTTCATATTGAAGCAATGCAATTAGAACAATGTGGACTGTAAAAATGTTCAACATATTTGGCAAATATGGGGCAGGCTATTTAACGAACTAGGCTATAATGGACTAACATTCTAATTAAAGTTGATGACAGTGCAATACATAAAAGGCCATAAATACACAAAACACATATTTAGCTATGGAGGACGTTCTGATTGGCCAGTGAGGGGCCATGCCTCTACACACCATAACATGTTTATTAATAAAAACCCATCCCTTTTGCACCACCACCAGCTACTGTGCCAATAATTACATTTCTGAAAATAGCAAATATATTTCTAACACACCCCCGAACATATAACACTACTGCCAGCACTAAGATTTAACATTGCGTTAGGTTGTTGAAATAGAGCCCACTTTCGAAGCCATCTGTTTCAATGTCTACTTTTGAAGTCAGTGACCACTCTTAATAAAATAATTTGACCTTGTAAATTTAGAAATGCTCTTATCAAGTAAAGTTTGAAGTTCAATTTCATTTTTTCCATTACATGCTTCTAAATAATGAATAGGGTGATTGTCTGTGTGTCTGTGTGTGCCATAAAGTACCCGACTACGGCACCTGGTGGAGGTGTGGAGCACCAGTACCCTTAAAGCCCCAGTGCGATCAAAAACATGATTTGTTATGTGTTTTATATAGACTGTACTTCCAAGAGGTTGGATTAATACTGTGAAATTGTGAAAATTATGATAATGCCCTTAAGTGTAAGAGCGGTTTGAAAAGACCCCCTGAAATTTCAGGCTGTTTTGGTGGGATGGAGTTTTGGACTGCCTGGTGACATCACAAGGCGATAAATTACTTAATAGACCAATACACTTCAAACAGACATACATACACCCCCAGACACGACCACTATGGGTTTCTTCATAGTACCCAAACCAAAAACAGATTTCATGCATTACTCAGTTATGTATAGAGCCATGTCATTGTGGAATGCTCTGCCACCAGAGGTTACTCAGGCAAAAAGCAAGTTTAGCTTTATAAAACTATTGTCTCACAGCATCTCTCCTCTTTCTAAAGATCTACTTTAACTGTACTGTATATAAGAATGAATATGTATATATGAATAGTGTGTAAATAGTATTTTTGTTGTCTTATTTTATTTAAATTTGTATTTATTTTATTAATGTCTATAACTGTTCTGTACTTTGTCATGTATTGTATGTTTTATGTGGACCCCGGGAAGAGTAGCTGCTGCATGTGCAGTAGCTAATGGGGATCCTAATATACTAAACTAAACTAAACTCAGACCACTCCCAGACAGTCCTAGCAAAATTATTGATTTGAGAAATTTCCCTTTGCTAAGAATTGATTTTTGTTTCTTTTGGACCATTTTAATAGAAAACAATCACAGTAAGGTAAAATGTAAAAGTTGTAGTGACCAGTTGGGAACCAGAGTAACCATGAAACACAAGGAGGCAAGATTTAATAAAAAAGTAGGTAGGTTGGAAAATGTATAAAAAATTCTGTAGGCCACCCATATAAAGGGGTTAGGGTGAAATCAATTCCACAAAAGGGAAAAATTGTTTGTCATGTTTTAAAGGGTGGGTGAAATCGGGCAGCCTGCAAAGTCCACACCAATCCTTCTTTTACTCCTGCTCCTTCTAGTAGATAGAGCCCAGATCCGGCTCTTTCAAATGGTCCTGAGGCACAAAAAAACAGGGAACAGTAAATATGTCTCAACCAGAGGAGGCTGGTGGGATGAGCTATAGGAAGATGGGCTCATTGCAATTGCTGGAATTGTATAAATGGAACGAAGTCAAACATATGTGTGTTTGATACCAATCCATTTATTTCATTCCAGCCATTACAATGAGCCCGGTGTGTATAGACAGTATGGAGAGTACATGAATAGAAAAGGTGTGTACAGCAGTAGTTATATAGGATGAGCCATGAGTCATGACTAAAATACAGTAAATACATATAAAGTGGGTAAAAAAAACAATATGTAAACATTGTTAAAGTGACCAGTGTTCAATGTCTCTGTATACATGAGGCAGATTACCGGGCGATAGCCGGCTAGTGATGGATGTTCAGTCTGATGGTCTGGAGATAGAAACAGTTGTTCAGTGTCTCGGTCCTGCCTTTGATACACCTGTACTGGCTCCGTCTGCTAGATTGTAGCAGGGTGAACAGGCCGTGACTCGGGTGGCTGAGGTCCTTGATGATCTTCTTGAACTTCCTATGACACCGGGTGCTGTAGATGTCCTGGAGGGCAGGCAGTGTGCCCTCAGTGATGAGTTGGGCTGACTGCACCACTCTCTGGAGAGTCATGTGGTTGCGGGCAGTGCAGTTGCCGTATCAGGCAGTGATGCAGCCCAACACAATGCTCTAAATTGTGCAAGTTTGTGAAAGTTGCGCCCCATGTTCAGCCAGGGGTAAACAACAGACTGCTGCAACCTGATTGGCTAAACGCGATACGCAACATCTGGGACTAGCATTCCTAGGCTTAAGCCACTCTAGCATGGTGCTGTAAAATGGTGTTTTAGAAAGTAAGTGTGCATATTTTCCCAATTTATTTTTTGTCTTTGCCATTCAATCGAGATAAGGAGGAAATAGATGCCTTTGCAATCTGAATAGAGAATGTATTAGTTACGAACCGGCATACTGTACACTGCCTTTAAACGGTAAGATGAAACGACTCAATACTGCAATGTTGCCGGCCTTTGGACTAGTATTCCCTCCATAGTAACACTCCAATGTTGACAGTGATGCTCCTGTGAGTAAACAGTAAAACTTATGGTGGAATGTGCAATATTATGGCCTCGTTCTCGTTCCGCCTTCGTCATTTCATGACAGGTGCTTTGCGCGTGTGACCTGTAACATTCTGCCTCAGATGTGTACCCTTTATCTTTCTACCCAACCACCCATCAACAGGAGTGTTCTGCCACAGGCAGACAGACAGACAGACAGACAGACAGACAGACAGACAGACAGACAGACAGACAGACAGACAGACAGACAGACAGACAGACAGACAGACAGACAGACAGACAGACAGACAGACAGACAGACAGACAGACAGACAGACAGACAGACATTTTATTAAGGCCTGAGTCTGTAAGCTGCAGTGATGAAAAGCCAAAATCAGGCATGACAAAAGGTCCATTTATCTGAGCAGACGTGCTCCCAGTTTTAAGATAAACCCCCCCCCCCCCCCCCCGAAAACCTGCTCTGACCTCTACACCTTAATTCCACAAACCATCGGGTGTAACCACATGCCTTATAAGGACAATAGCATGACATAGGCTGCACTTCACTTCGACCATGTACTCACATTTCACTAACCTCATCACCCCAATGTTTCAGTCAAACACAACCAGGCCCTGCCTTGTCACTGAGGAACTATCATTCATACTGTGTGGACAGAGTTGGGACATGTGTGTGTCTAAACTTAATTTGACTTGAACTGATTCATGATTTATCTTGATACCAGAGCATAATATCTGAGTAAGTGATAGCGGTAAGCTAAATAAAGTCCATGTCAACAAACATATGCACTGTTCCTGGTTCCTCTCAGTCCTCATCAGCTTACAGAAAGACAGAGCTCAGAAGAGTCCCACTCATAATAACCCAGAGGTGCCTGGAGTGCGTCCCAAATAGCACCCTATTCCCTATAGTGCGCTACTTTTGAACCTAATGGGCCCTGGTCGAAGGTTGTGCAGTAAAAAGGTAATAGGGTGCCATTTTGGACACATTGCTGGTATTAATCTTGTGGTGTCTATCCACACCTGGATGTGATCCACTCCCCCAGGAGGGTCCTGGATCGTACCCAGACCACCACGGGGGTAATGCAGACAGGGAGATTGGGTTGTTCGGGGTTGCTGGGGGTTTCAGGTGACACAGGTGCTTTGTTAATTTGTCCTGAACCAGACAGCAAGGCACGGAGGCGAGTGTCACCATGGGGGTTCTGTAAAATTCCATGGGCCTCTGGACGGTGTTCTGTTACCAACTCGGTGTGAATCCCCTCCCAGCCAAGTGCCGCTGTGGCCCTGGACAGAACAGAACAGAGAGGCCTTTCACAGGGATAGAGAGGACCTGGGGAGTGGGCACTCAGCCGCTACAGCAGGGTTCCCCAACTGGCGGCCCGTGGGCCAAATTTGGCCCTCGCATGGTTTTATTTGGCCCCCCAAGTTTTCTGGGAAAAATAATAATAAATAAAATAAATAAATAAACACACCAGGAAATCAGCTCAAAGTTATTTTAATTTAAGACAAAGTATGTAGCCAGATCCTGATCTGAGAACACTGAAACAGAAAGAGAGACGAATGACAATCAAATATTTTCTCCAATTCAGCAACTCATACCATCCATAACGAAGAGGATGTTACGTATACTGCTAGACTCTATTGTTGGCCGTTTTTTATTACCTACTGAAACACCTTGATTAACAGAAATAGAACCAGTGGAGATGCTACAGGGTAGAACTCTTGTTTCCCCTCCCCATCCAATGTTCCCATTCCAGCTTCATTTAGCAGAGATAAAGAAGCCTGTAGAGCTCAGAGTTGGTTGGAACAGAGGACCACCCACATTGGGTTTATGAACTGAAGAAAACAACATCCACAGCCCAAGGATTTTCATCCACCCTAATGTGCTGTTTGCTACTGCTTCTGCCTTGATTGTGTTAAGCTTTAGTTTTTTTCTATACCTTCTGGTGCATGATGGTTGAGTGTTGCTGAGGAGGTGGGGAGGTGGTGTGTGTTGTAGGAGCCCACAGAGAGGATTAATGTGTCTTATTATACTTTCAGATGACGAGCCTCGACCTCCTTCACAGACCGTCACAGTGAATGGATGGACACACAAAGGCACAAGGATCTCAGCTCAGAGAATGAATTAAAGCCTCTTCCATCTGCACAGCGGGGGAAAGAGCCTCTGTGGAGCCGGGGAGGCACAAGCCAGAGGTCGATAGCGAGAGAAAAGTAATGCTGCTTCGGTGATTGTCTTTCTGTCTGAGCCACTCACCTTTCCTGCCATGGCCCTACCGTCAGCTCTCTGTCCTCCTGATGCTCTCTCAGTGGGAACGTAGAGAGACACACACTGGAGACACACTCTCCAGCTCCACACACACCCACTCACCTCCACGAGGAGTGTGGACAGACCTCATGCAGAGATCCCATACACACACACACTCAGGAGCACAACACACCTTTGTTGTATGTTTTAGCCTGATAGGTCATTATTTGTCCCTTCCCAGAATTGGATTGAGATTTTATATTGTGGCTCTCTCTCCTGTGTGATTGGACCTCTCAGTAGCTTTAGGGTTGTTGTCCTGCTGCTTTATGGTTGTGTCTCTCTGGGACGTTGTGACTGAGCGGCAGGTGGAGCCAGCATGGCTAGGCCTTTGCTGAAGATTCAGCGCTACTTCCGGAGGAAACCTGTGCGCTTCTTCTCCTTCATCCTCCTCTACCTGACAGCCGGGAGCCTGGTGTTCCTGCACTCTGGCTTCGTAGGGGACAACTCCACAGGGGCCAATGGGGGCCGGGACCCTCTGGTGGCGTCTGAGATGGGGAACAGGGTGGCCTCCTCAGACGGCCGGCGGGTAGGGATGATGGGAAGGGTGTTCAAGGAGAACCGCAGACCCACTCCGAGGAGGTATGGCCCTCCATGGATGAAAGGAGCTCCTGGGAAGGACAGCCATGACTGGAGGGCCCGGGGAGGAGACTACACAAGCAGCTGGAACCGCGCCCTCAAAGGACGCAACGCCAAAGATCTGGACGACGGACGGGGTGAGTTAACAGTTTATGTCGAGATGCACTAGTTGGATAGTACCTACATGGTTTGTACTGTTGGGACTCTTAACTTGATTTTACACATAACAATCAGTATCTCTTAAAAACACCACTGACTACAGTTAATTTTTGTTTATAGATAGCCTGAAGAAATAAACAGCCTGAAGAAATAAACTGTCAATTTGAGTGACTATCATACCTAAAGTTCACCTTGTGTATTCGCTGTTCATTATGGAATTATATTATATTCCATTATACACACAGACACATGTGGATAGGCACATACACATTCACACTCAGTTTTGCTCAAGGTTAAATTGCTTGGATATTGTGATTGTATATTTAAGAGGTAATTGGCACTTCAGGTGATGCCTCTCCAGAGCGATAAAGAGCCTGTGTGAACAGAGTGACTCCTCTCTCTCTCCCAGGGAGATCTAGAACCAGAGGCTTAGTTAGTTCAGTGGTCCCACCCACCCTGGTCCTCCTTAGCCACAGTCAGGCAATACCCACCAGCAGGCCATTAAGCATGGTTATTTGGGGGGATATTCAGAACGTACAGATTCATCTCACAGTGATAGCAGGTTTTCCCCAAATACGTTTACCCATATCATAGAGCTATCCCTAGCAACACCTTGTGTGACATTGTATATATTTACTAGGTACCCAGATGCCACAGACAAGTGACTTGGAACCAAACCACAAAATCAAAAAAAATATGTATAATAATAATTTGAGGATTGTCTCCATACCTGCCCACTAGGCTAATCCGGTCTGATGTTTGAAGGGCTCCAACTCCCAACAGAAGGTTTCTAAGTGTAGATCTTTGGTAAAATCCTACACCGCTTGTTTTCATTTGCCATATATAGCATGTCCATGGCAATTAACCTTTCCCAAAAAGAAAAAGAACTGCCTTGAGCTCTAGTAAAGTGATGGAGATTCATTTAGCCTGGGACTCTGCATGGCTGGCTGCTGTGAACAGCTGGCAGTGTCAGGAGTGCACAGCACAGCGCAGCACAGCACAGTGCCCTGATTCGCTCACATCTAATCATGTTATCCTCCACATTGATCTTTACACTTCCCATACTGGACAATAGAGTATATAGTAGAATTTATACCAGAGGACAGCAGTTAACTGTGTAATCATAGAAATATAATATTATCCTTCGTAGTACGAGGATAACTAGCTACTTATAGTAAGAATATGCATTAGAGAAATATGTATTACAAGCACAAGCACTTCCTGATTGGAATTGATTTGCACAGTGATTGTTTTTGTGAGATTCGAATGGGGAGAAGCACAAACATGCTTTATGTAATACATGTAATAGAGCTACAGATTAAAAGATCTCTACGTAGTATGTATAATAATAATAATAATAATAATAATAATAATTTGGTGGGTGCTTATATTTGTCCTATTTCACTCATGTACAAGTGTGTATTACATGCATGTGTGAATTGGAAATGTGCTTTTTTTCATATTGCAACTCCCCCTGAGACACACTCGGAGAGTGGGGTCACAAACAAGCTCAGCCATTATCAATGGCGACCCTGGAGCAATTAGGGTTAAATGCCTTGCTCAATGGCACATTGACAGATTGTTCACATTGGATTAGAACTAGCGGCCTTTCTGTTACTGGCACAACCCTCTAAGAGCTAGGCTACCTGCCGTCGTGATTAGTGCTTTCAAAGCAGTGCCGCTCCCTTTCATCCATGACTCTTCTGTCCCACAGTACCAGGCCCTTGTCATGTTCTCTTCAAGAGCAGCCACACCCAACCTGCTCCCCACTATAGACACACGCATGCACGCGCACACCTGCACACACACAGAGAAAACACACACACTGTCTGAAAAAAAACATGAAGCAAATACTGTCGTCCCCTGTATCCAACCTCCTCATCTACCCTGTTTTAAGGAATAATCCAGCAAGTGTATTGTTGTTATCCAGTACAGATTAATGCTATGTGTTGACATCCCTCATGAGGCCAGAGCATTACTGTACATATAACAAGATTATATGATCAGATAATAACATGATACGAGAGTGGAGACAGTAAGCTGATACTGTGGCGTCAAACTCAGAGAAGCAGATCATCCAAAGGACAGATTTCAGACCAAAGGACACATTTCCACTGGTCTAATGTCCATTGCTTGTGTTTCTTGGCCCAAGCAAGTCTTGTCTTCTTATTGGTGTCCGTTAGTAGTGGTTTCTTTGCAGCAAATCGACCATGAAGGCCTGATTCACGTAGTCTCCTCTGAACAGTTGATGTTGAGATGTGTCCTTTACTTGAACTCTGTGAAGCATTTATTTGGGCTGCAATTTCGGAGGTGCAGTTTACTCTAATGAACATATCCTCTGCAGCAGAGGTAACTTTGGGTTTTCCTTTCCTGTGGCGGTCCTCATGAGAGCAAGTTTCATCATAGCGCTTGATGGTTTTTGCGACTGCACTTGAAGAAACTTTCAAGGTTTTAGAAATGTTCCAAATTGATTGACCTTCATGTCTTAAAGTAACGATGGACTGTCATTTCTCTTTGCTTATTTGAGCTGGGTTTTTATTTTTTATTTTTTATTTAACCTTTATTTAACTAGACAATTTAGTTAAGAACACATTCTTATTTACAATGACGGCCTACCCCAGTCAAACCTGGATGACGCTGGGACAATTGTGCGCCGCCCTATGGGACTCTCAATCAAGGTTGGATGTTCTTGCCATAATATGGACTTGGTCTTTTACCAAATAGGTATACCACCCCTACATTCAGTATACCAGCCTACCTTGTCACAACACAACTGATTGGCTCAAACGCATTAAGAAGGAAAGAAATTCCATACATTTACTGGCCTTCTTTAGACTAGTTGAATATCTGGAATATCAGCATTCCTCTTTCTATTCTGGGTAGAGACAGTTTGCGCTGTTCTGTGAAGGGATTAGTACACAGCGTTGTACGAGATTTTCAGTTTCTTGGCAATTTTTCGCATGGAATAGCCTTCATTTCTCAGAACAAGAATAGACTGACGAGTTTCAGAAGAGAGTACTTTGTTTCTGGCCATTTTGAGCTTGTAATCGAACCCACAAATGCTGATGCTCCAGATACTCCACTAGTCCAAGATGGCGTAGCAGTGGGTTGTCTGTTTTGATTGTCTTGTCCCGTTCCTTGTAAATATCGTTTTTCTTCGTATATATTTTTATAATTTATCTCATTTTCTCATCAACGGACTGAACATACTCTCCTGCAACCGGCCTCATCCAATGTGGTATGGGTCTGCTATTTTTACACTTTTGAACCGGAACCCCCTTCAGTAGCTAGCCAGCTAACTAGCTACTAGCTAGTAGTTAGTTAGCCACTGCTAGCGGTCATCACCGTTAACTTGGACTGCCAGCCTCACCCCGGGCAACTCCTGGCAGCCTGCACAACGCGATATCTACCCAGATCATATCGGACTGCTTTTCTCTACCACATCTCCGGATTCCTACCGCAAGCTCTGAACCTTTTCAACTGGATCATTGCAGCTAGCTAGCTGCTATCCGAGTGGCTACTCCTGTCTAATGTCTCTGTCCCGACGCAAGCACCAGTTAGCCTGGAGCTAGCCTCGAACTAGGCCCATCTCCCGGCTAGCTGAAGAGATCCATCAAGCAATCCCTGGGCTTCAATTACCTCTTTTGCCAATTGTCCTGACCCTTTGCTGCCGACATGGAGCTCTGCCGATCCATCACGTCTGGTCTACCGACGTAACCGTCCGAGGGGGTTTCTGCCCTGAAGCAAGCACCAGTTAGCCTGGAGCTAGCCTGGAGCTAGGCCCTTCTCCCGGCTAGACTGAAGAAATCCATCAGATAATTACTGGGCTTCAATACCTCTTCTGCAAATTGGCCTGGACCCTTTGCTGCCGACATGGAGCCCCGCCGATCCATTACGACTGGTCTGCCGACATAACCGTCCGAGGGGGTTTCAACAGGCTCTCCCATTGCGACGTCCCCCTGAGGCCCATCTGCTAGCCTGCTGCTATCCCCGGCCTGCTAGCTCTCTGAATTGCCGTGCCTCCAGCTCGCCTAGCTACTCACTGGACCCTATGATCACTCGGCTACACATTCCTCTCCCTAATGTCAATATGCCTTGCCTAGTAATTTTTGTCTTCTTTCACTGTAGAGCCTCCAGCCCAGCTCAGTATGCCTTAGCTAGCCCTTATGTTCCACCCCCACATATGTGGTGACCGCACCTGGCTTAAATGGTGCCTCTAGAGACAAAACCTCTCTCATCACACTCAATGCCTAGGCTTACCTCCACTGTACTCACATCCCCTTGTTTGTACATTATGCCTTGAATCTATTCTTCCGCGCCCATAAACCTGCTCCTTTTACTCTCTGTCCCGAACACACTAGACGACCAGTTCTTTTAGCCTTTAACCGTACTCTTATCCTACTCCTCCTTTGCTCCTCTGGTGATGTAGAGATTAACCCAGGCCCTGCAGCCCCCAGCATCACTCCCATTCCCCAGGCGCTCTCATTTGTTGACTTCTGTAACCGTAAAAGCATTGGTTTCATGCATGTTAACATTAGAAGCCTCCTCCCTAAGTTTGTTTTATTCACTGATTTAGCACACTCCACTCTGAATCCTGGCTTAGGAAATTTCCATCCCTAACTATAACTTTTTCCGACAAGGTAGAACTGCCAAAGGGGGCGGAGTTGCAATCTACTGCAGAGATAGCCTGTAGAGTTTGGTCATACTATCCAGGTCTGCGCCCAAACAATTCTTGCTTGTACTTTTAAAAATCCACCTTTCCAGAAACAAGTCTCTCACCGTTGCCGCTTGTTATAGACCCCCCTCGGCCCCCGGTTGTGCCCTGGACACCATATGTGAATTGATCGCCCCCCATCTATCTTCAGAGCTCGTAATGTTAGGTGACCTAAACTGGGATATGCTTAACACCCCGGCCGTGCTACAATCTAAGCTGGATGCACTCAATCTCACACAAATCATCAAGGAACCTACCAGGTACAACCCTAAATACGTAACCATGGGTACCCTCTTAGATATCATCCTGACCAACCTGCCCTCTAAATACACATCTGTTTCAACCAGGATCTCAGCGATCACTGCCTCATTGCCTGCATGCGTACTGGGTCCGCGGTCAAACGACCACCCCTCATCACTGTCAAACGCTCCCTAAAACACTTCAGCGAGCAGGCCTTTCCACTCGACCTGGCCCGGGTATCCTGGAAGGATATTGACCTCATCCCGTCAGTAGAGGATGCCTGGATGCTCTTCAAAAGGGCTTTCCTCTCCATCTTAAATAAGCATGCCCATTCAAAAAAATGTAGAACTAAGAACAGATATAGCCCTTGGTTCACCCCAGACTTGACTGCCCTTGACCAGCACAAAAACATTCTGTGGCATTCTGCATTAGCATCGAATAGCCCCCACGATATGCAACTTTTCAGGGAAGTCAGGAACCAATATACTCAGTCAGTTAGGAAAGCTAAGGCTAGCTTTTTCAAACAGAAGTTTTCTTCCTGTAGCACTAATTCCAAAAAGTTTTGGGACACTGTAAAGTCCATGGAGAATAAGAGCATAGGAAACACAGTCACTACCGATAAATCTACGATAATCGATCATTTCAATAAGCATTTTTCCACGGCTGGCCATGCTTTCCATCTGGCTACCGCTACCCCGGCCAACATCTCAGCACCCCCTGCAACAACTTGCCCCCCCCCCCCCCCTCCCCCTGATGTTCTGAAAGGACGGCAAAATCTGGATCCCTACAAATCAGCTGGGCTAGACAATCTGGACCCTCTCTTTCTAAAATTTTCCACCGAAATTGTTGCAACCCCTATTACTAGCCTATTCAACTTCTCTTTCGTATCATCTGAGATCTCTAAAGATTGGAAAGCTGCCGCGGTCATCCCCCTCTTCAAAGGGGGAGACAATCTAGACCCAAACTGTTATAGACCTATATCCATCCTGCCCTGCCTTTCTAAAATCTTCTAAAGCCAAGTTAATAAACAGATCACCAACCATTTCGAATCCCACAGTACCTTCTCCACTATGCAATCTGTTTTCCGAGCTGGTCATGGGTGCACCTCAGCCACGCTCAAGGTCCTAAACGATATCATAACCGCCATTGATAAAAGACAGTACTGTGCAGCCGTCTTCATTGACCTGGCCAAGGCTTTCAACACTGCATTCTTATCGGCAGACTCAATAGCCTTGGCTTCTCAAATGACTGCCTCGCCTGGTTCACCAACTACTTCTCAGATAGAGTTCAGTGTGTCAAATCGGAGGGCCTGTTATCAGACCAAAGAGCTCTCCAAGGATGTCAGGGACAAGATTGTAGACCTACACAAGGCTGGAATGGGCTACAAGACCATCGCCAAGCAGCTTGGTGAGAAGGTGACAACATTTGGTGCGATTATTCGCAAATGGAAGAAACACAAAAGAACTGTCAATATCCCTCGGCCTGTGGCTCCATGCAAGATCTCACCTCGTGGGGTTGCAATGATCATGAGAATGGTGAGGAATCAGCCCAGAACTACACGGGAGGATTTTGTCAATGATCTCAAGGCAGCTGGGACCATAGTCACCAAGAAAACAATTGGTAACACACTACGCCGTCAAAGACTGAAATCCTGCAGCACCCGCAAGGCCCCCCTGCTCAAGAATACATATACATGCCCGTCTGAAGTTTGCCAAAGAACATCTGAATGATTCAGAGGACAACTGGTGAAAGTGTTGTGGTCAGATGAGACCAAAATGGAGCTCTTTGGCATCAACTCAACTCGCCGTGTTTGGAGGAGGAGGAATGCTGCCTATGACCCCAAGAACACCATCTCCACCGTCAAACATGGAGGTGGAAACATTATGCTTTGGGGGTGTTTTTCTGCTAAGGGGACAGGACAACTTCACCGCATCAAAGGGACGATGGACGGGGCCATGTACCATCAAATCTTGGGTGAGAACATCCTTCCCTCAGCCAGGGCATTGAAAATGGGTCGTGGATGGGTATTCCAGCATGACAATGACCCAAAACACACGGCCAAGGCAACAAAGGAGTGGCTCAAGAAGAAGCACATTAAGGTCCTGGAGTGGCCTAGCCAGTCTCCAGACCTTAATCCCATAGAAAATCTGTGGAGGGAGCTGAAGGTTCGAGTTGCCAAACGTCAGCCTCGAAACCTTAATGACTTGGAGAAGATCTGCAAGGAGGAGTGGGACAAAATCCCTCCTGAGATGTGTGCAAACCTGTTGGCCAACTACAAGAAATGTCTGACCTCTGTGATTGCCAACAAGGGTTTTGCTACCAAGTACTAAGTCATGTTTTGCAGAGGGGTCAAATACTTATTTCCCTCATTAAAATGCAAATCAATGTATAACATTTTTGACATGCATTTTTCTGGATTTTTTGTTGTTATTCTGTCTCTCACTGTTCAAATAAACCTACCATAAAAATTATAGACTGATCATTTCTTTGTAAGTGGGCAAACGTAGAAAATCAGCAGAGGATCAAATACTTTTTTCCACCACTGTACTACCCACCACTGCGACCTGTAAACTCTCGTTGGCTGGCCCTCACTACATATCCGTCGCCAAACCCACTGGCTCCTGGTCATCTATAAGTCTAGGTAAAGCCCCGCCTTATCTCAGCTCACTGGTCACCATAGCAACTCCTACCCGTAGCATGCGCTCCAGCAGGTATATTGCACTGGTGATCCCCAAAGCCAACCTATGCTTTGGCCACCTTTCCTTCCAGTTCTCTGCTACCAATGACTGGAACGACTTGCAAAAATCTCTGAAGCTGAAGTCTTATATCTCCCTCTCTAACTTTAATCATCTGCTGTCTGAGCAGCTTACCGATCACTGTATCTGTACACAGGCAATCTGTAAATAGCATACCCGACTACTTCATCCCCATATTATTACTTACCCTCTTGCTCTTTTGCACCCCGGTATCTCTACTTGCACATTATCATCTGCACTTCTATCACTCCAGTATTAATGCTAAATTGCAATTATTTTCACCTCTAAGGCGTATTTATTGCCTACCTCCCTACTCTTCTACATTTGCACACACTGTACATAGATTTTTCTATTTTTCTTTTCTTTTGTGTTATTGACTGTACGTTTGTTTATGTGTAACTCTGTGTTGTTGTTTTGGTCGCACTGCTTTGCTTTATCTTGGCCAGGTCGCAGTTGTAAATGAGAACTTGTTCTCAACTGACCTACCTGGTTAAATAAAGGTGAAATAAAAATAAAATAAATAAAAATAGTCTAAAGAAGGCCAGTTTTATTGCTTCTTACATCAGAACAACAGTTTTCATCTGTGCTAACATAATTGCGAAAGGGTTTTCTAATGATCAATTAGCCTTTTAAAATGATCAACTTCGATTAGCTAACACAACGTGCCATTGGAACACAGGAGTGATGGTTGCTGATAATGGGCCTCTGAATGCCTATGTAGATGTTCCATAATGCCTATGTAGATGTTTCCAGCTACAGTAGTCATTTACAACATTAACAATATCTACACTGTATTTCTGATCAATTTGAAGTTATTTTAATGGACAAAAGATTTGCTTTTCTTTCAAAGACAAGGAAATTTCTAAGTGACCCCAAACTTTTGAATATTAGTGTAGGTAAGGGTAAAGTGACTATCCATAGATAATAAACAGCGAGTAGCAGCAGTGTAAAAACAATGTTGTTGAACGCTGTCAATGAACAGCAAGTGTTCCTTTTGTGCAAGTTTTTGGAGGTATGATATTTATGCCTTTGTAACTTTCTAACTCATTATTCACGATTCATTCATGATTATCCGTAATTATGGCAGCATCCACAGTAATGTAAACGTTTTCCGAAACATATTCTATTTTGATTTACTATAAAGGGGACTCCAAAATGACATAATATTTATCACTCATTTCTATTGGGCACAACATAATCCGAAACACAACCAAAACAAATTCCAAGTTTGTAGAGTCACAAGCTTGATGTAGTCATTGCGTGCTAGGAATATGGGACCAAATACTAAACTTTTGACTACTTTAATACACTGTTAGTGAATTTGTCCAAATACTTATGACACATTCAAATGGAGGGACTAGATACATAAAGTGCTTTAATTTCTAAACGGTAAAGCAGATATGAACTGTATGAAAATGCTTTCAAATTAAAGGTGACCTTTTGTACTGTTGCATTATATGAAACATTTTCTCATATGCAAAATGCTGGAGTATAGAGACAAATTAAAATGTTTAACTTCGCTGTCCAAATAAATACATAGGGGAGTGTATCTCTGCTTCCCTGAACAACTGGCTTCTGAGCTGATTATTTCATTTCATAAACTAAGCACAAAAAAGGAAGGCGGAAGGTCAGCCCCATTGAAGCGCAGTTCAGTTGAGCTAAATCACCGCTTCCCTTTGTCCTAAAGCAGATTAGTGATCATGCTCAGTCCGCTCCGTTACCATGTCTGGGAGGAAGATTACTGCCCAGGACCTACAGAGCACCACATGCTGCCGCTCAACCGCCTTTTATATCATTACAATTACGGTAATGTGGTGGGTTAGGATGTGCATTGTGCAACCCCCCCCCCCCCCCCCAACATGCTACCTCACAGAAAATGGCTCCGACAGATATGGCAGCTCTGCTTCTAGCTCCTAAGCAACTTTGCAGTATTTAGTTTTTTTGTGTGTTATTTCTTACATTATTAACCCAGATTTTTTTGTGTTATTACATACAGCCGGAAAGAATTTTGGATATCAGAGCGGCGGTAACTCACCAGTAATACGACTTTCCCGAGTTGGAGAATCCTTTGTTCGTACCCCCCCAGAACAATTGAACTTATTCCAGAGGCTGCTCCAAAACATCGCTGGCAGAGAAGAGGTATTCGGAGTGGACTTCTAGTCTGACTCAGGATACGTGAACACCATCTACCGCTTCCAAGTATATCACTCGCTAATGTTCAGTCTATGGATAATAAAGTAGATGAGCTCAGGGCGAGGATCTCCTTCCAGAAAGACATCAGGGATTGTGTCATACTCTGTTTCACAGAAACATGGTTCTCTCGGGATATACTGTCCCCGTCGATACAGCCAGCTGGGTTCTCAGTACATCGCGCAGACAGGAATAAAGAACACTCCGGGGAGATAAAAGGCGGGGTGTATGTTTCATGCTTAACTACTCATGGTGTGATTGTGATCACATACAGAAACTCAAGTCCTTTTGTTCACCCAACCTATAATAGTCACAGACGTGAATATTCCCCCTCAAGCCGATACCACGCCGGCCCTCAAAGAACTACACTGGACTTTATGCAAACTGGAAACCACATATCCTGAGGCTGTATTTATTGTAGCTGTGGATTTTAACAAAGCATATTTGAAGAAAACGCTACTGAAGTTCTACCAACACATTGACTGTAGTACTTGCTTTGGAAAAACATTGGACCACTGCTACTCAACTTTTCGAAATGCCTACAAGGCCTTCCCCCGCCCTCCCTTTGGCAAATCTGTTCATGACTCCATTTTTCTCCTCCCTTCCTATAGGCAGAAACTAAAACAGAAGTATCGGTACGAAGGTCTATTCAACACTGGTCTGACCAATCGGAATCCATGCTTCAAGATTGTTTTGATCATGCAGACTGGAATATGTTCCGGGTAGCCTCTGAGAATAACATCAACAAATACACGGATATGGTGACTGAGTTCATCAGGAAGTGTAAAGGAGATGTTGTACACACTGTAACTATTAAAACCTATCCAAACCAGAATCCGTCGATAGATGGCAGCATTTGCGCAAAACTGAATGCGCGAACCACCGCATTTAAATAAAGGTTAAATAAAAATGTTTTAAATGTTTTTTAACCATTGTGACTGGGAATATGGCCGAATACAAACAGTGTAGTTATTCACTGCGTAAGGCAATCAAACAGGCAAAACATCAGTACAGAGACAAAGTGGAGTCGCAATTCAACGGCTCAGATATGAGACATATGTGGCAGGGTCTACAGACAAACGCGGACAACAAAGGGAAAACCAACCACGCCGAGGACACCGATGTGTCCGGACAAGCTAAACACCTTCTTCTATCACTTCTACCTTACCCTACACCCACTTCACTTTGCTTACCGCCCGGGTCTGAACCCCGCCCTGTGAAACTGGGTCCTGGACTTCCTGAGGGGCCGCACCCAGGTGGTGAAGGTAGGAAACAACACCTCCACTTCACTGATCCTCAACACAGGGGCCCCACAAGGGCATGTGCTCAGCACCCTCCTGTATTCCCTGTTCACCCATGACTGCGTGGCCATGCATGCCTCCAATTCAATCATCAAGTTTGCAGACGACACTACAGTGGTAGGCTTGATTACCAACAACAACGAGACAGCCTACAGGGAGGAGGTGAGGGGCCTAGAAGTGTAGTGCCAGGAAAATACCCTCTCACTCAACGTCAACAAAACAAAGGAGCTGAACGTGGACTTCAGGAAACAGCAGAGTGAGCACACCCCTATCCATATTGACTGGAAAAGGTGAAGGAGAAGGTGGAAAGCTTCAAGTTCCTCGGCGTACACATCACTGACGATCTGAAAGAGTCCCGTCCCCCCCCCCCCCCCCCCCCCACAGACAGTGTGGTGAAGAAGACGCAACAGCTCCTCTACATTTCTTCAACCTCAGGAGTCTGAAGAAATGTGTCTTAGCCCCTAAAACCCTCACAAACTTTTACAGATGCACAATTGAGAGCATCCTGTTGGGCTGTATTACTGCCTGGTATGGCAACTGTACCAAGGCAGAGCTCTCCAGAGGGTGGTGTGTTCTGCCCAACGCATCACCGGGGGAAAACTACCTGCCCTCCAGGACACCTACAGCATCCGATGTCACAGGAAGGCCAAAAAGATCAAGGACATCAACCACCCGAGCCATGGCCTGTTCACCCAGCTATCATCCAGAACACGAAGTCAATACAGGTGCATCAAACCTGGGACCGAGAGACTGAAAAACAGCTTCCATCTCAAGCCCATCAGATTGTTAAATAGCCATCACTAGCCGGCTACCACCCGGTTATTTAACCTTGCAACTTAGAGGCTGCTGCTCTATATACATAGACTTGGAATCACTAGTCACTTTAATAATGTTGACATACTGCTTTACTCATCTCATATGTATATTCTGTATTCTATTCTACTGTATTTCAGTCATTGCCACTCCGACATTGCTCGATCTAATATATATATATTTTTTAATTCCATTCTTTTACTTTTCGATTTGTGTGTATTGTTGTGAATTGTTAGATACTACTGCACTGTTGGATCTCGGAATGCAAGCATTTCCCTACACCCGCAATAACATGCTAAATATGTGTATGTGGCCAATGAAATTGTATTGAGCAGGAAGGAAGGGTGAGGATCAGCCAGTCCCATTGCAGAAGGACTTACCAGAATTTCCTCCCTCCCCCCTCCTTACCTCCTCCCTATCTACTCACTTTGAATAAGTCAGGAAGTGCTTTGAGTGTCGTTGCAGTAATAGGCCACTAGAAGGGGTTGTGTGTCTATATAAATAAATAAATAAATAAATATGCCCGTCTGCTGTTGATTCCTTGAGCAGCAACGTTGCCCTCAATATGTCTGCATTGAACGGAGCAGATGGATGATGATGTTGGATTTGACTTTAAAGTTCTTTTACTAATATACAGAATGTCTCAACAGAATTTTTTTATACATTTTTTTTCTGTTAAATCTACAATTTACCATGACTATTGATAAGCAATTACCATTGAAAATGTACTATTGTAAATGTGCATGTTTTACTCACATAAGTTATGGAATAACTTGTTAAATTACAATTTTCTTTATGTTCTACCCAAAACTGTATTATTGCCTCTCCCCCTTATCTCCCATAATATTGCTCTGCTTAAATTGTGCATTTTTTATTTGTTATGAGAAATGTTTTGTTCTTCTCTCTTAAAGCGAATTACATCGGCTGCTATATAGACAACACGGCGAAAAGAGCACTCAGGGGAGTGTCCTTTTTTGACTACAAGAAAATGACGGTGTTCCGTTGCCAGGACAACTGTGCTGAAAGGTAGGCCTGGGAATATAAAAAGTCACAAACACAGGATGGGAGTGAGGAATAAAGGTTGTATACCAGAGTGTAGATGAACATGGGCCTTGTGCCAGCTGTCATACATAGTCTCACACCATCTCCCTCTCTCTCTCCTTCACATTAGCTCCATAGCTCTCGATATCTGTACTGTCCATACCTTTTCCACATTATTTCTCTCTTTCTTTTTTCTCTCTTGCTCTCTTTCCCTCGCTCTCTTTCTCTCTCTGTCTCTTTCCCTTGCTCTCTTTCTCTCTCTCTTTCACTCTCTCTCGCTCACTGTATCTCTTTCTCTCTCTCTCTCTCTCTTTCTGTCTCTCTCTTTGCCTGCCTCTTTCCTCCTCATACCATATTTTCTTCACATCATCTGTTTTTCCAGTTTCCCCTTGCCCCCTCCTCTCCCTCTCGCACCCTATGGATGGCTCAGGCCAATGGCTCAGCCCAACACTCACCACTGACTCACAGGAGAGGAGAGAAAGAGAGGAGGCGATATACTGTATATATATAAACAGTATATAAAGAGAGGAGAAGATATATATACGAGAGAGAGAGAGAGAGTGAGAAGTGCAGTAGAGAGCACATTTTCATCTTTCTCCTCTGCTCCTCTCTCTCTCTCTCTGTCCACACCCGTCCCAGAGCAGGCTGCTGATATATACTGCTCCAAAAAATAAAGGGAACACATAAACACAACACATCCTAGATCTGAATGAAAGAAATAATCTTATTAAATACTTTTTTCTTTACATAGTTGAATGTGCTGACAACAAAATCACACAAAAATAATCAATGGAAATCCAATTTATCAACCCATGGAGGTCTGGATTTGGAGTCACACTCAAAATTAAAGTGGAAAACCACACTACAGGCTGATCCAACTTTGATGTAATGTCATTAAAACAAGTCAAAATGAGGCTCAGTAGTGTGTGTGGCCTCCACGTGCCTGTATGACCTCCCTACAATACCTGGGCATGCTCCTGATGAGGTGGCGGATGGTCTCCTGAGGGATCTCCTCCCAGACCTGGACTAAAGCATCCGCCAACTCCTGGACAGTCTGTGGTGCAACGTGGCGTTGGTGGATGGAGCGAGACATGATGTCCCAGATGTGCTCAATTGGATTCAGGTCTGGGGAACGGGCGGGCCAGTCCATAGCATCAATGCCTTCCTCTTGCAGGAACTGCTGACACACTCCAGCCACATGAGGTCTAGCATTGTCTTGCATTAGGAGGAACCCAGGGCCAACCGCACCAGCATATGGTCTCACAAGGGGTCTGAGGATCTCATCTCGGTACCTAATGGCAGTCAGGCTACCTCTGGCGAGCACATGGAGGGCTGTGCGGCCCCCCAAAGAAATGCCACCCCACACCATGACTGACCCACCGCCAAACCGGTCATGCTGGAGGATGTTGCAGGCAGCAGAACGTTCTCCACGGCGTCTCCAGACTCTGTCACGTCTGTCACGTGCTCAGTGTGAACCTGCTTTCATCTGTGAAGAGCACAGGGCACCAGTGGCGAATTTGCCAATCTTGATGTTCTCTGGCAAATGCCAAACGTCCTGCACGGTGTTGGGCTGTAAGCACAACCCCCACCTGTGGATGTCGGGCCCTCATACCACCCTCATGGAGTCTGTTTCTGACCGTTTGAGCAGACACATGCACATTTGTGGCCTGCTGGAGGTCATTTTGCGGGGCTCTGGCAGTGCTTCTCCTGCTCCTCCTTGCACAAAGACGGAGGTAGCGGTCCTGCTGCTGGGTTGTTGCCCTCCTACGGCCTCCTCCACGTCTCCTGATGTACTGGCCTGTCTCCTGGTAGCGCCTCCATGCTCTGAACACTACGCTGACAGACACAGCAAACCTTCTTGCCACAGCTCGCATTGATGTGCCATCCTGGATGAGCTGCACTACCTGAGCCACTTGTGTGGGTTGTAGACTCCGTCTCATGCTACCACTAGAGTGAAAGCACCGGCAGCATTGAAAAGTGACCAAAACATCAGCCAGGAAGCATAGGGACTGAGAAGTGGTCTGTGGTCCCCACCTGCAGAACCACTCCTTTATTGGGGGTGTCTTGCTAATTGCCTATAATTTCCACCTGTTGTCTATTCCATTTGCACAACAGCATGTGACATTTATTGTCAATCAGTGTTGCTTCCTAAGTGGACAGTTTGATTTCACAGAAGTGTGATTGACTTGGAGTTACATTGTGTTGTTTAAGTGTTCCCTTTATTTTTTTGAGCAGTGTACAATGCCTTCAGGAAGTATCCACACCCCCTCAGGAGGTATCCACACCCCTTCAGGAAGTATCCACACCCCTTGACTTTTTCCACATTTTGTTGTGTTACAGCCTGAATTATTTATGGATTAAATTAAGATTTTGTGTCACTGGCCTACACACAATACCTCATGATGTCAAAGTGGAATTATCTTTTTAGAAATGTTTAATTAAAAATGGAATGCTGAAATGTCTTTAGTCAATAACTATTTAACCCCTTTGCTATGGCAAGCCAAAATAAGTTCAGCAGTAAGAATTTGCTTAACAATTTTTTTTACATTTTAGTCATTTAGTTGACGTTCTTATCCAGAGCGACTTACAGTAGTCAGTGCATACATTTTCGTACTGGTCCCCCTTGGGAATCAAACCCACAACCCTTGCGTTGCCTGCGCCATGCTCTACCAACTGATAATAAGCTGGATTGACTCACTCTTTGTGCAATAATAGTATTTAGCATTATTTTTTAATATCTACCTCATCTCTGTACCCCACACATACAATTATCTGTAAGGTCCCTCAGTCGAGCAGTGAATTTCAACCACATATTCAACCAAAAAGATCAGGGACGTTTTACAATGCCTCGCGAAGAAGGGCACCTATTGGTAGATGGGTAAAAAAAGACATTGAATTTCCGTTTGATCATGGTGAAGTTATTAATTACACTTTTTATGGTGTCTCAATACACCCAGTCACTACAAAGATACAGGCGTCCTTCCTAACTCAGAGGAAGGAAGCCGCTCGGGGATTTCATCATGAGGCCAATGGTGACTTTAAAACAATTACAGAGTTTAATGGCTGTGATAGGAGAAAACTGAGGATGGATCAACAACATTGTAGTTACTCAACAATACTAACCTAAATTATACAGTGAAAAGAAGGAAGCCTGTACAGAATAAAAATATTTGAAAATATGCATCCTGTTTGCAATAAGGCACTAAAGTAAAACTGCAAAAAATGTGGCAAAGAAATTAACTTTATGTCCTGAATACAAAGCATTATGTTTGGAGCAAATCCAACACAACACAACACATCACTGAGTACCACTCTTCATATTTTCAAGCATGGTGTTGACTGTGTCATGTTCTGTATTTAATTTTCAATAAATTAGCTAACATTTCTAAAAACATGCTTTCTCTTTGTCATTATGGGGTATTGTGTGTATATTTCATCCAATATATTTCATCCATTTTGAATTCAGGTTGTAACACATCAACATGTGGAATAAGTCAAGGGGTATGAGTAGTTTCTGAAGGCACTGTACAGACATCAATGAAGCAGAGAAGTGCACCATTGTGACTAGCTAGCTAGGGCTTTCCTTGATTGGCAGTCTGTGTGATTTCTTCAAGGTAAAGGATGTGTTATGCTGGCAATCTATTGGCACTATAAAGGCCTCTCAGAAGTCAAGTGTGCATCCCTCATGTGCCACTGTCAGGTTACTGTTCCCCAGGGAGTGTACAGGCCTTGTGTGTTTGATGGATAGAGCCTTCCAGTATACTGTACTGTGCATGGACTCATAATCAGCGTCACCCTAAAAAAAGCTCTGGTGTCTTGGTGCAGTATTAATGCATGCACTCTCTCTCTGATACTGACCTTGTCCACCCAGAGAGCTCTCTTCATCTTGGAGAGGGTGAGTGAGGTTACTGCTGGTTTCCCAACTGACTGTCTATGAGTCATTCAACCCTATTAGTGGACTGACTCTGTGGAGAGAGCTGCTGAGAGAGAGGGTCGTGGGCGTCTTGCAGTTGCATGAATAATCGAGTGCTAAAATACAAAACCACTTCCATCTGGTCAGACATTGTAGAGACAAGATGTTGGCAGGTTGTCAGGCAGTCAGGGCCAGGTATAGACTTTTGGAGGCTTGAAGCAAAATTTGGTTGGGGGGCCCCCACACCTCACTGCAAAATATTTTAGTGTCCCCTCTTTTGACAGTAGAGAGAAACATACATTTCCTGCAAATTCTACACATTTTGCCATGGGGCGGAGAGAGAACTTCTATTTTATAACAAATTTCATGCAATTCTATTCATTTTGCAATGGGATGGAGAGATATTTTATGCAGTTTTAAAGCTAGTTTCCTGCAATTCTACACATTTTGTAATAATTTATGCCATGTTAAGATGATATCGGAGTGAAAATGACTAACAAAATCACGTGACTTGCATGCCCAGTCGATATCTGACTTGGCTAATTGCGTGACTGTCATTGACTGACATAACAAGAGAAAACAGCTGATGCACAACCAAATTTAGAAATTGCAACTGGTGTATTCTTATATAGTTACTCTCAATAGTAAGTTCCAAAATAAATCTGTCTCTCTGTATATATATATATAAACTTTTGTCGCTTATGCCTGGAACCAGCCCTGTGGGCAGTAACCAGCACCCCCACCCCCCACTAGAAGCCCTGAGAGTCTCGCTGCATTAATTGCAACCAATGCTGAACATTTTTGTGCAAGCCTCTTTTATTAATGATGATATTAACATTACCCCCTCTATTTCCTTTTCACTAGGGGCTACCTGTATTCAGGCCTAGAGTTTGGGGCGGAGTGCTACTGTGGCCACAAGATCCAGGCCCCCAATGCATCCGAGAGTGAATGCAACATGGAGTGTAAGGGCGAGAAGGGCAACCTGTGTGGAGGGGCCAACCGCCTGTCAATCTACAGACTGGAGCTGAGCCAGGGGTCAGCGCGCCGCTGTGAGTCTCAACCACCCATCACCACAATGCACGCTGTTGTCTGTTTATTCATGTAACCCTCTGAGGGGAAATGGATATGTCGTGAGCTGCGTTGGGACGGGGCGTTGAGTGTGAAGGGATGTTCAGAGGCCACAGGGGAGGGTGCTCCTCCTCCCTCTCCACCCCTTCTTCGCCTCCCAAGATCATAGCCACCAGTGTGCAATCTTTGGCAGTATATCTATTGCTCAGGGAAGAGGCTCCAAGCTTGTTTATATTCAGTTACAATAACAACATTGTGATTGTTGTTATTTCTCTTTTTACCTGTCTGCTAAAGCAGATTGCAGATTGCTGAGCAATTCTCTTTTTCAATGTGTGTATGCATGCTCTGACACCTCCGACGTTGATTTCAGTACCTGCTGAATATTTCAAAATAGTAAATGAAAAGGAGGATGTTTTGCCCTCTGCTGTCCTCTGCACTGCAGACTGTTATCATCAGATTGACTGGGAAACAGTGCAGCCTCCCATTTTCCCCTCTGATCAAAACCAGAACGTATGTAGAATGCTAAAGAACCGGAGAGACATGAGTAAAAACTCCCACCTCTTTCCCCCTTTCCTTTCCACTTATCATGTTCTTTTCCCGAATCTCTATTTACAAAGAAATGACGAGGGGAAAAACTCCCTTTAACATGCATTGCTGGCTCAAAACCTAATACAGACGTGGCTATTGTGGAGGATGCCGATGTGGAAACTGTCCACCGGGAGGAAAAGAAATGACCCTGGCATAGGAGAGGGAACTGGAGATCATTAAAGGAGGCCTCACCTACGAGAAGGGGGATGCTCACACACCGGCTCCACATTGGGATGCAAAGTATCCTTGGACGGTAGATCCAGCCTCTCTCCCGAATAACAAAAGTGCAGTCCAGGCTTGTTTCTTAAGGATGGAAAAACAACTAAGCAGAGAGCCAGACTGGAAAGTCGCATATGCTACCCAAATCCATGAAATGGTCGAGCGAGGCGCAGCCATAAAACTCACCAACAAAATCATGGACGAGTGGAATGGACCAGTGTGGTACGTAAGCCACCTGGTGGCACCAAACCCTCATTCGGTAACAACACCGGTTCGTATTGTATGGAATAGTAGCCAGAAATACAAAGGCGTGAGTATGAATGATCTTCTTCTGAAGGGACCAGACGTTCTCAACCCTATAAGAGCTGTCTTGCTGAGGTTCAGAGAGGGGACGTATGCATCTCTAGGAGACATCAAAAAGATGTACAACTCTGTATGGCTGGAGGAGCGTGAGATGCATCTTCACAGGTTCCTCTGGAGGGACAGCCCAGTTGAAGAGATAAGTGAATATGCAATAACCAGAGTCAACATTGGGGACAAACCTGCTGGTTGCATTGCTCAGTTGTCTATGAGAGAAACAGCACGCCTGCCCAACTTTCTTCACTTGGAGGATGAGCGCAGAGTCATTGAAGAGGACAGTTATGTGGATGACCTCTTAACCTCCCAAAATGACCTGGATAAACTTGACAAGTCCTCCTCTTGTTCACCATCCAAAGGACACAGGGACAACTCAATTTTCCAACTCAATCTTTTTTATTTTTAGTTTACCTTCAGTTGATTGGTCTGTCCAGTAAATTAGCCAGTAAATTAGGTTGTAAACCTTTAAAGACAGAACAAAAAGTTACCATCTTAATTAAACATTTTAAGGAACTTAAATTAGTTTCAACATTTAAATAACATTCTAAATAACTAAGATGAATTAATCATTTAAGCCTTTTACCATTGGCGTCTTTGGACTGAACCTGTGAGTGAACTTGGAGTTTTCCCTCTGAAGTTTGTTCTTCTGAATGACTGACGCCCTCCATGCCTTCACAGGTGCTCCAAATAAGTGAAAATGATTGATCAGGTGACAAACAGCCGGTTTGCTGCTGCTGGTGCACTCTGGGAAGTGTAGTTCTTTGACTCACTTCTTCAAATAAGTCGGGATGTGCTCCACCCACTGTTTTCCCCAATGGACCCTCCCACAAAACGAGGTCTCCCATGATTTTTACCCTCTGGGGAGCGAGTCTTCCCTCTCGGTGGCTAATGAGAAGTTCGACCTCTTCTGGCCTTTCCAATTCTGTAAGTTTGACTTCTGGGAAGAATTTTTTTCAACTTCTCAGGTTCAATTACTTGATGCACTCTGGCAATTTCATCCAAGCCGTAGCAGACCATTTCATGAGCTCTCTCTGTCCCTTTAGGTGTCTTGACTCTGACTTTGAGGAGATACCTTAGTGTGTTCACTTTCATGGTCATACCACCAACCCCATGAACAACTAAAGTTATCTTCTCATGTCTTAACCTCAGTCTTTCAGCAGCCTTATGGGTAATGTAGTTTGTGTCTGAAGCAAGGTCAATTAAAGTCCCAATCTTCTGCCCTGCGTTCGCCGTGACTTGCATCAACATCATGATGACAGGAAGTTCAGTGAGCCCATTTCTCTGCAGTAGCTCAGACTGGCCTGAAGCATCGAGTGTCACTGCGGTTTTGTTGGTGTTGGTGAAAGCCTTTCTGCATCGATCTGCCATTTCCTGGGAAAGTTCAGACAAGATCTTCTCTTGTTCCTCCGTTAGCTTGCTTTCACCTTTGCCGTCTCTTCCACTCTTTCTCTCTTCCCCTCTTTTGACTTCTCCTTTTGGGCAGAGGAAAAAATGGTGGTCTGGGGCACCACCTTCCCTTTTACAGTCTTTGTTTCTGCATAGGAAAGTGTCTCTGCAGTATCCATCTTCATGGCATCCGAGACATTTTCTGCATGCCCCCAGCTTTCTTAATACAGTTTTCCGGTAGCTTAAGTCTTTTGAACTTTCTACAGAAGAAGATCTTGTTTTTGTGCCCACTATCACCACATACCTCATCAAGCTCTTCTTTCCTTGTGGTTTTTGTTGAGGCAATCTTTCTGTCATACTTCTTGTCCAAACGATCTGATTTTTCCACCTTCTCCTCAGTTTTGAGCTGTTCGAGTCTCTCCAGTATTCCTTCTTGACTTTTCAGGAACTTCAAGAGCATGACAAAGTGGTTGTCTGATGTGACATCGTTTCTGGGTTCAACCATGAACATAACCCAGTCTCTTTTAATGAAGTCAGGCAACTTGCTTTCAATGGATCTAATTACCAGTGGGTTATTTATGGCTCCAGAGTTTCCTAACTCTGTGAGATCTGCTAGAGCCTTCCACTGACTGTATGAGATCAATGACCTTTCTTGGTTGGTTCCCTTTCACATGTGGCATCTTCTCCAGCTCTTCCAGGATTTCCACTATGATAGTTGACTTGTTGCCATACCTGTTCTCCAGGACTCTGAACATGTCATCCGCAGTGGTGTAGGTTGAAAGTCTGAGGTCTTTTGAGATTTTGTCATCCACACTCTCCAGGAGTTGAATCTTCTTAAGTTGATCCGGATGGCTCTCCCTGCTGTTGCAGGTTTTCCCAGTCTTTCCTCCATCTGTGATATTCTCTCCTGCTTCCATTGAAGATAGGTAGAGAGATTGGCTTGATTCTCACTATTGGTGTGGATGTTGCCGGTTGGTGTAGTAGTTTCACTCCTGTGCCTCGCTCATTGGTCGTCCGTGCAGTGGCAAATTCAGGTCTCCTTGACTCAAGCCTGTAGTAGAATGCTCTTACGTCCTTGACTCTTCCATCTAATTCGTCTTTTAATTCTACAGGGATCCATCGCTCCCATGATGACATTGCTGAGATGGCCTCTTTTATCCTCTTGTCCAAGAGAGCGAGGTGCACTTCATAGCCCTCTAAATTGGCACTTTCCACTGGTACATAAGCCGCTTTATCATTGGCTTTTTCTGCTTCCAGGATTGCCACAAGAAGTTCACTCCTTCCATACCTCGACCACAGGTTTGTTTGAACAATGTCTCTTATTTCCGCCAACTTTGTTTCACCTTCATTTACAGATCTATCAATGTCAGCCTCTTGCTGCTCAGACCTGGTTCTTCATCCTCAGTCATGTCAGCCTCCAGTCCAATCCTGTAGTCATCGTTGGCATCGAGCATCTTTCTGAAACAATCTGAAAGCTTAGCGAATTCCTCCTTTAACTCCACTTGAAGCATGCTGCTTGCTCCTCTTGAAATGAAGTTGGCTTGTCTGGTGAAGCTGCTTTTTGCAGTGGTACGCTCCTTTTTGAGCTGCTGGACCGACTTCCCCAGGACATCTTCCGCCATCTTGACTTCCTCTGCGTCAACAGCTTATTTCTGGATCCGAAGCCGTTTATCCTCAGGGCCAGGCCGCTCCGCGTGGTTTACAACTGTCAAGTCCTCCTCTTGTTCACCATCCAAAGGACACAGGTTTTTAGTTTACCTTCAGTTGATTGGTCTGTCCAGTAAATTAGCCAGTAAATTAGCCAGTCAATTAGGTTGTAAACCTTTAAAGACAGAACAAAAAGTTACCATCTTAATTAAACATTTTAAGGAACTTAAATTAGTTTCAACATTTAAATAACATTCTAAATAACTAAGATGAATTAATCATTTAAGCCTTTTACCATTGGCGTCTTTGGACTGAACCTGTGAGTGAACTTGGAGTTTTCCCTCTGAAGTTTGTTCTTCTGAATGACTGACGCCCTCCATGCCTTCACAGGTGCTCCAAATAAGTGAAAATGATTGATCAGGTGACAAACAGCCGGTTTGCTGCTGCTGGTGCACTCTGGGAAGTGTAGTTCTTTGACTCACTCCTGATATTCAGCTCAACAATACTTGCACTTCATGCAGCTAAATATTTGCATGTACATATCAGAAAGGTGCTCTGGTTCTCATGGCCTTGGGCTAATATATATACCTAACAAAAATATAAACACAGCATGCAACAACTTCAAAGTTTTGACTGAGTTGCAGTTCATATAAGGAAATCAATTTCCTTAGGCCCTAATATATGGATTTCACATGACTGGGAAAACAGATATGCGTCTGTTGGTCATAGATACCTTAAAAAAAAGCTAGGGGCGTGGATCAGAAAACCAGTCAGTATCTGGTGTGACCACCATTTGCCTCATGCATTCCAACACATCTCCTTTGCACGGAGTTGATCAGACTGTGCAAAGTTGCTGGATATTTTTTATTTTACTAGGCAAGTCAGTTAAGAACAAATTCTTATTCACAATGACGGCCTAGGAACAGTGGGTTAACTGCCTTGTTCAGGGGCAGAACAACAGGTTTTTACATTGTCAGCTCAGGGATTCGATCTAGCAACCTTTTGGTTACTGGCCCAATGCTCTAACTACTAGGCTACCTGCCACAGTTACATGTGGTATGAGCTTGTGAGGCTGGTTGGAGGTTCTGACAAATTCTCTAAAATTAAGTAATTCCCCGGCAACAGCTCTGGTGGACATTTCTGCAGTCAGCATGCCAATTGCACATTTCCTCAACAGTTGAGACATCTGTGGCATTGTGTTGTGTGACAAAACTGCACATTTTGGAGTGGCCTTTTATTGTTCCTAGCACAAGGTGCAACTGTGTAATGATCATGCTGTTTAATCAGATTCTTGATATGCCACACCTGTCAGGTGGATGGATTATCTTGGCAAAGGAGAAATGCTCACTAACAGGGATGTAAACAAATTTGTGAACAAAATGTAAGAGAAATAAACATTGTGTAGCATATGGAACATTTCTGGGATCTTTTATTTCAGCTCAGGAAACATGGGACCAACACCTTACATGTTGCGTTTATCTTTTTTTCCTCTATATACTGTAGTTCCGTGACAGACTAGCACAGGAAGCTCCAATGAAGCATTTCATTACCAAAGAAGGAAATGGTTTCTTATGTGAGTGATGGCAGGAGGAGGAGATAGAGGAAGACCTAAAGAAGGTGGGAGGAGGGAGTGAGAAACTGAGAGATGGGGGAGAGAGGGAGAAAGAGAGAGAGAGAGACAGAGAGAGAGATTGAAAGCATAAGACAAAAGATAAGAAGTGAGAGAATGTAAGAAAAAGAGTGGGTGCTGGGTTGTCTCTCCTCCCCTGTATGCAGCTGTGAGAGTTCTGGAGGCAGGATTCACATCTAAAATACATTTAGTCCCTCACACACTATGACTAACTCCTCCAGGTCTCCAACACACGGACCACCTGCCATGGAAAATATATTGGCTGTAGTGCCCTGCTGTCTGTACATACCAATGAGTGTTCTCGCCTCTCTTGGTGCATAACCTACACAGACTGCTCACTTCCCTGTTATTTGCTGTTCTACAGTATGGCTGGGCCTGTTTTTTGCTGTTCTACAGTATGGCTGGGCCTGTGTGCACTGTGGTTGCCCATAAGGACAGTCTGGGGAGGAAGGTTGTTGAGACAGCCAGTGCAGGAGAGCCAGGCAGTCCCTGGTGTGATGGTAACCGCTCAGGGCAGGCACGCTGCTGTGTCAGGGCAAGCACGCTGCTGTGTCAGGGCAGGCACGCTGCTGTGTCAGGGCAGGCACGCTGCTGGGTCAGGGCAGGCACGCTGCTGGGTCAGGGCAGGCACGCTGCTGGGTCAGGGCAGGCCGCTGCTGGGTCAGGTTAGGCACGCTGCTGTGTGAGGGCAGGCCGCTGCTGGGTCAGGGCCTCATGCTCTGTGTTAGGTTCCTAGCAAGGCCAAGGGAGGGGGTCGATGGATACTATAGGGGTCAAACTGAAAGCTTTGTTCAGTCAGAACACACATCAAAATGGGTTACTGATAAATACTAATCTAGTATGTTGTGTTTGTTGTGTTTCTCCTTGGTTCAGATGGGAGTGCCATCTTTAAGGGGTGCTTCCACAGACCTGACAACGTCACCCTGGCCTTGCCCATTAGCGCTGTCATCCAGAACATGTCAGTGGAGAAGTGTGTGGACTTTTGCACAGAGAAGGTGAGGGAAATGTACATGTTGGGATTTTGATGTCTGTTTGCTTGTTTGCTGAGAAAGAGAGAGAGATTAGCTGTGTTCGAATACCCATACTAACATACTGTATACTACATACTTAATGAGTATATACTACATAGTATATACTATTAGTTAATTTTATTATACTGTAAACAAACATTATCCTTTCAGATGAGCTACTAGGGATGCGTTTCAAACTCATAAGACACACCCTCCTCCACTTACCCTCACCTTTTGCCCTTGGGGGAATCCCCATGGCCATCTTTGTCCGTTGGTCCAAATGATTAGCCAAGCAAGGGAAGTTGGCAACGTAAGCCCCTCGGCCCTCGTTTTTGATTGAGTTTGCGAGTGTACAATTATGTTCACTCCGGGCCTGAAACGCCCCATAATTCAATTCGCGATGATTGTACATCCACTAAGAAAAGTCAGCCAAAACTTAAAACCAACATTAATATGGAGTCAACACACAAGTGTAAGTAAAAACAAATGCAAATAAGTTAGAAATTGTGCTAATGTACATGACGACTCAAACATGTAACATAAAAGTAATTATGTTTTTGTTAAGTTAGCTTTTGGAAACGTTAACTTGCGCATATAACTTTCCTTGACTTATACATTGTAATTTTCGATTTACCTGATATAGTAGGATGGCAAACATTCGATGTCTGCGAATGCATTGTCTATGAAATGCAATCATAATTCACTGTAGCGCAATAAGGCACACACACAACAGTTCCATGATGACTGAAAACACAACCGTGTTGTTATTCTGTCTCTCACTGTTCAAATAAACCTACCATTAAAATTATAGACTGATCATTTTTTTGTCAGTGGGCAAACGTACAAAATCAGCAGGGGATCAAATACTTTTTCCCTCACTGTAATATACTGGCAGGTTTGATTTATTAGTAGCCAACTCACATTAAGTAGCTAATTAACATACCAGTACATACTGCTGTAACGATATTCTATGTGGTTCATAAGGATAGCGTAGCTAACAAATTGTCAGCCAACATAACTTGTAAAGTAACTTATTTGAAAAGTCATTATTTTATTACATTGCTTAACATTAACAATTTGTATCCGCTCTCGTCGGACTTCGGCTGCATATTTTCCGCCATTTTCTTCAAATCTGAAAATGTATGAAGCCACTCCCATTTCCTGAAGAATTGCCTTATGGACCCTAAAAGGAAATAGTGTCCACTGCATGTATACTTCGTATTTTGGCAAATTTAGTATGTCATCCGGGAACTTTTGGCATACTAACTATATCCATACTATGACCAATAAGCATCCTAAATACACAATTTACGTCACAAATAGTATAGTATGGTTAGTGCGGTTAGTATGAGTATTCGAACACAGCTATAGTGTTGTGTGCATGTGTATCATATGCATATATCTTTCTCCCTCTGACGTCCCTCTCCTCCCTCCTTCCTGCCCTCAAGGAGCTGTCCCTAGCGGTCCTGGCTGGAGACAGGTGTCTCTGTGGGTTCCCCACCCCCCACTTCTCCCTCCATGAGATGGAGGATGAGGAAATGTGCCTGCACCGCTGCCATGGCGAAGAGTTTGAGAGCTGTGGGAATGACAAGTACTTTGTGGTGTACCAGACACAGGTCCAAGGTAAACGAGTCACTATGTGCCACTGACCTCATCATTCTAAGCCCTCTCTAGTTGTAATGACTGGATGCAACTACATCAATTACCATTACCAATGTCATTCATATAAAAGGATGGATTTCCATACATTTGTATTGATGCTCTTTGAGTAGAAGATATTGGCAGAGTGCTGAAAGTGGTACAGGAGTGGCGGTATTTCTGACCATGGGCCGGTGTTGGGAGGGTGTTCTTGTGAAACAGCTAGCTCACTTATTTCACACCATCATGTTTATCACACTTCTGCAGATGGCTGCTCAGATAGGCTGTGGGCAATGCAGCCTTAGTGCTGTAGCAACTCTAATTACATTCAGAAGCGGAAATAGAGGCTCAAATAAACCGTGTACAACAACATACTGGTCTGGACCAGTCATATTATAAGGATACCATTAAAAACAACAGTCAATGCAACTCAAAAAAGGAAGCCTACTGTGTAGTTGTTTAAAAAGCTATATATTTTATACTATTCACTGGCCATGTTTTATGTGACCTTTACTTTCTGCTCCAGTATGAGGAAGGCCTGTGCATTCCCAGCTGTCTCAGCACACATTACTGATGTACTGTAGCATCTCTTGCTTCTGTAGCCCTTTACACACATACCCGTTAACGGGTTGAAAATGGCAGGTTTAGGCTCTGTTAAGCACCTAAATTGGGCCCAGTGGCTGTAAGTAATATGCTATTAATAACATCAGAGCTCAGGCTCTGCGCTTCACAGTGCTGTATGGGTTTTTACATTTATTTTTTTACATTTTAGTCATTTAGCAGATGCTTTTATCCAGACTGACGTACAGTTACAGACTTACAGTTAAGATAGCTAAGTGGGACAACCACATATCACAGTGAGTACAAAGTCAAAGCTAGTGGTGAGAAGGGGTGCTGTGGGAATATTTAAAATACTCTTTGAAGAGGTAGGGTTTCAGATGTTTTCGGGAAAATAGGCAGGGACTTTGCTGTTCTAGCTTCAGGGGAAAGATTGTCCTGGCAGCCCAATGGTGGAACTGAGAAGAGCTTGGACTAGGTTGAGCAGCAGCTGCCCTCCTGCAGAGGTGGGAGGGCCAAAACACCAGAGTTTGTCAGAGCGGAGTGCTCAGGTTGGGGTGTAGGGTTTGAGCATAGCCTGAAGGTAGGGAGGGGCAGTACCTTTTGCTGCTCCGTAAGCAAGTACCATGGTCTTGAAGTGGACACGAGATTCAACTGGAAGCCAGTGGAATATGCGATGGAGCGGGGTGACATGGGAGAACTTGGGAAGGTTGAACACCAGGCGGGCTGGAGGGTTCCGGATAAGTTGCAGGAGTTTGATGGCACCAGTGGGGAGCTCAGCCAACAGCGAGTTGCAGTATACCAGACGGGATAAGGCAAGTGCCTGGATTAGGACCAGCGCCGGTTCCTGTGTGAGGTAGGGTCGTGTTGTCCAGGGTCACGTCAAGGTTATTTTCACTCTGGGAGGGTGGCACTGTGGAGTTGCCAACTGTGATGGAGGAAAAGCAGCTCTGTCTTGTCGAGGTTGAGCTTGAGGTGGTGGGCCGACATCCAAGCTGAGATATCTGCCACGCATGTAGAGATGCATGTCGCAGCCTGGGTGTCAGAAGTGGGGAAGGAGAAAAGTAGTTGTGTCATCCACATAGCAATGCTAGGAGAGACAATGTGAGGATATGACAGAGCCAAGTGACTTGGTGTATAGAGAGAAGAGGAGAGGGCCTAGCACCGAGCCCTGGGGGACACCAGTCTTGAGAGTACGTGGAGCAGACACAGATCCTCTTCACGACACCTGGTAGGAGCGGCATGCCAGGTAGGATGCAATGCAAGAGTGTGTAGAGCCTGAGATGCCCAGCCCCGAGAAGGTGGAGAAGAGGATCTTATGGTTTACTATGTCGAAGGTAGCGGATAGATCTAGGAGGATGAGAACAGAGGATAGAGATTTAGCTTTGGCAGTGCGGAGAGCCTCCATGACACAGAGAAGAGCAGTCTCCCTCCATGACACCGAGAAGAGCAGTCTCGGTTGAGTGACCCGTCTTGAAGCCTGACTGGTAAGGGTCAATAAGATTGTTCTGAGAGAGATAGCTGTGTTTTGGAAAGAAAATAAAAAAGTGATACTGGTCTGTAGTTTTTTACATCAGAGGAGTCGAGTTTGACTGACAGCCGTTCTGAACTTAAGCACCTCATGCAACAAGAAGTTGCTAATTGGGCAACTTTTGCACGTTTTGTTGTCTGAGTGAGGAAAATGATGTAAATTAGGATGACTAGATGTATTTTGAAAGATAAGAAGTTCAGGATTATAATAAATACAGCTTTGATGTCAAACAAGCAAGCCAAACACCCCTGAGTCCAAATGTGCACTTCACATTTCCATGTCATAAAACTCATGTCATATACAGTGTCAACATTTATGATCACTATCTTTGATGTACAGTTACAAGATGACATTGCTTCATACCCTGGGTTGTTCTGAACAGAATGAACCCATATTTGTCTATTGTGAAGAAAATTCATAGCGGAACACCCGCCTCACATGACCAATGTTCCCTCTAAATTGCGCGCGTGCACACCTCCTGCAGGACTGCCGCGCAGACGAAATACTAAACTGTGCAGAGATGCAAGAGATTGAACTTTACTGAGTTCGCACTATATAGATCACGTTTTTCCTGTGATCTAGTCAACATTATATCAGCCCCTGTTCAATGCAACAAACCATAACAAATCTAACTTTGCAAGCTTGAGTCTATCATTTTGTTGTTGGCAGAGCCAGAGCGCAATGGAGTAAAATTATATTGGCGGGGTAGCCCATGAGCGGTCTTTCAATCACCCGCAAGTGAATGCACTTTTCAGATCAAGAGTTCAGAGCCGCGCGTGTGAACATTGGGTGATATTCTTAACCCAGCTATAGATAAGTATAGGTCAGCAATGGGGAGTTACTGCTTCTTCCTACAAGAGCACAACACGTGTAGACTACATTTCAAGCTGTCTTTGAAAAGCCAGTCAGGTAAAAAAGCTTGTGTCTTAATTAAAGGGGCAGTGTTGTATTTTGAGACTGGCTTCAATATACGCCAATATGCAGAGGGATAGCCTACATTGTCTAATTATCTGTATGGTAGTAATAATTAATTGTAGTTTGTAAAGTGGTTTCTTGCACCATACAATGCAATTTACAGTCACCTACAGTATTTGGCCTATGGTGTTACAGACCAAGTAAAAAATCATTAATTAATGTCAAGCCCTTCATAATGTAAAAACCTTTTAAAAAGTCTCATGCAATGTAGGCCTGCATTGAACACCACATATAGGCTACTGTAGGCTATGTCATAGAAATCAAAATCTATTTCCATGTGAACATGTTATTGGATTTGCTCCATTGGTTTTGTTGGTAGGGCTACATTATACCGAAATAGCCACAATAGCCTATTGGCTACTGTCTAAAACTGTAAGGGTACAGCCTCAGTGTTCACTGTAAACCCGGCCTGGAAGTTGCACAAAATTCGCACAACTTCAAGTTTCCGCACACAAGACCAAAAATGCCCTCAGTGCCCGCCAAAATTAGAGAGAACATTGCTCATGACTCCTTTCTTCTAACACTGTAAGATCGTATTTTATAACCTAGTCATGTTGGCAAAAGAACAAGCTTTCAAATTATGCCCACCTGACCAAGATTGCATTTATAAGGGGCCATTTTTTTTATTGCGCAAACAACAACATAATTATTAATTCATTGGTTTTCCCTCATGTAAGCCTACTGATTGTTTGGTTGATTTCTGAATGTAATGTACAATTTAGACCTTTGCTTTTTACTGTGATTTTTAATGTTATTGCTTGCTTTTGCAGGTCCAATTGCTATTGATAGATATACAGGTTTGAGTTATTGATGGGTATAGGGACAATGACCAATGTAGCCAGTTGGTTGTGCCACTCAGGTGGTGGCGAAATTGGCAGTGCATCTAGTGTAATGCTTTCATCGCGTTGACTGGCTATGGTCCTAAATTGATGGTTACGGTTTGTGCTGTTTTAATGAGCACGTCTTGGCCTATCAGTCTTTGTGGTGCTTCTCTTCAACATACTGTAGCGTGATTTCTTGTGTGCAAAATGACAGTTGTTGTGTATATGGCTGCATTTCAGATATACAGTACCAGTCAAAAGTCTGGACACACCTACTCATTCAAGGGTTTTTCTTTATTTTTACTATTTTATAGATTGTAGAATAGTAGTGAAGACATGGGAACTATGAAATAACACATGGAATCATGTAGTAACCAAAAAAGTGAGAAACAAATCTAATTATATTTTAGATTTTAGATTCTTCAAAGTAGCCACCCTTTGCCTTGATGACAGCTTTGCACACTCTTGGCACTCCCTCAACCAGCTTCACCTGGAATGCTTTTCCAACAGTCTTGAAGAAGTTCCCACATATGCTGAGCACTTGTTGGCTGCTTTTCCTTCACTCTGCGGTCCAACTCATCCCAAACCATCTCAATTGGCTTGAGGTCGGGTGATTGTGGAGGCCAGGTCATCTGATGCAGCACCTCATCACTCTCCTTTTTGGTCAAATAGCCCTTACACAGCCTGGAGGTGTGTTGGGTCATTGTCCTGTTGAAAAACAAATGACAGTCCCACTAAGCGCAAACCAGATGTTATGGCATATCTCTGCAGAGGTAGCCATGCAGGTTAAGTGTGCCTTGAATTCTAAATAAATTACTGACAGTGTCACCAGCAATGCACCTCCACACCATCATACCTCCTCCATGCTTCATGGTGGGAACCACACATGCGGAGATCATCTGTTCACCTACTCTGCGTCTCACAAAGACACAGCGGTTGGAGCCAAAAATCTCAAATTTGGACTCATCAGACCAAAGGACAGATTTCCACTGGTCTAATGTCCATTGCTCGTGTTTCTTGGCCCAAGCAAGTCTCTTCTTTATATTGGTGTCCTTTAGTAGTGGATTCTTTGCAGCAATTAGACCATGAAGGCCTCCTCTGAACAGTTGATGTTGAGATGTGCCTGTTACTTGAACTCTGTGAAGCATTTATTTGAGCTGCAATCTGAGGTGCCGTTAACTTTAATGATCGTATCCTCTGCAGCAGAGGTAACTCTGGGTCTTCCTTTTCTCTGGCAGTCCTCATGAGAGACAGTTTCATCATAGTGCTTGATGGTTTTTGCGACTGCACTTGAAGAAACTTTCAAAGTTCTTGACATTTCCCGGATTGACTCACCTTCATGTCTTGGAGTAGTGATGGACTATCATTTCTCTTTACTTATTTGAGCTGTTCTTACCATAATATAGACTTGGTCTTTTACCAAATAGGGCTATCTTCTGTATACCACCCCTACCTTGTCACAACACAACTGATTGGCTCAAACACATTAAGAAGGAAAAAAATTCCTGTTAATTGAAATTGATTACAGGTGACTACCTCATGAAGCTGGTTGAGAGAAAGCCAAGAGTGCAAAGCTGTCATCAAGGCGAAGGGTGGCTGCTTTGAAGAATCTGAAATATAAAATATATTGATTTGTTTAACACTTTTTTTCGTTATGATTCCATATGTGTTATTTCATAGTTTTGATATCTTCACTATTATTCTACAATGTAGAAAATAGTAAAACTTAAGAAAAACCATGAAATGAGTAGGTGTCCAAACTTTTGACAGGTACTGTACAACAGGTGTAGACTTTACCATGAAATGCTTACTCAAGAGCCCTTTCCCAACAATGCAGAGTTAAAATGTAAGAAGGAAATAGTAACACAATAAAATAACTATATCGAGGCTATATACAAGGAGTACCGGTACCAAGTCAATGTGCTGGGGGTAAGAGGTAGTTGAGGTCAAAATGAGTCAATACTGTAAAAGTGATACTATGAAAACGACACAGCCTACTTTTTCACCCCTTCCCTGCTCTCTTGCTATAGTGTGTGAGTGTTGCTCTCGGAATGGGCATTTACTCTTATTCACAGCAGATTTAAATTGGCTACTGTCAAGTAGGAGGGTTGTGTTCCAAACAAAACAACTAAAAGTGTGGTAAACAGCACAGCTGGGAGCGCTCAAAAATAACCTTATAGTTAAAGACTCTTCATTGCGTCATAAGAGTGCTTTGAAATGACTTAGGAACTGTGCACACTTTGGAGAGACGTGTGGCCATGTGGAGACACCAGTTTGTCCTCTCACTCAAACCTTTGTCATTTTTTTTGTCTATTTGTTGTACATACGCCACATTTTCCCAGGAATATTCTTATCATGTTACTGAATGTATCCAGAGTATTCTCCGATTTAGTTATCAAAACAGGCAGCGAAAAGTACAGTAAATGTAAAATGCACATAAAATCAACAGGGTAATGTTTGGATTCAGTCTTGTGTCAGGTGAACTGTTGTGTCCTCAACTTTGATCTTATAACTTTCCCATTGTTGGGTTCTGAGAATTTGAAATATGCTTATTCATGTCACCGAGGGAGAGAGGGTAATGTATAACGTTTACATTATATCAGGGATCCTATTGAAAGATTGAGTACTTAGGGTTAGAGGGTCTAGACCAGAAGTTAATGTTTATCTGTGGGAGGAAGGTATATAGTGTGTGTAATTAAGCTTGTAAGGTGCTGGGTGCAGGGAAGCGATCACATGTGGCAGGCATTGATAAGGGGAGAGAGTCATGGATTAGTGATGAAGGGGGTCGAGTTCAAGTCACGTTAAGGGAGAAAGAAAAGTTTATGGATGTATTACTTAGTTTCCTGCCTAGCAGTAAAGATACAATGTTTGTTCAGATGTGTAGGAGGAGACTCAGCCTAGGAGGAAGGGTTAAATATCAGTGCTTGTGTGAAAATGTTTTTGTCTGAATGCAGCTGTATTGACCCTCTGGGAAGAATTAACTTGGTTAAGCTATTATAGTGTCCGTTGAGTTTTTTACTCTGAGAATTAGAACCTAACACCATAATCTCCTAACTGTTCCCTTTCAATTGCTACCATGCAACATTTACATTTAGCCCTATCCATATAGGCCAATTCCCACCAGTGTAAAGGGTTAAACAGCCTCCAGAGTTACAACATCATAATCAACACAGAGCTCCACTCACACCAACCACATTACTCACAAAGCTTACACATCTACTGAGTCAGTCTCTAGGTCATGAGGGTCATTGTGTTGTATAGTGCAGGACATTTGAAGCAATGACTGGATTTCAATGGCGATATACATTACCTTTGCCCAGTTCTTTCTCTGTAGTAGAAGCACCTGTCTGCTCAAGGTCTAGGCACTTGTCATCTCCCATCTGGACAACTGCAACTTGCTGTTGGCCGGGCTCCCCGCTTATGCCATCAAACCCCTGCAACTTATCCAGAACGCTGCAGCCCGCCTGGTTTTCAAACTTCACAAGTTCTCCCATGTCAACCCGCTCCTCCGCACACTCCACTGGCTTCCAGTCGAAGCTCGCATCCACTACAAGACCATGGTGCTTGCCTACGAAGCAGCAAGAGGAACTACCCTCCCTACCTTCAGGCTATGATCAAACCCTACACACCAACCCGAGCACTCCGTTCTGCCACCTCTGGTCTATTTGCCCTCCCACCCCTTCAGAAAGGGAGGACAGCTCCTGCTCAGCTCAGCTCAGCCCACGCTCTTCTCTGTCCTGGCACCCCAATGGTAGAACCAGCTTCCCCCTGAAGCAAGACAGCAGAGTCCCTGTTCATCTTCCAAAAGCACCCGAAACCCTACCTCCTCAAAGAACATCTTAAATAATCCCCCTTCTCAAAAATGTGAAATGTAGGATGTATGACCCTGAAATAGCTTTCTATGTTCACCAGTCATTCAGGGGCTTACAGAGGCCCTTTGAGATTCCTAGTGTCATGCTAAAGTACATAGGCACTTTGACATTCTCACTCACTCTCCAGCTAGTATTGTATTTAAAGTTTGTGTCTGGTTCATAATACATTTTTTGGAAGGAACACAAATAATTCGGAGTATTTCATGTATTATCATGTATTATTGTGTATCACATGTGTGACCTGTGTTCTTTTCTGTGTCCCCTCAGATAACCGTTGTATGGACCGGCACTTCCTGCCCACGCGTTCCAAGCAGCTGATGGCCCTGGCCAGCTTCCCCGGGGCTGGCAACACCTGGGCCCGCCACCTCATAGAGCTGGCCACTGGCTTCTACACAGGCAGCTACTACTTTGATGGCTCCCTCTACAACAAAGGTACTGTAGGCCTAACCTGGAGGTAACAGGTGACATGGGTACTGGATAGTTATACATTGGGAAGTCATACAGTCACTTAAACAGCAAAAATTACACTTTTAAGCATGTTCACGTTTTGTCGTTGTTGTTTTTTCTTTTAAAAGGCTTCAAAGGTGAGCGAGACCATTGGCGGAGTGGTAGGAACGTCTGCATTAAAACACATGAGAGCGGCAAGAAGGAGATTGAAGCCTTTGACGCCAGCATCGTCATGATCCGCAACCCTTATAAAGCCCTCATGGCTGAGTTCAACCGCAAGTACGGCGGCCATATTGGATTTGCCTCACAGGCCCACTGGAGAGGGAAAGGTGAGACTTCAGCCAATGATACAGTGCCCTTATTGCTATGTAATTATTGCTGTAATTACAGTGTAACAACTATTGGCATTTCTCTTTATATCACTTTATTTATACTGTACTTAGGGTTGGGGTTGAGCCAGAATGTGGACAAGAGGCTAGGGTTAGGGCTAAAGTTAATAGGGTTACTGCTGTAAGTACAGTGTAAGTACAGTGTGTATTTACAATACTGTTACACAGTAATTACATGAGTATAGTTGCACAGTAATAAGGGTAATGTAAAGTTTTACCCAATTGTCTGCATTATTGATGAGTCATGACTAGGTGAACTCAACAGATATGAACAGGGTTGGTATAATGTAGATGTGCCCTTCCTCCATTATGCTACTGTGTGCCAATGTTCAGTGGCTCTCTCCTTATAAACTAATGTGGTAAACCACAGAGGATTTCAATTTACAGTACCAGAAAAAAGTTTGGACACGTCTACTCATTCAAGGGTTTTTCTTTATTTGTACTATTTTCTACATTTTAGAATAATAGTGAAGACATCAAGACTATGAAATAACACATATATTTTAGATTTTAGATTCTTCAAAGTAGCCACAATTTGCAAAGCTGTCATCAAGGCAAAGGGTGGCTACTTTGAACAATCTCAAATATAAAATATGTTTTGATTTGTTTAACACTTTTTTGGTTACTACATGATACCACATGTAAAAAGAAAGAAAAACCCTTGAATGAGTAGGTGTGTCCAAGCTTTTGACTGGTAATGTATGAATGATAGAATGGGGTTTTGGACTTCGCAGGATCAGAGATCTGCCTTCTGCATTAACACTAAGAGAGAACAGGAAATGATAAGTCAGATAAGACCTTACTCAGGACCTTGAGGAAGTGCCAGTATGTTGTCACTATGTAGTTTTGGGTTATGCTTTGTTTTGTGAGACCAGTACAGCAGATGTGCAATAGATGTGTGAGTGTACAGAACATTAAGGACACCTGCTCTTTCCATGACATAGACTGACCAGGTGAAAGCTATGATCCCTTATTGATGTCACTTGTTAAATCAATTTCAATCAGTGTAGATGAAGGGGAGGAGACAAATTATTTAACCTTTCAGTATACATGTTGAGAAATGAACAGTGGTATATGTTGGTAAGATAAGAGTAAGGGATAAGATAATAGGCTTAAGATAAGAGCCTTTCAGAGATAAGACTTCTCTTTGCATATTTGCTCCAAAATACAAGTTTGAGTGATCAGTTTCTCTGCACTCTTTCTAGACTCTACAATCCCTTTTTCAATTAGAATTGTCTTCGGATAAAAAAATAAAAACATAAACAGATTATCGTGTTATAAGAGTTTCTCAATTTCAGCTTCTCCAACAGGCAGATTTTTTTTTTATGTTGTGTTGTCGCATTATCTATTTTTCCCTCGACACACTCGAGTGGGTTGGTAACCATGGCAACCGGCTCCTATCTGACATCTCCAGTGAGATTTTCCTGGGAGAGAGATGAAGACTTGCAGACCCCAGCATTCGAAACCATCAGCAGATTCAGACTGCTGTCTGCCATGATTGTTTCTCTTTTATTTGTAGGTGTAGCGATGATGTAAGAGCGTTAGAGAGAGAAAAGGCTTTCTGATAGCTGCCAGTTGTGATCTGGAGGGAAGAAGAGTCACTGGCGTGCTCCAAATGACACCATAATACCTATAAAGTTCAATACTTTAGACCAGAGCCCATAGGGGTATTGCACTAAATAGGGAATAGGGTGCAGTTTGGGATGGAATATCTGAGTCAACAGGACATTGTGTAAGAACGTTAGAGTTACTGTTGCCTTTCAACGCACTGTAGCCTCATACAATTACCTTGTGGGCATAACTTATTTTGGCCAGAGTTTGAATGTTACACATGCATAAGTATCAGTAGGCTATGTGTCATATTCGGAAGTGGTCTCTGAATGATTATGTGGATGATTGAATTTGTCAAAAACATTATCCGACAATCTCTAAACCAACAATTGTCCCTTGGCTACATAATTCAGTTATTCACTCAGCTCCTTTCACTTTACTGTATTAGCTTTTTGGCCCCATGGGCCCCAACTACTTTCACATTTTCATATTGTCCTTAGAGGCTAACATTCTGTACTTCCTGATTTCCAGAGGAGCTCAACAACCTTGGTCCATGGCCAGAAATGAACTGCACATTCTGACTTCTAACTGAATCCCAACTAGCTGACACGCAAACAAACGTCTATCCATTCACATACTACATTCAAATGGTTGAATTGTACTTTCCTGCTCTGATTAGGACAGTCTACTGTAGTTATTTAACCAAACCTTCCTGGGCTTGGCATACAAAACATGAGGTTTGTTCAAGGGGGATTCAATAGCTGTGATGTTTTGGGCCTCTAGATTTTGTGTTGCTATCTGAGAAGAGAACTGTGGCAGACAGTTTCTCTGTTTCACTTTAACATGCAATGTCCTTCTGTAGTTCACTGTGGCAGTGTAGCTTCCACTCCCATATCATCGGAATCCCCAAACCTGCACTGCTAACTCAGCAGGGATTACACTTTAACAAGCATCCCTCTCCTCCTAGTAAAGATACAGTACATGCTAATGCAGCCCTGGCTTTGCCTGCCAATTCCTTTATGAACTGTAGATTATAAATGATTGGAAAGTTTCTCCAGTAAAGTATTCCAAAATGGTATGGTGAAGTGAACTGTCTTAACAGCCAATTGAACAACAGTGTAGACTGTGGGGTGCTGGTACACAACAGGAGATCTCTGTCCTAGCTGTTACCTGCTCAACAGTATGCTCTCCCGTGCAGCTCTCCATTGACCCTGGTGGTAATTCCTGAGCCTCTCAGACTGCAGCAGGTCTGTCTGTCTGCTAAAAGGACTAAAACTTGCTTTGTTCCATGTCATTAATTTAATCCCCTTAAGGAAGCCCGTGTCTCAGAGAATGCATTATTGCTGTGATTACACTAGCTGAATTGCACCAGACCTCTCAAATGAAATAACATCAGTGTTTGAAGATTATTCTGCAGGGAAAGGGGATGGGGGAAGGGGGTGGGTACCTTTCTTCCCAGCTTAATTTCCTGCTGAAAAAAAAGGATGTGCCTGCTAGAAGAGAGGCCTCCTCTGTTGAATTCACTACCCAGGAATCCCTGGGGATGTTTAGAGCTGCAGAAATGACCTGCTTCTCTCAAATTGTATTCTTTACTGCTGTTCATTCAGCCAATAGTGCCCCATTTATGGGTGTTTTCTTCAAATGTTTTATTAGAATCATTTACACTTTGATGTATCCGGGGCTCAATTGTGTACCCTTAAAAAAATAGAAATAAATCTGCTTCCTGTGTTATTTTGCAGAGTGGCCTGAGTTTGTGAAGAACTATGCTCCTTGGTGGGCATCCCACACACTGGACTGGCTGCGTTATGGGAGGAACGTCCACGTGGTCCACTTTGAAGAGCTGAAGAGGGAGCTGTTCTCCAAGCTCAAGGACATGGTCCTGTTTCTGGGCCTGGAGGTGGCCGAGGACCGCCTGCTCTGTGTAGAGGGACAGAAGGATGGCAACTTCAAGCGCTCTGGCCTGCGTAAGCTAGAGTATGACCCGTACACACCCGAGATGCGTGCTAGCATTGACAAACTGGTCATGACTGTAGACGCTGCCCTTAAGAAGAGGAACATGGCCGGGGTGCCCAAGGAGTACCGACCAACTTCGAGATGATATGATCTCCTTTCCCTCTCTCTCTCTCTCTCTTTCTTACTCTGTTCTTATATCCCTTCCCTTCGCACATACTGGGATTAATGGCATCCATGTCCAAAAAGTCACAGGAACTGAAAATCTATGTGTAGGAAATACATTTGTATTTAAAGTACTTCCCTATTCCCCTCTTTATTTGTCTCCTTATTTCGCACATCCCTTTTTCTTTATTAGTTAAACTGGCTGATTTTGACAACAACATCATAATGTATACTGCTTTAGAAATGACATTTACCTACTTGGCTGATGAACATGGATTTATTGGGGAACTCAAATAAGGACCAATGAGAATCACTTCCCCCTCAATGCACATGTATGTGTTGTGCACTATGACTTAACATTAAGGTACAGTAGCTGTGTTGGAAGCACATCCAAGTACATAATGGTTGGATTACTGTCAGCTGACCACAAGGAGCAAATTCCTGTTAATCTGAAAGTGATGATTAAAAAGAACTGTAAGAAGTCTATTTGTATGCATAATGTATGTTATTGAATAGGATCTGCTGCTATCACAGATTAGAATAACAAATACTATTTTATGAAATGGTTTAAAAATGGTCACAAAACCTTTTAATGGTCTGTCATTTTCAACTAAATGTTTTGTTTTGTTAGAGATGAAATATACTATATGTATACTTCCGTTTGCTGAATACTGTATATTTGAAAGCTACTGGACTTAAAATGAGGATGTGGTCCAAACTAGTGCCTTAGACGGCTGCGACACTCAGGATCTGATCCGTGACTTGGTTGGAGAAAGCAACCAACCAAGCTTGCGAAAGCAACCAAGGCGTAGATTGAATCAGATAAAGAGTTAACTGGCGATAGCAGACACCCAAATAGAGGATGATTTGGCAAATCAGAGGTGGAACTGCATTGGAGCCTTCAAATCGGTGAGCAGCTGCTCTTGCGATCATTGTCATGAAGCAACACCCGCCCCACTCAAGTTAGAAGTTCAGAACGAGAAAGTGTAGGCTATATAAGAAATAATTACATTCAAATGTAAAACTCTTTAAATTAAATAATGATGGTTTCTATCATCCTAATGGAGGTGTAGATTACATCTCACATTCCAGTGTTCTAATTTTTGAACAATGCTGCATGGGGTTTCTGATAATACGACTAATTGCGATCCAATGGCAATGTCTGTGTTAGGTATAATGCCAGGAGCCACTTGTGGCTGTGCTGGCTGAGTGGATTTGACAGCTCTAACCGCTATCGGATATTGGCTAAAGCGGATCTGATTGAATAGAGCCAAGTCCACCTAGAAGAGGCAATGAATGGGACTGAACACTCATCTCTCCATCCATCCCTGCAGACACACCATGAGGACAGGTCTCCCCACTCTTCTCCTCATTCTTCAGCAGTATTCCTATGAGGAGAGCCTGAGGTGATACAGCACTATCATACAGCATCTCTAGTTTTCTGGAGCAGTGGCCTCACATAAAACTGTGCTGTATCAGTCCTACTGATGTATTATGTCTGTACAGAAGTCCTTTTGGTTACTGACAACAGCTCTGGAACACTGAATAATAAACCCTCCATAGTTTGTTTTGACCAACAGGCTCAATGGAACATTCCTGCCTCTTGTCAAGACAGCCCTTTCAATAACTAGCCTCGATTCTACTAATCAACTCATTGACTGCTTGTTCATCTGTCTCGACAGAGGTGGTCAGCTAACCACACTGTGCACAATGAATTTATTGTGGATTCATTGAATGTCATTTTCTGTGAACAGCTCTATTTCGAATCTACCACTTCTGCTAAAAGACTCTGCAGAACCAGTAGTTTTTTCTCATAATGGTGGTTTGAAGTAAAATTATAATGCAGTGCCTTTCCTGTCAGTTGGCTGTTGGCTTTAAGTTGAAATGTAGGGGGGAAAATTAGTAGTAATATCAAATATTATTGGTAATGTGAATATATTGTTGATGATATTTGATATTATAAACTGGGTGGTTCGAGCCCTGAATGCTGATTGTCTGACAACTGTGGTATATTAGATGGGATACCGTGGGTATGGACAAAACATTTATTTGTATTGCTCTAATTACGTTGATAACCAGTTTATTACAGCAAAAATGCACCTTGGGAGTTTGTGGTATATGGCCAATATACCACGGCTAAAGGCTGTGTCCAGGCACTGCGCGTTGCGTTGTAAGAACAGTCCTTAGCCGTGGTATATTGGCCATATACCACACCTCCTCAGGGATTATTGCTTAATTAAACTGGCCACTTAACGCATCACCAGACGCATTAGTGTTGAGAGTGTTCTAACTTCTGAGAACAAAATACCAAGGTTCTAGTTATGCAATTAATGCAACTGCTGTGTCTGAAATGATAGAATGCTTGAGAACTCAAACAGATTTCCATTGGACTAATACAGTGCCTTCAGAAAGTATCAATACTTGTTCCACATTTTGTTGCGTTACAGCCTGAATTCAAAATTGATTACATGTATTTCTCACCCATCTGCACACAATACACCATAATGACAAAGTGAAAACATGCTTATAGAAATCTTTGCACATTTTATTGAAAATGAAATACAGAAATATCTCATTTACATAAGTATTCACACTTTGTAGATTGCACCTTTGGTGGCAATTACAGCTGGTTAAGTCTCTAAGAGCTTTCCACACCTGGATTGTGCAACATTTGCCCATTATTCTTTTTAAAATTCTTCAAGCTCTGTCAAATTGGTTGTAGATCATTGTTCGACAACCATTTTCAGGGCTTGCCATAGATTCTAAGTAGATTTAAATCAAAACTGTAACTCGGCCACTCAGGAACATTAACTATGTTCTTGGTAAAGCAACGCCATTGTAGATTTGGCCTTGAGTTTTAGGTTATTGTCCTGGTGAAAGGTGAGTTCATCTCCCATTGTCGGGTGGAAAGCAGACTGAACCAGGTTTTCCTCTAGGATTTTACATGTGCTCAGTTCCATTCCATTTCTTTTTATCCTGAAAATCTCCCCAGTCCTTAACAATTACAATCATACCCTTAACATGATGCAGCCACCACTATGCTTGAAGATATGGAGAGTGGTACTCAGTAATGTGTAGTATTGGATTTTCCACAATAATAACTCTTTGTATTCAGGACAAAAAGTTAATTGCTTTGCCAATTTTTTTTCAGTATTACTTTAGTGCCTTGTTACAAACATGATGGATGTTTTGGAATATTTGTATTCTGTACAGGCTTCTTTCTTTTCACTCTGTCAATCAGGTTAGTATTGTAGAGCAACTACAATGTTGTTGATCCATCCTCAGTTTTCTCCTATCACAGCCATTAAACTCTAACTGTTTTAAAGTCACCATTGGCCTCATGGTGAAATCCCTGAGCGGTTTCCTTCCTCTTCGGCGACTGAGTTAGGAAGGAGTCCTGTATCTTTGTAGAGACTGGGTGTATTGATGCACCATCCAAAGTGTAATTAATAACGTCACCATGCACAAACTTAGAAATATTGTTTGCTTTTTTGTACCCATCTACCAATAGGTGCCTTAGCGAGGCATTGGAACACCTCCCTGGTATTTGTGGTTGAATCTGTTTGAAATGCACTGCTCAACTAAGTTACAGATAATTGTATGTGTGGGGTACAGAGATGAGATAGTCATTCAAAAATCATGTTAAACCCTATTATTGCACACAGAGTGACTTGTTGACGTTACCCTAGGATAGGGGGCGCCACAGCGCATTTTGGAAAAAATTTGTGCCCATTTTCAACGGCCTACTAATCAGACTCAGAAGCTAGGATATGCATATAATTAATACCTGTGGATAGAAAACACCCTAAAGTTTCTAAAACTGTTTGAATGGTGTCTGTGACTATAACAGAACTCATATGGCAGTCAAAACCCCGAGACCGATTGAACCAGGAAGTGGAATTCTGAATTGTGGACTCAACTTCACGTCGTCGCCTATTATTAACACCGTGAGATATCGTTTATTATGCACTTCCTATTGCTTCCACAAGATGTCGCCAGTCTTTACAAAGTGTTTTGAGCCTTCTACTGTCGAAACTCAGTGAATGAGACGCCTTGGAAATTGGTCACAGCGGGAGGGCCATCACCATTATGACGCCGGCGGCCCTGTCTACCCCCACCTTTGGAAACGTTTTGAAACACATTGAAATCGTCCCCCTCGAATCTTATTGGCTCTCTTGTTGAAACAGGCCCTGAAGATTTATGTTATACAACGTTTGACATGTTTGAACGAACCTAAATAAGAAAAAAATGCATTTTGTTGACAGAGTAGCCCCGCGCACGTCGGAACTTTTGGTGCAGCCTTCAGAACGCGCTAACAACAACAAGCTAATGGAACATAAAGGATGAACTTTTTCGACCGAAAATGCATCTGTTGTGGACCTGGGATTCCTGGAAGTGCTTTCTGATGAAGACAACTAAAGGTAAGGGATTATTGACAATATTATACAACATTAGATGTGAAATGCGATTGTTCCAAGATGGTGCCGAGCTGTATTTACTAGGTCATTTTCTGAGTATCGCATCCCCTTTTATCGCTAAGTGTGATTACCCAGTAAAGTTATTTTTAAATCTGGTATGACAGGTGCCTTCAAGAGATATTCATCTATAAATCCTAGAAGGACAATATTACATTTTAAACATGTTTTCGAATAGTAATTCAGTAAACTGTAGCACTGTTTCATCGGATGCTTTTGACGGGAAAATAGTTAGTCAACGTCAGACGCCGATGTAAAATGCTGTTTTCATATATAAATATGAACTTTATTGAACAAAAGAATGCATGCATTGTGTAACATGATGTCCTAGGTGTGTCATCTGATGAAGTTTGTAAAAGGTTAGTGCTGCATTTAGCTGTTTTTTGGTTATTTGTGATGCATGTGTTGGTCGTAAAATGGCTATGTTGCTGCTTTTTACGATGGACTCCTCTAACATAATCTAATGATTTGCTTTTCCTGTAAAACCTTTTTGAAATCGGACGACGTGGGTCGATTCAGGAGAGGTGTATCTATAAAACGATTTTTCAAATTATTAAATGTTGTTATGCTAATGGTGATATGATTTTTCGCTGGATTTTGATCCCGCTGACGGGATGAGACGCTGAAGAGGTTTTAAGCTAATTGTTACCCCTGAACTTATTTTGGCTTGCCATAACAAAGGAGTTTAATACTAACTCTAACCCTAACGCTTTTTGAAATAACTGTAGATTTCAATACAGGCTGGGGTTTACAATCAATGATAGTATGCCACATCACATTGTTGCCGAGGAATGTTATTCAACACCGTTGAGTTCTCAAGCATACCCACATAGTATACTGTAACTGTATTTTTTGATTTTGTGTCTGTATGATTGACTTCATAATGAAGAGATAATGTAGGTTGATTATTTAACTAAAAGTCTAAGGTGTTGGGGGGAGGGGTTCTACTAAGCTACTGTAACATATGGCATTGTTTTAAGATGGTCATACCATGGATGATTTAGCTATTGGTTTTAACATTTTAGGACCCTTTAGATAAACAAAAAATCTTACATTATTTGATAAAATATTGAATTTGGCCTTTACTACTATAGCCCATAGAAATGCATTGAATAACACATTCATGAACGGCAAAAAAGACAGTCAAAATTATTCTAAAAGGGAATAACGTTTTGAAGTATTTGTCCTATATCCAGTAGCGGTGTGTGGGTAAAATCACTGTGGAAGCCAGAAAAAACAGTCATATTACAACCAATATTATTTGATAATTGCATTGTTTGCTCTATAACCTGTTCATTAATTTGCCTTGACCGTGATACACTATATAGGCCTAAAGGCCGAGACAATAAGAAGACAGTGGCAGAATAAATTCAATCACACCTTTGTTTTATCACAAAACCGGATAGCAACCTCTGTCTGGTTTACTCAACAAAGCATATTGCATGTAACAAACAGTACATGACCTACAGCATGTTCAAGAAAGTTCATGTTTCCCCCATTTTCGGACCACTAAACAACTATTGATTTAGAACCACAGTGAGTTACCACAAGTTACAAAGAAAACAAGAACTGTCTCCATTATTCCAACTTCAGCATTTCAACATCAAATCACCTCCCCTTAGTCTAATACAGTGGCAACTAAAAGATACCAAAAACAATGAAGTCCAATCAACGTAAACTAAATATGATGTGGCTGTCCATGGTTCTGATTTCTGTGTGTGTGCACGTTCGTGCAAGTAGAGAAATATGTTGATGCCATCCCCCAGAGGTTTATCACTCTGTCATAAAGTACACGCTTTTATTTTTGTTGTCCAAGGCTACCTGGCTAAAATGCTTGCTAGCTAGCTGAACTTCCATTCAAGGATTGGTATACTCAGTTATCACCATCACCAGCTGGGTGTTCTGTGTGCAAGGAGTTTAATATTCATTAAAAAAAAATTTAAAAAATCTATATCGAGCTACATATTGAACTTCCATCCTATCAGGCCAGGGGCACAACAATGTATGAATTAATGGTTGGATCAGAATCGCCGTTATAATCATTGGCCAGTACGGAGAAATAAGTAAAACAAGTCAAAATCCCTATCTCCATCCATGACTAATTTAGGAAAGCGACAATTTTAGCTAGCTAGCCACCTAATGACAACACAATGAGATGTAACAATTCAAGTTGTTTCTGTCAATGACGAATGCTCTCAATGCGATTTGACAGGAGTTACTGTCATGGCTGTCAAAAGGAGAGGACCAAGGTGCAGCGTGTGTGTAGTTCCACATTTTATTTACTCTGTGAAACTATGCAATACATCAAATAACTGAATAGACAAAACAACAAACCGTGACGCAGAGGAGAAACAAACACTACTCAAAAATAATCACCCACAAAACCCAGGAAGAAAAACCTCTACTTAAGTATGATCTCCAATTAGAGACAACGAGGACCAGCTACCTCTAATTGGAGATTATCCCAAACAAACCAACATAGAAATACAAAAACTAGAACCTAAGAACAGAAATAGAACACATAGAATAAACCCCCCTGTCACGCCCTGACCTACTCTACCATAGAAAATAACAGCTTACCATAGTCAGGACGTGACAGTTACGCCAAAATCCAGGCTGGCTTCACTTGACACTTTTTTTTGGTGCGCCAGGACCTTTCACAGTTAAGCTCGCTCATTGGCAAATTTGTATACATTATCAAGGGAGGCCAAATGTTCGCTGGCTTCACTTTCATTCTATTCAATGCAACGGGCTGTATCAATGTCATACTCGTTTGGACCAGACAGCATCAGATAGATGGCCTACACATAGAGAGACAGAGGGGTGCTGTTTTGCTCACTCTGATGCTTTCTTCGGTGAGATGCATTCAGCCTCTTGCGAATTGAAGGAAAATTATGAAACACAGAGAGGTGAAAGCTACATTTTATATGTTTTTACAAAATGTTCTTGGTACATTTTTTTGGGAAGCCTGGCTTCCCTTGGCATCCATGAATACACGCAACTGCCTATATCTAGGAGATATTTTTATTTCACCTTTATTTCACCAGGTAGGCTAGTTGAGAACAAGTTCTCATTTACAACTGCGACCTGGCCAAGATAAAGCAAAGCAGTGTGACACAGACAACAACACAGAGTTACACATGGAGTAAACAATAAACAAGCCAATAACACAATAAACAAGTCAATGACACAGTAGAAAAAAGAAAGTCTATATACAGTGTGTGTAAAAGGCATGAGGAGGTAGGCAATAAATAGGCCATAGGATCGAATAATTACAATTTAGCAGATTAACACTGGAGTGATAAATGAGCATATGATGATGTGCAAGTAGAAATACTGGTGTGCAAAAGAGCAGAAAAGTAAATAAAATAAAAATAGTATGGGGATGAGGTAGGTAGATTGGGTGGGCAATTTACAGATGGACTATGTACAGCTGCAGCGATCGGTTAGCAGTTCAGGTAGATGATGTTTAAAGTTGGCGAGGGAAATAAAAGTCTCCAACTTCAGCGATTTTTGCAATTCGTTCCAGTCACTGGCAGCAGAGAACTGGAAGGAAAGGCGGCCAAATGAGGTGTTGGCTTTGGGGATGATCAGTGAGATATACCTGCTGGAACGTGTGCTACGGGTGGGTGTTGTTATCGTGACCAGTGAACTGAGATAAGGCGGAGCTTTACCTAGCATAGACTTATAGGTGACCTGGAGCCAGTGGGTCTGGCGACGAATATGTAGCGAGGGCTAGCCGACTAGAGCATACAGATCGCAGTGGTGGGTGGTATAAGGTGATTTGGTAACAAAACGGATGGCACTGTGATAGACTGCATCCAGTTTGCCGAGTAGAGTAATGGAAGCTATTTTGTAGATGACATCGCCGACGATGTCGAAAGCTCACAAAATATTTTGTTTTTTTTGGACACATATTTAACCCTTTATTTTTGGTTATGTTTCTTAGATTGGTTGCATCAATATACTCTTAAGGATTAAATATTTTTGTTCACTTATTTAATTTGAATATGACCCAAAAAGCCTTTCACCGTAAATTATATAACTGAAAGCTTACCACTCCAAAGGAGCAAAAGGCATTTTCTTCAAGATATAGATTCGTTTAGATTAGAGTTATGTACTATACTTAGTTTTTCTTGATATACAATCCTTGATTATTGTTATTGAAGGTGAGTAATACTGAAAGTGACACACCCCATTTTCTATTGTAGATTGCTTTGGTATCGAAGAACGAGCTATACAATAGTCCCACCCATACTGTAGGTACTGTGCAGCAAGAGCATAGAAAAACAAAAATAAATCAAAATAATCTGTAAGTGAAGCATTCTCTTTCAATTTTCTACACCCACCACTTTATGTTGACTGATGATCAATGTGCATATGTCTCTATTGAAGACATACTGTAGAGCAATGAAAGACAAGATTACTTGCTATATATATATATATATATATTCACACATACATATACACATATTTTTATAGTATGTGCAACAAAATAAAACAAGTATTATGGGACAGATGATCACTTCAATTTTTGGACACAGACTTTAAGTGGCTCTGACTTTGTCACGTTATGACCAGTAAAGGGGTTATTTGTTATTGTAGTTTGGTCAGAACGTGGCAGGGGGTGTTTGTTTTATGTGGTTCGGGATTTGTTGGGTTATGTTATTATGTAAGAGGGCTGTTTGTTTAGAGTGTTTCGGGGTTTGTTGGGCTATGTTCTATGTTAGTATATTTCTATGTTTATCTAGTATGTCTAGTTCTATGTTTAATTAATGGGGTTGACCTTCAATTGGAAGCAGCTGCTCCTAGTTGCTTCTAATTGAAGGTCTTATTTAAGAGGTGTTTTTCTGTGGGATTTTGTGGGTAGTTGTCTCCTGTTTAGTGTCTGAGCACCTGATAGGACTGTTAGTGTCGTTCGTTTGTTTTGTATACGTGATTTGTTTGTTTTTTCCTTCTTCACATTAAAAAGATGAGCATACACGTTCCCGCTGCGTTTTGGTCTGATCCTTACGACACTCGTTACAGACTTTCATTAACAGGCTGGCACTATCTGAAAGGGGGTGTCACATTTGAATGTGTTTTGTATGGAATTAATGTAATGTGATTATACCCCCAAAAAATAAGGTAATACAATGGAAGTAATGGACAGTGATTCCAAATAAACATCTGAAAAAAGATATAATATGACAGTAAAAGTACAAACTCGACAAGGACAAAGATTAACCCGACCCCCCCCCCCTTTCTTGATCAATGAATAACACATGATATTGTGTAACATTGACCTGAATATATGCCCAGGATATTCCTGGTATTAAATGTTTATTAATACTCCGATGAAGGATGACTGATGTTTGTTCTAATCCGTTACAGTGAGGGAGAAAAGTATTTGATCCCCTGCTGAGTTTGCCCACTGACAAAGAAATGATCAGTCTATAATTTTAATGGTAGGTTTATTTGAACAGTGAGAGACAGAATAACAACAAAATCCAGAAAAACGCATGTCGAAAATGTTATAAAATTATTTGCATTTTAATGAGGGAAGTAAGTATTTGACCCCCTCTCAATCAGAAAGATTTCTGGCTCCCAGGTGTCTTTTATACAGGTAATGAGCTGAGATTAGGAGCACACTCTTAAAGGGAGTGCTCCTAATCTCAGCTTGTTACCTGTATAAAAGACACCTGTCTACAGAAGCAATCAATCAGATTCCAAACTCTCCACCATGGCCAAGACCAAAGAGCTCTCCAAGGATGTCAGGGACAAGATTGTAGACCTACACAAGCTATTTTCAGGTCTATCCAGAGATGTTTGATCGGGTTCAAGTCCGGGCTCTGGGTGGGCCACTCAAGGACATTCAGAAACTTGTCCCGAAGCCACTCCTGCGTTGTCTTGGCTGTGTGCTTAGGGTCGTTGTTCTGGCTGTGTGCTTAGGGTCGTTGTCCTGTTGGAAGGTGAACCTTTGCCCCAGTCTGAGGTTCTGAGTGCTCTGGAGCAGGTTTTCATCAAGTATCTCTGTACTTTGCTCTGTTCATTTTTGCCTCGATCCTGACTAGTCTCCCAGTCCCTGCCGCTGAAAAACATCCCCACAGCATGATGCTGCCACCCCATGCTTCACCTTAGGAATGGTGCCAGGTTTCCTCCAGACGTGATACTTGGAATTCAGGCCAAAGAGTTCAATCTTGGTTTCGTCAGACCAGAGAAACTTGTTTCTCACTGTCTGACAGTCTTCAGGTGCCTTATGGCAAACTCCAAGCGGGCGGTCATGTGCCTTTTACTGAGGAGAGGCTTCTGTCTGGCCACTCTACCATAAAGGCCTGATTGGTGGAGTGCTGCAGATATGGTTGTCCTTCTGGAAGGTTCTCCCATCTCCACAGAGGAACTCTAGAGCTCTGTCAGAGTGACCATCGGGTTCTTGGTCACCTCCCTGACCAAGGCCCTTCTCCCTTGATTGCTCAGTTTGGCTGGGCGGCCAGCTCTAGGAAGAGTCTTGGTGGTTCCAAACTTCTTCCGTTTAAGAGTGATGGAGGCCACTGTGTTCTTGGTGATCTTTAATGCTGCAGACATTTTTTGGTATCCTTCCCCAGATCTGTGCCTCGACACAATCCTGTCTCGGAGCTCTACGGACAATTCCTTCGACCTCATGGCTTGTTCTTTGCTCTGACATGCACTGTCAACTGTGGGACCTTATATAGACAGGTGTGTGCCTTTTCAAATCATGTTCAGTCAATTGAATTTACCACAGGTGGACTCCAATTTGTAGAAACATCAAGGATAATCAATGGAAACAGGATGCACCTGAGCTCAATTTTGAGTCTCATAGCAAAAGGGTCTGAATACTTATGTATATATATATATATATATTTGCAAAAATGTCAATCTGTTTTCGCTTTGTTATTATCGGGTATTGTGTGTAGATTGTTTTTTTTTATTTAAACAATTTTAGAATAGGGCTGTAAGCTAACAAAATGTGGAAAAAGTCAAGGGTTCTGAATACTTTGTATATGTACAATGAACAAAAATATAAACTCAAAATGCTACAACTTCAAACGATTTTACTGAGTTACAGTGCATATAAGGAAATCAGTCAATTTAAATAAATTCATTAGGTCCGAATCTATGGATTTCACATGACTGGGATACAGATATGCATCTGTTGGTGACAGATATCTTTAAAAAAAAATGGGAGTCACAATGGGTCTCAGGATCTCGTCACGGTATCAAATTGCCATCGATAAAATGCAATTGTGTTCGTTTCCGTAGTTTATACCTGCACAACCCATAACCCCACCACCACCATGAGGCACTGTTCACAACATTGACATCAAACTGCTCGCCCACACAACGCCATACACATGGTCTGCAGTTGTGAGGCCGGTTGTACGTACTACTAAATTCTCTAAAACAACATTGGAGGTGGCGTATGGTAAAGAAATTAACATTAAAGTCTCTGGCAACCGCTCTTGTGGACATTCCTGCAGTCTCCATGCCAATTGCACGCTCCCTCAAAACTTTAGACATCTGTGGCATTGTTTTGGGTGACAAAACTGCACATTTTAGAGTAGCATTTTGTTGTCTCCAGCACAAGGTGCACCTGTGTAATGATCATGCTGTTTAATCAGCTAATGATATGCCACACCTGTCAGGTGGATGGATCATCTTGGCAAAGGAGAAATGCTCACTAACAGGGATGTAATCAAATGTGTACACAACACTTCAGATAAATAAGATTTTTGTACACATGTAACATTTTGGGGATCTTTTATTTCAGCTCATGACACCAACACTTTCCATGTTGCGTTTATATTTTTGTTCAGTGTATGCAGTATATACACTACCGGTCAAAAACAATTGAACACCTACTCATTCAAGGGTTTTTCTTTATTTTTACTATTTTCTACATTGTAGAGTAATAGTGAAGACATCAAAACTATAAAATAACAAATATGGAATCATGTAGTAACCAAAAAAGTTTTAAACAAATCAGAATATATTTTATATTTGTGATTCTTCAAAGTAGCCAACCTTTGCCTTGATGACAGCTTTGCACACTCTTGGCGTTCTCTCAACCATCTTCATGAGGTACTCACCTGAAATGCATTTCAATTAACAAGTGTGCCTTCATAAAAGTTAATTTGTGGAATTTATTTTCGTCTTAATGTGTTTGAGCAAATCAGTTGTGTTGTGACTTGGTAGGTGGGGTATACAGAAGATAGCACTATTTGGTAAAAGACCAAGTCCATAAGAACTGCTCAAATAAGAAAAGAGAAACAACAGCCCATCATTTCTTCAAGACATGAAGATCAGTCAATACAAAAAAATTTCAAGAACTTTGAATGTTTCTTCAAGTGCAGTCGCAAAAACCATCAAGCGCTATGATGAAACTGGCTCTCATGAGGATCGCCATAGGAATGGAAGACCCAGAGTTACCTCTGCTGCAGAGGATAAGTTCATTAGAGTTACCAGCCTCAGAAATTGCAGCCCAAATAAATGCTTCACGGAGTTCAATTAACAGACACATCTCAACATCAACTGTTCAGAAGAGACTGTGTGAATCAGGCCTTCATGGTTGATTTCCTGCAAAGAAACCACTGCTAAAGGACACCAATAAGAAGAAGAGACTTGCCTGGGCCAAGAAACACAAGCAATGGACATTAGACCAGTGGAAATGTGTCCTTTGGTCTGATGAGTCCAAATTGAGATTTTTGGTTACAACCACTGTGTCTTTGTGAGATGCGGTGCGGGTGAACAGATGATCTACACATGTGTATTTCCCACCTTGAAGCATGGAGGAGGCGGCCTTATGGTGCTTTGCTGGTGACACTGTCTGTGATTCATTAAGAATTCAAGGCACACTTAACCTGCATGGCTACCACAGCATTCTGGTTTGTCTTAGTGGGACTATCATTTGTTTTTCAACAGGACAATGGCCCTTACACACCTCCAGGCTGTGTAAGGGCTATTTGACCAAGAAGGAGAGTGATGGAGTGCTGCATAGATGACCTGGCCTACATAATCCCCCGACCTCAACCAAATTGAGATGGTTTGGGATGAGTCAGACTGCAGAGTTAAGGAAAAGCAGCCAACAAGTGCTCAGCATATGTTGGAACTCCTTCAAGACTGTTGGGAAAGCATTCCAGGTGAAGCTGGTTGAGAGAATGCCAAGAGTGTGCAAAGCTGTCATCAAGGCAAAGGGTGGCTACTTTGAATAATCACAAATATAAAATATATTTTGATTTGTTTAAAACTTTTTTGGTTACTACATGTGAAATTGCAAATGTGAATGTTTTTTACATGTAAACTTGCAATACATGGGAGGAGAAAACACGTTATTCTCCTCACATGTGAAAGGTGGTGTTAACTTGTAAACTCTAAATTTAATACATGTGAACATATGGATTCACATGAGAAAGTTTCAGCTTAACATGTGAAAAAAGCTATTTCACAATTTGTAAGAGATATTAGTACAGCATGAAGTTCCAAAGGCTTCACGTTCATCCAAAATAATTGTTGACCAACAGCGGTTTTGTGAAGTATAAACACAGGGCTCTTCAATTAGATTCTCAGCTCCTCTATAGGATATGTAATTACACTTGACCTTTCAGTGTCACAGCAGATGAGCTGACAGATGAATGTTGGCACGATGGGCTGAATTACATTTCATGGTACAAATCTGATTACACAAAAACCTGTCAACTAAAAGATTGGTGATGCATGGCAGGAAATGCAGACAACATACAGTACAATATTGTTGCTCATGTTACTTGAGTGGTGATGAAAATTACATTCAACTACATTTGAACAATACCGTTACAACAACTGTGTGGGTGTTACAGGAAACCACTTTAAATTAGTTATTTCCTCAGGGTTAAAACATTTGCATAGTTTGCATTACAGTTGGCTAAGACAGAGCAAATCTTATATTGTTACAACTATGGACCTTAATATGTGAACTTAATGGGTTATTGTATTGGCAATATATAAAATATACTTAAAAGGGGCATAAGTCTGCCCTGTTTTACAATATTTGTTGAAAGGCAATCAGACATTTGTATAAACTTTTGAATCAGCCTGGGAGAAAGAGGTCCCTCTACTCCTTGAAGAGCGTTCCTCCTCATCAAAAGCATTTTCAATCTTAGAAAGGAAAGAGTTACAGCATTTCTGCTTGAAGTCTTTGCCCATGAATGCATACAGAAATGGGTTCAGGCAACTGTTTGCACTAGCCAGAGTTGCAGATATATTTAGCCCTTCATGAATAACAGTTAGAGAAGTTTGATCGCGGGCTTTAAGTTCCAGAAGGATGAAGACATGATATGGAAGCCAGCTGATGAAAAATATGGCTATCAGTGCAGTCAGGACTCTGAAGGGTTTGGAGGACCTGGTCATCCTGTTGGTCCTCAGTCGCAGGATGAGGATAGAGTAGCAGAAGATGATGATGAGGAGCGGGAGCACAAAGCCACTGATAAATCGACTGACAGCTACAGTTATGTGACTGTTTGGGTGTGGGTAATAATTCAAGCACTTTATGCCATCTGTGGTTACTTGACGAAACACTGTGGAGGGAATGCTCAGTGCAACAGAGACGGCCCAGGCAAGAACCACAACTGCAGAGGCTTTCCTCACGGTTCGCTGGTTCTGGGCCCAAACTGGGAATACGACAAGTAGATAACGGTCAACACTGATGACGACCAGGAGGAAGATGCTACTGAACATGTTGAGGAACATCACAAAAGAGGTGAACTTGCACATGAAGTGCCCTAAGATCCACTCCTTTGTTACCATGTAGATTATGTTGAAGGGGAGACAGGCACAGAATATGAAGTCGGAGATGGCCAGGCTGAGGTACCAGGTGGTGTTGACCGTCTTTTTCATCTTGAGACCAGCTATCCAGATGACCACCCCATTCCCACAAACCCCCAGCAGTAAGATGACCACATTGACCACAAGGAGTATGACCCAGCCTCCTTGTGAACTGGCTGATGGATCCAGTGGTTGGCCAAATGAGGACTGAGTTGGGGGGGAGTTGCTATCATCATACAAATAATCATCATTCGTTGTAATTGTGTCTAATGTCCCTGCTGCCATGGCTCTCTCGTTCTGTCCAAACACAAGTATAAAAATCAGCTTTCTCAGAGAAAACAAACAGTAGGACCTTTGAATATAATTTCATTCAATACATTAATTTAAGATTTGAGGATTGAAATGTCAGTATTTTGAATGTTATTGAAAAGCTTTAGCTGTGTCAACTCAGAACATTTTCTTAAGTTAACTAAGTGATAAAATATTAGTTGCATTGTAATATATTCATACCATTTTATGTCCGTGGGGTAAAACAAATCAAAAAACACAATGCCTTGTCACGTCCTGACCAGCAAAGGGGTTATTTGTTATTGTAGTTTGGTCAGGACGTGGCAGGGGGGTGTTTGTTTTATGTGGTTTGGGGTTTGTTGGGATATGTGTTTATGTAGGGGGGTGTTTGTTTAGAGTATTCCGGGGTTTTTGGTTATGTTCTATGTTTGTATTTCTATGATCTGTCTATGTTGTGTATTTCTTTGTGTTGGCCTGGTATGGCTCTCAATCAGGAACAGCTGTACATCATTGTTGCTGTTTGGGAGTCATACTTAGGTAGCCCTGTTTTCACATGTCCCTTGTGGGAAGTTGTTTTTGCATAGCTGTGTGTGTGTGTGTGTGTGTGTGTGTGTGTGTGTGTGTGTGTGTGTGTGTGTGTGTGTGTGTGTGTGTGTGTGTGTGTGGTGTGTGTGTGTGTGTGTGTGTGTGTGTGTGTGTGTGTGGCCTGCGATACTGAGCGTTTTCTTGTTTTGTTTTTGTTAGTGGTCTAATAAACGTTAAAATGAGCACTCAACCCGCTGCGCCTTGATCCATTACATACGACGACCGTGACAATGCCATTAAATGGCACACTACGTCATGAAAATCTCTTATTGACACAAATGCATGATTTACTTGAAGGTACAAGTTATCTGCACTTGGTTTTAAGCTATGCTTTTATAATGACCTATTTTAAGGGTTCCTTATTAATTTATTTAAATTCAGGAACTGAAATTGAACCTCAACTTGAATTGCAGCCTCCACCTAAACCTGGTCAGGCACAGCATCCAATACATAACACTGACTTTGGCCCTTTGGATATTACAGAGGCTGCAGGTGCATATATTCTGAATCTTGTTTTGTAACTCTTGATAAACTAATGTAATTACACTCACTTTTCAAATAAACTGTTCACCCTGGATTCACACAGCTTGAAATAATACTTTTTAAATGTTTGTTCATGTTTTGAAAATAACTTTTTAGTTATTAGATTTGATTATTTATTTATTTTTATTTTGGTGTGTCCAACACAAAGATGGTTGGACACAATTTGTTTCTGTCACAACTACAGGTATTTATGACTTTTAATTAGATAAAGGAATACAAAATGCATGAAACATAAACAATGTTGTAACCAAGTTAACATAATGCCTAATAAGTGTATATCAATTGACATTCCATCCCTCAAAACATTGGATTTAATCAGAAAAAGGCACTCACCACACACACAACAGAAACAGCCTGCTGCGAATCACAAATGCAGTTTAGTAGGGGACAGTACTTTTTCTGCTTGTCGTACTCATTTCCTTTTAACAAGCAACTTCTCTTTCTGTGGTTTACACCAAATATTTACATAAATAACCACAAACATGGTCCAATACAATACAAGATCATCGCTTAGTCAGCTTCTTCAGAGAAACAAATTAAACAGGTAGATTGAACAGAACAATGCTTGTGTTTTTACAAATACATGAACAATTCCAACTTCCAATGAGTTCACAGCGGTTGTATGAAATGTGTTTTCCATGTATTGTTCAACCTGAATATCAACACAGGAGTCTCCAATTATTTTCTCCATCCTGGTCTCAGAGCATATTGTATTATTCTGTATGTAAATCTGAGATACTCCATTTTGTATGAAATGTTACGTTTCGTATGGTATGTATTCATTTGTGGATGTCCATCACCCATTTCGTATGATATGTTACGAATTACAATTTCTATTATATGTTATGAATTTGCAAAATGTACAATATGTTAAGAATTCGCAAAACATATGATATGTTATGAATTTTAGCTAGGTGGCTAACGTTAGCTTGGCTAGGGGTTATGGTTAAGTTTAGGAGTTAGGTTAAATGGTTAAGGATAGAGTTAGGGTTAGAGTTAGCTAAAAGGGTTAGCTAACATTCTAAGTAGTTGCAAAGTAGCAAAAATAAGTAAGTAGTATAAAAGTTGCTAATTAGCTAAAATTGTCTGTGATGAGATTTGAACTCGCAACCTTTGGGTTGCTAGACGTTTGCATTAGGGGAAGGGTTAGCTAACATGCTAAGTAGTTGCAAAGTAGCTAATTAGCTAAAATGCAAAAGTTGTCTGTGATGAAATTTGAACTCGCAACCTTTGGTTTGCTAGACGTTTGCATTAGGGGAAGGATTAGCTAACATCCAAAGTAGCTGATCAAGTAGTAAGTAGTTGAAAAGTTGCTAATTTGCTAAAGATGTCTATGATGAGATTCGAGCTTGCAACATTTGGTTTGCTAGACGTTTTCCTTAAGTAACCGTCTGTCCTATGTAACCATACCAAATGTAACATATATCATACTAATTTGAGTGTACCGGATTCACGTTTAATATGTTATGTCTAGTCTATAAGACCAGGCTGAATTCTCAGATCCTCTATAGCAGGTATTCCCAAGGGGTACACGCAATACCGTCAGGGGTACGCCAAATAAAATGTGATTCACATTTTCAAACAGTACATTTGTATTTTCCAACGGGGCTATACATTTGGGTGAGGTTTTTTTCCCCCGCATGTGTAGTCTCGTTTCACTGCCAAAAATAAAATTAAACCATCTAGTGTTAAGCGAAATAACAACACAATGTCAAATACAGGTAGCCTAGTCAAATAATTAACATCCAATCACATTAACCGTTACTCTCTTGCGGGAAACCTTCACTCTTGTGCAGACATTTAGAAACGAAAAAATGACAATTTGAAAAATAAGCCACGGGAGTTTGAGCGAGAATAAAGAAGACTTTTGAGTAGTAAGACATGTATAAAAGCAACAGATACCATTAATAAGAAGGGTCTAGAAGCGTCTTATATGGTGAGCTACCGAGTGGCTAGGACAGGCAAGCCCCATACTATTGTGGAGGACTTAATTCTTCCTGCTGCAGCGGATATGGCTGGGACAATGCTGGGGTAAAAGGCCCAAAAAACTATACAGACAATGACTTCATCAAACAACACTGTTTCACAACGCATCAGTGACATGGCAGGAGATGTTTTGAAACAATTACTGCCAGTGAATTCTATGTGTTACAGCTGGATGAGTCAACAGACGTGGCGGGCCTGGCACAGCTCCTGGTATATGTCCGTTACGTTTATGAGGGGGTCAATTAAGGAAGACATCCTCTTCTGCAAACCACTGGAAACCAGGTCAACATGAGAGGATATTTTTAAAGTACTGGACAGCTTTGTGACATCAGATGGACTTTGGTGGTCAAGATGTGTTGGTATCTGTACTGATGGCGCGAAAACCATGACAGGGAGACACAGTGGAGTAATGCGAGTGCAAGCAGTTGCTCCCGACGCCACTTGGGTACACTGCAGCATCCACCGAGAGAGAGGCTCTTGCTGCCAAGGGAATGCCTGACAGCTTGAAAGACGTTTACGACACTACAGTGAAAATGGTTAACCTCTTGGGGCTAGGTGGGACGCTAGCGTGCCACCCGTGGTGCACTCCATCAACAGCAGGTGCATTTCAAGAGCGGCAAATTTGAATCCAAATAAATGTCAAAATTCAAATTTTTCAAAAATACAACTATGTTACACCATTTGAAAGATAAACATCTCCTTAATATAACCACGTTTTACGATTTCAAAAAGGTTTTACGGCGAAAGCATAAATTTAGAGTATGTTAGGACAGTACATTTACAAGAGTTGTGTGTAATGTTTTGTCAAGTCAAAGACAGGGTCACCAAAACCATAAAACCAGCTAAAATGATGCACTAACCTTTTACAATCTCCATCAGATGACACTCCTAGGACATTATGTTAGACAATGCATGCATTTTTAGTTCTATCAAGTTCATATTTATATCCAAAAACAGCGTTTTACTATGGCATTGATGTTGAGGAAATCGTTTCCCTCCAATAACCGGCAGTCAAGTCAGCGTAACAAATTAAATAATTAAAATTAGAAAACATTGGTAAAATATTATATTGTCATTTAAAGAATTATAGATTTACATCTCTTGAACGCAATCAACTTGCCAGATTTAAAAATAACCTTACTGGGAAATCACACTTTGCAATAATCTGAGCACTGCGCCCAGAAAAATACGCGTTGCGATACAGACTAGACGTCATGTTGGGGAGATCTAAAATCGAAAATACTATGTAAATAATCCATTACCTTTGATTCTCTTCATCAGATGTCACTTCCAGGTATCACAGGTCCATAACGAATGTAGTTTTGTTCAAAAAAGCTCATCATTTATGTCCAAAAATCTCCGTCTCGTTAGCACATGATGTAAGCCAGCCGGACTTCTCGTCATGAACGAGGGGAAAAAATATATTTCCGTTCGTTCAAACATGTCAAACGTTGTATAGCATAAATCATTAGGGCCTTTTTTAACCAGAACATGAATAATATTCAAGGTGGACGAATGCATACTCTTTTATAACGTATTGGAACGAGGGTACCCAACATGAACTCGCGCGCCCGGTGTCTAATGGGACATCATCGTTCCATGGCTCTTGTTCGGTCAGATCTCCCTCCAGAAGACTCAAAACACTTTGTAAAGGCTGGTGACATCTAGTGGAAGCAATAGGAAGTGCCAAAATATTCCTAAACCCCTGTGTTTTTCAATGGGATAGGTTTAAAGTCAATACAACACATCAGGTATCCACTTCCTGTCAGAAAATGTCTCAGGGTTTTGCCTGCCAAATGAGTTCTGTTATACTCACAGACACCATGCAAACAGTTTTGGAAACTTTAGAGTGTTTTCTATCCATATATAATAAGTATATGCATATTCTAGTTACTGGGTAGGATTAGTAACCAGATTAAATCGGGTACATTTTTTTTATCCAGACATGCAAATGCTGCCCCCTAGACCCAACAGGTTAACTTTGTTAAAGCAAGGCCACTGAACTCTCGTGTATTTTCTGCATTATGCAATGATGTGGACAGCGACCATGTAACGCTTTTACAACATACAGAAGTGCGCTGGTTATCAAGGAGAAAAGTATTGACAAGTTTTTTTTAATAGAGATGTGCTTAAAGTTCTCTTCACTGACCATAATTTTCACTTGTCTGACCGCTTGCATGATGACGAGTTTCTCACACGACTGGCCTTTCTGGGTGATGTTTTTTCCTGGCCTGAATGATTTGAATCTAGGATTAAAGGGACTCTCCACAACTATATTCAATGTGCGGGACAAAATTGAGGCTATGATTAAGAAGTTGGAACTCTTTTCTGTCTGCATTAACAAGGACAACACACAGGTCTTTCCATCATTGTATGACGTGTGCAAATGAACTCAAGCTTACGAACAATGTCAAATGTGATATAGCAAAGCACCCGAGTGAGCTGGGTGAGCAATTATGCAGGTACTTTTCCGAATGGACAACACAAACTGGATTCGTTATCCCTTTCATGCCCTGTCTCCAGTTCACTTATCAATATCTGAACAAGAGAGCCTCATCGAAATTACAACAAGCGGTTCTGTGAAAATTTAATTTAAATCAGAAGCCACTGACAGATTTCTGGATAGGGCTACGCTCAGAGATTCTTTCCTTGGCAAATCGCACTGTTAAGACATTGATGCCCTTTGCAATCACGTACCTATGTGGGAGTGGATTCTCGGCCCTCACTAGCATGAAAACTAAATACAGGCACAAACTGTGTGTGCAAAATGATTTAAGACAGACTCTCTCCAATACAACCCAACATTGCAGAGTTATGTGCATCCTTTCAAGCATACCCTTCTCATTAATCTATGGTGAGTTATTCACAATTTTTGATGAACAAATAAAGTTTTAGATGTAAGATGGCTAAATAAAGAGCAAAATTATTGATTATTATTATATTATTATTTGTGTCCTGGTCCTATAAGAGCTCTTTGTCACTTCCCACGAGCCGGGTTGTGAAAAAAACCTCCCTCATTCTTATTTTTAATAAATGTATCGTATAGTGTGTGTGGCAGGCTTACAATGATGGCAAAAAACAACATTTGAGAGTGCGCTGACCATGGTGCTAGAGGGGGTACGCAGCAGGAGGTTAAATGTTTGAACAGGTACGGGACTATAAAAAGTTTGGGAACAACTGCTTTATAGGATATAATTACACTTGACCTTTCAGTGTCACAGCACATGATCTGACAGATGAATGTTGGCACGGTGGGCTGAATTACATTTCATGGTACAAATCTGATTACACAAAAACCTGTCAAACATAAGATGGGTGATGTGTGGCAGGAAATACAAATACTACTGACTGTCAACATACAGACATTATTCAACATTTGTTACTCGTTTTTGGTGATGTGTCACGATAGTCGAAGGGATTAGACCAAGGCGCAGCGGGTTGCGTGCTCATCATTATTTTATTTATATGTGAACACAAAAAAAAACAAGAAACAAAGAAATGACAGTTTCGCAGGCTATCCAAAACAGCAATGCAAAAAACAATTACCCACAAAGGGACAGGTGAAAAACAAGCTCCCTAAGTATGACTCTCAATCAGAAACAACGATGTACAGCTGTTCCTGATTGAGAGCCACACCAGGCCAACAAAGAAATACACAACATAGAAACCCTAGAATACAAAACAAGAACATCAACCAAAAACCCCGGAACACATAAATCCAACACCCCTCTACATACACACACCCCGAACCATATAAAACAAATACCCCCTGCCACGTGACAGTACCCCCCCAAAGGTGCAGACCCCGGATGCACCTGACAACAACCCCAAAAATAAATCCCTAAACTAAAGGGAGGGAAGGGAGGGTGGCTGCCGTCACCGACGGCTCTCATGCAACACCCTCCCTCCCCAAACCTCCTTCCGTGGAGGTGGCTCAGGCTCAGGCCTAGGTCCCCTCCCTGACCAGTCCACCCCCACTGAATACCTTTGCCAGAGGCCAGTCCCTGAAGACCCTGGACTGTCCTCTGGGAGCTCCGGACTGTAGGCCAACTCTGGGAGCTCCGGACTGTAGGCCGACTCTGGGAGCTCCGGACTGTAGGCCGACTCACTCGGTTCCGGACTGTAGGCAGACTCACTCGGTTCCGGACTGTAGGCAGACTCCCTCGGTTCCGGACTGTAGGCAGTCTCCCTCGGTTCCGGACTGTAGGCCGTCTCCCTCGGTTCCGGACTGTAGGCCGTCTCCCTCGGTTCCGGACTGTAGGCCGTCTCACTCGGTTCCGGACTGTAGGCCGTCTCACTCGGTTCCGGACTGTAGGCCGTCTCACTCGGTTCCGGACTGCACACTGTTGCTGGATACTCTGGACGGGGTACTGTCGCCGGATACTCTGGACGGGGCACTGTCGCCGGACACTCTGGACGGGGCTCTGTCGTCGGACACTCTGGACGGGGCTCTGTGTACTGAAGAGTTCCCGTTAAAAAAGATCAAATACTGATATCTTTAAGTCTACTCGAAAATGTAACATTTGTTTTACAAGCATTGAAAACATCCCCACAGTACTTGAAAATAAATCAAGTATCTTAAGATCCTATCTAGGGGTTGGGGTGTAGGGTTTGAGTATAGCCTGAACGTAGGGAGGGGCAGTTCCTCTTGCTGCTCCATAGGCAAGCACTATGGTCTTGCAGCGAGCTTCGACTGGAAGCTAGTGGAGTGTGCGGAGGAGCGGGGTGACATGGGAGAACTCCGGGAGGTTGAAAACCAGGTGGGCTGCAGCATTCTGGATAAGTTGCAGGGGTTTGATGGAACAAGCAGGGAGCCCAGCCAACATCAGATGATCTGAAATAATGGTTCCAAATGGAAGGGAAAGACAATAGCCTACCTTACAGACCTTGTCAATACAGCTTTGACTCACTTGTGATATATCATACTAACACTACGTTTTTGAGCAATACAACAAACTTAATGTGCAGTTTCCCAAAGATGTCCAATCCCACCATTACTTTCATTACTCTATTTTGGCTTTCAAATAAAATAAAATGTATTCATCACATGCATCATAAACAGGTGTAGACTAACAGTGAAATGCTTACTTATGGGCCCCATCCCAACAATGCAGAGAGAAAGAAAATAGAGAAATAATATAAAAGTAATAATAAATCCACAATGAGTAACAGTAACTTGGCTATATAAATGGGGTACGAGTATCGAGTCGATGTGGTGGGGTACAATGTAATTGAGGTAGATATGTACAAATAACAAGGAATAAAGTGGCAGATTAACAGTAGCAGTAGCGTATTGCATGTCAAAGAAGTTAATGAAAAAAGGGCAAATGCAGATTGTCGCAATGTCCAGGTAGCTATTTGGTTAACTTTTTAAAATAACCATTTAGCAGTCTGGGGATAGAAGCTGTTCAGGGTCCTGTTGGTTCCAGACTTGGTGCATTGATACCGCTTGCCGTGCGATAGCAGAGAGAACAGTCTATAACTTGGGTGGCTGGGCCTTCCTCCAACACCGCCTGGTATAGAGATCCTGGATGGCAGGGAGCTCGACCCCAGTGATGTATGCACTGTCCTCTGTAGCGCCTTGCTATCGGATGCCAAGCAGTTGCTATACCACGCGGTAATGGTGACTTTAAAACAGTTACAGAATTGAATGGCTGTGATAGGAGAAAACTGAGTATGAATCAACAACATTGTCATTTACTTTAGTATTGTGGAGTAACTACAAAGTGAAAAGGAGTAAGTCTGTACAGAATAAAAATATTCCAATACATGCATCCTGTTTGCAATAAGGCATTAAAGTAAAACTGCCAAAAATGTGGCAAAGAAATTAACTTTATGTCCTGAATACAAAGCGTTAAATCCAACACATCACTGAGTACCACTTCATATTTTCAAGCACGGTGGTGGCTGCGTCATGTTATGGGTATGCTTGTCATTGGAAATGACTAGGGAGTTCTTTAGGAAAAAAAGAAACGGAATAGAGCTAAGCACATGCAAAATTCAAGAGGAAAACCTGGTTCAGTCTGCTTTCCAGCAGACACTGCGAGACAAATTCACCTTTCAGCAGGACAATAACGTAAAACACAATGGAGTTGCTTACTAAGATGTCATTGAATGTTCCTAAGTAGCCTAGTTACAGTTTTGACTTAACTTGGCTTGAAAATCTATGGCAATACTTGAAAATGTCTGTCTAGCAATGATTAACAACCAACTTGACAGCGCTTGAGGAATCTTTTTAATAATAATGTGCAAATATTGTACAATCAAGGTGTGGAAAGTTGCTGCCAAAGGTGATTCTAACATGTATTGACTCATGGGTGTGAATACTTATGTAAATGAGATATTTCTGTATTACATTTTTTTTAAACTTGCAAAAAAAAATGTAATTGACTTCTTCATTGTGGGTTATTGTGTGTGGATGGGTGAGGAAAAACATATTTAATCAATTTCTAATTCAGGCTATAACACAACAAAATGCGGATTGTCTATTGGTACGAATACTTTCTGAAGGCACTGTATTTGACTAGTTAAGCTAATTTTTACTCCTGAGCTTATTTAGGCTTGCCATAACAAAGGTGTTGAATACTTGACAATTCAGCTTTAAAAGTTTAGTACATTTTTAAACATAATTACACTTTGACATTATGGGGTATTGTGTGCAGGCCAGTGACAATATCAATTTAATATATTTTAAATTCAGACTAACACAGCAAAATGTGGAAAAAGTCAAAGGGTGTAAATACTTTAAAGGCACTTTACACAGCATTATCATAGGCACTACTTTATCTTGTTACTGTGGAACTTAGAGCATTGATACTAATTGAGTACTGCACCTATGCATGAATGCAGTGTGCTTGAATGATAAATCATGTCAACGTTATCTCTGTTTCAAGTATTATGTATTATTGTTTGTGTTGTAGTAAGAACAAAACCGAATTGGCAAGGCTTTTAAGGAATCCCTACCGTGTAATGGACACCAGAATCGGGGAGACAACGGACACAAAAAAATTGTCTATATTTGCTTGATATTAAGGATACCACGTTGTTAACATTAACCCATAATGGGCCTGCTGCTGGACAAATGCGGGGGTGTGTGAGTAAAAAAGGAATAAAGGAAAAAGTGATCAGATTGTCTCCCTTTCCTAGCTCAACTAAAACAAACAAAGCGAAAATGTTTGCATGTGTAGGACAAATGGACAACATCGATTGCACCATAGAGGATTGGGCTACATATGTGGAGAGACTTGAGCAGTATTGCTTTGCTAATGGGGTAGAAGATGAGGGAAGTGGCAGTACTTCTCAGTGTAATAGGAGCAAAAACATCTAACTTGCTACGTAGCCTTACAGCGCCAACAAAGCCAGCAGAGGAAACCTTCATAAAGATGTGTTAGACTCACCTAAATCCGAAGCCGCTGGTCATAGCCAAATGTTTCCGATTTCACAAACGGAATCAGCAAAAGACAGAGTCAACACTGGAGTACACTGCAGAGCTCCGTCGACTCTCGCAGCTCTCAGCTTGGAGTGGGATTGTATGAGAGACAGGCTTGTATGAGGGTTACACAATGAGAGCACACAGAAACAGCTCTTATCTGAAAGAGTTCTGACATTGGTGAGCGTACTTGAGATCGCCAAATCAATGGGAACTGACGCTAAAGACGCAGGCGAGTTACAGAGTAAAAAATGCAGTGGAATGCACAGTGAACAAGTTTCACACCTGACATCAAGAGAAATCACATGGATGCTTTCGGTGCGGTAAAAAGTCACGACTGCCCGAATGCTGGTAGGGTAGGTGGGACGGTAGTGTCCTTCCTGGCCAACATCCAGTGAAATTGCAGAGTGCGAAATTCAAAAATACTAAATTCAAATATTTAACATTCTTGAATATATATGTGTTATACATCAAAATAAAGCTTAACTTCTTGTTAATCCAGCCGCCGTGTCAGATTTCAAAAAGGCTTTACGGGGAAAGCAAACCATGCGATTATCTGAGGACAGCGACCCGCATACAAACACATAAAAATCATATTTCAACCAGGCAGGTACGACACAAAAGTCAGAAATAGCGATATAAAAATGCCTTACCTTTGATGATCTTCTTCTGTTGGCACTCCAAAAGGTCCCAGTTACATCACAAATGGTCCTTTTGATCGATAATGTCCTTCTTTATATCCATAAAAACTCAGTTTAGCTGGCGCTCTTCAGTCAATAATCCACCCATTTTCCCTCCATCAAAATGCATACAAAATGAATCCCAAACGTTACTAATAAACTTTTCCAAACAAGTCAAACAATGTTTATAATCAAACCTTAGGTATCCTAATACGCAAATAAATGATACAATTTAAGACGGAGAATCGTTATTGTCTTTACAGGAGAAAAATACCAAAGAACGCGCTTTCTTCCACGCACTTGGAAACACTACAGCCAAAATGGGAGCCACCTAGAAAAACTAACATTTCTGGGTCATTTTTCCAAAAACCAGCCTGAAACTCTTTCTAAAGACTGTTGACATCTAGTGGAAGCCCTATGAACTGCAATCTGGGAGGACTTGGCCTTATAATTAAAGTAATAGCCATTGAAAAAAGTGGTAAGCTGAAAATATTTTTTGGGGGGATAGTTTGTCCTCGGGGTTTTGCCTGCCATATCAGTTCTGTTATACTCACAGACATTATTGTAACAGTTTTAGAAACTTTAGAGTGTTGTCTATCCAAATCTACCAATTATATGCATATCCTAGCTTCTGGGCCTGAGTAACAGGCAGTTTACTTTGGGCACGCTTTTCATCCGGATGCCAAAATACTGCCCCCTACCCCAGAGAGGTTAAAGACAAAGACTGTAGACAATGTAATAAAAGAGGACACATACAGAAAATGTGCAAATCAAAGCAGAGTGATAAAGTCACAAAAAAGACAAAAATGTGCATCAGTTTACTGAAACTGATTCAAAATGACTGATGAAGAATACTTCTCTTTCTTTAAGAGACAGATCGCAAAATAATTTGGGTGACACCTGGGTGACACCTGAGGTAGAGGGGTGGCACTAAAAATGTGAAACTGAAACCTACCACAGTGAAGTTAAAAACACACAGGTTAGAACGTCGCTCCGATGGGAAAACTCAGTGAATGTGAGACAACAAAAGACCCACTTTGGAGTTATGTGTGCTACAAAAAGGAGGTGTACCTTTGTTTGTAATGGAATGGCTGAGGAGCATTTAGCTTATCTGGCAGTCAGTAAAGGTGATGCAAATCCCTTCAAAACAAAGCAGCCGCTCTACAGACAAAAGACGAACACAGCTACTGTCTCAGTCAGAACACAGGTGTTCCAAGACGGAGTAGGCACCCTGAAACACAAAGCACAGATTGTACTCAAGGATGACGCAAAGCCAAAGTTTCAAAAGGCTCGTCCCGTACCGTATGCCATCTGCCCCAAGATCGGGGGAAAATTCCAGTGTATGGAAGATGAAACCATTCTCTCCAAAGTCGACTGGTCTAACTGGGAAACAGCCATTGTGCCCATAATCAAAAAGACTGGTGCCGTATGCATCTGTGGTGATTTCAAGGTCACAGTAAATCCTGTACTGCATCCAGAACAGTACCCGCTGCCACGGATAGAGGATATCTTCACATCACTGACAAATTTATCTGGCTCAAGTGTAGCAGCAAATGGAAATGGAGGAGCCATCCCGAAAATATCTCACCATCAACACACACAAGGGCCTTTAGCACTACAACCGGCTGGTTTTTGGAGTCTCCAGTGCCCCAGCGATATGGCAACTCGATATGGACCAAGTCCTCCAGGGCATTCCCGGCACACAGTGCTATCTGGACGATATCATTGTGATGATGACGAACCTCTAGCGAACCTACAGGAGGTTCTCACTCGACTGGCAAAGTACGGCTTGAAAGCAAATATTAGTTCAAGGACTCCATCGAGTACTGTGGGCAATTGACAGACACGGCCTTCACAAATGTCAGGACAAGATTTACGCAGTTCTGAAAGCACCAAAGCGGGAAGATGAGCCAGCTCCGCTCATTCCTGGGCCTTGTCAATATTACTACCCAACCTCTCCACTGTGTTGCACCCTTTGCACTGTTGGCTGCAACTGGAAAGCAAATGGAAGTGGTCTGAACAAGCTCGAAGAGACCGCAAAAAAAGCTGATCTCTTCAGAAGAGGTGTTAACACACTATGACCCCAGCATTCCACTACGCCTAGCCTGCGATGCTTCTCTGTATGGCACCGGCGCTGTACTCTCCTACAAAATGGCTAACGGATCTGAGCAAACAATTGCTTTCGCCTCAAGGTCTCTGAACTCTGCTGAGCGCAACTATGCACAGATTGACAGAGAAATCGTGAGTCTGGGATAAGGGGTGAAGAAGTTAAATCAGTACTTGTATGGAAAACACTTCACCTTAATCACAGATCACCAACCCCTGGTCTCAATCTTCAACACGAGGAAGTGTGTTCCAGTTATGGCAGCTGCACGTTTACAGCGGTGGGCGTTGTTTCTAGGTGCTAACGACTACACCATTGAATTCAAGGGGACTAAGCAACATGGAAACGCGACAGACCCACACGCCTTCCACTGGAGTTTCTTCAAGCTGAGAAAGTTACAGACCGAGCTGGCGCCTTCCACCTGACTCAGATGATGCCTCAGTCTGTTTTTGGATTTGGGTGCTAGTGCAAACAGAAACATAACACTGGCTAAAGTCTACGAGCTGACTGAAAGGTTGGCCAGCTCAAGGTGATTAGCTGCATCCTGAGTTCTCCACCCGAGATGACCAATTATCAGTGTGTCATGGCTGTGTCATAGGAGGTACATGTATCATAGTGCCACCAAAGCTACATTCAAGAGTGCTTCAAGCGCTTCAAGAAGGACACTTGGGAGGGGTTAAGATGAAGTGCTTAGCCAGAAGCTATGTCTGGTGGCCTGGAATCGGCCATCAAATAGAGGACCTGGCCAAGACATGCAATGGATGTCAGACACAGTGACACCCACAGACCACACATGAGAGTAGCCTACTACTTACCTCCTGGCAACATGTTCACGTCGACTATGCTGGATCCTTCCTGGACAGGATGTTCCTCATTGTGGTCGATACTCATTCGAAATGGCCTCTTCACTGTTAAAAATGAAACATCAACCAAGACAGTGGACGTCCTTTGCACCCTGTTCTCTTGCACAGGCCTGCCTGCCTGAGCAGTTGGTTAGCGATAATGATGTCAGTTCACCTTGGAGTTTAAAAGTTGTCAGGAAGAACAGCATAAAGCACATCACCTCAGTGCTGTACCATCCTGCTGCAAATGGATTAGCTGAAAGCTGTGTCCAATCATTCAAACAGTTGAAAACAATGGGAAAAGAGGGAAAGTAACTTCAGCAGAAAGAAGCAAATTCCTATTGGCTTACTGAAACAAGGCTCACAGCACAACAGTTCAGACACCAGCAATGCTCTTCATGGAAAGAAGCCTTTGATCTCACTTGGACCTTCTGAAGTCAGACCTCCGCAGACACGTTAAAAATAAACAGCATTCCCAAAACAAAAATACAGGACGAAGCTGTTGGTGGCTTTTCCTCACCGGACTTAGACGAGTTCGCCCCTGCAACACCAGAGGTGTTACCTGCTACTGGTGACATTAAACCTCAAGAGACTGTTGAGCATACCAGCTCTCAGAGTCCCACAACTACTGACTGGTTCACAAGGTAAAACGATGCCCTGAGAGAAATTGTAGAGCACCTCAGAGAATGGACTTAATTGTCATTGACAACCAAAAAAAAAAGAAGCTAAAACCTAAAAAAATGTAATGTTGTCAAACAAAATTGTTACGTAGAATGTAAGTGGCTTCATTTTTTTTTTTACAGTTGAATTGACATGCATAGCTCGTTGATGTTGACAGAGTACAACATAGCTGGAAGGGAGGAGATGTTATGTATGATATGTGATAGAGCATTATACAGCATTTATCATAGGCACTATTTTATGTTATTAGTGGAACTTAGATCATTGTTACTAATTGAGTACTGCAAGTGTGCATGAATGTGCTTGAACTTGAGTTTCAATGATCATCATGTCAACATTCTCTGTTTCAAGTAGCATTTATTACTGTTTGTGTAGTAGTAACACAACAGCCAATCATGAATTAGCACGAGCATCAACACGGCAAGGTGATGGATACAGAGCCTAAACATGCACATGCTGCCATGAAGCAATATCAGCAGCCATACCATAAATCAATCCTGTGTGCCGATAATGAAGCAAAGAGTATCAGCTAACACCTGAATGTGAGAGCATTCACCACAGCATTAAGAGTTGCAGAAGCAAATACATGATAGAACTAGTAGCCTATGTAAGACATACATTTATTTGTTCTTCAGAATCCTAATGAGCAAAATATATTTTGCTTTATCTGGGATGCTAGACAAGATAAAGCGTTTATAATGATTATGAACTGGGTGGAGAGGATTAAATATAAAAGCGCTCAATCTCTAAAAAGCTTCACTTATATTAAAGTTTTACTTGAACCCAAAATGGTTCTCAAGTAGATTACTAAGAAAAGCTCATCCTTGTTTAAAAATTGCAAACAAGCAACGCAGAGCTGGTTACAAATCCAATTTCATCAAAAGAGAACAAATATTACAACACATATGATTGAACTCAAATGTCCTGGTTGATAAAATACCTGTATTTATGAAAATTATGTTTGAGAAAGATATTTTGTTTTTAAATGATATTGTAAATTGGAATGGTAGAGTTATAGCTCCACGAAAGACATCAGAATTGTATGGGAATGTCACGACTTCCACCAAAGTCGGCTCCTCTCCTTGTTCGGGCGGCGTTCGGCGATCGACGTCACCGGCTTTCTAGCCATCGCCGCTCCATTTCTCATATGTCCATTTGTTTTGTCTTGTTCCATACACACCTGGTTTTCATTCCATAATCACACTGCATGTATTTAGTCCTCTGTTCCCCTCCATGTCTTTGTGTATAACTGTTTCTTGTTATATGGGTATTGTCAGGCGCTATACTTTTGTTAAGTTCCGTGTTTTTGGCACACTTATGTTGTTATGTAATGTCATTTTTTGACCGGAATTAAAGTGTGCCTATTTACTACATTCTGATCTCCTGCACCTGACTTTGCCTCCGTACACACCCTTGACAGGGAAGGTCTGCGCAATCCAAGATTACAAGCAATTGATTACAGCACTGCCCCAAAAATGGAGTTAGGTGACATCGGGAGAAGGTAGGGAACTGGTCTGTCTGCCCAGTATAAAGGATCAGAACTGGTGGAGGAACAAAAATAGCATAAATATGAAAATATACAAGTTTTATTTGAGGACCTGGATGTTGACAGGTGTGCCATACAGATCGCAAAATAGCTGGGAAGAGATTTTTGATGTGGCACAAGCACCTTCACAGCAGGTAGATTGTATGTTTAAATTGCAACAAAAATGTAAATATACTATTTCAAAAATACAGACACTGTCTGCAGTTTTCGGTTTGGGTATTTGTTTCAAGTGTATTAGTCTATAAATAAATCTCTTTGCCAAAATCCGTCATCTCTCCCATTTCTTATTCGACTAGTAGTTGTTCTGAAATGTTTATTACTTCGCTACATTTTACTCCCTCCTCTGTTTAATATAAACACACATACATTCATTTCGGTTGCCTATCCTGACTTGAAGTTTGTTCTATAGAAAGTATTTGACTCCAGTGACAAAATTAAGGAAATTAGAAGCGGGAGGATTTCGGCAAGGTCATTTTCTTCCTTGCCGAAATCCCTCCCTTCTATCTTGGGACTGCAATGCCTGGCACACTTCATAATAATTTTGGTAGCTCATGTTGACCTGTAGTGTGTGCCACAGAAAGTATTTGACTCTATTAGAAGGGGAGGGGGGATTGGCTAATTTCCTTAATTTTGTCACTAGAGTCAAATATTTAGTATAGCACAAACTTCTCGTCGGGATTGGCAATCTGACTTTAGGGGGAAGCTTGTGCCACCATTGGGGTGCCAGGACAGAGAAGAGCTTTGACTTGGCTGAGAGTGAGCTGCCCTCCTGTAGGGGTGGAATTGCCTAGAGACCAGAGGTGGTGGAACGGAGTACAAGGGTTGGGATGTAGGGTTTGAGCATAGCATGATGGTAAGGAGGGGCAGTTCACCTTGCTGCTCCGTAGGCAAGCACCAGGGTTTCGAAGAGGATGCAAGCTTCGACTGGAAGCCAGTGGAGTGTGCGGAAGAGCGGGGTTGATATAGGAGAACTTAGGAAGGGCTGTGGCATTCTGGATAAGTTGCAGAGGTTTGATGGCACGAGCGGGAAGCCCAGCCAACAGAGAGTTGCAGTAGTCTAGATGGGAGATGACAAGTGCCTGGATTAAGACCTGCGCACTTCCTGTGCGAGAAAAGGTTGTACTTTCTACAGATGTTGTAGAGCATAAACCTGAAGTGACACTGCTTTGATGTTTGCAGAGAACAATAGGGTGTTGTCCAGGGTCATGTCAAGGTTCTTTGCACTCTGGGAGGGGGACACCGTGGGGTTGTCAACTGTGATGAAGAGGTCTTGAAGCAGGCAGACCTTCCCCAGGACGAAGAGCAGCTCCGTTTTGTTGAGCTTGACGTGATGGGCCGACATCCAAGCTGAGATGTTTGCCAGGCACGCATAGATGTGTCACCACCTGGGTGTCAGAAGGGGGAAGGAGAAGAGTAGTTGAGTGTCAATCGCATAGCAATGATAGGAGAGACCATGTGAGAATATGACAGAGCCAAGTGACTTGGTGTAAAGAGAAAAGGGGAGAGGGCCTAGAACCGTGCCCTGGGGGACAGACACAGATCCTCTCCACACCACCTGGTAGGAGCAACCTGCCAGGTGAGATGCAATTCAGGACCAACCGAGAGAGGAAGGTAGCAGATAGGATCTAGGAGGATGAGACTGGAGGAGAGAGAGTCAGCTTTGGCAGAGCGGAGAGCCTCAGTGACACAGAGGAGAGCAGTCTCAGTTGAGTGAGCCGCCTTGAAGCCTGACTGGTTAGGGTCAAGAAGATTGTTCTGAGAGAAATAGCAACAGAGTTAGTCAGAGACAGCAAAAGAAAAAAGGGATGCCGGTCTGTGGTTTCGGTCAGAGGGGTTGAGTATTGGTTTGTTGGATCTTCATATTCTGAACACATTCGCCATAGGCTACATTCCAGTGTTGTGCAGATGAAATCCAGATTATAGGTACACAGTTTAAAGAGAGGATGCATGACCTCACATGGAGTTGGGTATAACCTGTGTCCAAGGTGTAACCTTTGGTATAACCTGTGTCCACTTTTTGCCTTTTGAAGAGATAATCTAGTCTGATTTGTATTATGTGTATTTGCTAATCAAGGTGATTGAAGCCTAATATTTTCAACTGATTGAATCAGGTTTGAAGTCTATCTGTCAATATACACTAATAAATACAAAAGTATGTGGATACCCCTTCAAATTAATGGCTTTGGCTATTTCAGTCACATCCGTTGCTGACAAGTGTTTAAAAATCGAGCACACAGCCATACAATCTCCATATACAAACCTTGGCAGTAGAATGGCCTTACTGAAGAGTTCAGTGACTTTTAATGTGGCACCGTCATAGGATGCCACTTTTCCAACAAGTCAATTTGTCAAATTTCGTCCCTGCGAGACCTGCCCCGGTCAACTGTAAGTGCTGTTATTGTGAAATGGAAACATCTAGGAGCAGCAACGGCTCAGTAATAAAGTGGTAGACCCCACAAGCTCACAAAATGGGACCGCTGAGTGCTGAAAGATATAGTGCTTAAAAAACGTCTGTCCTCGGGTTGCAACACTCACTACCAAGTTCCAAACTGCCTCTGGAAGCAACATCAGCACAATAACTGTTCATCGGGAGTGTCATGAAATGGGTTTCCATGGCCGAGCTGCAGCACACAAGCCTAAGATCACCATGCGCAATGCCAAACGTCAGCTGGAGAAGTGTAAAGCTTTCTGCCATTGGACTCTGGAGCAGTGGAAACATGTTCTCTGGAGTGATGAATCAGTCTTCACCATCTGGCAGTCTGATGGACGAATCTGGTTTGGTGGATGCCAGGAGAACGTTACCTGCCCGAATGCATAGTGCCTACTGTAAAGTTTGGAGGAGGAGTAATAATGGTCTGTGGCTGTTATTCATGGTTCGGGCTAGGCCCCATAGTTCCAGTGAAGGGAAATCTTAACGCTACAGTATACAATGACATTCTACATGATTGTGTGCTTCCAACTTTGTGGCAACAGTTTGGGGAAGGCCCTTTCCTGTTTCAGCATGACAATGCCCCAGTGCACAAAGGGAGTACAATACAGAAATGGTATGTCAAGATCGGTGTGGAAGAAATTGACTGGACTGCACAGAGCCCTGACCTCAACCCCATCGAACACCTTTGAGATGAATTGGAATGCCAACTGCAAGCCAGGTTTAATTGCCCAACATCAGTGCCTGACCTCACTAATGCTCTTGTCTCTGAATGGAAACAAGTCCCCTAGTGGAAAGTGGAAAGCCTTTCCAGAAGAGTGGAGGCTGTTAAAGCAGCAAACAACGAAAACATTTTTAAACATTTGAAATATCTCATTTACATAAGTATTCAGACCCTTTACTCAGTACTTTGTTGAAGCACCTTTAGCAGCGATTACAGCCTTGAGTCTTCTTGGGTATAATGCTACAAGCTTGGCACACCTGTATTTGGGGAGTTTCTCCCATTCTTCTCTGCAGATCATCTCAAGCTCTGTCAGGTTGGATGGGGAGCATCGTTGCACAGCTATATTCAGGTCTCTCCAGAGGTGTTCGATCGGGTTCAAGTCCGGGCTCTGGCTGGGCCACTCAAGGACATTCAGAGACTTGTCCCGAAGCCACTCCTGCATTGTCTTGGCTGTGTGCCTAAGGTCGTTGTCCTGTTGGAAGGTCAACCTTCGCCCCAGTCTGAGGTCCTGAGCGCTCTGGAGCAGGTTTTCATCAAGGATCTCTCTGTACTTTGCTCCGTTCATCTTTCCCTCGATTCAGACTAGTCTCCCAGTCCCTGCCATCGAAAAACAACCCCACAGCATGATGCCACCACCACCATGCTTCACCGTGGGATGGTGCCAGGTTTCCTCCAGACGTAACGCTTGGTTTTCAGGCCAAAGAGTTCAATCTTGGTTTCATCAGACCAGTGAATCTTGTTTCTCATGATCTGAGAGTCCTTTTGGTGCCCTTTGGCAAACTCCAAGTGGGCTGTCATGTGCCTTTTGCTGAGGAGTGGCTTCCATCTGGCCACTCTATGTAAAAGCCTGATTGGTGGAGTGCTGCAGAGATGGTTGCCCTTCTGGAAGGTTCTCCCATTTCCCCAGACAAACTCTGGAGCTCTGTCAGAGTGACCATCTAGTTCTTGGTCACCTCCCTGACCAAGGCCTATCTCCCCTGAATGCTCAGTTTGGCCAGGTGGCCAGCTCTAGGAAGAGTCTTGGTCGTTCCAAACTTCTCCCATTTAAGAATGATGGGGGCCAATGTGTTCTTTGGGACCTTCAATGCTGCAGAAATGTTTTGGTACCCTTCCCCAGATCTATGCCTCGACACAATCCTGTCTCGGAGCTCTACGAACAATTCCTTCAACCTCATGGCTTGTTTTTTTTTACTCTGAGATGCACTGTCAACTGTGGGACCTTATATAGACAGGTGTGTGCCTTTCCAAATCATATCCAATCAATTTAATTTACCACAGGTGGACTCGAATCAAGTTGTAGATAACATTTGAAGGATGCTCAGTGGGAACAGGACGCACCTGAGCTCAATTTCGAGTCTCATAGCAAAGGGTTAGTATGGTGTATTGCATGTAGATTGAGGAGGATTTTTTTTTTATTTAATCAATTTTAGAATATAGCTGTAACGTAATAACATGTGGAAAAGGTAAGGGATCTAAAGACTTTCCGAATGCACTGTATATACATTGAGTATACAAAACATTAAGAACACTTGCTCTTTCCATGAGATAGACTGACCAGATGAATCCAGGTAAAAGCTATGATCCGTTATTGATGTCTCTTGTTAAATCCACTTCAATCAGTGTAGATGAATGGAAGGAGTCGGTTTAAGAAGGATTTTTAATGCTTGAGACAATTGAGACATGGATTGTGTATGTGTGCCATTCAGAGGCTGAATGGGTAAGACAAAAGGTTTAAGTGCCTTTAAACGGGGTATGGTAGTAGGTGCCAGGCTCACCGGTCTGTGTGAAGAACTGCAATGCTGCTGGGTTTTCATGCTCAACAGTTTCCCATGTGTATCAACAATGGTCCACCACCCAAAGGACATCCAGCCAAGGACACAACTGTGGGAAGCATTGGAGTGAACATGGGCCAGCATCCATGTGGAACGATTTCAACACCTTGCAAAGTCCATGCCCCAACGAATTGAGGCTGTTCTGTGGGCAAAAGTGGCCGGGGAGTAGGGTGTTGCAACTCAATATTAGGAAGGTGTTCCTAATGTTTGGAATACTCATTGTATATACAATCTCTCACACACACACTCCTAGAGTACATGCAGTATAAGCAAATGGCTCTCGCGACGACTAGTTCATCCCGCTACCATCTAGAAGGTGGAGACAGTACAGGTGCATCAAAGTTGGGACCGAGAGACAAAAAACGGCTTCTACTCCAGGCCATCAGACTGTTAAATAGTCACCACAAGCCAGCCTCTGCCCTGAACTTAGTCACTGTTACTAGCCAGCTACCACCCGGTACTCTACTCTGCACCTTAGAGACTGTTGACTTATGCATAATCACTGAACACTGGTCACTTTAATAATGTTTACATACTGTTTTACCCACTTCATATGTATATACTGTATTCTAGTCAAGTCTCATCCTATATAGCTACGGATGTATACATACCTTTTCTATTCATGTACTGTCTATACTGTCTATACACACCATATATATATATATATATATATATATATATATATATATATATATTTATATTCCAGACACTGACATTTCTCGTTCTGATATTTATTAATTAATTTTTTGGATTTGTGTATATTGTTTTGTATTGTTAGGTATACTGCACTGTTGGAGATAGAAACATAAGCATTTTCCTGCACCTGCAACAACGTCTGTGAAATATGTGTACGTGACAAATACAATTTTATTTTATTTGAAATTTAATGGAGCCTGGAGAGGGAGTCATTTTACAGCATTTTTTTTCTCTTTCTCAGTCTTAAAAATGTTCAAATCTTAACAGTTGTCTGAAACAATATATATAAAAACAATATCTAAAAAGATCCACACACGTACCCACACACTCCTAGAGTATATTCTATAGCATAAGCAAATCCAAGTCAATGTGAGGCATGCTACAGCATTTTCCCACTTTCTCTCACTCTCTCACAAGCACACGTGTGTACACACACACACACACCACACACAATTTATAATCTTGTTTAGTCTGACGTCCTAACTGGTTTCTTTGATTGAATGTTTAGTTTTTGACCACACACTTTTTCATTTGAATGAAACCTTACATACATGTTTGCCCATGGTAGAAGTGGTCAGAAAGTGCTCAAAGATTGCCCATTTTGCATACCTCAACCTACCATGACACATCCCCACCCTACCATGACACATGTTTGTGCACACGTGTATTTGTAAGAGAGGGAGAGAAAGAGGGAGAATGTAGGGTATCTTTTGACCAATGGGTCAAATATGTTAATTGTGCTGACAATCCTATTAGAAAACCAATGGTCCAAACTTCATGTCTCTATCATAATCCATTCAAAGGTTATTGGAGTTTTTACATTTGTATATTGGCCAGAATTAGGGTGACTAAATCAAAAGTTTGCAAAAATCTGGAAAATTGCACGGCATTAGATAGGCTGGATTCTGTGAAACAATGAAGGCTACCTGGCAGGCTCACATTCCCATTGAACTTGTCATCTTTCTTCTCTAATCAGCAGGACATAAAACAATATAGAGGTAAGATGGATATTGATTTTGAGTCATGACATTAAGTATTTTCAAAATATTTTAGTATTGGTGGAATTCAAAGTATATGTACAGTCGTGGCCAAAAGTTTTGAGAATGACACAAATATACATTTTCAAAGTCTGCTGCCTCAGTTTGTATGATGGCCATTTGCATATACTCCAGAATGTTATGAAGAGTGATCACATGAATTGCAATTAATTGCTAAGTCCCTCTTTGCCATGCAAATGAATTGAATCCCCCAAAAACATTTCCACTGCATTTCAGCCCTGCCACAAAAGGACCAGCTGATATCATGTCAGTGATTCTCTCGTTAACACAGGTGTGAGTGTTGACGAGGACAAGGCTGGAGATCACTCTGTCATGCTGATTGAAATCGATTAACAGACTGGAAGGTTCAAAAGGAGGGTGGTGCTTGGAATCATTGTTCTTCCTCTGTCAGCCATGGTTACCTGCAAGGAAACACGTGCCTTCATCGCTTTGCACAAAAAGGGCTTCACAGGCAAGGATATTGCTGCCAGTAAGATTGCACCTAAATCAACAGTTTATCGGATCATCAAGAACTTCAAGGAGAGCCGTTCAATTGTTGTGAAGAAGGCTTCAGGGCGCCCAAGAAAGTCCAGCAAGCGCCAGGACCGCCTCTTAAAGTTGATTCGGCTGTGGGATCGGGGCACCACCAGTACAGAACTTGCTCAGGAATGGCAGCAGGCAGGTGTGAGTGCATCTGCACACACAGTGAGGCGAAGACTTTGGAGGATGGCCTGGTGTAAAGAAGGGCAGCAAAGAAGCCACTTCTCTCCAGGAAAAACATCAGGGACAGACTGATATTCTGCAAAAGGTACAGGGATTGGACTGCTGAGGACTGGGGTAAAGTCATTTTTTCTGATGAATCCCCTTTCTCATAGTTTGGGGCATCTGGAAAAAATCTTGTCCGGAGAAGACAAGGTGAGTGTTACCATCAGTCCTGTGTCATGCCAAAAGTAAAGCATCCTGAGACCATTCATGTGTGGGGTTGCTTCTCAGCCAAGGGAGTGGGCTCACTCACAATTTTGCCTAAGAACACAGCCATGAATAAAGAATGGTACCAACACATCCTCCGAGAGCAACTTCTCCCAACCATCCAGGAAGAGTTTGGTGACGAACAATGCCTTTTCCAGCATGATGGAGCACCTTGCCATAAGGAAAAGTGATAACTAAGTGGCTCAGGGAACAAAACATTGATATTTTGGGTCCATGGCCAGGAAACTCCCCAGACCTTAATCCCATAGAGAACTTGCGGTCAATCCTCAAGAGGCAGATGGACAAACAAAAACCCACAAATTCTGACAAACTCCAAGCACTGATTATGCAAGAATGGGCTGCCCTCAGTCAGGATGTGGCCCGGAAGTTAATTGACAGCATGCCAGGGCGGAATGCAGAGGTCTTGAAAAAGAAGGGTCAACACTGCAAATATTGACTCTTTACATCAACTTCATGTAATTGTCAATAAAAGCCTTTGACACTTATGAAATGCTTGTAATTATACTTTAGTCTTCCATAGTAACATCTGACAAAAATATCTAAAGACACTGAAGCAGCAAACTTTGTGAAAATTAATATTTGTGTCATTCTCAATACTTTTGGCCACGACTGTACATATAAACTCAGCAAAAAAAGAAACGTCCCTTTTTCAGGACCCTGTCTTTCAAAGATAATTCGTAAAAATCCAAAAAACTTCTTTACAGTTCTTCATTGTAAAGCGTTTAAACACTGTTTCCCATGCTTGTTCAATGAACCGTAAGCAATTAATGTACATGCACCTGTGTAAAGGTCGTTAAGACACTAACAGCTTACAGACGGTAGGCAATTAAGGTCACAGTCATGAAAATTTAGGACACTAAAGAGGCCTTTCTACTGACTCTGAAAAACACAAAAAAAAAGATGACCAGGGTCCCTGCTCATCTGCGAGAACGTGCCTTAGGCATGCTGCAAGGAGGCAGCATGTTCTGCCTGCGGCTATGGAACCCTGACCTGTTCACCGGACGTGCTTGTTGCACCCTCGACAACTACTATGATTATTATTATTTGACCATGCTGGTCATTTATGAACATTTTAACATTTTAACATCTTGACCGTGTTCTGTTATAATATCCACCCTGCACAGCCAGAAGAGGACTGGCCACCCCTCATAGCCTGGTTCCTCTCTAGGTTTCTTCCTAGGTTTTTGGCCTTTCTAGGGAGTTTTTCCTAGGGAGTTTTTCCTAGCCACTGTGCTTCTTTCACATGCTTTGCTTGCTGTTTGGGGTTTTAGGCTGGGTTTCTGTACAGCACTTTGAGAATATCAGCTGATGTACGAAGGGCTATATAAAAATAAATTTGATTTGATTTGAATTTGATGAGGACTGCAGATGTGGCCAGGGCAATAAATTGCAATGTCCGTACAGCGCTACAGGGAGACAGGGCGGACAGCTGATCATCCTCGCAGTGGCAGACCACCTGCACAGGATCGGTACATCCGAACATCACACCTGCGGGACAGGTACATGATGGCAACAACTGCCCGAGTTACACCAGGAATGCAGGAATACACAAGACTTGTAGGACTTGTAGGGAGACTTGTAGAGAGACAAGACTTGTAGGGAGACAGGGCGGACAGCTGATCATCCTCGCAGTGGCAGACCACCTGCACAGGATCGGTACATCCGAACATCACACCTGCGGGACAGGTACATGATGGCAACAACTGCCCGAGTTACACCAGGAATGCAGGAATACACAAGACTTGTAGGAGGCTAGACTGAGGGCTTGTAGGTCTGCTGTAAGGCAGGTCCTCACCAGACATCACCGGCAACAACGTCGCCTATGGGCACAAACCCACCGTCGCTGGACCAGACAGGACTGGCAAAAACTGCTCTTCACTGGCGAGTCGTGATTTTGTCTCACCAGGGGTGATGGTCAGATTTGCGTTTATCGTCAAAGGAATGAGCATTACACCGAGGCCTGTACTCTGGAGCGGAATCGATTTGGAGGTGGAGGGTCCATCATGGTCTGGGGCGATGTGACACAGCATCATCTGACTGAGCTTGTTGTCATTGCAGGCAATCTCAATGCTGTGCATTACAGGGAAGACATCCTCCTCCCTCATGTGGTACCCTTCCTGCAGGCTCATCCTGGCATGACAATGCCACCAGCCATACTGCTCGTTCTGTGCGTGATTTCCTGCAAGACAGGAATGTCAGTGTTCTGCCATGGCCAGCAACGAGCCCAGATCTCAATCCCATTGAGCACGTCTGGGACCTGTTGGATCGGAGGGTGAGGGATACTTGCAGGTGCCTTGGTGGAAGAGTGGGGTAACATCTCACAGCAAGAACTGGCAAATCTGGTGCAGTCCGTGAGGAGGAGATGCACTGCAGTACTTAATGCAGCTGTTGGCCACACCAGATACTGACTGTTACTTTTGATTTTGACCCCCCCCCCTTTGTTCAGGGACACATTATTCCATTTCTGCTTGTCACATGTCTGTGGAACTACTTCAGTTTATGTCTCGGTTGTGGAATCTTGTTATGTTCATACAAATATTTACACAATTTGCTGAAAATAAACGCAGCTGACAGTGAGAGGACATTTATTTGTTTGCTGAGTTTAGTTTGAGAAACAGACGCCTCACAAGTCCTCAACTGGCAGCTTAATTAAATAGGACCCACAAAACACCAGTCTCAATGTCATCAGTGAAGAGGCGACTCTGGGATACTGGCCTTCTATGCAGAGTTGCAAAGAAAAAGCCATATCTCAGACTGGCCAATAAAAATAAAATATTAAGTTGGGGAAAAGAACACAGACGCTGGACAGAGGAACGCTGCCTAGAAGGCCAGCATCCCAGAGTCGCCTCTTCACTGTTGATGTTGAGACTGGTATTATTCCCTGCAAACCATACCACCCCTCCCCCAATTGGAGTAAACTAATAAACAATAACACTTAGGCTTCTACTTCCAGCTTATACATACTATATACATTTTACCGACAATCTTTTTTACAATAGTCATATTTTCTTTGTTTTTAGTCCTGGCCTTCCTCTATTTCAGATGTCTTTCCAGTTTGATTTATATTGGCCATATATTTGAAACTTTGCTATTTAACAAAAGTTCTGAACCTGTATACATTTTACAGACCCCATATGTTTTACATTTGTGATCTTGTTGTTATTAGTCCCACCCTTCAGCTCCATTCAACCCCTCCCATCTATCTCGTAATGCCATCCATATTGGATTTCTATTTTCCATATATTTTTCAACTGTGCTGTGATTCTTCCCAAAAGTAATGAAGCTCTCTTTTCTCATAGTTTCTATGGATTGTAAATTAAAGTGAACATTTTTGCTAAAATAATTATTATATTATTGATCGATTGACTACGACTTTTCATCCAGTATTGCTATGTGCAGCGTTAGCTCTAGGTAAATTTTGCAATTCTTCAGCCATTCCTGGACCTGTGACCAAAAACAAGCTACATATGGACAGTACCAAAATAAATGATCTAATGACTCTGCCTCCTCGCAGAAAAATCTGTAGAGCTGGGGAGATTGTATCCCCCATATATACAGTTGAAGTTTGAAGTTTACATACACCTTAGCCAAATACATTTAAATTTAGTTTTTCACAATTCCTGACACTTAATCCTAGTAAAATTCCCTGTCTTAGGTCAGTTAGGATCACCACTTTATTTTAAGAATGTGAAATGTCAGAATAATAGTAGAGAGTAATTTATTTCAGCTGTTATTTCTTTCATCACATTCCAAGTGGGTCAGAAGTTTACATACACTCAATTAGTATTTGGTAGCATTGTCTTTAAGTTGTTTAATTTGGGTCAAACATTTTGGGTAGCCTTCCACAAGCTTCCCACAAAAAGTTGGGTGAATTTTGGCCCCTTCCTCCTGACAGAGCTGGTGTAACTGAGTCAGGTTTGTAGGCCTCCTTGCTCGCACACACTTTTTCAGTTCTGCCCACAAATTTTCTATAGGATTGAGGTCAGGGCTTTGTGATGGTCACTCCAATACCTTGACTTTGTTGTCCTTAAGCCATTTTACCACAGCTTTGGAAGTATGCTTGGGGTCATTGTCCATTTGGAAGACCCATTTGCGACCAAGCTTTAACTTCCTGACTGATGTCTTGAGATGTTGCTTCAATATATCCACATAATTTTCCTGCCTCATGATGCCATCTATTTTGTGAAGTGCACCAGTCCCTCCTGCAGCAAAGCACCCGCACAACATGATGCTTCCCCTCCCGTGCTTCACGGTTGAGATGGTGTTCTTTGGCTTGCAAGCCTCCCCCTTTATCCTCCAAACATAATGATGGTCATTATGGCCAAACAGCTCTATTTTTGTTTCATCAGACCAGAGGACATTTCTCCAAAAAGTACAATCTTTGTCCCCATGTGCAGTTGCAAACCGTAGTCTGGCTTTTTTATGGCGATTTTGGAGCAGTGGTTTTTTCCTTGCTGAGCGGCCTTTCAGGTTATGTCGATATAGGACTCGTTTTACTGTGGATATAGATACTTTTGTACCTGTTTCCTCCAGCATCTTCACAAGGTCCTTTGCTGCTGTTCTGGGATTGATTTGCACTTTTCACACCAAAGTACGTTAATCTCTAAAAGACAGAACACTTCTCCTTCCTGAGCGGTATGACGGCTTCGTGGTCCCATGGTGTTTATACTTGTGTACTATTGGTTGTACAGATGAACATGGTACCTTCAGGCATTTGGAAATTGCTCCCAAGGATGAACCAGACTTGTGGAGGTCTACAATGTTTTTCTGAGGTCTTTTGATTTTCCCATGATGTCAAGCAAAGAAGCACTGAGTTTGAAGGTAGGCCTTGAAATACATCCACAGGTACACCAATAATTGACTCAAATGATGTCAATTAGCCTATCAGAAGCTTCTAAAGCCATGACATCATTTTCTGGAATTTTCCAAGCTGTTTAAAGGAATTGTGATACAATGAATTATAAGTGAAATAATCTCTCTGTAAACAATTGTTCGAAAAATTACTTGTGTCATGTCCTAACCGACTTGCCAAAACTATAGTTTGTTAACAAGACATTTTTGGAGTGGTTGAAAAACGAGTTTTAATGACTTTAATGACCTATGTGTATGCACACTTGCGACTTCAACTGTATAACATTCTATTGGTTGCAATAATTTTTTATAATAATTTTAAATGTTAAATTTAAGTTTTGAATCCGGGGTCGTTTTGCGTGTCAATTCATAAACCATGCGCCATGGAAACATCGAAAATCTCTTCCCAACTATTTTGCAATTTATATGGCATTTATTTTTTACTCATTTTTCTCTCCAATTGGTAGTTACTGTCTTGTCCCATTGTTGCAACTCCTGTACATTTAGCCAAGCCACACTGCTTCTTGACATAATGCCCGCTTAACCCAGAAGCCAGCCACACTAATGTGTCGGAGGAAACACCGTGTGACCATGTCAGCATGCATTGCGCCCGGCCCGCCACAGGAGACGCTAGTGTGCGATGGGACAAATCAAATCAAATTTATTTATATAGCTCTTCATACATCAGCTGATATCTCAAAGTGCTGTACAGAAACCCAGCCTAAAACCCCAAACAGCAAGCAATGGAGGTGTAAGAAGCACGGTGGCTAGGAAAAACTCCCTAGAAAGGCCAAAACCTAGGAAGAAACCTAGAGAGGAACCAGGCTATGAGGGGTGGCCAGTCCTCTTCTGGCTGTGCTGGGTGGATATTATAACAGCACATGGCCTAGATGTTCAAATGTTCATAAATGACCAGCATTGTCAAATAATAATAATCATAGTAGTTGTCGAGGGTGCAACAAGTCAGTAACACAAGAGTAAGTGTCAGTTGGCTTTTTCATAGCCGATCTTTGAGAGTATCTCTACCACTCCTGCTGTCTCTAGAGAGTTGAAAACAGCAGGTCTGGGACAGGTAGCACGTCCGGTGAATAGGTCAGGGTTCCAGCAGGTCTGGGACAACAGGTCTGGGACAGGTAGCACGTCCGGTGAACAGGTCAGGGTTCCATAGCTGCAGGCAGAACAGTTGGAGCTGGAGCAGCAGCACGGCCAGGTGAACTGGGGACAGCAAGGAGTCATCAAGCCAGGTAGTCCTGAAGCATGGTCCTAGGGCTCAGGTCCTCCAAGAGAGAGAAAGAAAGAAAGAGAAAGAGAGAATTAGAGAGAGCATATTTAAATTCACACAGGACACCGGAAAAGCAAGAGAAATACTCCAGATGTGACAGACTGACCCTAGCCCCCCGACACATAAACTACTGCAGCATAAATACTGGAGGCTGAGACAGGAGGGGTCAGGAGACACTGTGGCCCCATCCGATGAAACCCCCAGACAGGGCCAAACAGGTAGGATATAACCCCACCCACTTTGCCAAGCACAGCCTCCACACCACTGGAGGGATATCTCCAACCACCTACATACCATCCCGTGACAAGGCCGAGTATAGCCCACAAATATCTCCGCCACGGCACAGCCCAAGGGGGGGTGCCAATCCAGACAGGAAGACCACGTCAGTGACTCAACCCACTCAAGTGACGCACCCCTCCCAGGGACGGCATGGAAGAACACCAGTAAGCCAGTGACTCAGCCCCCGTAATAGGGGTAGAGGCAGAGAATCCCAGTGGAAAGAGGGGAAACCGGCCAGGCAGAGACAGCAAGGGCAGTTCGTTGCTCCAGCCTTTCCATTCACCTTCACACCCTGCCGGCCAAACACTCCCCTAACCCGGACGACGCTGGGCCAATTGTGCACCGCCCCATGGGTCTCCTGGTCGCGGCTGGCTGCGACAGAGCCTGGACTCAAACCAGGATCTCTAGTCGCACAGCTAGCACTGCGATGCAGTGCCTTAGACCACTGTGCCACTCAGGACTCCAGCTCTTTCATTTTTGCTGTAATACTGCAAAAAGTTGGTTGTAATTTTGGGTAGAGCAGTCATTTCCATGTGTCTGTGTTAGCTGCATGTGCGACTTAACTCCTACAGTCCTATTTATCATATAATTTACAAAGATATACCTTTTTAAACATTTTATCGAAAAATATATATTTTTTCAACTAGTATATTTGAGTTTATCCACAATATTTGTTGTATTATTTGTTTTGTCTTTTCAGGTGGATTAAACTGAAATTGCAACCAACTTTCTATGGCTTGTTTAAAAAATACCAATATTGTGGAGATTTAGTTTTCAAATAACTGAAAGTGAGCGGTTGTAATCTGAATAAAGGGAAAAGGCCATTCTTGAACATGGGGTGAGACATACTTACAATTTTAATAGAGACCCAGTTCGGATTTAAGTGTACATTTTGAATGACTGGTGCATTTTGTAAGAGGTCTAATGCTTTAATATTTAATCATTTCTGCCTTTTGAATTCATATTCATTATATAAATACGCCCTTTTAATTTTGTCTGGCTTGCCATTCCAAATAAAAAGTCATATTTTTTGCTCATAGAAAACAGGTCGCTAGGTGTAGGCAAAACCATAAGCAAATTGGTAAACTGTGATATGACTAAAGAGTTAATCAGGGTGATTTTTCCACAAATAGACAGGGTATTTTCCTTTCCATGGTAGCAAGATCTTATCTATTTTTGCCGAGTATGTCCACATCCCCTTCAGACCTTTTTATTGGTAATCTACACGGTAATGTAAAAGTTGTATTTTTTTTGTGATCCAATATGTAATATAGTACACATCATAATTTGGCTTTAATCCAGAGAGGTTAGAAAAAGTATCTAGAAAACATGAATCCTCAGCGTACAGTGGCACCTTTCTTTTTAAGCCCTGGATTTCTAATCCCTTAACATTATCTGATTTCAACAGCTAACATTTCGATGGCAATAATAAATAGATATGCCGATAGTGGACAACCTTGTTTTACTCTTCTTGACAGTTTAAAACTTTCTGAGATGTAGCCATTATTTACTATTTTACACCTAGGCTTACTATACATAACTTGAACCCATTTTATAAGAGATTCTCCTAAATTGAAATATTCCAGGCATTTATGTATAAACTCCAGTCATACTTTATCAAAAGCCATTTCAAAGTCAGCTATGAAAACCAAGCCTGGTTTCCCAGATATTTCATAGTGTTCTATTGTTTCCAGTACTTCTCTTATATTATCCCCAATGTATTGTCCATGTAAAAAAATACCTGTCTGATTAAGATAAATAATATCTGACGAAACCTTTTTAATTCTATGTGCTAAGCATTTAGCTAGAATTTTTGCATCACAACACGGAAGTGTGAGAGGCCTCCAATTTTTTTATGTATACCACTTGGATCCTGTTTCAGTAATAATGAAATCAGACCTTCTTGTTGGTCTACCATTTATATAGGAGTGGTTAAAACACGCTAATAACGGTCCTCTGAGTATATAAAAAAGTTAGGTAAACCTCCACTTGTATGCCATCCAGCGCTGGAGTTTTCCGGGACTTCAAGGCTTTAATTGTATCAATACGTTCCTCCTCTGTAATTTGGCCTTCATATGAGTCTTTCTGTAAAGATGTTAATTTTACATTATTAATTGGGGAAAAAATCCAAACAATTAGCTTCGGTTAGTGGAGATGGAGGAGACTGAAACGAAAACATATGCTTAAAATACTTTAATTCCTCTTTCAAAATATTGTTTGGTGAATCATGAGTGACTCCATCATTTGTAACAAGTTTTAGTAAAACATTTTTGGTAGCATTTCAATGTTGAAGATTTTGCATTTTTCCCCTTATTCCATCCAGTTCGCTTTAAAAAAAATAATATACACTGCTCAAAAAAATAAAGGGAACACTTAAACAACACAATGTAACTCCAAGTCAATCACACTTCTGTGAAATCAAACTGGCCACTTAGGAAGCAACACTGATTGACAATACATTTCACATGCTGTTGTGCAAATGGAATAGACAACAGGTTGGAAATTATAGGCAATTAGCAAGACACCCCCAATAAAGGAGTGGTTCTGCAGGTGGGGACCACAGACCACTTCTCAGTTCCTATGCTTCCTGGCTGATGTTTTGGTCACTTTTGAATGCTGGCGGTGCTTTCACTCTAGTGGTAGCATGAGACGGAGTCTACAACCCACACAAGTGCCTCAGGTAGTGCAGCTCATCCAGGATGGCACATCAATGCGAGCTGTGGCAAGAAGGTTTGCTATGTCTGTCAGTGTAGTGTCCAGAGCATGGAGGCGCTACCAGGAGACAGGCCAGTACATCAGGAGATGTAGAGGAGGCCGTAGGAGGGCAACAACCCAGCAGCAGGACCGCTACCTCCGCCTTTGTGCAAGGAGGAGCAGGAGGAGCACTGCCAGAGCCCTGCAAAATGACCTCCAGCAGACCACAAATGTGCATGTGTCTGCTCAAACGGTCAGAAACAGACTCCATGAGGGTGGTATGAGGGCCCGACGTCCACAGGTGGGGGTTGTGCTTACAGCCCAACACCGTGCCGGACGTTTGGCATTTGCCAGAGAACACCAAGATTGGCAAATTCGCCACTGGCGCCCTGTGCTCTTCACAGATGAAAGCAGGTTCACACTGAGCACGTGACAGACGTGACAGAGTATGGAGACGCCGTGGAGAACGTTCTGCTGCCTGCAACATCCTCCAGCATGACCGGTTTGGCGGTGGGTCAGTCATGGTGTGGGGTGGCATTTCTTTGGGGGGCCGCACAGCCCTCCATGTGCTCGCCAGAGGTAGCCTGACTGCCATTAGGTACCGAGATGTGATCCTCAGACCCCTTGTGAGACCATATGCTGGTGCGGTTGGCCCTGGGTTCCTCCTAATGCAAGACAATGCTAGACCTCATGTGGCTGGAGTGTGTCAGCAGTTCCTGCAAGAGGAAGGCATTGATGCTATGGACTGGCCCGCCCGTTCCCCAGACCTGAATCCAATTGAGCACATCTGGGACATCATGTCTCACTCCATCCACCAACGCCACGTTGCACCACAGACTGTCCAGGAGTTGGCGGATGCTTTAGTCCAGGTCTGGGAGGAGATCCCTCAGGAGACCATCCGCCACCTCATCAGGAGCATGCCCAGGCATTGTAGGGAGATCATACAGGCACGTGGAGGCCTCATTTTGACTTTTTTAAGGACATTACATCAAAGTTGGATCAGCCTGTAGTGTGGTTTTCCACTTAAATTTTTAGTGTGACTCCAAATCCAGACCTCCATGGGTTGATAAATTGGATTTCCATTGATTATTTTTGTGTGATTTTCAACTATGTAAAGAAAAAAGTATTTAATAAGATTATTTCTTTCATTCAGATCTAGGATGTGTTGTTTAAGTCTTCCCTTTATTTTTTTGAGCAGTATATTACACTGTATCTTTTTTGAATAAGTTCCTACATTTCTTTTTGTTTTCCTCTAACTTACTCTGAGCCTCTAAGGTACTGTTTTTATTGCTATCTATCTGTACTGTTAGTCCTTCAATTTACTTTGTTAAAACCTGTCTGGGATGGGGGCAGTATTTTCACAGTCGGATAAAAAACGTACCCGATTTAAACTGGTTACTACTCTTAGTAGATTTGGATAGAAAACACTCTGAAGTTTCTAAAACTGTTTGAATGGTGTCTGTGAGTATAACAGAACTCATATGGCAGGCAAAAACCTGAGATAATTCCAAGCAGGAAGTGGCCTGTCTGCGAATTTGTAGTTCTCCTTTTGCTTCTCTATCGAAACTACAGTGCCTGTGGGGTTATGTAGCACTTTCTAAGGCTTCCATCGGCTCTCTAAAGCGTTCAGAAAGCCGATTGAGGCGTCTCCTGTCTCTGGGCAGAGTACAGGAGCACAGTTTGTCAGTGGACTGCCTGGTGACTAAGAGATTGGAAATGCGCATTCACGAGACCTCGCCATTTTTTCTCTTCCTTTTTGAATGAATACAGCATTGTCCGGTTGGAATATTATCGCTATTTTACGAGAAAAATACCATAAAAATTCATTTTAAACAACGTTTGACATGCTTCTAAGTACGGTAATGGAACATTTTGAAATTTTTGGTCTCGAAATGCACTCGCGAGATACCCTTTGGATAGTGACCTGAACGCACGAACATTTGGTATTTGCACATAACTATGGATTATTTGGAACAAAAACAACATTTGTTGTGGAAGTAGCAGTCCTGGGCATGCATTCTGACAAAGAACAGCAAAGGTAATCCAATTTTTCTAATACTAATTCTGAGTTTAGTGAGCCCTGAACTTGGCAGGGGTCAAATTAGCTAGCCGTGATGGCTGAGCTATGTACTCAGAATATTGCAAAATGTGCTTTCACCGAAAAGCTATTTTAAAATCTGACATAGCGATTGCATAAAGGAGTTCTGTATCTATAATTCTTAAAATAATTGTTATGTATTTTGTCAACGTTTATCATGAGTAATTTAGTAAATTCACCGGAAGTTTTCGTTGGGAATACAATTTCTGAACATCACACGCCAATGTAAAAAGCTGTTTTTTGATATAAATATGACCTTGATTGAACAAAACATGCATGTATTGTATAATATAATGTCCTAGGAGTGTCATCTGATGAAGATCATCAAAGGTTAGTGCTGCATTTAGCTGTGTTTTGGGTTTTTGTGACATATATGCTTGCTTGAAAAATGCCGTGTGGTTATTTGTGTCTATGTACTCTCCTAACATAATCTAATGTTTTGCTTTCGCTGTAAAGCCTTTTTGAAATCGGACAATGTGGTTAGATTAACGAGAGTCTTATCTTTCAAATGGTGTAAAATAGTCGTATGTTTGAAATATTGAAATTATAGCATTTTTGAGGTTTTTGTATTTCGTGCCACGCTCTTCCACTGGTTGTTGAATAGAGTGGGACGCTAACATCCCACCTAGCCCATAGAAGTTAATATGGACTCTTTTACCTAAATTGCTTTTGTTTTATAGATGAGTACTGAATTGCATGGCCTCTAAATGCACATTTAAGTGTCCGATACAATAAGGGGATCTGCTGTACCTATGTTAAGTCGAAAAAGGTCAGTTATAAATTCTTCTGTCCTAGTTAAAAACTAGTTACCATCCAGTAGGCTTTGATAAAATGTCCAATATCCTCGCCCACGTGGTAATTCTGTAAGAGTAATATATATATACCAATTATGTGATGGTCCGACTGCATTCTGTCCCCTGTCAACACTTTTTTTTAAACTTTTGGCGCCAGAGAGAATGACATAAGAAAGTAATCAAGACGACTAGCTTGATTAAGCCTCCGCCATGTATACCTCACTAGGTCAGGGTACCTAAGCCTCCATCTATCCACTAATTCCAATATATCCAAGACATTCATGATTTCCTTAAGTGTATGATGGTGATAGTTTGTAGTGTAATTTCCTTCACGGTCCATAGAGGTATTTAAAACTGAGTCTTGTGTTGCTTTATCAATTATTATATATATTTTCAAAAAAGCGTGCATCATCATTATTTGGACCGTATAGGTTAATAAGCCATATCTGTTTATGGTTCAAAAACATATTTAAAATCATCCATCTAACCTTGAGGATCTGTTTGGACAATTTGCACATTTGGATCAAAATTACTGTTAATTAATATAATCACCTCTTTTGAATGTCTTTGCCCATGGGAGAAATATATTTAGTCCTTTTCCCACAAAACTTCATCTAAAATGGTTGAATGAGTTTCCTGTAAACAATAGATATTATATTCCTTCTCTTTTAGCCAGGTAAATACGGATCGTCTTTTCTTATTATCTGCTAAGCCATTACAATTATAACTGGCTATACTTACTTCACCAATTACCATAATGAGACACAAGTTTCAATTCTATTTATCATAATATATGTTTGTAAACATACCATTAAAAAGTACCATGATATTTGCATTGCTACTAAGTAAACCTCCAGTTGGTTCCCACTATTCCACCCGCTAAAACCCCTCCTCATCCCGAGTTGGGTTGTTATCCCAATGACCGGCATTCCACCCCTGACCCCATGGCCCCCGAGAGACCGGGACCCATCCTTCGAAAGAGCACACAGTGCCACCCATAGAACAGAATCAGATCAACCACCAAAAGTATTTCCATTTACCTCACCTGGATTTGTATTATATATAGCTATTAATATATATATATTAAAAAAATCCTGCTTATCTTAATTTCCGTAATTAACTATTAATATTTGTTGTAATGTAGTTCGTTGTTGCTGATTGGGAGTCACACATAAGTAGCCTGGTTTTCCTTTGGGTTTTTGTGGGTGATGTCTTCTGTTAGTGTGTTTTCCTGACAGGACTGTTTTGCTGTCGTCTTTGGTTTATTTTTGTCAAGTGTTCTCTTTTTTCAATTAAAATTCTAATGATGAACACATCCTCCGCTGCACCTTGGTCTAATTCTGACGACGGCCGTTACAGAATCACCCACCAAAAACGGACCAAGCAGCGGAGGAAGGAGCAGCGCAAGGAGAAGAACCAGGAGAGGAGCTATCGGTAGTCGTGGAATTGGGAGGAATTGCTGGACGGTAAAGGACCATGGGCTCAAGCTGGGGAATATCGCCGCCCGCAGTGGGAGATCGAGGCGGCGATAGCTGAGAGGCGCTGGTATGAAGCGAGGGAGCGCAACAGGCACGAGAGGCAGCCCCCCCCCCAAAAAATTGGGGGGGCACACGGGGAGTGTGGCAGAGCCAGGATCTAATTCTGGGCCAACTCCCCGTGCTTACCGGAAGCAGCGGGGTACTGGTAAGGCACCATGTTATGCTGAGAAGCGCACGGTGTCTCCAGTGCGCGTTCATAGCCCAGTGCGCTATAGGCCAGCCCCCCGCAAGTGCCATGCGAGTGCAGGCATCGAGCCACGACGGATTGTGCCAGCTCAGCGCGTCTGGTCTCCAGTGTGCCTTTTCGGTCCAGGATATCCTGCACCGGCTCTGCGCACTGTGTCTCCAGGGCGCTGGGAGGGTCCAGTTCGCCCAATACCTGCGCTCCGCCCGTGCCGGGCCAAAGTGGGCATTCAGCCTGGAGTGTGGGTAAAGAGCGTTCGTACCAGAACTCCAGTGCTTCCCCACAGCCCGGTTTATCATGTGCCTCCTCCTCGGACCAGGCCTCCAGTGGGTCTCCCCATCCTGGTCAGTCCTGTGCCTCCTCCACGGACCAGGCCTCCAGTGGGTCTCCCATCCTGATCAAGCCTGTGCCTCCTCCACGGGCCAGAGCCGCCAGAGCCGCCCGCCAGTCCGGAGCCGCCAGAGCCGCCCGCCATTCCGGAGCCGCCAGAGCCGCCCGCCAGTCCGGAGCTGCCAGAGCCGCCCGCCAGTCCGGAGCCGCCAAAGCCGCCCGCGAGTCCGGAGCCGCCAGAGCCGCCCGCCTGTCCGGAGCCGCCAGAGCCGCCCGCCAGCCCGGTGAGTCCTGTGCCTGCGCCCAGGGCCAGGCCTCCTTCATGTCTCCCCAGCTTGGTGAGTCCTGTGCCTGCGCCCAGGGCCAGGCCTCCTTCATGTCTCCCCAGCCTGGTGAATCCTGGGTCAGTGCCGCCGGAGCCGCCCGCCAGCCTGGAGCCGCCGGAGCCGCCAGGGTCGCCCTCCAGCCGGGCGCAGCCAGGGACACCCGCCAGCCGGGCGCAGCCAGGGTCGCCCGCCAGCCGGGCGCAGCCAGGGTCGCCCGCCAACCGGGCGCAGCCAGGGTCGCCCGCCAGCCGGGCGCAGCCAGGGTCGCCCGCCAGCCGGGCGCAGTCAGAGTCACCCACCAGTCCTCCGGCGCGGTCAGGGGCGCCACCTAAGTGGGCGACGCCGAGGGTGGAGCGGAGGCCACGTCCCGCACCTGAGCCGCCGCCGTAAGAAGGCCCACCCGGACCCTCCCCTTCAGAGTCAGGTTTTGCGGCCGGAGTCCGCACCTTTGGGGGGGGGTACTGTTATGCCCTAGCCATAGAGAGGGGTTTTTGTTCTTTATTTTGGTTAGTCCAGGGTGTTACATTGGGTGGGCGTTATATGTTCATTTTTCTATGTTTTTGTATTTCTTTGTTTTGGGCCGTGTGTGGCTCCCAATCAGGCACAGCTGTAGTTCGTTGTTGCTGATTGGGAGTCACACATAAGTAGCCTGGTTTTCCTTTGGGTTTTTGTGGGTGATGTCTTCTGTTAGTGTGTTTTCCTGACAGGACTGTTTTGCTGTCATCTTTGGTTTATTTTTGTCAAGTGTTCTCTTTTTTCAATTAAAATTCTAATGATGAACACATCCTCCGCTGCACCTTGGTATAATTCTGACGACGGCCGTTACATTCTTCTAATGCTGTCTTATCAATTTATGAAATACTGTAAATGGAAAGTCTAAAACTAATTATTTTCCAAACACAGTGGTTGGATTCATTCTGAAAATTGGCAAATTCAGTTCTTCAACCAATGGTAATGTTAGACGATTAGTGTACATCAAATTAGAATAGGTGTCATACAGAGGATGCATAACCTTACATGAAGTTTGGTATACCTTGTGTCCAAATCAGCCAAACATGCATATTTATAGAAGACGATCTTGCATTTTTAGCTTTCAAGTGGTCTGGGGGCTGATGTCAAGTACTATAGCAAGCCCTATGGAGATGAAAACAGTGATACATGGCTCCCTTCTGTGTTTTAAAATGTCAGTGTATCATTCCAGTGCCTTTTTTAGGAGATAGTACAATCTGATTGTAGTATGGGTATGTGCTAATCATGGCGATAAGCCCAATACTTTCAACTGATAGACTTCAAACTTGAATCAATCTGTCAATATATTTATTCAAAATGTATTGTAAATGCTCCTGTGGAACATTCCAAAACAAGTTTGCTGTCTGAGAGGGGGATACACATTTCTTTGTTCTCAGTAATACACGGACAATATAGTTGTATTCTTGATTATTTTTATTTTGGGGGGTATTATGCCCCCCCAATTACATTTTTGTCTCCCCAATTTCAATCTTGTCTCATCGCTGCAACTCCCCAACGTGCTCGGGACGCGAAGGTCGAGTCATGAGTCCTCCGAAACATGACCCGCCAAACTACGCTTCTTAACACCCGCCTGCTTAACCCGGAAGCCAGCCACACCAATGTGTTGGAGGAAACACCATTCAACTGACGACCGAAGTCAGCCTACAGGCGCCTGGCCCGCCACAAGGAGTCGCTAGAGTGCGATGAACCAAGTAAAGCTCCCCCGGCCAAACCCTCCCCTAACCCGGACGACGTGCTCCGTCCTATTGGACTCCCGATCATGGCCGGTTGTGATACAGCCCGGGATCAAACCCGGGTCAGTAATAACACCTGTTTCGGAGGAATCATGACTCGACCTTCGCGTCCCGAGCACGTTGGGGAGTTGCAGCGATGAGACAAGATTGAAATTGGGGAGACAAAAATGTAATTGGGGGGGGTATAATACCCCCAAAAATAAAAATAATCAAGAATGTGAATGTGCCTTAACCCGCTGCGCCACTCGGGAGGCCCAATACAGTTGTATTCTATTCAATATTTTGTCACCTAGTGAGTTGAAAAATATGTGTAACAAAGGGAAGACCTCTATTGCATACTCCTCGCGTCCTCTCTCCTCGAAAGCCAGAGGTCCCTCCCCTTTAACCTTGTCCTCCGATGGGTTTGAGAAAGAGATGAGTGAGGACACAAGGAGTATTCAATTGAGATCTTCCCAAGGACTTGAGGACTCTGTCTGGAGGAGTATGTAACATTTTATCGTTGCCAATAAAAAGTGAGCATTAACAGCCAATTGTCCCATTATGACAAACCTTTTGTAGACTTCTCCAGACTTCCAATAGTTGCTTTAAAATGGGACTTGGTAGCTGTCCTTGTAACAATGTGGTTCAGGTGGCTATTGTATGCTTACAGTTGTTGAAACCTCTTGTATGGGTTCAGGAGGAAGAAATTGAATTGAACTGTATTTATTTGGGTAAAAAACATATATCAAGATGTATTCCTAGAGGATAGAACTTAAATATGAATTATTAAGTATTAATTAAACACTTATTTTAATCATATTGTCACGGCTGTCGTAAGGAGAAGCGGACCAAAGTGCAGTGTGTGTGTCGTTACACATTTTATTTTCACTGAAACTTTGCAATACATACACAAATAAACTGAACGAACAAAAACAACAAACCGTGACGCAGAGTAGAAACATACACTAACTCAGAAATAATCTCCCACAAACCCAGGTGGAAAAAAACCCTACTTAAGTATGATCTCCAATTAGAGACAACGAGAAGCAGCTGCCTCTAATTGGAGATCATCCCAAACAAAACCAACATAGAAATACAAAACTAGAACATGACAACATAGAAAACCTAAACTAGAAACCCCCCCCCCTGTCACGCCCTAACCTACTCTACCATAGAAAATAACATATTTCTATGGTCAGGACGTGACACATATAGCACATAATGGGCATGAATAATGACCCATTTTGTGAGATTTCAATAAAAAAATCCAGTATTTTTTTTAAGTTTCAACTTTGTCTCAAAAGGCAATTGATTTTGCAGCAGAGGAGCACGAGACATAAGAAACATAAAATTAACATGCATAATGATACTGAATAAAAATAGGCTAGTAGATCTGTCATGGGCTGACAGCCATCAATGTAAATATGCACAATACTAATGATCAACATTAGCATCAGTACAAAAGTATAGCAATAGTACAAAGTTACATAACAGGTGCACTGTGCACATCCTTGAATCATCACTTCAATATCATGACAAAAAATATGCTGATCAAAATCATCATCAGCAACATCATCACCATGTTATGACAACCAAGGACAATGATACCAGTTCAGACAGACTAGCCTACTCCTTCCTGATAAGAGAATTATCTAATAAAGGTAAATGAATCAATAATCCATTATTAATTAGTTGTTATGTAGCATGGATAATGAATAATTAATGTACTGAATGGTTAGTCCCATAAGGTCTAGTAGAAGGCCGGGACAAAATGTGTGTGTGTTTAACCTGTCTGGGCCAGTGGGACGCTTGCGTCCCACCCTAATCAACAGCCAGTGGAATCGCGTCGCGCTAAATGCAAAACCTCATAAATGCTATAACTTCAATTTCTCAAACATATGACTATTTTACACCGTTTTATAGATACACCTCTCCTGAATCGAACCACGTTGTCCGATTTCAAAAAGGCTTTACAGCAAAAGCAAAACATTAGATTATGTCAGCAGAGTACTCAGCCAGAAATAATCACACAGCCATTTTCAAAGCAACTAGCATGCATCACAAATACCCAAAACACAGCTAAATGCAGCACTAACCTTTGACAACCTTCATCAGATGACACTCCTAGGACATCATGTTACACAACACATGCATTTTTTGTTCGATAAAGTTCATATTTATATATAAAAACAGAATTTTACATCGGCGCATGACGTTCAGAAAATCTTTTCCCTCAAATGCTTCCGATGATCAGCGCTACAATTTACAAAGTTACTATTCGAAAACATTGTTAAAATGTAATATTGTCATTCAAAGACTTGTAGATTAACATATCTTGAATGCCATCTCTTTGCCAGATTTAAAAATAACTTTACTGGGAAATCACACTTTGCAATAAACGACGTGGTATGCCCAGAAAAAAAGTCTAGGCTATAAATGTTGGAGCCATCTTGGAACAATCAACCATCAAAAATACTATTGTAAATAATCCCTTACCTTTGATTATCTTTATCAGAAGGCACTTCTAGGAATCCCAGGTCCATAACAAATGTAGTTTTGTTCAAAAAAGTTAATAATTTATGTCCCAATAGTGTTAGCGCGCTCCGAAGGCTAGTGAAAATGTACCGTGTGCGTCTGACTTGTCGTCAGGAATGAGCAAAAAAAATATATTTAAGTTCGTTCAAACATGTCAAACGTTGTAAAACATAAATCTTTAGGGGCTTTTTCAACCAGGGCTTCAATAATATTCCATTGGGACGGTTGCATTGTCTTTCAAAACGTTTCGAAAAGGGAGAGTACCCATGGGCGCCGACATCACAATGGTAATGGCCCATCCCCTGTGACCAAGGTAAACATCCTCTCTTTCAGTCAATTTTGATAGTAGGAGGCTCAAACCACTTTGTAAAGACTGGGGACATCTAGTGGAAGCCATAGGAAGTGCTAAATGAATCACAAGCCCCTGTGTGTTTCAATGGCAAATGTTTGAAGTGATATCCACACATCAGATTTCAGTTTCCTGTCAGGATTTGTCTCAGGGTTTTGACTGCCATATGAGTTCTGTTATACTCACAGACACCATTCAAACAGTTTTAGAAACTTTTGGGTGTTTTCTATCCAAATCAAACAATTATATCCATATTCTAGTTACTGGGCAGGAGTTGTAACCAGATTAAATAGGGTACGTTTTTTTATCCGGCCGTGCAAATACTGCCCCCTAGCCCTAACAGGTTTTAAGCAGGGGTGTTTTTAGCAGGGAGATATCTCCAAGGTTTCTCTAATCTCGGGGGAAAGAAACGGGCAGCGCTGGATAGTGATTAACGGTTGTGAGAAATCCGGGGAGTGTAACATACATCTAATATTTGTGTGTATGTATGTGCGTGGGTTATCTACTATTTGTGTGTGGAGGAGTGTGTGTAAATGAGGAGCCTGGTATATAATGATGTTTTGTTATTTGGACCTCAGAACGTTCTCTGAATAAAACTGTACAGATCTTTTGCAAAAAGCTGAGTCCTTGCCTTAAACCCAGTGTCTTACAAACCCCGGGGATTAGTCAAGGCTTATTGATTGCTAATTATTATCATTAAGATATAAAATTCCGTTAACAATTGGTCCTTCGAGCTCAGATCTCAATATCTGCCTCTGTCGTTCCATGGAGACACCGAAACTGTGCACGGGCGGATGAGATATCCGTAGCTTAGAGACCTGGCTCCTTGCTGAGGGTTCTTTACAGGCCGGTGGCAAACTGGTATGCGACAGGGGCGGTGACGAGATTCTACCAACATTGAAATCTCAATGTTGGTCAGTGCGCTTTATTCCGTTTTTTTGGGGGACAGCACCTGTAAGATTACATTAAATGAAATGCGTGATGCACCTGTATGTTAGCATTAAATGGTGAAACGATTGATGTGAGAGTGAAAGGCAAAAGCGATTGATGTGAGAGTGAAAGGCGGGAGCAATTGGAGGATTTTAATGTATCCGGAAGGAGTTTATAGCTGGTGACCTGGCTTTATAAGTTTGGGTAGAGAAAAAATGTTTTAAAGGCAACCAAGTATTCTGTGCAAATGGAAGACAGGAATTAGTTGTAAATTCAAACAGGAGGAGGAGGTGTCCGAAATGACTCCACCGTATCTGTGGCCACTACCAATATAAACTAGCTAAAAGTTGAGTACCTTAAACGTAAAATTGGTGGAAAGACATTGGCACAAAACGTAAATTGGAAGGCGAAATATAGTAATATAATTATGAGGGAGGAGGTCAGAGACATGATTACATTAATATAGGTCGCCTGTCTAAATACGCCTAGGAGGGGATGGTCAGATCTTCCGGAGGCGCAAAGATAGGTCTGATTATCCATTGAAGGAGGGAAACCTAATATAGCGGTGTGAGATACGTGATATTAATGAGTCAATAATTGCAAGGAATGACAGAAAAATAGGCTGTTAACTAGGGCTTTAAGACACCTGGAAAATAGCTTATAGTTGTAGACGTATGCGACCTAATGTCCGATCAAAAGTCACCTCTATAGATAAAGTTTCAAGAAAGGAATAAACATAGAAGAATTTAATACATAAAAATAGACACACACATAGAGTTGGAAGATAATTATTCGTATGTTAGATATATATAGATCAGTCGAAAGTCGCAAGAAACAACATAAAAAAGTAAAACTTATGTTCGTATACGTGTGAGATTTAAATAATATATCAGGGCTCATACAAATAATTATTCTAAAAAATTCTAGGAAAAAGTAACGATATGTATTTATCAACATAGTTTAAAAGATAATAACAGTGGAAAGCACACACATTGAAATTAATAGCAAGTACATTTACACATTGAGGATAATAGCAAGTATATACATTTTGTGAGAAGGAGCATAATAACTACGATAGTAATTTAACGAACATGAGTAGTAATTCCTCTCAGACGGAGAGGACTCCCAAAGCCCCCATAGAGAGACAGAAAGGAGAACAGGATTTAGTAAACTTATTAAAAAAGTGGATAGAGGGGGAGAAAGGGAGGAAGTCGAGAAAAGTGGATAGAGACAGTCAAAAGAAAGGGAGAGATAGATGCTTTAACTGTAACAAACCGGGTCATTTCGCTAGAGATTGTGAAGAACCGTGTAAACACTGCATTAAAGTAGGGTATAATAACCGAGATTGTAAAAAGCAGAAAGAGAAAATGGGAAACAGGGAGAGTAGAGAAAGGATAGAACCAGACGATAGAAAGCCTTTTAATTGCGATAAGACGGGACATTTCGCCCAGGAGTGTAAAGCTCCCTGTAAACATTGTGACGGAGTAGGACACATGGAACGAGCCTGGTTGTTAGTGTTTGTTTAAGATAGAAACCGAACGTTTTCATAGCTTGTTTAGTTTAAATTGAAAGACAGATTCGATAAAGTACGTTGTTTGTGGTCTAAATGGCCTGCTTAAAGGATTTATAGAGAATGGAAGTTGTATTTAAATGACGGAATCAAGACAAAGGCAGTTACCTAAATGTAATGAATTATAAGGAGCGGATAGGTAATTGCGAAGGAATTGTAACCACTGAAAGGTGTTTATTTTTATGCTAAAAGAGTTGAAATAAGTATTTTATAAATTTGGCGATTTACATGGTATTTTTTAAAGTCTTGGACATTTCATAAGAATGAAGCCGAATGAGAGATAAAGTTGTAACATTGGTTTTAATCTTACGATAGAGGTAAGGCAGAAAGTTGTAAGGCAGGTCATGTTTTTCCCTATGGGTGAAAAGAGGAGAGTTGGTTGTGAGCGCTGGACTATATGTGGCTGGAAGCGATTCTGGTCTGAATAATGGAATCGTAAAAGTTTTGTGATCAATTCTGGTTATTGATTTGTGGTTTGATTGTCTAGTAACACCAGTGAATTGAACGGGAAGTGCATGTAAGCTAACATTATAATGTTTCCATTGCATGGAACAATGTCAAGTCAGTAAAGTGAATTGCAGGTTGAGTTAATTTTATTTTTACAGGGACGGTGCACATTAAACACAGTTGTGTGTATAATGGCAGGGTATTCCTAGCAAACATAATGGGCCTGTTTGCAGACAAACTGAAGGGGTTTCAAGGTTTTAAGCAAGCTTGGGTTAAATTAGAAAAATAGTACGTTAAACAGAGAGTTTCATAGATTTGAAGTACAGTATTGAATATTGTATGTTCAATTAAAGTACACAGAACCGTCGAGGAAGTTTAAAACGAATGATTAATGATTTGAGGAAGTACAGTGGAGTTATTATTAGGTTTTATTTGTAGTTAACGTTTGGGTTTCTGAATCGGTGTAATATAAGGAATGATGACCAAATGTTCGTGGTTATTTTATGGAAAAAGGAGCGCTTAGCTCTCCTTGGGAAAAATTCCTAGGGACAGGATATCTTAAAGGGGTATACACACATGGCATTTTGGAAGTTTTGTTTTCTGAGTTTTAATTAAACACGTGAAGTCTTTGGATAAGAGAAATGTTCTGGGAACCTGGGATCCAACATGTGTGATGGTTTTTCCTTCATTTGTGTAATGTAGTAAGGAACACGGTTCTGAAAGGGTGGTATGACTTTGGACTTCTAAAGTGGCTTTCCCTTGTGGTCTGATCAGCCGCATTGAAAAGCCATTTGGATAGTGAATTTAAGGTCATTGGTGATATTGATTTTAAGGAAATTTGTAGAACTGATAATTATGATGGAGTTAAAGTTTTTAGACTCATTGGTAATTTGAACCAATGAGAAGACAGAATGACGATAAGGGTACAATAATTTTCCTTTGTGGAGTAGTTCAGATTAGTCATTTTGATCTGATTATGTTATTTGAATATCTTTTGACCAGTAGTAGTATTTTTATAATTATTTCGATAAGTATTTTCCTTTAGGTAGTCAGCTGTTGTTGTATTCAGTGGAAGAGATTTAAAACAACAAGGCTGTGGAATTGATATAATAAGTATTATTATATTTTGTTATTGAACAAGGTTATTGAGTTAGCAAGAAAAGTTTAATAATGGTAGACTTAGGTTAAGTATTTAGGACATGTTCTAAGCCAACAAGACAGGGAGATATGACATCTGTGATTCAGGATCATTGAGAGTAACAGATAAACTTACTAAATGATGCAATAATCTTGATATTAAGACAGGTTGATTTTTCTAAAATCCAGGAGTGCAACCAGGGAGACAGTGAGACATTTAGTTAATATTTGGAAACAACCAGTATTTAACATGGACTGTTTGGAGAAAGAGCGACAGACAGATAGAAGAAAGGGCAGACAGAGAAGTCCTCCCCCACACTGCTGAAACCTTGAGGGGTTGGGAGTTGCAGTAAGAAAGGAGGGGGGCCAGGAGGAGAAGATAGGAAGAGAATTTGGTTCGCTTAGCTTTAGGATATTAATTCATGGAGAGACTATCGGCTCCATTGGTTAAAAAAAAATATATATGATGATTTTGTTGAAAGTAGTTGTTACCCTAACTAAAAGGGTAACAACTTGATTTCAGGAACTGTTAGACACTGAACCATTGTCCAGACACTGTTCTGCACAGTAGGCCGAAATAGTAGCATTGACTAGAGCCGGTGAAATAAGAAAGGAGAGAAAAGTTACTATTTACACAGACAAGCACATAGACATTTAAAACCATACAAAGCAGCACAGATAAATCTTAAAGAAGATAAAACACTTGACAGAGAATTGTTACAGAATAGCCAAGAACGAATGCCCCAAGGAGAATTGGACAAGTGGAAAATGAAAGGGGGCAATCCTACAAGAGAGGGTGTGACATAAGGATCATTTACTAAACTTACCAAAGACACTGTTTAGATATGTGGCAATATTGATACACGGGCGGAGCCATGTATCAAGAGGGCGGAAGTATGGTAGAGCAGATAAGGAAACACTGCAGGTTAGGAAAGACTTCATGGCCTAGAGGATAATTACTTAAAAAAATAAAATAATAATAATAATATACTGCTCAAAAAAATAAAGGGAACACTTAAACAACACATCCTAGATCTGAATGAAAGAAATAATCTTATTAATTACTTTTTTCTTTACATAGTTGAATGTGCTGACAACAAAATCACACAAAAATAATCAATGGAAATCCAATTTATCAACCCATGGAGGTCTGGATTTGGAGTCACACTCAAAATGAAAGTGGAAAACCACACTACAGGCTGATCCAACTTTGATGTAATGTCCTTAAAACAAGTCAAAATGAGGCTCAGTAGTGTGTGTGGCCTCCACGTGCCTGTATGACCTCCCTACAACGCCTGGGCATGCTCCTGATGAGGTGGCGGATGGTCTTCTGAGGGATCTCCTCCCAGACCTGGACTAAAGCATCTGCCAACTCCCGGACAGTCTGTGGTGCAACGTGGCGTTGGTGGATGGAGCGAGACACGATGTCCCAGATGTGCTCATTTGGATTCAGGTCTGGGGAACGGGCGGGCCAGTCCATAGCATCAATGCCTTCCTCTTGCAGGAACTGCTGACACACTCCAGCCACATGAGGTCTAGCATTGTCTTGCATTAGGAGGAACCCAGGGCCAACCGCACCAGCATATGGTCTCACAAGGGGTCTGAGGATCTCATCTTGGTACCTAATGGCAGTCAGGCTACCTCTGGCGAGCACATGGAGGGCTGTGCGGCCCCCAAAGAAATGCCACCCCACACCATGACTGACCCACCGCCAAACCGGTCATGCTGGAGGATGTTGCAGGCAGCAGAACGTTCTCCACGGCGTCTCCATACTCTGTCACGTCTTTCACGTGCTCGGTGTGAACCTACTTTCATCTGTGAAGAGCATAGGGCGCCAGTGGCGAATTTGCCAATCTTGGTGTTCTCTGGCAAATGCCAAACGTCCTGCACGGTGTTGGGCTGTAAGCACAACCCCCACCTGTGGACGTCGGGCCCTCATACCACCCTCATGGAGTCTGTTTCTGACCGTTTGAGCAGACACATGCACATTTGTGGCCTGCTGGAGGTCATTTTGCAGGGCTCTGGCAGTGCTCCTCCTTGCACAAAGGTGGAGGTAGCGGTCCTGCTGCTGGGTTGTTGCCCTCCTACGACCTCCTCCACGTCTCCTGATGTACTGGCCTGTCTCCTGGTAGCGCCTCCATGCTCTAGACACTACACTGACAGACACAGCAAACCTTCTTGCCACAGCTCGCATTGATGTGCCATCCTGGATGAGCTGCACTACCTGAGCCACTTGTGTGGGTTGTAGACTCCGTCTCATGCTACCACTAGAGTGAAAGCACCGCCAGCATTCAAAAGTGACCAAAACATCAGCCAGGAAGCATAGGAACTGAGAAGTGGTCTGTGGTCCCCACCTACAGAAACACTCCTTTATTGGGGGTGTCTTGCTAATTGCCTATAATTTCCACCTGTTGTCTATTCCATTTGCACAACAGCATGTGAAATTTATTGTCAATCAGTGTTGCTTCCTAAGTGGACAGTTTGATTTCACAGAAGTGTGATTGACTTGGAGTTACATTGTGTTGTTTAAGTGTTCCCTTTATTTTTTTGAGCAGTGTATATATATATATATATATATATATATATTGTTTTTTTTTGTAGAATATCCATTCCAACAGTTGGAAATGGACTTATTGAACTATTCCGAAGTGAGGGGAAGAAGGGGTGTTTAACAATAATAGATAAGTATAGCAAATGGGTAGAAGCGTTACCAACTTACTTGGTGGACATGATTATGGTAGCTAAAATATTAAGTCAAGATATGATCCCTAGAGTTGGTTTACTAGGAGCCATCTCTTTAAATGATGGATGACATTTTAGCTAATCAGGTTGAACAAATAGAATGCCAGAGTTAGAGAAACCAGAACAGGTAGACATAGAAGTTGAAGAAATACTAGCAGAACACATGAGAAGACTGTTTGTTAACCAAACCCGTGTGTCCAAGATTTTGTGTCCAACAGGTGAATTACAGGAGAAGGTGATTCACTCAATCCAACCAGGAGACTAGGTGTGGATCCATTCCCTGAGGAGAAAAAACTGGAAGCAGCCCCGTTAGGAAGGCCCATACCAGGTTATGTTAAACCACTGCCTTTGCCATTAGAGAAGCAGAGAGAGTCACTTGGGTCCACGTTACCCACTGCAAGAAGGTATGTACACATATGAGCACTGCTGATCACACACAGAGTTAGGAGAAGAACCGAGTACCAACAGGGTCCGGGGGTTACCTCCTTAACGAAGATTCCCTATCCCGACCGTTCATCACTGTGTGTGCTCCTAGAGGTGTGAGTATGGGGTGGTACCTAGCAGATTGACTAAGGGCAGGAGAGGGTTGGCGGTTTTTGGGAAGAGTAGAGACTCTGAGCTGCATCGTAGTCTTTGTAATCTTCCTGATACATTCAGATCCACCACCTTCCGGTACTAATCATACGATACTATTGTCATTTAGAAGAAGTTAATGATAAACTATATAATACACTGATGAGTGACTTACAGAATAAAGGGTCAAAGAAGATCAAGATGTAGAATTTAAGGTAAACATTAACCTCTCTAGGGTATACTCAACAGCCAGTGGAATCCCGTGGCGCGATATTCAAATACCTTAGAAATGCTATTACTTCAATTTCTCAAACATATGACTATTTTACACCATTTTAAAGACAAGACTCTCGTTAATCTAACCACACTGTCCGATTTCAAAAAGACTTTACAACGAAAGCAAAACATTAGATTATGTCAGCAGAGTACCCAGCCAGAAATAATCAGACACCCATTTTTCAAGCTAGCATATAATGTCACAAAAACCAAAACCACAGCTAAATGCAGCACTAACCTTTGATGATCTTCATCAGATGACACTCCTAGGACATTATGTTATACAATACATGCATGTTTTGTTCAATCAAGTTCATATTTATATCAAAAACCAGCTTTTTACATTAGCATGTGACGTTCAGAACTAGCATACCCACCGCACTTCCGGTGAATTTACTACATTACTCACGATAAATGTTCACAAAAAACATAACAATTATTTTAAGAATTATAGATACAGAACTCCTTTATGCAATCACGGTGTCCGATTTTAAAATAGCTTTTCGGCAAAAGCACATTTTGCAATATTCTGAGTAGATAGCTCGCCATCACGGGCTAGCTATTTTGACACCCACCAAGTTTGGCACTCACCAAACTCAGATTTACTATAAGAAAAATTGGATTACCTTTGCTGTTCTTCCTCAGAATGCACTCCCAGGACTTCTACTTCATCCACAAATGTTGTTTTGGTTCAAAATAATCCATAGTTATGTTCAAATATCCTCTGTTTTGTTCTTGCGTTCAAGACACTATCCGAAGGGTGACGAAGGGTGACGCGCGGAAGCGTATCGTGACAAAAAATGTCAAAATATTCCATTACCGTACTTCGAAGCATGTCAAACGCTGTTTAAAATCAATTTTTATGCGATTTTTCTCGTAAAAAAGCGATAATATTCCGACCGGGAAACCCTGTTTTCGTTCAAAGACTCAAAGTTGAAAATGGCCTCTTCACGTGCACGCGCACGCCCGTCTCATTGTTCTCAGATCGACCACTTACCAAATGCGCTACTGTTTTTCAACCATGGGCTGCAAAGTCATCATTCAACGTTCTGGCGCCCTCTGAGAGCCTATGGGAGCCGTAGGAAGTGTCACGTTACAGCAGAGATCCTCAGTTTTCAATAAAGAGAGTGTAGAAGGCCAAGAAATGGTCAGAGAGGGCACTTCCTGTACAGAATCTTCTCAGGTTTTTGCCTGCCATATGAGTTCTGTTATACTCACAGACACCATTCAAACAGTTTTAGAAACTTTAGGGTGTTTTCTATCCAAATCAAACAATTATATGCATATTCTAGTTTCTGGGCAGTAGTAATAACCAGATTAAATCGGGTAGGTTTTTTATCCGGATGTGAAAATACTGCCCCCTACCCTAGAGAGGTTAAACAATTTCCTGGGGCAGCAGACAACTGTACAGGAATTGGGGTTGGCCAGATTGAAGTACTCAGCCAACCCACCTCAGTTCACTTTAACTCCTGATGAATACCAGTGTTATAGATACAAGAATGGCACCGAGAACTTAGATGATTTTAATGGCTGAAAGGTAGTCGTTAATGTGACTGACTTAGGTTTGAAAGATGAATAGAAAAGTCTTAACCTCACAGCACCTATAACTGATGTAGGGTGGGCTAGTACCAGCAAAGGACGCATACAACAGAAATTACCATAAAGGGTGGTTAGGAACTTGCGCCCGGGGTTGTTGGTCCAACCAGTTCGAGTTAGTCATCAGAGGCCAGTTATAGGAGGCTAAAGTAGGCACAGGAGGAGTTTTGACCAGGATGGGAGTAGCTTTGTCTAGATGGATGCTATTGGCATCCTCAGGGAAGTTCCAGATGAATACAAAGATATGAATCAAATATGTGAAGGCTTTAACACTACATTATTTTGGTGGTTGACAATAAATAAAAAAGTGGATTGGATTAATGACATCTTTTATAATCAACAGAGATTCATGAATGAAACCAGGGATGCAGTAAAGAGGTTCTCTGACCAATTATCCGCCACCTCCCTCATGACCTGGTAAAATAGACTGACTCTCGATATGTTATTGGCAGAAGAGGGCAGTGTAGGTAGAATGATTGGGTTTCATTGCTGCACGTACATTCCTGATAACACCGTTTATGTTTGGGAAATGGAAAAATGTTGTAAGAACTGTATTGAGGACTGCTTTTACCTGTATGAGTGTGTTGAAATTGTGTGATTGATGGGTATATGCCAAGTATGAAAGGTTTGATCACCAGAACTCGAGAGAGATCGACGACGCAGCAGATGGTGAGATATGGATGACTCCGAGCTCCGACCAGTGGGAGGACGAATACTGGAAGATGGCTTCGTTTCTTTTTCTTAAACCCTCAGAGTTCAAGCTAGGGCAGGTCAACCACAGTTTAACAGTTCTTGGTGTTTACTTAAACACACAGACACACATTTTTCTCTTTCCCAGTCAAACCTCGTTAGATTTATGCTTAAAACCCTTTAGTTACTCATTCTACATGCTATATAGACCATATCACTAATAGTTAAGTGTCAGGGTAGAATTATTTAATCTTTACATTCAAACATATAAACAGATCAAGAGAAAAATATGTAATCGAAGTGACAGACAGTCACACATTCAATACCGCTTTGCACGCTCTTGCCTTCATCTAGCTGATCTAGGGTGTAATCATTAGTCCAGCAGTTGCAAACGGGAGTTTCTATTGAACAAATTCAGGCATGTTTATCCCAGTTTCGTTCTGTTTGCTTCCGTTTAAGAAAAGATTTTCAACAGAATAAGCAGAATGAATACACCCCTGATCACCTGTGAACAAAGTTCACTTTACTAGCAGCCACATACAAACAGCATTATCACTTTTCTCATTGTATAATTCCTTCTCGCATCTACGCGCTCTCCTCCTCTCAACTTTTCCCTTCACTTTTGGACTTCAGTGCACAACACAAACGCTGTCTGAGACCAGGCGAAAAAAAACTTTCCAAGTCGAACCTTCATACTATAACCGCTAATCACTGCACACAGCCTATATCGTTGTGTTGTTGAGGACTGTTGTTGAGGATACGGTAGACTTTCATTGCAAAATAGTGTGTTTTAATCAATTCATTTAGTATAGTTTTATCTTAAAGGATACTTTTTCAAATGTTTCACAAAAAAAAAGAAATTCACAGAGGAGAATGGTCCTCCCCTTCCTCCTCTGATGAGCAACTGGAAACAACATATTAATAAATGTAGCTAAGGATAAACTCCATATTTGAATGTAAATGCATGTACCCAGAAGAATTATTAAATGTGTTACTACGACCACACTATGACCTGATTTCTCTACAGCCAAGTCACCGTATCAGAAATTGAGGGTCTACAAGCTATGAACATGAATTGATTGTGTAATGCAAGGGTTGACAACAGGCGGTCCTTGGGCAAGTGATTTTTTTTGTATGTTCCCAAGTATTCCCACAAATAAAAAAAACGGACATATGTGATCATGTAGCAATGTAATCAAGTTATGAACTTAATGTTATTTTCAAATACAATCACTTTTTGGGCTAAGCTGTGGAGAATTTGCAGTGTACAAATTATTATAATTAGTTTCCGGCCCCGACCATTCGCTCCGACAAAAATCAACCCGCAGCTGGATGTAGTTGTCAACCCCTGGTGTAATGTTAACACACTATTATAAAGCAAAACTTAACAGCAGCCTAAATCTTTTTTGGAGTGCACATGTGAACTTGCAATTCCACGTGTGAAAGTTAGATTTTCACGTGAATGTTTTTTACATCTGAAAATGCAATTGAACATGTGAAAGTTAGATTTTCAAATGTTAAAACCTCTTACATCTAGATGATCCGCTAGCGGAACACCGCTCCAATATCCAATGATAGGGCGTGGCGCAAATTACTCACGATAAACGTTCACAAAAAACATAACAATTATTTTAAGAATTATAGATATAGAACTCCTTTATGCAATCGCTATGTCAGATTTTAAAATAGCTTTTCGGTGAAAGCACATTTTGCAATATTCTGAGTAGATAGCCCGGCCATCATGGCTAGCTATTTTGACACCCACCAAGTTTGGCACTCACCAAACTCAGATTTACTATAAGAAAAATTGGAATACCTTTGCTGTTCTTCGTCAGAATGCACTCCCAGGACTTGTACTTTACACCCAATGTTGTTTTGGTTCCAAATAATCCATAGTTATATCCAAATAGCGGCGTTTTGTTCTTGCGTTCAAGACACTATTCGAAGGGTGACGCGCCGGCGCATATCGTGACAAAAAAATTCAAAATATTCCATTACCGTACTTCGAAGCATGTCAAACGCTGTTTAAAATCAATTTGTATGCGATTTTTCTCGTAAAATAGCGATAATATTCCGACCGGGAGACGTTGTTTTCGTTCAAAGACTGAAAATGTAAAATGGACTCTTCACGCGCATGTCCGTGTCATTGTTCTCAGATCGACCACTATCCAAATCCCCTACTGTTTTTCGCCCAGGGACTGCAGAGTCATCATTCCCCGTTCTGGCGCCTTCTGAGAGCCTATGGGAGCCTTAGAAAATGTCATGTTACAGCAGAGATCCTCTGTTTTCGATAAAGAGGCTATAGAAGGCCAAGAAATGGTCAGAGAGGGCACTTCCTGTATAGAATCTTCTCAGGTTTTGGCCTGCCATATGAGTTCTGTTATACTCACAGACACCATTCAAACAGTTTTAGAAACTTTAGGGTGTTTTCTATCCAAATCAAACAATTATATGCATATTCTAGTTTCTGGGCAGGAGTAATAACCAGATTAAATCGGGTACGTTTTTTATCTGGCCGTGAAAATACTACCCCCTATCCTAAACAGGTTAAAGTGTTTCACATGTAAAACTGCAAATTCGATTTTCCTGTGATTTAATAAAATAATGTATTCTCCTCACGTGGAAAGGTGGTGTTAACATGTGAAAAATACTGTATGTAAATAACATACTGTAAATGTAAAAACTGACCACTTTTCAACTCAACGTGTGAAAATGGGATTTTAACATGTGAAAATAAAAATGACACTTTTTTGCAAGGCACATTTTTCCTATATTGTAACATTTAATTCAAAATAAATATTTTCAGAAATGTTAATGGTTATATATTTCATTAAATCTGTATTTAATAAGAATTTGAATAGAAAATAAATACAGGTTAAAAAAAGAAGACATTTGTTACCTTGATCAAGAGGGATTTAGAACAATGTGTAATTACACTGTGAGTATACAATTCATAAAAATAATAGACCAAAATATTGTATATTTTGCATGACATTTACAAGTACATTTCAAGCTGGAAAAGTTCTTAAATTGCTAATTGCATTTACAGTATGTTGTATTCCCATTACTGTTCAAGGACATTGTCCTCCTTATTCAGGCAAGTCATCTCATGGCCCTCCTCTCCTTTGTCCTCTGTCTGAGAGGTCTCTTCAGACTGTGAGCGAAAGTTATGCTTAAGTTCTTTATTTCCTTGCCAGATGCAGATGATAGGATAGATGCAGCTGTTTAAGACTGACAGGGCAGTGGCTGTGGACAATATGTATCCGAACCATCTGTTGTCTATCCCCACTGCGACTTGCAGCATAGAGAGACAGAGGACTGGAGCCCAACATAGGAAATGGGCAATAGTCACAGGTCGAATAACCAATGACTTCACTTGGTTATTTTCCCTGCTGTTAGTGCAGCAACGGCTGACACATATCACACCCAAAGGGAGCATCAGCCCAAAAATTAAGCGACAGCTCACCACAGCCATCATTCTCTCCTTACCCTCTTTAGAGATCTGGCGTTGTTCAGTATAATCATAGTTGTCAAGGCAGATGTGTCCATCGACAGTATACTGAACCTCCCTGGACAGTAAAGAGGGGGTGCTTAGTATGGCCCCAGTGAACCAGGACAGCAGAACCATGCTGCTGGACATGTGATGTTCAAAACATCTGGGGACACACCAGCGCACATTCCAGAAAGTGATCATCACTGAGGCAGAGAACATGTTCATAAACATCACGAAGGACCCCAGCTTGCAGACAACCTTCCCAAATGTCCAGGAGAAGTAGTTCCAGGCTGTGATCAAGTAAAGTGGAGTGAAGAGGCAGAAGATGAGGTGGGTGGCAGCCAAGCCAAGGATCAACATCCATCTACTCAGTTTCTTATTGGACCTGTATTTCCAGACAATCATGAAGATGACGGCAGAGTTGAGCAGTAGACCCAGTAGAAGGGTGGCTGAGTAGACCGACACATACATTAATCTCAAGCCAGTCCTCATCTGATACATCTCATAGATGACTGGGGACTGAGATGGTATCACCACTGCATCATTGTAGTCATCATAGTCAGATGTGTTGATTGGGGCAACCATGATTTCAGTTGTTTTTAACCCTAAGAAAAAAGGAATGCAATGATTGTCAGAACAGGTCCTGTATGCAATGACTGCATTTACATCAGTGGAGGCTCCTCATAGGAGGAAGGGTAGGACCATCCTCCTCAGTGAATTTCATAAAAATATACATTTTTAAACATTTAAAAAGTTATAATTCTTAGATAAAACTATACTAAATATAATCACGTCACCAAATAATAGATTAAAACACACAATTTTGCAAAGGTCTATAGCAGCCTCAACAGCACTCTGTAGGGTAGCACCATGGTGTAGCTGGAGGACAGCTAGCTTCCGTCCTCTGGGTACATTGACTTCAATACAAAACCTAGGAGGCTCATGGTTCTCACCCCCTTCTATAGACTTACACAGTAATTATGACAACTTCCGGAGGATGTCCTCCAACCTATCAGAGCTCTTGCAGCATGAACTGACATGTTGTACACCCAATCAAATGATCAGAGAATTCATCTAGTACTGAAAGCATGAGCAACAGCTAGCTAGCACTGCAGTGCATAAAATGTGCTAAGTAGTTGACTCAAAGAGAGAGAAAGACAATAGTTGAACAGTTTTTTTTCACTTACTTAGCTAGCAAATGCAGCTAGCTAGTTTAGCCTACTGAAACACTTAGCTGGCTATGACTACACAACACAACACTGGAACTCTTCCAAGTCAAGTTAAGCTTTTGATTTTACTAATTTATTACCACCGGGCCTGTTGATGTAACTGCTTACTGACTGTACACTGTAATGTTACTGCATGATTGTAGCGGGTTCACTAATGCATTCGTTCTATTAGCTATGCTCACTCTGACGCTACTTTAGCTAATATGGTGACAACGGTGTAGGCTGTGTGTAGCGGTTTGGATTGGAAAGGTTTTTTCACCTGGTCACATACAGCTGATGTGTTATGCATTGAAGTCCACAAGCGAAGGGAAAAGGAGAGAGGAGGAGAGCGCATAGATGTAAGAATGAATACAAAGTGCCGTGTTAACGCAGGATCGGGGTGTATTCATTCCGCCTATTCTGTTGAAAAACATTTCTTAAATGAAAGCAAACGGAACAAAACGGGGATAAACATGAATTTGTCCAATAGAAAACTCTCTTTTGCAACTGTTGGACTAATGATTACATCCTATATCAACTAGATGCACCTACATTGTAAACTTTCATTCATATGCTAGGTTGTCGCAACCTCATGATGGATATAGGGAAAATTCGAGTATCATGTAGTAGACTAAACCTATTGCTGTTACATTGAACTGGGTGAATGGAATATGCTTGACAGTCATCCAATATGCTCTAATAGAAATAATGCCATGCTCATGAAAAAAAGATCATCCTCCCTCATCTTAAACAGCACTAACTGCCGTTGTAAAAGTAGAAAACATTTTAATAAAGTAAAAGTACATAAATGCTCCTTCATTCCAGTTGATCAGTAAATAATGTTTGTTGCTAGATCTAAAATAAAAACATCCATCATTCCCTGTAGGTATGCTACAAATTGTCCATGTTATAATTGACCACTACAACTTCTTCTTAAGACTGGATATATTCAAGGCAACACATAAATCAACACAAAGAACAACATGCTAAGTTTAAGTGAATGGTATGCTAATTGTAAAGCCAATCCATCAAACAAGTTGTTTGTAGCCTGAGAGTGGCAATAGCAATGGTCCTAATGTCTGGAAGTTAACAGCTTCCAGTTCAGAAGTGTTGCTGATACCGTATAGTCTAAGAAAATAGTTTAAAGGAACACAAGACAAACATGCTGTTGGTGTAAAGATTCCCAAAGAAGTTATTAACCTTACCTTAGGGAACAGATTTAGAATAATCTGTCGAGAAAATGTGCAGCTTCCCAAATAGTATTCAAGTGATGTTAATCACTGATCCCCTTCAACAACAAAAAAAACTCTACAGAAAATGAACATCCTGTATTCCAGGAATGCAGAACGGATTACATCAGTAAGCCATTTCACTAAAAGAGTCCCTTTTATGTCCCTTTAATACTTTAAATAGAAATTGTGAACCAATATTGAAGCCTGTTATATTAAATTAAGTGCCTTTTAATATAGACCACATGGATAATTCAATAAATCAAATGTTTTATATGAATAAAGACTTGGTAAAGTGCTCAAATTCAGCATTTTGACATGTCCCTCCGTGCTTCTAGGAAGATTTCATCTGGAGAGAGAGGGGAGAAAGAGGTCAAAGCACAGGGTAGGGAAGTGTGAGCAGGACCAGCGGTGTCGTTTGACTTAACAAACGAGGATCGGATGTCGTCGACCTACTTCTCAAAATGGTTGACGAAGCCATCCGCAGAGAGGGGGGGGGGGGGAGGAGGATTCAGGAGGGAGGAGAAGGTGGCAAAGAGCTTCCTAGGGTTAGAGGCAGATCCTTGGAATTTAGAGTGGTAGAAAGTGGCTTTAGCAGCAGAAACAGAAGAGGAAAATGTAGAGAGGAGGGAGTGAAAGGATGCCAGGTCCGCAGGGAGGCGAGTTTTCCTCCATTTCCGCTCGGCTGCCCATCTGCTCAAACTGGTAGACTTATTAGGTACTTTCTATAGTCCTTTTGTTTTATTTAACCTCTTGAGATGTGAAAACTTGTACTTTATGACAATGTTAAAAAAAGGTGAAATCATATATATATATATATATATATATATATATATATAGTATTTTTTTTCAAGATACAATTCTCAAAAGGCACCGAATTGGTGGAACCCAAGTAGTAAAGAACCCAGCAGGCCCTAGTGTGGAGACTGCAGGACTTTTAATGATTAACAACACATAGTAATGTTGGTCATAGTCTATAAAAAAGTGAACTATCAACTGTGTACTGTAAGAGACTCTGAGCACAACATGCAGTGGCTAGTTTAATTTGGTGGGTTGAGCAGCAGACCCCAAAATAGGGATCTACAGTATTTACTTTGTGTGAATGATCTCATCCTAAAACCCTTTATTAAGACAGAGCAGCACTTTGTGCTATGGGAACAAAATGCATGAACTTGCATCTCGTTATGACATGTTTTAACAGACGGGCCTCTAGTGTTCAGCATGTCCCATTAAAAAAAATATCTCAATAAGACTGCATTCTTTTGGAGTTCTGGATGGTACATATTCACAATGACCCATTTATCTAGATATTTTTTATGCTAAACATACCTTTATTATATGCAGTATTTCTATTGATATAAAGAGAGCTACTGCTCTCCCTATTACTGAAGGTCTGCAGATCCTGGGAACATAGTGAAAACACAAAGACTTCTTTGATAAGATGTTGCTATCTGCCACTGCTTGAGGGAGACTTCAAGCATTGTGTGACCTGCAGAGTGAAGAGGATGGGCAGATGTCTGGCCCCCTAATAACCTCTCTAGCAACATATCAGGGCACAGGTCACACAGGTTTGAGAGTTTGAGAGGCAGGTTCAGGTGGGCCAGGAGGCCCCCATGTCCAGGGCCGGGGGAGGAGAGCAGGCCCAGCAGCGGCGGCTCCCCAACTGAGGCCCGGCGTTGCCCCAGCAGAGGAGAGCATGCACGGTGGAGATTCCCCAACTGAGGCAGGAAAGTACCCTGTGTGGTCTCTGTTGGCCGCCATACTGTAGTGGTGTCAGCAAAGTCACAAATCCAGTGAGACAAAGGACCATGAGAGAGAGAGCGACCTGGCTCTAGTAGATCAAATGGATGGGTAAATATCCAGCCCCGTAGGTTGCTAGGGAGGTTACTATCAGGGCACAGGTCACACAGGTCAGGGAGAGTTTGAGAGGCAGTTTTATGGTACCCCCTAGACTCTTAGGCTCCAATCATAGAGGATGGGGAGTGGAGTGTGCAGCTCAGGGTTGTGAGGTAGTGATAAGTCACCGTAAGGGAATTTGTAACACTGTGTTATTAGGGAAACAGCAGTTTCACATAACTGGGATATTACAGTAATAGATCCGACCAAGCGTACCTTGTGTGTGTGTGTGTGTGTGTGTGTGTGTGTGTGTGTGTGTGGTGTGTGTGTGTGTGTGTGTGTGTGTGTGTGTGTGTGTGTGTGTGTGTGTGTGTGTGTGTGTGTGTGTGTGGATGCCCATATGTCAAAGCCGTATCTGCAATTGATTTAATACCAGCCTAAGAATGTTACCCAACTGTGGAATATTAGTAAAATGTTATTTTCCTCTTTTAAAAACTTTCACATCCTTTTCCATCTATACTAGTTTGTTAACAGATATTTAACGGTTGGGGAACAGTCTCTCCAACACAGGTAAATCATTGACCTTAACCTGGGCCAGCATCTGTGTGCTACACCCGCAATAACATCTGATCTATATGTGTATGTGACCAATGAAATTTGATTTGGAGCACTGTAAACAGGGGCACAAAGTGAGGATGGCTGAGGGGGGGGGGGGGGGGGGGGGGGGGGGTCTGGAGAAAGGCCCCCCGTTGTTAAATTGGAGAATTTTTCCAAACACCTGAAAACAGCCTTTTCCTGCAATATAAAGCCGCAATCTTTATGCTTAATTATTTGTAAAAAATATGTTTATTTTTCTGCATGTCTAAGCATACTTCTTGAGCTGTCTTTATCCTCCTGACTGGTGGTTCTTTTAAAGAAACTAAATGCTTTTCTGCATCTCTACTAAAATCTGTGTAAAATATTGAAAGGAATGTGTCTTATTCAGTACACTTAGTTTATGCTTGCTTTTCTAAAGTCTACCAACCTTGCCAGCAGGCATGCCAGCTAAGATAGACAATCTAGCTACTCTAAAGTGACTGATAGCCTGAAATGGCTTCTTGGTAGCTAGTTATGAGGTTGGATACCTATCTGGGATAGCTAAAGCCAACTTCATAAAATTGCTACGCGGCTAGTAGTATTACAGAAAAAAACTGGACAAATCTGAGAGGGCACGTGACCCTTATGTGTATGATACTGTGTGCAAATATTACATTGCAGCAGTGCCCATTGCATGTCACAGCCTATTTGACGCACTTCAGCAAAGTCACTTTTAACTTTAGAGAACATGGAGGCCTGCTCATGTGTTACGCACGCCTCTTGGAGGAGGGAATGCAACACCCTGCTACACTCAACTCCCCGTGGAGTGAAAGAGGTATGTGATTGTAGGTGCGGGTAAGGATGACAGAGGCAGAGAAGTTTACCATTAACAGGGAATTTATTTCCTTCACACGGTAAGGTGGGGAAAAGGGGCTGGACGGAATCAAAGCACAGAAAGTAAAAGAGCCCCCTCTCCTACCTTACGTACCACTTACCTATTCTTTGCGCCACCTGGCGTGCGAAACCAAAATACAGGGGATGGTCTGCCCAGGTCTTACCTAGTGTGCATAGACAGAGCACATACTACGGATATATGTCTGCCCGCAGGCCTCTTGCCTAAGCACTCCCAAGGTGCCTTCCCCTTCCTCCCTGGGAACAAAAACAGAATAATTACTAACGTAAAGTGAACAATTTCAATAATCACAAACACAGTCCTTTTGACATACACATACGTCTGCAGGACCGGCTACTAAATACTTTACAAGAATTATACAGACCAACAACAAAACACAGGACATACCAAGAAGCTCTCTCTCCTAACAAAGGAACAATGGCTTTTAAAGCTGCAGAAGAAGTCGGATATTGCAGACAGCTGTATCCCCTGACAAGAGTGCGGGGTCAGAGCTCCAATCATCGATGGGGCCAACCAATCAGCTGCTTTGGACTTCAGGAAGCCATTTCCTGAAATACACACAAACACATACAAAACAGAAACTGGGGAACGTAACATCATGTACCCTGCAGATTAGATGTCCCAATGAAGGTCTAGCTATAAATAATTAATCAGTACACACAGACACACAACACTGGTTTCAGGCAGTCTCACCATGGGAAAACTTGAGGGGGATTCAGGCTCGACTTCCTGGTTGGTCTTGAACTGCCTGTTCTTTAGGAGGCTGTCTGGGAAACATGCCAGACAATAAGAGGGCTCGCCATATTTCACGTCAATGTTCATAGTGTTTCCTCAGCCAAACATGGTCTCACATGGTTCTGTTTTGGGTCTTGGAGTCCTGGAGGGTTGGGCAGTGTTGTTATACGTGGTGTAGTTTGGGTGTAATCCAGAGACTCCCTTTCTAAATCAGTCTCAAGTGAAGGAACATTTGTGATATCTATTAACTGCCAGGTAGCCTACCTACCACTACAGGAATGACTGTATTAGATTACAACATATTTCTACCCATTTACAGAAATGTTAATGAACTTAAATTGAAGCGTAGTTCGTTTTGCATTGTGTAATTTAATGAGGACACTGCCACAACTGGAGGTCTGCTTGTTGGATTTTTATTTGCCCTGCGCACTTAGAGACATCGCACAACATGTTAGCGTATGGCGCAGTCACAGCTCTCAGGCACCTCGCTAGCTGAAGGTCAGGCAAGAAAGAACCAAAAAGAAATAACAGGTGCTGCGTGCACACATTCAGTGCACAACAGCACACAATACAAGTAAAATGATATACAACATAATTCGGACAAAATAAAAGACATACCTGCGCACGAAGAGACAACGCACAATATGTTAGCCCTTGGCGCAGTCACAGCTCTCAGGCACCTGCGCGAGCACATGGAAACTCACTCAAACACTGTCCCAAGTACCCACAAGTTACAATAGGTACCCTAGTTAGCGAGCTCGGTAAAATTTGTTAACATAAATATTTATATTGTCCACATTGTAACAAAACTTATGGTTGCATAACAGCACATTGTGTAACATTACCACGGTTTTATATTGAAATATTGCGGAGCCAAGGACAACATACCTCGCTAGTTGAAGGTCAGGCAAGAGAGAACAATAGGGGGTACAGAAATACAGATAACCCACGATGGACAAAACCAAAATATAATTTTTTTTACAATCAAGTGTATTTACAATATACAGTCGTGGGCAAAAGTTTTGAGAATGACACAAGTATTAATTTTCACAAAGTCTGCTGCCTCAGTTGATGGCAATTTGCATATACTCCAGAATGTTATGAGAATGTTTGCCATGCAAATGAACTGAATCCCCCAAAAACATTTCCACTGCATTTTAGCCCTGCCACAAAAGGACCAGCTGACATCATGTCAGTGATTCTCTCGTTAACACAGGTGTGAGTGTTGACGAGAACAAGGCTGGAGATCACTCTGTCATGTACATTGAATTCGAATAACAGACTGGAAGCTTCAAAAGGAGGGTGGTGCTTGGAATCATTGTTCTTCCTCTGTCGACCCTGGTTACCTGCAAATTTGAGAACCGCGCCCCCTAATTACTATCAACACTGACTATCCAACTCGCATTCTACGTGAGACCACTGCTACACGACTTTTCAACTTGGGTATAAGGCCATCTCCCGTCCTCCTTTCTGCATATCTGACCATGACTCAATTTTGCTCCTTCTCGCCTACAAACAAAGACTCGAGGGACGTTCCGCTGGTTTGACCAATCAGAATCCATGCTCCAAGACTGTTTTGGTCACGTGGACTGGAATATGTTAGCCCTCGCAAGGTTGCCGGCCCAGATGGCATCCCTAGCCGACCCCTCAGAGCATGTGCAGACCAGCTAGCTGTTTCCGGACATTTCCAATCTATTTTTAGCTCAGGCCGTTATCCCCACCTGCTTCAAGATGTCCACTATCATCCCCGTGCCCAACAAAGGGACAGTAACTGAACTGAATGACTACTGACCTGTAGCACTCACTTCCGTCCTCATGAAGTGCTTCGAGAGGCTAGTCAAAGACTACATCACCTCCTCCCTCCCCGACACACTCAACCCGCTCCAATTCACTTACCACACTACAGATTCACAGACAACACAATTGCCATTGCACTGCACACAGCCCTCACCCACCTGGACAAGAGGAATGCATATATCAGGATGCTGTTCAGCTAGGCCTTTAAAACCATAGTGCCCTCCAAGCTCAACACAAAGTTCACAGCCCTGAGACTGAACTCATCCCTATGCAACTGGGTACTGGACTACCTGATGGGGCGCCCCCAGGTGTTGAAGGTAGGCAACATGACCTCCTCCACACTGATCCTCAACATGGGGGCCACACAAGGGATCGTCCTCAGTCCCATCCTGTACTCCCTGTATACCCACGACTGCGTGGCCTCACACAGTTCCAACTCCATCATCAAGTTTGCTGACGACACGACAGTAGTACAGTTGAAGTTGGACGTTTACATACACTTAGGTTGGAGTCATTAAAACTCGTTTTTCAACAACTTCACAAATTTCTTGTTAACAAACTATTGTTTTGGCAAGTCGATTAGGACATCTACTTTGTGCATGACACAAGTAATTGTTCCAACAATTGTTTACTGACAGATTATTTCACTTATAATTCACTGTATCACAATTCCAGTGGGTCAGAAGTTTACATACACTAAGTTGACTGTGCCTTTAAACAGCTTGGAAAATTCTATAAAATGATGTCATGGCTTTAGAAGCTTCTGATATGCTAATTAACATCATTTGAGTCAATTGGAGGTGTAGCTGTGGATGTATTTCAAGGCCTAACTTCAAACTCAGTGTCTCTTTGTTTGACATCATGGGAAAATCAAAAGAAATCAGCCAAGACCTCAGAAAAAAATTGGAGACCTCCACAAGTCTGGTTCATCCTTGGGAGAAATTTCCAAACGCCTGAACGCACCACGTTCATCTGTACAAACAATAGTATGCAAGTATAAACACCACGGGACCACACAGCTGTCATACCGCCTCGGAAGGAGACGGGTTCTGTCTCCTAGAGATGAACGTACTTTGGTGCGAAAAGTGCAAATCAATCCCAGAACAACAGCAAAGGACCTTGTGAAGATGCTAGAGGAAACCGGTACAACAGTATCTATAACCACAGTAAAACGAGTATATCCTATATCGGCATAACCTGAAAGGCCGCTCACCAAGGAAGAAGCCACTGCTCCAAAACCGCCATAAAAAAAGACAGACTACGGTTTGCAACTGCACATGTGGACAAAGATTGTACTTTTTGGAGAAATGTCCTCTGGTCTGATGAAACAAAAATAGAACTGTTTGGCCATAATAACAATTGTTATGTTTGGAGGAAAAAGGGGGATGCTTGCAAGCCAAAGAACACCATCCCAACCGTGAAGCACGGGAGGGGAAGCATCATGTTGTGCGGGTGCTTTGCTGCAGGAGGGACTGGTGCACTTCACAAAATAGATGGCATCATGAGGCAGGAAAATTATGTGGATATATTGAAGCAACATCTCAAGACACCAGTCAGGAAGTTAAAGCTTGGTCACAAATGGGTCTTCCAAATGGACAATGACCCCAAGCATACTTCCAAAGTTGTGGCAAAATGGCTTAAGGACAACAAAGTCAAGGTATTGGAGTGGCAGTCATAAAGCCTTGACCTCAATCCCATAGAACATTTATGGGCAGAACTGAAAAAGTGTGTGCGAGCAAGGAGGCCTACAAACCTGACTCAGTTACACCAGCTCTGTCAGGAGGAAGGGGCCAGAATTCACCCAACGTATTGTGGGAAGCTTGTGGAAGGCTACCCGAAACGTTTGACCCAAGTTAAACAATTTAAAGGCAATGCTACCAAATACTAATTGAGTATGTAAACTTCTGGGAATGTGATTAAATAAATTAAAGCTGAAATAAATCATTCTCTCTACTATTATTCTAACGTTTCACATTCTTAAAATAAGTGGTGATTCTAACTGACCTAAGACAGGGAATTTTTACAAGGATTAAATGTCAGGAATTGTGAAAAACGGAGTTTAAATCTATTTGGCTAAGGTGTATGTAAACTTCAGACCTTCAACTGTAGGTCTGATTACAAACAACGATGAGAGGGCCGACAGGGAGGATGGAGGCACTCTGACGATGTGGTGCCAGGTAAACAACCTCTCTCCCAACATCAGCAAAACAAAGGAGCCGATTGTGGACTTCAGGAAGAACCAGGCTGGGCACGCCCCCATCCTCATCAACAGGGCCACCATGGAGACTGTCAAAAACATTCAGTTCCTCGGTGTATTGTTGTGGAAATTCTACCTTTAAATAATAATGAGAAGAGGCAAAGTCAATAATCAATCAAGGTATTACTTTTAATAAAAACGTATTGCAATAAGGAGGCTGGTCGCACCACACACAAGAGAATGGAGTGAGAATGGAGCCTTATATAGATAACTTTCCGGAAATTTTCCATGGGAAGTTATTCTCTGGAATTTGGGGGATTTTGCTTAAATTCATCAAAAAAGTTAGCTTATAACAGTGAACCTTTTTAGTCGGATACACATCAGGCAATTCTAGGTCTTGTGGCATATTTTGATGATACTATCCCTAATTCAATGGAATTGCAACCCTCTGCATGCACAGTGCATTCTTCCATCACGTATGCATGGTACTCTTCCATAAAATATACAGCTGATTCTCACAATCTTGCATACTGTCACGGTTGTTGTAAGAGACGATTACCAGCTCCCTCTAATTGGGAACCATACAAAACACCAACATAGAAAAATTGAACTAGAACACCCCCTAGTCACGCCCTGACCTACTACACCATAGAGATCAGGGCGTGACAGTACCCCGCAAAACCTGAAACCTACTGGGGGGGGGGGGGTGACTAGTGTCGGTGGCGGCTCCGGTGCAGGTCGTAGCCCCCGCCCAGACCCCGGATCCGGCCCTGGCGCTGGGCTGAACGCCGTGCCTGGACTGGGCATCGGCGCAGAGGAAGACTCCGGCCTTGGAGCGGTACTGGATGCCGTGCCTGGACCGGGCACCGGCACAGAGGAGGGCTCCAGCCATGGAGCTGGGTTGGACGTCATGCCTGGACTGGGCACTGGCGCAGAGGAAGGCTCCGGCCATGGAGCTGGGTTAGCCGCCGTGCCTGGACTGGGCATCAGCGTAGAGGAAGACTCCGGCCCTGGAGCGGGACTGGACGCCGTGCCTGGACTGGGCCCCGGCGCAGAGGAAGGCTCCGACCTTGGAGCGGGACTGGACACCGTGCCTGGAGGCTCCGGGCTGTTGACCGTCACTGGAGGCTCTGGGCCGTTGACCATCACTGGAAGCTCTGGACTGTGAACCGTCGCTGGAAGCTCCGGACTGTGAACCGTCGCTGGAGGTTCTGGGCTGTAGAGGCGCACTGGAGGCCTAGTGCGTGGAGCCGGCACAGGACGTACCGGGCTGGGGAGGCTCACTGGAGGCCTGGTGTGTGGAGCCGGCACAGGTGGCACTGGACTGGTGACACGCACTTCAGGGCGAGTGCGGGGAGCAGGCACAGGACGTACCGGCTGGGGAGGCGCACTGGAGGCCTGGTGCGTGGAGCCGGCACAGGTGGCACCGGACTGGTGACACGCACTTCAGTGGTGAGTGCGGGGAGCAGGCACAGGATGTACCGGACTGGGGAGGCACACTGGAGGCCTGATGCGTGGAGCCGGCACAGGTTTCACCGGACTGATGACACGCTCCTCCAAACGCCTGCGTTGCCACATACTCCTAGCTAACCCCTCTCTCCAGTATCCTTCCTCACACTGTTCCATCGACTCCCAGGCGGGCTCTGCCACTCCCCGCTGCCCAGTCGACCACCCCTTGTGCCTTGCCCAAAAAATATCTTGGGGTTTCTGTGGCCACTGTACCCGCCGTCGTCGCTGTCCTTCCTGCGTCCTCTGCGACTCCCGCCAAGGAAGGGTGTCGTGTCCTCCCATAATCATGTCCAAAACTCCTTTACCTCATGAACACGCTGCTTGGTCCTTGCTTGGTGGGATATTCTGTCACGGTTGTTGTAAGAGACGGACCAAGGCGCAGTGTTTGTTGAGTTCCACATATTTATTTAAAGTGAAACTTCCTTAACCAAAACAATAAACAAGCAACACAACATGACTACATGGTGACACAAGCACCAAGACAAACAATATCCCACAAACACAGGTGGGAAAAATGGCTACCTAAATATGATCCCCAATTAGAGGCAACGATTACCAGCTGTCTCTAATTGGGAACCATACAAAACACCAACATAAAAATATTGAACTAGAACACCCCCTAGTCATGCCCTGACCTACTACACCATAGAGAACCAAGGGCTCTCTATGGTCAGGGCGTGACACATACTAATGAGATGCTATTGAGCCCACACTACTACACTGTTTGAGCCAAGGACTACATGCTTTCTGGGTTTGTGTGAATATATTTTAGATGCCATACATTCTTTTTTGTTAACTAGTAAATAGTAGCCTACAGCAAAGTGTGTTTATATCATTTCTAACTTGTTACCAATTTCTGCTAGTTAATTTTTGCTACCATGTGGGTTTTAGCTTGCTTGAGCCTGCTGAGGTGTTAATTCACCTGTTTCCATACATGTTTCATTTTAAAACATTTACCTTACAATGGAGTTGTTTAATCTAACTGCTTAACTATTTATCTGTACATGGAATTGTATTTGTTGTTTTTTTACTCTTTTTTATCATCTTTACAGGAAAATGCCACAGGCACTATCTGATGTGTGGAGACATTTCACTGCAGCTAATGTAGAAGGAAAAGCTGTGTACATTTGCAAATACTGTACCAACTCATATGTGAAGAATGCAACAAAGCTGCAGAATCATCATCTGGCCCAGTGCATAAAGTTCCCTCAGCATTCACAACAAGCAACCTCTGACAAAAGTCCCTCTACTTCTATTCGAGGTGAAAATGATGAATCATACACCTTATTGATATCAACAGCTCAATGGAGGAACGTAGTCAGAGAAAAGCTGATAAATGCCTTGCTCGAGCTGTGTATGCAACTGGTTCACCTCTGATGCTCACGGGCAATGTGTATTGGAAGAGATTTCTGAATGATTTCTGAATGTATCTACTCATTTGCTGGATGCAGAGTTAAACAGAGTTCAAATGAAGGTCAAGCAAATCATAGAGAAAGCAGACGGTATTGCAATCATCTCTGATGGGTGGTCGAATGTTCGTGGGCAAGGAATAATTAACTACATCATCTCCACCCCTCAACCAGTATTCTACAAGAGCACAGACACAAGGGACAACAGACACACCGGTCTCTACATTGCAGATGAGCTGAAGGCAGTCATCAATGACCTTGGACCACAGAAGGTATTTGCACTGGTGACAGACAATGCTGCGAACATGAAGGCTGCTTGGTCTAAAGTGGGAGTCCTACCCTCACATCAAACCCATTGGCTGAGCTGCTCATGCATTGAATCTGCTCCTCAAGGACATCATGGCACTGAAAACAATGGATACACTACAAGAGAGCCAAGGAAATGGTTAGGTATGTGAAGGGTCATCAAGTTATAGCAGCAATCTACCTCACCAAGCAAAGTGAGAAGAATAAGAGCACCACATTGAAGCTGCCCAGCAACACCATTTGGGGTGGTGTTGTCATCATGTTTGACAGTCTCCTGGAGGGGAAGGAGTCTCTCTAAGAAATGGCCATATCACAGTCTGCCGATATGGACAGCCCGATCAAGAGGATCCACATGGATGATGTATTTTGGGAGAGAGTGGTAAGCAGCCTGAAACTCCTGAAACCTATAGCAGTAGCCATTGCACGGATTGAGGGAGACAATGCCATCCTGTCTGATGTTCAGACTCTGCTTGCATATGTAAGAGAAGAAATCCGTACTGCCCTGCCCACTTCACTGTTGCTCCAAGCATAGGAAACTGCAGTTCTGAAATAAATCAAAAAGCGTGAAGACTTCTGCCTGAAGCCAATACACGCCGCAGTGTACTTGTTGGACCCCAAGTATGCTGGCAAGAGCATCCTGTCTGGTGCCTAGATCAACAAGGCCTATGGTGTCATCACTACCATGTCTCGCCACCTTGGCCTGGATGAGGGCAAGGTTCTTGGCAGTCTGGTGAAGTACACATCCAAGCAAGGGCTTTGGGATGGAGATGCAGTATGGCAGTCGTGCCATCATATCTCATCAGCCACCTGGTGGAAGGGACTTTGTGGATCTGAGGCTCTTTCCCCTGTTGCCTCCATCATCCTCCAAATCCCACCAACATCAGCCGCCTCAGAGCATGCAACAGGCTGACCAATACAAGGGTTGAAAAATTGGTGGCCATCCGGGCAAATTTGAGGCTTTTGAGCCTGACAACAAGCCAGAAGAGGTCCAGGGAGGACACATGGAAGCCTGAGATGAAGACAACCAAAGCTTTAGTTTCTAGACTATCATTTTACAGATGTATGTTGAAAAAGTTTTTGGGAGATGCGATGGATCATTGGGGATCATTCAATATTCCCTTTCTTTTGTTGTTCAGTGAAATCATCCCATGTGAAGAGTCAACTAATTTAATTAAAGTTAAATTCGTAACAAAAGTTTTTTTTATTTCTATTGGAAGGATTTAATCATTTGCAATTATGTCTACTTAAGGTAAAACAAATATATCCAATGCAAAAAACATCTACATTTAAATGGTATTAATATTAATTTGCATATATTTCCGTTAATTCCCATATATTCCCGTTAATTCCCACGGAAAGTTTCCACCTCTGAATATTCCCCAAAATGTGCAACCCTATCACACAGACACCCACAGAACAGAACAACAGCTCCAAACAGAACAACAGCTTTATCACTGGTGTGCAGGATATAATCTTTACTCTGTCTCCAGTTTAGCAAAGAGGAACCAGTTGGTTTCTGTCAGGTCTTGGCTGAGTGCCCAGACATCATGGGGTCATTCTACACACACAGGCCTCTATTAATGCACACACACTTTTCTATCTTATATGAGTTAGTTTCTTTAATAATCTCAATCCCAATGCCTAGGCGTAAAGAAGGATATTTTAGTACACAAGCATTAGTAAGGGTTAATAGAAAATGCCCTCACAGTACACATCTCCGAGGGGCTGAAATGGTCAAACCACACAGGCACCATGTTGAAGAAGGCACAACAGCGACTCTAATCTCAGGAGGTTGAAGAAATTCAGTCTGTCCCTGAGGGCCCTTAGTGTTCTACAGGAGCACCATGCGTGACAGTGTGGTATGGCAACTCTACCGCCACTGACCGCAAGGCTCTACAGAGGGTGGTACGCACAGCCCAATGCACCATTGGGTGCACACTGCTTGCCCTCCAGGACACCTACAACACCAGGTGTCGCAGGAAGGCAAAAAAGATCATCAAGGATCAGCTACCTAAGCCACAGCCTGTTCCCCCCACTTCCATCACTCCGACGCGGACAATACAGGAGCATTATGGCCATAACTAACAGATTGGTCAATAGCTTCTGACCACAGACCATCAGGCTGCTGAATAGCCACCACTAGTCAGCTACAGTACCTACTCCCCATGTATCACCCCTGCTGCTCCCCCTTTGGACCCCCCCCCCCCCCCAAAAAAAACCAGACAATTACCCTGCCTACACCCAAATGTATATTTATAGTTATCATTGTCAGTTGTAATTATTATTATTATTTTATTCATATTTTTTATTATTATTATTGTTTCATTCACACCTCCACTGTTGGAGTTCAGGGCTTAAGTATTTAACTGTACACTGTAACTACATCTACGACCCTGTGCATGTGACTAAATAAAATGTTAATTGAATCTGTATGCTAAGTGCTACAGCCACAACCCCTCATCCAGAGAAAATCACGTCAAGCTTAAATGTCACCACTGACATTAACGGCTCTGTAGTGTCTTCGCTCTTATTACTTTATGAATATATACAATAAATAAGACTCCCAATACAAGGATGTGAACTTGACCTTGAAATTTACTGACGTTTCTAGTTAGCAATACAAGAATAACATGGCGTAACACTGCCCATGACCAAGAGTGCTTGGTCCTTAAAGAGGACATAAGTAATTAACAGAGCACAACATTCCCTCCCTTGTACAATCAGATTTCATCTTTACCAAACCACAACCCATCACATTTCACAGAACCTGATGCAGTCAATTTGCTTCTTAGACTTGAACTTGAACAGTCTTAGTTTTTGGTTGTGTTTGATTTTTAATAAGTCCAGTCAATCTGGTGGGCGGTGCTGTCATTCCAGGTAGCGCCTTGGATTGTCTGGAGGCTCCTGCACATCCTCAGTGTGTGCTTGCTCCATTATAGCTTCTGCTATAGCAGCACCTTCATCCACACATTGCCTTCTTTCAGCCTGGGGGTCCCTGTACCGCCCCACTGTCCTCTACAGCTCCCTGTGTGTCACTCTCAGGAGCTCTCTGTGTATTTTCTCTCTCAATTGTTGTGCTGTTTCCTGTGGAATGCATTTGGTTAATGTGAGTCCACCATATCATGTCTGGGCTCACTTGAACCTGGTATTAGTTCTCACTTGTCACATTTTGCAGTTGTGGTGCCTGAATACATTGCAGTGGATTTCATGTCCACAGAAGAACTCACACTTCTGTAAGTTTGCCAGTAGTCTATAGTATTCTTTCAAGTCTTCATAGGACCGCTTCCATGTTAGCCAGGTGCTCTTCGTCTGTGCCTCCTGTTATGATCATGTCATCCAGGATACACAGGGTTCCTGAGAATCCTTGCAAGATCTGGTCAATGATTTGTTTCCAAATGGCTCGGGCCGATACAATGCCAAAAACCAGGTGGTTATAAACTGCATTCGGAAAGTATTCAAACCCCTTCACTTTTTCCACATTTTGGTACATTACAACCTTATTCTAAAATGTATTAAATTTTAATTCTCATCAATCTACACACAATACCCCATAATGACAAAGCGAAAACAGGTTCAGATTTTTTTGCAAATGTATTTACATAAGTATTCAGACCCTTTGCAATGAGACTTGAAATTGAGCTCAGGTGCATCCTGTTTCCATTGATCATCCATGAGATGTTTCTACAACTTGATTGGAGTCCACCTGTGGTGAATTCAATTGATTGGACATGATTTGGAAAGACACACACCTGTCTAAATAAGGTCCACAGTTGACAGTGCATGTCAGAGCAAAACCCAGGATTGTGTCAAGGCACAGATCTGGGGAAGGATACCAAAAATTGTCTGCAGCATTAAATGTCCCCGATAACACAGTGGCCTCCATCATTCTTAAATGGAAGAAGTTTAGAACCACCCAGACTCTTTCTTGAGCTTGCCACCCCGCCAAACTGAGCAATTGGGGGAGAAGGGCCTTAGTCATTCAGGTGAAGTACAGAGAGATCCTTGATGAAAACCTGCTCCAGAGAGCTCAGGACGTCAGACTGGGGCGAAGGTTCACCTTCCAACAGGACAACGACCCTAAGCACCCAACCAAAACAATGCAGGAGTGGCTTCACGACAAGTCTCTGAATGTCCTTGAGTAGCCCAGCCAGAGCTCGGACTTGAACCCAATCAAATATGTCTGGAGAGACCTGAAAATAGCTGTGCAGCGATGCTCCCAATCCAACCTGACAGAGCATGAGAGGATCTGCAGAGAACAATGGCAGAAACTCCCCAAATACCGGTGTGCCAAGTTTGTAGCGTCATCCCCAAGAACACTCAAGGCTGTAATCTCTGCCAAAGGTGCTTCAACAAAGTACTGAGTAAAGAGTCTGAATACTTATGCAGACATTTTTGCAATCCATTTGCAGTCCATTTTAGAAGAAGGCTGCAATGTAACAAAATGTGGAATAAGTGAAGGGGTCTGAATACTTTCCAAATGCACTGTACCTGTATAAACCTTTGTGTGTTTATTGTCAGGTAGGGAGATCTGCTTTAGCCAACATCCGAATAGCAGTTGTTTTGAAGGTGTCGCAGGTGGAACTGCATAGAATTGTCATAGAGCTGGCTCCTGGCATTATACCTTAAGCGGACATTGCCAATGGCTACACGGAGTCGCATTAAAATAAATCCCATGCAGCCTTGTTTACAAGTTTGAACACCGGAATGTGAGCCGGTGCGCGATGTCTAATATTAAAGAAGTCTCGAGGTATTGCTCGCCTGAGGTAGAGTACCTTCTGATAAGCTGTAGACCACACTATCTACCAAGAGAGTTCTCACCAATATTATTTGTAGCCTTCTATTTACCACCCCAGAACGAATCTGGCACTAAGTCCGCTCTCAACCAACTCTATCAAATCAAATCAAATGTATTTATATAGCCCTTCGTACATCAGCTGATATCTCAAAGTGCTGTACAGAAACCCAGCCTAAAATCCCAAACAGCAAGCAATGCATGTGAAAGAAGCACGGTGGCTAGGAAAAACTCCCTAGGAAAAACTCCCTAGAAAGGCCAAAAACCTAGGAAGAAACCTAGAGAGGAACCAGGCTATGAGGGGTGGCCAGTCCTCTTATGGCTGTGCCGGGTGGATATTATAACAGAACATGGTCAAGATGTTAAAATGTTAAAATGTTCATAAATGACCAGCATGGTCAAATAATAATAATCATAGTAGTTGTCGAGGGTGCAACAAGCACGTCCGGTGAACAGGTCAGGGTTCCATAGCCGCAGGCAGAACAGTTGAAACTGGAGCAGCAGCACGGCCAGGTGGACTGGGAACAGCAAGGAGTCATCATGCCAGGTAGTCCTGAGGCATGGTCCTAGGGCTCAGGTCCTCCGAGAGAAAGAAAGAAAGAGAGAAAGAGAGAATTAGAGAGAGCATATTTAAATTCACACAGGACACCGGATAAGACAAGAGAAATACTCCAGATGTAACAGACTGACCCTAGCCCCCCGACACAAACTACTGCAGCATAAATACTGGAGGCTGAGACAGGAGGGATGGTCAAATAATAAGGCCATAAGCAAAGAAAATGCTCACCCAGAATATGTCCCGGGATTCATCCAATGACATTGAGGAGTATACCACCTCAGTCATCGGCTTCACCAATAAGTGCATCGACGTCATCATCCCCGCAGTGACTGTACATACATATCCCAACCAGAACCCATGGACTACCTACAACATCCGCATCGAGCTAAAGGCTAGAGCTGCCCTTTCAAGAAGCGGGAAACTAATCCGGACGCTTATAGGAAATCCCGCTATGCCCTCAGACGAACCATCAAACAAGCAAAGCGTCAATACAGGATTAAGATTGAATCCTACTACACCGGCTCTGAAGTTCGTTGGATGTGGCAGGGTTTGAAAACTATTACGGACTACAAAGGGAAACCCAGACGTGAGCTGCCCAGTGACGCCAGCCTACCAGATGAGCTAAATGCCTTTTATGATTGCTTCGAGGCAAGCAACACTGAAGCATGCACAAGAGCACCAACTGTTCTGGATGACTGTGTGATAACACTCTCGATAGCCGATGTGAACAAAACCTTTAAAACAGGTCAACATTCACAAAGCCGCTGGGCCAGACGGATTACCAGGACCTGTACTCAATGCATGCGCAGACCAACTATCAAGTGTCTTCACTGACATTTTCAACCTCTCCCTGACCGAGTCTGTAATTATCTACATGTTTCGAGCAGACCACCATAGTCCCTGTGCCCAAGGAAGCAAAGGTAACCTGCCTAAATGCCCGTGGCGCTCACGTTGTAGCCATGAAGTGCTTTGAAAGGCTGGTTATGGCTCACATCAACAGCATCCTCTCGGACACCCTAGACCCTCTCCAATTCGCATACCGCCCCAACAGATTCACAGATGACGCAATCGCAATCGCACTCCACACTGCCCTTTCCCACCTGGACAAAAAGAACACCTATGTGAGAATGCTGTTCATTGACTACAGCTCAGCGTTGAACACCATAGTGCCCACGAAGCTCATCACTAAGCTAAGGACACTGGGACTAAACACCTCCCTCTGCAACTGGATCCTGGACTTCCTGACGGGCTGCCCCCTAGTGGTAAGGGTAGGCAACAACACGTCTGCCACACTGATCCTTAACACTGGGGCCCCTCAGGGGTGTGTACTTAGTCCCCTCCTGCACTCCCTGTTCACCCACGACTATATGGCCAAACACGACTCCAACACCATCATTAAGTTTGCTGACGACACAACAGTGGTAGGCCTGATCACCGACAACGGTGAGACGGCCTATAGGGAGGAGGTCAGAGAACTGACAGTGTGGTGCCAGGACAACAACCGCTCCCTCAGTGTGAGCAAGACAAAGGAGCTGATCGCGGACTACAGGAAAAGGAGGGCCGAACAGGCCCCTATTAACATCGACGGGGCTGTAGTTGAGTGTGGTGAGAGTTTCAAGTTCCTTGGTGTCCACATCACCAACGAACTATCATGGTCCAAACATACCAAGACAGTCATGAAGAGGGCAAGACAAAACCTTTTCCCCTTCAGGAGACTGAAAAGATTTGGCATGGGTCACCAGATCCTCAAAAGGTTCTACAGCTGCACCATCGAGAGCATCCAAACCGGTTGCATCACCGCCTGGTATGGCAACTGCTCGGCATCTGTCCGTAAGGCGCTACAGTGCTTACGGCCCAGTACATCACTGGGGCCAAGCTTCCTGCCATCCAGGACCTATATAATAGTCGGTGTCAGAGGACAGCCCATAAAACTCCAGTCACCCAAGTTATGGACTGTTTTCTCTGCTACCGCACGGCAAACAGTAAGTCTCGGACCAAAAGGCTCCTCAACAGCTTCTACCCCCAAGCCATAAGACTGCTGAACATTTAATAAAATTGCCACCGGACTATTTACATTGACCCCCCCCCCCCCCCCCCCCCCTTGTACACTGCTGCTACTCGCTGTTCATCATCTATGCATAGTCACTTCACCTCTACCTACATGTACAAATTACCTCAACTAACCTGTACCCCCGCACACTGACTTGGTACCGGTACCCCCTGTATATAGCCTCGTTATTGTTATTCTTATTGTGTTACTTTTTATTATTATTTTAGTGTCATCATTTCTATTTAGCCTACACTTTCTTGTTCTGAACTTTTAACGTGAGTGGGACAGGTGTGGCTTCCTGACAATGATCAACTGCTTAAAGCAGTTACACCTCTGACACCGCTAAAACATCAGCTATGTGAGTGTCGGGTATCGTCAGTTAAGGCTTGATCTGATCTAGGCATAAATATTTGTTGCAGTGGTTCACTGTATGGATGGAATGAGCAGGACTAGTGGGTGGGTGAATGGTACAGTGCCTATGGAATGCTCTTATCTCCCTCAGGGATGAGAGATCTACTCCTGATTAGAAGATCATCTGGGCTATCTCCTCTTTACCTGTTGCACTGAGGCTCCCTAGAGCTAGCCTGGCTGACACAACTCACATGGTCAGCAAGGGAGAGCTGACACACTGGTCTGGACAGGAGTCTGATGTAAATGCAGTATTTACACAGAAATGTGCTGAGCCTTTATTGGTTCTCTCAACCAAAAAAATGTTTTGTGTTGGGTTGAGACCTCTCGTTGTTTGGATATGAAACAAAATCCAACAGTTGTATTGGAAAGAGGAGGTGCACAGGGACTGTGGGTGGCTGTCCATGTGGGTTTTTGAGTGAGAAAGACACGGAGAACCAATCAGTAAAAAAGCACAGCCCCCTTCATTATCGACGCATCATGCTGACAACATCAAAAGAGCCTTTCCAGACTCTGGAGGACTTCGAGTTAGGTGTCAGCCAAACTACCTCAGTGCTCCCATGGCTTACAACCATTATTGACTATCTTCATTCAAAACAAGTAATGACTTCATGCATAATTTAATACAGCAGGGATTTTTACTGGGTGAAAAAAACTATTACTCCTGTAGTTCCTGGCTATTTGCTTACATTTGTCTTCACACTAATGCTATAAAACAATGACAAATAAGTTCTTACATTTTCTGTCAAATACATTTTTTGACCTAAGATCTTGAACTTGATTTGACCAAACTGCTGAGGCCCACCCCTGCCCAGTCATATGAAATCCATAGATTAGGCCCTAATGGCCTCAATTGACTGATTTCCTTATATTAACTGAATAGTTTTTTTCCCTCACTAATCTACACACAATACCCCATAATGACAAATCGAAAACTGTTTTTTAGAAAACTGAAATATCACATTTACATAAGTATTCGGACCCTTTACTCAGTACTTTGTTGAATCACCTTTTTAAGCTATTGCAGCCTCGAGTCTTTTTGGGTATGACGCTACAAGCTTGGCACATCTGTATTTGGGGAGTTTCTCCTATTGTTCTCTGCAGATCCTCTCATGCTCTGTCAGGTTGGATTGGGAGCGTCGCTGCACAGCTATTTTCAGGTCTCTCCAGAGATGTTCGATTGGGTTCAAGTCCGGGCTCTGGCTGGGCTCCTCAAAGACGTTCATAGACTTGTCCCAAAGCCGGTCCTGCGTTGTCTTGGCTGTGTGCTTAGGGTCATTGTCCTGCTGGAAGTTGAACATTCACCCCAGTCTGAGGTCCTGAATACTCTGGAGCAGGATTTCATCAAGCATCTCTCTGTACTTTTCTCCGTTCATCTTTCCCTCAATCCTGACTAGTCTCCCAGTCCCTGCCGTTGAAAAACATCCCCACTGTAACGATGTGCGTTGAGAGTCGGGAAGCAAGTTCAGGGAGTGTTTTAATAAAATAAACAGAACATAATACAAAACAAGAAACACTAACAGCACACAGATATGAAACAGAAACAATGACGCCTGGGGAAGGAACCAAAGGGAGTGACATATATAGGGAAGGTAATCAAGGTGGTGATGGAGTCCAGGGGATTGTCATAATGCGCGTAACGATGGTGACAGGTGTGCGCCATAACGAGCAGCCTGGTGACCTAGAGGCCGGAGAGGGACCACACGTGACAGAACCCCCTCCCTACGCGCGGCTCCAGGCGCAGGACATCGACCAAGATGACTATCCCAGGGATCAGGAGCGGACCGGTCACCTCTGCTAAGGTGCGGGAACCTGTCATTCCAGCTGAGGTGCGGGAGCATGGCAACCTAGAGCGCCAGAGAGAGAGAGAGCATATCTGACAGTGCCCCCTCCCCGGTGCGTTCGACTCCAGCCGCAGGACGCCAACCACAGGGAAGATCCCGGGGATCAGGAGCGGACCAGTCGCCTTCGCTGAGGCACAGAAACCTGACGAACCGGCTGAGGCGTGAGAGCCTGATGAGCCAGCTGAGACCTCCCCGGTTGCCTCGGTCGAGGCACGGGAACCTGTTCACCCAGCTGAGGCATGGGAGCCTATCAATCCCGCTGAGGTATGGAAACCCATCGAGCCAGCTGAGGCATGGAAGCCTATTGATCCCGCTGAGGTATGGAAACCCGTCGAGCCAGCTGAGGCAGGGGAACCGGTCGAAACCGCAGAGGCATGGGAATCCAACAAACCGGCTGAGGCCTCCCAGGTAGCTCCGGTTTTAACTCCGGACCCAACATTACCTCCAAAACGAACAACAAAAAAACACTCCCTGATGGTGAGGCGTCATTCTGTAACGATGTGCACTGAGAGTCGGGAAGCAAGTTCAGGGAGTGAGTGTTTTAATAAAATAAACAGAACATAATACAAAACAAGAAATACTAACAGCACACAGACAAGAAACAGAAACAATGACGCCTGGGGAAGGAACCAAAGGGAGTGACATATATAGGGCAGGTAATCAAGGAGGTGATGGAGTCCATCAATTGAATTTCCACATGTGGACTCCAATAAAGTTGTAGAAACATCTCAAGGATGATCAATGGAAACATGAAGTACCAGAGCTCAATTTCGAGTCTCATAGCAAAGGATCTGAATACTTACACTACCGTTCAAAAGTTTTGGGTCACTTAGAAATGTCCCACTAAGCCCAAACCAGATGGGATGGCATATCGCTGCAGAATGCCGTGGTAGCCATGCTGGTTAAGTGTGTCTTGAATTCTAAATGTGGCAGTCCCGTGTGGCTCAGTTGGTAGAGCATGGTGTTTGCAACGCCAGGGTTGTGGGTTCGATTCCCATGGGGGACCAGTACGGGAAAAAATGTATGAATGGTATGCATTCACTACTGTAAGTTGCTCTGGATAAGAGCATCTGCTAAATGACTAAAATGTTAAAAAAAAATCACTGACAGTGTCACCAGCAAAGTACCCCCACAACATAACACCTCCTTCTCCGTGCTTTACGGTGGGAAATACACATGCAGGGATCATCTGCTCACCTACACTGTGTCTCACAAAGGCACAGCGTTTGGAACCAAAAATCTCAAATTTGGACTCCAGACCAAAGGACAAATTTCCACTGGTTGAATGTCCATGGCTCGTGTTTCTTGGCCCAAGCAAGTCTTTTATTTTTATTGGTGTCCTTTAGTAGTGGTTTCTTTGCAGCAATTAGACCATAAAGACCTGATTCACACAGTCTCCTCTGAACAGTTGATGTTGAGATGTGTCTGTTACTTGAAATCTGTGAAACATTTATTTGGGCTGCAATTTCTGAGGCTGGTAACGCTAATGAACTTATCCTCTGCAGCAGAGGTAACTCTGGGTCTTCCATTCCTATGGCGGTCCTCATGAGAGACAGTTTCATCATAGCGCTTGATGGTTTTTGCGACTGCAGTTAAAGAAACGTCCAAAGTTCTTGAAATGTTCTGTATTGACTGACCTTCATGTTTTGAAGTAATGATGGACTGTCGTTTCTCTTTGATTATTTGAGCTGTTCTTGCCATAATATGGACTTGGTATTTTACCAAATAGGGCTATCTTCTGTATACCCCCTACCTTGTCACAACACAATTGATTGATTGAATACATACACTTAGGTTGGAGTCATTAAAACTCATTTTTCAACCAATCCACACATTTCTTGTTAAAAAACTATTGTTTTGGCAAGTCGGGTTAGGACATCTACTTTGTGCATGACACAAGTAATTTTTCCAACAATTGCTTACAGACAGATTATTTCACTTATAATTCACTGTATCACAATTCCAGTGGGTCAGGAGTTTACATACACTAAGTTGACTGTGCCTTTAAACAGCTTGGAAAGAAATGAAGAAATGTCCTCTAATCTGATGAAACAAAAATAGAACTGTTTGGCCATAATGACCATCGTTATGTTAGGAGGAAAAAGGGGAGGCTTGCAAGCCAAAGAACACCATCCCAACCGTGAAGCACGGGGGTGGCAGCATCAAGTTGTGTGTGTGTGCTTTCCTACAGGAGGGACTGGTGCACTTCACAAAATAGATGGCATCATGAGGAATTTAAAATTATGTGCATATACTGAAGCAACATCTCAAGACATCAGTCAGGAAGTTAAAGCTTGGTCGCAAATGGGTCTTCCAAATGGACAATGACCCCAAGCATACTTCCAAAGTTGTGGCAAAATGGCTTAAACTTCTTGCATCTAGGCGTTCCGCTAGCGGAACCCCGTTCCGCCAGCGGAACGCCTAGCCAACAGCCAATGGAACAGCAGGGCGCGAAATTCAAAACATAAAAAATCGAATAATTTCAATTTCTCAAACATATGACTATTTTACAACATTTTAAAGATACACTCCTCCTGAATACAACCACGTTGTCCGATTTCAAAAAGGCTTTACAGCGAAAGCAAAACATTAGATTATGTTAGGACACCACCTAAACAAGAAAAGCCACACAACCATTTTCCTAGCAAGGAGATGTGTCACAAAAACCCAAAATCCAGCTAAAATGAAGCACTAACCTTTGACGATCTTCATCAGATGACACTCCTAGGACATCATGTTACACAATACATGTATGTTTTGTTCTATCAAGTTCATATTTATATCCAAAAACAGCATTTTACATTGGCGCGTGATGTTCAGAAAAGGATTAACATTTTAACATTTTTTTAAAAAAACATTTTAGTCATTTAGCAGACGCTCTTATCCAGAGCGACTTACAGTAGTGAATGCATACATTTCATACAATTTCATGCATTTCTTTCGTGTACTGGCCCCCCGTGGGAATCGAACCCACAACCCTGGCGTTGCACACACCATGCTGGCGTTGCAAACACCATGCTCTACCAACTGAGCCACAGGGAAGGCTCCAGATTAGCCTCCAAAACCTCCGGTGAATGACCACAATGTGCACATTCATTTACAGAAATACTCATCATGAACGTTGACAAAATATATAACAATTATTTAAAGAATTATAGATATACTCCCTCTTAATGCAATCGCTGTGTCAGATTTGAAAATAACTTTACGGAGAAAGCACATTGTTCAATATTCTGAGTACAGAGCTCCGCCATCAATGCAAGCTATATAGTTAGCCGTCAAGCCACGGCGTCGTCAAAACTCTAAAATACTGTTAGAAATATTTTCTTACCTTTGCTGATCTTCGGCGGAATGCACTCGGAAGGACTCCAACTTCCACAAGAAATGTTCATTTGTTTGATAAAGTCCATTATTTATGTCCAAATACCTCAGTTTTGTTGGCGCGTCCAGAACACTATTCCAAAGGCACGAGACGGGGGCGCAAATCAATAGACGAAAAGCTCAAAAGTTCCATTACCGTTTGTAGAAACATGTCAAACGCTGTTTCCAATCAAACCTTAGGGTGTTTTTAACATAAACAATCGATAATTTTCCAACCGGACAATAGCGTATTCATTACAGAAGAAAAATTTAAAATGCTATCCATGCGTGAACGCGCATGAAGTAACTACATGACCTCAGACTGTCCACTGCTTGAACCGGCTGTTATTCGGTCAGAATCCACCATAGAAGACTCAAACAACTTTGTAAAGACTCTTGACATCTAGTGGAAGCCTTAGGAAGTGCAAGTTGACCCTACAGACACTGTAGTTTCAATAAAAAATGGTCTGAAAGACTACAATTCTCAGACTTCCCACTTCCTGGTTGGATTTTTGTCAGGTTTTTGCCTGCCATATGAGTTCTGTTATACTCACAGACATCATTCAAACAGTTTTAGAAACTTCAGAGTGTTTCCTATCCAAATCTACTAATAATATGCAAATATTTGACTCTGGGCCCGAGTAGTAGGCTGTTTAATTTGGGTATGTTTTTCATCCGGCCGTGAAAATACTGCCCCCTATAGCGAAGAGGTTAAGGACAACAAAGTCAAGGTATTGGAGTGGCCATCACAAACCCTGACCTAAATCCTATAGAAAATTTGTGGGCAGAACTGAAAAAGCATGTGCGAGCAAGGAGGCAAACAAACCTGACTAAGTTACACCAGCTCTGTCAGGAGGAATGGGCCAAAATTCACCCAACTTATTGTGGTAAGCTTGTGGAAGGCTACCTGAAACGTTTGACCCAAGTTAAACAATTTAAAGGCAATGCTACCAAATACCAATTGAGTGTATGTAAACTTCTGACCCACTGGGAATGTGATGAAAGAAATTAAAGCTGAAATAAATCATTCTCTACTATTATTCTGACATTGCACTTTCTTAAAATAAAGTGGTGATCCTAACTGACCTAAGACAGGGACTTTTACTAGGATTACATTTCCGGAATTGTGAAAAACCGTCATTTAAATGTATTTGGCTAAGGTGTATGTAAACTTCCGACTTCAACTGTCGATAATAAACAGTAACAGCAGCATATGTGATGAGTCAAAAAAGTTTGTGCAAAAAGGGTCAATGCTGGAGGGAAGCCAAAGTCATTCCGCTAGCCAAGAGTGGTAAAGCAACCTTTACTGGTTCTAACAGCAGACCTATAAGCTTGCTGCCAGCTCTTAGCAAATTGTTGGAAAAAATTGTGTTTGACCAAATACAATGCTATTTCTCTGTAAACAAATTAACAACAGACTTTCAGCATGCTTATTGAGAAGGGCACTCAACATGTACTGCACTGACACAAATGGCTGATGATTGGTTGTTAGATTTCAGAGCAGATTGACATTATTGACCATAACCTCCTGTTGGAAAACATATGTGTTAGGCTTTTCAACCTCCAGCCATATCTTGGATTCAGAGCTATCTATCTAATAAAACTCAAGAGGGTTTTCTTTAATGGAGGCTTCTCTAACGTCAAAAATGTAAAGTGTGGTGCACTGCTGGGCAGCTCTCTAGGCCCTCCACTCTTTTCTATTTTTACCAATGACCTGCCACTGTCATTAAACAAAGCATGTGTGTCCATGTATGCTGATGATTCAACCATATACGTATCCGCAACCAAAGTTAATGAAGGCACTGAAATCCTTAAAGAGTTCAAGTCTGTTTTGGACTGGGTGGCCAGTAATTAACTGGTCCTGAACATCTCTAAAACTAAGAGCATTGTATTTGGTACTAATTTAAATCTAGACCTCTGTCACATCCTGACCAGCAGAGGGCGTAATTGTGTTAGTTTGGTCAGGATGTGGCAGGGGGTTTGTGTGTGTTTAATGTTGTGTGGGTGACTGGACTCCCAATTGAAGGCAGGTGTGTTGAGTTGCCTTTGATTGGGAGTCCTATATAGTAGTGTGTGTTTTTCTTTGGGGTTGTGGGTAGTTGTTCTTGCATTGCGTTTTGTGTGCCTGTAAGACTGTTCCTGTCGTCGTGAGTATTGTTTATTGTTTTTGCCTGTGGATGCTTTACTTAAGTTTATTAAAAAACTATGAGTATCCACATACCCGCTGCGCCTTGGTCCATTCTTGAAGACAGCTGTTACAACCTCAACTGAATCTGGTAATGAGGAGACTAAATCACTTGGTGTTACCTTAGATTGTAAACTGACATGGTCAAAACATGTAGATTCAATGGTTGTAAAGATGGGGATAGGTCTGTCTGTAATAAAGAGATGCTCTGCTTTTATGACAATGCACTCCAAAAGTCTTATCTTGATTATTGTCCAGTTGTGCTGCGAGGAAAGACCTAGTCAAGCTGCAGCTGGCCCAGAACAGACCGGCACATCTTGCTCTTCATTGTAATCAGAGGGCTAATTTAAATAATATGCATGCCAGAAACAATGTGTTAAATTCCAAATTGTTTGCATAGTCAACTTATACAAAGCTCTGACACACACACTTACCCCACCAGACATTCCACCAGGGGTATTTTGCAGTCCCCAATTCAGAACAAATTAAAGAATTCGTACAGTATTATATAGAGCCATTATCATTGAATTCCCTTCCATCTCATATTGCCCAAATGAACAGCAAACCTGGTTTTAAAAACAGATAAAGCAACACCTCACTGCACCACGCCTCTCCCCTATTTCACCTAGATATTTTTTTTTGTATGTATTGATATGTGGCATGTTTTGTGTGGACCCCAGGAAGTTTAGCTGCTGCTTTCACAACAGATAATATGGATCCTACTAAAATACCACAAAACAATTTAACTATTTCGCAGCTTATAGCTTAGGGGTAGAAGCTGTTCAGGGTCCTGTTGGTTTCAGACTTTGTGCATTGGTACTGCTTGCCGTGCGGTAGCAGAGAGAACAGTATGTCTTGGGTGGATGGAGACACAGCATGGTATAGAGGTCCTGGATGGCAGGGAGCTCGGCCCCAGTGATGTACTGGGCTGTATGCACTACACTCTGTAGCACCTTGCGGTCGGATGCCAAGCAGTTGCCATACCAAGCGGTGATGAAGCCAGTCAAGATGCTCTCAATGCTATATAACTTTTTTAGGATCTGAGGGCCTGTCATGCCAAATAATGTCCCCCAGCCAAAAAGTGTCCCCCTCTGCGTCACAATGGGATTCATTGACTACAGCTCAGCATTCAACACCATTATGCCCTCCAAGGTCATCACTAAAGCTAAGAACCCTGGGATTAATTAAACACCTCCCTCTGCAACTGGATCCTGGACTTCCTGTCGGCCGCCCCCAGGTGGTGAGGGTAGGCAACAACACATCTACCTCGCTGATCCTCAACACCATCTATTTTGTCGGATGTTTTCCCCACCCTTGTTTTCACTGCTTGGCTGGCTCCCCACCTCATTTACAATAACATACAATTTACAACAAGACGGTAGGTATTTTACTACATTACGTCTTACGAGGGGTAGCTGGCCAAGCAGTGAAAACAAGGGTTGGGAAATCATCAAACAAAACAGACGATGGACACGATGGACAGATAAATTCATGCACATTGACGACATGAGACAAACAAGACACATGAAAATGCTTGCCACATATTATGCACCAGGCCACCTCATTACTTTCTCTCACATATTTCCAGCAGAAGCGGTGGACGGTGACCTCTGTTATGTAGGGTTTGGACACCTCGGGAGGCCTGGACCCAGGACGGGGACTGGAATCGGGAATGGGAAATGGTGCCAGGCGCCCAGCCTGAAAACAAGAGAAAATGTGTTTTCTCATGAATTTCTGAAGGTATTGTGCCATGGAGAGTTCCTCATCTCTGCAGAGAGTAAGACTGTTTGCAATAGCAAACAGCACAAAATCTGTGCCCACTTTCTGCTGCTGGACTGCCGGCCACTCCACAGTTACAGAGGTCCCTGGAAAAGATAAGAGAGAGGTGAGTTGTGAGAGAAACTCTGGGTTGGTGTCATGACCACTGGAGTCATACACCTTAACAGTACCTACATGGAAGCGAAGGTTATTTACCATGACCCAGTGGTTAGCCGTGAGCTTGACTATCTGGAGAAAACCCTGGGTCAGTGTTGGTACTGCTGACAGCATGGCAATGCCACCCACCGCGAGGAGGCCTCCTACTTCCGGATGCTGCACCTGCAAAAGAGCTTGAGCATGATCAATTGTAAAATTGTCTAACAAGGACTGTGGCAGAAGAATGACCCCCCGAAGGTTCTCCATCCAGCCAAAGAGAGCAGCTGGCCTCACCTGCCCCTGTTGGACCCTAGAGATGAGAACCTCACTAGTGTTTTCTAGTCCAGTGACTGGACTTACATGCCCCTGTTCCTCCAGTCTGACGTAAGCCACCTGTGAGAACATTTGATGGATTAGTGCATTGTTATGACGGAGAGATATGTACTTTTCAACAGTTTTTGAAAGTACAGCCTACCTCAAGCTGGTCCCCTTCCCACTCAGAGTCAACAGCAGACAATCATTTTTACCTTGTCAAAAACCTCCACGTCCTTCTCAGCGCATGCCTGAACGTGGTCCTCGAAGGCATTCTGATCTGGTTCAACAACTTCCACCACATCAGGTGGAGTTTCAGTGATCTGAAAGTATGTTATTAAAAAATAGCAATAGACAAACACTAACACTAAGTCAACTACAAATTTGAATGACTGCAGTATATGCAATAATTTGATATAATTGTATATACAATAGCATTGTTTACCTCAATCAACAGCTGCAGCTCCCGTCCGTACAGCAAATGATAGGGCGAGTACTTGGTGGAGGCCTGGACACTGCTGTTGTGTGGAAAGATTAATTACCTTCAGGTTTTCCTCCCACCGTTCCTGCCCATGGCAGTCTTGAGGGTCTGGTTGGTCCGTTCATCCAAACTTGGAGGGTGTAGGAAAGGGATATTTATTGACAATGTAAGATATTAAAATATGTCTGATTACAAAAACAAACCTTTGGTCTGTGGATGATATAGACCCGGTGCTTCACCCCCCCCAGTCCTCGAACAAGGCTTTGTTGGTCTGAAGAAAATCGCACATCAGTAAATAAACTTGGCTATTTATATAGTTGGTGACAGATATAGCCTATTATTATTATTAACTTGTTCCAGAGTTCACGACCTTGGTCACGCAAGATGACCTTAGGAGCACCGTGGGTGTTGAAGATGTCCATCATCGCCTTGGAGGTAGCCTCGCCAGTCTTGTCCTTGATGGGTATCATACAAACATTTTTCAGGCCTACCACCATCATGTCGTCTGCAAACTTAATGATGATGTTGGAGTCGTGCGCGGCCATGCAGTTGTGGGTAAACAGGGAGTACAGGATGGGGGAGGGAATAATCACGCACCCCTGAGGGGCCCTGGTGTTGAGGGTTGGCGTGGCGGATATGTTGTTGCCTACCCTCACCACCTGGGCCTGGCCGTAAGGAAGTCCAGGATCCCGTTGCAGAGGGAGGTGTTTAATCACAGGGTTCTTAGCTTAGTGATGAACTTGAAGGGCACAATGGTGTTGAATGCTAAGCTGTAGTCAATGAACAGCAATCTCACATAGGTGTTTCTTTTATCCATGTGGGAAAAAGCCGTGTAGAGTGCAATAGAGATTGCGTCATCTGTGGATCTGTTGGGGTGGTAAGCAAATTGGAGTGGGTTCAGGGTGTCTGGAATGATGGTGTTGATGTTAGTCATGACCAGACTTTCAAAGCATAGAACAAATACTGGCATGATATCTGAAAGGACTTTCTCTGCTTGTTTTGTCAACTCACAGAACCACCTGAAGAAATTAGCTGTTTCCTATTCTTGTTGTCCAATTTCAATAGTAATTCCATCTATTATCAAATAAAATAAAATATTTACCAAGTAGGATAAAATAAAAAGTAATAATAAAAAGTAACACAATAAGAATAACAATAACGAGGCTATATACAGGGGGTACCGGTACCGAGTCAGTGTGCGGGGGTACAGGTTAGTTGAGGTAATTTGTACATGTAGGTGGGGGTGAAGTGAGTATGCATAGATGATCAACAGCGAGTAGCAGCAGTGTACAAAAGGGAGGGGTGGGGTCAATGTAAATTTTCCGGTGCCGATTTTATTAATTGTTCAGCAGTCTTATGGCTTGGGGGTAGAAGCTGTTGAGGAGCCTTTTGGTTCTAGACTTGGCGATTCGGTACCGCTTGCCGTGCAGTAGCAGAGAGAACAGTCTATGACTTGGGTGACTGGAGTCTTTGACAATTTTATGGGCTGTCCTCTGACACCGCCTATTATATAGGTCCTGGATGGCAGGAAGCTTGGCCCCAGTGATGTACTGGGCCATACGCACAACCCTCTGTAGCGCCTTACGGTCAGATGCTGAGCAGTTGCCATACCAGGCGGTGATGCAACCGGTTTGGATGCTCTCGATGGTGCAGCTGTAGAACCTTTTGAGGATCTGGGGACCCATGACAATTCTTTTCAGTCTCCTGAGGGGGAAAAAGTTTTGTCTTGCCCTCTTCATGACTGTCTTGGTATGTTTGGACCATGATAGTTTGTTGGTGATGTGGACACCAAGGAACTTGAAACTCTCGACCCACTCAACTACAGCCCTGTCGATGTTAAAGGAGGCCTGTTCGGTCCTCCTTTTCCTGTAGTCCACGATCAGCTCCTTTGTCTTGCTCACATTGAGGGAAAGGTTGCTATCCTGGCACCACACTGCCAGTTCTCTGACCTCCCTATAGGCTGTCTTATCATTGTCGGTGATCAGGCCTAGTAGCACTGTTGTGTCGTCAGCAAACTTAATGATGGTGTTGGAGTTGTGTTTGGCCACGCAGTCATGGGTGAACAGGGAGTACATTAGAGGACTAAGTACACACCCCTGAGGGGCTCTAGTGTTAAGGATCAGCGTGCAGATGTGTTGTTGCCTACCCTTACCACCTGGGGACGGCCTGTCAAGAAGTCCAGGATCCAGTTGCAGAGGGAGGTGTTTAGTCCCAGGGTCCTTAGCTTAGTGATGAGCTTCATGGGCACTATGGTGTTGAATGCTGAGCTGTAGTCAATGAACAGCATTCTCACATAGGTGTTCCTTTTGTCCAGGTGGGAAAGGAAAGTGTGGAGTGCAATTGAGATTGTGTCATTTGTGGATCTGTTGGGGCGGTATGTGAATTGGAGAGGGTCTAGGGAGTCCGGGAGGATGCTGTTGATGTGAGCCATGACCAGCCTTTCAAAGCACTTCATGGCTATGACGTGAGCGCTACGGGGCGGTAATCATTTAGGCACGTTACCTTCACTTCCTTGGGCACAGGGACTATGGCGGTCTGCTTGAAACATGTAGGTATTGCAGACTCATTCAGGGAGAGATTTAAAATGTCAGTGAAGACACTTGCCAGTTGGTCTGTGCATGCTTTGAGTACATGTCCTGGTAATCCATCTGACCCTGCGGCTTTGTTAATGTTGACCTGTTTAAAGGCCTTGCTCACATCGGCTATCGAGAGTGTTATCGCACAGTCTTCCAGAACAGTTGGTGCTCTCGTGCATGCTTCAATGTTGCTTGTCTCGAAGCGAGCATAAAAGGCATTTAGCTCATCTGGTAGGCTTGCGTCACTGGGCAGCTCGCGTCTGGGTTTCCCTTTGTAGTCCGTAATAGTTTTCAAGACCTGCCACATCCGACGAACATCAGAGCCGATGTAGTAGGATTCAATCTTAACCTCTATGAGCTAGGTGGGACGCTTAAGTCCCACCTACTCAACAGCCAGTGTAATCCCGTGGCGCATTATTCAAATTCCACAAAAATGCAAAAACTTCAATTTTTCAAACATATGACTATTTTACACCATTTTAAAGATAAGACTCTCGTTAATCTAACCACACTGTCCGATTTCAAAAAGGCTTTACAACGAAAGCAAGACATTAGATTATGTCAGCAGAGTACCCAGCCAGAAATAATCAGACACCCATTTTTCAAGCTAGCATACAATGTCTCACAAACCCAAACCACAGCTAAATGTAGCACTAACCTTTGATGATCTTCATCAGATGACAACCCTAGGACATTATGTTATACAATACATGCATGTTTTGTTCAATCAAGTTCATATTTATATCAAAAACCAGCGTTTTACATTAGCATGTGACTAGCATGTGACTAGCATTCCCACCGAACACTGCCGGTGAATTTACTAAATTACTCACGATAAACGTTCACAAAAAGCATAACAATTATTTTAAGAATTATAGATACTGAACTCCTCTATGCACTCGATATGTCCGATTTTAAAATAGCTTTTCGGTGAAAGCACATTTTGCAATATTCTCAGTAGATAGCCCGGCATCACAGGGCTAGCTATTTAGACACCCACCAAGTTTAGCACTCATCAAAGTCAGATTTACTGTAAGAAAAATGTTATTACCTTTGCTGTCTTCGTCAGAATGCACTCCCAGGACTTCTACTTCAATAACAAATGTTGGTTTGGTTCAAAATAATCCATAGTTATATCCAAACAGCGGCGTTTTGTTCGTGCGTTCAAGACACTATCCGAAAGGGTAAATAAGGGTGACGAGCATGGCGCAATTCGTGACAAACAAATTCTAAATATTCCATTACCGTACTTCGAAGCATGTCAACCGCTGTTTAAAATCAATTTTTATGCCATTTTTCTCATAAAAAAGCGATAATATTCCGACCGGGAATCTGCGTTTAGGTAAACAGACGAAAGAAAATAAAGCATTTGGTCGACTCGGGCACGCGCCTAAGCCCATAGTACTCTGATCGGCCACTTGCCAAACGCGATAAAGTGTTTCAGCCAGAGCCTGCCTCGATATCGTTCAGCTTTTTCCCGGGCTCTGAGAGCCTATGGGAGCCGTAGGAAGTGTCACGTTATTGCAAAGATCCTCAGTCTTCAATAAAAAGAGCCAAGATGAAACACAACTTTTCAGACAGGCCACTTCCTGCATGGAATCTTCTCAGGTTTTGGCCTGCCATATGAGTTCTGTTATACTCACAGACACCATTCAAACAGTTTTAGAAACTTTAGGGTGTTTTCTATCCAAAGCCAATAATTATATGCATATTCTAGTTACTGGGCAGGAGTAGTAACCAGATTAAATCGGGTACGTTTTTTATCCAGCCGTGTCAATACTGCCCCCTAGCACTAACAGGTTAATCCTGCATTGACACTTCGCTTGTTTGATGGAGGATCAGGAGGATAGAATTATGGTCGGATTTGCCAAATGGAGGGCAGGGGAGAGCTTTGTATGCATCTCTGTGTGTGGAGTAAAGGTGGTCCAGAGTTTTTTTTCCCTCTGGTTGCACATGTGACATACTGATAAAAATTACTGCGTCCTCTTTTCCTCCTTCTTTTCTTCACGCAAATGACGTGTATCTGGGCCTGTATATCTTTCTCATCAGACTCGTTAACCTCTCTAGGGTCGGCGGGACGAAATCGTCCCACCTACTCAACAGCCAGTTGAATTTCGTGGCGCGTTATTCAAATACCTTAGAAATGCTATTACTTCAATTTCTCAAACATATGACTATTTTACACCATTTTAAAGACAAGACTCTCGTTAATCTAACCACACTGTCCGATTTCAAAAAGGCTTTACAACGAAAGCAAAACATTAGATTATGTCAGCAGAGTACCCAGCCAGAAATAATCAGACACCCATTTATCAAGCTAGCATATAATGTCACATAAACCCAAACCACAGCTAAATGCAGCACTAACCTTTGATGATCTTCATCAGATGACAACCCTAGGACATTATGTTATACAATACATGCATGTTTTGTTCAATCAAGTTCATATTTATATCAAAATCCAGCTTTTTACATTAGCATGTGACGTTCAGAACTAGCATACTTCCGGTGAATTCACTAAATTACTCACGATAAACGTTCACAAAAAACCTAACAATTATTTTAAGAATTATAGATACAGAACTCCTCTATGCACTCGCTATGTCCGATTTTAAAATAGCTTTTCGGTGAAAGCACATTTTGCAATATTCTCAGTAGATAGCCCGGCATCACAGGGCTAGCTATTTAGACACCCACCAAGTTTAGCACTCACCAAAATCAGATTTACTATAAGAAAAATGTTATTACCTTTGCTGTCTTCGTCAGAATGCACTCCCAGGACTTCTACTTCAATAACAAATGTTGGTTTGGTTCAAAATAATCCATAGTTATGTTCAAATATCCTCTGTTTTGTTCGTGCGTTCAAGACACTATCCGAATGGTAAAGAAGGGTGACGCGCACGACGCATTTCGTGACCAAAAAATTCTAAATATTCCATTACCGTACTTCGAAGCATGTCAACCGCTGTTTTAAATCAATTTTTATGCCATTTTTCTCGTAAAAAAGCGATAATATTCCGACCGGGAAAGCGTGTTTAGGTTCAAAGACGAAAGAAAATAAAAACATGGGGTCGACTCGTGCACGCGCCTCAGCCCATTGTCCTCTGATAGAGCACTTGCCAAAAGCGCTAATGTTTTTCAGCCAGTGGCTGGAATTACATCATTCAGCTTTTTCCCGCCTTCTGAGAGCCTATGGGAGCCGTAGGAAGTGTCACATTACAGCAAAGATCCTCAGTCTTCAATAAACAGAGTCAAGAAGCTCAAGGAATGGTCAGAGAGGGCACTTCCTGTACAGAATCTTCTCAGGTTTTTGCCTGCCATATGAGTTCTGTTATACTCACAGACACCATTCAAACAGTTTTAGAAACTTTAGGGTGTTTTCTATCCAAAGCCAATAATTATATGCATATTCTAGTTTCTGGGCAGTAGTAATAACCAGATTAAATCGGGTACGTTTTTTATCCGGCCGTGTAAATACTGCCCCCTACCCCCAACAGGTTAAAGGAAAAGCTTCTTCCAGTCCATGGTGAGTAGTCCCAGTTCTGATGTCCAGAAGTTATTTTTCGGTCATAAGAGACAACATTATGTACAAAAAATAAGTTACAAACAATGCAAAAAAACGAATAAAATAGCACAATTGATTATGGGCATGTAAAATGTCCGCCATCCTCTTCGGCGCCATTTATTCGAAAAAAGCATAGCGAGGCTGGGAGTAATGGAGTGAAAGAGTCCATTTGAAAAATCCCATTCATGCAAACAAAGAACTGTAGAGCAGAAAGAACTGTAGACTGTAGAGCATAGTGAAACAGTAGGCAATACTGTACAGTGAGGTTCAGAGTATGGGGGTGAAGATTCGGTCACAGTATAATGGTCAGATATGAACTAGAGAATAGGGGTTGGAGAGTCCTACTGCTCACACTATTATTTTTGAGAGAAATGGAGAGCCATGGTTTTCCTGGCCTCCCTCCCTTCCCCCCTGCCTATGTGGATAAAGCCTGTTAATGTAAAGATTTAACACACAGCCATGTTGGCCCATCTGTGCTTATGACTGTCGGCACACTGCCAGCTCTAATCCTCCAGGGTGTTAACTGGGAAACTGTGTGTGTGTGTTTGTGAGTACATATCTGCGTGTGACTATGTGCATTCCAAATATATGCATGCTGTTCCTCTACATAATCCATATGGTAGTCATATGGTTCCACACAAAGACTATTTTTCCAGGTTAAACTAAGGTCATTCACCAGATACAGTATTAATTGCTTCAGACATGTCTGTGCTGTTCAATGGTCGTTACAGCCGTTACTCATAGCCTGCCTCTGTAATTTTCCAAGCTCCATACACACATTTACTGGCAGGCCAAACTGTCCCTACGCATTCCCCTCACTCACTGGAAAAATCATTTTGACAAAGAATCCAACCCCTAAGCCCAGTGAAAACTCACCAGTGTAACCAGAGTTTTTTCCATTGGAGATCACAGGGTCTGGGCAAACAGCATCAGCTAGCTAGAGTTGGGTCTTTTGTTACGTACAGCAATGTTCAGAGAGCAAGATCAATAGTAACAGCAAGATCCATTGTATGCTTTGGCAATGTAAGGGGTAAACTTTCCATGCCAATAAAGTATTTTAAATTGAATCAATAGCACTGTCACACATCATGTGGGAGATGGGGTCCATATGTATGACCTGAGGCTATTTAGATAACAGGGTAATTAATGTATTTTTGTATTTATTTAACTAGGCAAGTCAGTTAAGAACAAATTCTTATTTTACATTGACAGCCTACCCTGACCAAACCCTACCCTAACCCAGACGACGCTGGGCCAATTGTGCACCACCCTATGGGATGCCCGATCACGGCTGGTTGTGATACAGCCCGCGATTGAACCAGGGTCTGTAGTGACACCACTAGCACTGAGATGCAGTGCCTTAGACCGCTGCGCCACTCGGGAGCCCATGATAGTATCTAATGAACTATTCTGTTGGTAAATAGAGTTGGAGCAAAGAGTGTTTTGTCTGCAGCGAGGGTGTAATGTGATAACATGATAGTTTATGAGGGTGATACACTGTTACAGCGATAACATGAGCTATTTTTTTTCCTAAGGATTTCAATAAAGGACATTGAAAAAAAGGACTAGGCCAAAAATGGGTATCTGTGTACATGTATCTAATTCAATTAACAAAACTATGGATATTATATAACAAAGTATGTGCTATTTAATGTAAGTGTTTAAAGATTGAGGGACAAATGGTTGTCTTAAGAATAATGCAATTTCTGTGCCCCAAAGTGTAACCACAACACAATACCACTAGCCTACTATTTAATAGTCTCCACAGTGACTGTACGTACATATCCCATCCAGAAGCCATGGATTACAGGCAACATCCGCATCAAGCTAAAGGCTGAGCTGCCGCTTTCAAGGAGCTGGAGACTAATCCGGACGCTTATAAGAAATCCCGCTATGCCCTCAGATGAACCATCAAACAAGCAAAGCGTCAATACAGGATTAACATTGAATCCTACTACACCGGCTCTGACGCTCGTCGGATGTGGCAGGGCTTGACAACTACTACGGACTACACAGGGAAACCCAGACGCGAGCTGCCCAATGATGCGAGCCTACCAGATGAGCTGAATGCCTTTTATGCTCGCTTCGAGGCAAGCAACACTGTAGGTATGCACGAGAGCACCAGCTGTTCTGGATGACTGTGTGATAAGGCTCTCGGTAGCCGATGAGAACAAGACCTTTAAACAGGTCAACATTCACAAAGCCTCTGGGCCAGATGGATTACCAGGACATGTAATCAAAGCATGCACAGACCAACTGTCAAGTGTCTCACTGACATTTTCAACCACTCCCTGACTAAGTCTGCAATACCTACATGTTTCAAGCAGACCACCATAGTCCCTGTGACCAAGGAAGCAAAGGTAACGTGCCTAAATGATTACCGCCCCGTGGCACTCACGTCGTAGCCATGAAATGCTTTGAAAGGCTGGTCATGGCTCACATCAACAGCATCCTCCCAGACTCCCTAGACCCTCTCCAATTCACATACCGCCCCAACAGATGACGCAATCTCAATTGCACTCCACACTTCCCTTTCCCAAACGGGACAAAATGAACACCTATGTGAGAATGCTGTTCATTGACTACAGCTCAGCATTCAACACTATAGTGCCCACGAAGCTCATCACTAAGCTAAGGACTCTGGGACTAAACACCTCCCTCTGCAACTGGATCCTGGACTTCTTGATGGGCCGTCCCCAGGTGGTAAAAGTAGGCAACAACACGTCTGCCACGCTGATCCTTAACACTGGGGCCCCTCAGGGGTGTGTACTTAGTCCCCTCCTGTGTTCCCTGTTCACCCACGGCTGCGTGGCGACACATGACTTCAACACCATCATTAAGTTTGCTGACGACACAACAGTGGTAGGCCTGATCACCGGCAGAGATGAGACGGCCTATAGGGAGGAGGTCAGAGAACTGGCAGTGTGGTGCCAGGACAACAACCTCTCCATCAATGTGAGCAAGACAAAGGAGCTGATTGTGGACTACAGGAAAAGGCGGGCCGAACAGGCACCTATTAACATTGACGGGGCTGTAGTTGAGTGGGTCAAGAGTTCTACAGCTGCACCATCGAGAGCATCCTGACCGGTTGCATCACCGCCTGGTATGGCAACTGCTCGGCATCAGTCCGTAAGGCGCTACAAAGGGTAGTGCATAAGGCCCAGTACATCACTGGGGCCAAGCTTGTTGCAATCCAGGACCTATTTAATAGGCGGTGTCAGAGTCACCCAAGTTATAGACTGTTTTCTCTTCTACAGCATGGCAAGCGGTACCGGAGCGCCAAGTCTAGGACCAAAAGGCTCCTTAACAGCTTCTACCCCCAAGCCATAAGACTGCTGAACAATTAATCAAATGGCCACTAGACAATTTACATTGCTCTAGAAATCACTGCTTGAAAGTCATGGAGCTGACTGAGAAAATGTATTCACAGATATCTGTGCACTAGAAATGAGGTGTTCTCTCTACATTGCTGACAAATAATAAGACCAGATATGAGATGCAGAGTGGAAGTGGTGTTTAAGACAGAGCTGAGAGAGCTCCTGGTGGACACACAGAGAGGCAGAGAAGCATCCAGATAAATAACTGCAGTGCTGTACCAACCAACTCTGGAGGGAAGGTCACGCATTAGCCAGGGGGACATTTCGCCTGGAACAGAGGCATTTGGAAAGTCAGAAGCTTGTCAGACTGGAAACGAAGCGTGGCACAGCAGTCTGGTTGAGTGGTCTGACCTAGTTTAACCCGGCAGCATGGCCATGGTGGATGAATAAGATGAATAAGAAGGTAACTGCATGAGACTGGGGACATGACTGGAAAGAACTTAAATGGAATTGGGTAAGACCATTGGCTCTGATATGGCCAAATTGTCAAGAAGACTGCAGACGATTTTATGGGTGTTTGTAAGAAAATTCATAGCACATTTGTCTGGAACAGAACACTTAGCAAAGGACTTGCCTTTCTGCCTGGCTTTTGGGAATGTAAACCAGAAATATCTAATCTGTTGGCACCATGCTCAGCAATAAAATTCAAATAGCAATACAGATAAAAATGTCCTTTACCATAATAATAGGTCTCACTGTTATCTTCCTTACCACACCAGCTGGCTGCCTGCCGTAGCAACCAATCTACAGGTTCACTCAAGTGATCCAAGTGGGGATTACAGATGCTGTTCTCTGAATTTCCAATGACATGGTACGACAGAGAGACACATTGGCTGTTATCATTATCATCATAGAGGATTAAGAAGTCAATATCTTATCTACTCACTCTCTCATCTGAACAAGCCAATTGGACAGTGAGTTGAAACATGGGGAAAAAGTAAGCATTTGGATTAATTAAATTAAACCAATAAGACGCCGACTCAGAGGGCCTGAGGTTTTATGCGATTACTCTATTGGCTTTGGCCATAAATCTAAATCCTGTTATTCATTCAGAAACATCCAATGACACTGTAAGAGGTCAATTAGTGCCACAGCTCCCCAGACAGACCTGGCTGGGCTCAGGGACAATTTGTCAATGTAATCACAGTGGGATCCCGTTATCCCAGTAGTCCCACCCTGCTGGGGGTTGTGTGTTGTTCAGATTATGAAATGTTCCCTGTGCCTCCACACAACTGAGGTTCCAAATTGTTTTGACTTGCAGACATATTTTGGTTCCTTTTCAGATGCTTTGAGGGCAGAACAATGTGGCATGTGAGATGTGATTCTATGCATAACTGTGGTGGATGTCATTTCCCCCTGCTCTAATTTTGTGTATCTTCCATCCATTGGTTGTGCTTCTAACGAGACAGGGTGAAAACAGCTCCTGAATTAAAGACAAGATGCTTCTTCACAGCAGATGCCTCTCACAGGAGAGTTTTCTACACCTCCCAGTCTCAGCACATTCTCCACAAACCACTCAAAAGCAACATGGAAATGTGCCATTCAAGAAAGCAGAATGAGAAAAAGAAACCCACCCTAAAATTCTTGCTTGAGAAATGTTTTTTTGCTAAAAAGCTGTTTTTGCCCATTTTAATGGAAATCTATTACTTCATTGTTCCCCAGGAATAATGTTATATTGATATAAAAACATCTGCATTGGGCATTCAGGATGATCTCTAATAGTGACATTGAATGATGTGCTTTGGGATCAAGTTATTGTTGATGCACTAAAGTGCATAGTGGGTTCATTAATTCAGTTATTTTCATATCCTATTCTTCTGAACATCATACATGTAATCCGCTACTTAGTCAGCAATGTCGTCTGACTTCCAGCACAGTGAGATTCAATTCCCAGTGGTCCAGATTAATACCCACACACTCAAATTACACATGCTCCTCAGGCATTTCTGTGTTTCTGGTTTGACATGAATAATCTGCCATCCCATGCATAAGCACAATTGGATGTGCATTATCATTATGCTTCAAATAGTGAGCAAAGGGACTGGAAACTTCCCGCAAAACTTTCCTTGTCATATTTCAAGTCATGCAGGCCTGTGGAGCAGTTGGGCTGAGGCCAATTTCCTTTGAAGCATACAGAACTGTTAGAATGAATATGCTGCTGAAGCTTTCACACCCTGGTTCTGGGGGATTGAGCACGTCAACTATTCATAGGCCTTGCAGATGTGGTGCTTGAGGGATTGGGAGTGCCTCTGGCTTTTTGTTTTGATAGTACTCACTAGCGATGTTACAAGGAGCACATTGCCAGATGGGAGCTCCATGCTTAACCGCCATATGGGACTGTGATGATTAATCAAATCACGATGCCATTGGTGCCCCCAGCCCCCCCTACCCCCCACCTGCTGCCAGCTTATTCAGATCATTTTATATCCACTGATCTTTGTGTTTGAGGAAAACATTACACCTGAGGCATGGTATAACACAACTCAATTCCCTTCCCTGACCAACCATAGACAGAACATGAAATAGAAACTGGACAGGAATAAATACTGGTATGCCATTATGACCACATTGCTTATTATCACGTGTAATGTTACAGGGAGGATTTCTGAGATAAGTGTCCCTTCCTTCGTTTTTTACAAACCCCTCTGAATCCACCTAGTATAGCTGATAAACAAGGGAATTGCATTTCATATTTTCACTCATACTGTTATTTTTCATCTATGGTTTCCAGTCAATTTCAGGCAAGTATGATAACAACCAATCAAGTCAACCCACCAGACAACCACCTCACGTTCTCTCTGTGTATGATAAGATTCTGTTTTCCTGCCACCCACAGAAGCAGAGTGATCTCTGTGTACTGAGACATGTCCCTGTTAGCATCTGACTCCTGGGCTGCATCTCAAATGGCACCCTATTCCCTATATAGTGCACTACTTTTGATCAGAGCCCTATGGTTGTAAAGTAGTGCACTAACAAGGTAATAAGGTGCCATTTGGGACGCATATCTGGTTCATTTGGCTGTATTGGAGAAAGCAGATGTCGGATGGGGATTTTTGTTGGTAAGTGAAACAGGAGTCCCTTGGAGGTCTCTGGTAGTTGTTGCTCTACAGCAGAGGCCCGAGGCTTCTGTTCTTGGCTATTTCTATCTCCTGTCACTCTGCACGCTTCTGTAGCCCATACACCACTTCATCAGCTGGTGGCACTGCTGGAGTCCACTAGTATCCAATTATCTCAGAGGAACTGCTAGCTACCACACCACAGGAGACTGGCACTGTGGCTAGCCTACTGTACATTAGGTTATCTGACAGAAAACATCAATGTTATTGATCGTTATATAAAGGTATATAAAGACTGTTATATAGAAAAAAAATTACATTGGGGATCCTCAAATGAGTATGATATGTTACGTTTGGTATGGTTACATAAGACAGAAGGTTACTTAATGCAAAAGCAAAACTAGGGTGGTTGGTTGGGGTGGCTGGGTGGGTGTATAACGCAAACGTTTTGCAACTCAAAGGATGCGTGTTCAAATCTCATCCCTAACCTTAACCTTTCAACCTAATTCCTAACTTTAACCCAAAATAAATCGTAACATATAATACAAAATGATGGACATTCAGAAATGAATACATACCATACTAATTGGAGTGTCCTGGATTTATATTTACTATGTTACGTCTACTCCTGGGTCCAGGTTGGCTATCCCTGGCCCACACACACAGCTACTGTATGCCCACAGAAAGAGAGAGGGAGAGTATCCTCTGTGTTCAGTCATTCATAAAGGATGCCTCAATGTGAATAGCTCCCCTCAGGGGGCTGTGTCAATGAGGTAAAGAGGAAGGATGGATAAGAGCATCAAGTGAATTAATCATGCCCACTGTGGTGACCATAGACAGAAAGTCATGTGGAAAAAAGCTCTCTCCCTCAGGCCTAATTGTTTCATTTTGGAAGGGCGTAGCGTTAACAGTGATTCTCTTCCCAATCCATCCACCCAACCTCTCTGCAGAATGAGCTGTCCACAAAGCTGATGCAATAGTTCTCACTTAACCACGCTGAACACGAACGAGGCAGGGTCAGTTGGTACACAATTGTGGGATTTGGAGTAGGGTTAGAGTTCAGAAATTATTTGATAAAGACATAACCATAAACTGTTTGTAAAAGCATTCTGTATCAAGACAATGTGTGGTATGCTCTTCTGGGATTACACAGTACAATGCAATATATTACATGTTCATTTATGTTCACTATAGCAGGCAGCTACTTCTCATTTTGAGCGAGAGGCAAAGTTGGACACTGAAATAGCTGAGAAATGAAAAACGTTGTATTTTCAAATAGTACATCAGGTTGGCCTTCTCTCCCTCCAGTACCTCTCCTCTCCACACTGTCATCCATGTTTCACCCCATTCCCTGCACTCTGAGCCATCCATACTCAGAGTGAAAATAGTGGCCATCCCTCCATCTCACTCCCCCTCTCCCTCTGACAGTTTAAGGAGATCCCTCTATCTATGACACCCAGCTCTGTCACCCACGCCTCTCCACAGACAGGAGCACGGCTCTTAAAAGCTGGGCCAAGGAGAGAGAGTCTGGGGATAGGGGGACAAAGAGAGGGACTGAGAGGAAGCGAGAGTGTGTGTGTCTGTGCTAGAAAGATTTGTTCACTTGGCCTGATAGGTCTCCCTTTTCGCTCTCCCGGTGGTTGGATGGATTCTCTATCTCTTGAAGCATATACCCTGAAAGTGACCCTGAGACCGGTGTGTTTTTTAATTGTCTGTAATGGAGCACTCTATCTGTCTCAGTCTCCTGCTGCTTCTTTGTTCACAGGCCTGTGTTGTGAGCACACACGATACCTGACGTGAGGAATTGTCTATCTTATACCAGCATAGTGCAGGTATCACATCATTGATTCATCCCTATGCAGATCATACAAACACTTGTGCCTATACGTAAAAGAGACATCATTAAAACAATTTGCCTGGTGAGAGAGGTATGTACCGTATGCCTGTCTCTCACCGCTGGCCCATTGTTCACGTACCATGCATAGCACTAACGTGGCACGACTAATCTGGGAGATAACAGAATATTACTCTGTCCCAGATAACAGGCGCCTAACCAGTTTTTATAAGACTTTCATTTCAATAATAATACCAGTGACATAAGCATTTAATTGCATCTGCACTCTAAACGCTCTGAATTAGCACTCATCAGGGATTTCATTCCTTCACCCACACAGTTGTATCCTATTCTTGCAGCCAAGAGGTTTCTGATCAGCATATGCCAGATGGACGCCCACATTATGACCCGAGGGTCATCCATCTCATAACTTCGCGTTTCCCTGCCTCAAAGAGAATTCCCTTTCAATCATGCTCTATTTTCAACTGGAGTGTTGTGAATTCTCATCCAGAGGGTTAGCTATATGATGTCACTGTATTGCAGATCAGAGGTCTTTTGACTGTGTTCTCAGTCAAAGTGACTGGGAAAATAGCTGCAGATAACATTAAACAGCAAGGGCTTTGGTTATTTTACTAAAGGTGGATAGCCGAACATACACTGAACAAAAATATAAACGCGACATGTAAAGTGTTGGTCCCATGTTTCATAAGCTGAAATAAAAGATAGCCAAAATTTGCCATACGTACAAAAAGCTTTTCTCTGAAATTGTGTGCTCAAATTTGTTTACATCCCTGTTAGTGAGCATTTCTCCTTTGCCAAGATAATCCATCCACCTGACAGGTGTGGCATATGAAGAAGCTGATTAAACAGCATGATCATTGTTCATTACACACCTTGTGCTTGGGACAATAATCTTGTCACAACACAATACCACAGATGTCTCAAGTTTTCAGGGAGTGTACAATTGTCATGCCGACTGCAGGAATGTCCACCAGAGCTGTTGCCAGAGAATTTAATATAATTTCTCTATCATAAGCCGTCTCCAATGTCCTTTTAGACAATTTGGCAGTACGTCCAATTGGCCTCACAACCACAGACCATGTGTAGCCACGCCAGCCCAGGACCTCCACATCCGGCTTCTTCACCTGCGGGATCATCTGAGACCAGCCATCCAGACAGCTAATGAAACTGTGGGTTTGCACAACCAAAGAATTTCTGCACAAACTGTCAGAAACCGTCTCAGGGAAGCTCATCTGCGTGCTTGTCGTCCTCACCAGGGACTTGAACTGACTGCAGTTCGGCGTCGTAACCGACTTTGTTGGGCAAATGCTCACCTTCGATGGCCACCGGCATGCTGGAGAAGTGCGCTCTTCACGGTTGAATCCCGGTTTCAACTGTACAGGGCAGATGGCAGACAGCGTATATGGCGACGTGTGGGTGAGCGGTTTGCTGATGTCAACAGTGTTCCACGGGGGTGGTGGGGTTATGGTATGGGCAGACATAAGCTAGGGACAATGAACACAGTTACATTTTATCAATGGCAATTTGAATGCACAGAGATACCGTGATGAGATCCTGAGGCCCATAGTCGTGCCATTCATCCGCTACCATAACCTCATGTTTCAGCATGATAATGCACGGCCCCATGTCGCAAGGATCTGTATACAATTCCTGGATGCTGAAAATGTCCCAGTTCTTCCATGAACTGCATGCTCACCAGACATGTCACCCGTTGAGCATGTTTGTGATGCTCTGGGCCGACATGTACAACAGTGTGCTCCAGTTCCCGCCAATATCCAACAACTTCGCACAGCCATGTAAGAGGAGTGGGACAATATTCCACAGGCCACAATCAACAGCTTGATCAACTCTATGTGACGGAGATGTGTTGTGCTGCACATGGTGGTCACACTAGATACTGACTGGTTTTCTGATCCTAGTCCCTACTTATTTTTAAGGTATCTGTGACCAACAGATGCATACTATATCTCTATTCCCAGTCATGTGAAATCCATAGATTAGGGCCTAATGAATTTATTTCAATTGACTGATTTCTTTATATGAACTGTAACTCAGTAAAATCTTGGAAATTGCTGCATGTTGCGTTTATATTTTTGTTCAGTGTAATTGAAAATATATGGCAAGATCTGAAAATGGTTGTCTAGCAATGATCAACAACCAAATTGACAGATCTTGAAGAATTATGAAAATAATAATGGGCAAATATTGCACAATCCAGGAGTGGAAAACTATTAGAGACTTAACCAGAAAGACTCACAGATGTAATCACTTCCAAAGGTGATTCGAAAAAGTAATTAATTGTCAATACATTTGCAAAAAAATATAAAAACATGTTTTCACTTTGTTATTTGTTAGGTAGGTTCAACATAATCAAAATTAATATATTACCAAGGTTGATGTATTTATTCCAGGGCCTGCCAGTTTCCATTGCATCCAACTATTTAAAATAAAATAAATGGCCTGCTCTCGAACTTTATTTGGAATGGAAAGAGCTAGAGACAAATTGACTGCTTTACACTTGCCCTATAAATCTGGAGGTTTTGAACTACCTTATATGAAGATGTATTACCGGGTTGCACAACTGTGTTCACTTAAACAATGGACAGCAGACCATCCTTGTGCATGGAGGAGTGTCAAAGCCACAAAAGTAATACCTTATGATCTAAAATATATTAACTTCTTTCGGTCCAAGTTGTTGAAGAAAAAAAACAGACAATCCAATGATTCTCAATTCCATTTGTATTAGGGAAAATGTACATAAATTCATGAGGTGGAAAGAACCAACATCGCCAGGCACGCCTATTTGGAATAACCCCACCTTACCTCCAGTGTTTAATGACAGCACCTTGAAGTCCTGGTTTCAAAGTTGCATCATGAATTTTGAACATGTGTACTGGTGCACGGGTCAGCTGTTTGTTCACCTGCACCCATCCGCAGTTGCTAATCCATCTGCAACCGTCCGACTATACAGTGCCTTCAGAAAATATTCATACCCCTTGACTTATTACACATTTTCTGTTACAGCCTGAATTCAAAATAGATTAACAATACCTAATAATAAATAGGGAGATATCGCCATCTCTGAACATCGGATTCAATCTTATCTTTTAAAAGGAAAGTAATTGATTTTATATGCCTCCTCCAGATTGCATGGTATCGGTACACCCAGGTATTTCATACGTTTCTTTGTCCATTTCCACTTAATTAAATGTACTTTCTAAACTTGAGAAGTCATCATTAGAAATTCTCCCAATTGACGTTGAATCCTGATACAGCACCACATGTATCTAACAGTAGTAAAATAGATGACGGAGATTGTTCTGATTCAGATAAGTAAAGTAAAATGGGTCAACCAATCTCTACACCCCGGATTGAGCCATGAGTTTGAATTATTGATGCAACGGGTTCTGTGGCTAAAGAAAATAAATATTTAGGGCATCATCTTGTCCGTCTTGATAACTTGAATGATTCCGAGATATTTCCATTTGTTTGTATATATACACACTTTGGGGGATTTGTACAATAGCTCAATCCAGGAAATAAATATCAGACACCCACCCCCCCAAAAAACAAACATTCTAATCAACAGACTACAGTAGGTTCCTCGACTTGCCTTGGGTTCGGTAGCCTTGCCTTTCAACTGAAACAAGGTACACTACCACTAGAGAACACTCACATTTCCTGAGTTATTAGATGAGCCGTTATCCCGCAATTAAAAACGAATTCAGACAAAGTCGTTTTTGTCAGCAAGTCATTGTGCCAAATCTGTCCATTGACTTACTTCAGTGCCTGTCCCTGGCCCTGCCTGTCCCCCAGCAACCTCCCTGGCCCTGTCAGTTTATTCCTCTACATTGGCCCTCTAGTCTGATTTGATGAGCTCTTTATAAAAGTCAACGCTGAGGTGTAGCAGGGGCTTTAGCCATGCCAGTATCACTGTTAAATGTCTGAAGAGGCCACACCGGTTGAATGCTCTGCCACTATGTGATGGAGATTTAATTATCATTGTCCTCAGATGGCTTTTGTTAACTATCTGAATTAGATACATTTATTGTAAGACTTTGAGGTTAGTGGGCTGAGTTGAGCCATAGGGGTAAGTTGAACCACGCTTGTTTCTAGGAAACAATCCATTAAATGTATAATTTTACCAAATATTTAGGACAAGGTTGTCATTTCATGGAGTCTGTAAAGGAAGAAACCACATGGAAAAAGTGGTAAGCAAGTTTGGTCCAAAAAACAAGTCAAATGAATTTATTGTGTTAAAGGTTTCATGATCCTTGTATCTAAATCAAAATCCAATTTTATTGGTCACATACACATGGTTAGCAGATGTTAATGCGAGTTCTGACAGTGCAGTAATATCTAACAAGTAATCTAACAATTTCCCAACAACTACCTAATACATACAAATCTAAAGGGGTGAATGAGAATATGTACATATAAATATATGGATGAGCGATGGCCGAGCAGCATAGGCAAGGTGCAATAGATGGTATAAAATACAGTATATACATATGATATGAGTAATGTAAGATATGTAAACATTATTAAAGTGGAATTATTTAAAGTGGCATTTTTTACAGTGACTAGTGATTCATTTATTAAAGTGTCCAGTGATTGGGTTTCAATGTAGGCAGCAGCCTCTCTGAGTTAGTGATTGCTGTTTAGAAGTCTGATGTCTTGAGATAGAAGCTGTTTTTCAGTCTCTCAATTCCTGCTTTGATGCACCTGTACTGACCTCGCCTTCTGGATGGTAACGGTGTGAACAGGCAGTGGCTCAGGTGGTTGTTGTCTTTGATAATCTTTTTGGCCTTCCTGTGACATCGGGTGGTGTAGGTGTCATGGAGGGCAGGTAGTTTTCCCCTGGTGATGCGTTGTGCAGAACGCACCACCCTCTGGAGACCCTTGCGGTTGAGGGCGGTGCAGTTGCCGTACCAGGCTGGGATACAGCCCGACAGGATGCTCTCAATTGTGCATCTGCAAAAGTTTGTCAGACAAGTTTGTCAGACAAGCCACATTTCCTCAGCCTCCTGAGGTTGAAGAGGCGCTGTTGCGCCTTCTTCATCACACTGTCTGTGTGGGTGGACCATTTCAGTTTGTCTGTGATGTGTACGCCGAGGAACTTAAAAAAAAAACGTTCCACCTTCTCCACTGCTGTCCCTTCGATGTGGATAGGGGAGTGCTCCCTCTGCTGTTTCCTGAAGTCCACAATCATCTCCTTTGTTTTGTTGACGTTGAGTGAGAGGTTGTTTTCCTGACACTACAGTGCCCACACCTCCTCCCTGTAGGCTGTCTCGTCGTTGTTGGCAATCAAGCGCACTACTGTTGTGTCGTCTGCAAACTTGATAATTGAGTTGGAGGCGTGCACGCCCATGCAGTCGTGGGTGAACAGGGAGTACAGGAGGGGGCTGAGCACGCACCCTTGTGGGGCCCCAATGATGAGGGTCAGCGAAGTGGAGATGTTGTTTCCTACCTTCACCACATGTGCGGTCCATCAGAAAGTCCAGTACCGAATTGCACTGGGCGGGGTTGAGACCCAGGGCCTCCAGCTTGATGATGAGCTTGGAGGGTACTATGGTACTAAATGCTGAGCTGTAGTCAATGAACAGCATGTTTACATAGGTATTCTTCTTGTCCAGATGGGATAGGGCAGTGTGCAATGTGATGGCGATTGCATCATCTGTTGACCTATTGGGGCGGTATGCAAACTGAAGTGTGTCTAGGTTGGCCGGTAAGGTGGAGGTGATATGATCCTTGATTAGTCTCTCAAAGCACTTCATGATGACAGAAGTGAGTGCTACGGGGCGGTAGTCATTTAGTTCAGTTATCTTTGCCTTCTTGGGTACAGGAACAATGATGGCCATCTTGAAGCATGTGGGGACAGCATACTGGGATAGGGAGCGATTGAATATGTCCGTAAACATACCAGCCAGCTGATCTGCGCATGCTCTGAGGACGCGGCTAGGGATGCCGTCTGGACCAGCAGCCTTGAGAGGTTAACACGTTTAAATGTTTTATTCATGTTGGCCACAGAGAAGGAGAGGGGGGGGGGGCGCAGTTCTTGTTAGCGGGCCGTGATGGTGGCATTGTATTATCCTCAAAGCGGGCAAAGAAAGTGTTTAGTTTGTCTGGAAGCGTGACGTCAGTGTCCGTGACGTGGCTGGTTTTCTTTTGTAGTCCGTGATTTCCTGTAGATCTTGCCACATACGTCTCGTGTCTGAGCCGTTGAATTGCGACTCCACTTTGTCGCTGTACTGGCATTTCGTTTATTTGATTACCTTGCGGAGGGAATAACTACACTGTTTATATTCAGCCCTATTCCCAGACATCTTTCCATGGTTAAATGCGGTAGTTTGCGCTTTCAGTTTTGCACAAATGCCGCCATCCATCCACTGTTTCTGGTTAGGGTAGGTTTTAATAGTCACAGTGGGTACAACATGTCCAATGCGCTTCTTTATAAACTCACTGACCGAGTCAGCATATTCATCGATGTTATCTGAGGCTGACCAGAACATATCCCAGTCCGCGTGATCAAAACAATCTTGAAACGTGGATTCCGATTGGTCAGACCAGCGTTGAATGGTTCTAGTCACTGGTAAATCCTGTTTGAGTTTCTGCCTATAAGACGGTAGGAGCAAGATGGTGTCGTGGTCGGATTTGCCAAAGGGAGGGCGGGGGAGGGCTTTGTATGCATTGCGGAAGTTAGAGTAGCAGTGATTGAGTGTATTACCCCGCGCGTAGTGCAATCAATATGCTGATAGAATTTAGGTAGCCTTGTTCTCAAATGTGCTTTGTTAAAATCCCCAGCTACAATAAATGCAGCCTCAAGATATATGGTTTCCAGTTTACAAAGAGTCCAATGAAGTTCCTTGAGGGCCGTCTAGGTGTCTGCTTGAGGGGGAATGTACACAACTGTGACAATAACTGACGAGAATTCTCTTGGGAGGTAATATGGTCAGCATTTCATTGTAAGGAATTCTAAGTAGGGTGAGCAGAAGGACTTGAGTTCCTGTATGTTGTCATGATTACACCATGAGTCGTTAATCATGAAGCATACACCCCCGCCCTTCCTCTTCCCAGAGAGGTGATTATCTCTGTTGGCGTGATGCATGGAGAAGCCTGGTGGCTGAACCGATTCCAACAACATATCCCAAGAGAGCCATGTTTTCTGTCAATCTCTGATGTCTCTCTGGAAGCCAACTCTTGCTCGAATTTGATCTACCTTGTTGTCAAGAGACTGGACATTGGCGAGTAGTATGCTCGGGAGCGGTGGGCGATGTGCACGTCTACTGAGCCTAACCAGGAGGCCGCTCCGTCTGCCCCTTCTGCAGCGCTGTTGTTTTGGGTCAGCTTCTGAGATTAGATCCATTGTCCTGGATTGTGGTCCAAACAGAGGATCCACTTCGGGAAAGTCGTATTCCTGGTCGTAATGTTGGTAAGTTGACGTCGCTCTTATATCCAATAGTTCTTCCCGGTTGTATGTAATAAGACTTAAGATTTTCTGGGTTAACAATGTAAGAAATAATACATAAAAAAACAAAATACTGCATAGTTTCCTAAGGACTCAAAGTAGTGTAATTTTAAGATTGATATAAGCTTCAATATGAGGACCTAAACCTAGCATGAAAGTGCATGATTGTTGCTGTGTGAGCTAATATAGTCAAACTGTTTGCCTTGGGGTAAGTTGAGCCAATGGCCATGGGGTAAGTTGAGCCAATGGCCATGGGGTAAGTTGAGCCAATGGCCATGGGGTAAGTTGAGCCAATGGCCATGGGGTAAGTTGAGCCAATGGCCATGGGGTAAGTTGAGCCAATGGCCATGGGGTAAGTTGAGCCAATGGTTGAGCCAGTGACAAGTTGAGCAAATGTAAGCATTTTCTTCCCAGGTGTAATGCAGGCATTATCACTGGGATATGAGGTAACAGGCCAGGCCTATGTTAGAAGTGTAAAAAAAGTACAAAGTGTTTGTTAGGTTGTAAGCCTTTAAACCTGTGTTAAAATATACTTAAAGGGCAAAAAAATGATTGTGTTGAATTGTGTTCTGGAAATATAGATAGACATGGTTTTAAAAAGCTAATGGAAATATTTCATTCAGTACAGAAATTTGTAGGCGGCTTAACTTACCCTATCTCGCGGCTCAATTTACCCCACACCCAGGGTAAGTTGTGCCAAGAGACCACTTTTTGTGGACAAGCTATGTTTTCAAAACTGTCATGTTTACGTGAATTCTGATTATTTCCAGGGATACACAACATCCTGAAATATATGTAGATATCTTTGTTAGAAAGAATACTGTATTTCCCTTGACTGAGTGATGCTGAATGTAAAAAATGACTCAATTTACCCACTTTACCCTATCATTGACTTACCAGTACAATCATTCTAGTTCTTTAGATAACATGTGATGTTTGTACAGAGATTAAATGTTACAGCTGACCAAATCAGTTTTATATGGCTGTAACTTAAGTCAAAGTAAAACTTTGACTTTGCATCAGTAACAACTTTGACATGTTGCTTTTACCTGTAGGACTTAAAAACCTCTTAGGGATAGGCGTCCCGCTAGCGGGACACCTGTCGACAACATCCGGTGAAATTGGAGGGCGCGCAATACAAATAAATAATCGTAATATTAAACATTCATGAACATACAAGTATCTTATATAATATAAAAGGTCAAATTCTTGTTAATCTATCTGCGTTGTCCGATTTACAATAGGCTTTACAGCGAAAGCATACCATGCGATTGTTTGAGGATGGCACCCCACATCAACATATTTTTCAACCAGCACAGGCTTCATAAAATCACAAATAGCAATTAAATAAATCACTTACTTTTGAAAATCTTCCTTTGTTTCCAATCCCAAGGGTCCCAGCTACAACATGAACGGTCTTTGTTAGATAAAATCCTTCTTTATATCCCAGAAAGTCTGTTTAGTTGGAACCATCGATTTCAGTAATCCACTCATTCAACATGCAGACAAAGGAGTCCAAAAAGCTACCGCTAAACTTTGTTCAAAGAAGTCAAACTACATTTCTATTTAATCCTCAGGTATCCTAAATTGTAAATAATTATCTCATACAGAAAGAAGTATGTTCAATGGAAAAGTAAAATTAGTAAGCGCACGTCCTCTTCATCACGCGCCAACAGACTAATTTTTGAACTGGGAATCTTTGTACAAAAACTCAAAATTCTTGCTCGTTTTTGAAGAAACAAGCCTGAAACAATGAACAAAGACTGTCGACATCTAGTGGAAGCCATAGGAATTGCAATATGGGAGCTGAAATTACATAGAACCCATTGCTTTCTATTATAAGAGCCTGGGAGCTCAAAAAAAAAGATTCTGGTTGGTTTTTCTTTGGAATTTCAATTGTGTTATAATCTCAGACATTATTGTAACATGTCTAGAAACTTCCAAATGTTTTCTATCCAATGCTACCAGTTATATGCATATCCTGGCTTCTGGGCCTGAGTAACAGGCAGTTTACTTTGGGCACATCAGTCAGGCGGAAATTCAGGAAAATAGACCCTAGCTCTTGTAGTGCTAAACATTGGCACAGTCTCTCAGAGGTGTTCATGGGAACTACCATGGCTGATGGATGGTTTGGCCTGATCACAATTAGACAATACAAACAGTATGGCTAACACACACACACCCTGTCTGAACTATAACACAGGGACAAAATGGGATATACTGTACATCTGATAGGCAATCAAAAGCAGACAATTTTATGAGGGGTGCAAACAAGATTAGCCTACCTTGCAGACAAATAAACTGCACAGTATGGCAGGCTAATTTAAAAACAACAGGAGTGGATCTTACAGTAATCTCATAAGCACAGAATCAATGAGAGATTGATAATAACTGGCTTCCTACTATACGGGTTTCAGACTCTGAATTATCTCTGCTCAAGTGATCATAAGCAGATACACCACTGTACAATATCAAGCAGGATGTGCTGTACAACAGATGGAAGAAGGCCTTCTGATTTATTCCTGCTCTGTAGAAGTACCGTAACACACAGCCAAGGTAAAAATAGCCTCAAACACGCAGTTTGGATGCGTGGGATGGCGTTGCGCACCTAGGTGGCATACTAAGTAGACTGTCTACGGGAAATAGGGTGAAGAGACACCTCTTTTCTCCCTCTGACATTTCTTCAGATGAGGGAATAAAAGCTTTGAATTGTCACATGAAAGGATGAGCCTTTGGGGTAGTTTTTTCTCTCTCAGAAAATCTGTTTACCATGGGCCAGCAATATAAGACATTGGCTTGTTTCATGAATTGTGGAAGGCCTTCTCCTCCAATGCACACATGTAATAATATATGTGGGCCGGTGAAGAGAGAATTGCATATACTGAGGGTTCTATCTTCAAACCCGCCATATGTAGCGTACAGTATGTGAGGGCAAGGGGGGTTGACAGTTTAACAGCATTTTATCTCCCTACAGCAGATATAATGCTTTTATCTGTAACATGTTGATTAAAGTTCTCCCAAGGATTGATATTTCTCTTTCTCTCTCTAATAAATGCTTTATTGGCATGAATGGGTGGTTGCCAAAGCAATGTACAGTATATGAAGTATTACATAAATTAACAATATTTTTTTCTCTCTCTCGTACACCTCCACCCCTATTCGATTGAGTGAGCAGGATGGAGCCTTTACAGTAAATACACTTGGCTGCTAGAACTGCTTGGGGTTGGAGAGGAGAGCTCTCTCATGAACTTTCTCCTTGGCCCAGCAGAAGACAGACAACTGCAGTTTTAGCTGGTCTCAGCCTGTTGGGAAGGCTGTGTTTATCTATGTGGGTGTGTTTACTCATGTGTGTGTGTGTGCGTGTGCGTGTGCGTGTTTGTGTTTGTGTGTGTGTGTACACAGTAAACGTAAATCCGGGATACCCAAATAAGTATGACATGTTCCGTTTGGTATGGTTACATAAGACAGAAGGTTACTTTTAAGGCAAAAATGAAAGAATGGTGGTTATACAGCGCGAATGTCTAGCAACCCAAAGGTTGCTTGTTCAAATCTCATCACGGACAACTTTAGCATTTTAGCAACTTTGCGACTACTTACTACTGTTTAGCTACTTTGCAACTACTTAGCATGTTAGCTAACCCTTTCCCTAACCATTTAACATAACTCCTAACCCTAACCTTAACTATAACATGAATGTCTAGCAACCCAAAGGTTGTGTGTTCGAATCTCATCACTGACAACTTTAGCATTTTAGATAATTAGCAACTACTTACTACTTTTTAGCTACATTGCAACTACTTAGCATATTAGCTAACCCTTCCCCTAACCTTAGCCCTTTAACATAACCCTTAACCCTAACCCATCATTCAATGTTAACTGTGAACACGGAATGATGAATCCTCAGTGAGTAGTACCCCAGGAGGTCCAAAAGAGTACACCTAAAATCGAATTAAATGAGGGAGGGATGCATTACTAAACCATTTAAAAAAAATAAAAAATGTTTACCTTTATTTAACTAGGGAAGTCAGTTAAGAACAAATTCTTATTTTTAATTCAATGATAAATTGTTGGTGTAATAATCACAACGATCTTATCAGAGTGGGGAAAAACAAGAGGCGACGTATTTCACGATGGCAATGACGCAGTAACACTGGCAGCAGTAGTGTTTCTCTTGTTGTTCATTGATATTGCTGTTATCAAACTCACAGTAATTCAGCTCTGAAAAATGTCAAGAGTATGGCAATACTGCCCTCCCCTGTTTATAAGTGAAACTACAGAGAAATGCACAGCTCGTGGAAAAAAAAACATTACACATCAGAATTTTAACATTTTATATGGCTTTACAGTGACTGACTAAAAGGTGATTGTATAAATTAGAATGTAAGCATTCAGATCAAATGGAAATACAAAGACTGAATTATGGGGAAATCCTTTTTGTCGGCTGCAGATCGATCTGAGGCCTTTAACTAGCTGTCACCTCAATCAGGCTAAGCAGTGCTTTAAATGGACATCAGTAGTAGGACATTTGAAGTATATTTCTCTGCAAATGCATATTTTGTTCTATGCCTTTTAATGAATTTCCTTCCATAGCCTCCAGTAGCAGGGATCTACAGAGCAGGGCTCTCATTAACCTATCAAAATGAGCAGAATCAACTGCTCCCCCAGGGTTTTGGCTTGTGCTAGTCTAATTACAAGCAAAGCCTGTTCCTGCATTACACCGCTGGCTGGTGTTCCTCTGAGGGCCTCCACACTGCCTGTACTCTAATTGAGCTGTAACAGGGAGAGAGAGCTAAGCATGACACTTGAGGGGTTTATCTTATAACACAGTATTGCCTATAGATGTTTATATGCTAATGCCAAAAAATTGCAAATATCCACTGTATTTTCCAGGAAGAAATAGCCCTTCAATTTGCAATGAACACCTACTCAATGCAACAATGACTGGATTATCAGTGGGTCGAGAAAATATTGGTTTAGCTGATAGGCCTACACTGATATTCACACCCATGTACTTTTTCCACATTTTGTTGTGTTACAGCCTGAATTTAAAATGGATTAAATTGAGATTTTGTGTCACTGGCCCACACACAGTACTCCATAATGTCAAAGTGGAATCATGTTTTTGAAATGTAAACAAATTAATTCAAAATTAAAGCTGAAATGTTTTGAATCAATAAGTATTCAACCCCTTCGTTATGGCAAGTCTAAATAAGTTCAGGAGTAAACGTGCTTAACAAGTCACATAATAAGATGCATGGACTCATTCTGTGTGAAATAATTGTGTTTAACATGATTTTTGAATGACCACCTCATCTCTGTACCCCACACATACTGACTAAGGTCAAGCAGTGAATCCCTCAGTCAAGCAGTGAATTTCAAACACAGATTCAGCCATAACGACCAGGGAGGTTTTACAATGCTTCGCAAAGAAGGGCACCTATTGGTAGATGGTTTAAAATGTAAAAAAAAACAGACATTGAATATCCCTTTGAGCATGGGGAAGTTATTATACAGAACAAAAATATAAATGCAACATGCAACAATTTCAAAGAATTGTAATGCGATGCTACTGGCGGCAGAGAAGTCAGGCGCAGGAGAGCGGAAACTGATTTACAACAGTTGTGTTCAATAACCATAAACCGCCGTCAACAGAATACAATAAATGGGTCAAACAAAACCCGGTAAAATACCAGCATACCGTGCAAAAGCACTACAACAAACAATTACGTACAAGGACATGGGGGGGGGGGGAACAGAGGGTTAAATACACAACATGGAATTGATGGAATTGGAACCAGGTGTGATGGAAGACAAGACAAAACCAATGGAAAATGAAAAATGGAGCGGCGATGGCTAGAAGGTCGGTGACATCGACCGCCGAACGCCGCCCGAACAAGGAGAGGGACCAACTTCGGGGGAAGTCGTGACAAGAATTTATTGAGCTACAGTTTATTTAAGGAACTCAGTCAATTGAAATAAATAAATTAGGCCCTAATCTATCAATTTCACATGACTGGGCAGGGGAGCAGCCATGGGTCGGCCTGGGACAGCATAGAGCAAGGCCCAGATAATCAGAATGAGTTTTTGAGTTTTTCCCCCACAAAGGGGCTTTATTACAGACAGAAATACTCCTCAGTTTCATCAGTTGTCCGGGTGGCTGGTGAAGTTATTATTTACACTTTGGATGGTGCATCAATAGACCCAGTCACTAAAGAGATACAGGCGTCCTTCCTAACTCAGTCGCCGGAGAAGAACTAAATCACTCAGGGATTTCACCATGAGGCTTTAAAACAGTTACAGAGTTTAATGGCTGTGATATGAGAAAACTTAGGATACATCAACGACATTGTAGTAACTCCACAATACTAACCTAATTAACAGTGAAAAGAAGAAAGTCTGTACAGAATATAAATCATGTTTGCAACAAGGCACTAAAGTAAAACTGCAAAAAATGTGACGAAGTAATTCACTTTTGGTCCTGAATACAAAGTGTTATGTTTGGGGCAAATCCAATACAACACATTACTGAGTACCACTCTCCATATTTTCAAGCAGTGTGGTGGCTGCAACCATGTTATGAGTATGCTTGTAATCGTTTTGGACTGGTGAGTTTTTCAGGATACAAAATAAAAGGAATGAAGTTTTTCAGGATACAAAATAAAAGGAATGGTTCAGATTGCTTTCTATCAGACACTGGGAGATGAATTCACCTTTCAGCAGGACAATAACCTAAAATACAAAGCCAAATCTACACTGGAGTTGCTTATCAAGAAGACAGTGAATGTTCCTGAGTGGCCGAGTTACAGTTTGGACTTAAATCTGCTTAAAAATATATGGCAAGACTTGAAAATGGTTGTCTAGCTATGATCAACAACCAATTTGACAGAACTTGAAGAATTTTGAAAATAATAATGGGCAAATATTGTACAATCCAGGTGTGCAACGCTCTTAGAGACTTACCCAGAAAGACTCACAGCTGTAATCGCTGCCAAAGGTGATTCTAAAATGTATTGACTCAGCGGTGAGATATTTCTGTATCTCATTTTCAAAACATTTGCACAAATGTTACAAAAACATGTTTTCACTCTGTCATGTTGTATTGTGTGTAGATGGGTGAGAAATAAAATATATTTAATCAATTAGGATTTCAAGCTGTAACACAACAAAATAATAAGTCAACACTTTCTTAAGGCACTGTATCTGTCCAGCTCATGACACAATTGTGCCTTGTCACAGTTGATCTCAAAGCTTGCAGGAAGCCAGGGGACAGAATGTACTGATGTGTTTTAATTCTCTGTAATAGCTGCTGGATCTATAATTAATCAAGATATCATGGAAAGTAATTATCCAGTGTTCTGGGGGCAAGGATTTCTTTGCTAGTAGCTGTCTCCTCTGAGAGAGTTGATATTGGGTCATTCCACGAAATGAGTCCCTTTGATATTTTAAGTAGAAATTGTGCAGCAATATTACATTTGAAAAACCTGTTATATTAAATGAAGTGCCCTTGGAAAATTAAATAAATTCAGCATTTTGGCATGACTCTCTGTGTACTCTCTGTGACTTCTAGGAAGATTTGAATTCTCTTAACGCAAACATTTCTCCAAGTTTTCACCACTTCTCCACAGCCGTAGTTATTTTGTTGCTTTGACAAAGTCATACCTGAAAAGTATTATTTATTTAATGTGATTAGTGTTTCATTTTAAGGTAAATTTTAATATGGTGAAACTATTCCTTAAAAAAAAAATACAAAAAAATTAACGCATAGATAGACAGACTAGAAATGTTTTAATGCTAAACATTTCTGGGGTGAAGCTTGCATTCAATTGCCCCTCCATGTAACAAGCTTCCATTCCCCCTGTCACAAGTGGATTCATGACTGATTTGGTACTAAGTCATTTCTTTATTTAACATCTTGAGATGAGAAAACATGTTTTTTATTAAGTTGAGTATGTGCTCATGACAGAATATAAAAATCTGGTGAAATAAAACAGTTTTTTTTTTTCTCACCAAGTTACACTACCCTGAAGGGACTCATTTAGTTAAATGACTCTATTACCCACCCGCTTAAACTGGTAGAGGATGCTTCTCAGCACTGACTCTCATGGTACTGCCATGGTAAAATAAAATAGGAATATCTATAGGCCAATTTGCAATTTAGGAGTAGTGTTAGAACTGTTGCATGGTCACCAAGTTAGTTATTCAGTGCTGACTGTCAACATAGGCTGCAGTCTAGGCTAGGTTGCTACTTATACAATACAGGTCGACCTATTTAATCAATGCATAACGATTTACTAACCAAATTCTATTGTCATAATGACAGTTATTACATTATATACTGTTAACTCCGGTTAATAGATAATAGGCCTACATTTCCATCCAACATCCAATCAATAAGGGCTACGACCCGGTGTTTGTTTTGCTGAATAAAAGCATGCTTGGGAGATCTGAGCCAATGAACAGCAACGAACAATCTTGTTGTGACCAATCATATTCCAGCACATATACCGGCTTGTTTTCCCAGGAAGTTGATGATGTGTATTTACAAGACGTTCATAGCTAGCTAAGCAGCGCTTTAGCTACTTAATGTATGTTTAGTCTACAAACGATAGTGGTTACTTAGAGACTGATACTTGTATTTAACATTTACACGTAGTTTGTTTGATTTCTAGTCAAGAATGGTGTAATAAGGTGAGTACGCTGATGAAGATGCTTTGCTAGCTAGCTAACAGCTGTCAGTGCCATTTTTACAGTACGTGCCTGGCTTGTCGAAAATACTGCCAGTAGCTAGCTATGTATCCTGTGTATTGGGTGATTATATTTAGCCATATAGCTAGTTAGGCGTACTAGTTTTGTATGGGTTATTTAGCTACTCAATTTAACACTTACGCTCTACGTTAGCTAAAGACTGCCTCCGCAGTTTTTCGTTTGACATGTACACAGCTGTCAAAATGAAACTACCATAAATTCTGTGTGAAAACTGCTTCTGATTCTGCCTTTCTCCTACACAGCTGTTCCTCGGCTAGCCTAACTCGAATAGATGGGGGACGTGTCACTTGAGAATGGAGGATACTATCATCAGTGATGATGGCTTCATTAACGGTGTGGTGGCGTTACACAAGTGGCCATCTCCTTGGCGGATGGGGACCGCTGCTCTGCCTGTTCCTGGGCTCTCTGGTGGCGCTGTTGATGCCCATGGTGGGGGTGGAGGACGAATGCTGTATCACTCTAAAGGGGATTGCCCAGTTGCACTGCCAGCTGTGGGGTAAAACTCAGCGCCCCACTGTCCAGTCCACCAGCCTCACTGTCCCCTTTACAGCCCTCGATCTCCTGCCCCTTAGGGCCAAGCCCAGTATAGGTAAGGTTCTCATGAAATATATACTTCTGGTTGTAAGAATCTAAATCAACCGTCAGTGGTAGAGCACTGTTCAAAATGAAAATACAGCGGTCAGTTAATAGGGATAATTCATTTCCAGAGTGTGTTAAGAGTGGGAGGATAATACCCTCCATACTCTTGGGTTCATGAGTCATATTTAAAAGTACAAATATGAAATCACCTCTGCTTGGGTTAATACATGTCTTGGACAGCACAGCCTAGTTATGCAATGTATTTCGTGTGTGCTGATTGCAGAGACCCAGCTGGAGGCCAAGGCAGCACTGCAACAGGCTGTGGAGATGAAGAAGCAGGGGAAGAGAGAGAAGGCCCACAAGCTGTTGGTGCATGCACTCAACATGAACCCAGACTTTGTGGAAGCTCTGACGGAGCTGGGCACCATTCTGGAAGAGAAGGACGTTGTCCAGGCGGACCATCTGTATACCAAGGCCCTTGCCATCTCACCATGCAACGAGAGGGCCCTGGTGAGCCGTGACCGCACACTCCCCCTGGTGGAGGAGATTGACCAACGCCACTTTGGGGTTATCGACAGCAAAGTACGCAGGCTGATGTCCATCCCCAAGGGTAACTCTGCTCTTAGACGTGTCATGGAGGAAACGTACTACCACCACATCTACCACACAGTGGCCATAGAAGGCAACACACTCACTCTGTCTGAGATCCGCCATATAATTGAGACTCGCTACGCCGTGCCCGGCAAGAGCCTGCAGGAGCAGAACGAGGTCATCGGTGTGGACGCGGCCATGAAGTACATCAACACCACGCTGCTGTCCCGAGCTGGGGCCATCACCGTCAATGACATCCTGGAGATCCACCGGCGCGTGCTGGGCTATGCAGACCCTGTGGAGGGTGGGCGACTGCGTACCAGCCAGGTGTTTGTAGGCCACCACATCCCACCTCACCCACAGGACCTGGAGCGCCACATGCAGGACCTGGTGCAGTGGCTCAACTCAGAGGAGGCTCTGCAGCTGCATCCCGTGGAGTATGCAGCACTCGCCCACTATAAGCTGGTGTACGTGCACCCCTTTGTGGATGGGAACGGACGCACATCACGGCTGCTAATGAACTTGGTGCTCATGCAGGCACGCTACCCACCCATCACCATCCGCAAAGAGCAAAGGTCAGAGTACTACGCCGTTCTGGACACAGCCAACGAAGGTGACATCCGCCCCTTCATCCGCTTCATAGCCAAATGCACAGAGATCACCCTGGATACCCTGCTGATCGCCACCACTGAGCACCCTGTGGGGCTGCCTGGCTCCAGCCACCACCAAGCTTGTCCAAACTGCAAACAAACCATACCTGTCCACAACAGTGAGAGGGGACGGGAGTGAGCGGGGCAGGAGGGTACATGACTGTTTGGATTTTGTCTTTTTATTTAGATCTAATTTTGGGTTAATCCTGCTTTAAGTGTAAAGATATGTCAGTTGATGTACGTATTACTAATAGCAGCCCTGTGTCAAAATGATAGCATGACCTTGCACATTTCTACAGGGAAATTGCATCTTTACATAAAACAAATATTCTCATACCAGGTAGTTTGAGGTGCAGGTCAGTGGAGGCTGCTGAGGGGAGGACGGCTCATAATAATGGCTGGATCGGCGCGAATGGAATGGCATCAAACCATGTGTTTGATACCATTCCACTCCAGCCATGAGCATGTCCTCCCCAATTTCGGTGCCACCAACCTCCTGTGGTGCAGGTGTTTGAACTAATTATGGTGAGTTGTGATTTAGAAAACACATTTTCAGCTGCAGATTGTTTTTCATAAAGGGGAAAAAAAGGGTCATGAATTTGTTGACTCAAATGGGGCTGTTTCATACTCTTGGCAATGCTACTTATTGTTTTTAGTGTAGTTTCTAAAGGACATTTAGGCCTAAACTGCATTTCACCCATCTATTATCAGTAGTTTTTTGAGTGAATTCATTATAACTGAAGGTGTTATGAATGGGTACATTCTGAGAAGATCGAGTTGTGATTCTGATTAGATGTTTCTCCCTTATGGATAAGACAGACCAACAAAGATTGGCCGTGCGCAGTAGATCACCTGTTGGGTGTCGAAGAACGGTGTTGTAATGTAGCTTATCCAACTGGGTCATACCGTCTGATATTTCACTGAAGCACTTTCATGTATTTGAGTTTATTTACTACAAAATAAACGTATTATCTGTTGAATGTGACTTTGTTAGTTTAAAAACCTCAAACATTATTTGAATTGCTTTAATAAACTTTAGGCCAAAACAGCAACAAAACCACAAGATGGCAATTTTACAACATCCAAATAACTAGTAAATAAAATCACTGAACAAAAATAGACCACATACAATCTCAGAAAGTTGCATTGATAATTTAGTAAAAAAAAAACACTAGTTTATTTTATTATTAGAACAAATTTAAACACCATGACAACATTTTAAAATGACCACACACCCCATATTTTTGTATTGGACGAAACAGAAAGTGACTTTTAAAGATCAAACATTTGTAGTCTAACTAGATTAGGCCAAGGTTTCCCAAACTCGGTCCTGGGGGCCCCCCTGGGTGCACGTTGTTTTTTTCCCTAGCACTATACAGCTGATTCTAAGCTTGAGTTGGTTATTGAATCTGCTATGTAGTGCTAGAGAAAAAACAAATGTGCACCGGGGGGAAGCAGGATGACGTTTAGGAAACCCTGGATTAGGCCACTGTGGTGATAGAACATATATAGCTAATAATTCTCAAAACGTACAAAACTATGGCCAACCATTGGGAGTCTGAACACACATTTGACATTCCCCACTCATCCAAACAGGATCACTTGTCGATTGATTTGAAAGGAAAAGGAGACAGTTCTGAATTAAGTATACACCTACATTCCCCTGATGTTATCACTTGCTGATTTGATACATGGGCATGGAGGGCTCTTGCAATCAAACAGCTGCATAGATTTTTCTCCCAACAGTTGATTCACTTGTGGACCGTACTCATTACAATACTAAGATGACAGTAAAAGCCTAGGGCTTCTCCAAACTGTCAGTTATTCATTCCCTACCCATCAAGACTTTCACAGATAGTTTATTAAATACCTTAACCAAGTTACCTGGAAGTAAATTGGAAACAATCTCAGGAAAATGACATACAATAGTACAACAAAAATGTCTTCCCTTCAATCATTTCAGGTAAGACAGCCTAAACATGATAGGCAAACAAAATGGGGCGCTGGGTTAATGACATGCACACAGACTACCTGTTAAATTATAGTGCCAGCAATAAAAGTTTTAGTAAGGGATTAGTACATTAAAGGATTTTAACAGCTATAGATGATACATGCCTTTCCTATGAACAGAGACTTTTGAAAACTACATTGTAAATGTGAGCACAGAACAAGTAAGGAATTAGTACATCTGCAAATAAATTATTTGTACAACTGCCATTTAAGGTAATATTCTGTAAAGCGAAGCATTAGTCTTTCACTGTTTGGGAACAAATATCGTTGCATGTTAGCTGCTCTGTAACAGACGCAAAAGATTTTAGTGGCATGTTGATATCTGAAGATACCTTAGAGGAAAGATTCACCCATTCTGAATGTTATATTGCTTTTGTGCATCTGATGCAAAACGCATCATACCGGCTGTATTTCTGCCTGCTTGAACGGCGAACAGCTCAGATAAACATGAAATTACCCCAGGGTTCGATAGAATATCGCTCTAGGTACACAAAAATGATATTCAAAATGTGTGAAACTTAAACAAACGGGAAATTATTTTCATTGTTGTAATACATAATCTATAACACATCTCAAATGTCAAGCTCTTGCATATACTTTTTAAAAACAAGAAACATAATTCACAAGCTGGGTTGTTTTAGCAGTTAAAAAAAATACTAAACTCAGAACCCTTTTCTCAATTCAGAACAAAATAATTTACACACAAATCTATAAAAACACCCTTTCCAATCTAAAAAAAAGCAAGCCGAAATTGGTCACTCACACTTTTTCAAAAGGAATATCAATCAATCATTGTTCAAAAGGATGGTAATATGGAGTTTGGGGCCAGTCGAAGGAGCCAGGGAGATTAAGGCTTTCTCACAAAAAGTGACAAGGAGAATGAGGCCATGGGAGTGATTAAAGGGGAGTCAAACACAGCACAATATCTGCCATTTCTTCTTCTCAAGGACCCAAGATGGCTTTCCATACAAAAGGCAGTCATTTGATTATTTTCACTTTCTGAGAAGAAATTTGGCAAAGTCTGAATTGGACATGGGCTTGGCCTGTGCTTCAAACCCAGCGTCTCCGGATGCACCCCCTGTGGGTTTAGGTGCAGTCCCATTTTCTGCTTTACTTTCTGATCCAGTCTGCCGATGTAGGGAACGAGGGATTAGTGAGAGTTGGGTTCGCCCTTTTCCCCTCCTGAAAAAGAAAACCAAAAGCTCTCATTCACATGTGAACATGTGAGAATAACCGATTTAAAAGGCAGCTTATGTTTAATGAGTTGGAGAAACAAAGCTAATTGGATATTTGTAATGAGTACTATCGTCAGGGTAACTAACATCTTTCCTTGTTAGAAGAGTATTTTACTAGAGTGTTGGAAACTTACGATCCATAGACCATAGCCCGGGGCATCATGGCTCCCATGGGCCTGCTGAAGTCAGGCTTGTCGGCTGCATTTCTGCGAGGTGGGTTGCTAATGGCAACAGAGAGTGTGTGTTCCTGTAGTACCGTGCCATCCAACTTCAGCACGGCCTGGGAGGCCTGAGCCTCATCTTCAAACTCCACGTACGCCAGACCCTGTAGAGACACGCCACAGCAGCACATTAGAGCAGCGACTCACATGAGAGCTATCCATTTTACGTATAAGTCAATGGAGATTCTACATGTATGATTCAAATGATCTGTTTGGATGTTTACAAAGATTATATTTGTTATGTGTAAAGTTACTAACTTATTACTCAACTGGAGAACTCAAGAGCAAATTAATACTCTAAATCTAACATCTGGATGGAGAAAAATACTTAGCCTCCCAGCCCTGTACAGCCTAGCCTCCCAGCCCTGTACAGCCTGACCTCCCAGCCCTGTACAGCCTAGCCTCCCGGCCCTAACCTCCCAGCCCTGTACAGCCTGACCTCCCAGCCCTGTACAGCCTGACCTCCCAGCCCTGTACAGCCTGACCTCCCAGCCCTGTACAGCCTGACCTCCCAGCCCTGTACAGCCTGACCTCCCAGCCCTGTACAGCCTGACCTCCCAGCCCTGTACAGCCTGACCTCCCAGCCCTGTACAGCCTGACCTCCCAGCCCTGTACAGCCTGACCTCCCAGCCCTGTACAGCCTGACCTCCCAGCCCTGTACAGCCTAACCTCCCAGCCCTGTACAGCCTGACCTCCCAGCCCTGTACAGCCTAACCTCCCAGCCCTGTACAGCCTAACCTCCCAGCCCTGTACAGCCTAACCTCCCAGCCCTGTACAGCCTAACCTCCCAGCCCTGTACAGCCTAACCTCCCAGCCCTGTACAGCCTAACCTCCCAGCCCTGTACAGCCTAACCTCCCAGCCCTGTACAGCCTAACCTCCCAGCCCTGTACAGCCTAACCTCCCAGCCCTGTACAGCCTAACCTCCCAGCCCTGTACAGCCTAACCTCCCAGCCCTGTACAGCCTAACCTCCCAGCCCCAGACCTGTACAGCCTAACCTCCCAGCCCTGTACAGCCTAACCTCCCAGCCCTGTACAGCCTAACCTCCCAGCCCCAGACCTGTACAGCCTAACCTCCCAGCCCCAGACCTGTACAGCCTAACCTCCCAGAGTTATGCCTCCTAACCTTGGGTTTGCCTGAGCGGTTGGTGACCAGGCGGATGTCTTTGATGGTGCCTTGATCCTTGCACAGCTCCTCCAGCTGCTCCTTGGTGCAGGAAAAGGGCAGGCCCGAGATAAAGATCTTGTGTTTCTCCAGGTTTGTGTTGTACTTAAACACCTAGAGGAAGAGACATGAAAAGAGTAACTCACTATCTATATGGTGAAACCACCATTCCCATTCATCCACCCCTAAATCAAAACGAACATACTGAACAAAAATATTAAAAACCGCAACAGCCAACAATTTCAAAGGTTTTACTGAGTTACAGTTCATATAAGGAAATCAGCCAATTGAAATAAATTAATTATGCTCTAATCTATTGATTTCACATGACTGGGAATACAGATATGCATATGTTGGTGACATATCTTTTAAAAAAGGTAGGGGCGTAGATCAGAAAACCAGTCAGTATCTGGTGTGACCACCATTTGCCTCATGCAGGGCAACATCTCCTTTGCATAGAGTTGATCGGGCTGTTCATTGTGGCCTGTGGAATGTTGTCCCACTTCTCTTCAATGGTTGTGTGAAGTTGCTGGATATTGTCGGGAACTGGAACATGCCGTCATACACGTCGATCCAGAGCATCCCAAACATGCTCAATGGGTGACGTTTGGTGAGTATGCAGGCCATGGAAGACCTGGGACATTTTCAGCTTCCTGGAATTATGTACAGATCCTTGTGACATGGGTCCGTGCATCATCATGCTGAAACATGAGGTGATGGCAGATGAATGGCACGAGAATGGGCCTCAGGATCTTGACACAGTATCTCTGTGCATTCAAACTGCCATCAATAAACTGAAATTGTTTTCATTGTCCATAGCTTATGCCTGCCCATATCATAACCCCACCATCAAGCACTCTGTTCACAACGTTGACATCAGCAAACAGCTGGCCCACACGACGCCATACACATGGTCTGCGGTTATGAGGCCGGTTGGACGTACTACTAAATTCTCTAAAACGTTGGAGGTGGCTTATGGTAGAAAAATTAACATAAAAGTATGTAGCAACAGCTTTTGGACATTCCTGCAGTCAGCATGCCAAATGCACGCTCCCTCAAAACTTGAGATATCTATGGTATTGTGTTGTGTGACAAAACTGAACATTTTAGAGTGGCTTTTTATTGTCCCCGGAACAAGGTGCATCTGTGTATTGATCATACTGTTTAATCAGCTTCTTGATATGCCACACCTGTCAGATGGATGGATTATCTTGGCAAAGGAAAAATGTTTACTAACAGGGATGTAAACTAATTTGTGCACAACATTTTTGAGAAATAAGCATGTGTATGGAATATTTCAGCTCATGAAACATGGGATCAACACTTTACATGTTGCGTTTATATTTTTTGTTCAGTGTAGATGGGTCTCACTCACCTTAAAATCAGGGTTCTTGTTTTTATCCACACAGGGCGATACGAACATTGGCCTGCCGTCGACCTCACGCCGGTCCATCTTCAGGGCCTCGGGCACGGACGTCTTGCCCTCAAACTGTACGTAGCAGTACCCTCTGAAGCCCTTGGCAGCATAGACGGGGCGCACTGACTGTACAGGACCACAGGACTCAAACAACTCCTTCAGTCTCTTCTCTGGATCCTCCATGCTGAAGGCCAGGTTGCTGATAAACACACTGCAGTCATCCTTGCGTTGTTCGGGGTTGTCTTCCTGGGTCTTCCGTACGGTGTCTGGTGCTATCTGCTGGCCCCTCTTAGCACCAGGGGGTTCCTGTCTGCGGCAAGGGGGGGCTCTCCTCCCAAACAGTCCACTCTCTGTCTCCATGAACTCCTCAGCACCTCCCCCCCTGAAGCTGCCATGGTTGCCCTCCCCTCGGTGCCTCTTTGGAGGTTGCTCTGTTGCACAGAAGATAAATTGGGGGTAAGGCCCTGCGATAGACTAGCGTCCTGTCTAGGGGGTGTACTTGTACATCATGCTGCCTCACGCTACAAAATCAGGAGATGGGTTCCTGCCCTATGAGCTGTTCTGGCTCAAGGCTACTTACTTACTGTTGCCCAGAGGTGACACAAAGCTTTAGCAAACACACAGGATGACTTTTATACTTGCCACTTTGTTCGCATAAGCGGAGACTAAGCAATAACATTCCCATGTAAAAATAATGAAAGAAAAAAAAAATGGTAGGATCGTCATGTCGCCTCTCCTTACCCGATTCCTGATGCCTCTCCTTACCCGATTCCTGATGCCTCTCCTTACCCGATTCCTGATGCCTCTCCTTACCCGATTCCTGATGCCTCTCCTTACCCGATTCCTGATGCCTCTCCTTACCCGATTCCTGATGCCTCTCCTTACCCGATTCCTGATGCCTCTCCTTACCCGATTCCTGATGCCTCTCCTTACCCGATTCCTGATGCCTCTCCTTACCCGATTCCTCCCCCCACTCATCTTCGTTATCCTCATCCTCTGCCTTCCTCTTCTCCCCAGGCCTGCTGCCTTTCTGTCCCTTCTTTTGGTTCTTCTTGTCTGCCTTGGCCCTCCGCCGCTGTTCAGTCTTCTCCTCTTCCTGTCGGACCAGATGGGCCTCTTTCTCTGCCACCTGAGAGAGGGACAGGGAATAAGTTATGAACATGACAGCACAGAAACAGACAGCTGCACAAGCAAAGTGTGTGTTTTTTCCTTTCAATTCTGTCATAAAAAACCTACAACTGTTGCTCTCCAATGTAAAAAAATTAATAAAATCCCATTCCCCTTCCATCCTCCCCTGCCCAGTATAATCAACGTTCTATGTTCACAGGCCTAGCTAGCAGCAGTGTTGTGAGTGTTGCGGGGTCAGCTTACCTTGGCCCTCTGCTCGTTTACTCTGTTCAGCCTTATCTCAGTCTTCTGCACCGCTGCATCCCAGTCCTCCAGAGACCCTGGTGGCGACACAAACTGCACTGAAACACTCACCTTACTCTCACACCATGACTTACCAATTCAGTGTTGTTTTCTACAAGTCAGCCAATCAATCCCAACTGACACCTGTCCACTTATTCATGGCATTTCCATCACAAAAAGACTCACCCTCAACCCTCTCAAAGGTGAGCAGTACCTCACACACATGCTCAGGGTAGTCGGCGGTACACTGGACGGCCCTGTGGAGGGCTTTCCTGCAGTGGAGAGCATCTCCGTACGACCTGCAAAGAGTCAAACCATATCACAACCACCATCAGATTTGTCATAGATAAATCAACCTGTCTAACCATCAAATCAACAGTTCACAGGTGACCACTAAATAGTCGCCTCCCTGACCTCTCCAGGTTATAGGGGCCTCACTGACCTCTCCAGGTTATAGGGGCCTCACTGACCTCTCCAGGTTATAGGGGCCTCACTGACCTCTCCAGGTTATAGGGGCCTCACTGACCTCTCCAGGTTATAGGGGCCTCACTGACCTCTCCAGGTTATAGGGGCCTCACTGACCTCTCCAGGTTATAGGGGCCTCACTGACCTCTCCAGGTTATAGGGGCCTCACTGACCTCTCCAGGTTATAGGGGCCTCACTGACCTCTCCAGGTTATAGGGGCCTCACTGACCTCTCCAGGTTATAGGGGCCTCACTGACCTCTCCAGGTTATAGGGGCCTCACTGACCTCTCCAGGTTATAGGGGCCTCACTGACCTCTCCAGGTTATAGTACTCCAGCCACATGTTGGCGAATTTGGCATTCCCTTTTGTCATGATGCTGTCCCACAGTTCTCTAGCTTTCTGAATGTTCTTACAATGCAGGGCCTGGTCAGAGAGAGGAGGGAGAAAATTGTATACAATCACATTTTAAAATTGTATAGATGCCATTTTTGCACTGACTTGTATCTGCAATGAAAGAAGCAAGTGAACAAGACAAGTTTGTCATGATCTTCACCCTTACCTCTATCTTTGCCCAGACCTGCATGATGGTACAGGAAGGGTCTCCACTTTCACTAAATCCTAGACAGGAGTAATGCACAGTGGTGAGTCTCCAACACAAACACACAAGGACCAAGATGAAGAGTACTGTACACAGGCCGCAGGTCTACTTACTCTCTTCCACGTCCTGTTTCATATAGTCTAGAGAACGGGTGAAGGCTGCCCGCAGCTCCTCCAGCTCTCTGCTCGACTCTGGAAAAGAAACACCATTATCAACAGAGGACTTCATTCATCCATGCATTTGACTTTCTCCACACAACAAATATGATCTTATTACTTATGTTACTTTGCATTACCCAATGTTAAGGTGCTTTCACCTTTGCTGAAATCGACGCGCCTCCTCAGGTAATCAAGGTATGCTTCCCAGATATTAACATAATCTGTGGCTTGTATGAATCCGGCATTCAGGGCCTTTTCAAAAATGTCTGTGGAGGGGGAAAAATAGATGGTCTTTCATGATTCCACAGTCCCAGTACCAATAATAGGGGCAATACAACATCTTTAACCAAGTTCACCCCTTTTCATTGAAACATTTCATTCATGTTTAAAATCTCCTTGTTTACATCCACACCATACATGACACATATGAGTGCTGCCTCCATAACCCACCTGTGGTCCAGTGCTTACCTGATATAGTTTGGTGGTCGGCCCCATGCCTCTCCAGGGCAAGCAGGTAGTTCTTCCACAGGCCCATGGTCCAGGGGCAGTTCCTGACCGCACGGTCGTGAGAGGACAGGACCAGGTCTTTGATTTTTAGTTGACGATCCTGAGGCAACAGCAAAAGACTTGTTAATAAAACAATCCATAACAACCTACACTGACAAGGAACTCAAAAACTATGAATCTACAGTCATTTCTACCTGAGTGATAACTGACATCTTCGCTAGAAAGGTGAACCTGTGGGACAGCGTTCATTTTCCATCATAACGCTGCACAAAAAATATTATACTGCCCAACACCATTAGGCAAGGTCATAATTTGATTCATGTGTGGAAGCATATAATGCCGTTAAATCGCACCTCCATCAATTTAATCACTTCCTTTAGTATATGCAGAAGGCCAAAACTTGGGTTTTAAAAAGAGCCTAATGGATCACAGGTTTGGAACAATAAGATTAAACTTTTGTTTCTTCATCAAACTGGTGAAATGCCCAGGCTCTGATGAATTACTGGATGTTGTCCGTGTTTAAGGTTGCAATCTCAGCATCTCATTGCCATCCCATTAAAGCAATTAGGCCATGAATACATTTCAGGAGCTGCTGGAGAGAGCCAGAGACGGCTGGCTGTGAGTAATTAAAATGAGCCCAGTGCAGCACGTCGCCCGGTGCAGTGGAAAGGGGTGGGGGACACTCACCAGGTACTTGGTGTACTTGGCCCACATGTCTGGTACCAGGCAGTTCTCTGCCAGTGCCCGCTCAAAGATGATCTGGATCCGTGCCGGGTCACCCTCCATTTGCTCATAGTCAATGTAGGTCTGATATTCTGCTAGCTTGGGTGGCTCGGCTGCCATCTGAAACACAAACGTTGGCATGTTAAAGGCATTGAGCAGATGACCATGTCTAGCATACAGACTCGCAATGATTTCAGAGGTACACGTAGGAAAAAGCAATCAATTTGCTTAATAAGCACATAATGCTTAAAATGACAAAACTTTCCCAATAATCTACTGCTACTTTCTAGGCAGTGTAATCAGAATTGAATGCTTCAAATCCATTGAAAATCCTTCCAAAACAAACAGCATGGTACAAAATGTCCAGGGTAGAATACAATCTAGGCAAGTACCAGAGTCTCCTCATAAGGCTTGCTCTTCTCCATCTGTTGCAGGGCCCGCTTGTACTTCTGGGAGACTGTATCAGACACCCCCTGGTCAGACCACTCCTCATACTCTGCATATGTTCCTTCCATGTCTGTAAAAGAGCAGTTATCATTAGGAGAAACCTTTTTCACATTCTAAGTGTGGCTTAAAATGAAGGTGATTATATAAAAGAGCATCCTGTTTATTTATTACAATAAATTAAAAGGGAGGAACACCAAAAGTTTAAAATCTCATTCAGAAGGATATTGGCTTTTGACATTTTGAGTGTGTCCTCATTTTAGCAATAACACACAGCCATGTAAATACTTCAGCCTGTTTTCTTTGTGTCATTATCTTGTGGAGGTATAAAACAGTGACTGACAGGCCGTAGATAAGGAGGGATTATACACTGAGCGTTGGCACCATGGTTGGCACGGGTCATAGAAGCGAGAGCTGGGTTTAGCCATTCCAGAAATGCCTCCGGTGGCCTTTCAGCCGGACCAGAAAAAAGGCAGCAGACAATGCCAGACCATCTGGCTATCTCTTGGCGAGTCCTGCGCTTGGATGAAAGGCTGGTCAGGGACCACATTACTGGGCCTGGTGAGAATGAGTGCTTTCTCTGTAAACCTCTATTGAGTCTTTGAAAAGCAACATAGTAACAGCAAGCAACACTCAGCAACTCTCCTAGTGGCCGGTAATTTGAATGCAGGAAAACAAATAAATGTTACATAATTTCTACCAGCATGACGCGCCTGTGCAGCTAGAGAGGGGGGGCAACTCTGAGCTAAAGGCTAGAGCTGCCGCTTTCAAGGAGCGGGACACTAACCCAGACGCTTGTAAGAAATCCCTCTACGCCTGCCGACGAACCATCAAACAAGCAAAGCATAAACACAGGACTAACATCTAATCCTACTACACCAGCTCTGACACTCATTGGATGTGGCAGGGCTTGCAAACTATCACGGATTACAAAGGGAAACCCAGCTGTGAGCTGCCCAGTGACACGAGCCTACCAGATGAGCTAAATGCTTTCCATGCTCGCTTCGAGGCAAGCAACACTGCCTCGAAGTTCTCCGTAGCCAATGTGAGTAAGAACTTTAAAACAGGTTAACATTCAAGGCCAGACGGACTACCATGACGCGTACTCGGAGCATGCGCTGACCAGCTGGCAAGTGTCTTCACTGACATTTTCAACCTCTCCCTGACCCAGTCTATAATACCTGCATGTTTCAAGAAAACCACCATAGTCCCTGTGCCCATAAACACCAAGGTAAACTGTCTAAATGACTATCGCCCTGTAGCACTCACACCTGTAGCCATGAAATGCTTTGAAAAGCTGGTCATGGCTAACATTAACACTATCATCCCAGACCTACTCCAATTTGCATATCACTCCAACAGATCCACAGATGACACAATCTCTATTGCACGCCACACTGCCCTTTCCCAATTGGACAAAAGGAACTAGGGTTGTCCCCGACTAAAAATGGTTTCCCATATATAGACACACCCTATGTGTTTAAATAAAATCATCTTGTCTGAAGCTTTAAGTACAATGTGATTAATAAATTCACACAAATGACTCAAGAGGGAGCCAGAGATCAAGATAGCCTAAGCAGAAGAAAAAAACCTGTTGCCGAACCACCTCCTCCCACCGCTGCTGGCCTTCGCAGATTGTGCCATTATGCTCCCGAAATTGCCGGTAATAGGCTACACCAGGGGTTGGCAACCTTTTCCATTTGGAGCAGTGGTGGGAAAAGTACCCAATTGTCATACTTGAGTAAAAGTAAAGATAACTTAATAGAAAATGACTCAAGTAAAAGTCACACAGTAAAATACTTCTTGAGTAAAAGTCTAAAAGTAATTGGTTTTAAATACATTTACTTTTGATACTTAAGTAATTGCTAAAATATACTTACAGTGCCTTTGGAAAGTATTCAGACCCCTTGACTTTTTCCACATTTTGTTAGGTTACAGCCTTCTTCTAAAATTGATATAAATCATTTTTCTCAACTCAATCTACACACAATACCCCATAATGACAAAGCAAAAACAGGTTTAGAATTTTCTGCCAATTTATAATTAAAAAAAAAATGAAATTTACACAAGTATTCAGACCCTTTACTCAGTACCTTGTTGAAGCACCTTTTGCAGCCTCGAGTCTTCTTGGGTATGACGCTACAAGCTTGGCACACCTGTATTTGGGGAGTTTCTCCCATTCTTCTCTGCAAATCCTCTCAAGCTCTGTCAGGTTGGATGGGGAATGTTGCTGCACAGCTATTTTCAGGTCTCTCCAGAGATGTTTGATCAGGTTCAAGTCCAGGCTCTGGCTGGGCCACCCAAGAACATTCAGAGACTTGCCACGAAGCCATTGCTGCGTTGTCTTGGCTGTGTGCTTAGAGTTGTTGTCCTGTTGGAAGGTCAACCTTCGCCCCAGTCAGGTCCTGAGCGCTCTGGGATAGGTTTTCATCAAGGATCTCTCAGTACTTTGCTCCGTTCATCTTTGCCTCGATCCTGACTAGTCTCCCAGTCCCTGACGCTGAAAAACATTCCCACAGCATGATGCTGCCACCACCATGCTTCCCCGTGGGATTGTGCCAGGTTTCCTCCAGATGTGACGCTTGGCATTCAGGCCAAAGAGTTCAACCTTGGTTTTATCAGACCAGAGAATCTTGTTTCTCATGGTCTGAGAGACTTTAGGTGGCTTTTGGCAAACTCTAAGCAGGCTGTCATGTGCCTTTTACTGAGGAGTGGCTTCCGTCTGGCCACTCTACCATATAGGCCTGATTGGTGGAGTTCTGCAGAGATTGTTGTCCTTCTGGAAGTTTCTCCTATCTCCACAGAGGAACTCTAGAGCTCCTCTGTCAGAGTGACCATCGGGTTCTTGGTCACCTCCCTGACCAAGGCCCTTCTCTAGGAAGAGTCTTGGTGGTTCCAAACTTATTCCATTTAAGAATGATTGAGGCAACTGTGTTCTTGGGGACCTTCAATGCTGATGAAATGTTTTGGTACCTTTCCCCAGATCTGTGCCTCGACACAATCCTGTCTCTGAGCTCTACGGAGAATTATTTCGACCTCCCGGCTTGGTTTTTGCTCTGACATATACTGTCAACTGTGGGACCTTATATAGACAGGTGTGTGCCTTTCCAAATTATACCCAATCAATTGAATATACCACAGATGGACTCCAATCAAGTTGTAGAAACATCTCAAGGATGATCAATGGAAACAGGATGCACCTGAGCTCATTTTCATGTCTCATAGCAAAGGGTCTGAATAATTATGTAAATAAGGGGTATTGTGAGTAGATTTCCTCAGCAATGTTTTTATTTAATCCATTTCAGAATAAGGCTGTAATGTAACAAAATGTGGAAAAATTCAAGGGGTCTGAATACATTCCAAAAGCACTGTAAGTATCAAAAGTATCAAAATCCTTACACTAAGCAAGCCAGACAGCACCATCTTCTTGTTTTTTTATTTATTTATGGATAGCTTGTGGCACACTCCAACATAATTTACAAATGGAGCATTTGTGTTTAGTGAATCCACCAGATCAGGTAGTAGGGATGACCAGGGAAGTTCTCTTGATAAGTGTGTGAATTGGACCATTTTCTTGTCCTTTTTATTTTATTTCACCTTTATTTAACCAGGTAAGCTAGTTGAGAACAAGTTCTCATTTACAACTGAGACCTGGCCAAGATAAAGCAAAGCAGTGCGACACAAACAACACAGTTACACATGGAATAAACAAGCGTACAGTCAATAACACAATAGAAAAAACAAGGGGGAAAAAAATCTATATACAGTGTGTGCAAATGGCGTGAGGAGGTAAGGCAATAAATAGGCCAAAGTAGCGAAGTAATTACAATTTAGCAAATTAACACTGGAGTAATAGATGAGCAGATGATGATGTGCAAGTAGAAATACTGTTGTGCAAAATAGCAGAAAGGTAAATAAAAACAATATGGGAATGAGGTAGGTAGATTGGGTGGGCTATTTACAGATGGGCTATGTAGAGCTGCAGCGATCGGTTAGCTGCTCAGATAGATGATGTTTAAAGTTAGTGAGGGAAATATAAGTCTCCAGCTTCAGCAATTTTTGCAATTCATTCCAGTCATTGGCAGCAGAGAACTGGAAGGAAAGGCCGGCCAAAGCAGGTGTTGGCTTTGGGGATGACCAGTGAGATATACCTGCTGGAGCGCGTGCTACAGGTGAGGGTTGTTATCGTGACCAGTGAACTGAAATAAGGCGGAGCTTTACCTAGCATCGACTTATAGATGACCTGGAGCCAGTGGGTCTGGCGACGAATACGTAGCGAGGGCCAGCCGACTAGAGCATACAGGTCACAGTGGTGAGTGATATAAGGGGCTTTGGTAACAAAACGGATGGCACTGTGATAGACTGCATCCAGTTTGCTGAGTAGAGTACTGGAAGCTATTTTGTAAATGACATCGCCGAAGTCAAGGATCAGTAGCATAGTCAGTTTTACGGGGGTATGTTTGGCGGCGTGAGTGAAGGAGGCTTTGTTGCGAAATAGGAAGCCGATTCTAGATTTAATTTTGGATTGGAGATGTTTAATATGAGTCTGGAAGGAGAGTTTACAGTCTAGCCAGACACCTAGGTATTTGTAGTTGTCCACATATTCTAAGTCAGAACCGTCCAGAGTAGTGATGCTAGTCGGACGGGCGGGTGCGGACAGCGAACGGTTGAAAAGCATGCTCTTGGTTTTACTTGCATTTAAAGAGCAGTTGGAGGCCATGGAAGGAGTGTTGTATGGCATTGAAGCTCGTCTGGAGGTTAGTTAACACAGTGTCCAAAGAAGGGCCAGATATATACCAAATGGTGTCGTCTGCGTAGAGGTGGATCAGGGAATCACCAGCAGCAAGAGCAACATCGTTGATATATACAGAGAAAAGAGTCGGCCCGAGAATTGAACCCTGTGGTACCCCCATAGAGACCCTGTGCTACCCCCATCCAGTCGCAGTACATTTTAATGACCTAAAACATGACATTTCTACCTTTAGATTTTGTGGCATAGAGAAAGTCAAGATATCAGACAGGGGAGGTGATATTAATAATACTCTGAGCAAATGAGAATGTTTTTGGATTTTCACCCTCCAGACATTATTTCCTAAAGGACTTAAAGATGAAATGCCCATGTATGTTATGTTGTGAATTTGAACATGAATTATGTGCCCATTTAAGATTACTCTGATGTTTTTTGTATGATGTACCCAATGATTAATGATACTTCCTATGTCCTCATTGTGGTTTTATGGACGTGTTTAATGCGTCTTATTTATACACTTTTGTAGTGTTTGTGAAATGCATATTGTTATGTTTGGTAGCACTTATTTATTTTTCCTTTGCCTCCAACCCCTTTCCATGCATGGAACGGATGTGGGTGTGGCTAGGTCTATAGGGGTGCTGTTTTCAGAAAATTCACAAAGGCTCTGACGAAGGCCGTGAGGCCCATACGTAAGCTTATTAAATATCAGTGATACTATCAAGAGCAGTGTGCGGTTTCCTTTTTCCTTCACCCCCATAGAGACTGCCAGAGGTCTGGAAAACAGGCCCTCCGATTTGACACACTGAACTCTGTCAGAGAAGTAGTTGGAGAACCAGGCCAGGCATTTGAGAAACCAAGGCTGTTGAGTTTGCCGATGAGAATACGGTGATTGACAGAGTCGAAAACCTTGGCCAGGTCAATGAAGACGGCTGCACAGTACTGTCTTTTATCGATGGCGGTTATGATATCGTTTAGTACCTTGGGCGTGGCTGAGGTGCACCGTGACCAGCTCGGAAACCGGATTGCTGGTCACGGACTGATTGTGGACTACAGGAAACAGAGGGCCGAGCACACCCACATTTACATCGACGAGGCTGTAGTGGAGTAGGTTGAGAGCTTCAAGTTCCTCGGTGTCCACATAATTATGGATCTATCGTGATCCAAACAGACCAGCACAGTCATGAAGAGGGCACGACAACACCTCTTCCCCCTCTGGTGGCTAAAGAGATTTGGCATGGGACATCAGATCCTCAAAAAGTTTTACAACTGCACAATCGAGAGCATTTTGACCGGCTGCATCACCACTTGGTATGGCAACTGCTTGGCATCCGACCGCAAGGTGCTACAGAGGGTAGTGTGTATGGCCCAGTACATCACTGGGGCCCATCTCCCTGCCATCCAGGACCTCTATACCAGGCAGTGTCACAGGAAGGCCCAAAAATTGTCAAAGACTCCAGCCACCCAAGCCACAGACTGTTCTCTCTGCTATTGCACAGCAAGCAATACCAACGCACCAAGTCTGGAACAAACAGGACCCTGGACAGCTTCTAACCCAAGCCATATGACTTCTAAACAGCTAATCAAACAGCTACCCGGAACACCTGCATTGACCCTTTTTTGCACAAACTCTCGTGCACACACACTGGACTCTGCCCACACACTACATATACCCACACACACATAAAATGCACACACGTGCATTTTACATATACCCACACACACTACATATACCCACACCTTTCACACTCACCACATATGCTGCTGCTAGTAACTTTACCCCTACCGATATGTACAGTACATAGCTACCTCAATTACCTCATACCTCTGCGCATCGACTCGGTACTGGTACTCCTTGTATATAGCAGTGTTATTTTCTACTCCCTATATATAGCCATGTTATTGTTATTCAATGTGTGACTTTTCATTTTTAGATTGTTGATCTTATCTTTAAAATCTGCATGGTTGGAAAAGGACCTGTAAGTAAGCGTTCGCTGAGAGTAAGCATTTCGCTGTTAGTTTTCACCTGTTGTCTATGAAGCATGTGACAAATCAAATTTGATTTGACATTGCACTGGCTCTCCACGACTCAGTCCTGAAAAGGTCATTGCGATGGGTACCTCCAAAGTGTGCCATAATAGCCTCTCAAGGACATGTTATTCCATCCAACCAAATTCCCCCCCCCCCACCCTCTGTACAGCATCCCCTCCAGAGTGGAGCAGGGAGAGCCTTACCCATTAAGGGGATGGCCAGCTGGCGGCGGAACAGAGTGTGGATGCGTTCGAGCTGAGCGTTCAGAAGCTCCTGCTGCTCGCAGGTGGGGACACTGCCAAGGGGAGGCTGAGCAAAAAGAAGAGATAGAAAACTGAGACAAAATCCAGCAAAGAGCCGAGTTTGTGTAATATCAGATTGCGTTCAATCATGCTTTTTCAACATTTCTGCCCAATGCTGAAGGTACAAGGAAAATCTACCATCATTCATTTAGCAGATGGTCTTATACAAAACACCCTAAGAAATATAGACATGGGGAGATATAGAAAAATGAGCAGCATGTTGCAGCTACTAGAGATCATTATTCTTCAGGGGCGCTCACCTGAACAGTTGCCAGTATGACGTTCTCAAACTCCCTGTAGGCCTCCCACACAGTCGCCCCCTTGGTCATGTGCAACCCCACGGCTGTCAGGGCTCTCTCGAAGATGGACCTCACCTTCTCCATCCCACCAGGCAGTCCCATGCCCCCGATAGAGTACTGGGCATACTCCAGCCAGATTTCAGGGCCTGAAGGCCACACAAGAATTTCAATGTTTACTTTACAATAACATCACAATATATAGAATCGTAACACAATCCAATAAGTGGGGACAGAACTCACAGATATAATCTTTCACAGCCATCTCAAAGAGCTCGTAGACTTTCTCCCGGTTCGGCTCCTCCTCGGTTAGGCGGATCTCATCCTTGAGCCAGTCCAGCCATATCTCTGCAAGAGAGGACAAGTCAGATTTGTATACAGTTCACAATAACATTCAGTATGTTTACAACAATGAAACCATCATTTTTCACAGTAATGATGAAACAGTAAACCTTGTTCCGAATTACTGAATCATCATCATAAATAAGACTTCTTCACACCAATGAATCACAAAAGAAGCAGACCTTGCAACAAGTCTTATATTTAATCTAGTCTACCACATAAAGCACATCAGCTCAATCATAAAACTGGCCAAGCATAAAGTCTGCTGCATCTCCAGAGACCATCAGACACCAACCTTCAGTCAGTGGGAAGAGCTCACTCATCTTCTGCCTTGCCTTACGCAGTGGAGGCAGTTCCCCCTCCTGCCTCAGGAGTTTTATGAGGTCCACATGACAGTTGTAGTCAAAAGCATTGATGGACAGCTGAAAGTCACAGAGAGAGGATAGAAGACGAGTCAGACCAACAACCCTTTGTGTGTATTTACATTTGTTCTTGGTTAGCAAACAAATATATAATATGTAAGTGAACTAAATACTGTAATGAGTATTGCTTGTGAAATCAAACGGATAGCTTGACTGTTAAATGTTGTTGCAGACTGGCTAGCTAACTACCTACCTATCATTCTCAACTGCAGCCCGCTGAAAGGGCGCGTGTTTAGTTTGTAATACAACTGCAAGCACGTTGGCTGGTATTATATAATTGTGGCTGGGTAACATGCTAGTTGACTAGATAGTTACATAATGATGCATCAACTAATAGCTAGCAAACTATTAGCATGCGAGCTAACGTTAGCTAAGTAGCTAACTAGCTTTCTTTGCGGTGCAAGTCTGCAAACAAGCCAACTTGTTGTTTGTGATGTGTTTATGCTTTTAAAATCAATGTAACAAACAACGCTGTTAGCTAGTTGACATCAAACGTTATAAATGGCTAGCTGCAACAGTGTGGATTAAAATAGCTAGCTAGGTTTCCATTCATTTCTCAAACAGTTAGCTTAGCTAACGTACCTGCTCCTCCAAACGCTGAATTTCGGCTTCATTCTCTTTATCATCTTCTGACGAATCGTCTTCTTCATCGTCTGAATTTTCGATTCCCATACCCTCCTCTTCATCTGAATCCATTTCTCTTTCCATCCCTGCCTCTTCCTCCATCTCTTGCAACTGCGTCTCTTCTGCGTTCCCCGTTGCTGCCATGTTGGAACTGTCTGCCTGGTAACAGCAGTGAGAGCTGTCCAAGGTAGAGCCTGGCTGGCAAACCCACCCCCTGATACTACTATGCTAAATTCGAAACGTCACGTAATCTGTTACCTACATGACAAGAACACAACCAAATAACTATGTATTAATATTACTTGGACAATAACAGCTATAACCACCATATATTGCATTTGCTAAGATTCCTCCTGAAAAGAGCGGATACCGAATATCCCAGCAATTAAAAATTGGGACTCCTGTAGGGCAATTTTAATGGCCGACGTCCCTGTGCATGCTGTACAATGTTGAGAAGCACATAAGCAGCCTATTGTACTGTTATGCACTTCGTCGTACATATCATGTGAATAAAAAACAAAGTGGGAGATGTAGATATATTTGTTCCTAAACGTCTCAGAAGTAATTGATTCCTGTTTATAGGCTAATGCTGCAAAATGCTACGTTACATTATTGTGCAGATGAGACTTAATAGACATGTTGCAATTGATCAAAATGTGTTATTTTGAATGCACAAACAATTTGTTGTTTGGGGCCACAGCACAGCATACTGCCAAAAATATTTGAAACCGCAGACAACCGCCTTTTCTTCTCGAACGCAAAAAAAGTCGAAACTGTCATGTGTTTATGTGACGTATTCATTACTTTTCTTCTTTGGTTTTTATGACGGTCCACAAAAAAATATTATAGGTGCATGCTGCCACCTACAGTGTTGGCTGTATATCAGCCTACAATTCTGTAGATGTAGTATGAATTAATTACACGTTGTAAAAAAAAATCCCTACAAACTAACCCTGCACCCATTAAAACCTAAACACTATTCCAGTACTTTGGCCCTATCTGATCAAAGACTACAGTACGAAGATAGGCAGAAACTTCCCGCTTTGAGGATAACAAAGTGCCACCGACACGGCCAGCTACCAAGGACTGTGGGGTCTCCTTCTCCGTGGCCGACGTAAGACATTTAAACATGTTAACCCTCACAATGCATGGGCAGACCAGCTGGCTGGTGTGTTTACGGACATATTCAATCTCTCGCTATCCCAGTCTGTTGTCCCAACATGCATCAAGATGGCCACAATTGTTCCTGTACCCAAGAATGCAAGCTGAACTAAATGATTATCACCCCGTAACACTCACTTCTGTCATCATGAAGTGCATTTGAGAGACTAGTCAAGGATCATATTATCTCCATCTTACCTGTCACCCTAGACCCACTTCAATTTGTTTACCATCCCAGCCTACAGGAAGGAGGTGAGGGCTCTGGGAGTCTGGTGTCAAGAAAATAACCTCTCACTCAACGTCAACATAACAAATGAGATGATTGTGGACTTCAGAAAACAGCATATCACTGACAAACTGAAATGGTCCATCCACACAGACAGTGTAGTGAAGAAGGCGCAACAGCACCTCTTCAACCTCAGGAGGCTGAAGAAATTTGACTCGTCACCTAAAACCCGCAAACTTTTACAGATGCATAATTGAGAGCATCCTGTCGGGCTGCATCACTGCCTGGTACGGCAACTGCACCGCCCACAATCGCAGGGCTCTCCAGAGGGTGGTGCTGTCTGCACAACGCATCACCGGGGCCAAACTACCTGCCCTCTAGGACACCTACAGCACCCAATGTCACAGGAAGGCCAAAAGATCATCAAGGACAACAACTACCTGAGCCGCTGCCTGTTCACCCCGCTATCATCCAGAAGGCGAGGTCAATACAGGTGCATCGAAGCTGGGACTGAGAGACTGAAAAACAGCTTTTATGTCAAGGCCATCCGACTGTTAAATAGCCATAAATAGCACAGAGAGGCTGCTGCCTACATACAGACTTGAAATCATTGGCCACTTTAATAAATTTAACACTAGTCACTTTTAATAATGTCACCTTAATGATATTTACATATCTTGCATTACTCATATCATATGTATATATTGTATTCCATACTATCTACTGTATCTTAGTCTATGCCGCTCTGACATTGCTCGTCCATATTTATATATTCTTAATTCCATTCCTTTACTTAGATTCATGTTTATTAGGTATTTGTTGTGAAATTGTTAGATATTACTTGTTAGATATCGCTGCACTGTCGGAACTACAAGCACAAGCATTTCGCTACACCCGCAATAACATCTGCTAAACCCATATATGTGACCAATAAAATTATTTTGATTTGATACATCTTCTCCAATAGAAATCCCAGATCACTCCTGTAGGCAATGTCATGGCGACGTTGGCTAGCTAAACTCATGTGTAGAGTAAAGTCATCATGTCTAACGGTATCTTGCGCCGAACTGCGCATGTGCAGGCCGTCAACTCAAAGGCACACACCTTCGATATAAAGTTTGTCACTTTCACGAGGATTGAGTAATAACATAGTAATAACTACTTAAGACATTGAATCTAGGTTCTGACTTTAGATTGAGAAAATTAACAACAAAGGAAGAATGTTTCACTTCTCTCATTGACTTCTTTAACCCCAAACCCCGGCCTGATCTGCTTGGCAAGCGTTCCCGGAAGTTTCGCTTTGTTGCGCCTATGGGTTTAGAACAGGGGTGGGCAAACGTTTTGGCTCAAGCCATGAAGTGTCGCACAATTGGCTCAGCATCTTCCTGGTTAGGAGAGGGTATGGCAGGCCAAAATTTCCTTGTCCCATCGCGCTCGACCGACTCCTGTGGCGGGCCGGGCGCATGCATGCTGACACGGTCGCCAGGTGTATGGTGTTTCCTCTGACACATTGGTGCGGCTGGCATCCGGGTTCAGCAGGCATTGTGTCAAGAAGCAGTGAGGCTTGGCTGGGTCGTGTTTCTGAGGACGCATGGCTCTTGACCTTCGCCTCTCCCAAGTCTGTACAGGAGTTGCAGCAATGGGACAAGACTGTAACTACCAATTGGATACCACAAAATTGGGGTCCTCTTAGGATCACTCACCCTGGACCCATCTTCATTTGTTACTCTCTTCACTGCCTAAGCATATAACACCTTCTGCACTACTCTGATCCTGGCAACCTCAACCTGCCTTTCTCTCACCGGAGACCTCTGCTCTCCAAAACCATGGGTACCCTTACAGGTTACACGCACAGCTTTTTCCACCTATACTAAACATTCCTTTGTCATGTCCTCCTGCACACTTCTCACATTAAGGAATCTCCCTCCCACACTGCTGCGATTGATGACACACTTAAAACAAAGATTTTAACTAAACCAGGGTAGACCACAGCATGTCGTTTCCAATGGGAACAAATTAGTCATAGTGGGCAGAACAAGTAAGGAGGTGGGCAGAGCCAAGCACGAGCTAGCAAAATCTTTTACAAACTTTCGCAAAGGCTAAAGGCTACAAAACGTAATCCACTCTGTTCATAACATATTTTAGTTTTGGGAACGGAAAATTGTATTGGGATCAAATGTTTCATCGATGAGAAAATGTTCAGAATGTCGGCCATCTAGTTCCATCAGTGTTTTACTTGCTATATTGTATTTACTTCGCCACCATGGTCTTTTTTTGCCTTTACCTCCCTTATTTCACCTCATTTGAGCACATTATATATTGACTTATTTTTCTACTGTATTATTGACTGTATGTTTGTTTTACTCCATGTGTAACTGTGTTGTTGTTTGTGTCGAACTGCTTTGCTTTATCTTGGGCAGGTCAGAATTGTAAATGAGAACTTTTTCTCAACTTGCCTACCTGGTTAAATAAAGGTGAAATAAAAAAATAAAATCTTCTCCCACTGCCGACCAGTGGGCTTCCTTTCAGAGTGGAAACGCCAAGCGGATGCGTCACATTTAACATCCAGTGAAATATCTGTCTCATTGTTCTATCTGTGCTTAAAATATGGCGCAGGTTACGAAAAGGTGTGCGTCCCTTTTCCTCAGAAGAACGTCGTTGACACTGGAGATTAAAACGTTATGCCCTTATCACAAAAGGGCCATGTACTTTACTACCTATAATTCACAGGTCTAATTTACCCGATATTTACTCTAAATGCAGTATGAACGCTAAACCTAGCTAACAACAGTAGCTAGGGCACAGTTGTAGCTAAAGTTGTCCAGTGCTAGCTAACTACACGACTGTTGACTAACACCATTCCGTACAAATTTGCGCAACCGCAGCATTCAAACGAGGCTGCAGTGAAAACTAATGGAACTGTTGGCATCAAAATCCTGAGGTGTTAACTACGTTTCTATTCAAGCGTTGATTTATTTACATGTTAATGGCCGGATAGTATTGGAGAAAAGTTGAACGGACCCCCGAGACGACGGCACGCATAATGCAGCCTCTCTCCACCAGGTGCAGCGCTTCTCTCGCAGATTAAAAACAAGAAAGGGACAGGGTAAGGGGGATACCTAGTCAATTGTACAACTGAATGCGTTCTCTTTTTTTGCGTCATCACTGCGCCTTCAATCATGCGGAGACGGGCAGCATGAAGGTCTCGTCAATGATTTTGCTGGAAAGGGGACAAATGGTCCTTTAGAATGGTATTCATATTACAGTTGACCTGGAAGTATTACGTGTTTTGGGCGCTAAAATAAGGTCACTTGTACGTTACAGCGCGATGTACAAAAGTGCGTTAGCTAACAAGAAGTTGCTTAATCTTCACTGGTTGCTATATATTTGATCCTTATGTCGTACTGCTACGAATAGCTTTTGTCCCCATATGTATGCTTTGTTTCCATGTCTTGAATGTCCCTTTCCTTTTATTGGGTATTTTCTGTGCCAGTCGCAGGAAGTGGACCACTATGAGAACCCAAGAAATGTGGGTTCCTTAGACAAGAACGCCAAGAACGTGGGGACTGGCTTGGTGGGTGAGCCTGCATGTGGGGACGTTATGAAACTCCAGGTATGTCTGTTCAAAAATCTTGCTTATGCCTTTTGTGTCTTTCCCTTTGTGCTGTTATCTGTGCCCGGTAATATTTGTACCATGTGTTGTGTTGCTGCCTTGCTATGTTGTGTCGTGGGTCTCATATGTGTTGTGGTGTTTTGTCCAATATTTTAATTTGTTTTATTTTTAATCCCTGTCCCTGCAGGAGGCCTTTTGGTAGGCCCTCGTTGTAAGTAAGAATTTGTTCTTAACTGACTTGCCAAATTAAATAAACAAATGTGCAGTGGATTGTTTTGTAATCCTTTTGGTATTATTTGTTTTTCCTTGTCTGGGGTTTGATAAGTTCATAAGTAAGTATTGGTCTTTTCAGTCATGTGCAACTGTTAAATATTTGCTTGTCTGCAGATCCAAGTGGACATAAAGGGGGAGATGGTGGATGCTAGATTCAAGACTTTTGTCTGTGGCTCAGCCATTGCTTCCAGTTCTCTAGTAACAGAGTGGGCAAAGGGCAAATCCGTAAGTTGATCAGCCCAAATTTGACACAGTACTCTTCTCTGCATCATGCTGTATGTGTGTTGGTAGGATTAGGGTTTAGGTTTATTCTCCTATGCGTTTCCACTTGCAGATTGACGAAGCTCTTAAAATCAAGAACACTGATATTGCCAAAGAACTCTGCCTTTCACCAGTCAAGCTCTAGTCAGTCAAACAAACCGATACTACAATAGGGACATGGTCTAATACCTACAGTGCCTTGCTTCAGAAAGTATTCATACCCCTTGACTTATTCCACATTTTGTTACAGCCTGAATTCAAAGTGAGAGAAACTATTTAATCTACACACAATACCCCATGATGACAAAGTTTTAACATGTTTTTAGACATTTTTGCAAATGTAATTAAATTAATTAGATATCTCACGTACATACTGTAAAAGTATTCACACCCCTGAGTCAATGCATGTTAGAATCAACTTCGGCAGCTGTGAGTCTTTTTAGGTAAGTTTAAGAGCTTTGCACACTTAGATTGTACAATATTGGCACATTTTTAAAGAACTTTCAAGTTGGTTGTTGATCATTGCTTGAGAGCCATTTTCAAGTAAAATCTAACTATGCCACTCAGGAATATTCAATGTCATCTTGGTAAGCAAATCCAGTGTATATCTGGCCTTGTGTTTTAGGTTGTCCTGCTGAAAGATGCATTTGGCTCCCAATGTCTATTGGAAAGCAAACTGAACCATGTTTTCCTCTGGGATTTTGCCTGTGCTTAGCTCTGTTCTTTTTGTCCTTGCTGATAAGCATACCCATAACATGATGCAGCCACCACCATGCTTGAAATTATGAAGTGGTACTCCGTGATGTTGTATTTGCCCCGCACATAGTTAATTTCTTTGCAAACATGATGCATGTTTTGGAATATTTTTTAAATTCTGTACAGGCTTCCTTTTCACGCGCGTGTGTTGTTGATCCATCCTCAGTGTTTCTCCTATCATAGCCTTTAAAGTCTCCATTGGTCTCATGGTGAAATCCCTGAGTGGTTTCCTTCCTCTCTGGCAACAGAGTTGGGAAGGATGCCTGTATCTTTGTAGTGACTGGGTGCATTTTATACACCACCCAAAGTGTAATTTAATAACTAAACCATGCTCAAAGGGATATTCAATGTCTGCTTTTTTATTTTATTTTGACCTATCTACCAATAGGTACCCCTTGTAAGGCATTGGAAAAACCTCCCTGGTCTTTGTGGTTGAATCAGTGTTTGAAATTCACTGCTCAACTGAGGAACCTTACTTAATCTTAATCTGTTTGTGGGGTACAGAGATGAGGTAGTCATTCAAAAATCATGTTGCACACAGTAAGTCCATGTAACTTAACATTTTTACTTCTGAACTTTAGGCTTGAATACTTATTGACTCAAGACATTTCAGCTTTTTGTTTTTTATTCATAAATATTTTATAACAATTTCACTTTGACAGTATGGGGTATTGTGCGTAGGCCAGTAACACAACTTCAATTTAATCCATTTGAAATTCAGGCTGTAACAATGTGTAAAGACTTTGTTTCTGAAGCCACTGTATATCCTAGATGTTGGCAAATGATTTTAATTAGAAGTAAATATGTGCATGATTTTATTTTACCTGGGGTGATGTTTTATTGCTCCCTCTTGTTATTCATCTCCATGTAGTGCTTGCAGAGGATGCTATAAAGGCAGCCGTGGCAGACTACAGGGTCAAACAGAAGGAAAACGAGGCGGCAGAAAAAAACTCATCAATTAGTCCCTGTTCTTCCCAATTGCCTTGCTCTGACATCCTGTGTGGTGCAAGCCTTAAATGTGAACATGATACAGGTCAACAGTCATGGCCAAGTTCTCCAATGTAATTGATGCTTTCAGTTAAAACCGTATCAGAACTGCTTACTGTTAAGTTATGGCAGATGTTTGTTTGCCGTTATGTATGGCAATTCTCAAATGATAATCCTAAATGTTGAAATGGAATAAAACAATCCTATTTTGTATTTACAACTCCCAAGAAAGGCATTTTAAACTTAATTAAAGGACTACATTTTTGATATACATTACCAAAAATCGAATCAAGTTTTGTTTAGTTGGCTCTAAAGACAGCATCATGGTTCCTGGAGGAAGTTACAACTAGACAATGGAGGTAGTTACATTTCAGTAATTGAACTGATATAGTGCCATTACACAAAAATATAAATACTGATCTTCTTTGTCACTCTGGGGGACCCATTGTCCCTACTGTTGAGCTCAAATCACAGCAAGTGTGATTCATCCATCTGCAGTTAACATTTTGATAAGATTATTTTTAAAACATTTTACTCATGATTGCTGAAATGGGGCCACCCTCTGGTTATGCGCAAGGATCTTTTTCAGGATCAGCAGCACTGCTAGCATAAGAAGACCCACCAGCACACACAACACAGCCAACAGGCCTATAACTGCTGATAAGCCCTGTTGAGTGAGGGTTCTGGGAGTGGGCGCAGGTAAGGAGCTAGCCTTGTTTGTGGAACTTGTTGCCTCTACAGCGCTTGAATTACCAGGAGGGTATCGGCCTGTAGAATTGTCTAAACATCTGGGCTTCTCAATTGGTAAAGAAGTGGTGGAAGCCTCCTTGGGTGGGGCTACAGATGGTGTTGAATTCAGAGACAAGCAGTCTTCATAGCTTAGATCCTGTAAAGTGTAGTGGTCAGAAAGAAGCCCAGACAGAGCAGTATCTCGGTGATAAGGTGCTTGAGTGGGGCTCTCTGCATTGTGAAATGTTCCCTTCAACACTTGCTTTGATGAACCAGAGATGCTTCCAAAATCCCTGGTTTTGATGGATGAGTATAGAAAACCAGGCACAAGGGTTTTCACTGTGAAGGTACCCAGCTGTCTCTCTGGCTTGGTGGTGAACCTAAGGTGAGAGACTTTCTCATTAGGCTTTAGGACCCGTGGACAGATAGCCATGACAGATAGGGTTAGGAGCATGTGATGTGCAAGGTGTGTTGGTTCGGCACACACCAGGTCAGTGGCCATCTTCAGCCTTCCACTCAGTAGCCACCGGTACAGGTACAGGATGTCACACTCACACACCCACAGGTTGTTGGCCAGCTCCACAGAACGGAGACTTGGCAGCCCGTCAAAGGCGCTCTCTGGCACTGAGCGCAGGCAGTTGCTGTTGATCTTCAGGACCTGCAAGTTGACCAGTGCATTCAGCGAGGGGAGGTCCAGGGCAGAGATGCAGTTAGCTGACAGGTCTAAGTGGGTGAGGGAGGCTGGCAGGTTCAGAGGCAGGCTGGTTAGTCGGTTCCCTTTCAGAGTCAGAACCTGCAGCCTCCCCAGGCCCAGCAGAGCCCCTGGCTGGATGGTACGGATGCGGTTGTCCTCCAGGTCTAAGCGGGTGAGGTTGCCCAACTGGCGCAGGGCCCCGGTGGTGATGTAGGTGATGCGGTTCTTCTGCAGCTGCAGGGTCTCCAGGCTGGGGGGCAGGCCCCGGGGGAAGTGAGCCAGTTGGTTGTGGCTGAGGCTGAGCTCCTGCAAGCTAGTGAAGGGCCGGAGTAGGTTGTCCACATTACAGAGCTGGTTCCGAGCCACAGAGAGGACAGATGTGTTGAGAGGGACGGAGACCGGCAAGGACCTCAGGCCCAGGGACTCACAGAGGACCAGCAGCCCAGGGTGAGGACAGCAGCAGCCTTCTGGACAGGAGGATGTCACAAGGCAGGCCAGTGGAGAGACACAGAGAACCAGTAGGAGACCATAGAGGCACCACAGCATGGCTCACTTGAGGGAGGAGAAAGGACAAGGCAACATTAGACACGGAGATAAGTAGATTGCAGCTTGTGTCTAGCTACTAATGACTAATCAGGATAACTACAGCAGCATGCAATGCATTTAGTATCAGACAATGTGTGTTTCTGATACTGAAGGCAGTTTCAGAGGCTGATGTCCATTTGGATGGATATAATTATAAGGAAGGGGAGTCACTCAGACTATTCAGAGCTGTTATTCCATTGATTGCATATGAAGCTTGGAGGGTTTAAAAGATAAGACCGTGCTGATATAGTGAATCCAAAGTGTTCAATGACTTACCTGAATAAACATTTTTGAAAAAACAGCCATCATTGTAAATCACAAAGTAATTGGCATACATTTTTATACACAACCTGTAACTACTTCTGTACCATTCTTCCAAGGCTCTGTTTCATCCGCTCTTCCCAAGAAGTTGGCCAGCCAAGACGGCTATGATCCACTGTGTGACTGACTCTCTCCAGAAACCACAGTCTTTGAGAATTCCAAGCAGCTGCCCATCAAAGTTTAATGATACCCTTAAGGTGCTCTGTTACATGTTTTGTATCCTCTTCATCTTCCAAATTAATTCAATGCTCCTATTCCTTTAAGGGCAGATAGACAACACTAAAGTCTCAAAATAGGAACACAGCAATAGTCTCTTTCAGGAGCAGACCTCCCTCTGGTAGCGTCTTCTCTACGGTTATCCTCCAGGTCATATGGCATCCTTTAGCATCCTGTCACTCTGTGAAGTACGACTAAATGAAGCCAAGCCAGTGTTATTGACAGCCCGAGACACTGGGTGGTCCTGTCCTGTGGCTGTGTGCCTTCTGTTATCCAGGTGGGAAGAGTTAGAGTGCAGGGGTAGTATTATTCCAGAATTATTTAGCACCTTGTTGACAAAAGAGCAGGGAATCAGATCCTGGTGCGAGGCTCCTTCAGGGCTCACCTTTCAGGCACGACAAGGCTTCACTTGCTTTTGGGCTGTTCTGCCTTCATCTTTGATGTTTGTTCTTTCTTAACGTGACTGAATAACTGGCCTTCTGCCATGGGATCAAACTTTGTTTTCACTTTGAAAACAAATTGGTATTTATGATATACATTCCCCTCCTTTCTGTGAAAAAGAGCAATAGGATATTTTATAATTAAATCATAAACAGTAAAGATGGCAATCAATACTTTTTTTCTGTATCGCAATTATTGCTGCACCGTTATTTATAGGCATTTTCATATTAAGGCATCAACAGTTTTTTTAGGGTCTGGTTTTAATTGTTTCTGGCAACATAAACAGCTGCTGCATCCTCTCACAATGTTTGCAGGAGGGCAGCAGTTGCATGCCATTTAATCAAAAGCTTACATTTTCTTTTCAGGAAATAGGGCAATCTTTACATATCCCTGGTACAAAATCAGGTAAGTGATTTATCTTCAAGTAACCTGACTTGATATGGGCATGTGGACAAATCAGTGTGTCTTGTTTTCAAATACACTCATGTCCAGTTTCAGAGCAAAGTACTTCATGTAGTTGGATTGACAGCTGTTGAAATATTGATCGCATGTTGTAAGGAAGCCAGGGGGCAAGACAAAGGAGCTCTCTCGTCATCTCAAGGCTCTGGTGCCTTTCACTGGCTTTGTTTTTGGGCATGACATTACATAGTGGTGCCAGCCTCCTGTCCCTGGCCAATCAGGTGACACAACAGCCATATTTCCCCCTGTAATGTGTGAGTGGGCAGGGTATTTCAAAGTTTGTCACGGAAATATTTGTTATAGCTCATATAATATGAACCTAAAAATACAACTGTAGCCACGTCTGTCAATGCAGACAAAGTACATGCAGTAGTATGCATGTCACTATAATTGTCCTTAGGCTTTTTTTTTACATTTGAGAACAGACCTAACAAACCAGACAGCTTTTCTTCAAACATAGGCTACGGAAGTTATTCTTGGGTAGAAATAGATGAAAATGAGGGGCTCCAAAGTAGTATCAAATGTTTTTACACACCCAGTGGCCCAATTGGCAGCACTACCATTCAGGCATGGTCAAACTCCACATTGCAATTTATGTTATAAAACACAGCTTACTTAGTGAAAATTGTGAAATCTCTTTCTCATACCCAGACTTTTGGACTTACAATTTCAATAAAAACAAATATCAACAAAACCTCTTTATTAAAGCTGGACAAAAATAAAATAAGAAAACTACCACAATCTACAGCAGAACTGAGGGTCACTGTAAAACAATCCATAAAGGGATTCAGGAGAATCTTTGGATTTTACTTGACTTTAGAATTAAATAACTACCAGTATTAATAAAAACTTAGTATGCACTGATAAATGCTTCACAGAGTTCAAGTAACAGACACACTCGAACCTGCAAATCACACGTTTTGTTTGAAAAAAATAGATTACAAAAAGCTGCTCTACCCATATAGCATTTGCAAATTCTCTAAAATAATAATCCATAAATCACCCAGTGTGACATGTATGTAATTTCAAAATGTCTAAGTCCACTCAAAAAATTCTCATCAATTAATTGAGTAGAGTTAGTAGAGAGAATTATGCTTGGCTTTCTCTCTTCACAGATGCCAACTTTCTTTTCTCTGTGTGATCTAAATGTAACTGCCAAAATAAAGGAACCGCCAAGATAAGGCGTCTTAATAGGGCCATGAGCCACCAGAACAGCTTCAATGCACCTTGGCAAAGATTCTACATGTGTCTGGAACTCTATTGGAGGAATGCGACACCATTTATCCACGAGAAAAGACATAATTTGCTGTTTTGTTGATGGTGGTGGAAAACACTGTCAGGCGATGCTCCAGAATCTCCCATAAGTGTTAAACTGGGTTGCGATCTGGTGACTGAGATGGCCATAGCACATGATCTACAACGTTTTTATGCTCATCAAATCATTCAGTGACCATCTGTGGATGGGGGCAGGTGGCGTGGCGAGAATCTGTCTCCGCACCATACGCTCTCACCACTGGTGTCCCCCAGGGCTCTGTTCTAGGCCCTCTCCTATTCTCGCTATACACCAAGTCACTTGGCTCTGTCATATCCTCACATGGTCTCTCCTATCATTGCTATGCAGACGACACACAATTAATCTTCTCCTTTCCCCCTTCTGATAACCAGGTGGCGAATCGCATCTCTGCATGTCTGTCAGACATATCAGTGTGGATGACGGATCACCACCTCAAGCTGAACCTCGACAAGACGGAGCTGCTCTTCCTCCCGGGGAAGGACTGCCCGTTCCATGATCTCGCCATCACGGTTGACAACTCCCTTGTGTCCTCCTCCCAGAGTGCTAAGAACCTTGGCGTGATCCTGGACAACACCCTGTCGTTCTCCACTAACATCAAGGCGGTGACCCGATCCTGTAGGTTCATGCTCTACAACATTCGCAGAGTACGACCCTGCCTCACACAGGAAGCGGCGCAGGTCCTAATCCAGGCACTTGTCATCTCCGTCTGGATTACTGCAACTCGCTGTTGGCTGGGCTCCCTGCCTGTGCCATTAAACCCCTACAACTCATCCAGAACGCCGCAGCCCGTCTGGTGTTCAACCTTCCCAAGTTCTCTCACGTCACCCCGCTCCTCCGCTCTCTCCACTGGCTTCCAGTTGAAGCTCGCATCCGCTACAAGACCATGGTGATTGCCTACGGAGCTGTGAAGGGAACGGCACCTCCGTACCTTCAGGCTCTGATCAGGCCCTACACCCAAACAAGGGCACTGCGTTCATCCACCTCTGGCCTGCTGGCCCCCCTACCTCTGAGGAAGCACAGTTCCCGCTCAGCCCAGTCAAAACTGTTCGCTGCTCTGGCACCCCAATGGTGGAACAAGCTCCCTCACGACGCCAGGACAGCGGAGTCAATCACCACCTTCCGGAGACACCTGAAACCCCACCTCTTTAAGGAATACCTAGGATAGGATAAAGTAATCCTTCTAACCCCCCCCCCTTAAAAGATTTAGATGCACTATTGTAAAGTGGTTGTTCCACTGGATATCATAAGGTGAATGCACCAATTTGTAAGTCGCTCTGGATAAGAGCGTCTGCTAAATGACTTAAATGTAAATGGGGCATGGTCATCCTGGAAGAGACCACTCCCATCAGGATAGAACTGATTCACTATTGGTTGAAGGGGATCACTCAGAATGGCTGTGTATTTATTGCTGTTTACCTTGCCCTCTAAGGGGTTGAGTGGACCTAAACCATGCCAGGAAAATGCACCCCACACCATAACAGAGCCTTCATTTACTCAAGTGGTTCCTTTATTTTGGCATTTACCTCTACATCTCTTTAGTAAAGCTAAACTGAGCAGTACAATTTCCCAATGGTAATAACAACATGCAAACATCCTATAAATACTGTCTTTGTATAATGTCTTTATGTCTTTTTTTTTTACTATCAACAATTGATTAACCAATCTCATTTCACAATGACCCTTTTATACATCAAGGGAAGTATAGGAAGAATCATTTATACAGTACCAGTCAAAAGTTGACACCTAATTCAATTTTTTTTTTTTTACTATTTTCTACAAAGTAGAATAATAGTTTGGACATCAAAACTATGAAATCATGTAGGAACCAAACAAGTTTTAAAATCAAAATACATTTTACATTTGAGATTCTTAAAAGTAGCCACCATTTGCCTTGATGACAGCTTTGCACACTCTTGGCATTCTCTCAACCAGCTTCATGAGGTAGTCACCTGGAATGCATTTCAATTAAAGGTGTGCCTTGTTAAAAGTTAATTTGTTGAATTTCTTTCCTTCTTAATGTATTTGAGCCAATCAGTTGTGTTGAGACAAGGTAAGGGTGGTATACAGAAGATAGCCCTATTTGGTAAAAGACCAAGTCCATATTATGGCAAGAACAGAGAAACGACAGTCCATCATTACTTTAAGACAAAGGTCAGTCAATGCTGGAAAATTTCAAGAACGTTGAAAGTTTCTTCAAGTGCAGTTGCAAAAACCAAGCGCTATGATGAAACTGGCTCTCATGAGGACCGCCACAGGAAAGGAAGACCCAGAGTTAACTCTAATGAACTTATCCACTGCCTCAGAGTTACCAGCCTCAGAAATTGCAGCCCAAATAAATGCTTCACAGAGTTCAAGTAACAGACACATCTCAACATCAACTGTTCAGAGGAGACTGCGTGAAATCAGGCCTTCATGGTCGAATTGCTGCAAAGAAACCACTACTAAAGGACACCAATAAGAAGGAGAGACTTGCTTGGGCCATGAAACACGAGCAATGGATATTAGACCGGTGGAAATCTGTCCTTTGGTCTGATGAGTCCAAATTTGAGATTTTTGGTTCCAACCGTCGTGTCTTCGTGAGACGTAGAGTAGGTGAACGGATTATCTCCACATGTGTGGTTCCCACTGTGAAGCATGGAGGAGGAGGTGTGATGGTGCTTTGCTGGTGACACTGTCAGTGATTTATTTAGAATTCAAATATTGGTTTGGAATTCAAATATTGGACTATCATTTGTTTTTAAACATGACAATGACCCAACACACAGGCTGTGTAAGGGCTATTTGACCAAGAAGGAGAGTGATGGAGTGCTGCATCAAATGACATGGCCTCCACAATCACCCGACCTCATCCAAATTGAGATAGTTTGGGATGAGAGTGAAGGAAAAGTCTTCCAGGTGAAACTGGTTGAGAGAATGCCAAGAGTATGCAAAGCTGTCATCAAGGCATAAGGTGGCAACTTTGAAGAATCTAAAATATGTCTTTACTATAATTCTACAATGTAAAGAAATAGTAAAAATATAGAAAAACCCTTGAATGAATAGTTGTGTCCAAACTTTTGACTGGTACTGTATATACATATGACATGATATGGCATACACTGTATATATATATATATATTTTGGCAGTCAGAGCTGAAATTCCTTCTGTTTTAAGGCCTTTGTATGCTAACTAGACCCAGTTATATCTGTATTCTAAAGGTACCGACAGTCAGCTTCCACAGACAAGTTTGGCACACAGCAGCTGACGTACCCAGGGAGTTCCCTCTGCACAAGAAAAGGCCTCAATCTCCTTTTTTGCTAGTTTGCATGGTTGGAGCCCCAACCTAAACTTAGTGGTTGGCCTTCCGCAGGTGGCAGGTGCAGACCATGGGCTGGCTGGTGCTGGAGCTCTGTGGCACCTCCTCAGCCTTCAGGCCTTTGTGCTTAGGTTCCACTCTGCGCATTTCCTCCTCCTCTACCTCCCTCACTTTCTGGACCTCCTTCGGTTTGGGCTCCTTACCCACCTTTTCCCCCACCAGTGCAGTGGAAGGGGTGCGCAGATTCTTGGGGGTTCCCTGGATCTGGACCCTCCTGGCAGAATCAGGCCCGCCATAGACCCTACTCTGGACCTCACTGGAGGGTTCGACTCCACCAGCTGTGTCACCCATATATTTCCTGGGTGGGTTGGCAGGGGGTTTGTAGGCCTCCATCTTGCGCTTTTGGCTCATGGTAGCAGCACAGCAGATTATAAAGATCATGACGATGAGGAGGGAGGTGACCACAATGATGATCAGCATATTATCCTGGAGGAAGTCCACCACCCGGGTGAGCATAAAGTCCTTGAGGCGGATCATGGTGATGGTGATGGTGTTGGTGATGGTGCTGACCAGGGTGGGGGCTAGGGTAGTGGTGGGGGAAACAGGGGAGATATCGACCGGGGCGACATCGACGGGGGAGAGAGGGTGGTGGGGGCCATCGACGGGGATAATGAGATCCGGCTCCCCTCCGTCACCACTGCCATCCATGGAAATTCTATAGACCAGGGGCACATGCACTGCATACCCATGGCCCCAGAGCAGAACCATGCTCACACATGCCAAGTGAAGAATCAAGTGGTTACTCATCTTTCCTTTAGAATCCTGTAGAGACAAGAGGGAGACATTCAATACAACATTTCTCAAAATTGCAGATGGTTTAGAAAATGTTTTTGGGCTGATTTCAAGAATAAAGGCTTTCATTTTCTGCATCTATATAACAGCAGCTACTGTAGGCCTACAACATGCCTCCCCACTGAGCACAAACTGGTTAAATCTTTTATATGTTGAATTTGCTTCCACTACAAGCAACAACAAAAAATAGCCTGGGCAGCACCTCACCTACTGGAGAGTTGATACATCTACAGCTATCCCTTCTGTCTCCCATCCAGGGCTGCAACCTGGTCTCAGAGCATTTTGTATTCTTTTGTATGTAAATTCAACACTCCATTTTGTATATGTTAGGTTTTGTATTGAGTTTCACCCCCCTTTTGCCCTCAGAACAGCCTCAATTCTTCGGGCATGGACTCTACAAGTTGTCGAAAGCGTTCCACAGGGATGCTGGCCCATGTTGACTCCAATGCTTTCCACAGATGGGTGTCCTTTGGGTGGTGGACCATTCTTGATAAGGAAAGTGTTGAGCGTGAAAAACCCAGCAGCGTTGCAGTTCTTGACACAAATCGGTCGGCCTGGCACCTACTACCATACTTCTCCAAGATGGCGTAGCAGCAAGACGTATTTGTTTTTGTCCCGTGTAAATATTCAGCTTGGTTTTTCTGCATACATTTCAATCTCTTTTTCCATTTTCAAATTAAATATACCTTCCTGCAACCCACCTCACCCAACATGGTATGGATCTGCTATTTTTTTTTAACCTTATAACTGGAACCTCCATCAGAAGCTAGCCTTCAGAAGCTATCCAGCTAATTAGCTACTTGCTATTTAGTCATTGTTAGCCACTGCTAGCAGTCTTTACCTTTAGCACAGACACCAGCCGCTTTAGCCCGGATAATATCTGCCAGTCTACACAGCGCGATATCAGCCCTGAGCATATCAGACTGCTTTTTTTCCCCCACTACATCATCGGATTCCTGCTGCAAGATCTGAACCATTACACCGGATCATCGCAGCAAGCTAGCTGCTACCGAGTAGCTATCATGGCTAACGCCCTTGTCCAGAAGCAAGCACCAGTTAGCCTGGAGCTAGGCCCATTCCCCCAGCTAGCAAAGGAAGTACACCAACTACAATACCTCTCTTGACAATTGGCCTGGACACTGTCAACACGGAGCCCCGCCGATCCAGCACGACTGGTCTGCTGACGTATTTCGGCCGATGTTCTCTCAACCAGCCTCTGAGTCGTTGATGTCGGTGAGGACCCAGCTACTAGCCCCGGCCCGCTAACGCTCTGAGCGCCGTGTCTCCCGCTCGCCTAGCGTAGTGACGGCTGCCGAGCAGCTCCCTGTTTCGTCCATTGCTGCTTATTGAACCCTATGATCACTCAGCTACACAGCTGATGCCTACGGTACTTCATTTTGTTTATCTTGTCGGCCCCAGCCTCGAACTCAGGTCCTGTGTGTAGCTAACTGACCCTCTTGCCCATTCATCGCCATTTACCCGTTGTTGCCGTCTTAGCCCTCCCAATCAACACCCGTGAATGCTTTATTCCTCCCTCTAATGTCAATATGCCTTGTATACTGTTTAGGGTAGCTCTCATTGTTTTGTTTTACTGTGGAGGCCCTAGTCCCGCTCTGCATGCCTCGGTTAGCTCCCTTGCCCCACACATGCAAAGACCGCACCTAACTTAACTGGCGCCTCCAGAGATGCAGTCTCTCTCATCGTCACTCAATGCCTAGGTTTACATCCTCTGTACTCACACCCTACCATGCCCTTGTCTGTGCATTACACCCCCCCCCCCCCCCCCCAAGGGCTACAGTATAGCCCTTAGTTCACTCCAGACTTGACTGCCCTTGACCAGCACAAAACATCCTGTGGCGCACTGCACTAGCTTTGAATAGTCCCCGTGATATGCAACTTTTCAGGCAAGTCAGGAACCAACATACAGTCAGTTAGGAAAGCAAAGGCTAGCTTTTTCAAACAGAAATTTACATCCTGCAGTACTAATTCCAAAAAGTTTTGGGACACTGTAAAGTCCATGGAGAATAAGAGCACCTCCTCTCAGGTGCCCACTGCACTGAGGCCAGGAAACATTGTCACCACTGATAAACACACGATAATCGAGAATTTCAATTACTGCTGGCCACGCTTTCCACCTGGCTACCCCAACCCCGGCCAATAGTTCTGCACCCCCCGCAGCAACTGGCCCAATCCCCCCCCCACTTCTCCTTCACCCAAATCCAGACAGCTAATGTCCTGAAAGAGTTGCAGAATCTGGATCCCTTCAAATCAGCTGGGCTAGACAATCTGGACCGTCTTCCTAAAATTGTCTGCCGCCATTGTCGCAACCCTTATTACTAGTCTGTTCAACCTCTCGTATCGTCTGAGATTCCTAAAGATTGGAAAGCAGCCGCGGTCATCCCCCTCTTCAAAGGGGGAGACACTCTAGACCCAAACTGTTACAGACCTATATCCATCCTGCCCTGCCTAAAGTCTTTGAAAGCCAAGTGAGCAAACAGATCACCGACCATCTCGAATCCCACTGTACCTTCTCTGCTATGCAATCCGGTTTCCAAGCTGGTCAAGGGTGCACCTCAGCCACGCTCAAGGTCCTAAACGATATAACCACCATCGATAAAAAAACAGTACTGTGCAGCCATCGTCGTCGGCCTGGCCAAGGATTTTGACTCTGTCAATCACCACATTCTTATCGGCAGACTCAACAGCCTTGGTTTCTCTAATGACTGCCTCGCCTGGTTCACCAACTACTTCTCAGACAGAGTTCAGCGTGTCAAATCGAAGGGCCTGTTGTCCGGACCTCTGGCAGTCTCTATGGGGGTACCACAGGGTTCAAATCTCGGGCCAACTCTTTTCTCTGTATACATCAATGATGTTGCTCTTGCTGCTGGTGATTCTCTGATCCACCTCTACGCAGACGACACCATTCTGTATACATCTGGCCCTTCTTTGGACACTGTTAACAAACCTCCAGACGAGCTTCAATGCCATACAACACTCCTTCCATGGCCTCCAACTGCTCTTAAACGCTAGTGAAACTAAATGCATGCTCTTCAACCGATCGCTGCCCGCAAGGGCCCTTCCACCTAGCATCACTACTCTGGACGGTTCTGACTTAGAATATGTGGACAACTACAAATACCTAGGTGTCTGGTTAGACTGTAAACTCTCCTTCCAGACTCATATTAAGCATCTCCAATCCAAAATTAAATCTAGAATTGGCATCCTATTCCGCAACAAAGCCTCCTTCACTCATGCTGCCAAACATACCCTTATAAAACTGACTATCCTACCGATCCTCGTCTTCGGCGATGCAATTTACAAAATAGCCTCCAACACTCTACTCAGTAAATTGAATGCAGTCTATCACAGTGCAATCCGTTTTGTCACCAAAGCCCCATATACTACCCACCATTGCGACCTGTATGCTCTCGTTGGCTGGTCCTCGCTACATATTCATCGCCAAACCCACTGGCTCCAGGTCATCTATAAGTCTTTGCTAGGTAAAGCCCCACCTTATCTCAGCTCACTGGTCACCATAGCAACACCCACCTGTAACACACGCTCCAGCAGGTATATTTCACTGGTCACCCCCAAAGCCAATTCTTCCTTTGGCCGCCTTTCCTTCCAGTTCTCTGCTGCCAATGACTGGAATGATCTGCAAAAATCACTGAAGCTGGAGACTCATATCTCCCTCACTAATTTTAAGCACCAGCTGTCAGAGCAGCTCACAGATAACTGCACCTGTACATAGCCCATCTATAAATAGCCCATCCAACTACATCCCCCATACTGTTACTTATTTTGCTCCTTTGCACCCCAGTATCTGTACTAGCACACTCATCTTCTGCACATCTATCACTCCAGTGTTTAATTGCCTTATTGAAATTATTTTGCCACTATGGCCTATTTATTGCCTTACCTCCCTTATCCTAACTCATTTTCACACACTGTATATAGACCTTTTCTATTGTATTATTGACTGCATGTTTGTTTATTCCATGTGTAACTCTGTTGTTTGTGTCGCACTGCTTTGCTTTGTCTTGGCCAGGTCACAGTTGTAAATGAGAACTTGTTCTCAACTAGCCAACTTGGGTAAATAAATAAAAAGTTTAAAAAATAGCGACATCATGAACATTCTATTGTAGCCCAACATCAAACGTGTTATAAAAAAAAAGTTTAAAGACAAAACGACAGCCTCTGCATGACATCAGCAGCCCGGTGCTCCAAATAGCATACTTTTTCCATTTTAACATCAATAAACATATGTTTAAACATTTATAAAATTAATAGATGTCAACCTAGCAGGCCAGGCAACTAAAAGCAATTTTCTAAATAAGGTTTTGGTTCGTTGCTAGGTATTTAGCTACCTGGCTAGGCAGTTAAAATAATTACCAGAGTACAGCTGACATATTAACTTTAACTACTTTTTATTCAGTACTACAGGAAAATAAACCCACATCATTATTTACAAGGTAATGGTGAGCTTACAGAAAATAGTGGGGGCTGCTGAGAGGAGAACGGCTCATAATAATGTCTGCAAAGGAGTAAATGGAATGGCATCAAACCCATGGAAACCATGTGTTTGATACAATTCCACATATTCCACTCCAGCCATTACCATGAGCCCATCCTCCCCAATTAAGGTACCACCAACCCCCTGTGGTTGACAGTATACTTTACCCAAAACCTTCTCAATTAAATATTAACCGCAAAGTAGGCTTACCTGGCAGAAGTATATCATGAGTAGTATATAATTTGTTATTTGCAAACTTTCCATGAAATGAACAGCAGCAGTATAGAACATTTAAAGGGCCAAATGCACAATTAAAGGCAAATTAACTAAGAAATGTATTTGAGTGTTTCTTCCAGACCAAAAAATGTGATGTGATTTGACATGTACTCATATCCAATTTTGTTGTTTCTCTGTTAACAATGGTAATTTTGAAAAAAAAAACAATAATCTAAAACCAGGAAAAATACAACTGAGAAAACATAATTTGGGAAAATATAACATAGAATTTGTTGTTGACTATCCATTATTTTAGCAGGTATATTGACAGAAAACAGTGTACAAGAGAAAGTAGCATACTAAGTACCCTGGGAAAAGTCGCGCGGGAGAGAAGAAAAGAATGTGCCTATTTGAAAACTAGAAACAAAGTGTGGCTTGCGACATATTTCATTTTTTTAAAGGTTGGAGACCCCTGGTCTACAGACATTCCACCGGAGTATAAATTAAATGTTGTTTTGGTTTGCGACACTTGTCACATTCTTGCCCTAGCACTACACAGCTGATTCATATAAACAACACATTTTTTACATTTATTTTATTTCACCTTTATTTAACCAGGTAGGCTAGTTGAGAACAAGTTCTCATTTGCAAATGCGACCTGGCCAAGATAAAGCAGTTCGACACATACAACAACAGAGTTACACATGGAGTAAAACAAAACATACAGTCAATAATACGGCAGAAAAAAAGAAAACAAAAAGTCTATATACAGTGAGAGCAAATGAGTTAAGGGAGTTAAGGTAATAAATAGGCCATGGTGGCGAAGTAATTACAATATAGCAATTAAACACTGGAATGGTAGATGTGCAGAAGATGAATGTGCAAGTAGAGATACTGGGGTGCAAAGGAGCAAGATAAATAAATAAATAAATACAGTATGGGGATGAGGTAGTTGGATGGGCTGTTTACAGATGGGCTGTTTATAGATGGGCTATGAACAGGTGCAGTGATCTGTAAGCTGCTCAGAGCTAGTGGGGGAGATATGAGTCTCCAGCTTCAGTGATTTTTGCAGTTCGTTCTAGTCATTGGCAGCAAAGAACTGGAAGGAAAGGCGGCCAAAGGAAGAATTGCCTTTGGGGGTGACCAGTGAGATATACCTGCTGGAGCACATGCTACGAGTGGGTACTGCTATGGTGACCAGTGAGCTGAGATAAGGCGGGGCTTCACCTAGCAGAGACTTGTAGATGACCTGGAGCCAGTGGGTTTGGCGACGAGTATGAAACGAGGGCCAGCTAACGAGAGCATACAGGTCGCAGTGGTGGGTAGTATATGGGGCTTCGGTGACAAAACGGATGGCACTGTGATAGACTGCATCCAACTTGTTGAGTAGAGTGTTGGAGGCTATTTTATAAATGACATCGCCGAAGTCAAGGATCGGTAGGATGGTCAGTTTTACGAGGGTATGTTTGGCAGCATGAGTGAAGGAGGCTTTTTTTTGCTGAATAGGATGCCAATTCTAGATTTAAGTTATCCACATATTCTAAGTCGGAGCCGTCCAGAGTAGTGATGCTGGACTGGCAGGTGCGGGCAGCGAACGGTTGAAGAACATGCATTTGGTTTTACTTGCATTTAAGAGCAGTTGGAGGCCACGCAAGGAGAGTTGTATGGTGCTGAAGCTCGTCTGGAGGTTAGTTAACAGTGTCCAAAGAGGGGCCAGAAGTATACAGAATGGTGTCGTCTGCGTAGAGATGGATCAGAGAATCACCAGCAGCAAGTGCGACATCATTGATGTATACAAAGAAGAGAGTCTGCCCGAGAATTGAACCCTGTGGCACCCCCATAGAGACTGCTGTGGGTCTGGACAACAGGCCCTCCGATTTGACTACCAGAGAAGTAGTTGGTGAACCAGGCGAGGCAATCATTTGAGAAACCAAGGCTGTTGAGTCTGCCAATAAGAATGTGGTGATTGACAGAGTCGAAAGCCTTGGCCAGTTCGATGAATACAGCAGCACAGTAATGTCTCTTATCGATGGCGGTTATGATATCATTTAGGACCTTGAGCGTGGCTGAGGTGCACCCATGACCAGCTCGGAAACCAGATTGCATAGCGGAGAAGGTACGGTGGGATTCGAAATGGTCGGTAATCTGTTTGTTAACTTGGCTTTTGAAGACCTTAGAAAGGCAGGGTAGGAAAGATATAGGTCTGTATTAGTTTGGGTCTAGAGTGTCTCCCCCTTTGAAGAGGGTGATGACCACGGCAGCATTCCAATCTTTGGGAATCTCAGACAATACGAAAGAGATGTTGAACAGGCTAGTAATAGGGGTTGCATCAATTTCGGCAGATAATTTTAGAAAGAGAGGGTCCAGATTGTCTAGCCCGGCTGATTTGTAGGGGTCCAGATTTTGCAGCTCTTTCAGAACATCAGCTATCTGGATTTGGGTGAAGGAGAAATGGGGGAGGCTTGGGCGAGTTGCTGTGGGGAGTGCAGGGCTGTTGACCGGGGTAGGGGTAGCCAGGTGGAAAGCATGGCCAGCCGTAGAGAAATGCTTATTGAAATTCTCAATTATAGTGGATTTATTGGTGGTGACAGTGTTTCCTAGCCTCCTTTATATATGCTTTTTTTTTTTTTTTAAACATGAGCTGTTTAAAAATGAGTGTGTCTTTTGGTTATGTATGGTTGATATTGCTTATGAAAAAAAAGATTGTAAAAAAATAGAAAGGAGGACAACGTCTTGCCAGTCACTGGTACAAAAATGGCGGAGAAACAGTGTACTGTCCAGCCAATGTTGTGACAGCATTACTGCCTGTGTCCAGTGCTTGATTTGAGCTGGACACTTCCGGAACAGGATCCGGTACCTCTCAGTTATGGACTGTTTCCTTCCGAAACCCATTTGCCAGGATCGGGTACCTCTCGTGGCATGAAAAATAATGTTCGCTATTTGTAACGTAAAAATTTTAAAAAGCAAATCAGAGTTAATTCAAGTTGCCTCCTCTGTAATTGTCATGTCCCCTGTGAAGATGTGCCTGATATTATAAGAATTGATTTTTGTTGGGCCGGCCCAGGTTTATGGTTTGCTCAACATTGTAGCCTATACTGTATTGACCAACACGTGGCCATTTCTGTGGTGAGCGAGAAGTGTGCACCTGTATCTCCCACAGAACTGGAATGACATTCCCTTTCTATGATCTCTCTCCTCTGAGGAAGCACAGTTCCCGCTCAGCCCAGTCAAAACTGTTCGCTGCTCTGGCACCCCTATGGTGGAACAAGCTCCCTCACGACGCCAGGACAGCGGAGTCAATCACCACCTTCCGGAGACACCTGAAACCCCACCTCTTAAGGAATACCTAGGATAGGATAAAGTAATCCTTCTAACCCCCCCCCCCCCCCCCCCAAAAAAAAAAGATTTAGATGCACTATTGTAAAGTGGTTGTTCCACTGGATATCATAAGGTGAATGCACCAATTTGTAAGTCGCTCTGGATAAGAGCGTCTGCTAAATGACTTAAATGTAAAAATAGCGTTACACTTCATTTATGGATTGTCAGTAGCCCAATCACAACGCATGCCTAGTCGGGAACGCGCAGGAACTCTGTCAGTGAACAGAATGTAGCCAAAACAAGACATTATCAATATTTCAAATACAATGGTGTGAAAACAGGTTGGAAAGCAAATGGCTCCTGCTGAAAACAGAAGATTAATCTGTCTGTAGGCTACCAAATATGTTACGACTTCCAAATAGGCCTATTGAGGGAAGAGCATTGTTTCAGAAAGTAAAACAAGTGAGAGTTAGGATTTTGGTATGAGCACATAGGCCATCGCCAGTTAGTGAGCTGCACATCAATTGATGAGTCAGTGAAACTGGAAATCTTTTTTAGTACTATGATTTCATCCTGACATTGAACTGTACGTGTATCCACACACCTAGCTCTAGGCTATTGACGGATTCAAGGCAAGGTCGTTTTTATTGATCTCAGATTCTTAGTTTCTCAGTGTCAAAGTAGCTTGTCATTTCGATAATTTATGAGGTATTAAAAAAATTATGCTGAAGTCTCCAGCAGTTAGTAATTTAGAATTGCATGAAATGTGTTTATAAAAAGTCAACCACAAAATAAGACCCATGTGTGCAACTTCTGCAAGCGCCTCTACTCTACCGCTCTATGCCAGCAAACAAGAGCAATGATAATGCATTGCATGCATTATTATAAAAAATATATATATATATGTTCCGGCAATGGAGATGAATCCAACATATCAATTATTAATTTGTAGCCAAACAGGAATTGAAGCCAGACTCAGTGGCACAATTGGAGCTATCTAAGCAGAAGATACATCTCCTTTAAATGTGTATATTTGGTTGTGTTGACAAACAAACAATTCAATATCACTTTTGTAATACGGTAAATAGTCTATTAATAAGTCTACAAGTTAAGAAACTATGTTGGATCATGTTTCCATCTCAACCAAAAAATGAGTTAAAGAATAGGAGTAAGCCAGTGGCTCAGATGAAACTATCCAAGCAGTAGATGCATATCCTTTAAATGTTAATATTTGGTTGTATTGTCAACCAAACACAATATCACTTTTGTACATTAGGCTATTTACTATCTTACAAACTAATGTAACAGTATTTATTCAACCTTAAAAGGGCAACTCCACCATTTTCAACCTCATTGTCATTATCTCCAGCACAATACCAGTGTCAACATGTGAAAATGGTGCATTTCTATGTTTTGTAGAAAAAAATATATAAAGTTAGAAAGTTCCCCCCAATGACATCAAAAGTTAAAAAAATTAATGAAAAAATGTATTAAGTGATTTTCAAACACACATTGGCTGTGACGTTGAGAGAAAGAAAATACGCTCCCTTGGGCTAGAAACTCGTTGCAAGTTTTGAAAATCACTTTCTTTTCATTTAATCCTTCCCTGTGATGTCACAGAAGCATTTTTATAGACCTTTTCAACGGCAGATCATAGAAACGCACTGTATTCACATATGTACAGGAGATGATGAATATGGAGGTTAAAATCAGGGTCGCAGGTCTGTGGAAATCTTCACATTTGTTATAAGAATCTGCACAGAATCTCAAAAAGGCATCAATTACTTGCACCATGTACTTTAATGTAATCTCAACTCGATCAAGCACAGTGATAACACATTAAGTTGTAAATAAGACAGATTTTTCATTCAAATTTGGTTGTGCAGTTAGATGGTTGAAAACACAGTGATAACACATTGGGGGGAATTCAACAAACTTTTGGCTGTCTTTTTGAGTGGGTGAAAATAGGTTGGAATCTCAACGTATCTACCAAATACTACCCAATTGTCCACGTTGAAATGAGGGTGTGCCAAGTGGGTCCCTTTGTCTCTTCTAAGGATGCACGGGCAGTTGGGTTTCTAGTATTAGAATGAAGAAACATTCAATGGTTTGACAGTACAGAGGATTGTTTTTGTGTTATTATAACTCCGAACAAAGTAGAAACTGCTCAGGTGTTGCTCATGTTCCCAATTACCAGATCCATCTAGTTATACAATCACTACAGAAAAGTACAGCCACAATATTTCTCCCATTTCGCATATTGTATTAAATCTATTTTAACTGTCTGTAGCCATTACTTATTTGGGGTGGAGGCCGGCAGTTTGGTCATGGTTTAAATTTGTATAGTGGAGGGAGGCCACCCATCCACCACACCAAAGAGAGGAGAAAGCTATATATGCCACAGGGAGCAGAGAGGCGTGGGATACTTGTGGCTGTGGTCTCCATTTACACTGGGCTGCAGCAGGCTAACAACAGGCTACGGCAGGGATCGGATGGGTTATTTCTGCTCATAGGGAAAGCCTGCATTCAGCCTGCCTTCGGAACGGGTGCACTTACAGTATGCTCTACAGAGAAAGAGTCAGTCTCAAGAAGCAACTAATGCATTTCAAACCGTCTCTCTCTCCTAACATAATATTACACACCAGTATCTCACAGCCCAAACTCTCTAAATCTGTATTTTCACTCAGTCTGGAAATACATATAATTACACAGTGCTGCTTACTACTCTGGTGAGAATGGCTGGCTTCTAATCAGCCTTGTTACATTCAACCTCTGCATGCTTACTCCTTACTGTAAATGTGCCCATCATGTCTCTCGTGTGGTTATGCATGTACTTTAGTCATACTAAAATGGATGGTTAGCTTGATCTCCCCACCCATGTATGTTCAGTCAGGAAAGCTACAGAGCCATGTGCGCTGTGACTGGACCTTGGTATTTACCAGACATAATTACATCTTCAGGAATAGTCTCCTGGTTGGTCATCATCATCATCTCTACAGTCCATCCACTGAAAAACACTAACAGAATCATCCTGAATTCCTCCAGCCATCTTCACCTACAAGCTCCAATCACCACCATGTTATTGTGACTTTTACCCCTCTAAATATTAAGACTAACTTTCTAATGTGACATTCACCATAATCATCTTTTTAAACATTATTAGCTGGAGGACTCAACCTCTCGAACTTTGATATTTCTAAACAAATGGACTTATTTCGATCATTCAAAACCAAAGATAGATGGATATGTTACTCTACACTTTAGAAACCTTTTATGTCTTCACCAAAAATGTAAGACCACAACTGATCTTGTATGACAAATGAAACGTGACAGTAGTCATGCAACTTTAATTTCCTAAAAACAAAAACATTCCCCATTGTCCCCGTTTCTTGTCCTTAAGTTGACAGGTTTGCCGTACCGTACAAAGTTTACAGCAATCAAAACTACCATTTAATCTTGTTACCCATACAGTACCAGTCAAAAGTTTGGACACACCTACTCATTCAAGGTTTTTTCTTTATTTTTACTATTTTCTACATTGTAGAATAATAGTCAAGACATCAAAACTATGAAATAACACATGGAATAATGTTGTAACCAAAAAAGTGTTAAAAACAAGTCAAAATATATTTTAGATTCTTCAAAGTAGCCACCCTTTGCCTTGACAGCTTTGCACACTCTTGGCATTCTCTCAACCAGCTTCATGAGGTAGTCACCTGGAATGCATTTTAATTAACAGGTGTGCCTTGTTAAGTTAATTTGTGGAATTTCTTACCTTCTTAATGCGTTTGAGCCAATCAGTTGTGTTGTGACAAGGTAGGGGTGGTGTACAGAAGATAGCCCTATTTGGTAAAAGACCAAGTCCATTTTATGGCAAGAACACCTCAAATAAGCAAAGAGAAACGACAGTCCATCATTACTTTAAGACATGAAGGTCAGTCAATACGGAACATTTCAAGAACTTTGAAGGTTTCTTCAAGTGCAGTCGCAAAACCCATCAAGCGCTATGATGAAACTGTCTCTCATGAGGACCGCCACAGGAAAGGAAGACCCAGAGTTACCTCTACTGCAGAGGATAAGTTCATTAGAGTTACCAACCTCAGAAATTGCAGCCCAAATAAATGCTTCAGAGTTCAAATAACAGACATCAACATCAACTGCTCAGAGGAGACTGTGTGAATCAGCCCTTCATGGTCAAATTGCTGCAAATAAACCATTACTAAAGGACACCAATAATAAGAAGAGACTTGCTTGGGCCAAGAAACACGTGCAATGGACATTAGACCAGTAGAAATCTGTCCTTTGGTCTGATGAGTCCATGTGAGATTTTTGGTTCCAACCGCTGTGTCTTTGTGAGACGCAGAGTCGGTGAAAGGATGATCTCCGCATGTGTGGTTCCCACCGTGAAGCATGGAGGAGGTGTGATAGTGCTTTGCTGGCGACACTGATTTATTTAGAATTCAAGGCACACTTAACCAGCATGGCTACCATAGCATTGTGCAGCGATTTGCCATTCCATCTGGTTTGCTCTTAGTGGGACTATCATTTGTTTCTCAACAGGACAATGACCCAACACATCTCCAGGCTGTATAAGGGCTATTTGACCAAGGCGGCGAGTGATGGAGTGCTGCATCAGATGACCTGGCCTCCACAATCACCCGACAACTCAATTGAGATGGTTTGGGATGAGTTGGACCGCAGTGTGAAGGAAAAGCAGCCAACAAGTGCTCAGCATATGTGGGAACTCGTTCAAGACTGTTGGAAAAGCCTCCTATATAAAGATGGTTGAGAGAATGCCAAGGGTGTGCAAAGCTGTCTTCCAATGCAAAGGGTGGCTATTTTAGAAGAAACGAAAATATATTTGGATTTGTTTAACACTTTTTTTGGTTACTACATGATTCCATGTGTGGTATATCATAGTTTTGATATCTTCCCTATTATTCTACAATGTAGAAAATAATTAAAATAAAGAAAAACCCTTGAATGAGTAGGTGTCCAAACTTTTGACTAGTACTGTGTCCTAACCAGGAATTAAACTGAAAAAGAAAAAAAAGGCCTGTACTTACAGATGCTGTCTGGCTGAAGTGTCTCCTCTTGACTGAATGGTAGAGGGATTCTAACAGCCGAGAGAGGGAGAGAGAGCAGAAGAAAATTGAGGGGGGAAAAAAAAGGAGGCAGCGTCCAAGTTGCCACCCTCTCCTGTAACTTCCAGTATACTGAAAGTTGTTTTTCCAGTTCTAAAAAAGCCTGCTGATTGCAGAAAGACGTCCATCCCTCTACATTTCCATCCCCTCCCCGTACCGCTTTACATAACTCCCCCTAAATCCTCCTCTCCCAGAAGTGGGATCATGGTGGATGCTTTGGCCAGTCTAGAAAGGAGGGACAGTTAGGTGCTGCCGTACTACATGCATTTTCCTTGTTTGCTCCTAAACCTTAAATATGATGGAGATATGAGGGGAACATCTTTGTCCACTACATACTGATATTTCCTAACTGTTCAGTCACTGAGTTACTGGTTCATGTGGCAATTCTGAAAGTTGAGTGATTAGGTCAAATACAAAATTCAGCCGAAATGTTGTCAATGTTAGCGCAGGATTAAACCACTGGAGTAGCACAACATGTGCAGTACTTTCTTCAATATCAAAGTCAAAGTCCTCACTTCCCCCTTGCCATTACACACAGTTGAATCAGTATTCTCTAAAATGTACAAAAAGTGGTCTTGTCCATGTTGACCTTTAGTGGATATTTATGTTCTCCACAGGGCGAGTCCCTATTTTCCCCCTGCTTCTCACAGAGATCTTTAATTATGTGCTCCAGATTACAGCCCGTCTCCATGCAGCCTACACGACCAGCTCACAGAGGGCCCGTCTTTCATCATATCACACATGTACAAACCTAACATATAAAATGTACAGTCAGCTACAAACATGTGCCTCAGAACTGTTTTGCCCATGGCTGTTTGGAGCACCTCTTGCCTCAGCATTTTTGTAATAAGATTCGATAGAGGTTGAAGAATTCAGTATGACAGAAACATTTTTTAAATGTTTTTATTCAGTATCTACAGGGAAGGTCAGGTATACACATGCTTCGCCATAGTGATAGATTTGTATTTGTCATTAGAATAACAGTGAGTTAAGCAATGCAATTCTTTTTCTGTATAAGGACAAAACATTTGCTATGTAGCTGACAGAAAGCTCAAGTGTGTTATTGTGTATTGTGAGTTTGACTGTGTGAAGTGTTACAAGCCTCCGTCAAGGTCTGGGATGAAGCTGTTGAGAGTGAGATTGTCCCCCTCGCTGTCCTCTGTGCTGGGCATTAGGGTGATGTTGCTTATGGGGCATCTGTATCTCCCCTGGCCTCCATAAGTGGTTTTGGTGGGGACCATTGCTGAGATGCACACCATCTCTGTGCCCTGTCCCTGCCGCTGCTGGGCCCTGTGTCTGTATCTGCTGCCTGTCAGTTTGGTCAGGAGGATGACGGTGCTGACAATGAACATTGTCATCACAGCAGCCAGCACAGCGATGATGATCAGGCACTGACCTATCAGCCTTCTCCCCTTAGGGGTCATGGTCGGGCATGTCACTCTGTTCGAGACACTGACGCTTCCTGCAATGGAGGATTTTGCTGTCCCTTCAGTGAAGGAGTTGATGGCAGTGGTAGGGTTGGGTGGATGCAGGGCTGATGGGACAGGTGTTTGTTTAACTCTCACAGTGGTGTGGGAGAGCTCAGTCTCATGGTCTGTCTCTGATGTTTCAGTTCTCATTGTTTGCTGGGTAACGGAGACTTCTGTTGCGTTTTCGGTCAGGTCTTTGTTGAGGGCTACAGGGGGTGTTGTTTGAGGTGGTAGCTCAGACAGGTTTGACTCCTGGGGTCCATGGGTTGCTACCTCCCCGTGGCTAGATAGACATCTTGAGACCGCCTTGCTTGACAGAACCAGAAGTAACACAAGAGCTGGAAATCTCCCAGGCTTTGGGGTAAACATGGTGGCAAATCTGCGAAGGGAAACGATAACAGCAAAAATATAAAGACTATGTTCAAGGAAACAGTGGTACAACTCAGATGTTCATCACAAAACTATGAGGCATAGCTATGCCCAATTCAAACCTTCCTGTTTTACACTACCTTAGCATGCGCTAAGGAAGAACCAATGTGATAAGTGCTATGAGACAAAAAAGTGAGAAAAGTAACTTTACATTACAGAACACCGCACCGAAATGCCATAACTGTCATGCACAAATAACCAATACTTGTAATAATACGGTATACATTTGCTTAATATTTAAGATGGTGTTGCTCAACATCACTTTGAGCCTGTGTAAAGGGATCAATTTCCTTTATAACATTTTTTTGGTGACAGTGACTGATAATCGTCTGCAATACAACCACATCTATATCCACCCCATCATTGATGTTGCAACGTTTCCTCAGCATTTCAGAGAAAACTAATCAATCTAATTAAAGGTTGTTATTTAAAAAGTGGAGACTTTGTAGTAACTGTATACTAGCTCATGCAGCCCAACACTTCTGATCATCCCACTACTATGACACTTACCCAAATGCTGGGGGAGAAGTCTTGTTTTGTGGTATATTGGCCCCTCAACCAGCAGATTGTTCACTGTCAAGCAAGAAGCGAGACATTGGCTGATCTGTGAGGAATACAGGAAGCATGCTGCCTTTCACAGAAGTGAAGCTGTTTTTTTTATTTTTAACACTGACACAAGTGTTAAGCTTACAAATGAGGAATGGGGTATGGTCGCATACATGGGTTTCAGACAAGGAAAGCTAGAATATCTTGATAAAGAATAGCAAGTATGTGAGAGCAAAAGTATATGAGCGTACACTTAATACCTTGACATACAGTGCATTTGTAAAGTATTCAGACACCAAATCAAATCAAATGTATTTATATAGCACTTCTTACATCAGCTGATATATCAAAGTGATTAACAGAAACCCAGCCTAAAACCCCAAACAGCAAGTAATGCAGATGTAGAAGCACCCGCATTGCCATTTATTACATTACAGCCTTATTCTAAAATTAATTAAATCAAAATTGTTTCTACACACAATACCCCATAATGGACAAAGCTAAAACAGGTTTAGAAATTTGTGCAAATGTAAAAGAAAATTTAAGAAAAGAAATCTTACATAACGAGACTCAAAATTGAGGTTAGGTGCACCCTGTTTCCATTGATCATCCTTGAGATGTTTCTACAACTTGATTGGAGTACACTTGTGGTAAATTTAATTGATTGGACCGGATTTGGGAAGGCACACACCTGTCTATATATAAGGTCCCACAGTTGACAGTGCATGTCAGAGTAAAAACCAAGCCATGAGTTCGAAATAATTCCTCATAGGGCTTCGAGACAGGATTGTGTGAGGGACAGATCTGGGGAAGGGTACCAAAAATGCCTGCATCATTGAAGATCCCCAAGAAAACAGTGGCCTCCATTCTTAAATGGAAGAAGTTTGGAACCACCAAGACTCTTCCTCGAGCCTGCCACCCGGTCAAACTGAGCTGGCCGCCCTGCCACTCCTCAGTAAAAGGCAAGATCGCTCGCTTGGAGTTTGCCGAAAGGCACATAAAGGACTCTCAGACCATGAGAAACAAGATTCTCTGGTCTGATGAAACCAACATTGAACTCTTTGGCCTGAATGCCAAGCGTCACGTCTGGAGGAAACCTGCACCATCCCTAAGGTGAAGCATGGTGGTGGCAGCATCATGCTATGGGGATGTTTTTCAGCAGCAGGGACTGGGAGACTAGTCAGGATCGAGGGAAAGATGAACGGAGCAAAGTAGAGAGATCCTTGATGAAAACCTGCTCTAGAGCGCTCAGGACCTCAGATTGGGGCGAAGGTTCACCTTCCAAAACAGGACAACGACCTTAAGCACATAGCCAAGACAACGCAGAAGTGGCTTCAGGACAAGTCTCAATGTCCTTGAGTAGCTCGGCCAGAGCCCAGACTTGAACCCGATCGAACATCTGGAGAGATTTGAAAATAGCTGTGCAGCGTTGCTCCCCATCCAACCAGACAGACCTTGAGAGGATTTGCAGAGAATGAGAGAAACTCCAAATACAGGTTTGCCAAGCTTAACGTCATATCCAAGACTCGAGGCTGTAATCGCCGCCATAGGTGCTTCAACAAAGTGCTGAGTAAAGGTTTTGAATACCTATGTAAATGTGATATTTTAGCAAATGTATTTAAAAAATAAACTTTCTACAAACCTGTTTGGTGCTTTTTCATAGGGTATTGTGTGTAGATTGAGGAAGAAAAACAACTCAATCCATTTTAGAGTAAGGCTGTAACGTAACCAAATGTGGAAAAACTTGAGGGATCTGAACACTTTCCAAATGCACTGCATCTCAGATATTGCTTGTTTGAAGATGGTCAAGTCATGTTTGCTGTTTGCCCAGTCCTCTGCATCACTCATTAACTTGACAACAGAATACACTTATTTTTCAATTTCTTTATTCATTTTTCTGATAATCGATAAGTTTGATACTTGAAGCAGAAAAAAAATGAACAAAAATGCTCTACAGACCTCCACAAGAGGCTGAATTCTTGTTTGTTTTTCTTCTGTTATTAATTTCTCTTTTTTGTATTTATAATACCTGTGATAGAATGGAGATTCTGTTCAGTCATGATGCATTATGGCAAGGAACGCAGACAAGAGGTAACTTTCAAAACCCAACTCCCAAACACACTGCAGCCCAAAACAATAAACAAAACAAATAAATGAAAACAAATATTTACAAAGCTTTAAATCATTTTCTAGGCCTTTATTTCAAACATCACATACATCTCTCTACAGCATATTTCTCCAACCTACAGTGTCCCTTTGAATAGCTATTCACCAATATTCCAAACACCACAGCTCTCGCTGCCTTGAGTGGACCAAGGAGGCTGAGGAGAAGCACTTACAGGGCAGTACAGGACAAGGCCCAAGACAACCTCCCCTGACAGATTCATATCTCTACAGCACAGTAGAACACATTGAAGTAATTCTCAACCCCAATAAAATATTACAGAACACCAGTCGATGCATATTTAGTGTAAAATTGCATCCTCGGATGTAATCTTAGATCCTGTGAGGCCAAGATGGAGTGATTGATATAAACATACATTTCTCAGTGCTTTCTATGCCCAACACCCACTGTTAAAGTTCCTCTCAGGGTGCCCATCCACTCTCTCCTGCTAAATAACTCACACCATTCTCAAACCGCAGAAATCATTAAGCACTTCCTGTGCACAACTCTATGGCACTTTCTGATCTCTTCAGTGGCATAAACTTTAAAAGCTAACAAACTCTGAACCTTAAACCTAACCCACCCTCCCGCTGAAAAAAAAATGCATGACAACAGAACTATTATCGCAGTTGGCAACACCATCAAATATTCGGACGATCCAAACGACTCCTTGTTCCTCTGATTCTCTAGTGATGTGACAGAGTATTTAAGGGGAAACTATTTAAAATCCTGATAAGGAAGTACATAGTGGGATATCTGCAACGGGAGAGCCGGAGAAGGAAGCACAGGATAAAACGCACAGTGTATTAACATCACCACACCACCCCATTCTGTTATCATAGGCCAGAACCTTGGTCACACCCTACAGTGAATCCATATAATAATCTAAAAATCCCCCTCACATTATCTATCTGAAAAAATAAAAAAAGTGCATCCTCTACAACTCCAACCAGGCCAAAGACATACGAGACAAATTCACACATCCTGAAAGTCTTCCTTCTCCACGTTACATCTTGTCAACCAACAGTCAAAATTGTTGTTTCAGACACACCCCTGTTTCTCACTCTCTGGTTGGCTGTATGGATATGGGCCAATGAAGTGGTGAATAGTGAGCATCATGACACACACACCTTGAACACAAGGGCATGGTTCAACAATCGGGTTTATGACAGCGCAAACACCTCAAATCAAATCAAAGGCAGAACAAGGCTGATACACTGCTAAAAGTCTGGAAATGTTTACCAGCTACATAGACCACAATTCCATTGGTCCTTCTCTGGGCAGCACACAGGACATTGCCACAAGAACCCGTACAAGCCACCCAGGTAACTCCATGTCATGAGTCAGCAGAACTGGAACTTACAGTGCAGAGCTTATTACAGTACATACATATCATCTGTGTCACAGGGCCAGAGGGGGACAATGACAAACAAGGAACATAGTGGCAAACTATGGCACATTTGTTTCATGAGACTGGAACGCTAACAATGCTGATGGCAGAGGTCACCTAAATGACTGGAACGCTAACAATGCTGATGGCAGAGGTCACCTAAATGACTGGAACGCTAACAATGCTGATGGCAGAGGTCACCTAAATGACTGGAACGCTAACAATGCTGATGGCAGAGGTCACCTAAATGACTGGAACGCTAACAATGCTGATGGCAGAGATCACCTAAATGACTGGAACGCTAACAATGCTGATGGCAGAGGTCACCTAAATGATTCAAAAGGATTTGTGCATTGTAAACAACTCCAAAAAAGAAAAACAGTTCAAGTGAACATCTAAGGCTATGAGAAGGTGCAGGGTGAAATCTCACCTGTCGTTTTCATCTACAAAGCTAAGGGGAGTCCACTGATAACCTTTCTGTTCCACAAAATTTATGGAGATGATCAAAGCGTTGTTCAAGTTTCAAACATAAGTTAAACCAGGTATCAAATGATATGTAAGGACTGCATGTTTGCTGCTTGCTTAGTAAAACAAGCTAGAGTAAGAGAGATCAAAGATGGAGAATAAAACAGTGGAGATTCAAATCTCGAGTAGAATATCTATGAATGTATTAACTCTGGTCAGAATCAAGAGATGTTAACAAGTGTACAGACAGTGGTCCTGTTAAGATGGGAGGAGAGGGAAGGATTTAGAGGTTCAGAAAATCCAGGCGGGAGAGCGAGAACACTTACAGCAGGAATCACACCAACACTTTAACACCTCAGAGCTTTTCGGCAAAGACAACAGAAGTACTATGAGTGTTTGATAATTTCTCATAATGAGTTGGTTCTCCTCCATTGTCTTTTACAGTAATTGTTTGATTATTGAAATCTGCCCTCCCCCTTATCACATTACCAGCCTATTGCATTGTCCCTTAACAGTTCGTATTTTGAATCTTCCTGGAAAACAAAGAATCTTTTTTTTCTTTTTCATCTAAGAAAAATACTGTCAAGGAGGTGTGTAAACATAACTCCTTTAAAATTTGGCAACATAAGTAGTTGGGGTAGACAAAATACTGATACCTACATATAAAACATTTGGGTTTACCCAAATAGAAATGGTTCACATTGGAATTTTCTTGGTCACAATCTTAAAAGCAAAAGGAATATGAAAGACTTTTTCATACAACAAGACTAAACCGCCACTTATTAAAAGGAATGGAATAGTTTGCCATGTTTCTCTCTTATTCCATCATGTTAACAGGGTTAGGAGCTGGCTAAGAAAAGTTAATCTCGGAATGTTGCTTGGGATCGTTGCTAGGCAGGTTTCAGGCGGAACGCTGTCATTGAGATTGGCAGTGACGGGTCCCGCCCACCTCCTAGCCAATGGATCGTCCTGAATTTTGGTGGGAGGGTCCTTAAATGGCAATCTTGGACATCTGCTCCTCGAGTTGGATGATTCGCTTCTCCTGACTGCTGACCAGGTCCTTGAGGGATTTGATTTCTTTCAAGACCTCATCCAGTTTAGCTTCGTTTTTCTGAGGAATACAGAGACAGGTGCAAGACATGAGGCCCTTTCTGGAGATGTTGGTACCAGTCCTAGTATAGTTAAAGCTTTTACACCAAGACAAAATGACTAAATTCAACCGATTTGGTATATTGTCATCTAATACCAAATTTAGGGTCTACAGCAAGGTTCCATAACTGACAGCCTGTAGGTGATTTTATATGGCACCCAAACAAGCAATTAAAAATATATATATTTTTTTATTGTTGGACATAAAATACTGTAAAAACACCAGCAAATCAGCTCCAAATGATTCTTTTGGAATTCTGTTCCAAACTACTCCCACAGAGAGAGATATGTGATCATACAAAATGTATGAGGTTTGAAATGATTGTTTTCTTCAAATATTATATCCGTTTTGGGCTTCTTGCAGTCATTTTGCAGTCTACAAAATATTTGTAATTATGTACCAGCCCCCTGACCGTCCCCCCAAGAAAAAAAACAATTGGCCCGTGACTGAATCTAGTTGATGATCCCAGGTCTACACACTGTATATATTTAGTGAATTTCTCCAGATGCCTTTTTAATCCTGACATCCATTCTATCCCTGCAGGCATGCTACGCTGCAGGCATGCTACGCTGCAGGCATGCTACGCTGCAGGCATGCCGGGCTCCAGTATCCCGTAGCCCCCAGAGGGTTAACATGGTGCGCCTGCAGGCTGCAGAGCAGCAGCCCAGTCTGCCATGATTACAGGCCAGAGCTGCAGATCGAAGCGGAGGCCAGGGCTGGGCCCTACGCGGGCAGCTGTGTTGTGGGCGAAGTGGGGCAGGAGCAGCAACCGCCCCTCATTGAGTCAGAGAGAGCGAGGGGGGTGGAGACTTCTAGTAACCACCTTATGAAGTCAGGCAGCCACCCCCTTCTAAAACACTCCCTGCCAACAAACTCTTCATGTTCCAAGGCCCCAGCTGCAATATGTCAAGGCCAGGGCTGAACTAAAGGCCATTTAATGACTGTTTCAGTGGTGAAAGTGGTGGTGGGTGTGGCGATCATCAGACTAGTCCTGGGAAAGCACTGTACATACCCAAGGAGATACATACTGTAATGTTGATATACTGACCCAGTCTGGTGTCAACTTTCACTCAAAACACTAGTGGTACATTGCACATACAGAATAATATCCTGGTGTCTGGTGAGTAGTACTTGTTTACATAAAATAGAGCAGTGTTTCCCAACTCCTGTCCTTTAGTACCCAGAACAGTACATATTTTTATTGTAGTCCCGACCCTGATTCAACTTGTCAACTAATCATCAGGCCCTCTGAGGTTAATCAGGTATGTTAGTCAGGACTACAACACAAATGTGTGCCGTTGAGGATACTCTAGGACTGGAGTTGGGACCACTGAAATAGAGTGGAGAGAGACTATGTCTCTCCCATACAACCCAGTCAGAGTCCTCGACAGACAGACAGACAGACAGCAGTCCTCACTCTGGATGGAGTGGGAGAGGCAGACTTGTTGGCTGGGCCCCTTTTCTCCGTGTTCTTGCTCAGCTTGTTGTCCAGGATGTTTTTCTTGACCACCTTGAGGTCGCGGTTCTTGCCAGGGACGTAGCCGTTCTTCAGGGATATGAGGATGGGCTCGCCATTCTTCCCCTCGAACCAATCCTCCGCCTCGATGGCACAGTCTGGTCCTGCCGTGTCTGGGTACAGGTCATCCTGGAACAGGTCAGACTGCAGAGCGAGAGCGGCACAGAGACTGCTGTTAGAGAACGCTGTACCAAACACATAGGGCCCGTTAACTGGACACAGATTAAACAATCCTGGATGAAAAAGCATTCTCTATGGAGATTCTTCATTGATCTTGCTTTCTTAATGTGTCCAGTAAATCACCCTATAATATTCTATCCCTCAAAACAGACAGTTAAATGTGGCATTGATTGTTGAAATCATTCATATTTCGACTGTCTAGATCAGAATGAAGAAGCTCACCTTTCTGGGCACAGTCATGATGATAGGCTCACACTTCCTTTCATGCAGTTTATAAAACCTGCCAACATAGAAGCAAAAATAAGTATATTATTCACAACATCACATAACAGGCCCCCTGTCTAACATCCTTTTACAAACACTGCAGCCCAGCACAATGCACTTCTACTTCCAGGACACTGGCAATACTCTCAGGAAGCCTCAGTAAACATGGAGTTGTATAACTGCATGGTACACAATTCTGGTTGGCAGGGCCTGAGTTAATCAGTTTATAAGGAGAGAGCTCTCCTCCAACATGTGGTTATGTGCTGCCTCCTGGTGGACATGGACAGGTAATAGCGCCACATCACAAGTCGTCTTCCGTTTAGGGCCACCTCATAGACCCTCATCGTAGACCAAGCCAAGCACCACCCCACTTGGTTCTAGACCTTCAACTAGACCTTCAACTAGACCTTCAACTAGACCTTCAACTAGACCTTCAACTAGACCTTCAACTAGACCTAGACCTTCAACTAGACCTTCAACTAGACCTTCAACTAGACCTTCAACTAGACCTTCAACTAGACCTTCAACTAGACCTTCAACTAGACCTTGCTGAAATGAATCAGGGGTGTGCCCAACAAAACATGGTATTCAGATATGATAGAGCAGTCCTAAAATGGCTGATCATTTCCCTATCCAACGAGCCCTACCTGGCGATCTCACACTTGTTGACATCCAGACCTCTCTTGGGCATGTATCCCATCCCCCTCTGGGGCTCCTTGGTGGTGAAGGTGCTGAGGTAGTGGACAAATGGGGCCTCATCCGTGATCTCAAAGTAGCGGATGCTGCTGTCGCCCTACAAACCAGAGACAAGATGACGGCCTTTTAGTGTTTGTCTGAATTCCTTTTTTTAATGACTCAATGAGCAGCAAGACTAAAGTTTATGATACAGTATGATATTTTAGTAATGGCTTCATGGATAACACTTCAACATGCATAACTTCATGGATCAAAGTAAGTCACTTGCACAGCAGATCAAATGGATGTGTATGTATGTAATCTTCCGAAAAAACTCCACTCACCTTACCACACAGGTAAACCACATTGGTGTCTGGGTCATAGAAGGGCAAGAGAACTCCATTGCTGGTGTCCATCTCATGCACTGAGATGGCCTCGTCCATGGCTTGCTGTAAATGAAACATTGACATAGTCAGTTACTGAGCAGTCCAGTAACATCTTTAATATAGGGAATATAGGGTTCCGTTTGGGACTCAGCCAGGAGTTGTGATGGTGAGGAGGACGGGGTGACCCACCGGGTTCCACAGGGCTAGCTGTCTCTCACTCATACGGCTGAAGCCTGTGGTGAACACGTTCCCGTCCGACAGGAAGATGGCCCTCATGGGCCGCGCCCCCTCATGGGCCTTCTCCTTCTCCTGTGACACAGAGGGTCAACATCAACATAATGTACGTACATCCTAAATCCTCACCTCAGAGATCCCTTCAAATTAGATTTTTTGGGGGGGAAGTTACCGGAATTTGACAACCCTATACAGCAGGTTTGTTAGTGAAAAGTATTGTCAGTGGTGCTCACCCCTACGATCTCCTCCTTGCGGGGGTCAATGACACGGATGGTCTTGTCCTTGCAGGCAGTACAGATGAGGCTGCCATTGCGGTTCCAGCAGGCACTGAAGATGACATCAGGGTGCATGTCCTCCAGCTGAATCATGGCTTCGCCCGTCCCCACGTTCCAGATGATGATCAGGTTGTCACAGCCTGAGGATTACACACATTTAACAAATACACAATACACAAGAGAAGCATGGACACAATACCACTGATATGGCAAGATAATACCATCTACAACTCTTAGCTCATTCTGGTTTGGTTCCGACATGGAGGGGGAAAACACGGTGAACATGGTCATTCTCAAAGAGATACTGCGAGATTCTGGCAATTAAGCAATGACGAAGTCTACAGGTAAGGTAGCATACGCTAGTCAGCATTGGCTTGCGAAACTACCTCTTACTTCTGCATGTAGACATGACATCCACAAGTTCATTGGACTCTGGGTAAATTGAAAAACAGCACAATTGCCAAAATCTTGCAGTATCCCTTTAAGGCAATTGTCAGAGTGTCAATGAGGACAGATGTGCGTTGATCAGACATCTCAGTGTTTGGGGAAAATTACGCCACAGGGAATGACAAGCTCACAGCAGATTACCACTTTTCTCAGAGCGAGGAGGGGATGAGAGCGAGAGAGCTGATGGCGACCAAGAATACAACCACAAAAGCAGAGGCACACAGGCTGAACGGAACTATAATGGTAACAAGTACAGGAGGACACTAGTGTTTTCACGATAACAGAATTTTTACTTTTGATACCATCACAATACCACGGCAAAAAAAGGCATTGAGACAGAAACTTCACTACTGCTCTGTTCAATCGTTAGGCATCTTCTGAGTTCATCATTACATTGGAAATGTTTGACGTCAGAGACAGAGACAGCCATGTACGCATTAATGAATCAATTATACAATCAATTTGACTTTGTTGGTTAAAACAAGTACATAACGGAAATCATTTATTTATTAGTACGAAAATGTATACACTCAGCAGTGAGTCACTTTGGATAAGAAAGTCTACTAAATAACTAAAATGTAATTTAAAAAAAATTGGAATGGTGAATCTCTATTGATAAACTGGGTGTAGATGTAGTCTAGGCCTATTCGCAATACAGATGAACACATATTCAATAGAAGTGTGTGTGCATGCATTGCGTAATTGAGCTTGTTTTGGCTGATTTCATCCGTTTCCCTTCCATTTGGGACTTATAAGCATTTCACTGTAAGGTCTACATCTGTTGTATATGGCGCACGTGACAAATAAACTTTGATTTGATATTGTACTGATCAACAACATTTGCGTAGAAGTAACTTGTTTTATAAAAGTGTGCGCTGTCTCTAACATCTAATGACATCATTCACGAGGCAAGACGGTGGCGGTCCATCTGAGCCTTATTCACACAAAGTCAGTTCGCTAAGGCAATAGATCATCTTTGGGAGAGACATGAGAGAGAGAGACCGATTAAGTGAATAAATAAAGATTTGGTGGCAATCAGCTTTGAAATCAGCATATTTTGCATTATGGTTTGCATATTATCACAAGCAAAGTACTCGGGTAGTGAATTGATGTTAGCTTCAGCTGTAAGCTAGCAAGGAAAGTTAGCCTACAAAGCAGGAAGCTGATAGAATCTTATTGCATTGTAAAGTGTTCTAGCTGTATAGACATTGTTTTGCGAACAGTAATTAACAGGTTCAACATTTCTACATGCTGTGTCGCATTATTCTAGTGTGTAAACTTCTGTGCAGCATTAGTGGGGAGCAAACCTGATGTAGCCCAGACTCCCAATGCAGACTAAGTGGAGCAGGCACAGTGCGCTCGCACTAAGGGGGACCTTCAGCGGCGCTGATAGACTTGTAGCGAAAGTAACAAAAATGTAGCGAAAGTAACAAAGTAGCGAAAGTAACAAAAATGATAGTGCCAAACCATTTTTTATGTTCTAGTATAGAAAAAGTATAGATGTTTTGGTATACCATGCAACACTAGAGAATATCACTCACCGGCACTGAGCAGGACGTTGCGTGCCGTGGGGTGCCATGTGATGATGCCAACCCTTTTGGAGTGTCCCTCCAGGGCCACCACAGGCTCAGACAGGCCAGTAACCAGTCCGTTCTCAGGGATCTGCCACACCTGCAGACAAAGACAAGGGTCAGAGGTCAGGGCATAGCTAGGGTCATTATAGCGTCGCATTCTGAATTTAAATCACATTTTATTTGTCACATGCACCAAATACAACAGGCGTAGACCTTACAGTGAAATGCTTAACTGCATTGTTGGTTTAAGGGCTTGTAAGAAAAATGTGTTAAGTAAAAAATAGAAAATAAAAGTTTAAAAAAATAATTAAACAGCAGCAGTAAAATAACAATAGCGAGGATATATACAGGGGGGTACCAGTACAGAGTAAATATGCGGGGGCACCGGTTAGTCGAGGTAATATATACATGTAGGTAGAGTTAAAGTGTCAGAGAGTATGGCTGCAGTTCCCCTGCTGTTACGTGTCGTAAAGCACTAAACTAAATCGACCGCAGAAAGCAGTACATTCACATGAACTAACTTGTCAAAAACTCTTCTAGATTGACATTACTGTGACAGGAAGTTAGTAGATCACAACCATGAGACTCAAGGGGGCGGCAGAGATCTAAAGTCACTCACCATAGTGACGTACATCCTGAGTAGCTTACTCCCCACTGACAATACAGCCAGTAGACTATACAAATGAGGTAAACATTGCAGAATCAGAACATTAATCTATGGAAATAAAGACTAAAGTTGAAAGTGATTATCTCTATGATCGCCGACAGCAGTAGACTGACATTATGAAAGGCATGTGGTTCAGTAGTCAAACCACCGCATTACTACTGAACCACTACACTAATCAGAGCTTCTACTCCAGCTGCAATAGGTCACTATGGTTACAGCAGTCTCTCAACAGCAACAGCAGCGCATCAGGAAACGTAATCTAAAGTCAACATTACTTTTAGGGAACCCATTTAGTGTGTATTTCTAGCAGCAATATTTAAATATTCTGAAGAGAGAGGAACCTTTGGCAGTTCAACTTCTGTAAATGCACTCGGAACACTGCATCCATTTCACAGACATGTCTACTTCTGGTGTTCAGAGAGTTGCATGGGGAAGTCAACGCCTACAGGTGGGGAAGTGGTAGAAGCATACCGAAGTATACTGCGCAAACTGATCACTGCCGTTCACAGCCCAAATAAGGACATATGGAGAAAAGTACAGCACCAGCCTCAAACAAGTTAGTGACCTCAGCCATATAAAAAGGCTAAATCATTCCCCAGAGCTGATTCCTATACAACATGTCTCTCTCTGCGTCCAATCTAATCCAGACTAGAGGGTGAGCCCTGCCTGCACCCATGCTTAGCTACCCTATCACTATCTGAATCAGCACCCTTCCCTACGCTATCAGTGTCTGGCCTTTCACAACCAAAACGTGTCATCTCCTGTCGGTTGGCATTGGTGAGAGGGTGTGTGTAGATTGACAGGTTAAGTATGAACAAACATTGCTGTACGGCTCCACTGAGAGGCACAGTCTCTGCTGAGGCGTGTGTCAGGGAGAGGGGTGATTGTAACCTTACCATAACTGTGCAGTCCTCCGAGCCGCTGGCGATGACCTGGTCATTGTGGGGGCACCAGTCGATGTCCAGCACAGGGCCCGTGTGACCACACACTGTGGGGTAGGCCTTGTCAATGCGGCCTGACTGTGGAGAAACAAGCAGACATGAGATCAGTCACGGATGTCTATGACGCCTGGTGATCTGAGGGAACAACTTGACCCGAGTTTAAACCATGAAATCACAGGGTCAGGCCGACCAACCAGAGACCATGTACAAAACATGGAGTATGCAATTGAGATGTTTCCTGTGAGCCGAGGGCAACAGGCCGAGGAGGAGGAGCTCAGTCAAACATTAACCTGACACATTTTGACTACCTGTATTTAAATCTGGGTTTTCAACCAAATTACACAGTCCATTAACGCATTAAGAGCATAGAGGGGAACAGAGACAAACACAGAGAGAGACTCACCAGCCTAGCACCGTCATAGCCTCTAAAAACGATTTCTGTTTGCAATTCTGCTGCATAGCTATATCCTAGGACTCATGTAGATTACAGGTTACCCTTGTTGAATATGTAAATGAAGGTGTGTTGGTGGTGATGACATCAGACGCACACCAGCAGAAGCTAATTTTTTGCTCTGTAAAGTAAAACCCCTGAGCCTCTTATATAATACCCTTATACACCACACAGGCCAGATGGCCAGAAATCACTTCCCCAGCCATCACACACACAAAACAAAGGAGCCAGACAAAGGGAAGGCTTTCCCACCCTATCAGCTGACTTCCTGATGACATCAGTCTGGTCTGAAGGCGGGTACTATCTTGACCTCTGGCCCTATCGTGAGTGGAGGATCAGGTGCTCTCCACGGTGTGAAGTCTGAGTAATGTGAGGTCTGAAGATGCTGAGGAGGGTTAGGGTTGGATTCGGGAGACTGATGCACCCTTTTCCATGCTCCCGTCAGTTGATTGTCCAACCAGACCACCACAAAGCCCAACAGATGATGTCACCGAGAGAGAGCCCTGCTGGCTGCAGCCATATTTAAAGCATAATGGTCTGCCTCATGAAAATCACTCAATACCCACAGCCATTCTAGCAGTAGACTGGGCACCATGACAACAATGGTTTCAGAGGGGCTAAATTTAAGTGCTGCATATTCAGTCACAGGGAGAGAAGAGCTTTTCCAGGTCTCTACTGTAGACAGAATACATAATAACAGGGCCTGTAAGCATTAGGCACACCAGCCTTTAGTGTTGACTTCAAAACTCAAGAGAAATGCTTAGAATGACCATTCAGATAACCTAAGAGCGTGAAGTCCGAGAGAACAAACATATTCAGGTATAAAGAAGCCCTGTCCTCATGGACATGTAATCGAGGCGTATGTGGACAGAGGGAGGTAACAAACGACGAACCTGAGTGGGCGGTCTAGGCCCTATGTCTAAATGCTTGTGTAACAGCAGGCAGTGGACTGGCCACTAGGACCCAGACAGCCATTTCAGACCAGGATATGAGTCAGTATGTTGTCTGAAGTCGCCTTCATATTTCTCTATTACTTCCCTGCCTGCTGTGGCACTGGGCCAAACAAGGACTGGCCAGTTCAACTCTGCTGTTCACATGTCACAATACACCACACACAGTGTTAGGTTAAAACCTGATTACAATAGTGGTCAGTGAGTCACAGTAGTTCAACACAAACTAAAATGAATCTCTTTCATTTTGGGAGTGCCAGACATGGCCATGGGGATAGTGGTCATAGAAGACAGTCAATTGGTTCACACCCCAACACACTGCCCAGGACACAATCACAGCCCTCCCTACAGCAGAGTTGGGCCGTGACACAAACATCAGTGATCAAAGTCTGAGTGTACTATACCTGTGTGTGTATATGAATCTAAAAATCACATGACCATGCCTCGCCCTGTCCAGAGAACACTCCCAGAAATCTAACAGAATAATCAGCAGCTGTTCTGGGCCTGGGAGGGAAGGATAGGCTCCTCTGAATACATAGCCAGAGAGGGAGGTGAGCAGTTTCTGGAATGAGAGAAAGGTTGACGTGGTTACAAACAGCGGCCCATATTGCAGCAGTGGGCTGTTAGCAGCAGGATGTGCAGCAGGAAAGACAATACAGTGTAGTGGGGGTGTAGGCTAGCTAGGCTATATCAGCAGAGGACCAGGTGTGACAGAGGGATGTAGGTTAAGCCTGTAATAGTACAGGATACTGCTCAGTACTAGCATTTCCTCTTAGCTGCTTCGGCCTTGCTCAGATCAACAACATACAGCCAGCTAGTGGCTGTGTTCGAGAGCATCAAACTGATGTATCATGGGGAAATTGTGACTGACATTATTGAGTAGTTATTTATGATGCATGGTGATTTGTACAGTCAGTTTCGACACGCCTTTGTTTTTCATCATGCTGGGTGGTTGGTTGTATAATGTCGTTAATGTCAGCAGAAGTGTGGTTTCCCTGGCTTCATGTGATTGTGACATGTTGAGCTGCAGGTTCTCAGTAGACTTTTCTTCACAGGGACAACAAAAGGTGTGCAGATGGCAGACTAGGATGTTGTGTGTGTGTGTAGTACATAGGCCAATACACTGAGCATACAAAACTGTAGGCTCTTTCCGTGCAGACTGACCAGGTGAAAGCTATGATCCCTTATTGATGTCACCTGTTAAATCCACAGACAGGTTAAAAGAAGGCCTCGATACAATTGACACATGGATTGTGTATGTGTGCCATTCAGAGGGTGAATGGGTAAGACAAAATATTTAGTGCCTTTGAACGGGGTTTGGTAGTAGGTGCCAGGCGCAATGGGTTGAGTGAAACAGTTTCTCATGTTTAACAACAATGATCTATCAACCAAAGGACATCCAGCCAACTTGACAACTGTGGGAAGCATTGGAGTCAACATGGGCCAGCATCCCTGTGGAACTCTTTTGACACCTTGTAGAGTACATGCCCTGACTAATGGAGGCTGTTCTGACGGCAAAAGGGGGTGCAACTCAATATTAGGAAGGTGTTCCTAATGCTTTTGTTCACTCAGTGGTATTTGCTGCCTGCCTCAGTGGTATTTGCTGCCTGCCTCAGTGGTATTTGCTGCCTGCCTCAGTGGTATTTGCTGCCTGCCTCAGTGGTATTTGCTGCCTGCCTCAGTGGTATTTGCTGCCTGCCTCAGTGGTATTTGCTGCCTGCCTCAGTGGTATTTGCTGCCTGCCTCAGTGGTATTTGCCACTGACATCAGCAGTGTCATGTCCTCTAACTGCTGCCTGGTTCACAGACCCAAGACAGATTAGAGACAGTGCCCCAAATGGCATCCTAATCCCTATATAGTGTACTTCTTATCACCAGAGCCCTATGGGTTCTGGTCAATAGGATGGCGTTATATAGGGGACAGGGTTACATTTGGTACGCACTCGCAGACTAGGAACATGTGCACAGGGTCTAGGGAGGACCTCAGCACTCTACAGGAGACTCACATTTCACATGGAAACTGTTACACACACACACACACACACACACACACACACACACACACACACACACACACGTTCAATTGATATGCTTTGTTATTCTTCACCAAAAAAACTAGAAGGAGTACAGTACAGACTGTCCCCCAACCAACATGGTTGACTTGTGAAGAGGGGATAGAGCCCAGCAGCAGTGAGGGGCTGCTGTAGGCCTGGCTGTTAACACACAGTTCACACGGCTGCTGTAGGCCTGTTTACACACAGCTCATAGGGCTGCTGACATGCCGTCCAGCGGGACTGAGAGCCTGTCGTTCCAGTCATTCCACACCCCAGGCAGCTCTGATAGGGCTGTGACTAATGAGAGAGAGGGAGCGGGGGTGTTAAACGCACCACCGAGGTGTTAATTGTGTTTGTCTTTGCTATACACAATATGGAATTCCACGGTCCGAGAGAAGTACAGGAGAGGATCTCGCTTCAAGCCGGAATAAATATTATTTGATAGTGTTCTGATCATCTACAAAAGGCTGGAATGTTGTGTATGGTGAGGTCACTGATGGTTAGGAAAGGACTGTCAATAAACAGATCCTAGCCAAACTGTTGAAACATTTCCAAGGCAGGCACGGCACCACCATGCTGCTGTTTATGAGGAGTACAGACAGTATACACATCTCACTCTTTTACACCACAACTTCTCAACGCATAACCATTTTAGTCATTTAGCAGACATTCTTATCCGGAGTCCAACTTCCTTGATTCAGGTGAACACAGGTAACTAAGATCGATTCTCAGAGATAGTGAAGAGCAGGGAGGACTGGCCTGTGGCAACCTGCCTCTGCTCTGACTGACTCGTTCCTCCCTGAGACGCAGCCTGAGGCAGGTATGTATCGCTGTGTTTACACAGGCAGCCCAATACTGATAAAAAAAAAATGTATCTTCACTATTTTGACTTTTGACCATTAAGATCAGCTCGGGAAAATATGTGATGTGAAAAGATCTGATGTGATTGGTAAAAAAAAAAAATATTAGTATGAAAAAGATTGGAATTGGGCTGCCTGTGTAAACGTAGCCAAAAGATACAGCCAGCCTTGATTCTTATTAGTGTCATAATATTTACCCCCATGTAATTCGGTAACCACAGAACTGTATTGAACTGGAACCATTCCGGAGAAGGTGGTGCCAGGTGAGCAATTGCTAAAGCTGAAGATAAGAGGATAGGCGCTGATAAATGATGCTTGTAAGTACAGAGAACAGTGCTCTAAGCCCTAAGATCAGGCAGAGTACAAGGACCGGCGACAAGTATAAACACAGTGAAGACTGTTAGCTACTTGGCACAGACCCTTTACATGCCTGCCTTGAGTGACATCACAGACCAAACCAGCAAAGAAGCAAGGAATAGCAGACCAGACCACTGGTCATAATCTCCACGGCAAACAGTCCAGTGGGAGAGACAGGAGACTGGGTAGGAGTGTGTCTCATGTAGACAAGGAAGTGGGAGTTGAGACATGTGACAGCCTGTTGAGCAAACAACTGACTTGAGTAGAAAGGCTGAATAGCACAGTCAAAATCATACGCAATTGAGGCAACCCATCAAATAAATAGGCTAAAGCCTGAATTGAATAAAGCCATCCAAATGTAAGCAGACTCCGTCCCCAACATACATTTTTCATTGGATTGTTAAATATGATACTACTGTATTCTGTAAATGACCAGAACACCTAAGGACCTTGACAAGGCTATGTGCTGTATGATATCCTACGAGAGAATGTCAAGCAAGCAGACCTGTTGGATAGCAATAAGTGAAGCTACACAAAATTGTGTCTGAACCTCATAAGATAAACAAAACAAAAACGGACGACGGCAAAGTTAACACTCTGAATCCGTAAAACCCAAGAGAGAGGTGTCACGCACAAGCACATCCTTACAGCAAAACATGTGATACACTATGGGAGGGCTCGTACGCGCATGCTTCCCCTTTGCGCACCATGGAAATGTCCACCTTTCCGCTTCCCTTTGTGAGTGTACGGCCTTGAGAGCACAGCTGAGGCTGCAGACCAGTCAGACCCTGGGCTGGTCTCCATGAGAAATGCAGCACAATGAGAGGAGCGGTACAGTACAGGCAAACTGGACACCACCGTGAGGCGCTCTACTCTGACTGTACATAGCTGGAGATATGCTCCAGCTTTAACACGTGAATGAAAGTAGATCAGAGGGCAGGTGGTCAGAAATGAGTGATGACAGGGCAGGAGCCAAGACCAACATGTGGCTGCCCAGGCCCAGTCAGGTTAGGAAAGTCTTCAGGTACTCAGAGGGGGAGGGGGAAACTATTGCCTAGGGAAATTGTTTTGGAGATCAAAAGAGGAATGAATCCTGGGCCCAGCATGTCTTACAAACCCCATTAACAAAAGGTTTAGAGGGACATGACTGTCACTCAACCAGCAAAACACTACCACTAGTGAGGAGCAATCCTACTTAGTTCATTCACAATGTTCCATACATTTCCTTGCCTTTCAGAAAAAAAAAAATGGAAATTATATACAATGAAAAACTGCACCAAGCAAGCAGTCCTAATCTTTAATTACAAAATCAATGGCACTAATAACAAACAGAACATGGCAATGAGATCCAGAGAGGATCTGGCTGATACAGACAACACTTGACATCAAAAAAATCTCCCTCTCCTCCAGGCCTCTCATCTCCAGCCTATCCCTGGAATCACCGGGAACTGGCAGTGCTGGCAGCCAATGACGAGGCAGGGAGGAAATGGTCCTGTAAGGCTGTCAGGCGGGGTGCAGTGAATGGCCATATATGGTAAAATCTGCAGTCAGCAGGACTCAGTGGCAGCAGTGGCGAAAGCAGTAGCAGTATAGGGCTCCTGGAATACAGATTGAGCAGAGTGGGCAAAGACCATTATAATACCCCCCCCCCTCTTGCATGTTTAAGAGTTAAGTAGGGTGTGTGTTTGTGTGAGAGAGAGGGATTCAGTCAGCCAGAAAGAGCCGGCTTCTGGCTAAAATTCTCTATAAAAAAGCAGATAAATTCTAAAATTTGGCGCAGGCAAACTGTCAGTGAGAATAAATACAAATCTATTGAAAAATACTGCTTTTTAGACCTTCATTGGTATAAATACATTTGACCGGTCATGCTTATCGGTGCAAAGGTCATTTTGCCTAATTTAGTGGAATTAATTTCAGCGTGTGTATTTTTGTTGGCCATTGTGTATCTCATTTAACATACCCGCACAGCATACAGATACAGAGCCTAGTTTGAGAGGAAAATGTCAGACAGCGTGAGAACTGCTGCTACAGCGCATCAAACAGCTCATTCGTTACTGCTGGAGTGAAACGTGCTTTTTTAACTAGTCCAATCATTGCGCAACAATTCTAAATGCAATGGTGTGATAAAAAAAGTTGGTGGCCACGAATAAAAATAGCAAGTATTTTTATTTCTCAACTGGTAATTGAAGCACGCTTCCCATTCACCATCCAAGTGCACAGGCAACGGTAGGGAGGCCTTAGCGCCTCACACCACTGGAGGGAGTATGCATTTTGAAAACATACTTAATGTTGTTAGAAACCAGGTCAAAATCAAAAGTAACAGTCAGTATCTGGTGTGGCCACCAGCTGCATTAAGTACTGCAGTGCATCTCCTCCTCATGGACTGCACCAGATTTGCCTGTTCTTGCCGTGAGATGTTACCCCACTCTTCCACCAAGGCACCTGCAAGTTCCTGGACATTTCTGGGGCGGGACGGCCCTTGCCCTCACCCTCCGATCCAACAGGTCCCAGACACGCTCAATGGGATTGAGATCCAGGCTCTTCACTGGCCATGGCAGAACACTGACATTCCTGTCTTGCAGGAAATCACACACACAACGAGCAGTATGGCTGGTGGCATTGTCATGCTGGAGGGTCATATCAGAATGAGCCTGCAGGAAGGGTACCACATAACGGAGGAGGATGTCTTCCCTGTAACACACAGCGTTGAGATTGCCTGCAATGACAAGCTCAGTCCGATGATGCTGTAACACACTGCCCCAGACCATGATAGACCCTCCACGTCCAAATTGATCCCGCTCCAGAGTACAGGCCTCAGTGTAACGCTCATTCCTTCAACGATAAATGCGAATCCGACCATCACCCCTGGTGAGACAAAACCGCGACTCGTCAGTGAAGAGCACTTTTTGCCAGTCCTGTCTGGTCCATCGACAGTGGGTTTGTGCCCATAGGCGACGTTGTTGCCGGTGATGTCTGGTGAGGACCTGCCTTACAACAGGCCTACAAGCCCTCAGTCCAGCCTCTCTCAGCCCATTGCTGACAGTCTGAGCACTGATGGAGGGATTGTGTGTTCCTGGTGTAACTCGGGCAGTTGTTGTTGTCATCCTGTACCTGCCCCGCAGGTGTGATGTTCGGATGTACCTATCCTGTGCAGGTGTTGTTACACATGGGAGGCCACTGCGAGGACGATCAGCTGTCCGTCCTGTCTCCCTGTAGCGCTGTCTTAGGCGTCTCACAGTACGGACATTGCAATTTATTGCCCTGGCCACATCTGCAGTCCTCATGCCTCCTTGCAGCATGCCTAAGGCACATTCACACAGATAAGCAGGGACCCTGGACATCTTTCTTTGGTGTTTTTCAGAGTCAGTAGAAAGGCCTCTTTAGTGTCCTAAGTTTTCATAACTGTGACCTTAATTGCCTACCATCTGTAAGCTGTTAGTGTCTTAACAACCGTTCCACAGGTGTAAGTTCATTCATTGTTTATGGTTCATTGAACAAACATGGGAAACTGTGTTTAAACCCTTTACAATGAAGATCTGTGAAGTTACTTGGATTTTTACGAATTATCTTTAAAAGACAGGGTCCTGAAAAAGGGACGTTTCTTTTTTTGCTGAGTTTATTATGAGGCATGTCTTACCTTGCTTCGAAGTAGCCTAGTCAAAACGACCATAGAAACGTTGCGGCAACGGAAATGTTCATCTCCATCACGTGCCGGGTGCTTTTTTCCCTGCTAATTGCATTATGGAACGAACATTCGAGTATAACTTACTGCCTCTTGTGCACATTACTGCGCTTGTAGTTTATCAACATTTTAAGCTAAACGTTCTGATTAGTGAGGCTGATGCAACCACTTACAACAATGTAGCCTAATGGTTCTATGAATTTGGGATCCATAGTCCCACAACTGTCCCAGAGTGTTTGGAATTGGCCATTTCTTTCTTGCACAGAACGACAAGCTGACCAGTACAATAGGTATACTTTTCTACTATAGGGGACAGTAGATTGACATAGGCTAGTGATTTTGCTGTTCGCTACTTGTCTTGTTGGCTGAGGAGTAAAGGAACAGCTTTACCATCTTCAAAAGTGCACATCGGAATTCGGTAAGAAGGAAGCACGCCGTTGCATCCTCGAGTTGCATGTTAAGATGAATTACCATAATGTAAATGTGATTTGTCATTCTGAGCACCGTGGGTGGATGCTCAAATTAGATTACACACCCAATGCACATGGTCTGGTACATTTCTCAAATGTCCAGTTACTTTAAATGCTGCCGGTCAAATCTGTCAGGTACCACTAACGGAAACCCTGGTGTGTGTGTGTGTGTGTGTGTGTGTGTGTGTGTGTGTGTGTAAGAGCATGTGTGTGCGTGCGCACACACACACCCAGGGATCTCTAATGCCAAAAGGGTGAGCTCAAGATGAATGAGGGATTGAGGACTGGTCCAAACAAAACACAGCCAAATCTGATCTTCCTCTCTACTGTGAAGAAAGAGTTTGAACCACTGGGTTAGAACATGACCTCGTACACACAGTGTCCTGGCTGTACTTTTATCCCAAAAGAGTCCCAGAACGAACAGAAGAAACCTACTGCCTCAGTCAGAATAACTTTATTGTAACACACTGATCAACACATGGGAAATAAAGACAGAGGCTACTGAGCCAGCCAGTCACCAAGAAGAATTCAACAATTTCATGCTTGACTGACTCAAATGAGGGCTTTCAAGGCATGAGAATATAAAATCATAAATTGTGGTTTATTTTTTTCTTATTGAGACTCCCCCCTCTACAGAGTTGGGTCAGGCAGATTGAGAGGACAAAGCAGGAATGTCTCAGTGCAGTTGCTACAGCATGCAGTCTCCCACGGCTTCCTTCATATGGAAATGAGAGAATATATTACATTGCGTCAGGCGCAGAGAGAGAAAGGAGATTGAAAGCATGAGGGTTGAAGACGGCATGAGGGTTGAAGACGACATGCGTTCAGACAGACACCTGACACCACACATCCCTCTCAGTCCTGACAGGACGCAGCCAAACATGCAGGCAGCAACAATGAGGCCAGGCGCCGAGTCATCTTGGCCTGCCACAGGAACCACCTATAGAGACACACCCAGCTCATCTCTGTGATACTGACTGACCAATACCACAGGCACCTTATGGCCACACACACACAAACATCGCTCCACAAGCTCAAGCATAGGCCAACGTGTCCAAGCACACACACAGGATAATAGGCAAGTGCAAAGAAAGTATGAAGGGTGAATCTCAAGACACCTTCAGTCAAAGCTCAAACCTACACTTACATGGAGGGTTTCTGTGGTTCTCAGGACTTAACACCAACAATACTGGATGTGGATAGGGAGGTAGAACATATGAAGATAAAATGAAGGCCACAGTACGCATAACAGTAGGGCCATATTTTGTGGGTTGGATTCAAGGAGCAGCACCCTCGTTCCACATCCAGCCCCCCCTCAATAGGCCGAATGCTGTGGTGACAAAGGGCCTGGCTGGGAGTGAGCAAGAGACAAAGGCTCTGAGCAGCTGGCCGCCCAAACAGGCTGGGAACAGCACAGCATGGGCAGATGGGCCTGTCCACCCTCACATGGGCTATAGTGTCTGTGTGTGTGCGCGCAAAAGAGACATGGCAGAGAGAGTCAGACAGACATATTGATCTGAACCCTGTGCCCTGCTATGAGGCTATAGGCTACGCTTGACATTGTGTGTAGGGGTTGAGCCATTAAGATGTTTTTTATTTTATTTTCACCAGGTAGGCTAGTTGAGAACAAGTTCTAATTTACAACTGCGACACAAACACATGGAATAAACAAACGTACAGTCAATAACACAATAGAAAAGTCTATATACAGTATGTGCAAATGAGGTAAGAAGAGGTAAGGCAATAAAACTAAGCCATAGTGGCAAAATAATTATAATTACAATATTTAGCAATTAAACACTGGAGTGATAGATGTGCAGAAGATGAATGTGCAAGTAGAGATACTGGGGTGCAAAGGAGCAAAATAAATAATATGGGGATGAGGTAGTTGGAATGGGCTATTTACAGATGGGCTATGTACAGGTGCAATGATCTGTAAGCTGCTCTTACAGCTGATGCTTAAAGTCAGTGAGGGAGATATGAGTCTCCAGCTTCAGGGATTTTTGCAATTTGTTCCAGTCAATAGCAGCAGAGAACTGGAAGGATAGGCAGCTAAATGAGGAATTGGCTTTGGGGGTGACCAGTGATATATACCTGCTGGAGCACGTGCTTTGGTGACAAAACGGATGGCACTGTGAAAGCAAACTGGATGAAGTCTAAGAGTGTTGGAGGCTTTTTGTAAATGGCATCGCCGAAGTCAAGGATCGGTAGGATGGTCATTTTTACGAGGGTATGTTTGGTAGCATGAGTGAAGGAGGCTTTGTGAAATAGGAATTCGATTCTAGATTGAATTTTGGATTGGAGATGCTTAATGTGAGTCTGGAAGGAGAGTTTACAGTCTAACCAGACACCTAGGTATTTGTAGTTGTCCACATATTCTAAGTCAGAACCGTCCAGAGTAGTGATGCTATACGGGCGGGCAGCGATCGGTTGAAGAACATGCATTTAGTTTTACTTGCATTTAAGAGCAGTTGGAGGCCACGGAAGGAGAGTTGTATGGCATTGAAGCACATCTGGAGGTTTGTTAACACAGTGTCCAAAGAAGGGTCAGAAGTATACAGAATGGTGTCGTCTGCGTAGAGGTGGATCAGAAAATCACCAGCAGCAAGAGCGACATCATTGATGTATACAGAGAAGAGAATTGGTCCGAGAATTGAACCCTGTGGCACCCCCATAGAGACTGCCAGAGGTCCGGACAACAGGCCCTCCGATTAGACACATTGTCTGAGAAGTAGTTGGTGAACCAGGCGAGGCAGTCATTTGAGAAACCAAGGCTGTTGTGTCTGCCGATAATAATGTGCTGATTGACAGAGTCGAAAGCCTTGGCCAGGTCGATGAATACAGCTGCACAGTATTGTCTCTTATCGATGGCGGTTATGATATCATTTAGGACCTTGAGCGTGGCCAGCTCAAGACCAGTTCGGAAACCAGATTGCATAGCGGAGAAGATATGGTGGGACTTGAAATGGTCGGTGATCTGTTTGTTAACTTGGCTTTCGAAGACCTTAGAAAGGCAGGGTAGGACAGATATATGTCCAACAGTTTGGGTCTAGAGTGTCTCCCCTTTTGAAGAGGGGAATGAATGCGGCAGCTTTCCAATCTGAGGATCTCAGATGATACGAAAGAGGTTGAACAGGCTAGTAACAGGGGTTACAACAATTGCGGAGGATAATTTTATAAAGAGAGGGTCCAGATTGTCTAGCCCGGCTGATTTGTAGGGGTCCAGATTTTGCAGCTCTTTCAGAACATCAGCTATCTGGATTTGGGTGAAAGAGAAATGGGGGAGGCTTGGGCAAGTTGCTGTGGGGGGTGCAGGGCTGTTGACTGGGGTAGGGTAGCCAGGTGGAAAGCATGGCCAGCCGTAGAAAAACGCTTATTGAAATTGTCATTTATCATGGATTTATCAGTGGTGACAGCGTTTCCTAGCCTCAGTGCAGTGGGGAGAAGGTGCTCTTATTCTCCATGGACTTTACAGTGTCCCAGAACATTTTGGAGTTTGTGCTACAGGATGCACATTTCTGTTAGGAAAGCAAAGGCTAGCTTTTTCAAACTGTCTGTGTATATTGGTTCCTAACCTGCATATCGCGGGGGCTATTCGGTGGTAATGCAGTACGCCACAGGATGTTTGTGCTGGTCAAGGGCAGTCAGGTCTGGAGTGAACCAAGGGCTATATCTGTTCCTGGTTCTATATTTTTTGAAAAGGGCATGCTTATCTAAGATGGTGAGGAAGGCACTTTTAAAGAATAACCAGGCATCCTCTACTGATGGAATGAGGTCAATATCCTTCCAGGATACCCAGGCCAGGTCGATTAGAAAGTCCTGCTCGCTGAAGTGTTTTAGGGAGCGTTTGACAGTGATGAGGGGTGGTCATTTGACCGAAGACCCATTACGGACGCAGGCAATGAGGCAGTGATGGCTGAGATCCTGGTTGAAGACAGCAGAGGTGTATTTAGAGGGCAGGTTGGTCAGGATGATATCTATGAGGGTGCCCGTGTTTACGGATTTAGGGTTATACCTGGTAGGTTCATTGATAATTTCTGTGAGATTGAGGGCATCTAGCTTAGATTGTAGGCCGGTTGGGATGTTAAGCATGTCCCAGTTTAGGTCACCTAACAGTACGAGCTCTGAAGATAGATGGGGGGGCAATCAATTCACATATGGTGTCCAGGGCACAGCTGGGGGCTGAAGGGGGTCTATAACAAGCAGCAACGGTGAGAAACTTGTTTCTGGAAAGGTGGATTCTTAAAAGTCGAAGCTCGAATTGTTTGGGCACCTGGATAGTATGACAGAACTCTGCAGGCTAACTCTGCCCAGTTTGGCAGTTCTATCTTGTCGGGAAATGTTTTAGTTAGGGATGGACATTTCTGGATTTTTGGTGGCCTTCCTAAGCCAGGATTCAGACACGGCTAGGACATCCGGGTTGGCAGAGTGTGCTAAAGCAGTGAATAAAACAAACTTAGGGAGGAGGCTTCTAATGTTAGCATGCATGAAACCAAGGCTTTTACGGTTACAGAAGTCAACAAATGAGCGCCTGGGGAATAGGAGTGGAGCTAGGCACTGCTGGGCCTGGATTAACCTCTACATCACCAGAGGAACAGAGGAGGAGTAGGACAAGGGTACGGCTAAAGGTTATAAGAACTGGTTGTCTAGTGCGTTCAGGAACAGAGAGTAAAAGGATCAGGTTTCTGGGCACAGAATAATAGATTCAAGGCATAATGTACAAACAAGGGTATGGTAGGATCTGAATACAGTGGAAGTAAACCTAGGCATTGAGTGACGATGAGAGGTTGTGTCTCTAGAGACACCAGTTAAACCAGGTGAGGTCACCGCATGTGTGGGAGGTGGAACAAAAGGGCTAGCTAAGGCATACTGAGCAGGGCTGGAGGCTCTACAGTGAAATAAGATAAGTCACTATCCAAAACTGCAATGTACAAGGAATATTGACATTAGGGAGAGGCATGCATAGCCGAGTGATCATAGGGTCCAGTGAGTAGCTAGGCGAGCTGGAGACACGGCAATTCAGACAGCTAGCGGGCCGGGGCTAGCAGAAAGGCCTTAGGGGGACGTGGCAACGGAAGAGTCTGTTGTAGCCCTCCCGGACGGTTACGTCGGCAGACCAGTCGTGATGGATCAGCAGGGCTCCGTGTAGGCATTAAAAGGGTCCAGGCCAATTGGCAAAATAGGTATTGTAGCCCAAGAAATTGGCTGATGGACCTCTTCAGCTAGCCGGGGTGGTGGGCCTAGCTCGGGACGAGCTCAAGGCCAACTGGTGCTTGCTTTGGGACAGAGACAGAGCAGCTAGCTAGCTGCGATGATCCGGTGTAACGGTTCAGAGCTTGCGGTAGGAATCTGGAGATGAGATGTGGTAGAGAAAAAGCAGTCCGATATGCTCTGGGTTGAATCGCGCTGTGCAGACTGGCAGGAGTTGACCGGGCTGAGGCTAGCTCATGACCGCTAGCAGTGGCTGACTGACTACTAGCTAGTAGCTAGTTAGCTGGCTAGCTTCTGTTGGGGGTTCCGGTTCTAAAGTGTAGAAAATAGCAGATCCATACCACATTGGGTGAGGCGGGTTGCAGGAGAGTATGTTGAAATTGAGGTTAAAAATATATACGAAGAAAAAAGATATATACATGGGACACGACGTCTGACTGCTACGCTATCTTGGATAGACCACCACACAGGGAGTGCCTGTGTTGTTGAGGAAGAAACACTCAGCTAAGCCATGATCAGAATAACTAGAGCTCCATAGCCTCATTCAAATCAGAAAGGTCATCTGTAAAAATCAGGAAGTAGTCTCCAAATCTATGGCGCAAAGTCACTTTAAAAGGCTGCAGTTGCATTAGACAACCCTGAAACCCTGATACTGCAGTGTTAATTAATGCAGTGGAACATTCCTGTTTGTAGAGTAGTATTCTCCACGCTGCCATAGAGATGTGTGTTCTCTAAACTTGTATGGAGACAGCAGCCTGAACCTACCCTTTCTCTGAAAGATTGCATTTTGACAGTGGTAACCAAAGCCACAAGCCAAATCTTTCAAAACAATGAATGGCCATTTGAAACGATATTAATGCTTCTTAGTGTTTTAGAGCATAGCCTGTTGATGGAACATTAAAAAGGAGATTAGTCCATGCTGCCAGCCAGTATGTAAGCAGATCTGAAAACATGGGAGCCAATTTTAATCCTCAGCTTGCGGAAATTGCCCTTCTCTCCGCGCGTAAAGCAATCACTCTGTCCACTTTTAATTCACCAGTCAAAGCAGACTTTGTCCTACGAACACACCCTGAAGGCCAAATTGAAATAAAGTTTTTTTTTCTTTACGCGCATGTACATGCTGGAATTAGAATGCACAGGAGTAAATGAGAGAACCCAGACGGGCGTCAAATTATAAAGTCTATTTTTCCCTTGCTTCTACGTGGTTCAATGCTGGTAAAATAAGCAGATAAATTGCATGGGTCGTTTATAGAAAAGGAATTATGATCTTCCTATGCTAAGTAGACTATAGTAGTTTAAATGTATTGGGCTGTAAGAAGGTTTATCAGTCAAATAGGCTACATATTTGAAAACAATTGCAGCCTACCAGTGTTGATTTCGATCATAGTAGGCATATAGCCTAGGCAGGCCACAGCTGGGAAACTCAAGGAACTCCGATTTCAAGAGAGCATACTGTTATGTAGACGAACGAGACTAAGTGAATACTATAAACTGCTTGGGTGTATTAGCTACAACTCTCCTCACGTTCGTGAGCTAACAACTGTTTAGCGCAGGTAGGTAGTTGATCCCGTAGGACATAAGGTGAGTCAAAAAAACAATTCACAAGGGCTACATAGCGAACACAAATACAACTTAGTTGGCATTCGCTACACAGTGTGTGAATTGACCCTCTACTCGCGCGCAGATCTTGATGCCATTGACGGCTTTACTGTACAGAGTCAGGGTCAAGCCCACAGTAGAATGATCCCTCAGAAGCCAGTCTAGCCCAATTATGTATATAAACTATGAATTGCTGATGCTATGCATTGGCCAACGATAGGCTTTCAAGTCGTCGGCCATATTGGCACTCCCCAGAAGATACAGTCCTCCATAGGAATGAATGGAATTCTACAGTATTTCAATTAAAATGTTAAGGACAAAATTACATGCATTTAAGTTTTTTGTTGTTGTAGTGGGCACAGTAACATTAGAAGTTTAAAAAAATTATACTTTAAGGAAAATGTTATATTTTAAAATGTTTAGCTCACATATAATTTAAACGTATGCATTAATGTGTCTAATTGAAAGCAAAAACAAAATGTGGACATTAAATACATCTCTATAGCTTCCAAAATATTTTTTAAAACGGTGGGGGAGTGCCAAATGGAGACGCGGTGGCTTCAAAATCGTGCCCCGTCAGTGTATATATAAATCATTGGTCTATCCCGGAGACACAGCCAGGGTCAGGGAGCGGGACAGGCAGGCGGTGGCTGTATTGAGCAAGGTGCATGGCTGTATTGAGCAAGGTGCATGGCTGTATTGAGCAAGGTGCATGGCTGTATTGAGCAAGGTGCATGGCTGTATTGAGCAAGGTGCATGGCTGTGTGATGACAGCCCAGAGGATCCGCTTCCCAAGACCATAGCAGAGTCAAATGACACGGGCCACCAATGGCCTGCTCTGGTTACAGGCTGTCAAAACCACAGACAGAACTTACTGTATATCAGGCCATGGCTGGCTGACATTGGGGCCCCGCTGGACCAGACATACAGGAACACCACCAGGCTCTGTGTGTGCACGCGTCTGCTGCAGCCAGACATCTACTGCTGACCACTTATGACACTAATAACACCTAATGTGCTTACTGAGGGACATTACAGACCAGAGACCCCATTGGCTTCAACACTTTAATTCAACTAATTATGAGGGGGGTTTGGTCTGACATTAACGATGTCCCACTGGCCTAGGGCCAGTAAAAACATGTCATGCCAGTGGATCTCATTAGTCACTGGCCCGACATGTTTTTACTGGCTGTAACTTTTCAGCACATTTTAGTGTTCCAGTTCAACATTTACCTGCTCTGTCACAGTCTACCATTGTAGACTAAAGACGGAAAAGTCACGCTATTTGTATGAACAATATGATCAGCCGTTCATTCACGCTGCCGCAAGTCAAGAAGTAGGCCTACATGAGTTGATGCCGTCACACAGCACACGTGAGCCGTCCAAAGCAAAAAATCCACTCAGTTTATTTTAGGAAAAGTGATTCACAGAAGTAAACCTTCAATAGTGAACATACTAGCAATATGCTGGCTACTGTTGATAGTCTGCAAAAAGAAACCTAGCATTGGGGCTAGCCAGTCAATGTCTCGTTTGGAACGTTTGCCCCTTTAAGACATTGTTGTATTTTGATGAAAAAAAAAAAACTCAAAATGACATACTTTAAAGAAGAAATTCAATGCAAGAATAGGCTAATGACTTGCATTTAATTACATTACACCGTTTTTTCATACATCATAACCTAATGTAGCCAATTAATAGCTGAATATAGAGAGAACGCATGCCAACCTGCATGACCCCAGGAGTGGATGTTCAGTCAACTGTTTACGGCCAAACACTGTCCAAATGCTGTTAATCTCCAAGCTGAGGGTAGAGCAAAGTGGTCTGAGCGCTTTAAGGCCCTTATATGGAGCTGAGCAGCACAGAGAAGTCCTGTCCCCAGAGGCCTTTGGTTTAGTTTGTGTTGTACACAACGCTATAATAACTGAGATAGCCTGCCAGCCTATAGTGAGAGTTGGGAAACCTCACTCAGGGAGAGCGGACACAATCATCCCAGTTGCTCAGACACTAACACCGTTTGTCCTCCCTGTAGTGAAATCTGAAAAGCAAATGTATGTTTATTTACTGTATGCAAAACAGACATTTTAACTGGAAAACAACCTTGCTGTTAAAAAGGGCAAAGCTGAAGAAAAAAAGGCTTGCCTGGCTGGCCTTTGCCATCCATCAGGAACAGCCTAGCTTCCAAAGGCATTGTAACACTCCCCACCCTATCCTGTTCTCCTAGGTCCCATGTCCTGCTTGTATCAAATCTCTGAAACCAGTTTGGATGCTTTCCTCTAAAAATACCCTTTAAAACCCCAAAAGGGATACTTCGGGACTTTGGCAATGAAGCCCTTTTTCTACTTCCCACTAGTCAGATTAACTCGTAGATACCATTTTTGTGTCTCAGCAACTTCCTTCAAACTGCATGCGAACTACAAGACGAAGTTTGTGGCCACCTGCTCGTCTAACATCTCATTCCAAAATCATGAGCATTAATATGGAGTTGGTCCCCAGTTTGCTGCTATAACAGCCTCCACTCTTCTGGGAAGGCTTTCCACTAGAAGTTAGAATATTGCTGCAGCCACAAGAGCATTGATGTTGGGGGAATTAGGCCTGGTTTACAGTCGGCGTTCTAATTCATCCCAAAGGCATTCGATGGAGTTCAGGTCAGGGCTCTGTGCAGGCCAGTCAAGTTCTTCCACACCGATCTCGTCAAACCATTTCTGCATGGACCTCGCTTTGGCACGGGGGCATTGTCATGATGAAACAGGAAAGGGCCTTCTGCAAACTGTTGCCACAAAGCTGGAAGCACAGGATCATCTACAATGTCATTGTATGCTGTAGCGCTAAGATTTCCCTTCACTGGAACTAAGGGGCTTAGCCCAAAACCATTTTTCCTCCTCCACCAAACTTTACAGTTGGCACAATGCATTGGGGCAGGTAGCGTTCTCTGGCACTCCAGAGAAGGGATTTCTACTGCTCCAGAGTCCAACGGCGGCGAGATTTACAGCTGACACTTAGCATTGCACATGGTGAGCTTAGGCTTGTGTGCGGCTGCTCGGCCATGGAAACCCTCTTCATGAAGCTCCCGACGAACAGTTCTTGTGCCGACGCTGTGTCCAGAGTCAGTTTGAAACTCGGTAGTGTGTTGCAACAGACGATTTATACGTGCTGCAGCACTCAGCTGTCCCATTCCGTGAGCTTGTGTGGCATACCACTTGTTGCTCCTAGACGTTGTCACTTCACAATAACAGCACTTACAGTTGACCGGGGAAGCTCTATCAGGGCAGAAATTTGACAAACTGACTTCTTGGAAAGGTGGCATCCTATGATGGTGCCATGTCACTAAGATCTTCAGAAGTAGTAAGGCCGTTCTACTGCCAATGTCTGTCTATGGAGATTGCATGGGTGTCTGCTCAACTTTATACACCTGTCAGCAACGGGTGTGGCTGAAATAGCCGAATCCACTAATTTGAAGGGGTGTCCACAGCCCAGTGACTAACTAGCGCCAGTGGCTAACTAGCGAAACTAGAGCTATTATGCTAGTTATTACCATAGATGTCCAATCAATGCACCAACACTAGTTAGCAATGGCTCGCGAAACTACCTCCAACTTTCATACTGAATGCAGATACATAAAAATGGTTTCCACAAGTTCATCGGACTCTGAGTAAGTAGATAAATGGCTTCACTAGCAAAATCCCATAGTATCCCTTTAAGTAATATTATCCTCCTACATCATCGCCACTGTGAGTACACCATCACACACACACATCACCCGGCCACTGAGGATATAGGAAAGAGCCAACAGGCACAAATAACAAAAAAGGTGGATGTTAGATGCTACAGTATTCTATGGTACTGTATTGTCCCTCACTAAAAGAAGGTAAATGACAATGAACTTTAAATCTTTGACAGCTGGTTAATTTAAGGTCATTAAAACATCTGCCGCTGAGCTGACAGGGCTTTTGCTTTCTTTCTGTTCAAAATATAGGAGAGGTGAACACAGACTTGAGTTACTAACAAACTATTGAATTGATACAAAGATGGCACTAATTAAGATCTTCAGAATAGTGAATCTGTAGTATCGGTCTCCAACATCTGGGCCAGTCAGACTGCAGTCTCTCTCCCACTGACCACCACCAGCCTGCACTGCTAAGCAACCCAGCTTGTCAGAATCCATCCAATCTCACACAGCAAAAAATCCCTATCTGTCCACAACCTGAAACATGTCTATGTGATGCTGCTATTGATACACAATATGCTGCTGCTTTCTCCCCATGAATGACTAAGGGAAATATGTAGGCTCTCAAACACACACACACACAAAAATAAATATAACTGCAGGGTTGGGATTTGTAGGTGGCCAATGTGTGATTTCCCCTGGATGTATGTGGGTCTGAGCTAGAGGTCGACCGATTAATCGGAATGGCCGATTTAATTAGGGCCGATTTCAAGTTTTCATAACAATCGGTCATCGGTATATTTGGCCACCGATTTGCCGATTTTATTATTATTTTTTACATTTTTTACACGTTTATTTAACTAGGCAAGTCAGATTAAGAACACATTCTTATTTACAATGATGGCCTAGGTACGGGGGTTATCTGCCTTGTTCAGGGGGGATTCGTTTTTGCAACCTTCGGTTACCAGTCCAACGCTCTAACCACCTGCCTTACATTGCACTCCACGAGGATTAACAGGCTGCCTACCTGTAACACGAGGGCAGCAAGAAGCAAAGGTAAGTTGCTAGCTAGCATTAGACTTATAAAAAACTATCAATCTTAACATAATCACTAGTTAACTACACATGGTTGATGATATTACTAGTTTATCTAACATGTCCTGCGTTGCATATGATCGATGCGGTGCCTGTTCATTTTTATTGAATCACAGCCTATTTCGACAAACGGGTGTTGATTTAACAAGCGCATTTGCGAAAAAAGTACTGTCGTTGCACCAATGTACCTAACCATAAACATCAATGCCTAACAGCAATATTTAGACTTAGCCACCCGTTAGATAAAATACAGAACGGTTCCGTATGTCACTGAAAGAAAAAAACTTTTGTATTTGAGATGATAGTTTCCAGATTCGACCATATTAATGACCCAAGGCGTGTATTTCTGTGTGTTTATTATATTATAATTAAGTCTATGATTTGATAGAGCAGTCTGACTGAGCGGTGGTAGGCAGCAGCAGGCCCGCAAGCATTCATTCAAACAGCACTTTTGTGCGTTTTGCCAGCAGCCCTTCGCTGTGCTTCAAGCATTGCGCTGATATTATGACTTTAACCTGGGTGGGTATAATTTGTGGAACGTTCCAACAGGAATCTATTCCAAAAACTTTGTAAATAACAAGGTTTCCAAAAAACAACGCATACAAAGTTGTATAGCAGCAGAATAAGATACCTGGTAGGGAGTGGTCTATTTCATTGCGTTTTTCACTCATCACGTTTATTCCGAAAAATGTCTGTCCTCATATGTCTGTTTGCCTATGGACAAACATTAAGAATAAGCTACGTGGTGAGTTGATGCCTAGTCGGCAGCTAGGTTTGTATGCGTTGTTGGTTGGCAACCTTTTACTTTACTTTTTTTGGAACAGATTCCTGTTGGAACGTTCCACCCCTTCAAGCCTATTTACTCCCAAGATGAGGCTGGTGTAACCGATGTGAAATGGCTAGCTAGTTAGCCGGGTGCACACTAATAGCGTTTCAAACGTCACTCGCTCTGAGACTTGGAGTAGTTGTTTCCCTTCCTCTACGTGGGTAACGCTGCTTCGAGGGTGTGGCTGTTGTCGATGTGTTCCTGGTTTGAGCCCAGGTAGGAGCGAGGAGAGGGACGGAAGCTATACTGTTACACTGGCAAGACTAAAGTGCCTATAAGAACATCCAATAGTCAAAGGTATATGAAATACAAATCGTATAGAGAGAAATAGTCCTATAATTCCTATAATAATATAATAACTACAAACCAAAACTTCTTACCTGGGAATATTGAAGACTCATGTTAAAAGGAACCACTAGCTTTCATATGTTCCCATGTTCTGAGCAAGGAACTTAAACATTAGCTTTCTTACATGGCACATATTGCACTTTTACTTTCTTCTCCAACACTTTGTTTTGCATTATTTAAACCAAATTGAACATGTTTCATTATTTATTTGAAGCTAAATTGATTTTATTGATGTATTATATTAAGTTAAAATAAGTATTCATTCAGTATTGTTGTAATTGTCAGCATAAAAAAAAAGAGGAAATAATCGGCATCGGCCCTTTGGTCCTCCAATAATCGGTATCGGCGTCGAAAAATCATAAATCGGCCGACCTCTAGTCTGAGCAGTAAATTTCGCTGTGTGTGACGTGCCTGGTTGTTCCCTGCAAACAGGGTGTGTTGGAACTGACTCTGGGAAGGAGGGGGGCTGGCCAAGGCCAAAGCCACGCAGACACACACACACTCCGTCATGTCCCCAGGGGGAGGTGTGTGTGTGTGGGAAGTGTGTGTCAAAGCCACAGATGTTGTAAGGACAGGTCAAACTAGGCCAAAGCCCAAATCTGCTCAGGCAGCAATAGCACATACCCATATGAATGTATAAACCTCTGTTGCTTGACATAAGTTTCCTTGCGAAACCCACTGACAGATCTACGCAATGCACTTTTTATAGTCAATAATCTGACTCACCTTGTTAAGAGGGAGGACCAGGAAGGCCCCGCCCCCGCTGGCCTCTATGATGATGGCGACAAACTTGGGGTTGACGGCGCAGAACGAGCTGTCCCATGTGACCCGCGACACTCTGATGTCATCGTAGCACTGGTCATTCTTCAACGCCTGGCCAAAGACATGACGGAATTTGCTCGCTCGCACAACTCGCCTGAACATATCTGGATAGTGGGGGGGGGGGGGGGGGGGGGGGAGAAAAGTTGGGGTTTAAGTTTGATTGTGAGTGACAGTTAACAAAAGTGACAGTTAACAAACCAAGCAGTCAGGGATTTTAGGCCAATAACATCTCAAATGACAATTCTTTAAACAAAACAAAAAACAGCATTTCACAAGGTGCTACATGGCTGAGAAGTAGAAAGGCTGCAGCTCACATGTATACGTGTTTACTGCTTGTGAGACATGGGTGCCTTGAACGTCCTGTCTCCTAGCTGTGGCTGCTACTCTGCAAGACAGATTGATTGCATATGTGACTGAGCCCTTTACACATTCCCCTCCCAGATGTGAGGCTCAGCCTCAGTCAGACTAAGCATGCATCCCAAATGGCACCCTATGGGCCCTGGTCAAAAGTATTGCACTATATAGGGAATAGGGTGCTATTTGGGACGTTACCTAAGGTTCTACAGCAGCATCGTATAGCCAGAGAGAGGAGCCATATGACAGATCAGACTAACCCTCCTTCCCCATCCCTCTGACACACAACCAGGCTGACATTCAGCAGACATGTGCCAGCATGGGCGCCAATTATCTAGAGTTGAGCAATGAGCATAGCTCAGCTGTATCATTCCTTTGTTCCACCACCAGAATTAGGCCTACACTGGCTATTGTGTACTTCCTCATACACAGGCAACGAGGAACTAAATAATAACAGAGTAGGCAGAAATTAGGCCGAGAGAGCAAGACCGAAAGAGATGATAGCAAAGCTGGGCAAGCAAAGCCTCCCTGAGTGAAATTCCTGGACTGGAAAATAATGTTAGCTTAGGCTTTGCCATGAAGGTTAAAGTGTAATCACAGTCTAATAAAACCAAGAGATAAAATGCTTGGCAGAGAGAAATGGTAATCCTCAAATAACCTCAGATATCTAGGCATATACATGGATATTTCTTTAAGCCCCACCCTAGCACATTAACATGTTTGACATAACATTCCACACAAGGCTCACACCTCATCACATTTCATTTGTTTTTCTTTCATCTTGCATTATGCCAACTATCAAACAACTTAGAAGTACAAGAACCATCTTTCATCCATTGAATAGCCCTACTTAAGTGCCATTTCCCAACGAAAATAAGACATTTCCAATTCAAATATAAAACAGAGACTTGGTATGTTGTTCAGCTGGAATTCTCACCCAGGAATAAAATCTGTTAACAGATGAGGGCGCTTTGGAAAACATGTCTTTTTAACAGCTACAAGTGAAGTCACATCTGAGAGGTCAATAAGCAGTAACCTACTTTTCAAAGATAGCAGGAGGATAAGGGAAATTACACTGAGTCTCATCTCTTTAAAATACATGCCAAACAATAATCCCAAAGTTTAAAAACCATACAACTCCTGTAAATGTGGTGTAAATTCTTAAAAGTAGTCCTTCTGCATAGAGTTGAATGGTTGGTTAAACTTTGGTTTATCAATCGTTTTTGTTTGGAATACATTTTAAAGTGAACAAACCGTGTCTGAGTATTTCCGTTCCCATGGAATTGCCCATAACTAAATCACAAAACTGGGCCACTGTCTTAGTTTATCAACTAAGCCTATAGTACCTCTTGCAACAGAAAAGTGAATGCTGCCATCATCCTGTCATTGAATACAAAGACAAAACAACCACCTTGTGTGCAGACAGGTGTAAAACTATCGTATGGGCTCGAATTCATGTTTTTGCGCGATATTCCAAATGCCTGTATCGCAGAATCAAGGTTTTTCTTATATTTAGTTTTTATGAGTGTTTATGGCCGCTGGTTCTCATGTCTTTTTGGTCTGGTCTCGTTCTCACCTTCTGTGCACCTTCCCATTTACACCAGAGATCTGTATATAATGACGATATGCTCATGTCTCCGCCCTGACAATGGGAGTCGTCCCAAACGCGGGACGGCAGGCGACAAGTTTAGGTTCAAAATAAGTAACAAGCGCATAGACATGCATTAAGCTTAATTTGGACCGATTTTAGCGAGAGTGAAACTTCTCCCAAGCAAAGACGAGGGATCACTTGTTCCGCTCTGACAAACGGTTTCAACACGCTCTTTGCGTTTGAGGTTTAGTTAAACAGAAATCTGTCATATGGACACTGAAACACATGGAGATATTATTTTACTGTAATAGAGAAGTTAAACAGGATATGGTTCAAAATGTTATGTTTAAACGCAAATATCGAGCAGAGCAGACTAAAACGGATGTACCAATGAACTTTCATCCTGAAAAAATGAAATGCTCAATGTCACATGCGCATTACAGTACCACATATCGCTAGCAGAATTTTTGTCAAATAAAGATTGTTTTACAAGCTGTTTATTAGTCTTTTATAAAATGTGCAATAAGAATAAAACAATTATATAAGGGATTGGCAAATCGTTCTCATTCTGAGAAGGTAGGCCACTTGATTTCAACATCTGAACAAAATGGAAAGGCTAGCATGCTGTTCAAACAATTGGAGACAGACGGTTGTGTTCATAACAATTTAACTGTTTTGCCTTGTTAGCTGAATTCAGAGCTTGTGAAATTATACCTAGATCCAAGCTGGCTAAACATGAAATATAAATATTAGCTGGCTACTCACTAGCATGTGGGCTTGTGCTTGAGAGATCGTTTATGAGACCGGTACTAATGCCTGCTACATTTTTTTATTTCACCTTTATTTAACCAGGTAGGCAACTTGAGAACAAGTTCTCGTTTACAATTGTGACCTGGCCAAGATAAAGCAAAGCAGTTCGACACATACAACACAGAGTTACACATGGAGTAAAACAAACATACAGTCAATAATACAGTAGAAAAATAAGTCTATATACAATGTGAGCAAATGAGGTGAAATAAGGGAGGTAAAGGCAAAAAAAGGCCATGGTGGCAAAGTAAATACAATATAGCAAGTAAAACACTGGAATGGTAGATTTGTAGTGGAAGAAAGTGCAAAGTAGAAATAGAAATAATGGGGTGCAAAGGAGCAAAATAAATAAATAAATACAGTAGGGGAAGAGGTAGTTGTTTAGGCTAAATTATAGATGGGCTATGTACAGGTGCAGTGATTTGTCAGCTGCTCTGACAGCTGGTGCTTAAAGCTAGTGAGGGAGATAAGTGTTTCCAGTTTCAGAGATTATTCGTGAATGTGCATTATTCATGGTTCTGGTTAAATTTGTTACAAAAATTGCATTTTTATAGACGGACCTGAAAGCAAGATCAGTGATTACATAAAAAGCAGGTACAACTATTTTGATAAAATATTAAATTAGTAGTGGGTCTTATGGTTGTGGAAGGCATATATTCCGCCGAGGTATAATTACACAAGCTCTGAATTCATTCGTTTATTGCTGACCGTTTTAAATGCAGTGTATTTGACCTTTACAACAACTGTACAACAAAGCTTAGAGAAAACATTTATCTAGATATATTTGTGAATCACCCATGAGTTTGAAAAACATTGAGATATGAGTTTTACGCCATATCACCCAGCCCTAACTCTCGGTTCACTAGATTAATACATCGTTATTCAACAACTCAAATCACCACTCCTTTTACACCTGATTTGGCAACTAAACACAGACTAACTTCAACAGATGAAATACAGTGTTGCTGAGGCAACCAGGTAAGGGAGAAGAAACTAGGTCCTACATCATATAGCCACATCCCTTCTCTGGGACATAGTATGGCATCTAGCCTACAACTGTTTAGCTTAGCCTGAGAAAGAAGTCTCTCACTTAGAAGTCTCTCTCCTGAGATCTTCAAAAGGTTCTACAGCTGCAACATCCTGACTGGTTGCATCACTGCCTGGTACGGCAATTGCTCGGCCTCTGACCGCAAGGCACTACAGAGGGTAGTGCGTACGGCCCAGTACATCACTGGGGCTAAGCTGCCTACCATCCAGGACCTCTACACCAGGCGGTGTCAGAAGAAGGCCCTAAAAATTGTCAAAGACCCCAGCCACCCCAGTCATAGACTGTTCTCTCTACTACCGCATGGCAAGCAGTACCAGAGTGCCAAGTTTAGGACAAAAAGGCTTCTCAACAGTTTTTACCCCCAAGCCATAAGACTCCTGAACAGGTAATAAAATGGCTACCCGGACTATTTTCATTGTGTGCCCCCCACCCAACCCCTCTTTTTACGCTGCTGCTACTCTCTGTTTATCATATATGCATTGTCACTTTAACTATACATTCATGTACATACTACCTCAATTAGCCCGACCAACCAGTGTCTATGTAGCCTCGCTATTTTTACAGCCTCGCTACTGTATATAGCCTGTCTTTTTACTGTTGTTTAATTTCTTTACCTACCCATTGTTCACCTAATATCTTTTTTGCACTATTGGTTAGAACCTGTAAGTAAGCATTTCACTATAAGGTCTACACCTGTTGTATTCGGCACACGTGACAAATAAACTTTGATTTGAACTGACCTTCAGATCTGTGTAGTCTAGCCATGATCAACTGATATGATGCACGACCACATAAGCAGAGCTATCTACTATTCACATCCTAATTCACTGACGAAGCAGAGCTTGTGGTGGTGCCGGTGTGTCAGAGGGGAAGAGAGAGAATTTACCCAGGCCAAAATCTGTCCATGTGAGATTATCCCATTTTTGTATGGAGTTCTAGGAGTGTGTTGAATTACATGAGGCTTAGTTGATCAACTTACTGATACAAGTTGATGCATGTGGCTTTCTGGCCACTTTCAAAAAAAAACTATTTAGGTGTGCCAGTTTACATGCATATCTGCCCTCTCATTGGCTAGATAGAGCAGATGCGCATGATCTCGCATTCATTCAATCATTGAGGACATGCATTTCCATTGTTAGAGCGGTCACTCTTATCTTGTCAATATAGTAGATAACCTTTGGTGTCAGTCAGGCAGGAAGTCCTTCCTGTGGAGGGGTGTGGCACTGACACAAGCAGATAATATGCAACACTACTTCCACTTATAACCCTTGTGGAATACAAGCCCAGATCCTCCCATCACCACCCTCCTCACCATGCTACAGGCAGTCAGGCACACAGCCCATGTATCCCCCCATGCTGGAGATAAAGGAGGGAAGGACCTTGGCAGTAAAAGTTAAATGGGTAGGCTATACATTCAATGAATTGTTCTGCTATGCATTTGTCCTTATTTGTTTCGTGGAATTAGTCACACTGTTGGAGCTATAAACACAAGCATTTCGCTACACCCGCATTAACATCTGCTAAACACATGTATGTGACAAATAAAATTTGATGCTGAACCTCACCTTCTAACCTATACTCCAATCTGCTTGTTTCTCAAACCAACACAAACAGAAGAAAACAGGAAATTGTTCTTCCTCAGTGTGAGGGCCGTTTCGTCAAAAATACTCAACAAGGATGACTTTGTTTTAGGGAATGAAAGCCCCCCAAGACCCGCTCTGCCCACCCTCCCACTGGGGATCTACGACAGTGCTTCTCTGTAATGGCAGGCAGCTCTGTAGTCACTTAAAAATCAACCACCATTTCCTCTGGGAGGCCCAATGCCTAGTCCACCGGGTCCAAATCAACCCAAACAGACACCTTCTCCTGTTGACCTCTTCATTACCTCTTATCATGCTTCAGGCTCAGCCAAGGCCACCCTACTATGGAACAGTGGGTTAACAACAGAAAACAAACCCCTATTAGAAAATGTGTTCAGAGAGACTGCTAAGACATACATGCGATAAGAAAAAAGGTTTATCCTATATGAGTAACAGGAGGCTTACTGAGATTTTTCCACGCAAAGCTCTGAAAATGTATGTCATAACAGCTGTACGAGCCAATATGGCCACCTAACAACACTTAAAGCCTCACAGGATGTCTTCCATGGTCCTCTATGGCTTTTCCGCACAATATGATTGTGTGCTGCTGGTTCATAAACTGATGTAGAGGGAGAGAGAAAAACCCACATCATTTGAACAATCTAGCGTATTGTCCTGCCAAAAGTATAAACCCACTACAGTGAGTGACACAGGACATATTAGGCCTTCAGCCAGCTGGGAGCTGTGGGGAATTGCCATGGCATTTGGACATTTGTAAATAGAAAAATTGCATAAAATGTCCCTAATCATTTGATGTTTTGGCATGTCGGCCTGTGCAGTTTGAGCCCTCTTGGTCTAGATCTGTTTGTGTGGTCTGAAGGTTGGCTAATGCCAATCAGCTTTAGGGGCCCAGTGGGCAGTGTTTCGCACCATCATGCCGACCTAAACCGCGGTAGGTCTACTGTGCTAGCACGGTGCGGTTTAGGTCGGCATGATGGTGCGAAACACTGCCCACTGTGCCCCTAAAGCTGATTGGCATTAGCCAACCTTCAGACCACACAAACAGTTTCACCTCAGCTGTGTGAAAAGGGCTAAATGTGACCCCAGTCTTGTATGTCCTCATTATGCCAAGGCTGAGGGATCAGAGTGGAAACAGCTGGCTTTAGAGCAGCCCAGTACAGAACATTGCTATAACCTGTATGAGTTTCCATCAAGCTGCCTGAACCTGCATATTCCATACTGAGAGCTTGTGATCCAACACAGAGAACACATGCCAACTCCAGAAATAACACTATCTTAAAAGGGCATGATAGAGGAAGACATGTAGAGACGCCAGACATTTTAGTTCTCGATGGTGCCAAGATGTCAGTGGTAGCAAAGATGCATAAAACAGCTTACGTCAGGAACAAAATCATGGTGTCCATGTTAAATGGGAAGGAACGGGGTGGTGTGTGTGTGTGTGTGTGTGTGTGTGTGTGTGTGTGTGTGTGTGTGTGTGTGTGTGTGTGTGTGTGTATTTAGACACTGGCTATCTGACAGTCCTCAAGTGGATGACAAGCTAATTGAGGACCACTACAAATGTTCAATTAAAGCCAGTCTCTCTCTACTGGGTGACTGATGGCACCATATGGTCTCTTGTCTGGAGGGAGCCAACTCTACAGAATGGGGGAGGCAATCATTGACTTGTGGTCTATTGTGAACAGCAGAGCTCATCAGGGTCCTAGCTCAGTCAGAGCAGTGGAGCCGGATTGGTCCCCTGAGTGTGTGCAGGACCATGGCTAATTATCACAGTAAGCCAATCAGTCTCATTAGTGCATAGATGCTGGGGGGGGGGGGTACATGTGATACCTGTTTCATTTCGGCTGATGTACGGTTTAATGAATGACAAGGTCAACAGGGTTCCCCTCTGTCCGAGTGATCCATCTGCTGCAAACAGAAAACTTCCCAGGTCTACTACACATCATACAGATGGAGGAGTAGGATGAAACTATGCATGGATAATGAGCCGTTTGTTCCTGCAGTGACAGGACCTTTGCCAGCAGAGCAGCCCCAGCCAGGCCCTGCCTGTCCCACCCATTGGACCCTGGGCTTCCCTCCGAGTCAGACAAATATCCTGCTGCTCCAGTTTGGTCTGGTCTGCCTGACCAGAATGCATAATGAGCATTCTCCATCCCTGGCGGGGAGCAATGCATGCTGGGACATTCTGCTACATGCTACGGTCCTGCATCAGGGGTCAACGCAGGGTCACGGCTGCAGATCCTGGCAGATATGCTGCGAGTTAGGTGAGGCTGGGACATCTGACAGACAGCTGGACAGAGAGATGGTGGAAAAGCTCTGTTGCCAAATGCACCAGTGGTCTCCTGTAGCCTAATCCGTGAGTCAGCCATGCCTGAAGTTGAGACTTGGTTGAGACTGGATGGCTCTGCCAAGTCGCAGTAAGGTCTCCAGGCCATGTTTGCAAACACAGACGCTGCTTAGCAACATCAGTAAAATACCAGCCACGGAATGTTTAAAAACGTCAAGCATTTATGAGAGGTGTTTGTCTATGACCACAGCACAGTTAATTAGGCCTCATGTCCATGAGCAGTATTTGAAGACAAGCTGCTCTCAGATCAGTTGAACCGGTAGAGTGGAATGCCCAATTTCATGCCATGAATCACACACAGATATCACATTTCTCTAAACAATAAGAGGGAACATGCCATTATCCAAAAAGTCTCCACACGTACAAGAACAAACATTGAAGGGGCGATATCAGGCTACTGCTAAGAGGACAGAGAGCAGAACTGGCAGTACAGTAGTGTGACAGGGTAGCAGTCACTGTACCGTAGCTCTACAATGAGAGCTACGAGATTAGTGGTGTGAAAAGTGTCTCATAATGTGTGCTAAATGTGATTGAAGAATTTGTAAGCATTACAGAGTCAGAGAGGGGCCATGCAGTGTTCAGAACTAAGCCAGTCTTTAGCTGCAATCAAGAAGCAAAGCTCTGAGAACTTCTGAGAACAGAAAAGATGTCAGGCTAGGCCAAATTAGGATACTCTGGCAAGTGTAAGAATATCATGCAGTTCTGCTCGCTGTATCTGGTCTATACAACTTTAAACGTTTTTAATCTTCAGCTAGTGCATAGAAAACCCACATACGAAACATACTGTACGATTCAAAGGCAATGAATATGAAAAAGTTGACAGGAAGACAGACAGGTGGGGTTTGACAACTTTGGTATACAACAGTGATAGCTGGGGTCGGTGGGTGAGGGAGTTGTGTAACAGAGCTCGGTCAGAGAGTCGCATGGCGGAGCACTGTAGCCTGGCTTTCCTATCCTCTACTTAAGCAATAATACGCAATTTTAAGCGCTTGTTGGTCATTAGTTCTATTCGTATTGACTGCAACGTAAAGCAAAACCACTACCCAAGCGCTGGTTGACAGTTCTAGAACAATGCAGGTTGCTATGGCAAAGCATGAGAGCTACTTATAAAAAAATGTAAGCGTCACATCACATTCTTCTTTATATACTTCCACCCGGTATGCCTACTTTGCAGTTAACATTTAATTGAGGAAGTTTTGGGTAGCGTATCTCTGTCAACCCACAAGACTTATCACATCAACTGGCTAGACACGGAGTGATAGACAAACACGTGCACCACACAGACAGACAGGGCCAAAATTGTGGGAGCTTACTTGCGAGATGTGTATGACTAGTGTGTTTGACTAGTGCAGTGTTAGCTAGCTACATAGTTGTCTTTGTCATAGCTTGATAATTGTGTAGTTTAGTAATTATCGAGGTTAGCTAGCCAGCTATTTCCGTCCCCCGCGACGCCATTTTTTCCAAACCCAGCCAACTATTACCGACGAGCAGCATTGTAGAAACTAAGTACATTACAAAGGAACGTCTTGATTAGTGTTATGTTAGCTAGCTACAAAGTTGCTTTTGTATCATGACAAGGTGTAGTACTGAAACTATCGAGGTTACCTAGCCAGCTACACGTTCAAAGTCAACAACGCAGCCACTGCTAGCTAGCCTACTCCACCAGCCAGCAGTACTGTATCATTTTCGTCATTTTAGTCAATAAGATTTTTGCAACGTAAGCTTAACATTCTGAACATTCGAGACGTGTAGTCCACTTGTCATTCCAATCTCCTTTGCATTAGCGTAGCCTCTTCTGTAGCTTGTCAACTATGTGTCTGTCTATCCCTGTTCTCTCCCTGTTCTCTCCCCTCTGCACAGACCATACAAACGCTCCACACCGAGTGGCCGCTGCCACTCTAACCTGGTGGTCCCAGCGCGCACGACCCACGTGGAGTTCCAGGTCTCCGGCAGCCTCTGGAACTGCCGGTCTGCGGCCAACAAGGCTGAGTTCATCTCAGCCTATGCTACCCTCCAGTCCCTAGACTTCCTGGCGCTGACGGAAACATGGATTACCACAGATAACACTGCTACTCCTACTGCTCTCTCCTCGTCTGCCCACGTGTTCTCGCATACCCCTAGAGCATCGAGCCAGCGGGGTGGTGGCACTGGAATCCTCATCTCTCCCAAGTGGACATTCTCTCTTTCTCCCCTGACCCATCTGTCTATCGCCTCATTTGAATTCCATGCTGTCACAGTTACCAGCCCTTTCAAGCTTAACATCCTTATCATTTATCACCCTCCAGGTTCCCTTGGAGACTTCATCAATGAGCTTGACGCCTTGATAAGTTCCTTTCCTGAGGATGGCTCACCTCTCACAGTTCTGGGTGACTTTAACCTCCCCACGTCTACCTTTGACGCATTCCTCTCTGCCTCCTTTCCACTCCTCTCCTCTTTTGACCTCACCCTCTCACCTTCCCCCCCTACTCACAAGGCAGGCAATACGCTTGACCTCATCTTTACTAGATGCTGTTCTTCCACTAATCTCATTGCAACTCCCCTCCAAGTCTCTGACCACTACCTTGTATCCTTTTCCCTCTCGCTCTCATCCAACACTTCTCACTCTGCCCCTACCCGGATGGTATTGCGCCGTCCCAACCTTCGCTCTCTCTCTCCCGCTACTCTCTCCTCTTCCATCCTATCATCTCTTCCCTCTGCTCAAACCTTCTCCAACCTATCTCCTGATTCTGCCTCCTCAACCCTCCTCTCTCTCTGCATCCTTTGATTTCCTCTGTCCCCTATCCTCCAGGCCGGCTCGGTCCTCCCCTCCTGCTCCGTGGCTCGACGACTCACTGCGAGCTCACAGAACAGGGCTCCGGGCAGCCGAGCGGAAATGGAGGAAAACTCGCCTCCCTGCGGACCTGGCATCCTTTCACTCCCTCCTCTACATTTTCCTCTTCTGTCTCTGCTGCTAAAGCCACTTTCTACCACTCTAAATTCCAAGCATCTGCCTCTAACCCTAGGAAGCTCTTTGCCACCTTCTCCTCCCTCCTGAATCCTCCTCCCCCTCCCTCCCCTCTTCCCTCTCTGCGGATGACTTCGTCAACCATTTTGAAAAGAAGGTTGACGACATCCGATCCTCGTTTGCTAAGTCAAACGACACCACTGGTCCTGCTCACACTGCCCTACCCTGTGCTTTGACCTCTTTCTCCCCTCTCTCTCCAGATGAAATCTCGCGTCTTGTGACGGCCGGCCGCCCAACAACCTGCCCACTTGACCCTATCCCCTCCTCTCTTCTCCAGACCATTTCCGGAGACCTTCTCCCCTACCTCACCTCGCTTATCAACTCATCCTTGACCGCTGGCTACGTCCCTTCCGTCTTCAAGAGAGCGAGAGTTGCACCCCTTCTGAAAAAACCTACACTCGATCCCTCCGATGTCAACAACTACAGACCAGTATCCCTTCTTTCTTTTCTCTCCAAAACTCTTGAGTGTGCCGTCCTTGGCCAGCTCTCTTGCCATCTCTCTCAGAATTACCTTCTTGATCCTAATCAGTCAGGTTTCAAGACTGGGCATTCAACTGAGACTGCTCTTCTCTGTGTCACGGAGGCTCTCCGCACTGCTAAAGCTAACTCTCTCTCCTCTGCTCTCATCCTTCTAGACCTATCTGCTGCCTTTGATACTGTGAACCATCAGATCCTCCTCTCCACCCTCTCCGAGCTGGGCATCTCCGGCGCGGCCCACGCTTGGATTGCGTCCTACCTGACAGGTCGCTCCTACCAGGTGGCGTGGCGAGAATCTGTCTCCGCACCACGTGTTCTCACCACTGGTGTCCCCCAGGGCTCTGTTCTAGGCCCTCTCCTATTCTCGCTATACACCAAGTCACTTGGCTCTGTCATATCCTCACATGGTCTCTCCTATCATTGCTATGCAGACGACACACAATTAATCTTCTCCTTTCCCCCTTATGACAACCAGGTGGCGAATCGCATCTCTGCATGTCTGGCAGACATATCAGTGTGGATGACGGATCACCACCTCAAGCTGAACCTCGGCAAGACGGAGCTGCTCTTCCTCCCGGGGAAGGACTGCCCGTTCCATGATCTCGCCATCACGGTTGACAACTCCCTTGTGTCCTCCTCCCAGAGTGCTAAGAGCCTCGGCGTGACCCTGGACAACACCCTGTCGTTCTCCACTAACATCAAGGCGGTGACCCGATCCTGTAGGTTCATGCTCTACAACATTCGCAGAGTACGACCCTGCCTCACACAGGAAGCGGCGCAGGTCCTAATCCAGGCACTTGTCATCTCCCGTCTGGATTACTGCAACTCGCTGTTGGTTGGGCTCCCTGCCTGTGCCATTAAACCCCTACAACTCATCCAGAACGCCGCAGCCCATCTGGTGTTCAACCTTCCCAAGTTCTCTCACGTCACCCCGCTCCTCCGCTCTCTCCACTGGCTTCCAGTTGAAGCTCGCATCCGCTACAAGACCATGGTGCTTGCCTACGGAGCTGTGAGGGGAACGGCACCTCCGTACCTTCAGGCTCTGATCAGGCCCTACACCCAAACAAGGGCACTGCGTTCATCCACCTCTGGCCTGCTCGCCTCCCTACCTCTGAGGAAGCACAGTTCCCGCTCAGCCCAGTCAAAACTGCTCTGGCACCCCAATGGTGGAACAAGCTCCCCCAGGACAGCGGAGTCAATCACCACCTTCCGGAGACACCTGAAACCCCACCTCTTTCAGGAATACCTGGGATAGGATAAAGTAATCCTTCTAACCCCCCCCCCCCTTAAAAGATTTAGATGCACTATTGTAAAGTGGTTGTTCCACTGGATATTATAAGGTGAATGCACCAATTTGTAAGTCGCTCTGGATAAGAGCGTCTGCTAAATGACTTAAATGTAAATGTATGACAATTTGCGATGGAACACGTGGAAATTGCATGTACTTTCAGAATTGTTTGGCAAGCGACTCGCAATCGACCTGCTATTGAGGCTCTTCCCACCTTGCTAACTAGCCAACTACACAGCTAACTCAATCACTTCAGACTGAAGTTGGAAAGACCGCAAACTAGCTGTATTTCGTGTCACATGTTTTCTATTGATATTTCTTTGTGTTTGTATCCATAAAAATTATGCCAATCCATGATTGACTGGCTGAGAAAAGCTCCCCGAATCCTGACACTATGGAGATGGAATTTCAATATTGCAAATGTTGAAGATAATGTCTACATGCTTTTTACAATGGAGATCAAGTTTAAGTTGCATGGCTGGGCAGATGAGAGAAGATCGTTTCAGTGTTGTGTTCAAGACCACCTAAAGTGAGACCGATTCAAGACCAAGACCAGAAAAATCAGTGTAATTCAAGACCATGATTGTAATTGTGTCCAATAGCAACCATAATAAAAGTTCAAAATGTCCATTATTTCTGTGTTCATATTTCAGAAGAACATATGGATTATTTAGACCAGGGGTTAATAAACTTTTTCAGCCTGAGACCCAACTAAGAAAGTGCTTTCCTGGGACCCAAGCTCATTAAAACATGCCCCCTTTTGTATTTATTATGGATCCCCATTAGCTGCTGTCAAGGTAGCAGCTACTCTTACTGGGGTCCAGCAAAATTTAGGCAGTTGTAACATTTTTTTTTTTAATACATTCAGATTTCCCAACACACTATGACCTCAAGCCCCTACTCCACCACATAGCTACAATACAAAATCCCTGTGTACGTGTGTCCTCAGAGCATGCGCAGACCAGCCGGCTGGAGTGTTTACGGACATATTCAATCTCTCCCTAACCCAGTCTACTGTCACCACATGCTTCAAGATGCAAGAATGCTGTTCATTGACTATTATAGAATAACTATCTTCAAAGTAATGACTCGGGACGTTGGGTTTGAGTTTGAAAGCTTCTTTTAGTAATAATACTTGTTCACGTTACATTTAACAACTTTACATTCTATAAAACAATAAAAGTAAGTTGCTAGCGAAAGTCAGGATAATCACTTGACATAACTGGCGCGTTCTCTCTCTCTACTTCTTGTCGCAAGGCATTCTGGAACTTGCAGTCAAAAGCATAATTCAATACAACAAAGTAAGTATGTAGTTCTCTCAATCTCCAACACACAAATTCTAATACAATTACATGGGTAAATAACTGTAAAGAAAATATCTTTAGATACAGCTCAATGAATTAACTTAAACATTAACTCTGTAACCCATTAAAGTTACAACAACTATAGCTCAGCATTCAAAACCATAGTACCCTCCAAACTCATTAAGCTTGAGGCCCTGGGTCTTAACACCGTCCTGTGCAAATGGGTCCTGGACTTCCTGACGGGCCATCCCCAGGCGGTGAAGGTAGGAAACAACACTTCGCTGATCCTCAACACTGGGACCCCACAAGGGTGCGTGCTCAGCCCCCTCCTGTACTCCCTGTTCACCCATAACTGCGTGGCCACGCACGCCTCCAACTCAATCATCAAGTTCGCAGACAACAACAATAGTGGGCTTGATTACCAACAACGACGAAACAGCCTATAGGGGGGAGGTGAGGGCTCTGGGAGTATGGTGCCAGGAAAATAACCTCTCATCCAACGTCAACAAAACACAGTGAACTTAAGGAAACGGCAGAGGGAGCATCTCCCTATCCACGGGAACGCAGTGGAGAAGGTGGAAAGCTTCAAGTTCCTCAATGTACACATCAATGACAAACTGAAATGGTCCACCCACACAGACAGTGTGGTGAAGGCGCAACAGCACCTCTTCAACCTCAGGAGGCTGAAGAAATTTGGCTTGTCACCCAAAACCCTGACAAACTTTTACAGATGCACAATTGAGAGCATCCTACCGGGCTGCATCACTGCCTGGTACGGCAACTGCACCGCCCACAATTGCAGGGCTCTTTAGAGGATGGTGCTGTCTGCACAACGCATCACCGGGGGCAAACTACCTGCCCTCTAGGACACCTACAGCACCCAATGTCACAGGAAGACCAAAAAGATCATCAAGGACAACAACCACCCGAGCCACTGCCTGTTCACCCCGCTATCATCCAGAAGGCGAGGTCAGTATATGTGCATCAAAGCTGGGACAGAGACTGAAAAACAACTTCTCTCTCAAGGCCATCAGACTGTTAAATAGCCATCATTTGCACACTAGAGGCTGCTTCCCTATATACATAGACTTGAAATCACTGGCCACTTTAATAAATGGAACACTAGTCACTTTAATGTTTACATATTTTGCATTACTCATCTCATGTATATACCGTGTTCTATCATATTCTACTATAATATATATTTGTCTATGCCTGACACTGCTCGTCCAAATATTTAGATATTCTTGATTCCATTCCTTTAGATGTGTGTGTATTGTTGTAAAATTGTTAGATATTACTGTTAGAGCTAGAAACACAAGCATTTCGCTACACCCGCAATAACACGTGTATGTGACAAATACACTTTTTTGTATAGTGCCTATGTTATCGTGTGTGCGTGTGCATGTGTCTGTGCCCATGTTATCGTGTGTGCATGTGTCTGTACCTATGTTATCGTGTGTGCGTGTGCATGTGTCTGTACCCATGTTATCGTGTGTGTGTGTGTATGCATGTGTCTGCGCCTACGTTATCGTGTGTGTTTGCATGTGTCTGCGCCTACGTTACCGTGTGTGTATGCGTGTGTGTGTGTGTGTGTGTGTGTGTGTGTGTGTGCGCGCGTCTGTGCCTATGTGGGTGCTGCTTCACAGTCCCTGCTGTTCCATAAGGTGTAGTTACAGTTGAAGTCGGAAGTTCACATAAGAGTTTTAATGACTCCAACCTAAGTGTTCCTCAACCACTCCACAAATGTCTTGTTAACAAACTATAGTTTTGGCAAGTCGGTTAGGACATGTACTTTGTGCATGACAAGAATTTTTACCACAATTGTTTACAGATAGATTATTTCACTGTATCACAATTCCAGTGGGTCAGAAGTTTACATACACTAAATTGACTGTGCCTTTAAAACCTGATGTGGATAGGGGGCAGTATTTTCACAGCCGGATGAAAAAACGTACCGGATTTAAACTGGTTACTACTCTTGCCCAGAAACGAAAATATGCATATTATTAGTAGATTTGGATAGAAAACACTCTGAAGTTTCTAAAACTGTTTGAATGGTGTCTGAGTATAACAGAACTCATTTGGCAGGCAAAAACCTGAGAAAAAGTCAACCAGGAAGTAGAGGATCCATTGGCTGTCTAAAGCCTTCAGAAAGTGGTTTGAGCATTTTCCTGTCACTGGGCAGATAATAGGAGCTCAGTTACTGAGTGGACTGCCTGGCAACAAAGGGATTGGATATGCTCGGTCCCACGAGCGCGCCCCTCCTTTTTCTTCTTGAATGAATATGCTATTGTCCGGTTGGAATATTATCGCAATTTTACATTAAAAATACCATAAAGATTGATTTTAAACAGCATTTGACATGCTTCTAAGTACTGTAATGGAACATTATGACTTTGTCTCTCGTTCCGCACTCGCGCGTACTGCCTTTGGATAAGTGATCTGTACGCATGAACAAAACTGAGGTATTTGTACATAAATATGGATTATTTCGAACAAAAACAACATTTCTTGTGGAAGTAGCAGTCCTGGGAGTGCATTCTGACGAAGATCAGCAAAGGTAAGAGCATATTTCTAATACTAATTCTGAGTTCAGGTTGCCCCGAACTTGGCGGGTGTCTGTATAGCTTTCTGTGATGGCGAGCTATGTACTCAGAATATTGAAAAATGTGCTTTCTCCGTAAAGCTATTTTAACCTGTTAGGGCTAGGGGGCAGTATTGACACGGCTGGATAAAAAAACATACCCGATTTAATCTGGTTACTACTCCTGCCCAGTAACTAGAATATGCATATAATTATTGGCTTTGGGTAGAAAACACTCCAAAGTTTCTAAAACTGTTTGAATGGTGTCTGTGAGTATAACAGAACTCAAATGGCAGGTCAAAACCTGAGAAGATTCTGTACAGGAAGTACCCTGTCTGACCATTTCTTGGACTTCTTTGCCATCTCTATCCATTACAAAGGATCTCTGCTGTTACGTGACACTTCCTACGGCTGCCATAGGCTCTCAGAAGGTGGCAAAAAGCTGAATCGTGGCTTTGCAGGCTCTGGCTGAAAAAAAGTAGCGCGTTTGGGTAGTGGCTGGTTACAGTACTGTGAGACTCTGGCGCGTGCCCGCGTCGACCGAATGCTTTGTTTTCTTTCCTCTGTTTATCTAAACGGAGATTCCCGGTCGGAATATTATCGCTTTTTTACGAGAAAAATGGCATAAAAATGGAATTTAAACAGCGGTTGACATGCTTCGAAGTACGGTAATGGAATATTTAGACATTTTTTGTCACGAATTGCGCCATGCTCGTAACCCTGATTTACCATTTCGGATAGTGTCTGGAACGCACGAACAAAACGCCGCTATTTGGATATAACGATGGATTATTTTGGACCAAACCAACATTTGTTATTGAAGTAGCAGTCCTGGGAGTGCATTCTGACGAAGACAACAAAGGTAATCAAACTTTTGTAATAGTAAATCTGACTTTGGTCAGGGCTAAACTTGGTGGGTGTCTAAATGGCTAGCCGTGATGGCTGGGCTATCTACTGAGAATACTGCAAAACGTGCTTTCACTGAAAAGCTATTTTAAAATCGGACACCTAGATTGCACAAAGGAGTTCTGTATCTATAATTCTTAAACTAATTGTATTTTTTTTTGTAAACGTTTATCGTGAGTAATTTAGTAAATTGTTAAGAAATTCCCCGGAAGTATGCTAGTTCTGAACGTCACATGCTAATGTAAAAAGCTGGTTTTTGATATAAATATGAACTTGATTGAACAAAACATGCATGTATTGTATAACATAATGTCCTAGGTGTGTCATCTGATGAAGATCAAAGGTTATTGCTGCATTTAGCTGTCTTCTGGGTTTTTGTGACATTATATGCTAGCTTGAAAAATGGGTGTCTGATTATTTCTGGCTGGGTACTCTGCTGACATAATCTAATGCCTTTTTGAAATCGGACAGTGTGGTTAGATTAACGAGAGTCTTGTCTTTAAAATGCTGTAAAATAGTCACGTTTGAAATTGAAGTAATAGCATTTCTAAGGTATTTGAAAATCGCGCCACGGGATTCAACTGGCTGTTGCGTAGGTGGGACGAATTCGTCCCGCCTAGCCCAGAGGGGTTAAAATCTGACACAGCAGTTGCATAAAGGAGTTCTGTATCTATAATTCTTAAAATAATTGTTATGTATTTTGTCAACGTTTATCATGAGTATTTTTGTAAATTCACCGGAACGTTTTGGTGAGAATACATTTTCTGAACATCACGCGCCAATGTAAAATGCTGTTTTTGGATATAAATATGAACTTGTACGAACAAAACATACATGTATTGTGTAACATAATGTCCTAGGAGTGTCATCTGATGAAGATCGTCAAAGGTTAGTGCTTCATTTAGCTGTGTTTTGGGTTTTATTGACACATGTCCTTGCTTGGTAAATGGCTGTGTGGTTATTTTGGTCGATATACTCTCCTAACATAATCTAATGTTTTGCTTTCGCTGTAAAGCCTTTTTGAAATCGGACAATGTGGTTGGATTAAGGAGAAGTCTATCTTTAAACGGTGTAAAATAGTCTGGGAAATTGAAATTATTGGATTTTTGAGGTTTTGTATTTCGCGCCACGCTGTTCCATTGGATATTGGCAAGGCGTTCCGCTAGCGGAACATCTGTTCTCAACAGGTTTGAACATCTTGGAAAATTCCAGAAAATGTCCTGGCTTCAGAAGCTTCTGATAGGCTAATTGACATAATTTGAGTCAATTGGTGGTGTACCTGTGGATGTATATCAAGGCCTACCTTCAGTGCCCCTTTTTAACTCAGTGTCTCTGCTTGACATCATGGGAAAATCAAAATAAATCAGCCAAAACCTCAGAAAGAAAATTGTAGACCTCCATAAGGCTGGTTCATCCTTGAGAACAATTTCCAAATGTCTGAGGGTACCACGTTCATCTGTACAAACAATAGTATTTAAGTATAAACACCATAGGACCACGCAGCCATTATAACGCTCAGGAAGGAAATGCGTTCTGTCTCCTAGAGATGAACGTACGTTGGTGCAAAAAGTGCAAATCAATCCCAGAACAGCAGCAAAGGACCTTGTGAAGATGCTGGAGGGAAACAGGTACAAAAGTATCTATATCCACAGTAAAACGAGTCCTACAGTGGGGGAAAAAGTATATAATCCCCTGCTGATTTTGTACATTTGCCCACTTACAAAGAAATGATCAGTCTAGAATTTTAATGGTGAGAGACAGAATAACAACAAAAAAATCCAGAAAAACACATGTCAAAAATGTTATAAAATGATTTGCATTTTAATGAGGGAAATAAGTATTTGACCCCTCTGCAAAACATGACTTAGTACTTGGTGGCAAAACCCTTGTTGGCAGTCACAGAGGTCAGACGTTTCTTGTAGTTGGCCACCAGGTTTGCCCACATCTCAGGAGGGATTTTGTTCCACTCCTCTTTGCAGATCTTCTCCAAGTCATTAAGGTTTCGAGGCTGACGTTTGGCAACTCGAACCTTCAGCTCCCTCCACAGATTTTCTATGGGATTAAGGTCTAGAGACTGGCTAGGCCACTGCAGGACCTTAATGTGCTTCTTCTTGAGCCACTCCTTTGTTGCCTTGGCCATGTGTTTTGGGTCATTGTCATGCTGGAATACCCATCCATGACCCATTTTCAATGCCCAGGCTGAGGTTCTCACCCAAGATTTGACGGGACATGGCCCCGTCCATCGTCCCTTTGATGCGGTGAAGTTGTCCTGTCCCCTTAGCAGAAAAACACCCCCAAAGCATAATGTTTCCACCTCCATGTTTGACGGTGGAGATGGTGTTCTTGGGGTCATAGGCAGCATTCCTCCTCCTCCAAACACGGCAAGTTGAGTTGATGCCAAAGAGCTCCATTTTGGTCTCATCTGACCACAACACTTTCACCAGTTGTTCTGAGTCATTCAGATGTTCATTGGCAAACTTCAGACGGGCATGTATATGTATTCTTGAGCAGGGGGACCTTGCGGGCGCTGCAGGATTTCAGTCCTTCACGGCGTAGTGTGTTACCAATTGTTTTCTTGGTGACTATGGTCCCAGCTGCCTTGAGATCATTGACAAGATCTTCCCGTGTAGTTCTGGGCTGATTCCTCACCGTTCTCATGATCATTGCAACTCAACGAGGTGAGATCTTGCATGGAGCCCCAGGCCGAGGGATATTGACAGTTTCTTCCATTTGCGAATAATCGCACCAAATGTTGTCACCTCACCAAGCTGCTTGGCGATGGTCTTGTAGCCCATTCCAGCCTTGTGTAGGTCTACAATCTTGTCCCTGACATCCTTGGAGAGCTCTTTGGTCTTGGCCATGTTGGAGAGTTTGGAATCTGATAGATTGATTGCTTCTGTGGACAGGTGTCTTATATACAAGTAACAAGCTGTGGTTAGGAGCACTCCCTTTAAGAGTGTGCTCCTCATCTCAGCTCGTTACCTGTATAAAAGACACCTAGGAGCCAGAAATCTTTCTGATTGAGAGGGGGTCAAATACTTATTTCCCTCATTAAAATGCAAATCAATTTATAACATTTTTGACATGCGTTTCTGGATATTTTTGTTGTTATTCTGTCTCTCACTGTTCAAATGAACCTACCATTAAAATTATAGACCGATCATTTCTTTGTCAGTGGGAAATCGTACAAAATCAGCAGGGGATCAAATACTTTTTCCCCCCACTGTATATCGACATAACCTGTAAGGCAACTCAGCAAGGAAGAAGCCACTGCTCCAAAACCACCATTAAAAAGACAGACTACGGTTTGCAACTGCACATGGGGACAAAGATCAAACTTTTCGTAGAAAAGTCCTCTAGTCTGATGAAACAAAAATAGAACTGTTTGGCCATAATGACCATCGTAATGTTTGGGGGAGGCTTGCAAGCCGAAGAACACCATCCCAAATGTGAAGCACAGGGATGGCAGCATCATGTGGGGGTGCCCTGCTGCAGGAGGGACTGGTGTACTTCACAAAATAGATGGCATCAGGAGGAAGGACAATTATGTGGATACATTGAAGCAACATCTCAAGACACCGGTCAGGAAGTTAAAGCTTGGTCGCAAATGGGTCTTCCAAATGGACAATGGCCCCAAGCATACTTCCAAAGTTGTGGCAAAATGGCTTAAGGGCAACAAAGTCAAGGAATTGGAGTGGCCATCACAAAGCCCTGACCTCAATCCTATAGAACATTTGTGGGCAGAACTGAAAAAGCGTGTGCGAGCAAGGAGGCCTACAAACCTGACTCAGTTACACCAGCTCTGTCAGGAGGAAGGGGCCAGAATTCACCCAATTTATTGTGGGAAGCTTGTGGAAGGCTACCTGAAACATTTGACCCAAGTTAAATAATTTAAAGGCAAAGCTACCAAATACTAATTGAGTGCATGTAAACTTCTGAACCACTGGGAATGTGATGAAAGAAATAAAAGCTGAAATAAATACTCTACTATTATTCTGACATTTCACATTCTTAAAATAAAGTGGTGATCCCAACTGACCTAAGACAGGGAATTTTTACTAGGATTAAATGTCAGGAATTGTGAAAAACTGAGTTTAAATGTATTTGGTTAATTAAGGTGTATGTTTTAACTGCTTGCATCAGTTACTTGATGTGGAATAGAGTTCCATGTAGTCATGGCTCTATGTGGCTCTATGTAGTACTGTGCACCTCCCAGTCTGGACTTGGGGACTGTGAAGAGACCACAATGGCATGTCTTGTGGGGTATGCTACAACACAAACTCAAAAGTTCTGGGACACTGTACAGTCCATGGAGAATAAGAGCACCTCCTCCCAGCTGCCCACTGCACTGAGGATAGGAAACTCTGTCACCACTGATAAATCCACTATAATTGAGAATTTCAATAAGCATTTTTCTACGGCTGGCCATGCTTTCCACCTGGCTACTCCTACCCCGGTCAACAGCACTGCACCCCTTACAGCAACTCGCCCAAGCCTTCCCCATTTCTCCTTCTCCCAAATCCAGTCAGCTGATGTTCTGAAAGAGCTGCAAAATCTGGACCCCTACAAATCAGCCGGGCTAGACAATCTGGACCCTTTCTTTCTAAAATTATCTGCCGAAATTGTCGCAACACCTATTACTAGCCTGTTCAACCTCTCGTGTCATCTGAGATTCCCAAAGATTGGAAAGCAGCTGCGGTCATCCCCCTCTTCAAAGGGGGGGACACTCTTGACCCAAACTGCTACAGACCTGTATCTATCCTACCCTGCCTTTCTAAGGTCTTCGAAAGCCAAGTCAACAAACAGATTACCGACCATTTCGAATCCCGCCGCACCTTGTCCGCTACGCAATCTGGTTTCAGAGCTGGTCAAGGGTGCACCTCAGCCACGCTCAAGGTCCTAAACGATATCTTAACCGCCATCGATACGAAACAATACTGTGCAGCCGTATTCATTGACCTGGCCAAGGCTATCGACTCTGTCAATCATCACATCCTCATCGGCAGACTCAATAGCCTTGGTTTCTCAAATGATTGTCTCGCCTGGTTCACCAACTATTTCTCAGACAGAGTTCAGTGTGTCAAATCGGAGGGCCTGTTGTCCGGACCTCTGGCAGTCTATGGGGGTGCCACAGGGTTAAATTCTTGGGCTGACTCTTCTCTGTATACATCAATGATGTCGCTCTTGCTGCTGGCGAATCTCTTATCCATCTCTACGCAGACGACACCATTCTGTATACTTCTGGCCCTTCTTTGGACACTGTTAACAACCCTCCAGACGAGCTTCAATGCCATACAACTCTCCTTCCGTGGCCTCCAACTGCTCTTAAATACAAGTAAAACTAAATGCATGCTCTTCAACCGATTGCTCCCTGCACCTGCCAGCCCGTCCAGCATCACTACTCTGGACGGTTCTGACTTAGAATATGTGGACAACTACCTAGGTCTCTGGTTAGACTGTAAACTCTCCTTCCAGACTCATATTAAGCATCTCCAATCCAAAGTTAAATCTAGAATTGGCTTCCTATTTCGCAACAAAGCATCCTTCACTCATGCTGCCAAACATACCCTTGTAAAACTGACCATCCTACCGATCCTCGACTCCGGCGATGTCATTTACAAAATAGCCTCCAATACCCTACTCAATAAATTGGATGCAGTCTATCACAGTGCCATCCGTTTTGTCACCAAAGCCCCATATATTAACCACCACTGTGGCCTGTATGCTCTCGTTGGCTGGCCCTCGCTTTATACTCGTCGCCAAACCCACTGGCTCCAGGTCATCTACAAGACCCTGCTAGGTAAAGTCCCCCCTTATCTCAGCTCGCTGGTCACCATAGCAGCACCCACCTGTAAGCACGCGCTCCAGCAGGTATATCTCTCGGGTTACCCCCAAAGCAAATTCCACCTTCAGCCGCCTCTCCTTCCAGTTCTCTGCTGCCAATGACTGGAACAAACTAGAAAAATCTCTGAAACTGGAAACATTTATCTTCCTCACTAGCTTTAAGCACCAGCTGTCAGAGCAGCTCACAGATTACTGCACCTGTACATAGCCCATCTATAATTTAGCCCAAACTACCGCTTTCCCTACTGTATTTATTTATTTATTTTGCTCCTTTGCACCCCATTATTTCTACTTTGCACTTTCTTCCACTGCAAATCTACCATTCTAGTGTTTTACTTGCTATATTGTATTTCCTTCGCCACCATGGCCTTTTTTTGCCTTTACCTCCCTTATTTCACCTCATTTGCTCACATTGTATATAGACTTATTTTTCTACTGTATTATTGTCTGTATGTTTGTGTTGTTGTATGTGTCGAACTGCTTTGCTTTATCTTGGCCAGGTCGCAATTGTAAATGAGAACTTGTTCTCAACTTGCCTACCTGGTTAAATAAAGATGATTTATTTTTTTATATGCATGGGTGTCCGATCTGTGCGCCAGTAGTTCAAACAGATAGCTTGATGCATTCAACATGTCAATACCTCCCATAAATACAAGTAGTGATTTAGTAAATCTCTCCTCCACTTTGAGCCAGGAGAGATTGACATGGGGTCCTAAGCGAGATTTGGTTGGCGGCCCCCCCACCTTGTGGGCAAAACTTGTTATTAATTTCCTACAATGACATTTTGCCAGGGGATAGAAAATGCTGCAGTTTTAAATTTCATGCAATTCTACACATTTTGCCACTGAGCAGAGTTAAGAAAATTGCACATTTAAAACAATTTCCAGCAATTCTACCCCATGCTATGGGGTGGAGAGAAATCTTTTCAGTTTTATAGCAAATTTCCTGCCATTCTACACATTTAGCCATGACCTACGCCATGACCTATGACTCGTTTCAGGAAATTAGGCATCTGTCACACGTCCCTACTTGACAAGAGGCATTTAAAACATAAATGTGGCCAAAAACGCCTTTTGGAACAAGTGAACTTACATTTGCCTTAATAACAAACTAGTAAGGCATCTGTAAATACGCATAATTAAAACAGAGCTTAGTTGGTTTAGACACGGAAAAAGACAAGAACCTCCCCGCTAGCCATGATTAGCTGAGTTAATGGATGGGCTGGACATGCCGAGAGAGGTTTGGATTGGTCTACCATGTAGCATGCTTCTGTCTATAACACACGCTGCTCAGTATGTGTCGATAATCCTTTCTACCGCAGCTTTTTTGAAAGATATCTTAAAGAACTGCAAAAGTGTTGCTACCGCTCTCCACTTTCTGGAGGACGATCGTGCCAGGCTGCATCTCTCAGACTCTGAAAATGAATCAGATGAGGTAATCCCTGATTTAGGTAAAAACACTTTCATTGAACCAGACATTGTAAAATCTTCTGATGACAGTGGTGTGGAAGAAACGGCGATCGACAGTGTTGTCACGGAAGAAGTAGACCGAGTTTTTGAAATCAGTGGAATGCCCGGTGGAAGCAGAGTATGATAGCTAAGGAGACTGAGAAATTCTGCCGTTTGTTTGCAAACATGCGGAGGGAGTTGAAAAGAGAACACAGAAGGCTGTTGTATAAAACACCTGTCTCCAGATTACATCTTCAAATTAAGGGCAACCATGACATCTGTGACAGAGGGAGAAGCGTTCATCCATGTATATGGGTAAGAGTCTAGCTTGCTACATTTTCAGACGTTACGTTTCAAATTTTTTCAGAAAGTCTTTCATTGCAGGTTAAAGCACACTGTTAGCTTGCTAACGTTAGTTGGCTGATCTGTGTAGTAATATAGTTTGTATCGAAGAAAGCCATTTGTATTGCTAGTTATAGCCTAATGTTAGCTAGCTAGCTAATATTGAACCTAGTTGTTTAGCTTTAGCTAACTGCTTTATGCATGGTGGCTAGCTATGAAAATCTGTTCAAATTGCTAGTCGTATAGGTTGGGATTTTTGCCGCGTTAAAAACTGGGAAATATCAGACATCAGTACGTTCAAGACAACTGGGAACTTATAAAAAAAAAGGACTAGCTCTGACTGGGGGAAAAAAATCCTTTTGAACTATTATCCAACTCGGAATCTCAGGCCTCTTTCTAGAGCAGGCCTGGGCAACTCCAGTCCTCGGGGGCCTGATTGGTGTCACACTTTTGCCCCAGCCCCAGCTAACACACCTGACTCCAATAATCAACTAATGATGAGCTTCAGTTAAATTCAAATAGTTTACATTAGGGATGGGGGAAAAGTGAGACACCAAATCAGGCCCCTGAGGACTGAATTGTCCAGGCCTGTTCTAGAGCCTCGACTTTCCGACCTGAAGATCACCTCGCATTTTTCCAAGTTCCCATTAGGTTCATTGTTTAGCGAGCTACAAGTCTAAACAAAAAGACTCTGCTTTGCCAGATGATTGCACGACCCATCAAGTTATCCGGGTGTGTCTGGGGGTGACTACGGTCATCTATTGTATTTCATGAACATGTGTACATGTCTAGACAATAGTGACACATCCACTTAGCAAGATGTTGCTGTGGCGTGGTTATAGCATTTCACATGACACATCAATTTAGACAAGTGTGCCTGAGTAAGAATCATCCAATTATAAAGTATGTATACAATTTTTATCTGAACACTTTCTATTTTTGAAATAGCTACTATGCAAATACACAGAACCATTTCACTGTACCTTTTACACCTTCTGTATGCTCTCTGTGTGACAAATAAAACTTTGATTTTATAATTTGATAGTGTGTGTTTAACACAGACGGTAATGTGAAGAACATGACCTGCACCAAAGTCAGATTAGAATATAGGTTGACTAGACTATTTTTCCTCCTATTTTCAGCACTTTTAGTCAAGAAATCGTTGGTTGTTTACTATGCTACCTTACTCTGTTTAGCACATGGCCTCACATGTAAATCCTTAAAGAAATGGGTGGGGCTCAGGCTTAAGATGGTGTGAACGATGCCAAATGGGTGTAGACAAAAAGCTCTCCAGTAGGTGTACCAAAACATTCAAGTGCAATACTCTCAAAGGTGGGGTTACCAATTAAACTTTCAAAGCAGAATAACTTTCCCATTGTTCCTCAACTGTAGTGTATGATACCCAATTTTCTAGCTCAGTCTCTCTACTTCTATCAATTCGAAATTTTACTACATGGGACCGAATCGAGCCGGTCGGTCACATATGATATCTGATTAAGAGTGAGGGTCAGGGCACCTAGACCCGTGCCCTGCTTGCCTGGTTGGTATTCACCCATGATAAATACAAATAGCTGACGTGACTAAGTTAACCTAAAAATTGTTAGCGGTCATGGATAATTGGGTGAATGTCCAGAAAAGTCAGTGACTAACAGAAAAACTTAGAAATTGCACCTTGTGTATTCTACAGGACATTTTCCAACAAAAGTATAAAGGAGTATCTGGCAGCTTCATTAAATAGTACTCGCAAAACACCAGCCTCAACAGTGAAGAGGTGACTCCGGGATGCTGGCCTTCTAGGCAAAGTTCCTCTGTCCAGTGTGTGTTCTTTTGCCCATCTAAATCTTTTATTCTTTTCTGAGATATGGCTTTTTCTTTGCGACTCTGCCTACAAGGCCAGCATCCCGGAATCGCCTCTTCACTGATGATATTGAGACTGGTGTTTTGCGAGTACTATTTAACGAAGGTGCCAGTTGAGGACTTGAGAAACAGACGCCTCACAAACTAGACACTAATATACTTGTCCTCTTGCTCAGTTGTGCACCGGGGCCTCCCACTCTTTCTATTCTGGTTAGAGCCAGGAGTTCACAACATTGTACGAGATCTTCCGTTTCTTGGCAATTTCACGCATGGAATAGCCTTCATTTCTCAGAACAAGAATAGACTGACGAGTTTCAGAAGAAAGTTTTGTTTCTGGCCATTTTGAGCCTGTAGACGAACCCACAAATGCCGATGCTCCAGATATCCAACTAGTCTAAAGCAGGCCAGTTTTATTGCTTCGTTAATCAGGACAGTGTTCAGCTGTGCTAACATAATTGCAGAAGGGTTTTCTAATGATCAATTAGTCTTTTAAAATGATAAACTTGGATTTAGCTAACACAATGTGCCATTGGAACAAAGAAGTGACGGTTGCTGATAATGGGCCTCTGTACGCCTACGTAAATATTCCATTTAAAAAATAAATACATTTAAAAAAATCAATTTCCAGCTACAATACTCATTTACAATGTCTACACTGTATTTCTGGTCAATTTTATGTTATTTTAATGGACAAAAAACAAGGACATTTCTAAGTCACCCCAAACTTTTGAATGGTAGTGTGTGTGTGTGTGTACACACTTTTTTTTTTCTTCTTGTGTATTTTGTGCTTTGCCTCAGGAATGCTTTGTTGACTATGACATTTCTTGTTTACCCAACCATGGGACAGACTGCTTGTTCCCACACTCGGGACTCTGACTTTTGGCCTCCCATCCTATTCTAACCACCGAGAGGTGGTTTGTATTCATGTTACCTGATGATCTACAATATGATCTTGTTGCTATCTTAAGCACATTCAAATGTTATAAATCAACACTGCGGAGCTCTCCCTGTCCTCTGCCGCGCCTTGATTGTATTACTGCTGATATCTGGAAATGTGCATGTACACTCGAGGTCGGCCAATTAATCGGAATGGCCGATTAATTAGGGCCGATTTCAAGTTCTCATAACAATCAGAAATCGGTATTTTTGGACGGCGATTTTATTTATTTTAATTTATTTTTTACATCTTTATTTAACTAGGCAAATCAGTTAAGAACACATTCTTATTTTCAATGACGGCCTAGGAACAGTGGGTTTACTGCCTTGTTCAGGGGCAGAACGACAGATTTTTACCTTGTCAGCTCGGGGAGTCAATCTTGCAACCTTACGGTTAACTAGTCCAACGCTCTAACCACCTGCTTTACATTGCACTCCACGAGGAGCCTGCCTGTTACGCGAATGCAGTAAGAAGCCAAGGTAAGTTGCTAGCTAGCATTGAACTTATCTTATAAAAAACAATCAATCATAATCACTAGTTAACTACACATGGTTGATGATATTACTAGTTATCTAGCCTGTCCTGTGTTGCATATAATCGCTTAGGTACACGTTGCTCCAACCATAAACATCAATGCCTTTCTTAAAATCAATACATAAATATATATTTTTAAACCTGCATATTTAGTTAATATTGCCTGCTAACATGATTTTCTTTTAACTAGGGAAAATGTGTCACTTCTCTTGCAACAGAGTCAGGGTATATGCAGCAGTTTGGGCCGCCTGGCTCGTTGCGAACTGTGAAGACCATTTCTTCCTAACAAAGACAGCCGTCTTCGCCAAACGGGGGATGATTTAACAAAAGCGCATTTGCGAAAAAAGCACAATCGTTGCACGAATGTACCCAACCATAAACATCAATGCCTTTCTTAAAATCAATACACAGAAGTATATATTTTTAAACCTGCATATTTAGCTAAAAGAAATCCAGGTTAGCAGGCAATATTAACCAGGTGAAATTGTGTCACTTCTCTTGCGTTCATTGCACGCATATTCAGGGTATATGCAACAGTTTGGGCCGCCTGGCTCGTTGCGAACTAATTTGCCAGAATTTTACGTAATTATGACATAACATTGAAGGTTGTGCAATGTAACAAGAATATTTAGACTTACGGATGCCACCCGTTAGATAAAATACGGAACGGTTCCACTACATGTGGCCAGTCTTTAAGCATTGTTTCAGGCTTTTACTCTGAAAAATGAGGGAGAAACACCACTTTCAATGAGAGGAGAGGACAGTGGAAATTTCCAGACATGAGTCCTGCGCGTGACCGGGGCCGTGCCTTTCTGTTGACTAAGCTATTGTCCGGTTGAAATATGATCGATTATTTATGACAAAAACAACCTGAGGATTGATTATAAACATCGTTTGACATGTTTCTACGAACTGTTATGGTACTTCTTTGATTTGTCGTCTGTCTGTTGTGACCCTGCTTTGTTCCAATGGATTACTGAACAAAACGCACCAACAAAACGGAGGTTTTCGAATATAAAGAGGGACTTTATCGAACAAAACAAACATTTGTGTAACATGGAGTCTTGGGAGTGCAATCATAAGAAGATCAAAAGGTAAGTGATACATTTATCGCTATTTCTGACTTTTGTTACGCCTCTTGGCTGCTAACTGTTTGTAATGATTTGTCTGCTGGGCGCTGTTCTCAGATAATCGCATGGTTTGCTTTCGCCGTGAAGTCTTCTTGAATTCTGACACCGTGGTTGGATTAACAAGAAGTTAATCTTTAAACTGGTGTATAACATTTATATATTTTATGTATGTTTATTATGAGAATTTCTGTTTTGTTGAGTTTCACGCTCTGCAATTTCACCGGATGTTGTTTGAGAGTGGATTACAGAACAAAATGCGCTAACAAAACGGAGGTTTTTGGATATAAAGAGGGACTTTATCGAACAAAACTAACATTTATTGGGTAACTGGGAGTTTTGTGAGTGTAACCATATGAAATTCAAAGGTAAGTGATTAATTGTATCACTATTTCTGACTTTTGTTACTCGTCTACTTGGCTGGTTACTGTTTGTAATGATTTGTCTGCTGGGCGCTGTTCTCAGATAATCGCATGGTTTGCTTTCGCCGTGAAGTCTTCTTGAATTCTGACACCGTGGTTGGATTAACAATTAGTTCATCTTTAAACCGATGTATAACACTTGTATGTTTCATGAATTTTTATAATGAGTATTTCTGTTTTTGAATTTGGCGCTCTGCCATTTCACTGGATGTTGGCCAGGTGGGACGGTAGTGTCTCACACCCCCTAGAGAACCCTGGTTCAGATGATTCAGCCACCAATGCTACTTATAGGACACATCACCACACTCTATAGTCCTCTGTAAACTGGTCATCGCTGTGTACCTGTCGCAAGACCCACTGGTTGATGCTTATTTATAAAACCCTCTTAGGCCTCACTCACCCCTATCTGAGATATCTACTGCAGCCCTCATCCTCCACATACAACACCTGTTCTGCCAGTCACATTCTGTTAAAGGTTCCCAAAGCACACACATCCCTGGGTCACTCCTCTTTTCAGTTCGCTGCAGCTAGCAACAAAACACTCAAACTGGACAGTTTTATCTCAATCTCTTCATTCAAAGACTTAGTCATGGACACTCTTACTGACAGTTGTGGCTGCTTTGTATGATGTATTGTTGGCTCTACATTATTGCCCTTTGTGCCGTTGTCTGTGCACAATAATGATGTTTGTACCATTGTCTCATCCTTTATTTTATACCAGCCCCCGCAGGAGGCCTTGCGCCTTTTGATAGGCCGTCAGAAACTAAGAATTCGTTCTTAACTGACTTGCCTAGTTAAATAAATGGACAGACTTCTCCCCATCTTAGCTACTGATATCTCAACATGTTTTGACCATGACAGTTTACAATCCAGGGTTACTCCAAGCAGTTTTTTTGGCTGTGTGACAGAGGGAGAGCGAAAGTAACCAAACCAAGAAGTTAGACAAACTTGTTGCTGCGATAGTTTATCATCTCAACTGGTAGTGCCAGTCTTGACTGCATCAAATCGATGTAAAGCTAGCTAGCTACACTAACCAGCTAAGTTAGTTAGTTAGCCAGCTAGCAAGGATAATTGAGACTATTTTGCTGAGCTCCCAGCATCCTTAACTACAACAACTCCATTCATATTAAACAGCCTACCTGTTGGTTGATCAATGTAGCCTTCTCCTAACTTAGCCAACAATTCCGTAATTGTAATTCTATTTTGCATTGATTATAAATCTACCACGTCACACATGGTAGTGCAGCATTGATTGACCGACAATAAGAAGCGTGTAACCTAGTGTAGGCTTTTTTTGTGTAATTCTTTTATGGGGCGCACTGATAGAAATGGTCATAAAATGTATTTTATTACAATTTCTAATGTCATGGTGTATCCTTGTATGTAGCAACACCACAGATGTTAATTTAATTTTAGACAACGCATATTAAAATATACTTTTTCTCCCTCAAAAATGAATATTCTGGGCCTCCCGAGTGGCACAGTGGTCTAAGGCACTGCATCACAGTGCTATCTGTGCCACTAGAGAATCTGGGTTCGATTCCAGGCTCTGTTGCAGCCGGCCACGACCGGGAGACCCATGGGGGAGGCGCACAATTGTCCCAGCGTCATCCGGGTTTGGGGAGGTTTTGGCCGGGAGGGATGTCCTTGTCCCATCTTGCACTAGTGACTCCTGTGGCGGGCCAGGCGCAATGCACGCTGACACGGTCGCCAGGTGTACGATGTTTCCTCCAACACATTGGTGCGGCTGGCTTCCAGGTTAAGTGGGCATCGTGTCAAGAAGCAGTGCGACTTAGTTGGGTTGTGTTTCGGAGGACGCACGGCTCTCAACCCTCGCCTCTCAAGAGTCGGTACGGGAGTTGCAGCAATGAGACAAGACTAACCACCAATTGGATACCACGAAATTGGGGAGAAAAATAGGTTTGAGATTACTTGCAAGAGTATTTTACTAACATCCGTTTGGATATTTGAATATTCTAATAACCGTGTACATCCCTAAATGTAAAGAGCTTAACACTTATCTATAAGCTGGCCCTGCAGGCCTCCTGTCCTGTGTCAGTGCCGCACAAAGTGCATTATAGCACAACCAGTGAAGAGAATGACGAGACAGAAAGAGAGCGCGAGACAGCATGTGAAGTAATCAGTGATAACAGGAAAATTCAGTCCATTCCCACTTTCCTTGAGGGCACAGAAGGTTAGAGGTCTCCTCTCCACCAAACAGTCAAAGCGGTGTGCTGGGGAGTGGGGACTGCTGCCTTTTCTTAAACCAAGGCACTTTGTTATGCTCTGACATAAGGCTGGGAAGCAGTTACAGAAAAGAGAGGAAGAGTGGAAAAAAGAGCGAGAGCTCGTAATTGCACGAAGAGAGACAGAATGCCTCTTATTTCCCTTTCAGCTGAAGACAATCTAACACTATACATGGTTATGTTCATGCATCCCAATTTGGCCTACTACAGCATGGCCATTCCATTCTGTCTACAACTATTAGTGCCAAAACTGGTTTGTCAGTGAGAAGGCTGCCACACTATAATACTGCCCCGCCCTGACAATGCACCACAAGGATCACTGCAAAACAATACACACAAGGAAATAGACAGTGTCATTCAGGGGGAAAGGTTAGTTCACTGATCAATCTGAAATCATCCTGAGTAAAAGGGAAATTGTACACAGAAAGAGCCAGGAAAATGATGAGGAAGGGCTGTATCCTGTCTGATCCCATTCCCCCCACCCACCGACAGATCAGGTCAGCATCTCCTCTGCTTTAAAGCCCCATCGTGTATCTCCCTCCCCCTGTCCCTGTGAAAGCCACTAATAATTTTAAAAAGGATGGAGGGGCTAATCCGTGTACATGAAGAATGGGCAGGTGGTCAACCAATGCAAAGATTAACAATGTCAATCCAAATTGAATTGACTTTAAATATTTTTTTTTACCATCCACTCACTACAGAGTGGTTACTAGGGAACCAGACAGATGCTGATGTTATCAAGCACTGAAATTCATAGCTCACTGCAGGGAGCTCAATGACCAGGAAATCCCCAAAACACACGGTTTCCACTACTTACCACAGCCACAAAGTCAAAATTGGCTATATTTTAACAAGTCCTGTAACAAATTTGCTTTTTGGTTTTAGGATTAGACATAATATTAGTAGTGTGGTTAAGGTTAGTTTTAAAAACTGATTTTAATAAGATAAATTGTAGAAATAAGCAGGGTTTATGACTTTGTGGCTGTGGTAACTAGTGACAAACAACACACTATGTGGAGAAGGGGAGGGGTAAAGCCAGCCAAGGAAAGAGAATTAGGAAATCTACTAAACTATATGGAATTGTTTTAAGTAATACCAAGGATTATGTAGCTATTGGATTTTTAATATCCCTTGAATTATAAAATTGTAAAAAATAAAAAAGCTATTAGCCCATACAAACACATTGAATAACAGATTCCCTGCATGGAACAGATCGTTCTCTTCCCCCCCCCCAAAAAAAATCTGAGATATAAAAGATCAGGAACCCTTTTTTTTTTTACATTTCATTATCTGCCTTATTTTAGGCACTAAACTATCTCCATATATACACTTCCATACTTTTTTGAAACTAGTACCATGGACCTTCAGACAAGTCTTGAGGCTTGTGGGCGTCCTATAGCAGGGTTTCCCAAACTCAGTCCTGGAGCCCCCCCTGGGTATATGTTTTGTTTTTTGCCCTAGCACTACACAGCTGATTCAAATAACCAACTCATCATCAAGCTTTTATTTGAATCAGCCATTTACATTTACGTTTTTTAGCAGACGCTCTTATCCAGAGCGACTTACAAATTGGTGCATTCACCTTATGATATCCAGCCATGTAGTGCTAGGGCAAAAACCAAAACATGCACCCGGGGGGGCCAGGACAGAGTTTGAGATACCCTGTCCCAGAGCACAACGAAGAATACCATCGTGTTCATGAGAGTCTCAGCTTCCCACAGATATTAGTGTGTAGCCCCAACCGTTCGGACGCTACAGACTAGAGGTCGACCGATTAACCGGAATGGCCGATTACAAGTTCTCATAACAATTGGAAATCGGTATTTTTGGACACCGATTTGCCGATTTCTTTTTACACCTTTATTTAACTAGGCAAGTCAGTTAAGAACACATTCTTATTTTCAATAACGGCCTAGGAACGTCATTGAAACGACAGAGTTTTATCTTGTCAGCTCGGGAATTCAATCTTGCAACCTTACGGTTAATAACTAGTCCAACGCTCTAACCACCTGCTTTACATTGCACTCCACGAGGAGCCTGCCTGTTACGCGAATGCAGTAAGAAGCCAAGGTAAGTTGCTAGCTAGCATTAAACTTATCTTATAAAAAACAATCAATCATAATCACTAGTTAAACTAGTAATATCGTCAACCATGTGTAGTTATCTAGCCTGTCCTGCGTTGCATATAATCGATGCGGTGCGCATTCGCGAAAAAGGACTGTCGTTGCTCCAACGTGTACCTAACCATAAACATCAATGTCTTTCTTAAAATCAATACACAAGTATATATTTTTAAACCTGCATATTTAGTTAATATTGCCTGCTAACATGAATTTCTTTTAACTAGGGAAAATGTGTCACCTCTCACAACAGAGTCAGGGTATATGCAGCAGTTTGGGCCGCCTGGCTCGTTGTGAACTGTGAAGACTATTTCTTCCTAACAAAGACAGCCGACTTTGCCAAACGGGGGAGGATTTAACAAAAGCGCATTTGCGAAAAAAGGACAATCGTTGCACGACTGTACCTAACCATAAACATCAATGCCTTTCTTAAAATCAATACACAAGTATATATTTTTAAACCTGCATATTTAGTTAATATTGCCTGCTAACATGAATTTCTTTTAACTAGGGAAAATGTGTCACCTCTCACAACAGAGTCAGGGTATATGCAGCAGTTTGGGCCGCCTGGCTCGTTGTGAACTGTGAAGACTATTTCTTCCTAACAAAGACAGCCGACTTTGCCAAACGGGGGAGGATTTAACAAAAGCGCATTTGCGAAAAAAGGACAATCGTTGCACGACTGTACCTAACCATAAACATCAATGCCTTTCTTAAAATCAATACACGGAAGTATATATTTTTAAACCTGCATATTTAGCTAAAAGAAATCCAGGTTAGCAGGCAATATTAACCAGGTGAAATTGTGTCACTTCTCTTGCGTTCATTGCACGCAGAGTCCGGGTATATGCAACAGTTTGGGCCGCCTGGCTCGTTGCGAACTAATTTGCCAGAATTTTACGTAATTATGACATAACATTGAAGGTTGTGCAATGTAACAGGAATATTTAGACTTAGGGATGCCACCCGTTAGATAAAATAGGGAACGGTTCCGCATTTCACTGAAAGAATAAATGTTTTGTTTTCAAGATGATAGTTTCCGGATTCGACCATATTAATGACCTAAGATTCGTATTTCTGTGTGTTTATTATAATTCAGTCTATGATTTGATATTTGATAGAGCAGTCTGACTGAGCGGTGGTAGGCACCAGCAGGCTCGTAACCATTCATTCAAACAGCAATTTCATGCGTTTTGCCAGCAGCTCTGTTTATGACTTCAAGCCCATCAACTCCCGAGATTAGGCTGGTGTAACCCATGTGAAATGCCTAGCTAGTTAGCGTGGTGCGCGCTAATAGCGTTTCAAACGTCACTCCCTCTGAGACTTGGAGTAGTTGTTCCCCTTGCACTGCATGGGTAACGCTGCTTCGAGGGTGGCTGTTCTCGATGTGTTCCTGGTTCGAGCCCAGGTAGGAGCGAGGAGAGGGACGGAAGCTATACTGTTACACTGGCAATACTAAAGTGCCCATAAGAACATCCAATAGTCAAAGGTATATGAAATTCAAATCGTAGAGAGAGAAATAGTCCTATAATTCCTGTAATAACTACAACCTAAAACTTCTTACCTGGGAATATTGAAGACACATGTTAAAAGGAACCACCAGCTTTCATATGTTCTCATGTTCTGAGCAAGGAACTTAAACATTAGCTTTCTTACATGGCACATGCACTTTTTCTTTCTTCTCCAACACTTTGTTTTTGCATTATTTAAACCAAAATGAACATGTTTCATTATTTATTTGAGGCTAAATTGATTTTATTGATGTATTATGTTAAGTTAAAATAAGTGTTCATTCAGTATTGTTTTAATTGTCATTATTACAATAAAAAAATATCGTCCGATTAATCGGTATCTGCAGGTTTTTTGGTCTTCCAATAATCGGTATCGGCGTTGAAAAATCATAAATCGGTCGACCTGTAGCTACAGACAGAAGAGGCTGTACCAACTTCAGACGAGTCTTGTGAGCATCCTAGAGCAAAACAGAACACCATCGTGTTCGTGAGAGTCATTTTTCATTGCAGTGGTCATACTATTTTTATAGGCCAAACTGCTCGGTCGCTACACAAATGTTTTTGTGAGGAGACCGATTTTCAGGATGTCGCATGGTCTGACAAACACCGCTCCAGCTCTGCCACCACAGATGCAGAAGGGCGATATCGGCTATTGAGACGCAGCTCATGCAAAAAACAGATCTCTAGTTTAATGAATGTCATCAGGCTCTGGTAGCATCAGCTTGAATTTACATGCCGATCAAAGCTCTAATCAAATCTAGACACATTTATATGCTTTATGACACTTTTGGTTTGGGAGGGAAATACCGATGGACATTTGTAAAATATTCAACCCTAGTCGGTGTGTGCACATGAAGTAGCCCTACATAACTTGGCACAGATTAACCACATGCCCATCAACACAAACGACCACTCTGGAGTGGAGCCCCCCCCACCCCACAGTGTCTGGCATTATGTTGTCCCAAGGCTTTTCTCTCTGTACTGTCGCCTCAATGCTCTCGATGCACTGGCAGACTTTGCCTTTTGTCACTCAGAACGCATAGAGAGACGCCACCTAAATCCTCTTCCCGTAACCAAATCCACAGTGTACCATTGTAATCAAATTCCAGCTACATTCCACTGCTTTTCTCAACAATGAGATAAGGTGCTGTTTTTTCACCATTCTCTGTTCCTCGGTGACCATGTGGTCTGTGCTCTGCTCTTTGTAAAATACCACAAGGGCACAATGTCAGCAGCACAGTTCAATGGAATGTTATATTGTTTTACAAACTTGGGACTATGCGCTCAAGGGCCAAAAAGACTGAATCCTGGGAAATACAGACAAAGCCAGTGCAACAAGACTATCCACTGGAACTGATCCACTTATTTCCCCATCTATAGTGCATTCGGAAAGTATTCAGACCCCTCAACCTTTTCCACATTTTGTTACGTTACAGCCTTATTCTAAAATGGATTAAGTTGTTTTCTCCCCTCGTCAATCTACACACAATACCCCATAATGACAAAGCAAAAAACTTTTTTTTTTCAAATGTCCTAAAAACACTGAAATATCACATTTACCTAAGTATTCAGATCCTTTACTCGGTACTTTGAAGCACCTTTGGCAGCGATTACAGCATCGAGTCTTCTAGGGTATGACGCTACAAGCTTGGCACACCTGTATTTGGGGAGTTTCTCCCATTCAACCTGTTTTCACTTTGTCATTATTTGGGGAATGTATGTAGATTGCTGAGGATTTTTTTGTTATTTAATACATTTTAGAATAAGGCTGTAACGTAACAAAATGTGGGAAAAGTAAAAAAGTCTGAATACTCTCCTAAGGCACCGTAACCATCTATGCTCGGACGAACGAGACATTTAAACTATGTTAAAACGGCACATTAAATGTGAAATGAGGATGAGGTACAGCAGCATTCACTATTTCACCTTGTTCTGGAAGGTCAGGATCTGGTACAGAACCTTACCAGGGACTAGCCTAAACTACAAGAATAAAATGTCAACTGTTTCAAAAGGAGAACATTTGTCTATGCGTGTACTTATCCAATTTAATTCCAAGACTTGAGAAAGCCCACTCCACAAACCCTATGAAGCTACTTAAATCAAGACAGCCTTTAGGCAGAGAACCTAGGCCACACAGCACAGAAGTTTAAGGTGAGAGGTTCTGTTGTTCTACATCCACCAAGACAAAATCCACTAAATGAAAGAAGTCAAATCAAAAAGTGTGGGCGATAGTTGTGATGAAACAACCAGTTTTGACCAGATGGATCCACTGCCACAGAAATCATGCTGAATGGTGTGCTCATCAGATCAGTGCATTCTCCTGGCCACTTCCCAAATGAGTCACGTCTACAGACAGACAACACACATCACATGACATCTTGGTCTCAAACCTCAACTAGGCCTGTGCAGTCCTATGCATGTCTCAAACCCTGGTTCTGACATGGTCAGTCAGGTCCTCCTCCCACGCTGAGCCGTCATCCAGCCAGCCATGGCCCATTTCACCAGATGTGAGCCATGGGAGGAAAAAGAATAACGGGAAGAAATCACGATGGTTTGTAACTGCTGGAACTTCAGAGCAGGTTTGGGAGCACACACACAGAACTGGGCAAAGGAAATGCAGCTGGCCAAAATTCCATTACAGTTGGCTTCCCAAAAATGAGGAGCGGTGGATACTGTTGGCAAGACATGAACACCTTTCCATGATGGGTCATGTTTACAGCACCAAAGGTACTTGTGCCTACTAGCCCTAATCAAACAGAGACTAATGCTGTTGGGTGTGATAATACCAGCAAGAACTGGGTGTGATGCAAAAACTCAGAGCACATGTGCAGCTTTGAGTGATGGTTTCTTGATACCTCCACAGGGCAGAAAATAATTGGTTGAATAAACATTGCTGATGTGTAGGCCTACTCCAAATCGTTATGAAAATCCTATTTAAAGTTGTAAAATGTTATTTCTTTATAGAGGAGTTGTCTCAGAAGACGTAAGCCCTTCACCATGGTGATGTGGCCTCGGATAGCACCACCTTGCACAGACAGGACCCGACACAAACTCAAGAATGTGAGATGTGAACCGAGGTATGCAATCTGAGTTACCATCAGGCAGAAATGCTACCTGAAAATGTGCATGTTCTTGTTGTGTTCTCCCAAATTTCCTAAGGACCTTCATCTTGGAATCCATTTATACAAACGCGGCTGGAGGGGGGGGTTCGAGGATTCATTCGCCAACCCCCACTCCCTCACGCTGCATCCTCTGTAGCCTAACACTTCGGTGCATCTCACGCTTAATTTCCCTCTGTATTCTGACCCACTTCCTCTCCCAGCCAAGCCATGGGAGGTGAGGGGTAACTTCGGAGTTAACAGTGGTGCGGTCTGAGTGGCCAGCCAACCTGCCAGCCAGAGGTTGATGTGTCCTGACATCCAGACCAAACATGAACGTGGTGTTAACATGTGCCCCTCAGGTCAGACTGACAGCTAACCAGTCCTGCACCCACAATGACTCACTCATTCTCCAATGGAAGGGAACTCCCAAGCTGCTTACGCAAACACACTTCTTTGCAAATAGTTCTGGAGGGCGATCGAGGCTTATAATAGGCAAATCCTTCTGGTCTGAAAACCAAAATCCCTCAAGTAAAATCAATGTTATCATAGATCAAAATGCGATTTTTGAAACGGCCTGAAAAGTCTAAGGCTGATCAAAGCTATGGCTGTTCAATCCCAGTAACAGATATAAGTAGGTTGGCATTATACAGGGCCATTCACGGTGACCCTTCACCTCAGTTAGTGAGAAAAGCCATAGCTTAATTTTTATGGGCGATGTCAGATACAAAGAGGGACGCATAACGTCTTTATGGTCAGACTAAAATATTTGTATACAATTAATTTTAACCAATCGATCCTCGAAACATAGCTGTGCCAGTAGTAGCGCAGCTGTGCTGTGGTGACAATGTGCTTTTGTCTGGGAATTTGAGTGATTCCTACACTAATTACAAATGAGGTTATATCTGTGGACAAAAAACGATTTTGATTATGCAAAAAAAGGTTGCAAACCTGCACTCATCAGCAACACTCAGCTTACATTGTAAAGCTGAAAGATGAAGTTCAGCTGTCTGAATCAATACTTTCCAGTTAACTAGCTAACGTTACTTCCCTAATATTAAATAATTTTGTTCAGTTTGAGGCTAAATTACATCACCCCATCCTCGTTTTAACTGGAACCACAAGTTAGTTCGGTTCATCACAAACGATTACATTGTCGTGGAATAATACCCTACCACAATTGGCTGCTGGACTGGCCATTCATTCCACATGGTGGATAGCTAGTCAGCTAATGGCTATAAGTACTAGAGGCAAAAAATGTATCTAGTTAGCTACCTAATTTAGCTAGGTAACTAACTCATTGGCGTTGAAAACTTGGCAATCCCAATTAGCTGTAGCTTTCCTCACTGAATTCAAGCAAGTGGTGCCTCGCTAACTAAAGCAAAGACGGCACAGATTAATACAATAACCAGGTCGGAACTGTGTGTACAACATTATTAAAGATAAAGCAAAAAGACTTACCTTCCAGATCAAAGTACAAATATCCCTGACTGCTGAATTATCTAAAAAAGGACTGTGGACGTTTACCCAATTGAATCCACCGCTAATGCCGCTGACAACTCGCTTGTGCAGTCTTTCCCTCTGTCACTGCTGCACCGGACGCAACGCCCTCTCCTAGCCCCATTCCCCGCCTCAGGCATGGCTTGGCCAGGCATGTTTGTAAAAGATGAGCAGCAGCCAAGGCCACCAATCACAATCACCGTTAGAGCTGGTTCAGGGAGCAAGACACATGCCTCCAATATGTAATTGTTAATGTGATAGTGTGTTATAATGAATAACATAAAAAGGAAACCCAATTGTTTTTTTCTACCTAATAACACATCTACTGTATGTTGATACAATGTGATAAATATGAACGCCTTGAAAATCTGAAACTTGAAGAGCAATAAGCATTGACATAATCCCCCTCTCTTTCTTTTAATGACAGATGTGTACAACTTGAAGGCATGGGAGTGGTTGGCGCACTGTCCCTTATAAAAAGTAATGTCCCAGGGCCAGTAGAAGTAGGCTGAAAATCTATTCTGACTGTACCTATACAAATGTCACCCAGACATAGTAAAAGGGCAAGAGGGCAGTGTACTGTAGTGTGTTGCTATAACCGCCTCTAAAGCTGTTGACAAATGTTGTTTAGAGATATTTTAGCTAATAGATTAAATAGAACATGATTTGAGAACAAAATCTACCTCAAGAATTTGTTATTCTGCTTGCCACAAGATGGCATCATTTTACAAATCCACATAAATAGCGTCTGTATCCGTCCTATCAGCCACCAAATGTTTCCCAGAGCCTTGTTGCTTAGGCCCACGAGAAGGTAGATTTGGAGGGGATTGGGATAAATCATATAACTAAATGAAAAACAATGTTTTGGACCTATGGATCAGAAAAGCCTGTGATTACCAAATACTTTCAGCATACAAATATTTCAAATATACACGTTTCTGATTCATGCACATGGTGCCCTGTTATCTTTCATTCATCCCCACTTACAGTAGGCTATGTCACATAATGCACAATTCAGATGAAAACTTGTAAAGCTCCTACCTTTTCTCACAGATGGTTTCCTCTCCGGTGTCTTCTCTGGGGATTTCTTGGGGGTGTCAAAAGCCGCCAACATTTGAGCCACATTCACAGACTGGGGTTGCTCTGAAACTCCATCAGGTTTTGCTTCCAATGGCTTTGTCATATCCGGATGCTTCAGCTTTTCTTGTAGTAGAATGTTCTCCTTTTTGAGTTCAGAGAGAGGCCTTGATTTAGGATTATCCTGGTGTTTGTCAGTCTCTGAGACAGTTTGGTCCTTGTCCTGGGTAGACTTTTCATCAGAGTGTACTACAGTGGTGCTCTCTGAGACTTGCTCTGACACAAGCTCTGTTTTTAAAGTCACATCTTGAGACTGAAGCTTCTCATCTTTGTTTTGATTATCCATACTCTCTTGGCTTTCTTCTGATAGAGCACTCCCAGTTCCTACCGAGGCAACCTCAACAACTGGGATGTGTGTTATTTGAGGAGGGTCCTTCATGGTCTTAGCCTCCTCCATAGACTCAGCATGCAAGGCCTCTGAGATGCACAGCCTGGGTGCTGGTGGAGGAATCTCAGTGACAGTGATAGCGCTTGGTGATTCATCTATGTTGTGCAAAGGCAGGGGTTCTGTGGTTTGATCATCCTCTTTATTGCAGAATGGAGACTCAGTAGACTCAATAATGACCTCATCAGACACTGAAGAAGAGGCAGGTTTTTCTGTGATGACCTCACTCCTAGTGGAGGGCCTGCCTTTAACAGGCAGACTTGTCTGTGAAGTCTCTGGTGATGGGGTCTCAGCTGGGGGAGTATTTTTCATCGGCTTCCCCTCATTTTGGGGCGAGGCAGCTGTTGTTGCAGAGTCCTGCTCTGAAGCCTTACAGTCAGCCTCATCCATCAGTGATGACATTCCCACGTCTCTATCAGTGACAGATCCAGTCTCCAGAGGTGGAGCTGGTGGGCAGATGATATCTGTAGAGTCCTGAGCAGTTTTCCCTGCCTGGTCACTTTTTGTCAGGCTTTGTGGATGAATCTCCTCATGGCAGGGCTTAGTGTAAGCTTCTGCTCCAGGGGGTCTCTCTGTTGTGCATACAGAGGATGATGACATTATGGTTTCCTCCTCAATATGGCATTGTAATCCAGGGTTATTTTGATCTGATGGAGCTGTCTTTGCAATATCAGCGGATGGTTTTGGTGTTGTTTCCTTGGCAGCAGGTTTTGGTGTTGTTTCCTTGGCAGCAGGTTTTGGTGTTGTTTCCTTGGCAGCAGGTTTTGGTGTTGTTTCCTTGGCAGCAGGTTTTGGTGTTGTTTCCTTGGCAGCAGGTTTTGGTGTTGTTTCCTTGGCAGCAGGTTTTGGTGTTGTTTTCTTGGCATCAGGTTTTGGTGTTGTTTCCTTGGCATCAGGTTTTGGTGTTGTTTCCTTCACTGCAGGTTTTGGTGTTGGCACAGCCCCTGTCTCCACAGCCACTGGATGAAACTTTGTCTCAGGTTGCAGCTGGTCATGGTCATCAGACTGGTCCCTTGACACAGAGACCACCTTTTTAACTTTGGAGAGATCTGGAGACGGCTCATTTTTGTTTATTTTCAGGAGCTTCTCCAAAATGGAGCTGGGCTCCTCTGTATGCCCCATGGGCAAGGCTTCTTTGTCCCTTTGAGTGGTAGGGTCAGTTGTAGGGGATCCTGCCCCTTCCAGCTCACTTTGTTTGTGATTATCATTCAGGTCAGGCTTAATGTCACACCTTGCTTCCTCTGACACTTTATTTTCTTTCTCAATGTCACCCTTGTTTTCATCTCCAAGTGGCTTTACGTGTCCCACTGTTGGAGGGTCATGATTCAAGGTACCACCCACAGCTAACAAAGACTTTCCCCCTTTTGTCTTTTTCAATGGTGATTGAAGTTCAGCCTTGTAGGGGTCTTTCAGCTCTCTCAAATCACCTACAGCTCCATCAATACACTTGGTGTCTCCATCCTCAACTGCCTTTGAGGGTTCATTTTTCATTTTCATTTCCTGGTCTTTCTGAACAGGCAACTTCTTTCTTCCTCCCTCTTGAATGACGTCATCAGTAGTTTCCGTATTAGTCCCACCCTTGCCGACTTTCACAGAACCTTCTTTTTTGTATTCCATGGTGCTCTCACCCATTGAAACAGTGCCATCAGTTTTCGCCACAGCTGGATTATACATCTCACCAGTAACTCCCTCTGAAGCAGAACAGGAATTTTCTTCCTGGTTTTTCTGGTGTGGAGCTGTTCTCTCATCTCGATGGTCCATCTTGGCAGTTTTACCCTCCTTCTTCTTCTTCTCTCTCACGTTTTGGGTGGATTGTCTGGGTGTTCTGGCCTTCTCCTCACACTGTGTGTTACTCTCTGGGCTATGGCTATTGTACTGATCCTGTTGAGTCAGTGGAGCAGTCCTGCCTCCCTCCTCTCTTCCCTCCTCTCCTCCAACCCCTCCCTCTCTCACCTCCCCCTCCTTGGAAGGACTCACCCCTTTCTGAGTGCTATGTTTTTTCTCTGCCGAAGGTGTTGTTGGCTCCATGCCTGGACCTTCATTCAGACTTTTAGCATCAGCTATCCCTGGGTCCTCCCCGGCGTTACCGGCCTCCTCACAGGGGCTTCCTCCCTCCATGGCACCACCTATATCCCTGCCTGCTTGCCCTAGGTCGGGGCAGGGCCCCCTCTCCTCCGCCCCTCCACTGCTGGCATGTTCATCCCCATCCACCTTGTCTTGATTCTGTCCAATGCTAGTCTGTGGACAGAGACAAGCTGTTACCCTCCTCACTCTGAAGTAGCAGTCTACAATAATGCCATAGCTTTGGCATGCCAGTCCAGCAGCATGTATTTAACTGTAGACCCTGTGCTCTGCTCTCCCACATCCACTCCTCTCCTTCTTTTCTTTCAAAGCAGGGTGTATGATTATACCTGTCCCACTGAGAACAGGCAGAGATAAAAAATATGAGCTGGAAACATGAGAAGTAGAGACAGGAAAAGGAGCAATGTAATCAGATATCAGGAACAGAGCAAGGTTCATTTACTGTGAAATAGCACAAATCTGATCATGTGTAGACACAGTGGATACATTATATACCACTAGTCCATTATGTAACACTAAACAGGAGCCATTTACATGGTCTGGTCTGGCTAAGCATCTTATGACCACAACCGCTCTAAACCCCATTGATTGTTCATGCTTTTGCAATGTCAACCCTTATAGGGTCAACTTAAGAAAAATACATTGGTGTCACAAGATTTCTCCTTCTGAGGATGATCATGTCAGCTTGTAGGACCTTAGCCAGGCATGACAAATTCTGATGTACGTAAAAGTAGAGGTATGACATTAGTGAAGGAAATTACGCTAATAAAAAGGGTTAGGATAGATCATCCCAAATTAACACATTTAATAGTAAGTGGGTGACAGGCATGCAGGACATGGTCCTTTGATTCTAGTATTTGAGATGGTCAGAGTGAAGCCTGACTCCACAGCAGATGAAGCAGAGGCATATACAGTTGAAGTCGGAAGTTTACATATACCTTAGCCAAATACATTTAAACTCAGTTTTCCACAATTACTGACATTTAATCCTAGTAAAAATTCCCTGTTTTAGGTCAGTTAGGATCACCACTTTATTCTAAGAATGTGAAATGTCAATATAATAGTAGAGAGAATGATTTATTTCAGCTTTTATTTCTTTCATCACATTCCCAGTGGGTCAGAAGTTTACATACACTCAATTAGTATTTGGTAGCATTGCCTTTAAAATGTTTCAAACGTTACGGGTAGCCTTCCACAAGCTTCCCACAATAAGTTGGGTGAATTCTGGCCCATTTCTCCTGACAGAGCTGGTGTAACTGAGTCAGGTTTGTAGGCCTCCTTGTTCGCACAACTTTTTCAGTTCTGCCGACACATTTTCTATAGGATTGAGGTCAGGGCTTTGTGGTGGCCACTCCAATTCCTTGACTTTGTTGTCCTTAAGCCACTTTGCCACAACTTTGGAAGTATGCTTGGGGTCATTGTCCATTTGGAAGACCCATTTGCGACAAGGGCTTTAACTTCCTGACTGGTGTCTTGAGATGTTGCTTCAATATATCCACATAATTTTCCTCCCTCATGATGCCATCTATTTTGTGAAGTGCACCAGTCCCTCCTGCAGCAAAGCACCCCCACAACATGATGCTGCCACCCCTGTGCTTCACAGTTGGGATGGTGTTCTTCGGCTTGCAAGCCTCCCCCTTTTTCCTCCAAACATAATGATGGTCATTATGGCCAAACAGTTCTATTTTTGCAGTGTCAAACCGTAGGCTTTTTATATGGCGGTTTTGGAGCAGTGGCTTCTTCCTTGCTGAGCAGCCTTTCAGGTCATGTCGATATAGTACTCGTTTTACTGTGGATATAGATACTTTTGTACCCGTTTCCTCCAGCATCTTCATAAGGTCCTTTGCTGTTGTTCTGGGATTGATGTGCACTTTTCACACCAAAGTACGTTCATCTCTAAGAGACAGAACATGTCTCCTTCCTGAGCGGTATGACTGTTGCGTGGTCCCATGGTGTTTATACTTGCGTACTATTGTTTGTACAGATGAACGGGTACCTTCAGGCATTTGGAAATTGCTCCCAAGGATGAACCGGACTTGTGGAGGTCTATCATTGTTTTTCTAAGGTCTTGGCTGATTTCTTTTGATTTTCCCATGATGCCAAGCAAAGAGGCACTGAGTTTTAAGGTAGGCTTTGAAATACATCCACAGGTACACCTCCAATTGACTCAAATTATGTCAATTAGCCTATCAGAAGCTTCTGAAGCCTAACCGACTTGCCAAAACTATAGTTTGTTAACAAGAAATTGTGGAGTGGTTGAAAAATGAGTTTTAATGACTTCAACCTAAGTGTATGTAAACTTCCGACTTCAACTGTAGACGATTTAAACTCTCTAGTCTTCAACTACACTGATAATAATCTCTTTCTCTTTTAAATTACATTTCTGGAGATTTCTTTGTCCATCTTTTCTTAACAAAATGTATTTCCCATCGTTTGGATTGAGAGGACATTGGATCGGCAAGTTATTTTTGTTTGGAGGAAACTCAATTTATCACCGGATATTTGTTCTCAATAATAGTAATGGACTGACCTACTCAAAATTAAAGCCTATGCAGGAAATCTTAAGAGATTACTCCCTGTGATTTTGACTCTGTCCAATACTATATATTTAATTTCTGAAAGCAGTTTCCATCCAGTAAATCTACTGGTTATATTGGACATTTAGCTTTTTCCTTAATTATTTTTGTATTCTATCCATTGTTATTTAGGAGGCTGTTGTAGGGGCACTAGCAATCCTGGATCTGGTGTTTGTCTGTCTATGGTTTTAATTGCTTCAGTTGCCTAGTCAGTTGTACAACTGAATGCATTCAGCTGAAACGTGTATTGTGCATTTAACCCAACCCCTCTGAATTGGAGAGGTGCGGGAGGCTGTCTTAATCGACATCCACGTCATCGACACCAGGGGAGCAGTTGTTGTTAAGGGTTAACCAGTGACCGTTTGGTGCTCTTAACCGCTAGACTACCTGTCGCCCCGATCATCGCATCGCTTCGTAAGCAATCTTAGCTTTCGCTCGTGTTGCTGGTGAGTGTATCAGTTGGTCCTCAATGTTACAGTGCTATTTTCTCACACTGAACTGCAGTGGTCATCAGAGAGAATGATGAAGCACAATGGAAAGAGGTCTGGAACAAGAGTCTGTTTCCTGTCAGTGCCCCTACTCTACTTTCCCTGTCTATTAAAGCAGTGGCTGCTGCTTCCTTATCATATGGCTCCACTGAACATTCACCAGACAGAGACAAGACTGGGTGAGAAAATGTTATCTAACAGCCGGTCACTGTGTAGAAATACAAAAAAGTTGAAAACATGTTGAAATCTGTGCGTGCGTGTGTGTTTGAATGCAATTTGGAATGAAAATGTGAGAATTGACAGAACAATATGTATCAAAGTGTTACAATACGTTTACATTACAGGTATATACATGATATATCACTCAACCCTGAGTCCATTGTTTGAGTAGTGTAGCTGAAATTAAGATAAAAAGTGTAGCCTACCATTATTTTTCCTCTAGAGAGAGAGAAACAGGTGAGGTTCCAAACGTAGTTTTCTACAGCATTGGTACATCAAGCTCACGGTGCAGTCACAGCTATGCTGAACTCTCTGGTAGACTGTATGAAATAACTCATGTAGGAGAAAACTTTCCTTCCATCACACACCAGTCATGTGAAAACTGACGACTACACAGGCTCACCCTAAAATCACCCTCAGCTCAGACTCCTGAGAGTCCTGCAGGCCCCATCAGCACCATGCTCACCGAGGAGGACCCCCTGCCTGAAGGCAGCTCATCCCTGGCTACAACTACACCATTGTCCTGTACCCTTCTGTCGTAACGCCCAAGGCAGATCACTTGATCGCCTTGTGCTCTGCTGCCCCAACTCAAACCAGCAACAACAAGCCAGGAAGCACAAGCAAAAAAGTTATTCCAGTCTTACAGTAGCATCCTGAATGAAGGCAGCATACAGTAGGCTACACATTCCCAGCACTCTGGTAAGCTGACTGGAAAGGCAGCCAGGGTTAGGCCTGGCTCCTTACAGTTACTACAGTGATGGATATAGTTTTGATCTGTCCTGTGTTTGTGTAAAAAACGCAAAGGACACTGACTGATCAGTTCTGTATCCCAGCCGAATGCTCACCCAGGACTGACAGAGCACTCTTTGTTAGTTGGTTGGTTATGTCGAGTCCTCCCTCAACTGCACTAGCAATGGGAGGCTTATATTCCAGCTTTGTGATGTCAGACCCCATTTGCCTAATACAATAAGTGTCTCGTCAAGGTTTATCAATTAAAGCCAAGCTCCCAGTTTCTAATTTCCATACTGTGGTGAGATACACACAGCACAGTGACCTGTAAACTCTATAAATCCACAAATCCACCATGAAAAGCCTTACTCCTCATCAACTCATTCAAGATGTGTTTATGTTGAGTTCTAGAGCACCTTTCCACTCAATTCTTTACATTTGGAGCTGTTCATTACTAGACAAGGTCTGATATCCCCTTATCATGGCCAGGTACAGTACATCCAGAATGAATAAGGGATAAGTTGGAACAAAACATAGGCATACACAGCAGACTCAGATTGTTAGAGCATTGGGCCAGTAACCGAAAGGTTTGCTGGATCGAATCCCCGAGCTGACAAGGTAAAAATCTGTCGTTCTGCCCCTGAGCAAGGCAGTTTACCCACTGTTCCCCAGGCGCTGAAGATGTGGATGTTGATTATGGCAGCCCCCCACACCTCTCTGGTTAAATGCGGAAGACACATTTCAGTTGAATGCATTCAGTTGTACATCTGACTAAGTATCCCCCTTTCCTTTCGACAGATCTTCTCAGAGTAGACAAGTAATTTTCACAGAGTAGGCTTTGATTGTGAACTCAAGCTGAGATTTTTTTTCAGAGGGGAATTTCTAATCTCCTAGGAAACAGCACGAGAGGTCTGGCTCAGTAGACAGTGAGGACCCACTGGGCTTTTGGAAATGTGGGTAATATTTGGTTGAGACATTGATCAATGAGATTTCAACCATTATTCACCCACTCAAAAAGACAGACTGAATTTTGTTGAATTCCCAATGTGTTATCATTGTGCTTCAACCATCTAAAAGCACAACCAAATTCCAATGGAAAAACAAATGTCCGATTTTTGGTTTAGTTCTCATCTAAATGTGTTATCTTGGTTAAGATGGAGACGTGAATCCAACATCTCAATTATTAATTTGTAGACAAACTGGAATTTTTGGTTAACATTTACATTTTAGTCATTTAGCAGACGCTCTTATCCAGAGCAACTTACAGTAGTGAGTGCATACATTTCATACATTTTTTGTCCCGTACTGGTCCCCCGTGGGAATCGAACCCACAACCCTGGCGTTGCAAACACCATGCTCTACCAACTGAGCCACACGGGACCACATTAAGTTAAGATGGAATTAAAACCGGACTAAGTCAGTGTAACAGATGGAACTCTCCAACCAAAGATTTCCTTCAAATGTTGATATTTGGTTGTGTTGACGACCAAACACAATTCAATATCCAGTTTGTCTAGAAATGTATAATTGATATGTTGGATTCACGTCTCCATTTCAAGCTAAATGAAAGAATAGTCCTAAATCTAATATAAATCAAACATTAAATGAACTTTAAATAAAATTTGATTTGATTTAGTCCTATTGTTTAACTTAGATTTTTGTTTGAGATGGAGATGTGAATCTGATATACACTGCTCAAAAAAATAAAGGGAACACTTAAACAACACAATGTAACTCCAAGTCAATCACACTTCTGTGAAATCAAACTGTCCACTTAGGAAGCAACACTGATTGACAATAAATTTCACATGCCGTTGTGCAAATGGAATAGACAACAGGTGGAAATTATAGGCAATTAGCAAGACACCCCCAATAAACGAGTGGTTCTGCAGGTGGGGACCACAGACCACTTCTCAGTTCCTATGCTTCCTGGCTGATGTTTTGGTCACTTTTGAATGCTGGCGGTGCTTTCACTCTAGTGGTATCATGAGACGGAGTCTACAACCCACACAAGTGTCTCGGGTAGTGCAGCTCATCCAGGATGGCGCATCAATGCGAGCTGTGGCAAGAAGGTTTGCTGTGTCTGTCAGCGTAGTGTCCAGAGCATGGAGGCGCTACCAGGAGACAGGCCAGTACATCAGGAGACGTGGAGGAGGCCGTAGGAGGGCAACAACCCAGCAGCAGGACCGCTACCTCCGCCTTTGTGCAAGGAGGAGCAGGAGGGGCACTGCCAGAGCCCTGCAAAATGACCTCCAGCAGGCCACAAATGTGCATGTGTCTGCTCAAACGGTCAGAAACAGACTCCATGAGGGTGGTATGAGGGCCCGACGTCCACAGGTGGGGGTTGTGCTTACAGCCCAACACCGTTCAGGACGTTTGGCATTTGCCAGAGAACACCAGGATTGGCAAATTCGCCACTGGCGCCCTGTGCTCTTCACAGATGAAAGCAGGTTCACACTGAGCACATGTGACAGACGTGACAGAGTCTGGAGACGCCGTGGACAACATTCTGCTGCCTGCAACATCCTCCAGCATGACCAGTTTGGCGGTGGGTCAGTCATGGTGTGGGGTGGCATTTCTTTGGGGGGCTGAGCCTCATTTTGTCTTGTTTTAAGGACATTACATCAAAGTTGGATCAGCCTGTAGTGTGGTTTTCCACTTTAATTTTGAGTGTGACTCCAAATCCAGACCTCCATGGATTGATAAATTGGATTTCCATTGATTATTTTCTTCTCTTTCATTCATTCAGATCTGAATGAATGAAATAATCTTATTAAATACTTTTTTCTTTACATAGTTGAATGTGCTGACAACAAAATCACACAAAAATAATCAATGGAAATCCAATTTATCAATCCATGGAGGTCTGGATTTGGAGTCACACTCAAAATTAAAGTGGAAAACCACACTACAGGCTGATCCAACTTTGATGTAATGTCCTTAAAACAAGACAAAATGAGGCTCAGTAGTGTGTGTGGCCTCCACGTGCCTGTATGACGTCCCTACAACGCCTGGGCATGCTCCTGATGAGGTGGCGGATGGTCTCCTGAGGGATCTCCTCCCAGACCTGGACTAAAGCATCCGCCATTTCCTGGACAGTCTGTGGTGCAACGTGGAGCGAGACATGATGTCCCAGATGTGCTCAATTGGATTCAGGTCTGGGGAACGGGCGGGCCAGTCCATAGCATCAATGCCTTCCTCTTGCAGGAACTGCTGACACACTCCAGCCACATGAGGTCTAGCATTGTCTTGCATTAGGAGGAACCCAGGGCCAACCGCACCAGCATATGGTCTCACAAGGGGTCTAAGGATCTCATCTCGGTACCTAATGGCAGTCAGGCTACCTCTGGCGAGCACATGGAGGGCTGTGCGGCCCCCCAAAGAAATTCCACCCCACACCATGACTGACCCACCGCCAAACCGGTCATGCTGGAGATTGTTGCAGGCAGCAGAACGTTCTCCACGGCGTCTCCAGACTCTGTCACATGTGCTCAGTGTGAACCTGCTTCATCTGTGAAGAGCACAGGGCGCCAGTGGCGAATTTGCCAATCTTGGTGTTCTCTGGCAAATGCCAAACGTCCTGCACGGTGTTGGGCTGTAAGCACAACCCCCACCTGTGGATGTCGGGCCCTCATACCACCCTCATGGAGTCTGTTTCTGACAGTTTGAGCAGACATATGCACATTTGTGGCCTGCTGGATGTCATTTTGCAGGGCTCTGGCAGTGCTCCTCCTGCTCCTCCTTGCACAAAGGCGGAGGTAGCGGTCCTGCTGCTGGATTGTTGCCCTCCTACGGCCTCCTCCACGTCTCCTGATGTACTGGCCTGTCTCCTGGTAGCGCCTCCATGCTCTGGACACTACGCTGACAGACACAGCAAACCTTCTTGCCACAGCTTGCATTGATGTGCCATCCTGGATGAGCTGCACTACCTGAGCCACTTGTGTGGGTTGTAGACTCCGTCTCATGCTACCACTAGAGTGAAAGCACCGCCAGCATTCAAAAGTGACCAAAACATCAGCCAGGAAGCATAGGAACTGAGAAGTGGTCTGTGGTCACCACCTGCAGAACCACTCGTTTATTGGGGGTGTCTTGCTAATTGCCTATAATTTCCACCTGTTGTCTATTCCATTTGCACAACAGCATGTGAAATGTATTGTCAATCAGTGTTGCTTCCTAAGTGGACAGTTTGATTTCACAGAAGTGTGATTGACTTGGAGTTATATTGTGTTGTTTAAGTGTTCCCTTTATTTTTTTGAGCAGTGTATATATAGTTGAGTTACATTTTAATCATATATCAATGCCATAATTGTCCAGTGATTTACATTTTAGTCATTTAGCAGACGCTCTTATCCAGAGCGATTTACAGTAGTGAATGCATACATTTCATGTATTATTTTTTTTATTTTTTTGTTGTTGACTGGCCCCCCGTGAGAATCGAACCCACAACCCTGGCGTTGCACATACCATGCTGGCGTTGCAAACACCATGCTCTACCAACTGAGCCACAGGGAAGACCACAAGGTGATGTGCTGCTATAGACATACAGTATAAATATCATAGACTCCTGATGCAATATCTTCTGTAGGGCCATCATCATTGTCCAAACTGCGCTCCTTTGTAATAACTATGAACAATAACTGATGGCCCACTCTCCCAAGCACAACAAATAGTTCAGATGAAAGATAACAGATTCGGTGGATTTACGATTTGTGGATGCATACAATGTCTGTATTAGACAGAGTTGGGGGAGGGGGGGGCAGCGAGGTCGGGGGGAGGCGATATCCTCCTTTTAATTAGTTGAGACCTGTCGGACATTTCCACCCGACCTAATTAAAGCGCTCTGGCCCAGTTGCGCAAGCAGCCATGAATTTATGGCCGATTCCATCAACTCCATGGGCCTTTTCAACACCCTCGGTTTTCAAATAATGTAGCGGGCTTGGGCTGATACACGATAGCAACCAAAGCCCATGTAAATCAGTTTATAGCATTCCATCATTGGTTAATCAGAGTTCCTCATACTGACATTGGCTGTGGCCTCAGGGCCTATGGTACCAACTTTAGAAAAGTAATTCCAATTTCTACTCTTTCCTCTATTACTAATAGGGATATAGACCAAATGGGGCAGTTCTATGCAATCTTATAGCCATACCAACTTTATCAATATCAACCATCAGACAGAGCCTTCAACTACCAATTGAAGGTAGCTTGTTTGTGTTGGAGACGCCATGTGACTTTAAAAATCCTAAAGGACTTGGGTTGATGCATCTGAACATAATGGGCTTACTTCCTAAACTGGATTACATCAATATCTGGACTAAATAGACAAATCCAAACATTCTGGTATTGACTCTAACGTGGATCTCTGGGGACATTCTGGACTTAATATTGAGGGTTATAATGTGTTCAGAGATGATAGACAGGGTAGAGGTGGTAGAGTGGCCATTCTTATTAAAAATAATTTCTCTGTCTCTTTACTGAAATCCATTTTCCTTACCAAAAAATGTGAGCTACTATCTTTAAGCCTTTATTTGGGGTAAAACGTATCCATAACTGCCATAGGGGTCTACCGTCCTCCCTCGGCTAACCTTTGTCCACCCGAGGAGTTAACTAGTTTGTTGCCTTTTACTTAATCAGAGTTATTATCCTGGGTGACCTATATTATGATTGGGAAATGCAGGCATCAGACAATATCAAAGACATGTAATGATCTCAACCTAACCCAGCTGGTGACTAAGCTTAAAGATCCTTCAAAGTCAGCTCTAATCAATCTTATTTTAACGAATACACCAGAGAAATATGTTCCTACTGGTGTCTTCGCCCCAAGATATTAGTATCCATTGCCCAGTTGTTTGTGATAGAGATGTGAAAATGCATACAGTACCAGTCAAGGTTTGGACACACCTACTCATTTGGGCTACAATTTCTGAGGTTGGTAACTCTAATGAACTTATCCTCTGCAGCAGAGGTCATTTAAAGTAATGACAGACTGTCATTTCTCTTTGCTTATTTGAGCTGTACTTGCCATAATACGGACTTGGTCTTTTACCAAATAGGGCTATCTTCTGTATACCACCCCTACCTTGTCACAACACGCTCAAATGCATTAAGAAGGAAAGAAATTCCACAAATTAACTTTTAACAAGGCACACCTGTTAATTGAAATGCATTCCAGGTCCAGGCATTCCAGGTCAACCACCTCATGAAGCTGGTTGAGAGAATGCCAAGAGTGTGCAAAGCTGTCATCAAGGGAAAGGGTGGCTACTTTGAAGAATCTCAAATCTTAAATATATGTTGATTTGTTTAACACTTTTTTTGGTTACTACATGATTCCATATGTGTTATTTCATAGGTTTGATGTCTTCACTATTATTCTACAATGTAGAAAATAGTAAAAATAAAGAAAAACCCATGAATGAGTAGGTGTGTCCAAACTAAGCCTTGCGTCATCACAAAGAGGAACTTGAAAAACTTCAGTGAACAGGCTTTCTAACACAATATTTATTATAGTGACATTGATTGTATTTCAGCTATCCCTGAACCTGATATAGCTTCAGCCTTTTTGCAGATGTCTTCCAGACTATTGTGGATAATCATGCTCCGAATGCCTGTTACACTCTGGAATTATCAGAAGTCATTCATAAAAGAGATGATGCTTGGCCAGGAAGACCAGGAACACAGGCATTGGCCCAGACTAACAAGCTTTTAAGCAACTGAGGAATCATAGTGTAAGACAAATCAGAAAGGCTAACTCTGATTATTACAGTGCCTTCAGAAAGTATTCACACCCCTTGACCTTTTCCAAAAAATGTTGTGTTACATCCAGAATTTAAAATAGATTAAACCTAGATTTTGTGTCACTAGCCTACACACAATACCCCATAATGTCAAAGTGGAATTACGTTTAGATTATTTTTTAAATTATTAATAAAAAATTAAAGCTGAAATGAGTCAATACAGTAATTATTCAACCTCTTTATGGCAAGCCTAAATAAATTCAGGAGTAAAAATGTGCTTAACAAGTCACATAATAAGTTGCATGGACTCAATCTGTGTGCAATAATAGTGTTTAACATGATTTTTGAATGACTACCTCATCTCTGTACCCCACACATTCAATTATCGGTAAGGTCCCTCAGTCGATGGGTGAATTTCAAACATACTGTAGATTGAACCACAGAGACCAGGGAGGTTTTCCAATGCCTCACAAAGAAGGGCACCTATTGGTAGATGTGTAAATAATACAAAAAAAGCAGACATTGAAAATCCCTTTGAGCATGGTGAAATTATTAATTACACTTTGGATGGTGTATGAATATACCCAGTCACTACAAAGATACAGCCGTCCTTCCTAACTCACTTGCAGGAGAGGAGGGAAACCACTCAGGGATTTCACCATGAGGCCAATGGGGACTGTAAAACAGTTAGAGTTTAATGGCTGTGATAGGAGAAAACTGAGGATGGATCAACAACATTGTGGTTACTCCACAATACTAACCTAAATGACAGAATAAAAATATTCCAAAACATGCATCCTGTTTGCAATAAGGCACTAAAGTAAAAAGGCAAAAAATATGGCAAAGAAATTTACTTTATGTGAGGAATACAAAGCATTATGTTTGGCGCAAATCCAATTTAACACATCACTGAGTACCATTATTCATATTTTCATGCATGGTGGTGGCTGCATCATATTATGGGTTTGCTTGTCATCGGCAAGGACAAGGGAGTTTTTGGGAATAAAATAAATGGAATAGAGCTTAGCACAGGCAAAATTCTAGAAGGAAACCTTGCTTAGTCTGCTTTCCAACAGAAACTGGGAGACAAATGTACCTTTCAGCAGGATAATAACATAAAACACAAGACCAAATATACACTGGAGTTGCTTACCATGACGACATTGAATGTTACTGAGTGGTCTAGTTACAGTTTGACTTAACTTGGCTTAAACATCTATGGCAAGACTTGAAAATGGCTGTCAAGCGATCAACAGGACATAGACATATCTGATGTTGGCAGAAAGCTTAAATTCTTGTTTATCTAACTGCACTGTCCAATTTACAGTAGCTATTACAGTGAAAGAATACCATGCTATTGTTTGAGGAGAGTGCACAGTTTTGAACATGAAAATGTATTAATAAACCAATTTGGCACATTTGGGCAGTCTTGATACAACATTTTGAACAGAAATGCAATAGTTCATTCATCTAAAACTTTGCACATACACTGCTGCCATCTAGTGGCCAAAATCTAAATTGTGCCTGGGTTGGAATAATACAGTATGGCCTTTCTCTTGCATTTCAAAGATAATGGTACAATTTAAAAAATGTTATGTTTTTTGTTGTTGTTGTTGTTGGTTTTATTATCTTTTACCAGATCTAATGTGTTATATTCTCCGACATTCATTTCACATTTCCACAAATGTCAAAGTGTTTCCTTTCAAATGGTATCAAGAATATGCATATCCTTGCTTCAGGTCCTGAGCTACAGGCAGTTAAATTTGGGTATGACATTTTAGGCGAAAATTGAAAAAAAGGGGCGCATCCTTAAGAGGTAAAGAAAATGTACATTTAATCTATATGTGGATGATACTATTATGTATGCAATTGCCCTGACTGCTGACCTGGCTGTGACAAGGCTACAGTCCAATTTTGCAGTTGTGCAGGAAGCCCTGACTGATTTAAAACGCGTACTTAACATGGGCAAAACTAAATGCATGTTGTTTTCAAGTTCTCATAAGATTGTCTCAAGTGGATTACATCTTTACTCATCGGATGGTTCTGTAATCGAACGAGTCCCAGCATACAAATACCTTGGTATTTGGATTGACAATGATTTATCATTTAAAAAACACGACTGAGTTTCTAAAAGAAACTAATATTTAAAGTGGGCTTTTTTTTAAAGAAACAGATCTCGTCTCTCTCTAGTCAGCAGGAAGCAGATTGTGCAGTTAACCTTTCTACCTGTTCTTGATTATGGTGAAACTATTTATCAAAATGCAGCTGCCTCTACTCTTATACTCTTGGATGTTGTTTTTCATTGCGCACTTCGTTTTATCACAGGAGACAATTTTGTTAAACATCACTGTATTCTTTACCAAAAGGATGGTTGGACCTCTTTGAAGTCACATACAGTTGAAGTCGGAAGTTTACATATATTTAAACTCAGTTTTCCACAATTACTGACATTTAATCCTAGTAAAAATTCCCTGTCTTAGGTCAGTTAGGATCACCACCTATTTTAAGAATGTGAAATGTCAGAATAATAGTAGAGATAATTATTTATTTCAGCTTTTATTTCTTTCATCACATTCCCAGTGGGTCAGAAGTTTACATACACTCAATTAGTATTTGGTAGCATTGCCTTTAAAATGTTTAATTTGGGTCAAACATTTTGGGTAGCCTTCCACAAGCTTCCCACAATACGTTGGGTGAATGTTGGCCCATTCCTCCTGACAGAGCTGGTGTAACTGAGTCAGGTTTGTAGGCCTCTTTGCTCGCACACACTTTTTCAGTTCTGCCCACACATTTTCTATAGGATTGAGGGTCAGGGCTTTGTGGTGGCCACTCCAATACCTTGACTTTGTTGTCCTTAAGCCATTTTGCCACAACTTTGGAAGTATGCTTGGGGTCAATGTCCATTTGGAAGACCCATTTGCATCCAAGCTTTAACTTCCTGATGTCTTAGATGTTGCTTCAATATATCCACATAATGTTCCTGCCTCATGATGCCATCTATTTTGTGAAGTGCACCAGTCCCTCCTGCAGCAAAGCACCCCCACAACATGATGCTGCCACCCCCGTGCTTCACGGTTGGGATGGTGTTCTTTGGCTTGCAAGCCTCCCCCTTTTTCCTCCAAACATAACAATGGTCATTATGGCCAAACAGTTCTATTTTTGTTTCATCAGACCAGAGGACATTTCTCCAAAAAGTGCGATATTTGTCCCCATGTGCAGTTGCAAACCATAGTCTGGCTTTTTTATGGCGGTTTTGGAGCAGTGGCTTCTTCCTTGCTGAGTGGCCTTTCAGGTTATGTCGATATAGGACTCGTTTTACTGTGGATATAGATACTTTTGTACCTGTTTCCTCCAGCATCTTCACAAGGTCCTTTGCTGTTGTTCTGGGATTGATTTGCACTATTCGCACCAAAGTTCGTTCATCTCTAGGAGACAGAACGCGTCTCCTTCCTGAGCGGTATGACGGCTGGGTGGTCCCATGGTGTTTATACTTGCGTACTATTGTTTGTACAGATGAACGTGGTACCTTCAGGCGTTTGGAAATTGCTCCCAAGGATGAACCAGACTTGTGGTCTACAATTTTTTTCTGAAGTCTTGGCTGATTTCTTTTGATTTTCCCATGTCAAGCAAAGAGGCACTGAGTTTGAAGGTAGGCCTTGAAATACATCCACAGGTACACCTCCAATTGACTCAAATTATGTCAATTAGACCATCAGAAGCTTCTGAAGCCATGACATAATTTTCTGGAATTTTCCAAGCTGTCTAAAGGCACAGTCAACTTAGTGTATGTAGACTTCTGACCCACTGGAATTGTGATACAGTGAATTATAAGTGAAATAATCTGTCTGTAAACAATTGTTGGAAAAATTACTTGTGTCATGCACAAAGTAGATGTCCTAACCGACTTGCCAAAACTATAGTTTGTTAACAAACAATTTGTGGAGTGGTTGAAAAACAAAATTGAATGACTCCAACCTAAGTGTATGTAAACTTCTGACTTCAACTGTAGATCACATCAGTACGCTCTTTTTGTTTACAAAGCCCCGCTCTACAAACTTCCGACTTACCTAACGATTTGATGCCTCTAGGGCATTTCAGATGGATGTTAGGGGACCTTTTTACTGAAGAATGTGTCTATTTGAATGTGCATATGAATGTGTAGTTTAATTTGTTTATTGTATTTTGATGTGTATTGTGTTGCTATACAGGGCTCATCTGGAAGAGACCTTGGTCTCAGCATTGACTCCCTGTCAAAATAAAGGATAAATACAAATATTGAGAACGATTACTGAAAGATCTCTTAAAACCTAAATATATTTGAGGATTTTTTTCAAATCCAATGTCAAACTTTATTTAAAGATTACTTCTAATGTTGCATTTTTTCAAATGCAACATATTTTCCAAATCACAATATGTTGACAAATTACATTGAAACCACTGATTCAACCAGTTTATGCCCAGTGGGGAGGGATGCGGATCCTGACACCATGAGCTCTAGAACTCAACCTCTACCGACTGTTAAGATTAAGACTGTCCTCTTCCTTACCCAACTATGTTTACATACTCCTGCCATGGCCTGCCGCATATGAACACATGCCAGAAAACTGTTTCAAAGAAGAAGGAGAGCGTGAAAGAATGTGAGAGAGTGTGTTTGTGTGTGTGAGAGTGTCAGAGGGCGAGTTCTGTGTAGACTATGGCTGCAGTAATGGCAAACCAAGGCCTCTGACTAACCAGGAGGGAGGAAAGAGAGCTGAACAATAGTTGAGAAAAATTTATTTTCTCCCTGGTCTCCATAGTAACTTCCAAAACAGGATACTTACTCAGATAATAAAACAAAGGGAAGGTATGGCAGCCAAGAATTCACCAGCAACATAATCTACAGCAAGTAAAGAGGGGCCAGCCGACAGCCAGCTAGCGCTGAGTCTAAGGGCCGCCGCTGTGCAGACAGTCAGCAGTTCCCCAAAACACCCCACTGGCAATCGGTGCCTGTCTGCATTTGAAGAGTGTGATATGACACTTTAGGGAGGTTGCGTCATCGCAATATAACGCCAACGCCTCTGTGAGCTATGCAGTCGGCCCAACTACATCCCCGATTCTATTTAAAGCCAAAAATTAAAAAGGGATACTGCTAACCTGTTTGCTGACCAAGGATAACATTTGAAACCGTCTATCAGTTACTACTGCCTCCCATCAAAATCCCCACAGAACAGTGTCATTCAGAATGTCATACAGGGAGTTCCTGACAATGTTATAGCCATTACACACTCAAACCACAGTTCAGTTATGGAGGTCAAATGAAATGAAACTGTTACAGATATCTGAAAATCTGATCTCATTTATGTTTTACGGTAGTGTTAATAACCAGAGTGATTAAAAAACATCGCCAAATATAACAGTTTTCAGAACCTAAAAAGCTTTGATAGTCGTTTACCTCACCCTGTTATGACATTGTCAGTCCTACTGTAGTGTTAATTGTGCCACTTTAAAATTTTTATTTAGTCTAGTCTTAGTCACATTTTGGTCATTTGAATAAGGATTTAGTCCAGTTATTGTCAAAATGACAAAAACAGTGGGCCATTTTAGTTATCTAAATGCCCTTTCATTTTAGTCATCATATTTGTATTGCCACATTAACCTACAGTAAACATAAGTCACTGACTTCTACAGTATGTTCAGACATACATAGCCCTGTCCTAACATATTGTTTCTGCATTCCCAATAGCAGAAATATAACAAACATATATAAGAATTATCTGGTGGTGTAAATTCGTAATTCCCCCTGCATAGACATCGCACAGTACATACAGAAAAACTAGACACACACAAGTACAGAGAGAGAGAGCGCGAGCTTGAGTAGCACAATCACCAGATGGTGCGGCAAAGTAATATGTGACTGGTTAGCTATGGGGAAGCAAGAGTCGCCTGCACAATGTGTATAATCAAGGCAGACTAGGGCCTGTCTGCCCACACACATCGCTTGCTCCCCAGCAGCTCACCAACTGATGTAGGCTGTGGCTTATCGTTCCCACTGCCTTTCAGAACTGCGATGTGCATGCTAATATTAATTGTGCTTATCATGGAAAAGCTCTCCATCTCTCCAGAAACTCTTATCCATTCCACTTAGTAGTCAGATTTTTGTCAACAGATTTCCATCCAATTGGAGACAGATTTATGTGACTATTCAGAAATCCGCATAAAGAATGGTATTTTCAAACTGATTAAAAAAAAATAATAATATTACATTTCAAATTACAATACAATAACAAAAAAAACATAGGACATCACTACACATATATTTTCTCTAAAGAAACAAAATAATATTAAAATAAAAAATTACTACACAATGATATCATTTTACTGATACAAAAAGATTCCACCATGTCAAAAGAAGGAATTGTCGGGATTTATAAAATCGAAACTAACCTTCTGTTTCCATCACAGCTGTCATGATTTTTTTTGTTTTATATATAGTATGACTTATCTTTCATAAAAACGTGGTTAAAAGAGATACCTTTTGTCGTCTCGTTTTAGTCAACTGAAATGAAAAATCATTTTCGTTAAGTTGGTTTTTTCTTGGTCTATTTAGTCAGTTATAGTCTAGTGAATTGCCACTGAAAAATAGGTGTTTGACGAGTGTTTTTGGTACTATTTTTGTTGACGAAATTAACACTACTGACATAGCCTCGGGAGAAGCATGTTTTAATTAACTTAAAGGCTTTCACATAACAGTGCAGCAATGGCTCCATCCCCCTCTTCGACACATGTCATTTTATGAAGAACAGTCCATCATTATTCACACACACTACCATACAGACCAGGAGGAACCAGAGCCTGCACCAGAAAGTGCTTCATTGATGTCATGCAAACTGGGGCCGCCAGCCAAACGTTACATAACCTGGCTGTTATAACGCAACTCTCCTGCCAAGGTATACAGATGGGAGCATTAAGATGCAAGTCAATCGTGCAGAGTCTTGACCCATGCGCTTAACGATATTTAGCAACGTCAATCCCTCCCCTCTATGAAATTTTTCATCACTCACAGTGGGCCTGTAGCAATCAGAGGACCATCTTATGTGTCACCGCGAGGATTTATTACCACATCTCCCTTTGTGAATTCATGTTCAATGTCAGGAGAATGTAAATATATTGTAAGACAGTGATTATGAAACCACATGCCACCTCTCCCCGCTGAGTAACTGTGTCTGTTAATTAGCAGATAAAAAGCTATGGTGTGGTTATTATTTTTCTCAAAATACCAACAGTAATAGTTTTGAGTTATGACATTGTATTCCAAAGCCACATGTTTTCATTTTGAGAATAAAAAAATTTAAAAAATACTTCTGTGATATGAAAAAACGTTTATTTTCATAAACAGTACATTTTAACAAATGTAAAAAAGTGCATAATGCATTCAAACTACAGCAAATGTACAGTACCAAAAATCACTGCATACTTAATGGTAACAAAAAACTGTGGAGAAACCCATCGCTGTGATCTTTCTCAAATTGGTTTGACTTTATGCCTATAAGAAGCTTCATAAATCATTAGTGATATGAACACTCATCTATCGGTATGACACTATGCGAGTATGCGGATGATCCTACAGTCTCTCTTCTGTTTCTCCCAAAGGTGCAATACATAACATGTAACAGATCACAGACGCAAATAAATGATTGACATAATCATGATTCTCATTTTGTATATTAAACAGATTCAATAGTGTCCATTTAGTGACAACACCCATAGATATAACCTTTGTGCTATCCCACATTTCAAAGAGCACTAACAATTTGGAATCAAAATCCCATCTTGGAAACCCTGATGGACATGTGAATGGGACAAGGAAGAGAATATTGATTTATTCTCTTCAAACCAAAAAATGTTCCGGAAGGTTCAAAAAAGGAACACCAAGCTTCAGATTCCTGTTTCACACCTTGGTCTATCGTTAGAAAGAAAAAAATATATATAATAAAAATGAACAGAAATGCAGGGCCACTGTTCTACTAAAGAGGAAGGGAAGCCTCGTCAGTGTCCCACTCCCATCATGTATCAACCCTACCATCCAAATCCTCTGCAATACTGGCAGCACCACACACACACACACACACACCTCTATGCCTCTGTTCTCACGGCTAAGGCACTAGTGTGTGTCCATAAATCAAACCTAAATGGAAGTGAACTAACAGCTCACACACTCATATAGCACTAATGACCTCCAGTCGCACTGTGTGCAGCATCAGATGCCAAGTGGCAACCTAGATGGGGTTAAGGGGCACCACACTGGACAACACACCCCACAACACAGGTTGGCATCCATTGTGAAAAGAGTCTAGATTGCCACACACATTTTAAAACTAAGCGCATATTACATGATGCACACACACCATAGGACAGCCCTGCTGTCCAGAGATGTTGGCCTTGCACCTGGGAAGCACGTCCATCGCGCTGTTCTCTACATCTAGTGTGCAGCAAGAAAGAAAAACAACAACTAAACCCTCATCCCGAAATGGAAGCAGCAAGGGTATAAACTGGGGAGAAACAGAGACATCTCTACAGAGGTCCTGTATACAGTATGTGCACAATCACATCAGTGTTTGTGTGGCACACCAAATACACACTTTTACACAGTATCATGGTAGACATGTCTTTTGACATACAATGACAGAGGCAATGTTCAGCTAATTTAACACTTTCTTTGAGGTCAAGATTTTAGTGGTAAGTGGCTGTTTGGGTTATGCCCAATAGAACCAAAACCTTTTTAAAAACCAAAATAAAAAAACACAGGCAACTGACACATTTCAATAAAATAGCATATGTACATACATACACAAACACACAGCATAAGTGATTAAAACTGGAAGGACACTGCTTGCAGTAAAACAGTGTGTCCGCACAGGAACTGGAGTCATTGGGAAGAACTAAGTCTGTGCTCTCCATATTAAGACACGTACATACAGTACTATACAGCAGTATATTCTGTAACGTCATCGACTACTGTACATACATATTTACATGCAGTAAATGCGTCATGTGCTCTCATACGTGGGAGAAATGCATGTGCAATATGAACCTATTCAAAATTAATTTTTTCATAAATAGTTCACAGTAACTATTCTCATGCACAAACATACAGAAATACTGAACTTATAAAATAATTTCAAAAGCAAATATTTGACTGCAACATTGTAAAAAAAATATTTTTTTTAAATTCAAAAAATCTATGGCAAAGTAGCTAGATGTTAAATTAACAATTGATATTATTTTCAATTATACACGAAGACAAGCTGAGTGGAATGAATTACATGGAACGTGAAATAGTGGTAGACTTTTCAGGGGAGCAGTACTGAGACAGGGAGAGAAAGAACAAGGATGGAAGTGGATCGACATCATGGATCTCATGGATAAGGAATGGTGTGACCCTCCAGAGTCCCACAGGGGAAAGATCAGAGAGAAGCCGTCTCTGGAACCTAAAGAAGACTTTGTACGACTCCCATATGCAACTGCTCACAATTTTGATTCTGCAGCGCAACTCAGTTCAAAGACCAAGTCTCAGATGCAATAAAGGACATGATTACAGACAAGCGTGAATCAACAAGCAGTTACAGAGGGAGAGAAGTTCTATTTTATTTATTTTATCTTTATTTAACTAGGCAAGTCCGTTAAGAACAAATTCTTATTTTCAATGACGGCCTAGGAACTGCCTTGTTCAGGGGTGGAACAACAGATTTTAACCTTGTCAGCTCTGGGATTCGATGGTGCAACCTTCCGGTTACTAGTCCAACGCTCTAACCACTAGGCTACCTGCCGCCCCTATGCTCAATTTATAAAACTGACCCAGAGCAGTTTGAATAAGATTAGCATTCAACGTAGCCAGCAGTTATCCAGAAGCAAAGCAAAATCACAAGAGGGTTCTGATAGGGGACTCCGATCTCAGAAAGGACCTCTACAAAACACTGGTAATCCCAGGCCTAGACACAGGCTAATGGGAAGGGAGGGCAGTAAAGGAGTCATATGTTTCCCACTGTACTGTTGCTGAATCTCAGGTGAGGTTTGGCTGTTGAGTGTCCAGACATTGGAGGCTCAGCAGATTTAAGATTAGAAACCAGACAACTATGGACTACCCTGCATACAACATACAGCCCGCAGAGATACGATACGACATGTGAGCCTCTCACCTGACAGGAGCAGGTCTGTAGAACCGCTTGAACAAAATGAAAAGCACCACATCACCGTGGCGTCAGAGGTAGAATGGTCCCAGAAGACTCCTGGAATTATATGTAGACGTTCTGCCACAGGTAAAGGTTGGAAGCTTGGAGAATATTATAGTATGAAGGAAGGAGGAATGACTTTTGTTACAGAAGTGGAATCATACTGCAGTACTTGCAGGGAGGGCTATGGTCTTTTTGTTTTTGTATTTTATTATTTTGTGATCTGAATTGTTTGAAAATGATGTGACATCTATTTGGCTCATCCCAAAATTATTCAAATCCCCAAATACAAAGCAGGCTCAGAAGCAGAGGAAATGGATTCTATGCTTGTATAATTTACAATCACATTTCTAATATCACATCGTTAGTAAACAACCGACAACCTGGAACTGATCATCTGTAACACAGAGGTGAAAAGAGGAAGAAAATGTTTCAGCATACCAACTCTCCAGGACCGTTGTGATGTTTCACATTTGACCCATCACATGACAGCCATTGTCCTCCAAACAACATACTGCACATCAAATGAATGGTGCTTTGTGTTATGACATGTTTATGGTCTCTGTAAGTGTCATATTGCTTACTGAAGCTAAGATAGATGAGCAGTGCTAAATACAGCATGGACAACCACGCCCTTTTCTCCCCCTTTGTTTTCAGCAAAATCAATATCATCTGATTATCAACTCTTAGACAGCAACTATGCCAATCAACAATGTGTACCATTAACCAATGGTAAAGCAAACAGAACATTTCATGATAAAGTCTATGTCATCTCCACTGCTTGTGGAAGGCAGGGTATATATAGGATGGTGATGATAATGAGGAATACGGTGGTGATGATAATGATGAAGCTGTAATTCTGATCTCTGGACAGCTAGAAAGGCAGAGGACCAGGAATGAAAATAGCTTTTTTAAGTCCTGATGGAGACCAGGTCTTCTGTACGAGGTTCATCTTCACACACACATTCATTGAGCTCCATGCAAAAACAGTCTAACCAAAATACCATCTGGATTATGGTATAATATTTGGATTGTATCTTTTTTCTTCAATATGATGTGGATTTATATTAATATATATTATTCAAATGTTTATTTATATATGTATAATTCTATATATACACACACACATTTGACTATCCTTCTCCCCTCTCCAAAATCTGTGTTACCCTCTCCAGCTCAGAGTGGGGGATGGAGGGATGAGTGGAGGAGTGTCCCTCCATCCTTCCTGTCAGCTCCTGGCCCCCCCAGGCAGTGCTCTCTCTGGGCTGGTCTGGTCCCTCTGTGCTCTGGGTTGGGTGGAGGTGGAGGTAGAGGAAGAGGTGGAGGTGGTGGGGCACTCCCATTCTCGGCCTGGCTCTGGGGAAAGAGAACGGAGCAGGAGGGTGCCAGCGTCTGAGGAGCAGACAGAGCACAGGTCTTCAGAGGAGAAGTTGAGGCTGCCCAGCTTGGCCAGTGAGTTAGAGCGTTTGAGGCTTGAGTGCACTGTGAGGCCGGCCAGTCGCATGCGGGTCTCGATCTCCTGTGCCCTCTGGCGCACCAGGCCAGGTTTGCCCCTCACACTGCGGATGCTGTCACTGCTGGAGCTACGTGTCAGTGTGGAGCCGTGGGGGGAGGAAGTGGGCGTCAGCCCCCCAGATCCCACTGCCCCCAGCAGGGTCTCGTTAGGCAGAGGAACCATCAGCGGCTCTAGGCGTACTGGGCATGGTGTGGAGGACTTGGGGAAGTCTCCTGGGAAAGCTGAGAACTTCCCCTCCACAGGACTGGTGCCCTCTCTGGCCCCTGAGCTGGGGGTTTCTGGAAGCTCCAGGGGATGAAGCCCCTCTAGGGACAGACCTGACAGCCTCTCCAGCCTCTCTGCCCTCCGGCGGACCAGCCCTGACCTCTGTAGCTGCACTAGAGTCTCCTGCTGCTGGGCCACGCAGCAGGCCACTGCCGGCCTCTCCTTCTCCAGGCTCAGCAGATCTGGGACAGGGAGAGCCTCAGAGACCCCTAAAAGCTTCCCTTCCACACCCTCAGACTCACCCTCCAGAATGTCAGCCCTGTCCTCAGATGTCAGCGAGCAAGGGGAGTCCTGGGCATCAGGTAGAATTGTAGAGGGCGGGGCAACACAGTTGGCACAGTCACACAGCGGGCTACAGGGGTGCAGCAGGCTGGGGGAACAGGGTGTGTCGGGGGAGGTGAGTGGGAGAGGGAGCGTGGGACTGGGGACCTCCACAGAGACACTTAACCCCACACCACTCCCCAGTGTGCTAAGGCAGAGACCGGCGCCCTGAGTCAGTATCTCCACTCCATGGCTGGGCTTGTCGTCTGATCGAGAGAGGCCTGAAGGCTTGACTGGGTGAGCAGGTTTGGAAGGAGCAGTGCCCTAAACAGAGGGAAAACAAGAAGTCAGAAACAAAGAATAACCATTACTCTTTATGAGTTCAGTTCTCTATTTACCATGAGCTACTACATATACATGTGAATTGGCTGTATATTAGAGACAGAAGACACCATAATGAAAACCGCTCCACACAGCCAGGTCGCAGTTGCAAATGAGAACTTGTTCTCAACTAGCCTACCTGGTTAAATAAAGGTGAAATAAAATAAATAAATAAACACTTACATTGAGGCTGGAAAGGATATTAAAGTGGTTGTTATTGTTGGAGTTCTGATTCAGAGCTACCAGGTCCAGGCCATTGCCTTCCTTCTCTCCCTCCTCTTCCTGAATCATCTCCACCTCTCCTTCACCATCCCCTCGTCCTGCACTCTCCCCTCTTCCTCCTGGCTGTGCTAGTGCCTCCATCTCTGCCTCCTCTTTCTGTGCCTCCTCCTCGTCCTCCTCCTCCACGGTGCTGAACTCCAGACGCAGGCGCAGCTCCTCCAGGGGCTCTGGTCCTCGGCAGCAAGTCTGGGCCGCTGTCCCCTCCCCAGTCTGACCAAAGTGGGTCAGGCCTTCTCGACCCCCAAAGGCCTCGTCATCCAGCAGTGCATCCCGCTCCACGTCCTCTATCTCTATGAAGACCCGCTCCATGTCCAGGAGGGGCGGAGCACGCACCGGCGTGGAGGGGTCACTGTCCAGGGCCGAGTCAGACAGCCTGCGAAAGTAGTAGTTGTTGTAGGCGGGGTCCACTTCCAGACTGATCATCCTGCAGGGGGAGAGGGGACGTGCCGCCCCCTTCTCCCCCAGAGCCTCCTCACAGCAGGGGGACATCACCGGTTCAGGAGTCTGATTACCTGGGTCCTCCCTCCCACAGCACTGGGCCTGCTGGCCCTCAGGGAGGTCGCAGTCTGGGTCGGGACGGTCGGGACGCCACAGCTTGTTGTGACGTTGCTTACTGGAAGTGGACAAAAGGGGGGTAAGGAGGAGCATGGGAGATATACTCAGATAATACACATAACATACAGAAAAATCTATAACCTAGGGCAGTATTTCAGTGCTTTGATCCCTTGCTGGGCTTCCCTAGTCGATCTGGGCTATGGTAATTACAGAGGGCGTAGCGTGACTGTACCTGGCGTCCAGGATGCCTTCGTACTCAGCCAGCTGTCTCATGAAGCCTGCGTTGGGCCGTGTGATGCTTCTCTTCTGCTTGACCAAGTTGTAGGCCTTCTCCAGTGACCAACCATACTCCTTCATGGCGTAGGCAATAACGGTGGAGGCCGAGCGGCTGACGCCCATCTTACAGTGGACCAGACACTTGGAGTGGTTCTTCCTGGTAGGGTTAACGCAACATGAATGCAGAGTAGTTAGGAGAATCAGAGTAGAATCCTCTGCTAGTTCTGTCACTCAGACAAAGATAATGACAGCCTTTGGGTTGCTAGTGGTAACCATCTTCAGCTCCCTTCTCTAGGACAACTTGGTCACAGACAGTGGCACACTGCCTCGTGTCACTTTAATTACATTCCAGTCAAGTCACTCACAGTTCTCTGGAAGCTACTATTATTGTACCTCAATTGAAAGCAGCAGAAAGATACATTTACTATCATCGTGGTTCTGACCAAGAGCCACCTATCTATATGTATGAATAAAAAGAGGATTACACAGGAGTGTGTAATGGTAAACAATTGCTTGCTTTATCCGCTCTGTCTCTCGCCATCTCTGTCCTTCGGTCACTCTCACCTGTTTCAAGGCTAACAGGACTTACTTTGCTTTAACAATGAAGTTGTAAGTCTCGTTCCAGTGGGCCAGCAGGTCAGTAGTCTCCTCGTCATAGACCCGTATGTTGTGGTAGGAGAATGTTCCTGGGAAGAAGTTATCTATCTCCCTGGTGACGTTGAGGATATAGCCCACCCTGGTAAGGAGACGGTTATTGGATGAAGACAGACAGACACTATCCCCATAATAAATAATTTTATGGAATAGAAATGTTTGGAAGCTAGCAAAAGGCTCCATTTACCCAGTGTCCTGAAGCTCCTCCAGATTGGAGGCATTCCATTCAGATCCCTGCAAACAAATGTGGAAAAATGTTATAGACTGAACATATTACACAGTTATGACATTTATAGCAATGGGCTGTCCAAATGTTGCTCTTCCAGGGTACTTCTCTACTAGCAGTATCAGCCAAATACCATGGCTTCAGTAGGCCAAATCTCATTGAGACAAATAGATCCCATCTCAACCAATGAGAAACTCTAAAATGTACTCGATCAATCAGATTAAGCAGCGTTTGAGTGGCTCGAATGCCAGTCTGCTTGTGCCAATGACAACAACAGTGTTTGCAAGAACACAAACAGATATGGGAACAGGCCAGAGTATTGCCAAGCAGTTCTGGATGGGAAAATGTTGCCAGGTGACTAACCAAGTAGAGGTGGTCAAAGATGAGTGTTGCCTTGTCCATCTGGCCCAGGATCAGCAGCATCTCATTGTCAATGAACTCTTTGTACTGCATCAGGTTACAGCTCATATGCTGCTCCAGCTCTGTTCGGATCTGACGGGACAGCACAGTCATTAACTCCCAACCACTTTATATTCTACCGTTTCTCCTTGTAATATTACTGATTCATGGTTTCAAATATATAAATAACGTCAGACCGAAATTGCCTGAAGACTACACTACAAGTCATTAAGGCTGTAATAAAAATGTTTGTTTTTAATATTTCCTCCCAAATGACACCCTATTCAGTGGTCCCTGGTCAAAGTAGTGCACTATAAAGAGATGGCACGCAGTTCATGTTCATGCCTCCTCTCTGTTCACCTGTTTAGAGGTGACATTCTCCAGATCCTGGAACATCATGATGCTTCGGAGTTTGGCTTTGATAAGGCACTCGGTCCGCTCCCTCTCTGTGGGCCTGCATCAGCGGACACAAACACACAGAGGTTTCATCAGCACACTACTCTCAGTCAAAGGGTCAGTCAGAACCAGCAGCACTCCAGGACCGTCACACGTTTCATATACACTACATATACAAAAGTATGTGGACTCCACTTCAAATTAGTGGATTCGGCTATTTCAGCCACATCTGTTACTGACAGGTGAATAAAATCGAGCACACAGCCATGCAATCTCAATAGACAAACATTGGCAGCAGAATGGCCTTACTGAAGAGCTCAGTGACTTTCAACGTGGCACCGTCATAGGATGCCACCTTTCCAACAAGTCAGTTCGTCAAATTCCTGCACTGTAGAGCTGCCCCGGTCAACTGTAAGTGCTGTTATTGTGAAGTGGAAACGTTTAGGAGCAACAACGGCTCAGCCGCGAAGTGGTAGGCCACACAAGCTCACAGAACAGGACCACAGAGTGCTGAGGTGCGTAAAAATCGTTTGTCCTCAGTGGCAAACACTCACTACCGAGTTCCAAACAGCATCTGGAAGCAACATCAGCACAAGAACTGTTCGTCTGGAGCTTCATGAAATGGGTTTCCATGGCTGAGTAGCCATGCACAAGATCACCATTTGCAATGCCAAGCATCGGCTGGAGTGGTGTAAAGCTCGCCGCCATTGGACTCTGGAGCAGTGGAATTAGTGGATTCGGCTATTCTCTCATGCTTCATCATCTGCAGTCCGACGGACGAATCTGGGTTTGGCAGATGCCAGGAGAACACTACCTGCCTCAATGCATAGTGCCAATTGTAAAGTTTGGTGAAGGAATAATGCTCTGGGCTGTTTTCATGGTTTGGGCTAGACCCCTTAGTTCCAGTGAAGGGAAATCATAACGCTACAGCATACAATGACATTGTAGTGTGTCTGTGCTTCCAACTTTGGGGCAACAGTTAGCGGAAGGCCCTTTCCTGTTTCAGCATGACAATGCCCCTGTGCACAAAGCAAGGTCCATACAGAAATGGTTTGTCGAGATTGGTGTGGAAGAACTTGACTGGCCTGCACCCCATCGAACACCTTTGGGATGAATTGGAACGCCGACTGCAAGCCAAGCCTAATTGCTCAACATCAGTGCCCGACCTCAATAATGCCCGTGGCTGAATGGAAGCAAGTCCAGGCAGCAATGTTCCAACATCTAGTGGAAAGCCTTCCCAGAAGAGTGGAGGCAGTTATAACAGCAAAGGGGATCAACTCCATATTAATGCCAATGATTTTGGAATGAGATGTTCGACGAGCAGGTATAGTTATTTCATATTCATTGGCAATTTCTGTTGACTCACTTGTCAACAAACATGGTGGGGGAGTCAGGCCTCAAGGTCTCCAGGTCTCTCATGGCGTTCCACTCATTGATGCAGCTCTGCTCCGAGGCGATGCAGCTCTCATAAAAGCCCATCCAGGTAAGGGCCATGCCCCCAGGGAAGTAGTTGTACCTGCGGGACACCTCACACACCTTGTGGAGGATCTGCAGAGCCGACCTGGGACAAGGGTTAGGAAGAGACTCTGGTCAATAGTGGGTCAATGAATCTTTAAATCAACCATCTTTGTTAATCTGGGAGAAATGTGATGCAGTATTTTCGACCTATAAGCTTTTAATGTGTATTGAGCTGATTCACAAGAGTGAATGGCATGCATTTTAAACGGAGTATCTGTAAAGCACTTTGTGACAACTGCTGATGTAAAAAGCGCTTTATAAAATACATTTGATTGATTTATTGTTGCATGCACATGCATCTCTACCCCACTAGACGGCAAAGTGAGTCAGTATGGAAATGCCTCAACAGTGTGTTCTGTTATGAAGTCAGCAGCCAATTAATTGATGTGGTATTGCTTCAATAACAACAATGTATTAAGCAGTCATTCCTACAGTTGTGTACTCACCACATGGCCTGTACAGACACAGGTTTGAAGACATGATTCCGGCTCACTGTGTTCACACTGAAACCCCTGAGGGAGACAAGACAGGCGATGACTCTCCCTGATCCCACACTGAATAACCACTACTTCAACATCACTATCTCTATCAAAACACAAGTCATTTTAGTACATTAGGTTGTGTGAAAGGAGAAGGTGATATCTGTAATAAGCTCAGTATCCTTTTCTGTACAGGTATTCAAGTTATTACAGTTTTAACCAAAAAGAGCCGTTTCTCCCCTGAATGGACAGGAAGGGGCTGCCTGACTGACGAGACAGATATAGAATAGTTGTATCTCTATGGGGGACTCACTCACCCGTCTCCATCCAGATGGATCTTGGTGTCACTCCACAGAGGCAGCACCATGCCAACGGAGCAGCTTTTGCTGGGAACAACACCCACAGACACGTTCCCAGCAGATCAACACAACATCTGGTTTTACGTTCCAAAACTACTTCAAATGGAGATGCTGCTACAACAAGGGTCTAACATCTGCATCAAAGACGACCATAGCAAGTGGGCAGACCCGTGAGCGGGTCCAGACCCATACACACCTGTCCTTGTTGCTGAAGTCTATGCCCAGCAGGATGTTCTCCTCTGTGTCCTGTCGTCCGCTGGTGTACACCACCACCATGTAACGCACTCTGTCTGACCAGGCACTCTCCAACCGCACCGCCTGCAGCAGAGAACACGGCAGCTTCATCAACTCTTTCACACAAACAACTAGGCTGCTACATGCCGCTGCATGTCCATCCACCTCTACCAGCATGTCAACCTGCTTAAGTAATAGAAACGGACTGTGAACATTGATGGTACACACAGCCTGACCCTGGGAAAATGAGCCTAACACCCATACAGTCAAACCATTCCAGTCCTCACACACATTCCAGTCCTCTAAAGTCATTTCTCTCAGTCAAAAACAGTTTCTAAATACATGGGAGGCATAATTCCAATGGAGTGTGAGAACATAGTGGTAGGTAACAAACTAACAAACTCTTCATTTCACAGAAACCATGGAAACACTTGGTAATGCTCTCCTGCGCGCGTTCAAACATGTTCTCATGAGCTAATAATTACAGTGAGTAAATGAGAGTCTTAAGTACACAATAAAAAGCATTCAGGCAGTTTGCCTATGTCATAGTGCCAGGTGGTTAGTCACTGCAAGTGCGCGTGTCTCTCTTACCAGTTTGATTCGGTCCTCCAAGCGAAGAATGTTGATCATCACCTGCAGGTGCTGAGGTAAGTCTCCTGTTGAGAGAGAATAAAATAAAACTAAGACTAAAAGACAACCTTGACAACACCTGGTCGGTCAGTGCCATTATCAGAGAGCATGGTTTTATGTGATTAGTCCTATAAAACAAATCTTGACATTTGAAACTGAACACTCATCATACCACATGACATCTTAATGTACTCCATTGTTGAGTGAGTGAGTAAGTGCAGGCACAATGGGCTAGTGTCATGCAACAGGCCAAAGACACTTTCCTGCTTGTCATCTACAAATTGATCACCCACAACTCAGTCTCAGCTAACCATAAAACCACACCTAAACACCGCTTCTTCTCTGTCACGTTGGAATGTTTTGAGCCTATCATGCCAGGCTTGACGTAAGTTCCCCTGAGGAAGTGGGGTGAGAGAAAGGTTACGTACCAAATAGCACCGCATTCCATATGTAGTGCACTACATTTAACCAGAGCCTCATGGTCCCTCGTCAAAAGAAGTAGTGCACTACATAGGGCTTAGGGAGACATTTGGGACGCAAACAGGCAAAGAGGGAGCTACTGGATAACGAGGGGTTAAATGACAAGCCTAACCACTGCAGTGATGAGTAAAGAGGGGCAGCCAAGTATGTGTCAGTCAAGGTGTTCTGACGACTGGCAAACAAACTGTGTCCTCTCCTCCTGGGCAGCTTTTATTACAGCTGTCAGCGGCACACTGGCTCTGGGCATGTTCCCCTGCTCCTCTGCTTCATGGTACGTTCAAACATATATTACAGACACGTTCAGACATATATTAATTTACATGTATTAGTAGGTGAGTAATTTACTCTGCAACTGTTCTGGATCATAACAGCCAGGGGCTATTGGAGTTTCTCAGCTCAGCCCAATTCAGACACTCAGTCTCACTGTCAGATCGAGAGAAATCTACTGAGACAAATGCTAATCTCTGCATTTGGTTTGGTTAAGGCCAAGTTCAATTGACATGCAGGCATCTTTCTTTTTGTGCTGGCAGTTCTGCAAGTTTTTCACTAGGCAGTGTTTTCATGAGATATCTCCCGCCACTGTTACAGCTTTGAGAAAATACAAAGGTTGTTTCTCAGACCGAAGGAACTGCACAGTGTGGATCAGAAATCAGTCAGCTCACAACCTGAGGGCACCGCTAAGTATTCTAACTACAATACGGCACAATGTTCACTAGCAGTGGGCTACAGGCCAATATGTTGCCCAAAGTCCAAGCTTGGGAGATTATCCTACTTGAAAACATTCTGTCCCATAGCAAAGAACCCAGAAAAAACCTGGCCTATTAATTTTCCACAGGCAGTACGTCCTCTATAAGAAACACATGACTGCATCCTCCAGTAACTCCCTACCAACACAAACACTTAATGCGGGCTAGCAGCCAATCCTGAATGTCCTGAAGTTCAGTCAATTCACTTGGTGACGCAAACCATTCTAAATTCCTATTGAATTCACTTAAACAAGGAAAACAACAATGAGAAACAAGTCAAACTTGAACAACAGTGAGTAAAGGGGAGAAAAACATATCCATGGTTCTCGGTGATATTGAGAGTGCATGCTAAGCTCTCCCTAGCAGCTGCAAGATCTTGTCTTTAACCAATTAAAACCTCTGTCTCAGAATCACACCTGAAATATCCTCCTTTACATAATACTGGTGGCTAAACACAAGGCCCTATATATGGTATACCATATGGATTTCATGACGTTGAAGCTTTGAATAGACTCTCGGATACATGACTACAACATTGATAACTGCCAGATGACAAACCCTCAGTGTCCTGTTTCGATTGATATGGAACACATGTAGGCCTACTACTGAACACTACCAGCAGCCACATAGCCTATTGTAGGCCTACTACTGAACACGATCAGCAGCCACATAGCCTATTGTAGGCCTACTACTGAACACTACCAGCAGCCACATAGCCTATTGTAGGCCTACTTCACCACTAATCTGCCTAAGCTACACATGTCTGGAACATACTAATAAATCAGCCAGACACCTCAACTCAAGTGCACTCAAGTTTTCCAGGAGAACAGGTAGAAAGTGGAGACCAGACTACACAACAAAGTACACGACAAAACCACCACAACAACCCTGTTTGTAAGATGGATAGAGTAATGTCAAAAATTCAAACTCTATCACTCTTGGGACCATTTAGCCACTTTGCATGGCAGCCCATGTGGTCTTGTCCTTTGGTTGTGTGGTAGGTACTCACCTGCATGTTTGTGGTGGGGATGTGCTTTCTGGCCCTGAGGACTGCTGCCCTGCTGCAGGAAGAGGGCAGCACCCTTCACCATGAAGAAGCTCTCGCTCAGGCTAGAAAAACAACAGATGGAGAGAGCCGTTAGAAACTGGATCATGCAACAATGTGGGCAGACTGAGCCACATGGTCACTCAACAGTTCAACACTGTGATATGTGTGTCAAACTGTTCCGGTTCTATAACAGAATCCTTACACCTTCTAGAGCGCCATGTTACAGAGAAAGTGAAGATGGGGAGAGAAGATAACTCATACCTGGGACAAGACAGACAAGAAAAGTGGCCCAGGTCAGGAGGCCCAGACAGGCACCCAGTATTTCAGCCACTAAACCCAATTGTAAAAGGTCAGCAGTAAGCCAAGTTTAACCTCTTCACTTTTTAAAGCTAGGGGGCAGTATCCTGAATTCCAGATGACTGACGTGCCCAAAGTAAACTGCCTGTTACTCAGGCCCATAAGCTAGGTTATGCATATAATTGGTAGCATTGGATAGAAAACACTCTGAAGTTTCTAAAACTGTTAAAATAATGTCTGAGTATAACAGAACTGATATGGCAGGCGAAAACCCGAGGAAAGTACATCCGGAAAATGTTTTGTTTGAGGTCACAGGCCATTTCAATGATAGCCTATGGGAAAAACAAATACATAGGACCCAGATGACAGTTCCTATGGCTTCCACTAGATGTCAACAGTCTTTAGGAAGGGTTTCAAGCTTGTTTTTGAAAAATGAACAAGTAGTTGTAGTTTTTCCAAGGTGTCCCTCATTAGAAAAGTAGTCTTTTGTGCGCATGAATGAGGTACGTGCACTTCGTTATTCATCTTCCCTATTTAACATACTATTCTCCACCTTAAATTGTATATTTTATTTAGATAGAGTACCTGAGGATTAATTAGAAACATCGTTTGACTTGTTTGGATGAACTTTACCGGTAACTTTTTGGATTCGTTTGTATGCATGTTGAACGAGTTGATTCATGAAATCAATGGCGCCAACTAAAAGGACTTTTTTGGATATTAAGAGGGGCTTTATCGAACAAAATGACCATTCATTGTGTAGCTGGGACCCTTGGGATTGTAAACAGAGGAAGATCTTCAAAAAGGTAAGTGATTTATTTTATCGCTATTTGGGATTTTGTGACGCCTGTGCTGGTTTGTAAAAGTATTTTGATGTGGGGCGCTGTCCTCAGATAATCGCATGGTATGCTTTCGCCGTAAAGCCTTATTGAAATCTGACAACACAGTTGGATTAACAAGACGTTAAGCTTTTAAACGATGTAAGACACTTGTATTTTCATGAAAGTTTAATATTACGATTTTTGTATTTTGAATTTCGCGCTCTGCAATTTCACTGGATGTTGTCGTAGTGGAACGCTAGCGGGACACCGATCCCAAAGAGGTTATAAGAGGAAGCCGGAGCCTCAACCTACAGCAGCTATGAATCAAGCTTTGATCCTGAATGCTTATCTGGCCTTTTCCCCTGGCCTGCATAAGCTGCTGCATCCTGATGGGATCTGTCAGGTCTCTGCCAGCCCGGCCAAATGCAAAACAGACTGAATAATTAGCTGCAGTAGTTTGTAATGCATTCCTCTGAGCTACACACGCCATTTACAAGTCTCACCTGTCTAGGATATTATGTCCACCCTCTCATTGAGTTCCTGTGCATTCTGCAGGTGACATAACTAATATGGCATGGTGGTGGTGAAAGACAAAGTGAGGGCTGAAGCTGTTTTCTATGCTAGCGCCAATTATTCTCTTTCACTGTGCTTACAGAATAAGTCTCTCTCCAGGCTCGTAAATCCACCTGACAGCAGGGTGGAACATATACCCAATGTACCCTGTATGTGCAGTCTAGCAAACAGGCACGTACAAGTGCGATGAGAACGACAGGAACAAAACAAAAAACAGGAAAACTAGACAACACCAGAGCCTATGGAATAGGCGCATGTTAAATGTCTACCGATATATCAGTATTTCAAGTAAGACAATAACGTCCTCTGAGCAACCGATGGCAAAAGTCTGACTTAAAACTAAACATTCAGAGATCACATATTTCAGCCCAGTAAGGGTCAAGAACCATCCCAGAGTCATTCCACCACCCCCCTCCCCGATTGTCTGTCCCTGACTGGACTTCCTGTTTCCAGGCGAGGAGGAGGAGGCCTGGCCCAAGCATATGATAACGCCGAAACAGGCTCTGCTTTGTGCCACCCACCCCCACCACAGAGACAGCGTTCCACAGTGACGGGCCCATAGGAGTGGCCGGCCGCTAATCACAAGCACTTTTGTTTCACTTTGGCTTCTCTCCTTCACATTGGGTCGTTCCACCTCAAAATACACAAGAAAGAGGGTTTTGACACCCACCATCGCAGATTGTTCTGAAATCGTTTCGGTTGTTAGAAACAGATAGCATTCCTGCAACATTTTGTTGAAATATATTAGATCTCTGAGGATTAAATCTAATTGATTGCACCCATATAGGCCATTTTAATTAATATTAAATAAATATAGTACCTAACATCCGATTTGGACCAAACTTTTATCGAATAATGAGTTAGACATGACGAATCCAAAACATGGTCAAAAACCACCCACGAATCACCCACACCCCATTCCAATTCCACCCTAACAACGACTATATAGTATCAGTTCTCTATGTCTGACAAGTAGTATGGAGCAGCTGTGGCTCAAAGTATAATTTCTTTATCCTATGTAATGTATTCCCAGTGAATTTGGGGGTGGTTTTTTCCCCGTTCAGAGAAATTAGTCATTGACGTTGATAGGTTTATGTCCCATCCTAACAGGGGGGAGATTTTTTTGCTGTTGAAAAAATACAAAAATAAATCACTGAGAATACATTACATAGGATGAAGAAACAAAACTCAGAGCTGCAGCTCCATACTACTTATCAGACATGGAAAACTGAAACTATATACTTGTTCTTGTGGTAGGATTAGCGTGGGGTGTGGGGTATTGGGGGGGGGGGGGGGGTCCATGTGTGGCTTTTGGCCATTTCTTTGGATTCCTCATGTCTTACTCATTGTTCTAAAGAAAAAGTTTGGTCCAAATAGGATGTTAGGAACTACATTTATTGAATATTATATTAATTTGATCAATTAAAATGGACAATTTGGATGCAATAAATTAGCTTAGTTTCTCAGAGATTAAATTATATTTCAACAAAATGTTGCAGAAATTCTAATCGTATCCGTTTCTAACTACAGAAAATATATCTGAGATGGTGGGTGTCATGGCTTGCTGAAATGACCCTGTTTTGAGATTTATTAGGCTGTGTGGAGGCGCTCCTGTCAGGGAATGATGAATATGAGGTAGAGCTGCATCTAGCTAAATCTATAGGAGATGGAGCACCTCCTTCAAACTTTAGGACTCTCTGTATGTGCTAGAGAATCCTCAAACACTTTTATACCTCAACCATCTGGCCTATCACTTGGAGCCTTCTTCAGCATAACCTGTGATATCTCGGCAGGATATCATTATATTAACCCTATAGCATTGTAAAACTACAGTATTTCGCTCTTACTAAAAAACTAAATTAAAGTAATTCTCCTATTCTCTTTTAGATAGTGCACATACATTGCATTTGGAAAGTATCGAGACCCCTTGACTTTTTCCACATTTTGTTACGTTACATACAGCCTTATTCTAAAATGAAGGAAAAATAATTACTCAATCTACACACAATACCCCATAATGACAAAGTAAAATAAGCTTTTTAAAAACGGAAATATTCATATTCTATCTTAATCTATAAGGCAGGTGGAGTTGATAGTTTATGGTTGTGATCAGGGTGATTCCAAAGTAAATAACTTGAGTGGTCTGGTTGCACCACATGTAATGAGGACATGAATAAGGGGTCCTTATGGTATAACTGACCCTCCTTTAAAGAAAATGGTCTAGTTTTGAAATTACTATATGGCTGGTTTTAGTGTGACTAAGAACTTCTATTTAATCACTTTGATTCATTTTATTTTGGCAGAGGTCAGCCATCAGAGGACATAAGTAATAGTACAGTGCAGTCGGAAAATATTCAGACCCCTTGACTTTTTCCACATTTTGTTACGTTATAGCCTTATTCTACAATGGATTCAATAGTTTTTTTCCCTCAATCTGCACACAATACCCCATAATGACAAAGCAAAAACAGGTTAAGAATTATTTGCAAATGTATTCAATATAAAAACTGAAATATACATTTACATAAGTATTCAGACCCTTTACTCAGTACTTTGTTGACGTACCTTTGGCAGCGAGTACAGCCTCGAGTCTTCTTGGGTATGACGCTACAAGCTTGGCACACCTGTATTTGGGGAATTTCTCCCATTGTTCTCTGCAGATCCTATCAAGCTCTGTCAGGTCGGATGAGGAGCGTCACTGCACAGGTTTTCTCATGTCTCTTCAGAGATGTTCAATCTGGTTCAAGTCAGGGCTCTGGCTGGGCAACTCAATGACATTCAGAGACTTGTCTTGAAGCCACTCCTGCATTGTCTTGGCTGTGTGCTTAGGGTTGTTGTCCTGTTGGAAGGTGAATCCAGTCTGAGGTCCTGAGAGCTCTGAGGCAGTTTTTCCATCAAGGATCTCTCTGTACTCTCTCTGGGACCTTCAACGCTGCAGAAATGTTTTGGTACCATTCCCCAGATCTGTGCCTCGACACAATCCTGTCTCGGAGCCCTACGGACAATTCCTTCAACCTCATAGCTTTGTTTGTGCTCTGACATGCACTGTCAACTGTGGGACCTTATATAGACAGGTGTGTTCCTTTCCAAATCATGTCCAATCAATTGAATTTACCACAGGTGGACTCAAAGTTGTAGAAACTTCCAAGGATGATCAATGGAAACAGGATGCACCGGAGCTCAATTTCGATTCTCATAGCAAAGTGTATGTACTGTCCTTGAGCTGTTCTTGTCTATTGATGTTCTGTATTATGATTCATGTTCGGTGTGGACCCCTGGAAGAGTAGCTGCTGCTTTTGCAACAGCTAATGGGGATCCTAATAAAATACCAAATACCAAAAAGTCTGAATACTTATGTAAATAATGTTTCTGTTTTTATTTTTAATACATTTTCAAAAAAAAAGTCTAAAAACCTGTTTTCGCTTTGTCATTATGGGGTATTGTGTGTAGATTGATTAGGAAAACATGTTCATTTGATCCATTTTAGAACAAGGCTGTAACGTAACAAAATGTGGAAAAAGGGGTCTGAATACTTTCCAAATGAACTGTACACTGCTGTATGATCAATTGAAATAGGCTGCATGCATAAACCACGGTGAGAAACCACGGTGAGAGACCACGGTGAGAGACCACGGTGAGAGACCACGGTGAGAGACCACGGTGAGAGACCACGGTGAGAGACCACGGTGAGAAACCACGGTGAGAGACCACGGTGAGAAACCGGAGGCTGTGCTGAACGTGAATCTTTCTCTCCTGTCATGTAAATTACCAGCCCTACGTCCACCACCATGAACCACACTCAAGACAGTCTAATTAACTAGCCTCTGCCCTGGTGTCTCCGAGCCTCCGGCACTCTGCTATCAGCTTCTCCACTAAAACCAGGGCTAAAAATATATCTGCTATCACAGCAAACAAAGACAGTGACACAGAGACTTGCCAAATAGCCTCAATGATCCCATGGAGTACCTATTCTTCTAGGACAGGAAAGACAGGCTCTTGATTCTGAATGAGCAGAATTCATACAATCACAAATGAATGACTACTATTAGTATCAGGCTTGTCATGTGCATGAACTTGATCGGACCTGTTTTAATTTAGGCTACTCTTTTTTTGTTGTTGAGTGCACTCACATTTAGTCATTTTTTAATAATGATTGTCTAGTTATTGTCAAACTTACTAAAACAGTGGGACGATTTAGTCAACTAAATGCCCTTTCATTTTAGTCACATCACATTTGTATTGCCTCATAATCGTATAGTAAACATAAAATCTTCCATGTGCACAAAACATACATAGCCTTGTCCTAACAACATTTTTCTGCATAACATCCTATTCTCTTCCCAACAGCAGAAATATGACAAAGATAAAATAATAATATTACATTATATACGAATTCTGCCTAGTTAAATAAAACATGTAAATGTAAATTCCAAATTCAGCATACATAGATAGATACTGCACATGACATACAAAACAGACAGACAAGTTCAGAGAGAGCGAGAGAGAGAACAATCACAAGATGGTGCCACAAAGTAGGCTATTGGCAAAGTAGTATGGGTTGCACACCTCCATCACACAGTCAAGTCATTGCCACTGTTATGAACGTTCCACAGACGCCAGAGCCACATTGATGTCCAAAAGTAGAATGGGGGCTTATGACTGTTTCGCACAATGATGTAGTCGAGTCACTAAACCTCGAGTCCCAAGTCTCCTGTGCTCAGGTTCGAGTCACCAATGGTCAAGTCACAAGTCCCTATGGCTGAAGTCTGAGTCCCAGTGCTCGACTCCTGGTCCATGTGTTCAAGTCTAAGTCACTGGGTCACAGCAACTTAAAAAAAATGAAAGTTATTTACCCAGTCAAATAAAGCGTAGTGGCAAGAGGAATTTAGTCAATGAATTGTCTTCTATCCCTTTTCTCCTCTTTCTGTGCCACCAAATGTTTGCATATTAGCTACTGGTAATGTTACCATGGCCACGTTGAGATGAAAAATTCTCAAACATTGCAGATAGAAAATCCATGAATAGGGCAGACTTTATTCCTTATTCAACATGTAAGAGGCAAGTTTGTTCTACATTGCATACTACTATCTGAACATTCCAAAACATTGCGTTGTGTTGAATGTGCCTCAAGTTGTAAAGCTATAGCTAGCAAATGATGCAACATGACTGAACAAGGTGTAGCCTAAACAAATGATTAACGGTCCAGTGCACAAGTAGCCTGGTTTTAGAACGGCCTGCGATATGCTTTATGAATGTAAAATGCACCGCGCCATTATACAATAGAAATAAATAATGTAGCACCGGTACGGGTCATGTCTTTTTAACGGTAGCCTACTGGCTAGAATCAAACCGTTTTTTCTGAGGAAAAGATGGAAATGTATCTACAGGACCTGTATATGAAATGCAGTGGAAAAAGTAGGAGGGTTGATCGAGACTAGAAATTCAAAGAGACTACTTTTCTATAGCCTACTCAGGGGAGAGAAAAAAACAGCAAGACTTTTACTATTAAACTTAATGCCGTTTTTTTACTTCGTAAAGCAGCTTGTGTAGGTACTAGAAGGTTGGTGGTGTCTGGTTAGCTAAAGTGACGCAAGAGTGTCGTCTGCACGGTGTGTATAATTGGAGCCGGAGCAGAGCCTGTCTACCTACACTCATCGCTTGCTCCCTGCAGCTCACCAGTAGGCTGTGTTTTCCGGGTGTGACGCATCCTTTCCACTGCTTAACAGAACTGTGCATCTGTGCTGCTAATATTAATTGTGCTCATCACTGAAAAGCTCTCAATCTCTCCAAAAATTATTGTCCAGTCCACTTAGTCAGATTTTAGTCGCAGAGATCATTTTGGCTCGTCTTAGTCAATTAAAATGAAAAATCACTTTGGTTTAGTTCCTTTTTTTCTAGGTCTATTTAGTCCGTTACAGTCTCGTCAATTGCCACTGAAAAATATGTGTTTGATGAATATTTCACTCAATTTCTGTTAACGAAATTAACACTGGATTTCTCTTCTGTTGAGCTATGGAAATTTCAAGCCAGTAGCTAGGCTATTTGACATTTTACACAGAAAAAGTTAACAGGTATTGTTCCAAAAAGGACATAGTACACAATAACATCCCAGAACCCCCTTATTGCATTTGTACACCACTGAGTATTATCTGTCATACACATCCTCCCATTCTACACAACTAAGAAGCACTGGGCGCACTACTGTCTAAGAACCACACATACTAAGTCAGGCTAAATTAGGAAATGTAACAGCATTTCTATTCTTGTAGATCACACACTCCATTTATCTATGGGGTACCATTTCAGAACTTCGCAGCACTCTACTAAACTCACATGCGGCATATCTCGGTCTGGGTCAACACGGCGTTCTCCACAAAATAGGGCAGCATCTCCAGCACAGCCTCCTGAGAGGACTCCAACACCAGATGCATTCTGTTGACCGGCCGGAGAGCGATCTAGCCTGACCCGTCTACAGCCCTCTTCTTTGGATCCAAGAGTCGGAGTAAAGGAATGTAAAGAGAGGGATGTTCAGGTCCTGACCCAATCCCTGGGTGACAGACTGACAGTTACTTAGCCCAGTCTTATCTGTGTGATGTAGGTAGGCGGCTGCCTTCTGCTGCGCTGTAGTGGCACACCTCCTTCCCTCTCCATTTATCTATAGGCTACATTTCCCCCAGTCCCTCTGTTTGAGTAAAGCAGTGAAGAAAAGCAAAGTCTGAGTGCTCCAGCCTCCTGAGAGGACTTGCAGCGCAGTGTCCAACCGCAGCTTGAGGCAGAGGGCTGTGTCCTACCTCCCCTCCCCCTCTCTCAGGGACTCACACACAATTCAACCTCCTCTCTCACACACACACATAAACACTGTATAGCCGGAAGTGTTACAAATCCAGAGGATTTCAGATGCTGGACTTTATTTTCTCAGCATGAGTTCTTCCCCAGCATGAAATCATTTCCCATCCTTAATCAATTGTAAGAAGTCAAACAAACAATGTGTCTGTTCTAGTTCTCAGCTGCAGAGCAACAACAGGTTTCCACTTCAGCAGGAGAAAATAAGGTCCTAATCCAGGATCTTATACTGCTGTCCAACAGAAACCTGCTCTCCAAGACATCACAGAATGGCTTTCTTTCTTCCCTTCTCTGGGACCAGCAAAGCTACTTGTTCAAAAGACAAAAGGAAACAGAGGGACTTCGGCCAACAATTCAGAATGGATGTCTTGATCTCCTTAGCTAGCAGGGGCCAGAGGCTGCATGCCACCCAACAAGTCAACTGACTCCCAGGCAGCGCTGCCAGGGAGCTCCTCACATGGGCCAAGCATGGGCAGGGAGGGCAGTGAGCCTGGCACATAGCTCTGCCCAAATCTCATTAACCTCAGGGGAGGGACCAGCCCATCTCTCTCCTTTAAGACTGGCCACTGCTGCCTGTCACTCACTTCCATTTCCATCTGTCCCACACAGACCAGTGTTACTGTCAGTCACGCCACACTCGTGTCACATATGGTAATGTGTGTGTCTGGGGCGAGTTAGGAAGGGAGAACATTAGAAAGAGTTGAGTAGATATTAGGTCTATGTTATTGTGTGAGGTAGACTCAAGTCATGACTGTCCATGAGAATCCAAATAGATCAGGTTTGCAATGAATAACTTCACTCAGACCCCCGCTCACCAACAGAGGGGAGGAGGAAGTGACTAGTGGGGATTAACAGCTCACGTCCTGTTGTAAATCAAGTGGAGAAGATTCAGGTCTCCCTCTCCAACATTCACCAAAGGAATGTCCTTTGCTTCAAGATACTTTTTCCCGGTGAAACTCGAACACGTTCAAAAGCAAATACTGGCACAATATTCCTGACATAGATCACCTCTGACCATTCCCCACGTTCTATAGAACACTAATGATATATTGTTTGTTATTTGTGAATTAAAAATGCAATAAAGGAAATACTGTAACTTGGAAAGTATACCCACTACATGTACAAAGTTAAATCCCATGTGATGTGCAGGTAATATGAAAAATTGAGTGTTTTTGTTAAGAGAGGGATGTGATTTGAAGAACTAAGAAATGTTTTACATAACTTTGTACAAGTGACAAGTCACGCCCCTGAGTGCAGTCAGAGAGCGTGTCAGCCTGACGGAACCACCCCTTTCGAATAAACTGTATAAAATGTTTGGTTAAAAAATTAACATACTAGACCAGCAAAGCGTTGAGCTGCAACTGCACGATTAGTGGTCTGAACGTTGAATCTCAACACGAGGTAGAGACGATAAATTCACCTCTAAGACAATCACTGGTACGGCTGATTACCTGTAAAGTATCTTGAAAAGCGAATTTAGTCTTCAGATTGATGTTAACCTGTTAGGGCTAGGGGGCAGTATTGACACGGCTGGATAAAAAACATACCCGATTTAATCTGGTTACCACTCCTACCCAGTAACTAGAATATGCATATACTTATTACATATGGATAGAAAACACCCTAAAGTTTCTAAAACTGTTTGAATGGTGTCTGTGAGTATAACAGAACTCAAATGGCAGGTCAAAACCTGAGAGATTCCTTTACAGGAAGTGGCCTGTCTGACCATTTCTTGAACTTCTTTTCCATCTCTATCTTTTACTAAGGATCTCTGCTCTAACGTGACACTTCCTACGTCGTCCATAGGCGCTCAGAGCCCGGGAAAAAACAGAATGTCGTCATCCCAGCCCCAGGCTGAAACACATTATCGCCTTTCTCAAGTGGCCGATCAAGGGACTCTGGGCTTAGGCGCGTGACCTGACCGCCCCCGCCTTTGTGATTTTTTCCTCTGTTTGCCGAAAAGGAGATTCCCTGTCGGAATATTATCGCTTTTCTACGAGAAAAATGGCGTAAAAATTGATTTTAAACAGCGGTTGACATGCTTCGAAGTACGGTAATGGAATATTTAGAATTTTTTTGTCACGAATTGCGCCATGCGCACGACCCTTCTTTACCATTTCGGATAGTGTCTGGAACGCACAAACAAAACGCCGCTATTCGGATATAACGATGGATTATTTTGGACCAAACCAACATTTGTTATTGAAGTAGCAGTCCTGGGAGTGCATTCTGACGAAGACAACAAAAGGTAATCAAACTTTTATAATAGTAAATATGATTATGGTGAGTGCTAAACTTGCCGGGTGTCTAAATAGCTAGCCCGTGATGCCTGGGCTATGTACTAAGAATATTGCAAAATGTGCTTTCACCAAAAAGCTATTTTAAAATCGGACATATCGAGTGCATAGAGGAGGTCTGTATCTATAATTCTTAAAATAATTGTTATGCTTTTTGTGAACGTTTATCGTGAGTAATTTAGTAAAATGTTAGCGAATTCCCCGGAAGTTTGCGGGGGGTATGCTAGTTCTGAACGTCACATGCTAATGTAAAAAGCTGGTTTTTGATATAAATATGAACTTGATTGAACAAAACATGCATGTATTGTATAACATAATGTCCTAGGGTTGTCATCTGATGAAGATCATCAAAGGTGAGTGCTGCATTTAGCTGTCTTCTGGGTTTTGGTGACATTATATGCTAGCTTGAAAAATGGGTGTCTGATTATTTCTGGCTTGGTACTCTGCTGACATAATCTAATGTTTTGCTTTCGTTGTAAAGCCTTTTTGAAATCGGACAGTGTGGTCAGATTAACGAGAGTCTTGTCTTTAAATAGCTGTAAAATAGTCATATGTTTGAGAAATTGAAGTAATAGGATTTTTAAGGTTTTGAAAATCGCGCCACAGGCTTCAAGTGGCTGTTACGTAGGTGGGACGAATTCGTCCCGCCTAGCCCATAGAGGTTAAAGTCAAGTCAAGACACTCCTCTTTTCTCTAACACACACACACACACGTCATTCAACTAATTTGAGAGGATTTGCCGACATAGAACTCCTGCCTTTCTCTCTAACACAGATAACACCATCTCCTTGTCAACAGGAAGAGCTCTGTGATACCTCACCAACAGGCTACTCGCAAGTCAACTGATCTCTAGGTGGAAAACTCCTTCAAAACCCATGAAAAACTATATGTGATCAATATTGCCAGGAACAGTGGATTAGCCGAAGGCGGTGCTGCCACAAACCTAGTGAGGTCAGCTTTGGTAGCAGAGGGAGAACCCAGGCCTAGTCCATGTGACTGGGCATTAACAGAATTACTCTTGCAGCCAGATAGATAACTTGGACCGGTCTGAACCAAGCACAGCCTGCCAGTAATCTTATCCTCTGAATCACCAGGTGTTTGCACGGTGTAATGGATTACTCTGAAGAGGACTCTCCACACAGAGAATCTCCAGAGGGGGAGTCGCTACGCGGGTTATTCATGGGCCCAGGGCTTTCTGCACACACCAGCACAATGGAAGAAAAGCCTCTTCTCAGGGCTGGCTAGCTATTGCATAAGGTTGGTGTTTGAGGAAGTTCACAGACGCTTTGGATGGGCTCAAAAGAGACCTACAGTGCCTTGCAAAAGTATTCATCCCCCTTGGCATTTTTCCTATTTTGTTGCATTACAACCTGCAATTTATATGGATTTTTATTTGGATTTCATGTAATGGACATACACAAAATAGTCCAAATTGGTGAAGTGAAAAAAATAACTTGTTAAAAAAAATTATAAAAAATTACAAACGGAAACATGGTGTGTACATATGTATTCAACCACTTTGCTATGAAGCCCCTAAATAAGATCTGGTGCAACCAATTACCTTCAGAAGTCACATAATTAGTTAAATAAAGTCCACCTGTGTGCAATCTAAGTGTCACATGATCTCAGTATATATACACACACACACCTGTTCTGAAAGGCCCCAGAGTCTGCAACACCACTAAGCAATGGGCACCAAGATCAAGGAGCTCTCCAAACAAGTCGGGGACAAAGTTGTGGAGAAGTACAGATCAGGGTTGGGTTATAAAAAAATATCTGAAACTTTGAACATCCCACGGAGCACCATTAAATCCATTTTTTTTTTTAAATGGAAAGAATATGGCACCACCACCAAACTGCCAAGAGAGGGCCTCCCACCAAAACTCAGGGACCAGGCAAGGAGGGCATTAGTCAGAGAGGCTACAAAGAGATGAAAGATAACCCTGAAGGAGCTGCAAAGCTCCACAGCAGAGATAGGAGTATCTGTCCATTGGACCATTTTAAGCCGTACACTCCACAGAGCTAGGCTTTACGTTAGAGTGGCCAGAAAAAAGCCATTGCTTAAAGAAAAAAAATAAGCAAACATGTTTGGTGTTCGCCAAAAGGCACGTGGGAGACAACCCAAACATATGGAAGAAGGTACTCTGTTCAGATGAGAGTAAAATGTATATTTTTGGCCATGAAGGAAGATGCTATGTCTGGCGCAAACCCAACACCTCTCATCACCCCGAGAATACCATCCCCACAGTGAAGCATGGTGATGGCAGCATCATGCTGTGGGGATGTTTTTCCTCGGCAGGGACTGGGAAACTGGTCAGAATTGAAGGAATGATGGATGGCGCTAAATACAGGGACATTCTTGAGCGAAACCTGTTTCAGTCTTCCAGAGATTTGAAACTGGGACAGAGGTACACCTTCCAGCAAGACAATGACCCTAAGCATACTTCTAAAGCAGCACTCGAGTGGTTTAAGGGGAACATTTAAATGTCTTGGAATGGCCTAGTCAACGCCCAGACCTCAATCCAATTGAGAATCTGTGGTATGACTTGAAGATTGCTGTACACCAGCGGAACCCATCCAACCTGAAGGAGCTGGAGCAGTTTTGCCTTGAAGAATGAGCAAAGATCCCAGTGGCTAGATGTGCCAAGCTTATAGAGACATACCCCAAGAGACGTGCAGCTGTAATTGCTGCAAAAGGTGGCTCTACAAAGTACTGACTTTGGGGGGAGTAAATAGTTATGCACGTTCAAGTAATTTTTTTGTCTTATCTCTTGTTTGTTTCACACCCAAAAAATATTTTGCATCTTCAAAGTGGTAGGCATGTTGTGTAAATCAAATGATACAAACCCCCCCCAAAAAACATTTTAAATTCCAGGTTGTAAGGCAACAAAATAGGAAAAATGCCACGGGGGGTGAATACTTTTGCAAGCCACTGTACAGTGGGACAAAAAAGTATTTAGTCAGCCACCAATTGTGCAAGTTCTCCCACTTAAAAAGATGAGAGAGGCCTGTAATTTTCATCATAGGTACACGTCAACTATGACAGACAAAATGTGAAGAAAAAAATATCCAGAAAATCACATTGTAGGATTTTTAATGAATTTATTTGCAAATTATGGTGGAAAATAAGTATTTGGTCACCTACAAACAAGCAAGATTTCTGGCTCTCACAGACCTGTAACTTCTTCTTTAAGAGGCTCCTCTGTCCTCCACTCGTTACCTGTATTAATGGCACCTGTTTGAACTTGTTATCAGTATAAAAGACACCTGTCCACAACCTCAAACAGTCACACTCCAAACTCCACTATGGCCAAGACCAAAGAGCTGTCAAAGGACACCAGAAACAAAATTGTAGACCTGCACCAGGCTGGGAAGACTGAATCTGCAATAGGTAAGCAGCTTGGTTTGAAGAAATCAACTGTGGGAGCAGATAATCTCCCTCGATCTGGGGCTCCACGCAAGATCTCACCCCGTGGGGTCAAAATGATCACAAGAACGGTGAGCAAAAATCCCAGAAGCACACGGGGGGACCTAGTGAATGACCTGCAGAGAGCTGGGACCAAAGTAACAAAGCCTACCATCAGTAACACACTACGCCACCAGGGACTCAAATCCTGCAGTGCCAGACGTGTCCCCCTGCTTAAGCCAGTACATGTCCAGGCCCGTCTGAAGTTTGCTAGAGAGCATTTAGATGATCCAGAAGAGGATTGGGAGAATGTCATATGGTCAGATGAAACCAAAATATGGTCAGATGAAACCAAAATATAACTTTTTGGTAAAAACTCAACTCGTCATGTTTGGAGGACAAAGAATGCTGAGTTGCATCCAAAGAACACCATACCTACTGTGAAGCATGGGGGTGGAAACATCATGCTTTGGGGCTGTTTTTCTGCAAAGGGACCAGGACGACTGATCCGTGTAAAGGAAAGAATGAATGGGGCCATGTATCGTGAGATTTTGAGTGAAAACCTCCTTCCATCTGCAAGGGCATTGAAGATGAAACGTGGCTGGGTCTTTCAGCATGATAATGATCCCAAACACACCGCCCGGGCAACGAAGGAGTGGCTTCGTAAGAAGCATTTCAAGGTCCTGGAGTGGCCTAGCCAGTCTCCAGATCTCAACCCCATAGAAAATCTTTGGAGGGAGTTGAACGTCCGTGTTGCCCAGCGACAGCCCCAAAACATCACTGCTCTAGAGGAGATCTGCATGGAGGAATGGGCCAAAATACCAGCAACAGTGTGTGAAAACCTTGTGAAGACTTAGAGAAAACGTTTGACCTGTGTCATTGCCAACAAAGGGTATATAACAAAGTATTGAGATAAACTTTTGTTATTGACCAAATACTTATTTTCCACCATAATTTGCAAATAAATTCATTAAGAATCCTACAATGTGATTTTCTGGATTTTTTTTTCTAATTTTGTCTGTCATAGTTGAAGTGTACCTATGATGAAAATTACAGGCCTCATCTTTTTAAGTGGGAGAACTTGCACAATTGGTGGCTGACCAAATACTTTTTTGCCCCACTGTATATGACAAACTTGACAACCTCTCCAGAACTCTCCGATCAGAAATGTCCTTAATTAACCTGTTAGGGCTAGGGGGCAGTATTTACACGGCCGGATAAAAAACGTACCCGATTTAATCTGGTTATTACTACTGCCCAGAAACTAGAATATGCATATAATTATTGGCTTTGGATAGAAAACACCCTAAAGTTTCTAAAACTGTTTGAATGGTGTCTGTGAGTATAACAGAACTCATATGGCAGGCAAAAACCTGAGAGGATTCTGTACAGGAAGTGCCCTCTCTGACCATTCCTTGGGCTTCTTGACTCTTTTTATTGAAAACTTAGGATCTTTGCTGTAACGTGACACTTCCTACGGCTCCCATAGGCTCTCAGAACCCGGGAAAAAGCTGAATGATGTCGAGGCAGCCCCTGGCTGAAAAACATTAGCGCCTTTGGTAAGTGGTCTATCAGAGGACAATGAGACTGAGGCGCGTGCACGAGGCCACCCCATGTTTTTATTTTCTCTCTCTTTGTACTAAAACAGATTCCCGGTCGGAATATTATCGCTTTTTTACGAGAAAAATGGCATAAAAATTGATTTTAAACAGCGGTTGACATGCTTCGAAGTACGGTAATGGAATATTTAGATTTTTTTTGTCACGAAACGCGTCGGGCGCGTCACCCTTCTTTACACTTCGGATAGTGTCTTGAACGCACGAACAAAACAGAGGATATTTCAACATAACTATGGATTATTTTGAACCAAACCAACATTTGTTATTGAAGTAGAAGTCCTGGGAGTGCATTCTGACGAAGAACAGCAAAGGTAATAAAAAATTTCTTATAGTAAATCTGACTTTGGTGAGTGCCAAACTTGGTGGGTGTCTAAATAGCTAGCCCTGTGATGCCGGGCTATCTACTTAGAATATTGCAAAATGTGCTTTCACCGAAAAGCTATTTTAAAATCGGACATAGCGAGTGCATAGAGGAGTTCTGTATCTATAATTCTTAAAATAATTGTCTAATCCAGTGGCGCGATTTTCAAATACCTTAAAAATCCTATTACTTCAATTTCTCAAACATATGACTATTTTACAGCTATTTAAAGACAAGACTCTCGTTAATCTAACCACACTGTCCGATTTCAAAAAGGCTTTACAACGAAAGCAAAACATTAGATTATGTCAGCAGAGTACCAAGCCAGAAATAATCAGACACCCATTTTTCAAGCTAGCATATAATGTCACAAAAACCCAGAAGACAGCTAAATGCAGCACTAACCTTTGATGATCTTCATCAGATGACAACCCTAGGACATTATGTTATACAATACATGCATGTTTTGTTCAATCAAGTTCATATTTATATCAAAAACCAGCTTTTTACATTAGCATGTGACGTTCAGAACTAGCATACCCCCCGCAAACTTCCGGCGAATTCACTAAATTACTCACGATAAACGTTCACAAAAAGCATAACAATTATAGATACAGAACTCCTCTATGCACTCGATGTGTCCGATTTTAAAATAGCTTTTTGGTGAAAGCACATTTTGCAATATTCTAAGTACATAGCCCAGCCATCACGGGCTAGCTATTTAGACACCCGGCAAGTTTAGCACTCACCAATATCAGATTTACTATTACAAAAGTTTGATTACCTTTTGTTGTCTTCGTCAGAATGCACTCCCAGGACTGCTACTTCAATAACAAATGTTGGTTTGGTCCAAAATAATCCATCGTTATATCCGAATAGCGGCGTTTTGTTCGTGCGTCCCAGACACTATCCGAAATGGTAAATCAGGGTCGCGCGCAATTCGTGACAAAAAAAATCTAAATATTCCATTACCGTACTTCGAAGCATGTCAACCGCTGTTTAAAATCCATTTTATGCCATTTTTCTCGTAAAAAAGCGATAATATTCCGACCGGGAATGTCCATTTAGCTAAACAGAGGAAAGAAAACAAAGCTTTTGGTAAACAGAGGAAAGAAAACAAAGCTTTTGGTCGACGCGGGCACGAGCCTGAGTCTCACAGTACTGTAACCAGCCACTACCCAAACGCGCTACTTTGTTTCAGCCAGAGCCTGCAAAGCCACGATTCAGCATTTTGCCGCCTTCTGAGAGCCTATGGCAGCCGTAGGAAGTGTCACGGGACAGCTAAGATCCTCACTCTTCAATAAACAGAGACAAGAAGAACGACACCTTGTCAGACAGGCCACTTCCTGCATGAAATCTTCTCAGGTTTTTGCCTGCCATATGAGTTCTGTTATACTCACAGACACCATTCAAACAGTTTTAGAAACTTTAGGGTGTTTTCTATCCAAAGCCAATAATTATATGCATATTCTAGTTACTGGGCAGGAGTAGTAACCAGATTAAATCGGGTACGTTTTTTATCCGGCCGTGTCAATACGGCCCCCTAGCCCTAACAGGTTAAAGTTAATGTTTTCGTAATAACGTCATCTATTAACCTTTAATAACTAAACAAAAGTGTCAAATTTTCATATTCCATCTATCGTCATGACCACCATTGTGGCTGATGGAAACCATTGTTCCAAAGTCCCTTTATTGCATGTTTAATGTTCTGAGGCTGGTTCTCCATAGTGAGAGGACAAAGGAATTTTGTCTGTGGCCTAAGATTTACCATGGGTGTGAGGGGTCATAAAAACCCCACATCTTCATACCCCTAGATCTCTCCTCCTCTGTTGGAGGTGAGAGATAATCTGTAGGGTTGTGGTCCCCTGTAACCTGACCTGATCAGGACAGTCATGACACCTTTATATAATATAAATTGTCACAGCGCTCCACTTGGTAAGAGTTTAGCCTAGCTGCTGGAACACTGTTTCCTGGAGAGTATTTAGGAGCTTGTATACTAGCAGGGGTTGTGTGCGTCCTGTTTGGGAAGACGCCTCAGCGGGTAGGAGGAAGTTCAACCTTTTTTTTGTAAAACGTTTTCTTGTATGTCAGGTTCAGTCTTCCACTTAAAGTTAAAAGGCTACACATTTCCTCTTTTTCCAAATGATGAATCAACAACATAATTTAATAGGGCAGTCAACTGGGAGTATACTTATGTTGTATAGCTGGGACTGGAAAGGTTTGAACCAGCCAGTCAAATGTAGTAGAGTACATTTTCAACATCTAGGAACACAGAGAGCTTTTTTTAACAAGAGACCCATCTGAGAGTTTCAGATCACTTCAGATTGCGAAAAGGCTGAGTAGGCCAACTTTATCACTCCACTTTTCAAAATAAATCAAGGGAAGCTGCAATTCTGATACACAAATCTGTGCCCTTTGTTACTTCCAATGTTATTTCAGATGCCAACGGCAGATATATTATTGTCACTGGCAGAATCTATAATACTCCACTGATCCTTGCCAATGTCTATGCGCCAAACTGGGATAACAAAACATTTTTTCGTGCCTTTTTATCTTCACTTCCAGATATGACCTCACATTTATTCATCTTGGGAGGCGATTTTAATTGCTGGCTTAATCCTACTTTGGATCGTTCCTACAACAAATTAGCACACCTAAGTCTGCAAAGGTTATCTAACCTTTTCTTGGAGTTTGCCGTTACAGACCCCTGGCGTTTTTTCAATCCAACTTGTAGGGAATATTCATTTCTCTCCCATGTCCATCACTTATACCGGCATTGACTACTTCTTCTTGGACAACAGACTTCTTTACTCTGTACGCTCATACAATTCCATTGTCATATCTGATCACGCCCCTCTAACTTTAGCGCTTTCAGTTGGTGGTGGGACTGAGCCTCGCGTACCTTGGAGTTTTAATACGCGCTTGCTGTCTGATGAAAGTTTTAACTTTGACTGCTCAGATTGATGTTTTTATAGTTACTAACGGCACCCCCGACGTTTCAGCATCTGTTCTGTGGGAGACTTTTAAGGCCTACATTAGAGGTCAAATAATTTCATACACTAGTTTTGAAAGAAAAAATAGGAAAAAGAGACTCTGAACTGACAATGCATTTTACAGTTAGACAATACCTACGCTACCTCACCTTCCCCAAATGTGTACAGGGATCGACTCTCTTTACAAACTGAATTCAATACCTTGTCAACAAGCGAAATTGAGGAACTGCTGCTTAAGCCACGACATACTCACTATGAGTATTGGGACAAGGTAAGTAAATTACTTTCTCATCAACTTCGCCAGTCTTCCTCTGCTCAACAAATGTCAAATTCAAAACACCTAATAAATAACCAGTTTAACACAGGGCTCCATTTCATTGATATTGAAAAATAATAAAAAGACCCTCTCCTGCGGGTCCCATCACCCAATCTCACTGCTCAATGTGGATGTTAAGCTCTTGGCTAAACTATTAGCTATGAGTCGAGTCAGTCTTACCATCTGTTACTTCCTCTGACCAGACAGGTTTAATTTTAAAAAAGACATTCATTTTCAAATATCAGACGACTCTTTAATGTTTTGAATAATCCCCTCTATCTCAAAGCTCCCTGAGATTCTAATCTCACTAGATGCTGAGAAGGCTTTTGATAGAGTGGTGTGGGGCTACCTTTTTCATACCTTAGAAAAATTAATTGCTTGGATCAAGTTACGATACACTTCTCCACTTGCATCTGTCAGAACGAATAACATCCACTAAGCCTATTTCCCTCTCTTCAGAGGCACTAGACAGGGGTGTCCAATGTCTCCCTTGCTTTTTGTCATTGAGCCCTTGCAATTGCATTTAGATCCAACTCGCATAAAACGGGAGTGTTTATGTTGAGGCTCGGGGGCAGTATTGAGAAATTTTGAAAAAAATATGTGCCCATTTTTAACTGCCTCCTACACCAACTCAGAAGCTAGGATATGCATATTATTAACACATTCGGATAGAAAACACTCTGAATTTTCTAAAACAGTTTGAATGGTGTCTGTAAGTATAACAAAACTCATATTGCAGGCAAAAACCTGTGAAAAATAGATTAAAAAAAATTTGAATTTTGTGACTGTACTATTTAGTGTCATTGTTTTATAGATACCATAGTGAGAAAGGATTCATTTCGCAACTCCTACGGCTTCCACTAGATGTCAACGATCTTTATAAAGTTGTTTGAAGCGTCTATGATGAACAGAGACCGGATGGCAATGAAGAGAAGTTGACCTCCCTGGGATGTCGTCACTTCATTATTGGCTGCACCTGCGCAATCATGTGATGCGATACATTTTTCAAAGACGTTTTTCAAGACACAGGAGAGGTCGGGTTGAAACATTACTGATGTTTCACGTTAAAAATGGCTCTAAAGATTGATGCTAAACAACGTTTGACATGTTTGAACAATGTAAATAGATTATTTTTTTTTACTTTTCGCCGTGACTCCCCCCCCCCCCCCCCGCGCTACTTTTTAGTAGCCTACCGAAGCGCTAACAACATGGAACAACTTGGAGTTATTTGGACATCAATTATGAACTTTGTCAAAAGAAACCACATTTGTAGTGGACCTGGGATTTCTAGAAGTGCCAATGGATGAAGATAATCAAAGGTAAGGGAATATTGACAATAGTAATTTTGATATTACATGGTTACAGATGGTGCTAACCTGTATAGCCTAGCCTATTGTTCTTAGCACAGCACCCGGTTTATTGCAAATTGTGATTTCCCAGTAAAGTTATTTTGAAATCTGGCATTGCAGTAGCATTTACGAAATGTTAAACTATGAATATTTGAATGACAATAATATAATTTACCAATGTTATCGAATAGTAATTTTGTGATTTGTAACGTTGTTCACCGGAAGCATTTGAGAGAAAAAAAAATCTGATTTTCACCGCTTCGGTAAAATGCTGTTTTTGGATATAAATATCAACTTGATGGAACAAAAAATGCATGTATTGTGTAACATAATGTCTTAGGAGTGTCATCTGAGGAAGATTGTCAAAGGTTGGTGCATAATTCTAGCTGGTTATCCGCTTATGGTGACGCCTGTCTTTGAATTGACAAAACATTACACACAGCTATTTTCAATGTACTCTCCTAACATAACCTAACTTTATGCTTTCGCCGTAAAGCCTCTTTGAAATCGGACAATGTGGTTGGATTTAGGAGATGTTTATCTTTCAAATTGTGAGAAATAGTTGATTGTTTGAGAAATTGAAATTATTAGATTCTTGCAGTTTTTGAATTTCCCGCCGTGGTCTCTTGACAATGAATCCCGATATCGGGATAAGATCCCCAACAGGTTTTAAGAGGTGACATCGAACAGAGGGTCTCACTTTATACTGAACCGGCTTCTCCATATTTCAAACACCGATATATCCTTACTCATTGTGCTAACCTCTTACATCTAGACGTTCCGCTAGCGGAACACCACTCCAATATCCAATGATTGGGCGTGGCGCGAAATACAAACTCCTCGAAAATCCGAAAACTTCAATTTTTCAAACATATGACTATTTTACACCATTTTAAAAACAAGACTCTCCTTTATCTAACCACACTGTGCGATTTCAAAAAGGCGTTACAACGAAAGCAAAACATTAGATTATGTCAGCAGAGTACCCAGCCAGAAATAATCAGACACCCATTTTTCAAGGTAGAATATGTCACAAAAACCAAAACCACAGCTAAATGCAGCACTAACCTTTGATGATCTTCATCAGATGACACTCCTAGGACATTATGTTATACAATACATGCATGTTTTGTTCAATCAAGTACATATTTATATCAAAAACCAGCTTTTTACATTAGCATGTGACGTTCAGAACTAGCATTCCCACCGAACACTTCCGGTGAATTTACTAAATTACTCACGATTAACGTTCACAAAATACCTAACAATTATTTTAAGAATTATAGATACAGAACTCCTTTATGCAATCGCGGTGTCCGATTTTGCAATATTCTGAGTAGATAGCTCGCCATCACGGGCTAGCTAATTTGACACCCACCAAGTTTGGTACTCACCAAACTCAGATTTACTATAAGAAAAATTGGATTACCTTTGCTGTTCTTCGTCAGAATGCACTCCCAGGACTTCTACTTCAATAGCAAATGTTGGTTTGGTTCCAAATAATCCATAGTTATATCCAAATAGCGGTGTTTTGTTCATGCGTTCAAGACACTATCCGAAGGGTAACGCGCGGACGCGTATCGTGACAAAAAAATTCCAAATATTCCATTACCGTACTTCGAAGCATGTCAAGCGCTGTTTAAAATCAATTTTTATGCGATTTTTCTCGTAAAAAAAGCGATAATATTCCGACCGGGAAACCCTGTTTTCGTTCAAAGACTCAAAGTTGAAAATGGAGTCGTCTCGTGCACGCGCGCACCCGTCTCATTGTTCTCAGATCGACCACTTACCAAATGCGCTACTGTTTTTCAGCCAGAGACTGCAAAGTCATCATTCAACGTTCTGGCGCCTTCTGAGAGCCTATGGGAGCCTTAGAAAATGTCACGTTACAGCAGAGATCCTTTGTTTTGGATAGAGATGACAAAGAAGGCCAAGAAATGGTCAGACAGGGTACTTCCTGTACAGAATCTTCTCAGGTTTTTGCCTGCCATTTGAGTTCTGTTATACTCACAGACACCATTCAAACAGTTTTAGAAACTTTAGAGTGTTTTCTACACTCTGAAGTTTCTAAAACTGTTTGAATGGTGTCTGTGAGTATAACAGAACTCATATGGCAGGCAAAAACCTGAGAAGATTCCATACAGGAAGTGCCCTGTCTGACAATTTGTAGTCCTTCTGTTGCATCTCTAGCGAAATTACAGCATCTGTGGTGTTACGTGACACTTTCTAAGGCTTCCATTGGCTCTCTAAAGCGTTCAGAAAGTGGAATGACGTGACTCCTGTCTCTGGGCAAAGTACAGCAGCAGAGTTCTAAGTGGCCTGCCTGGGGACAGTGAGTCTGGAGATGCGCGTTCACGAGACTTCTCCATTTTTTTCTTTTCCTCTTTGAATGAATACAATGTTGTCTGGTTGGAATATTATCGCTATTTTACGAGAAAAAAAGCATAAAAATTGATTTTAAACAGCGTTTGACATGCTTCGAAGTACGGTAATGGAATATTTTGAAATTTGTCACGAAATGCGCTCGCGCGTTACCCTTCGGATAGTGACCTGAACGCACGAACAAAACGGAGGTATTTGGATATAACTATGGATTATTTGGAACCAAAACAACATTTGTTGTTGAAGTATATGTCCTGGGAGTGCATTCTGACGAAGAACAGCAAAGGTAATCCAATTTTTCTAATAGTAATTCTGAGTTTAGGTTGCCCCAAACTTGGTGGGTGTCAAACTAGCTAGCCGTGATGGCTGAGCTATGTACTCAGAATATTGCAAAATGTGCTTTCACCAAAAAACTATTTTAAAATCTGACATAGCGATTGCATAAAGGAGTTCTGTATCTATAATTCTTAAAATAATTATGTATTTTGTCAACGTTTATCATGAGTAATTAGGTAAATTCCCCGGAAGTTTGCGATGGGTATGCTAGTTCTGAACATCACATGCTAATGTAAAAAGCTGGTTTTTGATATAAATATGAACTTGATTGAACAAAACATGCATGTATTGTATAACATAATGTCCTAGGAGTGTCATCTGATGAAGATCATCAAAGGTTAGTGCTGCATTTAGCTGTGGTTTGGGTTTTTGTGACATATATGCTTGCTTTGAAAATGGCTGTGTGACTATTTTTGGATGAGTACTCTCCTGACAATCTAATGTCTTGCTTTCGCTGTAAAGCCTTTTTGAAATCGGACAATGTGGTTAGATTAACGAGAGTCTTATCTTTAAAATGGTGTAAAATAGTTGATTGTTTGAGAAAATTGAATTGTGGTATTTTAGTTGGTTTTGTATTTCGCGCCATGCGATGCCACTGGCTGTTGGCTAGGGGTTCCGCTAGCGGAACGTCTAGATGCAAGAGGTTAAATCTGAATAAAAGCAAGCTTGTCCCTCTAAATGTGGAAGCTCGTAAATATCCATTACACACATTGCCTTTCAGACTAGTTCTCAACAAATGTACATGTCACAGACAAATTTGATAACCTTTTTTACTGAAGGGTGGAGAAAGATTTTGAACAATGGTCACTACTCCCCCTATCATTAGCAGGTCGTATTAATTTGGTTAAAATTAATACCCTTCCTAAATTCTCCTACCTTTTTCAATGTATACCTACTTTAATTCCCAAATATTTTTTCTACAAACTCGATGGGATCATTTCACACAAAAATCCAAGGATCCTCAAGGTGTTCCCTCAAAGACCTAAACCCTTAGGGGGCATAGGCCTACCTAATTTCCAGTTATATTATTGGGCTGCCAACTTCCATGTAATCCAGTACTGGATTCATGCAGGTACCCCACATCTCATTCCAGCATGGTCCTCACATGGTCTCTCCTATCATTGCTACGCAGACGACACACAATTCATCTTCTCCTTTCCCCCCTTCTGATAACCAGGTGGCGAATCGCATCTCTGCATGTCTGGCAGGCATATCGGTGTGGATGACGGATCACCACCTCAAGCTGAACCTCGGCAAGACGGAGCTGCTCTTCCTCCCGGGGAAGGACTGCCCGTTCCATGATCTCGCCATCACGGTTGACAACTCCATTGTGTCCTCCTCCCAGAGTGCTAAGAGCCTTGGCGTGACCCTGGACAACACCCTGTTGTTCTCCGCTAACATCAAGGCAGTGACCCGATCCTGTAGGTTCATGCTCTATAACATTCGCAGAGTACGACCCTGCCTCACACAGGAAGTGGCGCAGGTCCTAATCCAGGCACTTGTCATCTCCTGTCTGGATTACTGCAACTCGCTGTTGGCGGGGCTCCCTGCCTGTGCCATTAAACCCCTACAACTCATCCAGAATGCCGCAGCCCGTCTGGTGTTCAACCTTCCCAAGTTCTCTCACATCACCCCGCTCCTCCGCACACTCCACTGGCTTCCAGTTGAAGCTCGCATCTGCTACAAGACCATGGTGCTTGCCTACGGAGCTGTGAGGGGAACGGCACCTCCGTACCTTCAGGCTCTGATCAGTCCCTACACCCAAAGAAGGGCACTGCGTTCATCCACCTCTGGCCTGCTCGCCTCCCTACCTCTGTGGAAGCACAGTTCCCGCTCAGCCCAGTCAAAACTGTTCGCTGCTCTGGCACCCCAATGGTGGAACAAGCTCCCTCACGACTCCAGGACAGCGGAGTCAATCGCCACCTTACGGAGACACCCGAAACCCCACCTCTTTAAGGAATACCTGGGATAGGATAAAGTAATCCTTCTAACCCCCCCCCCCCCCCAAAAGATATAGACGTACTATTGTAAAGTGATTGTTCCACTGGATATCATAAGGTGAATGCACCAATTTGTAATTCGCTCTGGATAAGAGCGTCTGCTAAATGACGTAAATGTAAAATGTAATAAAATCTTCCTCATGTACGACATCCTCACTGGCTGCTTTGGTATATTCCCCTATCTATTCTGCTACTTCAAGTTATACCAAAAACATTTTAGTTAAAATCACTCAAGATCTGGAACCAGTTTAGACGTCACTTTGGTTTGCAAACCTATTCATTAAAGGCCCCTCTGCTCAGAAATCACATTTTCCATCCATCCCTAGTAGATAGACCTTCTCCATGTGGTTCAGCCTGGGCATCAAATCATTCAATGATTTGTATATTGACAGCACGTTTGCATCGTTCCAACAACTCAGCTGAAATCCATCTTCCGAATAGTCATTTCTTTAGATATCTACAAATGTGCAGCTTGTCCGTGACATGACCTCTCAATTCCCCACGCTTCCTGTGGGCCCTCCCACTGATGCATTTTTCACACCGTCCCCAACAGTAAAAGGTATTATTTCTTATAGCTATGATCAAATGTACTCTTCACAATCCTTCATTTGCAGCTATTAAAACTTTATGGGACAGGATCTAGGTGATGAGTTTACTGATGACACATGGGAAGATATTCTGTACCGTGTCCACTCTTCTATTGGTGCCAAACATGGTTTGATCCAATGCAAAATCCTACACCGCACTCACTGGACTGAACGCAGGCTTTCTAAGATCTATCCTGATGTCGACCCTGTTTCCAACAGGTGTCGGCAAGCCCCTGCTTCATTAATACATGTTTTTTTGGTCCTGCTCTTCTCTACATAACTATAGGTCTGTCATCTTTGATACCATATCTCAAGTATTACAAGTGCCTTTTGCTACTACTGCCATAACATCATTATTTGGGGTAATACCTGATACTATAACATTACCAAAATACACATCTGACTTTATAGCCTTTGTTGGCAAAAAGGTTGATTTTACTTCTGTGGAAGTCGCCCACCCCTCCCTCATTTTGTGTGGATTAAAGATGTCTTACACTTTAGTAAATTGGAGAAGATAAAATTTACCCTACGGGTTCTTCTGACAAATTCTACCGAATGTGGCAACCTTTCTTTACCTATGTAGAGACACTACAATTTCCCTCTACAGTAAACTGCCTACCTAAGCTTTGTATTTAATTGATCTACCTTTGTTAGTGTTTAATATTAGCCTGTCTTACTATCATAATTTTACTATTCGTTGTGAAGACTAGCCATGTTATGTTTTTATTTTCTTTGTGCACCTTGTTCCTAATGTATGTTTTGTCATGAAAATATTACTTAAGCATTTTATATTTTCGTATGAGCTAATACATTCCTACCTCATTTAAAAAGCATGTTCCCATGGTATATCGAATGTATAAAAACATGTGCAATGTAATGTATTTCAAACATTATTGTAACTGAAAGAAAATGCCAATAAAGAGAGTTGTAAAAAAAAATCAGATTAAGACTCAACGTCGATTTAAAGCTCAATATCCGATCCTCCATCCGACTCCAACTCATCGAAATTCTGCAGCATTTGCAATGCTGTCAGTGCGTCCATTTGTTTGGTTTGGCTTGCCATTGTGAACTACACACATTGTAGGTTGTACTCAATGTCGGATTCGACTATGAGGGGAAACTATATACAATTTCCAGCCTTCCATAATAAAATAATTAGACCACCCACAATTCTTCATTACACTACATTTATTATTATTCTAAATTCAAATCACACTCTTCACCCTCATCACCATTCAGTGCATTGAAATCACATGCACTATTATCAGTTTCTATCGCCCCTTCAGCCATTGACGAGAGAATAGCATATTAAAATTAAGTTTATTATGTTACAAGTTTTTGCTTAGTAGCCAGAGCAATGCTGCCGTGCGAGTGTACACGTGCAGAATGCATAGACAGCACGGACATTCTTGGAAAAAGTTACAATTGGAAATACAGCTGCACCTCTTGAATTTTGAAAGTTAATTGACAAAGCGTCATAGAAACTACAGAATATCATATTTCTGATACTATATAGTAATCTAAATGTTTTACCTGCATATGAACCTGAAAGAGGATTTCAAAAAGTGATGCTCCTTTCCCTGCATCTGTCAATACCAAGACATGCCCATCTCTTCAAGTACAATTTCAAAACTGATAGACAAGATTAAATTGACAATAGGCTAACTCTTATTATGTGTGAAATTACTTTCGATGGGGTGGCTGTGCAGGCTGACTGGCATCATTTGTTTCCTGCTCATCAACTTGGATATAGTCAAGGAAATGTTTTTGCATTATTCTAAAAGGTCTACTGCAACACTAAAATACATTCAATTAGTAAAAGAGTTACAGTAAATAAAACAGTCCTGTAACAGCTTATTTTTACAAAGTAAAATGTAAGAGAGAATGGTATCAACTTGCAAGTTACACGGTCAAATTATTAAACGCCAAAGCTGATAAATATGCATAACAAACTCATCATTACACTTTAGTTGTTCTAAATTATACTGAACAAAAATATAAAAACGCAACATGTAAAGTGTTGGTCCCATGTTTCACGAGCTGAAAACCTATAGCATTTCTCCTTTGCCAAGATAATCCATCCACCTGACAGGTGTGGCATCTCTCTCCATGTAATGAAGACATGAATAAGGGGTCCCCAGAATATCCGCAACACTGCTTGCCCATTCCTGATTAATTTAAGATTTTAGACAAATTGACCAAATCTCCAGACACATCTTTTAGGAAACACAGTTTTGAGAGAACTTTTTTGAAGTCACAGAGGGCTATTGCAAGAAACTATATAAGATCATTTTCCAGTTAATATTAATTATTGCCAGTTTTTATTTTAAAACACTTTTTTCGAGAGTTTGAAATTGGGATCCTTTGCTCTGGACAAGGGCATTTCCAGGCATAGAGCCGACATGGAAATGAATATTGAAAGTGTTTAGAAAATACCCCAAACTAATTTTTTCCCTTATAAAATTCCCCTAGACTTAAATATTTAGCTCAAATAATGCAAAAATAAATAAAAACGTTTCCCTGTCGGACAAGGATTTTCATGAATCGCTGAGCCAATTTCCTGCTATTCTATACTATTTTGACCCACCTAAACCCTTAACAAAATTGTGTCCCATCAAATAGACAGAATCAACCCAGTTTCTAATCCCCACCCAAGAGGGAATGGCCATAACCCACTTTTGGTAAACACTCCCCAACATGGACACTTTAATTTTCTGTTTCCCTTTTAGGATGCTACAGACACACAGTAGATGCCAGGAACAGAGGACAATATGTTTTATGTATACTGAAAAAATATATAAAATGCGACATGCAACAATTCCAAAGATTTTACTGAGTTACAGTTCATATAAGAAAATAAATGTATTAGGCCGGGATCTATGGTTTTCACATGACTAGGAATACAGTTATGCATCTGTTGGTCACAGATACCTTAAAAAAACGTAGGGGCCTAGATCAGAAAATGTGTCCATCTGGTGTGACCACCATTTGCCTCATGCAGCAAAACACATCTCCTTTGCATAGAGTTGATCAGGCTGTTGATTGTGGCCTGTGGAATGTTGTCCCACTCCTCTTCCATGGCTGTGCGAAGTTTCTGGATATTGGCAGGAACTGGAACCCGCTGTCGAACACGTCGATCCAGAGCATCACAAACATGCTCAATGGGTGATGTCTGGTGAGTATGCATGCCATGGAAGAACTGGGACATTTTCAGTTTCCAGGAATTGTGTACAGATCCTTGCGACATGGGGCCGTGTAACAATGCTGAAACATGAGGTGATGGCGGCTGATGAATGACACAATGGGCTTCAGGATTTTGTTTACACGGTATCTCTGTGCATTCAAATTGCCATTGATAAAACGCAATCGTGTTCGTTGTCCGTAGCTTATGCCTGCCCATAATCTCACCGCCACCATGGGGTACTCTGTTCACAACTTGGACATCAGCAAACCCCTCGCCCACACGACACCATACACATGGTCTGCGGTTGTGAGGCCGGTTGGACATACTGCCAAATCCTCTAAAATGACGTTGAAGGCAGCTTATGGTAGAGAGATGAAAATGTAATTCTATGGCAACAGCTCTGGTGGAAATTCCTGCAGTCAGCATGCCAATTGCATGCTGCTTCAAAACTGTAGACATCTGTGGCATTGTTGTGTGACAAACCTGCAGATTTTAGAGTGGCCTTTTACTGTCCCCAGCACAAAGTGCACCTTTGTAATGATCATGCTGTTTAATCAGCTTCTTGATATGCCACACCTGTCAGGTGGATGGATTATATTGGCAAAGGAGAAATGCTCACTAACAGGGATGTAAACAAATTTGTGCACATAATTGGAGAGAAATTTGCATTTTGTGCATATGGAACATTTCTGGGATCTTTTACTTCAGCTCATGAAACCAACACTTAACATGTGTTTATATTTTTGAAGTGTACAATGTTTTCATGAGTCAAGTGGTGGAATGAACCTTAAAAGAAAATATGTAATGTGTCCACCTGTCTACTAAAAGTAAATACATTGCATTACATAAGTGGAGGGGTTTGTGGCAGTTAAATTGCAGAATGTTGTAGTGTAGAATGTCCCATACTGAACCGCTGAGACTTGGAAGCAAGACAGGCCTTAAATAGTATCTCATGGATATCATTCCTGAATACGTGCATCACTGAGTGCTAAAATCCAAAATTGCATTACCAGAAGAAAGTACGTTCTCAGAAAAAAATCTGTGTAGTTTACACACTGTACAAAATCTAGTTAAGGTCACAACCAGTGGTTGCAAACGGTTCAGGTAACAGAAAAATTAACATTTTGGGGAACAGGAACGAAAGTAATATACTGTTTCGGAACAGAACTGTTATTTTAAAAACATGGGAACTAGTTAATAACATTGACGTTCCGGGCATGTAGGCAACCTCCCCCTCCGAAGCTTAGGCTACTGTATCCTACTGATGTTACAAGTGTGATTTAGGAATTAGGGAGAGATTTGTAATTAGAGAAAAATGTATTATCTTTTTCAATGCTAGTAATGGACACTACAGTTTATGCTTCACATTGGATTTATTAAATGAAAAAGGTAAGACGTGTTTTTAATTCTGGGGCCGCTCTGCACACACAAGCTTGCTAGCTACAGTAGCTCTGGTGGAAGGTAAGCCAACTCTCGGAAGTTCAAACGCATTCGAAGTTCCTCCATAGAAGCCGCTCCTCCGTAGCTATAATACTGTGGGCTTTACTCTGATAATGCATGTCGTAACAATGCCCAGCGCATCAAGCCAAGCCTCCTCCAGCCGTCTCCCCATCCGCAAATTCAGTCGCATTTCACGCCCTACACTTGTCTGTCCATCATGCATGCAAATAACTATAGCCTAGGCAGCCGATAACGCCCATGCACAAATCGGCTGCCTAGGCTAAAACAAGTGGTGTAAAGTACTTAAGTAGTACTTTAAAGTATTTTTACTTAAGTCATTTTTTGAGGGTATCTGAACTTTATATTTTTGCCAACTTTTACTTCAGTACATTCCTGTAGAAAATAATGTACTTTTTACTCCATACATTTTCCCTCACCCAAAAGTACTTGTTACATTGACAGGAAAATGGTCCAATTCACACACTTATCAAGAGAACGTCCCTGCTCCTCCCTACTGCCTCTGATCGGTCGGACTCACTAAACACAAATGCTTTGTTTGTAAATTATGTCCGAGTGTTGGAGTGTGACCTTGGCTAGCCGTAAATAAAATAAAAACAAGAAAACTGTGCCATCTGGTTTGCTTAAAATAAAGCATTTGAAATGATTTATACTTTTACTTTTGATACTTAAGTACATTTTAGAAATTCCATTTACTTTTAACACTTAAGTATATTTAAAACCAAATACTTTGACTTTTACTCAAGTAGTATTTTATTAGGTGACTTCACAACAATTGAGTACTTTTCCCACCACTGCTACTTAAGTCGTTTTTTGGGGTCTGTACTTTAGTATTTATATTTGACAGCTTTTACTTCACTACATTCCTAAAGAAAATAATGTACTTTTTACTCCATACATTTTCCCTGACACCCAGAAGTATTTGTTACATATTGACAAGTGTCATGACTGCCTTGTGAGGATCCAAATAGGTCAGATCAGCTTTGAAATAAATAACATCAACCCGAGCCCCTCACACCCGCAGAGGGGTCAACACATCACACCCTGTTGTAAATCAAGGAGAAAACATTCAGCATCTGCCTCTCCAATGTTCACCGCAGGAATGTGCCTTTGTTTTAAGAAGACTTTTCCCTCCGAAACTCAAACACGGTCTAATGCGAATACTGGAACAATTTTAACATAGAACGTGGGGAATAGTCAGAGGCGACCTAAAAGAACACTAATGTCAGTTTGGTTGTTATTTTGTGATGTCATTAAAAATGTTATAAAGGAAATACTGCAACTTGGAAAGTATACATACTACATGTACGAAGTTTCCATCCTCTGTGTTGTGCATGCTATGTGAAAAATTATTAAAGTGTTAAGAGAAGGATGTTATTTTCGAAACTATAAGAGGAAATTGTTTCTATAATTGTGCACAGTAAGTAGTCATCGCCCCCTTGAGTGAGGTCAAAGAGCGTGTCAGCCTGATAGAACCGCCCATTTTAAACAAACTATATAAAATTATGGATTAAGAATTAAAATATTAGACCAGAGAGAAGAAAAGTGATTTGAACTCAATCTCAACACGAGGTAGAGACGATAGTCACCTCCCAGACAATCACTGGTACAGCTGATTATCTATCCTTAGTAAAGTATCTAGAAAAGCGAATTGAAGTGGGACCATTCTATTACTCTGCTCAAACCACCGTAGTACGCTACTTTCATCACCCCACTGGGAACCATCGACACAGCTGGCTAGCCTATTTTCAAAGAAGCATCTTCCAGGACGAATGGAAGGAGAATAAACTCTGTAGTTCTGTTCAGGACTACATGACAAGTCACCGGATATCGGACAACGGCAGAGGAGAACAGTAGAAGACGGGTGGGAAACCCTTTTGGACAATCAGAGCTTTCCAAGGTGACCCGGTTAGGAGAGATACACGACAAACCAAGGCATTTTCACGTAAATACATTCATGATTAATTACTCCAAGCGGGCGGCAGTTCGTGTGAAAAGTATAAGTGAGAGTAGTTTCTAAAATGTACCAACGTTTAGTGTCTCTGTCCCGCTCTCTCTTTCCTCACCCTCTCCATGGCTTTTGTAACAAGCAGCCATATTGTTGTCAGTCCGCTAGGGACCTGTTTCTAATGTATTAAGTGTGTATGTTTATCCTGTGTTACCATTTAGTTAGCTAGTAAATAAATTAAACCAATTTGTGTAGTACTGAATCATAAGGCTCAGGTTTTTGCAGATGCAAGGATGTTACGACTGTTCAGAATGATGATATGATACAAAGCTATTAATAAGTTGACTGTTTTTAGATGTGATTGGTAAAGACCTGTTAGAGTTTAATTCAGGAGATGGTAACTCTTTAAAAAAACGCTCTCATGGTGCACCAAATCCTAATGAGTTCATTGTTACATGCTTAATTTAAAAATCGGGTAACAATTAAACATTGTTATTTATCTAATCAACTAACTGTCATCAAATTAAATAATAGAAGTCACGACACAGGAAAATTGTCCAATTCACACACTTATCAAGAGAACATCCCTGGTCATCTCTACTGCCTCTGATCTGGCGGACTCACCTGTAGCTCAGTTGGTAGAGCATGGTGTTTGCAACACCAGGGTTGTGGGTTCGATTCCCACGGGGGGCCAGCACAGGAAAAAAATATATATAATGTTTAGAAATGAAATGTATGCATTCACTACTGTAAGTCACTCTGGATAAGAGCGTCTGCTAAATGACTAAAATGTAAATGTAAACACACATGCTTTGTTTGTAAATTATGTCTGAGTGTTGGGGGGGCCTTGGCTATCCGTCACAAAAACAAACAAAAATAATGTGCCGTTTGGTTTGCTTAATAAGGAATTTGAAATAGTTTATACTTTTACTTTTGATACTTAAGTACATTTTAGCAATTCCATTTACTTTTGATACTTTAGTATATTTAAAACCACTTTTATCAAGTAGTATTTTACTGGACTTGAGTCATTTTCTATTAAAAGGGATCTTTACATTTAGTCAAGTATGACAATTGAGTACTTTTTCCACCACTGGGTAACTATAGGTTGCCCGCTCCATAGCAAGCTTCTCTATCCGCCCTGATTGGTGAAGTAGTTTAATGTCAAGCTAAATATAAAAAATGAGAGGTTAATAAAAAGGAACAATATATATAATTTCTTTTTTTGGATTCAAATCAGATCTGAACTTTGTTTTTCAGGCCGGAACAGAACAGAATGAAACAATTGGAAAGTAATGATTTAGGTTCCAACCCCTGGTCACAACATTGTTCCATCTATTCATGTTTCCAGGTCTGAAATTGTTAGTTATCAGAAATACATTGAAAAATAATAACAATGTTGACGTAAAGACCCCCGTCAACAATACTGAACAAAAATAAACGCGACATGTTCCCCATTTTTCATGAGCTGAAAAAAAAGGTCCCAGAAATGTTTAACTCAAAAATGTTGTGCACAAATTTGTTTACGTCACTGTTAATGAGCAGAATTTCTGTCTTCAAAACCCCTTCAGGATACACCCCTATTTTTTCCCAATTTTCACCTCCAAATCTAACTGCCTGTAGCTCAGGCCCTGAAGCAAGGATATGCATATTCTTGGTACCATTTCAAAGGCAACACTGAAGTTTGTGGAAATGTTAAAGGACTATAGGAAAATATAACACAGTAGATCTGGTAAAAGATAATATAAAGAAAAAAAACAACCGTTCTTTTGTATTTTTTTGTACCATTATCTTTGAAATGTAAGAGAAAGGCCATAATGTATTATTCCAGCCCAGGCGCAATTTAGATTTTGGCCACTAGATGGCAACAGTGTTTGTGGAACATTTAGACTGATCCAATGAACCATTGCATTTCTGTTCAAAATGTTGTGCCAAGACTGCCCAAATGTGCCTAATTGGTTTATGAATAACTTTTCATGTTCAAAATTGTGCACTCTCCTCAAACAATAGCATGGTATTCTTTCACTGTAATAGCTACTGTAAATTAGACAGTGCAGTTAGATTAACAAGAATTTAAGCTTTCTGCCAACATCAGATATGTCTATGTCCTGGGAAATGTTGTTACTTACAACATCATGCTAATCGCATTAGCCTACGTTAGCTCAACCATCCAGTGGAAGGGACACAGATCCCTAAGAAGTTTTAATAAAGCCCTTTTGTGGGGGAAAACTAATTCTGATTGGCTGGGCCTGTCTCCCCAGTGGCTTCCTGGCTATGAACTGAAACTCAGTAAAATCTTTGAAATTGTTGTATGTTGCGTTTATAGTTTTGTTCAGTATAATATCAACACTTATATTTAGTTTGAGATATTGTTTACCTTCTGTAAGTTTAAGAAATATTGCCTTGTGCCTTTTAAGTCCATTACAAAACACCCACATAACTAAGATATTTTCACATTTCTCTTCCTCATGGAGAAGAATAATAAAAGTTCACCAACTAGGGATTTTATTGATTTCACAAGTCATAATTTAATGATTTCGACAAACATAAAAATAATAATTCAAACAGAATTACTGCAACTGAATTGGCTACAACGGGAAATCATAACCGTCAAAAACCACAGCTGGGTCACCTTCTACTGTCCTCCGTTCCACTGGGATACTGTTAGGTTTAACTGTTTTCTTTGTCTTTGTTGTCCGGTGGTCAAACCAAGAGTGTTACAACAGTTTGGACCACCCCTCCCTCTATGCCTTTCACTCTCACCGCTCCCAGCTCTTAGACACCTACCCATGAGCCCCCTCTTTCCATTTACTGATACCAACATACTCACCTAATGAGTACCGACTGACACCGGATGTTGATAGGTAGTTGAAATTTGGTCAGTCCCCCCTGGCCTTGATGTTAACGTCCACAGATGGATCGGACAGGTTCATATTTGGTCCAATCATAGACGTACGTATGTTTCCCAAGTTTGGATAGTACAGTGAGTAGAGCACAGTACCGCACAGTAAGTACAATACAGTAAAGACAAGTAGAGTATAGTACAATATCCATAATTATGCATTTGTGTAGTACAGAACAGACACCCATGACGTAATTCTGTTACCAGGTCTAAATCCACTTAAATTTACAATATGTACTGTAGTTCAATAAAACATTTTTTTTTTCTTCTTCTCAAACTCATGGTTCAAACTGAAATTCTTTCTACAGACATCTTTGAATCTAAATTACGAGAAGATTTTTTATTTATTTTTTGTAAATGTAGTTGCATAAAAACCTGACGAGATTTGACCGTAATTCCATTACCAAAGTCGGCATCTGCACAGTTCCACTAAATTAGTTTTTGTACATTTTTCTGTGGAAATTGTTAAAAGTAGTCCTTGTGCATAGAGTTGTATTGTTTGTTAAAGTTTCAATACAATGATTTTTGTTTGGCATACATTTTAAAGTGAAAAAACTGTGGAATCATAAGCTGTTTCCGTGGAAATGCCCAAAACATTCACAGCAGTATCAGATTTCACTGCATGAGGGCATGGAGGCAGAACACAGTAAATCTCCCTGTGATTAATTACCAAGATTATTGACCCCATGGGCCAGAGAGCCACATCCCACACTATGTAGGAAGGGTGACGTGCTGGCCTCTTCCACTCTTCCCCCTTTGTCCTGGGGCACAGTAGAGCAGGAAGTTATGACTGGCTTTCAGGCATCCTGTTTTCAGCGAGAACAAAAATAAACTAATGTCTGACCCACACGCACATGAATGGAGAAAAAAAGACTAAGGAAAGTGGGATGATGTGCTTGAAAACAATCGTGTCTTTGAATGTCAACACCTTTGTTCGTGACTGACGTTACACATCCATATAAAAGCTGCAATACAGGCCAGTGGTGCACATGCCCCTCCCTCTATACCCAATTTCAACTAAAAACACTGATTGCTTCATGCAGGGAAAGTAACTTGATTCAGCGGCACACATTTGTTGGCTCTCACTAAATCCTTTCAGTGAGTTGATTAAGACTAAAGGGAAAAAACTCCAAATCAAATCAACCAATCAATGTTTTAACTTCCACAGTCCCTCACTGTAGAGAAGTGTTCACCAACCAGTCGATTGCGATCGTCTGGTCGATCTCCAAGGCATTCCTAGTCTATCACCAATAAAAATAAAGCCTTGCGTTCCAATTTCTTTTAAATTAGTTTCACGCTGTTGCGGGTAGGTGTACTTGATTCAGCAGCCGTAGCGGAACGCAAAGTGTTCCCATTTTCAACCATTTCATGTGTCTGAAGGTAGAAGTCCTCCCTATCCGACAGGCCCAGAGAGCAAATCAAGTGCACATCACTGGCCAATTAGATAGTTCAGATCCCCGTGTCTGCAAAGTTTCCTTGCGCAAGCCTCAAAACACAGGAAAGTTGTTCATGTAAGATTTCAAAACTTTTAAAACCATTACTAGACACTCAACGTATACAGCAAAGAGCTGCTGTTTTTATAAGGTCATGTTTACGTTGTTATTCAGCACTGTCAACACCCTGTTCTACTTTTATTTTTAATACGCCATAAAATGCACGTTTTCCCCTGAATGAGTATAGAATAGAAGTGTTTCAATAAGCTTGCATTGTTGTTATTATTAGCAGCTTGTGTCTTTAAGAGGAATATTTCACTTTCTCTGGTCATAGGTGAATGAGGCAAAAATTTGACAGAAAGAACGCAGTACGACTTAAGTTTCGCCATCAGCTGGAAGAGACGGTCACCTCTGCACCCTCCCTCCCCTCAGACTGACCATCACATGCAGGCCATCAGTCCAGTAGGAAACAAATGATATTATTATGCACACTCAGCTGTGCCTCACTAGTACTACAACAAATTATCTATCACCAGTGTGATCATATAGCTACAATTTTGAAACCATTTCAAAATGGTCTGAGGAGAACATTGGCAGGGCAATTCAATATGCAGTGATAATGTATTGGGCTTATAGCCTACTGCACAAACCTCATTGCTACAGTACTGTTTGTAATTAATGTTGCATAGGCTTATGTTTAAAGACATGTTAAAAAAAAACTTTGAGCTGTAGATCTCAACCTGCATTTTGACTTAGAAATTGATCTTGACTCAGAAAAGGTTGGTGACCACTGCTGTAGAGAACCACTACAGCTCCAACGAGTTAAAGTGTGACTTTTTTACCTTTGTGACTTAGATCTGATGCGAACAAAGCTGGGACAGAAATACAAACATACCCGACTAATCTGTCTGAGCAAGGCGATCAAAAGGTAAAGCAAACTGCTCTTATTCATTGAGTCAGTTTAGGTATCAACTCTCACCTGAACTATATATTCACAAAAGTATGTGGAGACCCTTTCAAATTAGTGGATTCGGCTATTTCAGCCACATGTTGCTGACAGGTGAATAAAATCGAGCACGCAGCCATGCAATCTCCATAGACAAACATTGGCAGTAGAAGGGCCTTACTGAAGAGCTCAGTGATTTTCAATGTGGCACTGTTATAGGATGCCACCTTTCCAACAAGTCAGTTCATCAAATTTCTGCCCTGCCAGAGGTGCCCCAGTCAACTGTAAGTACTCGCCTGGGGCTGTTTTTCATGGTTCGGCTAGGCCCCTTAGTTCCAGTGAAGGGAAATCTTAATGCTACAGCATACAATAACATTCTAGACGATTCCGTGCTTCCAACTTTGGAAAGGGGAAGGCCCTTCCCGGTTTCAGCATGACAATGCCCCCCCGTGCACAAAGCGAGAGCAGGTTGAGAGATTCAAGTTCCTTGGCGTCCACATCACCAAACTAACATGATCCAAGCACACCAAGACAGTCGTGATGAGGGAACGACAAAACCTATTCCCCCTCAGGGGACTAAAAATATTTGGCATAGGTCCTCAGATCCTAAAAAGGTTTTACAGCTGCAACATGAAGAGCATCCTGACGGGTTGCATCATGGCCTGGTATGGAAACTGCTCGGCCTCCGACAGCAAGGCACTACAGAGGGTAGTGCGTATGGCCCAGTACATCACCTGGGCCAAGCTTCCTGCCATCCAGGACCTCTATACCAGGCGGTGTCAGAGGAAGGCTCTAAAAATGGTCAAAGACTCCAGCCACCCTAGTCATAGACTGTTCTCTCTGCTACCGCACGGCAAGCGGTACCGGAGCACCAAGTCTAGGTCCAAAAGGCTTCTAAACAGCTTCTACCCCCAAGCCATAAGACTCCCGAACAGCTAATCAAACGGCTACCCAGACTACTCTGTTATCTATGCAGTCACTTTAATAACGCTACCTACATGTGCATATTACTTGAATTAACGCAACCCCGGTGCCCCCGCACATTGACTCTGTACCGGTACCCCCTGTATATAGCCCCGCTATTGTTATTGAATGCTGCTCTTTGTTTTTTTTAGGTAAGAGAATAACAAAGAATAATACAAGTATTTTCTTAACTACATTGTTGGTTAAGGGCTTGTAAGTAAGCATTTCACTTGAAGGTCTACACCTGTTGTATTCGGCGCATGTGACAAATAAAATTTAATTTGATTCATACAGAAATGGTTTGTCGAGATCGGTGTGGAAGAACTTGACTGGCCTGCACAGAGCCCTGACCTCAACCCCATTCAACACCTTAGGGATGAATTGGAACGCCAACTGCAAGCCAGACCTAATCGCCCAACATCAGTGCCCGACCTCACTAATGCTCGTGGCTGAATGGAAGCAAGTCCCCACAGCAATGTTCCAACATCTAGTGGAAAGCCTTCCCAGAAGAGTGGAGGCTGTTAAAGCCGCAAAGGGGAACCAACTCCATATTAATGCCCATGATTTTGGGCATTAATGAGATGTTCGACAAGTAGCATTTATCAGAGATGTTGCTAGCTCATGGTGAGGTGTGGTATGCTACCCCTTGACATGACTTACACAGCGACCAGTAATATTTGTGATGCTTTATCATCTCAATGGCCCAAGCTCTTACTTTCAATGTTTTTAATAGAAAGACTAATAATAAAAAAAAGTTAGTGTATACTATTTGATTAAACCATCCCATCGTGTTGAGCTCTCCCCTCTTAACCGGCCCAGAGGATTCGGCTTTACAAGCTAATGTCTTCTATCTGTGCTCGTCTCAACATCCATCACATTTCAACACCAAGTTCTGACATGATTTAGTCTTTAATACCTGAAAAAAAGCCCTCTTCTCTTATCCATATGACCACAGTGAACAGACAGAGACAAAGCCAGTCTCTGTGTTGCCTCAGGTTGAGGTTAAATGTATGACAGAGCTGGTTATAGTGATTCTGCTGATCAAATATAATAGGTACTGTAGTGACCAAAACAGACAATCACTGCTTAAGCACCTGTCGCAACAGTAACGAGCCAAAAGGGGGAAGACAACATTTTGTCTAATTGTATATTAAAGATTGGGGAACCTGGTCTACAGGGTTGTCCCCTACTGGTGGTTTTATTTGGCCCCACAATATCATTGTTGTATATAAGTCTGTAAAAACATCAGTAAATCAGCTACAAGTGATTTTAATTTTGTATTCCCACGCATAGAGACACGTGATTGCATAAATTTAAGAAAGGTTTATTTTGTTTTAGTAAAATATTATATAGGATTGGGATTCTGGCAGTCAAATTGCAGTCTACAGATGATTTGTAATCATGTTCCAGCACGCAAATCATCCCCTCAAGACAAAAATCGGCCCGCAGCTGAATCTAGTTGATGATCCCTGCCGACAGACAGACAAAGGTTTCTTAATCATTTGTTACAGTGGTGACTGTCATTGAGAGGAACCAGGAATGAGTTGATCTGGAATGCTTACCCCAGACCAAGAAACAAACACAGATGACAAAAACGTCCTCCTAATCTCCAGCTAGCATTATCCTGCTCCACCATGGAAAAGAGAAGCAGCTCTGGGCTACCCAAGCAAGTCCATCTTTAGTATACTAAGTATTAACAACACTTACCTCTGATTTAGCCGCCGCTCATAGTCACTCCCAAAGTCCTGCAAACCAAGAAAAAGCAGAGGAAAAAGAAACAAATTACCAAATCTGATACTTCAAGACATTGAAGCGCTACAGTGCAGCCATTAGTATAAGGTGGACATGGATCTACAGGTAACTGACAAAATAAAGGAAACACCAACATAAAGCATCTTAAAATAACTGTCCAGTGTTTCCAGATTTCTATGATATATCACCTACACAGAGCACAAAACAGTAGGAACACCTTCCTAATATTGAGTTGCACCCCCTTTCGCCCTCAAAACAGCCTCAATTCATCGGGGCATGGACTCTACAAAGGTGTCAAAAGCGTTCCACAGGGATGCTGGCCCATGTTGACCCAATGCTTTCCACAGTAGTGTTGAGTTGGCTGGATGTCCTTTGGATGGTGGACCATTCTTGATACACACGGGAAACTACTACCATACCCCGTTCAAAAGGCACTTAAATATTTTGTCTTGCCCATTCACCACTGAATGGCAAACATACACAATCCAAGTATCAAATATCACAATGCTTAAAAAGTATTAACCTGTCTCCTCCCCTACATCTACACTGAAGTGGATTTAACCTCTTGACGGTCGCCTAGGATAGGGGGCGCCACAGCGCATTTTGAAAAACATTAGTGCCCATTTTAAACGGCCTACTACTCAAACTCAGAAGCTAGGATATGCATATAATTAATACTTGTGGATAGAAAACACCCTAAAGTTTCTAAAACTGTTTGAATGGTGTCTGAGTATAACAGAACTCATATGGCAGTCAAAACCCCGAGACAGATCGAAACAGGAAGTGGAATTCTGAATTGCGAACTCAACTTCATCACGTCGCCTATTAATCACACCGTGAGCTATGGTTCATTGAGCACTTCCTATTGCTTCCACTAGATGTCCCCAGTCTTTACAAAGTGGTTTGAGTCTCCTACTGTTAAAACTGAATGAATGAGACGCTGTTGAAATTGGTCACATGAGGAGGGCCATCACCATTATGACGCCGGCGGCCCTGGTTACCCTCCCCTTTCGAAACGTTTTGAAAGACAATGCAATCGTTCTCCTTGAATCTTATTGGCTCTCTTGTTGAAAAAGGCCCTGAAGATGTATGTTATACAACGTTTGACGTTTGAACGAACCTAAATGAGGGGAAAAAATATTTTTCTCGAAATAGCTGTCCCGCGGCCGACGGAGCATTTGGATCAGCCTTCAGATGCGCTAACAAGAACAAGCTTTTGGAACATAAAGGAGTAATTTTTTCAAACGAAAATACATTTGTTGTGGACCTGGGATTCCTGGAAGTGCTTTCTGATGAAGAAAACCAAAGGTAAGGGATTATTGACAATAGTATACAAGACTAGATGTGATATGTGATTGTTCCAAGATGGCGCTGACCTGTAACGTTAGCCTATTTTTCAGAGTATCGCATCCCCTTTCATCGCAAAGTATGATTACCCAGTAAAGTTCTTTTTAAATCTGGCATTACAGGTGCTTTCAAGAGATATTCATCTATAAATCTTAGAATGACAATATTACATTTTAAAAATGTTTTCGAATAGTAATTTAGTAAATTGTAGCGCTGTTTCATTGGATGCATTTGAGGGAAAATAGTTAGTCAACGTTACGCACCGATGTAAAATGCTGTTTTTATATATATGAACTTTATCGAACAAAAGAATGCATGTATTGTGTAACATGATGTCCTAGGTGTGTCATCTGATGAAGATTGTCAAAGGTTAGTGCTGCATTTAGCTGTTTTTTGGTTATTTGTGATGCATGTGGTTGGTCGGAAAATGGCTATGTGGCTACTTTTACGATATACTCCTCTAACATAATCTAATGTTTTGCTTTTGCTGTAAAGCCTTTTTAAAATCGGACAACGCGGTTCGATTCAGGAGAGGTGTATCTATAAAACAATATAATTTGAAAAAAAAATTGAAAAAAAAAAAAGTATTACATTTTGTTATGCTAATGGCGATATGATTTTTCGCTGGATGTCCGCCGCACAGGGGTTAACAAGTGACATCAATTTTTTTCTTTTTTACCTTTATTTAACCAGGTAGGCCAGTTGAGAACAAGTTCTCCTTGACAACTGCGACCTGGCCAAGATAAAGCAAAGCAAAGCGACAAAAACAACAGCCTTAAATGTACAGTCAATAACACAATAGAAAAATCTGTATACAGTGTGTGCAAATGAAGTAATGAGGTAAGGCAATAAATTGGCAAATAGTGGCGAAGTAATTACAATTTAGCAATTTACACTGGAGTGATGTGTGTGCAGATTAGGATGTGCAAGGAGAAATACCGGTGTGCAAAAGAGCAGAAAAACTAAAACAAAAATGGGGATGAGGTAGGTAGTTGGATGAGCAATTTAAAGATGGGCTATGTACAGCTGCAGCGATCAGTAAGCTGCTTTGACAGCCGATGCTTGAAATAGTGAGGGAGATAAGTCTCCAACTTCAGTGATTTTTGCAATTCGTTAGTCATTGGCAGCAGAGAACTGGAAGGAAAGGAGGCCAAAGTAGGTGTTGGCTTTGGGGATGACCAGTGAAATATACCTGCTGGAGCGCGTGCTATGGGTGGGTGTTGCTATGGTGATTAGTGAGCTGAGATAAGGCGGGGCTTTACCTAGCAAAGACTTATAGATGACCTGGAGCTAGTGGGTTTGGCGACGAATATGTAGCGAGGACCAGCCAACAAGAGCATACAGGGCGCAGTGGTGGGTAGTATATGGGGCTTTGGTGACAAAACGGATGGCACTGTGATAGACTGCATCGCCGAAGTCAAGGATCGGTAGGATAGTCATTTTACAAAGGTATGTTTGGCAGCATGAGTGAAGGAGGCTTTGTTGCGAAACAGGAAGCCGATTCTAGATTTAACTTTGGATTGGAGATGATTAATGTGAGTCTGGAAGGAGAGTTTACAGTCTAGCCAGACACCTAAGTATTTGAAGTTGTCCACATATTTTAAGTCAGAACCATCCAGAGTAGCGATGCTCGTCGGGCAGGCAGCGATCGGTTGAAGAGCATGCATTTCATTATACTACCATTTAAGAGCAGTTGGATGCAACACGGAATGAGTGTTGTACGGCGCTGAAGCTTGTTTGGAGGTTTGTTAGCACAGTGTCCAAAGAAGGGCCAGATGTATACAGAATGGTGTCGTCTGCATAGTGGTGGATCAAGGAATCACCAGCAGCAAGAGCGACATCATTGATATATACAGAGAAGAGAGTCGGCCTGAGAATTGAACCCTGTGGCACCCCCATAGAGACTGCCAGAGGTCCGGACAACAGGCCCTTCGATTTGACACGCTGAACTCGGTCTGAGAAACAGTCATTTGAGAAACCAAGGCTGTCGAGTCTGCCGATAAGAATGTGGTGATTGACAGAGTCGAAAGCCTTGGCCAGGTCGATGAATACGGCTGCACAGTATTGTCTCTTATCGATGGCGGTTATGATATTGTTTAGGACCTTGAGCGTGGCTGAGGTGCACCCATGACCAGCTCGGAAACCAGATTGCATAGCGGAGAAGGTACGGTGGGAATCGAAATGGTCGGTGATCTGTTTGTTCACTTGGCTTTCGAAGACTTTAGAAAAGGCAGGGCAGGATGGATATAGGTCTGTAACAGTTTGGGTCTAGAGTGTCTCCCCCTTTGAAGAGGGGGATGACCGCGGCCGCTTTACAATCTTTAGGAATCTCAGACGATACGAAAGAGGTTGAACAGACTAGTAATAGAGGTTGCAACAATGGCGGCGGATAATTTTAGGAAGAGAGGGTCCAGTTGCTGCAGGGGGTGCAGAGCTGTTGGTCGGGGTAGCCAGGTGGAAAGCATGGCCAGCCATAGAGAAATGCTTATTGAAATTCGATTATCGTTGATTTATCAGTGGTGACAGTGTTTCCTATCCTCTGTGCAGTGGGCAGCTGGAAGGAGGTACTCTTATTCTCCATGGACTTTAGTGTCCCAAAACGTTTTGGAATTAGTACTGCAGGATGCAAATTTCTGTTTGAAAAAGCTAGCCTTTGCTTTCCTAACCGACCGTGTATTGGTTCCTGACTTCCCTGAAAAGTTGCATATTGCGGGGACTATTCGAAGCTAATGCAGTACGCCACAGGGTGTTTTTGTGCTGGTCAAGGGCAGTCAGGTCTGGAGTGAACCAAGGGCTATATCTGTTCTTAGTTCTACATTTTCTTAACGGGGTATGCTTATTTAAGATGGTGAGGAAAGCACTTTTAAAGAACAACCAGGCATCCTCCTGAAAGCTATAAGGGATCACAGCTTTCACCTGGATTCAAATCAAACGGTCACATGCGCCAAATACAAGTGTAGACCTTAACATAAAATGCTTACTCACAAGCTCTTGCAGTTCAAGAGTTTAAAAAACATTTACCAAATAAACAAAATTATAAAAAGTAACAAGTTAACGAGGCTACAGTTGAAGTCGGAAGTTTACATACACACACACACACCTTCAGCAAATACATTTAAACTCAGTTTTCCACAATTCCTGACATTTAATCCTAGTAAAAATGTCCTGTCTTAGGTCAGTTAGGATCACCACTATTTTAAGAATGTGAAATGTCAGAATAATAGTACAGAAAATGATTTATTTCAGCTTTTATTTCTTTCATCATATTCCCAGTGGGCCAGAAGTTTATATACACTCAATTAGTATTCGGTAGCATTGCCTTTAAATTGTTTAATTTGGGTCAAACGTTTTGGGTAGCCTTCCACAAGCTTCCCACAATAAGTTGGGTGAATTTTGGCCCATTCCTCCTGAAAGAGCTGGTGGAACTGAGTCAGGTTTGTAGGCCTCCTTGCTCACACATGCTTTTTCAGTTCTGCTCACAAACATTCTATAGGATTGAGGTCAGGGCTTTGAGATGGCCACTCCAATACCTTGACTTTGTTGTCCTTAAGCCATTTTGCCACAACTTTGGAAGTATGCTTGGAGTCATTGTCCATTTGGAAGACCCATTTGCGACCAAGCTTTAACTTCCTGACTGATGTCTTGAGATGTTGCTTCAATATATCCACATAATTGTCCTTTCTCCTGATGGCATCTATTTTGTGAAGTGCACCAGTCCCTCCTGCAGCAAAGCACCCCCACAACATGATACTATCACCCCCGTGCTTTACGGTTGGGATGGTGTTGTTCGGCTTGCAAGCCTCCCTCTTTTTCCTCCTAACATAACGATGGTCATTATGGCCAAACAGTTCTATTTGTGTTTCATCAGCCCAGAGGACATTTCTCCAAAAACTACGATCTTTGTCCCCATGTGCAGTTGCAAACCGTAGTCTGGCTTTTTTTAATGGCGGTTTTGGAGCAGTGGCTTCTTCCTTGCTGAGCAGCCTTTCAGGTCATGTCGATATAGGACTCGTTTTACTGTGGATATAGATACTTTTGTACCTGTTTCCTCCAGCATCTTCACAAGGTCCTTTGCTGTTATTCTGGGATTGATTTGCACTTCTCACACCAAAGTACGTTCATCTCTAGGAGATAGAACGCATCTCGAGCGGTTTGACGGCAGCGTGGTCCCATGGTGTTTATACTTGCATACTATTGTTTGTACAGATGAACGTGGTACCTTCAGGGGTTAGGAAATTGCTCCCAAGGATGACCAGACTTGTGGAGGTCTACAATTTTGTTTCTGGAGGTCTAGGCTGATTTGTTTTGATTTCCCCATGATGTCAATCAAAGAGGCACTGAGTTTGAAGGTAGGCCTTGAAATACATCCACAGGTACACCTCCAATTGACTCAAATGATGTCAATTAGCCTATCAGAAGCTTCTGAAGCCATGACATCATTTTCTGGAATTTTCAAGCTGTTTAAAGGCACAGTCAACTTAGTGTATGTAAACTTCTGACCCACTGGAATTGTGATACAGTGAATTATAAGTGAAATAATCAGTCTGTAAACAATTGTTGGGAAAATTACTTGTGTCATGAACAAAGTAGATGTCCTAACCGACTTGCCAAAACTATAGTTTGTTAACAAGAAATTTGTGGAGTGGTTGAAAAACAAAATTGAATGACTCCAACCTAAGTGTATGTAAACTTCCAACTTCAACTGTATATATAGGGGGTAGCGAGTCGGTGTGCGGGGGTACAGGTTAGAGGTCATTTGTACATTGAATGTAGGGGTGACGTGACTATACATAGATAATAAACAACGAGTAGCAGCAGTGTACAAAACAATGTAAATGTTTTTTGGGGGGCTAGTCCGGTGGCCTTTTGATTAATTGTTCAGCTTGGGGATAGAAGCTGTTCAGGAGCCTTTTAGTCCTAGACTTGGCGCTCCAGTACCGCTTGCCGTGCAGTAGAAGAGAAAACAGTCTATAACTTGGGTGACTGGATTCTCTGACAATTTTATGGGCTTTCCTCTGACACCGCCTATTATATAGGTCCTGGATGGCAGGAAGCTTGGCCCCAGTGATGTACTGATGTTCTCTGAGTAAATAACAAGCATTTTTAAAACTATCTGTTTGAGACAAGTTTGAGGTGAGGTTTTTGAAGTGTTTTTCTCCAATTTATGCTTTGACCACAAATACGAGTATAGGACGAGTCAACAACATTATTTAGGTATAAGTTAACAGAATAGGGCACTGGGCCACCACGAGCCGCCAGAACAACTTCAACAGGCCTTGGCATAGATTCTACAAGTGTCTGGATCTCTATTGGAGGGATGCCACAGCATTCTTCCACAAGAAATTCCATAATTTGGTGCTTTGTTGATGGTGGTGGAAAACACTGTCTCAGGCGCCGCTCCAGAATCTCCCATAAGTGTTCAATTGGGTTGAGATCTGGTGACAGACACACAAACAATGGGTATGTAATAAACATCATCATATAAGAAATATGACACCTTATAAATGTTCATTGTTAACCTAGATACCTGGCTTTATGAGAGAGGTGAGTGCCACTAAATGGAGGGAATGGGGTCATTCTTCATGATAAAGTTTCACAACAGTAATATCTTCAAAACAGTTCTTATTGTACCAGGAGGGATATCATAGACTGGGAGTATCAGGATAGAGCTACAGATGTAGGATCTTAATTTGATCACTTTTGTTGCTGCGAACTTTGTGCCCAGCAGGAAATGCAAACTTGTACTCTATTTGAGTTTTAAAAAGGCTTCAAGTTTGTCATTTTCACTTTGAAATTTCAGACTTGATTTTCCCTAAAGAAAAATGCATCAACCTCTACAGAAATGTCTGTTAATTATTAAACACATAATTCTAAATTTCCTGATTTCCGGATTATTTTCCTGCTGGAGCAAACTGGCTCTAATTAAGATCCTACATCTGTACATGGTGACAGGTAACTTAAGTGGGCCATTCTCCAGAAGTTTCACCTACTAAAACCTGAGGGATGTCAACCAAAGCACTACTAGCAAGAGCCGCAGTCTCCCTGCCAAGGTAAGGTAGGCTGTACCAAAGTACAGCAACAATGAGAGCAAATACTTGTGACAAGTTGTATCCAATACTGCATTTCAGCTCCAAAAACACACGCCGCTTTCCATTTCTGAACTAACTAAATAGGTCGAGCATTACACTTGTGATGAGCAGAATAGGTTAAAAACAGCAAAGAAATCTCATTGTCTTTATAAAAAATTAGAGGTTTGACAAACACACAAAACAGTGAGTAAAGTAAAGGCTCATGTCCCCATCTAAACAAACAGTGCCATTAGGGTAATATGGTTGGCCTCTACCCAGGGGAAGGGCACCGAGGGGCCAGGTGAAACACACCAGGGAGGGTAATCCAATAGTTGACCTGAACAGCCTTGCAACTGCTACAAGTGAAATTCCAGCCATAATTCTGCCACAGCAAGACATAAAAGCAACAAATTAGAGCCATGAATGGAAAGAGGATTTCACTTCGTAGGGAAGAGTCTAAAACTGAGGGATGAAACTCTCCATGTGGGTAAAGAAGCAGAGCATTTAGGTAGTGATTGCATGACTGATCAAAACTCATTTCCTCATGGCTCTTGTCCCTCTGCAGCAGACATATGGTGAGCAATATGTTTAAGCACATTTGTCCATTAAAATAACATCAAATTGATTAGAAATACAGTGCAGATATTGTTAATGTTGTAAATGACTATTGTAGCTGAAAACAGCAGATTTTTTTTAATGGAATATCTACATAGGCGTACAGAGGCCCATTATCAGCAACCATCACTCCTGTGTTCCAATGGCACGTTGTGGTAGCCTTTTTAAAATGGTAAACTTGGATTAGCTATTTGATCATTAGAAAACCCTTTTGCAATTGTGTAAGCACAGCTGAAAACTTGTGCTGATTTAAAGAAGCAATAAATCTGGCATGCTTTAGACTAGTTGAGTATCTGGAGCATCAGCATTTGCGGGTTCGATTACAGGCTCAAAAGGGCCAGAAACAAAGGCCTTACTTCTGAAACTCGTCAGTCTATTCTTGTTCTGAGAAATGATGGCTATTCAAATTGCCAAGAAATTGAAGATCTCATACAACGCTGTGTACTACTCCCTTCACAGAACATCGCAAACTGTCTCTAACCAGAATAGAAAGAGTGGGAGGCCCCGGTGCACAACTGAGCAAGAAAACAAGTACATTAGTGTCTCGTTTTGAGAAACAGACACCTCACAAGTCCTCAACTGGCAGCTTCATGATATAGTACCCACAAAACACCAGTCTCAACGTCAACAGTGAAGAGGGGACTCCAGGAGGCTGGCCTTCAAGGCAAAGTTCCTCTGTCCAGTGTCTGTGTTCTTTTGCCTATCTTAATCTATTGGCCAGTCTGAGATATGTTTTTTTTTTCTTTGCAACTCTACCTAGAAGGCCAGCATCCCGGAGTCGCCTCTTCATGTTGACACTGGTGTTTTTAGGGTACTATTTAAATTGACCAAAAAAAAGTGCTTTTCTTTCAAAAACAAGGACATTTCTAAGTGACCCCAAACTTTTGAACGGTAGTGTATATAGAAACGCAATACATATTGCGATCGTGATAATATCGCATCATGAGGTCCCTAGCAATTCCCAGCGCTACATGTAGGGCTAATAACTATATTTCACTTTTGCTCTTCTTGGCAAATTCATGTAGCCTACCTTCCACCATCACAACAGCTACCATATTGTTACCCCACCACCGTCCTCCCCTCAATGCTTTCCCTCCACTTCTCATTCCCTCCACCCTTCATGTGAAAATGACATCATAGCTGCAGCAGCCTCCTGAGGGGCTTGGCTGCTCCTCATCAGACAGGGCCCTGGGCAGAGCCCTGGGAGCAACGAGGCAGCCAGTCAGTCAATTCCAGCCTGCATGGAAAGTGAGTGACAGGGAAGGCCAGTCCTCAGTCATGCCAGCTCAACTATCTCCTTCTTCATGACAAACATGTTTCTTTTTACACATATCTTTTTCACATTGCAGGTGTAATGAGTCAGGCCCAATGACTCAGTATTTTATGGCAAAGAAGCAGTCTAATGAAAGAAAATAAAGCTCAGCTAATGCTATGGTCCCAGTTCTTGATATAACGATGATTGTTCTCATCTTTGAAACAAATCCACCCTCTACTCCTCAGTAAGGGCTAGTGCCTAGTGGAGACATACAACCTTCCTGCCTGCTGGAGGCTCGTGTCTTTGTTGAGTTTAGCATGACTACAGTTTATATTAACAGTTAGCACCCCCAACTGGTCGAGGTGTACTATCAATTCAAAAACAGGACTTTGACTGTAACTATCATTTCTATATGAGTGACATCACATGCCATTGGGGTGATTTGTGTAGGCTTAACTGTTATATTTTGTTATATCAGAAAGTGGTCATGTTATTGTTTGGAATTATCTTGCATTTTGTGATGGGATTAAAGCATTGGCTAAAGTTAATATGGACTCATGGTTCATCTGACAAATAAAAACACTTCAACACAAGGAGCAGTAACATGAGTCCCTTTGTCATCTTGGAAGTGTTCAAGATGGCAAAGGGATGACATTTTTTTTACTTGTCTGTATTGTCAGACTACTCTCTGTATGGGAAATTAATAGGCCTCTACCACATGACATGGCTGTATGAAGTTATGCCACATTTCACCTCATTGACAGTTCTTTTAGAAGACATTATATAAATCAGTATATAGAACAGAACATGCTGTCCATAATAACACTGGTTTTGGCAAAAGTAGCTAGCTAAATGTTAACATTTTGGTCTACCAGATTTTATGGCACCACTGCAGTACCGTTTCACAGAAAAAAAATTGTTAACTAGCTTGCTAGCCAGCTTTCTTCTCCATTCTGCTGGTGAATGTAGTAAACAGAACCGACCTTGTTTAAAAACACTTCCATTTAACGAGCAAACTAGCTACTACTAACTAGTTGTGGGTTTTAAAGTTCAAGCTTGTAACAACGTTGTGTGCAATAAAATGCTGTTTAATACATACTCAGAGTGATAAAATAACAAGGTACCTATGCATGATAAGAATGCAAACTAGGTACCTAATGCCATAGTAATTTGGAAATGGCAAGCAGTAGCTAGCTAATGTTGGTCATTAGCATGTTAACGTTAAATCAATTGCTAATTAGTTAAAGAAAATAAGTATATGCTATCTAACTAGGTAGCCTACGTGTATTGTGGGTTAGTTGGGTAGTTACCTAATAACTTTATTGGCTCGCAATAGCATTGTTACTGAGATGCAACTTTGCTTGCTAGCTTTTCCAACCAGCTTGCTAGTGATGGAGTTGAGCCTAGTACTAAGCTAGCTTATCCCATCGCTACAAAAAAACACTAGCTACAAGGCCTACATATGTTACTCCCACGTATCCCCGGTGATATTCTTGCGCGCTTTCTTGACATTTCTAGAACGTCTCTCCAGCTATTTCCAAACTTACCTCCCCCGCGTTGGTGGTGGTAGTGCTGGCTGTGGATGCAGCGCTTGGGGTAGGGGAGCGCTGCAAAGTAACCAGAGCCATGACTGGGAGAATCTGCACAGGCCGGTGTAGCCTACCCAGAGAATGGTTTTATTTCGGGTGAAGAACCTGAGGAAGTTGCTTCTTGATGTCAACGTCTATTGCGGTCGAAGCAGAGAATTTCATCGTCGTTATTAAATTTCCATCGTCCTAAAATCTGGCAGCCAGTGCCTCAGTTGTTGCTTTTGAATGTTCTCCAATAAAAATACATTCATGTAATGTTAAGAACGTGCAGTGCAGACACACATCGTTCCTCATGCTGCGGCTTTCACACTAGCTAGCCTCTGTTGCCTGCACAAAACAGCTTCAACCAGGCAGGAGGATGTAGGGATGCGAGCGTATACCATAATGCCAGCCAACCAGACAGCTAGAGCTGCTGTCTGTGTGTTGATGCTGAATTCAAACATTCAGTGAGTGGTCTGGTCCAATGGATGTTATCAAAATCTGTCTTCCAGTTTAAACAGTGTATTTCACTTTGCCTGTCGGTAAAAATACATTTGAAAAATAACTTAATTTCTCAAAAGTGCCATGCTTTCCCATGTGTTTTACTGGGAGATTTGCGTGAAAATTCGAAAGGAATTTTTGCCACGAATCCTCATGTCAAAATGTTAATTCGTGAGCGGATTCGATTATGCTGAACTCTGGGGGAGTGGGCTAAAGTCCGTCACGTCACTGGTAATGGGGACATACATAAATACCAACAAAATGACATTTTGGTCAGTGTGTGTGTGTTAACTATTTAGCTGTACTAGAAAGCTTAAAAGGCCGCCAAAATTGTAAATATCGGTATAGGTTTTTTTTGTATCAGCCAAACATTTCATATCAGTGCATCCCTAGTTTCAGATGTTCTAGGAAGATGGGCAGGGACTTTGCTGTCCTAGCTTCAGGGGGAAGCTTGTTCCACCATTGGAGTGCCAGGACAGAAAAGAGCTTGGACAGGGCTGAAAGGGAGCTGGGATGGCCAAGAGACCCGAGGTGGCAGAATGGAGCGCTCGGGTTGTGGTGCAGGGTTAAAGCATAGCCTGAAGTTAGGGAGGGGCAGTTCCTCTTGCTGTTCTATAGCTAAGCACCATGGTCTTGTAGTAGATGCGAGCTTCGACTGGAAGCCAGTGGAGTGTGCAGAGGAGCAGGGTGACATGAGATTACTTGGGAAGGTTGAAAACCAGGTGGGCTGCAGTGTTCTGGATAAGTCGCACACGTAGGGAGCCCAGCCAACAGCGAGTTGCAGTGGTCCAGACAGGAGAGGACAAGTGCCTGGATTAGGACCTACGCCGCTTCCTGTGTGAGGTAGGGTCGTACTCTACGGATGTTGTAGAGCATGAACCTGCAGGAGCGGGTCACTGCTTTGATGTTGGCAGAGAACGACAGGGTGTTGTCCAGGGTCACGCCAAGGTTCCTTGCACACTGGGAGGGCGACACTGTGGAGATGTCAACCGTGATGGAGAGGTCTTTGAGCAGTTCCGTCTTGTCGAGGTTGAGCTAGAGGTGTTGGGCCGACATCCAAGTTGAGATATGTTTTTTATTTTTATTTAACCTTTGTTTAACAAGCGTGAATCAACAAGCAGTTACAGAGGGAGAGAAGTTCTATTTTATTTATTTTATCTTTATTTAACTAGGCAAGTCAGTTAAGAACAAATTCTTATTCACAATGATGGCCTAGGAACAGTGGGTTAACTGCCTTGTTCAGGGGCAGAACAGATTTATACCTTGTCAGCTCGGGGATTCAATCTAGCACCTTTAGGTTACTGGCCCAACGCTCTAACCACTTAGCTACCTGCCACCCCATCTGCCAGGTACGCAGAGATGCATGTCACAACCTGGGTGTCAGAAAGGGGAAAGGAAAAAAGTAGTTGAGTGTCATACGCATAGCAATGATAGGAGAGACCATGTGAGGATATGACTGAGCCAAGAGTGTGCATAGCCTGAGACGCCCAGCCCTGAGAGGGTGGAGAGGAGGATCTGAGGGTTCACAGTGATGAAGGCAGCAGATAGATCTAGGAGGATGAGAACAGAGGAGAGAGAGTCAGCTTTGGCATTGCGGAGAGCCTCCATGACACAGAGAAGAGCAGTCTCGGTTGAGTGACCCATATTGAAGCCTGACTGGTTAGGGTCAAGAAGATCGTTCTGAGAGAGAGAGCGAGAAAGTGTATCAGAGACAGCACACTTAAGTGTTTTGGAAAGAAAATAAAGAAGGGATACAGGTCTATAGTTTTTGATGTCAGATGAGTCGAGTGTTGATTTCTTGAGGAGGGGAGCAACTCGTGCCATTTTGAAGTCAGAGGGGATGCAGCCAGTGTTCAGGAATGAGATGAGGGAAGTAAGGAATGGGAGAAGGTCTCCAGAGATGGTCTGAGAAGGGAGGAGGGGATGGGGTCGAGCGGGCAGGTTGTCGGGTGGCCAGACCTCACTAGTCGCAGGATGTCGTCTGGAGAGAGAGGGGAGAAAGAGGTCAAGGTGTAGGACAGTTTGTGTGAGTGAGACCAGTGGACTCAATAGGCTGAGTGAATGAGTTGTGGATGTCATCAACCTTTTTTTCAAAGTGGTTGAAAAAGTCGTCCGCAGAGGGAGGAGGGAGGGGGAGCGGTGGAGGGTTAAGGAGGGAGGAGAGGGTCGAAGAGTTTCCTATGGTTAGAGGCAGAAGCTTGAAAAGGTAGAGAGGAGGGAGTGAAAGGATGATAGGTCCTCCAGAAGTTTAGCTTTCCTCCATTTACGCTCAGCTGCCTGGGTCCCTGTTCTGTAAGCTCGCAATGAGTCACTCTGCCACAGAGCAGAAGGGGAGGGCCGAGCCGGCCGGGAGGAAAGGGGACAGTGCGGAAAGGGAGGAGAGTAGGGTTGAAGAGGCAGAATCAGGAGACAGGAGGATTTAGCAGAAGGGAGAGATAATAGGATAGAAGAGAAAAGAGTCGTGAGAGAGAGAGAGACCAAAGATTACGAAGGTGCATAACCATGTGGGTAGGGGCTGAGTGGTTAGGGTTGGAGGAAAGGGAGACAGAAAAAGAAACAAAGTAGTGATCAGAGAGACCTGGAGGGGGGTTGCAGTGTGATTAGTAGGCGAGCAGCCTCTAGTAAAGATGAGGTCAAGCATAGTGCCTGCCTAGCTAGTCGGAGGGGATTGGGAAAGGGTGAGTTCAAAAGAGGCATGGAGTTTAAAGAGAGTTGGAAGGAAATTAATCGAAGGCAGACGTTGGGAGGTTGAAGTCGCCAAGTAATAAGAGCGGTGAACCATCGTCAGGAAATTAGGTTATCAAAGTGTCAAGCTCATTGAGGAACTCTCCAAGGGAACCTGGTGGGCAATAGATGACAATAATGTTAAGCTTGAGTGGGACAAGTGACAGCATGGAATTCAAATGAGATGGACAGGTGAGAGGGGGAGAAAAGAGAATCTCCATTTAGGAGAAATTAGTAGACCCGTGCCACCACTGCAACGACCAGATGCTCTCGGACTATGAGAGAAAACACAGTTAGATGAATAAAGAGCAGCTGGGGTAGCAGTGTTCTCTGTGGAGATCCATGTCTGCTTTTGAAAGTTCTCCAATAAAAATGTATTTATGTAATATTAAGAACGTGCAGTGCAGACACATATCGTTCATCAAGGGACTGAAGGGCAGCATAGGCTGAGATGAACTCAACATTCTCAAACGCATATCGGCAGTTCCAAACACTGCCAGAGACCCGGAATTCCCCCCCCACCAAATTATTAAATCAGATTTTATTGGTCATATTTAGCAAATGTTATTGCGAAATGCTTGTGTTCCTAACTCCAACAGTGCAGTAGTATCTAACAGTGCAGTAGTATCTAAAAACAATTCAAAACAATACACACAAATCTGAAAGTAAAATAATGGAACTTCGAAAATATATATATGTTAGATTGACTAATGTCGGAGAGGCATTGACTAAAATATAGTAGAATAGAATACAGTATGAGACCAGTAAAGCAGTATGTAAACATTATTTAAACGGTATTAGAGTGATATTAGGCCAGTGATTCCAAGTCTATGTATATAGGGCAGCAGCCTGTAATGTGCAGGGTTGCGTAACCGGGTGGATGCCGGCTAGTGATGAATATTTAACATTCTGATGACCTTAAGATAAAGCTGGGACGGAGAGACTGAAAAACAGCTTCTGATGCACATGTACTGACCTCGCCTTCTGGATGATAGCGAGGTGAACAGGCCGTGGCTCTGGTGGTTGATGTCCTTGATGATCTTTTTGGCCTTCCTGTGACATCGGGTGCTGTAGGTGTCCTGGAGGGCAGGTAGTTTGCCCCCAGTGTTGCGTTAGGCAGACCACACCACTCTCTGGAGAGCCCTGCAGTTCCGGGCGGTGCAGTTGCCATACCAGGCTGTGATACAGCCTGACAAGATGCTCTCAATTGTGCATCTGTAAAAGTTTGTGAGGGTTTTTGGGGCCATGCCAAATTTCTTCAGCCTCCTGAGGTTGAAGAGGTGCTGTTGCGCCTTCTTCACCACACTGTCTGTGTGGGTGGACCATTTCAGTTTGTCAGTGATGTGTACCTCGAGCAACTTGAAGCTTTCCACCTTCTCCACTGTGGTCCTATAAATGTGAATAGGGGTGTGCTCCCTCTGCTGTTTCCTGAAGTCCACAATCAGTTCCTTTGTTTTTTAGACACTGAGTGAGAGGTTATTTTCCTGGCACCACTCTCCCAGGGCACTCACCTCCTCCCTTTAGGCTGTCTCGACATTATTGGTAATCAGGCCTACTACTGTTGTGTCGTCTGCAAACTTGATGATTGAGTTGGAGGCGTGCGTGACCACGCAGTCATGAGTCAACCAGGAGTACAGGAGGGGGCTGAGCACGCACCCTTGTGGGGCCCCTGTGTTGAGGATCAGCGAAGTGGAGGTGTTGTTTCCTACTTTAACCACCTGGGGGCGGCCCGTCAAGAAGTCCAGGACCCAATTGCACAGGGCTGGGTTCAGACCCAGGGCCCGAGCTTAATGATGAGCTTGGAGGGTACTATGGTATTGAATGCTGAGCTATTGTCAATGAACAGCATTCTTACATAGGTATTCCTCTTGTCTAGATGGGATAGGGCAGTGTGCAATGCGATGGCGATTGCATCGTCTGTGGATCTATTGGGGCGGTAAGCAAATTGTAGTGGGTCTAGGTTGTCAGGAAAGGTAGAGGTGATATGATCCTTAAGTAGCCTCTCAAAGCAGTTCTTGATGATAGATATGAGTGCTACGGGGCGATAGTCATTTAGTTCAGTTACCTTTGCTTTCTTGGGTACAGGTACAGGAAGCAAGTGGGGACAGCAGACTGGGATAGGGAGAGATTGAATATGTCCGTAAACACTCCAGCCAGCTGGTCTGCGCATGCTCTGAGGACGCGGCTAGGGATGCCGTATGGGCCGGCAGCCTTGCGAGGGTTAACACGCTTAAATGTCTTACTCACGTCGGCCACGGAGAAGGACAGCCCACAGTCCTTGGTAGCGGGTCGCGTCGGTGGCACTCTGTTATCCTCAAAGCGGGAAAAGAAGGTGTTTAGCTTGTCCAGAAGCAAGACGGTGTCTGTAGACCCTGCCACATACGTCTCGCGTCTGAGCCGTTGAATTGCGACTCCACTTTGTCTCTGTACTGATGGTTTGTCTGTTTGATTGCCTTACGGGGGGAATAACCACACTGTTTGTATTTGGACATATTCCCAGTCACCTTGCCATGGTTAAATGTGGTGGTTCACGCTTTCAGTTTTGCGCGAATGCTGTCATCTATCCAAAGTTTCTGGTTTGGGTAGGTTTTAATAGTCACAGTGGGTACAACATCTCCTATACACTTCCTGATGAACTCAGTCACCATATCTGTGTATTCATCAATGTTATTCTCAGAGGCTACCTGGAACATTGTCACAAGAATCTTTATCCCAACGGTTGAACTCAACTATCACTCAAGCTTTGTCTATTTCCCCAGAGGTCGTAAATCTCCGGTTTAATAAAGAATTAGACAAAGTCTCAGATTCTGCAATAGATCAATACTTTATTCAGAGAGTACTCTGACTTCAAAATGAGAACACAATCCTTTTATAACATACACACGCACAAATGAACTCACATTAGTAGAAACTCCACCTCTCTTTAGGTGGGCTGTATTTTCCACAATATTAACACATAGTTTCTCATCATCTTCTGCAAGCCTAGCCATTTCTAACAGTTACTCCCCTACCTAGGTTGGGGAGGCCTCTTTCCTGTTATTGGTTTCAGAGTTGTCACAAGTCGACAGTTCAGTTGGCCTTGAGTGTCTCAACTATACCTAGCTCATATTGCGAAATAGTAACACAATGGTCTAGTCACACAGATTATTGAATTATGACTCTTAACACATTTCATACAATTATATGGTTTCAGGGCGGAATACTTTAGTCATTATCTTAAACATACAAATTATTCTATCAAACATATACCAGTCCGCGTGATCAAAACAATCTTGAAGCATAGATTCCGATTGGTCAGACCAGCGTTGAATAGACCTTAGCACGGGTACTTCCTATTTGTGTTTTTGCCTATAGGAAGGAAGGAGCAAAATGGAGTCGTGATCAGATTTGCTGAAGAGAAGGCGTTGAGTAGCAGTGACCATGTTTTACAGTCAATGTCATGGTAGAACTTCGGTAGCTTTTTCCTCAAATTTACTTTGTTAAAATCCCCAGCTACAAAAAATGCAGCCTCGGGATATGTGGTTTCCAGTTTGCATAAAGTCCAGTGTAGTTCTTTGAGGGCCGTCGTGGTATCGGCTTGAGGGGGAATATACATGTCTGTGACTATAACCGAAGAGAATTCTCTTGGTAGGAAATTCGTTCGGCATTTGATTGTGAGGTATTCTAGGTCAGGTGAACAAAAGGACTTGGGTTTCTGTATGTTATCACAGTCACACCATGAGTGGTTAATTATGAAACATACACCCCCCGCCTTTCCCGGAGAGTTCTTTATTCCTGTCTGCGCGATATACTGAGAATCCAGATGGCTGAATGGACGGGGACAGTATATCACGAGAGAGCCATGTTTCTGTGAAACAGAGTATGTTAAAAGCCCTGATCTCTCTGGAAGGAGATCCTTGCCCTGAGCTCGTCTACTTTATTATCCAGAGACTGAACATAAACGAGTAATATTCTCTGAAGCGGGGGATGGTGTGCACGCCTCCTGAGTTGGACTAGAAGTCCACTCCGAAAACTTCTTCTCAGTGTTTTGGAGCAACCTCTGGAATAATTTCAATTGCCCTGAGGGGTACGAACAAAGGATACAATTCGGGAAAGTCATATTCCTAGTCGCAATACTAGTGAGTTAAATTTGCTCTGATATCCAAAAGTTATTTCCGGCTGAATGTAATAACACAAAAATAATTCTGGTCTAATAATGTAAGAAATAACACACAAAAAAACTAAACACTGCAAAGTTGCGTAGGAGTTAGAAGCAGAGCTGCCATATCTGTCAGTGCCAACTTACTTATGGGTTGTGCTCCCAGGGTACACTAAATTAGAAGGGTTGCAGCCAAGGAGTGGGGAGCATCTGTAAAGCCTCCAGGGAGAGGTGTGAACAGGTATAGAAAAAACACACATAGTTGACAAAGCTACAAAAGAGCTAAATTAGATCATCTGTAAATAACTAGGTAAGATACTCAAGTGAGAGAGTGGTGTGGAGCCTTCCTCGAACAACTCCACAGAACCCTCTTTGTTTTGCAACAAAACCGCCGCTGAGAAACAAGGGAAGATTGAAGAACTAACACTAATCGCTGACTGCCTAGGAGAGGTGAAACCACTCTCCCTCCAATAAAGCCACTGATTACCAAAATAAGTCACAAATTGCCCTGCCCCTTGATCCTGGTTGATGTGTCAACGACTATCTGCAAATGATGAGCAGTTCACACACCAAGTAGGCCACTGGGAAGACAGGCAGCACTTAAAGTAGATTGCCCAAACTTGCAAAAAGACAGTACTAGACCACAACAGATAAAGACATACTTATCAGATAAAGATATACTTATCACTCCTGGAGATATTAGGAGTCCTCTAGCTATAGAATATTAGCCTATGTCAGTCTGACAGCGTTATAGGGGAGTGTGGGGTAAGTTGTGCAAAATGATTAGTTGCGCCACCCCTTGATTTATACAATGACTGTATATATGAATGGACAAAGTAATTGATCACGTAACATCTTTCATTCCTATGTGAAGACTCAATAGCGTAATGAAGGCAAATTAGGTCGGTTGTGATTAGGGGTGTGCAGACATGTAGTCATAATCATATCCGTAAATTGACAATTGATAGTCGGATCGGATGAACTCGTGATCGGAAAAAAACGTTGTTTTAATATGCCTAAGTAGATGTTGGCAAAATACCAATCTCCCGGCACGTTTATAGACCAAACAAACTGCATATTAGGAGCCGCGGAAGGGTTTGTGTCTTCAACTTGCAGCAGGCAGACAAGTTTTCTCACAGTCAAAATGTGCGTCTGCATTTCAGCTTTTTCCCTACCCATGCCCCGCTTGTTAGATATTATGCACATTGATATCTTGATAGCAAATGTCCTTGCAATTTGATTTATCATAGTTATGGGCTAACAGGAATGATCAGACCGAAACAGAGAGTGATCGGGTGAAATTACGAAGTGCGGGAAAAGAGAAATGCAGCTTTACTCTATCCAATCAGAGCAGCAGGATCAACGAACAGCCCGCCCTTCTCTTACAGACAGGCAAATTAGCCAGTTGAATTATTTAGACCATGTAGCACCTCAGTTGACTGATTGATATAAAAAGATGCGTGCTGGCACCCGTAAATTACTTTTTTCCCAAACACAGATAATTACAAAAAATACTGGGATCATAATCATGTACAGAAAATTGCCCATATCCCTTATGATACTAGTTTTGTCCAACTACTCGGCACACTTCTAGTTAAGACGGCATCTCATGGAGACATAACTGCACAGTTTGAGCTACTTCAGGAAGTGGCGTTGCAGGCTAGCTCAGCGTTGCCCCCTCTCATTCAATAACTCAAGTCGAAGGACGATCTGGGTACTGCAGTCCGCCATCATCAACTAAATGATCCTTATAACTTCTTCTGTGTGTGATTTTAAAATAATCGCTTCAAGGACAAACATCTTGTGTAATAGAAGCAATTTTTGATACCATGATTGTCTTCTAAAACATGTTTTGTTTACATGAAGATTGACCACGGAAATTGCTATTTTTCCATTCATTGTAATGGATGATCCTGTTTTCTGCAAACAATGCCTGCAGTACCACGGTCGGCCTTGAACTTCCGTGGCTTCAAAGAGAGTGGGTAGTCGTTCTCCCCTGGTTTTACACATCAGTTGGGGTCTCTGTAAGCTACAATATAAGGTCCTCAACCTAGCATGAAAGTGCATCTTTGTAGCTGTGTGGGCTAATATAGTCAAAATGGCTCCACATACCCCACAATACAAATTACAGTGGGGGGGGGGGAAAGTATTTGATCCCCTGCTGATTTTGTACGTTTTCCCACTTACAAAGAAATGATCAGTCTATAATTTTAATAGTAGGTTTATTTGAACAGTGAGAGACAGAATAAACAACAAAAAAATCCAGAAAAACGCATGTCAAAAATGTTATAAAATGATTTGCATTTTAATGAGGGAAATAAGTATTTGACCCCTCTGCAAAACATGACTTAGTACTTGGTGGCAAAACCCTTGTTGGCAATCACAGAGGTCAGACGTTTCTTGTAGTTGGCCACGAGGTTTGCCCACATCTCAGGAGGGATTTTGTCCCACTCCTCTTTGCAGATCTTCTCCAAGTCATTAAGGTTTCGAGGCTGACGTTTGGCAACTCAAACCTTCAGCTCCCTCCACAGATTTTCTATGGGATTACGGTCTGGAGACTGGCTAGGCCACTCCAGGACCTTAATGTGCTTCTTCTTGAGCCACTCCTTTGTTGCCTTGGCCGTGTGTTTTGGGTCATTGTCATGCTGGAATACCCATATAAGACCCATTTTCAATGCCCTGGATGAGGGAAGGAGGTTCTCACCCAAGATTTGACGGTACATGGCCCCGTCCATCATCCCTTTGATGCGGTGAAGTTGTCCTGTCCCCTTAGTAGGAAAACACCCCCAAAGCATAATGTTTCCACCTCCATGTTTGACGGTGGAGATGGTATTCTTGGGGTCATAGGCAGCATTCCTCCTCCTCCAAACACGACGAGTTGAGTTGATGTCAAAGAGCTCCATTTTGGTCTCATCTGACCACAACACTTTCACCAGTTGTCCTCTGAGTCATTCAGACGTTCATTGGCAAACTTCAGACGGGCATGTATATGTATTCTTGAGCAGGGGGACCTTGCGGCGCTGCAGGATTTCAGTCCTTCACGGTGTAGTGTGTTACCAATTGTTTTCTTGGTGACTATGGTCCCAGCTGCCTTGAGATCATTGACAAGATCCTCCCGTGTAGTTCTGGGCTAATTCCTCACCGTTCTCATGATCATTGCAACTCCACGAGGTGAGATCTTGCATGGAGCCCCAGGCCGAGGGATATTGACAGTTCTTTTGTGTTTCTTCCATTTGCGAATAATCGCACCAAATGTTGTCACCTTCTCACCAAGCTGCTTGGCGATGGTCTTGTAGCCCATTCCAGCCTTGTGTAGGTCTACAATCTTGTCCCAGACATCCTCGGAGAGCTTTTTGGTCTTGGCCATGGTGGAGAGTTTGGAATCTGATTGATTGATTGCTTCTGTGGACAGCTGTCTTTTTTACAGGTAACAAGCTGCGGTTAGGAGCACTCCCTTTAAGAGTTTAAGAGAGAAAATGTGTTGGAGACAGTGTCAACGTTTAAACTTATCAGTAGATAGATTTTAATGATGGGTCCCGATCCCAATTTTGAATTGCCCACTTAACAGGTTATTTGGTAAAGATCTGTTGATGCAGTGTTTGGTAATTGTGTTACTGAGACACAATCTATTCCTGTATAGTTAAATGAGCCCCCAGTTAAGAAGACTAGACACTACTATGTTTATTGTTATTTATGTTCCGCACCATTCTTGTTTCTCACTTCAGTCTTTCATCACACTTATCTTCACAGATGGTGTTAAAGCACTCCGTACCAGTGATAGTGGTCCAAAGCCACTGCTCCTGTGTTGCAGGAAGTGCTCTGTGTATGCAGACCATGGAGATGAAGAGGGGGCTAGCCATGGAGCCAGTGGCTGTACAGGAGTACTGCACACTGAAGAATGTTAACTTCTTTCCGTGTGTCTTCGTAATGCACCCAGATGCTCCGTGGTTAGGAACCTCTCCAGATGGAATCATATTTGATCCCAGTGTAAGACCACACTTTGGATTCTTAGAGGTCAAGTGCCCAAATGTACCAAGTTATGTTGACTGCCCTTACCTGAAGATACAGAATGGAGAGCTGAAGTTGAAGAGATCTCATGCTTACTGCTGGCAGGTGCAAGGTCAAATCCTTCTCACAGGTTGTAGCTGGTGTGACTTTGTCATCTGTGCACAGGAGGACATCCTAGTTGAAAGGATATATAAAGATCTACAGGTTTCAAAAACTATAAGAGAGAAGGTTGACCACTTGTATTTTTACCACTACTTGCAGAAGTGTCTATCTCGCACCTGAATGGATCCCCTGCATGGGGAAATCTACAGTAGAATAGATTTGTTTAAAAAAAATGTATTTCAGCAAATGTTCAACAGTTCAGTTAATCAATTACACATCTCTAACGTTGTATTCAATCTTGCATTCTGGCTATTCTGTGTTTACTTGATTTTTTTCCCCCACCCCTGTTACACTTTGCCTAATTAAAGCCAATACAAACTCCACACAAACTGATATTCACTACAACACAAATGATTGATAAACAAATAATTATTTTGCTGCTAGCAAATAAACACATGTACGTATGTCCGGACTTGGAGAGTGCTCAAAGCGTTGTCGAACGCCTCTCTGAATAACGGGGTGTGGTTTTGGCTTAACTGCGTTGGGAAAAAGAAAGACGCATAAAAAAAATGGCTCAACATTCGCCTCTCTCCCCTACAGGCCTTATGGGTTCACGTACGGTGAAAGTTTTAAATGTAACATAGTAGAAGTATATGTCATTTTTTTTCATTCTATTAGTTTTAACAAAATATTTTTCTACAGTCGGTCAAGGCTAATGGAGCCGGTCAAGGCTAATAGAGTGGGATTTTTTTTCTTCTTCATATTCAAGCCTTTATCTGCCATGTAGAGCCTAGACGACTTCTGTACCTTGGACCGACCATGTGACGCTACATTTGGAGGCGGATTGTCAGCTCGAGGGCAAGGCAACAGAAGGTAAATCCAGTTTTCCTGCTGTCTCCATTTTATAATGATTTCTAGTTTACTTTTACATTTCTTGAATTATTTTTTCACCTTCTTTTCTTACATTCTGCATCCAACCAATCGCCATTTCGAGAATGTTTCCTTTTCCAAGTTGCAGCAAAGCCATCAAATATCGAGCAAACAGACACTTCACACTGTTTTTAACCTGCAAGTAGCCTACTTATTAATACCAATCTCTACAGGCTATATTGCTACTTTTTCAGTTTCCAATGTTGTTTTCAGAAGGATTTGTCAGTGTGGACACGTGCAGGCTTTACTTTTTTAACTAGGTAAGTAAATTAAGAACAAATTCTTATTTACAATGACGGCCTACCGGGGAACAGTGGGTTAACTGCCTTGTTCAGGGGCAGAACGACAGATTTTTACCTTGTCAGCTCGGGGATTCGATCCGGCAACATTTCAGTTACTGGCCCAACGCTCACTAGGCTACCTGCCGCCCCAAGGCTGCAGCAATAAAGCTGCTGAATTTGATTGCTTTGCAACTATTATGTTCAACTCTGGCAGCCGTAGTCTGTTTGTTTATAGTCTATTTGTGGAATAAATAAATAAAATAGTTGCTCAGTCAATGTAATGCAACTACACAAACCCTCATAGAGGTATGGTCTGAATATGTGTAATGTTTTGCATAATGTTTTTGTTGTTGTTGTTTTGATAGATATTTATTTTCAGTTTTTTTCCACAATTTTTCACAATTTCAGGTTACTTCATACAGTTAGATGGGTCAGAGGGTCAGGTACACTTAAGGACATGTAAATGTTTGTTCAAAGTTATATGGAATGGTAGCAGATTCTGAGCAGAACCAAGGTCACAAAGAATGGATGCAAATCAGAAACAAAAATAAGTAATAATAACAAGAAAAGCAGCAACAACAGTAAACTGTTGTGTTTGTTATTTCCAGACATGCGTGTGGCAGTGATCGGAGCTGGGGTCAGTGGCCTGTCCACGGCTCAAAGCATCTATGAGCAGTACCACTCCATAGTCAGTCCACTGACCATTGAGGTGTATGCGGACCGCTTCACCCCACTGACCACCAGCGATGGCGCTGCAGGATTCTGGCAGCCATACCTCTACGACAAGGGCAATGTCCAGGAGACGTGAGAGGGCTTTCTCGCTTGGCACTATGAATACCAGTGGAGGCTGCTGAGGGGAGGACGGCTCGTAATAATGGCCTGAACGGAGCAAATGGAATGACATCCAAACACCTGGAAACCATGTGTTTGATATATTTGATACCGTTCCACTGATACCGCTCCAGTCATTACCACAAGCCTATTTTCCCCAGTTAAGGTGCCACCAATCTCCTGTGATGAGTACATTTTGTGCACGCCTGTAGTCAGTGACTCAATAGAATGTTTTATAATTGAATGCTTACACTGTATCATTCTGTATGTGTTATTTTGCAGTAAATGGTGTAAGGAGACGTTTGACTACCTGCTGAGCTTCCTGAGCTCCCCGGACTCTATCAAAATGGGGATTTTCCTCCAGTCTGGCTACAACCTTTGCAGTGAGCCTGCACCAGTGAGTATTAGTGTATCTACAGCTAAACATCATGCCATAGATTCACCCTCAGATAACAGTTAACTGACCCATACCTCATCACTTACATGGAGGCAGGGCCTAGCAGTTAAACATTTCAAGATTTTTATTTAACTAGGCAAGTCAGTTAAGAACAAATTCTTATTTACAATGACGGCCTACCCCTGCCAAACCCAGACGACACTGGGCCAATTGTGCACCTCCCTATGGGACTCCCAATCACAGCCGGATGTGATGCAGCCTGGATTCAAACCAGGGACTGTAGTGAAGCCTCTTGCACTGAGATGCAGTGCTTTAGACCGCTGCGCCACTCGGGAGCCCAGTTGGTATAAAGTCCATCTACTTCTGTATAAGCCTTTTGCTGAAGTAGATGAACTTGAGCCCAGGTTCCTGTTCCACCATCTGTGTTATTACAGTGTAGCAATGGTCTATCGTAGCAGTGGCTTCGCTCAGTTTACAATGTTTGTATTTTCTGAATAGTCTGAATACGCTAAGCCCATCTCAATAGTCTACTGTTCAGCATTACAAAGACAGGTCCATGACATAATTAGAAGACATGGCAACTGAGACCACACTGTATGCTCTCTGTAATGAAGCCTCTGCATTACAACTGCAAACCAGCACAGTCATGGATTGTAATGAAAATAATGAGTAACTAATAACTATATTCGATCTCTTTTATTGCAGGATCCCTCTTTTAAAGATAGTGTGCTGGGCTTCAGACAGCTTACCAAGCGAGAGCTGGAGCTGTTTCCTGGATACTGGTACTTTGTTTGGACATATTTGCTATGTTTTTTTTGCATTAGTCCCGTTGGCTGTTGTCATATGTCGACAGGAGTCATGCAACCCTATACAGCTGATGACTTTAGAATGAGTCTGGTCATGCAGCATGTGCCCCTATCAGTTGTCATTGTTTTTGACCCTCACTGTCATTCTCCCCTTGTTTATGTCGGGGGGCCTTTTAGCTATGGGTGGTTCAACACTGCTCTCATGGTGGAGGGAAAAGGTTACTTGCCTTGGCTGATGGACTGGTGAGTGATTTACTTATCTTATCCGTGATATCCAAAAAAAGTGTTGATAGTTCACACACAGGGCCATATGATCAAGCGTTTCCATTTCGTAAGTTAACCATCTATATTTTACATCAATCTATGACCAGTTTAGTTCATTACAAAATATACAATTTTAAAGCAGTTTAATTTTTTACAAATGGTCAAACACAATTTGTTTGAGAATAACTTTATATTGGCACAGCTGTGGGATAAACTGGGTTGATCTAGTGGGAAGGGGAAGCAAAAGATAATGTGTTATTTATATCTTATGGTGGTTTCATCATCTCTCAAGGTCAATATTATGTTTTAGCACCAAACCTAACATCATATAAATAGGTGCAATTTGGGTTCCATATATTACTTATTTTCTATATACCTTTATGTGATGTTTCTAGGTTACAGAAGCGAGGTGTAAAATTTTACCAGAGGAAGATAGAGTCCTTCAAAGTGGTGAGAGTTCTAAATGAATATAATGAACAGTGCGAGTTTGGAATGTTCTAAGACTCCCACCTCACAAGGAGTATGACGATAGAAGGTGCTGTATTTTCTGAGGCCCTCACTCTGTCCTTGGCCTCTTTTGTCCAGATGACAGTAATTGTACTATGCTTATTTAATTTCCATCTAATCCTGGCATGTGTTTTTCTTACCCAACGGGAGTGTCTTACACAGTACAGTGCATTCATGCTCAGAGTGCAGCTCAACCATATTAGTTTTACTCAGTGTTTAATTTTGAGAAATATCCTGAAAGTATTCATATCCAATATTCAGTCATTAATATCCTACAGACCACCCCAGAGAGAGGGAGAGCTTTGGCTTTCATAAACCCCTGTTCATGAATATCAGCAGTGTTTATTTATTTTTAATTCAACCTCCCGACTTTTCTTCCTTCCTTCTTGTCTGTTGAGTTCAGCTTGCGGAGAGTGGGGCGGACGTCATCATCAACTGCACAGGAGTGAGGTCAGGGGACCTCCAGCCTGACCCTGACCTCACACCAGGCCGTGGGCAGATACTGAAGGTCAGAGTGCAAAGGTTGAAAGGTGAATTTGGTAATTACAAAGGGGACATGGCTGATTATGTTACTCTTAATCTGTCTGTGTTTCAGGTGGATGCTCCATGGCTTAAGCATTGGATCATCACCCACAATTTCACTGCTGGAACCTACAATTCACCCTACATTATACCAGGGTAAAGTGGATAAAATATCAGAAATTCCACCTACTGCAGGTGTCAATAAAGCAGTTATTACACATTGTTCAAGTTGTTGCATATAATTACAGCATCAAAGTATACATTTGTCTAAGTATTCAGCTCCTTGTGTTTTTTTATTTTGGAATACAGTGAATTGAAGACCAATAACTTCTGCCCTGTCTCTGTAGGAGTCGTTCAGTGGTTGTTGGTGGGTGTTTCCAGCTGGGGAACTGGAGTGAGCAGAACAACTCTGAGGACCACAAGGAGATATGGGAGGGGGCCTGCCAGCTGGAGCCCAGCCTCAAGGTCAGAGGTCACAGACCTTTGAAAAGATCCCTGGTCTGACAGACATGAATAGAGGGGTTATCACAGCACCTATGTTTAAATGGCTCAGCCATCAAACCAAATCAATGCTTCTCATCCAGTAGACAGAATACAAGTACAGATACAGAATAACTACATTAGCTAGCTCTTCCCTGTCTGTTTATTCATATGGCTCACCTCCCCTCTGACTCCTCAGCATGCCCGGATAGTGGAGGACTGGTCAGGGCTCAGGCCTGTTCGCAGTAAAGTCCGACTGGAGAGGGAGACCATGCAGTCTGGACCAACCACATTTGAGGTGAGTCACCAAGAATAGACTGGTTACTACTTCTTCAGTAACCAAGATGTATTGTCTGGCTATTAGTGTTCGTCACCCTTTAGGCTACAGATTAGAAGTACATAGACATAACACTGATATTAATGTGCTGTTTTCAGGTGATCCACAACTATGGCCATGGAGGGTTCGGATTGACCATCCACCGAGGCTGTGCCCAGGAGGCAGCTCGGCTCTTGGGGGAGATATTGGAGCTGAAGGGCTGGGGGCCCAGGTCTCGTTTATAAACTAGTGGTTTATTACCTAAACAGCATCTCTCACATGACTGTATGGGACCATTTTAAAATCAGAACGGTTTGCGAAGGAACACGCATAGGACACTCCTGGGGCCTTCAGACAACAGTGAGGTTTCATTCATATTTGCAAGAGAACAACTCTAAATCAGAGTTTAGGTAGTGGAGTACCTGATTAACCCAAAACCAGCTAACTTGGAAAACAAAGACTACCAGCCAGCCTTAAAATGGTTTCATTCCATCCATCAGGATTGCTTTTATTGAATGCCAATTTCCTTTGTTGTGTAGTCATAACTATTAGCTAATCGATTTAAATCTATTTTGAAAAGTTAAGATTTTATATTGTAGTTAAAGAGATGCTAATATATAACATATTGAACCAATAAAATGTTTTCCAAAAATGTGATTTGCAAATCTTATAAATGTGACATAAAAATAGGAGTGCAATATCAAACTAAAATGTTAAGATAGAACACGATATCTTATTAATAATATTCTAAAACTTATGAAGTTTGAAAATGAATGAAGAAATAAATACTTCCACAATCCAACATTCTGCTTTTTTGAAATGTAATTTATTGTTGTATCATACACATTTACATCCAGTGTAGTGAGAAGAATCTGTGCACAGACATTTTTAATGCGGTACTAAATTGCAATGGCAGACATGTGGGAAACAGCTTTCTGGACAAGTCCAAGGTTCATTACCATTTTCAACAACAACTTGTTTCATGTGTTACTTTTACAAGGGGACAAAGACCATCCCCGCACCACCTCACCAACAAACAACAACCAAACCAGGTATTGGTATAGTATATACAGAGATGACTTTTGTCCAGTAAGCAAAAGCTGTGCCACTCTGATAAATTGTTGTATGACGGTTTGTGTGTGTTTTGTATTATCAGTATTGTTGAGTGTTCTGTGTTAAATATGTAAATTCAGGTTAACATGATGTTTAGTATTCACAGCCAGCCATTGAGGTGTACCCTGAAAAACCATGTGATTGTTTGCTTTGAATAATTTCACCCATGTGGAGTAAATACTACTGTACCAGACTGACAACTTTAGGTGAATAAGAGGTGAAAGTATAGTACGGTTCAAAGATTTCAGTAGCACTTCAGTTTCATGGCATAGAAAGCCTTCAACATGCACATATAAGCATTGTAACACCTGGCATGATCAGTACCCATCTGCAATTTCCCTAATTTACATCAACTTTGGTCACCGTGCAACAACAGTACAACCCCGTTCAAGTCGGACTACAATATGAGTGCTAATAAATGCTTATACCAGCTGCACAGAGAGACTTTAGGTCGTCATTTTGATTGCCTCACTTATGCGTTTCTAAACTGAAGTGTAACTGAGATTTGTGACCCCACACCTCCTAGAAGTGCCTCATGTCAGTTGACAGCAGGGTGATTACAGTGGCTGATGGTTCCCGTGGTGATGGGGACGTGCAGACAACCCAAGATGTACAGATTTGATTATGTTGAGTGGGTAATTACGGTAACATTAGATAGCAATTCGTTACATGTCATTGTTTTCATTATAGCTTTGCACAAGATAATGGACTTTTTGGGATGTTTCAAAGCAGCTGCCCTCTCATTAGTCAAAAGTCCTCAATTTGTCCCTCATCCAAAAACAAGTAGTAGGACCTGAGTATGATCTCTTAGAGGAAACGGGTTAATAGAAACAATGCAGCAAATCAACGTCCTCTATCACACTCTTCTACCATTGCACTCGCTGTTCTTTTCTCACAATATGACTGTAAAATTCAAATACTGAGCTGGAAGAATGGCAATCCCACCCTGATTGTTTTTCTCCCTGCCACCATCCAGTGCAACTTTGAATACTCCATTGAGCTCTGTCTCACTCAGAGTGAGGTTATCGTACATTAGCAAAAATCATGATAGTGGTCGAAGATTAAAATCGGAGAGAAATGTTTTTGAATAACATTTTGCTGGCAGGCTCTCTCTCAAGCCACTGTGGTGCCTATATACAAACCAGTAATGACACATTTGAGTTGAGAATGGACAAGGGCTTCTTGCCTAGCTTCCTTCTCCTTCATTGCCCCTCTTTTCCACTCCAGCCTCCATCCTCCACCACCTTCTTGCCTGTGTTCAGTCCTCCTGGGACCCAGAGTCGGAGTGTGGGATGCCCCCAGAGCTGTTGCCATGGGCCCGGCCCATCATCTCCTGGCCCCACTCGCGATGGCTGGACTCCTGGAGGCCCCGGCCAGTGGTCTCAATGGGCAGAGCACAGGAGGCGATGGCAGCCAGCATGCAACAGATGCTATACACTGACAGAGTCAGGTACACAGAAGACTCCAACATCACCTGCAGGAAAGAGAGGAGGAATGCAGTAGTAGTGTCTCTCTGTGAAGGCTTGACTGTCTTTCAGTACACATTAAGTACAAAGCAAATATACCTTATATTGGTTGTGGTAACCTTTAAAACATTTTTTTACCTGTGCAACAAAGGGTGTGATGAGGGCTCCCACTCTGGCCATTCCACTGCTAGTGCCCAGACCTAACGCTCTGGTTGCTGTTGGATATACCTATGGAGTCAGGAGAACACCATAGGAATACATCACTCATAAACATTCAGGACAGACACTTCAAGTGGTTTACGCAAAGGGGAATGTCTATTTTACGCCTTATTTGCATTTACAGTATGGTTTAGTTTGTACCATATTGACGCTTATTAGAAACCAATGGGGAAGAAGAGTATCAAGCAAAGAACTAGTCCTTCGTTTAGTCACAAATCTATCAAAGAAATACAACTGAACAGAAAGCTGACGTCTGAAATGTAGTATAATCATGAAGCCATAAATAACCTCAAGACATAGTTATACAATAACAGAGGAAGAGGCAGAGCTACAGTGTTTGATCTGGTTATATATCAAAGTCGTGTTTGTCCACCTCCATCTACCTGTAATTAAGGCCAAGTCACTTCAGCTTTGTTTTTAGAGTATGAGCTGACGTTCTATAGAGTCAATAATGTAGCCATGGGGTTCCATGGCCAATCACCTCACCTCAGGGGTGTAGACATAAGCAGCCTGGAAACCTCCTGCAATGAAGGCCCTGGCGATGAATATCAATACTGTCAACCAGGTCCTGGAGCAGAGACAACAACACTGTTAATAACAACAACAACAATACTGGTAATAACAACACTGTTAATAACAGCACCGTTAAACGCAACACAGTTACTGTGTTGTCAGTTGTGGATCCACCACAGTGTGATGTTTGTCATGTTAAACTTGAGAGTAGTACATTACTAATACTAGTAGTAATAACTCCGTAATGGATGGTCTTACCTCCCTACACAAGCGTAGAGTGGAACAAGGCAGAGAGAGAAGACAAAGAAGCACAGTGCCATGGTCTTCCTCCTTCCCAGCCGATCGATGGCCCACAGAGTCACCAGTAGGCCTGCCCAACATTAATACATCAACCAATCTATTCAGATATTTTTATCAATCAGAACAATTTACAACCTACTTCACTTCACAGTACACTGCTCCCCATACAGCAATTATTGTGTTTAGCAATATACTGACTGAGTTGAGTTTGAAGAAGTATACCTGGGAATTCAGACAGGGTGGTCCACAGCAGATCCTTGTAGTCGTCTGAGGTCAGGTATTTACACTCCAGGCTACACCTGGGCTCCCTCTTACTACCTTTTGACTCTAGAGGGAGACATAACACAAGAAACACGTAATGCACCAGTTATCACTACAGACATCCAGAATCACAACTCCTGAAATGGCCTTGAGACTTACACTGAGTGTACAAAACATTAGATACAATTGCTCTGGCCATGACATAGACTGGCCAGGTGAATCCAGGTGAAAGCTATGATCCCTTATTGATGTCACTTGTTAAATCCACTTCAATCAGTGGAGAGGGGGGGAGACGGGTTAAAGAAGGAATGTTAAGCCTTGAGACAATTGAGACATGGATTGTGCCATTGGGAAAGACAAAATATTTAAGTGCTTTTGAACGTGGTATGGTAGTAGGTGCCAGGTGTACCGGTTTGAGTGTGTCAAGAACTGCAACGCTGATGGGTTTTTCACACTCAACAGTTTCCCGTGTGTATCAAGAATGGTCCACCACCCAAAGGACATCCAGACAACTTGAGAACTGTGGAAAGCATTGGAGTCAATATGGGCCAGCATCCCTGTGGCACACTTTTTGCACCTTGTAGAGTCCAAGCCTCGACGAATTGAGGCTGTTCTGAGAGCAAAAGTGGGTGCAACTCAATATTAGGAAGGTGTTCTTAATGTTTTGTACAGTCAGTGTATATGCTAATGTTACCTAAGGTCAACGGGAGCTATTCTTGGTTAAAGCATGACACAAACATCCTGTTTTTAGTTGTTAAGATGACATGTTAATTGTGTGTCGGAAATGACCTTGGCCTGTGTTGTTCTCCCATTACACTAAGAATTAACTGATTAATAAGATTGTTTGGCCTCAGCAGGTTAATGCTGTCCTTGAGAGTGTTTGTGTGAGTGTTACTAATGATGTCAGAGGAGAGGAGCAGTGACTCACCCCCGCAGGCGCCCCCCTCCTGGAAGAGCTCAGTGGTGAGCAGGACCAGGCCATAGTAGGCAAATGCATTAGAGAACCTGAGACAGATAAAACACAGTGCTCAGTCAATATAAGGATTCCCATAAGGAAACTGGGTTAATTAAAGATGCAACTCTTATGAAGACGTTTAATCAAAGTATGTAACCGAGCAGTACTGGTTATGTTTAATAATGTAGGAAAGTTGAAATTAGTTATCAGATGTGATTTACTATCTTTTAATTACCTGTATTTAGAAATTAGGAAATTCAAACTTTTTCTTTGTTAAAAGGGTTATTTACCAAATAAACCACAGCAGAATTGTGGTCCAGCGAAAATGCGGTGAGAAAAGATCCTGGATCTTCCCACGGTCCTCCTGATTGAAAAACAGAAAAGCAACATGACAGATAAATAACTGAAACAAAACAAACTACAACCATTTTAGTACACCCTATTTTCATTAAACGTGACCTGGCCGTGTCTGGAACTGCGAGGAGTAACAGAGTAACCTACGTTGCTAGCTACCATGACAAAGACCAAAGCCGGCGGGAGTACCGTTGAGGACAGTGGTGTCTCTCTATCATTGGTGAACGATCCTTTAAACGAAACAAAAAGAGTTCTACAAACAATTGTTACAACAACAAGAAAATAGATTCAAGTATTTTGTCCAAATACTGGTGGATTCAACTAATAAAAGAATGGACAATCTGACCAGAGAGGTCCAGGACCTGAAGAACAGCTTGCAGTTCTCCCAGGGTCAGCTCAATGAATTGAAACAGGAGAACGGCAAGATGAGAGAGGACATCAGTTCTGTGTGTGAATCCATGATAACAATGACAATCAAGGCAGAATAACATGGTTGTGGACGGAATTGCAGAATCTCAACATGAGACCTGGAGGGAGCCTGAGGAAAAAGTGAGGGAAATAATCTCTGAGAAATTGAAGTTGGACCACAGGAGATTGAGGTGGAGAGCGCCCAAAGGACTGGAAAACCCACCACCGGCCCAGGTGACAGACCCATGCCGATAGTGGTCAAGTTCCTGAGGTTCAAGGACTGTCAGGCGTGTGCGTACTTGTGGTGAAGTCAGGTGTAGGAGAGCAGAGAATTGTGAACAGGCGCACACTTTATTACGGCAGGAGAGATATACAGATGGACGCAGCTGCGTCAAAAACCTCCTCCAGCCAACAAGGCAAAGTGTATAGCGCACACAAATGTCACACAACATAAATGTATAGCAATACAAATAAGCTTTGTGAAAACACACGGAAAATAACAAACGCTTAGCCTAGCGCGTACAACACGTAACACACAAATAATTTCCCACAAAGACATGAGGGGGAACAGAGGAATAAATACATGTAGTGTGATTGGGGAATGCAAACCAGGTGTGAATGGAACAAGACAAAACCAATGGATAATTGAAGAATGGCGCGGCAATGGCTAGAAAGCCGGTGACATCGACCGCCGAACGCTGCCTGAGCAAGGAGAGGGGCTGACTTCGGTGGAAGTCATGACAGTACCCCCCCTTGACGCGCGGCTCCAGCGGCCCGCCGACACCGGCCTCGGGGACGACCCGGAGGTCGAGGCGCAGGACGATCCGACCGGCGACGGTGGAACTCCCATAGAAGTTCAGGGTCCAACACATCCGCTACTGGAACCCAGCACCTCTCCTCCGGACCGTACCCCTCCCACTCCACGAGGTACTGAAGACCCCCCGCCCGATGCCTCGAATCCAAGATGGAACGGACGGAGTAAGCCGGGGCCCCCTCAATGTCCAGAGGGGGCGGGGAACCTCCCGTACCTCAGACTCCTGGAGTGGACCAACCACCACCGGCCTGAGGAGAGACACATGGAACGAGGGGTTAATATGGTAATCAGGGGGAAGCTGTAACTTGTAACATACCTCGTTCACTCTCCTCAGGACTTTGAATGGCCCCACAATCCGCGGACCCAGCTTTCGGCAGGGCAGGCGGAGGGGCAGGTTTCGGGTCGAGAGCCAGACCCAGTCCCCCAGTGCGAACACCGGGGCCTCACTGCGGTGACGGTCCACGCTGGTCTTTTGGCGTAGCGCGGCCCGCTGAAGGTGACCATGGGCGACCTCCCATGTCTCCTCCACGTGCCTGAACCAATCGTCCACCGCAGGAGCCTCGGTCTGACTCTGATGCCACGGTGCCAGAACCGGCTGGTACCCCAATACACACTGAAAGGGGGAGAGGTTAGTGGAGGAGTGGCGGAGCGAGTTCTGCGCCATCTCTGCCCAGGGCACGAATGCCGCCCACTCCCTCGGCCCGTCCTGGCAATAGGACTGCAGAAACCTGCCCACATCCTGGTTCACTCTCTCCACCTGCCCATTACTCTCGGGGTGAAAACCTGAGGTGAGGCTGATCGAGACCCCCAGACGTTCCATGAACACCCTCCAGACTCTCGAAGTGAACTGGGGACCTCGATCAGACACTACATCTTCAGGCACCCCATAGTGCCTAAAGACGTGTGTAAACAGGGCCTCCGCAGTTTGCAGGGCCGTAGGGAGACCGGGCAGAGGGAGGAGACGACAGGACTTAGAAAAACAATCCACAACGACCAGGATCATGGTGTTACCCTGTGAAGGAGGAAGATCCGTCAGAAAATCCACCAACAGGTGTGACCAAGGCCGTTGTGGAACGGGTAAGGGATGTAGCTTACCTCTGGGCAGATGTCTAGGAGCCTTACACTGGGCGCACACCGAGCAGGAGGAAACATAAACCCTCACGTCCTTAGCCAAGGTGGGCCACCAGTACTTCCCAGTCAGACAGCGCACCGTCCGACCGATCCCCGGATGACCTGAGAACGGAGATGTGTGGGCCCAATAGATCAACTGGTCACAGACAGCAGACGGAACGTACCGACGCCCGACAGGACACTGGAGTGGAGCGGGCTCAGTATGCAACGCCTGCTCTATGTCTGCGTCCAGCTCCCACACGACCGGCGCTACCAGGCAGGAGGTCGGGAGAATGGGAGTCTGATCCATGGGCCGCTCCTCTGTGTCATACAGCCAGGACAGTGCGTCTGCCTTTACATTCTCGGAACCTGGTCTGTAAGACAGGGTAAACACAAAACGGGTAAAGAACATGGCCCACCTTGCCTGACGAGGATTCAGTCTCCTCGCTGCCCGGATGTACTCCAGGTTGCGGTGGTCAGTCCAGATGAGGAAAGGGTGTTTAGCCCCCTCAAGCCAATGTCTCCACCCCTTCAAAGCCTTAACCACAGCCAACAGCTCTCGGTCCCCCACATCATAGTTCCGCTCCGCCGGGCTGAGCTTCTTCGAGAAGAAAGCACAGGGGCGGGGCGTTGGTGGTGTGCCCGAGCACTGAGAGAGCACGGCTCCTATCCCAGCCTCGGACGCGTCCACCTCCACTATGAACGGCAAAGAGGGATCCGGATGGGCCAGCACGGAAGCCGTGGTAAACAGAGCTCTCAGGTGCCCAAAAGCCCTGTCCGCCTCAACCAACCACTGCAGACGTACAGGACCCCCCTTCAGAAGTGAGGTAATGGGAGCAGCCACCTGGCCAAAACCCCGGATAAATCTCCGGAAATAATTGGCAAACCATAAAAATCGCAGCACCTCCAATACCGTGGTGGGAGTCGGCCAATTACGCATGGCTGCAATGCGGTCACTCTCCATCTCCACCCATTATGTGGAAATGCGATACCCTAGGAAGGAGACGGCCTGCTGAAAGAACAGGCATTTCTCAGCCTTGACATACAGGTCATGCTCCAACAGTTGTCCAAGTACCTTGCGCACCAAGGACACATGCTCGGCGCGTGTAGTGGAGTATATCAGAATGTCATCGATATACACCACTACACCCTGCCCGTGCAGGTCCCTGAAAATCTTGTCTACAAAGGATTGGAAGACTGATGGAGTATTCATCAACCCGTACGGCATGACGAGGTACTCATAGTGCCCTGAGGTGGTACTAAACACCGTCTTCCACTCGTCTCCCTCCCGGATACGTACCAGGTTGTACGCACTCCTGGGATCCAGTTTAGTGAAGAAGCGCGCCCGTGCATTGACTCAATCGCCTTGGCAATAAGAGGTAGCGGGTAACTGTACCTCACCGTGATTTGATTGAGACCTCGACAGTCAATGCATGGGCGCAGACCTCCATCCTTCTTCTTCACAAAAAAGAAAGAGGAGACAGGTGAAGTGGAGGACCGAATGTACCCCTGACGCAGGGATTCGGAGACATATGTAACCATAGCCTCCATCTCCGCTTGCAACAGGGGATACACGTGACTCCTGGGAAGTGCAGCGTTTACCAGGAGATTTATCGCACAATCCCCCCGTAGATGGGGTGGTAATTAAGTCGCCTTCTTCTTACAGAAGGCGAGAACCAAATCGGCATATTCTGGGGGGATGCGCACGGTGGAGACCTGGTCTGGACTTTCCACCGTAGTAGCACCCACGGAAACCCCTACACACCTCCCTGAGCACTCTCGCGGCCACCCCGTGAGAGTCCTCTGTTGTCAGGAAATGGTGGGGTTATGACGAGCCAACCAGGAAAGGCCTAATACCACGGGAAACGCAGGAGAGTCAATGAGGAAGAGACTAATTCTCTCCTCGTGACACCTCTGCGTCTCCATGACCAGGAAGATGGTGGCTTCCCTGATTAGCCCGGACCCTAATGGTCGACTATCCAGAGCGTGCACCGGAAAAGGTCTAACCACAGGAATAATGGGGATCGCTAAACTAAGGGTGAACACTGTCTATAAAATTCCCAGCTGTGCCTGAATCGACGAGCGCCTTATGCTGGGAATGCGGGGAAAACTCAGGGAAACAAACAGGTACAAACAGGTTGACAACAGAGGACTCTGGATAAGAGTGGTGCAGACTCACCTGGGGTGACGCCAGAGTGCCCTGCCTGCTGCCTTGACTCCCAGAGGGACCAACCCGGCACCGACCGGCAGTGTGCCCTCTGCGGCCACAGATGGTGCACGTGAAGGCCCCTCCTCCAGCCTCCCTATGCACAGCCCCTCCCAGCTCCATGGGCACCGGAGCAGGAGTGCTGGAAGATGGAACTGACAGAGCCCCCTCTGGACGTCCACAGGTAGCCAGCAGGTTATCCAACCGGATGGACAGATCCACCAGTTGGTCAAAGGTGATGGTGGCATCCCTGCAGGCCAACTCTCATCGGACGTCCTCGCGCAGGTTGTATCAGTAGTGGTCGATGAGGGCCCTGTCGCTTCATCCCGCTCCGGCAGCCAAGGTCCGGAATTCCAGCGCGAACTCTTGTGCGCTCCTCGCCCCCTGCCTCAAATGGAAGAGCCGTTCCCCCACCGCTCTCCCTTCGGGCGGATGGTCGAAGACGGCCCAGAAACAGCGGGTGAACTCCTCGAAGTGGTCCAACGCCGCATCTCCTTCTCCCCACACGGTGTTTGCCCAGTCCAGAGCTCTCCCCGAGAGGCATGAGGCGAGGGCGGACACTCTCTCCCTTCTCGAAGGAGCTGGGTGAACGGTGGCCAGGTATAGGTCCAGTTGTAAAAGAAACCCCTGGCACTGTGCTGCCGTCCCATCATACTCCCTGGGAAGGGAGAGACGCATCCCACTGGGATTGGATCCGGACGGGACGGGTAGAGGTAACCCCGGTTGTGCTGGTCGAGGCGCTGGAGAGACTTCCTGTCTCTCCCAGCGTTCCATGGTTTGGACCACGCGATCCATCATGGCACCGAGATGATGTAGCATTGCCGCGTGTTCCTGGACACGCTCCTCGACTCCTCTGACCGGGGTAACTGCTCCTGCTGACTCCATGGTAGGTGGGAAATTCTGTCAGGCGTGTGCGTACTTGTGGTGAAGTCAGGTGTAGGAGAGCAGAGAATTGTGAACAGGCGCACACTTTATTACGGCAGGAGAGATATACAGATGGACGCAGCTGCGTCAAAAACCTCCTCCAGCCAACAAGGCAAAGTGTATAGCGCGCACAAATGTCACACAACATAAATGTATAGCAATACAAATAAGCTTCGTGAAAACACACGGAAAATAACAAACGCTTAGCCTAACGCGTACAAAACGTAACACACAAATAATTTCCCACAAAGACATGAGGGGGAACAGAGGAATAAATACATGTAGTGTGATTGGGGAATGCAAACCAGGTGTGAATGGAACAAGACAAAACCAATGTATAATAGAAAAATGGAGCGGCGATGGCTAGAAAGCTGGTGACGTCGACCGCCGAACGCAGCCCAATCAAGGAGAGGGGCCGACTTCGGCGGAAGTCGTGACAAGGACAAAGTAGCTGTTCTGGAAAGAGCCAAGAACTTGAGAGGAATGTATATCTTCCTCAACAAGGACTATTCTGAAGCTGTGCGCCAGAAGAGGAAATAACTTATCCCAGCCATGAAAGCTGCCAGAGCGCATGGGGACATTGCTTACATCCGCTATGACAGGCTCATTGTCCACCCTCCTTTCTAAAAGCCTGGAAGGGATGAGAGAGCCAAGCCTATGGGCTCATATCTTCAACCCCGCAGCACACACAGACACTTACACACTTAAATGTGTATATTTTTATCTTGTTTGTTCTTTTCCATATTATGTCTATCTCTGATAAGCTACCCAAGAATGGGCTGAAAATAGCCCATATTAATATATGTAGCCTTAGAAATAAGGTTCATGAAATCAATAACTTGCTAACATCAGATAACATTCATATATTAGCCATTTCTGAGACTCACTTAGATAATTCATTTGATACAGCAGTAGCAATACAGGGATATAACATCTATAGAAGAGACAGAAATGCTTATGGGGGAAGTGTTGCTGTATATATTCAAAGCCTTATCCCTGTAATGCTTAGAGAAGATATTATGTCAAGTGTTATTGAAGTGTTGTGGTTGCAGGTTCACTTGGCATATCTAAAGCTTTTTATTTTGGGGTGTTGCTAGGCCACCAAGTGCTAACAGTCAATATCTAAATAATATGTGTGAAATGCTTGTAGTGTATGTGATGTAAACAGAGAAGTCTACCTTTTTGGGGATCTGAATATTGACTGGTTCTCATCAACCTGTCCACTCAAGTGGAACCTTCTCACTGTAACCAGTGCCTGTAATCTGGCTCGGGTAACTAATCAACATACCAGGGTGTTTACAAACACTACAGGAACAAGATCATCCACACGTGTCAATCATATTTTTTTCATACTATAGAACTTTGTTCTAAAGCTGTATCCGTACCCATTGGATGCAGTGATCACAATATAGTGGCTATGTCCAGGAAAGCCAAAGTTCCAAAAGCTGGGCCTAAAATAGTATATAAGAGATCATACAAAAGTGGGGCGGGGCGGGGCAGGGCAGGGCGGGGCAGGGCGGAGCGGGGCAGGGCAGGGCGGGGCGGGGCAGGGCGGGGCGGGGCAGGGCGGGGCGGGGCAGGGCGGAGCGGGGCAGGGCGGGGCAGGGCGGGGCGGGGCAGGGCGGGGCGGGGCGGGGCAGGGCGGGGCAGGGCAGGGCGGGGCAGGGCAGGGCAGGGCAGGCTATACCTGTCTTGCAGCGACGAGTTTGCCAAGGGGCATGGGGGCTCCGTTTTCCTTGGCGATGCGCTTCAGGGTGTTCAGCGCTTTCTCCTGGTTCCCTGTCAACACATCATAGCGGGCACTCTCTGGCAGCCACTGTTTCCAAAACCAAAGGGTCAGTCGTTCAATAGTGTAAAAAAACAGAATTCAAGTGAATTGGTAGTAGCTGTTACTGTCATACTCACAAAAGAGAGGATAGCAAAGATGAAGAGCGGAATGGTAGAGAGGCCGAGCAGCCAGCGCCAGCCCAGAGTGGGCATCACCACGATGGCCAACAGCACCTCAAACACAGTGCCCAACGCCCAGAATATCTGCAGGGGCACAGCAATAGGTACAGGAGAAGGTTGGCATGATGAGTTCCCTGGCACAGTGAAGAAGCTTCATTGATCCAGCTAAGAGTGGAGACCTATCCTGCTCCTGAGGTGCCACAAACCTGGCATCAAGAGGATCACTCACAAACAAGTGGATCAATGTGCACCACACCGACCTGCTAATGTCTCAAATCAATTAAGGACTTGACAGAGTTGAAAGTGGACCTCACAGGACAGCAGAGTTAGAAGGGTAGGGGAAAGGAATTGGGTTGGACAAGCTACAGACAGAAGGTGGAACTGCATACAGTATATAGGATAGTGAAGGATAAGCCATACCTCTATCAGCAAGATGCAGGTGGCTCTGGACCTCATGGGGAGAAACTCTGCATACAGTGTCACCCTGAAGGGAGAAGGACATGTCACTATTATGCCACTTCTAGAATTTTATTTTTTTATTTAGTCACATGCACAGTTGTAGTTGCAGTGTACAGCGAAATTCTTAAGCTCCGAGCTCCAGCAGTGCAGGTGTGAATGAAACAATAAAAATAAAAATAAAAATATATATATATATATATATATATATATATATATATTTGCTTACAACTGTGACAATGAGAAATATCAATGTCCCTAAGGGGAGCAGCCAGGGTTATATTATGTCACGTCCTGGCCAGTATAAGGGTTAATTGTCATTGTAGTTTGGTCAGGACGTGGCAGAGGGTATTTGTTTTATGTGGTTCGGGGTGGTGTTTTGGAAAAAGGGCGTTTGATTTAGTATTTCTGGGTTTTTGGTTTATGGTCTATGTTTATGTATTTCTATGTGGAGTCTAGTGAGTGTGTTTCTATGGTTGATTAATTGGGGTTGGGACTCTCAATTGAAGGCAGGTGTTTTCTCTTTGCCTTTGATTGAGAGTCCCATATATTAGGGTGTGTTTGTCATTTGTGGGAGATTGTTCTTTGTCTAGCATGTATGAGCCTGAGAAGACTGTCAGTATATCGTGAGTTTGTTTTGTTGTTTTTGGTAATTATTTTGAGTTAATAAATGTTCAAAATGAACAAAACTAGTCCTGCTGCATATTGGTCCTCCTTTTCCGACGATGATTTCGCCATATCGTCTGACGACGAAATCCCTGACAGCCTACTTATAACTGGGTAAATAACATAACCCAATCCTTTACTATGAACTACTACAGTATATACTGTAGCTATTGCTATAATGCCAGAGAGAAGGGACACGTACGACTGTGGTGCTCCTCCGATGCCAAAGCCCACCAGGGCACGGAGGAAGAGTATCCAGCCATAGACGGGGGCAAAGGCACTCAGGACACCATAGAACATGGTCCACGCCACACTCATCTTCAGACCCTGTGTACACACAGACATACACACCCACATCCACAGCTGTGAGCTCTGACACTGAGAGCAAAATACCCCAACTATCTCTACCACGCATCACACTGTCATGGATCTCCCCATCTCTTCCCAATACATTGATATAAAACTGATGTCTCATGAAAGCCTGTGTCTGTTCTGTTGTGAAATTATTAATCAATATAGCTGTCTGTTCTGTTGTGAAAGTCATAACCTCCCCTATAATAAACCCAGTCGTTGAACTTACAGTTTTTCTGCCATATTTGTCGGATATGTTCCCCCAAATGGAAGAGCTGATCATCATTCCAATGAACACCGCCTGGATAAAAGAAACAGAGGGACTAGATATCACTATATGTAGAGGCTTTATCTCTAATGAAAGTGACACTGTAAGACTGCATTAACATCAACAGCTACTGCTATTAAACTCATCACTACCACTACTAGTCCATCCAATCACCACCAGCTTCTCAACAACTACCATTAGCCCACCAATCTAGTCATCATTTAGTATTACTTGTAGTCAGTGTAAGAATGTGTCAGGCATTACCGAGGTGAGTAGCGCCACCCACAGGCTTGGCAGCCTCCATTCACAGTGCAGCTGTGGAGCTAGGATGCTCAGAATCATCATCTCCATAGCATCAGCCATCTGAAAAAACAACAGCCATAAGGACCAGTGTGGAAGGAAACAATGAAGACACAGTGAATTTTGCTCATATACAGTACATTAAATCCACATGTACAGGTTTGTAATACAGAACATACACAACATGTTATGAAACTGTTAGATTTTCCTCTCTGACCAGACTAGCCCTGTCTAACACTTGGCTGCTCACCCAGGACAGACCAGTGAGGATGGAGAGTTTCCACTGGAACTTCCCAAAGCCAATGGCCTCCACAGCATCCTCCACCATGAAAGTGTCTGGGGAGAACAACTCAAGTAAGAAATCACATAAAATACAGATGATGACTTGCAAGTATGGATTACAAGTTACTATAATAAATGTGTACAAAATGAGTAACTGTAGTCAATCTCATAATAGATAAAGCCACTTATAAAATCCCAGTGGTCCCCAGGCAGGGAGGGGATAGGTGGACGGAGAGAGGGGGAAGGTGGTCCATGCATATGGGAGTTGTTATGAGTTTGGATGGGAAAGTGAGAGTGGAGGCTGAGGAGGGACCCAGTCATACCATCAGTTGGATTAGCAAACTCCCGAGGTACTGGTGCACCATCCTGAAGTGCCACAGACTCCATGTAAGCCTGCCTCCCATCGATCTGGACCTCCTGCTCTCTGCCCCTGTCGTCATCCTCAGAGCGTGTGCTATCACCCGTGCGACGGAACTTGACCACGCTGCAAGAGAGAAAGCCAGGAAGATCAACTTTGATCAGTTGCCAGTCTACCGTAAGGAAACAGAGCTGAATGAAGCGAGAATGAGAGGCTGTTGCCTAGGTGATATAGCTGTTCCTATGTGCTCTCTGTGCTTTGTGACTGGGTGGTGAAATTCATCAGTGGGTGAGATGTGTCAGGGAAACAGAGGGAAGTTACACACTGCTGTTCACAACTGAGAAACTTGTGTGACTCCTAAAAATTGTGTGTAGATGGCAAATAGATTGGATTTTAGGAAAAATATTAATTCTCAAATTAAGATAATACTTAAAACACCTGTATGTTATCTGTACATGGAGTTTATAAACTCCTCATTTTGTAAAATAACAGATTGCTGTCATGCCCTGACCATAGAGAGCCCTTGTTTCTTTATGGTGTAGTAGGTCAGGGCGTGACTAGGGGGTAGTCTAGTTTAATATTTCTATGTTGTGTTCTAGTTTATATATTCTATGTTGGTGTTTTGTATGATTCCCAATTAGAGGCAGCTGGTAATCGTTGTCTCTAATTGGGGATCATATTTAAGCAGCTATTTTTCCCACCTGTGTTTGTGGGATATTGTTTTTGTGTTTGTGCACCACACCACGTAGTAATGTTTATTTGTTTGTTTATTTGATTTATTTGTTTTTGCTTGAAGTTTCACTTTGGAATAAAGATGTGGAACACATGCTACGCCTTGGTCCCGTTCTTACGACAACCGTGACAATTGCTGATAGAGGGTGGAACATTGTAAAAGGAACATTGAGGCAGACCACCTTTTTTTTAACCTTTATTTAACCAGGCAAGTCAATTAAGAACAAATTCTTATTTACAATGACGGCCTGGCAAGAGGCAAAATACAGTGAATGTGTGCGTGCAGGAATGTGTGTGGTGTACGTGAAATAACACAACATGCTTCCTTACATAAGGCAATGCAAACAGGTGACAACTAGAAACAACTACATGTCTCAACAACCTGTTCATCTATTTGTCCTTTGAACTCCTCCAGGGACAACAGGTTCTGGAGTGTCAGGTTGGCTTGGAGAGAATTCCAAGACCAAGGGGTTGAGTAATGAAATTACCTTTTTCCATGCGCAGTTCTAATTTTTGGGACTGCTAGCATAAAACAAGATTGAGTTTTTATTTGCTTTCATTTCGAGCTTGAAGAGAGGATAAATTGATAAAATGGCAGTTTTCCTAAAATGGCCTTATAAATAAGAATGTACCAGTGTTTGAGCCTGCTTGTTGCTGGTGATGTCCACCTGACAGCACTGTAGAGATCACAATGTTGAGTTAGACATCTCTGATTGGTTTCAAAATAAAGGGCTGCATGATTCAGAGTCAAGAGTCTTCAGTGTAGAGCTTGAGGAGGGCAGATACATAGTATCAACATTGTCCAACACAGAGAAAAGTACAACGAATCCACCATTTTCTGGGGGCAAAGGAAAAACCAGCTTTGTGCCGGTAATAAAACCCAATACGCAGCTTAAGTTTCTTGACAAGGATCTCTATATGGGTGGTGAAGCTCAACTTCTCACCCACCCAAACTACCAGATATTTGTAAGTTTTGACTTGCTCTACAGAATGTCCTTCCAAAGTAGTAATTACATGGTTTTCAGAGTGTTCAGTATTGGAAAATATCATGCATTTTGTTTTAGAAGAATTAATCGTACAGATTCTGTTGAATGATGTTAAAAGCTGTTTGAGATCTTTCAAAAGCCAAAGTCAAACTGCTGCCACTTGAATAGAGAACAGTGTCATCTGCATAAAAATCTACATCAGCTGTTTCAATATGTCTCCCAATGTTGTTCATATAGATAAACAACAGGGGACCAAAAATGTTTCCTTGAGGCATATCTGAGCACAACTCTACGGTGTATGACTTAAAGCAATCTGCCTTAACACGCTGGGTTTGAATTGACCAGTAGTTCACAAACCACTCCTGAGCATGACCAGTGATCCCAATGCACTTCACACTCTACACTAAGACAGTATGGTCCACAGTGTCAAGTGCCTTTGACAAGTCTATGACTACAGATATACAATGTAGCTTCTTATCCAGAGCACAGTGAATATCATTAAAAACCTTAAATGTTGACTAGGGACTCCAATACCTTTGCGAGAACAAACCATTTAGATTTGGAATTAAAGTTATTTAGTAGAGTCGGATCACCTTTCAAAAGAGATAGGACAAATGCTGATTTCCACAATTTGGGGATTTCATTACATTCTAGGGTGAGGTTAAAGATGCACGTTAAAGGGGGAGCAATTATGTCTGCAGCTAGTGGACAGGGGCCTAGAGCATCAGGGCCAGGGGATGTTTTGACATCAATTGCTTTCAGGCCTGTATGCACCTCTGAGACAGAGAAGGGTGAGAAGGAGAACCAGTGATGTCTTAATCACTGTAATTACTACACAGATTTGCCAAGGGCAGAATAAATACAGCTGGTGGCCCAGTGAGGAGCCTAGAAATCAACATGCCTTGTTTCCTGTACTTCAGTTTCTTTCAGTTCTGTACAGAACAATCCCACATTTATCCCATATATAGATTTGGAGAATGGAAAATGGACAGATCCTGTAAACCTTTGTGTTGGTGGCTTGACACTTTCTGCAATAATGTTTCAATGTGGCCTAATTGCCTCAAAAATCCTCTCCTTTAACATAATAGCTTTAAGATATACAGTATGTATCCTGTTAGGAAATATTATTTGGGGGTTCACACTGCGGAGAAAGGCAGTTCTGAGCATTAGAACTCAAGGTTTGCAGCCACAGTCACTTATTACACAATTTCAGTTCTTACTTAAATAGTAACCAGGCCTACTGCCAAGTCACTGCTTTACTACCATAGGAACAATTATAAAGAGAATGTTATGCCTTAATTTTATTATACATTAAAAAGGAGAGTCTCAATAGGAACTTTGTTGGAAATTGATAGTGACAGCCAGGTGTGGACATCTGTTTGACTAGCTAAACTAAAGGCTTTACCTAAACTCACTGTACCTTCAGTGAAAAGCATGTTAATCTTTTTAACACTAAACATAAATTAACATAATAGATTATCATGCACAACAGATGACATTGTAGTATGGATATTCTAAATCATGGTCATATTTGTTGCTACTAAATAATGAGTAATAGGCAGCCCCTATACAATAATTGGTAGGCTAAATGCGTGGCTATTACCGAGCAGAAATATTAGGGGAATATGTTTATTTTAATTTTACATTTGCTACATGTTGTGTAACATATTATGTTATCCAATACATACTAACAAACTGGTGCAACTCATGGATGATCAAAATAAAGACATGATTAATGATGTTGTCACAGTAGTAGCTTCATATACAGTAGGCAATGATGTGAATGAACCATTTTACAAATATGCACACTGTCACTACCAGTAAAAAATACCCTGAGATACAAGGGAAAAATAGATACAAATACTAGCCGACCTTGTTGTAGCACCCATATGAGGAGTTGGTTTATGGTTACTGTTTACCGGTCATTGATGCTTTCAAACAAAACGCACCGTCAGTTCCTCGACATGCCACATTGTATTCGCGTAGAGTGGCGTATTGCACGGTGGCTATCTCAACAGAGGAATGCAATGTTGCACATAATATTGTCAAGAGACCATTCTGTCAACCAACAGCTGTGAATCAAACGATCACGAAAATGTGTGCTAAGAAAGGCTGTGTCTGTTGGGTCGGTTTAGCAAATTAGCCCAGCTACGATCAAATTAGAAATTAAGTGTATTTTTTATGTATATACATATATCTTGTTGAGAATACTCACGGGAGTTGTCTTAACTGGAACAAATCATCTTCCATTTTGGTGGTGTTTATTGGGTTCCACAGTGAAGTGTTTCATTGCCGTTACATTGTTATCATAGCGAGGCGAGATTTCAGCACCACGGGCTTGAGGAGAGCGATCCGTTCTTGTTCTCAGCCGAGAGCCAATGAGGAGCGGGGTATTCACAATTTCAGCTTCCAGTGTCGTGTCACAGTAGTGTGCCAGTCAGAGAGGACGGGTGTATCCCTCTGCCCTGGCGTTGCTGACATATACCAGATCTTACAACGCCTGGATAGGTATTTTACGTATCAGCTAACCACATCATATGTTATAGCAATCTGTCAGTCGATGACACGGTCGAGACGTAGCACGCAACCATTGGTTTATGCATGCAACGTCTGAGCAGGGGAACGCGACCGGTGTGTTCACTGCATGGTGCAACACAACTGATGTCTTAGTCTGTTTGATCGCAAATTAAGAACTAAATGTATTTCAAACTGATTGAAGAAAGACACAGGGTAATCACAACGAAGACCACGTTACTGCATAGGCTGCAGTTTGTGAGAAAATGCCAGATCCGCTGCCAATGCAAGGATTTACTATAGGGATTCGATCATTCTTTTCATAGTTTAAGAATCAATGAACATCTATTGACCCTCAGAACTAATCTTTCTCTAATTAAGATGCAGATCTCTAGTACTCTACAAGCTCAGCTACTTCTGCTTAATCCTGAGTCAATGTGCAAATAACATTAGACAAATCTTTGTCTGTCAGAATGACCTTTATTCGCCATGTATATTTACACATACCCATAATTTGCCTTAGTGAGGTGCTGCCAGCAATAGACAACAAACAGAATCCAGACGCATGTCCACATAGACATCATAAAGAATAGACTATAAAGAACAGTAAACATAAAACATTGGAGTATAGGCTGATTACAGAGGGAATATATACTTTACAGAGAGGCTATATCTATATAAGCAGAGGAATGTGTGTGTGTGTGTGTGTGTGTGTGTGTGTGTGTGTGTGTGTGTGTGTTGGGGGGGCTGTCATAAACACACACACCTGTAGTGAGGGGACACTGACACCCTCTCTGTCTTTCAAACCAATACACATATCACAAATTCTTATTTACAACGACAGCCTACCCCGGCCAAACCCGGACGACGCTGGGCCAATTGTGCACGCCCTATGGGACTCCCAATCATGGCAGGATGTGATTCAACCTTGATTCAAACCAGGGATTGTAGTGACACCTCTTACACTGAGATGCAGTGCCGTAGACCGCTGCACCACTCGGGAGCCCTAGAACTCTCTCTATATTTGTCTGTCTGTCACACACACACACACATATATATGCAGAGAGAAAATAAGAAGGGACATTGTCACAGGTCTGTGATAGGCTATAGGCTGTAAGCTTTTTGATCCCTTCACAATGATTATGGAATCAATCCTAACAATTTTTTATGCTAGTCAGGTTTGTATTTAAGATGTTATTTAGAACATTTCTGTGGATAAAGTAGAATGCTTTTTTAGCATGTGACAACCTGTGTAATACATTTTAGTCACCCAGGCGCCATTTTAAAATGAAAGCGAGGCTGAGGTGGGTACCCCCGGAAGTCGCTAGTCAAAACAACAATGCACTGGATTTATATCGATACATGGGCAGATGTTAGACTTTTTAAAATGTATTTTTAATTTAACTAGGCAAGTTAGTTAAGAACAAATTCTTATTTACAATGACGGCCAACCCCTAACGACGCTGGGACAATTGTGCGCCGCCCTATGGGACTTCCAATCACGGCCGGTTGTGATACAGCCTGTAACGTTAATCGAAACAGGGTCTGTAGTGACACCTCTAGCACTGAGATGCAGTGCCTTAGATCGCTGCGCTACTCGGGAGCCCTGTCTGCCCAAGGCAGTCAAACTAAGAGGTTACTGTAACTGGATCGAGGGTTACATTCACGATGTACAAGGTAAGATTATGTATTTGTACTTTTTTTTGCAGCTAGCTAGGTAGCTAACGTAACTTTGTAGGTTGAAAAAGGTGTAAAGTTGTTATTTTACATCGCTTATTTGACCATATTACTGAATGTTTTCAGCTATTCCTACATACAACATTTGTAGTTAAGTATTTAGTTAATGTTTCCTGTTGTTGTGCTTGCCATCTTGGTATAAGTATGGTTTCAGTCAGGAGGAGTGAGGCAGGCAGGTGTAGTTTGACAGCAATGTCACACATTGCCCTCACATTATTCGTACATAATTCAGGTAGATGCGGGTCAGTTAGGAAAGTAGGTGTCAATTGAGTAATTCTGTTTCTATCTGCAAATTAGGATAATATTACTTTAGGAACAAACGGATATTCGCTTGGATGCACGACTCTAATGGTAAGTGTGGAGGTATCAGTGTTGCCAACTAATTTTCAGGATAAGTTGCTAGAGGCAGGTTGATTTGTTGCTAAATGACGTTGTGATGTCATTACGTTGAATACACAATAACGTTACAGAAATTGACTGGCCATCTCGGATTTGTTCAGGTCCAGACTCCCACTCTTTTCTGTACTTCTGGCTGTACAATTTTGATTGAGACATGTTGATTGATGTTGTACGTTCTGTTCAAGATCAAACATTCATGACCAACTATATTTATTGGGTTTGGCTCGTCGAACCCGTACTACTGCTGCCGCAGTCAGCCAACAATGATTTGCAATGTACTGAAATTGCTGCTGGCCTGCTGCTGACGTCGCTTACAATGCACTTTTGCAGCCAGGCACGTGTGTTGTGACTAAGTGTGTGACAGAGAAAATCGTTTTTGTGTCATTTAGAGGGAAAATACGAGCATTTTAGCATTTGAGTCACTTTTCAAAAGTTCCAAATAAATGTTTTAAAGTAGCTTAATTTGTTGCTAGGTGCTGTTTGGAGAAAAAAAAAGTTGCCAGGGTAGTCTGCTAAATCTAGCAACAAAATTGTTAAATTGGCATCACTGTGTTTGTTTGACGATATCCGATCCTCGTTTGCTAAGTCAAACGACACCGCTGGTCCTGCTCACACTGCCCTACCCTGTGCTTTGACCTCTTTCTCCCCTCTCTCTCCAGATGAAATCTCGCGTCTTGTGACGGCCGGCCGCCCAACAACCTGCCCACTTGACCCTATCCCCTCCTCTCTTCTCCAGACCATTTCCGGAGACCTTCTCCCCTTCCTCACCTCGCTCATCAACTCATCCTTGACCGCTGGCTACGTCCCTTCCGTCTTCAAGAGAGCGAGAGTTGCACCCCTTCTGAAAAAACCTACACTCGATCCCTCCGATGTCAACAACTACAGACCAGTATCCCTTCTTTCTTTTCTCTCCAAAACTCTTGAACGTGCCGTCCTTGGCCAGCTCTCCTGCTATCTCTCTCAGAATGACCTTCTTGATCCTAATCAGTCAGGTTTCAAGACTGGGCATTCAACTGAGACTGCTCTTCTCTGTGTCACGGAGGCTCTCCGCACTGCTAAAGCTAACTCTCTCTCCTCTGCTCTCATACTTCTAGACCTATCTGCTGCCTTTGATACTGTGAACCATCAGATCCTCCTCTCCACCCTCTCCGAGTTGGGCATCTCCGGCGCGGCCCACGCTTGGATTGCGTCCTACCTGACAGGTCGCTCCTACCAGGTGGCGTGGCGAGAATCTGACTCCGCACCATGCGCTCTCACCACTGGTGTCCCCCAGGGCTCTGTTCTAGGCCCTCTCCTATTCTCGCTATACACCAAGTCACTTGGCTCTGTCATATCCTCACATGGTCTCTCCTATCATTGCTATGCAGACGACACACAATTAATCTTCTCCTTTCCCCCTTCTGATAAGCAGGCGGCGAATCGCATCTCTGCATGTCTGTCAGACATATCAGTGTGGATGACGGATCACCAGCTCAAGCTGAACCTCGGCAAGACGGAGCTGCTCTTCCTCCCGGGGAAGGACTGCCCGTTCCATGATCTCGCCATCACGGTTGACAACTCCCTTGTGTCCTCCTCCCAGAGTGCTAAGAACCTTGGCGTGATCCTGGACAACACCCTGTCGTTCTCCACTAACATCAAGGCGGTGACCCGATCCTGTAGGTTCATGCTCTACAACATTCGCAGAGTACGACCCTGCCTCACACAGGAAGCGGCGCAGGTCCTAATCCAGGCACTTGTCATCTCCCGTCTGGATTACTGCAACTCGCTGTTGGCTGGGCTCCCTGCCTGTGCCATTAAACCCCTACAACTCATCCAGAACGCCGCAGCCCGTCTGGTGTTCAACCTTCCCAAGTTCTCTCACGTCACCCCGCTCCTCCGCTCTCTCCACTGGCTTCCAGTTGAAGCTCGCATCCGCTACAAGACCATGGTGATTGCCTACGGAGCTGTGAAGGGAACGGCACCTCCATACCTTCAGGCTCTGATCAGGCCCTACACCCAAACAAGGGCACTGCGTTCATCCACCACTGGCCTGCTGGCCCCCCTACCTCTGAGGAAGCACAGTTCCCGCTCAGCCCAGTCAAAACTGTTCGCTGCTCTGGCACCCCAATGGTGGAACAAGCTCCCTCACGACGCCAGGACAGCGGAGTCAATCACCACCTTCCGGAGACACCTGAAACCCCACCTCTTTAAGGAATACCTAGGATAGGATAAAGTAATCCTTCTAACCCCCCCCCCCCCCCCCCCCTTAAAATATTTAGATGCACTATTGTAAAGTGGGTGTTCCACTGGATATCATAAGGTGAATGCACCATTTTGTAAGTCGCTCTGGATAAGAGCGTCTGCTAAATGACTTAAATGTAAATGTAAATGTGTTTTATTCGTGTGCTAGGATTCCATGAACTGCGATCCACAAATGGAAGGTACTATATGTGTTTCAAATTTACCCAATTCCAATTTTCATCTGGAATAATAAAATGGTAATGTAATCCCTTAAATTACATCGCTTTTTAAATTTTGTACAATTTATTTTTACCCCCTTTTTCTCCCCAATTTTGTGGTATCCAATTGTTAGTAGTTACTGTCTTGTCTCATCACTACAGCTCCCGTACGGACTCGGGAGAGGCGACGGTTGAGAGCCATGCGTCCTCCGAAACACAACCCAACCAAGCCGCACTGCTTCTTAACACAGCGCGCATCCAACCCGGAAGCCAGCCGCACCAATGTGTCAGAGGAAACACCATACACCTAGCAACCTGGTCAGCGTGCACTGCGCCCGGCCCGCCACAGGAGTCGCTAGTGCACGATGAGACAAGGATATCCCTGCCGGCCAAACCCTCCCTAACCCGGACGACGCTAGGCCAATTGTGCGCCGCCCCATGGGCCTCCCGGGCGCGGCCGGCTGCGACAGAGCCTGGGCTCAAACCCAGAGTGGCACAGCTACTGCGACCACTGCGCCACCCGGGATGCCACAAATGACATCCCTTTATGTTATTTTCAATTAGATATAATAGACCATAATTGAATAATTTTGACCCCACCAGACAGTTACAATACTTAGCAGTATTTTCTTCAAACCCCTCACTAGTGAAAATCCATAAATCTATGCAATAACCAAACCTTAATTTCAGGCAAGTAGCCTTTTTTTTGCATTGTTTTGGGTTCTGCTTTGATTTAGCCTAAGTTAATGCATTATGGAATTGTATGGACAATCCATATCTGTTCTTTGTGTGTCCCTTATGGAAGGTTCTAGTAGTTGAAACGCGTTGCAGTTGTTCGTCCTGATGTTCTAGGCTGACTGCACCCATATGTATTATTTTGTAAATATATTCTGTTAATAGTTAACTAAAGTTTGTCGCAACATCCCGACCGCCTACTCTTCTTCTTTCTTTGGATTACCTGCCATTTAGGAGTAAACCTTCCCACTGCCTTCATCTCACCTTATGGTGTGTTGAAATAAATATTATGTCTAACGTTACTTGTCTAACTTCCCTGGGCTAGGTCCCACCCTAGTCAACAGCCAGTGGAATCGCGTGGCGCGAAATAATGCTATAACTTCAATTTCTCAAACATATGACTATTTTACACCATTTTAAAGACAAGACTCTCGTTAATCTAACCACATTGTCCGATTTCAAAAAGGCTTTACAGCGAAAGCAAAACATTAGATTATGTCAGGAGAGTACCCTGCCAAAAATAATCACACAGCCATTTTCAAAGCAAGCATATATGTCACAAAAACCAAAACCACAGCTAAATGCAGCACTAACCTTTGATGATCTTCATCAGATGACACTCCTAGGACATTATGTTATACAATACATGCATGTTTTGTTCAATCATGTTCATATTTATATCAAAAACCAGCTTTTTACATTAGCATGTGATGTTCAGAACAAGCATACCCACCGAAAACTTCCGGTGAATTTACTAAATTACTCATGATAAACATTGACAAAATGCATAACAATTATTTTAAGAATTATAGATACAGAACTCCTTTATGCAAACGCTATGTCAGATTTTAAAATGGCTTTTCGGCGAAAGCACATTTTGCAATATTCTGAGTACATAGCTCGGCCATCACGGCTAGCTATTTTGACACCCACCAAGTTTGGGACTCACTAAACTCAGAATTACTATTAGAAAAATTGGATTACCTTTGCTGTTCTTCGTCAGAATGCACTCCCAGGACTTCTACTTCAACAACAAATGTTGTTTTGGTTCGAAATAATCCATAGTTATATTCAAATAGCTCTGTTTTGTTCGTGCGTTCAGGTCACTATCCGAAGGGTGATGCGCATTTCGTGACAAAAGATTTCAAAATATTCCATTACCGTACTTAGAAGCATGTCAAACGCTGTTTAAAATCAATTTTTATGCGATTTTTCTCGTAAAATAGCGATAATATTCCAACCGGGCAACGTTGTATTCATTCAAAGGCTGAAAGAAAAAAATTGAGAATTCTCGTGAACGCGCATCTCCAGTGTCACTGTCCCCAGGCTGACCACTCACAAATTCTCCTGCTGTTCTTCGCCCAGAGACAGCAGACACCCCATTCCACTTTCTGGCGGCTTTAGAGAGCCAATGAGAGCCTTAGAAAGTGTCACGTTACAGCACATATGCTGTATTTTCGATAGAGATGCAACAGAAGGACAACAAATTGTCAGACAGGGCACTTCCTGTATGGAATCTTCTCAGGTTTTGGCCTGCCATATGATTTCTGTTATACTCACAGAAACCATTCAAACAGTTTTAGAAACTTCAGAGTGTTTTCTATCCAAATATACTAATAATATGCAAATATTTGACTCTGGGCCCGAGTAGCAGGCAGTTTACTCTGGGCACGCTTTTCATCCGAACGTCAAAATACTGCCCCTTATCCCAAACAGGTTAAAGTTGGTTGCCAACCGCCATATAAAATCCTCAGAAGAAGAAGAAGGTGGAAAGGTGATACCCTGGTGCCATGGTAATAATAAATCATGGTGTATAGTTTATTCAGTGATGTACAGGACTGGACTTTGAAATGTTTGTAATTCCAGTTACATGATTGAAGCTTAAAATATGTCTATAATTGAAGTTAGCCTATTTGATTGAAGCTTGAGCTTTTTAATGAACTGTGAAATTATTGACGCTGGAGACATGTATTTTGATAATTAAATAGTCTTGTTTGAAAAGCATTTGTCATGGTATTCTTCTCAGGTAGAACAGTATATCAATCTATTGTACATCACAGAAATACAGGGTTCTCCCTTAAGCATTACAGTGGCTGTGTACATTGAGGGTTAGACAAATGGATAAATGCTTACAATAAACAATTCTTCATTCATTCCCATATAGTGGAAGTGGGTAGGGCCACAAGATAAGTGTTCTTTAAAAAAGTAGCCCTTGGAAAGTTGAGTACAGCACATACAAACCACAGCTGGTTAACTGAACTGGCGAGTGTCAGGGGGATCACGCTATCAAATATGTCTTCTAAGCCTGGCAATCAGCTTTCAGGGTGTCAGTCTTTAACCCCAGTGTACAACATGATGAACCTGGGATCACACTGGAAACTGAATGGTTGACTTCTTCGTGAGTCATTCTCCTTTGCCAGCCAATCTATTTCATCACGCACTGCCTCCAGCTGCTCTTCTGTAGGAAGGGGCTTCTGTGTAATCATGCTTTGGGAATAGCAGCTCTGCAACCTGGTTGGAACTGAAGATAAGCTGTCACGATATTTGTGAACTTGTATTTTCTGGTAATGTAAAAGAAGTGGGGATAATGTAGGATAATTAGCCTAATATTATAACAGAGATCGGCAGGTGTAAAATAGTTTACCATTTTTTAAATGTCAGTCAATGTGAACAATTCAGAATATTCATTACTGTAACAAAACATGAACTACAGAAATACTCACCATGGATCACCAACTAACTCCGCAGTGGGCTCATCTGTCTATCTTTTCAGCATTGACAGGGGCACTGTAAAAAGTGAAAGCAAATGTAACTATAATGATAGTGTAATTTCATAATCATTAGCATTTTAAACTAGTAGCTCAATTTAACTTACATTAACATTATACTTCTAAGAGGCCTCCTGGAATTGTCTGTTACTACACAAAAACAAAAATAGCCCTGTCAGGGTCCTCATCCAGCTGCCCTCGGCAAAGGGTTTAGAGCACACTTGTGTTTTACATTATATAAAATCATGAATACAGTGCATTCGGGAAAGTATTCAGACCCCTTCCCTTTTCCCACATTTTGTTACGTTACAGCCTTAGTCTAAAATGTATTAAATATATGTTTTTCCTCATCAATCTACACACAATACCCCATAATGACAAAGCGAAAACTGGTTTGAAGATTTTGCTTTTAAAAAAAAATTAAAAAAAATAGAAACACCTTATTTACATAAGTATTCAGACCCTTTGCTATGAGACTCAAAATTGAGCTCAGGTGCATCCTGTTTCCATTGATCATACTTGAGATGTTTCCACAACTTAATTTGAGTCCACCTGTGGTAAATTGAATTGATTGGATATGATTTGGAAAGGCACACACCTTTCTAAATAAAGGTCCCACAGTTGACAGTGCATGTCTGAGCAAAAACCAAGCCATGAGGTTGAAGGAATTGTAAGTAGAGCTCCGAGACAGGATTGTGTCAAGGCACAGATATGGGGAAGGGTACCAAAACATTTCTGCAGCATTGAAGGTCCCCAAGAACACAGTGGCCTCCGTCATTCTTAAATGGAAGACATTTGGAACCACCAAGTCTCTTCCTAGAGCTGGCTGCCTGGCCAAACTAAGCAACCGGGGGAGAGGGGCCTCGGTCAGGGAGGTGACCAAGAACCCGATGGTCACTCTGCCAGAGGAGCTCTAGAGTTCTAGAGGGACTGGGAGACTAGTCAGGATCAAGGGAAAGATGAGCGGAGAAAAGTACAGAGAGATCCTTGATGAAAACCTGCTCCAGAGCGCATAGGACCTCAGACTGGAGGGAAGGTTCACCTTCCAACAGGACAACGATCCTAAGCACACAGCCAAGACAACGCAGGAGTGGCTTTGGGACAAGTCTCTTAATGTCCTTGAGTGGCCTGGACTTTAACCCGATTGATCTCTGGAGAGACCTGAAAATAGCTGTGCAGGGATGCTCTTCCTCCAACCTGACAGAGCTTGAGAGGATCTGCAGAGAAGAATGGGACAAACTCCCCAAAAACAGGTGTGCCAAGCTTGTAGTGTCATACCCAAGAAGACTCTAGGCTGTAATCGCTGCCAAAGGTGCTTCAACAAAGTACTAAGTAAAGGGTCTGAATACTTACGTAAATGTGAGTTTATTTATACATCTTTTTTTATACATTTACAAAGAAATCTAAAAAACTGTTTTTGCTTTGTCATTACGGGGTATTGTGTGTGGATTGAGGGGGGGAAAAACAATTTAATCAATTTTAGAACAAGGCTGAAACTTAACAAAATTTGGAAAAAGTGAAAGGGTCTAAATACTTTCCAAATGCACTGTATGTCAAACTTTTAGAATATATTTACCAAGTTACATTATGTGCTTTGGACATACACTACATGGCCAAGAGTATGTCGACACCCAATGCATAAACGGTTCTGTGTTTCCAAATTTGTGGCAACAGTTTGCGGAAGGCTCTTTACTGTTTCTGAGTTTATGGAATAAGCTATTTTCGCTTTAAGTTGACTTAAATGGTGCAGATCTCAGTTCCTTAACGCTTACGTTCACTGCTCCTACATTTTGACTCATCCTACTACAGTTTATACTTTTATATAATCTTTGTTGTTTTGTCTTTGTGTCACGTCCTGACCAGCAGATGGAGCTAGTGTTTTAGTTTTGGTCAGGACGTGGCATGTTTGTGTTGGGTATGTTTGTATTGTTGATTGGGACTTCCAATTGAAGGCAGGTGTGTTGAGTTGCCTTTGATTGGAAGTCCTATATAGGTGTGTGTGTTTTTCTTTGGGGTTGTGGGTGGTTGTTTTGCACTGCGTTTTTTAGCCTGCAAACTGTTGCTGCTGTCGCGTTTATTGTTTCCTGTGGATGCTTTACTCCTGTTGTTGGGTAATTAAAAAATGAGTATTCACATACCTGCTGCGCCTTGGTTCATTTCAGAAGACAGCCGTTACAGAACCACCCACCAAAGGACCAAGCAGCAGAAGAGGAGGAAGCCACAGGAGAGAAAAAGGGAGGAATGGACATGGGAGGACGTCCTGGACGGCAAGGGAGCCTACACCTGGGAAGAGATCCTGGCCGGAAGGGATCGCCTCCCATGGGAACAGGTGGAGGCACTCAGGAGAGCGGAGGCAGCTGGACAGAGGAACCATCGGGAACGTTACGCTGGAACACGGTTGGCTAGGAAACCCGAGAGGCAGCCCCAAGATTTTTTTTGGGGGGGGCACACGGGTAGCTTGGCCAGGCCAGGGAAGAGCCGTAAGCCAGCTACCCCTGACTACAGGGAGGTGCAATTGAGGTGGAGGGCGCCATGTTACGCTGTGGTACGCACCATCTCACCTATACGGACGCACAGCCCAGTTCGCCCAGTACCAGCGCCCCGCAGGTGCCAGGGCAAGGGGAGCATCGAGCCGGAAGGGGTGACGCCAACCCTGCACTCAAGACCGCCAGTGCGCCCTTTCGGTCCGGTGTTTCCCGCTAGACGCACTAGCATGGAGGTGCGTGTCTCCAGGCTGGCACATCCAATACCAGCCCCACGCATTAGGAGTCTAGTGTGTCAGCCCATCCTCTCCAGTCAACAGTCACCCGAGCTGCCCGCCAGTCAACAGTCACCCGAGCTGCCCGCCAGTCAACAGTCACCCGAGCTGCCCGCCAGTCAACAGTCGTCAGAGCTGCCCGCCAGTCAACAGTCGCCAGAGCTGCCCGCCAGTCAACAGTCGCCAGAGCGCCCGCCAGCACTGCCCTGAGAGCTGCCAGCCAGCCGGCGCAGAGCTGCCCGCCGCCGTCGCAGAGCTGCCAGCCAGCCGCGCCAGAGCTGCCCTCCGCAACGTCGCCAGAGCGGCCAGACTGCCCTGAAATGCCAGAGCGGCCTGCCTGTCCCCCGGCCCAGCCCGAGGGGCCATGCCTGCCCCCCGGCCCAGCCCGAGGGGCCATCCTGTCCCCCGGCCCAGCCCGAGGGGCCATCCTGTCCCCCGGCCCAGCCCGAGGGGCCATCCTGTCCCCCGGCCCAGCCCGAGGGGCCCTCCTGTCCCCCGGCCCAGCCCGCCCAGCCCGAGGGGCCCTCCTGTCCCCCGGCCCAGCCCGAGGGGCCCTCCTGTCCCCCGGTCCAGCCCGAGGGGCCCTCCTGTCCCCCGGTCCAGCCCGAGTGGCCCGTCGGCCCGGCGCAGCTATCGGCGCCATCAAAGTGGGCGACGCCGAAGGTGGAGCGAGGTCCACGGCCTGCACCTGAGCCACCTCCAGGATAGGTGGGTTGGGGAGGGAGGGTGTAGCACAGTGCCGTCGGTGACGGCAGCCACCCTCCCTTCCCTCCCTTATTGTTTAGGGGTTATTGTTAATGGGTTTTTTGTTGGTGTTTTTCTGTTGGTAGGTGCATTCCGGGGTCTGCACCTTGAGGGGGGGGGGGGGTACTGTCACGTCCTGACCAGCAGATGGAGCTAGTGTTTTAGTTTTGGTCAGGACGTGGCATGTTTGTGTTGGGTATGTTTGTATTGTTGATTGGGACTTCCAATTGAAGGCAGGTGTGTTGAGTTGCCTTTGATTGGAAGTCCTATATAGGTGTGTGTGTTTTTCTTTGGGGTTGTGGGTGGTTGTTTTGCACTGCGTTTTTTTAGCCTGCAAACTGTTGCTGCTGTCGCGTTTATTGTTTCCTGTGGATGCTTTACTCCTGTTGTTGGGTAATTAAAAAATGAGTATTCACATACCTGCTGCGCCTTGGTTCATTTCAGAAGACAGCTGTTACACTTTGTCTATAGTTTCTCTTAATGCTAGGCGGTTACTAAACAATGTGAAGCGCATGGCCTTATTTTTATTTGCTAAACAATTTCGAAAATATTTTTTCAAGAGTCTCACTCAATTTCAGCTGATGCCAACTTCTGGAGGTCACAGTGGGGCAACGATATTTGGCTTTCCCATGGATCTGAACGCTCCGCTGGTGTCACTACAATGAAAAATACTATTGGTGGTAATATTCTACACTCGGAATGTGACCCCTTTGGTCACTTTATTTGTCTTGTGATCAGTTACAATGGCATTACGCTCATTACTGTAAACTTCGACGGGTACAACACCAAACATGAGAATGATGAGTTGCTTGAATCTATAGAGAAACATACTTCATTGGTTATCCAAATTCATTATAATTGATAGGAGGGGACTTTAATATTACTATAGATAATTCAACTGATAGATGGCCCCCAGGTAGGTCAACCAATCAGAATTTGGGTTTAATGCTTTTTATGGAAAAGTTTGATCTTACTGATATATGGAGAGAGAGGTTTCCGGCCGACAGATCGTTCACTTGGAGTAACAAAACAGGTTCCAGACAATCCAGAATAGATTTTTGGCTTATATCCAAATGTATTGATAGTGAGTGTGTTACTACAAATATTTGTACTACTCCCCTCACAGACCATAGGGCCATTTACATTGATATCAAAATATTTACCCCTGATACTAACCTTGGTAGAGCATCCTACTGGAAGCTAAATAGTTTGTTATTAAATAATGATATAGTTACATTTGAGGTTAAAGATCTGCTTTCACACTTTTGGGAAAGGGCTTGTGAAGAAAAATCTTATTGCAAGAACTGGGAGCTCTTTAAATTTGAGGTGTCCAAATACCTTAGAAAATATGGTAGTAATTTTGCTAAGACCAGAAGAACTGAGGAGGAAAAGGTGATCATTAAGGTAACTTCCCTTTCTCAGAGGTCCCCAGCCGGCCCCTCGGGGGAGGAGAAGATGGAACTGATTGAGTTACAAAATAAACTGGATCATATATATAGATTAAATAAACTGGATAATATATATAGATTAAAAGCAGAAGGAGCCTTTATTATATCTAGGAAAAAAATGGATTGAGGAGGGAGAACAGAATTCATCCTATTCCTTTAGACTTGAGAAATTTCACTCTACAAATAACACTATCCATAAGTTAAACATTGATGTTATTACAGATGACCAAAAATGAATCGCTAAATACTGTAGCAATTTTTACAGAAAATTGTATAGCTCTACGTACTGTCAGGAAACCACAGATACGTTTTTTTGACTCACTGAATAATGTTCACCCTATCAGTGATATAGAATCTAAACAGTATGATGAACCCATCAAAGTTGAAGAGATATAGAGTCTATCAAACATCTAAAGAACAATAAATCACCAGGTGTTGATGGAATTACATCAGAATTTTACAAATTATTTTCTGAACAAGTAGCTCCCTTCCTATTTGAAGTCTTTTTAGAGAGTATAAAAAACAATGTTCTCCCTCCTACAATGAGTCTGGGTTAATAACACTGATACCTAAGCCTAAAAAAGAAGTGCTGCTCATCGATAACTGCCGTCCAATTTGTCTTCTTAATAATTACTATAAGATATTAGCCTTACTACTTGCAAAAATAATTAAAGAAGTCCTGGATGCAATCATTGATGAAACAGTCTGGCATTATGAGGAACAGACATATTTCTAACAATGTCAGACTAGTATTAGACATACTTGACTACTCAGACCTAATAACCGAGGATAGCTTCATATTATTTTTAGATTTTTATAAGGCATTTGACACAGTAGAGCATCAGTTCCTCTTCCACTCCCTTGAGAGACTTGGCTTTGGGGATTTTTTCTGTAAGGCTATTAAGACTCTCTATACGAATGGTAACAGCTCTATCAAATTGAAATATGGCACCTCACCTAGATTTGAATTAAAGAGAAGAATTAGGCAAGATTGTCCTATCTCTCCGTACCTGTTTTTATTAATCACCCAACTTCTTACAAATTCTTAAAATAATAGTCCTGTACAAGGTATTTCCATAGCTGGTAAAGAAATTATTATAAGCCAGCTGGCTGACGATACTACACTTTTTCTGAAAGACGCTAACCAAATTCCCATATCGATCAATGTGATACAATCCTTTTCCAAAGTGGCTGGTCTATATCTTAACATTAATAAATGTGAACTCGTGGCTGTGAAAGATTGTGTGACACCTTCATATTATGGTATTCCAGTAAAAGAAGAACTTACATAACCATTACCAAGGATCAGAAGTCTAGAGGCTTACTAAATTTTAACCCTCTTATTAAAAAAACCCAGAAGAAGCTAAATCAATGGCTACAGAGGGACTTATCTTTGAAAGGAAGAGTCCCAATAACCAAGGCTGAAGGTATCTCTAGACTAACATATGGCGCTCTATCTTTATATCTTGACTGTAAAATAAGCAAGGAGAGAGACCAGATGCTTTTCAACTTTCTGTGGAAAAACCGTACCCATTACATTAGGAAAACTGTTGTAATGAACACTTATGAGAATGGTGGGCTGAATTTTCTGGACTTTACTACCTTAAATAATACTTTTAAGATCATCTGGATAAAACAATTCTTAAGAAGACCCACTATGTGGAATTGTATTCCTCATCATGTCTTCTCTACTTTTAGTGGCCTTAACTTCATGTTGGTTTGCAATTATAATATTGACAAAGTTCCAGTGAAACCTTCTGCTTTTCATTGGCAGGTTTTCTTGTCACGGTCCTTAATTTATAATCATAATTTTTCTCCACACAGATATTATATATGGAATAATCGGGATATATTGTATAAAAATACTTCTTTGTTTTTAGAATATTGGTTCTGAAATAATATCCTATTGGTGAGCCAACTGGTAAATGCAGAGGGTCTTTTACTTAGTTATAAGGAATTTTTATCACTTTACAAGGTCCCTGTAACACCTAAAGATTTTGCAATTGTTTTAGATGCCATTCCCTCAGTTGTTGCTTTATTATTCAGGAACGTGTCAAGACCTGACCCTCAGAGCCGACCTTCCGTTGACCCTGTTGACTCATCAGTAGGAAAGATTTGTTTCTCTTTTGATCATTCAACAACAGAGCTATATGAACCTTGTTTCAGCAGGATGTTGTATCTATACCTTATGTCATGCCTTATTGGAATGGATTTATTGATAATATCTGTTGGGAAAAAGTTTGGATGTTGCCACACACATACCTACTTGTTAACAAAATTAAGGAAGTTTCCTTTAAAATTATTTATAAATACACTGCTCAAAAAAATAAAGGGAACACTTAAACAACACAATGTAACTCCAAGTCAATCACACTTCTGTGAAATCAAACTGTCCACCTAGGAAGCAACACTGATTGACAATACATTTCACATGCTGTTGTGCAAATGGAATAGACAACAGGTGGAAATTATAGGCAATTAGCAAGACACCCCCAATAAAGGAGTGGTTCTGCAGGTGGGGACCACAGACCACTTCTCAGTTCCTATGCTTCCTGGCTGATGTTTTGGTCACTTTTGAATGCTGGCGGTGCTTTCACTCTAGTGGTAGCATGAGACGGAGTCTACAACCCACACAAGTGGCTCAGGTAGTGCAGCTCATCCAGGATGGCACATCAATGCGAGCTGTGGCAAGAAGGTTTGCTGTGTCTGTCAGCGTAGTGTCCAGAGCATGGAGGCGCTACCAGGAGACAGGCCAGTACATCAGGAGACGTGGAGGAGGCCGTAGGAGGGCAACAACCCAGCAGCAGGACCGCTAGCTCCGCCTTTGTGCAAGGAGGAGCAGGAGAAGCACTGCCAGAGCCCTGCAAAATGACCTCCAGCAGGCCACAAATGTGCATGTGTCTGCTCAAACGGTCAGAAACAGACTCCATGAGGGTGGTATGAGGGCCCGACGTCTACAGGTGGGGGTTGTGCTTACAGCCCAACACCGTGCAGGACGTTTGGCATTTGCCAGAGAACACCAAGATTGGCAAATTTGCCACTGGCGCCCTGTGCTCTTCACAGATGAAAGCAGGTTCACACTGAGCACGTGACAGACGTGACAGAGTCTAGAGACACCGTGGAGAACGTTCTGCTGGCTGCAACATCCTCCAGCATGACCGGTTTGGCGGTGGGTCAGTCATGGTGTGGGGTGGCATTTCTTTGGGGGGCCGCACAGCCCTCCATGTGCTCGCCAGAGGTAGCCTGACTGCCATTAGGTACCGAGATGAGATTCTCAGACCCCGTGTGAGACCATATGCTGGTGCGGTTGGCCCTGGGTTCCTCCTAATGCAAGACAATGCTATACCTCATGTGGCTGGAGTGTGTCAGCAGTTCCTGCAAGAGGAAGGCATTGATGCTATGGACTGGCCCGCCCGTTCCCCAGACCTGAATCCAATTGAGCACATCTGGGACATCATGTCTCGCTCCATCCACCAACGCCACGTTGCACCACAGACTGTCCAGGAGTTGGCGAATGCTTTAGTCCAGGTCTGGGAGGAGATCCCTCAGGAGACCATCCGCCACCTCATCAGGAGCATGCCCAGGCATTGTAGGGAGGTCATACAGGCACGTGGAGGCCACACACACTACTGAGCCTCATTTTGACTTGTTTTAAGGACATTACATCAAAGTAATCAGCCTGGGCATGTGGTTTTCCACTTTAATTTTGAGTGTGACTCCAAATCCAGACCTCCATGGGTTGATAAATTGGATTTCCATTGATTATTTTTGTGTGATTTTGTTGTCAGCACATTTCATTCAGATCTAGGATGTGTTGTTTAAGTGTTCCCTTTATTTTTTTTGAGCAGTATATTATCCTGCCAACCATTATATGAAGAAGTTTAAGGAAAACATCAACTCAAATTGTTCCTTTTGTAATGACCACCCAGAAACAGTGTTGCATCTTTTTTGGCATTGTATTCATGTAAGAAACTGTGGCAAGACATCAGTAGATTTATAATTGAACACATTTATGAAGATCTGACACTATTATGGAGAGATGTACTGCTTGGATTCTTTACCTACGATAGAAATAAGCTGAAACATTTTATGTAATTCATTTCATTATTCTTTTGGACAAATTTCATATTCACAAATGTAAATTTACAAACAAAACACCACATTTTCTTACCTTACAAAAAAAAATTGAACTGTATTTTAAGACAATTAAATACTCTTGTTAGAATAAGTGTATGTATGTCCCTTAAGGTCCTTGTGTAATGTGATATTGTACCCCCTAGCCCAATTGTCCTTTGTATATTATTTATATATACTTGTGTTCCCACATGTACTTCCTGTATTGAGTTGTTGTTAATTATAAAAAATAAAAATAAGAAGTCTGCGACAAATGACTTCCTGTACAGCTGTGTTTGGTCCGTCAAAAATCCAAAGACTCCCAATTTAAGTTCCACTACATTAGCTCCGAGAGTATGCCGTGGTGCAGACCAGCGACATCTGAAAAGCTTATTCGGGAGTTCCTGTACTCTGGTACCATTGTCAGGTCAGACCTGAATGTTTTACAAGGTCTTTCTTTTCGCGCATTAAATGTGTGATTGTGTCGGGGTTTAGCGAAGTGTAGTCAATGAGCTTGCTCTTTCTTAGTGCGCAGTTCGAACGACGTTTTTAAGTGGCGCACACACAAACGACGCCAAAGCAATCGAGTACTGTTGATCTGACTGCATCAATCTGAAATTAACGAGTTGACGGACTACTTTTATGGGATTACCATACCACCTGTTAGCAAAATTCCAACATGTTTTAGAGAAGTCGTTGTGCGTTGTGTCGTAGTAGAGGATGTCAAAAAGAGCAATCTACAGTAACTAACGTTTATAGGCAGTCTGTCAAGTCGACAGGACTGCCTGTCGTTGGCTGGCGAACATGTCACATGTTCGGCAAATGAAATTCGACTCACATGAACCAGGAATTATCTAGTAAACAGGGTTATTGAGCTAAATTGGCCTCCGCTGCTGCTTTGGATACATTAGAGTTTGTTAGGTATGGACATACAATATATTCAGAGTAACTAAAGGGAAACGCATTTATTGTCCCAACAGTTCAGTCTTTTCTGTGAGACTGTCAATAATATGTATCACTTCGGAATATTTTTCAGGAACAAAATTATGAAAAACTGGGGAGTCATTGGTGGAATAGCGGCTGCCATGGCTGCTGGAGTGTATGTTCTATGGGGTCCAATTACGGACAGCAAGAAAAGGAAGAAAGGTAAACTTGCCTAATGTCTGTGTAGGCAGTTAAAGATGGGATCACTAATGTATGTAGGTGGATGTTTATGAGGGCCATTGACTGTATACTAAAAAAAGTATCCACCATAGGCATGGTACCAGGCCTGCTGAACCTGGGAAACACCTGCTTCATGAACTCTCTACTCCAGGGCCTGGCAGCCTGCCCTTCCTTCGTCAAGTGGCTGGAGGAGTTCACTAGCTGCAAAGGTGTGTCAGAGGGCGAGCCAGAGAAGGACCCTGAACTTTCCACAACTCTCCTGCAGCTTCTCAAAGGTAGTGATGGGCGAAGAAGGATTCAGAATCCCTGTATGCTCAATTGTTAGACTCTATGGTTGCAACCCAAATGGCACCCTATACCCTATGGTGCACTACTTTTGACCAGGGCCCATGTAATGCACTATATAGGGTACCATATGGGATGCACCCTGACAGTACATTCTCTGATTTGCAGCACTGTCAAACGACAACACTGGGGAGGAGGATGTGCTGGATGCAGGGCGTCTGCTGGAGGTCCTCAGACTCTACAGGTGGCACATCAGTTCCTTTGAGGAACAGGTACGTTATCCTTACTTGTTAAGCATTTGGGAGCATTATTTCAGAGCATTCAAGTCAATATTATTGTCTTTAATCTGTTCCCCATAAGATTTCTGCTCCACGTTCAAAACCAAATAAAAGGCAGCCCTTCCAGTCGAAGCTCACATCCACTACAAGACCATGGTACTTTCCAATGGAGCAGCAAGAAATCCCCCTATGGATTTCACATGACTTGGCAGGGGAACAGTCATGGGTGGGCCTGGGAGGGCATAGGACCACCCACTGCGGCGTCAATCAGAAAAAGTTTTATATTACAGACAGAAATACTCTTCAGCACCCCCCCCCCCCCCCCCCCGATTGTGGAGCTCCTGGGCTTGTGTGGTTACACGTGGTCTGTGGTTGTGAGGCCGGTTGGACTTACTGCCAAATTCTCTAAAATGACATTAAAAGCTATAGTTGACTTCTGAAAAACTCAAAAGGAGGTAAAAACAAGTGGAAAGAGGAACTATGGTAGAAATTAACATTAAATTCTCTGGCAACAGTTCTGGTGGACATTCCTGCAGTCAGGATGCCAATTGCACGCTCCCTCAACTTCAGACATCTGGCCTTGTGTTGTGTGACATTTTAGTGGCCTTTTATTGTCCCCAGCACAAAGTGCACCTGTGTAATGATCATGCTTTTTAATCCGTTTCTTGATATGCCACACCTGTCAGGTGGATGGATTATCTTGGCAAAGGAGAAATGCTCACTAATAGAAACAAATGTGTGTACAACATTTTGAGAGAAATAAGCATTTTGTGCATATGGAACATTTCTGGGATTTTTTTTATTTCAGCTCATGAAACACGGAACTAACACTTTACATGTTGCATTTTATATTTTTGTTCAGTCTATGACTGAGATATGTGGTCGTCCTACCTACACTACATGACCAAAAGTATGTGGACACCTGCTCGTCGAACATCTCATTCCAAAATCATGGGCATTATTATGGAGTTGGTTCCCCCATTTGCTGCTATAACAGCCTCCACTCTTCTGGGTAGGCTTTCCACTAAATGTTGGAACATTGCTGCAGGGACTTGCTTCCATTCATCCACAAGAGCTTTAGTGTGGTCGGGCACTGGTGTTGGGCGATTAGGCCTGGCTCGCAGTCGGTGTTGCAATTCATCCCAAAGGTGTTTCGATGGAGTTGAGGTCAGGGCTCGGTGCAGGCCAGTCAAGTTCTTCCACACCAATCTCGACAAACCATTTCTGTATGGACCTCGCTTTGTGCACGGGGGCATTGTCATGCTGAAACAGGAAATGGGCTTCCCCAACTGTTGCCACAAAGTTGGAAGCACAGAACCGTCTAGAATGTCATTGTATGCTGTAGCGTTTAGATTTCCCTTCACTGGAACTAAGGGGCCTAGCCCGAACCATGAAACCAGCCCCAGACCATTATTCCTCCTCCACCAAACTTTACAGTTGGCACTATGCATTGGGGCAGGTAGCGTTCTCCTGGCATCCGCCAAACCCATATTTGTCTGTTGGACTGCCAGGTGGTGAACTAAAGGTAAAGGAGGACTGAGCACGCCCCCATTCTCATCGACGGGGCTTTGCATCCACATCACCAACAAACTATCATGGTCCAAACACACCAAGACAGTTGTGAAGAGGGCACTACAAAGCCTATTCCCCCTCAGGAGACTGAAAAGATTTGGCATGGGTCCTCAGATCCTCAAAAGGTTTTACAGCTACACCATCGAGAGCATCATAACTGGTTGCATCACTGCCTGGTATGGCAACTGCTCGGCCTCCGACCGCAAGGCACTACAGAGGGTAGTGCGTACGGCCCAGAACATCACTGGGGCCAAGCTTCCTGCCATCGAGGACCTCTATACCATTCGGTGTCAGAGGAAGGCCCTAAAAATGGTCAAAGACTCCAGCCACCCTAGTCATAGACTGTTCTCTCTGCTACCGCACGGCAAGCGGTACTGGAGCGCTAAGTCTACGGCCAGAAGGCTTAACATCTTCTACCCCCAAGCCATAAGACTCCTGAACAGCTAATCAAATGGCTACCCAGACTATTTGCATTGTCGTCGTCCCCCTTTTACACTGTTGCTATGCTCTGTTTATTGTCTATGCATAGTCACTTTAACTCTACCTACATGTACAAATTAGCTCGACTAACCGGTACATTAACTCTGTACCGGTACCCCTTGTATTTAGCCTCGCTACTGTTATTTTACGGCTGCTCTTTAATTATATATATTTTTTACTTAACACTTCTTTTTCCCAACTGCTTTGTTGGTTAAGGGCTTGTAAGTAAGCATTTCATCTGTTGTATTCGGCCCATGTGAAGCGTGACTCATCACTCCAATGGCGGCGAGCTTTACACCACTTCAGCCGACGCTTGGCAATGCACATTGTGATCTTAGACTTGTGTGTGGCTGCTCGGCCATGGAAACCCATTTCATGAAGCTCCCCACAAACGGTTATTGTGCTCATGTTTCTTCGAGGCAGTTTGGAACTCAGTAGTGAGTGTTGCAACTTACCAGCACTCGGCGGTCTTTTTCTGTGAGCTTGTGTGTCTTACCACGTTGCAGCTGAGCCTTTGCACCTAGACGTTTCCACTTCATAATAACAGCACTTACAGTTGACCGGGGCAGCTCTAGCAGGGCAGAAATTTGACTAAGCTACCTGTTGGAAAGGTGGCATCCTTTGACAGTGCCATGTTGAAAGTCACTGAGCTCTTCAGTAAGGCCATTCTACTGCCAATGTTTGTCTATGGAGATTGCATGGCTGTGTGCTCAATTTTCTACACCTGTCAGCAACGGTGTGGCTGAAATAACTGAATCCACTAATTTGAAGGGGTATCCACATACACAAGAGTATCTTAAGATGAATGCACTAACTACGTCACTTTGGATAAGAGCGAGTGCTATATGACTAAAATGTAAATATATAAGGTATATTGGTTTAATCTCTCGTCCCTATTTACTTTTCTTAGGATGCCCATGAGCTCTTCCATGTCCTCACCTCTTCCCTGGAGGAGGAGCGAGACCGACAGCCCAAAGTCACCCACCTCTTTGACATTCAGTCCCTTGAGGTAAGTTCTCAATCCCCTTCCTTTAATACTCACAGTCCTGCTAAGCTTTGTTTCTTTCAGCACAGTGTGTTTTTGATGTAAGTTAATTGTATTTTTGCCTTCTGACTTCTGTTCCTTTGTTTTTGGCATCAGAGTCTCCCAGATATAGATGATAAGACCTTAAGCTGCAAGAGTCGAGGTAAGGAGGCAAATAGTGATGTGTGGAATATTTTACAAGAGAAGTAGGTTTTGGGAAAATGGGAAAACTACATTTGCTCTTCCAGGCCCTCTTCATCCTTTACGAAGTCCTTGGAAGTTTCCACATCCTTTCCATGGCCGCCTAACAAGCAATATGGCTTGCAAGCGTTGCGAACAACAGGTGATTAATGTATTTGTTTATTTTTCTTATCACGTGAATATCAGATATTTGGCAGTGTACTGTCATTAAATCAGTGGTTTGTTTGTGCTAATAATTCATTTTCTTGTTCGCAGAGTCCAGTGCGATATGACTCTTTCGACAGCCTCTCCTTATCCATCCCTTCGCCGCAATGGGTAAGCAGAATGGGTGACGGGAGAAAAAATACATGACGGAAACCTTGAAATCATTCAGGTGAAGGTTTTCCTTGTACCACTGGTGGTACAAATATCATTGATGTGTACACCAAGGTAGCTGGAGCAAAATCTTGCACGAGTACAAGTAACCCTGTTCTACAAGACTGTATGTAAAATAATAGCTTGTGAGCTACAGTATATGCAATGTGCTGAGTATATTTCCCTTAGGGCTGGCCTATCTCTTTGGATCACTGTCTCCAGCACTTCATCTCTTCAGAGACCATTAAAGAGGTGGAGTGTGAAAACTGCACCAAGGTACTAGTCTTCACTTGGTTGGTTAAGAAAGAGGAACTGTACTTCTGTGAGCCTATGGGTATGTTATTTTGGAGCTTTAGAATGAACCTTGTTTTGACATCTTCTCTCCCGTCAGCTTCAACAAGGCGCCTTAGTGAATGGGCATGTCCTGGAAAGCCAGAGGACAACCTTCATCAAACAGCTTAAACTGGGAAAGGTAATGGTCTTTCCCACTAACCATGTTTCTATGCAAGTCAAGTCAAAACGTATACACAGAAATTGCTGTGATAGACACAGGAAGTTTCGGCACAATTTTAGAAATGCCGACAGATAATTTGTTCGTTCGACATGGTGGGATCTTTTTGTATTGGTAAAATTAATTATACAAGAAATGGCGGTGGAAACATCCTTTATGCGCAAATATTGATTAGATAACCATCATATCGAAGTAAACTTTGAGTCACACAATAATATGGTGTGTGGTCTTCCCACTACGACTCAGGAAACCATGCAGTTTATTAGACTACGCTGCCCTACTAAGGCAAAACGCCGTAACTACGAATTTGGTCAGAAATGTTTGATCTGTTGTAATGGCCAGGTATATTATCTGATTTAATGTTGGCATTTAGTTTCTTGACACAAGAACGAGCCAGTTGATCCGAATATATTATGGAGTATCAGAAATTCCTGTCTAGACAAAGGGAGTTACTGCATTTTGCCTTTTGTAGTGCAGTGCAGATGAAACAAGTTATGAACTTCACAGGGTGGTGAAAGTGCACGGTGATGAGCTTGATGCTCCTTTCCAATAAATATCCAGGGTCGTATTTTCAGTAGTTGAAAATGCAATGGAAACACATTGGACTTAAGATTTTTATTCGGTACATCAATCAAATATATTTAAAGCCCTTTTTACATCAGCAGATGTCAGAAAGTGCTTATACAGAAACCCAGCCTAAAACACCAAACAGCAAGCAATGCAGATGTAGAAGCACAGTTGGCTAGGAAAAACTCCCTAGAAAGGCAGGAACCTAGGAAAAAACCGACAGAGGAACCAGGCTCTGGGTGGCCAGTCCTCTTCTGGCTGTGCTGAGTGGAGATAAGAGTTTATGGCCATTAAGGCCAAATCGTTCTTCAAGCTGTTCATATATGACCCACAGGGTCAAAAAATAATCGGTGATTATAGAGAGTGCAACAGGTCAGCACCTCAGGAGTAAATGTCAGTTGGCTTTTCATAGCCGAGCATTGAGGTCGAGACAGCAGGTGCGGTAGGGCGGGAGAGAGATGGGGTGAGGGAGGAAACTACATGAAACGTAAGCAAAAAAGTACATTTTGTTTGCACTACATCACGGAATGATTTCTATCTGCAACAAAATGTGCCGATTTTAGAATATTCACATGAAAATCTGTCGCCAATTGGATGGAAACCTGCCTATTGTGACCTACTTGATGATATGTGAAACAATTGCTGTGTACTAAATGGTTTCACTGCTTTACTGGTATCCCCCTGCACACATCACTATCAGATGCATTTGTGTCTGGCTTCAGCATATCCTTGTCCTCAGTTATGTGACATACTGTATACAGGTATATGACGGTGTGTGTTTGTGTGACTCCTCCCTCCAGCTCCCACAGTGTCTCTGTATTCACCTGCAGAGACTGACATGGTCTAATGAGGGTACGCCCATAAAGAGACAGGAACATGTCCAGATCTCAGAGTACCTGTCTATGGACCGCTACAAACACCGAGCAACCGTTCAGAGGCTCCAGCGCATTAACTGTACTCCCAAAACCATTAAAGCAGAGGATTCAGGAGAGGCTGCAGATAAGACCCCTCCCAATGGCAAAGGTACGGTGAAATCACTTTCCTGGGACTAAATGGCTTGTCTTATGACCTCTTATTACCTTTTCAGCTTGAGAGGACTGAGAACGGTCATGATTGTTCTTAGCAGGTTCTTGGAAATTGGCCTTAGATTATTTGGGATTTGTTTGAGGACAGATACTCCAGATTACTCTCATAATGTAATTGTTATTTTACAGACCCTTGAAAGGCCTTGTACAACAGTAAGATCATACTGTATTCTACTTATTTTCAGATATAGAACACCATAACAAGAACAAGCCTCTGTCCAATGGAACCTGTTCGTCTGTCTTTCTCCATTCTCCTGGGTTGAACCCACAGGTCAACCTCACATATGACTACAGGTAAACACAACCTGATCATCTTAAACAGCCTTTTCATATCAATAAAGAGAAGAACCAATTATTCAAAATCAGATAAATTGTCTTGAATTATAGTGTGTACTCTGATAACACTGTTGAATACACCATGTCTCTCCACAGCTCCTCAGAATACCACTTTCAACTGATGGCTGTGTTGGTTCACCATGGTGACATGCACTCAGGACACTTTGTCACTTACCGCCGCTGCCCTCCCTCGCCCCGCAGCCCCTCTCCATTCAGCTCCCAGTGGCTGTGGGTTTCAGATGACTCTGTACGCAAGGCCAGTCTGCAGGAGGTGCTGTCCTCCAACGCCTACCTACTCTTCTATGAGCGGGTGAGACGGCTCCGTCTACTGTTGGAGGAGTAGAGCCCCGGAGCACTGAGACAGACTGGACACCTACTCCCCTGCCAACCCATACCACCACAGCCATGAGTGCCACAGAAAACACCCCTCAGAAGTGTAATTCTCCAGCCCAATGGCTTACCTGTAGGATTGTGCTTTAACAGTACAAAAGATTATGCTGCTCTACTTTGACCTGTCATATTAAAATCATGAATGTACCCCTGGTCTTTTACAGCGATTTAGGAGGCACTGCCTTTTAGATCCCAGAGATTGCCTACCTGTAGGAATGATTGGACTGTTGTCAAAAACATCTCAGAATACTGGTAGTCGTTTCACAAAGATTTGCGTTACTTCAACCAAGATGTTTTACGCTTAATGGGTGTTACTAGATTAGGAAATGTGGAGGTACTTGATATGTAATCACTGTCCTCAGCCATTTCAGTCTGGAAATAATCACTCAATATATTGTAACATGTAGGTTTATTTAAAATAATGCAATGTTTAAATTGACATTGTATATAAGCTGCTGTATATTACATTTTTCTACGTGTGTAACAAATTCAGAATACTGTAATAACGTGCAGGTGGTTTGGATTGTAGTCTAGCTCCACATGTCTGCAGACCAGTTACTTTCGTCTAGAATCATTTCTGCAGTTGTTGCACAAGATCTCATGGTATCAAGCTAATGTGTATATTGTTATTTTTGTTCCTAAATGATATTGAAGCAACATGAGTTTTACAACTCTTTTATAGAGCAGCGGAATTGGAATTGATAGCAATGTAACAAATTTACCCCAAATATTGTCTGATTTGCCAAAGTGTTTAAAGTTGTGGTGGCAGTGTGTACAACTACACAATCTAAGTGTGTATTGCTCAACAAGCATACCAGTTGTTATAAATACTGCCATTTACTCACTCTCCTCCTAGTATTGAATTAGGATGCAACCTCTAAATAACCCTCTAACCCATTTTCTGATCAATTTGCACTATTGTATATTTTGAAGATTTGTGTGTGTGTGAGATCTGTCAAAAAGTTGATTGTTTTCATAGATACAATTATGAAAATAAAAAATCTATGTAAAGAGTTACCACATGACTGAATTGTATGAATTGGACCATGAACAAAGATACATTCAGAAACTAGTTTAATCAATATTGCAGTGGGGACAGTGGTTAGATAGTACGTCCCCTGACGTCAGCCACAATGAAGTGAGACTCCCAACGGACCATGTCTGACCCTCATTTCTTGCCGTCTTGGAGGATGCGTCTGAAGGTAAGGTTGATGCGGGGTGTGAGGACCCTCTTGCGGGCTGGCAGGCTGTGGTACCAGTGGGTGTTTGTGGGAGAATTCATGAGGAGCAGGCTTCCGTGGGCCAGTTCCAGCTTCACCGGGTTGATCTGCCGCCGGCACTGTTTTCCCCGTGACTCCCGGTGTCTGAAGACAAAGTCCCGGACCGCCCCCAGGGATACGGAGGCGATGGGACAGAGGGGGTCCAGTTCCCGCTCATCATCACGGTGCTCACCCATGTGATCATGTCCATCTTTGTACCTGAGAAAACCAGGAGCAGCTACAATGGAATCACAGTCGCACAGTCCTAGAGTGTATTTATTACACCGAAACCGTTTACTCCAAACAGAAACCGTTTTGCAACGAAAACTAGTTTCTATTGGATAAATTCAAATAGGTCCCTCCCTGTTTTGCTCTATTTGCATCTATTTGGTTCTTAAACGGTAAACTGTTTCTGTTGCAAGACGTAATGAATACATCCTGTAGATGTAGAATCTTCTATAGCAGTGTAGACAGACTCACCTGTTAATCAGGACAAAGTTGAAGGTTTGCCCTGTTGCCTTTGTAACAGCATCACGAATGTACTCCAAGGTTGGAGTCCACGGGCTAGCCTGAAGACTCACTCCAGAATAGTTGTAGGTTAGTCCTGCGTCCCCACAAGTCGCCTGCTTTCTGGGGACATTGTAGACCTTTCCAAACACCTGAATCTTTGTTTTATCTCCTGTAACAAAAGAATGGCTCATCTACATACCAAGAAAAAATGTATCTGAACTGTCACTGAATTGAGTGTGACAATTGTATACCTGTGAGGTAGACTACCTCCTCCTCCAGCTGTGTGTAGAGGCAGTCTGCTTCCTCTTTAGGAAAGAGTAGAGCATAGTCACAGTCCAGTCCCTCTGCTTCAATCTTCTGCCAAGGCTGAGAGAACTCAGTCAAATAGGCATCCTCCTTCACATCCTCCTTTACAATCCCCTGATTGCATTCTTCCTCTTTACATTTTTTCCACACAGGTTCTCTCTGTTCATCTGTTGTCCCATCAATATAGCGCTTCCTGGTTTGACTCACAAATGTATCCATCAGTCACCTTCTTGCTCTGTGCTCACCAACATGAGAAAACTTAATTGTAATAATGTCCTAGACCAAGAATGAAAAGACAACACAGGAGTACGGATAACAGGAGGAATAGGCCTACAGATAAACGTATAGCATAGGATAATTAATTACTAAATACATGAGTGGAAAGTTTACAATATATCACTATACTTGGCCATTACAGTTTAATACCTTGCTAATCTCAAGTATGAACATTGAACTATAACCATTGACGTAAACAGGTACAAAATGCACACTATGATGGACAGTGCCACCCGGGATCCTTGGGACGTCCCTACCCTTAAACCCTAACCTTAACCTCTACCCTTACCCAGTGTTTCCCAAACTCGGTCCTGGGGACCCCAAGGGGTGCACTTTTTTGTTGTTGCCATAGAACTACACAGCTGATTCAAATAATCAACTTATCATCAAAACGTGCACCCATGGGGTCCCCAGGACCGAGTTTGGTAAACACTGCCTTAACCATTTTAAATGTCAACTTCAATGGTTGGTCGTGGTGAATGGGTTGGCTTAAAAACGACTTACTACTTTTTAGCTACTTTGCAACTACTTAGCATTTTAGCTAACCCTTCCCCTAACCATTTTAGCTAACCTTTAACCAACGCCTAAACTTAACCCTAACCCTCAACCCTAGCCTAGCTAACATAACATTTCACTTTTTGCAAATTCGTAACATATAATACGAATTGTAATTTGTAACACATCATACGAAATGGGCGATGGACTGCCACAAATGTAAACATATCATACTAAATAGGGTGTCGCAAATTTACGTGCAGAATAAAACTAAATGTTCTGAGACCCGGTTGGATAGCGCCGACCATACTATGACCGAAGCCCTGCGCCTTCACCTTACCAATACGTCATCGCAAGTTGGCGGGAAATGTTCTGTCAGAGAAGTGGTTCAAAACAAGCGGGACTGTGTTAGTGCTGCTGAACAATAAGGAAAGCAAGCTCGAATTCAACTACTACCAAATTAATCAAGGTTACTAAAATGATAGGGCAGAAAACTATCAATTCTTTTTTTTCGCCCATTTCGAAGAAGAGAGCTTCGGGAGAGGAAAATGAGAGAGAGGATGCCCAAGAACATGTGAGAATTAGCGCACTATTCATTTATAATAATTGTTTGCACGCGAGCTGCATGAGTACAAACCGGTGCAAATGTGTAACTAATTTAGGTAACTAACATTCTGTACATAACTTTTAACCTAAAGTTGCATGTATACACATTGAAATCAGGTTATATACAGTTTCACCAGCACGTACCTTGTTGTCTTGACGCTGTTATTACAATAATATTCTTGCTAACTAACAAAATCATTGATTCAATTGTTACATTTTATGTGATAACATTGAAAAGACCATACAACATGGGTTTCAAACCAGGATTCTAAACCATCTTTGACCGTAACACACAAATCCCGCGATATCTTTACCATCAGCGATCACAGGGGGTGGGCTCACTGGCGTCAGTGTTTAGGAAATTTGCTCGAGTTTCGTAGCAGATTTAGAACATGTTGCTAGCTAGCTAAAATGCTTGCAATGAATGTACCGTATTTGAGACGTTGTCCAATAATGTTTTTAACTGCACTATTAACAGCCACACGTGTTTCACCAACCTTGCATTTTGCTCAATATATCAAGGTTGGACGGGTGAAGAAGCTGAAGCTATCAGGCAACGGAAAGACGGAGTCACCCACTTCTTCAGTGTGTCCAGAACTGCTGGCCCGAATCGCCAAAAACAAGCAAGCAGCGTTGGAGAAACTGTGCGCCAGTAACACACCGGATGAATTTGGGGAGAGTTGGCGAAAGAGTTTGGGCTCTGAGTTTGGAAAGCCTTATTTCAGAAACGTAATATGAGTCTACCCACACATAGGTACATCGTACAGATTATCAGAAATGTGCATAATCTAATTCCCTTCGCTCCTTACTGTTACAGTTGATGTCTTTCGTTGATGGAGAGAGGAAACTGAACACTGTCTACCCACCCCCTCAGCATGTTTTCACCTGGACACAGATGTGTGACATCCAAGATGTAAGTTTAGGTTTTTGACAACAATGGCACATGTACAGATTTTCATATTAAGGGACAGAAACCCTCTAATGTACAGTATGAGCCAACTCATAAGGTTAGGCTGTACAAGTTATTTCCAGGGGGAAGAACCACTGCACTGCCCATAATGATCAGAGCCATTTCTCCTTGGTACAGGTCAAGGTTGTAGTCCTCGGCCAGGACCCATATCACGGTCCAAACCAAGCCCATGGATTATGCTTCAGTGTGCAGAGACCTATCCCACCTCCACCCAGGTAGCCTACAGTATTATTACGTTGTAGACCATATTGAACATATCCAGGCAAGGGGAATATGTTTCCTGCAATAAAATGTATGGTGTAATAAATACAGTGCCTTTAGAAATGTATTTTAATTGTCTTTTTTGTCAATGATCTACACAAAATACTTGAATGTCAATGTGGAGGGAAAATTCTAACATCTGTAAAAAATTATGAAAAATAAAACCCTGTCTTGATTAGATTGGCATTCAACCCCCTTGGTCAATACATGTTAGAATCACCTATGGCAGCGACTATAGCTGTGAATCTTTCTGGATGTCTTTGTATTTTACCCCCTTTTTCTCCCCAATTTCGTGATATCCAATTGCGATCCTGTCTTGTCGCTGCAACTCCCCAACAGGCTCGGGTCATGCGTCGAGTCATGCGTCCCCCGAAACATGACTCGCCAAACCGAGCTTCTTAACACCAGCCCGCTTAACTCGGAAGCCAGCTGCACCAATGTGTCGGAGGAAACACCATTCAACTGACGACTGAAGTCAGCCTGCAGACGCCCAGCCCACCACAAGGAGTCGCTAGAGCGCGATGAGCCAAGTAAAGCCCCCCCGGCCAAACCCTCCCCTAACCTGGACGTTGCTGGGCCAATTGTGTGTCGCCCTATGGGACTTCCAGTCACGGCCTGGGATCGAACCCAGGTCTGTAGTGACGCCTCAAGCACTGTGATGCAGTGCCTTATACCACTGCGCCACACGGCAGGCCCCGTAACCTGAGTCTTTTAACCAAAATAACAGATGAGACGACAAATGTCACCTACCCCTTTAAGGGCGAGAGGTTACTGTGGTAGCTCAAGTCATGTTTGTTCCTGTGAGATTGAGTCTGACTAGTAGAAGTGTTGTCTTCTCTTCCCTAGCAGTTGAAACTCAAACATAGAAAAACTATGTAAATAGCCAAGAAACACAAGTACAAAGTCTAACTTCAGTAGACTTTCTTTTCAAGTAAATTAGACCAGTGTTTATGCTTGTGCGCAGCGCTTCTAACACCTTGATGACACCGACAGCGTCATTACTCATAATGTTACACATCATCTTCTGGATGTGTGTGCAACAAAATGTCAACATTCACCTTCTGCTACCATTTCTGTCAAGCCGTCTACACATACAGTTTGACACATACGTTCAACGTATGCACCCCAGAACGCACTGCAACTGCCTCTGCAACGCAATGCTGCAAGACAAATGCAGCGTTCCATTGGAAATGAATGTACTTCTGGTGTACCAAAATGCAATGATGCTGTCGGTGTGATCGAGGTGTAAAAATGAATCTTTCACTCAGCTCTTTACATGCGCACAGCCCCCAGCCAGGCAGTGTGACGTGGAATAGGCTATATAGGATTCATCGTTCTTTGACTTTGTGCGATTTAAATTGACAAACTATGAAACAAAACGGCAGAAATACTTTGAAGACAGCTACTGCACCATTTATTTTACTATAAATGTGATCATACTTTACTTTTTATTCACATGTGAGTGAAATGCTCGCACTGTTGAGCCCTGACCATCTGTCAACGTGGTTGGTGAAATAGACATCTTACACACCAATGCCAAAATGTACCCACATTTGGCAGGTGGCGGGTGTTAATTTTAGGCCCTGGTTGTGTTGGATTTGCCCCAAACATAACGCTTTGTATACGGGACGTAAAGTTAATTTCTTTGGCAAATTTTTTGCAGTTTTACTTTAGTGCCTTATTGCAAACAGGATAAATGTTTTGGAATATTTTTATTCTGTGCAGGCTTCTTTCTTTTCACTGTTTAATTAGGTTAGTATTGTGGAGTAACTACAATGTTTATCCATCCTCAGTTTTCTCCTATCACGGCCGTTAGTCTCTTTAACTGTTTTAAAGTCCCTATTGGCCTCATGGTGAAATCCCTGAGCGCTTTCCTTCCTCTCCGGGCAATTGAGTTAGTGACTTTGTAGTGACTGGGTGTATTGATACTAGTGGAGGCTGTTGAGGGGAGGATGACTCATAATAATGGAGTAAATGGAAACCATGGAAACCATGTGTTCTATGTATTTGATACCATTCCACTAATTCTGCTCCGGCCATTACCACGAGTCTGTCCTCCCCAATTAAGGTGCCACCAACCAACTTATTGATACACCATCCAAAGTGTACTTAACTTCACCATTCTCCAAGGATATTCGATGTCTACCAATAGGGGCCCTTTGTGAGGCATTGGAAAACCTCCCTGGTCTTTGTGGTTGAATCTGTTTGAAATTCACTGCTCGACTGAGGGACCTTAGGTAATTGTATGTGTGGATACAGAGATGACGTAGTCATTCAAAAAATCATGTTAAACACTTATTGCACACAGTGAGTGCATTTAACTTATTATGTGAGTTGTTAAGCACATTTTTTCTCCTGAACTTATTTAGGCTTGCCCTAACAAACGAGTAGAATACTTATTGACTCAAGACATTTCAGCTTTTCATTTGCAAAAGATAAATAAATTGAAAAACATAATTCCACTTTGACATTATGGGGTATTGTGTGTTGGCCAGTGTAAAACAAAATCTACATTTAATAAATGTTTTAATTCAGGCTGTAACAACAAAATGTGGAGAAAGTCAAGGTGTGTGAATACTTTCTGAAGGCACTGTATCTATCTGTGTGAAGGACATTTTGCTTTTTAGCCTTTTTTATTCGGTGCTGTATTGGATTTAGTTTTTCATATCATTGACACAGTTGCCACATCCTCAAATGTAGAGCCTCTTCTTTTTTTTCAGCTTATTGAATATGTACAAAGAATTGGCGTCTGATATAGAGGGCTTCCAGCACCCTGGACATGGAGATTTAACTGGATGGGCTAAACAAGGTACTGTTGGCACAATAGTCTAGCACACGTCCTCGAGGACATAATGACTCCAGTCCTCGAGGACATAATGTCTGCAAGTGTATGCTCCTCCCTTCTACCTTATTGATCAGTTAAAGTCATTGATTAGTTAGGAACTCCCCTTGCCTGGTTGTCTAGGTCTTAAGTGGACACTAATTGAAAGCAAATAAAGAAAGCCAGCAGAGAGACAGCCCTTGAGGAATTGAGTTTGACTAGGGCTGGGTGGTATACTGTATTTGACGATATACCGGTATTGATGCACGGACCGGTTTGGGTTTTACTTTACTTTCTATAATGTTATTTCAATGTTGTTGTTTTTTTCTATTAATATTTTTTGGGAAATGTGAGACGCTACTCCACCGTGTGTAGCGTCCGTTTTTATAGTTTACTCCGCTACTTGAGTCGTGTCTCTCCTCTCATTCCGCTTTCCACACAGACCAAGCCCTGCCCCCTGTCACTCAAGGAGCGCAGTTGTTTTTGCTCGACCACGAGACCACTTGCTTGATCTAGTCTGCATGGAACAAGATGTTGATAACGATGCTGATTTCCACTTTGCGTCTTAATATATTCCACAAGTGTAATATAATTACACAATTAGTTTGTATCGTACTGTCTGCAACTTCTTAGAAAGTTGTGGCTAAAATGAATCGTTTTAGCCTCATGCTAATTGCTAGTTAGCTAGCTAATAAATGTACTGAGTCAGAGCAAACGTAGCTAGCTAATATAGCCTGATTCCATTGATTGTGTAGGCCTAAATCAACATGTTTGTGCAACAGTATCTTCTAAATTAACTTCTCTAGGGTAGGGGGCAGTATTTTGACGTCCGGATGAAAGGCGTGCCCGTAGTAAACTGCCTGCTACTCAGGCTCAGAAGGTAGGATATGCATATAATTAGTAGATTTGGATAGTAAACACTCTGAAGTTTCTAAAACAGTTTGAATGATGTCTGTGAGTATAACAGAACTCATATGGCAGGCAAAAATCTGAGAAAAATCCAACCAGGAAGTGTGGAAATCTGAGGTTTGTAGTTTTTCAAGTGATTGCCTATACAGTATACAGTGACTTAGGGTTCATTTTGCACTTCCTAAGGCTTCCACTAGATGGCAACAGTCTTTAGAACGTTGTTTCATGCTTCTCCTGTGACTGGGGAGAGAATAAGAGCTGACTCAACAAGTGGACTGCCTGAGGCCAATGAGTTGTTTACTGCGCAGGCACGCCGTTCCTTCTTTTTCCTCTGTAATGAATACGCTATTGTCCGGTTGGAATATTATCGAAGATTTATGATAAAAAGACCCTAAGGATTGATTGTAAACATTGTTTGACATGTTTCTACGAACGGTAATGGAACATTTTGACTTTTCGTCTCTGGTTTTGCGCTCGCGCATTGTGCCTTTTGGAATAGTTATCTGAACGTGCGAACAAAACGGAGGTATTTGGACATAAATATGGAGTTTATCGAACAAAACAAACATTTCTTGTGGGAGTCCTGGGAGTGCATTCCGACGAAGATCAGCAAAGGTAAGTGAAGATTTATAATACTATTTCTGAGTTTTGTTGACTCCAGAACTTGGCGGGTAACTGTATAGCTTGCTTTGATGGCTGAGCTCTGTACTCAGAATATTGAACAATGTGTTTTCGCCATAAAGCTATTTTGAAATCTGACACAGCGGTTGCATTAAGGAGAAGTGTATCTATAATTCTTTCAATAACTGTTGTAAATTTTATCAACGTTTATGATGAGTATTTTTGTAAATTGATGTGCTCATTCACCGGTGGTTTTGGAGGCAATACATTTTCTGAACATCACGCGCCAATGTAAAATGGGGTTTTTGGATATAAATATGAACTTTATCGAGCAAAACATACATGTATTGTGTAACATTGAGTCCTGGGAGTGTCATCTGATGAAGATTGTCAAAGGTTAGTGATTAATTTTAGCTGTATTTCTGGTTTTTGTGACGCCTCTCCTTGCTTGGAAAATGGCTGTGTGGTTTTTCTTGTCTCAACGCTGTCCTAACATAATTTAATGTTATGCTTTCGCCGTAAAGTCTTTTTGAAATCGGACAATGTGGTTGGATTAACGAGAAGTGTATCTTTAAAATGGGATATAATAGTTGTATGTTTGAGAAATTTGAATTAGGAGATTTTTGTTGTTTTGAATTTGCCACCCTGCTATTTCACTGGCCGTTGAATAGTGTGTCCCGCGGGTGGGACGCTAGTTAACCTCTCTAGGGTATGTGGGACGAAATCGTCCCACCTACGCAACAGCCAGTGTAATCCCGTGGCGCGTTATTCAAATTCCTCAAAAATGCAAAAACTTCAATTTTTCAAACATATGACTATTTTACACCATTTTAAAGACAAGACTCTCGTTAATCTAACCACACTGTCCGATTTCAAAAAGGCTTTACAACGAAAGCAAAACATTAGATTATGTCAGCAGAGTACCCAGCCAGAAATAATCAGACACCCATTTTTCAAGCTAGCATATAATGTCACATAAACCCAAACCACAGCTAAATGCAGCACTAACCTTTGATGATCTTCATCAGATGACAACCCTAGGACATTATGTTATACAATACATGCATGTTTTGTTCAATCAAGTTCATATTTATATGAAAAACCAGCTTTTTACATTAGCATGTGACTAGCATTCCCACCGAACACTGCCGGTGAATTTACTAAATTACTCACGATAAACGTTCACAAAAAGCATAACAATTATTTTAAGAATTATAGATACTGAACTCCTCTATGCACTCGATATGTCCGATTTTAAAATAGCTTTTCGGTGAAAGCACATTTTGCAATATTCTCAGTAGATAGCCCGGCATCACAGGGCTAGCTATTTAGACACCCAGCAAGTTTAGCACTCACCAAAGTCAGATTTACTATAAGAAAAATGTTATTACCTTTGCTGTTTTCGTCAGAATGCACTCCCAGGACTTCTACTTCAATAACAAATGTTGGTTTGGTTCAAAATAATCCATAGTTATATCCAAATAGCGACGTTTTTTCGTGCGTTCAAGACACTATCCGAAAGGGTAAATAAGGGTGACGAGCATGGCGCAATTCGTGACAAAATTCGAAATATTCCATTACTGTACTTCGAAGCATGTCAACCGCTGTTTAAAATCAATTTTTATGCCATTTTTCTCATAAAAAAGCAATAATATTCCTACCGGGAATCTGCGTTTAGGTAAACAGACAAAAGAAAATAAAGCATGGGGTCGACTCGGGCATGCGCCTAAGCCCATAGTACTCTGATCGGCCACTTGCCAAACGCGATAAAGTGTTTCAGCCAGAGGCTGCCTCGATATCGTTCAGCTTTTTCCCGGGCTCTGAGAGCCTATGGGAGCCGTAGGAAGTGTCACGTTATAGCAAAGATCCTCAGTCTTCAATAAAAAGAGCCAAGATGAAACACAACTTGTCAGACAGGCCACTTCCTGCATGGAATCCTCTCAGGTTTTTGCCTGCCATATGAGTTCTGTTATACTCACAGACACCATTCAGTTTTAGAAACTTTAGGGTGTTTTCTATCCAAAGCCAATAATTATATGCATATTCTAGTTACTGGGCAGGAGTAGTAACCAGATTAAATCGGGTAAGTTTTTTATCCGGCCGTGTCAATACTGCCCCCTAGCCCTAACAGGTTAAAGAGTTATATGCAAAGCATGAATGCTAGTATTGGCGGATCGCAACCAACTGAAAGGTGCATGCACCGCCACCTACTGTACTGGAGTGTGAAGCCTGTTATGCCCCCCCCCATTCATCTATTTCTCTGATCTAGCCCTTTGTTTCCGCCTACTGTTAATGAGTGTGAATTCATTACACTTTGTGAAACAAAGGGGAAAAGTATGGGGAAAAGAAATGGCTCTACAGCCATTAACCTCACCATTATTCCACTAATTGTCCCTATCTGATCCTACACCAGGCTGGGAGGACGGGACACTATCATTCAACACACTTAGTAACTCCTCTGCAGTAAAATCTTGTGCAACAAAGTACTTCCCTGCAGCTGCCACCACAACATTATATTCTGTGATTGACGTTCCATTTCTGCAGGACAGTTGATAACCATGGCTATGAACGCTAAGAAGCCAATCTTACTGAAGTACATGTTATTTCTATTACTCTCCATTTTGCCTCCACTTACTCTCAGGGAACCTCTTAGGATCACTCGCCCTGGACCCATCTTCCTCTACTACTCCCTTCACAGCCTCAACATAAGACACCCTCTGTACTACTCTGACCCAGTCAACCTCGACCTGCCTTTCTCTCACCGGACTCTTCTGATCTCCAGCAACATTAACACACACAGATTTTCCCACCGGTATTACACATTCCTTTGTCTCATGCCCTCCTGCACACTTCTCTAGGAATCTCCCTCCTTCACACTGCTGCAACATGACCATAAGCTTGGCACCTACAACACTGATCGGTTCGGGACAAAAGCTCTCACAGGATAACTGACACATCCTAACTTGACTTTGTCGTGTAAGGACTGCATCAAAACTCAGCAGGACAGACCGTGTCTTCTGTTTCATTACGCTCTCCACCGGGTCTGCTTCGCACCAAATGGCGGTCGTCACAGACACCAGGAATCTTCCATTTCAGTTGATCCTCCTCAACACTTAATGCGATTCCACTTATCGCTCCTTTTAGCGATGCCCTGCTCCTGAGAGCAAAGCAAAGCACTTCAAGGTACTTTCACAGATTCAACAGTCCCCAAATTCTTCTCCACCCAACCTGACACCACGTATGGATCAGCCATAAGACAAGGATCCATTCTCTCAAAATCTCACTCTCACTGGGCCACAATGATCTTTATCATCATCGGGACAAGGCTCGACCTCGGCGGTCTTCACCACACCTGCCACCGCAGGTAATTCATTCTCTCTCGTCGGGTAAAATCTTTGAGCTACTGGGGTACGGTTTTTCCTTTTTGTAATTAATGTCAATCTTCTCCACCATACCGCTTCCCTCTACAATCCACTCCTTTCTTTCTTCCTCGCTGTCCATTTCCACATCTCCACAACTGTTCAAATGGTTCTTGTGTCTTGAAATTTGTCACCATGTCACGTCCACATGAATAGAAGTAGCTATGAAAAAAACTAACATTTAATAGAGTCAAAGATTAACACTGACCAACACATTGGTTACTACCCTGTCACAATAACTCCTCATTCTATTTCCATTCCAACAGTTCACCCAAGTGTTTTGATGTAAATTGCTAGTCAAATTGCAATTGCAATATTTGGTTAAAACTAAGGCCTAGATTTGTTTGCCCATATCATGCAACCCAACGTGGAAATGATCTCAAATGAGTGCAGGAAATGCAGAAAGGGATGAAAATGGTGAATAATTTTTGGTTAAAGTTTGTTTTACACTGTTTAAATCAATCAGAATGGAGAAAGACCCATTGACATCTCTTAGAATGTATGTGTTGCCACCCTAGGATCATGCACTACTCATAAAGGAAATGTAGAACTTTTTATTATTACAAAACATCAAATATTGTCCCAATTTGTTGTAATATTGTGATATGATATTTTGGCAATATAGGCCAGCTCTAAGTTTGGCACCCCTGGTCTAGCAAGTTTGGCTATAAACATACAGTATAAATATCAGACTCCTGATGCAATATCTTAGGACTGTCATGAATGCAGGCACTATTCAGGATCATGCAGATAATCAGAACAAGTCAATTGAAGTATGGATTGGGCATTGATGTACTTCAATGCCTTGATGTGCAGTTATCATGAGCCAACTGGCGTAATGCTTCTCTTTCCAGGTGTCTTGTTGCTCAATGCTGTGCTGACCGTCCGAGCGCACCAGGCCAACTCTCATAAAGACAAGGGATGGGAAACCTTCACTGACGCTGTGGTGCAGTGGCTCAGCTCCAACCGGGAGGGCCTCGTCTTCATGCTGTGGGGGGCCTATGCTCAGAAGAAGGGAGCAGCTATTGATAGGGTTGGTTAAATTTAATTTAATATTGTATTAATAGTGAAACAAACACTTCTCTATTCTTGACACAATCCACTGACCTCAGCTTAATGGTCTTTTGTCTTTATCCTCTGTAGAAACGTCACCATGTCCTCCCCACTGTACACCCCTCCCCTTTATCTGCTCATCGAGGGTTCTTCGGATGCAAGCACTTTTCCAAGACCAATGAGTTGCTGGAGAAATCAGGGAAGGAGCCCATAGACTGGAAGGCACTTTGAGATGTCCCACACGCCTTATTTTCACGGTGTGGATTCCAAAATGCAACTAACTAGATTCATCACTACTGTTACCAAACCATAAGCTTATGGTATTATTTTTGTTATCAAGTATCTGGGTGACGTGTGTAAATGTGTACTGCAGTGGGCAAGACCATACTATATTCCTTTATTGGCAGATTATAGTTTTCACTCTGGTTTGCAGTTTGCACCCTTTAAAATGTAATTGGATTTGATCTACATTCAAGCTAAGTAATACCTCATCAACAAGTATCACTTTGGTATGTCAAAACATAGCAGCTACATCAAGGTTTCCCAAACTCAGTCTTGGCCCTACCTCTGGGTGCACATTTTGGTTTTTGCCTTAGCACCAGACAGCTGATTCAAATAATCAAAGGTTGATGAGTTGGTTATTTGAATCAGATTTTTTTTTAGGAAACCCAGGACTGGGTTTGGGAAACCTTGAGCTAAATGTGGCTGGTTTGTAAATATGTAATTATTCTGTTCTTGGTTTTTAGTAGATTTTGTATTATTCTTTTCTACTTTAAAAATAAACATACTGTTATTCAAGGCTGTTTTGTGATACTGTAATCAATAAGAAGAATATTTTTAGAATGTTTCCTCTGGGATTGATGCCTCTATGTCAGGGTTTCCCAAACTCAGTCCTGGGGACCCCATGGGGTGCATGTTTTGGTTTTTGCCCTAGCAATACAGAGCTGATTATAAAATAATCAACTATTCCTAAAGTGTTGATATATTTCAATCAGCTGTGTAGTGTTAGGGCAAAAAACTAAATGTGCACCCTTTGGGGTCACCAAAACCGAGTTTGGGAAACGATGCTCTAAGTTGATGACATGTTTAAGGTAAAAAAAAAAATGTTTAAAAGTGATGTGCTGCATGAGGTGAGGGGGGGATTCGATTGCCTGGGTGTTTTGCGCCGGGTGAAAGTTGATTGTATTTGTTTTGGAACCGGCTGCCTCGCGGGCTTGAGCCTGGTGCCCAATTTTATATGTAATGTAAGTGCTTTAATATGTTTGGACCCCAGGAAGACTTAATGGGGATCCCTAATAAATACAAAGCCCACAACTACATTGGCAAAAGAGAAGTGGTGTAAAAATCATGTGGAATAATGAGTCGGATTCTGTTTTCAAATGCAAAACTCATTGCTTTATCTGTCTTCCCAATGAACACTTGTTGACAAAATGGCCGAGCGGTGCAGATTAGTGATCGATATGCTTCTCCCTCACCGTTTTTGCACTTTCACTGTCACGTGCCATACATGGTGGACAGCTCAGTGTAATCGAATCCGCCCACTGTCAGGTTACGTTCCAGACCTTGAGTGGCCACTGGCCAGACCAATGACTATAGGGCCATATCAATGATTTATATATACACTAGAGGACGAACATGGGGTGCTGTTTTGAAGCCACCGCCCCTCCGTCTTCGCACTCCACGTTGTAAAAAAATATTTTGAAAGCTATAGATTTTTTTTATTTTTATGCCTGCATTTGTTTGTTCCACGTTTATTATATTATTGACAACTTAATGTATACTTTTACATTCTATTATGTGAGCTTAACATAGAAATTAAAATATATATAAAAACATTTACCTAAAGTATGATTTTGTAATGTTACTGTCACCTCTACAAAAAAAACGTAAACACATGTAATTTTGTCCTTGAAACATTGAATTAAAATACTGTAGAATTCCATCCACTCCTATGGAGGACTGCTTCTTATTCTAGGTAGTGCCAATATGGCCGACAGGTGGCTTCAAATTCGCTCATTGGCCATAACATAGCTTCAGCAATCCAGGGTTTATATACATCATATGTCCAAACATATCTGTCATAGGGCTGGACACATCTGTGCGGTGGTGGTCCTTCAAACACAAAACGTATCGTCTAAATGCAACATTTCTACCGTGACAATGCCTGTACAAAGTTTACCGATTCGAGACTCTGCCTTCCATGTGCGACTGCTGCATCAATACTTGATTCTGCTGAAGAAATACCCAATTCTTACCAAATCCGTGACGAGGTCAGTATAGCTAACGTTAGCTGGCCTTTTCAAATAGTTTGAATATAATGGGATTATTAGCTAGTTAGCTTGCAGGGGTCATTATCGTTATTGTATAGCTAACTAGTGTAACACCTAACAATTGACAACAATTACTACTGGTCACGCATACAGAACTTGTTCTTAACTGACTTGCCTAGTTAAATAAAGGTTTAAAAAAATGCATTAACTCATTTGTGGTAGACATCGTAAGGGTATGGAGCTACTTGATCATTTGCAAACTATGCCTAGGCAAGGTAAACATATCCTTTTGCCAAGACCTTTCTACTTTGCTCTGTCTGTTTTCAGCCAATCAGCCTCTGCTCTAAGAACCTCCCTCATCTTTCCTGGCAACAGTTGCTGTCATAGTTGCATTGTTTCAATGCACTTAAAGAAAAACACTTTCTTCAAACTTTGACCACTACCATGGCATGACTACAAATAAACGGTCTACATCTTTTTCAGTGGCATTCTCTCAGCAATGGGAAATCTTCTATCTCAAGCATTGGAAGCAAAACGAAAGGCCAAAGAAGGGATCCCAGTGAAGGAGATTGACATTTCAGGACCTGCCCGCTTTGCCATTTATGGGTAGGCATGTGATTAAAATCAGGTCCAAATCACTTGAATTGTTTTTTTTTATTTATTGCAATGTACTGTACAATGAACACAGTCATTGAAATTTCCTGTTTTTGTTTCAGGTTGCTCATTACTGGGCCTGTAAGCCATTACTTTTACCAACTTATGGAGGTGTTGATGCCTACCACTGTTCCATACTGCATGGTGAAACGCTTGCTCTTGGATCGCCTTATCTTCGCCCCTGCATTCCTGCTACTTTTCTTCTTTGTTATGAACATCCTGGAGGTAAGTCAGCTTCTCCACTATTTTACATTTACGTCATTTAGCAGACGCTCTTATCCAGAGCGACTTACAAATTGGTGCATTCACCTTATGATATCCAGTGGAACACCCACTTTACAATAGTACATCTACATCTTTTTTTTGGGGGGGGGGGGTATCCTATCCCAGGTATTCCTTAAAGAGGTGGGGTTTCAGGTGTCTCCGGAAGGTGGTGATTGACTCTGCTGTCCTGGCGTCGTGAGGGAGCTTGTTCCACCATTGGGGTGCCAGAGCAGCGAACAGTTTTGACTGGGCTGAGCGGGAACTGTGCTTCCGCAGAGGTAGGGGGGCCAGCAGGCCAGAGGTGGATGAACGCAGTGCCCTTGTTTGGGTGTAGGGACTGATCAGAGCCTGAAGGTACGGAGGTGCCGTTCCCCTCACAGCTCCGTAGGCAGGCACCATGGTCTTGTAACAGATGCGAGCTTTAACTGGAAGCAGTGGAGTGTCCGGAGGAGCGGGGTGACGTGAGAGAACTTCGGAAGGTTGAACACCAGACGGGCTGCGGCGTTCTGGATGAGTTGTCGGGGTTTAATGGCACAGGCAGGGAGCCCCGCCAACAGCGAGTTGCAGTAATCCAGACGGGAGATGACAAGTGCCTGGATTAGGACCTGCGCTGCTTCCTGTGTGAGGCAGGGTCGTACTCTGCGAATGTTGTAGAGCAGGAACCTACAGGATCGGGTCACCGCCTTGATGTTAGCGGAGAACGACAGGGTGTTGTCCAGGGTCACACCAAGGCTCTTAGCACTTTGGGAGGAGGACACAATGGAGTTGTCAACCGTGATGGCGAGATCATGGAACGGGCAGTCCTTCCCTGGGAGGAAGAGCAGCTCCGTCTTGCCGAGGTTCAGCTTGAGGTGGTGATCCGTCATCCACACTGATATGTCTGCCAGACATGCAGAGATGCGATTCGCCACCTGGTTATCAGAAGGGGGAAGGAGAAGTCTTTCTGTACCATACACCTGACTAGCCCATTCATAGACGCTACTGACTTTAGCGCCTATTGACGATAGTATCTTCTAGCCGGGGGAACATACATTTCTTCTGTTTCTTTTATTTTCCAAAACTGTATCTTTCATATCAGCGAGAAATCATTTTCAAAAACAAAAGTTTATATTACTACACAAATTTATAGAGTTCCCACGCGGACATATTTCCATGTTACAGCGTTTGTTTATAGAAAACAGACGCAAGACAGTCGACTACCTGTGCAAATTATATGCATCACCTAACACCTATGTGTAAACCGAAGATGGATGCCACAAACGTGATGTCACTGAAAAATAGTGTTGGCTGCAACTGTGTTAACTGGTTAATACAGTGTACAGTAAGTGAATGCCGAGTGTGTGCTCAAGGGAAAGGGTGGCTATATTGAAGAATCTCAACTCTAAAATATGTTTTGATTTGTGTAACACTTTTTTTGGTTACTACATGATTCCATATGTGTTATTTCATAGTTTTGATGTCTTCACTATTATTCTACAATGTAGAAAATAGTAAAAATAAATAAAAAAGGTAAAACCCTTGAATGAGTAGGTGTTGTAAAACTTTTGACCGGTAGTGTATGTTTTCCATTTGTGACATTATTTTGATGTGATATGAAAGTAGAGGGCTTTAAGTTTAGAACCGTACCGCAATTGAGAATCGATTCACATTTAGAGTATTTGGTTGTTTTGCCTGCCAGAGCCAGTAAGCCTCTAAACAGAACATGTAAGGTCCTTGGACTATAAGCAGTAACATTAGGTTCCTTTAGTCCATTATTACTGACCAACTCTCCCTGCTTGGATCAGATAGCACTGTCTCATATAAAAAAAATATTACTCTGTGTAGTTCAAACTTTATGCAGGGACTGCCTCCTAGTCTGTCAGTTTATGTTGGTCCTAGTGAAATTATGCAGTACTACTCAGACAGTTAATTTCCATTAGTGGTTCATTAATTACATTCTAATCCAGACTATTGCCATGCCTGTACATTCATTTTCATCCATTCTAATGCTATTTTAGGGTAAGAGGTGGGCAGACTTCCAGAGCAAAGTGAATAGTAGTTATTGGCCTGCCTTGAAGATGAACTGGAAAGTGTGGACCCCCTTCCAGTTCATCAACATCAACTATGTGGCTGTAGAGGTGAGCAGTTCTCACTGGCTTTTCTTTTATGCATTCATCTGGAATGTAGTTGTGCTCTGTTACCAATCTGTGTTGTGTTTTCAGTTTCGAGTGCTGTTCGCCAACATGGTGGCCTTATTTTGGTATGCTTACCTTGCGTCTGTGAGGAAGTGAAGACTCCCAAGATCTTTTCCTTGATTGCTGAAGTAAGAAGGCACCGGGTGTGCCTCTGGAGCTACAGAACGTTACAAGGACAGGCCTGTGAATGCCAGTGCAGCAAGCTGGTACAACCAGGCAAATTGACTGGGGTGATGTGTAGGACTTCACTCGCATACTACAAAAGTACTACACTAAGGAAATTGTAACACATCTAATGTGTTGCTCACATGCAGAATAACCGATAACTAAAATGTTCAATGTTAATTCTTACTACTGATATTTCCAATCTTAAATTAATTGAAATACTTGAGTATCTTTGTGCGTGGTGTATTTTGGTTTGAACAATGGTAAATATATGTTACCTATTCTTGATAGATACAAATGTATATTATAATTTAAGATGAAGCAAATTTGCTGTAGGAAATTAATATCAGTAACTGTTTCAACCTTGAATGCAATTCATTTAACACCATCTTAATATGCAATGTTAAGATTTATCAGACCATGAAGCATTGTGTATATTGCTGACAAGACTGGCCTGTAGTTTCCTCATGTGGACTGCCTTCAGTTTAGTTTGAGTCTCAACTCAGCTGTAAATCTTACTGCTGTCTTTGTCTCTATCAGGTCAAATAAGGGAGCAACAGCACATCGGACTGAAACTGCCAAAGTATTTTACATCCTGATGCATTTGATTTAACTGTATTTTATAAATGAAAACAAGAACCAGTCCATTACCTTATGTTGCTTTAACTTTTGTTTTGAGTTGGAGCCATGACAATGATGGTAGACTGAGTTTTATACTTGGTTATTACTTTATTACAATCTCATTTACATTATTTCAACAAAAGCCAATATCAGCCATGCTTAATTTAAAAGTTTCAACTGAATACAAAAGTAACACTAATCATTTTTTGGACAAGATAGCTTTTTCTCTATAGACATGGAATGCATAATAAGTTAAGGGCTTCAGGTGACCGGTGGTTTCAGGTCGATACTGGGTGTCTTCAGCCTCCCCTTAGACGGAGCGTCAGGTGAATAGTGCTTAGATTTCTGACACCATAGTCTTCCAGTTTCTTGTCGTCATCGAGCTGCTTGCCCTGGTGAATCAGCCTCTGTTGGTTGGCTGGGACTCCCTCCTTGTTTTGGACTTTGGCTTTGAACTGGGTAACAGTCTCACCTGACACCACCTCATATGTGTGAGTCTGGCCCTTGTCGTTTTTCAGGAACACCTGGATATGAGTGGGTTCTGTAATCAGCAACATCAGTTTGGATCCTGAATGCAGGCCATAGTCACTCAAAGTTTTTGAATCATCGCTGAGACTGATGTTGTTCCCATTGACACCTGACAGCCTCTGCCTTCCCATGGCCACTCCAAAGTGTTGCTTGATCAGACTCTTGAGGGACCCCAGAGTGGTGTGTGGCTGAACCATCAGGGGACGTGACTCCCCATTCAAAAGTGTTATAGTGAGTTCCATGACAGATATCTGAAAGAGGATTTAATGTATTATTTATTTGGCCTTACAATAGCATAGCTCATTTGAATGATATGAATGAATTAGTCTTTACTTAAAGCCTGCTGGTATAATGCTTTATAACTGGTTAAAAGCATGTATGATCCTTTGTCTTATAAGGCTTTCAATATATAATGTCCACTCTCTATCAACACTTCTGCTGACTCAAATGGCTGGAATTTAGTGAGAATCATTATGAGATGATTGAAAGACATAAGGGGGTATTATCATACATGCTCATGACAATTTATACAACATATTATAACCTTTATATTAACCTACAGGCTTCAAGGTTACCATTGATTCAGCCCATTGTAATAACTAAAATAATGTGTAAGAGAATTGCTTGATAGCTTTAACAGCAGAGTTATACAAAGTATTATAGCCTAATGATTAAACAAAAGACTCACCTTTTCAGTAGATATTGTTGAGAAGTCCTTGTTGTGAAGTCTTGCAAACTGTTTCAACAAATAGTTTTGAGAAATCGGTATGTTGACAAAAACAACTTCTACGATTGAAGATGGTGACCGTGTACAGCTGAGCCTGGTATATAACGGCTGATCTGCCCCGCCCCTCATATTCAGATTCGTTTTCCCTCTTTGCCTCCCACCACTTTTGGTTTCTATTCTCTGATAATAATGATGTAGTCTGCTGCTATTTATAGAAAGTTGTCGGCAATAGTTTTTGTTATTGTTGAGTTAATACTTAGAACAAAGTACTAGGCTAAACCCCATGAAATAAAGTAGCCCAATGACTTGCATCCATTCCAAGAATGTAGTAATTCTTTTACAGTACCAGTCAAAAGTTTGGACACCTACTCATTCATGGATTTTTCTTTATTTTTACTATTTTCTACATTGCAGAATAATAGTGAAGACATCAACACTTGGGAAATAACACATATGGAATCACGTAGTAACCAAAAAAAAGTGTTAAACAAATCTAAATATGTTATATTTGAGATTCTTCAAAGTAGCCACCCTTTTCCTTGATGACAGCTTTGCACACGCTTGGCATTCTCTCAACCAGCTTCACCTGGAATGCTTTTCCAACCGTCTTGAAGGAGTTCCCACATATGCTGAGCACTTGTTGGGCGCTTTTCCATCATTCTGCGGTCTAGCTCATCCCAAACCATCTCAATTGGTTTGAGGTCGGGTGATTGTGGAGGGCAGGTCATCTGATGCAACACTCCGTCACTCTCCAGGTGACAACCTCATAAAGCTGGTTGAGAGAATGCCAAGAGTGTGCAAAACTGTCATCAAGGCAAAGGGTGGCTACTTTGAAGAATCTAAAATATATTTTCTGGTTACTACATGATTCCATATGTGCTATTTCATAATTTGTTTTCACTATTATTCTACAATGTACAAATAAAGAAAACCTCTTGAATGAGTAGGTGTGTCCAAACTTTTGACTGGTACTTTATTTCATTGGTGTAAGTGTTTATACATACACTCAAGTTTACAAAGCTCATTTCTTATAATTCTATACATTTCTCTCATTCTAGACAATTTCCTATCATTCACACAGATGCTGTATGTCGGACACGAGAAAGAGAAACCTAATGTCATTGTCGATGAAACTCAGGCTCAGATGATAATGACTAACAATTGCAGGTATTTAGTGATACGTCAGACATACGTGAGTGCAGAGGGAATTTTAACAGCAATACAAATAGACACACCCTGCCTCACCTTTCCCAAAATGATAAGTCAGCAGTTGAACCATCACATGTTATTGTCAGCAGTTGAACCATATTGCTTTCGGACTTCACATCTCAGACTACCCAAAGTTATTCACCCTTATCTTCTCTAGTACAAACTGTAACCAGTGGAAGTACAGTTACTTGCATGTTCTCCAGTAAAGCCTATTTTATTTCTGCATCTGTGGACATCTCCAAAGGTCAATGACCTCTAGTAAAATGCACAATGTAATTCTAATGAGTCAGAACTGATGTCTGCCATGTCAGCTGAGGTAAGTGGTATTGAAAGCTGTTAAGAAACTTTTATTTATTTATTTTATTTCACCTTTATTTAACCAGGTAGGCAAGTTGAGAACAAGTTCTCATTTACAATTGCGACCTGGCCAAGATAAAGCAAAGCAGTTCGACAACATACAACAACATAGAGTTACACATGGAGTAAAACAAATATACAGTCAATAATACAGTAGAAAAATAAGTCTATGTACAATGTGAGCAAATGAGGTGAGAAGGGAGGTAAAGGCAAAAAAAGTCCATGGTGGCAAAGTAAATACAATATAGCAAGTAAAACACTGGAATGGTAGATTTGTAGTAGAAGAAAGTGCAAAGTAGAAAAAGAGTTAATGGGGTGCAAAGGAGCTAAATAAAATAAATACAGTAGGGGAAGCGGTAGTTGTTTGGGATAAATTATAGATGGGCTATGTACAGGTGCAGTGATCTGTGAGCTGCTCTGACAGCTGGTGCTTAAAGCTAGTGAGGGAGATAAGTGTTTCCAGTTTCAGAGATTTTTGTAGTTCGTTCCAGTCATTGGCAGCAGAGAACTGGAAAGAGAGACGGCCAAAGGAGGAATTGGCTTTGGGGGTGACCAGAGAGATATACCTGCTGGAGCGCGTGCTACAGGTGGAAACTACTGAGAAGTACAGTGCATTCAGAAAGTATTCAGACCCCTTGACTTATTCCACATTTTGTTACTTTACAGACTCCCCCCCCCCCCCCCCCATCAATGTACACACACTACCCCATGACAAAGCAAAAACAGGTTAAGAAATGTTTGCAAATTTATTAAAAATAAAAAACTGAAATCACATTTACATAAGTATTCAAACCCTTTACTCAGTACTTTGTTGAAGCACCTTTGGCAGCGATTACAGCCTCAAGTCTTCTTGGGTATCATGCTACAAGCTTGGCACACCTGCATTTGGGGAGTTTCTCCCATTCTTCTCAAGCGCCATCAGGTTGAAGGAGGAGCGTCGCTGCACAGCTATTTTCAGGTCTCCAGAGATGTTCGATCAGGTTCAAGTCTGGACTCTGGTTGGGCCACTCAAGGACATTCAGAGACTTGTCCCGAAGCCATTCCTGTGTTGTCTTGGCTGTGTGCTTAGGGTCGTTGTCCTGTTGGAAGGTGAACCTTTGCCCCAGTCTGAGGTCCTGAGTGCTCTGGAGCAGATTTATCAAGGATCTCTCTGTACTTTGCTCCATTCACCTTTTCCTCGATCCTGATTAGTCTCTCAGTCCTTGCCGCTGAAAAATGTCCCCACAGCATGAAGCTGCCTCCACCATGCTTCACCGTAGGGATGGTGCCATGTTTCCTCCAGACGTGACGCTTGGCATTCAGGCCAAAGAGTTCAATCTTGGTTTCATCAGACCAGAGAATCTTGTTTCTCATAGTCTGAGAGTCCTTTAGATGCCTTTGGTAAACTCAAAGCGGGATGTCGTGCCTTTTACTGAGAAGTGGCTTCCGTCTGGCCACTCTACCATAAAGGCCTGATTGGTGGAGAGCTGCAGAGTTGATTGTCCTTCTGGAACAGGTATTCCCAAACAGGGGTACGCGCAATGCCGTCGGGGGAACGCCAAATTAAAATGTGATTCACGTTATAAAAAATAATGAAGGAAAAAGGAAACCGCACACTGCTCTTGATATTAAATATCAGTGATACTAAGCTTACGTATCGGCCTCACGGCCTTCGTCAGAGCTTTTGTGAATTTTCTGAAAACAGCACCTTTATAAAAAAAATTATATATTTTTTTATATATATATATATATATATTTTTTTTTAAATGGTCTTTACATTTTCAAACAGCACATTTATATTTTCCAATTATACATTTGGGTGAATTTTTTTCCCCCTCGCCTGAGTAGCTTTGTTTCACTGCCAAAAATAAAATTTAACCATCTAGTGTTGAGCGAAATAACACAATGTCAGAGGTAGCCTAGTCAAATGTTTGAAGGGGCATGGGACTATAAAAAGTTTGGTAACCACTGTTCTGGAAGGTTCTCCCATCTCCATAGAGGAACTAGAGCTCTGTCAGAGTGACCATCGGGTTCTTGGTCACCTCCCTGACCAAAGCCCCTTCTCCCATGATTGCTCAGTTTGGCTGAGTGGCCAGCTCTAAGAAAAGTCTTGGTGGTTCCAAACTTCTTCCATTTAAGAATGATTGAGGCCACTGTGTTCTTGGGGCCTTTCAATGCTGAAGACATTCTTTGGTACCCTTCCCCAGATCTGTGCCTTGACACAATCCTGTCTCGGAGCTCTACGGACATTTCTTTCGACCTCAAGGCTCAGTTTTGCTCTGACATGCACTGTCAACTGTGGGACCTTATATAGACAGGTGTGTGCCTTTACAAATCATGTCCAATCAATTGAATTGACCACAAGTGGACTCCAATCAAGTTGTAGAAACATCTCAAGGATGATCAATGGAAACAGGATGCACCTGAGCTCAATTTTGAGTCTCATAGCAAAGGGTCTGCCTACTTATGTAAAAAGCTATGTTTTTTTATTTTGTATACATTTGCAAAAATGTCTAAAAACCTGTTTTCACTATGTCATTATAGGGTATTGTGTGTAGATTGAAGAGGGGAACAATTATTTAATCGATTTTAGAATAAGGCTGTAATGTAACAAAACATTTCACCTCTGATGTCCTGTTAGTAAAATACAAATACATTTTACATTACAGATGTGCCTTGAGGCAGAATTCTTGGTCATTCTAATTTCTGTAATGAGCAGAGTACTTGGGTGTTGATATTTTCAGGCATATGACTTCAGTTACAGTCATGGTGTAAAATGCTCAAATTTAACTAAAAAGGCCGATTGTGAATGTACGTATGGCATACTTATGCTACAACAGCTAACTAGGGAGTCTATATGAGCCTCAGCGGGTCTCAGAGACTTATCAAGGGGCCTGGGACACACACACACATTGGCTGGCGAACACTATTTGGCATGACAGACCCTCAAGGAAAAAAAAACGAACAAACCAACATATCTCACATTTTAGTTTGTTACCGTTCGACCTGCAAAACATGACACGCAGCCCTCGAAACGTTTGTGGATTAAAAGTGTTTGTGTCCAATGGCGCCACCTGATGAATATGGTAGGAGCTTTTTGACGGAACCTGAAGTAACGGAACCGGAAGCTAGCCTAGCTAACTTAAAGCAGCATAGAGAACCACCGCGATACATTTGAGGCTACCGTTCTCCGGAGATAAGTGAAAAATAGTATTATACGAGTTTTTGAAAATAACAACAGCAACCACAAGGGTTGCAGATCTGGTCAGCGACACAGGAAGGTAGGTAAGCTATCGTGAGCTCTTCCGCAAACACAAAACATGACACACGAGTCAGCCAGGCTAGCTAACGAATTGTTGTCGACAATTTGGTGTCTATGTACTGAATGAATGGGCTAACCTGGAGTAAAGGTGAGCACAGTTTGGGAATGCAGGGAATGTAGGTAACTACTACGAGGCGATATGCTACGTATTTCTGTTTGAAATATATTAACAAACGTAACTAGTTAGTTAGCTAACTACTGTCCCGACCCCAGCCATGTTATCCCATTTTGGAAGGGAATATCCCATGAATAACTAAGCTAGCTTTAGCGTAGTTAGTTAAAAATCTTACCGAGCCTGGCTGGGGTTGAAACTTGGACATGCGTCGGGGTTTCGTTAATCAAATTGGTCGCATACACATGGTTAGCTGATGTTATTGCGAGTGTAGCTAAATACTTGTGCTTCTAGTTCCGACAGTGCGGTAATATCCTAACAATTCCACAACAACTACCTAATAAACATATCTAAGTAATGGGATGGAATAAGAATATATAAATATGTGGATGAGCGACCGAGCGGCATTGTCAAGATGCAATAGATGGTATACCAATACAGTAAATACATATGGGATGACTAATGCAAGATATGTAAACATTAAAGTGTTATTATTGAAGTGACTAATGATACATCTATTAAAGTGGCCAATGATTTCAAGTCTGTATGTTGGCAGCAGCCGCTCTGTGTTAGTGACGGCTGTTTAACAATGATGGCCTTGAGATGGAAGCTATTTTTCTGTCTCTTGGTCCAAACTTTGATGCATCTGTACTGACCTGTCTTTTGGATAGTAGCGGGGTGAACAGGCAGTGGCTCGGGTGGTTGTTGTTCTTGATGTGTTATTTTTTTAAATTTTTTTTTTGTCATTCCTGTGACATCAGGTGCTGTAGGTGTCCTGGAGGGCAGGTCGTTTGCCCCCGGTGATGCGTTGGGCAGACTGCACCACCCTCTGGAGAGCCCTGCGGTTGCGGGCGGTGCAGTTGCCGTAACAGGCGGTGATACAATTCGATAGGATGCTCTCAATTGTGCATCTGGAAAAGTTTTAGGTGCGAAGCCAAATTTCTTCAGCTTTCTGTGGTTGAAGAGGCGCTGTTGCGCCATCTTCACGACACTGTCTGTGTGGGTGGACCATTTCAGTTTGTCAGTGATGTGTACGCTGAGCAACTTGAAGCTTTCCACCTTCTCCACTGCTGTCCCATCGATGTGGATAGGGGGGTGCGTTCTTTGTTTCCTGAAGTCCACGATCATCTCGTTTTGTTGACGTTGAGTGAGGTTGTTTTGCTGGCACCACACTCCCAGAGCCCTCACCTCCTTGCTGTAGGCTGTCTAGTCGTTGTTAGTGATCAAGTCTACTACTGTTGACGTCTGCAAACTTGATGATTGGGTTGGAGGCGTGCATGGCCATGCAGTCATGGGTGAACAGGGAGTACAGGAGAGGGCTGAGCATGCACCCTTGTGGGGCCCCAGTGTTGAGGATCAGCGAAGTGGAGATGTTTCTTACCTTCACCACCTGGAGGCGGCCCGTCAGGATGTCCAGGACCCAGTTGCACAGGATGGGGTTCAGACCCAGGGTCTCGAGCTTGGAGGGTACTATGGTGTCTTCCCTGTGGCTCAGTTGGTAGAGCATGGTGTTTGCCACGCCAGAATGGTGTGTGCAATGCCAAGGTTGTGGGTTCGATTCCCACGGGGGGCCAATACAAAAAATAAATGTATGAAATGTATGCATTCACTACTGTAAGTCGCTCTGGATAAGAGCGTCTGCTAAATGACTAAAATGTAAATGTGTTGAATGCTGAGCTGTAGTCATTGAACAGTATTCTTACATGGGTATTCCTCTTGTCCAGATGGGATAGGGTAGTGTGATGGCGATTGCATCGTCTGTGGACGACATTTTGGGGCGGTATGCAAATTGAAGTGGGTCTAGGGTAGAAGGTAAGGTGGAGATGATATGAACCTCGACTAGTCTCTCAAAGCACTTCATGATAACAGAAGTGAGTGCTACGGTGTGATAGTCGTTCAGTCACCTATGTCATCTTGGGTACAGGAACAATGATGCCCATCTTGGAGCATGTGGGGACCTAGCTCGGTATTTGAGTTTTGTGTCTATGCAGTCTTGATACATTTGACTTGTAGGGGTTGTATGAAGTGTTAACATTTGTTTAGACATTATGAAGGGCAGATATTGGGGGGGGGGGGGGGGGGGGGGTTCTTTGAGTTCAGGAAGTGTTAAGTATTGATAACCTTCTCTTTATTTTTTCCCATCAGGATCAGTTCTGGTAACATCATGGCAGAATCTACGTGGGGAACCTTCCGGCTGATGTGCAAGGGCGGGATATTGAGGATATATTCTTCAAATATGTTAAAATCCGCGACATTGAGTTAAAGAATAACAGAGGCGCTTTGAAGATACACGGTAAGATAAACCACTATCCATGAATGGCATTCTCAATTGTTGACCAATAAGACTAGATCAATAGTGTTTGTAGTTTTGTCATCTGTGACTGACTCCCATATGACTGCCGCCACATTCTCACACGTTCTTATGCATTAGGGATGCAGTCTATGGGAGGAATGGTTATGGATTTGGAGACTGCAAGCTGCGCGTTGAGCACCCTCGCTCTGCCTTCTCTAAATTCAACGGTACAATGGGTGGTGGTGGGGGTGGTGATGGAGGTCCCGGTGGTCCTAAAGGGAGGTTTGGGCCTCCTACTCGGAGATCAGAGTTCAGAGTTATTGTGACTGGTAAGTGGATAAAGGTGCTTATTTGTTTAATGAAAGCTTATCTCTTCCTTCCATCAATGTCAGTGTGCGCTCATTTCCCTCTTTGTTTTTTATATGCTGCATTTCTCAAGGTATCCGTGTAAAATAATTCCCATCATAGGTGTGAAATTTACATTTGACACTGTATGCCAATGCAAGGTTATGTACCCTGGTATTGTTGGGGGTTGCCTATAACAGTTTCCCAACCCTAGTCCTCAAGTACCCACAACAGTACACATTTTTATTGTAACCCTGGACATGCACACATGATTCAACTAATCAAATCCAATTGTATTTGTCACATGCGGTGAATACAACAGGTGTAGACCTGACAGTGAAATTCTTACTTACAAGCGCTTAACCAACAGTGCTTTATGAATTTAAGAAAAATAAGTGATATGTAAAAAAAAAAATAGAAAATTAAAGTAACAAATAATTAAACAGCAGCAGTAAAATAACAATAGCGTGGCTATATACAGGGGGTACCGGTACAGAGTCTGTGCGGGGGCACCGGTTAGTTGAGTTAATATGAAGATGGCTGCCGTTTTATTGGCTCTTAACCAACCGTGCTATTTTGTTAGGTTTTTTGCGTTGTTTGTAACTTATTTTGTACATAATGTTGCTGCTACTGTCTCTTATGGCTGAAAAGAGCTTCTGGACATCAGAACAGCAATTATTCACCTCGAATTGGACAAATAATTTTTCTTTAATGAGTCGGACGGGAAGGATATACTCCAAACACCTGAACAGGCCCTCATCCCCGTCATTTGCTGGAGAAACAGATTTTGTGGAAAGAGATCGGGGTGCTTGTGAGGATCAGGCGACGAGTGGCTAATCTGCCTTTGCCATACGTACTGTTAGCCAATGTTCAATCGCTGGAAAATAAATTGAAACGAATTGATGAATTGAAAGCACGTATATCCTACCAACGAGATATTAAAAACTAATATTTATGTTTCGTCGTGGTTGAACGACGACATTAATAACATACAGCTGGTGGGTTATACACTGTATCGGCAAGATAGAACAGCACTCTCTGGTAAGACGCGGGGGGCCTGTGTATATTTGTAAACAACAGCTGGTGCACGATATCAAAGGAAATCTCATGGTTTTGCTCGCCTGAGGTGGAGTATCTCATAAGCTGTAGACCACACTGTCTACCAAGAGTTTTCGTAGCTGTCTACATACCACCAGACCGATGCTGGCACTAAAACTGCACTCAATGAGCTGTATACTGCCATAAGCAAACAGTAAAACGCTCATTCAGTTTTACCTAATTTCTATCAGCATGTTAAATGTGGAACCAGAGGGGAAAACCTCTAGACCACCTTTACTCCACACACAGAGACGCGTACAAAGCTCTCCCTCGCCCTCCATTTGGAAAATCTGACCATAATTCTATCCTCCTGATTCCTGCATACAAGCAAAAAGTAAAGCAGTAAGCACCAGTGACTCGGTCTATAAAAAAAGTGGTCAGATGAAGCATATGCTAAACTACAGGACTGTTTTACTAGCACAGACTGGAATATGTTATGGCATTCTTCTGCTGGCATTGAGGAGTACACCACATCAGTCACTGGCTTCATCAATAAGTGCATCAAAGACGTCGTCCCCACAGTGACTATACGTACATACCAGAAGCCATGGATTACAGGCAACATTCGCACTGAGCTAAAGGGTAGACCTGCCGCTTTCAAGAAGCGGGACTAACCCGGAAGCTTATAAGAAATCCCAGTATGCCCTCTGACGAACCATCACAGACAAAGCGTCAGTACAGGACTAACATCGAATCGCACTACACCAGCTCAGACGCTCATCTGATGTGGCAGTGCTTGCAAACTATTACACTACAAGGGAAGCACAGCCGAGAGCTGCCCAGTGACACAAGCCTACCAGACAAGCTAAATAACTTCTATGCTCGCTTCAAGACAAGTAACACTGAAATATGCATGAGAGCATCAGCTGTTCCCAGACGACTGTGTGATCACTCTCTCCGCAGCCGATGTAAGATCTTTTAAATAGGTCAACATTCACAAGGCCGCAGGGCCAGAAGGATTACCAGGATGTGTACTCCGAGCACGCCCTGACCAACTGGCAAGTGTCTTCACTGACATTTTCTGTAATACCAACATGTTTCAAACAGACCACCATAGTCCCTGTGCCAAAGAACACCAAGGTAACCTGCCTAAATGACTACCAATCCATAGCACTCATGTCTGTAGCCATGAAATGCTTTGAAAGGCTGGTCATGGCTCATATCAACACCATTATCCCAGAAACCCTAGACCCAATCCAATTTGCATACCGCCTCAACAGATCCACAGATGATGTAATCTCTATTGCACTCCACACTGCCCTTTCCCACCTGGACAAAAGGAACACCTATTTGAGAATGCTATTCATTGACTACAGCTCAGCGTTCAACACCATAGTGCCCTCAAAGCTCATCACTTAGCTAAGGACCCTGGGACTAAACACCTCCCTCTGCAACTGGATCCTAGACTTCTTGACGGGCCGCCCCCAGGTGGTAAGGGTAGGTAACAACATTCTAACAGCACATCCGCCACGCTGATCCTCAACACGGGGGCCCCTCCTGTACTCCCTGTTCACTCATGATTGCACGGCCAGGCACAACTCCAACACCATCATTAAGTTTGCTTGTGACACAAAAGTGGTAGGCCTGATCACCGACAACGATGAGACAGCCTATAGGGAGGAGGTCAGAGACCTGACCGTGTGGTGTAAGGACAACAACCTCTCCCTCAACGTGATCAAGACATAGGAGATTATTGTGGACTACAGGAAAAGGAGGACCGAGCACGCTCCCATTCTTATCGACGGGGCTGTAGTGGAGCAGGGCATCGACATCATCAACAAACTAACATGGTCCAAGCACACCAAGACAGTCGTGAAGAGGGCACAACAAAACCTATTCCCCCTCAGGAGACTGAAAAGATTTGTCATGGGTCCTCCGATCCTCAAAAGGTTTTACAGCTGCACCATCGAGAGCATCCTGACGGGTTGCTTCACTGCCTGGTATGGCAACTGCTCGGCCTCTGACCGCAAGGCACTACAGAGGGTAGTGTGTACTGCCCACCACCATCTGTAAACTTAATGATGGTGTTGGAGTCGTGCCTGACCATGCAGTCATGGGTGAACAGGGAGTACTGGAGGGGACTGAGCAGACACCCCTGAGGGGCCCCATGTTGAGGATCAGCGTGGCTACCTATCCTTACCACCTTTTGAATGTTACTCACATTGGCTACGGAGAGCATGATCACAGTCGTCCAGAACAGCTGATGCGCTCATGCATGTTTGTGTTACTTGCTTTGAAGCGAGCATTGAAGTAATTTAGCTCATCTGGTAGGCTCATGTTACTGGGCAGCTCTCGGCTGTGCTTCCCTTCGTAGTCTAATAGTTCGCAGGCCCTGCCACATCCAACGAGTGTCGGAGCCAGTGTAGTACGATTCAGTCTTAGTCCTGTATTGACACTTTGCCTGTTTGATGGTCCGTCAAGCCCTCAATGAGTTGAATGAGGGTGTTTGTCAAGGGCTACAACAAAACTGTGCTGCTAGGCCTATAAAGTGCTTCATGGTTTGGTCTCTGTTCCCACAGGCCTGCCTCCGGCTGGAAGCTGGCAAGACTTGAAAGATCACATGAGGGAGGCGGGAGATGTTTGTTTCACAGATGTTCAGCGGGACGGGGAAGGGGTGGTGGAGTACCTGCGCAGAGAGGACATGGAGTATGCCATGCGGTGCCTAAACAGGACAGAGTTCAGATCACATCAGGTAACTAAACACTCAGATCCTCAGCTCTACAGTCTTGAAGAAATTTAGCATTTTCAGGACATTCTCTGACATTTTTCAGGGGGAGACTTCATCTATCCGGGTCCATGGAGAGATGGGGGCCAGCAGAGGACGCTCCCGATCCAGGGGACGGTACTCACCCGCTTATCAAGGTCGCGGCTCTCCACCCCCTCGCTATCAGTCGCCCCCTGCTCGCAGGTTGTCTCGCAATAGCCTCCCTCCACGTCGCCACCCTGCAGCACACCATAGCCCACCCCCCCGCAGCCCTCCTCCCCGTCACTACCGATAGGAGGGAGCAAAGACTGGTGATTTGCTTTTTGTTTTAGGCTGTCATGTGCATTCCACTATGAAGACTGTCTACAAATGAGGACTTTTTAAAATAGCGTAGACAGAGCAGATGGACAAATATGCATTTGCCTCACATTCTAATTGGTTCATTCTCAGACCGAGGATATAGCTAGTTAGGGATATTTGTGAAGGAGACTGCATACTAGAGGGATACAACATAATACAGCTCTTTAGTAATGTAGTGTTTCTTCACTTTAAAAAAATTCTGTATGAACCTGTCTAGACTACCCTTCCTTGTAAATGGTTGCCTTGCAAATGTGTTTGTGCTGGTCTCAAATTTGTTCCTCTTATTTTACATGAGTGAAATAATTTTACTATTCCTGCCCCACTCACAAAATAATCTTTATCTCGTAACAGCTTTGTAAAAAGTTTTTACATGTTTTTTTATAAAGTGAAGAATGTGGAATGTTTGTTTTAGTTTCGCAATGCATTCATTTTTCATCCATTAGTGGCCTCAAGTCCTTGAAGCATATGTACCATTGGGAGTTATGGATTTCTGCTTTTTCAACATAATGATACTGTACATAAACAATGTTCATAGTGCATACAAGGGAGTAAACAAATATCCACAACTCTGGATGATGTTTCGCTTCAGTTTCTGGTTTGGAGGCGCAATGAAGCCAAGCCCTGACCCTCTTTATGGTTGGACAAACAGTTTCTCTATCTATTTCGGGGCAATACCGAGTGGGGCCCGAGACCAGGAGGGGGACAAGGGGGCCCGACACTGAGTCCAATTCAAGACTGTTTGAAATTTTGTCAAATCAACATGGCCAGTATTTCTGTGTTAATTTTTCAGAACAACATATGGATTCTCTAGACATTCAAAATGGTGAAAAATTGCATGCTGAGGGAAAATAAAGCCACTACAAATTTACTAACCCAAACACAGTGGGGAACAATGCGCCTTCAGAGAAGGGCTAAGGATTCATAAAATATTATTTTCAATGATGTTCTGATTTAACATCTTCAGTTTTTGTTGGAAAGTGTTAACCATGAAGCGAAAAATCAGGATTTTTCCTTTGTTGGTCTGGGGAGATAAATCTAGCTAGCTCAGTCAGCCAGGAGCTAGGCCATCATAAGCAAGATAAAGCTTTTTGACTTAATGGATGGGACGGTTTTTACTTAAACTTATGGAAACTCTATCACTAAACCAAGAGACCACGGCTTGTCGTTTCCACTGGGAACAAATGAGCCATAGTGGGCAGAACAAGCACGCGCTGCATATTCTGAAGTGCGCAAAAGTTTTCACATTTTTACGAAGGGTAAAGTCTACAATTTTATCCACTCTGTTCATAACATTCTAGTTTTGGGAACAGAAAACTATTGAGATCAAATGTTTACTGGATGAGAATTTGCAGAATGTCAGCTAAAATACACCTAGTTCCATCTTCTCCCACTGCCCGCCAGTGCCATATTTGGTAGTGAGTGGAAAAGCCAACCAGATGCTTCACATTTATAAACTCAGCAAAAAAAAGAAACATCCCCTTTTCAGGACCCTGTCTTTCAAAGATAAATCGTTAAAATCAAAATACCTTCACAGATCTTCATTGTAAAGTGTTTAATACTGTTTCCCATTGCTTTTTTTAAACTAGGCAAGTCAGTTAAGAACAAATTATTTTCAATGACAGCCTAGGAACAGTGGGTTTACTACTTTGTTCAGGGGCAGAACGACAGATTTTTACCTTGGTGATTCGATCTTGCAACCTTTCGGTTACTAGTCCAACACTCTAACCACTAGGCTACCTGCCACTTGTTCCATGAACCATAAACAATTAATGTACTTGCACCTGTGGAACGGTCGTTAAGACACTAACAGCTTACAGACGGTAGGTCATTAAGGTCACAGTTATAAACTTAGGACACTAAAGAGGCCTTTCCACTGACTCTGAAAAACACCAAAAGAAAGATGCCCAGGGTCCCTGTTCATTTGTGTGAACGTGTCTTAGGCATGCTGCAAGGAGGCATGAGGACTGCAGATGTGGCCAGGGCAATAAATTGCAGTGTCTGTACTGTGAGACGCCTAAGACAGCGCTACAGGACGGACAGCTGATCGTCCTCGCAGTGGCAGACCACGTGTAACAACAACTGCCCGAGTTACACCAGGAACGCACTATCCCTCCATCAGTGCTCAGACTGTCCGCAATAGGCTGAGAGAGGCTGGACTGGCCACACCAGATACTGACTGTTACTTTGGATTTTGACCCATTATTCCATTTCTGTTAGTTACATGTCTGTGGAACTTGTTCAGTTTATGTCTCAGTTGTTGAATCTTGTTACATTCATGCAAATATTTACACACGTTAAGTTTGCTGAAAATAAACGCAGTTGACAATGAGAGGACGTTTCTTTTTTTGCTGAGTTTACATTCAGTTAAATATCTGTCATTGTTCTATCTGTGGCCAACCGGTCACTGAGCAAAAGCGAACAGTATTTTTGCAACGGTCTAGCTAGCTACCTAGCTTTTGTTGTCGGCTAGTTTGCAGCGGCTGCCGCAGGTGTTATCAAATAGGACGTTGATGCTAATTTGTTAGCTTCTACCTTTTCAAGAAAATAATCAGCTGGTGAGTGGAACTGTGTTTGTTGCAGCGCACTTGCTGTTGTTAGCCATGTCTTTGAAAATAACTTGTGTGTGAAACATTGTTGCGTTTAAAGTGGAACTGACAGCATTTTGGCAACATGAAATCTTATTAAAATCTGTTCGTATACACCCCCAGGAAGAATGACACTTCTAAACATTTTCTGACAAGCGACCACTAAGATATGGTCATTTTCATATATATTTTTTTAACGTTTGGCAATTACGTATACTAAGGCATTTGTGAAAATTATATAGCAATATAGTGTGAAAGCGGCCATGCGTTTGGAAAAGTAATAGCCTCTGCAGTAAATAAAACCGAATAAAAACATCCGTCTTGTCCAGGACCAGAGCCTACACAGACCGCTGCGCTATAGCCAATCAGAACTACAGCAGGCCTTTATACAAACAAGCCATTTGCCACTCGGCCCTGCCATCATTCACTTTGACCTGGACTGTGTGTTTATAGGCAGTTGCAACAGCGTTACTTTAGATTTTGTGGCCGAAAGCCAAAAAATACACCTGAATGGATTTCTGAAAATATGTAAACACCACGGGAGTCCTCTTACATTCAGGAACTTTACAGTCCTATTGATCAAGCATCCATGCAATGGTAGGCTCTCTCCCTCAGTTGTGCACATCAACAACAAGATCAACTACTAATGCTAGCCAGAGCAAGATGAGCTGAAATCTAACGAAGGAACATTAGATAAACCCTCAAACTTTTTCAGCTAGTTGGCCATCAAAATTGCACTGATAAACGATGGGGAATTGTAGCCTCCTCGTCCTTCTGCAGCTTGCGTGCCAAAGCATGCTTGCCCCACCCAAGCTAACTGGATAAAGTTGGCTAGCTTGCTACTTCCAGGCACATGAGAGAACACCTCACTCTGACCATTTTACTCGCCATAGCAGAGCTGGTTAGGCTGTTTACATGTTAGCTAGAGCGTTCTTGACTAGCTATTACTTTGTCTATGTTTACTGACACCTGTCATATTCAGCAGGTGTTGAGCGTTAGTAAATGCTTCAGTTGTTCTGAGCTCAGGCACACTCAGATGAGTGCTCTAAAATCGGAGTAGATAGCCAGAGTGAATTTGCAAACGCAAGAGATATGCTAAGTGGATAACAGTCGTTCACGTTCTTGATAACTAACCAAATGACACCTGCATCTCTAGTTGTTTATAGCCACTGAAAAACGATATGAGGGGGAATAGTCAGTCACTCACCCACTCCTCCATTGGCATGACATGCAGCTAGCTATCAAGCTAACGTTAGGCGCCGTGTTTTTAGCTTGGTACATAAATATATACGCTAGCCTATTAGCCACATTATGACTGACTTATAATCATTGCACTTGATAGTTTGATTTTATTGACATTCCCAGCCTTAGTTACATTCATCAATTTTTTCCAGAATATTGAGTAATTGAAACTGAAACAGTGAATCCCGAATGGAGGCAACAATGTACCAGGTCAGCTGTGATTTACAACCTGATAGCAAAAGAAATTGGAATACCAAAAAAATGGTAATTATATGAATCATGCTGCAGCAACAGAAGGAGGGGAAGATGCCAGAGCAGAAGAGGGAGGAGAAAGTGCCATCACCAGCACCAGTGCTGCCTCTTCCTCTTGTAGTTGGAGCATCACAGGAGCCCAGACTGGCCTCGCCAGCACTCGGGGCAGCACCAATACGACAAGCATTGGAGTCATTACAGTTCATTATTAAAGGTTAGAGCAGTCTCTCTCTCGCTCTCTCTCATATATATATATATATATATATATATATATATATATATATCTCTATTGTACTATATATATATATATCTCTATTGTACTATATATATATATATATATCAGTTGGTAGAGCATGGTGTTTGCAACACCAGGGTTGTGAGTTCGATTCCCACGGGGGGCCAGTACAAAAAAAAATAAGAATTATGAAATGTATGCATTCACTACTGTAAGTCGCTCTGGATAAGAGCGTCTGCTAAATGACTAAAATGTAAATGTAATCCATTGAACTGCATCCATATATTCTGCCAACAATGACTTAGTGTACGTCGTGGAATGTTGAGTCAAATAGAACCTATTTAGCATAAACTGGATATTTATTATTTTATGATTGTCTGTTTCATATCTGCAAAGTACTTAAAATGCTGTCAGTTCCAATTTAAACTTTTAGGTCACCGGTTACTTTGTGTGCTAAACGTGAAATGTGTTTTGCAATAGGAAGTAATAGTTGTCCATTTGAATTGGGAGATGCTTAATGGTTGTGTTTTTGTATTCTTATGATTGGGACCTACTGGCTTATTATGTCAGAGTTTGTGGACTGCTTATCCGTTAACATCATGCTGTGTGTGACTGCTGTCTTTACATAGGCCCTATGCAAAGGTTAAATAAATAGAAATAAAATAGTGGTGCCTGGAGAAGTGGGTAAACTCATTTTGTCCAAAAGTTCCCAAACGACCCACCCTGCGAAGGAAAGGCACCCTGTGTAAAAAAAAATCCTATTTTCCTATGTTTTTTTATGAGTCTTCCTATAGATTTTTCAAATTTTCAAGCTGTAAAGCACTTTTTTTTTTTCAATAACAATGCTTAAACCACATCAATCTCATTGGGTGGGCCTGTGAAGGCCTGGCTCCCCTCCCAGGCCCTTCCATGTCTAGCCCCTGATGCAAACAGCACATGATGACAATTGCACATCACAAATAGCCTAACAACCAACACTTCGGACTAACCTTTTCAATACCTGGTTTGCCTACCCATTATTGGCTTAGTTATCATTTACTGGTAGATATAAGTTGAAAAGTATTTCCGACCCTACCGGCTACCAATGCCATTCTTCTGTGAGCTGCTCCATGCCAAAACTAGTCGTGCACTGCACACGCTTGCTGCCTGTAGATGTTATTCTGTTGAAACTAGGTTGTGTGCGGCGCACATGTGAATTAATTTCACGTGCTTTGCCGATTGTGTAGGCTACTTTGTGCATGATTTCTCTATTGTACTACATAATTGATTAGTCGTATACCTCCACTACACTACTTTGATACGCTTCCGCATCAGTAGGGATTAAGAAGTGAGTATACGCAATGCTCACTGGGGGGAAAAAAACGGAAAAAAAGTGGGTATACAGTTTATACCTGCGGATGCCCCAATAAACAACCGGAGAGGGTTTTCAATAATGGTAGGGCTGGAGATCCAACTTTTCTGGACCGCTCTTTTTGCCAGCTAAGCTCCCGAAGCTTCTATGCATCTTTTTATTTGTTAGTCATTTAGCAGACGCTCTTATCCAGAGTTACTTACAGGACCAATTTGGGTTAAGTGCATTGCTCAGGGGCAAATCAGCAGATTTCTTCACCTAGTTGGCTCGGGGAGTCAAACCGGCGACCTTTCGGTTATTGGCCCAATGCTCTTAACCGCTAGGCTATCTGCTGCACGTGCGGGATTCTCTACTTTACACACCGTCTCTGCTCTACTAGTAAAGAACAGGCTGGCTACTGTGGCGAATGGTGCTTGTTTAATAAAGTTAGATCAAAGATGAATCACTGTCTGCAAGATCGCAATGATCGTATTCTACATAACATAACCTAGTATAGTATAACGTTACTGTTAGACAAAAAACATCTAATTTCTTATGAGATTTTAGGATGATTGTGCGAATGGTCACGTTTTTCTCTCATGTGGCCAAAACAGAACAACGCATGCCACTAGGCAAAATGTGTTTTGATTGAAACTAAACACTGGTAGGCTATGCTACAATTTAACACCATCTGCTAAAACATTCACTCACTACATAATTCAAAACAATGTATAACTCTGATCTAAAAGCATATCCCAATGGAACTGACTGAGATCAAATGGTTGGTATGCAGATGCTGCATGGACGTTTCACCTGTAAATCTTGAAGAATTATCATTCAGGTTTGACAATCAAAAATGTGAGGGGAGGGGACCACAAAAATGTGTGTAAAGTTGAGGTAAAGAAACACATGTGCAGTAAATGATTTGGATCTTCAGCTCTGGGAAAAAGGGATATGGGGACTGGGCGGTTACCTATGGATCAGCAGCTTCTGCTTTTCAATCATCTGTGAGACTAATCAAGTGACCTTAAGTTTAGGTAGGCAACACTTGGGGCCATGTCTAAAAATGACCCCTAGCCCAATCAGTATTTGTAGATCTGAAGGGAATGGATAGGGCGGTAAGCAACGTGAATGCTCCAGAAACCTTCCAATGGAAACTTCCAATGGCTTATCACTACCTGATTCTGTCAGCTATGCAAACAATGAAGGGCTAGGGGTTACTTCTGGATCTGCCTGGCCTGGGTCTCTAACCTGTCCTCCAGAACTGAATCCTTTGGGTCAACCCCCTCTGTGTCTACAACATGGAGCTGATCTGCAAATCGGATGGCTTTCTCCAGACAGGCCAATCCCTCCTGGTTGCGGAAGTCCACCAAGGCTAGTCTCTCAAATTTGTCAACGAGGTCTGCAGGGACTTGGCTCGGCTGTAAGAAGAATGTGACAGCTTTGTGAAATGATCAATGAGTCAGTCACATAGTATTGCCATTTGATTAAGAACGTATACTCACTGGGGGTAGCTGGTTCACCAGTACAGGCTCCCATGTTGTTACCCTGGCCACCTGGGATAAGAAAATTAACATGGTTAATAACGCCTACTGGATTCACAGGTGTACTCTCCATTAGCTAGCTAATAACTCACTTGCCATATCTTTAATTTAAGTCGACTAGAAAGTGTGTCCCCTCAGGCCTGGCGGGAGGCAAAAGTTATTCCCCTACCTAAGAATAGTAAAGCCCCTTTTTTATTTTACCTTTATTTAATTAGGCAAGTCAGTTAAGAACAAATTCTTATTTTCAATGACGGCCTAGGAACAGTGGGTTAACTGTCTTGTTCAGGGGCAGAATGACAGATTTTTACCTTGTCAGCTCAGGGATTTAATCTTGCAACCTTTCGGTTACTAGTCCAACGCTCTAACCACTTGGCTACCTGCCCCGCCCCCCCCCCCCCCCCCCCCCTCTTTACTGGCTCAAATAGCCAACCAATCAGCCTGTTACCAACCCTTAGTACATTTTTGGAAAAAATGGTGTTTGATCAGATACAATGCTATTTTACAGTAAACACATTGACAACAGACATTCAGCACGCTTATAGAGAAGGACATTAAACAAGCACAGCACTTACAGAAATGACTGCCAATTGGCTGAGAGAAATTCATGAAAAACAGATTGTGGGGATTTTGTTAGACTTCAGTGCGGCTTTTGACATTATCGATCATAGTCTGTTGCCGGAAAAACACATGTGTTATGGCTTAACACCCCCTGCTATATTGTGGATAAAGAGTTACCTGTTAACTCTATGTATGTACAGTTGAAGTCGGAAGTTAACATACACTTAGGTTGGAGTCATTAAAACTTGTTTTTCAACCACTCCACAAATTTCTTGTTAACAAACTATAGTTTTGACAAGTCGGTTAGGACATCTACTTTGTGCATGACACAAGTCATTTTTCCAACAATTGTTTACAGACAGATTATTTCACTTATAATTCACTGTATCACAATTCCAGTGGGTCAGAAGTTTACATACACTAAGTTGACTGTGCCTTTAAACAGCTTGGAAAATGTCATGGCTTTAGAAGCTTCTGATAGGCTAATTGACATCATTTGAGTCAATTGGAGGTGGACCTGTGGATATATTTCAAGGCCTACCTTCAAACTCGTTGTCTCTTTGCTTGACGTCATGAGAAAATCAAAAGAAATCAGCCAAGACCTCAGAAAAAAATTGTAGACCTCCACAAGTCTGGTTCATCCTTGGGAGCAATTTCCAAACACCTAAAGGTACCACATTCATCTGTACAAACAATAGTGCACAAGTATAAACAGCTTGGAACCACACAGCCGTCATAGCGCTCAGGAAGGAGGCATGTTCTGTCTCCTAGAGATGAACGTACATTGGTGCAAAAAGTGTAAATCAATCCCAGAACAACAGCAAAGGACCTTGTGAAGATGCTGGAGGAAACCGGTACAAAAGTATCTATATCCACGGGGGTGGCAGCATCATGTTGTGTGGGTGCTTTGCTGCAGGAGGGACTGGTGCACTTCACTAAATAGATGGCAGGAAAATGATGTGCATATATTGAAGCAACAACTCAAGACACCAGTCAGGAAGTTAAAGCTTGGTTGCAAATGGGTCTTCCAAATGGACAATAACCCCAAGCATACTTCCAAAGTTGTAGCAAAATGGCTTAAGGACAACAAAGTCAAGCTATTGGAGTGGCCATCACAAAGCCCTGACCTCAATCCTATAGACAATTTGTGGGCAGAACTAAAAAAGCGTGTGCAAGCAAGAAGGCCTACAAACCTGACTCAGTTCCACCAGCTCTGTCAGGAGGAATGGGCCAAAATTCACCCAACTTATTGTGGGAAGATTGTGGAAGGGTACCCAAAATGTTTGACCCAAGTTAAACAATTTAAAGGCAATGCTACAAAATACTAATTGAGTGTTTAAAATAAAGTGGTGATCCTAACTGACCTAAGACAGGGAATTTTTACTAGGATTAACTGTGTATGTATGTATGTATGTATGTATGTATGTATGTATGTATGTATGTATGTATGTATGTATGTGTGTGTGTGTGTGTGTGTGTGTGTGTGTACAGTGCCTTTTGGAATGTACTCAGACCCCTTCACTTTTTCCACATTTTGTTACGTTACAGCCTTATTCTAAAATGGATTTTTTTTTAATCCTCAGCAATCTAAACACAATAACCCACAATGACAGAAAACAATTTTTTAGAAATGTTTTGCCAATGTTTAAAAAACAGAATTACTTAAGTATTTACACCATTTACTATGAGCCTTGAAATTGAGCACAGGTCCACCCTGTTTCCATTGATCATCCTTGAGATGTTTCTACAACTTGATTGGAGTCCACATGTGGTGAATTCAATTGATTGGACATGATTTGGAAAGGCACACACCTGTCTATATAAGGTCCCACAGTTGACAGTGCATGTCAGAGCAAAAACTAAACAATGAGGTCGAAGGAATTGTCTGTAGAGCTCAGAGACAGGATTGTGCTGACGCACACATTTGGGGAAGGGTACCAAAACATTTCTGCAGCATTGAAGGTCACCAAGAACACAGTGGCCTCCATCATTCTTAAATGGAAGAAGCTTGGTACCACCAAGATTCTTCCTAGAGCTGGCCGCCCGGCCAAACTGAGCAATCGGGGGAGAAGGGCCTTGGTCAGGCCTTGGTCAGGCAGGTGACCAAGAACCCGATGGTCACTCTGCCAGAGCTCCAGATTTCCTCTGTGGAGATGGGAGAAACTTTCAGAAGGACAACCATCTCTGCAGCACTCCACCAATCAGGTCTTTATGGTAGAGTGGCCAGATGGAAGCCACTCTTCAGTAAAAGGCACATGACAGCCCACTTGGAGTTTGTCAAAAGGCACCTAAAGACTTTCACGCCATGAGAAACAAGATTCTCTGGTCTGATGAAACCAAGATTGTACTCTTTGGCCTGAATGCCAAGCGTCACGTCTGGAGGAAATGTGGCACCATCCTTACGGGGAAGCACGGTGGTGGCAGCATCGTGCTGTGGTGGTGTTTTTCAGCAGCAGGGACTGGGAGACTAGTCAGGATCGAGGGAAAGATGAACGGAGCGAAGTACAGAGAGCTCCTTGATGAAAACCTGCTCCTGAGCGCTCAGGACCTCAGACTGGGGTGAAGGTTCACCTTCCAACAGGACAGTGACCCTAACCACACAGCCAAGGCAACGCAGTAGTGGCTTCGGGACAAGTCTCTGAATGTCCTTAAGTGGCCCAGCCAGAGCCCGGACTTGAACCCGATCGAACACCTCTGGAGAGACCTGAAAATAGCTGTGCAGCAACACTCCCCATCCAACCTGACAGAGCTTGAGAGAATCTGCAGAGAAGAATGGGAGAAACTCCGAAAATACAGGTGTGCCAAGCTTGTAGCATCATACCCAAAAAGACACTAGGCTGTAATTCCTGCAAAGGTGCTTCAATAAAGTACTGAGTAAAGAAAAAAAAAAAGTATATTTTAGAATAAGGCTGTAACCTAACAAAATATAGAAAAAGTAATGGGGTCAGAACTTTATAACATAGAAATAGCTGTTCTATCATTCAGCCTACAGTAGCAGACGTGTGGTGTTCAATGTAGGCATACATTCCAATACAACTTTTGAAAAAAACATGCAGGGTGTCCTTCAAAAAAGGAGGTGACTGAAAATGTTGTTGTGGTGTTTGATGCAAGAAACCACTTTACAAAATAAAATGCGTTATTATTCCCATACCATTATTAGAGAATCAGACAAATTATGCTACCCTCTGCCAATAGGCTTGAATAATTTAAGTAGCCAGTCTCAAAATACAACGCTGCCCCTTTAAGACAAAAAGCTCTTTACCTGACTCGCTTTTCAAAGATACCTGGAAATGTACATGTTTTGTGCTCTTGTAGGAAGCAACTCCCCTATTGCTGACTACAAATGATCTATAACTGGGCTAAAAACTCAAACTAGCAAAGGATTTGAACAAAATGTGCACACGTGGCTACATGCAGTTCTCGCTTTGATCTCAAAACAAGTGCATCTACCCACGACCACTCATGCTGTAAATACAGTCCACTTCAAAGTAAATGGCATAGATCCATATATGGCAATGGCCTATTTGCAAATAGTCCAGTGGTGATTTTATCATGTAAATCTTGGTGGGGCAAAATATTATACATTTTATATATATATGAATAAAATGTTTGATGCATGCCAGCAAAGTCACAACACTAAACAATAAATTAATGGCACTATAACGGTGACAAACGGTGCCCACAAATTGTTAGGGCCGACATAAAGCTGTCCCAACAGCAGAGTCCCAACATCTTACCACTGCTACACCTGGCTATCTGTCAGGGAAACAGTTCATTCAGCCTAATTTACTGCCTTTTAAAAAAAAACAGCTGATATGGCTGATACTTGCTTAAACAAATGTGGTTTCTACTGACAATTGAGATGTATAAGCTATGGCATAAGGGGACAACGAACGGATAAGAGGCAATCCGTAATTATGATCAAGACATTGCACGAGCTAGTTCGGACGTAGTCAATATAATTCGTCAATATAACTCAGGCGGCAGGTAGCCTAATGGTTAGAGCATTGTGCCAGTAACCGAAAGGTTGCTGGATCGAATCCCCCAGCTGACAAGGTAAAACTCTGTCGTTCTGCCCCTGAACAAGGCAGTTAACCCACTGTTACCCTGTAGGCTGTCTTTGTAAATAAGAATTTGTTCTTCACTGACTTGCCAAGTTAAATAAAAAAACTATTTGTTTAGCACTTTTGAAATGTACAGTGACAGAATTCAGAACATGGGCCGTTCTTACAGTATTCTCCCTGTACATCAAGTCAGAACCGTAGGATAAATAAAGGGGGCATATAAGCAGACAATGAAAGCTCTTACAATATTCAATGATTACATTTTTCTAAAACAGGCTATAGGCTACATGTGCACCACCAACTCAGAACAGTATGCAAAATTAAGAGGGGAAAAGGGACCAAATGATTAGGGTTAGGATTAGAGGCACATGGGCTACTAACATCGTACTACACAACGTACGCTAAGTATTACTTTCCTAGCTACAATATACATATCTCCCTGGCATATTACATAATTTATGCAGCAGCATACAATACATTTTTGGACTCACCTTGTTGTTCTGTGCTCACTTGAACAGGAATGTGGCGCGGCGGTCCTTCGTGGGCAAATACTGTCATCAAACTTAGTCATCAAAGTCTGGCAATTTCTGTATTTATGGCGCTTTCAGGAAAACTGGGAACTCTGGAGAAGAAGAAAAAAGTTGAATCATGATGACGTCAGTGATCTTCACGTTGGAGCTCTAGAAAGAGGCCCAAGTTCCTGACTTGCAATTCCTAGTTGGATGACTGTTGAAAATGTATAACTCACTGAAATCAGATTTCCCAGTTCCGAGTATCCAGTTGTTTGGAACGTGGTAGAAGTCATGCTGGATTGACAGCATGGCCAGTATTGAATGTTTATCCATTTAAGCTTGGAAGAGACCCTTAAACCCAGACTTGGGACCACACACCCACTCCACTGAATAGCAGGTTAGTGATTGCTTTGCAGTGCTTGCAGTTAGCCACTGATTCCTTACACTTGTTGTGTAATGTTAATGTCCAATGGCCGATATGCACCGATGCGTTTTATCTATAATTTCTCTTCATTATTTCTCTTCATATGACAAGGACTAAAAAGGATTTGCCAATAGATTGTCGACCTGATTCATGACTGCTGGCCTAGCTAAGATTTTGAAAGTATGATGTTGACATGATCAGTCCAGTCAAAGCTACTGTAGATATAACGAGATTTGATGTCATTTGATCTGTGGCCAATGACCTTGAGCCTTCTTGGATGGGCACTTCTAATGTAACTCTATGGCAGCACCCAAGGGGCTTGAATTTTCGAGCTCTACCCTTAAATTTGGCTGTAACAGCCCTGAATGACAGGTCGCCACTAGTTATAATTATATAGCGTACCGCAATGGTGGTACTGGCTATGTCGGGCTCCCGAGAGGCGCAGCAGTCTAAGGCACTGCATCTCAGTGCTAGAGGCGTCACTACAGACCCTGGTTCGATGCCACGCTGTATCACAACCGGCCGTGATTGGGAGTGCCATTGGGTGTCGCACAATTGGCCCAGCGTCGTCCCGGTTAGGGTTTGGCTAGGGTTGGCTGTCATTGTAAATAAGAATTTGTTCTTAACTGACTTGCCTAGTTAAATAAAGGTTAAATAAAACAAATAGTAAATGTCTAAAGATAGCTTTATTGTAACCTTCAATACTTATAGGATAAAGTTGTAACATATTCTGGCGAATTAAGATATTTGTGAGGTATAAAAAGGCTACAGACAGATCATGCCTTCCATTCAGTCCTGCAACCTCCCACTGCATACAAGTAGGAGATATAATCCTGCCTTCTCCGTACTCCAGAGAAGTAACAATGTGACATATCCCTAGTTGATATTGACTGTTAACATGAATGATTTTCAGCCCAAAATGCAGGTGTAAAACTCAGTTTATTTCTGTATCATGTGTTTTGAAAATGCATCACCGTTTATGGTGGTAATGACAGGCTACATTTGCTGTGTTTGTGTGCACGTGTTCGCTCTGTGTACACGTGCATATTTGTGCATGGGGTTTGCAGGCTTTGAACCACACCTTTTTGGGGTTAGCTTGTCAAAAAGTTTGAAAACCTTTGATCTAGCGAACAAATTGTTGATTTGCTGTACAGCTATATGACCGGGTGCAGCACAAATGTCAAATTGTAGGGAGATGGGATTGCCATAAATGAATATGCAGATCCCAAAATGGTTTAATCAGGAATATTAATCACCATCAATTGGGCATCACGCAATGATCATGCTGTTTAATCAGCTTCTTGATATGCCACACCTGTCAGGTGGATGGTTTATGTTGGCAAAGGAGACTTGCTTGTGACTCGAATAATAGTGACTTGGTCCCACAGTATTTTCGAGTGGCCTTTTATTGTCACCAGCACAAGGTGCACCTGTGTAATAATCATGCGGTTTAATCAGCTTCTTGATATGCCACACCTGTCAGGTGGATGGATTATCTTGGCAAAGGAGAAATGCTCACTAACAGGGATGTAAACAAATTTGTGTACCAATTTGAGAGAAATAAGCTTTTTGTGCATATGGAAATGTTCAGCATTTTTTTATTTCAGCTCATGAAACATGGGAGCAACACTTTACATGTTGAATTTATATTTTTGTTCAGTGTACAGTGCCAGTCAAAAGTTTGGACACACCTACGCATTGAAGGGTTTTCTTTATTTCTACTATTTTCTAAATTGTAGAATAATAGTGAAGATATTGTCGTGGAAATTCTTACACAGGGACACTCGAAGTCAATCTTAAATGATCATCCTTTATTTGTCGGCATGCTGGAGAGGTTCCAACCAACTCAATGCACCATAGTACAGCTCTCCCTGGGCAGTCCCACAGTTGTCTTATATACGGCTATACACAGACAAGTTATATTTGCATGATTTAGCATCATTAATGTTTTATTTCATTCATGTGACCGACCAATACTGGTTTATAACTTGACAGACCAATACCTCACAAGGCTTCTTCTCTCTAAGCTCAGACCTAGAAACTGAGATCTTTCGTTCGGGCTGGGCGCACTGCAAAATTGCAGCTACTGATAGTGAGGATTTGTTCAGTCAGCCACAGAAATTAGTTTATAGAACAGCACATAAATAGAACACAGAAATTAGTTATAAGAAAAGCACAAACAGTAAAATTCCATTACAAAATCCAAACTATTAAATAACACATGGAATCATGTAGTAACCAAAAATGTGTTAAACAAATCAAAATATATTTTATATTTTAGGTTCTTCAAAGTTGCCACCCTTTGCCTTCATAACAGCTTTGCACACTCTTGGCATTCTCTTAACCAGTTTCACCTGGAATACTTTTCAAACAGTCTTGAAGGAGTTACCATATATGCTGAGCACTTGTTGGCTGATTTTCCTTCACTCTGCGGTCCAACTCATCCCAAACCATCTCAATTGGGTTGAGGTCGGGTGATTGTGGAGGCCAGGTCATCTGATGCAGCACTCCATCACTCTCCTTCTTGGTCAAATAGCCCTTATTCAACCTAGAGGTGTGTTGGGTCATTGTCCTGTTGAAAAACAAATGATAGTCCCACTAAGTGCAAACCAGATGGGATGGTGTATCGCTGCAGAATGCTGTGGTAGCCATGCTGGTTAAGTGTGCCTTGAATTGAATTGTAAATAAATCACAGACGGTGTTACCAGCAAAGCACCCACATACCATAACACCTCCTCCTCCATGCTTCACGGTGGGAACCACACATGCGGAGATCATCCGTTCACCTACTCTGCGTCTCACAAATACACGGCTGTTGGAACAAAAAATCTCAGATTTGGACTCATCAGACCAAAGGACAGATTTCAACTGGTCTAATGTCCATTGCTCATGTTTCTTGGCCCAAGCAAGTCTCTTGTTATTGTTATTGGTGTCCTTTTTAGTCGTGGTTTCTTTGCAGCAATTCGACCATGAAGGCCTGATTTCACAGTCTCCTCTGAACAGTTGATGTTGAGATGTGTCTGTTACCTGAACTCTGTGAAGCATTTATTTGGGCTGCAATTTCTGAGGCTGGTAACTGTAATGAACTTATCCTCTGCAGCAGAGTTAACTCTGCGTCTTCCTTTCCAGTGGTGGTCCTCATGAGAGCCAGTTTCATCATAGCGCTTCATGGTTTTTGCGACTGCACTTGAAAAGTTCTTGAAATTTTCCGTGTTGACTGACCTTCATGCCTTAAAGTAATGATGGACTGTCGTTTCTCTTTGCTTATTTGCGCTGTTCTTGTGATAATATGGACTTGGTCTTTTACCAAATAAGGCTATGTTCTGTATACCACCCCTACCTTGTTACAACACAACTGACCGTCTCAAACGCATTAAGAAGGAAATAAATTCCACAAATTAACTTTTAACAAGTGTCGTGTCTTTGGGCACCATTAAACTGAAGACATGTTTATCAATTAACTCCCTGTAATTATTATTATGCGATTAAACTGATTAATCGTTTAACTGTAATTAACTAGGAGATCGGGGCACCAGGGAAAATATTCAGATTACAAAGTTATAATTTTCGTAATATAACTTTCCTATATTATAACATTATATATTATATTATATAATAGTATAGGCCGATTATCTTCTGGTTTAAATGGTCACGTCCAGTCTCATTCCAAACGTCGTAAATTGTTGTATCTGCACAAATCCAGCCTTTACTAAAGTCATCCATACATCAATTGTCTTAAAATCATTTATTTACTAAACTAAGTAATTCACAGAAAGCATACAAACAGTAATTATCGTCACAAAGAATTGGTAGAGTAATGTGCCCTAGTGGGCTAAACAGGCATGGCTGGTGTCTTGTTAAAACAAAGGGTCATAAAGGGCAGCTGAGAAGGCACACACAGTTCATTAATATTAACAATTGATATGCTAATCCTTTGCACATGAACGCTCACTCATTCGGGAACAATTGCAATCAATATATATTTACGCTCAGTGTGTGTCGGGATCCTTGTTGGAGAGTTCTGTTCTGTTGGAGAGTTTTGTCCGCGTTCTCTCTCTCTGTTAGAATGGATCTTTCAAAGCGACATTCATTAATGTCGTTATAGAATGGATGTTTCGTCGGTCTTCGCGTTCGATGATATCGAGTACTTAGCTGCAGACTAATAATTAATATCAAAGACTTGTTCTTATTCTGTCGGTATCGGTAGTCTAGAAGTTAACTTTCAGTAGAGGAATTGGATGGTCAAACCTATTGGCCAACTCGCAATGGAGTGGAGGCCTGGTCTGAAGAAAGTAAATCAGGGTGGGGGTTTTATACGTGAACATAGAACAGGCTTGTCACATGACACCTGGTCCTGTCTGTGTCCCTGGGGGCGTGCCGATGACTGATTTAAGCTTTGAACAGAAATACATTCTATCACATTAACATCAGTACATAGCATCTCAACGTATTACAAATAGCTTTATCCTTATTAATACATTTTATACAACCATTTAGATGCAAGTCCCATAGCTGAGGCTATTATATAAAAAGTATTATGGTAATATGGCTATATTGTCTCTTCTGAGTATCACAAAATTGTACCAAGCAGACCAGTTCATAGCTGGATTCTTCACCGATCTTTTATACCTTCTCCAGAACATAAATGTCGTTTGGTTCCCCAATTCTGTGAGTTGGAAGAATTTCCTGTGTCTCTCTATGAAACCCCTCTGTGTCTCAACTGGGCCAGGCGGCAGGACATTTCCTTTGGAATTTACGACCGCCTTCACTGGGCCTGGGTAGGGAGAGGTAGGTAGGGGGATGGTGCAAGGGGGAGGGGGTCAACTGTGCTCCCTGTACTCAAAGAGAGGGCAACGTCATGACACAAGGCACACCTGTTAATTGAAATGCATTCCAGGTGACTACCCCATGAAGCTGGTTGACAGAATGCCAAGAGTGTGCAAAGCTGCAAAAGCTGTCATCAAGGCAAAGGGTGGCTACTTTGAAGAATCTCAAATATAAAATATATTTTGATTTTGTTTAACACTTTTTTTTTTTATTACTACATTATTCCATGTGTTATTTAATAGTTTTGATGTCTTCACTATTATTCTACAATGTAGAAAATAGTAAAAATAAAGAAAAACCCTTGAATGAGTAGGTGTGTCCAAACTTTTGACTGGTACTGTATAGAGCCTATTCCACCTTGCGCTGCAACATTGTCTGGCAGGGAGCTGTGCGTGCTAGCGGAACACCTGCTCCAATATCCAATGATGGGCGTGGCTCGAAATACATACTCCTCTAAAATACAAAAACTTCAATTTTTCAAACATATGACTATTTCACAGCATTTTAAAGATAAGACTCTCCTTTATCTAACCACACTGTCCGATTTCAAAAAGGCTTTACAACGAAAGCAAAACATTAGATTATGTCAGCAGAGTACCAAGCCAGAAATAATCAGACACCCATTTTTCAAGCTAGCATATAATGTCACAAAAACCCAGAAGACAGCTAAATGCAACACTAACCTTTGATGATCTTCATCAGATGACAACCCTAGGACATTATGTTATACAATACATGCATGTTTTGTTCAATCAAGTTCATATTTATATCAAAAACCAGCTTTTTACATTAGCATGTGACGTTCAGAACTAGCATACCCCCGCAAACTTCCGGAGAATTCGCTAACATTTTACTAAATTACTCACGATTAACGTTCACAAAAAGCATAACAATTATTTTAAGAATTATAGATACAGACCTCCTCTATGCACTCGATATGTCCGATTTTAAAATAGCTTTTTGGTGAAAGCACATTTTGCAATATTCTAAGTACATAGCCCAGGCATCACGGGCTAGCTATTTAGACACCCGGCAAGTTTAGCACTCACCAATATCAGCTTTACTATTATAAAAGTTTCATTACCTTTTGTTGTCTTCGTCAGAATGCACTCCCAGGACTGCTACTTCAATAACAAATGTTGGTTTGGTCCAAAATAATCCATCGTTATATCCGAATAGCGGCGTTTTGTTCGTGCGTCCCAGACACTATCTGAAATGGTAAATCAGGGTCGCGCGCATGGCGCAATTCGTGACAAAAAAAATCTAAATATTCCATTACCGTACTTCGAAGCATGTCAACCGATGTTTAAAATCCATTTTTATGCAATTTTTCTCGTAAAAAAGCGATAATATTCCGACCGGGAATCTCCTTTTAGCTAAACTGAGGAAAGTAAACAAAGCTTTCGGTCGACGCGGGCACGAGCCTGAGTCTCACAGTACTGTAACCAGCCACTACCCAAACGCGCTACTTTTTTTCAGCCAGAGCCTGCAAAGCCACGATTCCGTTTTTTGCCGCCTTCTGAGACCCTATGGCAGCCGTAGGAAGTGTCACGGGACAGCTAAGATCCTCACTCTTCAATAAACAGAGACAAGAAGAACGACACCTTGTCAGACAGGCCACTTCCTGCCTGAAACCTTGTCAGGTTTTTGCCTGCCAAATGAGTTCTGTTATACTCACAGACACCATTCAAACAGTTTTAGAAACTTTGGAGTGTTTTCTATCCATATGTAATAAGTATATGCATATTCTAGTTACTGGGTAGGAGTGGTAACCAGATTAAATCGGGTATGTTTTTTATCCAGCCGTGAAAATACTGCCCCCTAGCCATAACAGGTTAAAGAGCTGAGTGAAAAATACATTTTTAGAAGCGCTGCGCACAAGCTTAAAAGCTGGTCTAATTTGCATATGAAACATTTCTGGGATCTTTTACGTCAGCTCATGAAACATGGGACCAACACTTTACATGTTGCATTCACATTTTTGTTCAGTGTATGTATTTGTGTTCCTCTTCATCAGACAGCAGCTCGCCTTTTCACAAGAGGCTGTGTTTACATCGTAGATAGAAGCAGGCCATTGGCTGCCTTCATCACGAGGGGTATGTACGGGAGTTCTGATTTGGTTCCAAGTTTATTAGTCCTGCAATTTTTCCTGTGCGGGTGAGTGTTGAGAAAATGTTCAAGAATTGAAGGTTCCGAAACATGTTATAGTCATCAAAAGAATGTTTTACTGTCATTTACAAAAATCAGCTCCTCCCTCCACGGGATCGATCAACTTAACGTTTTAAGGCTTCCGCCTATATCCAATAAACCCATTTTCCATAACGTTATCGAGCGAATAAAGAAGGAATATCGACGTAACTTGTAACAACAAAAGAATAAAAATGTGGTTCTCCATCAAAATAATCATTCTTGCGAGCTAACGTGACTTAATAAATTAAATGGAATATAAGAGAAAAGAATTTGCCCTTATTAAACTCCCCAGATAATTTTCCATAAATGGATGTCGATTTAACTCGTTTGAATGCTATGATTAAGCAATAAGGTACGGTGGTGTGTGGTATATGGCCAATATACCACAGCTATGGGCAGTATCCAGTCACTCCCAAGTTGTGTCGTGCATAAGAAAGGCTGTTCTTATGCACAACACAACTTGGGAGTGACTGGATACTGCCCATAGCTGTGGTATATTGGCCATATACCACAAACCCAGAGGTGCCTTATTGCTATTATAAACTGGTTACCAACTCAATTAGTACAATAAAAAGTACTTTTTTGTCATACCCATGGTATATGGTCTGATATACCACTGCTTTCAGACAATCAGCATTCAGGGCACAAACCATGGTTTCTAATCTTAAATAAATCAGTTTTGCACATGTTCATAACTAAATCTTACAGGAGAGTTTGAGTGATGAATCATGGGCACCCTCATAGATATCATTCTAACCAACTTGCCCTCCAAAAACACCTCTGCTGTCTTCAACCAAGATCTCAGTGATCACTGCCTCATTGCCTGCATCCGTAATGGGTGTGCGATCAAATGACCACCCCTCATCACTGTCAAACGCTCCCTAAAACACTTCACCAAGCAGGCCTTTCTAATCGACCTGGCCCGGGTATCCTGGAAGGATATTGACCTCATCCCGTCAGTAGAGGATGCCTGGTTATTCTTTAAAAGTGCCTTCCTCACCATCTTAAATGAGCATGCCCCATTCAAAAAATGTAGAACCAGGAACAGATATAGCCCTTGGTTCACTCCAGACCTGACTGCCCTTGACTAGCACAAAAACATCCTGTGGCGTACTGCATTAGCACCGAATAGCCCCCGTGATATGCAACTTTTCAGGGAAGTTAGGAACCAATATACACAGGCAGTCAGGAAAGCTAAGGCTAGCTTTTTCAAACAGAAATTTGCATCCTGTAGCACGAACTCCAAAAAGTTCTGGGACACTGTAAAGTCCATGGAGAATAAGAGTACCTCCTCCCAGCTGCCCACTGCACTGAGGCTAGGAAACAATGTCACCACCGATAAATCAACTATAATTGAGAATTTTAATAAGCATTTTTCTACGCTGGCCATGCTTTCCACCTGGCTACCCCGACCCCGGTCAACAGCCCTGCACCCCCCACAGCAACTTGCCCAAGTCTCCCCTATTTCTCCTTCACCCAAATCCAGATAGCTGATGTTCTGAAAAAGCTGCAAAATCTGGACCCCTACAAATCAACCGGGCTAGACAATATCGACCCTCTCTTTCTAAAATGATCTGCCGAAATTGTTGCAACCCCTATTACTAGCCTGTTCAACCTCTCTTTCGTATCGTCTGAGATTCCCAAAGATTGGAAAGCTGCCGTGGTCATCCCCCTCTTCAAAGAGGGAGACACTCTAGACCCAAACTGCTACAGACCTATATCTATCCTACCCTGCCTTTCTAAGGTCTTCGAAAGCCAAGTTAACAAACAAATTACCGACCATTTTGAATCCCACCGTACCTTCTCCGCTATGCAGTCTGGTTTCAGAGCTGGTCATGGGTGCACCTCAGCCACGCTCAAGGTCCTAAACGATATCTTAACCGCCATCGATAAGAGACATTACTGTGCAGCCGTATTCATCGACCTGGCCAAGGCTTTCGACTCTGTCAATCACCACATTCTTATCGGCAGACTCAACAGCCTTGGTTTCTCAAATGACTGCCTCGCCTGGTTCACCAACTACTTCTCTGATACAGTTCAGTGTGTCAAATCGGAGGGCCTGTTGTCCGGACCTCTGGCAGTCTCTATGGGTGTGCCACAGGGTTCAATTCTCGGGCCGATTCTCTTCTCTGTATACATCAATGATGTCGCTCTTGCTGCTGGTGATTTTCTGATCCACCTCTACGCAGACAACACCATTCTGTATACTTTTGGCCCTTCTTTGGACACTGTGTTAACTAACCTCCAGACGAGCTTCAATGCCATACAACTCTCCTTCCGTGGCCTCCAACTGCTCTTAAATGCAAGTAAAACTAAATGCATGCTCTTCAACCGATCGCTGCCCGCACCTGCCAGCCCGTCCAGCATCATTACTCTGGACGGTTCTGACTTAGAATATGTAGACAACTACAAATACCTAGGTCTCTGGTTAGACTGTGAACTCTCCTTCCAGACTCACATTAAGCATCTCCAATCCAAAATTAAATCTAGAATCGGCATCCTATTTCGCAATAAAGCCTCCTTTACTCATGCTGCCAAACATACCCTAGTAAAACTGACCATCCTACCGATCCTCGATTTCGGCGATGTCATTTACAAAATAGCCTCCAACACTCTACTCAGCAAACTGGAGGCAGTCTATCACAGTGCCATATGTTTTGTCACCAAAGCCCCATATACTACCCACCACTGCGACCTGTACGCTCCCGTTGGCTGGCCCTCGCTTCATATTCGTCGCCAAACCCACTGGCTCCAGGTCATCTACAAGTCTTTGATAGGTAAAGCCCCGCCTTATCTCAGCTCACTGGTCACCATAGCAGCACCCACCCGTAGCACACGGTCCAGCAGGTATATTTCACTGGTCACACCCAAAGCCAATTCCTCTTTGGCCGCCTTTCCTTCCAGTTCTCTGCTGCCAATGACTGGAACGAACTCCAAAAATCACTGAAACTTGAGACTCATATCTCCCTCACTAACTAAACACCAGCTGTCAGAGCAGCTCACAGATCACTGCACCTGTACATAGCCCATCTGTAAATAGCCCATCCAACTACCTCATCCCCATGATGTTATTTTTTATTTTTATTTTGCTCCTTTGCACCCCAGTATCTCTACTTGCTCACTCATCTTTTGCACATATATCACTCCAGTGTTTAATTGCTATATTGTAATTACTTCACCACCATGGCCTATTTATTGCCTTATCTCCCTTATCTTACCTCATTTGCACACACTGTATATAGACTTTTACTACTGTATTATTGATTGCATGTTTGTTTATTCCATGTGTAACTCTGTTGTTGTATGTGTCGAACTGCTTTGCTTTATCTTGGCCAGGTCGCAGTTGTAAATGAGAACTTGTTCTCAACTAGCCTACCTGGTTAAATAAAGGTGAAATAAAATAAATAAAAAATGAAAGTTGGACAGATGATCTCAATCTCTGCACAAGAAACACTTGGACAAACTTAAAAAAAACAAATGTTAGGCTATTTTGTGGCAATTGTGCCATTATTATGTGCCAGATGTTAAGACTACAAAATGTTGTAAATTGTATATTTGCTAGATTGACTTGTCATTTTAATAGGCATAGGCTGACTAAAATCTGTGTTTATGATTGTGTAATTAAACTTTGCCATGGTTTGCTTTGCTAGATACAGGTAGCCTATAGCCCCTGATAGGTCTACGTCTAATTTCAGGTAGCCTAGGCAAGATGTAGGTAAGATCTAGACTGAACGATTTCGCAAATTTACGGACTAATTTATTCAACATTAATAGCAAAGCTATTTCGAGGTAAGATGCGCTTGTGTTGCCAAATAGCCTGCTCGAATAGGCTACTGAGGATGGGGTCATAATTTAAATCACTCAATCAAATATTAATTATTTGGATATGAACTGAATGTGATTGTCAACAACACAGTGTTTATTTTTTACCTGTAGCCAAATATAACTGATTTTTACCATCAATCTAATGCATTCTAACAGCTGATCGGCAATTAGGACAGAGCTCCAGCTGTGACCATGATCTCAATTGATAACTTTAAATGTAATTAGCCATGGCCTTTAATAATTGCATAATAACACAAGGCTATAACAACAAACTGAAGTTATAGGTTATTTATTAAATTCGTTTGCAAGCTCCTCTGGGTAGGCTACACAAGTGGCACAAATGGATTTGCAAGGACTAATCATATCTTCATTTCAACATTTATTGTATCAAATGGTAGGCTAGAGTAGCCTACAATTGCATAGAAATAGTCTACTTGATGGCCAACAGATGCAAATGTATAATTTTCCACATTTACTGTCAGTTTCATTGTGGACTTTTCCCCATAACAGAAGTATGTGAGGGAGTTCCATAATTTCCATTTCAAATTTCCACTCGCGCAGCGCCCGAGACCAAAAACTGACACTCATCCCGCGACCAATACGTTTTCAAAGTAGCCCAATACTACCGACATGACAACCCGGTCATGTTTGTTCTCGGTTAAACAGAAAATATCCTTTCTACACGCGCGCCCAGATGGCGCTGGCGCCCCCCTGTCGGTAGAGCTAAAGACTTTCAATCTGAGGGTCCAGGATTCAAATAAATTATGTCATTTGTTGTGGTATATTGCATGAAAAATACGTAATGTAGCCCACTGTTGCCCACGGACAGCCAGTGATGTGAATTCAAGCTATTAATGCCAATGTACCGCACACATCTTTCGGTAAGGACTTTTATTTTGAAGACTGAAGGTTCTTTGTAATTGACACGGAAGTGATTCCATATTATTCTGCAAAATGTTTCCAGGTTACCAATGCCCACCAAGACAGACGTCCACGCGTGTTTGTTGTTGACATTTATATTCCCCTTTATTTCAGTGTTTAGACGGGATATAGGTTTCCAAAAATGTCGAGATTAATCGTCAAAAACCTTCCAAACGGGGTAAGTTATGTTAGAATGTGTTGTTGGATGGAGTTTGAACCAGTTTCTGGGCTTGAGAAGACGAATATGATGAGATCTTTTCTGACGCCCAGGATCCTTTAATTCAAAGACCCAATAATAAGCTCTGCAAACTTGATAATGTTCAAATACGTTAGGTATTTCGCATAGCAACTGTCGTATGTACTTCCAAAAAAATGTATAATTTAAATATCAATGATTTTTCGGGTTACTGTACTGCTGCTGGATCAGCCGACCTGCGTGGCATTAATGAGTGATTTGCGCACTTGGTCAAAAACTAAACTTTTTATACATACATTTTGTTGATGTACATACCGTAATAGCGAAAGTCAATGTTTTGAGTACCGAACGTATTTTGTCATTATTACGTTTGCAGATCGGGTTAATGGGATATTGAATTTATGGTACTGGTTCAGATGGAATGTAGCTAACGTTACAGATCTAAGCTAAACGTAAAGGGCTAAAACTACACAGCAAATAATTGTATCTACTATTTCGTTGAATTACAGGGGCTAATGTGTGGTAAACTGGAGATGAGTTTGGCTTACGTTTGTGACTGAATTTACTAAACCTAAGTTTAGTTAATGACCGCGTTTACATTTACCCTTAGTTCAAAATTAACTTCTAGCCCCTACCCTCTTAGGCACTTGGGTATCTGAAAGGATATAATAATATATGTAACTATGTCTGAAGTGGTAGCTCCATCTTGCCTGCTGATAGGCCAAGTGGAGTTATCAATCCTCTTAGATTTTTTCTCCACAAGTGCCGATGGAGTAGTGGCTAGGTCTGGGTTGATTTGTTATTCAGGGTTTGTTAAACTGAGTTTAGGTTACTAATGACGAGCTTTGCCTGCAGATGAAGGAGGAGCGGTTCAAGGAGATGTTTGCCGCCTTCGGAACCTTGACAGACTGCGGCCTGAAGTTCACCAAGGAGGGCAAGTTCCGCAAGTTCGGATTTGTGGGCTTCAAGACTGAGGAGCATGCGGACAAGGCGCTGAAGCATTTCAATAAAAGCTTTGTGGACACGTCCAGAGTAACGGTGAGACAGTTAGCCACCCATACTCCTGAGTAGTGGTGAGATAGGCAGCTAGTCAACCACAGATTGTATGCCAAATTGGATTCGCTAGCCTGGTTGACACATAGTGCCATTGTCTTCTCTGATAGTGTGTGTTGTGCTTTTGCCCAGGTGGAGATGTGCAAGTCGTTTGGGGACCCCACTAAGGCCAGAGCCTGGAGTAAACACTCCCGTGGCCCAGCCACAGCCCCCAGGGAGAATAACAAGGTACAGTATAAGGATAGGGCTGCAGTCAAGTGTTTGATGTTTTTGAATGCTTCACACCATGGGATGTTCCCTTCATCTTCAGGTCATGTCTAGACACAGGGTCCTGGGTAACATTGGGGAGTTATTATATTGGGTGTTGATGTACCATAATAACAGGGTATTTACTATGATGTATTTTGTGCTGAATTGTTGTGAGAGATCATATCTATTCTTAAATTTTTCTCTTGTGTGTTTTTTTCCACCAGGAGAAGAAGAAAAAGGAATCCCCCAGTATTCTAGGCAAAGTAAGTCCTTGTCTGCCTGGCAGAGGAAATACACTATGGATGGCGTGTAAGATAACGCAAATGCCTGAAATGTTGACAATTATTGTCTTCCTTGACGTTCTGGTGCTCTGTTTAATATTGTTTCTGTTTAAACTTGTGTGTCTGTGTGTGTCAGCTGGAGGATGACGAGGGTTTCCAGGAGTTTGTGTCGGTGCATCAGAACCGCAACCAGGTGTCTACCTGGGCCAACGACACTCTACCCCAATCAGCAGCCCCCGAGACCGGACAGGGGAGGAGTCAGGAGAAGAAGCCTGCCTCTGATGATTACCTTAACTTTGACGAGTCAGATGAGGAGGATGTGGAGGAGGAGGAGGAAGATCAGGGTAGGTACACATGCCTACATAGACCCTTTGTCTTGACAGATGCCGGTAAGGATCTGTGTGTGTAAACGGTGTGTTTTCACTGTCAGGTGCTGATAAGGAGGCTCTGAAGTCTGGCCTGTCTGATATGGAGTACCTGCGCTCCAAAGTGGCACAGACAGAGGGTGCTGCTGTGGAGGAGAACAATGACGATGAAGATGCGGAAGACGAGCCTGCCGCTGTGCAGCAGACAGATGGTGCCTATGGGAGTAGGGACAGAGACTGTATCCAGAGGGCCACTGCACCAGCCTCTTCACTGGATCAAAGCCAGGGCAAACCTAGCAAGCCTGGCAAACAGCAGGAGGTAGGGCAGACTCCTAACCTTTAACCCCTAGCACTTGACGGGCACCACTGACCCTCAAACTTTGGGATTGTATATTTGACCTCAAATCCAACCTTAACTGCTAACCTCCATCAGTTTGATTAAAACAGCATAATGGTGTAGCATTCTGACAGTGCAATTAGGGTTGAGGGTTTTCATTGCCTTATTCCCTTTGGTAATATGTGTGTGTGTGTGTGTGTGTGTGTGTGTGTGTGTGTATCTCTCTTGTGTTCCACAGACTGAGCCCACTCCTGAGTTCACAGTGAAACTGAGAGGATGTCCCTTCAATGTCAAAGAGGTAAGTGTTTGGGTGTTTGGGCATGGCATGGGGGTGTGATGAGTTCAGATGAGTGGGAAAACGGAGATGTGTCCTTCTATTATGATGCAGTTGTTTGTTTATGTATGACTTCTTGGGTTGTTAATGTATGAAATCAACAGCAACAAGTACGAGAGTTCATGACTCCTCTGAAGCCTGCAGCCATTCGAATCATCAAGAATGCCACTGGCAACAAAACCGGATATATATATGTGGACATGCGGTCAGAAGAGGAGGTTGAAAAGGCTCTGAAGAAGAACAAAGATTACATGGGTGAGAATCAGACTGTTGTGTGTGTGCATGTTGGTGACCTCACTGAGAATATAGACATGTATTGTGTTTGTTTGTCCTAAGGGGGGCGCTATATTGAGGTTTTTCGGACGAGTGTGAAGGGTGAGGGGCGCGCAGTGAGGCGGGAGAAAGGGAGCGAGAGGAGCTTCACCAGGGAGCTGAAGGACGATGAGGAAGAGGAAGATGTTGCAGAGTCAGGAAGACTCTTCATAAGGAACCTGCCCTACACTTGTACAGAAGAGGAGCTCCAAGACCTATTCTCCAAGCACGGTGCGCACACACACACACACACACACACACACACACTGTATACCTGCACTGAACGGGAGTTCACACACACACCCCTGACCCCTCAGCCTGTGTTACAGGTCCTCTGGCTGAAGTGGTTTTCCCCATTGACAATCTGACCAAGAAGCCTAAAGGATATGCCTTCGTCTCTTACATGATCCCTGAGAATGCAGTGACAGCACTGGCTCAGCTAGATGGACACATATTCCAGGTACTAATCTCACACCCTTACCCATCCTGTGTTTCTGACCTTTAACCTGTAACATCTAACCTCTCATCTTCTATACCCCCATCTCTCTCTCTCTCAGGGCAGGATGCTGCACCTGCTTCCATCCACTCTGAAGAAGGAAAAGGCTGACTCCGCCCACTCTGGCCCAGGCTCCTCCTCCTACAAACGGCAGAAAGATGCCAAGAATAAAGCCAGTAGTACCAGGTCAGTTACAGTCTAAAGACATCTCTCCTTAGTTTAAAATATCTCTAAATTGTACAAGTTTATGTTTACAACCCAGTACTGGAATTGTCCAGTAATCTTATTGCCTTTTTGTGTTTGTTCACATTGTGATGTTTGTCCCTCTACAGCTCCCATAACTGGAACACCCTGTTTCTGGGTACCAGTGCTGTTGCAGATGCTATCGCTGAAAAATACAACACCACCAAGAGCCAAGTCCTGGACCATGTGAGTTCTACTCTCCCGTCTCCTCGGCCCCTTTCACCCGTCTCCCCTTACCACCGAATACACCTTTCCCCCATCCTCTTTAATGATGTGATTCTCTCTCAGGAGTCTAAGGGGAGTGTAGCAGTGAGGATGGCTTTAGGAGAGACTCAAATTGTCCAGGAGACTCGACAGTTCCTGTTGGACAACCACGTTTGTCTGGACTCCTTCAGTCAGGTATGTTGTAAAACACTCTCTAGGATGTGCTAACCGTGCATAAAGAACATAACATTATATAAAGTTTAGAACATTATTTAAAGTTATAATTTTGGATTCTGGTTATTTGTGTCTGTGTGTTTAGGCAGCAGGGCCTCGTAGCATGTCTGTGTTCCTGGTGAAGAATCTTCCAGCGGGAGTGACGGTGGAGAACCTGGAGGAACTGTTCTCGCCGCATGGCACCCTGGGTAGAGTGCTGCTGCCGCCTGCAGGCTTGACTGCCATCATAGAATACCTGGAACCAACTGAGGCCAAACAAGCCTTCACTAGACTGGCATACAGCAAGGTGTGTGTGTGTGTGTGTGTGTGTGTGTGTGTGTGTATTCGTTCCATACAAATGTGGCCTATATAATGTAAAAATAGAACGCTGTCTGAGGAAGACCATGGTCCCGTTCAGGGGAGTATACTGTAACATATACTGCCTCTCTCTCCCTCTGCCTGCCTCACTCTCTAGTTCCAGCATGTCCCCCTATATTTGGAGTGGGCCCCTACGGGAGTATTCTCAGCAGCCATGCCTAGCAAGACACTTACACCAGATCCGGAGCCCACCACCAAAACCTCAGCACAGGAGGAAGAGGAGGAGGAGGAGGAGGAGGAGGAAGCACTGGGATCCACCCTCTTCATCAAGAACCTCAACTTCACCACAACAGAGGAGACATTGCGTGAGGTAGGGTTAGCGTTAGATGATGAGGAATAGACGATGAGTGATGCATAGTTAGAGGATGCAGTTAGGTCGGAAGTTTTGTTGAATGTCTCATGTTTTTGGTTTGTGTCTTTCTATAGACCTTCTCCAAATGTGGCACATTGAAGACCTGCACCATCTCCAAGAAAAAAGACAAGACCGGTACTGAACATGACATTTTAAAGGCGCTGCGTGGCCAATCCCACGTCTGCATTGGCAGTGCAGCATTTATGGTTATACGGCCTCTGCAGAAGTCGGGGCGTTGATACTTCTTGTGATTTGCAGAGCAGCGCAGAGCTGTTGTGAAGGAAGTTGTCAAGGGCTTGAGTTTGTGTTTATACAGGACCTCCCGCCCCCACCTACTGTCAATTAAATCATTTCAATGCGGAGCTATACAGAGCCCTCCGTCTTGTTACATACATTTGGGAGGTGCACAGCAATGTGAAACGGAGCTCAATTTGGCCTCTGCGTGCCTCCGGAGGCTCCGCAATTGCGTCAGTCTCCGACCACATTTTCGGATCAAGCATAAATTGAACATTTGTGAGGTTCAGTAATGTCTGTGCTGTTTTGTCCCTGTAGGTCAGCTGTTGTCCATGGGGTATGGCTTTGTCACCTATCGGACGCAGAAGGCAGCAGAGAAGGCCATAAGGCAGCTTCAGGTATTGACCCTAGCCCTGATCCTTAACCTTTAACCTCTACACCTATAGATACTGACCTCACACCTCTTTGTTTCTCTCATCCCCCATCTCTCTTCTTTCTCTCAGCACTGCAGTGTGGATGACCACCAGTTGGAGTTGAAAGTGTCTGAGAGAGCCACCAAGTGAGTCACTCCATCACACTAACCATGGTTACATTTAATTAACAACAAACTGATAGGAGTAATTACAGTCCATTCGAAAGTATTCAAACCCCTTGATTTTTTCCCACATTTGGTTACGGTATAGCCTTTTTCTGAATTGAATGGGAGAAAAAAATCCCTCTACAGGGAATAGAGTGTTGGACTAGTGACCGAAAGGTTGCAAGATCGAATCCCCGAACTGACAAGGTACCAATCTGTTGTTCTGCCCCTGAACAAGGCAGTTCCTAGGCTGTCATTGTAAATAAGAATTTGTTCTTAACTGACTTGCCTAGTTAAATAAAAGGAAAATAAAAAAATACCCCGTAATGACAAACCAAAAACAGGTTGACATTTTGAGAAAATCTATTAAAAATGAAATACTGGAAATGTAACATTTACGTAAGTATTCAGACCCTTTACTCAGAACTGTGTTTCAGCACCTTTGGCAGCGATTACAGCCTCGAGTCCTCTTGGGTATAATGCTACATGCTTGGCACACCTGCAAAGTTTCTCCCATTCTTCTCTGCAGATCCTCAAGTTCTGTCAGGTTGAATGGGGATTGTCGCTGCACAGCTATTTTCAGGTCTCTCCAGAGTAGAGGTCGACCGATTAATCGGAATGGCCGATTTAAGAATAGTAAAGCCCCTTTTTTATTTTACCTTTTTATTAAACTAGGCAAGTCAGTTAAGAACACATTATTTTCAATGACGGCCTAGGAACGGTGGGTTAACTGCCTTGTTCAGGGGCAGAACGACAGATTTTTACCTTGTCAGCTCAGGGATTCAATCTTGCAACCTTACGGTTAACTAGTCCAACGCTCTAACCACCTGCTTTACATTGCACTCCACGAGGAGCCTGCCTGTTACGCGAATGCAGTAAGAAGCCAAGCTAAGTTGCTTGCTAGCATTAAACTTATCTTATAACTCAGTCAATCAATCATAATCACTAGTTAACTACACATGATTGATTGATATTACTAGTTTATCTAGCCTGTCCTGCGTTGCATATAATCGCTTAGGTACACGTTGCTCCAACCATAAACATCAATGCCTTTCTTAAAATCAATACACAAGTATATATTTTTAAACCTGCATATTTAGTTAATATTGCCTGCTAAGATTAATTTCTTTTAACTAGGGAAAATGTGTCACTTCTCTTGCAAACAGAGTCAGGGTATATGTAGCAGTTTGGGCCGCCTGGCTCGTTGTGAACTGTGAAGACTATTTCTTCCTAATAAAGACAGCCGACTTCGCCAAACGGGGATGATTTAACAAAAGCGCATTTGTGAAAAAAGCACAATCGTTGCACGACTGTACCTAACCATGAACATCAATGCCTTTCTTAAAATCAATACACAGAAGTATATATTTTTAAACCTGCATATTTAGCTAAAGGAAATCCAGGTTAGCAGGCAATATTAACCAGGTGAAATTGTGTCATTTTGCGTTCATTGCACGCAGAGTCAGGGTATATGCAACAGTTTGGGCCGCCTTGCTCGTTGCGAATTAATTTACCAGAATTTTACCTAATTATGACAACATTGAAGGTTGTGCAATGTAACAGGAATATTTAGACTTATGGATGCCACCCATTAGATAAAATATGGAACGGTTCCGTCTTTCACTGACAGGAAAAACTTTTTGTTTGAGATGATAGTTTCCAGATTCTACCATATTAATGACCTAAGGCTCGTATTTCTGTGTGTTATGTTATAATTAAGTCTATGATTTGATAAAGCAGTCTGACTGAGCGATGGTAGGCAGCAGCAGGCTCGTAAGCGTTCATTCAAACAGCACTTTCGTGCATTTGCCAGCAGCCCTTCGCAATGCTTCAAGCATTGCGCTGTTTATGACTTCAAGCCTGTCAACTCCCAAGATTAGGCTGGTGTAACCGATGTGAAATGGCTAGCTAGTTAGCCGGGTGCGCGCTAATAGCGTTTCAAACGTCACTCGCTCTGAGACTTGGAGTAGTTGTTCCCCTTGCTCTACATGGGTAACGCTGCTTCGAGGGTGTGGCTGTTGTCGATGTGTTCCTGGTTCGAGCCCAGGTAGGAGCGAGGAGAGGGACGGAAGCTATACTGTTACACTGGCAATACTAAAGTGCCTATAAGAACATCCAATAGTCAAAGGTATATGAAATACAAATCGTATAGAGAGAAATAGTCCTTTAATAACTGCAACCTAAAACTTCTTACCTGGGAATATTGAAGACTCATGTTAAAAGGAACCACCAGCTTTCATATGTTCTCATGTTCTGAGCAAGGAACTTAAACGTTAGCTTTCTTACATGGCACATATTGCACTTTTACTTTCTTCTCCAACACTTTGTTTTTGCATTATTTAAACCAAATTAAACGTGTCATTATTTGAGGCTAAATTGATTTTATTGATGTATTATATTAAGTTAAAATAAGTGTTCATTCAGTATTGTTGTAATTGTCATTATTACAAATAAATAAATAAATAAAAATAAATTAAAAAAAATCGGCCGATTAATCGGTATTGGCTTTTTTCGGTCCTCCAATAACCGGCATCGGCGTTGAAAAATCATAATCGGTCGACCTCTACTCCAGAGTTGTTTGATCGGGTTCAAGTCCGGACTCTGGCTGGGCCACTTAAGGACATTCAGAGACTTGTCCCGAAGCCACTCTTGCGTTGCCTTGGCTGTGTGCTTAGGGTCGTTGTCCAGTCGGAAGGTGAACCTTTGCCTAAGTCTGAGGTCCTGAGCGCTCTGGAGCAGGTTTTCATCAAGGATCTCTCTGTACTTTGCTCCATTCATCTTTCCCTTGATCCTGACTAGACTCCCATTCTCTGCTGCTGAAAAACATCCCCACAGCATGATGCTGCCACCACCATGCTTCACTGTAGGGATGGTGCCAGGTTTCTTCCAGATGTGATGCTTGGCATTCAGGCCAAAGAGTACAATCTTGGTTTCATCAGACCAGAGAATCTTGTTTCTCATGGTCTGAGTCCTTTAGGTGCCTTTTGGCAAACTCCAAGTGGGCTGTTATGTGCCTTTTACTGAAGAGTGGCTTCCGTCTGGCCACTCTACCATAAATACCTGATTGGTGGAGTGCTGCAGAGATGATTGTCCTTCTGGAAGGTTCTCCCATCTCCACAGAGGAACTCTGGAGTTCTATCAGAGTTGACCATTGGGTTCTTGGTCACCTCCCTGACCAAGGAACCTTCTTCCCTGATTGTTCAGTTTGGCCTGACGGCCAGCTCTAGAAAAAGTTTTGGTCGTTCCAAACTTCTTCCATTTAAGATTGATGGGGGCCACTGTGTTCTTGGGGACATTCAATGCTGCAAAAATGTTTTGATACCCTTCCCCAGATGTGTGTGTCAACACAATCCTGTCTCTGAGCTCTACGGACAATTCCTTCGACCTCATGGCATGGTTTTTGCTCTGACATGCATCAACTGTGGACTCCAATCAAGTTGTAGAAACATCTCAAGGATGGTCAATGGAAACAGGATGCACCTGAGCTCAGTTTCGATTCTCATGGCAAAGGGTCTAAATACTTTTGTAATTGCGGTATGTTTTTTTTAAAAAAAATTTATACATTTGCAAAAATGTCTAAACCTGTTTTTGCTTTGGCATTATGGGGTATTGTGTGTAGATTGATGAGGGATAATGTTCTACTTAACACATTTTAGAATAAGGCTGTAACGTAACAAATTGTGGAAAAATGGAAGGGGTCTGTATAAGCCACTTATGATGACACAATGCAGCGTTTATCCTTTGTGGCAGACCAGGGGGTTTGGTCAAGACGTTTACACAGATCAAACATGGACAGAGTATGATTAGCTTGGTTTCAAGAGTGTTTATTCAAAAAATAAATACAAAAGAAAAGGATAGGTCTCCCCCATGAGACCCTCCGGGATAGCGTCTTCTGGGCTCCGTGGTCTTGCTGTATCCTGTCAGGCACAAAAACTGAACTCCCTGCACATACCTCTGCAACCGTACTCAACTAGGGAGTCCTTTCTTCCCCCGCTCTCCTTTATGTGCTGCCCTTCTGGCTGCTTTATGGGCCTTGCACAGCTGGTGAGCAATCAGCCCATGATTACTCACCAGTTCCCAATTAGTCCTGGCCGGAGAGCCCGTCGAGACCTGGCACGTCCAGCAGATGGAGCCATCGCCTCGTGATGTATACTCCGTCTGTCACTAGGCCCCGACGAGTCTCCCCCTGGTGGCTGACCTGCTGTATGCCACACCTTATAGATACGTGAGTATTTTGTAATTTTTTTGTATTTGTTTATTTTGTATAGGTCTGCAATAGTGTCTCGTAAGAAGCAGGCAGAGAGGAAACAGACCAGCTCTAAGATCCTTGTACGCAATGTCCCCTTCCAGGCCACAGTCAGGGAGATACGAGAGCTCTTCTGGTATATATATATATATATATATACACACACACTCACACACATCCTCAGAGCTTTCTCACTGAGACATTGCATTTCTAATCACTCAATTATGATGATAATATGTATATCCCCTCCAGCACGTTTGGGGAGCTGAAGACTGTTCGCCTGCCAAAGAAAGCGTCTGGTACCGGCACGGGTCCTCACCGCGGGTTTGGCTTTGTAGACTTCCTCACCAAACAGGATGCAAAGGTGAGTGAGGATGAATGAGCACGGTGTGTGTTATTTCTTGTTTCCCCTTTAAAATGTGTATTGTTGCTGTACAGTAGTGTTGACCGGTGTTGTTATTTCTTGTGTCCCCTGTAGAAAGCGTTCTCAGCACTGTGCCACAGCACCCATCTGTATGGGCGGCGGCTGGTTCTAGAGTGGGCCGACGCTGAAGACACTGTGGAGACGCTACGCAGGAAAACAGCAGAACATTTCCATGGTAACACCCAGCGTACAGATACAGTAATACATTTCAGATTGATGTTTTGAGAAACCTGTTCTCTGATGTCCCTGTTTCTCTCTTTCTCTTAGACATTCCTAAGAAGAAGCGGAAGGCCGAGGTGATGGAGGGTATTATGGAGACGATGGAGGCCGGGGGGACAGAGGATGACTGACCTCTCAACCACACACCCTAACCCCAACCCAGCCCCGATTGTTGCTCTGTCGACCCATGTGGGTAGGAGTGACTGCGTAATCTGGACCTGAGTGACAGGAGAAGAAAGAATCAGACCAGAACTCGACAGAAGCCAATTATTTTGTCAGTGATTCTGCGCAAAGCCTTGACAATCAAATCCTCTCAAACACGCTGAGGGACTTTGACAGAGCGTTGTTGTTACGAGGAACGGGTGTGGGTGTGTGAGGAGAAAGCGTGACAGAGAGAGAATGTCTGTGAGAGAGCTCTGATGATGCATGGGACTCTGATGACATGATTGATAGGATTATTTGTACACAACAATTAAATGTTACCCATCTGCTACTGTGGCTTTAAGTTTTTATTGAATTGTATTTTATCAGAGAATTTAACATATTTATCTACGTTAGAGAGGTTGGACTTTTATTTTGAAATTCCTTCATCTTTGGTCACATGAACCACATTGATAAAGATGGCTGACAGGCGCACACAGATGTCAGTAACAACAGAGAAGATGTTTATGTTTTTATGTGTTTTTTATTTATCATGGACGTCTGTTGGGGCCGAGATTCATTCTGCAGTTCTCGATAAACAAACTGGCCAGCTGTCCTTGGAGGAGGGGTTCCGAGACGACTTTGTAGCCTGGGCGAACTTTACCGACGACATCAAGAACTCGGGGTAAATTCAGTCATCTGATGTAGCTGTATCTCTGGGCTAGAGCGTTACCGAGTTCCTCGGCTAACGCGCACCAACTCCCTGGACCAGAGCTAATCTAGGTTCATAGACGATGTAGGAATAAAAATATGCGTTTGGGTAAACAGCGAGTTACCACAACCATTTTAGCAGAATATAACTACTGAATAAGTCTAGACAATAACGTTGGATTGATAATTGGGTTATGTCAGGCTATGTTGTCCCCATGTTGCGGAATAAAGAGATTTGAAAGTCTAGGTTTTAAATAAAATGTAACCAATTACTGTTATAAATTCCAATATGAACAGAACAATTTTAAAACCACAAGGGCCTCATTTATAAATGGTGGGCAAATTTCACACGAGATTTAAATGCACCATTTCTGAAAAGACTGCGCATGTACAGAAATACTGAGACGTATAAACCTGGCGCACGCCATACATACGCATCAGACCTGCCATAAAAAAAAATATATGTATACATGAACGAGGATTAACGCTGCCTGAAAATACGCCCTACATTCACTTGTTAAGTTTACAATAACACCCTTTATTTGCGGCATAGTTTGGTACGATTCATGCAAAAGACGAGTTGTTGTTCGAGATTTACTTATCAATATATTATTGAGTTTCTATGTCCTGCCTTGGAGCCTGGACTCATAGACTAGACGTAACATAGTAAATGTAAATCCGGTACACTGAAATTACAATGATATGTTACATTTGGTGTGGTTCCATAAATCTTAAGGCAAAACATGGCAAGTTGATTGTGACACCTGTAAGCATAAAGTTTTTTGCATCGACTTTTCCCCCAACCTAAATGTGATGGACTGCAAGGGAATTCTTAAACATTGTAGGGCAGGCTACAAAAAAATATGTAATTACAGTAGCTTCCTGAGGCCTACTTCAATGTAAAAATGTGACTGTATACCGGTATTACAAACCGCAATGCCTATGACAGTCCAAAACAACCATTCGGAGTTGAACTCCTCACCCAAACAAATTTGATCATGATGTATTTACTAAGTGTTCTCTCCCTCAGCTGGGCATATCTGGAAGTGACCACTAGCGGACGCTATAATGATAGCATCCAGGCGTATGCTGCCGGAGCCGTTGAGGCTGCAGTCACCTCCCAGGTAAGGTAGAGACCGTCTGCCCCAACCCCTAACCTAAAACCATATCCTGCTGGGGCAGTGGAGTCTAAATCTATAGCCGATTGTGTGTGTATTTGTGTTTGTCTCAGCTGATCTATAAGCACTGGATGAACACTCTTATGGGGTACTGCGGCCCGTTTACCTTCGAGACGGGATTCTGCCAGAGACTGAAGGATTACATCACTTCCAACCTGCAGTGGGTCAGTCAGCAGATAGAGGAGCATCCACACTGTCCCTACTGGCACCAGGTACTGTCTGGGTCAGCCAGCGTGCTAAATTATGAAGTGTCTGCTCCTTTTCTCTATGTGTCTAAACAGTAAAGAATTCTTGCTAGAGTGGCTCATTCAGTACACATTTGGGATCTAAGAAGAACATCTTAGTAGAGAATATTTTTCATTTAGACTTTCTCTCTCAGGTGCGGTTGGCGTTGCTGCAGCTGAAAGGTCTGGAGGACGGCTACAATGATCAGCTGTCATTTCCCAGAGGCCCTTTCACTCTCAACCCCTTCGGCTTCCTGTAAGTGTGGTCTGTGATCTCTGTGATTGGTGGGTTTGAGTTCACCCCATTAGTGACAGTCTCTGTAAGCGCCCTTGATTTAATGTGGAGTACCCATCTCTGGAGCAATGTAAATGGTTCCAATGGGGTGAGCTAAATTAACTGTGGCCAATCATGCCTTGCATCACAGCTCTGACAACCCTCCATTTTTATGTGGCTATTCAGACTTTTCCAGATGGGAGGAGACCTAGAGGATCTTGAGGGGGCCCTAAACAAATCCAGCCATTCACGGACTCTTGGCTCCGGCTCCTGCTCCGCCCTCATCAAGCTGTTGCCTGGCAACAAGGATCTACTGGTGTCTCATGATACCTGGAACATCTACCAGGCCATGCTGCGCATCCTAAAGAAGTACCAGTTTGCCTACCGTGTCTCTCCTACAGGTAACCCTAACCCCTAAACCTCTCATAAGGATAACTTAACTCTGCCTACAGCGTCTCAACGTCCCCCCTTTCCCCCGAACATATACACTCTTCATGAAACACTCCTTGAAACCATGCATGTGAACACAGGGAAAGTCCAAACATGAGTTATGTGGTTCAGAGTTCTATATTTTGAGTTTGATTTCTGTTGTTCTCAGACAGTGATATGATTCCTGGTGGAACCCAGGCGTTCTCTTCCTACCCAGGCTCCATCTTCTCTGGAGATGACTTCTACATCCTTAGCACTGGGCTGGTGAGAGCTGTGTGTAATATGTGTGGACATAGCATATACAGTGTGTGTAGTCTTTTTATTTAAAAGATGTCCCTCCTCAGGTTACTCTGGAGACCACCATCGGCAACAGTAACCCCGCCCTCTGGAAGTTTGTTCAACCAACCGGAGCAGTGATGGAGTGGCTGAGGAACATCGTAGCCAATCGGCTGGCTACAACTGGCAAGGCGTGGGCAGAGATTTTCAGCAAACACAACAGCGGAACGTAAGTCTCTGTGGTCCCTCTGGTTGACATTTTCCCCGTCTTCCTGTAGATGTCCACCATGTTGGTTATCTCTCCGGTTCGGTCAGGCTGGAGCTCTGCAAAGCAACTCTCGTACAGGCTTTTGAACTATCCATTTAAAGGAAGCTAGGAGAGGAAGAGTGAAGGGAACAATTTTTTTAAAGAATGAAGGGAAGTAAAACTATAAGAGTTTATAAAACATCACATTAAATATCATGAGTGGGGGTAGGACAGAGTTAAGTCAGCTGATAAAGTAGTGTCTCTAAAGTGCTGAGTCGTCTTTTATGACACACACACACACACACACACACACACACACACACACTTTAGGCAGGCATGGGAAAGCAGGGCTGGGACTTATCAGTAATGCCCACTCAGGCCAAAGTCCCCTGAGATCAAAGGTGACGCACTCATGTTGTTTTGTATGGTTACATTTATCTGTCTTCTGCGGCTTATTTGTTTATTTATCTAGCCTATCTAGGTCTGTCTCTATCAGTGGAAGCTAGTGGGAGGAGCTATAGACTTTGTAATGGCTGGAATAGAATGGAGTCCAACATGTGGTTTCCATATGTTTGATACTGTTCCATTTATTCCATTCCAGCTATTAAAATGAGCCCGTCCTCCTATTGCTCCTCCCACCAGCCTCCTCTGATCTCTAGAATATCTACACAGTGTCTTATCAGCCTCAGTCACTCAGCACAGTGGAACCTGAGACTGACTAGTGTATCATCGTCATTAATTACTCAGCCTTTAAACAGATCCACATACCACGTAGTGTCTACCTTTAAAGCTAATCTATTCCCTCGCATGTAGGTATAATGTGTGTGTGTGTGTGTGTGTGTGTGTGTGTGTGTGTGTTAGGTATAATAACCAGTGGATGATAGTGGACTACAGGCATTTCACTCCAGGGATGACAGAGACTAAGGAGCAGCTGTTTACTGTACTGGAGCAGATCCCGTAAGACAGGCAACACACACACACACACACCACAACCTCTCAACACATACATTTTGAGAAATGGCCTGGTTATTTATCAGTAACAATAATGGGTGTGTGTGGTTCTGTTCTGTAGTGGGCTAGTTGTTCACTCTGATAAAACCCAGGAATTGCTGCAGAAAGGCTACTGGTCTAGTTACAACATCCCGTAAGTACCAATAACATCTATAACTACCACACATTAGTAATGACTATATTATTAATAAAAAGAGCATTTGACTGTGTCGGTCTTGCAGGTGTTGGAGATGGTGGTTATAATTTGTTCAGCTTTAACGTGTATATGTGTGACGCACACTCTCGCTTTGTGTTTGTGTAGGTACTATGAGGAGGTGTTTAATGCCAGCGGCTGTAGACAACTGGTAGAGCAGTTTGGTCCGTGGTTTTCTCTGGACATGAATCCTCGAGCCCAGATCTTCAGAAGGAACCAATCACACGTCACAGACATGGACTCCATGGTCCGCCTCATGAGGTACATGCCTGCATTGAGGCCTCAATCCAAATGTGTCATAAGAAGGAGATGGACAGACCTGCTTTTATACACAGTCATTTCCATGTAAAAGGACCCATGAGCACCAATGTGAAGTTTATACGAGCATGTCAAAATCTATATAATTTTTTTTAAATGAAGGCATACATTTGGAATAAGCAAAGGCTTTGATAAGTGGTCAAACAGATGGACAATGGGTCCAAATCAAAGTTTATTTGTCACGTGCGCCGAATACAACAGGTGTAGACCTTATAGTGAAATGCTTACTTACAGGCTCTAACCAATAGTGCAAAAAAGGTATTAGGTGAACAATGGGTAGGTAAAGAAATTAAACAACAGTAAAAAGACAGGCTATATACAGTAGTGAGGCTATAAAAGTATCGAGGCTACATGCAGACACTGGTTAGTCAGGCTGATTTGAGGTAGTATGTACATGTAGATATGGTTAAAGTGACTATGCATATATGATGAACAGAGAGTAGCAGTAGCGTAAAAGAGGGTGGTGGGTGGGACACAATGCAGATAGCCCGGTTAACCAATGTGCGGGAGCACTGGTTGGTCGGCCCAATTGAGGTAGTATGTACATGAATGTATAGTTAAAGTGACTATGCATATATGATAAACAGAGAGTAGCAGCAGCGTAAAAAGAGGGGTTGGGGGGCATACAATGCAAATAGTCCGGGTAGCCATTTGATTACCTGTTCAGGAGTCTTATGGTTTGGGGGTAAAAACTGTTGAGAAGCCTTTTTGTCCTAAACTTGGCACTCTGGTACTGCTTGCCATGCGGTAGTAGAGAGAACAGTCTATGATTAGGGTGGCTGGGGTCTTTGACTATTTTTAGGGCCTTCCTCTGACACCGCCTGGTGTAGAGGTCCTGAATGGCAGGCAACTTAGCCCCAGTGATGTACTGGGCCGTACGCACTACCCTCTGTAGTGCCTTGCGGTCAGAGGCCGAGCAATTGCCGTACCAGGCAGTGATGCAACCAGTCAGGATGCTCTCGATGTTGCAGCTGTAGAACTTTTTGAAGATCTCAGGACCCATGCCAAATCTTTTTAGTTTCCTTAGGGGGAATAGGCTTTGTCGTGCCTTCTTCACAACTGTCTTGGTGTGTTTGGACCATTCTAGTTTGTTGTCCAGTGGCGGAACTAGAATTTTATACATGGGGTGGACAAGGCTACTTCAGGGGGTCCATAGACCATGACAGAAAATTAGTGTGTAACCCTAACCTGGTATCTAAGGAGCATTAATTAACCCTATGATTGCTCATTAGAGGTAAAGTGGTAATTCACTTAACCCAGAGTTCTTCAATGTGGCAGATAGTGTGGTCCAAAAAGGTTACTTCACTGCAATTCTTTAACATACTATTAATAGTTAGTGTCAATACCTCGGAACTGAAGCTCAATTTCTTTCTCTCTCACACACACACACACTGTACTCGCATACTGGAGAGACTTGGGTCACTCTGTTTTCGTGTGTGTGTGAGAGAGAAACACACACACACACACACAGTTGAAGTCGGAAGTTTACATACACTTAGGTTGGAGTCATTAAAACATTAACTTGTTTTTCAACCACTCCACAAATTTCTTGTCAACAAACTATAGTTTGGTTAGGACATCTACTTTGTGCATGATACAAGTAGTTTTTCCAACAATTGTTTACAGACAGATTATTTCACTTATAGTACACTGAATCACAATTCCAGTGGGTCAGAAGTTTACATACACTAAGTTGACTGTGCCTTTAAACAGCTTGGACAATTCCAGAAAATTATGTCATGGCTTCATAAGCTTCTGATGGGCTAATTGACATCATTTGAGTCAATTGGAGGTGTACCTGTGGATGTATTTCAAGGCCTACCTTAAACTCAGTGCCTCTTTGCTTGACATCATGGGAAAATCAAAAGAAATCAGCCAACATCTCAGAAAAAAAATTGTAGACCTCCACAAGTCTGGTTCATCCTTGTGAGCAATTTCCATACGCCTGAAGGTACCAGGTTCACCTGTACAAACAATAGTATGCAAGAATAAACACCATGGGACCACGCAGCCATCATACCGCTCAGGAAGGAGACGCGTTCTGTCTCCTAGAGATGAACGTACTTTGGTGCAAAAAGTGCAAATCAATCCCAGAACAACAGCAAAGGACCTTGTGAAGATGCTGGAAGAAACAGGTACAAAATTATCTATATCCACAGTAAAACGAGTCCTATATCGACATAACCTGAAAGGCCGCTCAGCAAGGAAGAAGCCGCTGCTCCAAAACCACCATAAAAAAGCCAGACTACGGTTTGCAACTGCACATGGGGACAAAGATCGTACTTTTTGCAGAAATGTCCTCTGGTCTGATGAAACAAAAATAGAACTGTTTGGCCATAATGACCATCGTTATGTTAGGAGGAAAATGGGGGGGGGGCTTGCAAGCCGAAGAACACCATCCCAACCGTGAAGCACAGGGGTGGCAGCATCATGTTGTGGGGGTGCTTTGCTGCAGGAGGGACTTGTGCACTTCACAAATTGATGGCATCATGAGGAATTGAAGCAACATCTCAAGACATCAGTCAGGAAGTCAAAGCTTGGTCGCAAATGGGTCTTCCAAATGGACAATGACCCCAAGCACACTTCCAAAGTTGTGGCAAAATGGATTAAGAACAACAAGGTCAAGGTATTGGAGTGGCCATTTACAAAAAAGTTAATTTTCAAAAACACTGCAATTTGACATACCAGGTATCAAGCACACACACACACACACATATATGTGTGTATGTGTGTTAACTAATAACAAAGAAATGTTTTGGAATTGGCCTAATCAAGACAAAATTAAATTGTGTGACATGATACCCTTTGGATTTATCATTTTAGAATGTCAGTGTACTAGTTAGTACATAGTGCAGGTTTTAATCATGACCAGAGGGACCGCCTAAGTGCCAAATTATCCTAGGTAGATTTAAAACAGCATAAATCCGAGGTGACTTAATCTGTCATCAACCATTGTTGTCCTAATGTGGGATTAAATCAGTTTTAAAGCTGAGAAGCTTCTCTTGCAAGAAGCACTGCTAACTGGTGTAATAACAGAAATCTTACAAAGTCGAAATAGCTCATGGAAGACCTCGTTTATAAGGTTCTAGAAACACAACAAAGTCAAGGAGAGTAGACGGTCTGTCCCTTCCACTTTTCTCTCTCCTATCAAGAAGCCACTTGGTTTGATGAACCTCATGTTTGAGGTCCTCTAAATCTGACTCTAAAGGTCTGAGCAAAGGCAGAGAGGCTCCTCATTCAAGAATGTTGTGCTCTTTGGGTTGAGAGACTGGACCCCTTGCATTCTCGCAATTCTTCTTTGAAAAACGCCTCTGCAGCTCAGCTGTGAGACTGTCAAACACCTGATAGAAGATAGCTCTTTGGAAGCTCTCACCATCACTTTGGTCACTATTTTTCTGTCTTACAGTGCTCATCATCAATGAGTTGTGAAATATTAAGCTTGTTTTAGGCTGTTGTTTACACACTGTTTGTACACCTATTTTGCAGTGCTCGCAATCTCTTCAACTTCTTTCCATAGTTTTCCAAAGTAACCCTCACTTCTGTAGTCCTGTAATGTGTCTGTAAGGGCACCTACTAGATCCACAGCCCTTCCTAGGTCAAGAGAGCTTGATTTGGAGCATGTCAGAAAGACATTTGGCATCACCAACCACATTACAAAATGTAATCAAAAGCCCTATGAAATGTAAATCTATCTGAGAAAGAAGGCCCCCTGCCTCCACTGAACTATCACCACTATTATCAAGTGTGATACCCTGTAGCACTCTCAGAACTGCTGGAATCCTGTCCCTCAGATTACGGCATGCCATGTATCTGCATGTCCACCTTACATCCCTAAGTCTCTGTAGTTCTCTGGGCTGCTGCTGTGGATACAGCTCTTTCTGAACTGCAAGCCACTTGAGATGAACGTACGAGCCATAGACCCCTCCTGCTTCTGCAGGAGAGCAAAAAAGTTAACTGCCTCAGGCACTGATTTTACAGCATCGACAAGAACCAAATTCAAACAATGTGCATCACAGTGCACATAAAATGCAGATCTTGCACTGTTTTAATCCGTGCAGACACACCAGAATGCTTTCCGCTCATGACGGATGCACGGTCATAGCCTTTCCCCACAAGATAATTTCTGTAGTCCAGACCATGTTTTTCAAGGCAATCAATTATCATTTTTGTGAGACCTGCTGCATCTAAGCTTTCAGCTGACTGAAAGTGTAAAAAGCTTTTGTGGATGGCCCCGTTGTAATAGTACCTCACAACGAAACACATTTGTTATTTTTTCTTTAAATCTTTGGTTTCATCTGCAATTACACTAAAAACTTCACTTTCTTTTACTTCTCTTATTATTTTACTTAGTACCATCTCAGCTCAGCCCTCAAGAACTTCCTTCTGGATATGGTGGTTTGTGTACTTAGCATTTCCACATGCATTCATCCTTTTCTCTATGAGAGGGGTTATGCTTTGCTATTTTTTCTAAGATTGTCAAAAAATGACCCTTGTTGTGAGAGTCATCAGACTCTCTGACCTCCTGCGCTATATTTTGAGTGGCAGTTAATAGGAGCACATCTGCAATTGTTTTAATGTAAGTACTGCTGTTGAAAGCCCTTTTCCTAGTACCATGCTGAGTTCTGTGAAATGTTTTCAAACACGGCTATACAGGACACTCTTACATTTACGTCATTTAGCAGACGCTCTTATCCAGAGCGACTTACAAATTGGTGCATTCACCTAATGATATCCAGTGGAACAACCACTTTACAATAGTACATCCGGAAGGTGGTGATTGACTCCGCTGTCCTGGTGTCGTGAGGGAGCTTGTTCCACCATTGGGGTGCCAGAGCAGCGAACAGTTTTGACTGGGCTGAGCAGGAACTGTGCTCCCGCAGAGGTAGGGAGGTGAGCAGGCCAGAGGTGGATGAACGCAGTGCCCTTCTTTGGGTGTAGGGACTGATCAGAGCCTGAAGGTACGGAGGTGCCGTTCCCCTCACAGCTCCGTAGGCAAGCTCTTCTCTGGATCTTGAAATATTCTGAAATGCACATTAAATAACGTGTCATATCTCTATGGAAATGTATAATTAAGGGATCCACAAGATTAGATACTAACAGCTGCTAACTAAAATGTGTAGTTTAAAGTATAGGCCTGGCCTACCATTGAGTCCTTTTGGAACAGCATATCTGGTGCTTGATGCAGTTGGGAGGGGCTCAATGACATCTCCACAGAGGTCTCTGTGTCATCCCTTAATACATCTATTACATTAAAATAACACAAAAATGCCACAGCCATAAAAATAAGAACACCCATGAATCAACAACCAACATTTTAAAGTGAGGCTTCATCTGACAAAATCATATAGTACAAGCTGAAGCTAAACTTAAATTCTGAACTGACCTGGTGGTGGTAGACTGGGTCCTTGGGAAGTCTGACCACTGAGTAGCCTCGGGTAGGGAGCTGCTCTGGGGTCCGGTGGTGATGCTGGGGTCTGTTTGCACCTGATCTGCCTGTTGGTGCTTCTTTATCTTTCCCTTTCTTTTCATGTTTAATTGACCCTATGCAAAAATAAGACCATCTGAAGCGAGAGAGAGTGTATATACTTAAATTCACACAGGACACTGGAAAAGACAGGAGAAATACTCCAGATATGACAGACTGACCCTAGCCCCCCGACACAAACTATTGCAGCATAAATACTGGAGGCTGAGACAGGAGGGGTCGGGAGACACTGTGGCCCCTTCTGACTATACCCCCGGACAGGGCCGGCCAGCCAATCAATCAATCAATCAATCAATCAATCAATCAATCAATCAATCAATCAATCAATCAATCAAATGTATTTATAAAGCCCTTCTTACATCAGCTGATGTCACAAAGTTTTGTACAGAAACCCAGCCTAAAACCCCAAACAGCAAGCGATGCAGGTGTAGAAGCACGGTGGCTAGGAAAAACTCCCTAGAAAGGCCAGAACCTAGGAAGAAACCTAGAGGAACCAGGCTATGAGGGGTGGCCAGTCCTCTTCTGGCTGTGCCGGGTGGAGATTATAACAGAACATGGCCAAGATGTTCAAATGTTCATAGATGAATGTAAATGTCAGTTGGCTTTTCATAGCCAATCATTCAGAGTATCTACCGCTCCTGCTGTGCCTAGAGAGTTGAAAACAGCAGGTCTGGGACAGGTAGCACATCCGGTGAACAGGTCAGTGTTCCATAGCTGCAGGCAGAACAGTTGAAACTGGAGCAGCAGCACGGCCAGGTGGACTGGGGACAGAAAGGAGTCATCAGGCCAGGTAGTCCTGAGGCATGGTCCTAGGGCTCAGGTCCTCCGAGAGAGAATTAGAGAGAGCATACTTAAATTCACACAGGACACCGGATAAGACAGGAGAAATACTCCAGATATAACAGACTGACCCTAGCCCCCCGATACATAAACTACTGCAGCATAAATACAGGAGGCTGAGACAGGAGGGGTCGGGAGACACTGTGGCCCTGTCCGACGATACCCCCGGACAGGACCAAACAGGCAGGATATGTCCATTGCTCGTGTTTCTTGGCCCAAGCAAGTCTGGAGCTAGGGGAGTTAGAGCCCTGTCTAGGCAGGATATAACCCCACCCACTTTGCCAAAGCACAGCCCCCACACAACTAGAGGGATATCTTCAACCACCAACTCACTACCCTGAGACAAGGCTGAGTATACATGGAGCCAAAGGTGTAACGTTAACTTACACAGCGACTCAACTTTCGTAGAAATTGTTCAGGAAACCTAAACCCGATTCTAAACCTTAAAACCTACTTCGCGATTGGCGAAAGCATCATATTTGAAGAGCTTGTGGAAATATTCTCTCTTCTTCTGTCTGTTATTCTTATTCTACTGTATCTCGCAACCAACGTTAATATTCTCTCTTCCCTGTCCTCGATTTGAAAACGTCAAAATAAATGCTTCTTTCAACGAGGTGAAATGAGATGTCAATCAGTATCAAACTGCCAGTAGCAAATTCAATTTTGGTAGATGTGTACTGTACATTGATGTCTAGACTTGTGAAATGTAGACGTCTATGACTGGTTCAGATTTGGTCTGGACCAACTGAATTTTGTCTTGTTTGGGGCAGAGCTCATTAAAATAATAGCCACTGTGTAGAATAATACCCAAATATGCAAACAAGGATATTGCATATTTATACCTTTTTGTACCTATTTAGAAAGCATCACCATGAAGAGAATTAAATTCATAGTTACGCATTTCTTTGTAGTGCACATCAGGAACCCATGATTCCGTTATAGGGTGTAAATCCACTTCACTTACTGTAGTTCAATATCCAAGAGATTTTTTTCAATGTGTCATGTCATAGCTGACACCCCATTCGTTCTGCAGACATTGTTGAATCTTAATTCAGAGCAGGTATTTAAGAGTTTTTGGAAAATGTGGACACACAAACTGAGGAAGATGTTTCCAAACTTTGCATCTGTACAGTTCTTCCAGTAAATGTTTTGTAAATTGTTAAATGTAGTCCTTGTGCATAGAGTTATATGTTTTGTTTGGCATGCCTTTTTAAGTGAAAAATCGGAGTCTCAGCGCAATTTCGTTACTGTGGAATTGTCCACACCTGACCTGTATACCCCTACTGACATTTTAGCCTATGTATAAAAATATCCCTTCCCGCTCTCTCTGTGTAGGTATAATAACTTTAAGGAGGACCCATTGTCACGGTGCGAGGGCTGCGACCCGCCTGCTAACGGGGAGAACACCATCTCGGCCCGCTCCGACCTGAACCAGGCTAACGGGACATATCCCTTTGGAGCGCTGAAGCAGAGACCACATGGTGGAACTGATATGAAGGTAAGGCTGTCCTCCCTCTACTTTTGTCTTGCTCCTCCTCTCTCTCCTCCATCTATCTAAGTATGAGTTAGGTGAGCTGTAATGTCATGCCTCCTGTGGGTATCACTAATTGGCTGTGTGTGTGTACCTTTGCGTGTGTGTAGGTGACGTCTTATGGGCTGTGGCGTGAGTTTGGGTTCTTGGCAGCGAGTGGACCCACGTGGGACCAGGTACCTGCTTTCCAGTGGAGTTCCTCTCCCTACTCAGATCTGATGCACATGGGACACCCCGACACCTGGGCTTTCACACCTATACACGTCACATGGTCTACCTAATCCGTAACCTTTAAATGAACCCTACACGCACACATCCATTAGTGTAAGAAAATAAACTATGGGGTGCTGGATTTCATTTGATAAGGGGAAATTATTACAAATGTAATGCAAATGGATATACAATACAACAGTAAGCTCAGGGTTAACATATGTATACTGTTTACTGCACTGCTGTTTGAGATAAGGGAATGTGTTTTAACAGTTTAAAAAACAAAATCATGTTTTGCTCAATCATGTTATACCATCTCACATTACATTCAATATGAGACAGCCAGTCTCATATTGAATGTAATGTGAGATGGTATAACTCTGTTTGAAATGAGACTTACAATATTGAGGTAGGAAATTGTACCTCTTAGACGCACAAAAAATACTTTGTTTGGGCAATAGAGAATGATTTTTGTTTTCCATTTTAAATCTGTTTTCAATTTGAATCCTAAAGTATTCTACAATTTGATTCATGCTGCTAAGGCACTGGTCAATTCATATCAACGCTATTAAGACCGTAATCAGATCAAAATATGTATTACATTTCTCATTTGACAGATAAAGGCTTAAATGTGTCCAGTTTTTTATATTCAATGGTCAATGGTTGTCATTAAATTAGTTTTGAACTTCAGTTGTGTACTGTAGCTTATTCATAAATACAAAGCTGGCATACTGTCTTTTGTTGTCTGACACTGTTCTATCAGATGGCACAGACTTTCTGAAGCCTACCTGAAAGCAAAAGAGAAACATTCTTTTCTCACCACTTCGATACGGGAGTGACTTTTTCGTAGCAGGTTAGAAGACTGAGGTTGTTAGGAAAAGGGTTCTAGTTAGAGTTAGCGAAAATGCTCTCCTAACCTGCTACGAAAATCACTTTGTATCGAAGTGGTGTGAAAAGTGTGTCCTGAAAGCAAAACAAGTCTGACTGAAAGAAGGGATACGGTCATCACACCTTTTAGATCCAATGACAATGCAGGTGCTTTCCACCAATCAACCGTTTATCTGAGTTGGATCTTTCCGGTTCCTCTGCCTTTCAAATCAATGGTCATAAATATTCCTGCATAAACTGAGTTTGAAATGTAACTACCAGTAACTGTTACTAGTACTAGCTAGTTTTCTCATGTGAACTGCTTACTTCAGATGTAGCTAGTTTAGAGATGGATGGTCATGATTTAGTTTGCAATTGTATCAAAGCCTGCTTGCTAGCTGGTTGACTTCGGATCCGAGTTAGCTAGATAGTATGGGGCTGTATGGCTAGCTAGGTGCTACACTTTTAATATCAAGAAAAGCACAGATACGGAAGTTGTACTTTGACTGGTAAATTCTGTTGTCTGTCTTAACCTTGACAACATGGCAAGCAATGTGCGGTAGTATTGCAGAGAACAACTCGAGGCTTGATGTTGGACTAAGCCTACGTCATCCCTGTGGACCTGTCTCTAAATCACGTGGCGAATGCAATGCTCTTGTGGTTTATTTGTCTGAATCCTGTGTAGCCATCAGTTTTTATAGCAGCAATCTGTTGTGATACAGATGTGTGTGTGTTTTGTATTACAGGTGTGTGATGGGTTCCTGGCAGTCTGTCTGCTCAATGCATTTTGGGCGTGCAGGTCAAAACATTCCCTGTTGGGGTAGCAGACTGCAGACTACTGTAGATTAACAGGAAAATGGAAATGCATATTTTCTTTCAAAGGACTGGAACCACTTCCTGGCCTCATTGGCCCACCTCAAGTTCTGTGCGAGAGCCAATGTCACAGTAATGGAGATGGGTTTCCTCTCCTCCATTCAGGCTGGAGGAAGTAGGTAGAACAGCATTGCCTAACTTCACCCAGAGCCCTCAAGCCATCACCCATTTTATTCCTGTGGGTGCCGCTGGCTGTAAAGGAGAGCTCAGACATCCAATTCCTGAGCAATCTCCAATCCCTAAGCGACCTCCACCTCCATGCAATGGTATTGGCAAGTCTAACAGCTAATGCTGCACATTTCATGTTATTGTTAATTGGTTTTATATGAAACCATTCTTTATAATACATAAATGAGATGTCCAGTTTTGTCAAGCTGAAATAACTAGCAGCAATAAAAGTTGACAATTTCCTTAGGTAAAGAGGCTGAAATGTGACGCAGGTGTTCTCTCCATCTGTGTGGGGCAACTTGCACACTTGCCTTACTGTCAGCGCACCTGCACAAATTCTACTTCCGATACTGTGAGTCATACAAACATACTTAGTCTTACATACACTGATTCATTCACCTGTTGCATACAACTCTGTAGAGTGCCTGGATAGCACTTCTGCCTTCTCTCCTTTGGTGTGTCTGTGCGTAGTCTACCTTCTCTAAAACGTGTCTGACTATGTATGTTCAGACTGCCACCTGTGTACCCTGCCAATGAAGGGGACATCCTCCCGTCAGAGCGGTTGCATGGGAGACAAGCAGCCAAAATCCCTGTGTTACAGTCTACAGTACACACCTGATCTGATCCTACACTCATCATCATGCTAACACAGGAACACATACACACGACGGTCATGACCCCTCGCTCTCAAAGCTCCATTGACACACCCACAAGTCATAACCTACTCACCGCCATGCACAGCGAGAGGGATAACTGGGCCCAAAATCTGTCTTCTCCAGCAAGTGGTGGTTTTTTTCCTATTTTTTTTTCGCTCACCAAGCAAGACGTTTTTGGAGGTCAATGAGTGTCGAAATTGGTCAACAAAAAATGTTATGGCTTATTTGATAGAATAGAAGTTTCGTAATGCTTAGGTTGTTACGAGTGAACAGATATAAGTAGGACGTGACATCCTGGCAACTTTGAGAAAAAACACTATATCGGAGATGTGCCTGTTGTTCACACATATCTACCCTCTCATTGGCTAGAATGGTCCCACCTGATCTTGCCTCCAGACTGCCTTCCATTTTTGAAGACATTTATTTTCATTGTTAGAGCAGCCATTTGAGCATCTGGTCAATATAATGGACACTCTGTTAGTACCCAGCAGAGAAGGAAGGAAGAAAATAGGGAGGATGGTTGGACTCTTTCCGAGTCTGCTGCTTCTGTTGTTGATCAGTTTGATGGAGTGTCTCATATTAAACTGCTTGCCTGCTGTTATTAATCTTAACCCTTGCCCTGTCCACAAACACTTCCCTCTGATAGACTTTTGACTTTCTACACTTCTCTGACATGTGATCTGATGGGTGATGTAAACGTTAACAACATCTTGGTACATCTAAGGTGTCTATTATTCCTCTCAGGCCTCTAGGCACTTCCATCGATCAGAGCCGCCTGCAGCTGTTCATCCCAGTCCAGCTCCTCTCTCTGCAGCCACCACAGTGGTGGAGCATCTTTCCCACCACCGTCAAGAAAAGTGGAAGTCGCTGCCCATCTTCTGCCACAGGCTGAAAATCCATCTCGTCATGCTGCACCTTGGCTCCCGTACTGCCTTCCCTAGCTTATCACTTCTCCTACAAAGATCACTTGTGGTGGGCACTAAACTCACACAATGACAGATAAAACTTGTGTTTAATCTTGCAGTTTATTCAGCGTGCCGCTGCTAAATGCATGTAGGGAAAACACTGCCTATTGCCTGGGGCAAGTGAACTGAGCAGTCACACAAGTTGAGCCTGCTACGAGGTTGGCGATTTGTTCTTTATTTTTTAAGTAAAAACAACCAAACTGCAATGAATTCCAGTAGACTAAAACTGATATTTATGGTTCCTCTCCATTTTTAAGTAAAATACAATTTATGGCATTTATTGCAGTCGTGGAAGTTGAGCCTGCTCTGAGAATTGTTTTACTGATAAAAAAAATACCAAAAATTCCATTACTGATCTTTTACATTCCTCCCCTATGTGTAGGTGAAAGGCAGACAAAGTATGGCCCTACTGTTGCTTATGTTAATCCCTGGAGGTGAACCATTCTTTTCACCCTAGCTCTTCAAATGGTAGTCACATAACAAAGGACCGTTGGAAGAGACCGGCCAGGCAGAGACCGCCCTTGCTGTCTCTGCCTGGCCGGTTTCCCCTCTTTCCACTGGGATTCTCTGCCTCTACCCCTATTACGGGGGCTGAGTCACTGGCATACTGGTGTTCTTCCATGCCGTCCCTGGGAGGGGTGCGTCACTTGAGTGGGTTGAGTCACTGACGTGGTCTTCCTGTCTGGGTTGGCGCCCCCCCTTGGGTTGTGCCATGGCGGAGATCTTTGTGGGCTATACTCGGCCTTGTCCCGGGATGGTATGTTGGTGGTTGGAGATATCCCTCCAGTGGTGTGGAGGCTGTGCTTTGGCAAAGTGGGTGAGGTTATATCCTACCTGTTTGGCCCTCCGGGGGTTTCATCAGATGGGGCCACAGTGTCTCCTGACCCCTCCTGTCTCAGCCTCCAGTATTTATGCTGCAGTAGTTTATGTGTCGGGGGGCTAGGGTCAGTCTGTCACATCTGGAGTATTTTCTTGTCTTTTCCGGTGTCCTGTGTGAATTTAAATATGCTCTCTCTAATTCTCTCTTTCTCTCTCTCGGAGGATCTGAGCCCTAGGACCATGCCTCAGGACTACCTGGCTTGATGATTCCTTGCTGTCCCCAGTTCACCTGGCCGTGCTGCTGCTCCAGTTCCAACTGTTCTGCCTGCAGCTACGGAACCCTGACCTGTTCACTGGACGTGCTACCTGTCCCAGACCTGCTGTCCCAGACCTGCTGGAACCCTGACCTGTTCACCGGACGTGCTACCTGTCCCAGACCTGCTGTTTTCAACTCTCTAGAGACAGCAGGAGCGGTAGAGATACTCTCAAAGATCGGCTATGAAAAAGCCAACTGAAACTTATTCTTGTGTTACTGACTTGTTGCACCCTCGACAACTACTATGATTATTATTATTATTTGACCATGCTGGTCATTTATGAACATTTGAACATCTTGGCCATGTGCTGTTATAATCTCCACCCGGCACAGCCAGAAGATGACTGGCCACCCCTCATAGCCTGGTTCCTCTCTAGGTTTTGGCCTTTCTAGGGAGTTTTTCCTAGCCACCGTGCTTCTACACCTGCATTGCTTGCTGATTGGCGTTTTAGGCTGGGTTTCTGTACAGCACTTTGATATATCAGCTGATGTAAGAAGGGCTATATAAATACATTTGATTTGAATTAAATGTTGGGAGTTGACAATTGACATTTTCCAGTAGCCTACTTAAAATAGACAGTTGGGCAAAGATACAGGTGTAATGCTCAACTCAAAAAAGTAAATAAATTACAAGCACACATGGTTAAACTAATTATTGTATCAAGCAAGGACACGGGCAGCCATTTCAGAATTTGCCTGAGTGACAAGCAACATGGCTGTCTAGTAACTAACAACAACACACACACAAAACACACAGCTAAAAACACTTAATTTCACCTAGGTCCTAAATGAACAAGCAAAAGGATTCAAACAAAGGAATATTATTGAAACAAGTTAAAGCCTGTTCCATTATTAGCAACATTTCAGGGAATTCTTTACTGGTGTATAAACCGTTAACTAACAGTTGCTAGTGCAACAAACTTACCATGGGAAAAATAGAGAAAAGTCCAAACGTCCAAACGAAAGATAAATGTTTAGTTTTGGCTAAAAACAGAGTTGAAATTGAGAGCTAGCCTAGGACTATGGTAGAGCAGCATAACAGGCTCCCTGAATTCCTCAGCTACCTAGCTAGCTAGTAGGCTTCATTATGCATATTAAAATAGTAATATTCAACAATAACTATTATTTATTTATTACCCCCTTTTTCTCCCCAATTTCGATATTGTCTTATCGCTGCAACTCCCCAACGGGCTCGGGAGGCAAAGGTTGAGTCATGCATCCTCTGTAACATGACCCGCCAAACCGTGCTTCTTATCACCCGCCCGCTTAACCCAGAAGCCAGCCTCACAAATGTGTCGGAGGAAACACCGTTCACCTGACAACCAGGGTCAGCCTGCAGGTGCCCGGCCCGCCACAAGGAGTCGCTAGAGCGCGATGAGCCAAGTAAGCCACCCCGGCCCCCCCCCCCGGACGACGCTGGGACAATTGTGCGCCGCCCTATGGGACTCCCGATCACGGCCGGTTGCGAAATAGCCCGGGATCGAATCCGGGTCTGTAGTAACTATAGCTACTATCACACAGCTCGGACACCCATGAATACCCCACAAAACATGCCACCAAAGGTGTCTTCACAGTCCCCGAGTCCAGAAGAGACTATGGGAGACGCACAGTACTACATAGAGCAATGACTACATGGAACTCTATTCCACATCAGGTAACTGATGCAGTAGAATCAAATTAAAAAAAAATAGCTAAAAATACACCTTATGGAACAGCGGGGACTGTGAAGAGACACACACAAAAGGTAGACATAAACTAGCACATGCACTCTCTAATATTCTAGTATGGTTGTATTATAAATTTTGTATTGTAGATATCTAGTGGTGTAACAATGTTATATGATGTACTTTTTTATATTTTGTTTTATATGTAATGTAAGTGCTTGGACCCTAGGAAGAGTAGCTGCTGCCAAAGAGGATCCCTAATAAATACAAATATTTACAACGTCCGTCCTAGCTCGCTCATTAGTGTCGAAATATTGCCTTATCTGCTCGTCGTCCCCTTATGCCATAGTTTGTACATCTCAATTGTCAGTAGAAACCACATTTGTTTAAGCAAGTCAGCCATATCAGCTGTGTTTTTTTTAAGGCAGTAAATGAGGCTGAATGAACTGTTTTGCCGCTAGGCAAGGCTCTGCTAATAGCCAGGTGTAGCAGTGGTAAGGATTCACTGAACAGAAAGCTCCGGTTTTGGGACAACTTTATATAGGCCCTAACAGTTTGTGGGCATCGTTTGTCACCGTTATGGTGCAATTAATGTTTTGTTTAGGGTGTAGTGGCTTTGCTGGCATGAATGTACATATTTTTTGAGTGTGCCCCACCAAGAAATGCATGCTAAAATCGCCACTGCATGAGGCAAATGGTTGTCACGCCAGATTCTGTCTGGTTTTCTGATCCACGGGGGCTACCTTTTCTTCTAAGGTATCTGTGACCAGTCATGTGAAATCCATAGATTAGGGCCTAATGAATGTATTTCCTTATATGAACTGTGACTCGGAAAAATCTTAGAAATGGTTGCATGTTGCGTTTCTATTTTTGTTCAGTATAGTTAGGATTTGTACAAAAACGTTTACCTGACCGGTAGTTTAGAGGGTAGAGTAGGAAACTATGGAACATTCAGGTAATTGACGAGTAATGAACCGTTTTCCGGCACAATTTGTTGAAAGCGCCAATGCCTTCTGAAAGCCTCGTTTTCCAACCCGTTTCCCATCAATACTAAAAACCGGAAACAATAATCCCCGCAATTTGACCCCTGTGCAAGTAGCACGAAGATTGACAAATCGGAGTAATGTAAATAAATCAGATATGTTCCTATTGGTGTTCTGATGCATGGTAGAGGCGGGCGTACTCGTCGGACCCGCCTTTCCGCTGTGCGCAGGACCGCGAGGGAGGGGAGAAAGGCGAGGAGGTTTTCGCGGCCTGCGGTGTGGTTCTATTCGGAAATCAGTAGTTATCGCTTCATTCTGAACCGACGGATGTTTTACACGGACCTAAATTCAATTTGAAGCTGCGGGTGCTCTAAACGGTTTGCATATTGGATAAATATAAACGCTAATATGTTCTTTACATGTGTTTTCACAACTAGCTTGCTACATGGGGATGGGTAACGTTATCAGAGATTGTGAATGTGAGACAGCCAGGATCGGTTACTAGCTACTGTAGTAACTAGCTTGGTCAGTAGACTAACCCTTTTTAAAGCATTACTGGACATTGCAACTCACCATCACTGACAATGACCTTGTCTCTTTAATCATCAATACTCGATAATAAAATGACGTCAAGATTTAGCCTAGATGAGTCTTCTGGAATGATCCAAATAAGACTCACGTGGGAGGCCTGTTTGTGCTGTTATCTTGGCGGCCGGTTTGAATGGAGGGTTACCTGGCTCATGGTTTATTGTAGAGTGGGAGCAAACAGAGGGGGGCATGTGTGTAGATAGACTGTGTGATGATAGTGATAACATGTCTTAACCTCTTAGAAAAAACCCTCCTAACCAATCATGTTTTGCCAGAGGTTGTCAATCACCACAAGACTTATTCTCAAGTTTGAACACTCATACTGTTCAACAGGACTTATTCCCTCTATTCAGATATCTAGATGCTTTTCCTTCAGTGGTTTTTGTGCTTCTTTGCTCTTTATGAAAGCTCATTATATTCCAGGCACCATCATAATGTCTTTGACACCATTCATACTGTTGACCAGTGGCACTGACTGCTGCTGTGATTCTGTAGGTGCATGAAGCTCTTGAATAAAGCTCTTGAAAAGCCACACCGGACTGAAGGGAAGTCAGAAAGAAGACCAGGAAGAGAACAGGAAATAGCTTTTAGCAAGTGGAGATGGCCTACTCTAACTACAGCACACTGAACAGGGCTCAGCTCACCTTCGAGTATCTGCACACCAACTCGTAAGTACCGCCTGGGGTAAATACATAACATAGCTACACACTCCACAAAATCACACTCCTGCTACACATCACATGGAGGTCACAAATTGCCATAGGGCAGCGCTCAACTCAGTGGGAATTCTGTTTTGGGGTGAAAAAATACATCACATGAAAGTGTTTTTTCAATGTGCACATTGTAAAGAGGAGAGGAATGCCATTGTGCCTGGCAAGTGATAATGATCTACAGATTGGCCACACTATGGAGCAGGACATTTCATGCCTTGGACACTGACTGTCAAAAACATGAGTGACTAAAATTGTGCCTTCAGATATTTCACAAAAGATGGTTGAATAGACTACATAAAAATAAACTGCTAAAAAGCCTTTTTACAGCAAAATATTGCTGCATCATATGGTTGAAAGACCTTCGTGATCAAAACACAGAGGAGGAGAAAGTCAAATGGTTGCTAATGGTACCTACATAACCAAGTCATTGATGAATTCAGCTGATACAGGACAGCTGTCCACTGTGTCTGAACTTTTGTTACTTCCCTGAAAACACTGCATGAACAACTACTGTTGGACAGTTAAGGGCTCAGAAGGCCAGTGGTATGAGTGACATCTGGACAGGAGAGATGCACTTTGGACTAGGGCCAAGATGAGCTGAGAAAGAGAGACTAACACCATCAAATAGCACAACATAAATAGCTGCTGCAACTTGTAGATCATCACACTCCCCCCTCAAGTCGTGAAGTTATGTCACTGGGGGCTTGAACATATGAAGCCCTGTTGACATAAAATGGCTATCAATCATACTGCCTGACTATGTAGGACTCATGACATCACCAGAGAACAACTGTTCATGTTTGATGATGATGCAGGCAATGAGAGAATTTCATTTGAGGAAGCGTAACACACACATACTGTACTTCATGTGCTGTCGAACTCTGGCAACACATAATCAACACCACATTCATGGGTTGTCAGAGCAAGCAATAATATCCCCGCGTGTATTTTATTTATTTTCTCACGTTTAGAGAGGATAGAGATTATAGCAGGTGTAATGAGGTTAGCCTCCTAAAGCCTCTTATACATTATGCCCATGGTTATACTTCCTTAACTCTACCCTTCCCTATGGCAATTCCTCTCAAACAACAAAATGAAAGGATGTGATACCTTCACTGGAATAAATTAACGGAACAGCCGAAAGATGAAGGATACAAACTGCATTCAAACCTGAATTGTCCATCCCTGTTGGCCGACTGAGTCAAAGCCTTGGCATTATTTCTGGGAGCATGTGTCTTCAGGACTCAAGCAAGGTTACTCAGTTTATCAGAACACCATTGCTACACAAGTGCATTAACATGAGACTCCAGTAGAGAATCTCAGACAAAAACTCAAATCCACGGAAAAGTATAAACGGTATCCGTGGGACGTCCCAACTCTGACGTCACCCCATTGAAGTTAAAATTTTAAACGGTTTAGGGTAGGGATGTTCCAAGGATCCTAGATAGCACTAACCATTATGCCACCCGTCAACTTTCACCAATGATTTGGCCACACCCCATAACTCTCACGATGTTACCCAACCCCCGGCCTGATGATCTCACAGGGCCCAAACCCCATGTTAAACACACTGTTTACACTGACTTGCAATTGTGCTTGCTCGCATGCACTCTCCTTACCTCAGCCAAGCGTTTTTGGAAATTGAACTTTTTAAGGACCAGAACTGTAGGTTGATTGGTTGGTTATTTGTTTCCAGGACAACCCATGAGTTCCTGTTTGGAGCTCTGGCTGAGCTGGTGGACAACTCCAGGTACCAATGATGCATTTCTCTCTATTGTTATCCACAATTCTCTGCTTTTCTATCTCTACCCATCCAAAAATGTTTGTATGTATGTGGGACATCATCTGTAGGTGTTAGTAAATCACAAGGGGTCAATTGCAGCGAAACAATAGTGAACTGATCCAGGATTAAACCTATGGGATTTGTATAAGTGTTATTATTAACTGTATTCTGAAATAAAAGGTAAAAGCCTAGGAACCACATCTAACCACACTGGTTTTTATCTGTCTTCTGATTGGTCTGTCACCTGCCAATCATCTCCTACAGGGATGCCAATGCCACCCGGATTGACATCTACACAGGTACACACATGCATACACACAAATATATTGGTTCTCATACACAGGTACATAGACACAAATCTACATACACTGAACAAAAATAAAAGCGCAACATGTAAAGTGTTGGTCCCATGTTTCATGAGCTGAAATAAAAGATCCCAGAAATGTTCCATATGCACAAAAAACTTGTTTCTCTCAAATTTTGTGCACACATTTGTTTACATTCCTGTTAGTGAGCATTTCTCCTTTGCCAAGATAATCTAGCCACCTGACAGGTGTGGCATATCAAGATGCCGATTAAACAGCATGATCATTACACAGGTACTGTGGACAATAAAAAGCCACTCTAAAATGTGCAGTTTTGGCATGCAACACAATGCCACAGATGTCTACAGTTTTGAGGGAGTGTGCAATTAACATGCTGACTGCAGGAATCTTCACCAGAGCTGTTGCCAGAGAATTGAATGTTAATTTCTCTACCATAAGCCGCCTCCAACTTCATTTTAGAAAATTTGGCAGTATGTCCAACCGGCCTTTAAACCGCAAACCCCATGTATGGCGTTGTGTGGGCGAGTGGTTTGCTGATGTCAACGTTGTGAACAGACTGCCCCATGATGGAGGTGGGGTTATGGTATGAGCAGACATAAGCTACGGACAACAAACACAATTGCATTTTATCAATGGCAGTTTGAATGCACAGAAACACCGTAACGAGATCCTGAGGCCCGTTTCTTTTAAGGTACAGTATCTGTTACTAACAGATGCATATCTGTAATTCCCAGTCATGGGAAATCCATAGATTAGGGCCTAATGAATTTATTTAAATTGACTTGTTTCATCATATGAAATGTAACTCAGTAAAATCTTGGAAATTGTTGCATGTTGCCTTTATAATTTTTGTTCAGTGTTTATATACGGAAACATTACATTCCTCACCTATAACCCCTCTGACAATACTATACATACCACACACTGCCTATCAACAATCTAGAATACCTGGAGTGCCAATGATTACCTGACTACGGATTTTAATTATAAGCTACACCCAGACTTTGACTAGTTCTGATTTTAGAAAGTATAGTTTCCGCTATTGAAAAAGCCATTATGTCAGGACTAGTTCTGTGTGTTAGGCTCTCTCTCCCCCTATTGTATCTAACCTGTGTGGCTTTCGATGTCATCCACCTCCTATTCTAACCTGTGTCTAAACTCGCTTCCCCTCGTGGCCAACAGAGAAGAAACAAGACTTGCGTGGAGGCTACATGCTATGTTTCTTAGACGACGGCACAGGAATGGACCCCAGTGAGTTCCACTCAAAAGATAATGACTAGAGTAGACATGTACAGTAATCGAGTTGATCCATATAGCTATGATAAATACCATAGTAAGCAACAGTCAACCATATATGACAGTTATATTTCCCTCTTATCTCTCTCTCAGACGAGGCGACCCATGTGATCCAATTTGGGAAGTCCAGTAAGCGTACACCAGATTCCACTCACATTGGCCAGTATGGGAATGGACTCAAATCGTAGGAAACTCTTTAATCTTGCCTTACAATCAAAAAATGCTATTTTGCAGACACTTTCATTCAAAGAAACCTACTGTACATACATTTATAGTGTTTTTATGTGATGCCCGCTGTAATTGAACCTGCAACCTTGGGGTTGTAAGCACCAAGCTCTCACCAAGTGAGCCAAATCATTTGTGTGTGTGTTTTTGTCTAGGGGTTCCATGCGTATTGGGAAAGACTTTATTCTGTTTACCAAGAAGGACAACACACTGTCCTGCCTGTTCCTGTCTAGAACATTCCATGAAGAGGAGGGGCTTGACGAGGTGAGGGGTCAGCTGCAGCAGGCACTCTCCCATCCAGCGATGTCAAGTGTCTTAAAAAATAGTGTATTTATTTTGAGGAGGAGGGGCTTGACGAGGTGAGGGGTCAGCTGCAGCAGGCACTCTCCCATCCAGTGATGTCGCACATCAAGTGTCTTAAAAAATAGTGTATTTATTTTGTGAATCATGTTAGCCTTCGACTTTCTGAAAGAGGATTTACTATGTCCAGCTATTTGAAACGACACTCTGCATCATCATAACATCACCTCTTGGGAAGTGTGTCTGTGTGTATCTTAAGGTTGTCTATCTGTCTCCCCGTCAGGTGATCGTACCCCTGCCCACCTGGGAACTGCTGACCAGACAGCCAATCACAGGCGACCCTGAGAAGTTCGCCATAGAGACGGAGCTCATCTACAAATACTCTCCTTTTAAAAACGAACAGCAGCTGATGGAACAGTTCAACAAGATAGAGGGCAGCAGCGGTGAGACGTGTGGCTGTATGTGGGTGTCTGAGTTGGCGTGTGTGTGTCAGTGTGTATGTGTAGTTGATAATCTATAATCCTAACCGTGTGTCTGTAGGTACTCTGGTCATCATCTATAACCTGAAGTTGATGGACACCAGAGAGCCAGAGCTGGATGTGGAGACAGACCACCAGGATATCCTGATGGCTGGAACCCCCTCAGAGGGAGTGTAAGTATGGTGTGTGCTAGAGGTCTTCACAGGGCCAAAAAGTTGGACTCGTTCCGAAATGGACCTGGGGCTTTCCCACCCGGACACGATATGCATAAAAACATTTTTAAAATAGAGACCTGTTATGAACGAACCCGAGGATAACTATACCCGTTCAGTATAGACCTGGTTAGATCCGATCCGAGTGAGGGAATCAGCAGAAAAGTCATTTTTTAAGCTACTTTATTAACCGGAACTGATAAAGCGCGAGAGAAGGGAGAGAGCGGTCAAGATGCCGCTCTAGCAGGCGGTGGAGGGGCCGTACTGTGAAACGGGGAGGAGGGAAGGAGAGATGAGAGATGGCAACCAACCAAGCCAACTCGTACTATAGTAGACTATTTGCTGCCATAGCTAGGTTATTTATCATCAAATATCATTACGTAGCACCTGTCTTGATTGCATCAAACCGGGAGAATGCTAGTCAAGCTAGCTAACATTAGTTCGATAAGTTAATTGAGGCTGCAGTACATGCATTTTCTCATCCTACAGTTACAAATAACAACAACTCCATTCACAATATTAAGGAGCAGCCTACCTGTTGGCTCTTGGTCGTTGTAGCCTGTTCTTCTCCTTTAACTTTTAATTCCGTCATTTTAATTCCATTTTCCATTGATTAGATATCTCCTAACTTTTGCCACACACTGAGGCTCTATGACTGTAGCCTATTGCTGCTTTGATGATTTATGATTGGCCAACAACAACAGCAAGCTACAACACCAGACCACTCGGGTCCTGGATTGGGTATTGGGATACAGGTGGATCCCTGAAGACCTCTAGTGTGTGCGTGGAAGTATGTTTCAAAGAAAAATATTTAAGGCTTTTTCTGTGTCACATCACCGGAAGACTACCTAGGACTTTGTGTTTATGTTGATTGCATCACTTCTCTCATACAGGAAGCCAGAGCGTCGGTCGTTCCGAGCGTATGCCGCTGTCCTCTACATCGACCCCAGGATGAGGATCTTCATACAGGGACACAAAGTTAGGACCAAGAGACTGTCCTGCTGCCTCTACAAACCCAGGTTAATATATATATATATACAGTTGAAGTTGGAAGTTTACATACACCTTAGCCAAATACATTTAAACTTAGTTTTTCACAAGTCCTGACATTTAACTCTGGTAAAAAAATTCCTGTCTTAGGTCAGTTAGGATCACCACTTTATTTTAAGAATGTGAAATGTCAGAATAATAGTAGAGAGAGTGATTTATTTCAGCTTTTATTTCTTTCATCACATTCCCAGTGGGTCAGAAGTTTGCATACACTCAATTAGTATTTGGTAGCATTGCCATTAAATTGTTTAACTTGGGCCAAACGTTTCGGATAGCCTTCCACAAGCTTCCCACAATAAGTTGGGTGAATTTTGGCCCATTCCTCCCGACAGAGCTGGTGTAACTGAGTCAGGTTTGTAGGCCTCCTTGCTCTCACACGCTTTTTCAGTTCTGCCCACAAATTGTCTATAGGATTGAGGTCAGGGCTTTGTGATGGCCACTCCAATACCTTGACTTTGTTGTCCTTAAGCCATTTTGCCACAACTTTGGAAGTATGTTTGTGGTCATTGTCCATTTGGAAGACTGATTTGCGACCAAGCTTTAACTTCCTGACTGATGTCTTGAGATGTTGCTTCAATATATCCACATAATTTTCCTGCCCCATGATGCCATCTATTTTGTGAAGTGCACCAGTCCCTCTTGCAGCAAAGCACCCCCACAACATGATGCTGCCACCCCCGTGCTTCACGGTTGGGATGGTGTTCTTCGGCTTGCAAGCGTTCTCCAAAAAGTACGATCTTTGTCCCCATGTGCAGTTGCAAACCGTAGTTTGGCTTTTTTATGGCGGTTTTGGAGCAGTGGCTTCTTCCTTGCTGAGCGGCCTTTCAGGTTATGTCGATATAGGACTCGTTTTACTGTGGATATAGATACTTTTGTACCTGTTTCCTCCAGCATCTTCACATGGTCCTTTGCGGTTGTTCTGGGATTGATTTGCACTTTTCGCACCAAAGTACACTCATCTCTAGGAGACAGAACGCGTCTCCTTCCTGAGCGGTGTGACGGCTGCGTGGTCCCATGGTGTTTATACTTGCGTACTATTGTTTGTACAGATGAACGTGGTACCTTCAGGCATTTGGAAATCGCTCACAAGGATGAACGAGACTTGTGGAGGTCTCCAATCATTTTTCTGTGGTCTTTGCTTATTTCTATTGATTTTCCCATGATGTCAAGCAAAGAGGCACTGAGTTTGAAGGTAGCCTTGAAATACATCCACAGGTACACTTCCAATTGACTCAAATTATGTAAATTAGCCTATCAGAAGCTTCTAAAGCCATTACATAATTTTCTGGAATTTTCCAAGCTGTCTAAAGGCACAGTCAACTTAGTGTATGTAAACTTCTGGCCCACTGGAATTGTGATACAGTGAATTATAAGTGAAATAATCTGTCTGTAAACAATTGTTTGAAAAATTACTTGTGTCATGCACAAAGTAGATGTCCTAACCGACTTGCCAAAACTATAGTTTGTTAACAAGAAATTTGTGGAGTGGTTGAAAAACGAGTTTTAATGACTCCAACCTAAGTGTATGTAAACTTCCGACTTCAACTGTATATGTATATACACACAGTACCAGTCAAAAGTTTGGACACACCTACTCATTCAAGGGTTTTTCTTTATTTTTACTATTTTCTACAATGTAGAATAATAGTGTAGACATCAATACTATGAAATAACACATATGGAATCATGTAGTAACCAAAAAAGTGTTTAACAAATCAAAATATATTTTAGATTCTTCAAAGTAGCCACCCTTTGTCTTGATGACAGCTTTGCACACTTTTGGCATTCTCCCAACCAGCTTCATGAGGTAGTCACCTGGAATGCATTTCAATTAACAGGTGTGCCTTGTTAATTAGTGGAATTTCTTTCCTTAATGCGTTTGAGCCAATCAGTTGTGTTGTGAGAAGGTAGGAGTGGTATACAGAAGATAGCCCTATTTGGTAAAAGACCCAGTCCATATTATGGCAAGAACAGCTCAAATAAGCAAAGAGAAACAACAGTCCGTTATTACTTCAAGACATGAAGGTCAGTCAATACGGAAAATTTCAAGAACTTTGAAAGTTTCTTCAAGTGCAGTCGCAAAAACCATCAAGCGCTATGATGAAACTGGTTCTCATGAGGACCGCCACAGGAATTGAAGACCCAGAGTTACCTCTACTGTAGAGGATAAGTTCATTGGAGTTACCAGACTCAGAAATTGCAGCCCAAATAAATGCTTCACAGAGTTCTCAAAATCAACTGTTCAGAGGAGACTGTGTGAATCAGGCCTTCGTGGGGTGAATTGCTGTAAAGAAACCACTACTAAAGGACACCAGTAAGAAGAAGAGACTTGCTTGGGCCAAGAAACATGAGCAATGGACAATAGACCGGTGGAAATTTGTAATTTGGTCTGGAGTCCAAATTGGAGATTTTTGGTTCCAACCGCCATGTCTTTGTGAGACGCGGTGTGGGTGAACGGATGATCTCCGCATGTGTATTTCCCACTGTAAAGCATGGAGGAGGAGGTGTGATGGTGTGGGGGTGCTTTGCTGATGACACTGTGATTTATTTAGAATTCAAGGCACACTTAACCAGCATTCTGCAGCGATACACCATCTGGTTTGGACTTAGTGGGTCTATCATTTGTTTTTCAACAGGACAATGACCCAACACACCTCCAGGCTGTGTAAGGGCTATTTGACCAAGATGGAGAGTGATGGAGTGCTGCATCAGATAACCTGGCCTCCACAAACCCCTGACCTCAACTAATCGAGGACAACCGTCTTCCTCGGTTGCAACACTCTACCAAGTTCCAAACTGCCTCTGGAAGGAACGTCAGCACAAGAACTGTTCGTTGAGAACTTAATAAATGTGTTTCCATTCCCGAGCAGCCACACAAAAGCCTAAGATGACCATGCGCAATCGTCAGCTGGAGTGGTGTAAAGCTCGCCACCATTGGACTCTGGAGCAGTGGAAACATGTTCTCTGGAGTGATGAATCACGCTTCACCATCTGGCAGTCTGACGGACAAATCTGGGTTTGGGTATGCCAGAAGAACGCTACTTACCCGAAATGCATAGTGCCAACTGTAAAGTTTGGTGGAGGAGGAATAATGGTTTGGGGATGTTTTTCATGGTACATGCTAGACCCCTTACTTCTAGTGAAGGGAAATCTTAACGCTACAGCATACAATGACATTCTAGACGGTTCTGTGCTTCCAACTTTGTGGCAACAGTTTGGGGAAGGCACTTCGATCGGTATGGCAGAACTTGACTGGCCTGCACAGAGCCCTAAATCAACCCCATCGAACACCTTTGGGATTAATTTTGGACACCAACTGCGAGCCAGGCCTAATCATCTAACATTAGTGCCCGACCTCACTAATGCTCTTGTGGCTGAATGGAAGAAATTCCCCGCAACAATGTTCCACCATCTAGTGTTCATGCCTTGATTTTGGAATGAGATGTTCGACGAGCAGGTGTCCACATACTTTTGAGAGAGAGCGAGATCTCTCTAGGCAGGAATCTCTAAATCCTGTTTGTCTATTCAGCTAAGTGTGGGTCTTTCTGTCTCAGGGTATATAAATACACATCGACTCGATTCAAAACCCGCGCTGAGCAGGAAGTAAAAAAGGCTGATCACCTCGCTAAGTTAGGTGAGTTTCCCATATCCACGCATGTGTGCACACACACATACACACACAGATTACCTGGCCAAGATAGGCAAGGTCCCCCCCCCCCCCCCCCACACACACACACACACACACACACACACACACACACACACACACACACACACAGAGAGAACCAGGTCTGCCTTTAGAACCTACTACCCCCACTGACGTGTGTGTGTGTGTGTGTGTGTGTGTGTGTGTGTGTGTGTGTGTGTGTGTGTGTGTGTGTGTGTGTGTGTGTGTGTGTGTGTGTGTGTGTGTTTTCCAGCTGAAGAGAAGGCTCGGGAGGCAGAGAGCAAAAGTCTGTCTCTGGAGATCAAACTGGGAGACGACATGTCTAGAGAATCACGGGTAAGAACCAACATACGCACACCATTCTGCAAGATGAACAATATCTTGACCCAATAGTCTGACTCTGTCTCTGTCTCCTCCAGGTCATGTTGCGTAAGGCTCAGGAGGGGGCCATGATGCTTCGCCGGGAGGCAGAAGTGAAGAAGAAGATTCAGGAGTCCAAACAGAAGTCAGTCAAAATATTAAACTTTACAAACTAACTTTATAAACAAACTAAAGTTAAGGCAAACTATACAACTTTAACACCTCTCTCTCTCCCTCCCCCAGAGCGTTGAAGGACCCAAAGGAGCTGAGTTTTATCTTTGGGGTGAACATTGAGCAGAGAGACCTGGACGGGATGTTTGTGTATAACTGCTCTCGCCTCATCAAGATGTATGAGAAGACTGGACCTCAGCTGGAGGGAGGAATGTGAGTAACACACACTCCTTTCTTATTGACTATCGTCTGTGACCAGTGTGATGACCAGAAATGCTTTCTAATGATGTGTGTGTGTGTGTGTGTGCAGGGCGTGTGGAGGTGTTGTGGGGGTAGTAGATGTCCCATACCTGGTTCTGGAGCCCACTCACAACAAGCAGGACTTTGCGGACGCTAAAGAATACAGACACCTTCTGAGAGCCATGGGAGAACACCTAGCCCAGTACTGGAAGGACAGCAACATAGGTAACACATTTAACGTACACGGTGCCTTCAGAAAGTATTCACACTTCTTAACTTATTCCCCTTTTTGTTGTGTTACAGCCTTAATTCAAAATTGATTTAAAAAATAATAATTCTCTCACCCGTCTACACACAATACCCCATAATGACAAAGTGAAAACATGTTTTTAGAAATTTTTGCAAATGTATTGAAAATGAAATACAGAAATCTAATTTACATAAGTATTCACACACCTGAGTCAATGTATGTTAGAATCACCTTTGGCAGCGATTACAACTGTATCTTTCTGGGTAAGTCTCTTAAGAGCTTTGCACACCTGGATTGTTCAATATTTGCACATTATTCTTTAAAAATGATTCCAGCTTTGTCAAGTTGGTTGTTGAACATTGCTAGACAGCCATTTTCAAGTCTTGCCATAGATTTAATCCAACTGTAATGAGGACACTCAGGAAGATTCAACGTCGTCTTGTATTCAGAACAAAAAGTGAATTGCTTTGCCACATTTTTTGCAGTATTACTTTAATACCTTGTTTTGCAAACAGGATGCATGTTTTAGAATATTTTATTCTGTACATGCTTCCTTCTTTTCACTGTCAATTTAGGTTAGTATTGTTGAGTAACTTCAATGTTGTTGATCCATCCTCAGTTTTCTCCTATCACAGCCTTTCGTCTCTGTAACTGTTTTAAGTCACCATTGAATTGGCCTCATGGCCTCTTCTCCGGCAACAGTTAGGAAGGACACTTATATCTTTGTAGTAATTGGGTGTATTGATACACCATTCAAAGTGTAATTAATAACTTCACCATGCTCAAAGGGATATTCAATGTCTGTTTTCTTTGTGTTTTTTTACACATCTACCAATAGGTGCCCTACTTTGCAAGGCACTGGAAAACCTCCTTGGTCTTTGTGGTTAAATCTGTGTTTGAAATTCACTGTTTGACTGAGGGCCCTTACAATTATCTGTATGTGTGGGTTATAGAGATGAGGTAGTCATTCAAAAATAATGTTCAACACAGCGAGTCCATGCAACTTCTGTGACTTGTTAAGCACATTTTTACTCCTGAACTTATTTAGGCTTGCCTTAACAAAGGGGTTGAAGTCATTTCAGCTTTTCATTTTTTATTAATTTGTAAAAAATAAAAAATAATTCAGCTTTGACATTATGGGGTATTGTGTGTAGGCCAGTGGGGGAAAAAATGTAAATGTAATACAGTTTAAATTCAGGCTGTAACACAACAACATGTGGGAAAAGTTGCTGACTGTGAATACTTTCTGAAGGCACTGTACATAACCATAGTAGTGGTTAATCAGAGATGAATTAGGCTTCAGGGTAACAATACATTACGGTAATTCTAGCATTAGAACGTTGACATTCTCTGCTTTTCAATAGTATACAACTGACATTGTAAGTTAACGGCTTGATAGTGTTTTCAAAGTGTTCATAAATGAGTACAATCAAAACAGTTCACCCCTACTTAAGTAGCATACCATGCCCCTCTATGTCAAGGATGCAACATTAGAGGGACAGTGGAGAATGCAGGCAGATTGTTTGGTAGGCTAAATAAGCAGATCGTAGAAAAACAATGTAACTATTTAATCAGGTGAATAGCTCTAGTAAGAGACACACTACTGTTCATGAGCATAGTTGGGTCGTTCTATAAATTAAGAGGCCAATGTGTGACATCCGGGTCAAAATTTCAAAATGGTTAAATAAAAATGTAATATACACTGCTCAAAAAAATAAAGGGAACACTAAAATAACACATCCTAGATCTGAATGAATGAAATAATCTTATTAAATACTTTTTTCTTTACATAGTTGAATGTGCTGACAACAAAATCACACAAAAATAATCAACAGAAATCCAATTTATGGAGTCACACTCAAAATTAAAGTGGAAAACCACACTACAGGCTGATCCAACTTTGATGTAATGTCCTTAAAACAAGTCAAAATGAGGCTCAGTAGTGTGTGTGGCCTCCACGTGCCTGTATGACCTCCCTACAACGCCTGGGCATGCTCCTGATGAGGTGGCGGATGGTCTCCTGAGGGATCTCCTCCCAGACCTGGACTAAAGCATCCGCCAACTCCTGGACAGTCTGTGGTGCAACGTGGCGTTGGTGGATGGAGCGAGACATGATGTCCCAGATGTGCTCAATTGGATTCAGGTCTGGGGAACGGGCGGGCCAGTCCATAGCATCAATGCCTTCCTCTTGCAGGAACTGCTGACACACTCCAGCCACATGAGGTCTAGCATTGTCTTGCATTAGGAGGAACCCAGGGCCAACCGCACCAGCATATGGTCTCACAAGGGGTCTGAGGATCTCATCTCGGTACCTAATGGCAGTCAGGCTACCTCTGGCGAGCACATGTAGGGCTGTGCGGCCCCCAAAGAAATGCCACCCCACACCATGACTGACCCACCGCCAAACCGGTCATGCTGGAGGATGTTGCAGGCAGCAGAACGTTCTCCACGGCGTCTCCAGACTCTGTCACGTCTGTCACGTGCTCAGTGTGAACCTGCTTTCATCTGTGAGGAGCACAGTGGCGAATTTGCCACTCTTGGTGTTCTCTGGCAAATGCCAAACGTCCTGCACAGTGTTGGGCTGTAAGCACAACCCCCACCTGTGGACGTCGGGCCCTCATACCACCCTCATGGAGTCTGTTACTGACCGTTTGAGCAGACACATGCACATTTGTGGCCTGCTGGAGGTCATTTTGCAGGGCTCTGGCAGGCCCCCTGCTCCTCCTTGCACAAAGGCGGAGATAGCGGTCCTGCTGCTGGGTTGTTGCCCTCCTACGGCCTCCTCCACGTCTCCTGATGTACTGGCCTGTCTCCTGGTAGCGCCTCCATGCTCTGGACACTACGCTGACAGACACAGCAAACCTTCTTGCCACAGCTCGCATTGATGTGCCATCCTGGATGAGCTGCACTACCTGAGCCACTTGTGTGGGTTATAGACTCCGTCTCATGCTACCACTAGAGTGAAAGCACCGCCAGCATTCAAAAGTGACCAAAACATCAGCCAGGAAGCATAGGAACTGAGAAGTGGTCTGTGGTCACCACCTGCAGAAACACTCCTTTATTGGGGGTGTCTTGCTAATTGCCTATAATTTCCACCTGTTGTCTATTCCATTTGCACAACAGCATGTGAAATTTATTGTCAATCAGTGTTGCTTCCTAAGTGGACAGTTTGATTTCACAGAAGTGTGATTGACTTGGAGTTACATTGTGTTGTTTAAGTGTTCCCTTTATTTTTTTTAGCAGTATAGTAATATAATACAATGGGTTTTAACAATAATAATATTAACCAATAACGAAATCATTATCCTTAAACTCTTCAAGCAAGTGTGTGTGAACTAGACATCACTTTCTTGCTTCCTCTGTCCTTGTTTCCTCCACTCCTTGCCTGTCCTTGAAAGTGCATTGGAGCCCGAGGGGAAGAACCTTCCCTCCTCTCCCCCAATGTGCTTTGAGAGGGAGGTGAGGAATGGAGGGAACAAGGGAAGAATCTTAATTGCATTTCCTTCATTCCTCACTTCCTTTCTCCTTGCCTCCTTCTCAAAACCCATTGGATAAGAAGGTGAAAGGGTAGGGACCTCTGACCTTATCATTCAATGGGTTTTGATAAGGAGATGAGAGAGGATGCAATGAATCAAGGAAATGCAATTGAGATTCTCCTAAGGACAGAGAAAGCAAGTATTTGACAGCTATTAAGAATTTTTGACAGTACCAGACTGACTGACTGAGCTACAATAATACCAATGGCCTTGTCAGAAACAACCCCTAGCCCCTACTGCCCAGAGTCTAGACACTTGTGGAGATCTCAGAGGGATTGATGGGTGGTGACATGTGAGAGGTCAACCTTAACCTCTGATAGGCTTGGTTGAATTTTGGCAGGATTGCTTGCACCTGTCCAATTCTCTCAGATCTCCACAGTGTCTAGGGGTAGGGGCTAGGGGTTGTGTCTGGACAGGACCCTACAACCCTCCAGGTGTGAGTTGGACCTATAGCACTACACTTGAGGCATTGGTTGGCTGTTTCATTCCATTGCTATATACACACAGATTTGCACAGGTGTAAGCTGGACACACCCACGACACCCTACTAGGCTGATCAGACAGGTCTGGGTAGCTGGAGACCTGCTGGAATCACTGAAAGGATATATTTACATATCTACTATTCACACCCTTGCTTCATTTCAGCTAGTTAGATGTGCAACCACTGACTAACTATAGCTAGGGCATATCTCTAGTCTAGCAATAGATACTGTTGTTTTGGCTGTATAGCATCATTTAATAAGATTACCCATGGTAGCTAGGTTATATCAGTCAGCTAACCATTTACAGTATCAGCAGTTCATTAATACACAGTCTTATGTAGAAATTGAGAACTCTTACCTTATATTGGCACTGTGGAACGGTACGGGCAGCTATTAATGAATAGATAATAGATGTATAGAAGGGTGACCTGCTTTGAAAGGACAGGAAGTGTTGGCTGTGCACTTGACCAGGCATTCCACATTTAACCCCTACCCACATTTGAACATCGAAATAAAACATTGTGTTTTTTTGGTTTTATATGCAAAAACAAATAAACAGGCTGTTTTCACATTCCCGTTTGCTCTGTTTCAACTTGGAAAGCAAACGATCAAAACGTACACGGACCGTAATCTTACCTCAGAAATCTTGATTTAATGTTGTCCACAAAGCAGGCTTATTATCTTGATCGCTGTAACAGACACCAAAATGTTCTGTCAATTCTCCAGTTCCTCTGCACTTCGGCTGTTGTTAAATGGCGTGCAGTATCACGCCAGCTCTTCATCACTTGACAGTCATTCAGAAAATCCTTTCCTGAATCAGCTGATGTTGCTCAGTAATGTCCCCACGTAACTAAACAGCTAGACATCAAGGGTTCATCAAACAACTTATGCATAATTATTTTACAACCCTGTTAATGACGTATCGATTTTTGTTTTATTAATCATTAAAGTTACTCTTTCTGTTTTAAAGTATTGGATTTTGCAATCGAGATGTGTGCCCATGAAAACTGTTTTCACACTGTAATATAGGGAGATACGGAATGTTACGAGGTTACAGAACACTTCCGAGATCTCCATACAAAAAGAGAGTCCGACAGCAATATCCAGGAATTTCACAGGATCAAGGTCATTGTGTAATTCAATTGTTAAATGCTTAGTATATGTTATAACAACAAACCGTATCATAAATGTAAGGAAAGAAAGGTAGTGTTTTATGTCACACAATCTTTTCCAAATCTGTGGAGACGCCAAGTATGAGAATGGGTTTAAACATAGGTTTTGATTCAACTAATGAATTATATTGAATGTATCGGTGTTCCCCCGCTATTTCTTAACGTGGGGACAAATTGCAAATGATTATTCATGACTTTGTAACAGCTCCAAACAGATGTCCACTACAAGAAATGCTCACTGGTACCCTAGTTTATAGAAAGACTCAGTTATGCGGTTGTATCGTTTCTGAGACATCCCTAGTCCATATGTTTCTGCTTTTCCCTCTTTTAGCTCAGAAGGGCATAGTGAAGTTCTGGGATGAGTTTGGGTACCTGTCTGCCAGCTGGTCCTCGCTCCCCTCGCCAGAGCAGAGGTACAAGAGACGCCGCGCCATGGAGATACCCCTCACCATACAGTGTGGTGAGTTGTACACTCACAGAGACACTGCTCACTCTTAACGTGTTGAGTCTCACACACACACACACACACACACACACACACACACGAACAAACGCAAACAAACAAGCTCTGATGTTATTCTCTCCCTCTCTATCTGTAGATAAATGTCTGAAGTGGAGGACTCTGATGTTATTCTCTCCCTCTCTATCTGTAGATAAATGTCTGAAGTGGAGGACTCTGATGTTATTCTCTCCCTCTCTATCTGTAGATAAATGTCTGAAGTGGAGGACTCTGATGTTATTCTCTCCCTCTCTATCTGTAGATAAATGTCTGAAGTGGAGGACTCTGATGTTATTCTCTCCCTCTCTATCTGTAGATAAATGTCTGAAGTGGAGGACTCTGATGTTATTCTCTCCCTCTCTATCTGTAGATAAATGTCTGAAGTGGAGGACTCTGATGTTATTCTCTCCCTCTCTATCTGTAGATAAATGTCTGAAGTGGAGGACTCTGATGTTATTCTCTCCCTCTCTATCTGTAGATAAATGTCTGAAGTGGAGGACTCTGATGTTATTCTCTCCCTCTCTATCTGTAGATAAATGTCTGAAGTGGAGGACTCTGATGTTATTCTCTCCCTCTCTATCTGTAGATAAATGTCTGAAGTGGAGGACTCTGATGTTATTCTCTCCCTCTCTATCTGTAGATAAATGTCTGAAGTGGAGGACTCTGATGTTATTCTCTCCCTCTCTATCTGTAGATAAATGTCTGAAGTGGAGGACTCTGATGTTATTCTCTCCCTCTCTATCTGTAGATAAATGTCTGAAGTGGAGGACTCTGATGTTATTCTCTCCCTCTCTATCTGTAGATAAATGTCTGAAGTGGAGGACTCTGATGTTATTCTCTCCCTCTCTATCTGTAGATAAATGTCTGAAGTGGAGGACTCTGATGTTATTCTCTCCCTCTCTATCTGTAGATAAATGTCTGAAGTGGAGGACTCTGATGTTATTCTCTCCCTCTCTATCTGTAGATAAATGTCTGAAGTGGAGGACTCTGATGTTATTCTCTCCCTCTCTATCTGTAGATAAATGTCTGAAGTGGAGGACTCTGATGTTATTCTCTCCCTCTCTATCTGTAGATAAATGTCTGAAGTGGAGGACTCTGATGTTATTCTCTCCCTCTCTATCTGTAGATAAATGTCTGAAGTGGAGGACTCTGATGTTATTCTCTCCCTCTCTATCTGTAGATAAATGTCTGAAGTGGAGGACTCTGCCATTCCAGATGGATGCGGTGGATAAACGTTACCCGGACAGCTGGGTGTGTCTGATGAACCCTGACAGCACTCAGGACAGGTACACACACACACACACACACACACACACACACACACACACACACACACACCGACACACACACCCGCAGGGACACCAAATATATCACCAATATCTTGTTTGTGTGTGTTGTAGGTGTGACGCGGCGGAGCAAAAACAGAACCTTCCGTGTGGGGTTCTGAAGAAGGACAGGCAGACGGCCGAGGACAAACAGAAAGAACTGACAGAGAAGATCAGACAGCAGCAGGAGAAACTAGATGTTCTGCAGAAAACCAGCACCATCAGATCAGCAGCAGATGTGAAGAAGTTACCTCTGGACGTCAGCATGAGACCCATAAATGAGAGTTCCTCCCAGGTACCCACACACACAGTCACACACATACTCCCCCTCTACAGGTAAACACACACACACAGTCATACAGACATACTTACCCTCTACCCCAGGAATCATCAACTAGATTCTCTTTTATTGAGCTGATGGTCAAGGGGCCGGAACATAATTAGAAATCATTTGTAGTCTGCTAATTGACCGCCAGAAGCCCAAACTAAAATAATATTTCACAAAACATAATAATTTCAAACCTTACAAAATGTAAGTATATGATCACATATATACTACATGGCAGTCGGTGTTCCAATTCATCCCAAAGGTGTTCGATGGGGTTGAGGTCAGGGCTGTGTGCATGCCAGCCAAGTTCTTTCACACCAATCTCGACAAACCTTTTCTGTATGGACCTTACTTTGTGCACGGGGGCAGATCTCATGCTGAAACAGGAAAGGGTCTTCCCCAAACTGTTGCCACAAAGTTGGAAGCAAAGAATCATCTAGAATGTCATTGTATGCTATGGCGTTAATATTTCCCTTCACTGGAACTAAGGGGCCTAGCCAAACAATGAAAAACAGCCCCAGACCAGTCCTCCTCCACCAAACTTTACAGTTGGCACTATGCATTGGGGCAGGTAGCGTTCTCCTGGCATCCGCCAAACCCATACTAGTCCGTCTGACTGCCAGATGGTGAAGCTTGATTCATCACTCCAGAGAACGCGTTTCCACTGCTGCAGAGTCCAATGGCGGCGAGCTTTACACCACTCCAGTCGACGTTTGGCATTGTGCATGATGATCTTAGGCTTGTGTGCAGCTGCTTGTTGAAGTTAGTATCGTATGACGGTGCTACGTTGAAAGTCACTGAGCTCTTCAGTAAGGCCATTCTACTGCCAATGTTTCTCTATGGCGATTGCATGGCTGTGTGCTCGATTTTATACACCTGCCAGCAACGGGTGTGGCTGAAATAGCTGAATCCACTAATTTGAAGTGGTGCCCACATACTTTTGGTCATGTAGTGTATCTCTATTATGCATGGAAATACTTCAAATTAAAATAAGTTGGAGCTGATTTTTCTGGTGTTTTTAGTGTTCTGTCCAACAATATTCTTAACTCAGAAAACTTGGGGGACCAAATTCGGCCTTCGGGCTGCCAGTTGGGGAACCCTGCTCTACCGGTTACACACACACACACACACACACACACACACACACACACACACACACACACACACACACACACACACACACACTGTCTCCCTGATTATCTGAATATAATGCGTCTCCTGTTTTCTCTGTTTCTTAGGGAACCAGGTCGTCAGAGCGTGTGTCACGCCCTCGCTCCCCCCCTCTCCCCGCCCTCCTCAAGAACGCCCCCAGCCAGCCCCCAGCCCTCAACCGCAAACCCACAAATTCCCCTCGACCGACCACCCGGCCTGCTGCCCCTCCCCCGGCACCCAGAGTTGACCAATCCAGAGCTGCAGCGAAGCAGTCATCCGCCCCAGCAAAGCCCGCCCCCAAAACTCCAGCCAAAGTCCCTGCCAAACCCACCCCTTCAAGCCGTACCTCACGGGTTAGTGTGTTGTGTTTTTAAGCTGTCCTTTATCAAATATAAGGGTATATGTTAATGGTTGAAGCAGATATTTACATAATAGCTGTTCATATCTATTGTCCCTTAGCAGTAGCAGTAATATCTATGGTGTTTCTACAGACTCCAGCCAAATTGTCTCCTGGCAAAGCAACCACATCTGCTAGCAGCCAGCGCAAGAAAGTGATGGAGCAGGAGGAGAGTGAAGAGGAGGAGGAGGAGGAGGAAAAAGAGGAGGAAGACGAGGACGACAGCGAGGATGACAGTGAGGAGGAGGAGCCTCAGCCCAAGAAATCCAAGATGGCAACTGCAGTGGGGAATCGTGGGAAAGCTGTTGAGAAAGCGCCACTCAAACGGGGAAAAGTGACAGAGGTACAGTCTTTCTCACTCGATCGCTCTCTCACACACACACACACACACACACACACACACACACACACACACACACACACACACACACACACACACTTTCACTGCTCAGACTATCACAGTGTCAATCTATAGCGTATTTCTATACAACATATCACACAGACAGAGGGAAGCACTGAATTTGTTAGAGGGAACAGAGAAAAGGGAAAAGGAGATGTTTGGAGGAAGAGGACAGGCAGAAAGATGTCCCCTTAAAACGAGTCAGGACGGAGAGATGATGTTAGGTACAGAGAGGGGGAGAGATCTTTTGGAGGTAGAAACAGACAATGGTTCTTTTGAAAGAGGAGAGGTGATGTATGAAGAACAATAGACTAACACATGGAGCAGTCCAGAAGTCAGGCCACTGTACTGTTGACCCAGATGTCATCGAACCCTGCAGGTCCATACCCCCCCACCCAGCACCAAACCCCCGCCGCCTGAGAAGAGGAGCGCTATCATGGCAACACGGCTGCCCCCCGCAACACCATCCCTGGCTAAACCCATCCCCACCCCCCCTAGAGCCAAGGTACCCATCTGCCACGGAGAAAGAGGCTACACTTACCTTCTCTACTCATAATGGAATCGGCCCTATCCTCTCTTAACTCTAATCATAATAGAATGGATCATACCCTTCTCTCGCAATTGTACACTAAATGGAATGGGTCCTATCTGTCTCCTAACTCTACTCTTAATCGAATGTGTCCTATCCTTGTCTCCTAACTCTAATCATAATATAATGGGTCAGGTTTGTCTCCTAACTCTACTCTTAATAGAATGGGTCCTATCCTTGTCTCCTAACTACACCAAATAGAATGGGTCCTGTCTGTCTCCTAACTCTACTCTAAATAGAATGGGTCCTGTTTGTCTCCTAACTACACCAAATAGAATGGGTCCTGTTTGTCTCCTAACTCTACTCTAAATAGAATGGGTCCTGTTTGTCTCCTAACTACACCAAATAGAATGGGTCCTGTTTGTCTCCTAACTCTACTCTAAATAGAATGGGTCCTGTTTGTCTCCTAACTACACCAAATAGAATGGGTCCTGTTTGTCTCCTAACTACACCAAATAGAATGGGTCCTGTTTGTCTCCTAACTACACCAAATAGAATGGGTCCTGTCTGTCTCCTAACTCTACTCTAAATAGAATGGGTCCTGTTTGTCTCCTAACTACACCAAATAGAATGGGTCCTGTTTGTCTCCTAACTACACCAAATAGAATGGGTCCTGTCTGTCTCCTAACTCTACTCTAAATAGAATGGGTCCTGTTTGTCTCCTAACTACACCAAATAGAATGGGTCCTGTTTGTCTCCTAACTACACCAAATAGAATGGGTCCTGTCTGTCTCCTAACTCTACTATAAATAGAATGGGTCCTGTCTGTCTCCTAACTCTACTATAAATAGAATGGGTCCTGTCTGTCTCCTAACTCTACTCTAAATGGAATGGGTCCTGTCTGTCTCCTAACTCTACTCTAAATAGAATGGGTCCTGTCTGTCTTCTAACTCTACTATAAATAGAATGGGTCCTGTCTGTCTCTTAACTCTACTATAAATAGAATGGGTCCTGTCTGTCTCCTAACTCTACTCTAAATGGAATGGGTCCTGTCTGTCTCCTAACTCTACTCTAAATAGAATGGGTCCTGTCTGTCTTCTAACTCTACTATAAATAGAATGGGTCCTGTCTGTCTCCTAACTCTACTCTAAATAGAATGGGTCCTGTCTGTCTTCTAACTCTACTATAAATAGAATGGGTCCTGTCTGTCTTCTAACTCTACTATAAATGGAATGGGTCCTGTCTGTCTCCTAACTCTACTATAAATAGAATGGGACCTGTCTGTCTCTTAACTCTACTATAAATAGAATGGGTCCTGTCTGTCTCTTAACTACTATAAATGGAATTGGTTGTATGCTGTTCCCCTGCTGCTTTTTTTCTCTCCTGCTCTGTCTTTTCTCACAGTACAATAACACACCACTCTTCCTGGTATTTCCTTACACTTACTGTTAGTTTGAACATTGTGTTTTCTGTGTGTGTGCTTTCAGGTGACAGACAGCACAGAGAATGAGGACCCAGAAAATGAACTGAAGAATGCTCAGAAAGGTGATTTATTCAATTATTGATGACAGTTCCAGCCATACATTTTGATTGGCCAAGAAGATTTCCGATTAGCAATAGGTCCACACGGGAAAGTGACCGTTTCACAGAATATCACGGACGCAATCTTTCCCCATTGAAAGCAGTTCAGCCAAGCCTGAATTCAGTTTCAGGACAATGCTTCATAAAACTTCTATGTGTTGTATCCTGTAGATAAGGGTCTGTTGGTGGAGGTGCGTGTGAATAAGGAATGGTTCACAGGCAAAGTTGTTGCTGTGGAAACCAGTAAGCAGAGCGTTCGCTGGAAGGTGAAGTTTGACTACGTCCCCAGATCCACCCCAAAGGACCGATGGTAGGCGCACCAACTCACCGTGTCGGTGCTCTGTTCTCTTACGTTTGTGTATGTGCTATACCAGTAGCCTGTGGTGTGCCAGTTTCTGGGTCATTTCCAAATGTTTATTTGTGTATTGATTTGATGACTTCGTGTTCTCAGGAGTTTTGGGGTGTTATTATGATGGTTAAAGGCAGTGAGGAGGTGAGGTTGTTGTTAGTATATAATTTATTGTTGTAGTTTTTAGGGTTTTCAAAGGCAGTGAGGAGGTTTTTATTTTATTTATTTTTTCACCATTATTTAACCAGGTAAACTAGTTGAGAACAAGTTCTCATTTACAACTGCGACCTGGCCAAGATAAAGCGCGACACAAACAACAACACAGAGTTACACATGGAATAAACAAACATACAGTTAATAACACAATAGAAAAGTCTATATACAGTGTGTGCAAATGAGGTAAGATTAGGGAGGTAAGGCAATAAATAGGCCATAGTGGCGAAATAATTACAATTTAGCAATTAAACACTGGAGTGATAGATGTGCAGAAGATGAATGTGCAAGTACAGATACTGGGGTGCAAAAGAGCAACAAAAAAAAAATAACAATAAGGGGATGAGGTAGTTGGGTGGGCTATTTACAGATGGGCTATGTACAGTCATGGCCAAAAGTTTTGAGAATGACACAAATATTAATTTTCACAAAGTCTGCTGCCTCAGTTTGTATGATGGCAAAAGGACCAGCTGACATCATGTCAGTGTTTCTCTCGTTAACACAGGTGTGAGTGTTGACGAGGACAAGGCTGGAGATCACTCTGTCATGCTGATTGAGTTCGAATAACAGACTGGAAGCTTCAAAAGGAGGGTGGTGCTTGGAATCATTGTTCTTCCTCTGTCAACCATGGTTACCTGCAAGGAAACATGTGGTGTCATCATTGCTTTGCACAAAAAGGGCTTCACAGGCAAGGATATTGCTGCCAGTAAGATTGCACCTAAATCAACCATTTATCGGATCATCAAGAACTTCAAGGAGAGCGGTTCAATTGTTGAGAAGAAGGCTTCAGGGCGCCCAAGAAAGTCCAGTAAGCGCCAGGACCGTCTCCTAAAGTTGATTCAGCTGCGGGATCAGGGCACCACCAGTACAGAGCTTGCTCAGGAATGGTAGCAGGCAGGTGTGAGTGCATCTGCATGCACAGTGTGACGAAGACTTTTGGAGGATGGCCTGGTGTCAAGAAGGGCAGCAAAGAAGCCACTTCTCTCCAGGAAAAACATCAGAGACAGACTGATATTCTGCAAAAGGTACAGGGATTGGATTGCTGAGGACTGGGGTAAAGTCATTTTCTCTGATGAATCCCCTTTCCGATTGTTTGGGGCATCCGGAAAAAAGCTTGTCCGGAGAAGACAAGGTGAGCGCTACCATCAGTCCTGTGTCATGCCAACAGTAAAGCATCCTGAGACCATTCATGTGTGGGGTTGCTTCTCAGCCAAGGGAGTGGGCTCACTCACAGTTTTGCCTAAGAACACAGCCATGATGAATAAAGAATGATACCAACACATCCTCCGAGAGCAACTTCTCCCAACCATCCAGGAACAGTTTGGTGACCAACAATGCCTTTTCCAGCATGATGGAGCACCTTGCCATAAGGCAAAAGTGATAACTAAGTGGCTCAGGGAACAAAACATCGATATTTTGGGTCCATGGCCAGGAAACTCCCCAGACCTTAATCCCATTGAGAACTTGTGCTCAATCCTCGAGCGGCGGGTGGACAAACAAAAACCCACAAATTATGACAAACTCAAGCATTGATTATGCAAGAATGGGCTGCCATCAGTCAGGATGTGGCCCAGAAGTTCATTGACAGCATGCCAGGGCGGATTGCAGAGGTCTTGAAAAAGAAGGGTCAACACTGCAAATATTGACTCTTTGCATCAACTTCATGTAATTGTCAATAAAAGCGTTTGACACTTATGAAATGCTTGTAATTATACTTCAGTATCCCATAGTAACATCTGACAAAAATATCTAAAGACACTGAAGCAGCAAACTTTGTGAAAATTAATATTTGTGTCATTCTCAAAACTTTTGGCCACGACTGTACAGGTGCAATGATCTGTAAGCTGCTCTGACAGCTGGTGCTTAAAGTTAGTGAGGGAGATATGAGTCTCCAGCTTCAGTGATTTTTGCAATTCGTTCCAGTCATTGGCAGCAGAGAACTGGAAGGAAAGGCGCCCAAAGTAGGAATTGGCTTTGGGGGTGACCAGTGAAATATACCTGCTGGAGCGCGTGCTACGGGTGGGTGTTGCTATGGAGACCAGTGAGCTGAGATAAGCCGGGGCTTTACCTAGCAAAGACTTATAGATGACCTGGAGCCAGTGGGTTTGACGAATATGAAGCACATGCCAGCCGACGAGAGCATACAGATCGCGGTGGTGGCTAGTATATGGGGCTTTGGTGACAAAACGGATGGCACTGTGATAGACTACATCCAGTTTGCTGAGTAGAGTATTGAAGGCTATTTTGTAAATGACATCGCCGAAGTCAAGGATTGGTAGGATAGTCAGTTTTACGAGGGTATGTTTGGCAGCATGAGTGAAGGATGCTTTATTGCGAAATAGGATGCCGATTCTAGATTTAATTTTGGATTGGAGATGCTTAATGTGAGTCTGTAAGGAGAGTTTACAGTCTAACCAGACACCTAGGTATTTGAAGTTGTCCACATATTCTAAGTCAGAACCGTCCAGAGTAGTGATAATGGGCAGGTGTGGGCAGCGATCGGTTGAAGAGCATGCATTTAGTTTTACTTGTATTTAAGAGCAGTTGGAGGCCACAGAAGGAGAGTTGAATGGCATTGAAGCTTGTCTGGAGGTTAGTTAACACAGTGTCCAAAGGGCCAGAAGTATACAGAATGGTATCGTCTGCGTAGAGGTGGATCAGAGAATCACCAGCAGCAAGAGCGACATCATTGATGTATAGAGGTTGTTGTTGGTATATAATGTATTGTTGTTGTTATTAGGGTATTCAAAGGCAGTGAGGAGGTGAGGTTGTTGTTGGTATATAATGTATTGTTGTTGTTGTTATGGTTTTCAAAGGCAGTGAGGAGGTGAGGTTGTTGTTAGTATATAATGTATTGTTGTTGTTATTAGGGTTTTCAAAGGCAGTGAGGAGGTGAGGTTGTTGTTAGTATATAATTTATTGTTGTTGTTATTAGGGTTTTCAAAGGCAGTGAGGAGGTGAGGTTGTTGTTGGTATATAATGTATTGTTGTTGTTATTAGGGTTTTCAAAGGCAGTGAGGAGGTGAGGTTGATGCGACCGCCCTCTCCCCTCTCCCAGACCCCTGACACACAGCAAGGGGAGGGGACTGAGAAAGGCCCCCCCCCCATGGAACCTGACACCACCCAACCAGGAACCAGTCGAGAGGTGACTGACAACCTGGTCACCATGATGAGGTAACCATGATCACCCAATGCTCTGTCATTGAGTCAGAACTGTTGGATTTTGGCCTCTAATTCCCTTTTTTCAAAGGGGATGTCATAGCTATAATTGTTGGTGTGTGATCTCTTCAGGACAGTGCTGCGTTATTTCTTCCCTCCTGATTTCCGGATCCCGAAGGAAGATGTCAACAGCATGACTGCAGAGGAGCTAGTGGCCTTCCCTATGGTGAGACTGACCTTTAACTCCTGACCTCTAACCCATGTCTTCTCGAGTCCGACCCTGGAGTCTAGCCTGCTGCAGTCATTGTAGACAGTCATATCATGTAATTCATACCAGAGCAATGTCTGTGTATGTATCTGACCTGTGTGCATGTGTTTCTGCAGAAAGAGTATTTCCAGCAGTATGAGCTGGGTCTCCAGTCTTTGTGTAACTCGTACCAGAGCAGAGCTGATGCCAGAGCCAAAGCTGTGGAGGAAAAGAGTAGCAGCGCTGAGACCAAACTCAGGGAGGCAGACGAAAAGCTACAGAAACTACGAACAAACATTGTACAACTGCTGCAGAAAGTACAGGAGGTAAGACACAAACACACACCAACATCGAAGCTTTGCTACAGAAAAGATACGAGATAACACACACTGAATACTAATGTCTCTCCTTCCCTTCTGTAGGACATTGACATAAACACAGACGATGAACTGGATGCCTACATAGAAGACCTGCTGACCAAGGGGGACTAGAGAGGAGACAGACAGAGAGTATGTCTCTCCACCCGGTGCCTGACTCAGACAGCACCACCCCATCTGATTCTCAGAACTCTGGTCCGTCCGGCCTTCCCAACGTACTGTAGCTCTGTAGCTCCTCTACAGACGCCCTTTACCCATAACCCCCTCCATGAGGCCTGCCCGCCCCTCTCTACACAGTCTACTCCGTCTTCTGTTAGATCTACAGATGGAGGAGAGGAGAGGCAGCTGCTGCCTGAACTGGTGCTGTTGCTGTTTGGTCCCTGAGTTTGTTTTTATAAAACTGCAGTATATGTTTTTCTGTTTCTCTTTCTGTTCCTATTTAGTAAGCATTAGCATGTTCTCATAATGGACGTGTGTTTTGATTTAGTCCTTTTATATATCAACAATGTATGTTATATACAAGTTATGTTAAGCTACTGTAGGTTAAGCCAACCAGTCCTGATTGACTGTAGAACTGAACTGTCATCAATCTGTAGGTGGTAATCAGATACTGCACAAACACACACACACACACACACACACACACGCCAGTCTGAGTATGTCACCAAGCATCCCCGATCAAAGTTCCTGTGATGTAGATGACAGGCGTTTGTGTGATTTCAGAAGAGGGTCTGATGGTGAACTAAACCATGGAGCAGTGAAGATTCATATGTATTCTCCATATTGATCTGTGATCAGGTGGAGAGAAATGAAATTAATCATAAACCAATAATCGGATAACGTCCTGACCTCTAATCCTGACCCACAACCCCTTTATTACCACCAGTCAGTCAGATGCAAATCCAGTTCCATTGAATCCCATATTTGATGTTAGCTGCTATCACTCTGCTCTAGCCTTTTAAAGCATGTTAAAGCATTAAGTTTCATCCATTATCCCAGTGTTGATAAATCAAATCAGTATTTCCTAGTTGCTTTCAACCTTCTTTCTCATACCCTGCTCTCTCCCCATCCTACCCTCCTCTCTCCCAAACCTACCCTCCTCTCCCCATCCTACCCTCCTCTCTCCCAAACCTTCCCTCCTCTCCCCATCCTACTCTCCTCTCCCACCCTTCCCTCCTCTCTCCCCATCCTACCTTCCTATCTCTCCCACCCTACCCTCCTCTCTCTCCCCACCCTACCCTCCTCTCTCTCCCCACCCTACCCTCCTCTCTCTCCCCACCCTGTCCTCTCTCCCCACCCTGTCCTCTCTCTCCCCACCCTGTCCTCTCTCTCCCCACCCTGTCCTCTCTCTCCCCACCCTGTCCTCTCTCTCCTCACCCTGTCCTCCTTCTCCTCACCCTGTCCTCCTCTCTCTCCTCACCCTGTCCTCCTCTCTCTCCCCACCCTGTCCTCCCCTCTCTCCCCACCCTGTCCTCCCCCACCCTGTCCTCTCTCTCCCCACCCTGTCCTCCTCTCTCTCCCCACCCTGTCCTCCTCTCTCCATCCCCACCCTGTCCTCTCTTTCCCCACCCTGACCTCTCTCTCCCCACCCTGTCCTCCTCTCTCTCCCCACCCTATCCTATTCTGACAATGTAGTCGTCAGATTTACCAGCCAGCCTATTGAGGGTGTTTGGTTCTCCCAACGCCCTCAAGACTGAAGTACTTACTGGGTTTTATCAGTACGACTATCTATAACGTTTCCTCAGTACAACCGTATTATGTCCCAATTGTTTCCTCTTGCCATTGTGACCCGACGGTTCACTGTTTTCATTTAGTTCTCAAAGTTATCTGGATTCTGAGTTTATAGTTCTTTGTTCATATTATTCAGTGGTCATGTTTCTTCTAATAAGTATTTTTAACATGTCAAGGAAACATTTTATTAAAAGGTGAACGTTATTTTGTCTGGTGTGTCCTCATTGGGGGGGGGGGGAATGCAGTATTTGTTACCTCTATATGGAGAAATAATCAATTTGGTTCCCAAACAACTACACAAAGGCATATTTAGAAGTAATTATGTACCACACATGCATGGTTAGTTGCTAAATCTACTACAAATATCACACAGAATTCAACATAATGTACCGCACATGCATAGGCTCCTGCCCTATGAGCTTACTATCTCCTGTTCCTATAGTGTAAGGCAGCTTGATGTACAAGTACACCCCTAAGACACTGGTCTATCACGGCCTTACCCCCGAATTTATACATTTATTTAAAAAATCTCTTTATCTCTCTTACTTTTCTCATTTTAACAGTCTTTGGTATGACTCGGCCAGGGATCAAGCACACAACCTTCCAATCTCAGGGTGGACACTGACCACAAGGCCACTGAGTTGGTCACACATGCATGCATGGTTATTGGTTTTTGGTTATTCTTTGTATTTCACTGAATATGATGTTTTTCAACTGAGAGTTCTAGATCTTTACTATAGGGTTGTCATTTATTTCATTGTAGAAGCTATGTGTATCTTCTGAAAAGCAGCTGTCTAGTCTGATGTTCCAGACTTTTATTTTGAAGGTTGATAGACTTACAACGAGACCAGAGGTTGCTCCATTATTTTGAAGAAAAGTAGGAGGGGATTCGTTGAAGTCTGAACGGTGTGTAAAAACAAAATTTCAGAAGGGATTGTTAAGTAAGGCATATTTATTCATTTTCCTTCAAGCTTTTCTAACCACATATTTTGTAAACGTTTGACAACCATTGGTAGACTACCGTGCACCATAGATTGCTCCGTTGCTACAGTGCCTGAACTTTGACACACTTTTGAGTCACAAGCTGATCACACGTTGGCATTGCATAATGTTTTTTTTTAGCGTTTTTTATTCGAATTACTAAACTAAATGTTGAAATAATTTTTGACCACACATGACATGAGGTGTTGACTGTTAATTTCATTCATTCGTTTTTGTAGACTATTATTAAAGCTGCAGTCCATAATATTTCCTACCGCAAATACGTGTGATTTGTTATTAAAAGGCCCACTGATATTTACAGATATTAATGATCATTTAAATGAATTTTTTATATATGATCATTTAAATGAATTTTTTTATATATGATCATTTAAATGATTTTTTTAATATATATATATATATATATATATATATTAAAAAATCAATTGATTCTTGGTGAATATCACTTATAATGTCTAGCTAGTTTTATAGAAGTGACGGCTGGTGTTTGTTATTTTTCAAATCAAGGAGTAGGCCTTTAATGTAACTAAAGAAATGCAGCTGCTGTTTTGAAGAAATCAGTTTACTTTGTATCATATTCAGGCCAGCGGCGTGAAGTCTGAGCTGCTGGATGATGGCTGTGAACCGACAGGTAGCTAGACACAGTTACCGGGTGTGTACCGGATTGTATCGGCCGCTGTCACGCAGCAGTTCTGTGAGCATGGTTCAGAAGGTCCTGGTTCGGCCTCCCCAAGATGTCCCCGGAGCAGAGGAGCAGGCAGAGTTCTCCCGGGCCGGGATTGGAGGGTTCTTCCAGGAGAGGGCAATGCTGAAGAACCCTTTCCTGGAGGACGCTCTGCTACAGGGATACCTGAGGAGACACCTGCCCAGTGAGGTGTGTGTGTACTGTGTATGCCATAATGTTTCAGAATGGATTGAAACTATGACGATGATGTTTTATCTTTTTAGTCACTGACGATGATGATGGTGTGTGTGTTCCCAGGCAGTGTATTCCGACCTGCATGTGTTTGGGGAGCGATTGGTGCGTGAGGTGGATGGGTGGGGTCGGGAGTGTGAGGTCACACCCCCTCGGTTGGTGACCTATGACCCCTGGGGTTGCCGTGTTGACCGCATTGTCACTTCCCCTGCCTGGCAACGCATGAAGGACCTATCAGCACAGGAGGGGCTGGTTGCCATCGGATACGAGAGGAGCTACGGGGAGTGGAGGTGGTAGACACACACCTGAACCATACACACTGAATCCTTACCTAAACCCTAATACATATACACTCACCTGACAAACACGCAGCGAATCCTTACCTAAACCCTAATACATATACACTCACCTGGCAAACACACACTGAATCCTTACCTAAACCCTAATACATATACACTCACCTGGCAAACACACACCGAATCCTTACCTAAACCCTAATACATATACACTCACCTGGCAAACACACAATGAATCCTTACCTAAACCCTAATACATATACACTCACCTGACAAACACACAATGAATCCTTACCTAAACCCTAATACATATACACTCACCTGACAAACACACAATGAATCCTTACCTAAACCCTAATACATATACACTCACCTGGCAAACACACAATGAATCCTTACCTAAACCCTAATACATATACACTCACCTGGCAAACACACACCGAATCCTTACCTAAACCCTAATACATATACACTCACCTGACAAACACACACTGAATCCTTACCTAAACCCTAATACATATACACTCACCTGGCAAACACACAATGAATCCTTACCTAAACCCTAATACATATACACTCACCTGGCAAACACACACCGAATCCTTACCTAAACCCTAATACATATACACTCACCTGGCAAACACACACTGAATCCTTACCTAAACCCTAATACATATACACTCACCTGGCAAACACACAATGAATCCTTACCTAAACCCTAATACATATACACACACCTGACAAACACACACTGAATCCTTACCTAAACCCTAATACATATACACTCACCTGGCAAACACACAATGAATCCTTACCTAAACCCTAATACATATACACTCACCTGACAAACACGCAGCGAACATAAAAACATCACAAGTGACAGTAATCTCAGAAACAACTCATTGGCATTTTGTGACTTGACATTATTAGAATTTCATACACCAATAGTATGTGTCAGCTAAGGTTAAATATAAACTCAGCAAAAAAAGAAACGTCCTCTTACTGTCAACTGCGTTTATTTTCAGCAAACTTAACATGTGTAAATATTTCTATGAACATAACAAGATTCAACAACAGACATAAACTGAACAAGTTCCACAGACATGTAACTAACAGAAATGGAATAATGTGTCCCTGAACAAAGGGGGGGTGAAAATCAAAAGTAACAGTCAGTATCTGGTGTGGCCACCAGCTGTATTAAGTACTGCAGTACATCTCTTCCTCACGGACTGCACCAGATTTGCCAGTTCTTGCTGTGAGATGTTACCCCACTCTTCCACCAAGGCACCTGCAAGTTCCCAGACATTTCTGGGGGGAATGGCCCTAGCCCTCACCCTCCGATCCAACAGGTCCCAGACGTGCTCAATGGGATTGAGATCCGGGCTCTTCACTGGCCATGGCAGAACACTGACATTCCTGTCTTGCAGGAAATCACACACAGAACGAGCAGTATGGCTGGTGGCATTGTCATGCTGGAGGGTCATGTCAGGATGAGCCTGCAGGAAGGGTACCACATGAGGGAGGAGGATGTCTTCCCTGTAACGCACAGCGTTGAGATTGCCTGCAATAAAAACAAGCTCAGTCCGATGATGCTGTAACACACTGCCCCAGACCATGATAGACCCTCCACGTCCAAATCGATCCCGCTCCAGAGTACAGGCCTCAGTGTAACGCTCATTCCTTCGATGATAAACGCAAATCCGACCATCACCCCTGGTGACACAAAACCGTGACTCGTCAGTGAAGAGCACTTTTTGCCAGTCCTGTCTGGTCCAGCAACGGTGGGTTTGTGCCCATAGGCGATGTTGTTGCCGGTAATGTCTGGTGAGGACCTGCCTTACAACAGGCCTACAAGCCCTCAGTCCAGCCTCTCTCAGCCTATTGCGGACAGTCTGAGCACTGATGGAGGGATTGTGCGTTGCTGGTGTAACTCGGGCAGTTGTTGTTGTCATCCTGTACCTGTCCCGCAGGTGTGACGTACGGATGTACCGATCCTGTGCAGGTGTTGTTGCACGTGGTCTGCCACTGCGAGGACGGTCAGCTGTCCGTCCTGTCTCTATGTAGCGCTGTGTTAGGCGTCTCACAGTACGGACATTGCAATTTATTGCCCTGGCCACATCTGCAGTCCTCATGCCTCCTTGCAGCATGCCTAAGGCACGTTCACGCAGATGAGCAGGGACCCTAGACACCTTTCTTTGGTGTTTTTCAGAGTCAGTAGAAAGGCCTCTTTAGTGTCCTAAGTTTTCATAACTTAATTGCCTACCATCTGTAAGCTGTTAGTGTCTTAACAACCGTTCCCCAGGTGCATGTTCATTAATTGTTTATGTTTCATTGAGCATGGGAAGCATGGGAAACAGTGTTTTAGACCCTTTACAATGAAGATATGTGAAGTTATTTGGATTTTTACGAATTATCTTTGAAAGACAGGGTCCTGAAAAAGGGACGTTTCTTTTTTGCTGAGTTTAGTACTAATATAAAGTGTGTGTGTGTGTGTGTGTGTGTGTGTGTTCCAGTCGTGTGTACCAGATGTGTAAGCTATATCTGTACTCTCCCTCCTCTGGTCTCTACACCTGTCCTCTGGCTATGACTGATGGAGCTGCCAAGGTTATACAGGTGTGTGTATGTTTGTTTGTGTGTGTCTGTCTGTCTGAATTAACTTTAATGGTCATCACTGCTCATGTTGGAATTGATGATTTGTTGATTTGTGTTACCCACACAAACACAAAACCACTACAACTTGTGATATTCTGATTCATAAACTTGTCTGCGTGTCTGTGTGTGCATGCCTAGTCTCTGGGTGTGTCATGGCCAGTAGCAGACGCCTTCAGCCGCCTGACCTCTCGTAACCCTGAGCACTTCTGGACGTCTGGACAGTGGATGACTGAACGCAGGGGCGGATCTGATGTAGGTCAGTGTGTCTGTATTCTCTCTGGTTGGTTACATACACTGTATTAGATGATGATAGGTTCCATGCCTACTGATGATAATGGTATTGTGTGTGTGTGTGTGTGTGTGTGTGTGTGTGTGTGTGTGTGTGTGTGTGTGTGTGTGTGTGTGTGTGTGTGTGTGTGTGTGTGTGTGTGTGTGTGTGTGTGTGTGTGTGTGTGTGTGTGTGTGTGTGTCTAGGCAATGGCACAGAGACCATAGCGTTGCCTCAGAGTGATGGTACATACAGACTGTCAGGTTTCAAGTGGTTCACCTCGGCTACAGATGCAGACATGACTCTCACACTGGCCAGAGTCACAGACGTAGACGGACAGACCACATCGGTACCACTCAATGTTCATCAGCCCTCATTTTTTCAATTCTTTACTCCTTACTCTTCTGCTCATACTAACACCAAATCCCTGACCCCTCACCTCTTACTTGACCTCCTCATTCCTGATTCTCTGACCCCTCAAACCCCCCCCACCCATCTGTCTTCCTCCTCCTAACTGGTGTGTGTGTGTGTGTGTGTCTGTCTCAGGGCAGTAGAGGTCTGTCTATGTTCTATGCTGCAGTGCGTGATGAGCAGGGGATGGTTCAGGGCATCGAGGTCCAAAGACTGAAGGACAAACTGGGAACCAGACAGATGCCCACTGCCGAGCTGCTGCTGGACGGCCTGCCTGCTCACAGGGTCAGATTCTCTCTCTCTCTCTCTCTCTCTCTCTCTCTCTCTCTCTCTCTCTCTCTCTCTCACACTCACAGACATTAACATTCCTCCCTTCTTTCTCAGCTGTCAGAAGAGGGGAGAGGTGTGGCGTGTATAGCCAACATGCTGACTGTGTCTCGTATCCATAACAGCGTGTCTGCTGTGGCTGGTATGAGGAGGTAGGACATCTATTCACTACTACCCACTGCCGTAATGACGGTCAAGGGTGTGTATTGATGGTGTGTGGGTGTGTGCAGGGTACTCCAGCTGGCTCGTGACTACGCCACACGTCGCTCTGCCTTTGGGAAGCTCCTAAGAGACCATCCCCTTCACATGCAGACCCTCGCTAGGATGGAGGTCAGCTGAAAATAAAGTTGTAAAATAGAATACCCTACTATAACCCCTAAACCTACCACTTGTCTTCACCTTGTCTTCACACACCTCAGCTCTCTTTTTCTCTTCTTCCCTCCCTCCCCTCAATACCTTCCTCCTATAGGTGGAGACTCGAGGAGCGTTCCTGCTGGTGATGGAGGTCTGTCGTCTGATTGGCCGAGAGGAGACAGGCCACGCCTCCCAGCTGGAGACTCACCTCCTTCGCCTGCTCACACCTGTGGCTAAACTCTACACTGGCAAACAGGTACGCACAGACATACACACTCTGTTTTTGTTGACAAACAGGTAGCCAATTACATTACACCAGAAAACAGTACATAGACATTGGTTAATACTGGCAGATGGCAGTGAAAAACTGGTGTGTGTATTTAATCATTTTTGTTGTTGTATAAAGGCATTAGAGATGTGTGTGTGAGGTGATGCAGGATGTGTGTGTGTGTGTGTGTGTGTGTGTGTGTGCCATCCCTGTGTGTCTCAGGCGATTGCTGTGATTTCCGAGGGGCTGGAGAGTTTCGGGGGGCAGGGCTACATCGAGGACACGGGACTACCTGCAATGCTCAGAGATGCTCAGGTAGGTAGTCACATGATGTACACAGACTTACTTTGTGTTATGTAATGGAGTAAAGTTATGTTGCTGTTAATGGATGAAGTAGTTTGTTACTTTCAGTCTGTTACTTAACAACAACAATTGAGTGGCAATACTTGTAGTGCAAAAGTACCCAGGTCCAGACTACTGCATTTGGGGCCCTGACCTCCAGGGTGCATATTTTCTGCAATTCAACACTTTTTGCCATGGGTCAGAGAGAAAAACTATATTGTTTTATAGCTCATCTCATGCCATTGTTCACCTTGTGCCATGAGGCTGAGAGAAAATTGTGCAGTTTGAAAGTGAATATCCTGCAATTCTACACATGTTTCTATCATACACAACCAACCCCCCAAAAAACATATTTTTGGTTGGGGGCCCCATGGAAGTCGGGGGCCCCGGGGCCAGGGCTCTAAATTAAAATATGTCATTGGTAGCACTGGTGCTCCCAATTGGTGCTCACCACATAAAATGTAGAAGCCACAGAAAATATGATAGAATTTTTTTTATTGAGATATAAACTGTATTGGGATTATATGAATTCAATCTACTTTTGAAGCACATGTTGTGCCCGATAAACTAATATTTAACACTATAAAGACATTAGTTAAGCTAAGATGTTGATACGAATACCTGTCCTTGAAATTACAAAGTCATTTGTGGAATATTAGGTTTCTACATTGTGTAAAAGCACTGTTTTCCTATTGATATGGACTACATAGAAAATTGTACACTGTCTCTTTAAAAAAGTCAGGTTTGTGATGATGACATGCAAGAGATTTGTCATTCATTCATTGCTATGATCATTGATCTCCTGAAGAAGCTATCCCCTTTCCTTTCTTTCTGTGCCCCAAAATGTTTGGATATACTGGTAAAGTTACCAGGTTGTTAGCTAGCTAACCCTTTGAGATAACCTGACTCAACAAAGTGCAAACAAATGGTTAACCACGCGCAAGTAGTTTTTGAACTGCCTACAACATGGTTTATGAATGTAAAATGCGGTCCTGGCAATTCAGGTAATATGGGTCAGATCTTTTGATCTGGTTGGGCTACAAGCAATCCGTTTTCACTGTAGTAATGGTGCAACCAAGACGCTATCACATCTGCACACTTTTTTTTCTCTAGGGCACTCGTTAACATCGGTACAGCGTAGCCTTAAAATTCAAATATTTTTCCTAGTCACACAGTGCTCATTTTAGAGCCCTGCCCAGGTCACATGCCCTTCGCTCCTATTCGGTAATGCAGCCCTGACAGTACCTCTTCTTTCTCACTCTCTATTTCTAGGTGTTGAGTATCTGGGAGGGGACCACTAATGTTCTGTCTCTGGATGTTCTGCGCTGCGTCTCTCGGAGCTCAGGCCTCGTACTGCAGGCCTACTTCACACACACTCAGGTCAGGGTCCCTTAACCCTCTACTGACTAAGCCTTGTCTAAGCCGGGGGTTCGGGGGGGGGGGGGGGGGGGGGGTTGAACTAAGCTATTTGGAATTGTTTTAAGAAGGTCATACCAAGGATCATTTAGCTATTTGATTTAGAATTTTAAGACCTATTGAAGTATAAAAAAAGTATAATTATTATATGATGAACATTTTTATTTGGCCTTACTGCTATTAGCCCATACAAAAGCATTGAATAACAGATTCACTACATGGAACAACAGATATCAAAAGGAAGTTTGTTCTGAAGTGTCTGTCCTATATCTGAGAGATATAAGAAAGGTCAGAAAACATGTATTTAACCCCTTATTTTTGGCACTAAACGGTCTCCATATATACTTCCATTCATTTTTCCAACTGGTACCGGGGATCTTCAGGCCTGTAGGCATCCTAGAGCAGAACCACCAACATGTTAGTGTGTAGCCCAAACTGTTGGGACGTAACAGACCATTTTGTGAGATTTTTGGGATGTCTCATGGTCTGACAAACACCGCTCTAGCTCTGTCACCTTTCACCTTTCACGAGGAAGTACGACATCGGTGGAAGCGGTGGATTGAGATGCATCCAATGCAAAGCAAAATATCTCTAGCTTAACCTGACAGTTTTTTATGGGGATTTTTTTATTATTCTGATTACACTGAACAGAAATTTAAACACAGCATGTGAAGTGTTGGTCCCATGTTTCATGAGCTGAAATAAAAGATCTGAGAAATGTTCCATAGTCACACAAAGCTTATTTCTCGAAAATGTTGTTTACATCCCTGTTAGTGAGCATTTCTCCTTTGCTAAGATAATCCATCCACCTGACAGGTGTGGCATATCAAGAAGCTGGTTAAACAGCATTATCATTACACAGGTGCACTTTGTGCTGGGGACAATAAAAGGCCACTCTAAAATGTACAGTTTTGTCACACAACACAATGCCACAGATGTCTCAAGTTTTGAGGGAGCGTGCAATTGGCATGCTGACTGCAGGAATGTCCACCAGAGCTCTTGCCAGAGAATTGAATGTTCATAAGAATTCTCTACCATAAGCTGCCTCCAACGTTGTTTCCAAGAATTTGGCCTCACAACCGCAGACCACGTGTAACCACGCCAGCCCAGGACCTCCACATCGGGCTTCTTCACTTGCGGGATCATCTGAGACCAGCCACTCAGACAGCTGATGAAACTGTGAGTTTGCACAACTAAAGAATTTCTGCACAAACTGTCAGAAACCGTCTGAGGGAAGCTCATCTGCGTGTACGTCGTCCTCACCAGGGTCTTGACCTGACTGCAGTTCGGCGTCATAACCGACTTCAGTGGGCAAATGCTCACCTTCGATGGCCACTGGCATGCTGGAGAAATGTGCTCTTCACGGATTAATCGTGGTTTCAACTGTAACGGGCAGATGGCTGACGGCGTGTATGACGTTGTGAGGGCAAGCGTTTGCTGATGTCAACATTGTGAACAGAGTGCCCCAAGTTGGGATTATGGTATGGGCAAGCATAAACTACGGACAACGAACACAATTGCATTTTATTGATGATCATTTGAATGCATAGAGATACCGTGACGAGATCCTGAGGCCCATTGTTGTGCCATTCATCCACTACCATCACCTCATGTTTCAGCATGATAATGCACAGCCCCATGTCACAATTCCTGGAAGCTGTAAATGTCCCAGTTATTCCATGGCCTGTATAATCTCCAGACATGTTACCCATTGAGTATGTTTGGGATGCTCTGGATCGATGTGTATGACAGCATTTTCCAGCATTTTTCCCTATTTTCTACATTGTAGAGTAATAGTGAAGACATCAAAACTATGAAATAACACATATGGAATCATGTAGTAACCAAAAAAAGTGTTAAACAAATCAAAATATATTTTATTTTTGAGTTTCATCAAATAGCCACCCTTTTCCTTGATGACAGCTTGATGAACGAAACAACAATGAAAATAATGGACACTCTGGTCTAGCTGCTAAGGACCACAGCTTCTCTAAGAAGGCTAGGTCTTTGGCAGCTCTCTGTGTAAATAGCATACTTCAAACACTTACTTCACCTGGAATGCTTTTCTAACCATCTTGTAGGATTTCCCACATATGCTGACCACTTGTTGGCTGTTTTTCCTTCACTCTGCTGTCCAACTCATCCCAAACCATCTCAATTGGGTTGAGGTCGGGTGATTGTGGAGGACAGGTCATCTGATGCAGCACACCATCACTCTCCTTCTTGATCAAATAGCCCTAACACAGCCTGGAGGTTTGTTGGGTCATTGTCCAGTTGAAAAACAAATGATAGTCCCATTAAGCACAAACCAGATGGGATGGCGTATCACTGCAGAATGCTGTGGTAGCCACGCTGGTTAATTGTGCATTGAATTCTAAATAAATCACAGCCAGTGTCACCATCAAAGCACCCCCACACCACCACCTCCATGCTTCATGGTGGGAACCAAACATGCGGAGATCATCCGTTCACCTACTCTGCGTCTCACAAAGACACAGCAGTTGGAACCAAAAATCTCAAATTTGGACTCATCAGACCAAAGGACAGATTTCAACTGGTCTAATGTCCATTGCTTGTGTTTCTTGGCCCAAGAAAGTCTATTCTTCTTACTGGTGTCCTTTAGAAGTGTTTTATTTGAAGCAATTTGACCATGAAGGCCCGATTCACGCAGTCTCCTCTGAACAGTTGATGTTGATGTGTCTGATATTTGAACTCTGAAGCATTTATTTGGGCTGCAATTTCTGAGGTTGGTAACTCTAATGAACTTATCCTCTGCAGCAGAGGTAACTCTGGGTCTTCCTTTCCTGTGGCGGTCCTCATGAGAGCCAGTTTCATCATAGCGCTTGATGGTTTTTGCGACTGCACTAGAAGAAACTTTAAAAGTTCTTGAAATTTTCCCGATTGACTGACCTTCATGTCTTAAAGTAATGATGGACTGTCGTTTCTCTTTGCTTATTTGAGCTGTTCTTGCCATAATATGGACCTGGTCTTTTACCAAATTGGGCTATCTTCTGTATACCACCCCTACCTTGTCACAACACAACTGATTGGCTCAAACGCATTAAGAAGGCAAGAAATTCCACAAATTAACTTTTAACAAGGCACTCCTGTTAATTGAAATGCATTGCAGGTGACTACCTCATGAAGCTGGTTGAGAAAATGCCAAGAGTGTGCAAAGCTGTCATCAAGGCAAAGGGTGGCTACTTTGAATAATCACAAATATAAAATATATTTTGATTTGTTTAACACTTTTTTGGTTACTACATGATTCCATGTGTGTTATTTCATAGTTTTGATGTCTTCACTATTATTCTATGTAGGAAATACTAAAAATAAAGAAAAACTTTTGAATGAGTAGGTGTATCCAAACTTTTGACTGGTGCTGTATATATTTTTACTGAGCTTAGTTTTTGTTGATAGACTTAGACAGTTAAGATTTACATTTGGGATATTTAGTTAGTTTCCACAGCCTTAATCTATCATCATCCTCCTTGCACCAACATTGAATGGCAGGCATGAAAGACTGTTACTATTAAAAAAAGAAAAAAACCCTACAACCTCTGTTGATTGCTATACAAATTCAGACTTTCTCCCTCTATCTGCGTCTCTCCCTCCCACTCATTTCCCAGTCCCTGCTAGCAGCAGCCTCCCTCCCCTCACTGTCTGTGGCTGTGAGATCAGTAGACAGCGCTCTCTCTGGTCTGAGAGAGTTCCTGCAGGCCGCTGCTCTCAAACCACCTGGCTTTATGGAGCTGGCAGCACGAGACCTGGCATACAGTTTGGCACGCATTTATATGGGTACTACACACTTTTTATTTGATATTTTTTACTCTACATCATTGGGAAGGGCCCGTAAGCAAGCATTTCACGGTAAAGTTTACACCTGTTGTTTTCGGCGCATGTGACAAATACAATTCGATTTGACTGAGCATTGGCATAACAGGAGTAACACTTACTGTATAGCCCGTCACCTTTCTCAGTTAACCATTGCCAGAGTTGGCTTGCCCTGAGGATGTATTGTGACCCCATCTGTGTGTGTGTGTGTGTGTGTGTGTGTGTGTGTGTGTGTGTGTGTGTGTGTGTGTGTGTGTGTGTGTGTGTGTGTGTGTGTGTGTTTCAGGGGCTCTGCTCATTGACCACGCCTCATGGGTGGGAGCCTCTCAATCTGATGCCTATGCTGCTCTGCGGTAAACACGCATCCGTCCCCACAACTAGTCCATAGTCCAGGGCTCTCCAACCCTGTTCCTGGAAAGCTACCCTCTAGGTTTTCACTCCAGCTAATTATTAGAATCGGGTGTGCTAGATTAGGGTTGGAGCGAAAACCTACAGGACGGTAGCTCTCCAGGAACAGGGTTGGAGAGCCCTGCCCTAGTCCTTATTACTTGTAGGCTAATAGTGCTAACAGTAAATGTGTGTATCTGTGACTGTATGTGTGTGTTACAGGTGGTGTGAGCAGGACTTGTGTCCAGTGGTAAGTAAGGCGGCCATAGGATGCTACAACATGAAGACTCCGCCCCTGGATGCTGCGCTGGTCTATGAAGAGTCAACCAGAGACTGAGGGGGTGTGGGGTTGGGGGGGGGCAGGCAATATTCATGTTCTCAAGGCGATGTAGTCTATGTAAGAAAGGGTACTTCGTGATTAACCTATTATGTATGACTGCATGCTATTTCCTGACCTGTGTTAAAATAAAGATTTTCTGATGGAGAGCACTCACTCACCACCCAGACTGATTTCTGTTTGATCTGAGACTGCAGCTGTCAAGTGGGTCGCACACACACGAAGGCGTCTGCCTGGTCCTCACTACAATTGTCGGATGGGTTTAAGTGTGGACGTCACGTATTTTAAGGAAGTAACACTGATGACGCAGGCTTGGAGAGTCCGCGAGTTAGAGGATTTATACATAATGTTCACGGACTTTGCTAACACTCAAACAGAAATGGTGTCAACAACTACAAGAAGAAGAGCTTTGCGCGTATATTTGTAAGGACTACATAATAAAGAGGTGGCTGTAACAAAGGTTTGGTCAAGCTGTTAATTATTGCTGATCAGGCAGCCTTCAACTTTTCATTGCAACATTTAGTTTACAGCAATTAGTGACACTTTAATTTCTTCTCCAGTATTCTAAGGTATGATCTAAACCGAACCCACCCAGTCTCGGAATGGACGCAATCCTTGAACGGAATAAATTATGAAATCTCGGGTAGTTTTTATCTCCATGTTGCTGCTGTTGTGTTTTCAATGTATTTATGGCTTAGGCTCCGGAGAGTCGGGTACCGCGGTAGTTCCGTCTCCAGACCGATCCTCTGACGGTGCTGACCTGCGCTCGTCCGTGAGTACTATGGTGGGCACGCACTTCGCGATGTTCCATCAGGAAAACACAGACAAGGTTAGTGAGATACATTTGGTCATGTAGTGTATGTGGACACCTGCTCGTCGAAAATATCATTCCAAAATCATCAGCATTAATATGGAGTTTCTCCCCCCCCCCCCCTTTGCTGCTATAACAGCCTCCACTTTTCTGGGAGGGGTTTCCACCAGATGTTGGAACTTTGCTGCGGGGACTTGCTTCCATTCAGCCACAAGAGCATGCTGAAACAGGAAATGGCCACAAAGTTGGAAGCACAATTGTCTGGAATGTCATTGTATGGTGTAGCATTAAGATTTCCCTTCACTGGAACTAAGGGGCCTAGCCTTAACCATGAAAACAGCCCCAGATCATTATTCGTCCTCCACCAAACTTTACAGTTGGCACTATGCATTGGGGCAGGTAGCTTTCTCCTGGCATCCGCCAAACCCAGATTTGTCTGTTGGACTGCCAGATGGTGGAGCGTGTTTCATCACTCCAGAGAACGCGTTTCCACTGCTGCAGAGTCCAATGGCGGCGAGCTTTACACCACTCCAGCTTACGTTTGGCATTGCGCATGGTGATCTTAGGCTTGTGTGGGCTGCTTGGCCATGGAAACCCATTTCATGAAGCTCCCGACAAACAGTTATTTTGCTGACGTTGCTTCCAGAGGCAGTTTGGAACTCGGTAGTGAGTGTTGAAACCGAGGACAGACGATTTTTACGGACTATGCACTAGAGGTCGACCAATTATGATTTTTCAACGCCGATACCGATTTATTGGAGGACCAAAAAACCCTGATACCGATTAATCGGCCGATTAATTTTTTTAATTACTATTTATTTATTTATTTTAAATTTAAAAATGTATTTGGAATAATGACAATTACAACAATACTGAATGAACACTTATTTTAACTTAATATAATACATCAATAAAATCAATTTAGCCTCAAATAAATAATGAAACATGTTCAATTTGGTTTAAATAACGCAAAAACAAAGTGTTGGAGAAGAAAGTAAAAGTGCAATATGTGCCATGTAAGAAAGCTAACGTTTAAGTGCCTTGCTCAGAACATGGGAACATATGAAAGCTGGTGGTTGCTTTTAACATGAGTCTTCAATATTCCCAGGTAAGAAGTTTTAGGTTGTAGTTATTATAGGAATTATAGGACTATTTCTCTCTATACGATTTGTATTTCATATACCTTTGACTATTGGATGTTCTTATAGGCACTTTAGTATTGCCAGTGTAACAGTATAGCTTCCGTCCCTCTCCTCGCTCCTACCTGGGCTCGAACCAGGAACACATCGACAACAGCCACACCCTCGAAGCAGCGTTACCCATGTAGAGCAAGGGGAACAACTACTCCAAGTCTCAGAGCGAGTGACGTTTGAAACGCTATTAGCGCGCACCCGGCTAACTAGCTAGCCATTTCACATCGGTTACACCAGCCTAATCTCGGGAGTTGATAGGCTTGAAGTCATAAACAGCGCAATGCATTGCGAAGGGCTGCTGGCAAAACGCACGAAAGTGCTGTTTGAATGAATGCTTACGAGCCTGCTGGTGCCTACCACCGCTCAGTCAGACTGCTCTATCAAATCATAGACTTAATTATAATATAATAAACACACAGAAATACGAGCCTTAGGTCATTAATATGGTCGAATCCGGAAACTATCATCTCGAAAACAAAATGTTTTTTTCTTTCAGTGAAATACGGAACCGGTCCGTATTTTATCTAACGGGTGGCATCCCTAAGTCTAAATATTCCTGTTACATTGCACAACCTTCAATGTTATGTCATAATTACGTAAAATTCTGGCAAATTAGTTCGCAACGAGCCAGGCGGCCCAAACTGTTGCATATACCCTGACTCTGCATGCAATGAACGCAAGAGCAGTGACACAATTTCATGTTAGCAGGCAATATTAACTAAATATGCAGGTTTAAAAATATATACTTGTGTATTGATTTTAAAGAAAGGCATCGATGTTTATGGTTAGGTACATTGGTGCAACGACAGTGCTTTTTTCGCAAATGCGCTTGTTAAATCATCACCCGTTTGTTGAAGTAGGTTGTGATTCGATGAGAAATTAACAGGCACCGCATCGATTATATGCAACGCAGGACACGTTAGATAAACTAGTAATATCATCAACCATGTGTAGTTAACTAGTGATTATGTTAAGATTGATAGTTTTTTATAAGATAAGTTTAATGCTAGCTAGCAATTTACCTTGGCTTCTTGCTGCCCTCGCGTAACAGGTAGTCTGCCTGCCATGCAGGCTCCTCGTGGAGTGCAATGTAAGGCAGGTGGTTAGAGCGTTGGACTAGTAACCGGAAGGTTGCAAAAACGAATCCCCGAATCCTCCCTGAACAAGGCAGTTAACCCCCGTTCCTAGGCCGTCATTGAAAATAAGAATGTGTTCTTAATCTGGCTTGCCTAGTTAAATAAAGGTGTTAAAAAAAAAATTTCATCGGCAAATCAGTGGCCAAAAATACCAATTACCGATTGTTATGAAAACTTGAAATTGGCCCTAATTAATCGGCCATTCCGATTCATCGGTCGACCTCTACTATGCACTTCAGCGGTCCCGTTCTGTGAGCTTGTGTGTCCTACCACTTCACAGCTAAGCCGTTGTTTCTCCTAAACTTTTCCACTTCACAATAACAGCACTTACTACAGTTGACCAGTGCAACTGTAGCAGGGCAGAAATTTGATTTACTTGCTTGTTGGAAAGGTGTCATCTTATGAGGGTACCACGTTGAAAGTTACTGAGCTCTTCGGTAAGGCCATTCTACAGCCAATATTTGTCTATAGCGATTGCATGGCTGTGTGCTCAATGTTATACACCTGTCAGCAACGGGTGTGGCTGAAATAGCCGAATCTGCTAATCTTATGGGTGTCCACATACTTTTGTATATATAGTTTATCTAATTAGATTTCAACCATATGTCTGACTTTGTAACTCAGTTTTCCCCGACAAGTGCCCCTTGAAATGTGTCTCTTCTTCTGACAAAATCATGTTGATTTGATTATATTTGGTGATGTGCGGCTAACTGCCTAACTGGGCAACTCTTCAAGTAGCGCGGAACGCTCTACTCCATTATCCTATATACAGGCAGAGTTGAGTATTGATAACTGGTCGCGCGATTTGCTAGCAACAACAATGAATCACCAGCAATCGATACTTGTAAAAATGTCAATTCTGAAAACGCTTACCTGTACCTATGTTTGTCCTGTACAACTGCGGTCCTTCCGAGGGGTGCTGAAATTCATACTTTTAATAAAAACATATCCAATACAACCACCGAATTTTTCCTTGTTTGAGACATAGTGGCCTTGATATACTACGTAAACGGAGAATAAATTGGCACAAACTCATTTGGGTTGAGCAACGAAAGAAGAAAAATTGTGGTTGTAGTCGATACAAGTTTTTATTAAAAGTATGAATTTCCGCAGTTTTACTGGACAAACGTTGGTACAGGTAAGCATTTTCAGAATTATTGACTGATGGTGATTCAATGCTGTTGCTAGCAAATCGCGCAACCAGTTATCAATACTAAATTCTGCCTTGATATAAGAGAAACTGAGTCCGGCTTTACTCAGCTACTCTTCCAAGTAACATAAGGCATGGACATGCCTTTTTTTATTTGATCGTGATTGGTATATGTGAGCAAAAAACCCAACATTTTTTTAAATTGACATTTTGGGTGCATCTCAATAATCTAGAATAGCTCTCCTCTTTCCTTTATCTACACAAACTAAATCCAACTATATTGTTTTCACCAGCCCAATAGAGTACCACAGTATGACTCAAAATACCCATAAAACCTAGCAGTCAAATAAGGAAATGGATAGGTCAGGATAAAGATGAGTCTGTGACAGTAGGGTTGAAGTTGTTGGAAAAAGTGGACCCTTGCCTTTTGGCTGATCCATTTTGTGGTTTCAGGGTGGGTGAAAACAGAGTTGGGTACTGTGGAATCGGTGAGGGTAACCAGAAGTGGTCTTGTGATAATTGTTTGTGTTTCTGCTGGTCAGAGGGAGAAGGCACTCCATGTTAAACGAATGGGGGCAAGAGATGTGAATTGTTTCGCTCTCAAGAAAAGGGCGCCATTGAAAGGAGTGATTACTGGGGTAGTGGTAAATGTAAAAGTTGACCAACTGAAGGGGAAGATTCCCGGTGTTTGTGATGCTCGTCGTTTGGTGCGACAGACAGGGTTGCGAGAGTGGTGAAACAGAAGAGTCATTGTCTGTTCTTTTGAGTTCTGATGTTGAGCCTTTGCCCGACAAAGTGATGTTAGGATATATAAGTTGTTCTGTACAAGCTTTTGTGCCGAATACATTACGTTGTTACAGGTGTCAAGCTTATGGGCATGTGGCAGCAGTGTGTAGGAGGGAGGTTCCTAGGTGTGAGAAGTGTGCAGAAGGGCATGAGAGAAAGGAATGTGTAGCATTGGGGAAAGTAGTGGTATGTGTTAATTGTAGGGGTTCCCATGTGGCTGGGGATCAGAAATGTCCCGTGCGAGAGAGGCAGGTTGAGGTTTCCAGGGTTAGAGTAATGCAGAAGTTGTCAAATGCTGAGGCAGTGAAGAAAGTAGAGGAAGATGGGTCAATGGGGAGAGATCCTGAGAGGAGTGGTGTGAGTAGTAGATCTGTACCAGTACAGAGGGATGAACCAACAAGTGATATATGTTTCAGTAAGATTGGATTTTTAGCATTTATAGCAATGGTTACTGCAGGGATGGAACGTAAGTCCCAGAACATTGTGGTTGTGGTGGCAGCTGCAAAGAGGTATTTGGGTGTGCGAGACTTGACATCAGAATAGTTCCAGGGTGTGTTAAGTGGTGATGTCCCACCCTTTCAGGTTGTTGGCCTGAGGTAGGACTAAATATATTTAAATAGTGGAGTAGGGTGGTGTTATTTAAAAAAAAAATTTGTTCGTTTGTTTATTTATTTATTTTGTTCAAGCAAAGTATAAAGGAGTTGTACTCAAGTCTAGTAGGTGGCGGTAATGCAACATATTGAATGCCAACCGCCATTAAACTTCATCGAAGAAGAATTAAATGGTTCCAATCATTTTTCCACCATTCATTTTTCCTATAGGGGAATTTAGAAACACTTAAAATTAGGGCTGTGTTTCGAAAATTTCCTATAGGAAAATGGTTTTATGGGTATTATGACACCTTCACTGTCAGCCTGTATAGAGGGGTTGGTTGTTTAGCAACGAAACGACATGTGCGCAACTAGGGGCAAAACAGACAGGGTTGACTTAGATTGTTGACAACATGTAAACATCTCCAATGTTTATTGAAAACATAAATAAAGTTGCACAATGGGCACTTGTTGTCTGTCAAATACATCATTACAGTTGTTGGTTAGCTAGCTAGTGAATTTTTGTCATTGTTGCAAGCTACTGTATCTGGCCATCCAGAATCACAACAACACTAGGCCTTCTGTCCCCTTAAAGCGCTGCTTTGTTTTCATTAGGTTCTCAGCTAACCCGTCTGTGTTGAGCTCAGTGTGAGAGATGATGGTCGCCATTATCCAGATTTAACCATTATTTCTTTGTAAGCTTATCCCCCCTCCAGTGTGATGTATTGATGAAGTGTGTGTGTGTGTGTGTGTGTGTGTGTGTGTGTGTGTGTGTGTGTGTGTGTGTGTGTGTGTGTGTGTGTGTGTGTGTGGGCATGCAATTGTCTTTCAGTGTGCCATAGTGATGAACCTGAGTGCTGTTGATCGCTGTGCGTTTGTGAAGACCACCCCAGACTGCAGTATGGAAGACAGCTTCATCAACTACCTCAAGATGACCTTCTGTCTACTACCACCCGACCTCACACCCCTCACCATCACACTCTGTGTAAGTGTGTGTGTCTTGTCATTAGCAGGTGCTCTTACTACCCAGAATGACTTACATTGAAATAAGGAAGCTGAAGAAACCTCAATAGAAGCTAGTAATGGATACTTCCCTCTGTTCTGAGAACTTCCTCTAATAAAGCTGGATTTACATCAGCTTTAACTGAACCATGCAGTAAAACACATGAAATCATGAGTCATGAAATCAGGCTGTGAGGGAAAAATTACATATTTACCTGCTTTGTTGATTATATCTGTATGAATATTGATAGTTAACAACTATGTGCCTGGCAATGGTAAGAGATTTTCATAACTACCAATGCTGTGCTTCTGCAAAAGGATGGTTCCCCTCTAGCTCCCCGAAGACCCTCTGACTGTATAGTCAAGGACATGGGGCAACTCAAGATAGATAGCCTGAGGAACAGAACAAACCTGCTATTGTTTCTAATCAACTTTGCTTCTGACAAACTAAGCCAAATGGAGGGGGTGAACATCACCTGGTACACATAACCACAAGATGAACACAAGGTAGCTTGTGATGCCCCGATCTGACGGGCAGGGGTGGAACCAGCCATGACTAAGCATTTTTAGGTCTGCTATAAGACCTCTGTATTTTTTGTATGGTTGAGCTCCCAGCCTTCCACTTCAGAGTGTATGATTGGCCAGCTTCATTATTGCAATTCTTATTAAATAAAGATGATTGTTTGAAGAAATGACAGTCTCTCTCACTTGGTTAATATCTGGTGAAATTGCAGAGCGTGAAATTCAAACTACAGTATTATAAATATTTAACTTTCATAAAATCACATGTGTAATACATCAAAATGAAGCTTAACTTCTTGTTAATCCAGCCGCTGTGTCAGATTTGAAAAAGGCTTTACGGCGAAAGCACACCATGCGATTATCTGAGAACAGCGCCCCGCATACAAACACATGAAAAACATATTTCAACCAGGAAGGTGCGACACGAAAGTCAGAAATAGCGATATAAAAAATGCCTTACCTTTGATCTTCTTCTGTTGGCACTCCAAAAGGTCCCAGTTACATCACAAATGGTCCTTTTGTTCGATAATGTCAGTTTAGCTGGCGCGCTTCAGTCAATAATCCACCCAGTTTCCCTCCATCAAAATGCATACAAAATGAATCCCAAACGTTACTAATAAACTTTTCCAAGTTTATTTTTCCAATAAACTTTTCCAATAAACTTTTCAAAGTCAAACAACGTTTATAATCAAACCTTAGGTACCCTAATACGTAAATAAATGATCAAATTTAAGACGGAGAATCGTTATTGTCTTTACCGGAGAAAAATACCAAAGAACGCACTCTCTTCCACGCGCTTGGAAACACTACAGCCAAAATGGGAGCCACCTAGAAAAACTACAATTTCTGGCTCATTTTTCCAAAAACCAGCCTGAAACTCTTTCTAAAGACTGTTGACATCTAGTGGAAGCCCGAGGAACTGCAATCTGGGAGGACTTGGCCTTATAATAAAAGTGATAGCCATTGAAAATAGTGGTAGGCTGAATTTCGTTTTTTGGGGGGGATGGTTTGTCCTCAGGGTTTTGCCTGCCATATCAGTTCTGTTTTACTCACAGACATAATTTTAACAGTTTTAGAAACTTGAGTGTTTTCTATCAAAATCGACCAATTATATGCATATCCTAGCTTCTGGGCCTGAGTAACAGGCAGTTTACTTTGGGCACGCTTTTCATCCGGATGTCAAAATACTGCCCCCTACCCAAGAGAGGTTAAACATTTTCACGACAAGTGTTTAACTGAGGATTTCTCCTCAGGGTGTCCACCCAGTCACCCCAGAGGCCCAGGCTGTACTTCATAGGCCTAATAGTAGGCTGCACTAGTTATTTGTGGGGAAGAAGAGATGCGACACCCGCCCATTTGATATAAAAGTAATTTAATATTTATACATTGACATTTTGGCCATGTCAGAACTAATCTTTCATCTCTATCCCTCTCCTTTCTCTACAGATTATTTGGTTGTTGTTCTTGTTCATAGTTCTGGGACTGACTGCATCAAAGTTGTAAGTTTCACTCACATGTTCTGTTTATAATGTCTTTGCTGCCTGTAAGTTAAGTTTACAGACTGTATAAGACTGAGAAACATGAGTTTCATAACAGTCTCTGTCTCTCGCTGTACGCTGGCTGTAAAGAGAGAGGTGTTTGTGGTTGTGTTCCGTTGACTGCAGAGTTACAACAGTGTTATCTTCAGCAGTTCAAGTTGATATGGTCACATCCCACTGGGCACACACTGGTTGAATCAATGTTGTTTCCACGTCATTTCAATGAAATTACATTGACTTGACGTCTGTGCCCAGTGGGATGGGCCTAGTCACTTGACCACCTGAGATGAGTGTGTCATGGTTAAGGATTCCACTCAGGGAGATAAGACTTAATTTAATGTTTGTGATTTGGTCATGTGCCTGATCACGTATCACAGACAAAGCAAATGTCCTCCAGACTGTGGTTACATGCTGTGTGTGTTGGAGGCTGGGGGGGGGGGGGGTTCTAGGTTACCTATTGATTGACTTAAGGTGCATCTATGTTTTTTCTATCTTCAGCTTCTGTCCCAACCTCTCAGCCATCTCCTCCACCCTTCGACTCACACACAACGTGGCTGTATCCCTCTACAGCACACACACACTGTATTGCATTCAACATATTTTCATGAATTTTTCTTTAAATCTGCTTAAATTATCACCTCGTCAGACACACACACACACAAATACACTCACAAACAAACTCTACTCTAGCACCAAAAGTGTTTTCCCTAACAGTGTGTGTCAGGGTGTGACGTTCCTGGCGCTAGGTAACGGAGCCCCAGATGTCTTCAGTGCTACAGTGGCCTTCTCCCGTCCACACACTGCTGGCCTGGCTATAGGAGCACTGTTTGGTACGTACACATACAACTCCTTGCTATAGAAGCACTGTTCAGTCAGAGTAGACCTGCTCCTTTAATCCCTCTTTCCCTCCGTCCATAGGAGCGGGTATCTTCGTAACCACTGTGGTTGCCGGGGCTGTGTCATTGGTCAAACCCTTCACTGTGGCGTCCCGCCCCTTCCTGCGTGATGTCATCTTCTACATGGCTGCTGTCTTCTGGACCGTCGTCATCCTCTACAGAGGAACTATATCACTGGGAGAGACACTGGGTAAACACACACACAGTTGGGTTAGACTTCTTGCGTCAGAGTTGAATAAGAGTTGTGTCTGCCCTGGGAGCTACACATCACCAAACCTCTCTCTATTTCAGGTTTGTCTATCAGTTATGCCTCTGTGTGTCCCTCAAGCTTGAACCCAGTCAAAATATTTCAGACCTAGACACAGTATTCAGTGTACTTCAGAAGTTAGGACTATTTACACTGGGGTGAATGGGGTGAAATAAGAAGTGTTTGTTTCTCTGTGTAGGGTACCTGGGGTTATATGTGGTGTATGTGATAACAGTCATCGCGAGTGCCTACATCTACAGTCATCAGAAACACTCAGCGACCAGAAGTTCCATCCAGACCTCAACACATGTACCAGGTAACACACACACACACACACACACACACACACACACACACACACACACACACACACACACACACACACACACACACACACACACACACACACACACACACACACACACACACACACACACACACAACAAACTCTGCATTGTTGGGAACGGCCCGTAAGTAAGCATTTCATGGTTAGTCTACACCTGTAGTTTACGAAAAATGTGACAAATAACATTTGATTTATTTGACACACACACACACACACACAGTGAGTGTCACCTGGTAGACGTGTTTAACGATTCTGGTCCCCACTAGAATAGTAAACAAACAAATATTTGACCAATTGGGGACATTTTGTTAGTCCCCACGAGGTCAAATACTATTTCTAGGGGTTTAGGGTTAAGGTTAGAATTAGTGTTAGGGTTGGAATTACATTAAGGGTTAGGAGCTAGAGTTAGGGTAAGACTACAGGTTAGGGAAAATAGTATATTGAATGCACTGAATTGTGTGTCACCACAAGGTTAGCTGTACAAGACTGTGTGTGTGTGTCTGACAGTCATATCTGTCTGCAGAGTTCCAGTCGTCTGAGTCCGATGATGAGGCAATTCTTATATCTAATAGCAGCATCCAGGAAGACTATGGTAACAACCACAATCACTGTGTACATCCTACTAAGCTTTTCCGCTGGGGTGTGCTACGAGAATCAATCCAGTCAAGTGTTTGTGTTTGTGCGTGTATAGACAGTGAGTACTGTCCCCTGCTGCCCTACTGTGAATCAACCAGTTCCATCCTGTTGAGTTCTCTCAACCCGGTGGACAGCAGGATCTGGAGGAGGAAGTCCTGGCGCTGGAGGGCCATCAAAATACTAAAGGTGTGCATGCATGACTGTATGTGTTTTTCTATTTGCAGATCTGAATTTGTGTCTTTGCACTTTTCTATTTGCAGAACCGTAATAATTAGGGGTAAGTGTTATGACAGGGGTTGTAAACAGAGCCAGACCTTGTGTTTTTGTTTGGACAGGAGGAGCATCAATGTGTGCTTGAATGTGTGGTTACTGAGCTGCAGTTTCTCCCCTGTCCACCAGATGCCACTAGAGGTGCTGCTGCTGCTGACTGTTCCAGTGGTGGATCCTGATAAAGAAGACAGGAACTGGAGAAGACCATTAAACTGCCTCCACCTCACCACCGCACCACTGGTGTGTGTGCTCACCTTCCGTTCTGGAGAGTGTAAGTCTACATGCCTGTGTATTAGTGAAGCGCAGGTTGACTCATTATCTGCTGCCCGCCTGGGTTTAATTCCTTAAAAAATCCACCAATGTATAATTATTGTGCTATTTATATCTATAGGTCACATTTAGCCTAAAATAGTGAAAGATAAACCTATCTGGTATTAGTGCATATGTGTAAGCTTTACACCTCGATCACACCGACAGCATCATTGCATTTTGGTACACCAGAAGTACATTCATTTCCGATGGAACGCTGCATTTGTCTTGCAGCATTGCGTTGCAGAGGCAGTTGCAGTGCGTTCTGGGGTGCATACGTTGAACATATGTGTCAAACTGTATGTGTAGACGGCTTGACAGAAATGGTAGCAGAAGGTGAATGTTGACATTTTGTTGCACACACATCCAGATGATGATGTGTAACATTTTGAGTAATGACGCTGTCGGTGTCATCAAGGCGTTAGGGTCTAACTGTACGCACGCCAAATAGCCTACATGCCAATCAGCAAATGCCTTTGCGAACAGGCAGAGAAAGTTAATGTCAATCTACTGAGGCAGAGTTTAATTAAGAGAAAACCTGTGAAATGGAGAGTTGAAAATAAAGAGAAAGGACGGCCAGAAAAGTCATGTTTGGGAAATATTTGGTGAAGTGGTAAAAGAGGATGACAGCATTGCCAGCTGTGTTATGTGTGATGATTGTGAGGCCCTATACAAATTCGACAGTCACAAGACGGGGACTTCAAATTGGCCTATGGCACACCAAGGGAACTGTACTGCCTACTGTTGATGGGTTAAATGGAAACTGAAATCTGGACACTGACTGTAGGTCTATAACCTCTCACATAGCCTTAATATTAAAATAATTAAGCATTTCTTGCAGTAAAATTATACACCAAATGTAGGAAAAATGTGGATATGGGAACAGGAGTGGAGAAATATGATTTATTTCTTTCAGCATCTTGACAGAATGTGAATGTGCAGTTAGATACAGTCTGTAGAGCACAGGAGGTTGGTGGCACCTTAATTGGGGAGGACGGGCTCGTGGTATAGGCTGGAGTGGAATTCGTGGAATGGTATAAAATACATCAAACACATAATTTCCTGTTGTTTGATGCCATTCCATTTGCTCTGTTCCAGCCATTATGAGCCGCTCTCCCCTCAGCAGCCTCCACTGCTATAGGGGCGATATCTTGATCAGTATCATAAAAGCTAGTATTTAAACCACATAAAATGTGCATCCAAGCCAAACTGAAATCTTATCAGAAACATGTTTGGTCGTTTTCATAGCTTTGTTTCCTTACAACTGGTCAGACTGATGCCATTTGGAAATTTTGCACAGAAAATCTTTCCGTTTTTTTAGTTAATTTATTTTCTCCCCGGTCCCTAAACTTCTTTGCTCCACGAAAGAATCAGAGATGACTAAGAACGTTACCAATGTCAACTAGATTGAAACATTAATTCTATCAATTCCTGACATTATTCTGGTGAGCAGGGGTTTATTTAGTCTTCTGGGGCAACATATAATGACAGAAGAGAAGCTGCATGTATATAATTATAGACAAGTTGACTAACAAATAGCCTACCAAAATGTCAGAAATAAGCAGAAATGTATCTAAATCAGGCACCCCTGTCAAAAAAATAGTTCCGACCATCTCTGCCTGTAGCCTAGAGCACATGTTCTATATTAGAGGGTTAGGGTTGGGTGCAGGGCCTCAGATTTCCCTTTATCACATATAGTCTGGCGGTTGCGGATGTGTTGTTAGCAACAGCTGACCTGCGTGCCACGACTGTGTATGGGTGTGTGGTCAAAGAACCTCAATCTCTATTCTGTAAAGTGTGACATCCTCTCCAGAAGAAGTGTGCTAACCCACTGGACTGGTGTCACTTTCTCTCTCTAGACGGGATGTATCGGATCGAGGATCAGTTTCCTGTCTGGGCGTTGACGTTGCTCTTTGGCCTCTTCCTCTCCGCCATAGTCTTCCTCACCACCACCAACAACCACCCCCCGCCATACCACTCAGTAAGAACACATACACAGACACATTCCTTCTTTCCATAACTGTTGTTGTCTCTGTTAGGTGTTGTGGTGTGTATGATGTGTGTGGGTTTTCTCCATAGCTGTTCTCTCTGCTGGGCTTTGTGGTGAGTGCGATATGGATCAGTGCTGCGGCCTTGGAGGTGGTCAGTATCCTGCACATGCTCGGTGTGGTCTTTAGTCTGTCCAACAATTTACTGGGTCTCACACTGCTGGCCTGGGGAAACAGCATAGGGGGTGAGACACATACACGCAAACTGAGGTTATCTGCACTCCCCTACTAATCATTCAACAGAAGACAGACTGACTGCTTGCTTGCTGTAGTGTTGAATCTGTTTATTTCCAGATAGTTTTTCTGACGTCACCATCGCTCGCCAGGGCTACCCTCAGATGGCAATATCAGCCTGCTTTGGGGGAATCATCTTTAGTATCCTTTTGTGTGTCTTCTGGACATGTTTGTGCAGGCATAATGCGAGTGTGTGTGTGTTTGACTGTGAAACGCATTATGCGAGTGTGTGGGTACCTCTGCTATGTGTATGCATTATGTTTCTGCCTTGACCATGTTCCTCAGACATGCTTATTGGAGTGGGCATTGGCTGTCTGATGCAGATGTTTAACAACGAGCCAGTGGTGACAGTACGTCTGCTCTTAGCTTCAGTACCCTTTCATATATATACACATATATATATATATATATATATATATATATATATATATATATATATATATATATATATACACAGTTGAAGTCGGAAGTTTACATACACCTTAGCCAAATACATTTAAACTCAGTTTTTCACAATTCCTGACATTTAATTCTAGTAAAAATTCCCTGTCTTAGGTCAGTTAGGATCACCACTTTATTTTAAGAATGTGAAATGTAAGAATAATAGTAGAGAGAATGATTTATTTCAGCTTTTATTTCTTTCATCACATTCCCAGTGGGGCAGACGTTTACATACACTCAGTTAGTATTTGGTGACATTGCCTTTAAATTGTTTAACTTGGGTCAAACATTTCAGGTAGTCTTCCACAAGCTTCCCACAATAAGTTGGGTGAATTGTGGCCCATTCCTCCTGACAGAGCTGGTGTAACTGAGTCAGGTTTGTAGGCCTCCTTGCTCGCACACACGTTTTCAGTTCTGCCCACAAATTTTCTATAGGATTGAGGTCAGGGCTTTGTGATGGCCACTCCAATACCTTGACTTTGTTGTCCTTAAGCCATTTTGCCACAACTTTGGAAGTATGCTTGGAGTCATTGTCCATTTGGAAGACCCATTTGCGACCAAGCTTTAACTTCCTGACTGATATCTTGAGATGTTGCTTCAATATATCCACGTAATTTCCCTACCTCATGATGCCATCTATTTTGTGAAGTGCACCAGTCCCTCCTGCAGGAATTCACCCCCACAACATGATGCTGCCACCCCCTTGCTTCACGGTTGGGATGGTGTTCTTCGGCTTGCAAGCCTCTCCCTTTTTTCTCCAAACATAACGATGGTCATTATGGCCAAACAGTTCTATTTTTGTTTCATCAGACCAGAGGACATTTCTCCAAAAAGTACGATCTTTGTCCCCATGTGCAGTTGCAAACCGTAGTCTGGCTTTTTTATGGCTGTTTTTGAGCAGTGTCTTCTTCCTTGCTGAGTGGCCTTTCAGGTTATGTCGATATAGGACTTGTTTTACTGTGGATATAGATACTTTTGTACCTGTTTCCTCCAGCATCTTCACAAGGTCCTTTGCTGTTGTTCTGGGATTGATTTGCACTTTTCACACCAAAGTACGTTCATCTCTAGGAGACAGAATGCGTCTCCTTCCTGAGCGGTATGACGGCTGCGTGGTCTCATGGTGTTTATACTTGCGTACTATTGTTTGTACAGATGAACATGGTACCTTCAGGCGTTGGACCAGATTGTGGAGGTCTACAATGTTTTTTCTGAGGTCTTGGCGGATTTCTTTTGATTATCCCATGATGTCCAGCAAAGGTAGGGCCTTGATTTACATCCACAGGTACACCACCAATTGACTCAAATGATGTCAATTAGCCTATCAGAAGATTCTAAAGCCATGACATAATTTTCTGGAATTTTCCAAGCTGTTTAAAGGCACAGTCAACTTAGTGTATGTAAACGCCTGAGCCACTGGAATTGTGATACAGTGAATTAATCTGTCTGTAAACAATTGTTGGAAAAATTACTTGTCATGCACAAAGTAGATGTCCTAACTGACTTGCCAAAACTATAGTTTGTTAACAAGAAATCTGTGGAGTGGTTGAAAAACTAGTTTTAATGACTCCAACCTAAGTGTGTGTAAACTTCAGACTTCAACTGTATATATATATATATATATATGAGCTGAGTTTGTAATTGGGTGTCATAAACATTTTGTAGAGGTAGTGACCAGAGAAATGTCTTTGTCTGAAGTGCATAGGATAGGAGTTTTATCAGGAAATACATTAAAATGTTTATCAATGAGCGAGAATAGCAGCCGTCCCGATATTGAACTCTGTGCGATACCTTTTTTCAGTTTCCACATGATTGGACTTGCATAACCCTATTTCACCCCCTCCCACCCCCCAGTTTGAACCAGCGGGTTTGTTGACCTGGGTTCTAGCAGGTTCTCTGGGTCTCTCTCTGGCCCTCTCCTTCATCCAAGTTCCTCTGCGCTGTTTCCACATGGGCCGGTCCTATGGAATCTTCCTCCTGCTCTTCTACGCGGTCTTCCTCTTGGTTGCGCTGCTCACTGAGTTTGGCTTTATCCACACCTGAAGCCAGTAAGGAATGGTTTGGACCAGTCTGGTGGAGCCGCCTGCGAGTACTGAGTGACTTAAAGCCAATAACACTGGGCCTTAATTGAGTTGGAGCAAATCACCCTGTGGCGTTACTTTAGTCTGTTTGCACTGACTGTATTTTTATATTTAGATCGCTATTAGCTGTTACATGAGCAACAGCTACTCTTCCTCGGGTCCACACAAAACAATTATACACACACATACAGAAATGACTGTAGGGACAATTGTTTTTACAGGCAGCATAGTGTGAATCATATGTGAAAGCAGTATAACACTGTTTTAAAAGTAACCCATATACCAACAAGGAGAAAAAATACAAGACAAAAGCTGCAGTAGCACTAGGGAATTCTCTCATTTAAATCAATGTGAATGCAGTGTCTCCTATCTTAGCGAGACACACTGCTGTTTGTAATGGTTGATGTGAGTAAATTGTAAAATGTGCTCTATGCATTTATGGCATAGAAATACCTATATAGTTCCAACTTCTGAAACATGAAACAGCAGGGCGCAGCTGTTAAAATGATTTGAAGATGGCCCTAAACAAGCTACTTTACGTAGTAGCTTCAAAAAAATGTTTTATTAAGAAAGTTTTCTTTACTATGACAGATGTATGATAGATATAGAGGTAGTACATTACTGCCCCTGATAGATATTTGCACCTTTGGTAAAGGATGCTCTTATGAGAACTTTGTCTGGGCTGTGTGTATATGTGTTAAAGGAACTGAGATCCAGGTAAATCACAAATCCCTAGTGAACTCAGTAAAAAAAACCATCTTAATTGAAAAGAACATCCTAAGCAGGGTTCAGTCTGGTTTTAGATCAGAGCACAGCACCACAACTGCAGCTATGGCAAAGGACATAAATGCACTTAAACAGAGCAGCACATTGTTGCTTTTTATCGTTGATTTATCAAAGGCATTTGATTCAGTTGACCATGAATTGTTGCTGGCTAGACTCAGTAACAGGTCTCAGTGAAGGGGCAGTAAACAGTTCCTAAACCAATATGTATATGCTGACAATCACAAGTCTAGCTTTCTTGAGATTAATAGAGGTGTGCCCCAGGGTTCCATTTGAGCTCCTGTGTTGTTCTCAATATTCATGTACTCACTCCTCTGGTTCAGGCTGTTGAAGAGCTCAAGTCTGCTTTTCAGTCACTGCAGGTCTCCCTTTATGGTCTCAAACTGGTATTGAATGTACAAAAACTAAATTCATGACCTTTACCAGAGCTAGCACTCAGCCAGAGAAGGTTAGCATTGTCACATCTGGCAGCTTATCCATTAAAGTGTCATCCTACAAATACCTAGGTACATGGTTGGATGACAAGTCCTTTAAAGTTCATATGGATAATCTTGTGAGGAAGCTTAAATTGAAATTGGGGTCATATTTTTGTAATAAGGCTTGCTTCCCGCTTATGGCCAGAAAGAAGATTGTTTAGGCCACTTTTTTCTGTAATTGATTATGGTGACTTGTATATGCATGCAGCCTCCTGTCATACATCCTTACGCTTTATTACAAATGCCAAGTCACTCACCCACCATTGCACCAAGTAGTGGGTTGGACCTCACTTTATATGCGCAGAAAGCTACATTTGTATGTGTTAATCTACAATGCCTTTTAACTCTGTAGTCTAGTCTCTTTCACCACCAGCAGTTACCATACCGGGTCTGCTAGGTGATTGCTACTTACAGGGGCATGGAATAGTCTGCAACCAATGCTTCATCTAGATATGTTAGTGCCACTGACTGAATAAAACAGATAAATAAGGGAGACTGTTACAGAGGAGTGTAGATGCTTTTTTTTTCATGTTGAATTGTATTCAATTGATATGTTTTAATTCTAATATATTGATTGTTTGTAGCTACCTTGTCCAGGTCTCCCTTGAAAAAGAGACTCTGGGTCTCAATGGGATTTTCCTGGTTCAATAAAGGTTAAAGGAAATAAATAAAGGCTCTTATGTGTAGACTCATGTCTAGGTGCTGAGATGTTGATTATTGTGTGTGGTCTCTGTTAAAGATAGAAATAAAAAAATCCTTCATGTAACAACCAGATATTGTTAATAGACCATATCTATAGCCATATCTCAGGGCTAGTCTGAGCCTGACCTCTCCCGAAGTCGTGCAGCGTTCTAAGACACGTCACTACAGGCACCTTGGTTCAAATTCAGGCTGTATCGCAACCGGCCGTGATTGGGAGTTCCATAGGACGGTGCACAATTTGCCCAGTGTAGGTTGTCATTGTAAATAAGAATTTGTTCTTAACTGACTTGCCTAGTTAAATAAAAATAAGCTAAGTTAGCTATGCAAATGCACTTGACAAAGTGAAACATTTATTTAAATTATTCCTAATTTAATACACTGACAGAATAACAAGTTATAAAAGTAAAGTACTGTCTTAGGTTTGTTGAAACACTGGTTAGGAGATATAGCTGTAGGTTACTGGACAGGTGCAGGGGTTTGAGGGGTGTGTGTAGTGGCTTTTGTGGGGGCTTAGATTAGTACTGGCAGACAGGGCGGGTGTGTCTTGATGCCAGGACAGTCCGATGACCACTGACCTCAGAATGAACACAGAAGGGGTAGTGGCTACAAAAATAGGCTGTAGAGTGTATCTACATGCAGCAGTGTTCATCTCATAGAGATGGAGGACGCAAAATTGTATCTGTCCCATTACGGCGTCTGAGAGCATTGGCAGCACCATTCAGGCAGTCTCCATTTTGAAGTAGTCCATTTTCTTATTTTACTACTTCTACAAACTTAAAGGGAGTATAATGCCACCTGGAGTGTTTGAACAGGTATAAAGCCAAGGTTAGCAATTTACTGCCACATGCAGTTATGGAATGTCTGGGTACGAGTATAATTAATTGGCTGATCCTTCCTGATGACCTGGCTAGAATGATTTGATCCTTCCTTAAGCCATAGAAAGTCCCACCCAGTTGACTACTTCAAAATGGTGAAAGTCGTCAATGGCACTGCCCAGGCTACATCAGGCTTTTGGGCACTAGAGTCCTCTATTTATCTCTATGGTGCGTGTCCTTTATCTACAGGTGTGTGTCCTTTCCCTGTCCAGATGTGTCCTCTCTGTGCAGTAAAAAAAAAAAAAAAAAGAGTACTGTGAAATCCCAAGTCCATCCTAGTGTCTCGTCGTACTCAGGTCCTGAACATCAGCTCTCTGTCTCACAGCTAGAGGTCCTAACCCTAACACTTAAAAACCCTGACCTCTAACCCATCCATCGATGCTCTGCTTCTCCTATCCATGCATCAGCAGACTAAGTCCTGTAAGGGTTGGGGTTAGATAAAGCTCTTAAACCTGTTTGAACACTGCGATCCAGTCAGAGAGAACATGATTTATATCAACACAAATCACTGCTGGGATCCAGGCTGTAGTCCAGTGACATCATCCCATCTGTCCACATTCCGACTGTCCAGCAGGATGCCAGGGTACAATCCCTCAGGATGGGTGGAGGGAGGGAGAGATGGAGTGTTGAGTGGGTCTCCGTATTGTCATTGTGGAAAACATTTAGTTCAGAGTGCTCTGTGGCATGATGACTGAAGTCAAAGAGGTGTGTTTGAAGAGAGAAACAGTGAGTGAGTATTAGTTGGTGCTAAGTAGTCCTTGTGAGTTGAGCTTGGGTTAGGATTCATGTTCAGGGCAGGGAGGAGGGATGTCCAGCTCTCTCCCCACTAGGCTTCTGTCTGACTGGGGTAAATTCTCTCTGGAGTACTCAGCATACCACTCCTACACACACACACACACACACACACACACACACACACACAAAATCCATTTAAAAAAACGAAGTGTCAGAAATATAGTCATTTGTATAATCCCATTGGTTAGACAGTGAGGGAAGATCAACATCCTGTCTTCAGCTAGATCAAGTCATCTCAAGTCTCATTTAAAGTGACATCTAAGATGGAGCAGTCTGCAGGGTTCTGGTTGTCATGGCAATGTGACTCACCTGAATCTCCTCCTCGTACATCTTCATGCTGAGGTCACTCTTGGTCCGCGACCTCCGACCCAGATACACCAGAGACGAGCTCTACACACACACACACACACACACACACATACATACACACACACACACGTCAGTCTATATTTGTAAGAGTGTAGGATGGGGTTTGTGTGCGTGTATGTGAGTGTAGGTCTGTGTGTTCGCACCCCACTGCGGTCCATGGCCAGCAGTACTCCCTGTAGAGAGTTAAGTGAGGAGAGCCCAGGACACGTCTTCTTATAAAGCTCCAGAGTGGCCAACGCCTCGTCACGACTCACCTCTGCCTCAAACACTATACCGTTCTCATCTACAACACACAAACACACCATCTTTACACGCACATCTCAAGCACTACAGCGTTCTCATCTTACTTTGACCGTTCACTCGCGCACACAGACTTACCCTCAGGGTCTAACAGTGGTTCTTTGTTCTTCCGGCTGTAGTTCATACGGAACACAAACGCATCCAAGATGAAGGCAACGATGATGGTCATCACCACCTAGAGAGGACAGAGGGAAATTATTACACACGCTTGCGCACACAAAAACACAAACAAGCATATACTACTGGTCAAAAGTTTGGGGTCACTTAGAAATGTCCTTGTTTTTGAGAGAAAAGCACATTTGTCCTTTAAAATAACATCAGATTGATCAGAAATACAGTGTAGACATTGTTAATGTTGTAAATGACTATTGTAGCTGGAAACAGCAGATTTTTTATGGAATATCTACATAGGCGTACAGAGGCCCATTATCAGAAACCATCACTCATGTGTTCCAATGGCATGTTGTGTTAGCTAATCCAAGTTTACCATTTTAAAAGGCTAATTGATCATTAGAAAACCCTTTTGCAATTATGTTAGCACAGCTGAAAACTATTGTGTATCTGGAGCATCAGCATTTGTGGGTTCAATTACAGGCTCAAAATGGCCAGGAACAAAGAGGTTTCTTCTGAAACTCGTCAGTCTATTCTTGTTCTCAGAAATGAAGGCTATTCCATGCGAGAAATTGCCAAGAAACTGAAGATCTCGTACAACACTGTGTACTACTCCCTTCACAAAACAGAATAGAAAGAGTGGGAGGCCCCGGTGCACAACTGAGCAAGAGGACAAGTACATTAGTGTCTAGTTTGAGAAACAGACACCTCACAAGTCCTCAACTGGCAGCTTCATTAAAAAGTACCCGCAAAACACCAGCCTCAATGTCAACAGTGAAGTGGCGACTCCGGGATGCTGGCCATCTAGGCAGAGTTGCAAAGAAAAAGCCATATCTCAGACTGGCCAATAAAAATAAAAGATTAAGATGGCAAAAGAACACAGACACTGGACAGAGGAACTCTGTCTGGAAGGCCAGCATCCCAGAGTTGCCTCTTCACTGTTGACGTTGAGACTGGTGTCTTGTGGGTACTATTTAATGAAGCTGCCAGTTGAGGACTTGTCAGGCGTCTGTTTCTCAAACTAGACATTAATGTACTTGTCCTCTTGCTCAGTTGTGCACCGGGGCCTCCCACTCCTCTTTCTATTGTGGTTAGAGCCAGTTTGCGCTGTTCTGTGAAGGGAGTAGTACACAGCGTTGTACGAGATCTTCCGTTTCTTGGCAATTTCTCGCATGGAATAGCCTTCATTTCTCAGAACAAGAATAGACGGGCGAATTTCAGAAGAAACGTCTTTGTTTCTGGCCATTTTGAGCTTGTAATCGTACCCACAAATGCTGATGTTCCAGATACTCAACTAGTCTAAAAAAGGCCAGTTTTATTGCTTCTTTAAAATCAGAACAACAGTTTTCAGCTGGGCTAACATAATTGCAAAAGGGTTTTCTAATGATCAATTAGCCTTTTAAAATGATAAATTGGATTAGCTAACACAACGTGCCATTGAAACACAGGAATGATGGTTGCTGATAATGGGCCTCTGTCGCATATGTAGATATTCCATTAAAAATCAGCCGTTTCCAGCTACAATAGTCATTTACAACACTAACAATGTCTACACTGTATTTCTGATCAATTTGATGTTATTTTAAATGGACCAAAAAAATGTGCTTATCTTTCAAAAACAAGGACATTTCTAAGTGACCCCAAACTTTTGAACGGTAGTGTACGTGTGCACACAGACACAACCGGTCTTACCATGGTGACGATGTAGAAGGTCATGAAGTAGAGGCGGCTCCAGTGAGTGGTCATGGATGTCACTCCTTCCTGTGGGGTAGGGGACAGCAGCTGTCAATCAACCTCAGCAACCAATCACAATGCTGGACAAGCTTGACAGTCAGGCAGCACCAGAGGTTTAATCAGATAGGCAGCATTCATTGTGAGGACGAACAGAGTATTACCATGGTGATGTACCAGTTGTTTACCACAGTCAGCTCAAACAGAGTCACTGCAGAGAGGAGAGGGAGAGAGATCCTGAATTCCAAATAAATCCCCAGCACTTTATTACACTGAACAAAAATATAAAACACAACATGTAAAGTGTTGGTCCCATGTTTCATGTGCTGAAAAAATATATTTTTTTTTTCTATCCAAATGCACAAAAAGCTTAACTTCTATGGGCTAGGTGGGACGCGGGACACAGCCAGTGAAATATCAGGGCAGAAAATTCAAAAACAACAAAATGTCATAATTCAACTTTCTAAAACATACAACTATTTTACACCATTTTAAATATACACTTCTCCTTGATGTAACCACATTGTCCGATTTCAAAAAGGCTTTACAGCGAAAGCAAAACAGATTATGTTAGGAGAGTACATAGACAAAAATAATCACACAGCCATTTTCCAAGCAAGGACATGTGTTAATAAAACCCAAAACACAGCTAAATGAAGCACTAACCTTTGACGATCTTCATCAGATGACACTCCTAGGACATTATGTTACACAATACATGTATGTTTTGTTCGATAAAGTTCATATTTATATCCAAAAACAGCATTTTACATTGGCACGTGATGTTCAGAAAATGTATTCCCACCAAAACGTCCGATGAATGTGCACATCAATTTACAAAAATGCTCATCATAAACGTTGACAAAATATATAACAATTATTTAAAGAATTATAGATAGACTACCCCTGGATGCAACCGCTGTGTCAGATTTTAAAATAGCTTTACGGAGAAAGCACATTTTTTAATATTCTGAGTACATAGCTCAGCCATCACGGTGAGCTATTCAGACACCCGCCAAGTTCGGAGCAACCTAAACTCAGAATTAGTATTAGAAATATTCTCTTACCTTTGCTGATCTTCGTCAGAATGCACTCCAAGGACTGCTACTTCCACAAGAAATGTTGTTTTTGTTCGAAATAATCCATATTTATGTACAAATACCTCCGTTTTGTTCGTGCGTACAGATCACTTATCCAAAGGCATAACGCGCGGAACGAGAGACGAAAAGTCAAAATGTTCCATTACCGTACTTAGAAGCATGTCAAACGCTGTTTAAAATCAAATCTTTATGGTATTTTTAATGTAAAGTTGCGATAATATTCCAACCGGACAATAGCATATTCATTCAAGAAGAAAAAGAAGGAACGGCGTGCTCGCGTATATCCAATCCCTTTGTTGCCAGGCAGACCACTCAGTAACTGAGCTCCTATTATCTGCCCAGTGACAGGAAAATGCTCAAACCACTTTCTGAAGGCTTTAGACAGCCAATGGAAGCCTTAGGAAGTGCAACGTCCCCCACAGACACTGTTTCTTCGATAGAGAATCAAAAGAAGAACTACAATTCTCAGACTTTCCACTTCCTGCTTGGAATTTTCTTAGGTTTTTGCCTGCCATATGAGTTCTGTTATACTCACAGACACCATTCAAACAGTTTTAGAAACTTCAGAGTGTTTTCTATCCAAATCTACTAATAATATGTATATTATATTTTCTGGGCCAGAGTAGTAACCTGTTTAAATTGGGTACGTTTTTCATCCGGCAGTGAAAATACTGCCCCCTAGCCCAGACAGGTTAATTCGCTCAGATTTTGTGCACAAATTTGTTTACATCCCTGTTAGTGAGCATTTCTCCTTTGCCAAGATGATCCATCCTCCTGACAGGTGTGGCATATCAAGAAGCTGATTAAACAGCATGATCATTACACAGATGCACCTTGTGCTGGGGACAATAAAAGGTCGCTCTAAAATGTGCAGTTTGTCACACAACACAATGCCACGGAAGTCTCAAGTTGAGGGAGCGTGCAATTGGCAAGCTGACTGCAGGAATGTTCACCAGAATGTTCATTTCTCTACCAACTTCGTTTTAGAGAATTTGGCAGTACGTCCAACCGGCCTCACAACCGCAGACCACATGTAACCACGCCAGCCAAGGACCTCTACATCCGGCTTCTTCACCTGCGGGATCGTCTTGGCGGGAGTGGGGGGATCTGAGGAGTATTTCTGTCTGTAATAAAGCCCCTTTGTGGGGAAAAAATTATTCTGATTGGCTGGGCCTGGCTGCCAAGTAGGTGGGCCTATGCCCTTCAAGACCCACCCAAGGCTGCACCCATGCCCAAGTGGGTGGGCCTATGCCCTCCAAGGCCCACCTATGGCTGCACCCCTGCCCAGTCATGTGAAATCCATAGATTAGGGCCTAATGAATTTATTTCAATTGGGTTTCCATATATGAACTGTAACTCAGTAAAATCTTTGAAATTGTTGCATGTTGTGTTTATATTTGTGTTCATTATATATAACAGGGAACTGCCTAGTATCGACTACTGTGTGTGCATGTGTTTACCAAAGCTGCTGAGGATATTGTTGAAGTTGTTGAGATAGTAGTAGCCCTCGTCCAGCACCGTCCTGTTGCCTATGGTTACATTGATCTGCCTGTAGGAATCAGCTACTGTACTGGTACTGATAGGGGGGGGTATGAGAGAGAGAAATAGAGTAGAGAGAGAGAGGAGAGAGAGAAATAGAGTAGAGCGAGAGAGAGAAATAGAGAAGAGAAATAGAGTAGAGAGAGAGAAATAGAGTAGAAAGAGAGAAATAGAGTAGAAAGAGAGAAATAGAGTAGAAAGAGAGAAATAGAGTAGAAAGAGAGAGAAGAGAAATAGAGTAGAGAAATAGAGGAGAGAGAGAAAGAGTAGAGAGAAATAGAGTAGAGAGAGAGAGAAATAGAGTAGAGAGAGAGAAATAGAGTAGAGAGAGAGATAGAGTAGAGTGAGAGAGAAATAGTAGAGTGAGAGAGAAATAGTGTAGAGAGAGAGAAATAGAGTAGAGAGAAATAGAGTAGATAAAGAGAGAAAGAATAGAGAGAAATAACATAACTGAAACCCATGTGAACCACCCTGACCAAGATAGCCATCTTGTAGTCATATTACTAGAGCTCCAATAACCTTTGTAGAATTCATAGTCTGTGGTAGGCTCTGCTTCGAACAACGTGTCAGGGTAGACTTACAGGTTGGTGTGTGGAGTGTGTGAGGAAACTGTGTGTATGAGGAGTGTGTGTGTGTGTGACTCACTTGCAGCAGTTAGGGTAAACTACTTCAGCGAAGAACTCCATCCCCACGATGGCAAAGGAGTAGTAGAAGATGATCAGTGTCAGCCCCAAACTGAGAACACACAAAGGTTCATACCTGCCTTGTATGTAAATATAGTGGGTTATGGTTCAGAGGTCAGGAAGTAAGGAAGCAAGGCGTTACCTTGCCATCCTTGGGAAGAGTTCAAACATGGTGTCCAACACGTTGCGATACCTCTGCTTTATCTTAAACAACCTGAGAGAGAAAACACACACTTACACATGATGATCAATACAATATTTATAAAATCTACATGTACCTAACAAAATACCCCTGAAAACATAGATGTGTGTTGTCATAGTAACCCACCTGAGTAGCTGCAGCGGTCTGAGCACTACAATGAAGTAGAAGGGCTCCATGTCGAAGGCCAGGGCAATCAAGCCCAGAAAGGCAAACACCGTCACAGAGAAGTCAAACCTGGTGAGGCGAACACAGAGACACTGATGGCTACTAGGCTACTAGATAATCACAGTGGACATGCTAATGGTTGAGGGTAAGGTGTTAGGGTTTAATGGTCGGTACTCACAGGTTCCAGCCAGAGCTGAAGTAGGCCAACGGCCCCAAGCCTGTTATTTTCAACAACACCTCCACCCCATAGACTAGAGATTGAGAAAGAGAGAGAGGGGGGAGTACAAATGTGTGTTCTCACTAGTGACAAAGAGGAGGTGGCTCTGTGTGTGTGTGTTCTTACTGGTGAGGAAGATGATGTAGCTCCAGGGAACCATTCTGGACCAGGAGAATCCACCTGCAGGGGGAGGGGCCAGGACAGAGATAAGAAACAGTCTAGTCCTGAACTAAAAAGCATGCTCAATAGAGAATCTGCATTAAATGTACTTTATAGTTTGGGAATAGGTTTAGTTACTATTCAACATATAGGTCTCTACTAAGACTTACTATTCAACATGTAGGTCTCTACTAAGACTCCTACTATTCAACATGTAGGTCTCTACTAAGACTTACTATTCAACATGTAGGTCTCTACTAAGACTCCTACTATTCAACATGTAGGTCTCTACTAAGACTCCTACTATTCAACATGTAGGTCTCTACTAAGACTCCTACTATTCAACATGTAGGTCTCTACTAAGACTCCTACTATTCAACATGTAGGTCTCTACTAAGACTCCTACTATTCAACATGTAGGTCTCTACTAAGACTTACTATTCAACATGTAGGTCTCTACTAAGACTTACTATTCAACATGTAGGTCTCTACTAAGACTCCTACTATTCAACATGTAGGTCTCTACTAAGACTCCTACTATTCAACATGTCGGTCTCTACTAAGACTCCTACTATTCAACATGTAGGTCTCTACTAAGACTCCTACTATTCAACATGTAGGACTCTACTAAGACTCCTACTATTCAACATGTAGGACTCTACTAAGACTCCTACTATTCAACATGTAGGACTCTACTAAGACTCCTACTATTCAACATGTAGGACTCTACTAAGACTCTTACTATTCAACATGTAGGTCTCTACTAAGACTCTTACTATTCAACATGTAGGTCTCTACTAAGATCCACACTCCGTTAACGGCCACCACCACATCTAGAGGGGAGAGAGAGGAGAGTTAGGCTGTCCTAGAGTAAGTTTTGTCCTAGAGTAAGTTTTGTCCTAGAGTAAGATTTGTCCTAGGATGACAACACAGATCATAGTACTATAAACTACTAATAATGGATGTCCACTTACACATGGTATACTGGAAGGCTTTAGACTTGACCAGCAGGTTGATGCCTGTTAGAAACAAACAGAAGGAGGTCAGTCAGTCTGAGTCACCCCAGATAAGAACACAGCATTAGATGGATAGAAGATAGAAGGGAAAAAGTAAGAATCACCTTTGAAGATAAGAAAAGTAGTGTGTGGAAGATCATCAAACCAGTGTTCCCCGCTCCGCCGTGCCTACAGAGTACAATCACACACACAGACGGCACAGAGAGGTGTGTATATAGGTACAGGTATCCACACAGAGAGATGGGAAAATTGTGTGTGTGTTGTCATGACTCTATCCTGGGTGAGGATGAAAGGTTCCAGATCAGCTTGGCAAATGGCTGACAGATAGCCAGGGGGGAGTTGTGCCGGTTCTGGAACCTTAACACCCGGTCATAAATTGTGTGCCGCAAAAGGGTCTTTCCTGCCCTGGAGTATTGGGAAAAGAATGTGCTTTGTGTAGAGAGACTTTGGCCGCCAAAACCTTTTTGTGCAGAAAGTGAAAATGGGAACAATATTTATAAGATAGGAATGGTCAGTGGGGATCAAAAGAATAATCATGTCATAATGTTTATTATTTTGTGATGTCATTAACCTCTTGAGGACCTCTTCGAGATAAAATCCCGTTAACGGGATTGGTTGGACAACAGCCAGTGAGATAGCACGGCGCGAAATTCAAAACACAAAAATCTCAAAAATAAAATTGAAGTATTATATGGCATTTTAAAGATAATCTTCTCGTTAATCCAACCACATCGTCCGATTTCAAAAAGGCTTTACGGTGAAAGCAAAACATTAGATTATTTTAGGATAGCACCTTAGCAAAAAAACTACAAAAAAAAACAGCCATTTACCAAGCACAGATAGCCATCACAAAACCAGATATACAGCAAAAATTAAGCACTAACCTTTGACAATCTTCACGTTAGACAATACATGCATTTTTTTGTTCGATCAAGTTCATATTTATATCTAAAAACCCCATTTTACATTGGTGCGTGAGGTTCAGAAAATGTTTTCTCCCCATTACTCCCGGTGAAAGGGCACATCAATTTACAGAAATACTCATCATAAACGTTGACAAAATGTATAACAATTTTTTAAAGAATTATAGATAATCTACTCCATTATGCAACCGCTTTGTCAGATTTCAAAATAACTTTACGGAGAAAGCACATTGTTCAATATTCTGAGTACAGAACTCAGCCTTCAATGCTAAGCTATACAGTTAGCCTACAACCACGGCGTCGACAAATCTCTAAAATATGTTCGAAATATTTTCTTACCTTTGCTGATCTTCGGCGGAATGCACTCGGAAGGACTCCCACAATAAATGTTCATTTGTTCTGCAAAGTCCATCATTTATGTCCAAATACCTCCGTTTTGTTGGCCCATCAGAACACTATTTGCCCACCATGAGGCGTGGGCGCACATCCATAGACGAAAAGTTCAAAAGTTCCATTACCGTTTGTAGAAACATGTCAAACGATGTTTACAATCAATCTTTAGGGTATTTTTTTACGTAAAATTGCGATAATTTTCCAACCGGACAATGGGTATTCATCCCAGAAGAAAAATAACGAACAGCGAACTCGCGTGCATGCGCGTCACGAGACACCTGTCTTCAGACTGGCCACTGATTGACTGAGCCACAATTTTCCGCCCGGTAACAGGAGACGGATGAAACCAGTTTCCAAAGATTGTTGACAGCCAATGGAAGCCTTAGGAGGTGCAACGTAAACCCTATGTCACTGTAGTTTCTCAAGGGATTCAAAAGAAGAACAACTACATATCTCATTTCTCCCACTTCCTGGTTAAATTTTTCTCAGGTTTTTGCCTGCCATATGAGTTCTGTTATACTCACAGACACCATTCAAACAGTTTTAGAAACGTCAGAGTGTTTTCTATCCACATCTACTAATAATATGCATATTCTATTTTCTGGGCCAGAGTAGTAACCTGCTTAAATTGGGTACGTTTTTCATCCGGCCGTGAAAATACTGCCCCCTAGCACTAAGAGTTTTTAAGGATGGTATAACTAAATAACTGTAACTTGGAAAGGCTACGCATTCTATTTGTTAAGTTTACATCTAAATGTTGTATAAAATATATGATTAAGTATGAGAGTATTTCTGTTAAGTTATACATGTGATTTTAGTCTTCTAAATTAGATGATTGTTTTTCATAACTTTTGCCCAGTCAGTAACCATGCCCATGTGAGCACAGACATTGTATCAGCGTGATGGAACGCCCCCTTTTTACCCGAGGATAAAAGCCTTGGTAACGAAATTTACATTCAGACTAGACAGCGTGGAGTGGTGGCAACACGGCTGAAAATGGTGAGGCCAAAAGACGTGACACCATGGTCCACACATTGAAATGGTTGGAAACTCTGAAAACCAACACGAAGTGAGAAGATAACCTCCACTACGAGGCCAGAAACATTCACAGTCTGCAGCTGTGCATGTAAAAGTGGTCCTAGAACTTTGACTAAAGACGTGAGGTGGGAGGCAAGAATCCCATCTCAGACAACCGTTGGTACAACTGAAGTATCTCTTCTAACAAACACTTCACTACCAGAGAAGCTCTACAACTAAGGAGGACATTGTGACCTCTGGTGGACAACCAGAGCCTTACATCAAGCCATACCCCATAGACGGATCGATTGGTTTCAACAGAGAGACGACAGAGAAAGACATTACGCATAAATATATACATTGCATTTCTTATCCGAATGAGCAGTGGTTCATGTGCAAAGTATTACTATTCCTTTGAGCGTAGGTTCCAAATGTATCCAAGTGTTGTCTCTCCGTCTCTCTTTACCTACCCCTCCCTCTCCATATGTGTAACAAGCCATCATATCTTGTCAGTCCACTAGGGACTTTTATCTCATGTAAGTGTGTATGTGTACTCTGTGTTATTATTTATTTAGTAAATAAATTATTAAATCAATTGGTGTAGAACTGAATAATCAGAAAAGGCTGGAGTTCTTGCAGATTCAAGAGGTCTACGACGTTCAGAATGAGACTGATATGAGGTAATGAATAATAAGTGACTTATTGATGTAAGAGATATCTATACATCTTTTGAGTTTAATTTGGGAGATGGTAACTCTTCCCGTGGTTCCCCAAATTCCTAATGAATGAATTGTTACATTATTACATTTAATTGAGTAACAGTTAACCTCTATGGGACCGGCGGGACGAATTCGTCCCACCTACGTAACAGCCACTGCCATCCTGTGGCGCGATTTTCAAAATCTTCAAAATCATATTACTTCAATTTCTCAAACATATGACTATTTTACAGCCATTTAAAGATAAGACTCTCGTTAATCTAACCACACTGTCCGATTTCAAAAAGGCTTTACAACGAAAGCAAAACATTAGATTATGTCAGCAGAGTACCAAGCCAGAAATAATCAGACACCCATTTTTCAAGCCAGCATATAATGTCACCAAAACCCAGAAGACAGCTAAATGCAGCACTCACCTTTGATGATCTTCATCAGATGACAACCCTAGGACATTATGTTATACAATACATGCATGTTTTGTTCAATCAAGTTCATATTTATATCAAAAACCAGCTTTTTACATTAGCATGTGACGTTCAGAACTAGCATACCCCCCGCAAACTTACGGGGAATTCGCTAACATTTTACTAAATTACTCACGATAAACGTTCACAAAAAGCATAACAATTATTTTAAGAATTATAGATACAGACCTCCTCTATGCACTCGATATGTCCGATTTTAAAATAGCTTTTTGGTGAAAGCACATTTTGCAATATTCTAAGTACATAGCCCAGGCATCACGGGCTCGCTATTTAGACACCCGGCAAGTTTAGCACTCACCATAATCATATTTACTATTATAAAAATGTCATTACCTTTTGTTGTCTTCGTCAGAATGCACACCCAGGACGTCTACTTCAATAACAAATGTTGGTTTGGTCCAAAATAATCCATCGTTATATCCGAATAGCGGCGTTTTGTTCGTGCGTTCCAGACACTATCCGAAATAGTAAAGAAGTGTCGCGCGCTTGGCGCAATTCCTGACAATAAAATTCAAAGTATTCAATTGCCGTACGTCGAAGCATGTCAACCGCTGTTTAAAATCAATTTTTACGTCATTTTTCTCGTAGAAAAGCGATAAAATTCCGACAGGGAATCTCCTTTTCGGCAAACAGAGGAAAAAATCCCAAAGGCGGGGGCGGTCGGGGTCACGCGCATAAGCTAGTGTCTCTTGATGGGCCACTTGAGAAAGGCGATAATGTGTTTCAGCCTGGGGCTGGAATGACGACATTCTCTTTTTTCCCGGGCTCTGAGAGCCTATGGACGACGTGGGAAGTGTCACGTTAGAGCAGAGATCCTTAGTAAATGATAGAGATGGCAAAGAAGTTCCAGAAATGGTCAGACAGGCCACTTCCTGTAAAGGAATCTCTCAGGTTTTGACCTGCCATTTGAGTTCTGTTATACTCACAGACACCATTCAAACAGTTTTAGAAAATTTAGGGTGTTTTCTATCCATATGTAATAAGTATATGCATATTCTAGTTACTGAGTAGGAGTGGTAACCAGATTAAATCGGGTATGTTTTTTATCCAGCCGTGTCAATGCTGCCCCCTAGCCCTAACAGGTTAAACACAGTTAGTTGATAAGATAACAGTCATCAGATTAATAGTAGTCACGTCACGACAGTATGTTAGGCTTACCTTCCATTTGAGACCGATGACTTCATAGAACTTATAAAAGTCATCCAGGCTGCAACAGAACATCACAAAGACTTCTTTAAAACAACAACACTTACAGTATGTGTGTGTTTTCTTGTTATGTCTGCATGAGTGTATGTGTGTGTGTGTTACCTGAGCATGGGTGCTCCTGCAGTGTTGAGGGCCTTGTATGTGAGGAAGCGGTCTCTGGATGACATACGAGGTCTGTAGAAACGCATTAGACCATCGAACTGCTTCAGAGACACACCCATTGGCCTCTGGGGAGACAACACACAAAATGCAACAGTTATACATAAGTTACAACAGCTTACAGACACTTTAGGTGGGGGCTAAACGTGTGTGTGTGTGTGTGTGTGTGTGTGTGTACCTGTCTGCTGACCAGAAGTTGGAAGGCATGGTCGATAGCAGAGCGTTTGTGAAGCAGGAGAGATTTAAACTTCATCTTCTCAACACCGTTAAACGTATCGAACACCACCGCCAGGAGCTGCAACACACACAGTGTTATACCATGGCCATAGGGTGCACAGGGGGGAAGCAACATATTGTGTGTGTCTGTGTGTGTATACCAAGTTCATGATGAAGTAGAGTTCTATGGAGAGGTAGACGATGAAGAAGACACAGGACCAGCGGTTGCGAGAGTACGCTGGCATCATCACATCTGGGAAGCTAGAGGAAACAGGACACACTAGAAGTCTCATAAGGCTCTATATTGTCTTGAGAGAGTAATACAACCTCCTCAGGCACTATGCTGTCTTGAGAGAGTAATACAACCTCATCAGGCACTATGCTGTCTTGAGAGAGCAATACAACCTCCTCAGGCACTATGCTGTCTTGAGAGAGCAATACAACCTCCTCAGGCACTATGCTGTCTTGAGAGAGCAATACAACCTCCTCAGGCACTATGCTGTCTTGAGAGAGCAATACAACCTCCTCAGGCACTATGCTGTCTTGAGAGAGCAATACAACCTCCTCAGGCACTATGCTGTCTTGAGAGAGCAATACAACCTCATCAGGCACTATGCTGTCTTGAGAGAGCAATACAACCTCCTCAGGCACTATATTGTCTTGAGAGAGTAATACAACCTCCTCAGGCACTATATTGTCTTGAGAGAGCAATACAACCTCCTCAGGCACTATGCTGTCTTGAGAGAGCAATACAACCTCCTCAGGCACTATGCTGTCTTGAGAGAGCAATACAACCCCATCAGGCACTATGCTGTCTTGAGAGAATAATACAATCCCAACAGGCACAATGCTTAGAGAGTAATACAATCTCATCAGGCACCATTCTGTCTTGAGAGAGTAATACCATGGAGTTTTCAAACCCAGAGGCGCAACATCGCGATACTTCCGTGAAACACGTCGTGAAGCAGGCTCGACAGACGAGACCGGGGTTTGGCAAGTTAATGGGAGAAGTGAAAAAAAGTGTCCTTACTTGTTAATTTTATCTAATTCTAAAAGGCAAAACAGATGAGAATGTTTTAAGTAGCTGAAACTGTCATTACTCCAACCTTGTGAAAGTGACTAACTAAAACTTTTTTATTTTTGTCAAAAACAACTTTATATGCACGGCCTGCAAATGTGCAGTTCGACACGGCACGACCGTAAGACCCATTTACTTGTTTCTGTGCATGAGCTATGCTAGCTAATGTCACCATGACATTGCCTACAAGTGTGATTGGGGATTTGTAATGGAGAAGCAGTTTCTGCATATATTCATAGTGTATTGTTTTTGGTAATACAATATCATCAGGCCAGTGTTAGTAGCAGTGGGGGGGGGGCATTGTATTCCAAAATGAATAACTATTTTAATTAGACAGTGCGCTACCTGCCCTACCCAATAGCCTACTCTCTCCCTGTTCTGACAACTGGAGCTGCAGTCCAGTCTATTTATTTTTGGTTGGGGGGCCCAGATAGCATATGAACATGTCATAAGCCATTGCAAAATGGAAATTAGCTGTAAATTAAACGTTCTCTCAGCCTCATTGTAGAATAACATGAAATTAGCTTTAAAACTGCTATTTTTTCTCTATGCCCCTATTTAAGATTACTCTGTTTTTCGTACGATGTACCCAATGATTAATGAAAACTTGCTATGTCCTCATTGTGGTTTTACAGACGTGTTTAATATGTCTTATTTACACACTATTTCGAATATTTATGATATGCATATTGTTATATTTGGTAGCACGTATATGTTTTTCCTTTGCCTCCAACCCCTTTCCATGCGTGGATCGGATGTGGGTGGAGCTAGGTCTACATAAGGGTGCTAATTTTAAAAAATTCACAAAAGCTCTGAGGAAGGCCGTGAGGCCGATACGTAAGCGTATTAAAGATCAGTGATACTATCAAGAGCAGTGTGCGGTTTCCTTTTTCCTTCATCCTGTTCAACTGTTGCCATGCACCTGCAAAAAGATTGCTCTGATGTGCGAGTGCCTTTTGAATGTTCTATGCTCCATGGTGAAATGTGTAGAATTGCACGAAGGTTGCTGCTTTTGTTTGGTTGTTGTTTTTTGCTCTGACCTTGCAGGGGGCCTCGCAAAACTGTGATACGCCACTGGTACTTGACACCGAGTATTTGACTAGGGGAGGGTGAGGCTTGAGGAGGGGTTAGACTTGACTAGTGCAGGGTTGAGACTTGAGTAAGTGAGGGGTGAGATCTGGGTGGCCTAATATGGCGCGTTGTCTCTCCGACTGAAGGCGGTGCACTCTGAAGTGATTCAAGTAACCTGTGTTTCGCGCCGCAGGTCTCTCCAGTGACTAGCGTGCTGTTTGCAGGACGGTGCACTGTGTTTCACGCCGCAGGTCTCTCCAGTGACTAGCGTGCTGTTTGCAGGACGGTGCACTGTGTCGCACGCAGGTAGGTATAGCTGCTACAGTGGCCCAAAGCAAACAGCTAAATAACCTTTAGAATGAGTGTTGTACCCAGACAGATCTATTTACTGAGGAAAAGCAAATGTGCATAACAAAACTTTACTGAAAGTTTCTACGATGTTAAACTGTTATTTTTTGCAGTGGCGGCAATTGTTTTGCCGTGGCGCAGCGCCACAGCTAAATGAATTCAGCAGAAACACTGCATCAGGCAATATATTGTCTTTAGAGAGTAATACAATATTATCAAGGACAATGCTTTCTTTAGAGAGTATTACAATCAAAACAGTCACAGAGTATGAAACATCAGACTATTAGACAGACTGATGTGTAAAGCAGGAGTTGGTGTGTGTGTGGTATCGGAGCCTTACTTTGCGGTGGTCACGAGCACAAAAAGACTCACGATGCTGTTCTCCAGAGTGTTGAAGTACTGAGGAGAGAGAACACCAGACAAAACGATATGAGACCAGTATAAGATAGACCACTCCAGTTAGCACAAGACTAGCAGTCTTCTACAGAGGCACAAAATACAGCAAATGTCATTCTCACTCACCGGATCAGAAGTATTAGGGGAGAACAGACAGAAGCCTGTAGAGAGAGAGAACAGAGCCATACTCACACAGGCACAATAGAACAGAATGGATTTTATTAATATTGAGGTTGTTTATATAAATAATTTAATTTCCACTGTTCAATTGTCCACTGTTTTTGGAGACTCATCAAGGATTTTCATCTAGGATCAATGTCGTTATCAACCTTGAAGAAATGGTGTGTGTGTGTGCCTCACCCAGGATGGCAAAGATGACCATAAAGAAGAGCAGCAGCAGCAGGATGTCTATAAAAGGGGGAAGGGACTGGAAAATTTGACGCAGGTTTCTGATTGGACAAGAGGATGACAACACACAGCAGTTATTCACGCTTTGCAAACAACATTTCTCAGTGACTTAGTTAAAAGAAAATGTGTGTGTATACCGTCGCACGGCACCACAGTATCTGCAATCCACCAGGAATATGGGTCTGAGAGCTCTGGTCACACGCAGGTGCGAAGTCTGCCGGATCAGAACCACTATGGCCTCCACAAACTGGAGCAGCAACACACAAGTCTACACACAGGACAGACCAGGTGTCAGACATATGAAATGGTGAAAATACAAATGTTTTTAAAACCAACTGACAGGCAAGAGTTTGTCACTCTTGTGAGTAAAAAAAGGTCACAAGGGTTCCCTCAGGGCACTGTTCTGGGACTATTCTTATTTGTAATCTATACAATATGTTTGGGATGCTCCAATTTTTATGCAGATATGTATTTACCTTCACCATGGTCCTCTTGTGTCTGATGAATGTGTGGAAGCCGAGCCAGCGCAGCTTCATACAGAGTTCAAACGCCACCATAACCAGAGCCAGTAACTCCAGAGTGGCATGGACCTACAGAGACAGAACACAACCTTTAACCTCTAACCCAGCAGCTCCAGAGTGATGTAGACCTGTGTCAGTGGTAGTATGTGTGTACGCACGTAAACATCCAGGCGTAGTGATGGTACAGCGGGAGCCTCACAGAGTGACAGGACCATCAGTAGGACTCCTGTTAGCAGCTCCATCATGTAGAACAGGTGGTTGTGAGCAAACAGGTACGCTGCCAGCGCCTTGGGGTTCCGAGGGTGTGTAAAGAACTTATCATTGTTCTCTCCTTCCTATTGACCACACACACACACACACACACACACATCTGAATTTTGTTTGATAACACAAGTGTGAAAATATGATACATTTGTTCTACAGCTCTTTACCATTCACCTGAGCTATACCTGTAGCTACCAAAAAAAGGTACAACGTTTAGCACTTAAACTCACATGATCTATCTGTCACATGATGCTGATTAGTCCCTCCATAGCTCGGCTTTCTTACAGTCAGCCACCTGCCCTAAACTGCCTCTAAGGTAGTTAGAGGCAGTGTAGGGCAGGTGGGGCAGAGCTACACCTGTTTTTAGCCCCACATTTTTTGCAAAAAACACAAAAAATATATAATTTTGTAAGTCGCTCTGGATAAGAGCGTCTGCTAAATGACTTAAATGTAAATGTAAATAATAAATTGTTGTGGGGGGGCTTGCCTGTTTTGCATGTTATTTTGGCATTAATACATGTCACATAGTTTGCAAACAATGTAAAAAATAACATAAATGTCATTGAGTTAATAAAGCCACATACAAACATGATCTCTTTTTTGTTTTCTTCAATAAAGGCAGCTCCAAAATGCAGGTGTTGTTAAAACCTCTCGGACTTACCTCGCCAACAGCCAGTGAAATAGCAGGGCGCCAAATTCAAAACAACAAAAATCTCATAATTCTAATTTCTCACACATACAAGTATTATACACCATTTTAAAGATAATCTTCTCGTTAATCCAACCACATTGTCCGATTTCAAAAAGGCTTTACGGCGAAAGCATAGCATTAGATTGTGTTAGGACAGCGCCTAGAAAAGAAAAACCACACAGCCATTTTCCAAGCATCAGAAAAACCAGAAATACAGCTAAAATTAATCACTAAACTTTGATGATCTTCATCAGATGGCACTCATAGGACTTCATGTTACACAATACATGTATGTTTTGCTCGATAAAGTTCATATTTATATCCAAAAACCCCATTTTACATTGGCGTGTAATATTCAGAAATGTTTTGCCTCCAAAACCCCGGTGAATGAGCACATCAATTTACAGAAATACTCATCATAAACTTTGACAAAAGATACAAGTGTTATGCACAGAATTATAGATAAACTTCTCCTTAATGTAACCGCTGTGTCAGATTTCAAAAAAGCTTTTCGGCAAAAGCAAACTTTGCAATAATCTGAGTACAGCGCTCAGATATTAAAACAAGCCATACAGATACCCGCCATTTTGGAGTCAACAGCATTAGACATTAGACATTAAATAACATTATAAATATTCACTTACCTTTGATGATCTTCATCTGAATGCACTCCCAGGAATCCCAGTTCCACTATAAATGTTTGTTTTGTTCGATAAAGTTCATATTTTATGTCCAAATACCTTCATTTAGTTCCCAGTTGTTTGTTGGGGCTTGCCTGTTTTGCATGTTATTTTGGCATTAATACGTGTCACATATCAGTTTGCAAACAATGTAAAAAAAAAAATATATATATATCATTGAGTTAATTAAGCTGCATACAAACATGGTCTCTTTTTTATTTTCTTCAGTAAGGCAGCTCCAAAATGCAGGTGTTTCAGCCTAGCTCAGTGCTTTATGTGGTGGTGGGGCAAGCCAGCAGAAAATATGGAGCGTTGCGCCGTGATTGGCTCAGTGTTCTGTCAGTCATGGGGGGACTACCTCACCGCCAAGTCTAAGGGGAGAGCTGGAAAATTCTATCCCCTTGGGTGCTGCCATAGAGTTACATTAGAAGTGCCCATCCAAGAAGGCTAAAGGTCATTGCCCACAGATAAAATAACGTAAAATCCTGTTATATGTACAGTAGCTTTGATTGGACTGATCATGTCAACATCATACTTTAAAAATCTTAGCTAGCAGTCATCATCATGAATCATGTCGACAATCTACTGGCAAATCCTTTTTAATCCTTGTCATATAAAGATAAATAATGAAGAGAAATTATAGATAAAACTTATCGGTGCTCATCTGCCATTACACAACAACTTGGAAATCGCAAATTCAACAATGAGTGGTTTGGAAGGAATCATTGACAGTGGCTAACGTTAACGGCAAGCATTGCAAAGCAATCACTAGACTGCCATTCAGTGGAGTGGCTGTGTGGTCCCAATTCTGGGATTAAGGGTCTCTTTTCCAAGTTTAAGATGATAAACATTCAACATTGGCTCAAAACAACTTAACTCGGAAGTGTGAAAACTTAACTTCAGCGAGTTCAAGACTAGGTTGCACGATATATCGGTGAGCATATCAGAATCGGACGATATTAGCTAAAAATGCCAACATCTGCATCAGCCCGATGTCTAGTTTAACACCGATGTGCAAAACCGATGTCAAAGCTGACGTATATAACCTAAGTAGATGACGTAACGACGCCATGAAAAATACGGCACTACACAGCACAAAAGCAGAAAAATACTAAGTGCACACTTCCAACAACTAAACAAGTTCAAGTTGAGCAGTCATTTGAAAGAGTAAGAACATTTCAGCGAGACAAAGGCAAAAGCTATTAACGGCAAGATAATGGAATTCATTATGCTACTTGCGTTCACGACTGACATTTGGACCAGCGATGTCAGCCCCATGAGCATGCTGAGTCTGACAGCACAGTGCGTTGACGAGGATTTTGTACTGAGGAAAGCCGTATTGAATACTCAAGAATGTGCTGGTTCTCATATCACTGCTGCCATTTCAATGGCATTTGAGAACATGTTTGAAACTTGCAAACTGAATCGAGAAATAAGCGTCTGCAGCAGACGTGATACCCTCTGTCATGGCATTGAAACACCTGCGCAACAAAATTGCTGACAGACCGTGGGGTTAAAACTTACAAAAGTACTCAAGGGTGTGAACAAGCAATTCGGTGGTATTCTCTCTGAGCCTCTTTACTGTGTTGACACCATGCTCGATGCTAGGTATAAGGACCGCTACTTCGATGCAGACAAGAAACAGGGTTTACGTGAAATGTTACATACACAGCTGGACGAGATGGAAACGGACACAGTGACAGTGCGTACCGAGGACGAGAGACCACGGACCGACAGAGCTGAAACTTCACTGCTTGACATGTATGATGAAATTCTGGTTGAATGAAACGACGAAACAGCACAGCAAGTAAGTGAAAGAAATAGGTTTTGATTATGTTTTACTGGTAATGGGGACATATGGAAATGCCAACAAAATAACTTTTTGGTCAGTGTGGTGTGGTGTGTGTGTGTGTAACCTTTATTTAACTAGGCAAGTCAGTTAAGAACAAATTCCTATTTACAATGACGGCCTACCCCGGTCAAACCAAGACGACGCTGGGCCAATTGTGTGCCGCCCTATGGGACTCCCAATCACAACCGGATGTGATACAGCCTGGATTTGAACCAGGGACTGTAGTGACACCTCTTGCACTGAGATACGGTGCCTTAGACCGCTGCATCTACGTGTGCGTGTTAACTATTTAGCTGCACTAGAATGCTTAAAAGGCAGCTAAAATTTTAAATATCGGTTATTGGTATTGTTTCTTTTGGCAAGGAAAATATCGGTATCGGCAAAAAATGTCATATAGGTGCATCCCTACTCAAGACACCTTGGAAGTCGGGAATAAACAAGCTCTGACTGGGAAAATACGTTTTGAACGGTCATCCAACTCTGAATTGTAAATCCAGCCTATGATTTGCCCATGAAAAAGACTGCCGCGCCACCTTCCTGTTCAAGTGAGCACAGCACAACAAGGTGAGTCCAACATGTTTTGTATGCTGCTGCATAAATGATGTAATATGCCAGGGAGATAAGTATACTGTAGCTAAGAAAGTAATACTAAGTGCATGTTGTGTAGTAAGATGTTAGTAGCCCATGTGCCTCACCCTAATAATTTGGTCTATTTATCTGCTTGTCATCCCCTTATACCATAGTTTGTACATCACAATTGTCATTAGAAACCATTGTTTAAGCAAGTCAGCCATATCAGCTATGTTTTTTTAAAAGGCAGTAAATGAGGCTGAATGAACTGTTTCGCTGCCAGACAAGACTCCGCTGATAGCCAGGTGTAGCAGTGATGCTGGGACAGCTTTATGTAGGCCATTTGTAGGCAGTGTTTGTCACCGTTATAGTGCAGTTAATGTATCGTTTAGTGTTGTGGCTTTGCTGGAATGCATTGCACTTATTTGGCAGGCGAAACCCCGAGGACAAACCATCCAGGATGCTTTTTTTTTTTTAGGTCACTCTTTTCAATGAGTTTTCATTGAGAATCCATAATTCTAAGGCAGATGCCTGCAGTTCCTATCGCTTCCACTGGAAGTCAACAGTCTTTAGAAATTGGTTGATGTTTTTCCTTTGTGTAATGAAGAAGTAGCCCTGTTCAGAATGAGGCTCGAGGGAAGTGTACTGTTTGATAGAGGCGCGTGACCTGAAAAGCACTCTCCACTTTGTTTTCCTCCGGTATTGAACGCAGTTTATCCCGTCTTAAATTTTATTGATTATTTACATTAAAAAATACCTAAAGTTGTATTAGGAAAGTTGTTTGAAATCTTTGGACAAAGATTACAGGTAACTTGAGATATTTTGTAGTCATGTTGCACGAGTTGGAACAGGTGTTTTTCTGAATCAAACACGCCAAATAAATGGACATTTTGGATATATAACGACGGAATTAATCGAACAAAAGGACCATTTATGATGTTCTTGGGAGATATTGGATTGTCAACAGAAGAAGCTCGTCAAAGGTAAGGCATTAATTATATCGTTATTTCTGAGTTTTGTGTCGCGCCTGGCGGGATGAAATATGATTCTCTGTGTTGTTTGATGGGGTGCTGTCCTCATATAATAGCATTGTTTGCTTTCGCCGTGAAGCCTTTTTGAAATCTGACACTGTGGCTAGACAAACAAGAAGTTCAGCTTTAATTTGGTGTATTGCACTTTTATGAAATTTCAATATTTTTTATTTTAAAAAAAATAATAATTTGGCGCTCTGCCATTTCAACAGTTGTTGTCAAATCGATCCCGTTAACGGGATTTGAGCCTTAAGAAGTTAATTAAGTTTGCCGACGACACAACAGTGGTAGGCCTGATCACCGATAACGATGAGACAGCCTATAGGGAGGAGGTCAGAGACCTGGCAGTGTGGTACCAGGATAACAACCTCTCCCTCAATGGAATCAAGACAAAAAGGGGATGATTGTGGACTACAGGAAAAGGAGGACCGAGCACGCCCCCATTCTCATTGACGGGGCTGTAGTGGAGCAGGTTGAGAGCTTCAAGTTCCTTGGTGTCCACATCACCAACAAACTATCATGGTCCAAACACACCAAGACAGTTGTGAAGAAAGTACGACAACACCTATTCCCCCTCAGGAGACTGAAAAGATTTGGCATGGGTCCTCAGATCCTCAAAACTTTATACAGCTGCACCATCGAAAGCATCCTGACTAGTTGCATCACCGCCTGGTATGGCAACTTCTCAGCCTCCGACCCTAGGCACCACAGAGGGTAGTGCGTACGGCCCAGTACATCACTGGGGCAAATCTTCCTGCGATTCAGGACCTCTATACCAGGCAGTGTCAGAGGAAGGCCCAAAAAATTGCCAAAGACTCCAGCCACCCTAGTCATAGAATGTTCTCTCTGCTTCCGCACGGCAAGCGGTACCGGAGCGCCAAGTCTAGGTCCAAAAGGCTTCTTAACAGCTTCTACCCCCAAGCCATAAGACTCCTGAACAGCTAATCAAATGGCTACCCAAACTATTTGCATTTCTCCCCCACCCCCATTTTTACGCTGTTGCTACTCTCTGTTTATTATCCATGCATAGTCACTTTACCTCTACCTACATGTACAGTACTAGTCAAAAGTTTGGACACACCTACTCATTCAAGAGTTTCTTTATTTGTACTATTTTCTACATTTTAGAATAATAGTGAACACATCAAAACTATGAAATAACACATATGGAATCATGTAGTAACCAAAAAAAAGTGTTAAACAAATCTAAATACATTTTATATTTGAGATTCTTCAAAGTAGCCACCCTTTGCCTTGATGAGAGTTTTGCACTCTTGGCATTCTGTCAACCAGCTTCTCCTGGAATGCTTTTCCAACAGTCTTGAAGGAGTTCCCACATATGCTGAGCACTTGTTGGTGTCACGTGTGCTCCCTCTCCGGCCGCTAGGTCACCAGACTGCTCGTTACGGCGCACACCTGTCACCATCGTTACGCGCACCTGTGCGTCATCAGAACCACCTGGACTCCATCCCTTCCCTGATTACCTTCCCTATACATGTCACTCCCTTTGGTTCCTTCCCCAGGTGTTATTGTTTCTGTTCTGTGCATTGTTCGTGTTTCTTATTTTTGTATTATGTGGTGTTAATTTATTAAAACACTCACTCCCTGACTCTCAGCGCACATCGTCACAGTTGGCTGCTTTTCCTTCACTCTGCAGTCCAACTCATTCCAAACCATCTCAATTGGGTTGAGGTCGGGTGATTGTGGAGGCCAGGTCATTTTATGCAGCACTCCATCTCTCTCCTTCTTGGTCAAATAGCCCTTACACAGCCTAGAGGTGTGTTGGGTAGAGGTCGACCGATTAATCAGAACGGCCAATTAATTAGGGCCAATTTCAAGTTTTCATAACAATCGGAAATCGGTATTTTTGGACGCCGATTTAAAAAAAAAAAAAATGTACACCTTAATTTAACTAGGCAAGTCAGTTAAGAACACATTCTTATTTTCAATGACGGCCTAAGAACAGTGGGTTTACTGCCCTGTTCAGGGGCAGAACGACAGATTTTTACCTTGTCAGCTCGGGGATTCAATCTTGCAACCTTACGGTTAACTAGTCCAACGCTCTAATCACCTGCTTTACATTGCACTCCATGAGGAGCCTGCCTGTTACACGAATGCAGTAAGAAGCCAAGGTAAGATGCTAGCTAGCATTAAACTTATCTTATAAAAAACAATCAATCAGTCATAATCACTAGTTAAACTAGTAATATCATCAACCATGTGTAGTTATCTAGCCTGTCCTGCGTTGCATATAATCGATGCGGTGCGCATTCGTGAAAAAGGACTGTCGTTGCTCCAACGTGTACCTAACCATAAACATCAATGTCTTTCTTAAAATCAATACACAAGTATATATTTTTAAACCTGCATATTTAGTTAATATTGCCTGCTAACATGAATTTCTTTTAACTAGGGAAAATGTGTCACTTCTCTTGCAACAGAGTCAGGGTATATGCAGCAGTTTGGGCCGCCTGGCTCGTTGCGAACTGTGAAGACTATTTCTTCCTAACAAAGACAGTCGTCTTCGCCAAACGGGGGAGGATTTAACAAAAGCGCATTTGCGAAAAAAGCACAATCGTTGCATGAATGTACCCAACCATAAACATCAATGCCTTTCTTAAAATCAATACACAGAAGTATATATTTTTAAACCTGCATATTTAGCTAAAAGAAATCCAGGTTAGCAGGCAATATTAACCAGGTGAAATTGTGTCACTTCTCTTGCGTTCATTGCACGCAGATTCAGGGTATATGCAACAGTTTGGGCCGCCTGGCTCGTTGCGAACTAATTTGCCTGAATTTTACGTAATTATGACATAACATTGAAGGTTGTGCATTGTAACAGGAATATTTAGACTTATGGATGCCACCCGTTAGATAAAATACGGAACGGTTCCGTATTTCACTGAAAGAATAAACGTGATAGTTTCCGGATTATTAATGACCTAAGGCTCGTATTTCTGTGTGTTATTATGTTATAATTAAGTCTATGATTTGATAGAGCAGTCTGACTGAGCGATGGTAGACACCAGCAGGCTCGTAAGCATTCATTCAAACAGCACTTTTGTGCATTTTGCCAGCAGCTCTTCGCAATGCTTCAAGCATTGCGCTGTTTATGACTTAAAGCCGATCAACCCCCGAAATTAGGCTGGTGTAACCGATGTGAAATGGCTAGCTAGTTAGCCGGGTGCGCGCTAATAGCGTTTCAAACGTCAATCGCTCTGAGACTTGGAGTAGTTGTTTCCCTTCCTCTACGTGGGTAACGCTGCTTCGAGGGTGGCTGTTGTCGATGTGTTCATGGTTCGAGCCCAGGTAGGAGCGAGGAGAGGGACGGAAGCTATACTGTTACACTGGAAATACTAAAGTGCCTATAAGAACATCCAACAGTCAAAGGTATATGAAATACAAATCGTATAGAGAGAAATAGTCCTATAATTCCTATAATAACTACAACCTAAAACTTCTTACCTGGGAATATTGAAGACTCATGTTAAAAGGAACCACCAGCTTTCATATGTTCTCATGTTCTGAGCAAGGAACTTAAACGTTAGCTTTCTTACATGGCACATATTGCACTTTTACTTCTCCAACACTTTGTTTTTGCATTATTTAAACCAAATTGAACATGTTTCATTATTTATTTGAGGCTAAATTGATTTTATTGATGTATTATATTAAGTTAAAATAAGTGTTCATTCAGTATTGTTGTAATTGTCATTATTACAAATAAATACATTAAAAAAAATATATATATATATATAATAATAAATTAAAAAATAAAATACGAATAATTAAAAAATAAATCTACAAAATATTAAATATAAAAAATAAATAAAAAAATAAAAAATTATAGAGAAAAAATAATAATAAAAATAAATAAAAAAAATTAAATACAAAAATATAATAAATCGGCTTTTTTGGTCCTCCAATAATCGGTATCGGTATTGAAAAATCATAATCGGTCGACCTCTAGTGTTGGGTCATTGCCCTGTTGAAAAACAAATGATAGTGCCACTAAGCGCAAACCAGATGGGATGGCGTATCGCTGCAGAATGCTGTGGTAGCCATGCTGGTTAAGTGTGCCTTGAATTCTAAATAAATCACTTACAGCGTCACCAGCCAAGCACCCCCGCACCATCAAACCTCCTCCTCCTCCATGCTTCACAGTAGGAACTACACATGCAGAGATCATACGTTCACCTACTCTGCGTCTCACAAAGACACGGCAGTTGGAACCAAAAATCTCAAATTTGAACTCATCAGACCAAAGGACAGATTTCCACCAGTCTAATGTCCATTGCTCGTGTTTCTTGGGCCAAGCAAGTCTCTTCTTCTTATTGGTGTCCTTTAGTAGTGGTTTCTTTGTAGCATTTCGACCATGAAGGCTTGATTCACGCAGTCTCCTCTGAACAGTTGATGTTACTTGAACTCCCTGAAGCATTTATTTGGGCTGCAATTTCTGAGGCTGATATCCGTAATGAACTTATCCTCTGCAGCAGAGGTAACTCCGGGTCTTCCTTTCCTGTGGCAGTCCTCATGAGAGCCAGTTTATCATAGCGCTTGATGGTTTTTGCGACTGCACTTGAAGAAACTTTCAAAGTTTTAAAATATAAAATATATTTATTTTCATTCGTTTAACACTTTTTTGGTTACCATATGATTCCATGTGTTATTTCATAGTTTTGATGTCTTCACTATTATTCTACAATGTAGAAAATAGTACAAATAATTAAAAATGCTAGAATGAGTAGGTGTGTCCAAATTTTTACTGGTACTGTACATTTTATGCCCCAAAGAATTTAGGCTGTTCTGGAGGCAAAGGGGGTTCCCGGTACTAGATGTGTGTATCTAATAACCTGTCCGGTGAGTGTATAACTACGCCGTAACATTATAATGTAGCTAATCATTACTATCAAAATGTAAGTAAATACCAAGTAAGTACCGTGTGTGTGCATGGGGGGGTTACCTGTAGATAGATCGCTGCCTCCTGGTAGTTCATCTCCCAGCTTTGTTGAAGTAAGGCATTGTGTGATCTGTAGTTTGGTGGTGGCCCCGGTGTTGCTATCACCTGGTTATTCACGATGTCATACCCCCCTCCTCCATCTACACAGTAGAAAAAAACAACATTAATACAAATTTGTAAAGAGCCTCCAAAACATGACAAAGAGTGATTTAGTGGTTTCGTTCACTGTACTGCATTTTCACAACATATTCCCCCCCCCACACATACTTTTTGGGGACTAAGAATTGATTCCCATTCAAAATCCTATTTTCCCTAATGCTAACCTAGAATAGCCAAGTGGGGACTGGCAAAATGTCCTCATTTCACTGAATTTCAGTTGGTTTAGTATTCTTGTGAGGGCTTCTGGTACTCACAAGTATAATGAAATGTGTACACACACACAGACACACACCCACCCATGCAGTCTAGCTCGCTGCAGAATGAGGAGATGAGGGCTGGACTCTCCTCTACACTGTTGTCATGAATACCAGCAGTCTCCATCAGCACGGACGAACACTCCATGGCTCTAATGGCCTCCAGCGATCCAGGACTGTGTGTTTGTTTGGGTATGTGTGTTTGCACGTGGTCCCCTAAAGCAGTGTGTGTGTGTGTGTGTGTGTCATTCACAGTCCACAGGTCCAGCATTCACACACCTCCAAGGACATGCAGGGGCTAACATGCTACTGCACATGGATGCCGCCAGAGAGACAATTTAAAAAAAGATCCCTCACAGGGATACTCAGACAGAGAGGTCCTCCACAGTTTAGAAACTGATCCTGAAGTCTTCACAAAGCACACAGGGCCAGACACATGCAGAGCTGGTGTTTCTCCCTGTGTTCTTAGAGACCGTTTTTTCCTCTGTCCCAGGAACAAACCATTCAATAAAAACAAGATGTTGCTGGGGCGTCTGATGACAGCTGGTGAAGAGATGAACCATCCAGAGTGTGTCTCTCCTGTCAAAGGCCTAGGGTAAAATCCCACAGCCTCAGTCAGCAGCCTGCCTCACTCTGGCCTCAGCCTGGGAGACAGGGAAGTCCAGACTGCACAGTCACACTCTCTGGAGGTACAGCTTCTCTCTCTCCCTTCCTCTCTGGGCTCCTCCCTCCCTCTGCTCAGTGCGGTTTCACCTTTGACCTCAGCACTGCTCTCTGTGCACACGGGTTTTATCACCCACAACGCCGCTCTTCACCAATGTTAGCTTGAGGAATGTCCTTCAAGTTCTAGACAGGAAGTGAGCTCACCTCCTGATGGTGAGAGACACCAGACTGAGAATGAAGAAGGTCCTGGTTAGATCAGTGTGATGTCTGGTTGTGGCTGTATGGAGCCTTAGCAGGCTGAGGGGAAACTAAGCTATGGTCTTCAACTTCCCCTAAGTACTTACAATATGACTTCAGTCTCTGACACCATGATAGATATAATCCTTAAATCAAACCAACTCATCTTTTAATCCAACTATGTCATACTTGCTAAAGATAATATACATCCAGTTCACCACTGACCATTAAAAGACAGATCTACAAACAGATTTTCAAAAGTTCCTCATAAAATCAAGCAGTAAAAATGTAATCTTAGTAGATGCGTAGAAGATGCGTCTCCGTCCTCTCCTTAGGAATTACAGACAGACATCTGTGATCACTGGATCTGAGTGCCAAGTAGGCAGGGCTCACAGAGATTATGCCAGCCAGCTGTCCAGTAGTCAGTCAATCAGTCAGCCGGATCCTGCACATGGAGGCCTCTGCAGGTGCTCTGACATTAGCGTGTTCTTAGCTCAGTCTGCTGCTGTGTAGAGATCAGACTCCAGTTTAGGGATAATCCTAGGTGAGGCTCCTGTTCTCTCAGGCCTCTGAAGTGGCCTAGTATATGCTGTTGTCCTGACAGCACTGTGTCTGTGGGTAAAGTCCCAGCCATTCATTTGTTTTTCAGAGAAATAAAATGTTGGAGCTCCCGTCAACAACTCACTGAGGTCAGGCTCCGTGCCTGCCTATGGCTCCCCAGGCCCATACAAACACACACAGGGCAGTCCTGGTCTGTCCTCCGGGCTAACAGGAAAATACTACAGAAATCCTCTTTCCTCCATGGTGGCTCCTCCAAGCGGCCTAAATCACAAGAACAAAGCCAGCAGCTGTATCGTGTCCTGTCGTGAGCCAGAGCCTGAGTGAAGGTCTGCTCCAGGCTGTGTGTTTTAGAGCAGGCCTTCCTTTGCTGTGTCCTGCTCTCCACCACCTGTGGAACAATCTTCGCCTCCCCTTCTCCCAGGCCTCAGGGAAGTCACTGCTCTGCCCGCTCCAGATATCCTGGAAAAACACCCGTACTTTTCCTGTCCACTTCCAAAGGAGGGGAAACCGAGAGCTCCCCCACACACACACACACACACACACACACCACACACACACACACACACACACACACACACACACACACACACACACACACACACACACACACACACACACACACACACACACACACACACACACAACCAGAGAGGGCCGGGGGGGCTTAGAAAGACACACACTGCCCTGCGTGTGCTTCGGGTGGGAGGCAGCGTGGCGCAGGGGGCCACTCACACAGAGGTATCTGCATCTCTGCTGAGGCTGCAGTTTCCAGCATGTATGTGAGAGGCAGTTTGCAGTGTGTGAGAGGTACAAAGGCTACAGGATTACTGAAGTGGAGACACGACACGCACGTGATCTCTGGGTTATGGGGAAACCTCTTTCTTTTAATTTAAAGCGAAAGAGCAGTGAGCCAGCGCTGTGTTCATCTGCTCTGATGACAATCAGCAGAACCTCCCCAACTACCATACCCGCTAACAACAAAACCTCCCTCAGCCAAACCCTATCATTAGCCTGCAGAGGAGCTGCCTCTCTGGTGAGTCTCTATGGAAGGGTTACACCCTCTTTTATCTTCAACTACAGTGGCTGTTAAAGTAGAAGATACATTTGTTTCTGTACTCCTTTCTTCATTCATTTTTCCACATTAGATTCATTTGGCAGTGGTTCTTTACAGAAGTTGTTTAGTGTGGTCATAAGAAAAAGTATCACGTGATCATTTGATAAATCTCTTGAACAGATTATATAGCCGTTTTTTTTTATTGCACCATTTAGAGAAATGCAGAAAATCTTAACATGAATTCATAAAAGCTGTTCTTTCTAGTTTGAGTAATTTAAAAGCAGACTTTCATAGTACCTAATTCACTCATAACCTATTCATCATAAACTACTAAACCAGTAAACAAAGAATAATGAAGTAATAAAAAGTCCTTGAAATTCAGAAAGTTCAGGACATTTGTAAACACTTAGAGTCATCATGATACGTAGAGTCATCATGATAGTTGAGTTATCAATGTCAATAAACAACCAACAAACCCCAAACAGGCCAGGTCACCAAGACAACAAACTCATATTTTTTTCGAGCAGGCCTAATCTGATATATGCGGAACATTAGAAAGAATAGAATAGAATTTGACGGCATAACGGAAAAGTATGCAAATTAGCTAATGAGCATCATTATGATGACGCCACAAAAATTACAAACCGATCAATGACAAAACCTAAAAAGTATGATACCCATTATGAAGAGGCTGTGCTAAATGACATTCCAATGTCATTGGCTGCAGTCTCGTTATCTAGCTAGATGGGTCAGCTATCCTTGCTAGCTACCTACGCAGTAAAATGGGGATGTCAACAAAAACTTACTCTCGTCTCCCCTCTCTGTCTCCTCACTCAACAGACCGCTGTTCGCATCATCCCAGGTCAGGATGAGGGGCACGTCATCGTCGGTATCCTCCATTCTCCCGGCCGTAGAGATTAAATCCACAGAGGAAAGCAATTTAGTTAGCTAGTAAAACTACCAAAAAGTCCCAGCTACCTACCGTTAGTATCTGATAATTCCGTCTAGCTAGGCTAGCCTTAGTTACTGGCTAACGCTATGGTCAAAATATACACGCCATACCTAGTTAGCTAGCTTCTGTCTTTTAGCTAGCTATCGTCTTCAGATAACGTTAGCATATTGACACATTTAGCTAGCTAGTTAGCTAACTGGATAACTAACTTTCCAGGTAACTAACATTAATAACTCCACTAAACTAGGTAAGAGTGCTTTCCATTAGCGACTGTTGATGGAGTTATGTAAACCATGACACTTAAGCATTGTATTGGCACCACCATCGACTAAGGTTCGTATCCAAAGTCAAACTAAATATGAAATATTTTCAAATAATCTCCAAATACTAATTTATGCGAGCTGCGTCTCGTCAGCAACACAAAAAAAAAAGTACTTCCGGTTCACGAAATGTCTGAATTGCTCAAATTAAAAGTCCCCGTGTGAGGGAGTGAACGTTATTAATAATAAGGGTTTCATGTAGAAAAATCTGACCTCTCTGAAATGAAATTGGATGGACCTCCCTTCAGCAAAATATATTTTACCAAAACCCTCCCTATCATTAGTCACTTTAAATAACGCCACTTTAATAATGTTTACATTACTCATCTCATATGTATATACTGCTCTATACCATCTACTGCATCTTGCCTATGCCGCATGGCCATCGCTCATCCATATATTTATATGTGCATATTGTTATTCATCCCTTACATTTGTGTGTATAAGGTAGTTGTTGTGAATTTGTTATATTACTTGTTAGATATTACTGCATTGTCGGAACTAGAAGCACAAGCATTTCGCTACACTCGCATTAACATCTGCTAACCATGTGTATGTGACAAATAAAATTTGATTTGAACGCCTGAATTTTTTGTTGTTGTTGATAATAATACAAACAAAGTCGATGGCAAGTGTTTCCCTAAAAGTTGTCTGGGTTTAAACATCTTCTATTGTACATAAAGTCAATAGCTTAATTAGGCTAATTGGTAGTGACATAATTAGATTACTTCCCAAGCAAAGTCAGCCTCTGAATGTCAAAGAAACGAAACAATGATATCCCCATATGCATCTGAGTCACTTATTTTACAGCATAAAGCGCTGTTATAGATCACTTTATAAAATCATAAAGCGCTGTTATAGATCACTTTATAAAATCATAAAGCGCTGTTATAGATCACTTTATAAAATCATAAAGCGCTGTTATACATCACTTTATAAAATCATAAAGCGCTGTTATAGATCACTTTATAAAATCGGATCCGTTTTATTTTCTTCAAAATCTTAAACTAGGCCTGTGCTTTTTGCCATTTTCTTTAATAAAAGATAGACCTGTAGCATACCCTCTCATCCCCCCTCAATTTGAGTCTTGGTTTGAACTTAACAACTCTTCACTGACACAGAGGTAGGCTATTTAAAATAAAGAAATTGAAATGAATTATGCCTACTTGATTTTGCCTACTTTCACCACCATGAGCTGTCCATTTCCGATTGATTTTGCCGCAGCTGCTGCTTCAAGTTTCAGCACCACAATGTAAATTACTCTAATCTGGTTTATTGTTAGGCCAATAACTCCAATAAATACATCATGGGCAAGAAGCATATTGTTTTTAGTAAAATAATTTATAGTAGTAGCAAGCTACCAAAGTTGTCCTCCGTTCCTCCTTCTCATCTTCGCGCTCTCCTTCTCAAACTGAACAGAACATAGGCTATAGGCTCGTCCACACGCAAGACAATGCATTTTTTGGGGCTAGACCTAATCAACAATAATTTTTGGAAGAAACCTTTGACTCTCCTCCTGAACTGCCACCGTAGCCCTACACAGCACAACAATTGGTTAAGCAGCACTCAAAAAAGTTTTTGATCAACATCCCAGCAGCTATTTTAAAAATATAACTTTGTTCTGTGCTTCTCATAGCACGCACTTCGTAGCCTATAGGTTATGGATCATTTGATTGAGGCCGCGCTAAATAGCCTAAATGCGCGCTTGATATTGCATGCCCAGTGGAGAATAAGAGATGGCACAAATCGATATAGTCTAATAAGCAACTCATAAAAAAATGATAAACATTGATATTTAATCAAATTCAAATTACATTACCCTCCTCTGGACTCGATTTAAAAAATACATCTACATACAAAAGTATGTGGCACCCCTTCAAATGAGTGGATTCATCTATTTCAGCCACACCGTTGCTGACAGGTGTTTAAAATAGAATACATAGCATTGCAATCTCCATGGAAAAAACATTTGCAGTAGAATGTCCTTACTGAAGAGCTCAGTGACTTTCAACATGGCACCTTCATAGGATGCCACCTTTTCCAACAAGTCAGTTAAATTTCTGCCCTGCTAGAGCTGCTCCGGTCAACTGTAAGTGCTGTTATTGTGAAGTGGAAAAATCTAGGAGCAACAAAGGCTCAGCGCAAAAAAATTGTCTATCCTCAGGTTGCAGCACTCACTACCGAGTTCCAAACTGTCTCTGGAAGCAACTTCAGCACAATAACTGTTCCTCAGGGGCTTCATGAAATGGCTTTCCATGGCCGAGCAGCCGCACACAAGCCTAAGATCACCATGCACAATGCCAAGCATCGGCTGGAGTGGTGTAAAGTTCGCCGCCATTGGACTCTGGAGCAGTGGAAACACATTCTCTGGAGTGATGAATCACAGTTCACCATATGGCAGTCCGATGGACAAATCTGGGTTTGGCGGATGCCAGGAGAACGCTACCTGGAACAATAGTTGGGGCTGTTTCTCATGGTTCAGGCTAAGCCCGTTAGATCCAATGAAGGGAAATGTTAACGCTACAGCGTACAATGATATTCTAGACGATTCTGTGCTTCCAACTTTGTGGCAACAGTTTGGGGAAGGCCATTTCCTGTTTCAGCATGAGAATTCCCCCATGCACAAAGCGAGGTCCATACAGAAATGGTTTGACGAAATCGGTGTGGAAGAACTTGACTGGCCCACACAGAGCCCTGACCTCAACTCCATTGAATATCTTTGGGATGAATTGGAACTCCGACTGTGAGCCAGGCCTAATCACCCAACATCAGTGCCCAACCACACTAATGCTCTTTTGGATGAATGGAATCAAGTCCCCGCAGTAATGTTCCAACATCTAGTGGAAAGCCTTCCTAGAAGAGTGGAGGCTGTTATAGCAGCAAAGGGGGGGGGAGAATTTATATCAATGCCCATGATTTTGGAGTGAGATGTGCGACGAGCAGGTGGCCACATACTTTTGGTCATGTAGTGTACTTAACTCTCCCCTTGACTGTAATTGAAAAAGTATTGCCCTCCCCCATATTCCTCCAGGTAACCATTCTGTAAATTTTGATCCCTTCCTAGTAGTAGAAAGTGTCAATAATCTGTATTTATTCATGTTAAATGAAAAATAATTGTCTAAACATTCACAATGAATCATATTTGTTCATATTTAAGTGACATTTGCAAATAAATGCCCCCAATGCAAATAATTGTATATGAAATACATACAATACAGCAAAAATTATTCTAGGTGCCGCAGTAAAGGTATTGTAGGGAATACTCCGTAGAGTCTGTAGAATGTATATATGGTGTCATTTCATGGGGCTCTGAATAATGCAGTGTTACTGGCCTTTTACTCTACCGATTCCATTGGCCACAACCTTAACCTAATTCTCCTAACCGGCTACGTTAATTCTCCTAACCTGCTATGAAAAACTCACTTCCGGTCATAGCTGTATTCCACCTAGTCAGAACCCTGAGCTGCTTGTGTATTTGACACTTTTAACGTAGTTCCACCTCTGACACGCCAAAACAACCACAATGTGGATGTCAGCTAAAGTGGATCTGACTGAATCAGGCCCTTAGAGAAGGGTGGATGGGAAAAGATGGGAGGTTGAGATAAACTTTGCCTGGGTGGGTAAGGGAGGGCAAGAATGGGAGGGTGGGACAAGTTTGGCTTGGGTGGGCAAGGGTGGGTAAGAATAGCAGGTTGGGACAAGCTTGGCTTGGGGTAAAGGGGGAGAAAACTGGGAGGGGGAGATGGAAGGGTTATCTTTGGAGAGAGAAAAAGAAGAATTTGACTATACTACATTGTCATTTTATTCTGGACAGATTAGGAAAGGATGTTGAGTCATTATTATTCCTTGTTTGTCATTATAGCTAAGATTCACTGTTGGTTATTGATGAGAGTGGAGAGGGGCCCCATCCGCGGGATTGAGATGGGGTGACTGGGAGGGCATCAGACACTGTTGCAGTCGGTGCCGTTTAAGATGAGGGAGGACACATTTTTCTTTTCATGAGCATGGCAGTTTTTCTATTGCAGCATATTGGATGACTGTCATTGGGCTGGTCATTCATACTCCATTCACCCAGTTCAATGTAACATCGATAGGTTTAGGCTACTACATGATACTCAAATTGTCCCTATACCCATCATGAGGTTGCTACAACCTCGCCTATGAATGAAAGTTTACGACGTAGGTTCACACAGGTCGAGAGAAAAATTTGAGGTGACAGACAGTGACACATTGACAGACAGTGACACATTCAATACCGCCCTTGCACACTCTTGCCTGCATCTAGTTGATCTAGGGTGTAATCATTAAACCAACTGTTGCAAACGAGAGTGGCTTAAAAAATCCATGACATAGTGATATCGGAAAAATAAAAGAATAACGATCTAGAGCAATCCTTTAAGTGGACTACAAAAAATATCAAAGGCTTAGGATGCTTAATAAGTGACGACAAAAAACAAATATTTTAATAAAGCTTCATCCCATTACTCAACAATATGAAAGCAGACCTAATTAAATGAAACAATCTTCCCATAAATCTAACTGGTAGAATAAACCTCTTCAGAATGGCATGGCTCCGAAAGCTGTATACTTATTCTCAGTAATAGCAATTACTCCACCGAAGACATTCTTTAAGAAAGTATACTAGTATAACAGACTTTATATGGGCAAATAAAACTCATAGAACAAAAAGGAATGCTTTACATCTTCCTAAGTCTGAGGGTTTTAACCTTCCGATTGTATAAACTCGCCACCCAAGCCTTTTACTTGCGACATATAGTTAAATGTACTAAAGAGCAACAATGGGTACATTTTGAAGATCCGCATGCTCACCCCCAGAATCTTTTCATGTGTCTATTGTGAAAGGATAAAGTTAAAAACATTAACAACTTCATAGTTAAGAACACTATAGCAGCATGGAAGAAAATGAAATGCATTCTACCCCACTGCATCCCACTGCTAGCTTACCTCTGAAGATTAGCAGGGTTGGTCCTTGTCAGTCCCTGGATAGGAGACTAGATGCTGCTGGAAGTGGTATTGGAGGATCAGTAGGAGGCACTCTTTCCTCTAGTCTAAAAAATATCCCAATGCCACAGGGCAGTGATTGGAGACATTGACCGGATGATAAACGGGTGTCCTGATTCTCTGTGGTCACTAAAGATCCCATGGCACTTATCGTAAAAGCAGGGGTATTAACCCTGGTATCCTGGCAAAATTCACCATCTGCCCCTCATACCATCATGGCCAACTAATCATCCCCAGCTTCCAATTGGCTCATTCATCCCCCTCCTTTCCCGTAACTATACCCCAGGTTGTTGCTCTAAATGAGAATGTGTTCTCAGTCAACTTACCTGGTAAAATAAGGGTTATACAAACATTTTAAAAAACAATATCATTCACTAAAAACACAATCCTTGGATAGCTTTTCAGAATTATCCGATAAATTGGTCCACATGGAAAACTAAAGGCATAAAAACTGTAAATTACTTTCCATGACAGCATATTTATTAGTTTACAAAAATGTGAATTGTCTGATCAATGACAAAAAATGCAATTCAATCTATTTCAAACTCACCTTGTAAAGCAACAAAATGTGAAAAAAGAGGAAAGGGGAGTAGACTTTCTATAGGCACTATAGAAACCCCTGTAGGCCCAAATAGTCTCATTGATGATATATGACTTATAAAGTATAGTTATATTTAATTTGCTCTGTTAAACCTACACTTTGGAATGACTTCGATAGTAACAGTGAATCTATTTAGTTATAAAGGCTACCCTGAATAAATATAAGTTAATCAATTAAGATATCTTTCAATAATCATCCTCACAATAGCACACTGGTAGTAGTCGGTAACAAATATCAAAGCCAAGCAGGGCTTGTTAAAACCCTGCATGGGAGACCAAATGGAGAGCTGTAGATAGATTAACTCACCAGTAGGAGGTGCTGCTCAGCCTATAGTTTTTTTCCCTGATAGTCAGTATAACGTTGAAGATCTGACATTGTTTCAAAAGGTACAAATTCAATATATTTTATCTAGTGGAAAATTGGTTACCATGATGACATAATCCTGTGGTGGAAATTTTACCCTCAAACCAACAGTTTGATGACTTTTTTCAAATTCCATGTATTTTCCATGAAAATTCCACGTCACAATACATTTACACATTTCGATGAAACAATGGTGATTTAACCAGTTTGTGCCCTGTGAGTCTCCTCTCATTACTCAAGACAGAAATTACAATGACCAAGAATTCTGCCTCAAGGCACATCAGTAATGAATACTGAACAAAAATATAAACACAACATGCAACAATTTCAGAGATTTTACTGAGTTACTGTTCATATACGGAAATCAGTCAATTGAAATAAATAAATTAGGCCCTAATCTATGGATTTCACAAGACTGGGAATACAGATATGCATCTGTTGGTCACAGATACATTTAAAAAAGGGTAGAGGTGTGGATCAGAAAACCAGTCAGTATCTGGTGTGACCACCATTTGCCTCATGCAGCGTGACACATCTCCTTTGCATACAGTTTATCAGGCTGTTGATTGTGGGTTGTGGAATGTTGTCTCACTCCTCTTCAATGGCTGTGAAAAGTTTCTGGATATTGGCAGGAACTGGAACACGCTGTCGTACACGTCGATCCAGAGCATCCCAAATCAATGGGTGACACGTCTGGTGAGTATGCAGGCCATGGAAGAACTGGGACATTTTCAGCTGTGTTTCAGAACATTCAATTCTCTGGCATTAGCTCTGATGGACATTCTTGCAGTCAGCATGCCAATTGCAGGCTCCTTCAAATCTTGAGACATCTGTGAAATTGTGTTGTGTGACAAAACAGCACACTTTAGAGTGGCCTTTTATTGTCCCCGGCACAAGGTGCACCTGTGTAATGATACTGCTGTTTAATCAGCTTCTTGATGTGCCACAACTGTCATGTGGATGGATTATCTCAGCAAATGAGAAATGCTCACTAACAGGGATGTAAATACATTTGTGTACCAAATTTGAGAGAAATTAGTTTTTTGTGCATATGGAACATTTCTGGGATCTTCTATTTCAGCTCATGAAACATGGGACCAACACTTTATATTTTTGTTCAGTGTAAAATGTCTTTGTATTTTACTAACAGGACATCAGAGGTGAAAGGTGAACAGTGCCGCTCCGTCTCTGTGTGTAGCTGTAACGCCCTGGCCATAGAGAGGGTTTTTTTGTTCTTTATTTTGGTTAGGCCAGGGTGTTACATTGGGTGGGCGTTCTATGTTATTTTTCTACGTTTTTGTATTTCTTTGTTTTGGGCCGTGTGTGGCTCCCAATCAGGCACAGCTGAAGTTCGTTGTGGTTGATTGGGAGTCACACATAAGTGCATGTTTTTCCGTTGGGGTTTTGTGGGTAATTGATTCTGTCATTGTGTTTCACCTGACAGGACTGTTTGGCTGTCAGTTTCTTGTTTTGTTTTTGTATAGTGATCTTGCTTAATTAAATATGATGAACACTAACTCCGCTGCACCTTGGTCTTCTCTCCAGTACGACAACCGTTACAGAATTACCCACCAAACAAGGATCAAGCAGCGGAAGAAGGAGCAGCGGCAGGAGGAGCAAGGATCCTGGACCAAGGAGAGAAAGGACTGGACATGGGAGGACATCCTGGACGGCAAGGGATCCTACACTTGGGAAGAGATCCTGGTCGGAAGGGATCGCCTACCATGGGAACAGGTAGAGGCACTCAGAAGAGTGGAGGCAGCAGGAAGGAAGGACCAACGGCAACGGTATGAGGGAACACGGCTGGGAAGGAAGCCCGAGAGGCAGCCCCAAAAACATTCTTTTGGGGGGGCACACGGGGAGTGCGGCAGAGTCAGGTTGGAGACCTGAGCCAGCTCCCCGTGCTTACAGGAGGCAGCGCAGTACTGGTCAGACACCGTGTTATGCGGTAAAGCGCACGGTGTCCCCAGTACGCGTGGCGAGCCCGGTGCGTTAACATCCTAACATCCTAACATCTGCCGGGGGAGATTGGGCATCGAGCCAGGACGGGTTGTGCAGGCCATGCACTCTAGACCTCCAGTGCGTCTTCAGGACCCGGTCTATCCTGTGCCTGCGCCCAGAACCAGGCCTCCTGCATGTCTCCCCATCCTGGTCAATCCTGTGCCTGCGCCCAGAACCAGGCATCCTGCATGTCTCCCCATCCTGGTCAGTCCTGTGCCTGCTCCACGGACCAGGCCTCCAGTGGGTCTCCCCATCCTGGTCAGTCCTGTGCCTCCTCCTAGGACCAGGCCACCAGTGGGTCTCGCCAGTCTGGTGCCGCCAGAGCCGCCCCCAGTCAGGAGCTGCCAGAGCCGCCCGCCAGTCAGGAGCTGCCAGAGCCGCCCGCCAGTCAGGAGCTGCCAGAGCCGCCCGCCAGTCAGGAGCTGCCAGAGCCGCCCGCCAGTCAGGAGCTGCCAGAGCCGCCCGCTAGTCAGGAGCTGCCAGAGTGGCCCGTCTGTCCGGAGCTGCCAGAGTGGCCCGTCTGTCCGGATCTGCCAGAGTGGCCCGTCTGTCCGGATCTGCCAGAGTGGCCCGTCTGTCCGGATCTGCCAGAGTGGCCCGTCTGTCCGGATCTGCCAGAGTGGCCCGTCTGTCCGGATCGGCCAGAGTGGCCCGCCGTGCCGGATCGGCCAGAGTGGCCCGCCGTGCCGGATCGGCCAGAGTGGCCCGCCGTGCCGGATCGGCCAGAGTGGCCCGCCGTGCCGGATCGGCCAGAGTGGCCCGCCGTGCCGGATCGGCCAGAGTGGCCCGCCGTGCCGGAACAGCCTTTCGGGTTATGTCGATTTAGGACTTGTTTTTACTGTGGCTATAGATACTTTTGTACCCGTTTCCTCCAGCATCTTCACAAGGTCCTTTGCTGTTGTTCTGGGATTGATTTGCACTTTTCGCACCAAAGTACGTTAATCTCTAGTAGACAGAACGCATCTCCTTCCTGAGCGGTATGACGGCTGCTTGGTCCCATGGTGTTTATACTTGCGTACTATTGTTTGTACAGATGAATGTGGTACCTTCAGGCGTTTGGAAATTGCTCCCAAGGATGAACCAGACATGTGGAGGTCTACAATTTTTTTTTCTGAGGTCTTGGCTGATTTCTTTTGATTTTCCCATGATGTCAAGCAAAGAGGAACTGAGTTTGAAGACAGGCCTTGAAATACAGTGGGGGAAGAAAGTATTTGATCTCCTGCTGATTTTGAACGTTTGCCCACTGACAAAGAAATGATCAGTCTATAATTTTAATGGTAGGTTTATTTGAACAGTGAGAGACAGAATAACAACAAAAATATCCAGAAAAACGCATGTGAAAAGTGTTATAAATTGATTTGCATTTTAATGAAGGAAATAAGTATTTGACCCCCTCTCAATCAGAAAGATTTCTGGCTCCCAGGTGTCTTTTATACAGGTAATGAGCTGAGATTAGGAGCACACTCTTAAAGGGAGTGCTCCTAATCTCAGTTTGTTACCTGTATAAAAGACACCTGTCCACAGAAGCAATCAATCAATCAGATTCCAAACTCTCCACTATGGCCAAGACCAAAGAGCTCTCCAAGGATGTCAGGGACAAGATTGTAGACCTACACAAGGCTGGAATGGGCTACAAGACCATCGCCAAGCAGCTTGGTGAGAAGGTGACAACACTTCGTGCGATTATTCGCAAATGGAAGAAACACAAAAGAACTGTCAATCTCCCTCGGCCTGGGGCTCCATGCAAGATCTCACCTCGTGAAGTTGCAATGATCATGAGAACGGTGAGGAATCAGGCCAGAACTACACGGGAGGATCTTGTCAATGATCTCAAGGAAGCTGGGACCATAGTCACCAAGAAAACAATTGGTAACACACTACGCCGTGAACGACTGAAATCCTGCAGCGCCCGCAAGGTCCCCCTGCTCAAGAATTCATATACATGCCCGTCTGAAGTTTGCCAATGAACATCTGAATGATTCAGAGGACAACTGGTGAAAGTGTTGTGGTCAGATGAGACCAAAATGGAGCTCTTTGGCATCAACTCAACTCGCCGTGTTTGGAGGAGGAGGAATGCTGCCTATGACCCCAAGAACACCATCTCCACCGTCAAACATGGAGGTGGAAACATTATGCTTTGGGGGTGTTTTTCTGCTAAGGGGACAGGACAACTTCACCGCATCATTTGACGGGGCCATGTACCGTCAAATCTTGGGTGAGAACCTCCTTCCCTCAGCCAGTGCATTGAAAATGGGTCGTGGATGGGCATTCCAGCATGCCAAGGCAACAAAGGAGTGGCTCAAGAAGAAGCACATTAAGGTCCTGGAGTGGCCTAGCCAGTCTCCAGACCTTAATTCCATAGAAAATCTGTGGAGGGAGCTGAAGGTTCAAGTTGCCAAACGTCAGCCTCGAAATCTTAATGACTTGGAGAAGATCTGCAAAGAGGAGTGGGACAAAATCCCTCCTGAGATGTGTGCAAACCTGGTGGTAAACTACAAGAAACGTCTGACCTCTGTGATTGCCAACAAGGGTTTTGCCACCAAATACTAAGTCATGTTTTGCAGAGGGGTCAAATACTTATTTCCCTCATTAAAATGCAAATCATTTTATAACATTTTTGACATGCGTTTTTCTGGATTTTTTTGTTGTTATTCTGTCTCTCACTGTTCATATAAACCTTCCATTACAATTATAGACTGATCATTTCTTTGTAATTGGGCAAACGTACAAAATCAGCAGGGGATCAAATACTTTTCCCCCCCACTGTACATCCACAGGTACACCTCCAATTGACTCAAATTATGTCAATTAGCCTATCAGAAGCTTCTAAAGCCATGACATCATTTTCTGGAATTTTCCAAGCTGTTTAAAGACACAGTCAACTTAGGGTATGTAAACTTCTGACCCACTGGAATTGTGATACAGTGAATTATTAGTGAAGTAATCTGTCTGTAAACAATTGTTGGAAAAAGTACTTGTGTCATGCACAAAGTAGATGTCCTAACCGACTTGCCAAAACTATAGTTTGTTAACAAGAAGTTTGTGGAGTGGTTGAAAAACTAGTTTTAATGACTCCAACTTAAAAGTGTATGTAAACTTCAGACTTCAACTCTATATATCACGGTATCAAAGCATATGAACTAACAGGTTACAGAGCAAACAATGCAATTATCACATCACTATATATGTTGTAATATGGCTTCCCCCCTGGCTTTGCTTCCCCGGTGATTTTACCCACGCAGTAAATGATTATTGTAAGACTGTTAGTCTTAATTACAAATCATGATTAAAATTGTTGCTGCATTGGCCACATTCGGATGCGATCTGAAAGCCTAGGCACTGGCAACTCCGGGTGTGTCACATGCGATGACGCTGGAGAAACGAAGCAGGTACGGGAAGTAAAACATTTAATGAAGACGGACATGGAACGAGACAGGAACAGCTTCAGCAAACAAATACTAAAAACAATACAATGCAGTAGCGTGGTACAGAGCTGGGGAAGTGACAAATATAGGGGAGGAAATAAACAGGTGATACGTGAGTCCAGGTGTGTACAAAAACGCTGATGCGCGTGACGAGGGATGGCAGGAGTGCGTGATGGATGGCAGGAGTGCGTGATGCAGGGCAACCTGGCGCCAGGGGAAGGGAAGAGCGGGAGCAAACGTGACAGGGTGGATACATCTATAATTTCACGGTGGTGCAGTTTTGGTGGACCCTCTTATATTTTCCTTCAGTTGATAAGACCATCTTGTCCTCAAAAGTCTGGTGAATGTATGTACTGTTTGTTGTATTTGCTGAGTTCAAGTACGTAAATTCATGTAGAGTGGAGATTCAAACCTCAACAACTGTGTTGTATTCCGTTAGCCCATACACTGCTTTACTCTGTTAACTACCTACTTTTCCAACTTATTTAGTCTTGTAAATAAAACCGTAAAAATAAATTATCTGTGGCCTTGAGTTCATTTGCAAGTGATTGGGTCCTTGAATTTTTGAGCTCGACGACATTCAGAATGAGAACATAGTAACTGGCTGTTAATCAAGACTATTGTTGATATAGGATTGGTACAATGGTTAATGATAACTACGATAGTGTGAATTAAAGAAATCTCTATATAAAACCTTAATGGTTCCCCACGTTTGATTAATTTGGATAGGATAAGCAAATTAATTACAATAATTTAGATCAATTAATTATTCCAGTAATATCTGGAATATCCGTAGTCAAAGTTACAACACGGACATATATGTGTGTGTGTGTGTGATTGATTGGGAATGATCTAGACTGATATGGAATGATCTTTGAATTTTTGTGTAATATGTAGAAGCATTTGCACCAAGTTGTCATTGGGCTACTGTATTTCATGGGGTTAGTAGTAGGCTAGTATTCTATTAAGTCTTAACTGAACAATAACATACAAATAATTTATTGCTCTCAGCTTTCTGCCAACAACAGTTGCCTACATCATTATTATTAACTGAGAATAGAAACCGAAAGGGGCAAGGAGGCAGAGGGGAAAACGAACCTTAATTTGAGGGGCGGGGTTTATCAGCTGTTATATACACTGCTCAGCTGCAGACGGTCACAGAGCTGTCATCATCTTTCAACTTGCAAGACTTCACAATAATACGCATATCTACTGAAAAGGTAAATCTTTTTTTTTTTTTACATCACAAGGCTAAAATAGGCCTGCCATACAGAAATGTGCTGGATAAAAAAAAGCTTAATAGCGTATCAAGTAAATTATGTTATATTATGTCAGGTATTACAATCGTCCGAATACATGGTAAAGCTTAATGAAAGCCTGTAGGTAAATATACAAGTTATAATGACTCCCTTATGTCTTTCAATCATTTCTTAATGAATCTAACTAAATACCAGCAATGAGTCAGCTGAAATGTTGATAGAGATGAGACATGACATATTGTAACCCTTATTATAAGACATTATAAAAGGACCATACATGATTTTATAATGCATTATAACCGCAGGCTTTAAGTGAAGTGTTACTAGACTAATTCATTCAAATGAGCTATGCTATTGTAAGGCCAAATAAATAATACATTAAATCCTCTTTCAGATATCTGTCATGGAACTCACTATAACACTTTTGAATGGGGAGTCACGTCCCCTGATGGTTCAGCCACACACCACTCTGGGGTCCCTCAAGAGTCTGATCAAGCAACACTTTGGAGTGGCCATGGAAAGGCAGAGGCTGTCAGGTGTCAATGGGAACAACATCAGTCTCAGCGATGATTCAAAAACTTTGAGTGACTATGGCCTGCATTCAGGATCCAAACTGATGTTGCTGATTACAGAACCCACTCATATCCAGGTGTTCCTGAAAAACGACAAGGGCCAGACTCACACATATGAGCTGGTGTCAGGTGAGACTGTAACCCAGTTCAAAGCCAAGGTCGAAAACAAGGAGGGAGTCCCAGCCAACCAACAGAGGCTGATTCACCAGGGCAAGCAGCTCGATGACGACAAGAAACTGGAAGACTATGGTGTCAGAAATCTAAGCACTATTCACCTGACGCTCCGTCTAAGGGGAGGCTGAAGACACCCAGTATCGACCTGAAACCACCAGTTTTTTTAATAATCATTCCATGTCTATAGAGAAAAAGCTAGTCCAGAAATGATCATTGTTGTATAACATTTTTATTCAATTGTAAATTTTAAATTAAGCATTGCTGATATAGGCTTACTGTATGTTAAAATAATGTAAATTAGATTGTAATCAAGTAATAAACAAGTATAAAACTCAAGCAGTCTGCTATCATTGTTATTGCTCCAACTCATAAAAAAAGATAAAGCAACATGACAGACACTGGATACTGGACTGGTTCTTGTTTTCATTTAGAAAATAGGGTTAAAACAAATACTGTACATCAGCATGTAAAATTATTTGCCAGTTTCAGTCCGATGTGCTGTTGCTCCCTTATTTGACCTGATAGAGACAAAGACAGCAGTAACATTTACAGTTTAGTTGAGACTCAAACTAAAACAATGCAGTCCACATAAGAAAACTACAGGTCGACCTTGTCAGCAATATACACAATACGTTGTGTTTTGATGACAATCTTAACATTGCATTTTCATATGGTGTTAAATGAGTTGCCTTCAAGATTGAAACAGTTACTGTTATTTATTTCCTACAGCACATTTGCTTTGCTTCATCTTAAAAAAAAAAAATAATAATTGTATAATTTATCAAACAAGAATATATGACATATATTTACTATTGTTCAAACCAACATACACCTTGGCCCAAAGGAGAATACTCAAGTATTTCAATTTATTCAAGAAGTAACAATTAAGATTTAACATTTCAGTTATAAGTTATTTTGCATGTGAGCAACACATTGGATGTATTAGGATTTCATTTATTAGTATTTTTTCCATTTTGCCTTTATTTAACTAGGCAAGTCAGTTAAGAACAAATTCTTATTTACAATGACGGCCTACCAGAAGGCAAAAGGAGGCCTGCGGGGACAGGGGATTCAAAATAAAAAAGAAATAAAAAAATATAGGACAAAACACACATCACGACAAAAGAGACACCACAACACTACATAAAGAGAGACCTAAGACATTAGTGTAGTAGTGCAGTACCTTGTGTATTGTGTGACTGAAGTCCTACACATCACCCCAGTTAATTTGCCTGGTTGTACCAGCTTGCTGCACTGGCATTCACAGACCTGTCCTTGTAACATTCTGCAGCTTCAGAGGCACACCCTGTGCCCTCTACATTCAGTAATCAGGGAGAACATCTTGGGAGTCTCACTTCCTCACAGACGCAAGGTAAGCATACCAAAATAAGGCCACCATGTTGGCGAACAGCACTCGAAACTGAAAACACAACACAGATTGGTAACAGAGCACAACTACATTCCAGATGAATGCATAAAAGAAAAGCCAGTGAGAACTGCTCACCTCTACAGCCACATAGTTGATGTTGATGAACTGGAAGGGGGTCCACACTTTCCAGTTCATCTTCAAGGCAGGCCAATAACTACTATTCACTTTGCTCTGGAAGTCTGCCCACCTCTTACCCTAAAATAGCATTAGAATGGATGAAAATGAATGTACAGGCATGGCAATAGTCTGGATTAGAATGTAATTAATGAACCACTAATGGAAATTAACTGTCTGAGTAGTACTGCATAATTTCACTAGGACCAACATAAACTGAAAACTAATAAGCAGTCCCTGCATAAAGTTTGAACTACACAGAGTAATACCAAGTTTGATATGGGACTGTTACATTGCACTATGACCCCATGTTATATCTAAGCCATGAGAGTTAGTCAGGTGTATAGTGCAGGAGAGTTGATAGTGGAGCAGGTGACTAACCTCTTGGATGTTCATAACAAAAAAAGAAAACCAGCAAGAATGCAGGGGCGAAGATAAGGCGATCCAAGAGCAAACGTTTCACAATGCAGTATGGAACAGTGGTAGGCACCATGGGCTGGTAAAAGTAATGGCTGACAGGTCCAGTAATGAGCAACCTCAGAGAGGAATAGGCAAAGGGAAAGGTTTTATCCCGCCTAAAATATGGCCACGAAAATAAGCCCAACAAGTGAGGACATTTTTATGGAGATCAATGATAGTGTCGAATTTGGTCAACAAAAATATTGAATTGCTAATTTGCTGCGTGCGGCTTATTTGATCGAATAGAAGTGTCATAATGTTTAAGGTTGTTACTAATGCTCTGTTATTAGCGGACACACATGGTATTTCCGCAACTTTGAAAAAAACTACTTTATATCTTAAATAAAGGTTAAATATATTTTTTTAAATAAATATCTGAGTTGTGCCTGTTGTCACAGAGATAGAGGACTCAACATGGTTATAACTCGTTTTAACATGGAGTTTGCCATTGAGGGCTTCCACCATTTTAAAGTCGTCAACTGCGTGGGGATTCCTATGAGTTGGGAGCAGTCAGCCAATGAAAAAGAAGAAATTCACATTAAAATGGAGATTGCCTCAATGGTGCTACCCATGCTGTCACAGATGCTATAATGGCACAGATACAAAGATTAGTCTTCTATCTATCTTTATGCCCTGTACACACGTATGTGCCCTCTCATTGGCTAGAATGGTCCCACCTGATCTCGCCTCTCCCCGCCTGTCTTCTATGGTCCCACCTGATCTCGCCTCTCCCCGCCTCTCTTCTATGGTCATGTCTAGAAGGGATACAGCTTTTGCCAAATTTACATCAAAAGTTATTTTATTTTAAAGTTGTTGTTTTTTTGTGCATTTTATCTAATCCTTACCCTTTTCCTAACCTTAACCTAATTATCCTAACCTGCTATGTTAATTATCATAACCTGCTGCATAAGTTCTCCTAAACCTGCTACGAAAAGTCAATTTTCACAAAAGCTACACTGCATATGAAAAAGTATGGGGACACGCATTCATATAAGTGGATTTGGCTATTTCAGCCACACCCGTTGCTGACAGATGTATAAAATTGAGCAAACCACCATGCAATCTCCATAGACAAACATTGCCAGTAGAATGGCCTGACTGAAGAGCTCAGTGACTTTCAATGTGGCACCGTCATAGGATGCCACCTTTCCAACAAGTCAGTTCATCAAATTTCTGCCCTGCTAGAGCTGTCCCGGTCAACTGTAAGTGCTGTTATTATGAAATGGAAACGTCTACAGTCATGGCCAAAAGTTTTGAGAATGACACAAATATGAGTTTTCACAAAGTCTGCTGCCTCAGTTTGTATGATGTCAATTTGCATATACTCCAGAATGTTATGAAGAGTGATCAGAGGAATTGCAATTAATTGCAAAGTCCCTCTTTGCCATGCAAATGATCTGAATCCCCCAAAAACATTTCCACTGCATTTCAGCCCTGCCACAAAAGGACCAGCTGACATCATGTCAGTGATTCTCTCGTTAACACAGGTGTGAATGTTGACAAGGACAAGGCTGGAGATCACTCTGTCATGCTGATTGAGTTCAAATAACAGACTGGAAGCTTCAAAAGGAGGGTGGTGCTTGGAATCATTGTTCTTCCTCTGCCAACCATGGTTACCTGCAAGGAAACACGTGCCGCCATCATTGCTTTGCACAAAAAGGGCTTCACAGGCAAGGATATTGCTGCCAGTAAGATTGCACCTAAATCAACCATTTATCGGATCATCAAGAACTTCAAGGAGAGCGGTTCAATTGTTGTGAAGAAGGCTTCAGGGCGCCCAAGAAAGTCCAGCAAGCGCCAGGACCGTCTCCTAAAGTTGATTCAACTGCGGGATCAGGGCACCACCAGTACAGAGCTTGCTCAGGAATGGCAGCAGGCAGGTGTGAGTGCATCTGCAAGCACAGTGAGGCAAAGACTTTTGGAGGATGGCCTGGTGTCAAGAAGGGCAGCAAAGAAGCCACTTCTCTCCAGGAAAAACATCAGGGACAGACTGATATTCTGCAAAAGGTACAGGGATTGGACTGCTGAGGACTGGGGTAAAGTCATTTTCTCTGATGAATCCCCTTTCCAATTGTTTGGGGCATCCGGAAAAAAGCTTGTCCAGAGAAGACAAGGTGAACGCTAGCATCAGTCCTGTGTCATGCTAACAGCAAAGCATCCTGAGACCATTCATGTGTGGGGTTGCTTCTCAGCCAAGGGAGTGGGCTCACTCAATTTTGCCTAAGAACACAGACATGAATCAAAAATGGTACCAACACATCCTCCGAGAGCAACTTCTCCCAACCATCCAGGAACAGTTTGGTGACGAACAATGCCTTTTCCAGCATGATGGAGCATCTTGCCATAAGGCAAAAGTGATAACTAAGTGGCTCGGTGAACAAAACATCGATATTTTGGGTCCATGGCCAGGAAACTCCCCAGACTTTAATCCCAATGAGAACTTGTGGTCAATCCTCAAGAGGCGGGTGGACAAACAAAAACCCACAAATTCTGACAAACTCCAAGCATTGATTATGCAAGAATGGGCTGCCATCAGTCAGGATGTGGCCCAGAAGTTAATTGACAGCATGCCAGGGCGGATTGCAGAGGTCTTGAAAAAGAAGGGTCAACACTGCAAATATTGACTCTTTGCATCAACTTCATGTAATTGTCAATAAAAGCATTTGACACTTATGAAATGCTTGTAATTATACTTCAGTATTCCATAGTAACATCTGACAAGAATATCTAAAGACACTGAAGCAGCAAACTTAGTGAAAATTAATATTTGTGTCATTCTCAAAACTTTTGGCCACGACTGTAGGAGCAACACCGACTCAGCCACAAAGTGGTAGGCACACAAGCTCACAGAACGGGACCGCCGAGTGCTAAAGCATGTAGCGAATATAAATCGTCTGTCCTCGGTTGCAACACTCACTACCGAGTTCCAAACTGCCTCTGGAAGCAACGTCAGCACAATAGCTGTTTGTAGGGAGCTTCATGAAATGGGTTTCCATGGCCAACCAGCCGCACACGAGCCTAAGATCACCATTTACGGACTAATCTGGGTTTAGCGGATGCCAGGAGAACACTACCTGCCCAAATGCATAGTGCCAACTGTAAAGTATGGTGGAGGAGGAATAATGATCTGGGGCTGTTTTTCATGGTTCGGGCTAGGCCCCTTAGTTCCAGTGAAGGGAAATATTCACGCTACAGCATACAATGACATTCTAGACGATTCTGTGCTTCCAACTTTGTGGCAACAATTTGGGGAAGGTCCTTTCCTGTTTCAGCATAACAATGTCCAAAGCGAGGTCCATACAGAAATTGTTTTTTCAAGATCGGTGTGGAAGAACTTGACCGGCCTGCATAGAGCCCTGACCTCAACTCCATCAAACACTTTTGAGAGTAATTGGAACGCCGACTCCGAGCCAGGCCTAATCACCCAACATCAGAGACCGACCTCACTAAAGCTCTTGTGGCTGAATGGAAGTCCCCATAGCAATGTTCCAACATCTAGTGTAAAGCTTTCCCAGGAGAGTGTAGGCTGTTACAGTGGGGGAAAAAAATATTTGATCCCCTGCTGATTTTGTACGTTTGCCCAATTACAAAGAAATGATCAGTCTATAATTTTAATTGTAGGTTTATTTGAACAGTGAGAGACAGAATAACAACAAAAAATTCCAGAAAAACGTATGTCAAAAATGTTATAAAACGATTTGCATTTTAATGAGGGAAATAAGTATTTGACCCCTCTGCAAAACATGACTTAGTACTTGGTGGCAAAACCCCTGTTGGCAATCACAGAGGTCAGACGTTTCTTGTAGTTGGCCACCAGGTTTGCACACATCTCAGGAGGGATTTTGTCCCACTCCTAGGCCACTCCAGGACCTTAATGTGCTTCTTCTTGAGCCACTCCTTTGTTGCCTTGTCCGTGTGTTTTGTGTCATTGTCATGCTGGAATACCCATCCACGACCGATTTTCAATGCCCTGGCTGAGGGAAGGAGGTTCTCACCCAAGATTTGCCGGTACATGGCCCCGTCCATCGTTCCTTTGATGCGGTGAAGTTGTCCTGTCCCCTTAGCAGAAAAACACCCCCAAAGCATAATGTTTCCACCTCCATGTTTGACGGTGGAGATGGTGTTCTTGGGGTCATAGGCAGCATTCCTCCTCCTCCAAACACGGCGAGTTGAGTTGATGCCAAAGAGCTCCATTTTGGTCTCATCTGACCACAACACTTTCACCAGTTGTCCTCTGAGTCATTCAGATGTTCATTGGCAAACTTCAGACGGGCATGTATATGTATTCTTGAGCAGGGGGACCTTGCGGGCGCTGCAGGATTTCAGTCCTTCACGACGTAGTGTGTTACCAATTGTTTTCTTGGTGACTATGGTCCCAGCTGCCTTGAGATCATTGACAAGATCCTCCCGTGTAGTTCTGGCCTGATTCCTCACCGTTCTCATGATCATTGCAACTCCACGAGGTGAGATCTTGCATGGAGCCCCAGGCCGAGGGATATTGACAGCTCTTTTGTGTTTCTTCCATTTGCGAATAATCACACCAAATGTTGTCACCTTCTCACCAAGCTGCTTGGCGATGGTCTTGTAGCCCATTCCAGCCTTGTGTAGGTTTACAATCTTGTCCCTGACATCCTTGGAGAGCTCTTTGGTCTTGGCCATGGTGGAGAGTTTGTAATCTGATTGATTGATTGCTTCTGTGGACAGGTGTCTTTTTTACAGGTAACAAGCTGCAGTTAGGAGCACTCCCTTTAAGACTGTGCTCCTAATCTCAGCTCGTTACCTGTATAAAAGACACCTGGGAGCCAGAAATCTTTCTGATTGAGAGGGGGTGAAATACTTATTTCCCTCATTAAAAACATAAGCCTATGCAACATTAACCTATTAAAAACAGTTCTGTAACAATGAGGATTGTGCAGTAGGCAATAGGCCCAATACATTATCACTGCCTATTGGCTATGTTTGAATTGCCCTGCCAATGTTGTTCTTCTCAGACCATTTTAAAATTATTTTAAGTATATGATCACACTTCTAATAGATAATCTCTTCCCTCTGCTCAATCCTTCTCCAACCAATCTCCTGATTCTGCCTCCTCAACCCTCCTCTCCTCCCTTTCTGCATCCTTTGACTCTCTATGTCCCCTATCCTCCAGGCCGGCTCGGTCCTCCCCTCCTGCTCCGTGGCTCGACGACTCATTGCGAGCTCACAGAACAGGGCTCCGGGCAGCCGAGCAGAAATGGAGGAAAACTAGCCTCCCTGCGGACCTGGCATCTTTTCACTCCCCCCCTCTCCACATTTTCTTCCTCTGTTTCTGCTGCTAAAGCCGCTTTCTACCACTCTAAACTCCAAGCATCTGCCTCTAACCCTAGGAAGCTCTTTGCCACCTTCTCCTCCTTCCTGAATCCTCCTCCCCCCTCCCTCTCTGCGGATGACTTTGTCAACCATTTTGAAAAGAAGGTTGACGACATCCGATCCTCGTTTGTTAAGTCAAACTACACCGCTGGTCCTGCTCACATTGCCCTACCCTGTGCTTTGACCTCTTTCTCACCTCTCTCTCCAGATGAAATCTTGCGACTTGTGACGGCCGGCCGCCCAACAACCTGCCCGCTTGACCCTATCCCCTCCTCTCTTCTCCAGACTATTTCCGGAGACCTTCTCCCTTACCTCACCTCGCTCATCAACTCATCCTTGACCGCTGGCTACGTCCCTTCCATCTTCAAGAGAGCGAGAGTTGCACCCCTTCTCAAAAAACCTACACTCGATCCCTCCGATGTCAACAACTACAGACCAGTATCCCTTCTTTCTTTTCTCTCCAAAACTCTTGAGTGTGCCGTCCTTGGCCAGCTCTCTTGCTATCCCTCTCAGAATTACCTTCTTGATCCAAATTAGTCAGGTTTCAAGACTGGTCATTCAACTGAGACTGCTCTTCTCTGTGTCACGGAGGCTCTCCGCACTGCTAAAGCTAACTCTCTCTCCTCTGCTCTCATCCTTCTAGACCCATCTGCTGCCTTTGATACTTGATCCTCCTCTCCACCCTCTCCGAGTTGGGCATCTCTGGCACGGCTCACTCTTGGATTGCGTCCTACCTGACAGGTCGCTCCTACCAGGTGGCGTGGCGAGAATCCGTCTCCGCACCACGTGCTCTCACCACTGGTGTCCCCCAGGGCTCAGTTCTAGGCCCTCTCCTATTCTCGCTATACACCAAGTCATTTGGCTCTGTCATATCCTCACATGGTCTCTCCTATCATTGCTACGCAGACGACACACAATTAATCTTCTCCTTTCCCCCTTCTGATAACCAGGCGGCGAGTCGCATCTCCGCATGTCTTGCAGACATATCAGTGTGGATGACGGATCACCACCTCAAGCTGAACCTCGGCAAGACGGAGCTGCTCTTCCTCCCGGGGAAGGACTGCCCGTTCCATGATCTCGCCATCACGGTTGACAACTCCATTGTGTCCTCCTCCCAGAGTGCTAAGAGCCTTGGCGTGACCCTGGACAACACCCTGTGGTTCTCCGCTAACATCAAGGTGGTGACCCGATCCTGTAGGTTCATGGTCTACAACATTCGCAGAGTACGACCCTGCCTCACACAGGAAGTGGCGCAGGTTCTTATCCAGGCACTTGACATCTCCCGTCTGGATTACTGCAACTCGCTGTTGGCGGGGCTCCGTGCCTGTGCCATTAAACTGGATATCATCCACTGGATATCATAAGGTGAATGCCCCAATTTGTAAGTTGCTCTGGATAAGAGCGTCTGCTAAATGACGTAAATGTAATTTAAATATAATAATTTTTTGTATTACTTGTGAGGCACAGCTGAGTGAGCATAATACATTGTTTAGTTGTTTTACTGGACTGATGGTCAGTCTGAGGGGAACGGAGGATCCCTCCATCCCCGGTGAGGTCCCTCCTCTCTCCATCCCTCCACTGAGAAAATGGGACACAGTCTTCCAGCTGATGGCGAAACTTAACCTCTATGGGATCGGTGTCCCTAAACCCGGACGGTTGTTGCTAACGAGCGCTAATCAAATCAAATTAGTTATATGCACCGAATACAACAGGTGTAGACCTTAAAGTGAAATGCTTACTTACGAGCCTCTAACCAACAATGCAGTTAAAAAAAATATGGATAAGAATAAGAAATAAAAGTAACAAGTAATTAACCTGTTGGGGCTAGGGGACAGTATTTGCACGGCCGGATAAAAAAACGTACCCGATTTAAACTGGTTACTACTCTTGCCCAGAAACGAGAATATGCATATAATTAGTAGATTTGGATAGAAAGCACTCTAAATTCACCGGAAGTTTGCGGGGGGTATGCTAGTTCTGAACATCACATGCTAATGTAAAAAGCAGTTTTTTGATATAAATATGAACTTGATTGAACAAAACATGCATGTATTGTATAACATAATGTCCTAGGAGTGTCATCTGATGAAGATCATCAAAGGTTAGTGCTGCATTTAGCTGTGGTTTTGTGACATATATGCTTGCTTTGAAAATGGCTGTGTGATTATTTTTGGCAGGGTACTCTCCTGACATAATCTAATGTTTTGCTTTCACTGTAAAGCCTTTTGGAAACGAGGACAATGTGGTTAGATTAACGAGAGTTTTGTCTTTAAAATGGTGTAAAATAGTCAAATGTTTGAGAAATTGAAGTTATAGCATTTATGAGGATTTTTTACGCGATTCCACTGGCTGTTGACTAGGTGAGAGCAGCAGTAAAATAACAATTGTGAGACTATATACAGGGGAGTACCGGTATAGTTGAGGTAGTAGGTTGAGTTATTAAAGTGACTATGCATAGTGACTAGAATAACGTTTTAAGTAACAGCCAACTTTCCAGGAGGAGTGAGGCAGAGGTCTTATATCGGCAGAAAGTTTAAATTCTTGTTAATCTAACTGCACTGTCCAATATACTGTAGCTATTACGGTGAAAAAATACCATGCTATTGTTTGAGGAGAGTGCACAACAACAAAACGCTTTTATCAAGGCAACTGGTTTGATACATTCACCTCGTACTTACATTCTGTAATCTTGCTCTGATTTGTCATCCTGAGGGTCACAGAGATAAATGGTAGCATAGTTTTGTTTGATAAAATCCATTTTTATATTCAAATGTAGGAACTGGGTTCTACAGTTTGAACCTCTGCTGTCTCTGGAACACGTATTTTTTAGTTTGTATTATCTTTTACCCGATCTAATATGTTATACTCTCCTACATTAAGATCACATTTCCACAAACCTCAAAGTGTTTCCTTTCAAATAGTAACCAGAATTATGCATATCCTTGCTTCAGGTCCTGAACTACAGGCAGTTAGATTTGGGTATGTCATTTTAGACGAAAATTGAAAAAAAGGGTATGATCTTTAAGTCGCACTGAATTACTTCTGCCTCGTGCACAAATTAATGTTGTTACTCCTATGACCAGAGAAAGTGAAATATTCCTCTATACTATAAGACACAGGCCGAAAATAATAACAATGAAAGCTTAACGAAACATGTGCATTTGATGGCTTATAAAACTATTAAACAAAGTGTTGACAGTGCTGAATAACAACTTATACATGAACTTACTCATAAAAACAGCAGATCTTGTTGTGTTCGTTGAGTCTCTCTCTAGTCATGGTTTTAAACGTTTTGAAATATTACATTATCACATTTGTTGTGCGTTCGCGGCTTTTTTTGACAGTCCTTTGTGCGAGGAAACTGTGCGGAGCTATCTGATTGGCCAGAACTAGGCCTATAGCTGCATTTGATTTTCTCCCAGGATCTGCCGGGTAGGCGGAGTTCTACGTTCAGACATTTTGAATGGTTCAAAATTGGAACACTGCTTTCCCGGTGCTAGATTTTCTGAATCAAGTGCACCTACCGATAATAGCGTGAAACGAATACAAAAATTAGGAACTCAAGGTTTTACGGATGGGTTTTTGACAGAAATGTTTTGTGCGATTGAATATCTCTCTGGCTGTAGCGTTCACTTTAAATTATAATACAGCGCTATGAGACTAAAGGCAGTCCTTGTTTTTCAAAACAAAAGTTGAACTTGAAATTCAAAAGTTTATCAATCAGACCGGCCTCCATAAATCGGACTTTAGTAATCATGTTGTAATATAACAAGCTAATGAGCCTAAAAATACAATGCATGATCATGACCATGATTTATTTATGCTAATTTATTTCAGCTCTTCATCAACGCGAATGGGCCCCTCCCTCCCACCCCACATCTTTGGTCTCTTAGCAACTGTATTGTAAACTATCAACATCGATGTGATGTTGTTTTCTATGCTGCTGCCAGTAATGTGGCTAGTGCGATTCGATTTGCTTTATTTAGGTGCTGTTTAAGTTCAGAAGAGCTATGTTGTTTTCCTTTAGGCCTAACGTTATGTTTTCTTGATAAAATGTGTTACCCGCATGGAATCTGTATCTTTTTGTAGCTAACGTTAAGTAAGTACATTATATCTAAAAGTAAACTACACTAGACATTAGGCAACTGTTAATAACGTAGTTAGCAAATAGTAATATTGTCCTAACGTTAGTGGTAAATATGTTTGTGATGCTGAATTGACCGATGTTATAGTGTTAATTTGGGCATGATGTTTTATTGTTTAATAAGATTCCCCCCTGTCTATGGCAGTATGTCTGCAGAGGTGGCCATACAGCCCCTGGAGGATGTTAGCACCCAAATGATGTGCTCCAGTCTCCAACCCAGTCCACAGCCCCGGGCCAAAGTGCTCAGGGAGGACCTCCTAAAGATCCTGGACCCTTCACGGAAGAAGCTGTCATCTTTGGAGACGCAGCGCATCGCAGGGGTGCTGGAAGACTGCATCGCCAGGGTGGAGACGGTAGCCGTGCTGCCGGCTGTGCTGGCCCGCCTAGGAGGGCTGTCTGTGGGATTGGGGTTGGAGTTGGAGGGGGCCTTACAGGAGCACCAGCACCTTGGAGAGAGGCTGGAGGGCCTGGGGCAGAAGCTGGTTGAGGGGGAGGCAGGGGAGAGAGCGAGAGCAGAGTTAGAAAGGGCCATCCCCAGCTCACTGAGGAACGTGCTCAGACTGCTGAGAGCTCATCCAGCCGCCACCCGTGCCCTGAGGAGTGAGGCAGAGTTAGGGGGGCAGGGGGTGAGTGAAGGGGTGCGAGGGCTGGTAGGGGGGCTGCAGGAGTTGCGGGGGGTGCTGTTAGAGAAACTGCTCACCAGCCCTGCCGAGGAACGTCAAAGAACACGCTACATGCAGGAGGTTTCGCTGCGCCATGGCAACAACATGGAGCTGGTTGCTACACTGGAGGCGGAAGTCGCTGCCGCCATCAAAGACAGAGATGCTGAGGTGCCGATACAGTTATCATTGTCGTTATACTACTGTTGTTATTACACCAGAGTTTAGACCATGAAAGTTTTAACCCGTGATAATTCTAGCTCAGTTCTCCAAAACGTAAACTCTCTACTTTCTCTGCTGCTCTCTTTATCTTTCTCTCTCCCCATCCCACTACCCTATGCTCTTTAAGACCTCTAAAAAAAATGAGGTGATCAGGAAGTTGAAGAGCTCTCTGCACCGGATGGAGAAGATCTCTGAGGACTTTGTGTTGCGGACACAGCAGGATGCCGACAAGCAGAACCAATCAGACGCTAAGACCTCAGAGGGGAGGCGGGCCCGCATGCAGCAGGAAGCCAATCAACTGAGAGTTCAGCTTAACAACCTGATTTCTGAGAACCGTGAGGTAGAAACTTCGCTCCGCAAGGTGGGAGATCCCAGAAATAGAGCCCTAGCCCCTGCCCCTTATCTAAAACATTTTGATAAGTATTCTCGATGCATGTATTAGATCCTGCAGTGGGAAATATAACTTTTTTCAATGTTGTTCTCCCCTCCTGGCAGAAAAAATATAAAGTGGAGACAGAAATAGAGAACTGGATCCTGAAGTATGATGCTGATATGGGAGAGAAACAGGTAGACTAACCCTAAAAAATCATAACAAATCTTCCACTGAGTAACAGCAATTAATAATACGATTTTAGTGATGCTTAGTAAATCCCCCACCCCCCTCTCTATCTCTCTCTCTGTGTTGTCTGGTCCCTCCCAGTTTGAGCTGGAGGACATGACAAGGCTCTATGAGGAGGAGAAGGAGGAGCTGAGAGAGCTAGAAGAGGCGTATGCTGTCCTGGAGCAGGAGTTCAGTCAGATCCAGGAGGAGCGGCGTTTGGCCGAGGAGAGGAGGGAGGAGGAGCAGAAAGAGCTGGAAAAGAAGAGCCGTGCCACCACCATTATCCAGGCTTACTGGAGGGGCCACCGTGTCCGCAAGGCCATGAGGGGGAAGGGCAAGAAGGGTAGCAAGGGCAAGAAGGGCAAAGGCAAGAAGGGCAAATAACAGCAGCGGCCCTGTGGAAAACTCGGCCAGACCAGGACAGTCCATTATTCCAGCATGGTTTTTATATTTGTGGGAAAGATGTGGCAGCTCTCCAAAAACACGTCAATTTTCCTTTTCTCCTTTTGTACGTTTTCCTTTTAGGTGTCAAGAGTTTATTCCAATAAATACTCTGCAACGCAGCTCGTGAATACTATTGTATGATTACTACTCTGTGTTTGATGTTATCTATTCTTAAGTGTTTCTTAAAAGAAAAGGGGATTTTTTTTAAACCGTTGTTTAAAAATCATTTTTATTGAAACATGTACAGTGTGGTATTAATGAATCAGTTTAAATGGAATTCAACCATTTATAGTTGTTATGCAAAATTGGCCCGAATAATAGAAAACTGGCACCATGCAATTGTTGGATACATTTGATCAAGGCTTGAGAAACACTAAACCGGTTGGCCCTCTATTGATATGTATAGTTAGTATTCCCTCCAGTTGCCACTAGGTGTCAGTACTAGACTGATTGCAGAATTATTATTGTCATCATGGTACGTTTGCTCCACAGCAGTGGTGTAAAGTAGTTTTTTGGGGTGTCTTTACTTTACTATTTATATTTTTGACAACTTTTACTCCATTACATCCCTAAAGAAAATATGTACTTTTTACTCCTATACATTTTCCCTGGCACCCAAAAGTACTAGTTACATTTTGAATGCTCAGGCAGGACATCAATATGGTCCAATACACAAACCTAACAATATAAAGCTTTGCCATCCTTACTGACTCTGATCTGGTGGACTAACTAAAACCAAATACTGTGTTTGTTTGTAAATTATGTCTGAGTGTTGGAATGTGCCCCTGGCTCTCCTTAAATAAAATAAACCAGAAAATTGTGCCATCTGGTTTGCTTAATATAAGGAATTTGATATATAGCATTTACTTGGACTTTTACTCAAGTATGACAAGTACTTTTTTCACCACTATTTAAGTACATGTACAACCATATACTTTTAGACTTTTACTGAAGTTATATTTTACTGGGTGACTTTCACTTTTACTTGAGTTATTTTATATTAAGGTACCTTTTATGTACTTTTTCCACCACTGCTGCACAGAGTGCTGACCATAACATTACTATCTGTGTGAAAACAATACAAGATATAGATTGAAATCTCCAATAATAAGACCTGCAGGATCCTCTGTCTACCCACTTGATCATCCTCCACCTGTTCACTTCAAGTTGGCTTTAGTAGTGGCATGAGAAGGGCTCTGTTTGAGGTTGTTCACTATGGCAGACTGGTCTTGGATGAAGAGTTGGATCTGGAGAGGAAAACACATTTAGATTTTACTGTTAGCAAATGAATATGTCCCCTACTCTACATCACTGTGACATCGGTATCCTTCTCTAACTGTGACATCACTAACCTTCTCTAGCTGTGACATAAATGTGACATAACTGACCTTCAGCTGTGTCATCCATAGAAATAGAATGAATAGAATGGGAATCCCTTTCAAGTCAATGATGGCATAATGGGGGGACTGACTGCCATTGTGAGTGTACCCATAGGAGCAAAGCAGGAAGTAAAAGCAAGAAGCGTACCCTTCAATCTGTGCGGTGATTTGTTGAATTGACTTAACTGACATTACAAAATACTTAGTTTATTAGGTACACCACTTCGTTCTCGAAAACGGTTCGCTCCTACAGACAGTGAATCACGTGGCCATGACTTGCTATATAAAGCAGGCAGACAGGCATCCAGTCACAGTTCGATTGAATGTTAGAATGGGCAAAATGAGTGACCTAAGCGACTTTGAGCCTGGTATGATCGTCGGTGCCAGTCTCGTGAAACGGCTGGCCTCCTGGGCTTTTCACTTGCCACAGTGTGTAGGGTTTACTGATAATGGTATGACAAACAAAAAACATCTAGTCAGCGGCAGTCCTATGGGTGAAAACAGCTTGTTGATGAGAGGTCGAATGAGAATGGCAAGAATCGTGCAAGCTAAATGGGTGGGCCACAAACACACAAATAACTGCGCAGTACAACAGTGGTGTGCAGAACAGCATCTTGGAACACACAACTCGTCGGTCCTTGTCACGGTTGGGCTATTGCAACAAACAACCACACCGGGTTCCACTTCTATCAGCTAAAAGAAGCTGCTCCAGGGGGCACGTTATCACTATCACTGGACAATTGAGGAGTGGAAAAACATTGCCTGGTCCGATGAATCCCAGTTCCTGTTGGATCATGCTGATGGCAGAGTCAGGATTTGGCGTAAGCAGCATGAGTCCATGGCCCCAGCCTGCCTAGTGTCAACGGTACAGGCTGGTGGCGGTGGTGTAATGATGTGGAGAATGTTTTCCTGGCACACATTAGGTCCATTGATACCAATGGAGCAACGTTTCCATGTTTCAGAGAATTCAGACTGTTCTGGAGGCGAAGCGGGGTCAGACCCGGTACTTGATGGGTCTAACTAATAAATTGGCCACTGAGTGTAAATTTGATTGCATGAGCCACATCAGTAAATATAATTTTAATGAACATTATACATTACTATGGAAATTATTGCATCACAATACCAGGCAGCCATTGTGAGGGTACCCATGAGTTTACCAGTCAAATTGACAAGTTTTAAGTCATGTGCACTAGTACAGTGAAATGGCTTTCTTGCTTGCTCTTTCCCAACAATGCAGTAATCAATATCAGTAATACTAGAATTTTTTTTAAATAAAAAGTAAAGTAGAACAAAAACACATGAAGAATAGAAATAAGAAGAACACGAGCGTTAGTTCCCTGCATATTGGCACTTGATATTGGCAGTTCCAGGGTCAGTGCCAAAACCACATGGTTTCAATGTGTTTGAGGCTATTCCATTCACTCCATTAGAAGCTGTTCAGGAGCCTGTTGGCGTCGGACTTGATGCTCTGGTACCACTTGCCGTGCGGAAGCAGAGATAACTATGGCTTGGGTCTATGGCTTGGGTGACTGGAGTCTTTCAACAACTATCTGGGCCTTCCTTTCACTCCGCCTTATATAAAGGTCCTGGATGGCAGGAAACTCGGCCCCAGTGATGTACTGGGCTGTCTACACCACCCTCTGTAGTGCCATGCAATCAAAGGCGGTGCAGTTACCATACCAAGCAGTGATGCAGCCGGTCAAGATGCTCTCAATGATGCAGCTGTAGAACTTTTTGAGGATTTGAGGGCCCATGACAAATCTTTTCAACCTCCTGAGGGGGAAGAATTGCTGTTGTGCTTTCTTCTCGACTGTTTGCATGTGTGTCGACCAAGTCCTTAGTAATTTGGTAATCAAGGAACTTGAAGCTCTCGACCCGCTCCACTGCAGTCCCGTTTCCTCTAGTCCAAAATCAGCTCCTTGGTCTTACTGCCTAGAAGCCCAGCATCCCGGAGTCGCCTCTTCACTGTTGAAGTTGAGACTGGTGTTTGCCAGTACTATTTAATGAAGCTGCCAGTTGAGGACTTGTGAGGCGTCTGTTTCTCAAACTAGACACTCTAATGTACTTGTCCTCTAGCTCAGTTGTGCACCGGGGCCTCCCACTCCTCTTTCTATTCTGGTTAGAGACAGTTTGCGCTGTTCTGTGAAGGGAGTAGTACACAGCGTTGTACGAGATCTTCAGTTTCTTGGAAATGTCTCGCATGAAATAGCCTTCATTTCTCAGAACAAGAATAGACTGACGAGTATCAGAAGAAGGTTCTTTGTTTCTGGCCATTTTGAGCCTGTAATTGAACCCACAAATGCTGATGCTCCAGATACTCAACTAGTCTAAAGAAGGCCAGTTGTATTGCTTCTTTAAAAGGGTTTTCCAATGATCAATTAGCCTTTTAAAATGATAAACTTGGATTAGCTAACACAACGTGTCATTGGAACACAGGAGTGATGGTTGCTAATAATGGGCCTCTGTACGCCTATGTAGATATTCCATTAAAGATCTGCCGTTTCCAGCTACAATAGTCATTTACAACATTAACAATGTCTACACTGTATTTCTGATCAATTTGATGCTATTTTAATGGACCAAAAATGTGCTTTTCTTTCAAAACAAGGACATTTCTAAGTGACCCCAAACTTTTGAACGGTACTGTAGGTATTCCTCTTATCTAGGGGGTTGAGGTTAGTGTGGAGTGCAATTGAGATTGCATCATCTATAGATCTGTTGGAGTGGTATGCAAATTGGAGTGGGTCTAGGGTGTCTGGGATGATAGAGTTGATGTGGGTTGATGTGTATCAGGGTTAGAGGTTCAACGTTTGTTCTATTCATTCTATTTCTATCACTAACCTTCACTATCTGTGACATCACAAGCCTCCATCTGTAACATCACAGTGACATCACTGACCTTCTCCAGCTGTGACATCACAAACCTTCTCCAGCTGTGATATTACTGACCTTTTCCAGCGGTGACATCACAAACACAGTCCATCTGTAACATCACAAACCTCAATCTATGACATAATAACATCACTAACCTTCTCTAGCTGTGTCTCTGTGTCATCGATGGCCACGCCCTTTTCCTGCCCTGTGGTCCCGCCCATCATGTGGTAGAGGTTAAGGGTCACCACTTTAATTTGGCCCAATAAAAGCGTCTCCTTCGCCGCTGTGGTTTGGATGTGATACCACGTGTTCTCCTGAACAAAAAACATTGTTTATATTCTGGATAGAAAGACACGGACTATAATCAATTGTAAATCTGTGACCCATCTAAAGGGATTGTCACTAGTTACTACAGCCACAAAGGCATATTGGCTATATCGTAAACATTAATGACATCAAAAAGTTGCTTTTTGGTCTTAATTTAAGGTGAGGGATAGGCATAAGGATAGCAGTGTTGTTAAGGTTGGGTTAGGTTAAATATCAGATATTGAGAAGATAAATTGTAGAAATAGGTTTAGCCATAATTATGACTTTGTGGCTGTGGTAACTAGTGACGACCCTCTAGTGACGACCCTGTGAAAGCGTGATCAGGTCTGGTACCCATCTGAGAGCGTTGGAGCGTATCTGGTCCAGCTCTGTCTGTAGCTGAGACAGCAGGTTATTCTTCTGCAGAATGCTGCAGCTCTGCTGGTCTGTGTATCTCTGTAGCGCCCCCCGTTGGCCATCAGCCTGCTCCTGCACCTCACTCTCCCTCTGACGCAGCTGCTCTTTGGTGGATAGCAGGGTGGCAAACCTCCCCAGTAGCTCCCACACATCCTCATACTACATACACACACGCACATGTACACGTTATACACTTGAAGCTAGGGTTAGGTTTGTGGTTGAGGCTAAGGTTAGGGTTGAATCGGGATGTGGAGAGGTTTAGGGTAAGGGTTAGGATTTGGGTTAGGGTTGAAGCTAGGGTTAGGGTTGAACTGGGATGTGGACATGAAGATAGGGTTAGGATTGCTGTTGAGGCTAGGGTTAAGGTTACGGGTTAGGGTTATGGTTGAGGCTAGGGTTAGGGTCAGGGTTGTGGTTGAGGCTAGGGTTAGGGTCAGGGTTATGGTTGAGGCTAGGGTTAGGGTCAGGGTTGTGGTTGAGGCTAGGGTTAGGGTCAGGGTCAGGGTTATGGTTGAGGCTAGGGTTAGGGTCAGGGTTGTGGTTGAGGCTAGGGTTAGGGTCAGGGTTGTGGTTGAGGCTAGGGTTAGGGTCAGGGTTGTGGTTGAGGCTAGGGTTAGGGTCAGGGTTGTGGTTGAGGCTAGGGTTAGGGTTATGGTTAAACAGGGATGTGGACATGGCATAGGCAACACACGTGAGCTGGTAGATTGGTCAGCCCACACTGAAGAGGAGGAAATTTGATTATAAAAATGTAATTAACAAGAGAAAGCAAGTGCCATGATCCCACAGGAAACACATTATGTTTTTTGGGTTTTTTATTCTCCGCAGTTGAGAACAGATCAGATGAACTGAGGTGTGGGGGGGGGGGGATTCATGATAATACATAGAAAAGAGGAAAGAGAGAGAGAGGGGGGAGTGGGTGGGTGGTTCAGTTTAGCGCAGTAGTGCGAAAAGGGTGTTTTTAGTGAATGCCAGGCTTGGGTACCTTGGCCAGTCTGAGGACCTGTTCCAGGAAGGTCCAGTAGAAAGCAGTCTTCTCCACCCTGCGCTGCAGCCTCAATCTCCAGGCCTCCAGGACAGCACACTCCTCCTTCAGTTTCTCTATCTCTCCCTCCTTCTGACGCACAGCATCCCTCTCTCTCTCTGCCTTCTTCTCACCCCGACCACGTTTTGCGTCATTTTCCTGCAAGATGGCACATTTGATTACGATGTTTTTTCCAGTCTGTGTGTTTCAGTGCGCGTGTGTGTGTGTGTTAGCCACCAACTTTGAGGAATTTGTCAAATTTGAGCAGCGACTCCTTCAGTTTCTCCTCCTTCTTCATCACCTCATCTCTCCGCCTTTGCAAACTCTCCGTCTTTAACTCAAACTCCTGTGAAACACACACACACACACACACACACACACCACACACACACACACACACACACACACACACACACACACACACACACACACACACACACACACAATATCCCAGGTACATATAGTATGTTAACTATGATAGTCACATTTTTGTCACAGGTTCCCATGATTATGAGTACTATGAATAAGAACGTAGCTCCTACCTCTCTGTGTGTCTGGAGTTGTTTATCCACCTCTCTGATCTCTCTCTGTTTCTCAATCATCCGTGTGGCTCCGCTCATCAGACCTCTGTCCCGCACAGGCACTTTCCTACACACATAAGCACGAAAGTATGTATGCAGAAACGCACGCACACACGCATACACACAGAACTTTCAGTGGACATCAATCTGTGTTCCTTCACTCAGCCCCACTAGCGGAGAGCATACTAACACAAACACAAACAAACTCACATTAAGAGATGTTCCTCAAAGACAGTACGGAAATAATCCTCCAGATCCAAGGCCATTATCTCTGCTGTCTCCAGGGAGTTTCTGATCTTCAGTTAGAAACTTAAGCAGCTTTCCCTTTGGACTTCTTTATACCCTGCTGTACAATCCTGTCTCTATGGCAACACATAGACAAAGCCTCTGTCGCCCCCAGTGGCAAACTACTGACATAGAAGCTCCACTACTGTGTGTGTATGTGTTTGTGTGTGTGTGTGTGTGTGTGTGTGTGTGTGTGTGTGTGTGTGTGTGTGTGTGTGTGTGTGTGTGTGTGTGTGTGTGTGTGTGTTGTGTGTGTGTGTGTGTGTGTGTGTGTGTGTGTGTGTGTGTGTGTGTGTGTGTGTGTGTGTGTGTGCGGGGACCCCTTTTGTGATAGCAAATTCATCAGAGACCCCCTCATAATCAAGTCAAATCATATTTTATTTGTCACCTGCGCCGAATACAACAGGTGTAGACCTTACCGTGAAATGCTTACTTACAAGCCCTTAACTGACAATGCAGTTTTAAGAAAATAGAGTTAAGAAAATATTTACTAAATAAACAAAAGTAAAAAATGTAATTAAATTAAAATAATGAGGGGGTACTGGTGGTACCGGTACCGAGTCAATGTGAGGGGGTACAGGTTATTCGAGGTAATTTGTACATATAGGTAGGGGTAAAGTGATTATGCGCTGATAATAAACAGTGAGTAGCAGCAGTGTAAAAACAAAGGGGGGGGGGGGGGTTGATGCAAATAGTCCAGGTGGCCATTTGATGAATTATTCAACAGTCTTTTAAAAATGCAAATCAATTTATAACATTTTTGACATGCGTTTTTCTGGATTTTTTTGTTTTGATTCTGTCTCTCACTGTTCAAATAAACCTTCCATTAAAATTATAGACTGATCATTTCTTTGTCAGTGGGCAAACGTACAAAATCAGCAGGGGATCAATTACTTTTTTCCCTCACTGTATTTTGCTCAGGTGTATGTAAACTTCTGACTTCAACTGTAGGTTCTGTGTGGCAGGAAGCTTGGCCCCAGTGATGTACTGGGCTGTACACACTACCCTCTGTAACGCCTTACGGTTGGATGCCGAGCAGTTGCCATATCAGGCGGTGATGCAATCGGTCAGGATACTCTCGATGGTGCAGCTGTATAACTTGTTGACGATCTGGGTACCCATGCCAAATCTTTTCAGTCTCCTGAGGGGGAAAAGGCGTTGTCGTGCCCTCTTCACAACTTTCGTGGTGTGTTTGGACCGTGATAGTTTGTTGGTGATGTGGACACCAAGGAACTTGAAACTCTCGACCCGCTCCACTATAGCCCTGTCGATGTGAATGGGGGCGTGTTCGGCCCTCCTTTTCCTGTAGTCCACGATCATCTCCTTTGTCTTGCTCACATTGAGGGAGAGGTTGTTGTCCTGGCACCATACTGCCAGGTCTATGACCTCCTCCCTATAGGCTGTCTCAGCGTTGTCGGTGATCAGGCCTACCACCAATGTGTCGTTAGCAAACTATATTAAGGTGTTGGAGTCGTGCTTGGCCACGCAGTCATGGGTGAACAGGGAGTACAGGAGGGGACTAAGCACGCACCCCTGTTTGATGCCATTCCATTCGCTCCGTTAGAAGCTGTTCAGGAGCCTGTTGGTGTCAGACTTGATGCTCCGGTACCACTTGCCGTGCGGAAGCAGAGAGAACTATGGCTTGAGTCTATGGCTTGGGGGACTGGAGTATTTCAACAATTATCTGGGCCTTCCTTTCACTCTGCCTTATATAAAGGTCCTGGATGGCAGGAAACTCGGCCCCAGTGATGTACTGGGCTGTCTACATCACCCCCTGTAGTGCCATGCGATCAAAGGCGGTGCAGTTACCATACCAAGCAGTGATGCATCCGGTCAATGGTGCAGCTGTAGAACTTTTTGAGGATTTGAGGGCCCATGCCAAATATTTTCTACTTCCTGAGGGGGAAGAGGTTCTGTTGTGTTTCTTCATGACTGTTTGTGTGTGTGTCGACCATTTTAAGTCCTTAGTAATTTGGACACCAAGGAACTTGAAGCTCTCGACCCGCTCCACTGCAGCCCCGTTTCCTGTTGTCCATGATCAGCTCCTTGGTCTTACTGACGTTGAGGGAGAGGTTGTTGTCCTGGCACCACACTGACAGGTCACTGACCTCCTCCCTATAAGCTGTCTCATGGTCATGGTCACCGGTGATCAGGCCTACCACCGTTGTGTCATCAGACAACTTGATGGTGGTGTTGTAGTTGTGCGTGGCCACGCAGTCCTAGGTGAACAGGGAGTACAGGAGGGGACTAAGCACATACCCTTGTGGGGCCCCCGTGTTGAGGGTCAACATGGTGGTGGTAATGTTGCCCACCCTCCCCACCTTGGGGTAGCACGTCAGGAATTCTAGGATCCAGTTGCAGAGGGAAGTGTTTATTTCCCAGGGTCATCAGCTTAGTGATGAGCTTTGTGGGCACTATGGTGAGCTGTAGTCAATGAACAGCATTCTCACATAGGTGTTCCTTTTGTCCAGCTGGAAAAGGGCAGTGTGGAGTGTGATTGAGATTACGTCATCGGTGGATCTGTTGGGGTGGTACGCAAATTGGAGTGGTTCTAGGGTTTCCGGCATGATGGTGTTGATATGAGCAATGACCAGCCTTTCAAAGCACTTCATGGCTACCGACGTGAGTGCTACAGGGCGGTAGTCATTTAGGCAGGTTACCTTTGCTTTGTTGGGTACAGGGACTATGGTGGTCTGCTTGAAACATGTAGGTATTACAGACTGGGTCAGGGAGAGGTTGAAAATGTCAGTGAAGACACTCGCCAACTGGTCAGCAAATGCTCTGACTACACATCCTGGTACTCTGTCTGGCCCAGAACAGAACACAACTTGAGTGAGATAAAAAATAGCATACAAGGAGTTCAATTGTAGATTAATAATATTATATTGTATTGTATTACACACTCTAAACTTATTCCACGGACCCCTTGGCCAAAATGTGTTTAATCTGTTGTTAGTAATATTCATTAAAAAAAGTGAGATCTGATCACGGACCCCTTGCAGTACATATGGGGACCCCACTTTGAGAACCCCGCTAATAACGCATGTGGTCTGTTTTACACGCTGTCTCTGTTTCTCTACTTCTATGTATAGCCTACCTGCATATCTATAGCAGGATCTATATCTTTAGACTATATTTTTCACTACACAGAACCACTCCAGATAGCCTCAGAGGTGTGAGTGTGCGTAAGTGGAGGCTTCTGAGGGGAGGACGGCTCATAATAATGGCTGGAATGGAGTCAATGGAATGGCATCAAACACATTAAACGCGTGGTTTCCATGTGGTTGATACCATTCCATTGACTCCATTCCAGACATTATTATGAGCCGTCCTCCCCTCAGCAGCCTCCACAGGTGTGCTTGCGTGCATGCATGCGTGTATTTGTGTGTGTGTGTGTGTGTGTGTGTGTGCGTGTATTTCTCTCATCTGACTAATGTCTGCTAACAAAGAGAGAAAAGTGTAATCTCGTGACTTGAAGCTGTAGTATCACACTTGATATCACACATTTCTCTGGGGACTGTGACACAGCTAACATAGGCAGGCGTGTTAAGTGACTATAACTGATCCTCACTGACTAGTTGCTACCTGTGATCCAGAGGGCAGTGTCATCTTCAGACTGCAGACAGTTAACAGCTCAGTGGCCACCTTGTTAGACTACATTACAACATCACAGGACACAGATGGGACTGTTATTAACAGTGTTCCAACGTACAGTGCCTTTGAAAAGTATTCCGACCCCTTGACTTTTTCCACATTTTGTTGGGTTACAGCCTTATTCTAAAATGGATTAACTCGTTTTTTCATCAATCTACACACAATATCCATTAATGACAAAGAAAAAACAGATTTTTATACATTTTTGCTAATCTGTAAAAAAAAAACATAAATATCACATTTACATAAGTATTCAGACCCTTTACTCAGTACTTTATTGAAGCACCTTTGGCAGCGATTACAGCATCGAGTCTTCTTGGGTATGATGCTACAAGCTTGGCACACCTGTATTAGGGGAGTTTCTCCCATTCTTCTCTGCAGATCCTTTCAAGCTCTGTCAGGTTGGCAGGGGAGCATTGCTGCGCAGCTATTTTCAGGTCTATCCAGAGATGGTCGTTTGGGTTCAAGTCCAGGCTCTGGCTGGGCCACTCAAGGACATTCAGAGACTTGTCCCAAAGCCACTCCTCCATTGTCTTGGCTGTGTGCTTAGGGTCGTTGTCCTGTTGGAAGGTGAACCTTCGCCCCAGTCTGAGGTCCTGAGCAGGTTTTCATCAAGGATCTCTCTGTACTTTGCTCCGTTCATCTTTGCCTCAATCCTGACTAGTCTCTGAGTCCCTGATGCTGAATAATTTCCGAAGGCACTGTAGCTAATGGCAATACAGTGTGATGTTCTGCCTGCCAGCGGAGTGTAACTCTACTGATCATATTGTGTTGAAGATGGTAAGACAGATGAGAGGAGAGCAGCAGGACCAGGAAAATGCATCTACAAATGCAAATATGAAACACACACACACACGTGCATACACACAAAGTTATTCATGCTAATGTAGCTATGCTATTAGAATAAAAGTGTGTTATCGAGGGTGACAGTATGAGGATGTGGAGATGGGGACCTCACACCCATTTAAACTTCAGCAGACCTTTTACCAGCTGATTCATATTTGAAGGCATCCTCCATGTTCCTGACTCTCTGATTATCTTTGATTGCTTGTCGTTTCCTGTTCCATCCATCCATCTCTGGGTCTCCCTCGGTCACTCTGCTGTCCCCTGGGAGAGGAGAGGAGGGGCAGATACCAGCACACATACACATCAACCTCCATCTATGAATATACACACACTTCAGCTTTCAGGGACACACATCATACATCTCAATCCCAGCTAGTGTGATGGCTGCACAAACACAAAGTTTAAATCTGCAGAAACTAACGGAAAGTGTTGAAAAAAATATGTTAAAAAAGATGCCTCACATGCTCCCCCCTCTCTCACTCTCTCTCTCTGTCTCTCTCTCCTTCTCTCTCTCTCTCTCTCTCTCCCTCTCTCTCCCGCCCTGCTTCACGCTCTCTCTCTCCTTCTCTCTCTCTCTCTCTCTCTCTCTCTCTCTCTCTCTCTCCTTCTCTCTCTCTCTCTCTCTCTCTCTCTCTCCATCCCTCTCACCCCCACTGAGGGCGGATGATAAACATTTAGTCATCCATTATAAAAGGTCAACAGGACATCCCAAACAGAGTGAGTACCTTCCTGATAGGAAGTCTGTGTTTATGGTAATGATGCTCTTTGGGCTCATCGATTAGTGATGAGAGACCATATTTGAGTGATGCCTGAACTGTGTGTGAGTGTGTGTGTGTGTTTGGGGAGGGGGGAGTAGTTGGAAAACAATTCACTCCATGGCCAACAAAACGGGCGGAAAGGGGAGGGTGTGTGTGTGCAGTGGGGATGTGTGTATGGATGTGTGTAGAGGTGTGTGTATGGATGTGTGCAGTGGGGATGTGTGTATGGATGTGTGTAGAGGTGTGTGTATGCATTTATTTGTTTATTGATGCTTGTGTTGTGTGTTAGTGTCTCTGCAGGGGTCTTGTTGGGCTGTTTGCCAACATCGTGCAACACGGGTAACAACAAACCTTCAGGGAACACTGGAGGAACACTGGGGGAGGAGCCTTCTGGCTGCATGTGCTGCCTGCTGCTGAAGGAGGGCCTGAGGCCTGGACGTTGAAGTCTCATCTGACGTTGCTTTTAAACTTGAAACTTGCTTGACATGAGACGTTATAAAATTATATAAAGTCGACCTCACAGATTTTTTTGATAATAGCAGTTTTGGTCTAAACGTCTTTGGAATTTCAACAGATTTTAGTAGAACAAAATGCTTTCCACCCCACCCACTTTGTATAAATGTAGAAATCCTGAGCTTTGTGAACAAGGAGTTGCTAATTCTTACTACAACCACATCTTTTAAATATACCAAATGTATGACACTTTACTACAGCTAGCTCAACTGTAACTCTGCAGGTGGTGAAAGGGGCTGTGTGTGTGTGTGTGTGTGTGTGTGTGTGTGTGTGTGTGTGTGTGTGTGTGTGTGTGTGCGTGCGTGCGTGCGTGTGTGTATTGGTGTAAGGGGGTGGGTGGATTAGCGTGCCTCTCAACTCTCCCGTCTGTAATGAGACTGGACACTGGCTCCACGTCGACCCCCAAACCTTTAACTACTCACTGGGGGGTACGTCTCTACTCCCGTTTCATGTGTGTGTGCGCCTCGTTTGTGTGTGTGTGTGTGCGTGTGTGTGCATGTGTCTGTCTCTGTGTTTGTCACTGCATTTGATCCTGTGTGTTTGAGGGGAGGGTGGGTTTCTTGGGTCTAGTAATAGTTTGTTTGAGTTTCTGGGCTGGTGAACAGGGCATGACTCCATTAGATGGTTTGTCTTTTTGTGCCGCAGGGGGCCTCCTCACAGAGCTCCACACTGGAGACATTCAGGCTGGTCACCGAGCCTCCTCACAGAGCTCCATACTGGAGACAGGCAGTCTGGTTACTGGGCCCCCTCACGGAGGTCCATGCTGCAGACAGACGGGGAGGTCAGGGAGGATCTCTGTCCCTCACTTGAACAGCCTCTGACCTTCTCTGAACCTGCAGGATTAGGGTCGTTTAACGCATACAGGGATCTATACTGCAGACTGTATGGACTATATACAGCACTAGACCAGTGTTGAGGTAGGACGACAGCCTTTCCAGATCCTCCAATCAGGTTAGTCTGACCTCTCTGACCTGTCTGCTGGTAGTGTGACCTACAACCCCTCCCATTGTCTTTGTACTGCAGTCCACTGACCCGCTCACCAGTGTGCGTGTGTGTGTGTGCGTGTGTGTGTGTGTGTGTGTGTGTGTGTGTGTGTGTGTGTGTGTGTGTGTGTGTGTGTGTGTGTGTGTGTGTGTGTGTGTGTGTGTGTGTGTGTGTGTGTGTGTGTGTGTGTGCTTTCATGTGAGTGATGAGGAAGACTAATGATGAATTCAGGGAAATTATGATCTGAATTTATCTGCCCAATTTACCAGATCGTACCCCCACTGATTTTTGTGTGTGGGTTCCTGCTCACAAAACTCACACAGATAAGAGCTACTGTATCAGCATCCTATAATGTGTATCAGCATCCTGTAATGTGTATCAGCATCCTGTAATGTGTATCAGCATCTTATAATGTGTATCAGCATCTTATAATGTGTATCGGCATCTTATAATGTGTATCGGCATCCTGTAATGTGTATCAGCATCCTGTAATGTGTATCAGCATCCTGTAATGTGTATCAGCATCTTATAATGTGTATCAGCATCCTGTAATGTGTATCAGCATCCTGTAATGTGTATCAGCATCCTGTAATGTGTATCAGCATCCTGTAATGTGTATCAGTATCCTGTAATGAGTATCATCATCGTTGAATGTGTATCAGCATCATGTAATGTGTATCAGCATCCTATAATGTGTATCAGCATCCTGTAATGTGTATCAGTATCCTGTAATGTGTATCATCATCCTGTAATGTGTATCAGCATCCTGTAATGTGTATCAGCATCCTATGTGTATCAGCATCCTGTAATGGAGCTAAAGCGTTGTTCACTCTGCACATGACTGCAGCCCTTAATGCTCAAATCAGACCTGTTTTCTCATTTGTTCTGGGAAGGCTGAATGTGCAAACAGTGACAAGATCAGATTCATAGAAATGGGTTTTATTTCTATGATTGAACGTGTGCGTGTTCAGACAATAGGATTTTATAGGATTTGAGTCATTTCAAACTATCTTTTTTTTGGCCAGATTTTTTTTGGTCTTAAAATTAAATTCTGTTTCCCTGCTTCAGTCCACCTGCATCAGTACAGGCTAACAGAACAACTACAGTACAACTAAAACACATATATGCCTGCTCGTACAATGCCAACTGCTCGTACATACACCCACCCCTGTGCTCTTTGCCCTCTCTTATCCCTGACAGCCTTGTGTCCATGTGAAGATCTACTCCAGAACAACCAAGACTATTTCAGCCATAAGGTCTCATTTGGGGTTATTAGCCTGAGTCTGGGGCTCGTTACTATGAACAGCTTCATAACATTACCACTCTTAGGGCTTTAAAACCGTAGAATTTGAATTTATAGAACATACATTATCCTTCAAATCTTCCCATACCATTTGGAATGTTGAAACAAATGAAGAGGAACAGCTGTGGGCATGGTAAGTAAGCTATCATTGTTGCAGGCACCAGCTGTTGTAAGTAACTGTAAATATGCGTAGCCATAGCTACTAGCTAACTAACTAGCCTAGTTTACAAAACTAGAGCGGCTAGAAGACCATCAGACCACTCCACTGCTGTAAGTGACTGACTCCTAGGCCCTGCTTCTGTAAGTGCAACATAATCATCATCAATTACACTTCATTTCTGATTGCTTAATTGCCCAAAATTATGTATGACCAAACATCGCACAAATGCCTCACTGTGTTCTTAAAGAGGATGGGTAAAACTGTGGATATTTATGTCAGATTATAATTATTTATAATACTTACCTAAAACCAAAACTAAGGAAGGAGGGAGAGGGGAGTGAGAGAAGGAAGATAGAGAGGGAGGGAGGGAGGGAGGGAGGGAGGGAGTGATGGAGGAGGGAGAGAAGGGAAGACAGAGAGGGATGGAGGAGGGAGAGTAGGGAAGACAGAGAGGGAGGGAGGGAGGGAGGGAGGGAGGGAGGGAGGGAGGGAGGGAGGGAGGGAGGGAGGGAGGGAGGGAGGGAGGGAGGGAGGGAGGGAGGGAGGGAGGGAGGGAGGGAGGGAGGGGAAGACAGAGAGGGATGGAGGAGGGAGGGAAGACAGAGAGGGATGGAGGAGGGAGAGAAGGGAAGACAGAGGGACAGAGGAGGGAGAGAAGGGAAGACAGAGAGGGATGGGAGGGAGAGAAGGAAAGACAGAGGGAGGGAGGGAGGGAGGGAGGGAGGGAGGGAGGGAGGGAGGGAGGGAGGGAGGGAGGGAGGGAGGGAGGGAGGGGGAGATAACGATAAGCACCACTTAGGCTCTTTGATCATATGGTTCATCCATCTCCCAGCTAGACCAGTATGTTTAAGACAGTATCCAGACTGAACACTCAGCTTTTGCAATGCACACGCACACACACACACACACACACACACACACACACACACACACACACACACACACACACACACACACACACACACACACACACACACACACACACACACACACACACACACACACACAGACACACACACACACACACACACACACACACACACACAATGTCCACTGTTTGATAGTCTCAACAGTTACAGAGAGACATTTCTCATTCATAACCTGATTGTGTCATTTCTCTGTCTGGAGAACCCTGTTATATTATTACAGTAGTGTAACTGAACATTCCTCTAGGAGTGTGTGATTTATCTCCACTTTGTTTGTATGACAGACGGATCAGGGGCCTCTCCCTTTCTCCTCTCCTCTTCGCTTCCCCTCTCCTCCTTTCAGTGCTCTCTAACACAGGAGAGAAGGGGTTAAGGAAAAACAGACCCTCAAAGGCGCTGTCTGCTTAACCCCCGACCCCAGACACAGAGAGAGAGAGAGAGATACAGAGAGAGAAAAAGAGAGCGAGGGAGAACGAGGGACAGAGATGTAGAGAGTAAGAGTGTGTTTACATTTTGTCTGTGGCAAAGTCTTGGAGGGAAAGCTGGGGAAAGTCAAGCTGACACACACACACACACGCACACACACTTGCATGCACACACACACTCATTTCTCTACAAAGCACTGTGTCTGTCTGAGTGTCTGTGTGTGTGTTGTAACGGGCTCTTCTCTTCCCTGAGCTGTGAGCAGGTGTGAGGAGTCCTTAACCCCACTGAGGAGCAGAAACATGACACCTTAACGAGAAACACTACAGAGGGAAGAGAGAGGGAGAGTGAGATAGGTGACCACCAACAGTCATCATGGAGATGCCCGGTACACTCCAGCACAGCCAACCCCACTCTTCTCTGGGCAGTAGGTCATCTGTGTGAGGGGGTCCAGCTGGAGGAGACTCGAGAGGCCAAACAACCTGTCACACACACACACACACACACACACACACACACACACACACACACACACACACACACACACACACACACACACACACACACACACACACACACACACACACACACACACACACACACACACACACACACAGCTGCACTCGAACCCCAGAACTAGGCTACTCTGTTTAACTTAACCTCCTTTATCAACACTGACAGCTCAGGTCACCTCATCGGTGTTCTTTAACCTGCACTGTAGGAGTAACCCACTACTCAGCCTTAGTGTGCATGTTCATGTGTATGCGTGTGTGTTCTCATCCGCTGTGGTCTATGGCCAGCAGCACACAAAAAGGGTTCCAAAAGGTTTATTTGGCTGTCCCCAGCCAAATGGAACACAAAAGGGTTCTACCTGGAACCAAAAAGGGTTCTTCAAAAGGTTCTCCTATGGGGACAGCCAAAGAACCCTTTTAGGTTCTAGATAGTACCTTTTTTTCTAAGAGTGTACACCATGTAGCGTTGAGTAAGGACAGTCTTCTACAGTATGTTGAAGTATATGCTGCATGTCTCTTCAGAAGGAACATCAACATGAGAACAAAGTTATTCCAAATTCTCTTCAAATGTATTTATAAAGCCATTTATTCCAACCATGTTAAACATAGTCTCCATAAGGAAATGACAGGAGATAGAAAAAGCCAAAAAACAAACCTTCAATGAGAAACAATCAACTTGAACAATTTAACCAACAATGTGTCATTTCACGAACTTACAACAAAACCAGACAAAATCTCTATACCAATAAATACTATCAAAAATTACAAGACAATAAAGCAAAAACACTTCCCAATTGATCACTTATTTCTCAACTCTTACACACTCTCACACTCTCTCTCTCACACACACACACACACACACACACACACACACACACACACACACACACACACACACACACACACACACACACACACACACACACACACACACACACACACACACACACACACACACACAGAGGAATGACTCTCCCCCAGCATGTAACTATTCCTATGTTAGTGCAAATCACCTGGCCATCACCCAGTTCCAAATAATCCACCCACTGACTCATACGCAGCATGTTTTTGTTTATCTCATTGGCAAAACATTGAAGTTGCTCCCCTCTTGAAGGCAGAGAGAACCTTTTTATGTTTTAAAGTTATTTTCCTGCAATTCTACACATTTTATTGCCATGGGATGGAGAGAAATGTTGCAATATTATAAGAAATGTAATTCAATTTTATTCGTTTTGTCATGGGGCTGAGAGAAAATTGTGCAGTTTACCGCAAATTTCCTGCTATTCTACACATTTTGCCATGGGGGTGGAGAGAAATTTTGCATGCAGCATATTTCCTGAAATTCTACACATTTTGCCATGACTTATGCCATGATAATATGACATCTTAGTGAGTGTGACTCACAATATCAATGAGGACCCTGGAGGTCAGAGCCCCTGTGCATGTGCCCTTCATGCCCAGTCGGTAATTCGGCCATGATTACTACAAGTTTAGATATCTAGATAGACTAACTTACCAATCTAAAAAATGTAGCTGACATGGGCTAATTGAGTGACTTACACAACAAGAGGAATGATGCACAACCAAGGTCTGATTGGTCAGTTTGGGGGAACGGAGTGTTGTTTAGCCAGTTTGGGAATAAAGGACATGGCAGCAGTGACAGCAGCATGATGATGAGATGTGTGAATACCAAAAATGAAATGGGATTGTGTACAGGTCTTCTGCCCCGCGGCTGCCTCTAAACAAAACAAAATGTGTGTGTGTGTATGCAGGCACGTGCACATCACAGGAGGCTGCTGAGGGGAGGACGGCTCATAATAATGGCTGGAACGGAGCGAATGGAATGGCATCAAACACATGGAAATCATTTCTTTGATGTAATTGTTACTATTCCACTTATTCCACTCCAGCCATTACCACGAGCCCGTCTTCCCCAATTAAGGTGCCAACAACCTCCTGTGGTGCACAGACAGAGCCCTAGGGGTGTTGGAGTACCTGCCCTTTTGCCCTCCTTTGAAAAAAGTGCCCTTTTGATTAGTGTCGTCTCTTCTAACTTCCAATGCAACACATTGTCCAAATTAGATCATTTCTCATGAACTCATCAATCTTGAGAAAAGTCCCCTCCGCCGCCCTTTTGCCACTTTAAGTGCGCCAGTGCGCTGCTGCAATCCTCCTACCTGCATTAGCTACCTACCGGTGCCGGGCGGGGAATTTGAAATGAATATTGCCAGTAGTGGGTTACTGTGGAGTTGCTAGCATGTGTTGTTTCACAGTCAGGGAAGGGGACATCTGCAAGTTTGACTGTTTGTCAGCAGCAGAACAAATTTAAATCAGGTAAACACTAGTTTGCTTGTTTTAATAGATTAGCCTTGCTAACTAGCTGATTCATAACCTACAATCTAGATGATCAGCTGATATAGCCCACCCCAGTAGTGCTTCTTTTAACTAACTCCCTGTCATCTGTGGTTCTAGCTTTAATGCCCTACAATGTGTGATGAATGAGTGTGTTATTGCAGAGATAATAATAATACATTAGAATTTGGCTACAGGAGCAGTAGAAAACAATGAATGGATTTAAGTTATACATATTATTATTTTGGGGGGGTTATTTCACTTTGAGAACCTGCCCCACCAAAGATCTGTGCATGGCCCTGTGTGTGTGTGTGTGTGTGTGTGTGTGTGTGTGTGTGTGTGTGTGTGTGTGTGTGTGTGTGTGTGTGTGTGTGTGTGTGTGTGTGTGTGTGTGTGTGTGTGTATATGCATGTGTGTTTGTCTGTGTGTCCGTGTGTGTCACGTCTTACTCCCTGCAGCCTGGTCTAAACTAACTGTTTATCTCTCTTCTGCTCTGCCTGTGGCCACTCAGCCGGCCTCTCAGTCGACATTAACTCACAGCAACCCTGAGCTGAGCTGAGCTGACACAGACACACACACACACACACACACACACACACACACACACACACACACACACACACACACACACACACACACACACACACACACACACACACACACACACACACACACACACACACACACACACACACACACACACACACACACAAACCAACAGGAAACCACGGCCACAGAGACACAGTCTCACTTCTTCAGGGGACAGACAGGTAACATAGTGCATTATTAAAAACAGTCTCAGGGATGAAGTTCGGGACGTTGTAGTTGATGGTGTCATCTTCCTTCCTGTCCCTCCAGTTAGAGTGCTTATCCACCTGGTTCCGCTAACATCAGTTCCTTCCAGAGTGGTCCCAGACAGAGGGGGATGGTATTAAATGTAACACAAAGACGATCCAAGGCTCAATCCACAGCACAGGGAAAGACACAATTTACAAATTAAATCTCTTCACACATCAAACGACACACCTCACATAAACACCTCACATAAACACCTCACATAAATAGAACCCCCAGCCACCAGTCTGTCTTTCCCCTACACCTGTGGTCCAATCAGGTGGGCTCGCTCCACTCTGGGACCCCTCCCCTGATCTGTGTGTGTAGGGTGTGGTATTGGGTAGGAGACAGGGAGGTGGGGTAGCAGTGGTACTCTCTGAGGGGTGAGCTGGTGTGTTGGGGTGTCTGGGGTGGTCTGGAGTTCTGGGTCTGGTAGGGGCACTGAGAGAGAGAGTCCTCCAGAGGAGGAGAGCCTTGGTGGGCTACTGAGCTCAGCTGAGAGCCCCGGGGACTGGATGAGTAGGGCTGGTGGGGGAAGGTCATGTAGGGGTCAGTAGGGGTCATGGGGGTCATAGCAGGAGTCAAAGGGCAGCTGTAGGACCAGGATGTACAGCTAGGGTCATCCAGTCTGGGCTTAGATCCAGCAAACATACACGCCTGCCGCTGCCCCGCCTCTGACCTGTGGAGGGAGTCAGAGAGACCAGGGGGATGGACAGCGGGAGGGAGAGGGGGAGGAGGGTAAGCAGATGGGTGATAGTAAGACGCAACATCGCTGGGAGAACTGTTGATGTAGGACTTCTTGTAGTGGTGATGCTCTGTTGTAGGACAGGTATCATCTGCTGGAGAGAGAGAGAGAGAGAGAGAGAGAGAGAGAGAGAGAGAGAGAGAGAGAAAGAGAGAGAGAGGGAGAAGGAGGTGTAAGACTGAGGAATACACTATGAAAGGAACTGCCCCGCAAGCACATTTGGTTCCTTGGAAGTTGTGGGAACTTACATTCTTGGTTCCCCGTTGGTTCTGGTAACGAAGCCATAAAGTTTCCTGACCGACAAAATGTAATGTTTTTTTAAACGTTCTGAGAACGGAAGTGAAATATTCTGCTGCTCTGGGAAAGTACATTTTTAGGTTGCAGGAAAGTTTTGAGAGTGTTTTACTGTGGTTGCCTGAAAATTTTCCTGGGAGGTTTTATTAACATTCTGAGAACGGAAATTATAGGTTATTTAGAGGTTTTTGAATAACTTCCTGAAAACATTCACTGAATGTTTCAATAACAACGATAGCTTGCATTAATGGTTTTGAACTCAAAGCACAGATAGGACACATGGAGATTCATTTGCTTTGGAAAACACATTTCATTTTTTTTATTGTGGCACGGCATCAGTGAGGTTCAAACCTATGATCTCCTGTTCTCTAGCCATGGAATTAGTCCACTGCGCCACCAGGATGTAGCAAGCATGCAATGTTTTTTTTAACTCATACGAAGCAGTTCAATTTAGCCTATTCAAACAGATCCTATTTCAAAGGAAACAAGCACTCATTAAGATCAGGTGTGGCCAATAAGTGGGCGTGACCACACACCTGAACACACTTAACAAGATGCTGAGATGGAATGTAAATGTTTTTCAATAACATTAGACCGTTCTTTGAACATTCATGTATTTATGGAAAGTTTTCTTAATGTTCTGAGAACATGACTTTAAATAGAACCATGAGGAAACCTGTAGTAAACGTTATGCTGAAGTATTGAAATTCCCAAAGGAGAACGTTGTTTCTTAACGTTCTCTGAACTATTTGAGACCAATCCCAATGTAAAGCAGTTGGAGAACGTTCCTAGAACATTACCAAAAATGTAATTAAATGTAACCATGCTTGAACCTTTAGGAAATGTTCTGTTAAAGTAATGAAATACCAAGAAAATAAAGTTATTTTGTCAAGATCCTTCAATGTGCTGAGAATATTCCAAAGTTAAGCAACTGTCCTGCACCACTCATAGAACGTTGTGGTAAGGTTATATGCAAAATAACCACAGGACAACCAAGCTCTCATTAAGCTCTAAGAAACATATGGTTTTCAGAACACTATGTGCTAGCTGGGTGGTCTTCCACTAGCAACGACAATCATAGAAACAAACATGCCAGACTCAAAGAGGCATAAAAACTAATCCAGTGTTTAGAGCAGGGGTGTCAAACTCCTTTTACCATGGGGGCCGCATTCCATCTTCAACAAGGTCTGGAGGTCCGCACTGAAAATTGGTTATATTTCCTTGTCGTCAAAATGTGCTAAACATTTTCCTCTATCCATCGTTATTGGAATTTTTGATGCTCCCTGATCTGTCTTGCTTTCATTTAGGTTATTATTCAACAAGTTCTCACAGTCTCACATCAGAATGAGACATTCATCCATGTTTGTCATTCAAATCTTTTGAGTTTGTTACAAAGTCAAATTCCGAAGTGTTAAAGGTCAAGTTTAGGCATTAACTCAACATTTTTAGGGTTAGGGTGGAGGTTAGGCATTAACTCCAAATGGTTGAGGTAAGGGTTAAGGTTTGGGATACACTTAAAACCAAAATATCCAAAACAACTTTCTATCGCTGGATTTGAATTTACAGATGCTTACGCCCATTCGCTATCCCCATCCACAACATCCTAGAAAACCAAACCTACTTGAAGGTAACAGCGCTCACTGTTGCCCCTAGTGGCTGGCTTCCACATCATCTCTCGACGTCCTCAGACATGGATGGACGTTGAATACTGACTTGTATAAAGGGTGATCTGACTGGATTATTAGCGATCTGGACACAGTCAGGAAACATCATCATTTCTACACAGTTTTGATTTGGTTTTAGACATTTGAAAGTATATTGGAAAAAACGAAAAAAACGAATCTAAAATCTAAAAATAAATACTCAAACCACCCGTGGGCCGGATGTTTGACACCCCTGGTCTAGGGTGACAGTAAGCAGACAAATGCAGCGTTGCGTACCTTTCCTCTTGTTGCAGTGGTACACCTGCATGTGTTTGTTTGGGTCTGGTTGGGGGAGGGTGTAGGGGCCTGGAGGGGGAGTGAGGAGATCCTGGGTGGTGCTGCTCACCCCATTCTCACAGGAATAGGGGTGTGAACCCAACCCCCTCGCTTCCCCCCCAAACGGACTCACACTAGGACACACCCTCTGACGCACTGAGCTACGAGGAACCACCGGATACTCCTTACTGAGAGAGAGAGAGAGAGAGAGAGAGAGAGAGAGAGAGGAGAGAGAGAGAGAGGAGAGAGAGAGAGAGGAGAGAGACCAAGCACAGTAATTAGACAGGTCTCCAGTCACTGCAGATATATGAGTATATTTTAGGCCAAACCATCTAATTAAGGTGAAAATATTGTCTAAGCTGCTTGCCAAGACATTACACAAGAATTTAGTTCAGCCTGTTCTTAAATGTACTGTATATTTCCATACTTGTGTCTACCCCTTCAGAATCAAACCACATTATTTCTTTATTTTTGCACTCTCCCTCCCAGTTTCATCATTCTTGTTCTGTTATAGACTTGCATTTTATGAAGTATTTGCCTGCTGTACAGCAAATATCCGCTCTGTAAAAATACACATTTTATTCTCTCTACTTGCTTTTCCTCCACTCTCTCTCTCTCCCTCTCTCTCTATTTCTCGTCTACACTGGCTTCTCAGCTACCTCACTGTTATGTCGGGGACAGTGGGCTGTCTCTCTACCTCTCATACTACTGTGACACACACACACACACACACACACACACACACACACACACACACACACACACACACACACACACACACACACACACACACACACACACACACACACACACACACACACACACACACACACACACACAGCTGAGAGATAATATGCTTCTCTAAAAATAAACTCTCAGCCACATGCCACTTCAGATACTCTCCTGTTTCCCTCTTCTCTCACTCTAACACCACAGGCCATCCCCTTTCTTATTTCCTCCTTCCTTTCTCCTCACATAGAGCAGTACACTGACTACTTACCTTTCCAGTCCTCCCTTCTCATCCTCTCTCCTCCTCTCCTTCTTCTCCTAATCTAGTCTCTCTCTGAGAGGACATAGAACACTTAACCCCTTAAACTGCTGACACAAAACAGACTGTCCCTTTCAAACATCTGAGGCTCTGTACTCCAGTTCTTTGGATTTGAAATTATACAATGACTCTGAGGTTAAAGTGTAGACTGTCAGCCTGAATTTGAGGGTATTTTCATTCATATCGGGTGAACCGTTTATAAATTATAGCACTTTTTGTACATAGTTCCCCCATTTTAGGGGACCAAAAGTATTGGGACAAATTCACTTATATGTGCATTAAAGTAGTCAAAAGTTTAGTACTTGGTCCCATATTCCTAGCACGCAATGATTACATCAAGCTCGTGACTCTACAAACTTGTTGGATGCATTTGCTGATTGTTTTGGTTGTGTTTCACATTATTTTGTTAGCAATAGAAATTAATGGTGAACAATGTATTGTGTCATTTTGGAGTCACTTTATTGTAAATAAGAATAGAATATGTTAATGTAGATGATACCATGAGTACAGATAGTGCTGAATTAATCGTAAATAATGATAAGTAGGAAAGTTACAGATGCACATGCAGTACCAGTCAAAAGTTGACACACCTACTCATTCAAGGATTTTTCTTTATTTTTACTATTTTCTACATTGTAGAATAATAGTGAAGACATCAGAACTATGAAATAACACATATGGAATCATGTAGTAACCAAAAAAGTGTTAAACAAATCAAAATATCTGATTAGTCCAAATGTGAATTTCTTGCTTCCAAACGCTGTGTCTTTGTGAGACGCAGAGTAGGTAAACGGATGATCTCTGCATGTGTGGTTCCCACCATGAAGCATGGAGGAGGAGGTGTAATGGTCTGGGGGTGCTTTGCTGGTGACATTGTCAGTGATTTATTTACCGACGGTGATTTATTTAGAATTAACCAGCACAGTATGTAATGTGGTCTGTGTGTAGCTGGTTTAGAGGAGTCAGGCGCAGGACAGCAGATATGAGTAAATAAACGTATTTTACTCAAAAATGTCAAAGACAATACAAAATAAGCGAGCCCACATAAACGGACCGTATTACATAAAAACAATCACTCACAAACAAACATGGGGAACAGAGGGTTAAATAATGAACAAGTAATTGGGGAATTGAAACCAGGTGTGTAAGACAAAGACAAAACAAATGGAAAATGAAAAGTGGATTGGCGATGGCTAGAAGGCCGGTGACGTCGACCGCCGAACGCCGCCCGAACAAGGAGAGGGTCCAACTTTGGCGGAAGTCGGTGTCGGCTCCAGCAGCGCGCCGACAACGACCTCTGGGACGACCCGGAGGACGAGGCGCAGGGTGGATCCGGATGGAGACGGTGGAACTCTCGCAGCAACAAAGGGTCCAAGACATCCTCCACCGGCACCCAGCATCTCTCCTCCGGACCGTACCCCTCCCACTCCACGAGGTACTGAAGGCCCCTCGCCTGATGCCTCGAGTCCAGGATGGCTCGAACAGCATACGCCGGGGCCCCCTGGATGTCCAGAGGGGGCGGAGGAACCTCCCGCACCTCAGACTCCTGGAGTGGACCAGCCACCACCGGCCTGAGGAGAGACACATGGAATGAGGGATTAACACGGTAATCTGGGGGAAGCTGTAACCTGTAGCATACCTCATTCAGTCTCCTCAGGACTTTGGATGGCCCCACAAACCGCGGACCCAGCTTCCGGCAGGGCAGGCGGAGGGGCAGGTTTTGGGTTGAGAGCCAGACCCGGTCCCCCGGTGTGAACACCGGGGCCTCACTGCGGTGGCGGTCAGCGCTCGCCTTCTGCCGCTTCACGGCCCGTTGCAGGTGCACATGGGCGGCGTCCCAGGTCTCCTCTGAGTGCTTAAACCATTCGTCCACTGCAGGAGCTTCGATCTGGCTCTGATGCCACGGTGCCAGAACCGGCTGATACCCCAGTACGCACTGGAAAGGAGAGAGGTTAGTGGAGGAGTGGCGAAGCGAGTTCTTTGCCATCTCGGCCCAGGGCACGAATGCTGCCCACTCCCCCGGCCGGTCCTGGCAATAGGACCGCAGAAACCTGCCCACATCCTGGTTTACTTTCTCCACCTGCCCATTAATCTCGGGGTGAAACCCTGAAGTAAGGCTGATCGAGACCCCCAGATGTTCCATGAACGCTTTCCAGACCCTAGACGTGAACTGGAGACCTCGATCAGACACTATATTCTCAGGCACTCCGTAGTGCCGGAAGACGTGCGTAAACAAGGCCTCCGCAGTCTGTAGGGCTGTAGGGAGACCGGGCAGAGGGAGGAGATGACAGGACTTCAAGAACTGATCCACAATGACCAGGATTGCGGTGTTACCATGTGTGAGGGGGAGATCGGTTAGAAAATCCACCGACAGGTGCGACCAAGGCCGTTGTGGAACGGGTAAGGGGTGTAGCTTCCCTCTGGGCAGGTGCCTAGGAGCCTTACACTGGGCGCACACCGAGCAGGAGGAAACATAAACCCTCACGTCCTTAGCCAAGGTAGGCCATCAGTACCTCCTGCTCAATCAGCGCACTATCCGACCGATACCAGGATGACCTGAGGAGGGTGACGTGTGGGCCCAATAGATCAACCGGTCACGAACAGCAAATGGAACGTGCAGACGCCCAGTGGGACCCTGGACGGGAGCGGGCTCTGCACGTAACGCCTGCTCAATGTCCGCGTCCAGCTCCCACAATACCGGCGCCACCAGGCAGGAGGCGGGGAGTATGGGAGTGGGGTCCATGGGCCGCTCCTCTGTGTCATACAGGAGGTGGGTGAAGTGGTGGACCGACTGTACCCCTGATGCAGGGATTCGGAGACATATGTTTCCATAGCCTCCATCTCCGCCTGTGAGAGGGGATACATGTGACTCCTGGGAAGTGCAGCGTCTACCAGGAGATTTATAGCACTATCGCCCCGTCGATGGGGTGGTAATTGAGTCGCCTTCTTTTTGGAGAAGACGAGAGCCAAATCGGCATATTCAGGGGGAATGCGCACAGTAGAGACCTGGTCTGGACTTTCCTCCGTAGTAGCACCAACGGAAACCCCTAAACACCTCCCCGAGCACTCTCGTGACCACCCCATAAGAGCCCTCTGTGGCCAAGGAACTGTGGGGTCATGACAAGCTAACCAGGGTAGGCCTAGCACGGGAAACGCAGGAGAGTCAATAAGGAAGAGACTAATTCTCCCCTGCGTCACCATGCCCAGAGGAGCGGTGGCCTCCCTAATCAACCCTGACCCTAATGGTTGACTATCCATGGCGTGAATTGGGAAGGGTACAGCCACAGGAACAATAGGGATCCCTAAACTATGGGTGAACAATCTATCTATAAAATTCCCAGCCGCGCCTGAATCTACGAGTGCCTTATGCGGGGAATGCGGAGAAAACTCAGGAAAAGTGATATACACAAACATATGTGCAACAGAGGGCTCTGGGTGAGAATGGTGCCGGCTCACCCGGGGTGACGCCAGAGCGCCCTGCCTGCTGCCTCAATACCCAGAGGAACCAACCCGGCACCGACCGGCAGTGTGACCTCTGCGGCCACAGATGGTGCACGAGCTGGAACCCCCTCCGGTCTCCCTGCGCACCGCCCCTCCCAGCTCCATGGGTATCGGAGAGGGGGTGCAGGGGGATGGAACCAACAGACCCCGATCTGAACGTCCGTAGCCAGCAGGTTATCCAGCCGGATGGACAGGTCCACCAGCTGGTCGAACGTGAGGGTGGTGTCTCTGCAGGCCAACTCCCGACGGACGTCCACGCGCAGACTGCAGCGATAATGGTCGATCAGGGCCCTGTCATTCCATCCCGCCCCGGCAGCCAGGGTCCGAAACTCCAGGGCCAACTCCAGGGCGCTCCTCGTCCCCTGCCTCAGATGGAAGAGGCGTTCACCCGCCACTCTACCCTCGGGCAGGTGGTCGAAGACAGCCCGGAAGCGGCGGGTGAACTCCTCAAACTGGTCCAACGCCACATCTCCCTCTCTTCACACGGCGTTGGACCACTCCAGGGCTTTTCCGTTGAGGCACGAGACGAGGGCGGACACCCTCTCACGATCCGAAGGAGCCGGGTGGATGGTTGCCAATTATAAGTCCAGCTGCAATAGGAACCCCTGGCAGTTCGCAGCCGTCCCATCGTATTCCTGGGGAAGGGAGAGACGAATCCCACTGGGACCAGGAGAAGGAGGAGCGTGTAGTGGAGACCCCAGTTGTGCTGGTGGAGGCGCTGGGAGAACTCCCTGTCTCTCCCAGCGGTCCATTGTCTGGACAACGCGGTCCATGTCGGTGCCAAGATGGTGGAGCATTGCTGTGTGCTCCCGGATGCGCTCCTCCACCCCTATACCCGGGGTACCTGCTCCTGCTGACTCCATAAATTTGCTCCGGAATTCTGTAGGTGGTGCTTACTGGCAGCAGAGAAGTCAGGTGCAGGAGAGCAAAAACTGATTTACAACGGCGCAGTTTAATACATAAAACCACCGTTAACAGAACCATAAATCAATGGGTAAACAAAAACCCGTTACACACCAGCATTACTTGCACAAGCACTACAATAAACAATTCCGGACAAGGACATGGGGAGAACAGAGGGTAAAGTACACAACATGTAATGATGGAATTGAAACCAGGTGTGTGGGAAGACAAGACAAAACAAATAGAAAATGAAAGGTGGATTGGCGATGGCTAGAAGACCGGTGACGTCGACCGCCGAACGCCGCCCGAACAAGGAGAGGAACCAACTTCGGCGGAAGTCATGACAACCTGGCCTCCACAATCACCCGACTCAACCCAATTGAGATAGTTTGGGATGAGTTGGACCGCAGAGTGAAGGAAAAGAAGCCAACAATTGCTCATTATATGTGGGAACTCCTTCAAGACTCTTGGAAAAGCATTCCAGGTGAAGCTGGTTGAGAGAATGACAAGAGTGTGCAAAGCTGTCATCAAGGCAAAGGGTGGTTACTTTGAAGAATCTAAAATATTAAATATATTTTGTTTTGTTTAACACTTTTTTGGTTACTACATGATTCCATATGTGTTATTTCATAGTTTTGATGTCTTCACTATTATTCTACAATGTATAAAATAGTAAAAATAAAGAAAAACCCTTGAATGAGTGGGTGTATCCAAACTTTTGACCGGTACTGTATATCATACCCCCCCCACCTCGAAAATGCTAACCTTCCCTGTTATTGTAATGGCGAGAGGTTAGCATGTCTTGGGAGTATGACACTTGTCCGTCTGTAACTTTCTCACGCATCATTATTTAATTTTAATTTAGGACAATCCACAATATGGGACCACCCGACCAAATACTAAACTTTTGACTACTTTATTAATACACATACAAGTTAGTTTGTCCCCTAAAATGGGGGAAAATGTACAGAAAGTGCTGTAATTTCTAAAGGGTTCACCCAATATGAATGAAAAAACACTCAAATTAAAACTGTCAGTCTCCACTTTAACATCGTAGTCATTGTATTATTTTTAAAAATGTGTCACTGTCCCAATAGTTTTGGAGCTCACTGTATATGCTCCAATGTGAGCTGGGCCACACCAACCTCAGCAGCACAGCTCTGGGGTCCTTCCACCCCGCATCTCATGTTTCCTGGTCTTCCACACTGCCATTTTTGCCTGCCCAAACAAGTAGTTTACTAGTCAGTCCCTTCGCCTGTTGGCTACTCTACAATGCCTTCGGAAGGTATTCAGACGCCTTGACTTTTTCCACATTTTGTTACGTTACAGCCTTATTCTAAAATGGATTACATTGTTTTTTTCCCTCATCAATCTACACACAATAACCCACAATGACAAAGCAAAAACAGGTTTTTAGAAGTGTATATCATATTTACATAAGTATTCAGACCCTTTACTCAGTAATTTGTTCAAGCACCTATGGCACCAAATACAGCCTCGAGTCTTCTTGGGTATGACGATACAAGCTTGGCACACCTGTATTAGGGGAGTTTCTTCCATTCTTCTCTGCAGATCCTCTCAAGCTCTGTCAGGTTGGGTGGGGAGTGTTGCTGCAGGTCTTTCCAGAGGTCTCTCCAGAGATGTTCGATCGGGTTCAAGTCCGGGCTCTGGCTGGGCCCCTCAAGGACATTCAGAGACTTGTCCCGAAGCCACTCCTGCTTTGTTTTGGCTGTGTGCTTAGGGTCGTTGTCCTGCTGAACCTTCGCCCCAGTCTGAGGTCCTGAGCACTCTGGAGCAGGTTTTCATCAAGGATCTCTCTGTGCTTTGCTCCGTTCATCTTTGCCTCAATCCTGACTAGTCTCGAAGTCCCTGCCGCTGAAAAACAACCCCACAGCATGATGCTGCCACCACCATGCTTCACTGTAGGGATTGTGCCAGGTTTCCTCCAGACATGACGCTTGGCATTCAGGCCAAGGAGTACAATCTTCATCTCATCAGACCAGAGAATCTTGTTTCTCGTGGTCTGAGAGTCTTTAGGTGCCTTTTGGCAAACTCCAAGCGAGCTGTCATGTGACTTTTACTGAGAAGTGGCTTCGGTCTGGCCACTCTACCACAAAGGCCTGATTGGTGGAGTGCTGCAGAGATGGTTGTCCTTCTGGAAGGCTCTCCCAACTCCACAGAGGAACTCTGTCAGAGTGACCATCAGGTTCTTGGTCACCTCCCTGACCAAGGCCCTTCTCCCCCGATTGCTCAGTTTGGCCGGGCGGCCAGCTCTAGGAAGAGTCTTGGTGGTTACAAACATCTTCCATTTAAGGATGATGGAGGCCACTGTGTTCTTGGGGACCTTCAATGCTGCACACATTTTTTGGTACCCTTCCCCAGATCTGTGTCTCGACACAATCCTGTCTCGGAGCTCTACAGACAATTCCTTCGACCTCATGGCTTGGTTTTTTCTCTGACACACACTGTCAACTGTGGGACCTTTATATAGACAGGTGTGTGCCTTTCCAAATCATGTCCAATCAATTGAATTTACCACAAGTGTACTACAATCAAGTTGTAGAAACATCAAGGATAATCAATGGAAACAGGATGCACCTGAGCTTATTTTCGAGTCTCATAGCAGAGGGTCTGAATACTTATGTAAATAAGGTATTTCATTTAGATAATAAAAAAAAAATTGCAAATATTTCTAAAAACCTGTTTTCGCTTTTTCATTATGGGGTATTGTGTGTAGATTGCTGAGGATTTAAAAAAAAAAAAAAAAATTTGGAATAAGGCTTTAACATAACAAAATGTGGAAAAAGGGGTCTAAATACTTTTTGATGGCAATGTATACCCAGGCCTGGTCAACGTACAGTATAGGTCCAGAGTCAGCCTAAACCCTAGGCCTGTACACCACCCACCCAGGACAGAAAACACCCCTACCAGTCTGGAACGAGAAAAAAACAGATGCTTAACAGTCTCCTCTTTCCCACAGAATCCTCCACTGTAGAGAGAGAGAGAGCGAGAGAGAGAGAGAGAGAGCGAGAGAGAGTGAGAGAGAGCGAGAGCGAGAGACAGACAGACAGACAGACAGACAGACAGACAGACAGACAGACAGACAGACAGACAGACAGACAGACAGACAGACAGACAGACAGACAGACAGACAGACAGACAGACAGACAGACAGACAGACAGACAGACAGACAGACAGACAGACAGACAGACAGACAGACAGACAGAGAGAGAGAGAGAGAAAGAGAAAGAGAAAGAGAAAGAGAAAGAGAGAGGCTGTACTCACCTCTGTATCTTAGCCATGCGGTGCAGCTCCATGTCATCACTGCCTCTGAAGCCCTTAGCGAACGGGTTGTTCTCAATCTTCAGCTGGGTGATCTGACAGGGACACAACATACTTCCTTAGATCACTTAACACCCAGCCCAGTCCTGTGTTATACTGTATCCTACTGATCCAGAAGGAATGTTGAATCTGGACCTGAACGGGGGTGGATTTGAGAACTCTGGAACGCAACATGAACATTTCACAGAACCTGACCACATTCTTAGAAAGAAAAGGTGCTATAGAGAACCTAAAAGGGTTATTTGACTATCCCCATAGGACAACCCTTTGAATAACCTTTGTTGGTTCCTGGAAGGACCCTTTTGGGTTCACTGTAGAACCCTTTCCACAGAGGGTTCTATCTGGAACCCAAAAGGGATCTACTTGGAACCCAAACATGGAACCTATGTTCTGACAGAATACATTTTTTTAACCAGCAGAAGATCCCAGTGTAAACTGTTTCCCTAAACAGTCGCCAGGTTTAAATACATCAAGCCAAATATACTGGTTCTTGGAACATTTGGAGTGAAAAAATATTAGATATTTATTTTCACTGTCAACGTCACGGTGGGGTTGGTTTGTGTTTTTCCTGTTAGGCACGGGATGTATTTATCACAATACACGTGGGCTTTTACTATGGAGCAAAATCAATGCCAACAGAAGTGTAATTTGAATTAAAGAAAGTTGAATTTGTGTTTAGAAATATTGTATTGCAAAAATATAATTATTGAACGCATACATTGAATTTGTATTGCATGTCTTTGTGTGTGTGCATGCGTGACAGAGAGAGAGAACTTCTGTGAGTGTAATGTTTACTGTCCATTTTTATTGTTTATTTCCCTTTTGTATATGATCTACTTCACTTGCTTTGTCAATGTTAACATGCAGTTGAAGTCGGAAGTTTACATACACCTTAGCCAAATACATTTAAACTCAGTTTTTCACAATTCCTGACATTTAATCCTAGTAAAAATTCCCTGTCTTAGGTCAGTTAGGATCACCACTTTATTTTAAGAATATGAAATGTCAGAATAATAGTAGAGAGAATGATTTATTTCAGCTTTTATTTCTTTCATCACATTCCCAGTGGGTCAGAAGTTTACATACACTCAATTGGTATTTGGTAGCATTGCCTTTAAATTGTTTAACTTGGGTCAAACGTTTCGGGTAGCCCATTCCTCCTGACAGATCTGCTGTAACTGAGTCAGGTTTGTAGGCCTCCTTGCTCACACAAGCTTTTTCAGTTCTGCCCACAAATGTTCTATAGGATTGAGGTCAGGGCTTTGTGATGGCCACTCCAATACCTTGACTTTGTTGTCCTTAAGCCATTTTGCCACAACTTTGGAAGTATGCTTGAGGTTATTGTCCATTTGGAAGACCCATTTGCGACCAAGCATTAACTTCCTGACTGATGTCTTGAGATGTTGCTTCAATATATCCACATCATTTTCCTCCCTAATGATGCCATCTATTTTGTGAAGTGCACCAGTCCCTCCTGCAGCAAAGCACCCTCACAACATGATGCTGCCACCCCCGTGCTTCACGGTTGGGATGGTGTTGTTCGGCTTGCAAGCCTCACCCTTTTTCCTCCGAACATGACTATGGTCATTATGGCCAAACAGTTCTATTTTTGGTTCATCAGACCAGAGGACATTTCTCCAAAAAGTACGATCTTTGTCCCCATGTGCAGTTGCAAACCGTAGTCTGGCTTTTTTATGGCGGTTTTGGAGCAGTGGCTTCTTCCTTGCTGAGCGGCCTTTCAGGTTATGTCGATATAGGACTTGTTTTTCTGTGGATATAGATACTTTTGTACCCGTTTCCTCCAGCATCTTCACAGGGTCCTTTGCAGTTGTTCTGGGATTGATTTGCACTTTTTGCACCAAAGTACGTTCATCTCTAGGAGACAGAACGCGTCTCCTTCCTGAGCGGTGTGACGCTGCGTGGTCTCATGGTGTTTATACTTGCGTACTATTGTTTGTACAGATGAACGTGGTACCTTCAGGCATTTTGAAATTGCTCCCAAGGATGAACCAGATTTGTGGAGGTCTACAATTTTTTTCTGAAGTCTTGGCTTATTTCTTTTGATTTTTCCATGATGTCAAGCAAAGAGGCACTGAGTGTGAAGGTAGGCCTTGAAATACATCCACAGGTACACCTCCAATTGACTCAAATTATATCAATTAGCCTATCAGAAGCTTCTAAAGCCATGACATAATTTTCTGGAATTTTCTAAGCTGTTTAAAGGCACAGTCAACTTAGTGTATGTAAACTTCTGAGACACTGGAATTGTGCTTCTACACCTGCATTACTTGCTGTTTGGGGTTTTAGGCTGGGTTTCTGTGCAGCACTTTGAGATATCAGCTGATGTAAGAAGGGCTATATAAATACATTTGATTTGATTTGATACAGTGAGTTATAAGGGAAATAATCTGTCTGTAAACAATTGCTGGAAAAATTACTTGTGTCACAAAGTAGATGTCCTAACCGACTTGCCTGAACTATAGTTGTTAACAAGAAATTTGTGGTGTGGTTCAAAAACGAGTTTTAATGACTCCAACCTAAGTGTATGTAAACTTCAGAATTCAACTGTATGTTTCCCATGCCAATAAAGCCCCTTGAATTGAATTGAGAGAAAGAGAGAGAAAGAGAGAGAGAGAGAGAGAGAGAGAGAGAGAGAGAGAGAGAGAGAGAGAGAGAGAGAGAGAGAGAGAGAGAGAGAGAGAGAGAGAGAGAGAGAGAAGAACTATGTGTGTGAGAGGGATTGCTCTCTGGTGGTGGAACCATAACAGACATGATCAAAGGAAAGGAACAGGTCAGAACTGCCCTGTGAAGTGTACACACTGGGATGTTATCAAACTGGACATGTTGAATTGAGAACAGTGACCCTGGGGAATAATGCACTGATTCACATGGTAAAAAAAGATACACCCATAAGACAACTCTGGCCTGCTGTAGCTGCAACTCATTTAAATAATCTGCACAACAGGACCTGGATAATTCAATTGTATCTATGACAAAATAATCCAAATATCTGATCAAATAAGATCAACAAAAAAGTGACTTTGTTAACTAAATCATAATGACTTTGTGTTTTCAGTGTTTCAGTACCTTGTGGTTCTGGTATGATGTCACGGCGATGAATGAGGTCTCTGAGAACATGTGCGTGCAGAAGGCTGTGTTCTTGGAACCAAACCCATTGTGTTCATCTGCTTTGACGATGTGGAGGCGGGGTTGGTATTTATGCATTGAGTTTAATATAATCTGCAATACAGCAAAAACAGAGACATACATACAGTAAACAGTAAAACACCGAATGCTGTAGCGCCATCCCACTTGTAGAATGATATTCAATAGGGCACAAAATTGCCCTTCTGTCTACTCTGGACCCATGCTCAATTGTTAATTTCCAGATGTGTCTCTTTTTGTACCAATTTACTGGGTGTATCTTTGTTGTGCTCCCTCTCTAACGTGTGTGTGTGTGTGTGTGTGTGTTCGTTGAGAGACCTAATCCTAATTGATGTGATAGTCCCACCAGGCATGGGTATGAGGCAAGAGCTAATGGCCCTGAACGTCATTAACATCATTATTGTGGTTACCGCTGTTTTATCAGCAGCGTTATCCATCCTCACACACACACACACACACACACACACACACACACACACACACACACACACACACACACACACACACACACACACACACACACACACACACACACACACACACACACACACGTAGAGAGAAGTAAAGGACTGACGTGTCCAAAGGGGTCCAGGTGGTTGTTAGTGAGTTTGAGTTTCTGGAAGGAGACAAGCTGGCGTGTCCAATGGCTCCCAGTGGCCGGAGAGTCAGGGTGGACGTACAACCTCCCTGGCATGGCCGGCTCCGCCTTCCCCGAAACAGACCTGACACACACACACACACACACACACGCACACTGAATTCACACGTTGACAACTCAACCAAATATCAATCGCAATTGGACGCTGATGTGAGTGTCAGATGGCCCTGCTTTGACCCAGCCCTGCCCTTTTCTGCCGCCACTCATACTGTATGTGTTTCTCTCTCTCTCACACACACAGTCTGACCCAGCCATGCCCTATACTGTTCCTCTACTGTCACACTGGCACAGGAGACACACAGATCTGACATGCCACGGTTGTGCCTCTGGCTGTATCTATTATTATCTATTCTTATCATTAGACCAACATCCTCCTCACATGTAAACTGTTCTCAACATGAAGAGAGACACAGCTGGCCCTCATCAGTTACATCAGGATATGTTAATACCAATACAGGTGTTAATCAGAGCGATGGATGACATACTGGCAAATCACAACCATGTGAGCATGAAAGATGTTTCCAAAAATGATTGTCCTTGTAGGATAATAAACGAATCTGATCTATTTCAAACAGGAAAAATGTTCTGGTTCACATGAAATACAATAGACTATAACGTGTGTGCGTATTGTTGTCGGTGTGTATGACTTTTTAAGTTGGAATCTGTCCGAGAATGATGCCTCCAACTGGCAACAACTGGACCGAGCTGGAAAACATGTTCACTGAAGTTATTTCACGTCTGTCAAATGGGACAGGGAAATGACAGAGCACCACAGATATTTACAAACAAAGAACCTCCCTTAGAGGGAGATGTACCCACGCACAACAGCATTCACATTAGACATTAACATAGGTCCTTGTCCTAAACATGACTGAAAATGGGCCATCTGCCTCCCATTGGGCCAGTGGGATCAGCTGAATGAAGCGTCTTTTAGGGTGCCACAGGGCATCATCACGTGACCAGGGAGAGGATGACAGACTCACGCAGCACAACTGGGTTTAGATCTCCCCTGCAGCCTCATGCTGGTGTGGACCTCAGAGAGACCCGGTCTTTAATCTGCCCGCCACATGAACCCATGGTACTGAGACTGAACCGGTGGTCAGGGACAGGGGGAGTGGCGCGCAGCCAGCAGGCAAACACAGGGAAATAGGGAACAGGGCACAGGGCACGGGGCAGGACTGGCACATCACTGCACCGTTTTAGAAGGGCTATACATCCACGGCTCTGCTCTGTGTTATATTTCTCTCTCTATGATGTTGTTAAAATACAGCATATAGCATTTTATCATGGGCGGCAGGTAGCCTAGCGGTTAAGAACGATGGGCCAGTAAGCGAAAGGTTGCTGATTTGAATCCCAGAGCTGACTAGGTGAAAAATCTGTTGAGCAAGGCACTTAATCATAATTGCTCCTGTAAATCGCTCTGGATCAGAGCTTCTGCTAAATGACTCAAATGTAAATGTGAATGTAATTCTTATCAGGGATGAAATCTCTAATAGGAGAGATAGATATAAGCCTAGCTCTTGGTTTTATGATACTTTGAAGCTTGAAACTTGACTATGGGTTATTGGGTGTGTTGAGTCAGTTATAGGCTACTACGCCCATTTCAAGTATTTATTTCATAAGCTCATGAAATAAACATGAATCTACATTTAACACAAACAATACACATCAAATAGGCTATTTAAATATGCAAAGATGTGATATGAAGCTTGCCATTTATTATCAGCGAACTTGTAGCGGTGGTCATCCGCTGGCACGACATCCATGAGGAGAATGTACTTGCTTTTAGGGTTGAGGCCCGTCACCTTCACCTTGTAGCAGGGGAACATCCGCCTGGCGAGACAGGAAAACCACCGACAGTAAGGAACATAGCAAAAAAAATGCCATTTCCGTAGGCCTATCACTGAGGCATAACAACCATCGCTGCAGTTGTGAGCAAAAACCGAAACAAAACATACTTGTGATAATTATAGGCTAAATAAAAATGTTAGGCTACAAACATTAATCATAAAAATGTGACTAAATATTTGAAGGTTTAAGAGGTCTATAGGCCTAGTAGATTAGTTTTTATATTTCCATAAATGCTCCTTGGTAATTACCATATAGCCTAAGCCAAAGTAAAAAGAAAGAAACAATGTGTTTGCAAGTTTATAGGGACACGATTTCCATTCTCAATCTCACCTAACACAAAAATACATTCAGCAAAGAATAGGCTACTTCTACTTTTTCAAAGCATTCAGCACTGACGTTTGAAGAGAAAAATGAAGAGATTAAGACCTTCCCGCCTTAGTGATGATCATCTCGGTTCCAAGCTCGTGGAATTTATCCCACAGTTCCCGCTCTTGCATGTATACTTTTATTCCATCCATTCCCTGAGAATAGAGAGAACAGATGAGATAATAAATATATTAAACATTTAAACCAAAGACCCACTCCCTCCGCCATGAATATCCTACCAATAGGTCGACACAAACTTATTTGAACATTGTTAAAACAATAAATAAATAAAATAAAAATATGTTGGCCTGTAAAGCCTGCACATTTACATTGTATTTTATCTTAATGAGACTAGGTCGTATTATTGGAACAGGTTTACTTTACATTAATAACAATAACTAGTGTAAGCCTATGTATTACATGCTGCACAGTTCTACACTGTTAAACAGGCTACTGAAGGTTTCACATTTATCCTGAAGGTTTCACATTTATCCGTCAACAACGATATTTTAACGGAGTTTGACACAGATTTGACAAGAGAGAAGCAGTCAGTCAGTCATTCCGTGTTGCTCTGGGCATGTTCTAGGTAACCAACCGACAGTTTTGAAACCAAATCTAGGTCATATTCAGCTCCTGCATTCCTAAAACTGACTGTTTGTTTCTGCTTTGACATGACATGGACTCTTACCTAGCTGACATTAAGTTAGTATATTGGGGGAATAAGCTAATCGTTTAAATTAGTGGCCTAGGCCTATATTATTCTGTGAAAAAAAACAGGGATCTCTAATAGGCTATAACACCGTAGATGATTAGCCTAATAATGACATTATTTTCAATAAGAATTTTTCCATATCACTTAAGGAGAAAAAAATCATGCAATTACCGTGCATGCAAAAATCGTCATCACCCACAATTTAAAAATACATGGAAGTGCATCGTTTTTATGTTTAGAACAACTAAACACACACGCACACACACGGTTAGTTACCTGCTGTGTGCACGTTGTCTGCGGTGAAGGTGGCGAGCTCAGGGAGCGAATGTGATTCTCCGGTTTGTTCTCTTTCGGTGAGTCCTTGCCGGTGTCCACGCGCTCTTGGATGGCGTTAGCCATGACACTGTCTGACAGCGAGGGACACACGGACGGGATAGACACAACACACACACACACACACACACACACACACACACACACACACACACACACACACACACACACACACACACACACACACACACACACACAATTTTCTAATATTATATTATCAGTCAATACGTTACTATTAGCCTATTAGACCTACTATAGAGGCTATCATTCCATATTCCATTAAGCTAATAGCCAAAAGCGATAGGCCTATATGGATGCTGTATTTTCAGAATCATCGGCCTAGGCCTATACTGTACACTGTGTGTAGAAAACAATAAGAACACCCCCCCCCCCCCCCCCCCCAACCACCACCACCACAATTTTTGCCCTCAGAACAGCCTCAATTCGTTGGAGCATGGACTCTACAACTGTAGAGTGTCGAAAGCGTTCCACAGGGATGCGGGCCCATGTTGACTCCAATGCTTCCCACAGTTGTGCCAAGTTGGCTGGATGTTCTTTGGGTGGTGGATCGTTCTTGATACACACAGGAAACTGTTGAGCATGGAAAACCCAGCAGCGTTGCAGTTCTTGATACAAACGGGTAGCACCTACCATACCCCATTCAAAGGCACTTAAATATTTTGTCTTGCCCATTCACCCTCCGAATGACACACACACAATCCATGTCACAATTGGCTTAAATATCCTTCTTTAACCTGTCTCCTCCCCTTCATCTACACTGAAGTGGATTTAACAAGTGACATCAATAAGGGAAAACAGCTTTCACCTATTCACCTGGCCAGTGTCTATGTCACGGAAAGAGACGGTGTACTTAATGTTTTGTACACTCAGTGTATATGCGGATTCAATTATATGCTTAGCTTATCATCCAAATGAAAAGCGTTCACTAAAGCGTGCATTATAGGCTACATTGAAACGTTACAAAATAAAGCAAATATGATCTCTACAAATATATGAATATGTTGACTGTAGAGCTGATAATATTGACTTGAATTCAATGTGCAGCTCAGTCTCATTTCACAGAAAATATGCCAAAATAATAATGCAATTCAAACTAAAACTATATTACCAAATAATCTGGGTTATACCTTTTAAAACACGTAAAGAAATATGCCCATGCACAAATGGTCTATATAATCAAATGAAACAAATTAAGAAATCAAATATCAGTAGGCTAAGGCTTTGTGACAAACTATTATTAGGATATATTGAAAATAATTTCATGATTATGTCACATGGTGGGCATATTAACAACGTAATAATAACAACAATAATAATAACAACAATAACAACAACAACAACAATAATCATCACCATCATCATCATCATCATAATCTAATAACAGTCTAATAATGAATAATGTAGTTTATGCATACATGAATTTAAGCCTATAAATAATGTATCAATAATAACATAATAATAACACTATTTTAGGCTACTAGAAATCAAATATGTTATTAGTAAGCTATACAATGATATGATGCTATAAACTGTGAAAGATCAGGGCCCACTGGTTAAAAAAACTCATTGTTTTCAATATATTATTGACTATAACATTTCTAGTAACGCTAAAGGCTCTTTCAATCTTTAAAACTGAAGCGTTACATATACGCGATAGAAATGTAAAGGTAATTTCCGATGGAGCCGAAATATGCAGCGTTTACCGTGAATGCAATCTCCGCTAAATCAGGGACATTGCCTTTAAATTTCAATCACGCTGTAAAACTGAATTTACGCGATGAGACTGAATAGAGCCCAAAATCTAAACAGTGTTTCTAGATGACCGATGAGAGGTCCAGTTTGACTTATTGTAGGTAAAATCCCAGACTGCACATGAATATCTCTCACTGAACAGCACCCGGGTTGAAATACATATGCTATGTCTGGTAGCCTACTCATTTTTCTGTGTATTTTTGTACTGTCAAATAATGTGGCCAAATCAGCTACTTCTATTTGAAGTAGCCTATTTGATAGTATTTTCAAATAACATCCTATAAATACCCGAAACTATTTACAAATACTTGTTTCCAAAAACCCATTATTTCAAATACCCATAGGACCAAACTGGGTTCAAATGCATATAGTATTTCAATATTTGCGTTTAAAATAACACTTTGTGTTTTTGAGTATTTTCACATGCCAACATTCCAACAATATTTCCAAATAGGCCTACATTCCAACATTAAACTACTTTTATTTTCAAAGAAAAAATATCCAAATACTTAGCCTACTTCGAAATTACTTTGAAGTAATGGAAATCCCTACGTTAAATAGTATTTGAACCTAGGTCTGCACTATACATCAACTCTGGACAGGAACGTTATGTAGGCCGCCGTCTAAAGCCAAGCCGCTGAGACTAAACAACACATTCATACTCAAACACTCCTTACTCTTTGGGTGTAGACCGCCTACCTTATGCGCTGTTCTGTTTCGTCCCCGGAGAACACAGTTTAACTGTCATCCTGGTGTGTGTGTTAAATCAGTGTCCCGAGTCGCTGTGTTACCTATTTCCGAAATTCAACGGTCATCCTGGTGTGTGTGTGTGTGTTAAATCAGTGTCCAGAGTCGCTGTGTTACCTATATCCGAAATTCCCACAGGCCCACACTCATGCACATAAGTAACCGAAGGAATTAGAACACTCTGTGAGCAGACCTCCGTCAGTAACGCAATATACCGTGAATATCATACTGGACGAAGGTTATATACGTCTTAGTATTTTAAAACTGGATTGTAGCTTATGTCTGGACAAACTTTCGTACACCATCTGACTCTGACCGTTGTCGCAGCCAGCCTGGTCGAGCCTCAAGAGACCCCGTGTTCCCGCCTTCCCTCCTCCTCTCCCTCTCTCTCTCTCCATGCAGGGGAGCTCTCAGTGTGTCCCTCAAATCAGCAATGATAAGCTTCAAGGAAATCCCTTCGTTTTTCAACCCCCCCCCCCCCATACCCTATACTCCTCCAATTCTCTCTGACAACCGCAAGTGTTCCCATATTAGGATGCCCTAAATATCAGGGGACAAATCGATCAAAGTAGGCCTATCACAATTATCAATTTATCAGTCACTGAAACATTGGATCATAAGATGTCTCTCTCTCTCACACACACACACACACACACACACACACACACACACACACACACACACACACACACACAGAGAGAGATAGAAAAAAATATGTAAATGAGGGGGGGTCGTCGTTTTATGAGGATTTGGTTTGGTTTAATAGCATGAAAGTAGACTACCTAATCCCTATTGAAGAGAGGAGCAACACTAAATAAATACACGAATGCATTATCTCAGAAAATAAATAGCTAGGCTAGACTAGACATGTATATCATCTCAAAGGCTACCATCCTCCAAAGCAATTTGGTGCAGTTAGCGCGAATATGTCTGGATTACTGACAATCGAGATAATCAACCGGTTGTGCGCATTACCGTGCAGCTCTAGACCAGAGTCAACCGGAGTTGAAAGTTGAAGGGGTCAGCGCGAGGTAAACTGGCGCTCGTTTGGACTCGGCTCTCTCCGGTTGGCGAAATGAATTTGGCTCTGATTTCCATGAAATAATCCATCCGCAATCACACACACTGAAATAGTCTGTCAGGGCTACATTGCAGATGTAGTCTATTGTAATAGCCAAATTGTGTTAAATTATAGACCTGCGCATTATGCGTTTGTGTAAGAAATTGGCTTTGTGTAGGCCTAAATAATTATAGCATATAGGCTATTTTATATACTTTTCTAACATTTTCGTGGCTTCGACTCATAGGCTACCGATAATGACTCCATATCCTTGACATTCTTCTTTGATATTTGTTTTGTCATTTTTGACGGTAATAAACTCATTATTACAAGATTCTCACCTGAATTTGGGCTGTTATACATGCAGTGTCACGCGCGCTCTAACGCGCAAGTTTCCCTTTAACCCAACAATTATTTTCTCAAGTGATAGCCTAGCAGATCATTTAATAATAGTCCTATATTAGTGTTATATTATATGCTTTCATAAATATATGCTCAGTAGGATAGATCTCTATTTTTCTCACAAATAAAAAGACAAACGACTATATCCTGTAGGCCATGCACCTCTCCAAAACAGACCAGGTTATATCAACAATTGTTGTGTCTTACCGTGTTCAGATGTCAGTTCAGCGCTGGGACATTTATGGTCTATTGACTCTATTCGGTCTGTAGGCTACTAGTCTGTCAACAGTCCTCGACGGTCTCATATGAAGCAGTCCATACGTCTGTGCGTTGGGGCATTCATATAGATAATGTGCTGTCATGGAGTGGCATTAGGATTGTGGCTGTTGTGGAGTGGAGATGGTGTGTGTTGAGTTGGGGGGGATGCTCTGATAACGGTTTCCGTCGCCACGTACACCACAGACGTCACCGCGCTCACACGACTGACCCCCCGCGGACCCGCACGGTTTGGTTACACTGTTAATGATCACAGAAATGGGCCTATATAGTCAACTTTAGGCCTAGTCTACTACTACCAATCTGTGGTATTATAAGCATTTCAACTGCCAGAGAAATGGATGGAAATGACCGATGGACAAATATCAACCTGCTATTGATAACTAGGCGATGTGAGGGTGTTTTGCGAATATCAGACAACGACTGTTTCTAAACTTCATGTGCAGCAGAACGCTCTCCTCTCTCTCCTTGCGCCCTCTGACCTGTAGGTGTTCTCTTTTCTCATATGGCAGAGAGGGAGAGAGACAGCGAGTGAGCGAGAGAGTTAGAACCCTCAATGTCTCAAATCCTAATCCTGCGATAAGAAACAGCAGCCTTAGTTGGTAAGTATGAGATATAAAACACATTTTTCTTGAAGAATTTTATAAAAATGTGTAGAAGATTTAGAATTATGTTAAACAATCGTTTCGAGATAATTGGCCTACACTCGCAGTATATTTATTGAATAGACCTATTTCATTTTTAACTGTCAAGTGATTGTCGTCTTCTTTGGCTGCATAAGTGAACATGTAGGCCTATAATTCACATAATTCAGATTAAATAAAGTCTGATGCTTTGTCACTCAATACGGCTAATGTCAAGGAAAATAGTTATGTCAATTCAAACTCAAGACCAACTGTTTTAGTTGATTGCTATAATTGTATGTGTCATCTCCTTTAGAATGAACAGGAACGAAAACACTAGCTACATTCATCACGAACAGCAACTGTTCATGAGAAAATGTGTTTGGTTAGATGGTTTGACAGGTGCGTCTGCCGAGGTGCGTGTAGGCCTAAAGTACGCGCATTTCCAATTCACCTTTTTAATAATTAATATTTCATCAAACAACTGTTAGGCATAATATGAAAACCGTTATTCTTTATAACTTCAATATTACAAATATGTCAGATTATTATAAACGAATGGAGGGGCCTATCACTAAATTAAAATAGTTCGCCTATTAAATTAGACATTTTAATCAGGTCCGGGGGTCAAGTGCGGTATATATTAAGGATAGACTATATTTTAAGTTTGTTTAAATTAACCAATTGCATTATTATATACAATCTTAAACTGACTGGCAGGGAGTAAAACATCCCATAACCAAGTCAAACCTTTACAAATTGAGAAATGTATAGCATATTAATTGTAATGTCACATTTTTGAAAAACCTTTATATAGACCTGTCTTTTTCCGCCATCTTTGAGTTTTCTAATACGCATTGAGTGTTGTTTCATAACATTTTGTCTTGAGCAATATCTGAAAGACCATGATTTTAAAGAGATGTTAGTTAGGCCTAATGCATTCATAATTGCAGATAATATAGGCTATCCTACATTTCGTCTCTGTCTGTAGCAGTCTAATTGTCACGACTCCTATCGAGGGTGACTCCTCTCCCTGTTCGGGTGGCGCTCGGCGGTCGTCGCCACCGATCCCTTTTTCCCTTTCTGTTTGTTTTGTGTAATTAGTTTCACCTGTTTTCATTTAGGCTTGTTAGTTAGGCTATTTAAGCCAGTAGGCCCGCCTGTTCTTTGTGCGGGCTTAATGATCCTTCCACTGTGTTCTGTGTGCGGGCTTAATGATCCTTCCACTGTGTTCTGTGTGGTGGATAGTATATTTTAGGCGTTTGTATTTTGGTGCACCAGGCATTTTGGGCTAATTACTTTTGTGCGTAAAAAAGCGCTACATTGAACTTTCTGTCTCCTGCGCCTGACTCCGCACCCACTACGCCCAGACCGTTACAGAAGCCCGCACCTTCAGCATGGAGTCAGCAGGAGCAGCCGCCACCCCTCTTCCATCGATGGAGGAACGTGTCCTCCATCACACCACTGTCCTCCATCGGATTCGGTCAGCGATGGACCAGATGATGTAGAGAATGGACCGATGGGAGAGGAGTGGTCTCCTCACTTCACCTCCGGCTCCCCCTACGAGTCCACCTACTCCTCCCCCCTCCACGTCTGGCTCCGGCGCACTTCGTCTTGCGCCCCTGAGGGAGTACGATGGAGCGGCGGCTGGGTGCCAGGGATTTGTACTCCAGCTCGAGTTGTACCTGGCTACCGTGAGGCCGACTCCCTCGGGGGAGGAGAGTGTGAGCCTCCTCGTCTCCTGCCTGACGGGTCGAGCTCTGGAGTGGGCCAACGCTGTCTGGAATGGCCCAGACTCGGCGAGGGACCACTATCCAGAGTTCACCCGCCGTTTCCGGGCCGTATTCGACCACCCCCCAGAGGGCCGAGCGGTGGGTGAGCGACTATTCCACCTTAGGCAGGAGACGAGGAGCGCGCAAGACTTTGGGTTGGAGTTCCGGACCTTGGCCACTGGGGCCGGGTGGAACGACAGGGCCCTAATGGACCACTACCGGTGTAGCCTCCGGGAGGACATCCGCAGGGAGCTAGCGTGTCGGGACACCACTCTTTCCCTCGACGAACTGATAGACATGTCAATCCGACTGGACAATCTGCTGGCTGCCCGCGGGGGTTCAGAAAGGGTCCTGTCAGTTCCACCTCCTAGCCCTCCCGCGCCCATTCCTATGGAGTTAGGGGGGGCCGCGTCGAGGGGAACCGGAGGAGGGCGCTCCTCCTGCACCAGCTGTGGTCGGAAAGGACACACGGCCGACTGGTGCTGGGGTGGGGCCCCTCTGGGAGTCGAGAGGGCAGGCAGAACACTTCTCTGTCATTCCAGGTGAGTCAGCATCAAACTCACCCAGAACCCCCTGTTGGTCACATGTTTGTATTAATTTATTTTCTTGACTTTTCTCCCTCTTCCCAGCATAAGGCGCTAGTCGATTCAGGCGCAGCTGGGAACTTTATGGATCGCGGACTCGCCCTCAAGCTGGGGATTCCGCTGGTGCCGATAGGTCCCCCCTTCCCCGTGCACTCCTTAGATAGCCGGCCATTAGGGTCAGGGCTGGTCAGGAAGGCTACGGTTCCACTGGACATGGTAACGCAGGGGAATCATAAGGAGCGGATTAGTCTCTTCCTTATCGATTCACCTGCGTTTCCAGTGGTGCTGGGGGTGCCCTGGCTGGCCAGTCACAATCCCAGGATTTTGTGGAAACAGGGGGTTCTCCAGGGGTGGTCAGAGGAGTGTTCAGGTAGGGGTATGGGAGTTTCCATCGCGCCACGTCATTGGAAAGTCCAGACCAGGGTCCCACTGTGCGCATTCCCCCTGAGTATGCCGATTTGGCTCTCGCCTTCTGTAAGAAGATGGCGACTAAATTACCACCCCATCGACAGAGGGATTGTGCAATAAACCTCCAGGTAAACGCTGCACTTCCCAGGAGTCACGTGTACCCATTGTCTCAGGAGGAGACATTGGCTATGGAGACATATCTCACGGAATCTCTGGGACAGGGTTACATTCGGCCCTCCATTTCATCCGTCTCCTCGAGTTTCTTTTTCGTGAAGAAAAAAGAGGGAGGTCTGCATCCATGCATTGATTATAGAGGTCTTAATTCCATTACAGTGGGGTTTAGTTACCCGCTACCTCTCATCGCTACAGCGGTGGAATCATTTCACGGAGCGCGGTTTTTCATGAAACTGGACCTCAGGAACGCGTATAATCTGGTGCATATTCGGGAGGGAGACGAGTGGAAAACAGCGTTTAGTACCACATCGGGCCACTATGAGTATCTCGTCATGCCGTATGGGTTGAAGAATGCTTCAGCTGTCTTTCAATCCTTTGTGGACGAGATTCTCAGGGACCTCCATGGGCAGGGCGTAATTGTGTATATCGATGATATCCTGATCTACTCCGCCACACGCGCCGCGCATGTGTTTCTTGGTAGACTGCTGGAGCATGACCTATACGTCAAGGCTGAGAAGTGTGAGTTCTCCAAATGAGCCGTCTCCTTCCTGGGTTATCGCATTTCCACCTCGGGGGTGGTGATGGAGTGTGACCGCGTTAAGGCCGTGCGTAATTGGCCAACTCCAACCACGGTGAAGGAGGTGCAGCGGTTTTTAGGGTTTGCCAATTACTACCGGAGGTTTATCCAGGGTTTTGGCCAGGTAGCAGCCCCCATTACCTCACTGCTGAAGGGGGGGGGGGGGGGCTGGTGCATTTACGGTGGTTGACAGAGGCGTACTGTTCACTGATGCACCCGTGTTGGCGCACCCGGACCCCTCTTTAGCGTTCATAGTGGAGGTGGACGCGTCCGAGGCTGGGGTGGGTCCCGTGCTATCACAGCGCCCGGGTACACCACCGAAACTCCGCCCTGCGCTTTCTTTTCTAGAAAGCTCGGTCCGGCGGAATGCAACTATGATGTGGGGGACTGGGAGCTGTTGGCTCTGGTAAAAGCTCTGAAGGTGTGGAGACACTGGCTTGAGGGGGCTAGACACCCTTTTCTCATCTGGACGGACCACCAGAACCTGGAGTATATCCGGGCAGCTAGGAGACTGAATCCGCGTCAGGCAAGGTGGGCCATGTTCTTCACCCGCTTTAGGTTCACCATTTCGTATAGACCAGGTTCCCTGAACACGAAGGCCGACGCGCTGTCCCGTCTCTATGACACGGAGGATCGGCCCATCGATCCTACTCCCATCCTTCCAGCCTCTAAGCTGATAGCACCAGTGGTATGGGAGGTGGACGTGGACATTGAGCGGGCGTTACAGGTGGAACCTGCACCTCCTAAATGTCCTACAGGTCGCAAGTACGTGCTGCTTGGTGTCCGTGATCAACTGATTCGGTGGGCTCACACACTACCCTCTTCGGGTCATCCTGGTGTGGAGAGGACAGTGCGGGGTGTTAGGGGGAAGTACTGGTGGCCCACCTTGGCTAAGGACATGAGGTTCTATGTCTCTTCCTGTTCGGTGTGCGCCCAGAGTAAGGCTCCTAGGCACCTTCCTAAAGGGAAGTTACAACCCTTCCCCATTCCACAACGGCCGTGGTCTCACCTGTCGGTGGATTTCCTTACCGATCTTCCCCCATCTCAGGGGAACACCACGGTCCTGGTTGTTGTGGATCGGTTTTCTAAGTCCTGCCGTCTCCTTCCGTTGCCCGGTCTCCCTACGGCCCTACAGACTGCGGAAGCTCTATTTACCTATGTCTTCCGACACTACAGGGTGCCGGAGGACATCGTCTCTGATCGGGGTCCCCAGTTCACGTCCCAAGTGTGGAGGGCGTTTATGGAGCGTCTGGGGGTCTGGGGGTCTCGGTCAGCTTGACCTCCGGTTATCACCCCGAGAGCAATGGGCAGGTGGAGAGAGTGAACCAGGAGGTGGGTAGGTTTCTGCGGTCGTATTGCCAGGACTGGCCAGGGGAGTGGTCCAGGTACGTCCCATGGGCAGAGCTGGCACAGAACTCACTCCGCCACTCCTCCACTAACATGTCACCATTTCAATGCGTGTTAGGCTACCAGCCGGTCCTGGCACCGTGGCATCAGAGTCAGACCGAGGCTCCTGCGGTGGAGGAGTGGGTGCAGCACTCCAAAGAGACCTGGAGGGCTGTCCAGGAATCCCTCAAGCAAGCAGGTGGACGGCAGAAGAGGAGCGCTGACCGCCACCGCAGTGAGGCCCCCGTGTTCGTACCGGGGGACAGGGTCTGGCTCTCGACCCGAAACCTACCCCTCCGCTTGCCCTGCCGGAAGCTGGGGCCGCAGTGTGTAGGGCCCTTCAAAGTCCTGAGGAGGATAAACGAGGTGTGTTACAGATTACAACTCCCTTCTTATTATCGTATTAACCCCTCGTTTCATGTGTCTCTCCTCAGGCCGGTGGTAGCTGGTCCCCTACAAGACGGTGAGGTGCCGGAGGTCCCTCCGCCCCCTCTAGACATCAAGGGGTCCCCGGCGTACACAGTATGTGCTATTCTGGACTCGAGAAGCCGGGTGAGGGGCCTGCAGTACCTCGTGGACTGGGAGAGGTACAGCCCGGAGGAGAGGTGCTGGGTACCGGTGGGGGTACCGGTGGGGGACATCCTGGATCCATCACTGTTGAGGGATTTCCATCGCCTCCATCCGGATCGCCCTACGCCTCGCCCTCCGGGTCGGCGCACTGCGGGAGCCGCGCGTCGGGGGGGATACTTTCAGGATTCCTACTGAGGGTGACTCCTCTCCCTGTTCGGGTGGCGCTCGGCGGTCGTCGTCACCGGCCTACTAGCTGCCACCGATCCCTTTTTCCCTTTCTGTTTGTTTTGTCTAATTAGTTTCACCTGTTTTCATTTAGGCTTGTTAGTTGGGCTATTTAAGCCAGTAGGCCCGCCTGTTCTTTGTGCGGACTTAATGATCCTTCCACTGTGTTCTGTGTGGTGGATAGTATATTTTGGGCGTTTGTATTTTGGTGCGCCCGACATTTTGGGCAAATTACTTTTGTGCGTAATAAAGCGCAACCTTGAACTTTCTGTCTCCTGCGCCTGACTCCGCACCCACTACGCCCAGACCGTTACACTAATAAAGTAGACTAACCAGTTTTAGGCTACATTATTTGAAAAAAGGCCAATTAATCAATCAACGATTTATTGACTTGTTCTCACAAAGATTCATCCCAAACTGAAGTTGATTGTTTGCTGGGAAAAACGCTCAACACTTGAACTTTTCATATTTGAAAATGTTTCATAGCATTACGAGTTATATTAAATATTCTCAGTTGGAATTGAAGGGGCAATCAGCAGTTGCTACATCCATTTTTGAACTTATAAATTAATGAAATGTGCCCATTGATTCTTGGAGAATATAATTTATAAATGCATCATGAGCTTAGTTCATTTGTCCTACCCCATCAGACCCCAAATATATGCTTGTTGTCTTCAATATTTGTAAACAAAGTAAATGTAAAACAAACACTATGGAGAGCTTGAAGTTCCTAAATGTCCACATCACTAAGGAATTATCATGTTCCACACACACCAACACAGTCATGAAGAAGGCACAACAACGCCACTTCCTTCTCAGGAGACTGAAAAGATTTGGCATGGTCCCTCAGATCCTCAAAAAGCTCTACAGATGCATCATTGAGAGCATCTTGACTGGTATGTTAACTGCTTGGCATCCAACTGCAAGGCGCTACAGAGGGTAGTGCGTATGACCCAGTACATCACTGGGGCTGACCTATCTGCCATCCAGGACCTCCATACCAGGCAGTGTCAGAGGAATGCCCTAAATATTTTCAAAGACTCCAACCACCCAAGTCATAGACTCTTCTCTCTACTACCACACAGCAAGCGGTACCAATGCACCAAGTCTGGAACCAAAAGGCTTCTGAAGAGCTTCTACCCCCAAGCTATAAGACTACACGAACCCTTTTGACTCATCACATACTGGACGCTGCTTCTACTGTTCATGATTTATCCTGTGGCCTAGTCACATTATACCTACCTATAGGTACATACAGCTGAAGTCAGAAGTTTACATTATTTTTTATCTTTATTTAACTAGGCAAGTCAGTTAAGAACAACTTCTTATTTATAATGACAGTCTACCAGGGAACAGTGGGTTAACTGCCTTGTTCAGGTGCAGAACAACAGATTTTTACCTTGTCAGCTCAGGGATTCGATCTGGCAACCTTTCGGTTACTGGCCCAACGATCTAACCACTAGGCTACCTGCTGCCCCAGGTGGGGCCAAATACATTTAAACTCAGTTTTTCACAATTCCTGACATTTAATCCTAATAAAAATTCCCTGTCTTTGGTCAGTTAGGATCACCACTTTTTTTAAGAATATGAAATATCAGAATAATAGTAGGGAGAATGATTTATTTCAGCTTTTATTTCTTTCATCACATTCCCAGTGGGTCAGAAGTTTACATACACTCAATTAGTATTTGGTAGCATTAAATTGTTTAACTTGGGTCAAACGTTTCGGGTAGCCTTCCACAAGCTTCCCACAATAAGTTGGGTGAATTTTGTCCCATTCCTCCTGACAGAGCTGCTGTAACTGAGTCAGGTTTGTGGGCCTCCTTGCTCTCACACGCTTTTTCAGTTCTGCTCACATATTTTTTATGGGATTAAGGTCAGGGCTTTCTATGGGATTAAGGTCAGAGTATACTCTCCAACGAGGAGAGTATAGAAGCTGAAAAACCAAACAAACTTAATCTCCGGCTCCATTTTAGAACTAACTTCAAGAAGCCGAGAGACAGAAACAGGTGAAATATGTATTTTTGTGGCCATGGTTGCACTACACACTGTCCCATCCTTACTTCTACAATTCACTCCTTACTTCTACAGTCCATCCTTATTTATACCGTTCATCCTTACTTATACAGTCCATCCTTACTTATACAGTCCATCCTTATTTATACAGTCCATCCTTACTTATACAGTCCATCCTTATTTATACAGTCCATCCTTATTTATACAGTCCATCCTTATTTATACAATCCATCCTTACTTCAACAGTCCATCCTTACTTCTACAGTCCATCCTTACTTCTACAGTCCATCCTTATTTATACAGTCCATCCTTACTTCTACAGTCCATCCTTACTTCTACAGTCCATCCTTACTTCTACAGTCCATCCTTACTTCTACAGTCCATCCTTACTTCCACAGTCCATCCTTACTTCTACAGTCCATCCTTACTTCTACAGTTCATCCTTACTTCTACAGTCCATCCTTACTTCTACAGTCCATCCTTACTTCTACAGTTCATCCTTACTTCTACAGTTCCTCTATCAACTCCATCAGGTCTGATATTAGTGGTTCCCAGAGCTCCAGCAGTCAGCAGCCTTGTCCCACACACCTACAGCCAGGCCAGAGGGAGTGTGCATGTCTATCTGTCTGTGTGTATGTGCATGTATGTGCGTGTATGTGCGTGTCTGTATGTGTGTGTCTGTGTGTGTGCGTGGCAGCAAGGGGCAAGGTCAACCAATTTCTCTGTAAACAATCACATCACACAGGGTAAGTCACATTCCTACCCCCCCCTTTCTTCCTCTCTCCACCCCCTTTAGTCAGGTGGTCTCTCTCAGGTCCTGTTGTGTGGAAAAGAGACGGCTGTCCACATCATAGACTACATAAAGAATGATTGTAGGTTGTCCTGATTGGATTCCGTTGAGAGACGCCGAATGGCACAGAGAATCAAAGAAGGTTGTTTCACTTTGTTGCTACTTTATATTTTAGTTTGATTGCAGTACATACAGTAGCTTTCTAGCACCAGATTGCACGTTGCAATACACACTCTGTTAGCACACTCTACTGTCTAGTAACCCACACTACACACAAGGCAACATGACTGTTGTTCACCATCACAAGTAAGGTAACTAGGTACTTGGCAATGTCTGCAGCAGTAAAACAACATCACTACTGTAAATGCCAGAGGGTGCGCCACTCTCCGGGGGTGTCTTAGGGGGGAGTGAGATTTCTATTTCACACCACACACTTGTACAGGTTCCACAGGACAAATACAAGCACCCCCTATTTTACCTTTTTGTGTGTGTGTTCCCCAGACAGGGCTAGTCTCTTCTAGGGTTGCCGTCTTGATGGGGAGTGGTGCTTGGCCTTCATTCCCATCTAGTGTTTTCCCTCTGCTCTGACAGACACACAGCAAAACATGGATTCAAGTTACAATAGCACGCGCCTATTAACACGCGCCTATACACAGACGGCAGTGTTCCTAACACACAGACGGCAGCGTTCCTAACGCACAGACGGCAGCGTTCTTAACACACAGACGGCAGCGTTCCTAACACACAGACGGCAGCGTTCCTATCACACATACGTCAGTGTTTCTCTGCAGAAAAGTGCCCATTATTCTATCCGCTGGCATTTGACCAATGAAGTCGTGGGTGCAGAGTTTGAGTGCACAGGGGACAGAGAGGGTGTGGGGTTAGGGTGAGAGGGGCAGAGGAGGCACAGAGGTGTCCATGTGGGAACATTAACATTTGGGGGACCAGCATCTGTGCCTGGGTGCATGTGCCCTGAGAGGAACCCGTCACCCACAAGCCTCACTCTGGTGTTAATAAACACAGGCCTCACGCTGGTGTTAATAAACACAGGCCTCACTCTGGTGGTAATAAACACAGGCCTCACTCTGGTGGTAATAAACACAGGTGACCTTCTTTACGCACTAGTTGCCACACACACACGTGAGGGAGAGAGAGAGTGCGCGAGAGAGAGAGAAAGTGTGGCTTAGAACTGCATCAGAACAGGGTTATCTCAAGTCAAACTACTTTTCACCTCCTCTCCTCCTCACCTAGACATCATCACCTCCTCACCTAGACATCATCACCTCCTCTCCTCCTCACTTAGAGATCCTCACCTCCTCACCTAGACATCACCTCCTCTCCACATCACCACTCCTCCTCACCTAGACATCACCTGCTCTAGAAATCACCTCCTCACCTAGACATCATCACCGCCTCACCTAGAAATCACCTCCTCACCTAGGCATCCTCACCTCCTCACCTAGACATCCTCACTTCACCTAGACATCCTCACCTCCTCACCTAGACATCACCACCTCCTCACCTAGAAATCACCTCCTCTCCACATCACCACCACTCCTCCTCACCTAGAAATCACCTCCTCACCTAGGCATCATCACCTCCTCACCTAGGCATCCTCATCTCCTCACCTAGACATCACCTGCTCTAGAAATCACCTCCTCACCTAGACATCATCACCTCCTCACCTAGAAATCACCTTCTCCTCACCTAGACATCCGCACCTCCTCACCTAGACATCACCTCCTCTTCACATCACCACCACTCCTCCTCACCTAGACATCACCTGCTCTAGAAATCCCCTCCTCACCTAGACATCATCACCTAGACATCACCTCCTCACCTAGAAATCATCACCTCCTCACCTAGACATCCTCACCTCCTCACCTAGACATCCTCACCTCCTCACCTAGAAATCACCTCCTCATTTCCACACCTAGACATCATCACTTCCTCACCTAGAAATCACCTCCTCATCTAGGAATCATCACCTCCTCACCTAGGCATCCTCACCTCCTCTCCACATCACCACCACTCCTCCTCACCTAGACATCACCTGCTCTAGAAATCACCTCCGCACCTAGAAATCACCTCATCTCCTCACCTAGACATCATCACCTCCTCACCTAGAAATAATCTCATCTCCTCACCTAGACATCATCACCTCCTCACCTAGACATCACCTCCTCATCTAGACATCATCACCTCCTCACCTAGAAATCATCTCATCTCCTCACCTAGACATCATCACCTCCTCCCCTAGACATCACCTCCTCATCTCCTCACCTAGACATCATCACCTCCTCACCTAGAAATCATCTCATCTCCTCACCTAGACATCATCACCTCCTCACCTAGACATCACCTCCTCATCTCCTCACCTAGACATCATCACCTCATCTCCTCACCTAGACATCATCACCTCCTCACCTAGAAATCATCTCATCTCCTCACCTAGACATCATCACCTCCTCACCTAGACATCACCTCCTCATCTCCTCACCTAGACATCATCACCTCCGCACCTAGAAATCACCTCCTCACCTAGGCATCACCTCCTCTCCTAGACGTCGTCACCTCCTCTCCTAGACGTCGTCACCTCCTATAGACTTCGTCACCTCCTATAGACTTCGTCACCTCCTATAGACTTCGTCACCTCCTCACTTAGACGTCATTATAACCTCCTCACCCTAACTTATTTTCAACCTTCCTCTTCCTCCTCCTTCCTTAGTCAGTCCTGTTTAAGTGCTGCCTTTAAAAAGCTTCTTCCAGTTGAATACCTTATCACCTCAGGGATGTCAGTCTTTAAAGGCTGAAAACTCACGTCAACACAGCTGACATTTGTGATGCTCGGAGGCCCTTTACTGTGGCCTTTACTGTGGCCTTTACTGTGGCTCACACCTTTCACCATGGTACAGAGCTCAGGAGGCCTGGCCCCAGGTGGGGTGGCCTGGGTTAGTGTTGGGTCACAGGTTTCAGCGCTGGATGTATTAAACACTTCACTTAACACAGCCTCTGGCTGGGCCGGCCAGGGTGGCGGTTCTGAGGTCACTTCATCTCACCTCCAGGAGAGAGAGGAATAAGAGAGAGAAGAGGAGATACAATAGGAGAGAGACAAAGAGTCGGTCGGTCTGTCTGTCTGTTTGTCTCTTTCTGAGACCGTCTGTTCAGTTCTTTGTGCTGCTTGTATCTAGCACTACAGTGACACTACCAGATCACAGGATGACAAACAGTTACTACTACAGCAGGACTATGTGGATCATACACTCACTTCACATCAAAGTACGGGCCAATATGAGATGGGTTTCAAATCAGATACCTTTACAACAGAACTAAAAAGCTTCCCTTATTATTTAATGTGCTTGCTTACAAGTTAAAAAAACAACACCATTACATCAGCAAGGTGAGTGGACACCAGGTAACCAGGTAAAATACATATGCAAAACAACAGGAATGGATCAGAAAACACTAACCAGAAGAGAAAAATACATTAATCGCACATTAGCATTTAACCATTCTCTTTTCTGGAATGACAGTACTTAATGTTGAAAATACGCTTACCTTTAAAAACAAACATTAGGTGTATGTTTGTACTTGGTGTAAAGTCAAAAATAGCCAAATACATAATCTTGTTTCTAAAATGTTTGGCCAGACAGTCAGCCATGATGAGAATACACACACACACACACACGTTTGTGATTAATAACAGAAGTCTATACATAGAATCATAAACATGACATGTTTGGTTTTGAAGAGAAGGAGAAAAGCACACCTGGACCAGGTTGGTGAGGTGCAGGCAGGCAAAACATAAGACGTGACATAACACAATACCATGGGCGATTCCACGCCAGCTGAAAATATTTTTGGTATCTCAGATTGTTCTGGCATTTCTCACATAGTAATTTCATTGGAAGGAAGGATGTTTGAAATGGTTTTTACATTTGTATCACAAACTATTTTTGAGAAAATCATGATGAAAGTGGGCATTTTAGGCCCTTTTAAGACTTATACAGTGCCTTGCAAAAGTATTCATCCCCCTTGGTGTTTTTCCTATTTTGTTGCATTACAACCTTTAATTTAAATCGATTTTTATTTGGATTTCATGTAATGGACATACACAAAATAGTCCAAATTGGTGAAGTGAATAAAAAAAATGACTTGTCTCAAAAAATAAAATACAGAAAAGTGGTGTGTGCATATGTATTCACCCCCTTTGCTATGAAGCCCCTAAATAAGATCTGGTGCATCCAATTACCTTCAGAAGTCACATAATTAGTTAAATAAAGTCCACCTGTGTGTAATCTAAGTGTCGCATGATTTCAGTATATATAGAGCTGTTCTGAAAGGCCCCAGAGTCTGCAACACCACTAAGCAAGGGGCACCACCAAGCAAGCAGCACCAAGCCCAAGGAGCTCTCCATACAGGTCAGGGACAAAGTTGTGGAGGAGTACAGATCAGGGTTGGGTTATAAAAAAATATCTGAAACTTTGAACATCCCACAGAGCACCATTGAACCCATTATAACATTTTTAAAAGAATATGGCACCAAAACAAACCTGCCAAGAGAGGGCCGCCCACCAAAACCCAAGGACCAGGCAAGGAGGGCATTAATCAGAAAGGCAACAAAAAGACCAAAGATAACCCTGAAGGAGCTGCAAAGCTCCACAGCAGAGATAGGAGTATCAGTCCAAAGGACCAATTTAAGCCGTACACTCCACAGAGCTGGGCTTTACTGAAGAGTGGCCAGAAAAAAAGCCACAAAAAATAAGCAAACATGTTTGGTGTTTGCCAAAAGGCATGTGGGAGACTCCCCAAACATATGGAAGAAGGTACTCTGGTCAGATGAGACTAAAATTGAGCTTTTTGGTTATCAAGGAAAACGCTATGTCTGGCGCAAACCCAACACCTCTCATCACCCGGAGAAGTCAAAGCCCAGACCTCAATCCAATTGACAATCTGTGGTATGACTTAAAGATTGCTGTACACCAGCGGAACCCATCCAACTTGAGGGAGCTGGAGCAGTTTTGCCTTGAAGAATGGGCAAAAATCCCAGTGGCTAGATGTGCCAAGCTTATAGAGACATACCCCAAGAGACGTGCAGCTGTAATTGCTGCAAAAGGTGGTTCGACAAAGTATTGATTTTGGGGGGGTGAATAGTTATACATGCTCAAGTTCTGTTTTTTTGTCTTATTTCTTGTTTGTTTCCCCAAAAATATTTAGCATCTTCAAAGTGGTAGGCATGTTGTGTAAATCAAATGATACAACCCCCACCAAAATCCATTTTAATTCCAGGTTGTAACGCAACAAAATAGGAAAAATACCAAGGGGGGTGAATACTTTCACAAGTCACTGTACCGTTTATGATTCAGACAACATCTGGGTGTCATTACACTCCGTATAGTGTTCTCTAAAATATGGAGTATGTCTAGATTCTGAAATAAAATGTTCACATTCATTTATTTAACATAGAATATGAATATCTCATAACGACTCTTTTAGATTTTGTTCATTTTAAACACATTGTTTGGAACAATATACTTTACAACAGGGGTTCCCAACCGTTTATCCCCAGGGCCTCCTTTTTCATATTTGAGAAATGTCATCCCCCCCCCACTCCAGGAAGAACGTGTTGTTTCAAAGTTAAATTCCTTCAATTCTACGTTGTTTAGCAAGACTCATGACTTATTTTACGTAGGCTATTTAATGATAATAATAATACATTAATAAAGGAAAATAAAGTCTAGACCCGATTTATCCAAAATGTTATTCCACTACAAAATGTTTTATGATAATTTATATAAACCCTCAAATGTAATAATACACCGAGTATACAAAACATTAAGAACACCTGCTCTTTCCATGACAGACTGACCAGGTGAATCCAGGTGCTAGCTATGATCCCTTATTATTGTCACCTATTAAATCCACTTCAATCGGTGTAGATGAAGGGGAGGAGACAAATTAAAGAAGGATTTTTAAGCCTTGAGACAATTGAGAGATGGATTGTGTATGTGTGCCATTCAGAGGTGAATGGGCAAGACAAAATATTTATGTGCCTTTGAATGGGGTATGGTAGTACTGTAGGTGCAAGGCGCACCAGATTTATCAAGAACTGCAACGCTGCTGGGTTTTTCATGCTCAACAGTTTCCTGTGTGTATCAAGAACGGTCCACCAAGGACATCCAGCCTACTTGACACAACTGTGGGAAGTATTGGAGTCTACATGGGCCAGCATTCCTGTGGAACGCTTTCGACAACTTGTAGAGTCCATGCCCTGACGAATTAAGGCTGTATCAATAATCAATATTAGGAAGTTGTTCCTAATGTTTGGTATACTCAGAGTCAAACATTGTATTAGATTACCTCCCAAGTCCAATTTCTTTGACTCCTCGACTTTAGAAGGTCTCAGCTCATGTGCATCAGAGTCGCATTGTCCTCTGGCATTTTACCGCTCGTTTCTAGCCTAAAGCATTGCGGATTTATGAGTTGTTTTAGATTGGTTTAAACATTTGTGAATTATAACAACAACAAAAAAAACAATAAGAATTCATCCTTTAATCAAGTAAGGTCCCGCACACCCCCACAAAATGTTGGTGCGCCCCTAGTTTGGGAACAGCTGCTCTGCAAGTAAATCAAAATTCCATTTTGGGCTCTCTGATAACATTTTATGGGAAAATCAATTCAAACGGAACTTCCTCTGCTGACTTGCTGAATATGCATCTTACAGTAGGGCTGTGATTGATTAATGATCTATAATGTCAATTTCTATGTATAAAATGGATCATATAGTGAAAAGTACTAGAGAGAGCCCAATCTGGACATTTTACTTGTTTGAAGAGTGTCACAAACAATATGTAAAAAAAAAATAAGCAAAACCAAAAAGGGTAGTTTTGAGATATGAATGTGAAAATGAGTATTACAGAATCTAGACATACTCCATATGTTAGAGAACACTATAAGGACTATAATGACACCAAGATGTTGTCTGTATCATGTACGGTTCACAGATCATAGGGCAGTATTGTAATATTCCGTCGATAGCAAAACACATATTAGACCATACTCTTCGGTCCTTTAAAAACCTGCTGTATGTAAAATAGTGTGCTTCAGCTTGGAAAATAAATTCATGTGACTCTGGATGACAACATGTTTGTTTCCAACATTATTGCTGTTTTGCTAAAGAAGTTAAATCCGCTTCGTGCTTTGTTTCCTCGTGATACTGGTATCATCCCAGCCATAATGTATAGGTCTAAAAATGGCCACTTTTATCAAAATAATTGTTTGTGATACAAATGTAAAAAGCATGTCAGACATCATTCCTCCCAATGAAGTTACAATGTGAGAATTGCTAGAACAATCTGAGACACCCAAAATATTTCCACTCCCTCTGGAGTAGTAAATCCTTTGCATTCGAGTAAGAGAATGAGGCTAGCGGAAAAGTGTGCAGAAATACCATAAAAGGTGCAATTGGGATTAGTCTAACAAGGGAACAACATTGTCTACAGAGACAAGCAGAGCCACAGACACGAACATCGTCACTATTCTATGACCAGGTTATGGATTGAATGGGACTCTTGGGTTGCGTCCCACCATATTCATTATATAGTGTACTTACTACCTTTGACTAGTGCCCATAAGGCTCTGGTCAAAAGTACTGCATGATATAGTGAATTAGGGTGCCAATTTGGACATACTGTAGATTTGGTTAATACAGGTAAAAGACCAGCTGACTAATACTATTAGAGGGTATTTGGTAGACAGACCAGGCTCCAACACAATACAAACCATCTCAGTACATGGGAGAACTACATTCAGGTTTTAAGAGGAAATCGTACAACACATAACTTAACCCTTCGCAGTCTACCAGACACTCCAACACTGATAACCCCTCCCAGTCTCTCCGAATAACCCTTTATACCAGAAGCCCACAGCCACTACTAACACACCCCTCACTGAGAGAACACATCCAGGAACCCCAATTTGCGTCACTACCCTCCCCCACCAACAGGGGGCCACAGGCCTCCAGAGAGAGAGATGGATGGGGGGCTACTTCAGCAAACAGCCCACAGCAGCCACAGCAGTCACAGCCACAGCAGCAGGCCTATGGAACTCTCAGAGGAGAGTGGCTGGGGGAGGGAAGGTTTAGTCTTTCAAAGGGAAAAGCACTCAATCAAGTGTCATTGTTGCTCTAGATATTGGTTCTAGATATTGGTGGTTCTACATATTGTTAGATCCAGAGTTCTGTTGGTTCTAGACGTGGTTGGTTCTAGACGTCGGTGGTGCGGATGCCATCGTGGTCCAGGCTGAAAGGGAAGCTGCGGTCTGTGGGGGGCTGAGGCTGAGAGCGGTGTCTCCTCCGGCTGCTGGAGGGGCCTGGGGCTATGGGGCCTGGGCAGACTGGGACCCCCACACCACTGGCTGGAGCTGAGACCCCTGGTGGGGTGGGAGTGGGGAGGGAGGATAAAGATGAGGAGGTGGAGAGAGAGAGAGAGGAGAGGCTGGGCAGCAGAGAGCTAAAGGGACCGTCCTTATCTAGTATGCCCAGTGCGGGAGCCTCTCTTTGGGGTACGGGGGTCCAGGGCTGCCACCCTGGGGCCACGGACCATGACTTCAGTAAAGGGGGTCTCTTGTCATCTCCCTGACGACCACGGAGAACAGAGGGTTGGTGGGAGGAGTTACCATGGCAATACAGAGAGGAGGGACGTGTGAATGCAGAGCTCTGAGAGGGAAAGAAAAAAGAGAGACACCATTTTGTGATTCCCCAACTGAATCAGAATTCCTCATCTCCCTGTTGTGCAATGACAATTGTATGGGCGTGGATGCAGGACCACTAATAGTACTGGTCGGAACTGTAAGTGGAATTTAAATCCACCTTTACCTTGCCCGGGCCTCTGAAGTCCTGTATCTTCCCCTCAATGTCTCTGATCCAGCCCTGCATGTCCTCTGGAGTGTCTGTCTGCAACAAAACCAGCACACGCTTACACATTATGCTTATACAACAAAGTAAGCACACACACAGTTACCTCTCTCTGATCTAAGGCCCCTGCCCCTAGTCAGCTGTTCTCCCATGGGGGGACAAGAGATGTTGTTTTATGGTTAGGGTTTGTACAAACTTTCCGTTTGTCCAAAAACAGAACTAAGGCCACACATGAGCAACAGAGCATAAAACCAGAAAGTAGTCAACATAGAGGGAAGCCCAGCTGACCACACACACACACACACACACACACACGCACACACGCACACACACACACACACACACACACACACCTTTATTTGAGAACTTTCAGGACTTGTTTGACCATTAAAAATCATATTTTCTTTAACCCCAGGCAGGTAGCCTAGCAGTTAGAGCGTTGGACCAGTAACCAAAAGGTCGCTGGTTCAAATACCCGAGTTGACCAGGTGAAAAATCTGTCGATGTGCCCTTGAGCAAAGCACCAAACCCTAATTTGCTCCAGGAGTGCCGTACTACTATGGCTGACCCTGTAAAACAACACTTTTTTTTAACCTTAACCCTAAACCCCAAAACCCTAAACCTTAATCTTAAAGTTCTTGTTTTCCTACCTTGTACAGACATTTGGGTGAATTGTTAGGACATTGGGGTCCTGATGAGGTAGGAAAACAAGTACACACTCACTTACCTGGACGTAGAAAACCCTGGAGCTGGTGATAATCTCAAACAGGTTATCCCTCATCAGCAGGTCCCTGACAGAGAGATGACTAGGTAAAACAGCGAGCTTGTGTGTGTGTGTATTAGATTAGATAGATTAAATAGATATGTGTGACTCTCACCCAGATTTGACCAGACATTCATGGACCTTCTGAATGTCTCTCAGAAGAACCGCTCTTAGCGGCTCCTTATGCTGAAATACATATCAAATACAGGTTACACACACATGCCATCGTGCATCAGAGAAACACCGAGCTTTACTCTGTTCCACTGACAGAAACACATCTGTCACACAGGACACTGAAACACACACCACACCAAAGCAGAAACAAAGACTTAAACATGGAGGACACATGTTTTTCCCACAATGTATTGTCTTGGTTTGAATTTACTCCCCAAAGCCATTTGAGGACATCTGTAATTACAACCCACTGTAGTTTAAACAGCAACAGTTACCACCCAGAGCCACTCACAGAGAGAGGAGAGGAGAGACAGGATATGACCTCACCGTCTCACACTTGTAGTAACTGACAGAATTGTTGTCCAGCATGAAGAAACGCCTTTTCCAGCTTTTCCTCTGAAACATACAACTGATTAGTTCAAAAGTGTGTGTGTGTGTGTGTAGGCCTGTATCGGTCATGACATTTCATCAGCCGGTGATTGTCAAGCAAATAACTGTCGGTCTCTCGGGTAACTTACCATTAATTAACATAAACACATTTAGCATCTCCTGGCTTCCAAGCATAGCCTACAAGCCATTTTAAAAAGTCTAATAAAACCATGTAATATAGCCTATACAATAAATCCATTATTTTAGACAGGTCTAAAGAAGCATGATATGAAGAAAATGTAGTCTATTTCAGAAGAAAATAATAGCATACTCTGAGTGGTCCACACACACACACACATACATACATACTCGGTCCTGATGTGGCTATGCCAAATGGCTGTGGGCTACACTAGTTCATTTACCAGACAAGATTTGTTTATAATTCCGTGGCATTATTTTAGTATGAAGAATACAATTGAACAAAGCTGAATAAAATATAAATAGTGTGCACATTAGGCTATTCTATGTTGAGTGGTTAACAAAGAAATAGGTACTCCTATATGCTTAATTTAGAGTTATTAATCTAACTTTAGTTGTTCTACAAATGTTGGGCTCTATGTTTTGAATACATTTAAGGCTGCATGATGAGACTAATGATGATTTGAAAAAAGCTTCAAAGGCATGAGCTCTTCTTTGTTTTTTGGCAGGTTGTACACACTCCAACAGTCTCTCATTCACAATTTGAAAAGTACTTGATAATGCCTCGAATTTCGCGCCGGCATCCCCTTTGTGGCCGTAATGCACCCTAAAACATCCATGCCTTTTGCGACCCGGAGTGCTGCGTTGTGCCCTTCTCCCTGAGTGTGCTGTGCAATCTGAAGCCTCTCTGTCATGTGATTGGGTCTTTCTCACAGGCTACAAGTAGAGACAGACACATCAGGGACGCAACTGTGTGTGTCCTTATCCAATTCCGAGGTGAATATTGAAGATATTGGATGAACTGTCCACATTTACAGTTCATCAGCCAACAAGATGAGTAGGCCTAACGAACAGCAAAAGCACTAGCCTATGTGAATCTACTATCCCCCATAGCACAAAAGTCTACCTATTCTATTCTGTGCAAGAAATAAATATTCCAAACATAGTCTGGAACAGTTGTGGGATGTGATAGATCCCAAATGAATACAACCACTAGCATCAACAATCCTTTTTAATGCAATGTGGCTGACACAATATCAGAACGTTTAGCTTAAAATGTTGATAAACTATTAGGCTATTTCTTCACATTATAAGCGCAGCAATGCGCACAAGGTAGTAGTCTATAAGCGCGAATGTTCCATTAGCGAAAAACACCATTATCAAAAGTGACCGCAAATGCAATTATGTGTGTAATGCTTTTATTATAAAGGTGCATTTTTATGATGAAAATTAACTTTCCCAAACATATAGTCACACACCTCATGTAGCCTAGCCCATAGGCCTATATATTTTAATAAGGTTTGTATCACAACTAAAGTTGCCAAATAACTTCTTAAAATGAAACACATTAATCCGCTTTACATGGGGTGTAGAGCCTAACTTGTGTGTGTGTGTGTGTGTATATATATATATACACATATACATATACACACATACATACATACATACATACATACATACATACATACATACATACATACATACATACATACATACATACATACATACATACATACATACATACATACATACATACATACATACATACATACACACACAAGCTAGGATCTACACCCCATGTAAAGCGGATTAATGTTCTTCATTTTAAGAAGTTATTTGGCAACTTTAGTTGTGATAGAAACCTTATTAAAATATACTGCTCAAAAAAATAAAGGGAACACTTAAACAACACAATGTAACTCCAAGTCAATCACACTTCTGTGAAATCAAACTGTCCACTTAGGAAGCAACACTGATTGCCAATAGATTTCACATGCTGTTATGCAAATAGAATAGACAACAGGTGGAAATTATAGGCAATTAGCAAGACACCCCCAATAAAGGAGTGGTTCTGCAGGTGGGGACCACAGACCACTTCTCAGTTCCTATGCTTCCTGGCTGATGTTTTGGTCACTTTTGAATGCTGGCGGTGCTTTCACTCTAGTGGTAGCATGAGACGGAGTCTACAACCCACACAAGTGGCTCAGGTAGTGCAGCTCATCCAGGATGGTACATCAATGCGAGCTGTGGCAAGAAGGTTTGCTGTGTCTGTCAGCGTAGTGTCCAGAGCATGGAGGCGCTACCAGGAGACAGGCCAGTACATCAGGAGATGTGGAGGAGGCTGTAGGAGGGCAACAACCCAGCAGCAGGACCGCTACCTCTGCCTTTGTGCAAGGAGGTGCAGGAGGAGCACTGCCAGAGCCCTGCAAAATGACCTTCAGCAGGCCACAAATGTGCATGTGTCTGCTCAAACGGTCAGAAACAGACTCCATGAGGGTGGTATGAGGGCCCGACGTCCACAGGTGGGGGTTGTGCTTACAGCCCAACACCGTGCAGGACGTTTGGCATTTGCCAGAGAACACCAAGATTGGCAAATTCGCCACTGGCGCCCTGTGCTCTTCACAGATGAAGCAGGTTCACACTGAGCACATGTGACAGACGTGACAGAGTCTGGAGACGCCGTGGAGAACGTTCTGCTGCCTGCAACATCCTCCAGCATGACCGGTTTGGCGGTGGGTCAGTCATGGTGTGGGGTGGCATTTCTTTGGGGGGGCCGCACAGCCCTCCATGTGCTCACCAGAGGTAGCCTGACTGCCATTAGGTACCGAGATGAGATCCTCAGACCCCTTGTGAGACCATATGCTGGTGCGGTTGGCCCTGGGTTCCTCCTAATGCAAGACAATGCTAGACCTCATGTGGCTGGAGTGTGTCAGCAGTTCCTGCAAGAGGAAGGCATTGATGCTATGGACTGGCCCGCCCATTCCCCAGACCTGAATCCAATTGAGCACATCTGGGACATCATGTCTCGCTCCATCCACCAACGCCACGTTGCACCACAGACTGTCCAGGAGTTGGCGGATGCTTTAGTCCAGGTCTGGGAGGAGATCCCTCAGGAGACCATCCGCCACCTCATCAGGAGCATGCCCAGGCGTTGTAGGGAGGTCATAGAGGCACGTGGAGGCCACACACACACTACTGAGCCTCATTTTGACTTGTTTTAAGGACATTACATCAAAGTTGGATCAGCCTGTAGTGTGGTTTTCCACTTTAATTTTGAGTGTGACTCCAAATCCAGACCTCCATGGGTTGATAAATTGGATTTCCATTGATTATTTTTGTGTGATTTTGTTGTCAGCACATTCAACTATGTAAAGAGAAAAGTATTTAATACGATTATTTCTTTCATTCAGATCTAGGATGTGTTGTTTAAGTGTTCCCTTTATTTTTTTGAGCAGTATATATAGGCCTATGGGCTAGGCTACATGAGGTGTGTGACTATGATTAGAAAATGTCGCAAAAAAAGCATTATTTCTTATGCTGGGCATCATTCACAAGAGATAGTCTGATAGGTGACAATATTAGCCTATTCCTGATTTACTCTAGTCTTTACACATGCTAAATAATATATGTGACATTTGTTTTGATTTAGAATGGACCATTATCATGGACCTGTATCGAAACAGGGGCAGCGGGAAAAAAATACATGTCATCTATGCACTTACAGTGACTGGAGGACGCTTTTCCACATGGTTTATTTTCATGCCAGCCAGGTAGGCTATACTCCCGTTGTAAATATATGCAATGTTCTTAATATTAGGAAAGTTGAGAAATAAATATAGCAGGCCTAGCCTATAGAAAGCTGATGGGAACCTCCTCTTTTTAGTAGAGGCCATCACTCTGTTTTCTCCCGCAATTGCATAGCCTATAGAAATGTTGCACAACATGAGGTCATGGGCTCTTATGAAGTGTTTGATTTGATTTTTGAATGCATTTGCATTGGTGTCAGAGTGATTAGAGGGACAATAGAGTGCTGAGTACCAGGCAGTTAGCACGTTTGGTAGGCTGCTAATGACCAGCAGCAGCAAAGTTTGGAGAAGCCTAATTACTGTGACTAAACGGTCATGTGGAATTTGACTGCCTTCATGACTCGTGGCCGCCGGTGTGATGGTAATACGATCACCGCACCAGCCCTATGTATATAGCAACGTGCATGCTCAGCCTACCTGAGGATCTGTCTTTTTCAGAAATCTATTTCCTGTGTTTGACGGGTCGAAAATCCAATTGTCACCAATCTCGCTGGATTGGTTGCTTTCATTTTTTCCAGTTAACTTTACGAGCGCAGTAAATGTTTAGTAATGACCTGTCAAACACACCCCGGTAAATACTAAAGCTTAGTCTGGGATTTAACGCATCTTCTCAACACTTACATCACAAAAGATAAAGTTATTTTGATGGGTGTACATTTTTTGTGAAATTGAAAAACTTTATAATTTAATACAATTGAAATGTTTACAAATGAGATGAGCCGAAATGAAAGCAACTTCTGAAAATGAACACTCGGTTTATAGTGATATTATGTCTGATCTCACAAACAATGTAAAGTACACTACTGTATACAGTGTATTTGGAAAGTATTCAGACCCCTTGAATTTTTCCACATTTTGTTACGTTACAGCCTTATTCTAAAATTGATTACATTTATTTATTTCCTCATCAATCTACACACAATACTCCATAACGACAAAGTGAAAACCGGGTTTTTAGATATTTATGCAAATTTATTCAAACCAAAAAACGGAAATATCACATTTACAAGTATTCAGACCCTTCATTGAATACTTTGTTGAAGCACTTTTGGCAGTGATTACAGCTTCGAGTCCTCTTGGGTATGAATCTACAAGCTTCGTGTACCTGTATTTGGGGAGTTTCTCCCATTCATCTCTGCAGATCCTCTCAAGTTCTGTCAGGTTGGATAGAGAGCATCGCTGCACAGCTATTTTCAGGTCTCTCCAGAGAGGTTAGATCGGGTTAAAGTCCGGGCTCTGGCTGGGCCGCTCAAGGACATTCAGAGACTTCTGAAGCCACTCCTGCATTGCATTGGCTGTATGCTTAGGGTCGTTGTCCTGTTGAAAGGTAAACCTCCAGTCTGAGGTCCTGAGAGCTCAGGAGCAGGTTTTCATCAAGGGTCTCTCTACTTTGCTCCGTTCATCTTTGTCTCGATCGTGACAAGCCTCCCAGTCCCTGGTGCTGAAAAACATCCCCACAGCATGATGCTGTCACCACCATGCTTCACCGTAGGGATGATGCCAGGTTTACTCCAGATGTGATGCTTGGCATTCAGGCCAAAGAGTACAATGGTTTCATCAGACCAGAGAATCTTGTTTCTCATGGTCTGAGAGTCCTTCAGGTGCCTTTTGGCAAACTCCCAACAGGCTGTCATGTGCCTTTTACTGGGGAGTGGCTTCAGTCAGGCCACTACCATAAAGGCCTGATTGGTGGAGTGCTGCAAAGATGGTTGTCCTTCTGGAAGGTTCTCCCATCTCCACTGAGGAACTCTATAGCTCTGTTAGAGTTACCATCAGGTTCTTGGTCACCTCCCTGACCAAGGAACCTTCTCCCCCGATTGATCAGTTGGGCTGGGCAGCCAGCTCTAGGAAGAGTCTTGGTGGTTCCAAACTTCTTCCATTTAAGAATGATGGAGGCCACTGTGTTCTTGGGGACCTTCAATGCTGCAGAAACGTTTTGGTACCCTTCCCCAGATCTGTGCTTCGACACAATCCTGTCTCGGAGCTCTACGGACAATTCCTTCGACCTCATGGCTTGGTTTTTGCTCTGACATGCACTGTCAATTGTGGGACCTCATATAGACAGGTGTACCTTTACAAATCATGTCCAATCAATTGAATTTACCACAGATGGACTCCAATCAAGTTGTAGAAACATCTCAAGGATTATCAATGGAAACAGGATGCATCTGAGCTCAATTGAGTTACATAGAAATGGGTCTGAATACTTATGTAAATAAGGTCTGTTTTTTTTTATTTTAATAAATGTGCAAACATTTCTAAAAACATGTTTTCTCTATGTCATTATGGGGCATTGTGTGTAGATTGAGGGACAAAGTGATTCAATCAATTTTAGAATAAGGCTATAAAGTAACAAAATGTGGAAAAAGTCAAGGGGTCTGAATGCTTTCCGAATGCACTGTACATACACAAAAGTATGTGTACACCCTTTCAAATTAGTGGATTCAGCTATTTCATCCAGACCAGTTGCTGACAGGTATATAAAATCAGCTCAGTGACCTTTAACGTGGCACCGTCATAGGATGCCACCTTTCCAACAAGTCAGTTCGTCAAATGTCTGCCCTGCTTGAGCTGCCCCGGTCAAATGTAAGTGCTGTTATTGTGAAGTGGAAACGTCTACGAGCAACAGCGGCACAGCCTCAAAATGGTAGGCCATACAACCTCACAGAATGGGACTGCTGAAACGAGTAACGCGTAAAAATCATCTGTCATCGGTTGCAACACTCACTACAGAGTTCCAAACTGCCTCTGGAAGCAACGTCAGCACAAGAACTGTTAGTCGGGAGCTTCACCATCCTTCACTAAGATCACCATGCGCAATGCCAAGCGTCGGCTGGACTGGTGTAAAGCTCGCCTCCATTGGACTCTGGAGCAGTGGAAACGCATTGTCTGGAGTGATCACGCTTCTACATCTGGCAGTCCAACGGACAAATCTGGGTTTGGCGGATGCCAGGAGAACGCTACCTGCCGAATGCATAGTGCCAACTGTAAAGTTTGGTGGAGGATGAATAATGCTCCGAGGCTGTTTTTCATGGTTCGGGCTAGGCCCCTAGGTTCCAGTGAAGTGAAATCTTAATGCTACAGCATACAATGACATTCTAGACGATTCTGTGCTTCCAACTTTGTGGCAAGTTTGGGGAAGGCCTTATCCTGTTTCAGCATGACAATGCCCCCGTGCACAAAGCGAGGTCCATACAGAAATGGTTAGTAGAGATCGGTGTGGAAGAATTTGACTGGCATGCACAGAGCCCTGACCTCAACCCCATCGAACACCTTTGGGATGAATTGGAACTCCGACTGCGAGCCAGGTCTAAATCGCCCAACCTCACTAATGCTCGTAGCTGAATGGAAGCAAGTCCCTGCAGCAATGTTCCAACATCGAGTGGAAAGTCTTCCCAGAAGAGTGGAGGCTGTTGTAGCAGCAAATGGGGGTACAACTCCATATTAATGCCCATGATTTTGGAATGAGATAATTGTCGAGCAGGTAGACCTACACAGAGCAAGTTGTGGTTACAGCCCTATGCCACCCGTTTATGTTAATCTATTCAAATACACCCAGTGTATTTATGCAAATGAGGCACAACATATTTTTACAAATACCTAATACCATTATAAAATGTATATGAGTAAATAAAAGTGAAATTTTACAATAAATTGAAGACCTGAATTCCCACCAAAATCCCTGAAGTTCATTATTTGTCCGTGGCAGTAAAATGTTTTGTGCTATAATTCTGTCAATATCTGATGGATTATAAAAATTCCAAAAGGTTTGGAGTATCTTCATCCATTGTCCAACTGTTGCATTTATTAAAACCTTTGAACAATTTTGATGACCGTTGCTAGTGTGCGTTTGTACTCACCATGTTACCCTGTTTGACACAGTAGCCACACCTCAGCACGCCTGGTCTACTGCCTACAGTGTTGACCTTCCTGTCCCCTACCTCCATCTCCTCCCCCTCATTCTGCAACACACACACAATCATCATTATTATCACCATCACTGTACATCATCATCCTCCATTGTCATCACCACCATTATCACAATCACCAACACGGTCACCATGGCAATGGTGCGTTTGGACTAGAACATAGTACCTGGTACATGGGGGTGTGCACCACCACTCCCCCGATGATCTCAGTCTTATAGGCCTGCCTCTTACCCCCTGCCTCACCGGTTACCATAGAAACCTCTGTCCTGGGCTGGAGAGGTCCAGCTTTCGGGACCTACAGAAAACAACAGTTTGAGCATTAAGTCAAACCCATAGCTAGCATTTAGCATTTATCCAACAATACATTATCATTAACTTTCACTTATTGATAAACCATGAAACTATAATATAACATATTTCTGGAGTGATAAACAAGATATGTGAGATAAACATGGCCCACATGTAGGCCTACAGGGTTTCTTCAGGGGGAGCCAAAGAGGAAGTGGAATAGAGAGAGCATCTGTGTTTCCTGTGTGAGAGCAGGTGACAATACAGAAGAAACAGAGTAGCACCACACTCTAGCCTCACAGAGCCAAACACAGTGATGACTATTGGGTCACAGGTCCCAATAATTTCTCCTTTCTCCCGAAGTGTGCACTTGTTCACCTCCTTTCATGGATTGAAAACAAAATGACTGGTATATGAAAACTCCCACTAGGCCGTGCCTATACCAATCCAATGCTTAAACATTTGTGTGAAGTGGTGAACAAGTACACACTTCAGGAGAAAAAGAGAGAGAGAAAAGAGATTATTGGGATGTAATCACTAACTGCTGTTCTCAGCCTTCTGTAGTGGTGTGGAGGGGAGGAGTTACAGGCCTTATGACCTCCATGACTCAGCATTAAACTCTCTGACCCCCCCCCCAAAAAAATGTGTGGTCGAGAAGTTTACATGTGTGTGTTCTATAGTGCAGCTCCACAGCACAAACATCAGCAGTCTGTTAAAACAGTGTTTGTGGAAAGCTGGCTGGATATAAGTTTCAACACACACACTTTTCTTACCTAAATGTAAATATGACCCCGTACATTGACTCGGTACTCCCTGTACATAGACTCGTTATTGTTATTTTATTGTGTTACTTTTTTTACTTTAGTTTATTTAGCAAATATTTTCTTACTATGCATTGTTGGTTAAGGGCTTGTTCGTAAGAATTTCACGGTAAGGTCTGTTGTGTTCGACGCATGTTACAAATAACATTTGATTTGATATGAATCTGCTATCTGAAACCTCAAAACAACTCCCACTGTCCTGTTTCACCATTTCCTCATATTTTAGTGTGTGTGTGTGTGTGTGTGTGTGCTCCAACAGTGCAGTAATATCTAATACACAACAACAGTTGCAGGAGCCTACAAGGTAAAAATAACCATTCAACCAGTTTTGAGAAGAGAAAACTGAACATTCAGCTCCATACCACTTCATTGTAAAGTGCATGGGTGCCAATATATTACAGCACAACTGTATGCACGAAGTAAACAGCAATGTTAGGCCCATTTCCACAATAACCAAGAGTAGTGAAATGCAAAAATAAACTTCTCCGGTCTTTCTGATTCTCAGCAATCAGGTTGTAGCTATTGAAGCGCATCCGTGCAGATTTTTCAAATTTTTTTATTTCACCTTTATTTAACCAGGTAGGCAAGTTGAGAACAAGTTCTCATTTACAACTGCGACCTGGCCAAGATAAAGCAAAGCAGCTTGACACATACAACACAGAGTTACACATGGAGTAAAACAAATATACAGTCAATAATACAGTAGAAACATAAGTCTATATACAATGTGAGCAAATGAGGTGAGAAGGGAGGTAAAGGCAAAACAAGGCCATGGTGGCGAAGTACATACAATATAGCAAGTAAAACACTGGAATGGTAGATTTGTAGTGGAAGAAAGTGTAAAGTAGAAATAGAAATAATGGGGTGCAAAGGAGCTAAATAAATAAATACAGTAGGGGAAGAGGTAGTTGTTTGGGCTAAATTATAGATGGGCTATGTACAGGTGCAGTAATCTGTGAGCGGCTCTGACAGCTGGTGCTTAAAGCTCGTGAGGGAGATAAGTGTTTCCAGTTTCAGAGATTTTTGTAGTTCGTTCTAGTCATTGGCAGCAGAGAACTGGAAGGAGAGGCGGCCGAAGGAGGAATTGGCTTTGGGGGTGACCAGTGAGATATACCTGCTGGAGCGCGTGCTACAGGTGGGTGCTGCTATGGTGACCAGCGAGCTGAGATAAGGGGGGACTTTACCTAGCAGGGTCTTGTAGATGACCTGGAGTCAGTGGGTTTGGCGACGAGTATGAAGCGAGGGCCAGCCAACGAGAGCGTATAGGTCGCAGTGGTGGGTAGTATATGGGGCTTTGGTGACAAAACGGATGGCACTGTGATAGACTGCATCCAATTTATTGGGTAGGGTATTGGAGGCTATTTTGTAAATGACATCGCTGAAGTTGAGGATCGGTAGGATGGTCAGTTTTACGAGGGCATGTTTGGCAGCATGAGTGAAGGATGCTTTGTTGCGAAATAGGAAGCCAATTCTAGATTTAACTTTGGATTGGAGATGTTTGATGTGAGTCTGGAAGGAGAGTTTACAGTCTAACCAGACACCTAGGTATTTGTAGTTGTCCACATATTCTAAGTCAGAACCGTCCAGAGTAGTGATGCTGGACGGGCGGGCAGGTGCAGGCAGCGATCGGTTGAAGAGCATGCATTTAGTTTTACTTGTTTTTAAGAGCAGTTGGAGGCCACGGAAGGAGAGTTGTATGGCATTGAAGCTCGTCTGGAGGGTTGTTAACACAGTGTCCAAAGAAGGGCCAGAAGTATATAGAATGGTGTCGTCTGCATAGAGGTGAATCAGAGACTCACCAGCAGCAAGAGCGACATCATTGATGTATACAGGGAAAAGAGTCGGCCCAAGAATTGAACCCTGTGGCACCCCCATAGAGACTGCCAGAGGTCCGATTTGATACACAGAACTCTATCAGAGAAGTAGTTGGTGAACCAGGCGAGGCAATCATTTGAGAAACCAAGACTATTGAGTCTGCCGATGAGGATGTGGTGGTTGACAGAGTCGAAAGCCTTGGCCAGGTCAATGAATACGGCTGCACAGTATTGTTTCTTATCGATGGCGGTTAAGATATCGTATAGGACCTTGAACGTGGCTGAGGTGCACCCATGACCAGCTCTGAAACCAGATTGCATAGCGGAGAAGGTGCGGTGGGATTCGAAATGGTCGGTAATCTGTTTGTTGACTTGGCTTTCGAAGACCTTAGAAAGGCAGGGTAGGATAGATGTAGGTCTGTAGCAGTTTGGGTCAAGAATGTCCCCCCCCCCCTTTGAAGAGGGGGATGACCGCAGCTGCTTTCCAATCTTTGGGAATCTCAGACGACACGAAAGAGAGGTTGAACAGGCTAGTAATAGGGGTTGCAACAATTTTGGCAGATCATTTTAGAAAGAAAGGGTCCAGATTGTCTAGCCCGGCTGATTTGTAAGGGGTCCAGATTTTGCAGCTCTTTCAGAACATCAGCTGACTGGATTTGGGAGAAGGAGAAATGGGGAAGGCTTGGGCGAGTTGCTGTGGGGGGTTCAGTGCTGTTGACCGGGGTAGGGGTAGCCAGGTGGAAAGCATGGCCAGCCGTAGAGAAATGCTTATTGAAATTCTCAATTATAGTGGATTTATCGGTGGTGACAGAGTTTCCTATCCTCAGTGCAGTGGGCAGCTGGGAGGAGGTGCTCTTATTCTCCATGGACTTTACAGTGTCCCAGAACTTTTTTGAGTTTGTGTTGCAGGAAGCAAATTTCTGATTGAAAAAGCTAGCCTTGGCTTTTCTAACTGCCTATATTGGTTTCTAACTTCCCTGAAAAGCTGCATATCACGGGGGCTGTTCGATGCTAATGCAGAACGCCACAGGATGTTTTTGTGTTGGTTAAGGGCAGTCAGGTCTGGAGAGAACCAAGGGCTATATCTGTTCCTGGTTCAACATTTTTGGTGGTCTTCCTAAGCCAGGATACAGACACGGCTAGGACATCCGGGTTGGCAGAGTGTGCTAAAGCAGTGAATAAAACAAACTTAGGGAGGAGGCTTCTAATGTTAACATGCATGAAACCAAGGCTATTGCGGTTACAGAAGTCATCAAAAGAGAGCGCTTGGGGAATAGGAGTGGAGCTAGGAACTGCAGGGCCTGGATTCACATCTACATCGCCAGAGGAACAGAGGAGGAGTAGGATAAAGGTACAGCTAAAAGCTATGAGAATTGGTCGTCTAGGACGTCCGGAACAGAGAGTAAAAGGAGCAGGTTTCTGGGGGCGATAAAATAGCTTCAAGGTATAATGTACAGACAAAGGTATGGTAGGATGTGAATACAGTGGAGGTAAACCTAGGCATTGAGTGATGATGAGAGAGATATTGTCTCTAGAAACATAATTGAAACCAGGTGATGTCATCACATGTGTGGGTGGTGGAACTGAAAGGTTGGATAAGGTATAATGAGCAGGGCTAGAGGCTCTACAGTGAAATAAGCCAATAAACACTAACCAGAACAGCAATGGACAAGGCATATTGACATTAAGGAGAGGCATGCTTAGCCGAGTGATCATAAGGGTCCAGTGAGTAGTGAGGTTGGTTGGGATCACGGCGATTCAGACAGCTAGCCGGGCCATGGGTAGCAAGCTGGCAGAAGATGGTCTGTGATACTCTGTGAGTGCCAAAGGTGACACCATTGGTTCTAAAGTGGTTTGGCAAAATTCGTTACGTGTCTTTTCTGGGGTCTTTCACATCTCAAAATAGGATGCTGCCCCTTTAAAACAAACATTCCAAAATAGACATTGACTGGCTAGCCAAGACCAATGCTAGGTGTCTTTTTGTATCTTTCTTTATACAGACTATCAACAGTAGCCAGCATATTGCTAATATGTTCACTATTGAAAGTTTACTTTTGTAAATCACTTTCCCTAAAATAAATAAGCTCAGCGAGTAGATTGATGGGCGCTTATTTTTGCTCAGGACTGCTCGCATCTGCGTTGTGAATGTAGCCATCAACTTCTGTACTGCTCGAGAAGTGGTGACTCGCGGGAGCGTAGTGGTGCTTGAATGAACGGCCAATCATATTGCTCAAATACAAACAGTACAACTTTCTGTGTGTCGTCTTCAATGGTTTTCAATGGTAGACGGCGACAGAGCAGGTAGATGCTGAACTGGAAGGCAAAAATGTGCTGAGAAGTTACTGGCCTGGTTGGTGCTGCTGCTTTGAAAGTGGCGTGAGATTGAAAAGTACTGGGGCAGATGCTGTCTCGCCACATGTTTTCCAGCGGCTCTGGGGAGTGCATTGTCTTGCATCACGCTCATCTGCAACATATGCAGTGCTGGTTGTGGCAACTTAATATCGCTAAGTCTCAGTTTGATGGAACATTATACGTGTTTTGATTAGATGTCTGAATGTAAAAGTTGATTTGATGCTACATGAGTTGGGGTACTCACAGTGATCTTGGTGGCTTTGTTGAGAGCAATGACCCAGTCTCTGAGGTCAGCAGCATCGTTGGCTTGGAGGAAATACCGCCGAGATACTGCATTGATCACTGCAGACATAGTGATATACAGTACTATTTAAAAGTTTGGACACACCTACTCAGTCAAGGGTTTTTCTTTATTTTTGCTATTTTCTACATTGTAGAATAATAGTGAAGACATCAAAACTATGAAATAACACACACACACACACACACACACACACACACACACATAATATATAAACCAAAAAAAGTGTTAAACAAATCTAAATATATTTTAGATTTTAGATAATTCAAAGTAGCCACCCTTTGCCTTGAAGACAGCTTTGCACACTTGGCATTCTCTCAACCAGCTTCATCTGGAATGCTTTTCCAACAGTCTTGAAGGAGTTCCCACATATGCAGAGCACTTGTTTGTTGCTTTTCCTCCACTCTGCATTCCAGGTGAAGCTGCGGTCCAACTCAGCCCAAACCATCTCAATTGGGATGAGTTTGGGTGATTGTGGAGGCCAGGTCACCTGAGGCAGCACTCCATCACTCTCTTTCTTGGTAAAATAGCCCTTACACAGCCTGGAGGTGTGTTGGATCATTGTCCTGTTGAAAAACAAATGAGAGTCCCACTAACCAGATGGGATGGCGTATTGCTGCAGAACGCTGTGGTACCCATGCTGGTTAAGTGTGACTTGAATTCTAAATAAATCACTGACAGTGTCACCAGCAAAGCACACCCACACCTCCTCCTCCATGCTTCACGGTGGGAACCACACATGCGGAGATCATCTGTTCACCTACTCTGCATCTCACAAAGACACGGTGGTTGGAAACACCATCTAAAATGTGGACTCAGTCTGTCATCTTTCTTGGCCCAAGCAAGTCTCTTCTGCTTATTGGTGTCCTTTAGTAGTTCTTTGCAACAATTCGACCATGAAGGCCTGATTCACACAGTCTCCTCTGAACAGTTGATGTTACTTGAACTCTGTGACTTTATTTTGATAGCTTATTCGCCGTTAGTCAGCACCTCTACACAAACTTCTATTCTGTGTGTGCGCCAGCTCATGTTTTTTTATCTACTTGAACTCTGTGAAGTATATAAACTCAGCAAAAAAAGAAACATCCTCTCACTGTCAACTGTGTTTATTTTCAGCAAACTTAACATGTGTAAATATTTGTATGAACATAAGATTCAACAACTGAGACATAAACTGAACAAGTTCCATAGACATGTGACTAACAGAAATTGATTGTGTCCCTGAACAAAGGGGGAAAAAAATCAAAATCAAAATCAAAAGTAATAGTCAGTATCTGGTGTGGCAACCAGCTGCATTAAGTACTGCAGTGCATCTCCTCCTTATGGACTGCACCAGATTTGCCAGTTCTTGTTGTGAGATGTTACCCCACTCTTCCACCAAGGCAACTGCAAGTTCCCAGACATTTCTGGGGGGAATGGCCCTAGCCCTCAACCTCCGATCCAACAGGTCCCAGACGTGCTCAATGGGATTAAGATTTTTTTTATTTTTATTATTTCACCTTTATTTAACCAGGTAAGCTAGTTGAGAACAAGTTCTCATTTACAACTGCGACCTGGCCAAGATAAAGCAAAGCAGTGCGACACAAACAACACAGAGTTACACATGGAATAAACAAGTGTACAGTCAATAACACAATAGAAAAAAAGAAAGTCTATATACAGTGTGTGCAAATGGCGTGAGGAGGTAGGCAATAAATAGGCCATAGTAGCGAAGTAATTACAATTGAGCAGAATAACACTGGAGTGATAAATGAGCAGATGATGATGTGCAAGTAGAGATACTGGTGTGCAAAAGAGCAGAAAAGTAAATAAAAACAATATGGGGATGAGGTAGGTAGATTGGGTGGGCTATTTACAGATGAACTATGTACAGCTGCAGCGATCGGTTAGCTGCTCAGATAGCTGATGTTTAAAGTTAGTGAGGGAATAAGTCTCCAGCTTCAGCGATTTTTGCAATTCGTTCCAGTCACTGGCAGCAGAGAACTGGAAGGAATGGCGGCCAAAGGAGGTGTTGGCTTTGGGGATGACCAGTGAGATATACCTGCTGGAGCGTGTGCTACGGGTGGGTGTTGTTATCGTCACCAGTGAGCTGAGATAAGGCGGAGCTTTACCTAGCATAGACTTATAGATGACCTGGAACCAGTGGGTCTGGCGACGAATATGTAGCGAGGGCCAGCCGACTAAGGCATACAGGTCGCAGTGGTGGGTGGTATAAGGGGCTTTGGTAACAAAACGGATGGTACTGTGATAGACTGCATCCAGTTTGCTGAGTAGAGTATTGGAAGCTATTTTGTAGATGACATTGCCGAAGTCGAGGATAGGTAGAATAGTCAGTTTTACTAGGGTAAGTTTGGCGGCGTGAGTGAAGGAGGCTTTGTTGCGAAATAGAAAGCCGATTCTAGATTTGATTTTGGATTGGAGATGTTTAATATGAGTCTGGAAGGAGAGTTTACAGTCTAGCCAGACACCTAGGTATTTGTAGTTGTCCACATATTCTAGGTCAGAACCGTCCAGGGTAGTGATGCTAGTCGGGCGGGCGGGTGCGGGCAGCAAACGGTTGAAAAGCATGCATTTGGTTTTACTAGCATTTAAGAGCAGTTGGAGGCCATGGAAGGAGTGTTGTATGGCATTGAAGCTCGTTTGGAGGTTAGTTAACACAGTGTCCAAAGAAGGGCCAGATGTATACAGAATGGTGTCGTCTGTGTAGAGGTGGATCAGGGAATCACCTGCAGCAAGAGCGACATCATTGATATATATACAGAGAAAAGAGTCGGCCCGAGAATTGCACCCTGTGGTACCCTCATAGAGACTGCCAGAGGTCCGGACAACAGGCCCTCCGATTTGACACACTGAACTCTGTCTGCAAAGTCGTTGGTGAACCAGGTGAGGCAGTCATTTGAGAAACCAAGGCTATTGAGTCTGCCGATAAGAATACGGTGATTGACAGAGTCGAAAGCCTTGGCCAGGTCGATGAAGACGGCTGAACAGTACTGTTTTTTATCGATGGCGGTTATGATAATGTTTGGTACCTTGAGCGTGGCTGAGGTGCACCCGTGACCAGCTCGGAAACCGGATTGCACAGCGGTGAAGGTACTGTGGGATTCGAAATGGTCAGTGATCTGTTTATTAACTTGGCTTTTGAAGACTTCAGAGAGGAAGGGCAGGATGGATATAGGTCTATAACAGTATGGGTCTAGAGTGTCACCCCCTTAGAAGAGGATGACTGCGGCAGCTTTCCAATCTTTAGGGATCTCGGACGATACAAAAGAGAGGTTGAACAGACTGGTTAACAGGGGTTGCAACAATGGCGGTGGATAGTTTTAGAAAGAGAGGGTCCAGATTGTCTAGCCCAGCTGATTTGTACGGGTCCAGGTTTTGCAGCTCTTTCAGAACATCAGCTATCTGGATTTGGGTGAAGGAGAAGCTGGGGAGGCTCGGGCAAGTAGCTGCGGGGGAGGGCGGAGCTGTTGGCCGGGGTTGGGGTAGCCAGGAGGAAAGCATGGCCAGCCATAGAGAAATGCTTATTGAAATTTTCGATTATCATGGATTTATCGGTGGTGACCGTGTTACCTAGCCTCAGAGCAGTGGGCAGCTGGGAGCAGGTGCTCTTGTTCTCCATGGACTTTACAGTGTCCCAAAACTTTTTGGAGTTAGAGCTACAGGATGCAAATTTCTGTTTGGAAAAGCTAGCCTTTGCTTTCCTAACTGACTGTGTGTATTGGTTCCTGACTTCCCTGAACAGTTGCATATCGCGGGGACTATTTGATGCTATTGCAGTCCGCCACAGGATGTTTTTGTGCTGGTCAAGGGCAGTCAGGTTTGGAGTGAACCAAGGGCTATATCTGTTCTTATTTCTACATTTTTTGAAAGGGGCATGCTTATTTAAGATGGTGAGGAAATTACTTTTAAAGACGACCAGGCATCCTCGACTGATGGGATGAGGTCAATATCCTTCCAGGATGCCCGGGCCAGGTCGATTAGAAAGGCCTGCTCGCAGAGTGTTTTAGGGAGCGTTTGACAGTGATGAGGGGTGGTCGTTTGACCGCGGACCCATAGCGGATGCAGGCAATGAGGTAGTGGTCGCTGAGATCCTGATTGAAAACAGCAGAGGTGTATTTGGAGGGCAAGTTGGTCAGGATAATATCTATGAGGGTGCCCATGTTTACGGATTTAGGGTTGTACCTGGTGGGTTCCTTGATGATTTGTGTGAGATTGAGGGCATCTAGCTTAGATTGTAGGACGGCCGGGGTGTCAAGCATGTCCCAGTTTAGGTCATCTAACAGAACGAACTCTGAAGATAGATGAGGGGCAATCAATTCACATACGGTGTCCAGGGCACAGATGGGAGCTGAGGGGGGTCTATAACAGGCGGCAACAGTGAGAGACTTATTTCTGGAGAGATTCATTTTAAAAATTAAAAGTTCCAACTGTTTGGGTATAGACCTGGAAAGTATGACAGAACTTTGCAGGCTAACTCCTCCCCCTTTGGCAGTTCTATCTTGACGGGAAATGTTGTAGTTGGGTTTGGAAATCTCAGAATTTTTGGTGGCCTTCCTTAGCCAGGATTCAGACATGGCAAGAACATCAGGGTTGGCGTAGTGTGCTAAAGCAGTGAGTAAAACAAACTTAGGGAGGAGGCTTCTGATGTTAACATGCATGAAACCAAGGCTTTTTCGATTACAGAAGTCAACAAACGAGAGTGCCTGGGGACACGCAGGGCCTGGGTTAACCTCCACATTACCCAAGGAACAGAGGAGGAGTAGGATGAGGGTACGGCTAAAGGCTATCAAAACTGGTCGTCTAGTGCGTTGGGGACAGAGAATAAAAGGAGCAGATTTCTGGGCGTGGTAGAATAGATTCGGGGCATAAATGTGCAGACAGGGGTATGGTGGGGTGCGGGTACAGTGGAGGTAAGTGATAAGAGAGGTTGCATCTCTGGACGTGCTGGTTATACTGGGTGAGGTCACCGCATGTGTGGGGGGTGGGACAAAGGAGGAATCTGAGGCATGTAGAGTGGGACTAGGGGCTCCACTGTAAACTAAAACAATGATACATATCCTAAACAACAGTATACAAGGCATATTGACATTTGAGACAGACATAAAGCGAGGCAAAAAGCAATCAAACGTGTTGACAACAGCTAATCAACTAAGACAACAGGTAAAATGGCGATGAATGGGCAGAGAGGGTCGGTTAACTACACACAGGGCCTGAGTTCAGGGCTAGGGCCGACAGAGATATATATATATAAACAAAATGGAGTACCGTGACAAATGAACAGTCCAGCAGGCATCAGCTATGTAGCCAAGTGATCATATGGTCCAGTGAACAGCAATAGATGAAACAGGGAAGCCGCGGCGTAGTTGTTACTACGCTAGCACGCCGAAGACACAGTGTTTAAAGTTAGCAGGCCGGGGTAAGTAGAAGCGTCTGCTCCGATGTCCGGCAACAGCCGGTTGAGGGCACAGCGGATGGAATTAAGATCCGGGCTCCTCGCTGGCCATGGCAGAATACTGACATTCCTGTCTTGCAGGAAATCACACACAGAACGAGCAGTATGGCTGGTGGCATTGTCATGCTGGAGGGTCATGTCAGGATGAGCCTGCAGGAAGGGTACCACATGAGGGAAGAGGATGTCTTCCCTGTAACGCACAGCGTTGAGATTGCCTGACAACAAGCAATGACAACAAGCTCTGTCCGATGTTGCTGTGACACACCGCCCCAGACCATGACGGACCCTCCACCTCCAAATCGATCCCGCTCCAGAGTACAGCCCTCGGTGTAACGCTCATTCCTTCAATGATAAACGCAAATCCGACCATCACCCCTGGTGAGACAAAACCGCGACTCGTCAGTGAAGAGCACTTTTTGCCAGTCCTGTCTGGTCCAACAACGGTGGGTTTGTGCCCATAGGCGACGTTGTTGTTGGTGATGTCTGGTGAGGACCTGCTTTACAACAGGCCTACAAGCCCTCAGTCCAGCCTCTCTCAGCCTATTGCGGACAGTCTGAGCACTGATGGAGGTATTGTGCGATCCTGGTGTAACTCGGGCTGTTGTTGTTGCCATCCTGTACCTGTCCCGCAGGTGTGATGTTCGGATGTACCGATCCTGTGCAGGTGTTGTTACACATGGGAGGCCACTGTGAGGACGATCAGCTGTCCGTCCTGTCTCCCTGTAGCGCTGTCTTAGGCGTCTCACAGTATGGACATTGCAATTTATTGCCCTGGCCACATCTGCAGTCCTCATGCCTCCTTGCAGCATGCCTAAGACACGTTCACGCAGATGAGCAGGGACCCTGGACATCTTTTTTTTTTTTTTTTTCCAGAGTCAGTAGAAAGGCCTCTTTAGTGTCTCAAGTTTTCATAACTGTGACCTTATTTGTCTACCGTCTGTAAGCTGTTAGTGTCCTAACAACCATTCCACAGGTGCAGGTTCATTAATTGTTTATGGTTCATTGAACAAGCATAGGAAACAGTGTTTAAACCCTTTACAATGAAGATCTGTGAAGTTATTTGGATTTTTACCAATTATCTTTGGAAGACAGGGTCCTGAAAAAGGGCCGTTTATTTTTTTGCTGAGTTTATTTGGGCTGCAATTTCTGAGGCTGTTAATTCTAATGAATGTATCCAGTGCAGTAGAGGTGACTATGGGTCTTCCTTTCCTGTGGTGGTCCTCATGAGAGCCAGTTTCATCATCGTGCTTGATGGTTTTTGCGACTGCACTTGAAGAAACTTTCAAAGTTGTTGAAATTTTTCAGATTGACTGACCATGTCTTAAAGTAATGATGGACTGTCGTTTCTCTTTGCTTATTTGAGCTGTTCTTGCCATAATATGGACTTGGACTTTTACTAGATAGGGGTGGTATACAGAAGATAGCCCTATCTTGTTACAACACAACTGATTGGCTCAAATGCAATAAGAAGGAAATAAATTACACAAATTAACTTATCAAGGCACACCTGTTAATTGAAATGCATTGCAGGTGACTACCTCATGAAGCTGGTTGAGAGAATGTCAAGAGTGTGCAAAGCTGTCATCAAGGCAAAGGGTGGCTACTTTGAAGAATCTCAAATATAAAATATAAATTCTATATGTGTTATTTCATAGTTTTGATGTCTTCACTATTATTCTACAATGTAGAAAATAGTAAAAATAAAGAAAAACCCTTGAATGAGTAGATGTGTCCAAACTCTTGACTGGTACTGTACATATAAATATATAATATTATATAGCAATACAGAACATAAATACAGAGGTCACTGCAAAGAGGACAGAACAGGTATGATAAACATAGGAACACATTTTACTGTACGTGTTTCACCAGGGCCATGAGACCACACACACACACACACACACACACACACACACACACACACACACACACACACACACCACACACACACACACGTTGACTCACCAAAGCAGAACTCAGTCTTGGGCTTCTGTTTCCCTGTGGCCTCGCTCACCTAACCCCCAAACAGAGGAGGAGAAGACAAAAGAGAGAAGATGAGAGTCTGGAATTAGTCAAAAACATTGCCCTTAATAAGTCATCTGTTTTAGGGTGTTGTTACCTTGGAGATATATGTCAGCTGCAGACTCCCGACTGCGTTCGCTCCACTGGGCAGGTTCTACAGGCAGTGATACAACACACCAATGTAATAAACACAGTAACACAACACTCAATATAACAAACACTTCTGCAGGCAGAGATAGTTAAAGACACAGAGAAGCCTTCTACTCCTAGTCTCACTTCCTCTATAGGAGGTGTGTTTCTACTCTGCTAGTGGCGGAACACAACCACTATCTGAACACACTCTGCCCAACTCTGCCTCAGACACATCAGAGATCATGTGTGTTTGTACAGGCAGTATGATGTGCGTGTTTGTGTGTACCTGGGGGTTGTCCATGTACCACAGCAGTGTGTTGCCCTGTGTGTCCAGTATCAAATAGCGTCTCTGGAAGCGGTTGCTGCTCTCTTTCTCCTCGATGTCTAGAAAGCCACACACACGGTTCTGTCTGTCCATGTACGGCATACTGCTGCCTGCTACCACATCACTGAGAGATGGGGGGGGGGGGGGAGGCATGTCACACACACACTCAGCAGTTTTTCATGTGACGTTATTGAGGCAGCCTAGCTAAGCCTAAGGCCCGAGGCTGTGCTGCTAACCAGAGGATTCACCACAGCTGGAAATTATAGACTACTGAACAGATCTGCATACAGGCACATTTCATCTGGCCAGATAGAGAGAGAGAAAGGGGAGGGGCAGAGAGAGAGTGACAAGGGAATGAACATCAGAGGACAACCTAACCTAACTGTCAGAGAGACTGACATGCTGAGGACATAACACCATCATGACATCATCTGTGCAGTTATTGCACCTACCTGGTCACATGAGCATACAAAGACAACTTCCCCTCTGGAACAGGCAATATGAACAACATTTTGTTTTAGGAAAAACAGAAAAACACACATGCAGACACACAGCCAATGATTGGTATAAAACGAATAATATATGTTTGGCATTAAGCATAGCAGCAGTAACCAGTGGTGGAAAAAGTTCTCAATTGTTATACTTGAATAAAAGTAAAGATACCTTAATAGAAAAGGACTCAAGTAAATGTCCCCAAAAGTATCTGGTTTTAAATGTACTTAAGTACAGTGGTGGAAAAAGTACACAATTGTCATACTTGAGTAAAAGTAAAAAGTTAATCCTGTACATCAAACTACTTACATTAAGTAAATCTGACTGCATGATTTACAGACAGCCAGGGCACACTCCAACACAATTGACAAAAGCAGTATTTGTGTTTACTATGTCTGCCAGATCAGAGGCAGTAGGGATGACAATGCATTATATTGATAAGTGCGTGAATTGGACCATATTGCTGTCCTGTCTGAGCATTTGAGTAAAATGTACATATTTTCTTTAGGAACCTAGTGGAGAAAAAGTAAAAGTTGTCCAAATTATAAACAGTAAAGCACAGATACCCAAAAAACTACTTAAGTATTTTTACTTAGTTACTTTACACCACCAGCAGTAACCAAGTCTGAAATTAGGCTACATGTTGGCATAGCTGGAAAACTTAAAGTAGTTATCCATCTTTACTATACATGGTGATTTGTGTGTGATTCCATGCTGATTGTTCCATATAGGCCTGATTCGTGTAAATATTTCATTTTGTTTAAATGCACATTTATTCCCCAAACCAAATGAGGAGATAGATAGATACTTCTACTAGATAGATTGATACTATCTATCTATCTATCTATTGGATCAGATACGGATGGAACCCATCCTGTATCATATATACATGATTTCGTCAGGTGCTCAGTGGGCTTTGTTCCATAGATAAACTGTCTGTCAGTTATTTCACTAGTTGTCGACCCATATGGATAACTTTGTCAGCCAATAAAGCATGATTTAGCATCAGGTTGAGATGACATGAAAGTTTCCTGATTCAATTATCTGCCGACCACAACCCCCACCCCTCCCTCCCTCCCAACAAGACGCGCGCACGCGCACACATACACACGCAGACATAAATTCCGCGAAAACTTACCCGTTTTAGCTGGTCAGTATGCCCGAAGTGGAAGAGTAAAACGCGTCTCACCAGGGTAAAATGGAAGTTTAAACCCGCTGTTACTCCGAGTTTACATGACATAGCCTGACAACTGAAATGTATGTGTGCAGCACCCGAACACCGCTGTGCTTCTTTCCGGGTAGAGCTCGCAATTATAATATATTTTCGACCTAGAACCAACCCCGGAAATGATCTAGTCTCTTGCTCGTTGTTACTGGACAAAAACGACATTAACTACAGTAGCCCATGAAGAACTGCGTTGACTTTAACTCTTGACTGGCGCTGATCTCTCGGTTGTTGCTTCGTGTTTGAATTGTCCTCATGACTGTCATTGTGCTCTGCGCTACAATGTAACTTTCTGCAGCAGCTGTCAATTTAGCCAGCAGATCCGACCCGCTTGCTTACAGCTGCACTAGGGTCGGACAGGCTTGCTGTGTAGATTGACACATTGGAGCAGGTGAGAGATATGGCTCAGAAAACATACCTCAAATCCAGGCATGAGAAATTCGTTTGTACTCCAAATTGTCCCATTATCCCAACTGTTTCTCCAAGGTTTAATAGCAGTGGTTCAATCTTCTTGGTGTAACAGTTGGGATAATGGGACAATTCTCATCCCTGGATTGAGGTACATTTCTGAGCCATGATCATAGTGCAGCTGTAAGCAAGCGGGTAGGATCTGCTGGATACTGTCAACTATGTATTCAATAGTCTGAATCTGTTGCTAAGCATTTTTTTTTTTGCAAAACATTTGTTGCAGAACTTTTGCAACAGAAACCATTTACTACAAATGTAAAACTTTATTCAACAAAACCAATAGTTTCTATTGGACAAATTCAGATAAGTCCCTCCCCATTTTGTTTGCTTCCATTTGGTTCCTAGAGTAAACAATCAATGGTTTCCATTGCAAAACGTTTTGCAGCAGACAAAAATGTTTTGCAATGGAATCCGACTAATGAATACACTCCTGGCTAGCCTGGAGGCTGAATGTATCTCACAGGAGAAAGCATCAGAGCAAGCAAAACAGCACCCCTCTGTCTCTCTACGTGTAGGCCATCTATCTGATACTGTCTGGTTCGAACGAGTATGACATTGTTGCTGGCTGTAGCATTGAATGAAAGGGAAGCCAGTGAGCATTTGGTATAAAAAAAAAAAAAGTTTAAAAAATGTACCAACGCTGAGCTAAACTGAGCGAGCTCAACTGTGAATGGTCCTAGCTTAGGTAAAAAAAGGTGTCCTGGGAAGCCAGCTTGGATTTGGTGTCTCTCCTATCAAATTGCTTTGAGAGCATACGTCATTAACAGAAACAACTTGAATTGTTGCATCTTGTTGTGTTGTCCTCCGGTGGCTAGCTAGCTAGCTAAAACTGGCCCTTTCCTAAATTAGCCATGGATAGGGATTTGGACTTCTGGTTTTACTTAATTCTCCGAACTGGCCAATGATTATAATGGTGATTCTGATCCAACCATTATTTCATACATTGTTGTGCCCCTGGACTGAGAGGATGGAAGTTCAGTATGTACAGTAGCTGGATGTAGAAGGCTTATGTTAACTAGCTAATGTTGCCCATGAATGAAAGTTAGGCTAGCGAGCAAGCATTTTAGCCAGGTAGCCTAGGAGAACAAAAAATAAGAGTGTACTGTATGACAGTGATAGACCATTTCGTCAACATGAAAGACAGAAGGATGGCATTGGTGTTTCTCTACAAGTAGGTTGAGTCAACATGTTTTTCTACTTCCACAAACATGCATGCAAACAGATTAGAACCATGGACAGCCACATATTTAGCTTACATTGATTGGACTAAATTGTTTTTGGTATCTTTTAGTTGTCACTGTATTAGACTAAGCATAGGTGATTTGATGATGTTGAAATGGTGTTGGAATATTGGAGGCAGCTCCTGTTTTCTTTGTAACTTGTGGTAACTCTCTGTGGTTCTAAATCAATAGTTGTTTAGTGGTCCGAAAACATTAACTTGCTTAATCATGCTGTAGGTCATGTAACTGCCTGTTACATGCAATATGTGTCGTGGACTTCACCGGGCAGAGGTTGCTATCCGGTATTGTGATAAAACAAAGGTGTGGTTGAGTTTATTCTGCCACTGTCTTTTTTTCTCGGCCTTTATTAGCCTAAACATCACAGTCGTTGTTAAATTATCATCTATGGTACAGAACGGAAAAGTTGCGCATCTTGATTGTTGACCAATAGTGCCCCACAGTGGAGGTGTCGTAATACCCATAACTTAGCAGTCAAACAGGGAAATGGTTCCAATCATTTTTCAAACATTAATTTTTCCCATAGGGAATTTTAGAAACACTTAAAATAAAGGCTGTGTTTTGTGGTAGGCTTACCTTAGTGTGATGTTTTGATAAACGTGTAAATCTCTCCCAGACAAGGTGACTTTTATCAATATATTCAGCTCTATTTACTCTCAGATCCGAAGAGCATTTCATATTATTCTGTACATACGGAGACCTCCATTTTAGTATGGTATGTATTCATTTCTGGATGTTATCCCCCATTTTGTATGTTTATATTACAAATTACAATTTGTATTATGTTGCGAATTTAAAAAACGTATCATATGTTACGAATTGTTGCTAGGTGGCTAACGTTACCTGGGTTAAGTTTAGGAGTTAGGTTAAAGGGTTAAGGTTAGGGGAAGGGTTAGCAAAGTAGTTGAAAAGTTGCTCAAGTTGTCAGTGATCAAATTCGAACTTGCAACCTTTGGGTTTATTCACCCAACCAACCACCCAACCAGCTGTCCTATGTAGTCATACCAAACATAACATATCATATTCATTTGTATGTCCTGAATATACATTAACTATGTTACGTCTAGTCTTGGAGACCAAGCTGCGCAGACAGAACATGCTTTCCATCTACCAATCCTGCAACCTCTGCTACAAGCAGACCATATGATTTTGCCTACTCTAGAGAAGTGACATGATATATCCCTAGTTGATATTGGCTGCTAACATGAATGACTTTCAGTTCCAAATGCAGGTCTAAAATGCTATTCATTTCTGCGTTTTGAAAATGTATCAGCGTTTATGGGTATAATGACAGGCAACATTTATGCTCCCGGGTGGCGGATCGGTCTAAGGCACTGCATCTCAGTGCTAGAGGTGTCACTACAGACCCTGGTTCGATTCCAGGCTGTATCACAACAGGCCGTGATTGGGAGTCCCATAGGGCGGCGCACAATTGGCCCAGTGTCGTCCAGGTTAGTTTGACCGGGGTAGACAGTCCATTGTAAATTAGATTGTGTTCTTAACTGACTTTCCTAGTTAAATAAAGGTTAAATAAAATGCGCAGCAGATGTGCGCGCGGGGGTCGCAAGTTTTGTACCACTTCTTTTTGGGTGTTGTGGGTCAAAAAGTGTGAACCACTGGGATACATGATAGCGGCAACACATGGAGAGGGGTTGGATATAGTAATGGTAGGCCACAGTATTTCTTAAAATCTTCTATTTTTACTAGAATTGTATTGGTAATTCTTAATACGTTCAAAATCGTTTTGTAAAATAGGCAAATTTACTCATCAGATTGTGCTGCTTTCCCTTGTAATAATTGCTCAATCCGTGACCATGGTTGCGGGAAAAACATTTTTTTGTTTTGTTTAAGTACATACCCCCCAAAAGGTCGGTGCATGGCCTTGAGCCAGACTAACAGCAGACACTGTCTCAAACATTAATTGGTCTACCACTCACTAGGCTTCATGTATATCTGAAACAGTCAAATTGATTGTGGACCTATGCTTTATTTATTGCAGGTTATAGGGCCTGCCTAGGCTAGGCTATTAAATATGCTAGTTCAATACATTTTTAACCCTGCATTAACCCTGATACATTCTCATAAACAGAGCGAGATATTCTAACCATTTATCTCTTCCCTTCTTCCCTTGTTATCTTCTATCATTCTTTCCTCCCTCTCTCAGCTGGCAGCATCGCTATGGGAACTGGGTCAAAGTCACATCATATGATTCAGGATTTCACCCCCACCCCCTCTGTCTGTGTGTGTCTCTCTCTGTGTGTCTCATTCTCTGTTTGTCGTCGTCCCCCCCCTCCCCCCCAGATGGAGACTAGGCTAACAGGAAATAGAAGTTAAGTCTGCTATGGTGCACAGAGCTAGCCTGTATGGGGTAGATATTCTGTCTGAATTGGCTGATCAGAGGATGCAATCTGTATCCTTGTCTAGACCAGTTGTTTTCTCTGCCTCATATCCAACTGTCCTTACATGAGCCTGCCATACATAGTTATTATACAGACAGAGACAGAAAGGAAGCCAGTGTTCAGTAGAAACAACATGGAGCTGTGTGCTCTGTCTATGGAGAAGACTGGAGGTCGGAGGAGGAAGTAAGTGTGGTCTGTTAACCAGCGAGCAAAATGCTACCTGAGTGACCTCACGTCCTGTGGGCTGTAACTAGGTCAGAGGTCACAGAAACAGCAGGAGAGAGTCTAAATCTACGGTCTCAACATTTCCAGTGATGCCACCCACTGACAGTCTCATGCTAGCATGCTGCTCAGGGGCGGATTGGCAATTCTGTCAAATGCCAGATGGGCTGGACCATTATTTAGTTGGATGGGCTGGTTGAAATTGACATACAGAAATAAAACAATAAAAAAAGGTGACATGGGCCTATTAAGATTTTTCTCTTTTATACTAATCTATAATCAGCCTTTGGCTGATCAGTGGGCAACAACTGGCCCCCCTACCAAGACAGACCAGCCTGGTCTTCTAATACCTGAGGTCATGCAAATTCAAAGTCAAACACGGCATCAGCAATGAGACCTGCTCCTACTCGGTCTTCAGCTATTTTTGGGTGGCTTAAACCATGATTTGGTCAAACAGTAAGGTGCATTATTCTCATGATTCCTGTAATGAAAGTGTCTGCCCTGTGCCCTTGCTGAGGCCTGCTGCTGTGATGAGTGAGCTACTTTCCTCTTCCCCCATGTGCTCAAGAGAAAAATGCAATAAAAAAATAAAATTGTGGGAAAAACACAGCTTTGGAAGATTTGTCCTCTTGTTCCTGTTGAAGAGAGGGTCTCCGCTTTCTGTAGGTATAGTGTTCATCCTGTTAGGGCTAGGGGGCAGTATTGACACGGCTGGATAAAAAAACATACCCGATTTAATCTGGTTACCACTCCTACCCAGTAACTAGAATATGCATATACTTATTACATATGGATAGAAAACACCCTAAATTTTCTAAAACTGTTTGAATGGTGTCTGTGAGTATAACAGAACTCAAATGGCAGGTCAAAACCTGAGAGATTCCTTTACAGGAAGTGGCCTGTCTGACCATTTCTTGAACTTCTTTTCCATCTCTATCATTTACTAAGGATCTCTGCTCTAACGTGACACTTCCCACGTCGTCCATAGGCGCTCAGAGCCCGGGAAAAAACAGAATGTCGTCATTCCAGCCCCAGGCTGAAACACATTATCGCCTTTCTCAAGTGGCCGATCAAGGGACACTGGGCTTATGCGCGTGACCCGACCGCCCCCGCCTTTGGGATTTTTTCCTCTGTTTGCCGAAAAGGAGATTCCCTGTCGGAATATTATCGCTTTTCTACGAGAAAAATGTCGTAAAAATTGATTTTAAACAGCGGTTGACATGCTTCGAAGTACGGTAATGGAATATTTAGAATTTTATTGTCACGAATTGCGCCATGCGCGCGACACTTCTTTACTATTTCGGATAGTGTCTGGAACGCACGAACAAAACATCGCTATTCGGATATAACGATGGATTATTTTGGACCAAACCAACATTTGTTATTGAAGTAGCAGTCCTGGGTGTGCATTCTGACGAAGACAACAAAAGGTAATCAAACTTTTATAATAGTAAATATGATTATGGTGAGTGCTAAACTTGCCGGGTGTCTAAATAGCGAGCCCGTGATGCCTGGGCTATGTACTTAGAATATTGCAAAATGTGCTTTCACCAAAAAGCTATTTTAAAATCGGACATTTCGAGTGCATAGAGGAGGTCTGTATCTATAATTCTTAAAATAATTGTTATGCTTTTTGTGAACGTTTATCGTGAGTAATTTAGTAAAATGTTAGCGAATTCCCCGGAAGTTTGCGGGGGTATGCTAGTTCTGAACGTCACATGCTAATGTAAAAAGCTGGTTTTTGATATAAATATGAACTTGATTGAACAAAACATGCATGTATTGTATAACATAATGTCCTAGGGTTGTCATCTGATGAAGATCATCAAAGGTGAGTGCTGCATTTAGCTGTCTTCTGGGTTTTGGTGACATTATATGCTGGCTTGAAAAATGGGTGTCTGATTATTTCTGGCTTGGTACTCTGCTGACATAATCTAATGTTTTGCTTTCGTTGTAAAGCCTTTTTGAAATCGGACAGTGTGGTTAGATTAACGAGAGTCTTGTCTTTAAGTAGCTGTAAAATAGTCATATGTTTGAGAAATTGAAGTAATAGGATTTTTAACGTTTTGAAAATCGCGCCACAGGCTGCAAGTGGCTGTTACGTAGGTCCCACCTAGCCCATAGAGGATAGCCATGTGGTTCTCAATCTCAGTACTAGCCCATAGAGGTTAATTATCACCTTTCAATATTCAGCTTAGCAACGACTTAACAACCAAGATATTTGATATGGCTTTGAGATATGGAGTGGCACGCACACAAAATGCACACCAGCCATGGTGAGACCTTAGGCCTATAGGTCTCATGGGTAGTAGTCTATAACTGCAAAGTTTTTCTAGGACATTACATTTACTGTTGGATGAATACATGGCTACTAGCAGTGGGTAATATATTTAGAGTTAGTGGTTTGTCCTTTAAAAGTTGGTCCCATTAATGCTAGTTTGACCACCACGGGTCATCTTTGAGAAGCATTTGATAGCCTTCAATAGTGGCTGTACTAGAGAATTGAAACATTCTCTCTAAGAACATACCATTACATGGGCCTGATTTTAATGAATTTTGCTTAATTAATTTGCTTAATATTATGGTGTTTCTATTCCAAGGAAAATGAAAAACCCTCTGGGATTCCGTTAGGATGGAACGGAAAATATGGCGCTGTACAACGTGACGGTCGGGAGTAGGAGACCGGGGTTCAATTCCCCGATGGGGAGGAAGGAGTAGGCTGTCCTTGTAATTAAGAATTTGTTCTTAACTGACTTGCCTAGTTAAATAAAAGTTACACTAAGAGCATAACATTTCTACACCCTAATTGTGTAGTTGTAGTCTAACCAATACCCAAATGGAGATTCAGTGAAAATAAAAATCTCATTGATTTATCAAGACCAGTCCCCAAGCTTGTCTCAGAGCAGCACGAAACAGTGCTAAAATACACTGCTCAAAAAAATAAAGGGAACACTAAAATAACACATCCTAGATCTGAATGAATGAAATAATCTTATTAAATACTTTTTTCTTTACATAGTTGAATGTGCTGACAACAAAATCACACAAAAATAATCAATGGAAATCCAATTTATCAACCACTGGAGGTCTGGATTTGGAGTCACACTCAAAATTAAAGTGGAAAACCACACTACAGGCTGATCCAACTTTGGTGTAATGTCCTTAAAACAAGTCAAAATGAGGCTCAGTAGTGTGTGTGGCCTCCATGTGCCTGTATGACCTCCCTACAACGCCTGGGCATGCTCCTGATGAGGTGGCGGATGGTCTCCTGAGGGATCTCCTCCCAGACCTGGACTAAAGCATCCGCCAACTCCTGGACAGTCTGTGGTGCAACGTGGCGTTGGTGGATGGAGCGAGACATGATGTCCCAGATGTGCTCAATTGGATTCAGGTCTGGGGAATGGGCGGGCCAGTCCATAGCATCAATGCCTTCCTCTTGCAGGAACTGCTGACACACTCCAGCCACATGAGGTCTAGCATTGTCTTGCATTAGGAGGAACCCAGGGCCAACCGCACCAGCATATGGTCTCACAAGGGGTCTGAGGATCTCATCTCGGTACCTAATGGCAGTCAGGCTACCTCTGGCGAGCACATGGAGGGCTGTGCGGCCCCCCAAAGAAATGCCACCCCACACCATGACTGACCCACCGCCAAACCGGTCATGCTGGAGGATGTTGCAGGCAGCAGAACGTTCTCCACGGCGTCTCCAGACTGTCACGTCTGTCACATGTGCTCAGTGTGAACCTGCTTTCATCTGTGAAGAGCACAGGGCGCCAGTGGCGAATTTGCCAATCTTGGTGTTCTCTGGCAAATGCCAAACGTCCTGCACGGTGCTGGGCTGTAAGCACAACCCCCACCTGTGGATGCCGGGCCCTCATACCACCCTCATGGAGTCTGTTTCTGACCGTTTGAGCAGACACATGCACATTTGTGGCCTGCTGGAGGTCATTTTGCAGGGCTCTGGCAGTGCTCCTCCTGCTCCTCCTTGCACAAAGGCGGAGGTAGCAGTCCTGCTGCTGGGTTGTTGCCTTCCTACGGCCTCCTCCACGTCTCCTGATGTACTGGCCTGTCTCCTGGTAGCGCCTCCATGCTCTGGACATTACGCTGACAGACACAGCAAACCTTCTTGCCACTGCTCGCATTGATGTGCCATCCTGGATGAGCTGCACTACCTGAGCCACTTGTGTGGGTTGTAGACTCCGTCTCATGTTACCACTAGAGTGAAAGCACCGCCAGCATTCAAAAGTGACCAAAACATCAGCCAGGAAGCATAGGAACTGAGAAGTGGTCTGTGGTCCCCACCTGCAGAACCACTCCTTTATTGGGGGTGTCTTGCTAATTGCCTATAATTTCCACCTGTTGTCTATTCCATTTGCACAACAGCATGTGAAATTTGTCAATCAAGTGGACAGTTTGATTTCACAGAAGTGTGATTGACTTGGAGTTACATTGTGTTGTTTAAGTGTTCCCTTTATTTTTTTGAGCAGTATAGTTGTAGGCTATTGCTTCAAATCTTTTTACTTCTAACTTCAATATGCTCTTTAATAAGACCTACACCACTCAATGGGCCATTATAACACTGTACATGGTGTCCAGGTCAGGATAACCAAAACATTTCTTTATTAAAGACTATCAGAAAGAATGATGGTACTTATTTATTTTGATCCAAAGCCATGAATGAGTGAGTCACTGCTTTATGTAGGTGCCGGACTATATGACACTGCCATCAACTTGATAATATATAACGATATTTTGGAGGTTATTTTGTTTAAAAAAAAAAAAAAAAAGTGAGCGACTAATCTGAATAAAGGCCAAAATAATATTTGTAAAGGCCAAAACATTTATTTCTGTTTTTAGAGGGAGAGAAACGCTGGGACAATTGTGCACCTCCCTATGGGACTCCCAATCACGGTCGGATGTGATACATAATACTTTTTGTTGTATTATTTGTTTGTCTTTTCTGGTGGATTAAACTGAAATTGCAACCACTCACGGCCGGTTGTGATACAGCCAACCTAACTGAAGAAATACATTTGACGATAGAGTTCTCCCCCTACCCTCTTTCTAGGCAAGTCTATTGTCCAACTACCTGCTAATAGCCATAATGGTGCTGTACAACGTGACCGTGTGTGTTTGATAGAGTATTTTCCAGTAAACAACAATTTGTTTACCTTCATTAGACAACTTTGTTCCAATATTTTTGCAATTCAGTGATATTTATTCCCATAGTAATTCGTTATGGATCCATAACTAAATAATCATCGATATTTTGAAAGAGTATTTTTATCATTATTTTATTAACAAAAGCATAAAGATGTCATTATTATTTACATTGTTTTAGTTTGAACGAGCAGACTGGCACTAAGAACAGCGGGAATGTTTCCCTAGTCAGTGCCATTATTAGTGCAATGCCCCTTAAATTGTTGCTCTGTGCTACCCAGTGTGGTGGGGCGGGGGTCCACCCCCCCTCCCTTCCCCATGGGCTAGGTCCGTCTTCTGTACACGGCTCTGCAGGCCCATCCCGTGCCTCATGCCTTGAACCTTGTGCGCTTTCAGTGGATACAGCTGGAGAACTGCAAGCCAATCCCATTGTGTGCCACTTGGGAGCCATGACCAATATAACCAATATATATTGTCCTGCTAATGATAGGGTTAATAATATATCTGTGAGAATATCCAAGGGGCTTTTATATAATTCTAAATTAATAATAATAATCGCTTTGTTTAAAAAAATAACAATATTTTGGAGATTTTGTTTTTTCAAATAACATAAAATGAGCGAGGAAAAAGGCCATTCTTGAACATGGGGTGAGACATTCTTACTAATTTGTAAATAAAGCCAGTTTATTTTTTTCTGTTTTTAGAGGGAGAGAAACCAAAAACCTGCAGTCATCTCATCCTAGTTGAGGCCGGCATAGAACCAGCATCTGTAGCAACACAGTTTACACTGCTATGAATGTCTTAGACCGCTGCACCACTCAGGCGCTGTACAACATGGTCGGTCGGGAGTGGGCTACAATACTACAGTAAGAGCAAAATAAAATAATAAAAACCTTAGTGTAACAACAGTTTTAGTAAGTAATACTGAAGTCGTGCACAGTTATCAGTTTCTATTTAGGTTTATGCTGCCCATTCATTGTCAGTTAGATACACAGTAGGACCCAAAAGCATAATCAGTGCTCTAACTCCCCCTTGCGCTGGTCTGGAGCAATGAAGTGGTGACGCAGGGTATCGTACTAAACCACAAATTACCTCTAAGTCCCGCAGCATAATCGCTAAACTTTTAGTGGAGCAAACACTGTACCGATGTAGTTAATGTGTTGAAAAAAATAACAGGATATTCTGGAGTCCTATTTTGACAGTAAAATATAGCAACTATAGTCTAATTGTCAACCCAAAATTCATGTCAATCACTGGATTACGTTGCACATCCAAAATATCTTGAATCATTCATTCCTGCTCAGATGTGATAAATGAAAACTTTGCAGCATGTTAGCGGCACGCACCGTGATGTGGGGCCAAAATGCCAGGGCTGAATTCTTGTCTCACACACACACACACACACACACACACACACACACACACACACACACACACACACACACACACACACACACACAAAACCAACTGCAGAGCGATAGAAAGAAAAAGTAAGGGTGCAATAGCATGTTTATTTATAAATAAGTATTGAAGCATAACAATATGAACAAACATGTCTCTGTGTTTACGTTTCTGTTTAATTCATGATGTTTGAAAGCTGAAGAGTGCTGTAACATACAGTAGGGGGTAACTATGGGAACAAGCCCAACACTAGGCCTACTGTGAGCTCAGCACTAACCAATAGTATCATACATGCACACAGGCTACTGGCATTTTAGATCTGCCCCAGCTATAAACCAGTGGAGGCTGCTGAGGGGAGGACAGCTCATAATAATGTCTGGAATGGAGTCGAATGGAATGGCATCAAACACATGGAAAGCATGTGTTTGATGTATTTGTTACCATTTCACTCATTCTGAGCCAGCCATTACCATGATCCCGTCTTCCCTAATTAAGGTGCCACCAACCATATCGTGTGAACTGTTTAGAAATTAAAGCACTTTTTGTACATGGAACAAATTCACTTATACTGTATGTGTATTAAAGTAGTGAAAAGTTTAGTATTTGGTCCCATATTCCTAGAACGCAATGATTACATCAAGCTTGTGACTCTACAAAGTTGTTGGATGGATGTGCTGTTTGTTTTGGTTTTGTTTCAGATTATTTTGTGCCCAATATAAATAAATTGTAAATAATGTATTGTCATTTTTGAGTCACTTTTATTGTAAATAAGAATAGAATATGTTCCTAAACACTTCTACATTAATGTGGATGTTACCATGATTACGGATAGTCCTGAATTAATCATGAATAATGAGTGAGAAAGTTACAGAGGCATAAATATCATACACTCCCAAAAAATGCAAACCTCCCCTTTATTGTATTGGTGAGAGGTTAGCATGTCTTGGGGTATGATATTTTTGTGTCTAACTTTCTCACTCATCATTATTCACGATTCATTCAAGACTATCTGTAATCATGGTAGCATCCACATTAATGTATAAGTGTTTAGAAACGTATTCTATAATTATTTACAATAAAAGTGACTCAAATGACAATACATTATTTACCATTCATTTCTATTGGGCACAAAAATAATCTGAAACACAATCAAAACAAACAGCAAATGCATCCAACAAGTTTGTACAGTCTCATTTTTTTTAAAACCTTTATTTAACTAGGCAAGTCAGTTATGAACAAATTCTTATTTTTAATGACACCCTAGGAACGGTGGGTTAACTGCCTTGTTCAGGGGCAGTATGACACATTTTTACCTTGTCAACTCAGGGATTTGATCTAGCAACCTTTCGGTTACTGGCCCAACGCTCTAACCACTAGGCTACCTGCCGCCCACCATATAATCTTTGCGTGCTAGAAATATGGGACCAAATACTAAACTTTTGACTACTTTAATACACATAAGAGAATTTGGGGGGAATATGTACAAAAAGTGCTTTAATTTCTGAACGGTTCACCTGACAAATCCAAAGTGCTGGAGTACAGAGCCAAAACAACAAAAAATGTGTCACTGTCCCAATACTTTTGGAGCTCACTGTACATGTGTAGTTGTAAACCCAGCCTGGATGCATGCACCCAGAGTCTACTGACACTGCAGGAGCTCCAGTCCATCACTGAACAAATCAAACAACTCGTTTTTTTACATATGACTGGTTACAGACACACAACTGCATTATAGAGTCATATGGTATGATACATCAGTTCCATATGTCTTTAAACTTGGTTGAATGCGCTTTTAGGAACCCCCCACCACAGGCAACACACACACATTCACTACTAAACCCCTAAACCCCATATGATTCACCAAACCATGACTCATCAGCACTCTGCTGACACAGCTGACTGAGGAGATGAATCGATAAATGGTTTTGAATAGTAGAGGTTTGTGTGTGTGCGTGTGTGTGTGTATATATATATATATATATATATATATATATATATATGATCAGGAGTTTAGAACCTGCTGAGGGCCATGCGGAGCATCAGAGCCCCAAGTAGTAGAGCAGGGCTGGCTCCCAGACCACTAGCTGTGTTATTGTGCTCCCCGTGGCGGTGGCCTTTATGGGGCCCGTTGCAGTCGTCCGAGAAACAACACTCCATCTTGGCTCCAGAGTTGCCATTGCGGGCCTTATCACAGAACGCCTTGTAGGAGCATGACTTCATCACCGTGTCTAAAACAGGAGGAAGGGAGAGAGGAGAAAGGGAGTGGGGAGGGGGAGGAAAGGTGTGAGGAAGGAGAGTCAGTATTGGCCTATTCCAAACCCTGTTGAACCATGGTTTCCTACTCTCCTCCTCATCCTTCAATCTGCCTCTTTTTGGCCCTAGCCCCTGCCCCACTCCCACTCTTCCCTCTTCTTGGCCCTAGCCCCTGCCCCACTCCCACTCTTCCCTCTTCTTGGCCCTAGCCCCTGCTCTGCCCCGCTCCCACTCTTCCCTCTTCTTGGCCCTAGCCCCTGCCCCGCTCCCACTCTTCCCTCTTCTTGGCCCTAGCCCCTGCCCCGGTCCCACTCTTCCCACTTCTTGGCCCTAGCCCCTGACCCGCTCCCACTCTTCCCTCTTCTTGGCCCTAGCCCCTGCCCCGCTCCCACTCTTCCCTCTTCTTGGCCCTAGCCCCTGCCCCACTCCCACTCTTCCCTCTTCTTGGCCCTAGCCCCTGCTCTGCCCCGCTCCCACTCTTTCCTCTTCTTGGCCCTAGCCCCTGCCCCGCTCCCACTCTTCCCTCTTCTTGGCCCTAGCCCCTGCCCCGGTCCCACTCTTCCCACTTCTTGGCCCTAGCCCCTGACCCGCTCCCACTCTTCCCTCTTCTTGGCCCTAGCCCCTGCCCCGCTCCCACTCTTCCCTCTTCTTGGCCCTAACCCCTGCCCCGCTCCCAGTCTTCCCTCTTCTTGGCCCTAGCCCCTGCCCCGCTCCCACTCTTCCCTTTTCTTGGCCCTAACCCCTGCCTCGCTCCCACTCTTCCCTCTTCTTGGCCCTAGCCCCTGCCCCGCTCCCACTCTTCCCTCTTCTTGGCCCTAGCCCCCCCCCCCCCCCCCCACCCCACCCTTCCCCCTTCTCTCCCACAGACACAGAGGGTTGTGGTTGATAAAAGCTGCTGGGAACTTATCCAGAAACGAGATGAGAGAACACACGCACACACCCACTGATTACAAGGGCAAGGAGAGCGACTGCTGACAAAAGAGAGAGACAGACATACATATGTAGTCTTATCAAATTTGCGTGGCCATTCATTTAGTGTGTGATGTATTATAGTAGCATAAAGACATATTTATTTAGCATTAAAATCAGTTTTGTACAAAATGTGTTCATGCCAGTTCAACAGTAGCTAGAACACTGATAATATACACCCTATACAGCCTCAACAGGGGAATGCTTTAGTCTAATTACATATAACTTATACCTATCCAATCATATGGTGGTGATGGTGGTGCTGTCCTAGAACTAGCCTGACATCTAGAGTCTGAAAAGAATGCTGCAAGCTTTGGTCATAAAAGTTATTTTTGTGCAGGTGGTGAGAGTGTGTGTGTGTGTGCTTACTCTGTCCTGTGATGGTGGAGCAGGCGTCGGCGAATTGAGGGCAGGTGGTGGAGCCTTGTTTGATACAATCACCCTCATTGGACGCTACGCATGAGTGACACTTCAGTGCGTGACCTTTAGACATGGAACAGGAGAGAACATCTGAGATGAGACTAAGCAGCATTTTCAACTAGCACTCTCAGACAGACTAGCATTCTCTCTGCAAGAAGTTGTATCCAGGCTACCGCTCAACATAATCCTTACTCTCTGTCTCACCATGCACACGTTGTCTCAGAGGAAAAAGGAGCCCATAACAACAAACTCATATCTGATGATGTACGAATAACTCTAAGGCTGTGTCTGTGACAACTCAGACTGACCCTGGCCATGTTTCCTGTCCTGTCAACCCTTGGGCTTTTATGAACAAATAAGACCACGCTGAAACAGCAAAACACACAGACAACCAGACAGACAGGTGAACACAGCCCTTCACTAGCACTTCAAGGCACACCTTCCTAATATTGAGTTGCACCTCCCCTTTTGCCCTCAGAACAGCCTAAATTCGTCAGGGCATGGACTCTACAAGGTGTCGAAAGCGTTCCACACAACTAACTACCAATATGATGACTAAAACAAAAACTGAAACGTGACCATCTGGTACAGTTATGGATAGTGTTGACCTATGGTTAGGGTCAGCATCGACTACTCTCTGGGTCCCCGGGCAGTTTCGTGATCCAACTAAGCTCTTAACATTCCTTTGCCTCCCATCAGATAAACAAGACATCATTTCTAACCTGAACCCAGCTTTAACATGACCCAGTAGACTAGATTCAGACCCACCGTTTAACCCCTTATAAACTCTTAGAAAACCCTGAAACCCCTAGAAAGTCCCCCTCTAGTTGAGTAAATAACCCTGCCAGCTACATGTAGAGAGACTGCCAGCTACATGTACAGAGACTTACTGTGGCAGGCCAGGCATACCAACATCAGCAGAGCCAGGACAGTCTTCATAGTGCTGGATGGACGGTGTGTGTATCAGTGTACGTTTGGGAGTCCAGTGCAGTAGTGGGAGCAGAGAAGAGGTAAACGCAGAGGAGAGAAAAGAGAAGAGGTGGGGGTGTCTTGGGGCATTAACATCTTAGCCCTAATCCCTATCAACCCTGCACACCCAGCGCCCTCTATTCATGTGTTATTGGACTTACCAAGGGTAGTTTTGACAGGGTCAGGTAAACTCTCAATACTGGTGTCTGTACTGTACTCATTCACTCAAATATATACACACACACACACACACACACACACACACCTTGGTGGGCAGCACACACACCCTGTGTTGGCTAAGTGATCAGTGAAATAATACAACCACACTGGGTTGTCACAAACCGTTCTCACCAACTACAGGGACATTCTACTTCAAAATGTGTCACTTGCATGCAGTTGCCCTCTAACTCAAGGTCAGAGCCTCATAACATCCATTTAGCAATGTGTGTGTTTCTGTGAGTGTGTTACAGGACATTAGTGCTGTGTCAGCTGAATACCGTTCCCTGTTCAACTGCTAGCCCGGGGCAAGGTTACAGTTCACTCTGGCAGAGACTGAACATTCAGTAAAGTCAGTGATTGTGAGTGTGCTATGTAGCTGTGATGTCAGACCCAACCTGTGTAGCTGTGATGTCAGACCCAACCTGTGTAGCTGTTATGTCAGACCCAACCTGTGTAGCCGTGATGTCAGACCCAACCTGTGTAGCTGTGATGTCAGACCCAACCTGTGTAGCTGTGATGTCAGATCCAACCTGTGTAGCTGTGATGCCAGACCCAACCTGTGTAGCTGTGATGTCAGACCCAACCTGTGATGTCAGACCCAACCTGTGTAGCTGTGATGTCAGACCCAACCTGTGTAGCTGTGATGTCAGACCCAACCTGTGTAGCTGTGATGTCAGACCCAACCTGTGTAGCTGTGATGTCAGACCCAACCTGTGTAGCTGTGAACAGAGAAACTGAACACAGAAGCCATGAGAACACACTCCCTTATTACTACAGTCATGTTTACTCAGCACAGACACTGCACATATTAGTCAACATAGTCTGTACGGTACAAGTCAGTACAGCTGAATGCTTCTTATTCACTTTACAAATATTAATGACAATGCAAAAAGGGATCATCGGTGATGTACAAACCGTTAAAAACAATATTATCTAAAGAAACTTTCAATGAAGGTACAACTTCAGTATGACACAAAGATGTGTATTATAGACACTGGTACATGTATGTATGTCTACGTGGTGTTTCACTGCATGCATGCATGCGTGTTATATTGTTTAACTATGTCATCCACAGTGCAGTGTGGCGGAGGGGGAACTAGTACTGAGAGGCGGTGTGAAACTCTCCACTGTGGAAGAGTATTTAACAGAACCAGGTTAGCTGAGAACAGTGAAGCAGTGAACAGTGAATATGAGAAACACACTGTAACTTTCTATGCCACTAACTAGGTGCTGCAGTAAAACACAGTGATTCCATCCCAAATGGCACCGTATTCCCTATATAGTGCTCTACCTTGAGCAGGGCTCATGGAAGCTCACATAATCCCTGAACAGTTCTCTCTACCTCCATGTCGTAACGTTTCATACCTAAATACTACAGGTGCATATCCATGGCCACAGGAAATTCCAAACATTTTTGATTTTGAAAAACCAAATCAAACACTCCCAGTTTACGGTATTTGTTTGTACATATACAAAATATATAGTCTTTGTATTAACTTCACCATATCCAGATTTCCACTTACTGAGTTTACTACTCTCTGCTCCAGCCCTCTGGCCTGAGAAAGAGACTAACCAGGTATAGTTTAGGACAGTGGGAAACCCTCCCTTCACCTGTGCAGTTGTGCTGAAGTCGTACAGAATACACAGTCACTGTACAGCTCCTCTTCCTCTGCTAACACAAAGCCTCATATACAGACAGGAGAAAAGCTTTCTATTTTCCAGGACAACCCCCCACCCCACCCCTATCTATAGTAGTGCATCCTAACCCTGAACCTACTCCCACATCCCCCCCTCCCTATAATAGTGCAGTTATACAAAGGGGTCAAACACAGCTCACCCTTGACCCCTGATTGTCCTGGAGCCTAGAGAGTGGTCCTGCCCTAGTCTCCTAGTGTTCAGAATAAATACAATTTGTACAGTACCATATGTACCGTACCATATGTACAGTACATCTCAGCCAGGGTGTTTTGTAAGTGTGGGGTTTATGTGCATAATATATTAATAAATGCTTAACAAAATGTTATCCTAAGTTAAATAAGCACAAACCTATGCAATGCCAAGACAGCACATTATATTCTGTTTATGTTACAGTACAGAAAAACAAACGGGTGTGGGGTCTTGCGTGGTAAATAATGACCAAGCCAAAAAGGTGAGTCCACATGTACATAACACAGGCTCAAATTACACCCTATTCTCCAAATACTGCACTAATGTTGACTAAGAGAAATGGGTTATCGTATGACATTTGACCAGTACAGCAGCACTAGGTGCAGGCGCCCTGTGGGGAAATAGAGCTGCTCATTGGCTGGAGGCATGCACAGGAGTACACTATAGGTTGTAGGCAGGGTTGGCTTGGCGGGTCAAGATTGGTCGATTCTGAAGTATGGAATCTCTCTCAGTCTGTTCTGCCCATCTTTGCGATGAGCTCATCACAGATCTTGGTGAGCTCCTCGATCTCCTCCGTCTGTGAATAGACAGAAGACCACGTCAGGGAGACTGGTGATTCAGGACTTAGGCCTGGAGTTTTTCCTGTTCAGGTCACCTAGTCAGCAAAAAGCGTTGTGCATTACCTTTTGTTGCAGGGTTAGCATTAGCATGTAGTGTTAGGGTTGTGTGCATAGAGACAGAGGACTCTCGTGCGCAAAAGGCGATTTTAGTCAAAGTGAAAGTTACCCAGTAAAATACTACTTGAGTAAAAGTCTAAAAGTATTTGGTTTTAAATATACTTAAGTATCAAAAGTCAATGTAATTGCTAAAATATATTTAAGTATCAAAAGAATAAATAATTTCAAATTCCTTATATAAAACAAACCAGAAGGCATCATTTTCTTTAATTTACAGATAGCCAGGGGCATCCTCCAACACTCAGACATAATTTACAAATGAAGCATGTGTTTAGTTAGTCTGCCAGATCAGAGGCAGTAGGGATGACCAGGGATGTTCTCTTGATAAGTGTGTGAATTAGGCTATTTTCCTGTCCTGCTAATTATTGAAAATGTAATAAAATGTACAAAAAGTACATAATTTTCTTTAGGAATGTAGTGAAGTAAAAGTTGTCAAAAATATGAATAGTAAAGTACAGATACCCTAAAAAACTACTTAAGTAGTACTTTCAAGTATTTTTACTTAAGTACTTTACACAACTGGAGTTACGGAAGGATCATATAATTCCATCCAGTTCATCAGAAGGGATCAGCCAATGAATTATACTCATGAGCAAACATTCCATTACTGCATGTGGCAGTAAATCGCCAACCTTGGATTTATACCTGTTCAAAAACACTCCAGGTGGCAGTATGCACTTTCTGTTTGTTTACCAATTCGTAGAAGAAGAACATTGACTACTTCGAAATGGAGATGGCCTCAATGGCGCTGCCCATGCTCTCACAGCTGCCATAATGATACAGATACAGTGTTGCATCCTCTAACTATCTCTATGGTTGTGTGCTACCTTCTGCTATAGGCCTAGCAGTGGGCTTTAGCATGTAGCTAGGTAATGTTAGCCCTTACCTTTTGCTGCAGAGCTTTCTCCAGAGACTCTACCCTCATCTGCTCCTTCCTCAGGCTGGCGGTCAGAGCAACACTCTCAGAGCTGGCCTTGCTGCGTACCTGGGCTATGTCCTCATTAGCCCTGAAGGGAATAGTAGGGGTTGGTAGTTACTGATAGACTCCTGTGTGTGTGTGTGTGTGTGTGTGTGTGTGTGTGTGTGTGTGTGTGTGTGTGTAATCATACTTGTCTAGTTTCTCCTCGGCGTGTAGTTTGAGGGTCTGGTATCTCTGCTCCTCCTGCTTGACTCTGGCCAGATACTCCTGAGCACACTTCTTCAACACCTCCTCATTCTACACGCACATAATAGTAGAACCACAATGTTACACATAACTAATATATGAGCTCAAAGACTAATCCATAGTAAGGTCAGACTATTCTTGATCCCTGAACTCTGACCCCTAACCTTCTTGAAGCCGTCCAGGGTGCTCTTCATGTTCTCATAGCGGCGGAACATATCGGACAGCGAGCGCTCTACTGAGTTCAGGTCTGTTAGCGCCGACTCCTTCTCCATGGTTACAGCCTGCAAAGACTTCTGGGAGCTCGTGGTGTTGCGCTGTTCGTCCTCTGACAGAGAGAGAGGTCACACAGACAGGTCATTTTATGATTCCGTGCATCGAGGCCACCACTACATTTATGGAGAGGAATTTTTGAAGTGGTTTGGTTGATCTAAGCCACTCACCAATCATCTGGGCGATGGTCTTCTCATACTCTGCCACTATCTTTCTGTGAGAGAGGAATGACTACTGATGAATCTTGATTAGCTAACACTCAGTCTGTTCACTGCTCAGCACACATCACCTCATTACTAGCCTCACAGTACAGTTGAGGTGAATGGTAACAGAATGGTATATGTGAATTGGCCAACAGTACCTCATCTCCATGACTTCCTGTCTGCTGTCCTCATACTTCCTCCTCCAGTCACTGGCCTCTGTCTCCTTAGTGATGATCTGGCACAGGAGACAGATATATCTATGTTACCCTGTGTGTGTGTGTGTGTGTGTGTGTGTGTGTGTGTGTGTGGTCTGTTGTTTAACTGACCTCCCCTCTCATGAGGGTGAGAACAGCCGTCTTCTCTGCCTCGCTGATGCAAATCGAGTCTAGAACCTCACTTCCTGTCTTCTTCTGCGTGTCACTTCCTCCCAGCTTGGCGTTCTTCAGCTGGCAGGTGTCCTCATACTGCAGAGACATAGGTGTCAACAACATAGCTCGGGCAGTAGGAGGCTCTCTCATCCATTTACAGTTGAAGTCTGAAGTTTACATACACTTAAGTTGGAGTCATTAAAACTCGTTTTTCAACCAGTCCACAAACTTCTTGTTAACAAACTATAGTTTTGGCAAGTCGATTAGGACATCTACTTTGTGCATGACACAAGTAATTTTTCCAACAATTGTTTACAGACAGATTATTTCACTTATAATTCCCTGTATCACAATTCCAGTGGGTCAGAAGTTTACATACACTAAGTTGACTGTGCCTTTAAACAGCTTGGAAAATTCCAGAAAATGATGTCATGGCTTTAGAAACTTCTGATGGGCTAATTGACATCATTTGAGTCAATTGGAGGTGCACCTGTGGCTGTATTTCAAGGCCTACCTTCACACTCAGTGCCTCTTTGCTGGACATCATGGGAAAATCAAAAGATATCAGCCAAGACTTCATAAAAAATATTGTAGATCTCCACAAGTCTGGTTCATCCTTGGGAGCAATTTCCAAACGCCTGAAGGTACCACGTTCATCTGTACAAACAATAGTACGCAAGTATAAACACCATGGGACCACGCAACCATCATACCGCTCAGGAAGGAGACGCGTTCTGTCTCCTAAAGATGAACGTACTTCGGTGCAAAAAGTGCAAATCAATCCCAGAACAACAGCAAAGGACCTTGTGAAGATGCTGGAGGAAACAGGTACAAAAGTATCTATATCAAACAGTAAAACGAGTCCTATATCGACGTAACCTGAAAGGCCACTCAGCAAGGAAGAAGCCACTGCCCCAAAACCGCCATAAAAAAGCCAGACTACGGTTTGCAACTGCACATGGGGACAAAGATCGTACTTTTTTGGAGAAATGTCCTCTGGTCTGATGAAACAAAAATAGAACTGTTTGGCTATAATGACCATCGTTATGTTTGGAGGAAAAAAGGGGGAGGCTTGCAAGCCGAAGAACACCATCCCAACCGTGAAGCACAGGGGTGGCAGCATCATGTTGTGGGGGTGCTTTGCTGCAGAAGGGACTGGTGCACTTCACAAAATAGATGGAACCATGAGGAAGGAAAATGATGTGGATATATTGAAGCAACATCTCAAGACATCAGTCAGGAAGTTAAAGCTTGGTCGCAAATGGGTCTTCCAAATGGACAATGACCCCAAGCATACTTCCAAAGTTGTGGCAAAATGGCTTAAGGACAACAAAGTCAAGCTATTGGAGTGGCCATCACAAAGCCTTGACCTCAATCCTATAGAAAATTTGTGGGCAGAACTGAAAAAGCGTGTGCGAGCAAGGAGGCCTACAAACCTGACTCAGTTACACCAGCTCTGTCAGGAGGAATGGGCCAAAATTCCCCCAACTTATTGTGGGAAGCTTGTGAAAGGATACCTGAAACTTTTGACTCAAGTTAAACAATTTAAAGGCAATGCTACCAAATACTAATTGAGTGTATGTAAACATCTAACCCACTGGGAATGTGATGAAAGAAATAAAAGCTGAAATAAATCATTCTCTCTACTATTATTCTGGCATTTCACATTCTTAAAATAAAGTGGTGATCCTAACTGACCTAAGACAGGGAATGTTTACTAGGATTAAATGTAAGGAATTGTGAAAAACTGAGTTTAGATGTATTTGGCTAAGGTGTATGTAATCTTCCAATTTATGTATATGTATACGCAGATGATACAGTCTTATACTCAGCTGGCCCCTCCCTGGATTTTGTGTTAAATGCTCTACAACAACAAGCTTTCTCTACCCTTAACATTGTTCTGAACACCTCCAAAACAGAGGTCATGTGGTTTGGTTAGAAGAATGCCCCTATCCCCACAGGTGTGATTACTACCTCTGAGGGTTTAGAGCTTGAGGTAGTCACCTCATACAAGTACTTGGGAGTATGGCTAGACGGTGCACTGTCCTTCTCTCAGCACATATCAAAGCTGCAGGCTAAAGTTAAATCTAGACTTGGTTTCCTCTATTGTAATCTCTCCTCTTTCACCCCAGCTGCCAAACAAACCCTGATTCAGATGACCATCCTACCTATGGTAGATTACGGAGACATAATTTATAGATCGGCAGGTAAGGGTGCTCTCGAGCGGCTAGATGTTCTTTACCATTCGGCCATCAGATTTGCCACCAATGCTCCTTATAGGACACGTTACTGTACTCTATACTCCTCTGTAAACTGGTCATTTCTGTATACCCGTCACAGGACCCACTGGTTGATGCTTATTTATAAAACCCTCTTAGGCCTCACTCCCCCCATCTGAGATACCTACTGCAGCCCTCATCCTCCATATACAACACCGTTCTGCCAGTCACATTCTGTTAAAGGTCCCCAAAGCACACACATCCCTGGGTCGCTCATATTTTCAGTTCGCTGCAGCTAGCGACTGGAACGAGCTGCAACAAACACTCAAACTGGACAGTTTTATCTCTTCATTCAAAGACTCAATTATGGACTCTCTTCCTGACAGTTGTGGCTGCTTTGTGTGATGTATTGTTGTCTCTACCTTCTTGCCCTTTGTGCTGTTGTCTGTACCCAACAATGTTTGTACCATGTTTTGTGCTGCTACCATGTTGTGTTGCTACCATGCTGTGTTGTCATGTGTTGCTGCCTTAGGTATCTTTTTATGTAGTGTTGTCTCGTCGTGATGTGTGTTTTGTCCTATAATATATATTTATATATTTGAAATGTTTAATCCCAGCCCTGTCCCTGCAGGAGGCCTTTGCCTTTTGGTAGGCTGTCATTGTAAATAAGAATAAAATAAAGAGCAGGAGAGGAGTTCCATAAATTCCTGACTGGATGTTAGATTAAAGTGACCCTAATCCTGATTTAGTCCCAATGTCAGTGTGGTTTGTAGCATGGGTATGGCAGGTTCAAACTGTTTATAGGTCATTTCCATCTGCATGTTCCACTCAATACTAAACTGATTATAGTACAATGCAGTATAGTGTTTATTGGAGGGTTGTAGTGATATTCTCATCTCCTCCATCCAGAGCCGTACAAAGACATCTCTGTATTGACCCTGCCTTCATCAGCCTGATCCGGCGGAGCTCTGAGGCTGTTTACACAGGCAGCCCAATTCTGATCGTTTTTCCACTAATTGGTCCTTTGACCAATCACATCAGATATTTTTCAGAGCTCATCTGATTAGTCAATTAGTGAAGAAAAAAAACTGAATTGGGCTGCCTGTCTAAACACAGCCTGAGAGGGAGATGGCAGTTGGAAGTCGAGGTCTTGTTCCTCAGTGGCAGAGTTAAGGGTGGTTACTTCATCTCTTTCTCTCGCCCTACCCCTCAACCCTCACCCTCCTGTTGTCCTTCCCTGGATTATAACTCACAGTCATATCCTAATCCTATGGGTCTGGTAATCTCAATCCCTTTATCACCTGATGAGCTGGAGATGATGACAGGTTGAGGAGATCGTGGTCAGTTCATGTACAGTGTGGGAGTAAAGCTACCATGGTACTGTACTGTACTGTACTGTACTGTACTGTAGTGGGCTACAGAGCACTGTTAGGCACCGGGTGGGTAGACCAATGAAGCCAGTCACCATCCCAGCCAACCAGATTCACAAGCACCAGCTACTAGAAACATGATGATAATAATGATGGGCCAAGATCAGCTAGATGGGATGGTGGTTAAGTAATTCACTAACTAAACTTGGTAACCCTCCTAACTACAGTGACATAATGTGTTTCGAGGACAGCATTCTAAACTTCTGGCTCACTAATGTCTCCATCTAGTAGTCACCAGGGAGATCACATGATTTTGATGGAACCATCACTAGATCCTTGGGCTCTGAAGTGGGCCATACTTTCTGTGGGCTAAATGTGACTGTTAACAAGGCATTTTGTGGTACTCACCATAGAACAGCAGTCTGACTCCTCTGATCTGCCTGACATACTCAGTTCTGTCCCTGGGAGAGAAAAATGAAATGTCACAAAAATATCAGTGTGAAATATCCCACACTGTATTCTCATAAGGAACTATTCTATTCTGACTCCAGTCACTGGGAGCTCCATGTGCTACTGCTGCTGCCTGACCAGAAGGGGGCAGTGTATGCCTGCAGCACAGAGGGCATGATGACACAATTCTGTCTCATAATAAACCTGTGAGTTGACAGACAGAATCTACTGTATACATCTCCCCAGACTAGACAGAGAAGAACTGAACAGAGCAGAACTGAACAGAACAGAGTGGAGTAGAACAGACAATAAGGCAAACTCAGCTCAACAGAACAGAGCTACAGTAGAAGTGTGTTACATGCAGCCTGAGGGACTATTGATCTGGTACAGTCTGTCTACTTCCTGTCACACTGCTGGGGTTCTGCTGTTGGGCTCATAAGCACACAGACCCACCAGTCATACATAACAGCAAGCTACATGACTCATATAGCCTACACTAGTGTTTGAGCTGGGGGAAGGGGAGGGAGCCCAGATCAGAGCACAGGAACTTAGGAACACTCATACAGACTCCTTGGATCCAATGAAGCTTTTGTGGATGTTGACAATGAGTTTCTAATTGATAACGGTTCCTGCGGGGCTCTATGAAAGACAACCATGACCTTCCCTGTGACATTGATTAACCAACACATGAGTTCACACAGACACTGATGTTTGGGGGTGTCTGATCCCCTCAACCCCCACTCACCATTGTGATCTCTGTCTGCTCTGACTCCTGCTGTGCTGGCTAGCTTCTCCTCATCTGTGGCGTGGCCCTCGCCGTGGTCATCCTCCTACAGACAGACAGGGGCATTTTAATCTGTCTGGCAGTCTCCCTTTGCTCCCTGGTGAAGTGCCAGAGCAGGGCTGATGTATACTGAGGGCTGAGGTAGAGTAGAGGACAGGGCGGAGTTATACTGATGGAACGGCTCAGTCTCTCAGAGAGGAATGCCCAGGTTAACCAGGGTCATGGTCAGATACACAGAGAAATTGCACCAGAGTGGAAAACACTATAACACTACACTAAAAGAACATGAACCCTTACCTGTCCGCAGGTGTTCTGTAATGGAGTCTGGTTGTCCAGCTTCTTCACTTTACAGGAGTTCCTGAAGACAAAAAGCAGTGAGGTCAGAGCTACTGAGACAAATCCTAACGCTAACCCTACCCAGATCGTAGCTGACCCACCGACCGTGTGTGTGTGTTTGAGTGTGTGTGTGTCAGGGGAAGCAGCTCGACCTAAAGGTATAGGATTCCTGTGATATGAGACTGTGTGAGACTGAAACAATGTACTCTTACTGAGCATAGAGAGAGAGTACAGTAGGATAAAAGCAGAGAAAATAGAAGAATAAGCAGGCTTTGAAATCAGACCTCATTCTGTGCTCTCTCTCTCTGTTGCGTTGCTCTGTGCATCTGCTGCTAAATTGCTTAATTGCAGCAGAAAGCAGATGACAGGCTGTTGCCTAATAGAAATAAAAGCAGGGTCACTAAACTACTGCACAGAGCATGATTATGCATATACAGAGAGTATCTGTGAAATTGAGTATTATGAGGTCACCTCTCTCTCTTTCTTGGTATTGAGGTCAGGTAGATTATGTAATTGACTAGCCCTGCCTGGGAGAAACTGATGACTGCGACAACCAGAGACTGCAGTAGAGAGTGCGGACCGGGGGTTGCTTTCTGTAGTGTGAGGATTGTGGTGAAGGAGAACATGCATGGGGGGCAGGGAGAGTAACAGGCAGGGGGAGAGGTAGCTCAACTGGGCAGGGGGAGACACAGAGTCTGGGGATGTGGTTGAGGCCTAGTGGAGGGCCTACAGAGACATACAGTAAACAGTACTTACAGCGTCATACAGAGGAAACGGACCTGCTCAGCGGTCCTGATGCCACACAGAAAGAGACTCAGAGACAGGTCAGGACAGAGTATGGGGGAGACAGGAGAGGGAGTGGGGGGAGAGCGGAGCGGAGGGGGGAAGATTGGTTGAGGAAGGGAGAGATAAGATCATGTGATTTTATGCTAAGTGGTCAGGCAGGGAACTGTACTGGTAGAGCCAGGATGGTTAGTTTGGTTCCTTAAACCAGAAGGGGAGGGTGTTAGGACTGAATGATAGGCAACACAAGATACTGTAAGATAAGTGGTCTTATAAGAGTGTTACTCACGTGATGCCTGTGCTCTTCCTAGGTGACTGTCTGTCTGAGTCCTCTGGTCTGTCCATTTCAGGAGTCAGGCTGTTGGGGTGAGAGTTGATGTTGCCATTGGGGTCAGCGGTCATGGAAGCAAGATCATCAAACTCAGCGGGGACAGGGGGGTTGTGGACAGGGAGCAAGGGGGGACGTAGGGCGCGGAGCTGAGGCAGAGGGGACGGGGAGAGACCATCTTCTCCAGGTCTGGAGGTAAACATCAAGTTCAGGTTCTGGTCCAAACCTTCTCTGCTCTGGGAGGGGGAGGGGCTATTGAGGTTGTTCAGGGCTTCCTGGACATCCTGGAGGGAGGCGGGATAAACACCCTGATTGGAGTTCCTGTCCAGGAAGGCACAGGGCGTCAGTTGTCCGTCACCTCTGGTGAAGGCTGCAGAGAGGAGAGGCAGAGTCAGTATCTCACGCTGGAGACAAGAAAGACAGCAACCTTTCTTCAAACCTCTCTTCACCAATCACGCTATAGCTTATCTTTTCTCTAAAGCCTATTCCGTCTCTCTCCAAGCGGGAAATCTGCTGTCATGTTATCGAGAAAAGCATGACATTTGTCCTCTTCCCTCTTTTGTGTATGTGCGTGCGTGCATCTCTCTGTGTCTATGTGTGTGTTAGTCTCTCTCCCTTAATGTGCTACAGATTTCCTGCCAGCATTCTCTCCACCAAGGACACAGTAACCCTGGGCTGTAGAGCTTCCTGTGTAATCACTCTTAGATGTGACTGTGGGGCACTCTCCCATTCTCAGAAACATCTCTGCATTTAAAGTCTTGCTGTAAAACACATTCATAAAATGTGTGGGAGTGCTCAGTCCCCAGTGCGCAGGGTGGAAAACATCTCTGGAATAGGATGGGGCATGGGTGTATGTATACCAAATGGCACCCTATTCCCTACATAGTGCACTATATAGGGTGACATTTGGGATGCATAGTGTCTCATCTTTAAACCCTACAGTGACTCAGAGCACTGCAGATCCACAGCCTCAGTTCATGGCTATTTAAAAGCATGTATAGACTGAGGTATGTTTGAATATCTTCTCACTTCCTGTTAGAACACTCACAATGGCTCCTCACTTCTAGAATGCTAAGAATGGTACCTTACAATGGTCCCTGCGTCAACAAACACCTCATCAACAGCAAACACTGATACACACACACACACGGCTATGGTCCTCTCCCTAAGGGCACAATAATACAGTAATGGTCTGAGTGTATGTTCAGCCCAGGACCCTGTTGTGTTTAGGACAGCCTGCCATGCTTCTAACATGCTTCTGTTCTCTGGGGGCCGGGGCTGCTCATTCCAGTCTGGGCTGTGTTGACACTGCTGAGAGGGGCTCTAGCCCAGGACCCTGGCAACCACATTTGAGGGGTTAGGCTCCAGAGAGAAGGCATCGCTGAGCAGTCCTGCCACTATGTCCTGCATGTCTCATTAACATTGGGATGCATGCAGCTCTACAGACACAAGTCAGTGTCCTTGGGTTATTAGGGTGTGTGTGTGTGTGTGTGGTGTGTGTGTGTGTCAGGGTTGCAGACTCATACTGCTGTACAGTGATCTCTCTGTTACAGAGAAATCCAGCAGATTTCAGGAACACAGAACAATGCGACTACACAGCCATCCACACACCAACACACACAGACACACACCCTTGTGATATTGCTCTCTCTTTCTCAGAGAGATAGGGTGTGTCAGATCATCTTTCAATTGTCCTTTCTCAGAGATATCAGTAACATGTTACAGTTAAACTTCTCTCTGTGGATGTTTAATACAGAGTCATTATGACAATCCCAAATGTATGCTCTGTCAGAACAAAGAAATGTTCCTTAACCCTAACTAACCAGAATTATCTGGGAGGAGAGCAGGACAACCTCACCCCTGCCCTTTAGAACAGGCCTCACACTGCAGCCTACACCAGCTTCTAAAATCTTTTAAGAGATTCTCCGGTACTTTTGTCATCTTTTTAGCCAGTATGTCATGGCAGTCGAAAGGAGAGGGCCAAGGTGCAGCGTGAGTGTAGTTCCACATTTTATTTAATCTGTGAAACTGTGCAATACATAAATAAACTGAATCAACAAAACAACAAACCGTGACGCAGAGGAGAAACAAACACTACTCAAAAATAATCACCCACAAAACCCAGGAAGAAAAACCCCTACTTAAGTATGATCTCCAATTAGAGACAACGAGGACCAGCTGCCTCTAATTGGAGATCATCCCAAACAAACCAACATAGAATACAAAAACTAGAACCTAAGAACATAGAAATAGAACACATAGAATAAACCCCCCTGTCACGCCCTGACCTACTCTACCATAGAAAATAACAGCTTACCATGGTCAGGACGTGACACAGTAGTTTGGCTCATGAGACAAAAGTGGCTCCAAAACATTGCGTACTACGCCACATAAACGCAGATATGTGCACCACGTCATTGCTCTCTCTCTCGTTCTGCAGTGTGTGCATCTTGGTAGTAGTATCCTGCTCATAGATTATGCATGTATGAACTACATACTGACACATCCAGCCCAACGTGGGACGTTTACCACATTGATGAGAGAGTACTTAAAATATAATATTATAGTAAACTGTAGTATACTGTAGAATACTATACTACACACTGTAGTATGCCTCGATCATGTGTAGTACTTACTATATAATGTTGTAGTATAGTGTAGTAAATACTACAGTCTGCAAAAACACTACTGTAATTACTATAGTATATACTATTATTTTTCTTACTGCAGTACTTATACTATAGTAAACTGTAAATAGTACAGTATACTACAGTAAAGTCCACAAAAACACTACAGTGAATACTATAGTATTCAACCATAGTATACTATTTTTTCATGTGGGCAGACATCAGACATCTAGTGTTGTTGTTACCATGTAGATTGCTCCCTGAGGTGATGTAGTCAAGTAGACTGTTATTATTCCTCCAGACTGAATTGTCTCTCAGTGAATGTTTTATTTAGGGCACTAACCCAAATATACACAAGCAGCATGTGATTGGCTGCTGTTCTATTAGAGGAGGGGTTGTTATTGTCTACAGAGACAGATGTAGTGCATTTGGGTCATAGAAGGCCATCTTCTGATTGCATTGTGTCTAGATATAGGATAATGAATCCAAAACAAAATCAACTAATCCAGTCCAAGACGCCACATAGCAGTTCATTTTAATAGGATAACATTGTTTGTCTTGTCTACAAACTCTACAATGGTCAACAACACATGATCTGTTTCATATGACCCGTGTGTGCTGTAGGTTTGGGATGCCTGTGGTGTGTGTGTGTGTGTGTGTGTGTGTGTGTGTGTGTGTGTGTGTGTGTGTTAGAGGGGCACTCTCGTTTATGTTGTTGCCACTGACCCAAAAAAGAGTTGTCTTTATTGGTCTCTGTGGCATTACTGAGCAATAATAGACTAGCTTATGACCAGCGGCCATCCGTCATTTTATTCCCTCTGAGCAGGGGGAGGGGTTTAACTGATGCATAGGTAGTGAGCTGAGGATGGAGTCTCACCTTTGTCGGCAGAGTTATCCAGCTGGGTCAGGTCATTCTGCAGACCTGGAGACTCCGCCACTGGAGTCTCAAAGTTCCCTTCTGAATCTGAACTGGAGAGAGACAGCGAGAGAGAGACAGCGAGAGAGAGAGAGATTGATTACAAGTCAGTACACTCTGATCTATTTCCTTGGAACTTTCAGGACGTCTGGTGGAGTGAGGTCATATCCTCTCTATGATGTCATATCCTGTCGTGTTAGTGTACCACCAGCTGCTCGGTAATGGCTCCTTCAACAGCCCGCCAATGGAGTTTAGAAGGAGTGTCACAGTAAGAGAAGTAAAGAGGGAGGAAAGGGAAAGAGGGAGATGAACCCTGCCGGGCCACCTTTATCCACTAGCCTCCTCCTCATCCTGCCAACGTGTCCTCAAGGACAGACTGTGTCGCAGTCTCTCGCTCTCTTCCACTTTCTCTCTCTCGGTCTCTTTCACTCACTCTCTCTCACACACACACACACACACACAGAGTCTTGTATAGCTAACCTTGTGGGGACACACAATTCAGTCCCATTCAAAATCCTATTTTCCCTGACCCTAAACCTAACCCTAACCTTAACCTGTACTCCAACCCTAACCCAAAAACCTAACACTAACCCTAGCTCCTAACCCTAAACCTAATTCTAACCCTAACACTAATTCTAACCGTACTCCCAAACCCCCTAGGAATAGCATTTGACCTTGTGGGGACCAACAAAATGTCCCCAGTTGGTCAAATTTTGGTCTGTTTACTATTCTTGTGGGGACTTCTGGTCCCCACAAGAATAGTTAAACACTTCCACACACACACAGCTTGGAAATAAGTCTGGGCCTGGTGTCTGGGACCCAGAGACAGGAGTGTGTGTGTGTTTTCCCAGGCACTTAAATGCACATCAGACCGTCCACACACTAATGAAAAACAGCTCAGGGGAACAAAGACACAGGCTCCTGAAACACAGACAGTCAGCCCTCCCTCCCTCTCTCTCTATATATCACACACATCACATCTAAACCACACAGAGGTAATCCTTCAAAAACACACTCACACAAAGCAGGCCCAGACAATCAGTCCCAGCGATGGCCTCTACACAGCGATCTTGGACAGTTACTTGGAAACTAGAAACTGGCACAAAAAAATCCCACATCTTTAGAAAGCTCAACCTCCCTTCCCCCAACCCTCCTCCAACCTTCCCTAACCTTCCACCAACCCTCTCCTCCTGGCCCTCTCTCACAGACAGACATATTATGAAAGCAGACAGATTATTTGTCGTCCCATAAGAAAGCAAACAGAGCTACAGTACCTACAAAAACAGTTTTACCAGAAGGAAGGAGGGGCTGTCTGGGTGTGTACGAGTGGTCACCTGCTTTTAGGCATGACAACATTATCTAATCACGGTTACGCAGAGTGGCAGGAAAGGACAAGAGACCATGTCAAAACAACATCACATCTCCCTCTTTCTCTTTCTGCCTCTCTCCCTCTAGGTTTCTGCCTCTCTCCCTCTAGGTTTCTGCCTCTCTGTCCTTCCCTCTAGGTTTCTGCCTCTCTCCCTCTAGGTTTCTGCCTCTCTCCCTCTAGGTTTCTGCCTCTCTGTCCTTCCCTCTAGGTTTCTGCCTCTCTGTCCTTCCCTCTAGGTTTCTGCCTCTCTCCCTCTAGGTTTCTGCCTCTCTGTCCTTCCCTCTAGGTTTCTGCCTCTCTGTCCTTCCCTCTAGGTTTCTGCCTCTCTGTCCTTCCCTCTAGGTTTCTGCCTCTCTCTCCTTCCCTCTAGGTTTCTGCCTCTCTCTCCTTCCCTCTAGGTTTCTGCCTCTCTCTCCTTCCCTCTAGGTTTCTGCCTCTCTCCCTCTAGGTTTCTGCCTCTCTGTCCTTCCCTCTAGGTTTCTGCCTCTCTGTCCTTCCCTCTAGGTTTCTGCCTCTCTCTCCTTCCCTCTAGGTTTCTGCCTCTCTCCCTCTAGGTTTCTGCCTCTCTGTCCTTCCCTCTAGGTTTCTGCCTCTCTGTCCTTCCCTCTAGGTTTCTGCCTCTCTCCCTCTAGGTTTCTGCCTCTCCTCTCTCCTCTCCTCTCTTTCTCTCTCTCTCTCTGTCTGTATGAATAGTAACAGGAAATTCCCCCCAGTCATCCGGACAGGTAGATGCAGACACAGTCAGTCTGCTGCTAATCTCTCTGCACGTGCACACACACAATCTCTCTCCTCTCCCTCGCTCGTGTGCCAGACAGGCATCGCATCACACACACACACACACATACACACCTGTAGCCTACTTACTTTCCCCCTTCATCCTTTGTTCCGGGGGCTCCGTCCTCCCCCTCCTCCTCCCCTCCTCCCCGTACAGCTGACCAGGTCCATTTGGCCCACTGGACCGGAGACAGCAGAGACCCCCAAGACATCTTTGTTGAGACACACCAGGTCCGCTACCACTCCTTAATACAGTACACAACCTTTTGGGTCCGGTTCCACCGCTCTGGCTCTGATGATACTCCTGGTTCTAGTTCTGGTACCTGATGGTTCTACAGTTCCATTGTCGGTTCTGCTACTCCCACACAGAGTCCAGTTCTTGTCTTCCGCTAGTGTTCTGGATCAGACTCTTTTCTTAGTTCTGCTGCTCCTCTGTGCATCAGCATCAACACACCAGAGGAGCGGAAAGGAAAGGAGAAGGGGAGGAGGAGTGACTCACCACAGACTATGTTTACCTCTCTCTCTTCTCCTTCTGTCTCGCTCTCTCTTTGAGCTGTTGTGTGTGTTCTTTCTCTTTGAGAGGATGTTGGTTTTATGGCATCTCTCGTTTCTCTCTTCACTTCCTCCTCTTGCTCTAGTCCCCAGCCTGCTCTTTTACGTTGTTGATTTCCGGAACAAACCGTGACAGAGGCTGACAGTTCTGTGATGACGGTGTTGGTTTCTGACTCTCTGTCAGATTACAGATTAATGTAGCCTCTTCTCTTCTCCCTCTGCCTCTCTCGGTTTCTCTCTGCCTCTCTCGGTTTCTCTCTGCCTCTCTCTCTCTCTATCCTCCGCTCCAACTCTGAACGCTAGACCAGCGATCAGCTGGCTGCCAGACTGCTCTCTCCTCTTTCCTCTCCCCGCTCCCTCCCTCATCTGCTCTCACTCCCACCCAAAGAGAGTTTGCCTAGCCCTCCACCCCTTCCCCCATCTCTCTCAGGCTGTTCTATTGTGAAATGGGGAGAGGCATGTTGTGAGAGGAGGGAGAAGAGAGGGAGGGTAGAAGGAAGGGGGTCAGAAAAGGAAGGGAGCAAGTTTCCTGTTTCAAAAGAGCCGTTGGATTTTTAAGAGTCAGTTGACTGTTTACACAGAGTGGTAGATCCCTAGTGTCCCAAGGAGTGGGGAAGAGAGGGAGGAAGAAGGGACAGGAGGAGGAGGAGGAGGAGGAGGAGAGAGGAAGACACCTAACACAGCTAGGACAACAGGTAGTACACATGTTTCTGTCAGACCTGACCAGACACAATATAGATAGATAGATAGATAGATAGATAGATAGTGTCACGTCCTGACCAGTAGAGGGTGTAGTTGGGTCAGGACGTGGCAGAAGGGAGTCAAATCAAATCAAATTTATTTTTATATAGCCCTTCGTACATCAGCTGATATTCTCAAAGTGCTGTACAGAAACCCAGCCTAAAACCCCAAACAGCAAGCAAAGCATGTGAAAGAAGCACGGTGGCTAGGAAAAACTCCCTAGGAAAAACTCCCTAGAAAGGCCAAAAACCTAGGAAGAAACCTAGAGAGGAACCAGGCTATGAGGGGTGGCCAGTCCTCTTCTGGCTGTGCAGGGTGGATATTATAACAGAACATGGTCAAAATGTTAAAATGTTAAAATGTTCATAAATGACCAGCATGGTCAAATAATAATAATCATAGTAGTTGTCGAGGGTGCAACAAGCACGTCCGGTGAACAGGTCAGGGTTCCATAGCCGCAGGCAGAACAGTTGAAACTGGAGCAGCAGCACGGCCAGGTGGACTGGGGACAGCAAGGAGTCATCATACCAGGTAGTCCTGAGGCATGGTCCTAGGGCTCAGGTCCTCCGAGAGAAAGACAGAAAGAGAGAAAGAGAGAATTAGAGAGAGCATATTTAAATACACACAGGACACCGGATAAGACAAGAGAAATACTCCAGATGTAACAGACTGACCCTAGCCCCCCGACACATAAACTACTGCAGCATAAATACTGGAGGCTGAGACAGGAGGGATCAGAAGACACTGTGGCCCCATCCGATGATACCCCCGGACAGGGCCAAACAGGCAGGATATAACCCCACCCACTTTGCCAAAGCACAGCCCCCACACCACTAGAGGGATGTCTCCAACCACCAACTTACCGTCCTAAGACAAGGCCGAGTATAGCCCACAGCGATCTCCGCCATGGCACAACCCAAGGGGGGGGGGGGGGGCGCCAACCCAGACAGGAAGACCACGTCAGTGACTCAACCCACTCAAGTGACGCACCCCTCCCATGGACGGCATGGAAGAACACCAGTAGGCCAGTGACTCAGCCTCTGTAAAAGGGTTAGAGGCAGAGAATCCCAGTGGAAAGAGGGGAACCGGCAAGGCAGAGACAGCAAGGGCGGTTCGTTGCTCCAGCCTTTCCGTTCACCTTCACACTCCTGGGCCAGACTATACTTAATCATAGGACCTACTGAAGAGATAAGTCTTCAGTAAAGACTTAAAGGTTGAGACTGAGTCTGCGTCTCTCACATTGGTAGGCAGACCATTCCATAAAAATGGAGCTCTATAGGAGAAAGCCCTACCTCCAGCCGTTTGCTTAGAAATTCTAGGGACAATTAGGAGGCCTGCGTCTTGTGACCGTAGCGTACGTGTAGGTATGTACGGCAGGACCAAATCGGAAAGATAGGTAGGAGCAAGCCCATGTAATGCTTTGTAGGTTAGCAGTAAAACCTTGAAATCAGCCCTTGCCTTAACAGGAAGCCAGTGTAGGGAGGCTAACACTGGAGTAATATGATCAAATTTTTTGGTTCTAGTCAGGATTCTAGCAGCCGTATTTAGCACTAACTGAAGTTTATTTAGTGCTTTATCCGGGTAGCCGGAAAGTAGAGCATTGCAGTAGTCCAGCCTAGAAGTAACAAAAGCATGGATTAATTTTTCTGCGTCATTTTTGGACAGAAAATTTCTGATTTTTGCAATGTTACGTAGATGGAAAAAAGCTGTCCTTGAAACAGTCTTGATATGTTCTTCAAAAGAGAGATCAGGGTCCAGAGTAACGCCGAGGTCCTTCACAGTTTTATTTGAGACGACTGTACAACCATCCAGATTAATTGTCAGATTCAACAGAAGATCTCTTTGTTTCTTGGGACCTAGAACAAGCATCTCTGTTTTGTCCGAGTTTAAAAGTAGAAAGTTTGCAGCCATCTACTTCTTTATGTCTGAAACACAGGCTTCTAGCGAGGGCAATTTTGGGGCTTCACCATGTTTCATTGAAATGTACAGCTGTGTGTCGTCTGCATAGCAGTGAAATTTAACATTACGTTTTCGAATGACATCCCCAAGAGGTAAAATATATAGTGAAAACAATAGTGGTCCTAAAACGGAACCTTGAGGAACACCGAAATTTACAATTGATTTGTCAGAGGACAAACCATTCACAGAGACAAACTGATATCTTTCCGACAGATAAGATCTAAACCAGGCCAGAACTTGTCCATGTAGACCAATTTGGGTTTCCAATCTCTCCAAAAGAATGTGGTGATCGATGGTATCAAAAGCGGCACTAAGATCTAGGAGCACGAGGACAGATGCAGAGCCTCGGTCTGACGTCATTAAAAGGTCATTTACCACCTTCACAAGTGCAGTCTCAGTGCTATGATGGGGTCTAAAACCAGACTGAAGCGTTTCGTATACATTGTTTGTCTTCAGGAAGGCAGTCAGTTGCTGTGCAACAGCTTTTTCTAAAATTTTGGAGAGGAATGGAAGATTCGATATAGGCCGATAGTTTTTTTATAATTTCTGGATCAAGATTCGGCTTTTTCAAGAGAGGCTTTATTACTGCCACTTTTAGTGAGCTTGGTACACATCCGGTGGATAGAGAGCCGTTTATTATGTTCAACATAGGAGGGCCAAGCACAGGAAGCAGCTCTTTCAGTAGTTTAGTTGGAATAGGGTCCAGTATGCAGCTTGAGGGTTTGGAGGCCATGATTATTTTCATCATTGCGTCAAGAGATATAGTACTAAAACACTTTAGTATCTCCCTTGATCCTAGGTCCTGGCAGAGTTGTGCAGACTCAGGACAATGGAGCTTTGGAGGAATACCCAGATTTAAAGAGGAGTCTGTAATTTGCTTTCTAATGATCATGATCTTTTCCTCAAAGAAGTTCATAAATTTATTACTGCTGAAGTGAAAGCCATCCTCCATTTGCGAAGGCTGCTTTTTAGTTAGCTTTGCGACAGTATCAAAAAGAAATTTCGGATTGTTCTTATTTTCCTCAATTAAGTTGGAAAAATAGGATGATCGAGCAGCAGTAAGGGCTCTTCGATACTGCACGGTACTGTCTTTCCAAGCTAGTCGGAAGACTTCCAGTTTGGTGTGGCGCCATTTCCGTTCCAATTTTCTGGAAGCTTGCTTCAGAGCTCGTGTATTTTCTGTAAACCAGGGAGCTAGTTTCTTATGACAGATGTTTTTAGTTTTTAGGGGTGCAACTGCATCTAGGGTATTGCGCAAGGTTAAATTGAGTTCCTCGGTTAGGTGGTTAACTGATTTTTGTCCTCTGACGTCCTTGGGTAGGCAGAGGCAGTCTGGAAGGGCATCAAGGAATCTTTGGGTTGTCTGAGAATTTATAGCACGACTTTTAATGCTCCTTGGTTGGGGTCTGAGCAGATTATTTGTTGCAATTGCAAACGTAATAAAATGGTGGTCCGATAGTCCAGGATTATGAGGAAAAACATTTAGATCCACAACATTTATTCCATGGGACAAAACTAGGTCCAGAGTATGACTGTGGCAGTGAGTAGGTCCAGAGACATGTTGGACAAAACCCACTGAGTCGATGATGGCTCCGAAAGCCTTTTGGAGTGGGTCTGTGGACTTTTCCATGTGAATGTTAAAGTCACCAAAAATTAGAATATTATCTGCTATGACTACAAGATCCGATAGGAATTCAGGGAACTCAGTGAGGAACACTGCATATGGCCCAGGAGGCCTATAAACAGTAGCTATAAAAAGTGAGTGAGTAGGCTGCATAGATTTCATGACTAGAAGCTCAAAAGACGAAAACGTCATTTAAAAAAAAAAAAATTAATTTAAATTTGCTATCGTAAATGTTAGCAACACCTCCGCCTTTGCCGGATGCATGGGGGGTATGGTCACTAGTGTAACCAGGGGGTGAGGCCTCATTTAACACAGTAAATTCATCAGGCTTAAACCATGTTTCAGTCAGGCTAATCACATCAAGATTATTATCAGTGATTAGTTCATTGACTATAACTGCCTTGGAAGTGAGGGATCTAACATTAAGTAACCCAATTTTGAGATGTGAGGTATCACAATCTCTTTCAATAATGGCAGGAATGGAGGAGGTCTTTATACTAGTGAGATTGCTAAAGCGAACACCGCCATTTTTAATTTTGCCCAACCTAGATCGAGGCACAGACACGGTCTCAATGGGGAAAGCTGAGCTGACTACGCTGACTGTGCTAGTGGCAGACTCCACTAAGCTGGCAGGCTGGCTAACAGCCTGCTGCCTGGCCTGCACCCTATTTCATTGTGGAGCTAGAGGAGTTAGAGCCCTGTCTATGTTTGTAGATAAGATGAGAGCACCCCTCCAGCTAGGATGGAGTCCGTCACTCCTCAACAGGCCAGGCTTGGTCCTGTTTGTGGGTGAGTCCCAGAAGGAGGGCCAATTATCTACAAATTCTATCTTTTGGGAGGGGCAGAAAACAGTTTTCAACCAGCGATTGAGTTGTGAGACTCTGCTGTAGAGCTCATCACTCCCCCTACGTGGGAGGGGGCCAGAGACAATTAATCGATGCCGACACATCTTTATAGCTGATTTACACGCTGAAGCTATGTTGCGCCTGGTGACCTCTGACTGTTTCATCCTAACATCGTTGGTGCCGACGTGGATAACAATATCTCTATACTCTCTACACTCGCCAGTTTTAGCTTTAGCCAGCACCGTCTTTAGATTAGCCTTAACGTCGGTAGCCCTGCCCCCTGGTAAACAGTGTATGATCGCTGGATGATTAGTTTTAAGTCTAATACTGCGGGTAATGGAGTCGCCAATGACTAAGGTTTTCAATTTGTCAGAGCTAATGGTGGGAGCCGTCGGCGTCTCAGACCCCACAACGGGAGGAGTAGAGACCAGAGAAGTCTCGGCCTCCGACTCCGACTCGCTTAATGGGGAGAACCGGTTGAAAGTTTCTGTCGGCTGAATAAGCGACACCGGTTGAGCATTCCTACAGCGTTTCCCTCCAGAAGCCATGAGAAAGATGTCCGGCTGCGGGGACCGTGCGAGGGGGTTTATACTAACGTTACTATCTGTACTTACTGGTGGCACAGACGCTGTTTCATCCTTTCCTACACTGAAATTACCCTTGCCTAACGATCGCGTCTGAAGCTGGGCTTGCAGCACAGCTATCCTTGCCGTAAGGCGATCGTTCTCCTGTATATTATAAGTACAACGACTGCAATCAGAAGGCATCATGTTAATGTTACTTAGCTTCGGCTGTTTGAAGTCCTGACGAACCATGTCCAGATAAAACCTCCGGGGTGAAAAAGTTGAATGAAAAAAGTTGAGTGAGGGAAAAAGTAAAAATATACGGTAATTGAAAAGTGTGTGTTTTTGATTGTTTCATTGATTTTGGCCGTGTGACTTCCAATCAGGCACAGCTGTAGAGGGTTGTGGCTGATTGGGAGTCACACATAAGTTGCCTACGTTTCCTTTGTGTTTCGTGGGTAATTGTTCTTGTCACAGTGGTTGCACCTGACAGGACTGTGTTGGCTGTCAGTTTTCTTGTTTTGTTTGTACAGTGTTCACGTTACTTAATTAACCTGTTGGGGGTAGGGGGCAGTATTTGCACGGCCGGATAAAAAACGTACCCGATTTAATCTGGTTATTACTACTGCCCAGAAACTAGAATATGCATATAATTATTGGCTTTGGCTAGAAAACACCCTAACGTTTCTAAAACTGTTTGAATGGTGTCTGTGACTATAACAGAACTCATATGGCAGGCAAAAACCTGAGAAGATTCCTTATAGGAAGTCACCTGTCTGACAAGTTCTTGTTCTTCTTGGCTATCTTTTATGAAAACTGAGGATCTTTGCTGTAACGTGACACTTCCTACGGCTCCCATAGTCTCTCAGAAGGCGGGAAAAAGCTGAATGATGTAATTCCAGCCACTGGCTGAAAAACAATGGGACGGAGGCGCGTGCACGAGTCGTCCCCATGTTTTTATTTTCTCTCTTTGAACCTAAACACGCTTTCCCGGTAGGAATATTATCGCTTTTTTACGAGAAAAATGGCATAAAAATTGATTTTAAACTGCGGTTGACATGCTTCGAAGTACGGTAATGGAATATTTAGATTTTTTTTGTCACGTAATGCGTCGTGCGCGTCACCCTTCTTTACCATTCGGATAGTGTCTTGAACGCACGAACAAAACAGAGGATATTTGAACATAACTATGGATTATTTTGAACCAAACCAACATTTGTTATTGAAGTAGAAGTCCTGGGAGTGCATTCTGACGAAGAACAGCAAAGGTAATAACATTTTTCTTATAGTAAATCTGACTTTGGTCAGGGCTAAACTTGGTGGGTGTCTAAATAGCTAGCCCTGTGATGCCGGGCTATCTACTTAGAATATTGCAAAATGTGCAATATAATTCTTAACATAATTGTTATGTTTTTTGTGAACGTTTATCGTGAGTAATTTAGTAAATTCACCGGAAGTTTGCGGGGGGGTATGCTAGTTCTGAACGTCACATGCTAATGTAAAAAGCTGGTTTTTGATATAAATATGAACTTGATTGAACAAAACATGCATGTATTGTATAACATAATGTCCTAGGGTTGTCATCTGATGAAGATCATCAAAGGTTAGTTCTGCATTTAGCTGTGGTTTGGGTTTATGTGACATTATATGCTAGCTTGAAAAATGGGTGTCTGATTATTTCTGGCTGGGTACTCTGCTGACATAATCTAATGTCTTGCTTTCGTTGTAAAGCCTTTTTGAAATCAGACAGTGTGGTTAGATTAACGAGAGTCTTGTCTTTAAAATGGTGTAAAATAGTCATATGTTTGAGAAATTGAAGTAATAGCATTTCTAAGGTATTTGAATAACGCGCCACGGGATTCAACTGGCTGTTGAGTAGGTGGGACGATTTCGCCCCGCCGACCCTAGTTAAATCATGTTGAACACTAACTCCGCCGCATTTTGGTCCAATTCCTCAGACAGCCGTTACAGAATTACCCACCAAACCAGGACCAAACGGCGGAGGAGGAAGGAGCAGCAGGAGTACAGCGTGATGGACCAATGGACTTGGGAACAGATCCTGGACGGAGAGGGACCATGGACTCAGGCTGGGGATTATCGCCTCCCGCAGTAGGAGATTGAAGCGGCGAGAGCGGAGAGACGCTATTACGAGGAGAGAGAGCGCAACGAGCGCGAGAGGCAGCCCCAATTACTTTTTTGGGGGGGGCACACGGGACAGTCGGCGGATCCGAGGTCGGAAGCAGAGCCAGTCGGGCTGACATGGGAGGTGAGCGAGGGGTACGAGGCAGAGACTGTGACAGAGTTAATGGGTAAATTAAAGGAGAGAGAGATGAGAGAGCTGCTAGTGTGGTGCATAAAGTACGGCATTCGCCCTAATGAGCGTGTCGTGGGAATGATGTCAGCTGAGGCAGCTCTCCATACTCGTCCTGAGGTGCGCCACGGGATTCAACTGGCTGTTGAGTAGGTGGGACGATTTCGTCCCGCCGACCCTAGAGAGGTTAAATCATGTTGAACACTAACTCCGCCGCATTTTGGTCCAATTCCTCAGACAGCCGTTACAGAAGCGGCGGAGGAGGAAGGAGCAGCAGGAGTACAGCGTGATGGACCAATGGACTTGGGAACAAATCCTGGACGGAGAGGGACCATGGACTCAGGCTGGGGATTATCGCCTCCCGCAGTGGGAGATTGAAGCGGCGAGAGCGGAGAGGCGCTATTACGAGGAGAGAGAGCGCAACGAGCGTGAGAGGCAGCCCCAATAACTTTTTTGGGGGGGGCACACGGGACAGTCGGCGGATCCGAGGTCGGAACCAGAGCCAGTCGGGCTGACATGGGAGGTGAGCGAGGGGTACGAGGCAGAGACTGTGACAGAGTTAATGGGTAAATTAAAGGAGAGAGAGATGAGAGAGCTGCTAGTGTGGTGCATAAAGTACGGCATTCACCCTAATGAGCGTGTCGTGGGAATGATGTCACCTGAGGCAGCTCTCCATACTCGTCCTGAGGTGCGTGCTGGTTGTCTGGTAAAGACTGTGCCTGCGCCCAGAAACAGGCCTCCTGCATGTCTTCCCAGCCCTGCACGTCCTGTGCCTACGCCCAGAACCAGGCCTCCTGCATGTCTTCCCATCCTGGCCAAGCCCGTGCCTCCTCCACGGACCAGTCCTCCAGTGGGTCTCCCCATCCTGGTCAAACCCGTGCCTCCTCCACGGACCAGTCCTCCAGTGGCCCGTCGTGCCGGATCTGCCAGAGTGGCCCGTCGTGCCGGATCTGCCAGAGTGGCCCGTCGTGCCGGATCTGCCAGAGTGGCCCGTCGTGCCGGATCTGCCAGAGTGGCCCGTCGTGCCGGATCTGCCAGAGTGGCCCGCCGTGCCGGATCTGCCAGAGTGGCCCGCCTGTCCTCCGGCCCAGCCAGAGTGGCCCGCCTGTCCTCCGGCCCAGCCAGAGTGGCCCGCCTGTCCTCCGGCCCAGACCGAGTGGCCCGCCTGTCCTCCGGCCCAGACCGAGTGGCCCGCCTGTCCTCCGGCCCAGCCCGAGTGGCCCGCCTGTCCTCCGGCCCAGCCCGAGTGGCCCGCCTGTCCTCCGGCCCAGCCCGAGTGGTCCGTCTGCCAGGGTCAGCCCGAGTGGCCCGTCTGCCCGGCGCAGCTATCGGCGCCACCAAAGTGGACGACGCCGAAGGTGGAGCGAGGTTTACGTCCCGCACCTGAGCCACCTCCAGGATAGGTGGGTTGGGGGAGGGAGGGTGTAGCACAGTGCCGTCGTTGACGGCAGACACCCTCCCTTCCCTCCTTTTTTGTTTAGGGGATTTTCTTTTCTGTGTTTTGTGTAGGTGCATTTCGGGGTATGCACCTTTGAGGGGGGGGTACTGTCACGTCCTGACCAGTAGAGGGTGTAGTTGGGTCAGGACGTGGCAGAAGGGAGTGTGTGTTTTTGATTGTTTCATTGATTTTGGCCATGTGACTTCCAATCAGGCACAGCTGTAGAGGGTTGTGGCTGATTGGGAGTCACACATAAGTTGCCTACGTTTCCTTTGTGTTTCGTGGGTAATTGTTCTTGTCACAGTGGTTGCACCTGACAGGACTGTGTTGGCTGTCAGTTTTCTTGTTTTGTTTGTACAGTGTTCACGTTACTTAATTAAATCATGTTGAACACTAACTCCGCCGCATTTTGGTCCAATTCCTCAGACAGCCGTTACAGATAGATAGTGTCTGCAGAAGATCAGAGTGAATCAGGCTGGGTGGACAGGCAGCGACTCAGAGATGCTCAATCTATCTCTATAACAATAACAACATTCAGTTTGCTACTGCTGTATTTGTTCCACTGACTCTTCAATCCTCATCATTACAGTTTACTACATCTGTCGCATCAAAACAAATCCAACTGAAACATTTAGTTCCTCTCGTGAATAGACAACAACCATCCTTACAACCCTCCAGACCTGTTCTCTCTATAGGACGTGTCTGTAACTGTACGACCGTGGCAGGCTGTGGTTTGTCAACCATGTGGAAACTCTCTCTTTCCCATCTCTGCAGACACACACACACACACACACACACACATGAACCACACATGCACACACACATGAACATATACAACCACATGCCTGAAGGGTGTTCATGATGGCTTACATAACTCACAAAATGTGCACATACAGACACACTCACACTGACACACAGCACTGAGTACCACACGTAGTGACAGAATCTGACTAACAACCATCTGAAACACATAACACACAAACATACGCACACACAAACTAGTCCAAGCCAAATGAGATGTGTTGTATGAGAAACATCAACCAGGACTACTCTAATAACCATTTTCTACTGTGGAAGAGCAGAGCGAGGGATGGATAGAGAGGAAACAGTTGACAGCTTCTCTTTTATCTCCACTTTCATGTCCTCTTTACTCTGCTCTCTTCTGCTCAGATGTGATCAGCAAGATGGAGAACACACAAAGACACAGATGGTACCCTCTCTCTCCCTCTGACACCTTCTCCGCCTCAACCTCTCTCAGACCAAACCCCATTTAGCACAGCCCTCTGTAGACCTTTGAGAAAGAGAGAGGAAGGGCAGAAGAGAGCGAGAGAGTGCGTACCGCGTATACTGTATATTTTGGTAGGACTTTTTGTCATGTCTATCAGGAATGCCTGGCATAGCTTTCCCTCCCCTCTATTGTTTGCTGTCTGTGGCAGGCAGGACAGACCTGTTAAGGGAGCTTTTCAACCTTTTTTATCACAGCCTTCACATCCCTTATCACCATGTCAACACTCTCTCTCTACATCTGTATAGACCAGGGTCCACTCACACTAGCCTGGTCACGCAGACGCAAGTTTTGTTTCAGAATGTGAGCTATTGCGAGCTCAGGCTGGTTTCACAAGGCTACACCCAGACTACATGTGGGATAAACAGTCCACCTTAAACACAAGCACACATGTACGCACACACACACAAACACAGTTAGGTCTGACAGAGCAGAGGTTGAGAGTGCCTTGACTCACAGGCAGGAAAATGTGCAGAGGAAAGGAAAGAGAAGGAGATGAAGAGAAGACAGAGTGAAAGAAAGAATAATCAGGTCTTACGTAACTCCTTTCCTTGCATCCAGAAATAGACCAGCACACATGGAACACTGGCGGGCCCAGCGCCACACCGGCGCCCAGCAGCTGGCCACTGAGCCACCGGACTCCCTGGCCCCTGGCTCCCTGAGACCCACTGGCCCCGAGCTCCCTGGCCCCGAGACCACACTGAGACTTCACACTGAGCCCACGGCTTCACACTGAGACTTCACACTGAGACTTCACACTGAGACTTCACACTGAGACTTCACACTGAGACTTCAAGAACAACACCAAAGGTCTAACTCCATGAAGATTCACAGAGCTCAAACCAAACAGAGGCTGTTTCTATAGAGTAAAGAAGGATATTATAATTCTAACAGAGGCTGTTTCTATGGAGTAAAGGATATTAGAATTCAAACAGACATACAGCCAGTCACATTTATGACTATAGATGACTTCAGCTTCCCTGAGTAAACACAGAGGGTAACATTCCCTGTGTCTGGAAGTCTGACCACATCCTAACCCTATCCCCCAGACAACTAGCAGACTAGTGTTTGTGTGTGTTTGTGTGTGTGTGTGTGTGTGTGTGTGGTTAGGAGCTAAATATAACTAGTATGATAAACATTCATTGTAGCCACATGAGGAGTGATATACCGTATGAGATAATTGAGCAGGCTAGGACACACAGATGGGGATTACCAAAAGCATTTTAATCCCTTCCATGACTCTGAATGATGATCTGAACAGTAAGTGTATCTTTCCTATAATAGCAGGTCTGCCTGGTGAAGCCGTGGCACTGAGACAAAAACAGGTTCAACAACCCCATCTGGTGGTCAATAGAAGTAAACACATCTCTCCTTCTTCTGGGCAAGTAGGCATACATACTATAACGTAATGGTGAACCACAGCATTGGCGATACAGTCCCTCCAGTCTAAGGCCATACAAACCTAAACACTGAGCACCTTACAGCACCCTAACAGTTTTATTCATGGTTTGATCACAAAACACAACACTCAAACTGTCCATGTGAACTTAAGGTGGATACACATGAATGTTGTCTGTCTTGTGCAAGAAGAGAGCTCCATCTAATGGTGATCAGTGGTCTCTGACCAGGTCCAGTCTCTAACTGTCAGTCTGGAGGAGAGGCTCTGTTTTAGTCAGACAGAAACACACAGGAATGAGAGAGAAAAACACTGCTTAGAGTGCTAAGTACACCCACCCTCTGTCTCTCTCAGTCCCTCTGTCTCTCTCAGTCCCCCTCAGGCAGTACTAACCACGTTTGAAATTTGAATACTGTTCTACAACTCTGTTCTGAATGCAGTAATGCTTTAACCTAGTTTCTACCATGCTTGTGTATGTGCGTGTACGTAGAGCATCATCATGACGGGTGTTTAAATATAAATGACTGTGGTCGGCATGGTTACAGTAACCAGGCCAGCTGACATTACATCATCATCATCCTGGGGTTGTAGTCAGAAGTGCATTGCATCATCTTGTACTCCCACAACAGCCCTTGTAATTGTGCTGAGAGAGAGAGAGAGAAGTAGGAAAGACAAGTGCAGATAGTGCTACAATCAGTCCTTTGATGGTGAATTTGGGAGGCGTCCCCAAGTTAGTTTGCATATAACTAACATCTGCACATTTAATTTAGGCCCCATAAAACACACACAGACACACAAATGATAGATGAAAGGATCAGTAGAACCTCTACTACACAGAGGTCTAGACATATTATGTTGAAACATTAAGAACGCCTTCTCTTTCCATGACATAGTTTTCACCTGGTCAGTCTATGATCCCTTATTGATGTCACTTTTTAAATCCACTTCAAATCAGTGTAGATGAAGGGGAGGAGACAGGTTAAAGAAAGATTTTTAAGCCTTAAAACAATTGAGACATGGATTGTGTATGTGTGCAATTCAGAGGGTGAATGGGAAGGACAAACAATTTACAGTACATTTGGAAAGTATTCAGACCCCTTCACTTTTCCACATTTTGTTACGTTACAATCTACACACAATACCCCATAATGACAAAGCAAAAACAGGTTTTAGAAATTTTTACATACAAAAAAACGGAAATATCACATTTAGATAAGTATTCAGTACTTTGTTGAATCACCTTTGGCAGCAATTACAGCCTCAAGTCTTCTTGGGTATGACGCTACAAGCTTGGCACACCTGTATTTGGGGAGTTTCTCCCATTCTTCTCTACAGATCCTCTCAAGCTCTGTCAGGTTGGATGGGTAGCATTGCTGCACAGCTATTTTCAGGTCTCTCCAGAGATGTTTGACTGGGTTCAAGTCCGTGCTCTGGCTGGGCTACTCAATGACATTCAGAGACTTGTCCCTAAGCCACTCCTGCGTTGTCTTGGCTGTGTGCTTATGGTCATTGTCCTGTTGGAAGGTGAACCTTTGCCCCAGTCTGAGGTCCTGAGCACACTGGAGCAGGTTTTCATCTGTATTTTGCACCGTTGATCTTTCCCTCGATCCTGACTAGTCTCCCAGTCCCTGCCGCTGAAAACATCCCCACAGCATGATGCTGCCAACACCATGCTTCACCGTAGGGATGGTGCCAGATTTACTCCAGACATGACGCTTGGCATTCAGGCCAAAGAGCTCCATCTTGGTTTCATCAGACCAGAGAATCTTGTTTCTCATGGTCTGAGAGTCCTTTAGGTGCCTTTTGGCAAACTCTAAGTGGACTGTAATGTGCCTTTTACTGAGGAGTGGCTTCTGTCTTGCGAAAGGACAGACTGACAGAGAGGAGGGAAAAATGCACAGACAGACCGAAGGCTATTGTGTGTAGCAATCCACGGACACACAGAATACATAATTCCCCCAAACAATGGTGTACACACACAGTGGTGGAAAAAGTACTGAATTGTCATACTGAGTAAAAGTAAAGATAAAAACCTTAATGGAAATAACTCAAGTAGAAATGAAAGTCACCCAGTAAAATTCTACTTGAGTAAAGTCTAAAAGTATCTGGTTTTAAATGTACTTAAGTACAGTAATGGGAAAAGTACTCAATTGTCATACTTGTGTAAAATGTAAATGGTATACATCAAATTCCTAATATGAAGCAAACCAGACGACATAATGTTCTTGTTTTTAAAATTTACGAACAAATGGGCACACAGACATCATTTAGAAATGCAGTATTTGTGTTTAGTGAATCCGCCAGATCAGAGGCAGCAGGGATGACAAGGCGTTATATTGATAGGTGTGTGAACTGGACCATATTGCTGTCCTGCCTGAGCATCCGAAGTGCTTTTGGGTGCCAGGGAAAATGCATGGGAGTAAAAAGTACATACTTTCTTTCGGAATGTAATGGAGTAATAGTAAAAGTTTCTAAAATATAAAAAGTAATGTACAGATACCCCCAAATAGTACTTAAGTAGTACTTAAATAATTTTTACTTTATACCACTGCACACAAGCATGCACACGAACACACACGCACAATGTCTGTCTATTGACAGCGAGCTGTAATGTTGGTGATTTAGTACTGACAGAGAGGTGGAGAGGAACAGAGGAAGAGGAAGAGAGGTGGAGAGGAAGAGAAGAAGAGGGAGAGCTTCAGGCCAAAGATAGATCAATGTTCTACATTCTGAATAGGCTCTAAAGGTCTGATAGGGGGTGCTTATATTTGTCCTGTTTCACACATGTATAAGTGTATAAGTGTGTAACCTGTAACCACATTTATAAGTGTGTGGTGTGAAATGGAAATTTATTTTTTGTGTATCCCACTCCCCCTGAGACACCCTCCAAATGCAGGTCATTCTCAACTCACAACAGGAATGAAAGAGTTGGAGGAGGGGCGGTGAGGGGAGGGGGATGAAGAAATTAGGAGTCAGATTTCTGTTCCACTTAAAAATGGTGATTTGCTTAAAATAGATCACAGAATAAGAGCCACGATCTTATCCCTCATAGCCACACACACGCACACACACAGACACACACACACGTAGGCACAAAGATAAGCAAATCTGACCATAACTGTATCCTCCTGATTGCGGCTTACAAGCAAAAACTCAAACAGGAAGTACCAGTGACACGCTCAATACGGAAGTGGTCTGATGAAGCGGTTGCTAAGCTACAGGACTGTTTCACTAGCACAGACTGGAACATGTTCCCGGGTTTCATCCGATGGCATTGAGGAGTTTACCACATCAGTCACCGGCTTCATTACGTCGCCAATACACTTTTTAGTCTCCACAGTGACCTAGGTACATATCACAACCAGAAGCCATGGATTACAGGCAACATCCGCACTGCGCAAAAGGCTAGAGCTGTCGCTTTCAAGGAGCGGGACACTAACCCAGACATTTATAAGTAATCCCGCTAAGCCCTCCGACGAACCATCAAACAGGCAAAGCATCAATACAGGATTAAGATCTGATACTACAACACCAGCTCTGAGCTCGTCGGATGTGGCAGGGCTTGCAAACTCACGGATTACAAAGGGAAACCCAGCCACGAGCTGGCCAGTGACATGAGCTAAATGCCTTCTAGGCTCACTTCGAGGCAAGCAACACTGAACCATGCATGAGAGAACCAGCTGTTCCAAACGACTGTGTGATCACGCTCTCCGTAGCTGATGTGAGGAAGACCTTTAACCAGGTTAACATTCCCAAGGCCCCAGGGCCAGACGGATTAGCAGGACGCGTACTCAGAGTATGCGCTGACTAGTTGGCAAGTGTCTTCACTGACATTTTCAACCTCTCCCTGACCCAGTCTGTAAAACTGTACCTACATGTTTCAAGCAGACCACCATAGTCTCTATGCCCAAGAACGGCAAGGTAAACTGTCTAAATGACTATAGCCATGTAGCACTCACATCTGTAACCATGAAATGCTTTGAAAGTCTTGTCAAGGCTCACATCACCACCATCATCCCAGACACCCTAGACCCAATCCATTTCGCATACGGTCCAACAGATCCACAGATGATGTACTTTCCATTGGACACCCCACTGCCTTTCCCAAAAGGAACACCAATGTGAGAATGCTGTTCATTGACTACAGCTCAGCGGTCAACACCATAGCGCCCTTGAAGCTCATCACTAAGCTAAGGTCCCTGGGACTGAACACCTCCCTCTGCAACTGGATCCTGGACTTCCTGATGCTAGGCAACAACACATCCGCCATGCTGACCCTCAACACGGGGGCCCCTCAGGGGTGCATGCTTAGTCTCCTCCTGTACTTCATGTTCACCCATGACTACGTGGTTACACACGATTCCAACGCCATCATTAAGTTTGCAGACGACTCGCCGATGGTAGGACCTGATCACCGACGAGGATGAGACAGCCTACAAGGAGGAAGTCAGAGACCTGGCAGTGTGGTGCCAGGACAACAGCTTCTCCTTCAACATAAGCAAGACAAAGGAGCTGATCGTGGACTACAGGAAACGGAGGGCCGAGGATGCCCCAATTCACACGAGGGGGCTGTAGTGGAGCGGGTTGAGAGCTTCAAGTTCACATCACTAAGGATCAATCATGGTCCAAACACACAACGCCTCTTCCCCCTCAGGAGGCTGAAAGGATTTGGCATGGGCCATCAGATCCTCAAAAAGTTATACAGCTGCACCATTGAGAGCATCTTGATTGGCTGCATCACCGCTTGGTATGCAACTGCTTGGCATCCGACCGCAAGGCGCTATAGGGTAGTGCGTATGGCCCAGTACATCACTGGGGCCGAGCTCCGGAGCCATCCATGACCTCTATACCAGGCAGTGTCAGAGGAAGGCCCCAAAAATTGTCAGACTCCAGCCACCCAAGCCACAGACTATGCTCTCTGCTGTCACATGGCAAGTGTACCAATGCAGCAAGTCTAGAACCAACAGGACCTTGAACAGCAAGACTGCTAAATAGCTAATTAAATGGATACCCAAACAACCTGCATTGACCCTTTCTTGCACTAACTCTTTTGCAACGACTAATCACACACACACACACACACACACACACACACACACACACACACACACACACACACACACACACACACACACACACTCACAACAGTACCAGTCAAAAATGTAGACACACCTACTCATTCAAGGGTTTTTATTTCTTTTCACTATTTCCTACATTATAGATAAACAGTCAAGACAGTATTCTGCAGCAATACGTCATCCCATCTGGTTTGCGCTTAGTGGGACTATCATTTGTTTTTCAACACGTCAATGACCCAACACACCTCCAGGCTGTGTAAAGGATATTTGACCAAGAAGGAGAGTGATGGAGTGCTGCATCAGATGACCTGGCCTCCACAATCACCCGCCCTCAACTCAATTGAGATGGTTTGGGATGAGTTGGACCGCAGAGTGAAGGAAAAGTAGCCAACAAGTGCTCACCATATGTGAGAACTCCTTCAAGTCTGTTGGAAAAGCATTCAAGGTGAAGCTGGTTGAGAGAATTCCAAGAGTGTGCCAAGCTGTCATCAAGGCAAAGGGCGGCAACTCAGTTGCCGGAGATGTGGGAAAATGCTCAGGGATTTCACCATGAGGCCAATGGTGACTGTAAAACAGTTACAGAGTTTAATTGCCATGATATGAGAGAACTGAGGATGGATCAACAACATTGTAGATATTCAACAATACTAACCTAATTAAAAGAGGGAAAAGATGGAAGCCTGTAAAGAATACAAATATTCCAAAACATGCATCCTGTTTGCAACAAGGCATTAAAGTAACAGTGCAAAAGATTTGGCAAAACAATTCACTTTTTGTCCTGAAAACAAAGTGTTATGTTTGGGGCAAATCCAACACAACACATTACTGAGAACCACTCTCCATATTTTCAAGCATAGTGGTGGCTGCATCATGATTTGGGTATACCTGTAATCATTAAGGATTGTTTTTCAGGATAAAAAAACAGAATGGAGCTAAGCACAGGCAAAATCCTAGAGGAAAACCTGGTTCAGTCTGCTTTCCACCAGACACTGGGAGATTATTTCACCTTTTAGCAGGACAATAACCTAAAACATAAGGTCAAATATACACTGGAGTTGCTTACCAAGAAGACAATGAATGTTCCTGAGTGGCCGAGATACAGTTTTGCCTTAAATCTACTTGACCATCTATGGCAAGACCTGATAATGGTTGTCTCACAATGATCAACAACCAATTTGACAGAACTTATAGAATTTTGAAAATAATAAATTGGGAAATGTTGCACAATCCAGGTGTGGAAAGCTCTTAGAGCTTATACTTACATTTTCTAAAATGTCTAAAATCATGTTTTCACTTTGTCATTATGGGGTATTTTTTGTTGATGTGTAAAAAAAACAACAAAGTAATCAATTTTCAATTCAGGCTGTAACACAACAAATGTGGAATAAGTCAAGGGGTATGAATATGTCACGACTTCCGCCAAAGTCGGTCCCTCTCCTTGTTCGGGCGGCGTTCGGCGGTAGACGTCACCGGTCTTCTAGCTATCGCCGAGCCACTTTTCGTTTTCCATTTGTTTTGTCTTTGTTTTCTACACACCTGGTTTCATTCCCCAATTACATGTTCATGTATTTAACCCTCTGTTTCCCCCATGTTTTTGTGCATGATTGTTTCTATGTTCATTCGGTACGTTATGGCTGGTTTTCGACGGGTGCTGTTTTCACCCGTGCGTAATTGATTACCGTTTATTGTTGGTCAAGTGTATTATTACCTTGTGCCTTTATTTTGAGTAAAGTACATTGCTCACTCATTCTGCTCTCCTGAGCCTGACTTCATGCACCAGCTACACCCACCTTCTGACAGAATATTTAGTGAAGGCATTGTAGCGACCTCAATTACCTCATACCCCTGCAAATCAGCTCGGTACTGGTACTGCCTGTATATAGCCATGCTATTATCTACTCCATATATATAGCCATGTTATTATCTACTCCATATATATAGCCATGTTATTTTCTACTCCATATATTTAGCCATGTTATTTTCTACTCCATATATTTAGCCATGTTATTTTCTACTCCATATATATAGCCATGTTATTTTCTACTCCATATATATAGCCATGTTATTTTCTACTCCATATATATAGCCATGTTATTTTCTACTCCATATATATAGCCATGTTATTTTCTACTCCATATATTTAGCCATGTTATTATCTACTCCATATATATAGCCATGTTATTTTCTACTCCATATATATAGCCATGTTATTATCTACTCCATATATTTAGCCATGTTATTATCTACTCCATATATATAGCCATGTTATTTTCTACTCCATATATATAGCCATGTTATTTTCTACTCCATATATATAGCCATGTTATTTTCTACTCCATATATTTAGCCATGTTATTTTTACTCTTTATTTTGATTAGTTATTCACTGTGTTACTATTTCAATTGTATTATATGTTTTTATCTTATCTTTAACTCTGCATTGTTGGAAAAGGAACCGTATGTAGGCATTTCACTGTTGGTCTATACCTGTTGTCTACGAATTATGTGACAAATACCATTTTATTTTATTTGGAAACTGTCCAGAAAAACACTTATTAGCCTACAGTACACACAGAAGCCTGAGAGTGTAGAGAGTTGACTGGTTTATTTCTGATTAAAAGCTTGTTAATATAGATTGCATTCGGAAAGTATTCAGACCCCTTCACTTTATCCACATTTTGCTACTTTACAACCTTATTCTAAAATGGATTAAATTAAACATTTATTTAATCAATCTACACACAATAGCCCATAATGACAAAACAAAAATAGGTTTTTGGATGTTCATAAAAATAAAAAAAATAGAAATACCTTATTTACATAAGGTTTTCAGACCCTTTGTTATGAGACTCAAAATTGAGCTCAGGTGCATCATGTTTCCATTGATCAACCTTGAGATGTTTCTACAACTTGATTGGAGTCTACCTGTGGTAAATTCTATTGATTGGACATGATTTAGAAAGGCACATACCTGTAGATATAAGGTCCCACAGTTGACAGAGCAAAAACCAAGCCATGAGGTCGAAGGAATTGTCCGTAGAGCTCCGAGACAGGATTGTGTCGAGGCACAGATCTGGGGAAGAGTACCAAAAGTCGGCAGCATTGAAGGTCCCAAGAACACAGTGGCCTCCATCATTCTTAAATGGAAGAAGTTTGGAACCACCAAAACTCGTCCTAGAGCTGGCCGCTCGGCCAAACTGAGCAATCAGGGGGAGGTGGGTCAGTGAGGTGACCAAGAAACCGATGATCACTCTGACGAGCTCCGGAGTTCCTCTGTGGAGATGGGAGAACCTTCCAGAAGGACAACCATCTCTGCAGCCCTCCACCAATCAGGCCTTTATGGTAGAGTGGCTAGACGGAAAGCCACTTCTCAGTAAAAGGCACATGACAGCCCGCTTGGAGTTTGCCAAAAGGCACCTAAAGGACTCTCAGACCATGAGAAACAAGATTCTCTGGTCTGACGAAACCAAGCTTGAACTCTTTGGCTTGAATGCCAAGCGTCACGTCTGGAGGAAACCAGGCACCGCTCATCACCTGGCAAATACCATCCCTACGGTGAAGCATGGTGGTGGCAGCATCATGCTGTGGGGATGTTTTCAGCGGCAGGGACTGGGAGAAGTCAGGATCGAGGGAAAGATCAATGGTGCAAAATACAGAGAGATCCTTGATGAAAACCTGCTCCAGAGTGCTCAGGACCTCAGACTGGGGTGAAGGTTCACCTTCCAACAGGACAACAACCCTAAGCACACAGCTAAGACAATGCAGGAGTGGCTTCGGGACAAGTCTCTGAATGTCCTTGAGTGGCCCAGCTAGAGAGCTAGAGCCCGGACTTGAACCCGATCGAACATCTCTGGAGAGACCTGAAAATGGCTGTGCAGCAACGCTCCCCATCCAACCTGAATGGAAAAAACTCCCCAAATACAGGTGTGCCAAGCTGGTAGTGTCATACCCAAGAAGACTTGAGGCTGTAATCGCTGCTAAAGGTGCTTCAGCAAAGTACTGAGTAAAGGGTCTGAATACTTATGTAAATGTGATATTTCAGTTTTTTAGTTTTTAGTAGATTTGCAAAAATGTTGTCATTATGGGGTATTGTGTGTAGCTTGAGGGAAAAACAATTCAATCCATTTTAGAATAAGGCTGTAATGTAACAAAATGTGGAAAAAGTGAAGGGGTCTGAATACTTTCCGAATGCACTGTAAAATCTGCCAAACAAATACGGCTCTGTCTGTAGGCTTTCCTGTGATTCTATGAGGGCTCCAGCTAACAGAAGAAGTCTCAGATCCAAGTCTCGGAGCCACTCAGGGCTTCAGGCTGTAAAATACTTACAGTTGCACTACTCTGGGTAATTCATTGTCAATCAGAATGACCTCCACTGTAAACAACTGCTGTGGAACATGACAACACCACTAATACATCCAGTGGTACTAATGAGTCACCATGACAACAGGATGGTTAGAGCAGAGCAGCATCATGGTTTGACTGGGTAGTGTGTGTGTGTGTGTGTGTGTGTGTGTGTGTGTGTGTGTGTGTGTGTGGGGGGTACTAAAGGGAAAGTGATGAAGTGTAAAAGGATTAGCAGATCCTTAACATGGTACAGACCTTTTATCACACGAGACCATAATTAAGGGACTCGACCACACCTTAACACTTGACTGAGGAGGACATCAATACCAGAGATATGCATAAAAGGCTATATTGAGAGAAATGATTGTTCTCCTGTTGATTGATCACTGAATTTACACCCCATCTCACCATTGGGTCTCTTGTGTACACATCTAGAACATTGTTCATATCTTTCTCACTAACATGTATTTGTAATTTAACTGCCTTTCATTAAACACTGTGTAGTACCTTATAATTCCATTTTAGCTTGAACAATAAACGTTTTTCACAAGGGTTGAAGTTGTACAAAACTGTGAATCCAGCAGTTGTCAGTGGTCAGGTGTGCCTCTGTCAGAACTGTGTCTGTCAGTAGACCTGATCACATCTCTTTCATTACATCATTATTCATTACATTAGATTAGCCTCTACTAATGATCCTAATGACCTGTTCTCTCCTCCTTCCCCTGTTCTAAATTTAAATCATTTACATGTTCATGGGACAGGAAAAATATCAATTTGGATAGAGTGCTCTAAAAGAGACACGCCAGTCGCTTGGAATAAGTCATAACACACACACACACACACACACACACACACACACACACACACTGTAACAGTGATAGGGTGGTGTACTCTACTCACATGCTGCTCTTCTTCCTGGGGGAGCCAAAGGAGTTCTTCCTGTGCTGACTGAGGGAGCCCCCCATGGCAACGCAGGGTGTGTGTTGTGTGTGTTGTGTCTTGTTCAAAGCTAGTCTTTTTCAGAGCGCTTTCTCCAGATTCCCACTCTTCCAAAATAGTAGAATCCTGGTGATGAAGGCACAGCCTCTATAGACTCTTCTAATTTAACACACTGCATCTCTCTTTCTCTCTCTCTCTCCTCTCTCTCTCTCTCTCTCTCTCTCTCTCTCTCATCTAGGCTGAACTGTGCTACCAGCTCAGGAGTCCTGATCACGTCAACTACTACACCAGTCCCTGCCCGTCTCCCTCTCTCCCTCTCAGTTCTCTCCCTCTCTCCTTCTAACCCCTCCTCTCTCTCTCTGGCTCTCGGTCCCTCCTGCACAGAGCAAATTACAGTCACTTGTAAAGAATTACAGAGCTTCTCTAGAGAAAGTGAGTGAATAGGGGAGAGAGAGAGAGAGAAAGAGAAAGAGGGAAGGATGGGGGTAGTGTTAAAGGCCACTAAGCTCTGGGAGTGAGGGCGGGGGAGGATAGCTTGGCAGAGGGGAGGGGGGTTGGGGAGGTGTAGCTAGCCTGGTATGGGTGAGGGTACTGTCCAGAGGGAGTCTCGCCCCTATTGTTAGTCAGCTGAACAACAGACAGAGAGGGAGGAGGGAGAGGGGGGTAGTGAGATGAGAGAGAGACCGATTAGGATCTGGCTAAAAATACTTGAAATCAGTTATAGAACTCATTGTCCTCTATAGTTGTGAGGTCTGGGGTAACCAATAATTCACAGAAATGGGACAAACACTATATTGAGACTCTGCATTCAGAATTATGCAAAAAAATATCCTCTGTGTACGACGTAAAACACCAAACGCATGCAGAGCAGAATTAGGACGATACCCGCTAATGATCAAAATCCAGAAAATAGCCATTAAATTCTACAACCACCTAAAAGGAAGCGATTCCCAAACCTTCCATAACGTAGCCATCCTCTACAGAGAGATGAATCTAGAGAAAAGTACCCTCAGCAAGCTGGTCCTGAGGCTCCGTTAACAAATACAAACAGAGCCCCAGGACAGCAACACAATTAGACCCAACCAAATCATGAGAAAACAAAAAGATAATTACTTGACACATTGGAAAGAAATAACCAAAAAACAAAGCAAACTGGAATGCTATTTGGCCCTAAACAAAGAGTACACAGTGGCAGAATACCTGTCCACTGTGAATGAGCCACAATTAAAGAAAGCTTTGACTATGTACAGACTCAGTGAGCATAGCCTTGCTATTGAGAAAGGCCACCCACCGTAAGTAGACCTGGCTCTCAAGAGAAGACAGGCTATGTGCACACTGCCCACAAACTGAGGTGGAAACTAGTTGCACTTCCTAACCTCCTGCCAAATGTATGACCATATTAGAGACACATATTTCCCTCAGATTACACAGACTCACAATTTTTTTTTTAAATAAAATCACATTTTGATAAACTCCCATATCGGTTAGATGAATACAACAGTGTGTCATCACAGCAGCAATATTTGTGACGTGTTGCCACAAGAAAAGGGCAACCAGTGAATAACAAACACCATTGTAAATACAACCCATATTTATTTTCCCTTTTGTACTTTAACTATTTGCACATTGTTATTACACTGTACATAGCCATAATGACATTTGAAATGTCTGTAATTTTTTATGAAATCATTTTTTAAATTATTGATTGTTTATTTCACTTTTGTTTATTATCTATTTCACTTGCTTTGGCAATGTAAACATGTTTCCCATGCCGATAAAGCCCACTGCATTAGGGAAAGAGAGAGAGAAATAAGAGGGGTGAGCTGGTAGATACCTATAGACTTCCAATGCTATTTAGCATTGGCTTGCAAAACTACCTCTAGCCAGTGTTGCCAACTTAGCGACTTTGTCGCTATATTTAGCGAGTATTCAGACCCCTCTAGCGACACATTTTCAAAAACATTGACTAGCGACAAATGTTGATGATTAGTTATTTGAGAAGGAGACAAGTCAAGACGCTGGACCGGGTGATTCAGTTTATAGTAAGGCAGTTTATTATGAGACAAAGATATTTGGCAAAGCGTGCACGGACTCCTTCGTTTAGCTCATAGGGAACTAGCAGAAGAGAGCCCCGAAACATAGTATACATCCAATTTATACAATGAAATAACAGTGTGTTGATGTTGAGTCTAATAGGTCCGCTCTCCTGACTGGTCGATGAGTGGAGGGACGGTCCACTCTCCAGGTGGTGTCGACTTCCCATTGGCCCTTGGCAGTGTCCTTTGTCCTCGGAGTCCAACACACCTAAGTGTGTGTGTGGGTGTGTGTGTATTTCTGGTAATTCGTGTCTGGGTGCTTGCGATATTCATGGAATGTTGTTCTTTACACCAGTGGTCAGTTCGTGTGGCTAGGGCTTAAGTCAGCCATCTGTCTCTGGGTGTGGTCGTGATTGGTATCAGTTGGTCGCTCAATATGTCTCTGGAATTTTGTTGTGTGCTGTTGTGAAACATGTTGTGCAAATGCCCTCCTTATGTATCATTAGGTAAAACGTTAGATTATCTTTATTACAAATCCCCCTCTTCACGTCTGCAAGACGTGACAAAAAAGAACAATCTGCGGCACAGCGGGAGTGAAAACAAATAAACGGAAGTACACAAATTTGTCAGAGACAAATTTTGTGAGTCCCCCTCTTCACGTCTCACCTCAGCAGATAGCTTGTCAAGTCTCAATAGGGATTAAAATCATATCATTTCCATTACAATCCACCCGTTTTGCTAGATATTTCACATACATTATAACACATCTATTTTGATTGGATTCAGAAATTTCACACAAATTCAAACTAATTCATGCATCCCAATAGATGGTCTCATCTAACATGTGCTCCTCATATTTGAATGAATCCTCCACCTTGCTCGGCGGTAGGTACTTGTCATCTCATTGATCTGAACTTTGACTCGGTCCGTAGCTCACCATCTGCTCCGTTATCATCTCTCTAGAGTTCTGGTGATTAAACCTCTTGCACACGGGACCAAACAACAACCACACAACCCAAACACACTCATACAGGTGAAAGCAGCCCATAATACAGTTCTTGCAACACTTTTCCATTTCCCAAACATGAGCTGTGTTATCTAAAATTTACGTACAGCAATGAACCTAATCATTCTACCTACACCATCCTCTTTGCCCGTAACCTATTGAGAGTCAGTCTATTTTACCAGGTCATGAGGGAGGTGGCGGATAATTGGTCAGAGAACCTCTTTACTGCATCCCCTGTTTCATTCATGAATCTCTGTTGATTAAAATATGTCATTAATTCAATCCACATTATTATTTATTGTCAACTACCAAAATAATGTAGTGTTAAAGCCTTCACATATTTGATTCATAGCTTTGTATTCATCTGGAACTTCCCTGAGGATGCCAATAGCATCCATCTTGTAAAGCTACTCCCATCCTGGTCAAAACTCCTCCTGTGCCTACTTTAGCCTCCTATAACTGGCCTCTGATGACTAACTCGAACTGGTTAGACCAATAACCCCAGGGTGCAATTCCTAACAACCCTTTGTGGTAATTTCTGTCGTATGCGTCCTTTGCTGGTACTAGCCCACCCTTCATCAGTTATAGGTGCTATGAGGTTACACATTTTCTCCTGTGCTTTCAAACCTAAGTCAGTCATATTAACAATTACCTTTCCAGCCATTAAAATCATCTTAATTCTCGGTGCCATTTTTGTATCTATAACACTGGTATTCATCCGGAATTTAGGTGAACCGAGGTGGGTTGGCTGAGTACTTCAATCTGGCCAACCCATATTCCTGTACAGTTGTCTGCTTCCCCAGGAAATTGTTTAATGTTTACCTTAAATTCTACATCTTGATCTTCTTTGATTCCTTATTCTGTACGTCACTCATCAGTGTATTATATAGTTTATCTTTTACTTCTTCTCCATGACAACGGTAACCTATGTTTAGTACCAGTAGGTGGTGGATCTGAATATATCAGAAAGATTAGACTATGATGCAGCTCAGAGTCTCTACTCTTCCCAAAAACCGTCAACCCTCTCCTGCCCTTAGTCTCTCTGCTTGGTACCACCCCATACTCACACCTCTAGGAGCACACACAGTGATGAACGGTCGGGATAGGGAATCTTCGTTAAGGAGGTAACCCCCGGACCCTGTTGGTATCGGTTCTTCTCCTAACTCTGTGTGTGATCAGCAGTGGTCATATGTGTACATACCTCCTTGCAGTGGGTAACGTGGACCCAAGTGACTCTCTCAGCTTTTCTAATGGCAAAGGCAATGGTTTAACAGAACCTGGTATGGGCCTTCCCCACGGGGCTGCTTCCCGTCTTTTCTCCTCAGGGACTGGATCCACACCCAGTCTCCTGGTTGGATTGAGTGAATCACCTTCTCCTGTAATTCACCTGTTGAACACAAAATCTTGGACATACGGGTTTGGTTAACAAACAGTCTTCTCATGTGCTCTGCTAGTATATCTTTAACTTCTATGTCTACCTGTTCTGGTATCTCTATTCTCCCTAACTCTGGCATTCTATAGGCTCTACCTGATTAGCTAAACTGTCATCCATCATTTAAAGAGATAGATCCCAGTATCAACACTAGGGATTATATCTTGTCCTAATATTCTAGCTACCATAATCATGTCCACCAAGTAAGTTGGGAACACTTCTACCCATTTGCTATACTTATCTGTTATTGTTAAACACCCCTTCTTCCCCTTAATTCTGAATAGTTCAATAAGTCCATTTCCAAATGTTGGAATGGACATTCTACAAAAAATGTTTTTGTTCTAGTAGCATCCTATCCTGTTCTATCGCCTGCTCTACCATACTCCCCCTATTTATACATGGCTCAAGCCATGTATCAATTTTGCTGCATTTCTTAACAATGTCTTTTGTAAGGTTAGTAAATTATCCTTATGTCAGCCCTTCTCTTGTAGGATTGCCCCCTTTCATATACCACATGTCCAATTCTCCCTGGGGCATTCATCCTTAGCTACCCTGTGCATTTCTCTATCAAGTGTCCTATCTTCTTTAAGATTGAACAACTTCTTTCAACTAAATTATCATATCTTTTCCTAGCGAATTTTACCAAACATAACTTAAAATCATAACTATAATACATGCCTATGGAGCCGATAGGATATTAATACATGGAGAGACTAACTAAATGAACCTAACATCTTCTATTCTTATGTCTTTTCTGTCTCTCCAGTGTTATTTCTGTCCTCACCTGTTTATAATTTAACTATGCTGGTCTCCACTCACTAACCGTTATCTAATTCTTCTATGTTACTTTTATCTTCTCTTCCTTGTTTATGCTCTCCTCCTTCTTCTTCCAACCCATCAAGGTCTCAGCAGTGCAGGGGAGTACTAAATGTCTCATGGTCTTATTACATAGCTACTTACATTTATCTCGATACCCTCAATAATCCTGGATTCCCTACAGATGTCATATATTCCTGTCCTGTTGGCTTAAGTCTACCATTATTAACCTGTTTTATCAACAAAATATAATATTACTATTATATTAATTCCACAGTCTTGTTGTGTTAAATCTCTTCCACTAAATACAACCACAGCTGACTTCCTAAGGGAAAATAAACTTATCTAGATAATGTAAAAAGTACCTCTACTTATCAAACGATATTCACGTAACATAATCAGATCAAAATGACTAATCTGAACTACTCCCCAAAGAAAAATTATTGTACCCTTTTCGTCATTTTGTCTTCTCATTGGTTCAAATGATCAATTGTGTCTAAGAACTTTAACTCCATCATAATTATCAGTTCTCCTAGCTTCCTTAAAGTTAGTATCCCAAATGACCTTAAATTCACCATCCAATGGCTTTTCATTGCGGCTGATCAGACCACAAAAGGAAAAGTCACCAGTGGGGTCAAAAAAGTCATAACCCCTTTTCAGAACCGTTTTTTCTTTCTTACTACATTAGACAAATGAAAGCTAATAACCTTATCTACATTTCGTATCTCAAGTTCCTAGAACATTCCCTATCAAAAGAATTTCACGTGTTAAATTAAAACTCAGAAAATAAAACTTTAAAATGCCATGTGTGTCTACCCCTTTAAGATATCCTGTCCCTAGGAATTTTTCCCCAAAGAGCTAAGCGCTCCATATTCCATAAAATAACCACTTGGTCAGCATTTCCTCATACTACACCGATTCAGAAACCCAAAAGTTAACTACAAACAAAACCTAAAAATGCTTATACTTCCATTGTACTCCCCCCAATCATTAGTTTTAAACTTAATTGAACATGCGCTACCCTTGGATACAATACTGTACTTCAATCTATGAAACCCCATATTTTAACGTACTATTTAACCAATTTGACCCAAGATTGCTTAAAACCCTAAAACCCTTTCAGTTTGTCTGCAAACCGGCACATTCTGTTTGCTAGGAATACCCTGCCATTATACACAACTGTGATTAATGTGCACCTTCCCAGTTAATTATAAAATTAACTCCACCTGTAATTCACCTTAATGACTTGATATTTTTCCTTGCAATGTTCAATTCACTGGTGTTACTAAACAATCAATACCACGAATCAATAACCAGAATTTATCACAAAACAAAACGCGTTCTGCCTTTCCTCTATCACAAGATTAAAACCAATATTCCAACTGTATCTCTCTTTCGGCTTCACACTTATGAAATGTCTATGTCCTTATATGTACCATGTAAATCGCCATACTTATAAAAATAACATCATTCAACTCTTTCTCTGTATGCCATTTCCAGCAACAGAGAACGTATTATATCAAAATTCTCTCGCTATTATTTTCTAATTAGTTAGCCTTTCAATTTAAACTAATCAAGCTATCAAAACGTTACATTTATATCTTAAACAAACGCTAGCAACCGTATCTCTCCAGGCAAAACATATCTTCTTACATTTTAGTCCCATGGTGCATGGGCTGGGATCCGAACCCGGGCCTCCCGCGTGGCAGGCGTGAAAACTAAACTATTCGAATGCATACTCGGGTTCAGTGTCTTCCACCTGAAGCAAAGGAAACATTAGGCCCCTATCTACCTGACCAGGGTCAATAGCGGTGGTGATCAGCCTAGTAGTGTACACTCACAAAAATAACAAACGGGAGCTGATATCCCCAGCCTCTCCCAGGGAGGGATGTACCCCGACCCTGGGCGTGGTGCCTTAGGTCGTGGAAACGGAAGCCATTGTCCCATTTTCCCCAACTAAGGTTTCAGTGGTTGGAATCAAATTTATGTAGGGCGCGCAAATCGGCCCTGGTTTCAGTCAAAGTTCTGGAAGGGGTTGGGGCTGGAGTGCAATGTGTAAGGTGGTGCCAAGGTGCTCCTGATTTACCTTTGACCTGGACAGAGTGTGAAGTAACTTCCTTCACTTCGTACAGCCCAGTCCACCTGGGTTCCAGCCACTTTCTCTTGTGGACTTTGACCCTCACCCAGTCCCCAACTTTTACCTTCAGTGGTGGCGAGTCTCCCAACAGCTCCCCCTCTTTGACCTTGCGGATCTGTGTGGAGAGAGCTGCAGAAAGTTCCGTCAGTTTTCTCACATACAGACATTACAATTTGTTGTACATCAAGGGCGGGCATATGACCTCCCTCCCTTGGTGGACCAGGCATATTCAAACCTGCACATACCTTAGCTATTTAGCCTTAAGGGTTTGAGTGGCGCGTTCCACGAGGCCCTGAGATTGGGGCCTGCACACCTACCCAAATTTGTGTACAATCCCGAATCTCTCCTCCACCTGTCTCAGGTGCTTGTTACTGATTTGCAGCCACTTTATGACTGACTTGGCCTCCTCTCGTGCCTTTGGTATTGCTCTGGTACTACTGTTACCCACCCAACAAACCTGTCTTTCACTCCCACCAGGTACCCCCTTTCCACTTGCCACGTTATCTGGGCCCCTGACGGTGTCTTCCTTTTCTCTTTTTTTTTTTCTTCCTTCTTAAACATGTGGTTCCTGTTTCTGTCCTTTTCACTTTCTATTCCCTTCTCAACTGCTTCCTTCAACCCTTCCTCCATCACTACTTTATTGCTTTATAATGTTCCTTTCCCCCCGCTCTATCCTGTATCTTCTGATCTAAATATTCGCTAAATTTAAGTTTGGTTGGTGGAATGGTTGCCATTTTATTACCCACACTAATGTCCCTCTATCTTTGTATACTTAGCCCGTCGTTGGTCAAAACCAGCGATGTATTCACGGTGCTGACACAGACTTATCTCTGGTGCCCCACCCTCGTAGACAAAGTTCCGAAAATTATAATTTAATTTAATGAACTGTCTATATTACAGTAGCAGAATAACAACCACTTCAACCTTTATTAAGACAGTTCGTTAATTGTATTGTTGAAATAACCCAGGACAATACCAACAGCACGGCGGCTGACCACAATTCACTCAGTAATTCTTAAAAATTATACAAATGAAATTAAATTGATTAAAAGGAGACCTGTGAAACGCTCAATCAACACTACAATATTCCAAATTATCCGACTGTATATTGGCGCTCCTAACTGATGACTACTTCAGTTGTCCCAATCTCACGGATATTTCCAGGTTAATTTTCTATGCACCCGACTGTGTATTGACGCTCCGGACTGAGAGTCACTTCAGTCCGCCCCAATTTCACGGAATGCACTATTCCAATGTATCTGACTGTATATTAATGTCTCCAACTAAACGCCACTTCAGCCGGACAGAAACTCACAGATACGTTTTACCAATCCCAGTTTACTAACTCTACTTGAGTAGTTATACCGATCCCAGTTTACTGACGCTACTCGGTTCTAATCGTGATCAATCCCAGTTTTACTGATGCGCCTAGTCGAGCGCCATTTCGACTAGTCCCAGTGTACCGATGCAACTTGACCTAACAACTAATTATCCGACTATATATTGGTGCTCCTAACTGATGACCACTTCAGTTAGCCCCAATCTCACGGATATCTCTGGGTTAATTTATATGCACCCGACTATGTATTGATGCTCCGGACTGAGAGTCACTTCAGTCCGTCCCAATCTCACGGAATGCAATATCCCATGTACCCGACTATGTATTAATGTCCAAACCAAACGCCACTTTGGTTGGACAGAAACTCACGGATACATTTTTAGGCCTATAACAGCAAATATCCTTGTACTCAGCCTTAACGTTTGTCTATATCATTTCATGCAATATTAACAGTAATTCATACTCACGCCCAGTACTACTGATCAAATTTTGGATAAAGACTATAATACAATATGCAGATTTTGTTTTAACAGGCTCTGCTTACCTTTTTTTTAATCGAGCTCGTTGATCAGTTTCCCGGGGCAAGCAGAATCGCCGATGACTCCTGCGGACAGGTCACCCGTCCTTACAAGATTGTCCTGGACTTGTCTCTTCTCACATCAACCATTAATGGACCGAATTCAGGAGTTTGAAACCATCCTCTGCTACCAATTCTGTTGATGATTAGTTATTTGAGAAGGAGACAAGTCAAGACGCTGGACCGGGTGATTCAGTTTATAGTAAGGCAGTTTATTATGAGACAAAGATATTTGGCAAAGCGTGCACGGACTCCTTCGTTTAGCTCATAGGGAACTAGCAGAAGAGAGCCCCGAAACATAGTGTACATCCAATTTATACAATGAAATAACAGTGTGTTGACGTTGAGTCTAATAGGTCCGCTCTCCTGACTGGTCGATGAGTGGAGGGACGGTCCACTCTCCAGGTGGTGTCGACTTCCCATTGGCCCTTGGCAGTGTCCTTTGTCCTCGGAGTCCAACACACCTAAGTGTGTGTGTGGGTGTGTGTGTATTTCTGGTAATTCGTGTCTGGGTGCTTGCGATATTCATGGAATGTTGTTCTTTACACCAGTGGTCAGTTCGTGTGGCTAGGGCTTAAGTCAGCCATCTGTCTCTGGGTGTGGTCGTGATTGGTATCAGTTGGTCGCTCAATATGTCTCTGGAATTTTGTTGTGTGCTGTTGTGAAACATGTTGTGCAAATGCCCTCCTTATATATCATTAGGTAAAACGTTAGATTATCTTTATTACACAAATCTAGCTACTTTTTCTGGTGTTCTTGGAGACTTTTGGAGACTCTGACGTGAAAGCACGTATCGTTCTTACTCTTCTCAACGAGCAGAGGGTGCTGCCGTGGGCCCCACCCCCGTCCTAAAGCACTCACAGGCGGCCCAGTCCTCGCGCAGCAGTCCCTCCCAGCTGCAGTCAGAGCAGGAGATGTTCACCCCTCCGCGTCCAGACTGCAAATGAATCGCGCATGCGGGAAGCCGCCGCTGGCTGATCCCGCCCTAGCTTACATTCAGGGCGGGATGTAAATGTAAAATGTTCTTTGACTAAAATAAATCACTGCACAAAAATAAATCACTGCATTTGACTTACACAGCCTCAGTCACTTACTCACCTTGTCCACTGTGTGTGTGCCTCTCTGTGACATAAGCTAAACATCTAGCTGGCTAGCTCATCATGTCTCAGTCTAAACGGTACACTCAAAAATACAGAAAGGAGTGGGAATAAAACCCTGAATTCAAAGGCTGGTTGAAGCCGTTTATTGGAGATGATACACGGGCATACTGCCTGTATTTTAAGGCTGATTTCTACGCCAAACTTAGTGATGTAAAAAAAAACATGACAACTCAAAAACATACTCAAAAGGCAAAGCCTTATAACATGCTTTCTCAGACTCCACTGCTGCTACCCACTTCAAAATTCACAGGACAAAGTGCACAGAAATGATTAATGGTGTTCTAGCACCATACTTCCTGAAAAAGTTGGTCGCAGATGTGGGTGACCAGCGTTTCAGCCTCCTCCTCAATGAGTCCACGGATGTAAGTGGGGGTTGTGATAAGGTACTTTAGTGGCACCAAGCAGACAATTGTATCAACATTTCTGGGGCTTGTTGAGTTGAGGGAGGAGATCCCAAATCTATAGCCCGTGCTGTTGTGGCTTTCCTCGAGAAGTGTTGTCTTAAAAAAGAGAAACTCCTGGGGATAGGGACTGACAATGCCTCCGTTATGATGGGGATTAACAATGGGGTCCATAAAGTGCTGAAGGAGGAGTATGGCCTCAAATATCTGGTTCTTATTCGCTGTGTGTGCCACTCTCTGCAGCTTGCTCATTTGTAGTTCTAAACATATTTAGGGTGTTTTTTACTCACGTTTTGTCTCTCCCACAATGTTATTCCTCTCTCCTACAGCGTCCATCACAATTACATGCACATGGCCAATTATGCAAATTAGGTGATGACGTCATTTAGCACCTTTTAGGACAGCCAATAGCTACTTTCCTTACTGAGGAGTTGGCAACACTGCCTCTAGCTTCCTTCATACTGGACAACGAGACATACAAATGGTATCCACACATTCATCTGACTCTGGGGAAGTAGATAAAGTCCTCAATCCTTAAGTATGCTTCCCAGCCGAAACAGTTCGGAAGAGTTTGCGCATATATTATGATGACATTTTGTGATGCTTTTGTTCGTTTTGGACTTCGGTGAGGGTTTTTTCGGCTGTTCAGGCACACACCATATTTTCTGGAGGCAAGCTGAAGTTCGGAGCCGAAGTTTACGCCCCTTCGTCGGTGATTGGTCAACAGTAGGGATTCTTCAATAAAGTCTTTGTTGTCATTCAACGAGAGACGACTCGTTTTCATGCACATGTTTTCATTGAGGAACACTGCACCAAACATCTTACTTAAAATTGTGCGATTAAGATCTCCTAGGCAAAAAGGTATTTTAAGGGAGTATGCGAGCACAGTTGTTCGGTTCGGCTAGGCGCCAGCCGAACTGGAGCATGCTGACGCCTTAACACATCTCCTGTTGTTGTGAGACAAACCTGCTGTGAACCAGTGTCTGTCAGGAAACCTCCCCTGATGAGCGTTAGGATGTGACAGTGTTTGCACGCTTACTGTATCTAAGAAGGTGAATTTAGGTAGGATCATCTGGTTATTCTCTTCAAATCATCATACACTGCTCTCATCACTGCTCTGGAATCATCAACATGGCTGATTAGCTGTCCTCAGAAGACCACTCTTCCAGAATGAGTGCAAGTAAACAGACAACTAAGAAGGACATTGTGACCTCGTGTGGACAATCAGAGACTTACACCTGAGAATGAAGGAGAAGGCTGTCCGAAGGAGAAGGCCCAATCAACCCTCCTCACAAAGCGGAACCCTTTCCACGAAAGGCCTTGGCCCAACAGAGATACCCGACGAACACCTTCAACATGTAAATACATGCCTTACTTCTTACCCAAAAGAGGGGCAGTTCGGGGCAAGGAATTAGGATTAGTGTGAGTGTAGTTCCCAAATGTTTCCAAGTGTTGTCTCTCTTTCTCTCTCACTCTCTTTAACTCTGCATCTTGTGTAACAAGTGTCATATTTTGAGTCCGCTAGGGACCTGTTGTCATCATATTAAGTTTCTAATCAATAACCTATACCGTGTGTGTATCCTATGTTATCATTTAGTTTGTTAGTAAATAAATAATTAAATCAATGTGTGGTACGGAATGATCAGTGAGACTAGGGTTTGTGCAGATTCACGAAGTCTGCGACGTTCAGAATGAGACTGATATGAGGAAATTATTAATTAGTGACTGTTAAATCTATATATTCTTGAGTTAATTCGGGAGACGGTAACTCTTTAACCTGTTAGGGCTAGGGGGCAGTATTGACACGGCTGGATAAAAAAACATACCCGATTTAATCTGGTTACCACTCCTACCCAGTAACTAGAATATGCATATACTTATTACATATGGATAGAAAACACCCTACATTTTCTAAAACTGTTTGAATGGTGTCTGTGAGTATAACAGAACTCATTTGGCAGGCAAAACCCTGAGACATTTTCTGACAGGAAGTGGATACCTGATGTGTTGTATTGCCTTTAAACCTATCCCATTGAAAAACACAGGGGCTGAGGAATATTTTGGCACTTCCTATTGCTTCCACTAGATGTCACCAGCCTTTACAAAGTGTTTTGAGTCTTCTGGAGGGAGATCTGACCGAACAAGAGCCATGGAACGATGATGTCCCATTAGACACCTGGCGCGCGAGTTCATGTTGGGTACCCTCGTTCCAATACGTTATAAAAGAGTATGCATTCGTCCACCTTGAATATTATTCATGTTCTGGTTAAAAAAGGCCCTAATGATTTATGGGAAACGATTTCCTCAACATCAATGCCATAGTAAAACGCTGTTTTTGGATATAAATATGAACTTGATAGAACTAAAAATGCATGCATTGTCTAACATAATGTCCTAGGAGTGTCATCTGATGGAGATTGTAAAAGGTTAGTGCATCATTTTAGCTGGTTTTATGGTTTTGGTGACCCTGTCTTTGAATTGACAAAACATTACACACAACTCTTGTAAATGTACTGTCCTAACATACTCTAAATTTATGCTTTCGCCGTAAAACCTTTTTGAAATCGTAAAACGTGGTTAGATTAAGGAGATGTTTATCTTTCAAAGGGTGTAAAATAGTTGTATGTTTGAAAAATTTGAATTTTGACATTTATTTGGATTCAAATTTGCCGCTCTTGAAATGCACCTGCTGTTGATGGAGTGCACCACGGGTGGCACGCTAGCGTCCCACCTAGCCCATAGAGGTTAAACAACTTCTCCTGCGGTGCCCCAAATTACTAATGAGTTAATTGTTACATGATTAATTTAATCTAATAACAATTAAACATAGTATGTCATTATTTAATGAATAACAGTCATCACATTAATGATAGTCACGTCACGACACTACTCTCCTCATCAATTACTTGAGTAGAGTTGCTGGACTGACTTGGAGGTGGTTGATGCCTTCTGACTGCTAGGCTGGAAGAACTATTACGTAACATTCAGAGGTCAGTAACAGCCCTCAGGGCCAGAGGGCAGAGAGTCATTTAGAGTTGAGGCAGTCATTATTGCACAGGCATAAAACTACACTGAACAAAAATATAAACGCAACATGGAAAGTGTTGGTCCCATGTTTCATGAGCTTAAATAAAACATCCCAGAAATGTTCCATATGCACAAAAAGCGTATTTCTAAAAAATAAAGTGTATACATTTGTTTACGTCCCTGTTAGCGAGCATTCTCAGGGAAGCTCATCTCCATGCACGTCTTCCTTACCAGGGTCTTGACCTGATTGCAGTTTGGCGTTGTAACAGACGTGAAGACCACTGGTGTGCCCTTCACGGATGAATCTCGGTTTCAACTGTACTGGGCAGATGGCAGACAGCATATATGGCGTTGTGTGGGCGAGTGCTTTGCTGATGTCAACGTTGTAAACAGAGTGCCCAATGGTGGCAGTGGGGTTATGGTATGGGCAGGCATAAGCAATGGACAATATACACAATTGCATTATATCAATGCCTATTTGAATGCACAGAAACACCGTAACGAGATCCTGAGGCCCATTGTCGTACTATTCATCCGCCGCAATCACCTTATCACTTCAGCATGATAATGCACGGCCCCATGTTGCGAGGATCTGTACACAATTCCTGGAAGCTGAAAATGTCCCAGTTCTTCCATGGCCTGCATACTCACCAGACATGTAACCCATTGAGCATGTTTGGGATGCTCTGGATTGACATGTACGACAGCGTGTTCCAGTTCCCGCCAATATCCAGCAACTTTGTACATCCAGTGAAGAGGAGTGGGACACCATTCCACAGGCCACAATAAACAGCCTGATCAACTCTATGCCAAGGAGATATGTTGCGCTGCATGAGGCAAATGATGGTCACACCAGATACTGACTGGTTTTCTGATCCATGCTCCTACCTTGTTTTTAACCTCTTGGGGCTAGGTGGGACGTAATAGTTACGTAATAGTTCTTCCAGCCTAGCAGTCAGAAGGCATCAACCACCTCCAAGTCAGTCCAGCAACTCTACTCAAGTAATTGATGAGGAGAGTAGTGTCGTGACGTGACTATCATTAATGTGATGACTGTTATTCATTAAATAATTACATACTATGTTTAATTGTTATTAGATTAAATTAATCATGTAACAATTAACTCATTAGTAATTTGGGGCACCGCAGGAGAAGTTGTTTAACCTCTATGGGCTAGGTGGGACGCTAGCGTGCCACCCGTGGTGCACTCCATCAACAGCAGGTGCATTTCAAGAGCGGCAAATTTGAATCCAAATAAATGTCAAAATCCAAATTTTTCAAAAATACAACTATTTTACACCATTTGAAAGATAAACATCTCCTTAATCTAACCACGTTTTACGATTTCAAAAAGGTTTTACGGCGAAAGCATAAATTTAGAGTATGTTAGGACAGTACATTTACAAGAGTTGTGTGTAATGTTTTGTCAAGTCAAAGACAGGGTCACCAAAACCATAAAACCAGCTAAAATGATGCACTAACCTTTTACAATCTCCATCAGATGACACTCCTAGGACATTATGTTAGACAATGCATGCATTTTTAGTTCTATCAAGTTCATATTTATATCCAAAAACAGCGTTTTACTATGGCATTGATGTTGAGGAAATCGTTTCCCTCCAATAACCGGCAGTCAAGTCAGCGTCACAAATTAAATAATTAAAATTAGAAAACATTGGTAAAATATTATATTGTCATTTAAAGAATTATAGATTTACATCTCTTGAACGCAATCAACTTGCCAGATTTAAAAATAACCTTACTGGGAAATCACACTTTGCAATAATCTGAGCACTGCGCCCAGAAAAATACGCGTTGCGATACAGACTAGACGTCATGTTGGGGAGATCTAAAATCGAAAATACTATGTAAATAATCCATTACCTTTGATTCTCTTCATCAGATGTCACATCCAGGTATCACAGGTCCATAACGAATGTAGTTTTGTTCAAAAAAGCTCATCATTTATGTCCAAAAATCTCCGTCTTGTTAGCACATGATGTAAGCCAGCCGGACTTCTCGTCATGAACGAGGGGAAAAAATATATTTCCGTTCGTTCAAACATGTCAAACGTTGTATAGCATAAATCATTAGGGCCTTTTTTAACCAGAACATGAATAATATTCAAGGTGGACGAATGCATACTCTTTTATAACGTATTGGAACGAGGGTACCCAACATGAACTCGCGCGCCAGGTGTCTAATGGGACATCATCGTTCCATGGCTCTTGTTCGGTCAGATCTCCCTCCAGAAGACTCAAAACACTTTGTAAAGGCTGGTGACATCTAGTGGAAGCAATAGGAAGTGCCAAAATATTCCTAAGCCCCTGTGTTTTTCAATGGGATAGGTTTAAAGTCAATACAACACATCAGGTATCCACTTCCTGTCAGAAAATGTCTCAGGGTTTTGCCTGCCAAATGAGTTCTGTTATACTCACAGACACCATTCAAACAGTTTTAGAAACTTTAGAGTGTTTTCTATCCATATATAATAAGTATATGCATATTCTAGTTACTGGGTAGGATTAGTAACCAGATTAAATCGGGTACATTTTTTTTATCCAGACGTGCAAATGCTGCCCCCTAGCCCCAACAGGTTAAGGTATCTATGACCAACAGATGCAAATCTGTATTCATAGTCATGTAAAATTCAGAGATTAGGGCCTAATGAATTTAAGTCAATTTTTGATTTCCTTATATGAACTGTAAAATCTTTGAAATTGTTGCATGTTGAGTTTATATTTTTGTTCAGTGTAGATGGTTGAGTACTGGGCCCCCAATATCTCTGTTGTTTAGGAAACACATCCATCTCCCTTTCCTTTAAGTAAAGCATGACCCCCAACTGGAGAGATGAGGAACTGCATCTCTACTCATCCACCCACTCATCATCCAACCTTAATACTGCTTCATGTCAACTGTTGTGTTGTTGAATGAAAGAAGTTGTCCTGGTTCTCGTTTAACTCGCTTTAATAACTCTGAAATCTCCATCCCTAACTACAACATTTTCAGACAAGATAGAACGGCCAAAGGGGGCGGTGTTGCAATCTACTGCAGAGATAGCCTGCAGAGTTCTGTCCTACTATCCAGGTCTGTACCCAAACAATTTGAACTTCTACTTCTAAAAATCCACCTCTCTAAAAACAAGTCTCTCACCGTTGCCGCCTGCTATAGACCACCCTCTGCCCCCAGCTGTGCTCTGGACACCATATGTGAACTGATTGCCCCCCATCTATCTTCAGAGCTCGTGCCGCTAGGTGACCTAAACTGGGACATGCTTAACACACCAGCCATCCTACAATCTAAGCTTGATGGCCACAATCTCACACAAATTATCAATGAACCTACCAGGTACCACCCCAAAGCCGTAAACACGGTCACCCTCATAGATATCATCCTAACCAACTTGCCCTCTAAATACACCTCTACAGCGATCACTGCCTCATTGCCTGCATCCGTAATGGGTCAGCGGTCAAACGACCTCCACTCATCACTGTCAAACGCTCCCTGAAACACTTCAGTGAGCAGGCCTTTCTAATTGACCTGGCCCGGGTATCCTGGAAGGATATTGACCTCATCCCTTCAGTAGAGGATGCCTGGTTATTTTTTTTAAATGCCTTCCTCGCCATCTTAAATACGCGTGCCCCATTCAAGAAATGTAGAACCATGAACAGATATAGCCCTTGGTTCTCTCCAGACCTGACTGCCCTTAACCAACACAAAAAAATCCTGTGGCGTTCTGCATTAGCATTGAACAGCCCCCGTGATATGCAACTTTTCAGGGAAGTTAGAAACCAATATACACAGGCAGTTAGAAAAGCCAAGGCTAGCTTTTTCAAGCAGAAATTTGCTTCCTGCAACACAAACTCAAAAAAGTTCTGGGACACTGTAAAGTCCTTGGAGAAAAAGAGCACCTCCCTGCTGCCCACTGCACTGAGGATAGGAAACTCTGTCACCACCGATAAATCCACTATAATTGAGAATTTCAATAAGCATTTTTCTACGGTTGGCCATGCTTTCCACCTGGCTACCCCTACTCCGGTCAACAGCACTGCACTCCCCACAGCAACTCGCCCAAGCCTTCCCCATTTCTCCTTCTCCTAAATCCAGTCAGCTGATGTTCTGAAAGAGCTGCAAAATCTGGACCCCTACAAATCAGCCGGGCTAGACAATCTGGACCCTTTCTTTCTAAAATTATCTGCCAAAATTGTTGCAACCCCTATTACTAGCCTGTTCAACCTCTCTTTCGTGTCGTCTGAGATTCCCAAAGATTGGAAAGCAGCTGCGGTCATCCCCCTCTTCAAAGGGGGGACACTCTTGACCCAAACTGCTACAGACCTATATCTATCCTACCATGCCTTTCTAAAGTCTTCGAAAGCCAAGTCAACAAACAGATTACCGACCATTTCGAATCCCACCGCACCTTCTCCGCTATGCAATCTGGTTTCAGAGCTGGTCATGGGTGCACCTCAGCCACGCTCAAGGTCCTAAACGATATCTTAACCGCCATCGATAAGAAACAATACTGTGCTGCTGTATTCATTGATCTGGCCAAGGCTTTCTACTCTGTCAATCACCACATCCTCATCGGCAGACTCAATAGCCTTAGTTTCTTAAATGATTGCCTCGCCTGGTTCACCAACTACTTCTCTGATAGAGTTCAGTGTATCAAATCGGAGGGCCTGTTGTCCGGGCCTCTGGCAGTCTCTATGGGGGTGCCACAGGGTTCAATTTGTGGGCGGACTCTTTTCTCTGTATACATCAATGATGTCGCTCTTGCTGCTGGTGAGTCTCTGATCCACCTCTACGCAGACGACACCATTCGGTATACTTCTGGCCCTTCTTTGGACACTGTGTTAACTACCCTCCAGACGAGCTTCAGTGCCATACAACTCTCCTCCCGTGGCCTCCAACTGCTCTTAAATACAAGTAAAACTAAATGCATGCTCTTCAACCGATCGCTGCCCGCACCTGCCCGCCTGTCCAGCATCACTACTCTGGACGGTTCTGACTTAAAAATTGTGGACAACTACAAATACCTAGGTGTCTGGTTAGACTGTAAACTCTCCTTCCAGACTCACGTCAAACATCTCCAATCCAGAGTTACATCTAGAATTGGCTTCCTATTTCACAACAAAGCATCTTTCACTCATGCTGCCAAACATACCCTGGTAAAACTGACCATCCTACCGATCCTCGACTTCGGCGATGTCATTTACAAAATAGCCTCCAATACCCTACTCAATAAATTGGATGCAGTCTATCACAGTGCCATCTGTTTTGTCACCAAAGCCCAATATACTACCCACCACTGCGACCTGTACGCTCTCGTTGGCTGGCCCTCGCTTCATACTCGTCGCCAAACCCATTGGCTCCAGGTCATCTACAAGACCCTGCTAGGTAAAGTTCCCCCTTATCTCAGCTTGCTGGTCACCATAGCAGCACCCACCTGTAGCACGCGCTCCAGCAGGTATATCTCTCTGGTCACCCACAAAGCCAATTCCTTCTTCGGCCGCCTGTCCTTCCAGTTCTCTGCTGCCAATGACTGGAACGAACTACAAAAATCTCTAAAACTGGAAACACATCTCCCTCACTAGCTTTAAGCACCAGCTGTCAGAGCAGCTCACAGATTACTGCACCTGTACATAGCCCATCTATAATTTAGCCCAAACAACTACCTTTTCCCCTACTGTATTTATTTATTTTGCTCCTTTGCACCCCATTATTTCTATTTCGCACTTTCTTCCACTGCAAATCTACCATTCCAGTGTTTTACTTGCTATATTGTATTTACTTCACCACCATGGCCTTTTTTGCCTTTACCTCCTTTATCTCACCTCATTTTCTCACTTTGTATATAGACTTATTTTTCTACTATATTATTGACTGTATGTTTGTTTTACTGTCATAAGGAGAAGCGGACCAAAGTGCAGCGTGTGTCGTTTCACATTTTATTTACACTGTGAACTATGCAATACATACACAATAAACTAAACAAACAAAAACAACAAACCGTGACACAGAGTGAAACATACACTACTCAAAAAACAATCTCCCACAAACCCAGGTAGAAAAAACCCTACTTAAGTATGATCTCCAATTAGAGACAACGAGGACCAGCTGCCTCTAATTGGAGATCATCCCAAACAAAACCAACATAGAAATACAAAACTAGAACATGACAACATAGAAAAACTAAACTGGAAAAAAAAACGTCACGCCCTGACCTACTCTACCATAGAAAATAACATCCTTCTATGGTCAGGACATGACATTTACTCCATGTGTAACTCTATGTTGTTGTATGTGTCAAACTGCTTGTTTTATCTTGGCCAGGTCACAATTGTAAATGAGAACTTGTTCTCAACTTGCCTACCACAGTCAGACAGGTTTCACAGTTCACCGCCATTCTTATAACATGTAGTTAATCTCTGTGAACCCCGGCTCCCACACACTCCAACACACACACAGATCAGTTCCCACACACAAAGACCAGCAGTAGCATGTGAATGTTGTTGCAGTGGATGAGATGCTGATCAACTAACTCTGAACGTTCCTCTAGACATTGGGCAGCAGTGGGTACATGTTTGCCTCCTGGTAAGGCTCAGATACACATTCCTCTGGTCTCTCTGGCAGGTATTCCCTCAGCTGGTCTCTGGGGTGGAGCATGCAGAGCACCCTGATCTGGCGTGAGAAACTACAATGAACCTAACCAAAGGGTCAGGTGCAGGAAGGACTACAAACCACTGATACATGCTTCATTATCAAAACATGATTCATGAAGTCTCATATTTTTCTAAACACATATATATGGTCTCTGTAGGATTCAATTGTAAACCAGTTTATATGAATAAGTCAATCCGATAGCCTGTCAAACAATGAAATAAAAAACACTTGTGACAAAAATACACTTTTAAAGTTTTATTCTGACATAAACAATATGTAAACACACTGTATAGCCTATGCATGGTACTGTGGGTGAATAAAAAAAAGTAAATTTGGTAATATGACAGGTTTAATGCATTACGATGCTATATGACCTCCTTATAAACATCTTATCTCAAAATAATCCTTACTAAAGTACAACCATTGAGTCAGTAAAACTATTATAATAAGACATAATAAGGGCTCATACATGCCTACAGTGAGGGAAAAAAGTATTTGATCCCCTGCTGATTTTGTACGTTTGCCCACTGACAAAGAAATGATCAGTCTATACATTTTAATAGTAGGTTTATTTGAACAGTGAGAGACAGAATAACAACAAAAAAATCCAGAAAAACACATGTCAAAAATGTTATAAATTGATTTGCATTTTAATGAGGGAAATAAGTATTTGACCCCTCTGCAAAACATGACTTAGTATTTGGTGGCAAAACCCTTGTTGGCAATCACAGAGGTCAGACGTTTCTTGTAGTTGGCCACCAGGTTTGCACACATCTCAGGAGGGATTTTGTTCCACTCCTCTTTGCAGATCTTCTCCAAGTCATTAAGGTTTCGAGGCTGACGTTTGGCAACTCGAACCTTCAGCTCCCTCCACAGATTTTATATGGGATTAAGGTCTGGAGACTGGCTAGGCCACTCCAGGACCTTAATGTGCTTCTTCTTGAGCCACTCCTTTGTTGCCTTGGCTGTGTGTTTTGGGTCATTGTCATGCTGGAATACCCATTTTCAATGCCCTGGCTGAGGGAAGGAGGTTCTCACCCAAGATTTGACGGTACATGGCCCCGTCCATCGTCCCTTTAATGCGGTGAAGTTGTCCTGTCCCCTTAGCAGAAAAACACCCCCAAAGCATAATGTTTCCACCTCCATGTTTGACGGTGGGGATGGTGTTCTTGGGATCATAGGCAGCATTCCTCCTCCTCCAAACACGGTGAGTTGAGTTGATGCCAAAGAGATCCATTTTGGTCTCATCCGATCACAACACTTTCACCCAGTTGTCCTCTGAATCATTCAGATGTTCATTAGCAAACTTCAGACGGGCATGTATATGTGCTTTCTTGAGCAGGGGGACCTTGCGGGCGCTGCAGGATTTCAGTCCTTCATGACTATGGTCCCAGCTGCCTTGAGATTATTGACAAGATCCTCCCGTGTAGTTCTGAGCTGATTCCTCACCGTTCTCATGATCATTGCAACTCCAGGAGGTGAGATCTTGCAGGGAGCCCCAGGCCGAGGGAGATTGACAGTTCTTTTGTGTTTCTTCCATTTGCGAATAATCGCTCCAACTGTTGTCACCTTCTCACCAAGCTGCTTGACGATGGTCTTGTAGCCCATTCCAGCCTTGTGTAGGTCTACAATCTTGTCCCTGACATCCTTGGAGAGCTCTTTGGTCTTGGCCATGGTGGAGAGTTTGGAATCTGATTGATTGATTGCTTCTGTGGACAGGTGTCTTTTATACAGGTAACAAGCTGAGATTAGGAGCACTCCCTTTAACCTGTTAGGGCTAGGGGGCAGTATTGACACGGCCGGATAAAAAACCTACCCGATTTAATCTGGTTACTACTCCTGCCCAGTAACTAGAATATGCATATAATTATTGGCTTTGGATAGAAAACACCCTAAAGTTTCTAAAACTGTTTGAATGGTGTCTGTGAGTATAACATAACTCAAATGGCAGGCCAAAACCTGAGAAGATTCCATGCAGGAAGTGGCCTGTCTTCAATAAAAAGAGCCAAGATGAAACACAACTTCTCAGTTGTGTTTCATCTTGGCTCTTTTTATTGAAGACTGAGGATCTTTGCTCTAACGTGACACTTCCTACGGCTCCCATAGGCTCTCAGAGCCCGGGAAAAAGCTGAACGATATCGAGGCAGCCTCTGGCTGACACACATTATCGCTTTTGGCAAGTGGCCGATCAGAGTACTATGGGCTTAGGCGCGTGCCCGAGTCGACCGAATGCTTTATTTTCTTTCGTCTGTTTACCTAAACGCAGATTCCCGGTCGGAATATTATCGCTTTTTTATGAGAAAAATGGCATAAAATTGATTTTAAACAGCGGTTGACATGCTTCGAAGTACGGTAATGGAATATTTACAATTTTTTTGTCACGAATTGCGCCATGCTCGTCACCCTTATTTACCCTTTCGGATAGTGTCTTGAACGCACGAACAAAACGCCGCTGTTTGGATATAACTATGGATTATTTTGAACCAAACCAACATTTGTTATTGAAGTAGAAGTCCTGGGAGTGCATTCTGACGAAGACAGCAAAGGTAATAACATTTTTCTTATAGTAAATCTGACTTTGGTGAGTGCTAAATTTGCTGGGTGTCTAAATAGCTAGCCCTGTGATGCCGGCTATCTACTGAGAAAATTGCAAAATGTGCTTTCACCGAAAAGCTATTTTAAAATCGGACATATCGAGTGCATAGAGGAGTTCTGTATCTATAATTCTTAAAATAATTGTTATGCTTTTTGTGAACGTTTATCGTGAGTAATTTAGTAAATTCACCGGCAGTGTTCGGTGGGAATGCTAGTCACATGCTAGTCACATGCTAATGTAAAAAGCTGGTTTTTGATATAAATATGATTGAACAAAACATGCATGTATTGTATAACATAATGTCCTAGGGTTGTCATCTGATGAAGATCATCAAAGGTTAGTGCTGCATTTAGCTGTGGTTTGGGTTTATGTGACATTATATGCTAGCTTGAAAAATGGGATTCTGATTATTTCTGGCTGGGTACTCTGCTGACATAATCTAATGTTTTGCTTTCGTTGTAAAGCCTTTTTGAAATCGGACAGTGTGGTTAGATTAACGAGAGTCTTGTCTTTAAAATGGTGTAAAATAGTCATATGTTTGAAAAATTGAAGTTTTTGCATTTTTGAGGTTTTTGAATAACGCGCCACGGGATTACACTGGCTGTTACGTAGGTGGGACGATTTGGTGCCACCTACCCTAGAGAGGTTAAGAGTGTGCTCCTAATCTCAGCTCGTTACCTGTATAAAAGACACCTGGGAGCCAGAAATCTTTCTGATTGAGAGGGGGTCAAATACTTATTTCCCTCATTAAAATGCAAATCAATTTATAACATTTTTGACATGCGTTTTTCTGGATTTTTTTGTTGTTATTCTGTCTCTCACTGTTCAAATAAACCTACCATTAAAATTATAGACTGATCATTTCTTTGTCAGTGAGCAAACGTACAAAATCAGCAGGGGATCAAATACTTTTTTCCCTCACTGTATATCAAGTATTAAAGTATACCTGTCAGCTTAAATTAAATGTTATTAATATTATATTTTTGGGGCGGTTTGAATACACAATGTCACCAAGTGCAAAACTTTAGGTTAACAGAACAAAATACATAATTTGGGAGTGAAGCAGAGAGGATGAGTGCTCACAAAGCAGGGGTTAGGGGTCAGAGGGATATCTCACACAGCACATTTTAAGCAGGGAGTCAAGCTGCCTAATCAGAACATCAAAGCCTCTTCTGTGGTTGTAGAATGATTAGAAAACCAAGATCTATTGTTCAGCTAGGTCCTGTCCAGGGCGTTACATGTGGCTTGCTGACGCAGTAAGCCACACCTAACACCCTGGACCAAAGCTATTGTTCTCCCCTCTGCTGACAGAGCTAGCTGGAGTGAGGAGGTCTATGGTCTGATTGGACCACAGTGATGATTCATGCCATGTTAAAGGACTGCAGGGTTGTTGCTGGTTGACTGACAGTGAAACCAGTGTCAGTGATACAATAGGGACAGAAATGATTGGCACCCTTGATGAAGATGAGCAAAAATTACTATTAAATAATTAAAATACTGAGCTATATTGTATGATCAAAAAAAGGGGAAATTATATTATAATAATAATTAGGTGGGTGCTTATATTTGTCATATTTCACACATGTACAAGTGTAATAATAATATATATGTTTTTATCTAAAAAAGATAGGGGTCAAAAGCATTGACACCGGTTTTCAACACCTTACCTTGAGAGTATTAAGGCGTTGAGACTTTTTCTAAAATGTTTTATCTGATTGGAGACTACATGGGGAGGGATCTTAGGCCATTCCTCCATACATAATCTTTAGAGATCCTGCTTATCCTTCATCTGCTCTTATGGACTGCTCCCTTCAAATCAAACCACAGGTTATCAATGAGATTTAAATCCGGAGACTGAGATGGCCATTGCAAAATGTTGATTTTGTGTTCAATTAACCATTTTGTTAATCTCATAAAGCCTTTTAGAAAAAGGCTCAGTGCCATTATCCTCGCAAGGTGAGGTATTGAAAACAGGGGTATCCCAAGCATCGGCTAGAGTGGTGTAAAGCTCGCCGCCATTGGACTCAGTGGAAACGTTCTCTGGAGTGATGAATCACGCTTCACCATCTGGCAGTCCGACTGGTGAATCTAGGTTTGGCGGATGACAGGAGAACGCTACCTGCCCCAATGCATAGTGCCAACTGTAAAGTTTGGTGAAGGAGGAATAATGGTCTGGGGCTGTTTTTCCATAGTTCAGGCGAGTACCACTGAAGCGAAACGTTATAGCTACAGCATAAAATGACCCTCTAGACGATTCTGTGCTTCCAACTTGTGGCAACAGTTTGGGGAAGGCCCTTTCCTGTTTCAGCATGACAATGTCCCCGTGCACAAAGCGAGGTCCATGCAGAAATGGTTTGTCGAGATCGGTGTGGAAGAACTTAACTGGCCTGCACAGAGCCCTGCCCTCAACTCCAACAAACACATTTGGGATGAATTGGAATGCCGCCTGCTAGCCAGGCCTAATCGCCCAACATCAGTGCCCGACCTCACTAATGCTCGTGAATGAATGGCAGCAAGTCCCCGCAGCAATGTTCCAACATCTAGTGGAAAGCCTTCCCAAAAGAGTGGAGGCTGTTATAGCAGCAAAGGGGGGAACCAACTCAACTCCATATTAACGCCCATGATTTTGGAATGAGATGTTCGACGAACAAAATTGGCTCTAACCACAGTTTAAAGAGGTTGGTTGGCACACACCAAAGGGGGAATGATTTTTACACACACTCACAGAACGAAAACAACCCTGTCCGTTTTCTCCCCTCATACATACCTGCCTCTAAGATAAGTACTTGGAGGAAAAATGTCTCGTCAGTTCCATTAAAGATATATCATGTTATTTTTTACAATCATTTTAATAATTAGCTTTTACATGATACAAATAAATCCAAAAACGTAATTATCTATAGTCAGTCAGTTAATCTAGAGAGGAGTGAGATTATCAGAACATCACATTGCACTGGAATTATGGGTGGAGTACTTTTTATGGTAACACTTTACTTAAGAGTGACATGCAGCCTTCATATGCATGACGTAAAGAGTTGTAATGCCCTACATGTTTATATACCCTTTATAAAATGCTTTTCTAAGCCTTAATTTTAAGCAGCATCTAAGTAAAGTGTTACCTTTTTGGTAGTCAAGCACGTACTGATACGAACTGGTATACAACCTTCTGGAGACATGCACTAAACACACAGGAGAGGAATTATCATCCTGCATGATCTGTTGTTGTAAATGTATTATAGGACATGTCAAGTCTAAGGCAAAGTAAAAAGAAATGACCTGAAAATAACGTATATAAAGGTTATGATCCAGACATGATCAAACAGGATCTGATTCTTTAGTAAAACACATGTTAAATGCAGTCTACCCCTGCAACAGGAGGATCCAGCGGCTCAAACCCAGGTCCTTCAGTGTGGTTTTAGGAAAATGGAAAACCAGTCTTAACTATGGTTCTCCCATAGAGTTGGGTAGAGGGCTCACGTGGATAGTCTTCAATGTTGCTGCCCATGTGGTCACAGGATGAGAAATTTCAGAGATAAAAATGTACTAGAGAGCTCATCTCCAATGGGTTCTCCAGTCCTCTTCATGTCAGCTGGGACAGGTTTGGTTCTTCAAGGAGCAATTCTCTGTCACACCCTTGACACACACACACCCAGAGGCAGACGCCATCTGTCCGAGGAGGTGACTCAACGGTTTTGTGAGGCTCAGACACAAGGCATTCTGGGAGAGAGCAGTGGCTGCATGTCCTTTTTCATGTTGCTTTCATTACATTTTAGTAACTTATAAATAACGCTCTGTGTATGTATAAAGACTTTATAGCCCTCTCTGTGTGTTTATAAAGCCTTTAAAACTCTGTGGTTATTCAATATTTATATCTCTGTGTTTTTACTGACTTACTTGCCTTACTGCTTTCAGCTCCTAATAAAGCATAGTGCCTCATCGGTGCATCTCCATGGAATTCATGTGTTGTTATTAAGCCTTTATACCGGTCTCTGTGTTTATAAAGCCTTTGTTATTGCTGTGGCTGCTCAAAGGCCACACCCAGTTTGTCGTAGATCTCCTTTAGCAGCAGCAGAGCAGTGTCCTCAGACTCCCTATACACACAGGAGAGACAAAAGAGTGACTTACTTGTGTGTATGTACTGACATGAATAGTGCATTCGGAAAGTATTCAGACCCCTTCCCTTTTTACACATTTTGTTACGTTACAGCCTTATTCTAAAATGGATTAAATAAATAAAACATCTCATCAATCTGCACACAATACCCCATAATGACAATTATAATTTTTTCAAATGTATTAAAAAATATTTTATGTACATAAGTATTCAGACCCTTTGCTATGAGACTCGAAATTGAGCTCAGGTGCATCCTGTTTCGATTGATCATCCTTGAGATGTTTCTACAACTTGATTGGAAGACACCTGTGGTCAATTCAATTGTTTGGACATGATTTGGAAAGGTACACACCTGTCTAAATAAGGTCCCACTGTTGACAGTGCATGTCAGAGCAAAAACCAAGCCATGAGGTTGAAGGAATTGTCCGTAGAGCTCCGAGGCAGGATTGGGTCGAGGCACAGATCTGGGGAAGGGTACCAAACTATTTCTGCAGCATTGAAGGTCCCCAAGAACACAGTGGCCTCCATCATTCTTCCTAGAGCTGGCCTCCAGGCCAAACTGAGCAATCGGGGGAGAAGGGCCTTGGTCAGGGAGGTGACAACCCTCTCTGCAGCACTCCACCAATCAGGCCTTTATGGTAGAGTGGCCAGACGGAAGCCACTCCTCAGTAAAAGGCACATGACAGCCCGCTTGGAGTTTGCCAAAATGCACGTAAAGACTCAGACAATGAGAAACAAGATTATCTGGTGAAACCAAGACTGTACTATTTGGCCTGAATGCCAAGCATCACGTCTGGAGGAAACCTGGCACCATCCCTACGGTGGTGGTGGCAGCATCATGCTGTGCGGATATTTTTCAGCGGCAGGGACTAGGAGACTAGTCAGGATCGAGGGAAAGATGAACGGAGCATAGTACAGAGAGATCCTTGATGAAAACCTGCTCCAGAGTATTCAGGACCTCAGACTGGGGCGAAGGTTCATCTTCCAACAGGACAACGACCTTAAGTACACGCCCAATACAATGCAGGAGTGGCCCAGTCAGAGCCCAGACTTGAACCCGATCTAACATCTCTGGAGAGACCTGAAAACAGCTGTGCAGCGACACTCCCCACCCAACCTGACAGAGCTTGAGAGGATCTGCAGAGAAGAATGGGAGAAACTCCCCAAATACAGGTGTGCCAAGCTTGTAGCGTCATACCCAAGAAGACTCAAGGCTGTAATCGCTGCCAAAGGTGCTTCAACATAGTACTGAGTAAAGGGTCTGAATACTTATGTAAATGTAATATTTCAGTTTTATTTTTTTATAAATTAGCAAAAATGTCAATAATTTTTTTTTGCTTTGTCAATATGAGGTATTGTGCATAGATTGTTAAGGAACAATATGTATACACATTTTAGAATAAGGCTATTACGTAACAAAATGTGGAACATGTCAAGGGGTCATTGGCGTCGGCTAATGGGGATCCTAATAAACACACACACAGGTACTGACCAGTAGCAGAGGTGGGACTGGATGGCAAACAGATATTCGTTGAAACTCTCAATGGGTGCCTCCTGCAGTACATAGTCTATCCTCCGCCCTCCATTCAGCATTCCCACCTTCACCTGACGCCCCTCCTCCTCCCCCGACCCTGGAGACTCTGCCTCTTCATGCACACCTGCAGGGTCAGAGATGGACCAATCACACGCAGGCAGACGGACTCCTATGTCCAGTCCAGAAACAACTCCTAGCCCTTCTTGCCATTTGCAGATATGAAAGGACTGGAAAATAAAATCCTAAATGATGCCGGCTCCACCTAGACTTCCAATAAATAGGATTAGTGAAGTTTGTGCCATTTTGCACACACAGATCTGCAGATGATGAAGCTACCTGGGAATGACAAGTGTTTCTGGGCCAGGTAAGTAACTCCTGTTTGAAGGGAAGATAACGAAGGGGAGGGGAGATTGCTAGAAATTGTGGAGAGAGAAAGGTAGCGAGTGGAGTGAGAGTTCAGTGGGCGAGGGGAGTTAGAGAGTTGAGTGTGCATAGGGAGTGAACGAGTAGAGTTTGTGAGAGGAGTAAGTGAGTGGGGTTAGAGAAAAATAAAGCTGAGCTTCAGGAAACAGCAGCCACTTGGAAAAGTCAGGCAGTCTATCAAGGCTCTGGGAGGGGCCAGGTGCATGGCGGAGGGGCCAGGTGCATGGCGGAGGGGCCAGGTGCATGGGGGAGGGGCCAAGTGCATGGGGGAAGAGGCTCAGAGATAACAGGGCAACAGCTGAGATATGCTAAGAAGAGAGTGTTTAAAAGGCTTGATACGCTGAGAGAAGAGGGAGGATAATAACACACTACTGAAAAGCGTGAGCTGTGAGACACTGCATCAACAGAACACATCCAAGGTAAGATGAATACTTTCCTGAACACAGTTAATGCTATTGATTTAACCACACTATGTCTACAGTTTCATTATCTACAGTTTTAAAATCAGTCCATAGATGTCACTGAAATACTCTTGTAACTAGTCTATCAGAAAATACTGCTTTAGCTAGTAGTAGCCTTAAACTAAATGCTTCGAGGCCCATATCAGGCTTCAATTTCCAGGTAGCTAGGGAACTCTATGCCTAGAGGACAATTTCAACTCTAAATATTAGGCTATTTTATCCAGTTCAAGACAAAAATATGAGGCCAAATATCAGGCCATTGTTGCTACAAAAAGTTATATTACCATGTCTGTGAGTGCACACAGGCTGCTATGTCTCTCTCTCTGACAGAGGGGGGCGCTGTAAGGAGTATTCTCTGTGTACAGAGTTCTGGGCTGCAGCTGACAGTCAGACCACCCATACAGTAGATCATTCTAGCCTCCTGGCTATCTCCTGGCTTCTTACCTTGGAAGTAATGTAAGTGAAGGGCTTTGGGCCACTCCAGAATTTTTGTCCACAAATCAGCCTTACTCTTTTCCCTCACAGCAGCGCAGGCTGCCGCAGGGGCTAGGGTCAGGGGTTAGGGGTCAGGGTAAAGGAAAGAACACCAGAACAGCAGAGAGGAGAGGAGAGGGAACATGCAGGAGGAGACAAGGTTAGACATGTCAGCAAGAACACTCTCACACGCTTCAAACATGCTGGGGACTGGAAGTTAAAGGTTATGTTAAAAGCCTTAAAACTTGTGGTATTAGCCTACGCAGAGCAGTAGTGCACTGACACTGTGTGTGTGCATATGTGTTACTCTCTGTCTCCTGCAGGGATCTCTCTGCTGTAGTTTCTCCATCCTCCACCGGGGGCAGTGCAGCGACAGGCATTCGGACCAGAGACTGCCAGGCAGTACGAAACGAGCCGAGAACGTTATTCTTCAGATCAGTACTCATCCGCGTCAGACTCTCTTTCAACTCTAGAGAACACACACACTCCAAATGTTATTATATTTCATGTCATAAGGCTTTTCAACACCACAACACTTTGCAGACACAAAGATGAATTCTTTAACAGACGTATTGATAGAAAAATAGGTTGATATCCGTACCCAGGTGCATCCTCTTGCGGCCCTTGTGATGTGGGATCAGCATGGGCTCTAGGTCTGACTCAGACACAATCATGGGCTCGATCCGATAGGCCACAGGGTCAAACTTTAGAGGGAGAGAGAGAACAAGCCATGTCCCAATAAATTGTATGTGTGCACGTGTGTGGGTGTTATATTATACAAATCTCAGGCAGGCAGGGATGGTGTGTATGTGTGTGCTTACAGGGTGGTATATGTTATAGAAGTTCTTGCAGGTGGGAAAGGTGTAGTTTGGGTCGATGCGTTTGAGTCCACGGACGGTCAGGAACATTCCGATGGGAGAACCGAACGCAAAGAAGGTCTGAGGATGGAATGCCAGCTGGGGGTAGTTAATGGACACCTGGAGAGAAACAGGGAGGGAGGGAGAGTGAGCGGAGAGAGAGAGAGAGAGAGAGAGAGAGAGAGAGAGAGAGAGATAAATCACGTGTATATTCAGCCCAGAGAAAACCAAGACAATAGGCTTGAATAGCCCAATAGAAATCGATCCCATGCAAAATGTCAACATTAAGTGATAATACATGGGTCAATACAATGAAAAATAATGACCCAGTAACATTCACATACATACATTCAACATGGGTGCAAAATGTTCATGCATCACAACAAGCCAGCAAACATTGACGGCAACACAAGGTCTGGGAACCCTCACAGCAGCTAGCAGGAAACCATGGAGATGAGGACTCACACAGGTATGAACAGTGGATGTGTTCATGTACATACAGTATGTATCCTGGTAACAGTGAGAGTCCTATATGGAAGGAAGGGTGAAGGTGGAATGAGAGATTTGTCTGATTCATATGAGGACAGTAGAATAGATCTTTGAGAGGGTACTGACAGACTAGATGACCTGTCACATTGGTGTTGAGGTTAGGGGGGAGGTTAAGGATACATTCTAATGCTTTCTATGAGGATAGGAGCATAAGAGGAATTGGAAGAGGAAAGAGAAGAGAACTGGTGTTGGGAACCACAACCAACAGCATGTCCTGTATAGAGAGACAGTGTGACAGACCTGTCCCTTGGCTATGCCCCCGTTGGTCTGTCCAGGCAGGCAGAGGGAGACAAGCAGGAGGGCTAGTTAGACCTCACAGTCACTTTTACTACTACTTCTACTACTACTACTGCTGCTACAGCTAATACTACAACTACTACGACTGCTGCTGTACTACGACTACTACTAATACTTCTACTGCTGCAACTATTACTACTGCTGCTACTGCTGATGCTGCTGCTACAACTACTACTGCAACTACTACTGCTACAGCTGCTGCTACAACTACTACTGCTGCTGCTACTACAACTACTACTGCTGATACCACTACAACTACTACTACTGCTGCTGCTACAACTACTGCTGCTGCTACAACTAATGCTGCTACAACTATTACAACTAATGCTGCTACAACTACTACTACTGCTGCTGCTACAACTACTGCTGCTGCTACAACTAATGCTGCTGCTACAACTAATGCTGCTACAACTACTGCTGCTGCTACAACTACTACAACTACCGCTGCTCCTGCTACAACTACTACAACTACTGCTGCTGCTGCTACAACTACTGCTGCTACAACTGCTGCTGCTACAACTACTGCTGCTACAACTGCAACTACTGCTGCTACAACTACTACTGCTGCTGCTACAACTACTACTGCTGCTGCTACAACTACTGCTGCTGCTGCTACAACTGCTGCTACAACTACTGCTGCTGCTACAACTACTGCTGCAACAACTACTGCTGCTGCTACAACTACTCAGCTGACTGCTGCTACTACTGCTGCTACAACTACTGCTGCTGCTGCTACAACTACCGCTGCTGCTGCTACAACTACCGCTGCTACAACTACTGCTGCTGCTGCTACAACTACTGCTGCTGCTACAACAACTACTGCTGCTGCTACAACTACTGCTGCTGCTACAACTACTACTGCTGCTGCTACAACTACTGCTACAACTACTGCTGCTACAACAACTACTGCTGCTACAACAACTACTGCTGCTGCTACAACTACTACTGCTGCTGCTACAACAACTACTGCTGCTACAACAACTACTGCTGCTGCTGCTACAACAACTACTGCTGCTACAACAACTACTGCTGCTACAACAACTACTGCTGCTACAACAACTACTGCTGCTGCTACAACTACTGCTGCTACAACTACTGCTGCTACAACTAGTGCTGCTGCTACAACAACTACTGCTGCTACAACAACTAATGCTGCTGCTACAACTAATGCTGCTGCTACAACTACTGCTACAACTGCTGCTGCTACAACAACTACTGCTGCTACAACAACTACTGCTGCTGCTGCTACAACAACTACTGCTGCTACAACAACTACTGCTGCTGCTACAACTACTGCTGCTGCTACAACTACTGCTGCTGCTACAACTACTGCTGCTGCTACAACTACTGCTGCTGCTACAACTACTGCTGCTGCTACAACTGCTGCTGCAACAACTACTGCTGCTACAACTGCTGCTACTACAACTGCTGCTACAACAACTACTGCTGCTACAACAACTACTGCTGCTACAACAACTACTGCTGCTACAACAACTACTGCTGCTACAACAACTACTGCTGTTACAACAACTACTGCTGCTACAACAACTACTGCTGCTACAACAACTACTGCTGCTGCTACAACTACTGCTGCTGCTACAACTACTGCTGCTACAACTACTACTACTACTGCTGCTGCTACAACTACTGCTGCTACAACTACTGCTGCAACTACTGCTGCTGCTACAACTACTACTGCTGCTGCTACAACTGCTGCTACTACAGTCTACTGCTGCAACTGCTGCTGCTACCACAGTCTACTGCTGCTACTACTGCTGTTACTACTGCTGCTACAACTGCTGCTACTGCTGCTACAACTACTGCTGCTACTGCTGCTACAACTACTGCTGCTGCTGCTACAACTACTGCTGCTGCTACAACTACTGCTGCTACAACTACTGCTGCTACAACTACCACTGCTGCTACTACTGCTGCTACAACTACCGCTGCTACAACTACCACTGCTGCTACAACTGCTGCTACAACTACTGCTGCTGCTACAAATACTGCTGCTACAACTACCACTGCTGCTACAACTGCTGCTACAACTACTGCTGCTGCTACAACTGCTGCTACAACTACTGCTGCTGCTACAACTGCTGCTACAACTGCTGCTGCTGCTACAACTACCACTGCTGCTACAACTGCTGCTACAACTACTGCTGCTGCTACAACTGCTGCTACAACTACTGCTGCTACAACAACTACTGCTGCTACAACTACTGCTGCTGCTGCTACAACTACTGCTGCTGTTACTGCTACAACTACTGCTGCTACTGCTACAACTACTGCTGCTACAACTACTGCTGCTACAACTACTACTGCTTACTACTGCTGCAACTGCTGCTGCTAATACAGTCTACTGCTGTTGTTACTATTGCTGCTACTGCTACTACAGTCCACTGCTACTACTGCTGCTGCTGCAACTGCTGCTGCTACTACAGTCTACTGCTGCTGCTGCTACTGCTGCTGCGGCAACTGCTGCTACTACAGTCTATTGCTGCTGCTACTACTGCTGCTGCTACTACAGTCTACTGCTGCAACTGCTGCTGCTACCACAGTCTACTGCTGCTACTACTGCTGTTACTACAACTACTGCTGCTACTGCTGCTACAACTACTGCTGCTACTGCTGCTACAACTACTGCTGCTGCTGCTACAACTACTGCTGCTGCTACAACTGCTGCTACAACTACTGCTGCTACAACTACCACTGCTGCTACAACTGCTGCTACAACTACTGCTGCTACAACTACCACTGCTACAACTACCACTGCTGCTACAACTGCTGCTACAACTACTGCTGCTGCTACAAATACTGCTGCTACAACTACCACTGCTGCTACAACTGCTGCTACAACTACTGCTGCTGCTACAACTGCTGCTACAACTGCTGCTACAACTGCTGCTGCTGCTACAACTGCTACAACTACTGCTGCTGCTACAACTACCACTGCTGCTACAACTGCTGCTACAACTACTGCTGCTGCTACAACTGCCGCTACAACTACTGCTGCCGCTACAACTACTGCTGCCGCTACAACTACTGCTGCTGCTACAACTACTGCTGCTGCTACAACTACTGCTGCTGCTACAACTACCACTGCTGCTACAACTACCACTGCTGCTACAACTGCTGCTACAACTACTGCTGCTGCTACAACTGCTGCTACAACTACTGCTGCTGCTACAACTACTGCTGCTGCTGCTGCTGCTACTACAACTACTACTGCTTACTACTACTGCAACTGCTGCTGCTAATACAGTCTACTGCTGCTGTTACTATTGCTGCTACTGCTACTACAGTCCACTGCTACTACTGCTGCTGCTGCAACTGCTGCTGTTACTACAGTCACTGCTGCTGCTACTACTGCTGCTACAACTACTGCTGCCTCTACAACTACTGCTGCTGCTACTACTGCTGCTACAACTACTACTGCCTCTACAACTACTGCTGCTGCTACAACTACTGCTACTACTGCTACTACTGCTACAACTGCTGCAACTACAACTACTGCTGCTGCTACAACTACTGCTGCTGCTACAACTACCACTGCTGCTACAACTGCTGCTACAACTACTGCTGCTGCTACAACTACTGCTGCTGCTACAACTACTGCTGCTGCTGCTACAACTACTGCTGCTGCTACAACTACTGCTGCTACAACTACTGCTGCTACAACTACTGCTGCTGCTGCAACTACTGCTGCTGCTGCTACAACTACTGCTGCTACAACTACTGCTGCTACAACTACTGCTGCTGCTGCTACAACTACTACAACTGCTGCTGCTAATACAGTCTACTGCTGCTGTTGCTACTGCGGCAACTGCTGCTGCTACCACAGTCTACTGCTGCTGCTGCTACTACTGCTGCTACTACAGTCTACTGCTGCTGCTACTGCTGCTGCTACTGCTGCTGCTACTACTGCTGCTGCTACTACTGCTGCTACTGCTGCTACTACTGCTGCTACTGCTGCAACTGCTACTATTACAACTACTGCGGCAACTACTACTACGGCGGCGACTACTACTACTACTACGGCGGCGACTGCTGCTACGACTACTACTAGTGGTGTTACGACTATTACTACTACTAGTACTACTGCGACGACTGCTGCTGATCCGACGATGACGACTGCTGCTGCGACGACGACTGCTGCTGCGACGACGACTGCTGCTGCGACGACGACTGCTGCTGCGACGACGACTGCTGCTGCTGCGACGACGACTGCTGCTGCGACGACGACTGCTGCTATGACGACTGCTGCTGCGATGACGACTGCTGCTGCGATGACGACTGCTGCTGCGATGACGACTGCTGCTGCGATGACGACTGCTGCTGCGATGACGACTGCTGCTGCGATGACGACTACTACTACTGCTGCTATGAGTACTACTATGACTACTACTAATGCTGCTACTACTACTACTACTGCTGCTATGACTACTGCTATGACTACTACTATGACTACTACTAATGCTGCTACTACTACTACTACAGCTCACACCAATCAGACAGGGCAGCAGAGGTGATGATACCTTGAGAGCAGTGTTCAAGAGTAGAAAGTTAGTTGTCACCGAGTTAGTTGTCTCCGAGTTACCACTGATTTAGTTACCACTGAGTAAGTTACTGCCAAATTATGACTGTGTTAGTTACCAATTAAGTCACCACAGAGTTAGTCACCACAGAGTTAGTTACCACAAAGTACCACACGCACGCAACCCCAGGTAGCGTGTGTCTTTGTGTGTGTGTGTTACCTGTCCAATGCCCACGTCGAAGTATTCGTAGTCAACGGCGCTGGTTATGGACTGGGCTCTGAGAAACTGCTGTTGGCGTGCTGACGCCCCTGGAGACTGGTTGCCAAAGCTAACCGTGGGAGAGGGGGAATCTTCGGAGGGGTCTGGAGGTGCCTGCAGCCCGGGGGCCAAAAGCACCGTTCCCTGCCGACCCTCCTACACACACAAATATGTGACAGAAAGAACAATAAATGAGAATGATAAATATCTGACGTTTGCAGCTGAGACTCCACTGCACGAAAGCGCACACACACACATACAGTACTTTGTGATCTTATGAACCCTGACCTGTGGGAAGTGTCTCTTCCGTATGAAGCTGAGGATCTTCTTCCTCGGTCCCAGAGGGATTCCGAGCTCTGTCAGGTCAGTTTCGTCACACATAGCCTGAGGGAAGACTGGGAGATTAGCGCACGCAGACAGAAAGACAAGCAGGCAGGCACGCACGCACACAGTCTCACCAGTGAGTCAAGGTCTAGGTCCACGCTCTGTAGTGTACCCAGGTGCTCCTGGAGGCCCATTCTGCATAGAACCTGCTCCAACGCATCACAGGTCAGAGGGCAGGGGTCACGGTTACGACCCTAAAGGCCAGACGAGGGATGTTATCATGTTATAGAACATAAATATAATGGGATAGTCATTACATTCATACACTGTGATGTCTATAGCATTAACAAAGTGGCATCTAGACCTTAATCTGCACTGTACAGCAGGATGTCTATCACTAAGAGGCCTACAGTTCCCCCTAATATAGAGAAGACATGAGCTATGTAGTACATTTACCGCAACAGAACCGCACTGCTGTGAGATTATAAAAGATCTCTGGTACCTGAAGCTTAGCTTGAGGTGTGTGTCAGTCAGGTATGTAATAATACTGAGTCTCTGTCATGGTAAAGACCTGGTTACCTCATCTCTGTCTGCCTCTCCTGATCCTGTCTTCTGATTGGTCAGCAGATCAAACAGGATCAGCGAGCCTGTAGGGGAATCCGAGGTCATTCAATAAAAGGTCAAGATAGGCCAATCCTGTTTAAGATGTAGGATTCCTACAGGTGGTGTTTCTAGACATTTGCATCATTTTAATGAACTGTAATTAATGGTTGTAAAATCATATTTTGAGGAGGACGGTTGACAAACTGTATCTATAAAGCCACACAAATGAAACCCTTGCCAACAACGCATGTGGGTGTGTGTGTTTGGTCGCACCAATTTTTTTTTTTTTTACAAAAATGTATATAATTGATAATGACCTTGCAGAATGTGACTGCATTCCATATAGAACCAGGCTAATGACTAGCCATCTTTAAAATTAGTAGGCCCTTGTGTTCTTACAGCAAAGAAAAGAGACTTCAAATAATGTGCAAAATGTATTTACTGCAGATTTCTAAGTGCCATGTGTTATTTTCTGCTAAATCCTTTGGAGGGCAGAATTTGAAGAAAAAAAAGAAAGCGGGGAGAAAGACTGATTTCCCAAAATGTTGGAGGGGTTTCGCTCTCAAAATAACAATGTTTTACATAAAAACAACAAAATTGGATGTTCCAAGTCCACAACAATGCTTAAAACCACATCAAGGGACAATTTGAGCTCTGTGAAAAATCTGAGGAATGTATATCTTTTTTGTGTAGACAACCTTTATTTCAGATGTGCACCAGCCAGACAGTTGGCTTGCGGTGTTTCTGCAGCACACATGCGATGGGAGTTTTCAAAACAAATGGCCACTTGATTTATGCAAATAATCATGATTCTGCCAAGTAGGCATAGGCTACTTTGTAGTTACCCTTTAATTGCCTTTCTATCTACCCGAAAAAAGGTTAGGCTATCATTACGGCTACACAAAGTGGTAGACATTTACAGTATATAGGCCCTACAGGCACCACACACAGCAGGGCTCGACATTCAGGTAAATCTGCCAGTGGCACACCAGGCCAGTGCCAACTGAAAGCTACTGGCCCGAATGAAAAAATCTATACTGGCCAGGGTCAGTATGATGCGTGCATCATTTTAATAGCAGGGGATTTTATCTTTCATTTGCGTGGTGAACAAGTAGCCTATACAGGGTTCATAAATACATTGGCAGGTCAAATTCAAGGACTTTTTCAAGCACTTAATTATCATTTTCAAGGACCTACATTTGATATTTAACTGTTTTCACACATTTTGTTACGTTACTGCTTTATTGCAAAATTGATTGAATACATTTTTCTCCACATCAATCTACACACACAATACCCCATAATGACTAAATGAAAACAGGTTTTTAGAAATACCTTATTTACATAAGTATTCAGACTCTTTGCTATGAGTTTCAGAATTTAGCTCAGGTGCATCCTGTTTCCATTGATCTTCCTTGAGATGTTTCAACAACTTGATTGGAGTCCACCTGTGGTCAATTTAATTGATTGGACATGATTTGGAAAGGCACACACCTGTCTATATAAGGTCCCACAGTTGACAGTGCATGTCAGAGCAAAAACCAAGCCATGAGGTTGAAGGAATTGTTCGTAGAGCTCCGAGACAGAATTGTCAATGCACAGATCTGGAGAAGGGTACCAAAACATTTCTGCAGCATTGAAGGTCCCTAAAAACACATTGGCCCCCATCATTCTTAAATGGAAGAAGTTTAAAACCACCAAAACTCTTCCTAGAGCTGACTGCTCGGCCAAACTGAGCAAATCGGGGGGGGGGGGAGATGGGCCTCGGTCAGGGAGGTGACCAAGAACCCGATGATCACCCTGACAGAGCTCCAGAGTTCCTCTTTGGATATGGGAGAACCTTCCAAAAGGACAACCATCTCTGCAGCACTCCACCAATCAGACCTTTATGGTAGAGTGGCCAGACGTAAGCCACTCCTCTGTAAAATGCACGACAGCCTGCTTGAGGTTTTCAACCAAGACTGAACCTTTTAAATACCTGGCTTGCATACCCATTCTTGCCTTAGCATGTATTGGTAGATGCTATATCACATTTTGCTGACATGGGCAACCAAATTGCACCTTCTGTATTTTATTATTCTAACTTTCAATAGTAAGTTGAGACCACGACTGAGTTCCTAAATAAATTTTAAAAAAAGAACCTAATAATAATAAAAAAGTATACTATTATATTGGACAATTTAGCCACTACAATATATACAGGGCCAGTCAAAAGTGTGGACACACTCATTAAAGGGTTTTTCTTTATTTTTACTATTTTCTACATTGTAGAATAATAGTGAAGACATAAACTACGAAATAACACATATGGAATCATGTGGTAACCAGAAAAGTGTTAAACAAATCAAAATATATTTTATATTTGAGATTCTTCAAAGTAGCCACCCTTTTCCTTGATGACAGCTTTGCACACTCTTGGCATTCTCTCAACCAGCTTTACCTGGAACGCTTTTCCAACAGTTTTGAAGGAGTTCCCACATATAATGAGCACTTGTTGGCTGCTTTTCCTTCACTTTGCGGTCCAACTCAGCCCAAACCATCTCAATTGAGTTGAGGTCGGGTGATTGTGGAGCCCAGGTCATCTGATGCAGCACTCAATCACTCTCCTTCTTGGTCACATAGCCCTTACACAGCCTGGAGGTGTGTTCGGTCATTGTCCTGTTGAAAAACAAATTTATAGTCCCACTAATCCCAAACCAGATATGATGGCGTATCGCTGCTGAATGCTGTGGTAGCCATGCTGGTTAAGTGTGCCTTGAATTCTAAATAAATCACTGACAGTGTCACCAGCAAAGCACCCCCACACCATCACACCTCCTCCTCCATGCTTCACGGTGGGAACCACACATCTGAAGATCATCCGTTCACCTACTCTGCATCTCACAAAGACATTGCGGTTGGAACAAAAAATCTCGAAATTGGACTCATCAGACCAAAGGACAGATTTCCACCGGTCTAATGTCCATTGCTTGTGTTTCTTGGCCCAAGCAAGTCTCTTCTTCTTATTGGTGTCCTTTAGTAGTGGTTTCTTTGCAGAAATTCAACCATGAAGGCCTGATTCACGCAGTCTCCTCTTAACAGTTGATGTTGAGCTGTCTGTTACTTGAACTCTGTGAAGCATTTATTTGGGCTGCAATTTCTGAGGCTGGTAATTCTACTGAACTTATCCTCTGCACCCAACTTTCCTTTCCTGTGGCGGTCCTCACGAGAGCCAGTTTCATCATAGCGCTTGATGGTTTTTGTGACCAGCACTTGAAGAAACTTTCAAAAGTTGTTGAAATGTTCAGAAACAGGATGCACCTGAGCTCAATTTCGAGTCTCATATCAAAGGGTCTGAATACTTATTATAATAAGGCTGTAACGTAACAAAATGTGGAAAATGGGAAGGCGTCTGAATATTTTCCGAATGCACTTTGTGTGTGTGTGTGTATATACTTATTTATTTGATAAAAAATATATATATTGGTACGCAGGCCTACAAAAGAGGGGCCAAGGGCCGCATGCAGCCTGTGGGCCGCCAAATGCCCATCCCTGATCTATAGGCTGTGTGTGTGCATGTGATAAATACAATAGACTAGGTTAAAAATAGCAATATTACAATAGTTTTTACACTTGCCCAAGCAGCCCCTTAGAGGGATGATCTACTGGCCCGGAGGGTTTCTAAAACCTCCCCTGTACATCGAGTCCTGACTGACACACACACACACACACACACACACACACACACACACACACACACACACACACACACACACACACACACAGTTGCTGCCTCTTCAGAAAGTTGGTTTATTTTTGGTCAATTGCACATTACTGTTTAAATAAATCATGATGTTAAAACAAATTATAATGTGACCAGGTTAAACAATTTCACTGGCACCCTTGCAAAAAAAAAACATTGTGTGTTGCAAGTCAAATGGTCGCAAATGCTGTTTTGATCGCAGTATCGAACCCTAGTGTGTGTGCATGGCTGTGTGCGTGTGTCTTACCCAGGCTGTGTCCAACCACAGACACTGCTCCAGTGAACTCTGGGTGTCTGTGTTTGAACAGTGAGTGGAGCTTGTTAACCTCGGAGGCCACAGTGTCCACTATGGTCTGGCAGTAGGTAGGACTGTTGTAGAAGAACAGGTCGAGCAGAGTGTCATTGGTGAAATGTCTCAGACGACTGATACTGGGGAGAGTGATCCTCTGAATGTCCCTGAGAGATAGGGGAAAGAGAGAAGGGAAGGAGAGGGAAGAGAGAAAAAGAAGGGGGGAGAGGGGAGAGAGAAAGGGAGGTTGGGGAGAGAGCAGGGTGAGGGGGAAAGAGAGAAGGGGATGAGAGGGAATGGGATGAGAGAGGAGAGAGAGAAGGGGATGAGAGGGGACAGAGAGAAGGGGATGAGAGGGGACAGAGAGAAGGGGATGAGAGGGGACAGAGGGAATGGGATGAGAGGAGAGAGAGGGAATGGGATGAGAGGAGAGAGAGAGAAGGGGATGAGAGGAGAGAGAGAAGGGGATGACAGGAGAGAGAGAGAAGGGGATGAGAGGGGACAGAGAGAAGGGGATGAGAAGGGAGAGAGAGAGAAGGGGATGAGAGGGGACAGAGAGAAGGGGATGAGAGGGGAGAGAGGGAATGGGATGAGAGAGGAGATGGGATGAGAGAGGAGAGAGAGAGAGAGAAGGGGATGAGAGGGGATAGAGGAATCAGGGGAAGAGAGGGAATGGGATGAGAGGAGAGAGAGAGAGAGGGAATGGGATGAGAGGAGAGAGAGAGAGAAGGGGATGAGAGGGGACAGAGAGAAGGGGATGAAAGAGGAGAGAGAGAGAAGGGGATGAGAGGTGAGAGAAGGGGATGAGAGGTGAGAGAGAGAGAAGGGGATGAGAGGTGAGAGGTGAGAGAGAGAGAAGGGGATGAGAGGTGAGAGAGAGAAGGGGATGAGAGGGGACAGAGAGAAGGGGATGAGAGGTGAGAGAGAGAAGGGGATGAGAGGGGAGAGAGAAGGGGATGAGAGGGGACAGAGAGAAGGGGATGAGAGGGGACAGAGAGAAGGGGATGAGAGGGGACAGAGAGAAGGGGATGAGAGGGGACAGAGAGAAGGAGATGAGAGGGGACCGAGAGAAGGGGATGAGAGGTGAGAGAGGGAATGGGATGAGAGGGGACAGAGAGAAGGGGATGAGAGGGGAGGATAGGGGAGAGAGATGGGTAGAGAGGGGCGAGAGATGGTAGAGAGGGGGGGTGAGAGGAGGAGAGAGAGGAGGGGGTGAGATGAGATAAGGAGAGTGGAGAGAGGAGGGTGGTAGGCAGAGATAGAGAAAGAGATTAGTAAAAAATGCAGTACTAGATACTGGTTGACTAGACTGAGGATGCTTATCTCGTGTGTGTGTGTGTGTGTGTGTGTGTGTGTGTGTGTGTGTGTGTGTGTGTGTGTGTGTGTGTGTGTGTGTGTGTGTGTGTGTGCATGTTCTTACTCGTCTACTCCAGTGGCGTCTCCGTGTAGTGCGCTGTGCCAGTTGACAGGTAGGAACTCCACTCTGCCCACCCTGCCCTCCTCCTGGCCTCTCCTGTAATGGCTCCCCAGTAGGGATAGGGACGCACTCCTGAAGTCATTCACTATACACAGAGAGAGACCGTTAACACAGACACACACACACAGAGAGACCGTTAACACAGACACACACACACAGAGAGACCGTTAATACAGACACACACACAGAGAGACACCGTTAATACAGACACACACAGAGAGAGACCGTTAACACAGACACACACAGAGAGAGACCGTTAATACAGACACACACACAGAGAGACCGTTAACACAGACACACACACACAGAGAGAGACCGTTAATACAGACACACACACAGAGAGAGACCGTTAATACAGACACACACACAGAAAGAGACCGTTAATACAGACACACACACAGAGAGACACCGTTAACACAGACACACACAGAGAGAGACCGTTAATACAGACACACACACAGAGAGAGACCGTTAATACAGACACACACAGAGAGAGACCGTTAATACAGACACACACAGAGAGAGACCGTTAACACAGACACACACACAGAGAGACCGTTAACACAGACACACACACAGAGAGAGACCGTTAACACAGACACACACACAGAGAGAGACCGTTAACACAGACACACACACACAGAGAGAGCACGTTAATACAGACACACAGAGAGAGAGACCGTTAACACTAGAGGTCGACCAATTATGATTTTTCAACGCCGATACCGATACCGATTATTGGAGGACCGAAAGAAGCCGATACCGATTAAACAGCAGATTTTTTCTACTTATTTATTTGTAATAATGACAATTACAACAATACTGAATGAACACTTATTTTAGCTTAATATAATACTTATTTTAGCTTAATATAATACATCAATAAAATCAATTTAGCCTCAAATAAATAATGAAACATGTTCAATTTGGTTTAAATAATGCAAAAACAAAGTGTTGGAGAACAAAGTAAAAGTGCATTATGTGCCATGTAAGAAAGCTAACGTTTAAGTTCCTTGCTCAGAACATGAGAACATATGAAAGCTGGTGGTTCCTTTTAACATGAGTCTTCAATATTCCCAGGTAAGAAGTTTTAGGTTGTAGTTATTATAGGAATTACAGGACTATTTCTCTCTATACGATTTGTATTTCATATACCTTTGATTATTGGATGTTCTTATAGGCACTTTAGTCTTGCCAGTGTAACAGTATAGCTTCCGTCCCTCTCCTCGCTCCTACCTGGGCTCGAACCAGGAACACATCGACAACAGCCACCCTCGAAGCAGCGTTACCCACGTAGAGGAAGGGAAACAACTACTCCAAGTCTCAGAGCGAGTGACGTTTGAAACGCTATTAGCGCGCACCCGGCTAACTAGCTAGCCATTTCACATCGGTTACACCAGCCTAATCTCAGGAGTAGATAGGCTTGAAGTCATAAACAGCGCAATGCATTGCGAAGAGCTGCTGGCAAAACGCACGAAAGTGCTATTTTGAATGAATGCTTACGAGCCTGCTGCTGCCTACCATCGCTCAGTCAGACTGCTCTATCAAATCATAGACTTAATTATAACATAATAACACACAGAAACACAAGCCTTAGGTCATTAATATGGTCAAATCCGGAAACTATCACGTTTATTCTTTCAGTGAAATACGGAACCGTTCCGTATTTTATCTAAAGGGTGGCATCTATAAGTCTAAATATTCCTGTTACATTGCACAACCTTCAATGTTATGTCATAATTACGTAAAAGTCTGGCAAATTAGTTCGCAACGAGCCAGGCGGCCCAAACTGTTGCATATACCCTGACTGCGTGCAATGGACGGAAGAGAAGTGACAATTTCACCTGGTTAATATTGCCTGCTAACCTGGATTTCTTTTAGCTAAATATGCAGGTTTAAAAATATATACTTCTGTGTATTGATTTTAAGAAAGGCATTGATGTTTATGGTTGGGTACATTCATGCAACGATTGTGCTTTTTTCGCAAATGCGCTTTTGTTAAATCATCCCCCGTTTGGCGAAGACGACTGTCTTTGTTAGGAAGAAATAGTCTTCACAGTTCGCAACAAGTCAGGCGGCCCAAACTGCTGCATATACCCTGACTCTGTTGCAGAGGTGACACATTTTCCCTAGTTAAAATAAATTAATGTTAGCAGGCAATATTAACTAAAGATGCAGGTTTAAAAAGATATACTTGTGTATTGATTTTAAGAAAGACATTGATGTTTATGGTTAGGTACAAGTTGGAGCAACGACAGACCTTTTTCGCGAATGCGCACCGCATTGATTATATGCAACGCAGGACAGGCTAGATAAACTAGTAATATCATCATCCATGTGTAGTTAACTAGTGATTATGATTGATTGATTTTATAAGATAAGTTTAATGCTAGCTAGCAACTTACCTTGGCTACTTACTGCATTCGCGTAACAGGCAGGCTCCTCGTGGAGTGCAATGTAAAGCAGGTGGTTAGAGCGTTGGACTAGTTAACCTTAAGTTTGCATCCCCAAGCTGACAAGGTAAAAATCTGTCGTTCTGCCCCTGAACAAGGCAGTTAACCCACCGTTCCTAGACCGTCATTGAAAATAAGAATGTGTTCTTAACTGACTTGCCTAGTTAAAAAATATTTATATAAAAATATATATATATGTATATATATATAAAAAATGACAACAAAAAAAAAATTCTAAATGTTTAAAAATTCGGCAAATCGGTGGCCAAAAATACCGATTACCGATTGTTATGAAAACTTGAAATCGGCCATTCCGATTAATCGGTCGACCTCTAGTTAACACAGACACACACACAGAGAGAAGCCGTTAACACAGACACACACAGAGAGAGAGAGACTGTTAAAACACACACAGAGAGACAGTTCACACACACACACACACACACACACACACACACACACACACACACACACACACATACAAGCAAATGCATTGACACACACACACACACTCACCACACTGTATGATAGATCTGAAGCGGATGTCACAGGCGGGGCCGATGCCGTGAACCATGAATACCAGGTGATCTATTGTCTCTGGTTCACCTGGATAACACACACAGACAGGCCTTCAGTAGAGCAAGACGCATGTCTCTCACACACACGGAGATTAGAAACTCGCACACACATACCTTAAAAGGTGTTTAGTAATGTAGGACAGATATACTGAAAGTAATCCATTATACTAAACGGTTTTGAGACTGACCAGAGGTCAAACAGTAAATATATCTCACACACACACACACACACACACACACACCGTCAGGTATCTCTGCTGTGATGTTGTCGACACCCCTCTTGACAGTACGTGGGCGAGTCTGCTCCGAGGGAGAGGAGACCCACTCGTCCTGCAACGCGATTGGCTGGTACTGCATGATCAGCTGACCATGGAAGGGGGGTTAGAGGTGGAGAGAAAAAGAGAGAGAGTAAATACAGATGGAAAAGATACTAAAAACATGACACGCCATAACTAATGCATCCAAACTTAGCATAGCATGGGTTAGTCCCAATGGTGTAGTAAAGACATGAGGAGCGGTCAGCGTTCTTACTTTAGGGTTGTGCAGGATGACTGTCTCTCCTGAAGGAAAATCCAGCTTCCTCTTCCACTCATCTAGAGTCACTGCTATCATATAGGCCTCCTGACAGACAGACAGACAGACAGACAGACAGACAGACAGACAGACAGACAGACAGACAGACAGACAGACAGACAGACAGACAGACAGACAGACAGACAGACAGACAGACAGACAGACAGACAGACAGACAGACAGACAGACAGACAGGGGGGGAGGGTGGATTACAAGCCAGAATTAAGTGTTTTTTTTTTTAGTAGTACAACTTAGTAATGCTGTAATATTGTAGTTATGTACTATTGTTGTTGTAATGGTGTATTAGTGTTGTAATGTTGATTATGTTGTAGTAATGTTGTACCGATGGTGTAATAATGGGGGTACTGATGTTGACATGATGCTGTAATAACATTGTAGTGATGTTACAGCACTGCCAGGGTAACGTTAGAGTGTCATACCTCCAGGTTGGTGCTGAACTCCTCAGGGTAGGGCATGTATCTGGTATCTTTATCTCCTTTATAGAACCAGGTACAGCGTCGCACCTCTGACGGGCCCTGCTCCCAGTACACCGCATACCTCTGCCGCTCCCGAACACGCACGTCATACCTCTCCCCTTCTACTGCCACCACCACCTCTCCTCCTAAACACACAAATATATATTATTTTCACTCACGCACGCACTCACTCATCACTCACTCACTCACTCACTCACTCACTCACTCACTCACTCACTCACTCACTCACTCACTCACTCACTCACTCACTCACTCACTCACCGGTAGACAAGGCCTGTTCCAGTCTCTCCGAGTCCTCTCTGCTGAAAGGGAGCCACACATCCTTGGAGTCGGCACGGCGACAGTAGAACCAATGGGGTTGCACGGGCTGGTACAGGGGCGGGGCTGGCTCCATGTCAACCAACTCGAAGGAGGAAGTGGAGGAAGGGGAGGTCTCCTCCACCACCACGCCAGACACCTGCAGGGGTGAAATCATCATCATACTGATACCTGGGGTGTAATGGTGCTTTCAAGACAACTCAGAAACTCGGAACCTCCAAGTGAAAATGTGCATACCTTTCCGAATTGCCTTGAACGCGGCATAATTAACTGACTAGAATTCTGTATTTACACATGCACATACAGTAAGAATCAACACTGGATAAACAAATAGTATAAATAACCATCTGTGTGTGTATAAACATAAATAACACTAAGCTCTGTAAACCCCTGCAGCTACAGTAGCACCCACCTGATCATTTAGTCCTCATTCACCTTCACTGAGAAAGTCTACTTTAAGACCCCTATAACCAGGAGGTCTCTGTAGAGATCCATCATTTCTATTCTAGGGAGGTAGTATCGTCACAACCCCTGACGTAGTTCGACCTACCTTCCCCTCCACACAGCACAGTCTCTCCACAATCACACCATTCTACAGTTACAGCCAGGAGCTTCAATAATTAAACAGCAGCCAAGCAGGGCGTCGGTTGTCCCTTTTTCCTGTAGCTCCCACTGATCACTGATCCTCAGTAGACGAGCAGAGACGAGACCAGGACAGAGCACAGTGTAACGGACCTCTCCCGGGCTAAACAAAGCCCTGCTTTATTCTCTCTACCGCAGCAAGCATCTCCTCTCTCCTTTGCCTTTCCTCTCCACTCTTCCCCTCTATTTTCCTATTTTCTCCTCTACTCACAGCTAACATGGGTCCTAGCTCAGCACCAGTGTGTGAAAGAACTGCACAAAGGCTGGATCTCTCTGTACCTCTGGAAGGGAGATTGACATCCTCACATCACGTGCTGTGCTAGAATTCTGTACGCAAAAGGAGATTCTGCAACAGTACTTTCCACCGCCAAACCTTTAAACTCTGGGTTGCGAAATAAAATCTGATTTGTGCTGGTTAAATCTTCCGTTGCCTGGGCAATAATTTTATTATTGTGACACCAATGCAGATTTTACACAACTTCACCAAGACATTGTTCTTCTAAATCAGATTCCGTGATGTGGCTTCAGGAATGAACCAGGAATGTTTATGGAAGGCTCTTCATGTTAGCTGCCCAAACAGGAAGTCTCCTTCGCCTCGCAACTGAGTTTTTAACCAAACTAATAAATGACCTGTACCCGCTCACACAAATTGGCTTTTGCCAATCATGACAATGCTTCTGAATAGACCTACACTATAAAAGTGTCAACTGTATGACTACCCCTCCCTTCCTAATCTCTGTTGTGTGTTGGCAGTTGGCACAGGCCCTAAGGTGCAGGACATACCATTCTTATTTTAACATTAGCTCTGTGGGGCAGGAGAATGTAACAGTTGACTTTGAGCAAGGGGACCAGAGCCACACACACACACACACACACACACACACACTAGAGCAGGGGGACTAGTGGAGGGGGCATAGTTGTAAGAGGCTGGGGAGGAGCCTAGTAGTGACTGACATTAGTCAAGTGTTTACTGACAGGACAAGCTGCCTTATAGGGCCTCTGCTATAGAAGTGTTATGGGAGGAATAAATACCACCAGTACACGCTCTATTCCCATTGCCTATAGTGTGATAACATTACTGTTCACTCATGACATTTGGGGATTTTTTTTGCCTTTCAGAATCTGTTTTACATCAGCCAGGTCTGGAAAGCTCCTGGCAAAGTCTCAAGCCTGTATTTGTGGTTATAGACTATCAGGGGATTTCTACTGGGTTATTGGAGAGTGACAGGGAAGCCTGTTAACAACGGACATTGGACCCTCTCCACACACATACACACACGTAATTGATCATGACTTCACACTCCCAGTGCAGTTGAGACACACCAGGGCTGGGCTAAATTCATACTTTTGGAATTGACTCCCCAAATTACTTTGAATTGAATTGGCCAGACCCCACAGGATGTAGAATTTGAGCGTTTCATTGAACTTGACAGGTCACACTTACAGATACCAAAGAAACAATGGAAACAATGTTCATATACTCTTAACCATAGTGCTTAGAATAGCCAATTATATTTCCACCAACCATTTCATTTGTTTGGCTTCTTTTTGAAGGCCTCAGGGTCAACTTGAGGGTTAAACTAATGCATTCTGGGAAATGTAGTACTTTCCCCCATATTGAACAAAATGTAAGTGATTAATTAAATATAAGTACAGAATATTCACATACAGGTTTTGTTTTCCTTGATCATTCATTTCAAATGTTTGTCCTGAAAATCAACTGCTTCAACAAATATTTAATATGCAGTATATAACAACATGTTTGATGTTTTATTTACAAGATGTATATTTGTATAGACTACACTTAACATAGAATAGAAGAGGAATTTGAATTTCATTGAATTTAACTGAATTCAATTCTATTTCCTTGAATTCCAATTAAATTCTATTTCCTTCTAATTCAAATTGCAATTCTATATTCTGTTTACTACATCAATTAAAAGATAATTAAAATTCAATAATTAAATTGGAATTCATGAAGCATTCTCAATTCAAACCTGAATTGAGCCCAACCCTGACACATACTTTACTGATCATGCCGTCACAGAACAGTACACAGTTGCACAGTACAGTTACACAGTACACAGAACAGTTACACAAACAAACTCACCTGCGCCACAGGCGTGTTCCCATCCAGAAGTGTGTGCGCAGGTGTGATCCTGTCCAGAGGTGTATGTGCAGGTCTGTCTGACAGGTCCTGAACAGTGATGGTGGGGGCAGGCTGTGAGTGCCCCCCCTCTGGCCCCAGGCCCTCTGACATCACCCTTACCCCTCAGCCCTACAGAGAGAGAGAGTTGGGCACTGAGGCACCTGTCCCAGACGTATTGTCTATGTGATGCTCTGTGGCAGGCTAGGAGCCAGATCAGTGGTACTGTAGCTAACTGAGGACCTGAAAGAGAAATAATAACAACAAAACCACCATGTTAGCTCATCTGTGAGCAGTTATTTTTTTATATATTTTTTTACCTTTATTTCTTTAGCACTAGCTAGAGATACACAAGAAAGTAACGGAACCCATAGATCCGCAATAGTCCAAATGATGACGGAATAGTGCTGGCTCTTTATTTACTAGTTCTTTATTATTATGGCAGCGCGTTAACGTTATAGGTTTCTCTTGTAGGACGGAAAGAAGAGCTGTCAGGAGTACAGATCAAATTATTGTCTTGACCTAGAGGCTCATGACGGTGATAGCGAGCTAGCTAACTAGCTAGCTAACGTTAATTAATAAAGACCATCTGGCATACGACAGTCAGCCACCCATCTGGGATAGCTTTCTTAGCCTGGCTGCATGTTAAGTTATTATCGCTGGAATAGATATTCTTGGTTATTAGCTAACTAGTACCTACAAGAACACTACACTCCTTGTTAGCTAGCTATAACGGATTCGCCTCAGTCAATGCAGCGCCAGTAGTAGCTAGCTAGCCAGGACGGAGAAGGTAGTCAGAAAACAACATTAACTGACCTGCTGCTGCTGGACTAGGTGGTCGGGCAGTCGGTCGGGGCACTCATATAGCTCTTCTACTGTTATTACATTACAGACGTAGCAACCTATCACTCAACTAAGTACGGTTGCCAAATCAATAAAACTATGTAGAAACAGTCAAAACAATCAAAAGCTAGCTAGTTAGATAGCTATCACATTACCTAATGTGTGCTGTCATCTCTCGGTTGTGTAGTTGTACAGAGCCTGTCCTGTCACTACTGGCGATGGTTTTTATTTTTAAATTTTTATTGACAACAACTCAATACAGGAAGTACATGTGGGAACGCAAGTATATATAAATAATATACAAAGGACAATTGGGCTAGGGGTGTACAATATCACATTACACAAGGACCTTAAGGGACATACATACACTTATAATTCTAACATCTTTTTTGTTAGTATAGTATTTAATTGTCTTAAAATACAGTTCAATTTCTTTTTGTACGTTAAGAAAATATGGTCTTTTGTTTGTAAATGTACATTTGTGAATATGAAATGTGGCCAAAAGAATAATGAAATGAATTACATAAAATGTTTCAGCTTATTTCTATCGTAGGTAAAGAATCCAAGCAGTACATCTCTCCACAATAGTGTAAAATCTTCATAAATGTGTTCAATTATAAATCTACTGATGTCTTGCCACAGTTTTCTTACATGAATACAATGCCAAAAAGATGCAACACTGTTTCTGGGTGGTCATTACAAAAGGAACAATTTGAGTTGATGTTTTCCTTAAACTTCTTCATATAATGGTTGGCAGGATAATATTTATGAATAATTTTAAAGGAAAGGTCCTTAATTTTGTTAACAAGTAGATATGTGTGTGGCAACATCCAAACTTATTTCCAACAGATATTATCAATAAATCCATTCCAATAAGGCATGACATAAAGTATAGATACAACATCCTATATAGATACAAAAAGTATTAAACCCAAATTCTGATTGGTTGTCCTACCTGGGGGCCATCTATCAGTTGAATTATCTATAGTAATGTTAAAGTCCCCTCCTATCAATAATAACGAATTCGGAAATTTAGATAACCAATGAAGTATATGTTTCTCTATAGATTCAAGCAACTCATCATTCTCATGTTTGGTGTTGTACCCGTAGAAGTTTACAGTAATGAGAGTAATGAGATGTGACTATTGGCGATGTCCCCACCCCCAAACATCAACCTCGCGTCATCAGTCAAGAGGTGAGAGGTCACTTGTGTGAGAGTATGGAATTAAAATAGTTTAATGAAATTTACTCAATCAGCCTAAAACATGAACGAAAACGTAACCAAAGACAGTACAGTAGGAAGACAAACTGCTTATCCATACGTTTTGTGTTGATTTGTTGTTAATAAATACAATTTAAAAAAGAATAATAATAAAAAAATATATAAAAATATGGCCTTCTAGGCAGAGTTGCAAAAAAAAGCCACATCTCAGACTGGCCAATAAAAAGAAAAGATTAAGATGGGAAAAAGAACACAGACACTGGACAGAGGAACTCTGCCTAGAAGGCCAGTATCCCGGTGTCGCCTCTTCACTGTTGATGATTAGAATGGTGTCTTGTGGGTACTATTTAATGAAGCTGCCAGTTGAGGACTTGTGAGGTGTCTGTTTCTCATACTAGACACTCTAATGTACTTGTCCTCTTGCTCAGTTGTGCACCGGGGCCTCCCACTCCTCTTTATATTCTGGTTAGAGCCCGTTTCCGCTGTTCTGTGAAGGGAATAGTACACAGCGTTGTACGAGATCTTCAGTTTCTTGGCAATTTCTCGCATGGAATAGCCTTCATTTCTTCATTTTGAGCCTGTAATCAAACCCACAAATGCTGATGCTCCAGATACTCAACTAGTCTAAAGAAGGCCAGTTTTATTGCTTCTTTAAAATCAGAACAACAGTTTTCAGCTGGGCTAACATAATTGCAAAAAGGTTTTCTAATGATCAATTAGCCTTTTAAAATGATAAACTTGGATTAGCTAACACAACGTGCCATTGAAACACAGGAGTGATGGTTGCTGATAATGGGCCTCTGTACCCCTATGTAGATATTCCATTTAAAATCAGCCGTTTCCAGCTACAATAGTAATTTACAACATTAACAATGTCTACACTGTATTTCTGATCAATTTTACGTTATTTTAATGGACAAAAAAAATGCGCTTTTCTTTCAAAAACAAAGACATTTCTAAGTAACCCCAAACTTTTGAACGATAGTGTACGTAGCTTAACATCCCGTTGGGGTGGCAGGTAGCCTAGTGGTTAGAGCTTTGGACTAGTAACCGAAAGGTTGCACGATCAAATTGCTGAGCTGACAAGGTAAAAATCTGTCATTCTGCCCCTGAACAAGACAGTTCCTAGGCTGTCATTGAAAATAAGAATTTGTTCTTAACTGACTTGCCTAGTTAAATAAAGGTCAAATAAAATCTTTACTCTTCCGATTCTCTTCTTTACGCACCTCCTCTTGACGAGCCTCCTCTCTACTTGGCACCTGAATTGCTTCATAGAGAGAGACATATTATTACGTACAAATGTAATTGATCAGACACATCATGCAACATATATACAATTTAAAATGTCACGTTTTAATAGTCATTAATGCTACCACACACATGAGGAATCAGTCTTATCTTACGATGACATTGAAGTGCAGATATTGCCCTTCCCTTAATGCCAAAGTAACTTATGACCTGTGGTCACCATCCAACCCTGCCTACAATAAGTAGCCTTATACCTGTAACTATGTTGTATATTCATTATACAGTTGAAGTCGGAAGTTTACATACACTTAGGTTGGAGTCATTAAAACTCGTTTTTCAACCACTCCACAAATATCTTGTTAACAAACTATAGTTTTGGCAAGTCGGTTAGGACATCTACTTTTTGCATGACACAAGGACTTTTTCCAACAATCGTTTACAGACAGATTATTTCACTTATAATTCACTGTATCACAATTCCAGTGGGTCAGAAGTTTACATACACTAAGTTGAATGTGCCTTTAAACAGCTTGGAAAATTCCAGAAAATGATGTCATGGCTTTAGAAGCTTCTGATAAGCTAATTTACATCATTTGAGTCAATTGGAGGTGTCCCCGTGGATGTATTTCACGGCCTACCTTCAAACTCAGTGCCTCTTTGCCTGACCATGCTTGATCATGGGAAAATTAAAAGAAATCAGCCAAGACCTCAGAAACAAAATTGTAGACCTCTACAAGTCTGGTTCATCCTTGGGAGCAATTTCCAAATGCCTGAAGGTACCACGTTCATCTGTACAAACAATAGTACGCCAGTAGAGACACCATGGGACCACGGAGCCGTCATACCGCTCAGGAAGGAGACGCGTTCTGTCTCCTAGAGATTAACGTACTTTGGAGTGAAAAGTGCAAATCAATCCCAGAACAACAACAAAGGACCTTGTGAAGATGCTGGAGGAAACAGGTACAAAAGTATCTATATCTGTCACGGTTGTCGTAGGGTTGAGACCAAGACGCAGCGGGAAAATGTACACTCATCTTCTTTTATTAAAGTGAAGAAGGAAAAACCCCCAAAACGTATACAAAACACAAAACGAACTTGACAGTTTTGTCAGGCACACATAGCTAAACAAGAACAATCTCCCACAAAATACTAACACAAACACATACCTATTTATAGGACCCCCAATCAGAGGCAACTAGAAAACACCTGCCTCCAATTGAGAGTCCAACCCCCAATTAACTAAACATAGAAATACAAATGACTAGACTAAACATAGAAATACATAAACATAGAACAGTGCCCAAAACCCGGAATAATAAATCAAACACCCAACTACTAACATAACCAGCCCGAACCACATAAAACAAATACCCCCTGCCACGTCCTGACCAAACTACAATAACAAATAACCCCTTTTACTGGTCAGGACGTGACAATATCCACAGTAAAACGAGTCCTATATCGACATAACCTGAAAGGCCGCTCAGCAAGGAGAAGCCACTGCTCCAAAACCGCCACAAAAAAGCCAGACTACGGTTTGCAACTGCACATGGGGACAAAGTGTCACGACTTCTACCGAAGTTGATGCCCCTCCTTGTTCGGGTGGTGTTCGGCAATTGACGTCACCGGTCTTCTAGCCACCATGGATCAGTTTTTCATTTTCCATTGCTTTTGTCTGGTCTCTTTACACACCTGTTTCATATCCCAGTAATTATATTTTGTGTATTTAACCCTCTGCTTCCCCTCATTTCTCTGTCGGTGATTGTTGTTTTGTTATGTACGTGTTGTTTAGGATTCGGTGTGCGACGGGTTATTGTTTACCCAGATTATTTTTCTACGTGGATTTTGGAGTTCATTTTGGAAATAAATACTCCATTTTTTTTAAACCACTCTGTTTTCTCCTGCGCCTGACTTCCCTGCCAACTACATACACGGACTATGACACAAAGATCGTACTATTTGGAGAAATGTCCTCTGGTCTGATGAAACAAAAATAAAACTGTTTGGCCATAATGACCATCGTTATGTTAGGAGGAAAAAGTGTGAGGCTTGCAAGCCGAAGAACAACATCCCAACCGTGAAGCACGGGGGTGGCAGCATCATGTTGTGGGGGTGCTTTGCTGCAGGAGGGACTGGTGCACTTCACAAAATAGATAACATCATGAGGAAAGAAAATTATGTGGATATATTGAAGCAACATCTCAAGACAGTCAGGAAGTTAAAGCTTGGTCGCAAATGGGTCTTCCAAATGGGCAATGACCCCAAGCATACTTCCAAAGTTGTGGCAAAATGGCTTAAGGACAACAAAGTCAAGGTATTGGAGTGGCCATCACCGTGCCCTGACCTCAATCCTATAGAACATTTGTGGGCAGAACTGAAAAAGCTTGTGTGAGCAAGGAGGCCTACAAACCTGACTCAGTTACACCAGCTCTGTCATGAGGAATAGGCCAAAATTCACCCAACTTATTGTGGGAAGCTACCCAAAACGTTTGACCCAATTTACAATCAATTTAGTCATTTAGCAGACGCTCTTATCCAGAGCAACTTACAGTAGAGTGCATACATTTTTATTACATTTTAAATACTGGCCCCCCATGGGAATCAAACCCACAATCCTGGCGTTGCAAGCGCCATGCTCTACCAACTGAGCTACAGTGGGACCCAAGTTGAACAATTTAAAGGCAATGCTACCAAATGCTAATTGAGTGTATGTAAACTTCTGACCCACTGGGATTGTGATGAAAGAAATAAAAGCTTAAATAAATCCTTCTCTCCACTATTATTCTGACATTTCACATTCTTAAAATAAAGTGGTGATCCTAACTGACCTAAAACAGGGAATTTTTACTTGGATTAAATGTCAGGAATTGTGAAAAACTGAGTTGAAATGTATTTGGCTAAGGTGTATGTAAACTTCCGACTTCAACTGTGTATATATATATAATAATGCTTGTAAGTAATCATTATTTTTATATATATATATATATATATATATATATATATATATATATATATATATATATATATATATATATATATATATATTATTTTTTTCAGTGTTCTTTATTAAAAGTTAAAATGAGCACTCAACCCGCTGCGCCTTGGTCCACTTTCTACGACGACCGTTACAGGAGGCAAACTTCGGAACAATCTTTTGAAAGTTATTTCAACAATGCATTCCTTTTTTTTGCTCACACATATATATATATATGTGAGCAACAAAAAAAAAAGATTACTTACAACACTTTTAATAAAGAACACTGAAAATACAAAACAAGAGAACGCACCAACGCACAGTAATGCAGGCTACACACAGCAATGCACAAACAACCTCCCACAATTCCCATAACAAACACACTCCTAATTATAGGACCTTCAATCAGAGGCAACGATAAACAACTGCCTCCAATTGAAGGCCCCAATCCCAATTACCTAAACATAGAAATGGAATGACTAGACGGAACATAGAAATACACTAACATAGAACATAGACCAAAACCCCAGAATACATAAATCAAACACCCCTCTACATAAACACACACCCCGAACCATATAAAACAAATACCCCCCTGCCACGTCCTGACTAAACTACAATAACAGATAACCCCTTTACTGGTCAGAACGTGACAGCCCCCCCCCCCCCCCCCCCTCCCCCCCAGAGGTGCAGACCCTGGATGCACCTCACACAAAACAAAAAAAATAAACACAAAAAGAAATCCCCTAAAACTAAAGGGAGGGAAGGGAGGGTGGCTGCCGTCACCGACGGTTCCCGTGCTACACCCCCCCTCCCCAAACCTCCTACTGTGGAGGTGGCTCAGGCCTTAGTCCACCACCTGACCAGTCCACCCCTACTGAATACCTCGGCCTTAAGCGTGTCACTGTAGACCCTGGACTGTACTCTGGGAGCTCCGGACTGTAGGGCAACTCTGAGAGCGCCGGACTGTAGGCCATCTCACTCGGTTCCGGACAGTGGGCCGTCTCACTCGGTTCCGGACAGTGGGCCGTCTCACTTGGTTCCGGACAGTGGGCCGTCTCTCTACGGGGCACTGTCGCCGGAAGCTCTGGACGAGGCACTGTTGCCGGACACTCTGGACGAGGCACTGTTGCTGGAAGTTCTGGACGAGGCACTGTTGCCGGAAGTTCTGAACGAGGCACTGTTGCCGGAAGGCCTGGTGCGTGGGGCTGGCCTAGGAGGAGTAGGGACAGGACGAGCTGGACTGGGCTGACGCACTGGAGGCCTGGTGCGTGGGGTGGTAGTGGAGGTACCAGACTGGAGACACACACCCCAAGGCTAGTGCGAGGAGCAGGAACAGGACGAGCTGGACTGGGCTGACGCACAGGAAGCCTGGTGCGTGGTGCTGGCTTAGGATACGCCAGACTGGAAACACGCACCTCAGGGCTAGTGCGAGGAGCGGGAACAGGATACACTGGGCCGTGAAGCATTGCTGGAGGTCTGGAGCACACAACCCCTATGGGCTGAGTGCTCACTCGAGCATGGCACTTGCGAGGGGCTGGAATCATTCTCACCGGACTGTTCGTGCGCATAGGCGAGATCGTGCGCACTTCCGCATAGTACGGTGCTCCTTTGATCCTCTGTTCCCCATAATAAGCACGGATAGTTGGCTCAGGTCTACTGCCTGCCCTAGCCAAACTACCCGTGTGCCCCCCCCAAAAATAATTATTGGGGCTGCCTCTCCGGGCTTCCTTGCCAGCCGTGTTCCCCAGTAGCGTTCCCGGTCTTCTTTAGCCTTCCTCCATGGGCCCTCTCTGGCAAGAATCTCCTCCATGAGGGAGGGAGAGAGGGAGGGAGAGAGAGAAGGAGAGAGGGAGGGAGGGAGGGAGGGAGGGAGAAAGAGGGAGGGAGAAAGAGAGGGAGGGAGGGAGAGAGAAAGAAGGAGGGAGAGGGAGAGAGAGAGAGAGGGAGGGAACAGGACAGCGGAGTAGAGCAAAAAAAGAAAGCAGACATGAAGGTCAAAGTGAAGAGCGGAGATCGGCGAACTTCAGGTGAGAATGAACAACTGCTCAGCCTCGCTCTGTTTTTCCATACTGTCTACCGCTCTCTGCTGTTCCAGACTGCCCTGCAGAGGGCTGTTGTAGCTCTGCTGTAGCCTGGTGCCAGTCTGGTCATCATTCAGTCAAACTGTTGTCTTGCCAAATGGGCTGTTCTACCAAAGTAACAAATAACAGCCCAGCTAGTACGTCTGGTTCCTTGGAAGTTGTGGGAATGTACATTTTGGGTTTCCTATTGGTTCTGGGAACGAAGCCATAAGTTCCCTGACCGTTAAAACAGTATGTTCTGAGAACGGAAGGGAACATTTAGGCTGTTCTGGGACCATACATTTTAAGTTGCAGGGAGATTCTGAGAACATTTTCAAAAGAAACCAGCACTCATTAAGATCAGGTGTGGCCAATTAGTGGGTGTGGCCAACATCTGAATAAACTTAAGATAGAGGATAGTTTTGTTGATGCTGAGAACTGAATGCATGTTTATGTAACATTCTTAGAAAGTTCTCTGAATATTAAAGCTTTGTTTTTATGGAAAGTTAATGTTCTTTGAACAATGAGCACATTCTCAATGTCAAACCAGTTGGAGAATGTTCCTAAAACATTACCAAAATTGAAATGAAACATAACCATGTTTCAACTTTTATGAAATGTTCTGTTACAGTAATGAAAAACCACACTACGATGTCTCTTACTCAAAACCAATCCTTCCTCCATTCATGTGTTTCCAAACCCTAGTCCTCGAGTACCTCCAACAGTACTCATTTTTATTGTAACCCTGGACAAGCACAGCTGATTCAACTTGTCAACTAATCATCAAGCATCAATGATTTGAATGAGGTGTGTTTGTCAAAGGCTACCAAGACTCCAGCCACCCTAGTGGCTGTTCTCTCTGCTATCGCACTGCAAGTGATACCGGAGCGCCAAGTCTAGGTCCAAATGGCTTCTTAACATCTTCTACCCCCAAGCCATAAGACTCCTGAACAGCTAATCAAATGGCTACCCAGACTATTTGCATTGTCCCCACTCCCCCATTTTTACACTGCTGCTACTCTGTTTATTATCCATGCAGTCACTTTACCGCTACCTACATGTACATATTACCTCGACTAACCGGTACCCCTGCAAATTTACATAGAAATATTTTTTTCTTTAGTTTATTTTTGTAAATACTTTCTTAACATTTCTTATAACTGCACTGCTGGTTAAGGGCTTATAAGTAAGCATTTCACTGTACGGTCTACACCTGTTGTATTCGGTGTGTGTGACAAAATAAAATGTGACTTGAAACTGTGCCGTTGGGGGTACTCAAGGATCAGGGTTGGAAACACTGATGTATACTAGAGCTCAGAATCTCTAGAACACCTCCATAGACTCATCACACTCCAGCCTGGTAGGTGGCGGTAATGCACCTAATACTGGTATGCATACTGCCATAAAACAATGAAGTAGACTAAAATGAACAGCTACTAAGCCATGTTGATGAAACACTTAAGAAAATGTATTTCGTGTTCACCTCTATGATAAAAAAATCATGTCATGACATTCCTAGGCGATGCAGTGATTTGGTATGAAAGAAAGGGAGACTCTCGCCCTATACATAATGCTCTGTGTTGTTTCTCTCTGCATGCGCCACTTAATTGTGCCCTTATTCCAATGGGGGCTTTTCTCTCTCTCTCTCTTCCTTCCTTGCTTGCTTGCTTGTGCACACACACACACACACACACACACACACACACACACACACACACACACACACACACACACACACACACACACACACACACACACACACACACACACACACACACACACACACACCTGGCTGTACTCCAGCTAAGCTGATCTCAAGGTGTTGCTCCCCTGTGAGTATCACCAGGGGCAACCAGATGATTGACATATTATTATCTCAAAAGTCAACTGTAAAGGTTACCAGTAATGTTGGAAGCTGTTGTACCACTCATATAGGTACAACCAGAGCTGTAGAGTCAGGCACCAAAAGGTCAAAAGTAATATATTCTAGTGCAGGGCTCTCCAACCCTGTTCCTGGAGAGCTACCATCCTCTAGGTTTTCACTCCAACCCTAATCTAGCTCACCTGACTCTAATAATTCGATGGCTGATAAACTGAATAAGGTTAGTTACATCTGGGGTTGGAGCGAAAACCTACAGGAGGGTAGCTCTCCAGAAACAGGGTTGGAGACCCCTGTTCTTGTGAGTTCAATCTGGAATGTGATGGGAATGTGAAGCCCAGGGTTCAGTATGTAAACACAAGTCAGGCTTATAGTCGAGTGTGTCAAAAGTTAAGCCAGACCAGTTATGCTGCAATGTTATCAAGTGTAGGCTCACACTCTCTCTTTCTCGCTCACGCACACACACACACTCATTCATTGTTAACTACTTTACGTACTTTCACACACTCGCTTTTACTGTAGGGCAATTCCACAGTAAGCAAATGATGCTGAGACTCAGATTTTTCACTTAAAAATGTATATCAAACAAAAACCAATGATTGGAAAGTTAAACAAACCATACAACTCTATGCACAAAAAATACATAGCATTTTCCACAGAATTTTTTTTTCTTCTTTTTTTACAAAAACACATTTACTAGAACAGTGCAGATGCAAAGTTTGGTTACAGAATGACGGTTTGTGCTGTTTGTCATTCTGTTACCAAACTTCTGCACTGTTCAAGTAAATGTGTTTTTGTAAATTTAAGTGGACATTGTTGAAAGTAGTCCTTGTGCATAGTAGTATGGTTTGTTTAACTTTGCAACTTAGCATCATTCTTTTTACTGTGGAATTGCCCTGTACACAATTTACACATTGGCCTGAAATCCAGCCTTTCACATAAACCTTCATCGGGTAGAAATGTTACTCTGGGTGTTAATGGTGAGGGAGGAAGGGTTGTACTGTGCTGAAGTGTGAGAGAGTGCACATTGCTAAAACCCTTTACATAGCTGATTTAATATAACACTATACATGTCTTAAACCTTTAAGTGCAATGTTAATTTCAAATAGTTTTTCTGGATGTAAAATTTGTTTCTTCTCACTTTGTTTATTTCACTTGCGTTGGCAATGGAAACATATGTTGAATTGGGGGTATGTTATTGGCTCCAGGTCTGGTGGTGCTTGGCCTGTGGAGGGTTGTAACTCCATTGGCTGTCACTGCAGCTAATCACAATGGAGGGTGTTGCTGGCTGCAGATAGCTAATAATTTAGCCTAATTATTATGGAGGCAGGGTTGTGTATGTTTGTGTAGGCGTGCTGTGCATGCTGCTGTACTTGTACGTGTGTGTTTTGTGTAGGCATTCACATGCCAGTGTAGTGTGGCAGTCCCATACCCCTGAGGTGACATCTCTGCTTCCAGGCAAATATTGCCAGTTCAGACAGACACCACTCACACATGCTGGGTCCTTCTCGGTGTGTGTGTGTGTGTGTGTGTGTGTGTGGTGTGTGTGTGTGTGTGTGTGTGTGTGTGTGTGTGTGTGTGTGTGTGTGTGTGTGTGTGTGTGTGTGTGTGTGTGTGTGTGTGTGTGTGTGTGTGTGTGTGTGTTGGGCAGGGGCACTCTCCCTGGTACACTACACACTTTCTCACACGGTGACATTATGGCTGGCTACTGTGTCATCTTAAACCATTTCAGTCCCAATACAACACAATGGTCTGATATATAACATTTGTGTAACCATAATTCACCTGAACATGTCCAGCGGTTAGGGTTTGTTCTAAATTATCTGATTGGCTTGTTCATTCCCTCCCTTAATCTGATGCACTCACGCTGACCAATGAGAGAACAGCTGCTGGTATGAAGCGGGAAGACGATGCATCTTTTCCTGTGAAGATCCAGGGGGCGGGAGTAGAACCATTTGAGCTGCAGGTAAAACACAAACACCAACACACCGAAAACAACCCAGAGCCCTTTGTCCTCTTTAGGGTATGCAGATCCTGAAGGAACTGGACAAGTGCAGTGGTAGGTCCTAGAGCCCTCCAGTAGGCTTAAAGAGATTCCATCATTTCTTCCGCCTCTTGTTTCCACTAAGATCCAACAGGACTGTAGGTTGTGACATTGAATAGTACCAGCGCTGGGTATAGACCTGCAGTGAGGGTGGAATAGGAGATGAAAGGGACCAGAAATGACTCACCGTTCATAACGTCACACTAGTGAATACATACCGCTAGGGCATATTCAATCTCATTCTACACTGAACCAAAATATAAACACAACATGCAAAGTGTTGGTCCCATGTCTCACGAGCTGAAATTTTCCATATGCACAAAATGCTTTCTAGAATTTCGTACACACATTTGTTTACATTCCTGTTAGTGATCATTTCTCCTTTACCAAGATAATCCATCCACCTGACAGGTGTGGCATATCAAGAAGCTGATTAAACAGCATAATCATTACACAGGTGCACCTTTGTAATGGGACAGTAAAAGGCCACTCTAAAATGTGCAGTTTTGTCACACAACACAGTGCCACAGATGTTTTGAGGGAGTGTGCAATTGGCATGCTGACTGCAGGAATGTCCACCAGAGCTGTTGCCAGAGAATTTAATTTAAATGATTTACCATAAGCCGCCTCCGTCGTTTTTGAGAATTTGGCAAACCAGTCTCACAACCGCAGACCACTTCTATTACGTTGTGTGGGCGAGTGGTTTCCTGATGTCAACATTGTGAAGAGTGCCCCATGGTGGGGTTATGGTATGGGCAGGCAGGCATAAGCTACTGACAACAAACACAATTGCATTTTATCGATGGCAATTTGAATGCACAGACACCGTGACGAGATCCAGAGGCCCATTGTTGTACCATTCATCTGCCGCCATCACCTCATGTTTCACCATGATCTGTACACAATTCCTGGAAGCTGAAATGTCCCAATTCTTCCATGGCCTGTATACTTACCAGACATGTCACACATTGAGCATGTTTGTGATGCTCTGGATCGACGTGTATGACAGTGTGTTCCAGCAACTTCTCACAGCCATTGAAGAAGAGTGGGACAACATTCCACAGGCTGTAATCAAGACTGATCAACTCTATGCGATGGAGATATGTCGCGCTGCTTGAGGCAAATGGTGGCCCGTATTCCCAGTCATCTGAAATCCATAGATTAGGGCCTAATGAATTTATTTCAAATTACGGATTTCCTTATCAACTGTAACTCAGTAAAATCTTTGAAATTGTCGCGTTTTTATATTTTTGTTAAGTATAATAAGGCCAATAAAAATTCACCCACCAACTATTCTAAATGACCACTATCTTGTGTAATTAACAGTCATTTGCATGTATGGCCAAGCCTGGAAAAGGTTTTTTTCCAGGGCTTGTGTGTATCTCTGTAGGTCCATGGCATCTGGCTGGTTCAGGAGGCTATGATGGCGGTGTTTGGGAGAGAGGAGGTGTGTCCTCGCTCCAGCCTCTCATTGGCCCTCTCTGGGATGACTCTTGACCCCCTGACAGAGCTGCAGAGCTTGAAGAACCTCAGACCAGGAGCCACACTACGCCTGGTGGAGGGTAGGATAAGAACTACACACACCACTACTGTTTCTATGGCTACATCTCAAATGGCAACCTATTCCCTTTATAGTGCATTACTTTTGACCAGGGCCTACTATATACAGTATACGGATGCCATTTGGGACACAGACCCTCTTTCTTTCTCCATTCCCATTTTCGCTCTGTACCACTTGCTGACTCAGTTGACATCAGAGTTGGATGGGTTGAGAACATCGAAGCAGCAGGACTTTCTGCCAACGAGTTACTGCTTTTCTGTCTGAATACGAAACAACCATGGGAAAGCCCAGCAGTGTGTGTACACTGTGTGTATATATACACAGTACCAGTCAACCATGGGAAAGCCCAGCAGTGTGTGTACACTGTGTGTATATATACACAGTACCAGTCAACCATGGGAAAGCCCAGCAGTGTGTGTACACTGTGTGTATATATACACAGTACCAGTCAACCATGGGAAAGCCCAGCAGTGTGTGTACACTGTGTGTATATATACACAGTACCAGTCAACCATGGGAAAGCCCAGCAGTGTGTGTACACTGTGTGTATATATACACAGTACCAGTCAACCATGGGAAAGCCCAGCAGTGTGTGTACACTGTGTGTATATATACACAGTACCAGTCAACCATGGGAAAGCCCAGCAGTGTGTGTACACTGTGTGTATATATACACAGTACCAGTCAACCATGGGAAAGCCCAGCAGTGTGTGTACACTGTGTGTATATATACACAGTACCAGTCAACCATGGGAAAGCCCAGCAGTGTGTGTACACTGTGTGTATATATACACAGTACCAGTCAACCATGGGAAAGCCCAGCAGTGTGTGTACACTGTGTGTATATATACACAGTACCAGTCAACCATGGGAAAGCCCAGCAGTGTGTGTACACTGTGTGTATATATACACAGTACCAGTCAAACGTTTGGACACACCTACTCATTCAAGGGTTTTTCTTAATTGTTTTTACTATTTTCTACATTGTAGAATAAAAGTGGACATCAACTATGAAATAACACATATGGAATCATGTAGTAACCAAAACAGTGTTAAATAAATCAAAATATATTTTGGATTATTCAAAGTAATCACCCTTTGCCTTGAGTTTTGCACACTCTGCAGCAGTGGTAACTCTGGATCTTCCTTTCCAGTGGCGGTCCTCATGACAGTCAGTTTCATCTTAGCGCTTGATGGTTTTTGCGACTGCACTTTAAGAAACGTTCAAAGTTCTTAATTTTCTGTATTGACTGAACTTCATGTCTTAAAGTAATGATGGACTGTAGTTTCTCTTTGCTTATTTCAGCTGTTCTTGCCTTAATATGGACTTGGTCTTTTACCAAATAGGGCTATCTTCTGTATACTTCCCCTACCTTGTCAAAACACAACTGATTGGCTCAAACGCATTAAGGAAAGAAATTCCACAAATGAACTTTTAACAAGGCACACCTATTAATTTAAATGCATTCCCTGAAGCTAGTTGAGAGAATGCCAAGAGTGTGCAAAGCTGTCAAGGCAAAGGGTGGCTACTTTGAATAATCTCAAATATAAAATATATTTTGTGTCACGACACCTACGGAAGGTGGCGACCCTCCTCGCCCGGGCGGCGCTTGGCAGTCGTCGTCGCCGGCCTACTAGCTGCCATCGATTTATGTTTCACGTTCTGTTAGTTAGGCCTAGGTTAGTTGCGCACCTGTTTTGTGTTAATTGTTAGTGGGGAAGGGTATTTAGGCTAGCTAGTTAGGTTTGTTGTTTGTGCGGGATTGTTCGTTTGTCAAGGTGTGTTTTGTTATGAGGTTCTGTGTTTTGCCTTTTGGAGTGACGTTATTCGTTTTGGGCTGCGTCCCTGGTTACGTTCTTTTAAGGGTGGTGCGTTTTCTTTCTGCACACCTTGCACTCCGTACCTTTTTGCATATTTTTCCGTGTGGTTATTTTATTAAATTCATTCACGGAATCATTCTGTCTCCTGCGCCTGACTCCACCTCTCCTTTATCCACAAGCCACCTGTTCTGACATTTTGATTTGTTTAACACTTTTAGGTTACATGATTCCATATGTTATTTCATAGTTTTGATGTCTTCACTATTATTCTACAATGTAGAAAATAGTAAAAATAAAGAAACCCTTGAATGAGTAGTTGTGTCCAAACTTTTGACTGGTAGTGTGTGTGTCACCTAGCTATATTAAGAAGAATGCACTAACTGTAAGTTGCCCTGGATAAGAGCGTCTGCTAAATGACTACAATGTGTATGTTGGTGCATTTGTATGTTCATGTGTGAGCGGGACAGGCCTGTGTCTGTAGAACTAGAAGAACTAACCATAATGCTCATTGTAATATGGCTTATCTTCTATCCTCTGTTCCAGAGTCCTACTCCCTGAGGTCAGCAAGGGTTCATCTGGCTCGTGTGCTGGAGCTGCTGAGAGCTGTTGGCCCTAACAACGCTTTAACAGAAGGACGATCACCTAGCCTACTGGACTCACTGACACACACACACTCTACAGGTACACACACGGCATGTGCAAACACACAAACACATTGTAAGCGAACACACACGTCATATTTCCAGGGTAATTCTTCCTAACTAGGGCTGTTGTGGTGACCATATTACCACCACAGGCGGACACAAGTCATGAAGGAAGTAAAATTCCACATTACCTTTTAGTTACAGTAATTAGACTTCTCCAAACTCTGATGCTGCTGCTGGTCATTAGTAGCCTACCAAACTTGCTAACTGCCTGGTACTCAGCACTCTATTGTCCCTCTAATCACTCTGACATCAATGCAAATGTATTCAAAAATCTAATCAAACACTTCATGAGAGCCCATGAGCTCTTGTTGCGCAACATTTCCATAGGCTATGCATGTGCGTGAGAACAGATTGATGGCAGCTAATAAAACGAGGAAGATCCCATCAGCTTTCTATAGGCTAGGCCTACTATATTTATTTTTTTGAGTTTCCTAATATTAATATGATAATGGTGTTTTCCGCAAATGGAACATTCGTGCTTAATAGCCTAGATGTAATCATTTTTTATTTTTTTGAGGATTTGTTTGTTTTTAATTTTGACTTGCTCATTTAATGTGTACATTGCTGCGGTTATAATGTGAAGAAATAGTCTAACGTGCTGACCAGACAAGCTAGTGCGCCATTGCGCGCATGTTGATTTTTGTCCACACACACCAGACGAGATCAGGACACGCAGGTTGAAATATCAAAACGAACTCTGAACCAACTATATTAATTTGGGGACAGGTCAAAAAGTATTTCACATGTATGGCAATTTAGCTAGCTAGCATGCTAATTTGTCCTGGTATATAAACACTCGGTTGTTATTTTACCTAAAATGCACAAGGTCCTCTACTCCGACAATTAATCCACAAACCAAGTTTGTTTCTAGTAATCGCTCCTCCTTCAGGCTTCTTCTTCTTTGGACTTTATATGGCGGTTGGCAACCAACTTTAAGGTGCATTACCACTATTAACTGTACTGGTGTGGACTGCAGTTCATCTTTCAATCACCCATGTGGGTATATGCTCAAAAAAAACAATGAGGAGATGGGAGGGGCGGGACTTGCAGCACGTCATGCGTCACAAATAGAACAAAGTTCTAGTTTAGCGCCTGGCTACGCAAATGCTCGCGAGCAGTGTGGGTGTAATCATTGAATAACATGTATGTGTAACTTTTTTTTGCAATGCGAGAGCACGTGGTGTGGTCAGCATGTAATAGTTTATCGACATTTTAAGCTAAATGTTCTGATCAGCTGCGTCAGCCATATTGCATTAAAAAAAAAACATTTGATGCTAGTGGTTGTATTAATTTGGGATCTATCGCATCCCACAATGGTCCCAGACTATGTTTGGAAAATGTATTTCTCGCACAGAATAGAATAGGTCGACTTTTGTACTACGGGGGATAGTAGATTAATAGTTCATCCAATATCTTCAATATGCACCTCGGAATTGGATAAGGACACGTGCAGATGTCGGTCTTTACTTGTAGCCTGTGAGAAAGACCAGATCACATGACAGATCATTTGCAGCACTCCAGCTGCAAAAGGCCTGGATTTTTTTTTAGGGTGCATTACGGCCACAAAGGGGATGCCGCTGTGAAATTAGAGGCATTATCAAGTGCTTTTGAAATTGTGAATGAGAGATTGTTGGAGTGTGTATGTAACCGATGTGAAATGGTTAGTTAGTTAGCAGTGGTGCGCGCCAATAGCGTTTCAATCAGTGACGTCACTCGCTCTGAGATCTGAAGTGGTTGTTCCCCTTGCGTTGCAAGGGACACGGCTTTTGTGGCGTGATGGGTAACGATGCTTCGTGGGTGTCAGTTGTTGATGTGTGCAAGGGTCCGTGGTTCGAGCCCAGGTTGGGGCGAAGAGAGGGACGGAACCTACACTGTTACATGTACAGCCTGTGCAAAAAACAAAGAGCTCATGCATTTCAAGCTTCTTTCAAATCATCATTAGTCTCATCATGCAGCCTTACAATGTATTCAAAACATATAGCCCAACATAGATTAATAACTATAAATGAAGCATATAGGAGTACCTATTTCTTTGTTAACCGCTCAACACAAAATATCCACATGTGCACACTCCCTCAAATCGTTTGGAGAAAATATTTATATTTTATTCAGCTTTGTTCAATTGTATTCTTCATACTAAAATAATGCCACGGAATTATAAACAAATCTTGTCTGGTAAATGAACTAGTGTAGCCCACAGCCATTTGGCATAGCCACATCAGGACCGAGTATGTATGTGTGTGTGTGGACCACTCAGAGTATGCTATTATTTTCTTCTGAAATAGACTACATTTTCTTCATATCATGCTTCTTTAGACCTGTCTAAAATAATGGATTTATTTTGAAGGTGTAGGCTATATTACATGGATTTATTAGACTTTTTAAAATGGCTTGTATGCTTTGTGTACAAGCCAGGAGATGCTAAATGTGTTTATGTTAATTAACGCTCAATTACCGTGAGATGGACAGTTATTTGCTTTACAATCACCAGCTGACAAAATTTTGTGACCGCCACAACCATATTCCCAACCGGCTCGAAGGACCATGAAAAAGAGCTCCTCCATTGGTGCAGCTTAGAACACTAACATAATGCCCATTCTCTTCTCTCTCTGCATGTTTTGTAGACTCTAATGTCCCATCCAAAGGGAAAGGCCTGAAGGGCTCGTTCAGCAACACAAAGACCGAGCCGGCCAATCAGGATGGAGTTCCTCCTGAGTACCTCCTACCTGGAGCCTCTGAGAGACCACTACTGGCTATGCTGCCTCACAACACTCAGCCAGAGGTACACACACACACGCGTACATGCATACATATATATATATATATATATATATATATATATATATACAGTGAGGGAAAAAATAATTTGATTCCCTGCTGATTTTGTACGTTTGCCCACTGACAAAGAAATGATCAGTCTATAATTTTAATGGTAGGTTTATTTGAACAGTGAGAGACAGAATAACAACAACAAAAATCCAGAAAAACGCATGTCAAAAATGTTATAAAATGATTAGCATTTTAATGAGGGAAATAAGTATTTGACCCCTCTGCAAAACATGACTTAGTATTTGGTGGCAAAACCCTTGTTGGGAATTACAGAGGTCAGACATTTCTTGTAGTTGGCCACCAGGTTTGCACACATCTCAGGAGGGATTTTGTCCCACTCCTCTTTGCAGATCTTCTCCAAGTCATTAAGGTTTCAAGGCTGACGTTTGGCAACTCGAACCTTCAGCTCCCTCCACAGATTTTCTATGGGATTAAGGTCTGGAGACTGGCTAGGCCACTCCAGGACCTTAATGTGCTTCTTCTTGAGCCACTCCTTTGTTGCCTTGGCCGTGTGTTTTGGGTCATTGTCATGCTGGAATACCCATCCACAAGCCATCTTCAATGCCCTGGCTGAGGGAAGGAGGTTCTCACCCAAGATTTGACGGTACATGGCCCCGTCCATCGTCCCTTTGATGCGGTGAAGTTGTCCTGTCCCCTTAGCAGAAAAACACCCCCAAAGCATAATGTTTCCACCTCCATATTTGATGGTGGGGATGGTGTTCTTGGGGTCATAGGCAGCATTCCTCATCCTCCAAACACGGTGAGTTGAGTTGATGCCAAAGAGCTCCATTTTGGTCTCATCTGACCACAACACTTTCACCCAGTTGTCCTCTGAATCATTCAGATGTTCATTGGCAAACTTCAGACGGGCATGTATATGTGCTTTCTTGAGCAGGGGGATCTTGCGGGCGCTGCAGGATTTCAGTCCTTCACGGCGTAGTGTGTTACCAATTGTTTTCTTGGTGGCTATGGTCCCAGCTGCCTTGAGATCATTGACGAGATCATTGACAAGATCCTCCCGTGTAGTTCTGGGCTGATTCCTCACCGTTCTCATGGTCATTGCAACTCCACGAGGTGAGATCTTGCAGGGAGCCCCAGGCCGAGGGAGATTGACAGTTCTTTTGTGTTTTTTCTATTTGCGAATAATCACACCAACTGTTGTCACCTTCTCACCAAGCTGCTTGGCGATGGTCTTGTAGCCCATTCCAGCCTTGTGTAGGTCTACAATCTTGTCCCTGACATCCTTGGAGAGCTCTTTGTTCTTGGCCATGGTGGAGAGTTTGGAATCTGATTGATTGATTGCTTCTGTGGACAGGTGTCTTTTATACAGGTAACAAACTGAGATTAGGAGTGTGCTCCTAATCTCAGCTCGTTACCTGTATAAAAGGCACCTGGGAGCCAGAAATCTTTCTGATTGAGAGGGGTCAAATACTTATTTCCCTTATTTCCCCATTTCTTTGTCAGTGGGCAAACGTACAAATAATTGTACCCCAGTTCATACTTTAGATGGTACCTTTCTCCACAGGTACAAAAGTATGCTTTTTGCCTTTTGATATACCACCACAGTGACAAAACAATTTGTTCTTTGTAAGTGGCAAAAATGTTGCTCTACCAAAGACCACTTAAATTGGTACAACACTTCCACTCACTCCTTACCTTTTTTTAAGTGAATTGTAGATTTACCATCCATGCCTGTATTTGTTAGTGACAGTGACATGGTTGTTGAATTTGTTAATTTTCAGTTCTGTGGCCTTCACCAAGTGAGTTTCTAGGCATAAATTAAACTCTTTATGACAATACATATCTCATAAGGCCTTATTTGAGATTCACCCTAATAAAGTGGCCTAAAATGCATGGCTTACAGGCCACATCAGGCATGCAAGTAGGCTTGCAAAATTCCTCTAACTTTTCCATATTTGTGAGGAGACTACCTAAGCCATTTAAACGCTAACAACCATTTCAGTAACGGGTGAAAAACAATGGGATTTCTTTGTTTAGCATAAGCTTAATCAATCAGTCAATGTACACTTAAAAAAAACAATAAAATAAAAAAAATCTACCTGACGTAGAGTTTGCTGAGAAATAAACTCAGCAAAAAACGAAACGTTCTCTCACTGTCAACTGCATTTTTATTTTCAGCAAACATAACATATGTTCACAGAAATATTTACACAACAAGATTCAACAACTGAGACATAAACTGAACAAGTTCCACAGACGTGACTAACAGAAATGGAATAATGTGTCCCTGAACATAGACTGTTACTTTTGATTTTGCCCCCCCATCTGGTTTGGCCACCAGTTGCATTAAGTACTTCAGTACGCTCATTCCTTCGACGATAAACGCGAATCTGACCATCACCCCTGGTGAGACAAAACCGCGACTCGTCAGTGAAGAGCACTTTTTGCCTGTCCTGTCTGGTCCAGTGACGGTGAGTTTGTGCCCATAGGCGACGTTGTTGCCGGTGATGTCTGGTGAGGACCTGCCATACAACAGGCTTACAAGCCCTCAGTCCAGCCTCTCTCAGCCTATTGCAAAGAGTCTGAGCACTGATGGAGGGATTGTGTGATCCTGGTGTAACTTGGGCAGTTGTTGTTGCCATCCTGTACCTGTGCCGCAGGTGTGATGTTCGGATGTACCGATCCTATGCAGGTGTTGTTACACGTGGTCTGCCAGTGCGAGGACGATCAGCTGTCCGTCCTGTCTCCCTGTAGCGCTGACTTAGGCACCTCACAGTACGGACATTGCAATTTATTGCCCTGCAGTCCTCATGCCTCCTTGCAGCATGCCTAGGGCACGTTCACACAGATGAGCAGGGACCCTGGACATCTTTCTTTGGTGTTTTTCAGAGTCAGTAGAAAGGCCTCTTTAGTGTCCTAAGTTTTCATAACTGTGACCTTAATTGCCTACCGTCTGTAAGCTGTTAGTCTCTTAACGACCGTTCCACAGGTGCATGTTCATTAATTGTTTATGGTTCATTGAACAAGCATGGGAAACAGTGTTTAAACCCTTTACAATGAAGATCTGTGAAGTTATTTGGATTTTTACGAATTATCTTTGAAAGACAGGGTCCTGAAAAAGAGTTTATGATAATTATGGTTCAAATGTGCCTTTTTCAGGGTACCACCGCATTGACAAAGACGTTAGTTCCCTTTAGGTGGCAACAATTCATAATTGTACCATATGGTGAGTATTGAGGGTTCGCAATGTTTTTGAGTGAGAGTTTGATTGTACCTTTGTTTAATATAAAAAATATGGGGTACAAAAATGTACCATTTAAACTCTTTATATGTACCCCAAAAGGTATGGAACAGTACAATGTCAGATCATTGTGTATTTTAGATTTTGTTTTGGTACCCCAGGGAACAATATCATACCCTTATGTCTATTGTAAGAGTGTAGTGCCATTAGTGAAATGTAGTGTCTGCCCCTGTCTCCCTGTAGGCCCCAGCTGCCCCCAGTAGAAGTTATGCCGACTCCCTACCGCACACTGAGCTGGCTGGGTCCCCCATCAGCCTCCCACTCCCACAGAAACCCTCTCAGCAGACTGGGACTGGATCAACATTCTGGAGCACAGGTCTTTGTCTCACACACACAAGGAAAAACCAACTGGCTGTCTGACCGATTGATTGATTTGATGTTTGTGATGTGAAGGCTCCAGACTGGAACGAGGAGCTGCAGGCAGCCAGAGATCTGCCTCAGGGGAGTATGGAGGAGAGACTACAGAGAGACAGAGCTCTTCTACAGGTACACATTTCACACTCACTTTAGGAAGTATTCACTGCTGAAAAGGTATGTTTTTTTCCTTTTATTTTTATTTATTTTTACCAGGTAAGTTGACTGAGAACACATTCTCATTTACAGTAATGACCTGGGGAATAGTTACAGGGGAGAGGAGGGTGGATGAATGAGCTAGGACTGTAAAATGATTTTGTATTTTCTAGAAATGTCTATCTTCTCTTTCATCACCCTTTCAGGTGAACAGTGCGTTTGTGTGGGCAGTAGCGAAGGGTGCGGAGACTGTTATTGACGGCTGTGTAGAGCCAATCAGTGGATGTCCTGATAATCCTGCCTTCCTGTGGGGCGGGCTGTTCCTGAACCAGGGAGGGCCAGGGGTGGCACTAGGGGGCGAGAGGGGACGCAGGTAAGCTCTTATTCTGCTTGTCTACAGCCGGTCTAATTGTATGTAGATGGAGAATGAAGTATTTTTCATAATGTATAATCATAGAAAATCCTGTTAAAGGCACCATGCTGCTGTATAACACACCCCTCCCCAGAGCAGCCCAGAGGCTGGAGCTGAGGGGTATACAGTCATACAGTGACCTGGAGGGGGAGTTCCAGGGCCTCCACACCCTGCCCACTGCCACCGTGGACTACAGGGGGATCCGCCTGTCTGCCCAGGGCCTGGCACCTGGCCTGGAGGGCCCCTCTGCTCCTACCAGGTAAAGCTCAATAGCAACATAAACATTAGCTATTATACGATCATACTTTCCAGGTCTATGCCCAAACAGTTCGAGCTCCTAATTAAAAAAATGAATCTCTCCAGAAATAAGTCTCTCACTGTTGCTGCCTGTTATAGACCCCCCTCAGCTCCCAGCTGTGCCCTGGACAACATATGTGAATTGATTGCCCCCCATCTATCTTCAGAGTTTGTTCTGTTAGGTGACCTAAACTGGGATATGCTTAACACCCCGGCAGTCCTACAATCTAAGCTAGATGCCCTCAATCTCACACAAATTATCAAGGAACCCACTAGGTACAACCTTAAATCCGTAAACATGGGCACCCTCATAGATATTATCCTGACCAACTTGCCCTCCAAATACACCTCTGTTGTTTTCAATCAGGATCTCAGCGATCACGGCCTCATTGCCTGCATTCGTTATGGGTCCACGGTCAAACGACCACTCCTCATCACTGTCAAACACTCCCTAAAACACTTCTGCGAGCAGGCCTTCCTAATCGACCTGGCCCAGGTATCCTGGAAGGATATTGACCTCATCCCGTCAGTAGAGGATGCCTGGTCGTTCTTTAAAAGTAATTTACTCACCATCTTAAATAAGCATGCCCCTTTCAAAAAATGTAGAACTAAGTACAGATATAGCCCTTGGTTCACTCCAGACCTGACTGCCCTCGACCAGCACAAAAACATTCTGTGGAGGACTGCACCAGCATCGAATATCCCCCACGATATGCAACTTTCAGGTAGGTCAGGAACCAATACACACAGTCAGTTAGGAAAGCAAAGGCTAGCTTTTTCAAACAGAAATTTGCATCCTGTAGCTCTAACTCCAAAAAGTTTTGGGACACTGTAAAGTCCATGGAGAAAAAGAGCACCTCCTGGCCATGCTTTCCTTCTGGTTACCCCGGCCAACAGCTCCGCACCCACCGCAGCTACTTACCCAAGCCTCCCCAGCTTCTCCTTCACCCAAATCCAGATAGCAGATGTTCTGAAAGAGCTGCAAAACCTGGACTCCTACAAATCAGCTGGGCTAGACAATCTGGATCCTCTCTTTATAAAATTATCTGCCGCTATTGTTGCAACCCCTATTACCAGTCTGTTCAACATCTCTTCCATATCGTCCGAGATTCCTAAAGATTGGAAAGCTGCCACGGTCATCCCCCTCTTCAAAGGGGGTGACACTCTAGACCCAAACTGCTACAGACCTATATCTATTCTAGCCTGCCTTTTCTAAAGTCTTCGAAAGCCAAGTTAACAAACAGATAACTGACCATTTTGAATCCCACCATACTTTCTCCACTGTGCAATCTGGTTTCCGAGCTGCTCACGGGTGCACCTCAGCAAACGCTCAAGGTACTAAACGATATCATAACCGCCATCGATAAAAAAACAGTACTGTGCAGCCATCTTCATCAACCTGGCCAAAGCTTTCGACTCTGTCAATCACCGTATTCTTATCGGCAGACTCAGTAGCCTTGGTTTCTCAAATGACTGCCTCGCCTGGTTCACCAACTACTTCTCAGATAGAGTTCAGTGTGTCAAATCGGAGGGCCTGTTGTCCGGACCTCTGGCAGTCTTTATGGGGTTACCACAGGGTTCAATTCTCAGGCCTTCACCATTTTGTGTACATCTGGCCCTTCTTTGGACACTGTGTTAACAAACGAGCTTACATTTACATTTACATTTAAGTCATTTAGCAGACGCTCTTATCCAGAGCGACTTACAAATTGGTGCATTCACCTTATGATATCCAGTGGAACAACCACTTTACAATAGTGCATCTAAATCTTTTAAGGGGGGGGGTGGGGGGTAGAAGGATTACTTTATCCTATCCTAGGTATTCCTTAAAGAGGTGGGGTTTCAGGTGTCTCCGGAAGGTGGTGATTGACTCCGCTGTCCTGGCGTCGTGAGGAAGCTTGTTCCACCATTGGGGTGCCAGAGCAGCGAACAGTTTTGACTGGGCTGAGCGGGAACTGTGCTTCCTCAGAGGTAGGGGGGCCAGCAGGCCAGAGGTGGATGAACGCAGTGCCCTTGTTTGGGTGTAGGGCCTGATCAGAGCCTGAAGGTATGGAGGTGCCGTTCCCTTCACAGCTCCGTAGGCAATCACCATGGTCTTGTAGCGGATGCGAGCTTCAACTGGAAGCCAGTGGAGAGAGCGGAGGAGCGGGGTGACGTGAGAGAACTTGGGAAGGTTGAACACCAGACGGGCTGCGGCGTTCTGGATGAGTTGTAGGGGTTTAATGGCACAGGCAGGGAGCCCAGCCAACAGCGAGTTGCAGTAATCCAGACGGGAGATGACAAGTGCCTGGATTAGGACCTGCGCCGCTTCCTGTGTGAGGCAGGGTCGTACTCTGCGAATGTTGTAGAGCATGAACCTACAGGATCGGGTCACCGCCTTGATGTTAGTGGAGAACGACAGGGTGTTGTCCAGGATCACGCCAAGGTTCTTAGCACTCTGGGAAGAGGACACAAGGGAGTTGTCAACCGTGATGGCGAGATCATGGAACGGGCAGTCCTTCCCCGGGAGGAAGAGCAGCTCCGTCTTGCTGAGGTTCAGCTTGAGCTGGTGATCCGTCATCCACACTGATATGTCTGACAGACATGCAGAGATGCGATTCGCCGCCTGGTTATCAGAAGGGGGAAAGGAAAAGATTAATTGTGTGTCGTCTGCATAGCAATGATAGGAGAGACCATGTGAGGATATGACAGAGCCAAGTGACTTGGTGTATAGCGAGAATAGGAGAGGGCCTAGAACAGAGCCCTGGGGGACACCAGTGGTGAGAGCGCATGGTGCGGAGACAGATTCTCGCCATGCCACCTGGTAGGAGCGACCTGTCAGGTAGGACGCAATCCAAGCGTGGGCCGCGCCGGAGATGCCCAACTCGGAGAGGGTGGAGAGCTTCAATGCCATACAACACTCCTTCCGTGTCCTTCGACTGCTCTTAAACGCTAGTAAAACTAAATGCATGCTCTTCAACCGAACGCTGCCCGCACCCGCCCGCCTGACTAGCATCACTACTCTGGACGGTTCTGACTTAGAATATGTGGACAACTACAAATACCTAGGTGTCTGGCAAGACTGCAAACTCTCCTTCCAGACTCATATTAAGCATCTCCAATCCAAAATTAAATCTAGAATTGGCTTCCTATTTCACAACAAAGCCTCCTTCACTCCCTCTGCCAAACATACCCTTGTAAAACTGACTATCCTACCAATCCTCGACTTCGGCGATGTCATTTACAAAATAGCCTTTAACAATCTACTCAGCAAACTGGATGCAGTCTATCACAGTGCCATCCATTTTGTCACGAAAGCCACATATACCACCCACCACTGCGATCTGTATGCTCTCGTCGGCTGGCCCTCGCTACATATTCATTGCCAGACCCACTGGCTCCAGGTCATCTCTAAGTCTTTGCTAGGTAAAGCTCCGCCTTATCTCAGCTCACTGGTCACCATAACACCCACCCGTAGCACACGCTCCAACAGGTATAGCTCACTGGTCATCCCCAAAGCCAACACTTCCTTTGGCCGCCTTTGCTTCCAGTTCTCTGCTGCCAATGACTGGAACGAATTGCAAAAATTGCTGAAGTTGGAGACTTATATCTCCCTCACTAACTTCAAGCATCAGCTATCTGAGCAGCTTACCGATCGCTGCAGCTGTACACAGCACATCTGTAAATAGCCCGTCCAACCACCTACCTCATCCCCATATTGTTTTTATTTACTTTTTTTTTTGCTCTTTTGCACAAAAGTGTTTCTACTTGCACATCTATCACTCCAGTGTTAATTTGCTAAAATGTAATTACTTCGCTACTATGGCCTATTTATTGCCTTACCTCTTTATGCCATTTGCACACACTGTATATAGATTTTTCTATTGTGTTATTGACTGTACTTTTGTTTATCCCACGTGTAACTCTGTTTATCGCTTTGTTTTATCTTAGCCAGGTCGCAGTTGTAAATGATAACTTGTTCTCAACTGGTCTACCTGGATAAATAAAGGTGAAATAAAATAAATATGCTCTCCAGTGATTTGTTTTATTTTGGACAGTGTTTGCGCCTGCAATTAGTCTTTGTCGGGAGCATGAAGGCCACCCTCACCTCTTCCCCCCAGGGGTATTCTGTACGGGTTGGGCGCTGGGCCCCAGGAGTCCCCCCCCATCGACGTCATCTTCTGGAGCTGCTGGCCCAAGCGGCTAAAGGCCTCAGTCTGCAGGGACACGCTGTAGTGGGGCCCAACGGCCATCAGGTGCCGCTGTTCACCGCGCTGGATGCTCAGGGCCTGCTTGGGGCTGATGGGAGGTTCTACCTGCTAGACCTCTTCAGGAGCCTTCCGGCCGATGCCAACTACTGTCCTGACGGAGTAAGAGAGAGGGGGGAGGAGGAGTGGTCAGGGGATGAGGGCTGGCCAGAGCAGTACCAGAGCACTTCAGGTCTGCCCAGGAAGTTCCCTCATGGCCTCTGCAGGCTGAGATCAGAGCTGCTGCAGGCCTTCATCCAGGACAAGTCAGTACTGTACACCTCTAGTTAGTTATACTGTAGGAATAGTTTGTATGTATATGGGACAGGCTGGTGTTTACAGTAACATTTTCTTTTAACACAGCAGTAACATGTCAAATAAAAAATGGTATTGTGTCCATTCTAAGATTGTTCCCTCTGTTGCAGACAGTCCCAGTTCACTCGACGCTGCGAAGAAAGGATGGAAGAGAATGGAGGTGTGGAGGAGTGTGGAAAAGCAGGTGAGGGAAGTTTATTTTCGCTCTAGGTTTCAAGACTACATGTAATAACATCAGAGCTGACATATTATTTTATGTCTCTCCTCAGGTGATCATCGAGGTACAGACGCAGTGAGAGGTGCTTGTAAAGACGTGGGATCAGTCAATAACATCATCTTTGAGATGCGCTTCAACCCCAGTGTTTTCTGCCCAGGTATCCCATCCGCTTCCCTCCCACACACACACGACGTCTGGTCCCCACAAGGATAGTAAAAGAAAACGCACACACTCCCCTGTCCAATACAGCTGCTTCTCAGCCCGAAAGAACCTGAGCCAAAACCACTGTTGTGACATTCCAGAGTGAAAAGGTTTACCCTGTCCCTCTCTCACCCCTCTGTGTGTTCAGACGTGGCGTTCTCCAAGATTGACCGTGAGGCTGTGGCGCTGCAGGAGAGGCTACAGAGAGAGGCTGCAGCCTTCATCATCACACAACAGATACCTGACCTGGTGGGTGGAACTCTCTATTGCTGGAGTTCAGTTTGTCAACCTGTTGTAACCTGTCTCTTACTCCAATTTCCTGTGTGTGTCTCAGGTGGAGGCGTGCCTGCGGGGCAGTGAGATGCCTCTAGATGGTGTTACGCTGAACCAGGTGCTGCACCAGAAAGGTATCAACCTCCGATACCTCGGCCAGCTGACCAAGGTTATCAGCCAATCGGAACACAAGGACTGGCTCCGACACATAACGGTCAGACTCAACTCACACGTACACCAACACAACGGTGCTCATAGGACAGGATGTACGCGCTGTGATAAGTGACTTTTCTAAGCTTCATGCTCTTTCTTTTTTCTCTCTCAGAGGTTGGCTGTGGGAGAGATTGTGGTTCGTTCCTCCAGAAGGATCTTCAACAACTTCCTCCAGGTACTGAAACAGTCTTCATTACAGTCCTTATTAACTGGTCTGTGATCAGTTCCCCATAGTGGGTGACGGGAAACAAAGATTGTCTGTTATATTGAGTCAATACATGTCCATCCTGATCTCGACTCGTCCTCCCTGCCTTCCATCTTTGAGGACCATTCTAGCCAATGAGAAGGCTGATACGAGTGTGAACAACAGGCCATAAAGATAGAGGACTCATCTTTGTATCTGTGCCATTATAGCATCTGTGACAGCATGGGCATTTTAAAGTAGTCCATTTTCTTCTTCATTGGCTGATTTTTCTCCCAACATAGAAATCCCCACCCAGTTGACTGCTTTAAAATGGAAACCCTCAATGGCAATGTCTATGCTAAAATGGATTATAGCCATCTATCTGACAACAGGCGTTTTTTTTCAAAGTTGCAGAAATGCCACTTGTGTTCACTTCTATCAGTGCATTCGTAACAACCTAATCATTAAGAAACTTATATTAGATCAAATAAGCCTCATGTAGCATATTAGCAATTTACATGTTCGTTGACCAAATTCGACACGCTCATTGACCTCCATACAAAAACTCCTCACTTCGTGGGCTTATTTTCGTGGACAGATTTTGGGCAAAGTAAAACCTCTCGCTTCGCCTCTTCCTACCTGAGGGACTCTTCCTCTCCTCTGTCTGTCCGCAGAGTGTGGAGGTGTCAAGTCTCTCTGCAGCCGTCAGTCACATCCTCTGCTGCCTATTGGTTTCCCACTACAGCAGCACCCCTGCAGGGGAGGAGCCTAAGAAAAGGTTCAGAAGGCGGGGTCGTGGTGGAGCAGCTTCAGACGGCGCAGCCTGGAGTGCGCTCAATGGAGCCGCGGTCTGGAACCTGATTGGCCAGGACGCAGCGTAGACCTATGATATCACTCACAGCCTGGGGTTGGCACATTCAATAAATTCCTCAGTCTGTCACTAATTATTTGTACAGTTCAGTAGACACCTAATGTTTAAAGTATAACACTGCCAGTAGTTACAGTATGAGCTGATGTATTATGTGTCTGTGTTGCAGTTCTACTGCTGACCACCTGGTGGAGACGTATGGGCTGCAAATGGTCTCTCTGCTTAGAGAGTTCTGTTTGAAGGCTGGAATACAGGTACACAAACACATACATGCACGCACACACAAACACACCTTCTCACACTGAGACCTCATCTTTGTGTCCCTCAGCTGCGACTGAGAGAGTACTTATTCGACAACCAAACGAAGGCTCCCGTTGGTCCAGACGACGTGCTCAACATCTTCCCCATTGTCAAGCACGTCACTATGACGACACATGATGCCTCGCGAGCATTCCGAGCTGCTCAGAATAGTGTTCAGAAAGGTAAGGTGGGTGGGTCACTGCTTTGCTTAACACACCTGGTTAGGGTGTGTTTCTTTCCTTGTCAGTTGATGCAAGGACAGATAGCCTAGTGGTTAGAGCTTTAGACTAGCAAGATTGAATCCCCGAGCTGACAAGGTAAAAATCTGTTGTTCTGCCTCTGAACAACTGTTCCTAGGCCGTCATTGAAATAGGAATTTGTTCTTAACTGACTTGCCTAGTTAAATAAAGGTAAAATACAAAATTCTCTGAGACCAAGTTTTTTTTATTATTCTTTACGTGAATCCAAAACGCTCCATTTAGTATGATATGTTCCATTTCCTATGGTATGTATTCATTTGTGGTTGTCCATCACCCATTTTGTATTAAAGTATATGTTACGAATTTGCAAAACCTATGATATGTTACAAGCTAGGCTAGGGGTTAAGGTAGGAGTTAGGTTAAAGGGTTAGCTAAAAGGGTTAGGGAAAGGGTTAGTTAAGTAGTTGAAAAGTTGCTAATTAGCAAAATTGTCCATGATGAGATTTGAACTCGCAACCTTTTTGTTACTAGACGTTCACGTTATACGCCCACCCTTCCACCTCAACCAACTACCCACCCTTCCACCCCGACCAACTACCCACCCTTCCACCCCGACCAACTACCCTACTTTCATTTTTGCCTTAAGTAACCATCTGTGTAACCATACCAAATGTTACATTTCATACTAATTTGAGTGTCCCGGATGTCTTGTCTTAACCAATCATAGCACAGTATGATATGGCGGTAAAATGTATCCAATTATAATTCAGTATGTTTACACATATGACTATTACACCGGAATGTACATTTTACTATGTTACATCTAGTCTATCTGACCAGGCTGGTGGATGTGGTGTGTTTCTGTCACCCAGGCGTGATGGACCAGGCGGATGAGCGTCTGAAGGAGGCAGCGTACCTGTTTGGCCGTGTGTGTGATGACCTGAACCCAGAGGCCTGCTCCTGTCTCAGCTTGATGGCCAGAGTGGCTTACCTACGAGGCCAGCCCGCAGAGGTACACAGTCTAGAGGTCGACCGATTTATGATTTTTCAACGCCGATACCGATTATTGGAGGACCAAAAAAAGCCAATACCGATTTAATTTTTTTTTTTATTATTATTGTTTTAAAAATAATATATATATATATATATATATATATATATTTGTAATAAGAAGAATTACAACAATACTGAATGAACACTTTTATTTTAACCTAATACAATACATATAAATAAAATCAATTTAGTCTCAAATAAAAAATGAAACATGCTCAATTTGGTTTAAATAATGCAAAAACAGTGTTGGAGAAGAAAGTAAATGTCACGACTATCAGTGTAGCAGGAAGGGTCAGAGTCAAGGGCAGGAGACTGAGGTCCAAAAACACAGATGTTTATTAACACTGCTTGGAAAAAATAGGCAGCCGTAATACTGGGTGCGCCTAAACACCCGACAGGAGCACAGCTCCAAAACAATAAAGAGAACGGGGCGCAGCCCGGCAATAATAAATTGACAGCTCCACAAAACGCTGCATAAACAGGCAGCGTAAATACGAACAGCCCTTTGACATGACACAAAACAATCCCGCACGAATACCTGAACAAAAAGGACAAACTAAATACCCCCCCACACTAATTACAAACAAGGAACAGGTGAAGACCAAGACAGACAAAACCAAACAACACAGAAACATAGATCGGTGGCAGCTAGTAGGTCGGCGACGACGACCGCCGAGCGCCGCCCGACCGGGGAGGGGCGCCACCTTCCGTGGAAACTGTGACAGTAAAAGTGCAATATGTGCCATGTAAAAAAGTTAATGTTTAAGTTCCTTGCTCAGAACATGAGAACATATGAAAGCTGGTGGTTCAATATTCCCTGTTCTTCAATATTCCCAGTAAAGAAATATTAGGTTGCAGTTATTATAGGAATTATGACGCGTCAACTATTTCTCTCTATACCATTTTGTATTTCATATACCTTTGACTATTGGATGTTCTAATAGGCACTTTAGTATTGCCAGCCTAATCTCAGGAGTTGATAGGCTTGAAGTCATGAACAGCGCTGTGCTTCAAGCATTGCTAAGAGCTGCTGGCAAACACAGTACATTTTGAATGAATGCTTACGAGCCTGCTGCTGCCTACCACCGCTCAGTCAGACTGCTCTATCAAATCATAGACTTAATTTTAATATAATTATCATAGAAATACGAGCCTTTGGTCATTAAAATGGTCAAATCCAGAAACTATCATTTCGAAAACAAAACGTTTATTCTTTCAGTGAAATACGGAACCGTTCCGTATTTTATCAAACAGGTGGCAACCCTAAGTCTAAATATTGCTGTTACATTGCACAACCTTCAATGTAATGTCATAATTATGTAATATTCTGGTAAATTAGTTTGCAGCGAGCCAGGCGGCCCAAACTGTTGCATATACCCTGACTCTGCGTGCAATGAATGCAAGAGAAGTGACACAATTTCCCTAGTTAATATTGCCTGCTAAAATTAATTAATTTAAACTAAATATCTAGGTTTAAAAATTTTTACTTCTGTGTATTGATTTAAGAAAGGCAAAAGATGTTAATGGTTAGGTACATTCGTGCAACGATTGTGCTTTTTTCACGACTGCGCCTTGTTAAATCATCACCCATTTGGCGAAGTAGGCTGTGATTCGATGATAAATTAACAGGCACAGCATTGATTATATGCAATGCAGGACAAACTAGTTAACCTAGTAATATCATCAACTATGTGTAGTTAACTAGTGATTATGTGAAGATTGATTGTTTTTTCTAAGATAAGTTTAATGCTAGCTAGCAAATTACCTTGGCTCCTTGCTGCACTAGCTTAACAGGTGGTCAGCCTGCCACGCAGTTTCCACGTGGAATGCAATGTAATTGGCCATAATCGGTGTCCAAAAATGCCGATTAGCGATTTCTTATGAAAACTTGAAATCGGCCCTAATTAATCGGCCATGCTGATTTAATCGGTCGACCTCTAGTCCACACACCTCCAATTATGGCCTCAAGTTTAAGGCGTAGGCTTGTAGGGCTTTGTAACTATTATCCTGTGCCTCTACCCTCACCCACAACTACCAGGCCCGCAGTGTCCAGCTCAAGTCTGTGGTCATCAGTGAGAGGGTCCTGGGCTTTGACCACCCCAACACTATCCAACAATACGTAAGTACCACATTGTCATCCACTACTCTCATTTAAACCACCACCCACAAGTTGGAGGAAATCAAAACACCAATAAACAAGTTAGCCTTTGTTTACCTTATTTATTTGTAATCTGAGTAATCCCTAGCTAAGTGAATGAGCTATGTGTATCCTGTAGGCTCTGTTGGCGGTGTATGTGTTCGCTGGAGGAGAGTCTACTCTAGCTCAGAGGTGTCTGTTCAGAGCACGTCTCCTGACGCTCACAGTCCATGGAGAAGACCACCCCTACACTGCTACACTAGATGTAAGTCTGCTACTCTCCAAACCCACAAATATAGCTTTATACTGGACAGGATTCTGCTATACCTACCCTCCCCACACTGCTACACCCCCAACTCCAAGACCTCTACTCTGCTTGAGGGGATTAACCTCTCTCTCTCTCTCTCTCTCTCAGAGCTGTCTAGGTTTGGTTTTGCCAAATGAACAGGCAGGGCAGTTCCTACAGAGCTCGCTCAAAATCAATACTTCCTTCTTTGGCCCCACCGACGTGCACACCGCTCTGAGGTATCTATCACTCAAATCATTCTCACAATTTACCTATCAATCAATTAACCAATCAACCAACCAACTAACTATTCAATCACTTCACCTCCCCTTTCTTCAGTCAGCATCTGTTGGCCCAATGGATGTGCGGAGTGGGAGACTATCGTTCTGTCATGAACCATGAGAAAGAGGCTCTGTCTGCTTTCACCAGCCTGGTCAGTACCTATCACACTATCTGTGTGTGTGTGTGTGTGTGTGTGTGTGTGTGTGTGTGTGTGTGTGTGTGTGTGTGTGTGTGTGTGTGTGTGTGTGTGTGTGTGTGTGTGTGTGTGTGTGTGTGTGTGTGTGTGTGTGTGTGTGTGCACAAGCAAGCAAGGAAGGAAGGAAGAGAGAGAGAGAGAGAGAGAGAGAGAGAAAAGTCCCCATTGGAATAAGGGCACAATTAAGTGGCGCATGCAGAGAGAAACAACACAGAGCATTATGTATAGGGCGAGAGTCTCCCTTTCTTTCATACCAAATCACTGCATCGCCTAGGAATGTCATGACATGATTTTTTTTATCATAGAGGTGAACACGAAATACATTTTCTTATGTGTTTCATCAACATGGCTTAGTAGCTGTTCATTTTAGTCTACTTCATTGTTTTATGGCAGTATGCATACCAGTATTAGGTGCATTACCGCCACCTACCAGGCTGGAGTGTGATAACCAATCAACCAACCAACTAACTATTCAATCACTTCACATACCCTTTCTTCAGTCAGCATCTGTTGGCCCAATGGATGTGCGGAGTGGGAGACTATCGTTCTGTCATGAACCATGAGAAAGAGGCTCTGTCTGCTTTCACCAGCCTGGTCAGTACCTATCACACTGTGTGTGTGTGTGTGTGTGTGTGTGTGTGTGTGTGTGTGTGTGTGTGTGTGTGTGTGTGTGTGTGTGTGTGTGTGTGTGTGTGTGTGTGTGTGTGTGTGAGTGTGTGTGTGTGTGTGTGTGTGTGACCCTGTTGTTTCTCTCAGTATGGTGAGGACCACCCCCAGAGACGCTACAGCTACGAATTTCTGCACTCCATTACCCAGCAGGCAGTGCGTGTGGAGCGCTCTCTGAGGAAAGGCGGGGACGCGCTCACAGCTGAGGTAATAACAGACTATTCTATTCTCTTTTTGTGTATGAAATAAGGTCTGGAAGAGGTGACCAATAAGACCCCTTCTGTCTGTCTCCTCTTTCCACAGGGTCAGTCTGTTTCTCCCTCACCTGAGACCACTCTGGAGCAGCTGGCCCTGGTCACAGGCATCAGGACACCAAGCCACAGTTAACACGGAAGAGAAGCACCACACCCCTACCATCCCACAGTGTGTGTGCGCACGTGTAATAGTAGACATGAATCTAAACATAGGCGCGTTCTGGTCTCTTAGTGAGAGGCTTCTGGAGTTCAAACAGAAGCTGATGGAACAGAGAGAGGCAGCTAACGCCAAACCAGAAAACACACGCACAGAAACAGTGAACGAAGAAGAAGCAGAGGGGACATCTAAAGGAGAGGAGGCTGTGGCAGTCCAGGAGACCAACAGCGAGGTGCTCTCAGTAGAGGCAGGTCACGATGAGAACCCAGCCAACAAACAGACAGTGGACTGCCATCAACAGGAGCCCACTGAGGAGAACGTAGAGGAGGGCTCAGTAGTAGAGGGGTCAGCAGTAGAGAGTGGCGCTTTTGGAGAATCCAGTGAGGGAGATGAAGACCGAGCTGCCCCAGAGGCTGAGCAGCACACAGGGACAGAGGATGGAGAGGCAGAATTGATGGTTACTGAGGAAACTGAACCAGTATAGAGGAGAGTCTGACACAAAATGGAGGTTTGGAATCTGACGGAAACAAATCAGACAGTGAGATGGTCAATGATAAGCCAGGGTCAGAAGTGAACGGATCACCAGTGATGACCAATCCTTGATAACCATCGACCAAGCAAAACTAACCCTGACCACAGCAGAGGGTGAGATGCTAGCTAACGGAACATCTGTCAGAGAGGGAGGACTGAGAGGGAAGGACCTTTTTTATTTTACTTCAAAAAAAAATTTAAGGGATTAACAGAACAAATAACCAAAGAAAAGCCATAGGACAGACAAGGCAGTAGCATATTAAAGGGGCTGTTGATTCAGCTGGATCAGAATCCTGAGAGCAGATGGCTGTAGAGGATGAAAGGGAAAAACAAGGAGAAAGAATATAGAAGTGTACCACTGTACCATTCTCTTTTATCTGGGTTCTTTACTGATATTGGGAGAGGGCTAAACTTAGTTGGTCTTTATCACCAATGTTTTGGCATCACTGTGCCATCAGGGTTTATTCAACATTAAACATGTAATTCCATTGACTCTAAATAAACCTGTGTTTTTTTAATCTTACTGCGTTGTTTGATTTAGTAACAGATGGCATATAACTGAATGTTAATTCTTAAACTGAATAAAAAACATGAGCTGGAGCACACCCAGAAAAATTATTTTATGTCGAGGTGCTGACTAATGGCAAATAAACTATAAAAAGAGTTGCGCACTTCATAAACTCCCAGTAATTTATATATGGAGTGTGCGACTCTCTTTATTTTTATAGTTTATAATTCTTACAACTGAACCAAAATATGAAAATGTATTTTTTTTTTAACATTTCATACATACTGTGCATTCAGAAAGTATTCAGACCCCTTTACTTTTTCCACTTTTTGTTGCATTACAGCCTTATTCCAAAATGTATTTTAAAAAAAACAATCCACATCAATCCACACACAATACCCCATAATGACAAAGCAAAACAATTGTTTTTTTAAATGTTTGCAAAATCACATTTACATAGGTATTCAGACCCTTTACTCCATACTTTGTTGAAGCACCTTAGGCAGCGATTACAGCCTCAAGTCTTTTTGGCTGTTCATCAAGTATTTTGCTCCATTCATCTTTCCCTCGATCCTGACTAGTCTCCCAGTCCCTGCTGCTGAAAAACATCCCAACAACATGATGCTGCCATCCGTCTTCACCTTAGGGATGGTACCAGGTTTCCTCCAGATGTGACACTTGTCATTCAGGCCAAAGAGTTCAATCTTGGTTTTATCAGACCAGAAAATCTTGTTTCTCATGGTCTGAGAGTCCTTTCGTGCCTTATGGCAAATTCCAAGTGGGCTGTCATGTTCCTTTTACTGGGGAGTGGCTTCCATCTGGCCATTCTACCATAAAGGCCTGATTGGTGGAGTGCTGCAGAGATTGGTGGAGTGCTGCAGAAATGGTTGTCCTTCTGGAAGGTTCTCCCATCTCCACAGAGGAACTCTAGAGCTCTGTCAGAGTGACCATCGGGTTCTTGGTCACCTCCCTGACCAAGGCCCTTCTCTCCCGATTGCTTAGTTTGGCCGGGCGGCCAGCTCTAGGAAGAGTCTTGGTGGTTTCAAACTTCTTCCATTTAAGAATGATGGAGGCTGTGTTCTTGGTGATCTTCAATGCTGCGGACATTTCTTGGTACCCTTCCCCAGATCTCTGCCTCGACACAATCCTGTCTCGGAGCTCTACAGACAATTCCTTCAACCTCATGAATTGTTTTTTGCACTGACATGCACTGTCAACTGTGGGACCTTACATAGACAGGCGGGTGCTTCTCCAAATCATGTCCAGTTAATTGAATTTACCACAGGCGGACTCCAATCAAGTTGTAGAAACATCTCAGGGTTGATCAGGGGAAACCGGAAGCAAAGTAACAAAATGTGGAAAAGGGAAGAGGTCTGAATACTTTCCGAATGGAGTGTGTGTGTGTGTGTGTGTGTGTGTGTGTGTGTGTGTGTGTGTGTGTGTGTGTGTGTGTGTGTGTGTGTGTGTGTGTGTGTGTGTGTGTGTATTTATTTATATTCCACAGATGAATAAACACAAGTTATACAGCACTTACACACAGCAGCCTGAGAGTCGGACTATAGAAATCCAACTTAGCTAACAGGATGTCCAGTATCCCACAATCCTTTTATTTTAATGAACTGGAAACCATAGACTACATCATCATTGTCTCTCCATCATCCACTCAGTAATTACTTCATCCTCCACCCCTCCCCTCTCAGCGCTGTGGTTCCCTCTGTATGATCGGGGCAGTGTTGATATTGGGGCTCTGGCACCTCAGCCAAGGTTGATTGTGGGAGTCTTTTTAGGCTGCTGGGATTGAAAGCGATGAGGCCAGTGTAATTGAAGACGTCTGGCTGGGCATGGGAATTGCCACTCCTTATACACACACACACACAGCCTGACTGAGGGAGGTTCAAACACCTCCAGAGACAGTGGATCATATGAAGCTCACTTGATTTCTACTGTATATATCTTGAGTTCTCTATGAAACATCCTGAAGAAAAAGACAATTGTTTAAAGGCAAGGTTTCACATGTATGTGTGCGCACACAGACCTGTCCTGTATACTAGCAAAGCTGTTTCCTATGATAGTCAGTAAAGGCAGCGTTTCTCTACAGCAGGCTGTTTTACAGAGCCTTCCCACAATGCATCAGGTAGAAAAGAGTTGGCCTCGACACAGCTCAGCTGAATACAACAGTACTTCATTAGTCCATCTGCAGAGACCCACATTGTCTTCTGTATTACTTCCCCACACACAACAAACCTACCTCATTTTCAGTCAGCACGGTGAAGTCAAGCTGTCTCAGTACCGCCAACTCCCCTTAGGAGAACAAAGGGTCGTACACACTGCACAGCTCCATAGGGATCTAGACAGGAATACAGTTTATATGACATATAGTATGGAATACAGTGTCATTACACACCACACTGCTCCGTGGGGATCTAGAGTGGGCCAGGATAAACTGTGAAGCTGTGTCTTTTGAGAGAGAGTGTGTGTACCTGTAGTGATTCCAACAGCAGTAAAAGCATGACAAGCTGGTAATGAGCTGTTACACAGGAAAAGAAGGAGCCTAGACCATAACACACAGACTCTGGCGGGCCGTTGGGGCTTCAGGGGCCAGTTCCCCTTCCTCAGGCCCTGGGTCACAGCCTGCTGCTGGGGAGTCTGTCTTTACCACAGCCGTCAGTTGCTCTGAGAAAGATAGGAACTCTTATCATAGTGTTTACACTTATCCAATCCTTTTTAGTTCAGCCCTACAGGGGGAGAAAGAGGGACGTGAGCAACAGTTTATCATTTTGTGTCAACTGCCGTGACTAGATAGGCCTACTGTCCAACATGTAGAAACTATTCTAAAATACTACTTATGAATGGAATTTAGAATGGTCATACGCATTGAAAAAGTGTGATTTATCAAACACTGGTCATATGCACACTGGTAAGAGATAACCATTGATAAATACCAATTGTTCTCAGACTAAGTGCTCACACACAACTTTGGCTTTTTGCATTTCGAAAGTCCCCAATTAACCATATATGGTCAATCATCCCTTTAAAGCTTGTGGGAAATATACAACACCGTACCATGAAATACAACGGCGCAACCAAAAAAAGCTAATACATTGTTTATTTTTTTGAGAGTGAAATAAAGGTGCTAGTGTCAGAGATTGAGTACAACCAAAAGGTTTTATTTGGCTCGCTCAGTTGAGCTTGACCATGAAAAATAAAAACATAGCTACAAAGAGAGGACCATTAGGACAATTAAGTTGCTTTAGCAATGGTAAATATACACTGCTCAAAAAAATAAAGGGAACACTTAAACAACACATCCTAGATCTGAATGAAAGAAATAATATTATTAAATACTTTTTTCTTTACATAGTTGAATGTGCTGACAACAAAATCACACAAAAATAATGAATGAAAATCCAATTTATCAACCCATGGAGGTCTGGATTTAGAGTCACACTCAAAATTAAAGTGGAAAACCACACTACAGGCTGATCCAACTTTGATGTAATGTCCTTAAAACAAGTCAAAATGAGGCTCAGTAGTGTGTGTGGCCTCCACGTGCCTGTATGACCTCCCTACAACGCCTGGGCATGCTCCTGATGAGGTGGCGGATGGTCTCCTCAGGGATCTCCTCCCAGACCTGGACTAAAGCATCCGCCAACTCCTGGACAGTCTGTGGTGCAACGTGGCGTTGGTGGATGGAGCGAGACATGATGTCCCAGATGTGCTCAATTGGATTCAGGTCTGGGGAACGGGCGGGCCAGTCCATAGCATCAATGCCTTCCTCTTGCAGGAACTGCTGACACACTCCAGCCACATTGTCTTGCATTAGGAGGAACCCAGGGCCAACCGCACCAGAATATGGTCTCACAAGGGGTCTGAGGATCTCATCTCGGTACCTAATGGCAGTCAGGCTACCTCTGGCGAGCACATGGAGGGCTGTGCGGCCCCCCAAAGAAATGCCACCCCACACCATGACTGACCCACCGCCAAACCGGTCATGCTGGAGGATGTTGCAGGCAGCAGAACGTTCTCCACGGCGTCTCCAGACTCTGTCACGTCTGTCACGTGCTCAGTGTGAACCTGCTTTCATCTGTGAAGAGCACAGGGTGCCAGTGGCGAATTTGCCAATCTTGGTGTTCTCTGGCAAATGCCAAACGTCCTGCGCGGTGTTGGGCTGTAAGCACAACCCCCACCTGTGGACGTCGGGCCCTCATACCACCCTCATGAAGTCTGTTTCTGACCGTTTGAGCAGACACATGCACATTTGTGGCCTGCTGGAGGTCATTTTGCAGGGCTCTGGCAGTGCTTCTCCTGCTCCTCCTTGCACAAAGACGGAGGTAGCGGTCCTGCTGCTGGGTTGTTGCCCTCCTACGGCCTCCTCCACATCTGATGTACTGGCCTGTCTCCTGGTAGCGCCTCCATGCTCTGGACACTACGCTGACAGACACAGCAAACCTTCTTGCCACAGCTCGCATTGATGTGCCATCCTGGATGAGCTGCACTACCTGAGCCACTTGTGTGGGTTGTAGACTCCGTCTCATGTTACCACTAGAGTGAAAGCACCGCCAGCATTCAAAAGTGACCAAAACATCAGCCAGGAAGCATAGGAACTCAGAAGTGGTCTGTGGTCCCCACCTGCAGAACCACTCCTTTATTGGGGGTGTCTTGCTAATTGCCTATAATTTCCATCTGTTGTCTATTCCATTTGCACAACAGCATGTGAAATTTATTGTCAATCAGTGTTGCTTTCTAAGTGGACAGTTTGATTTCACAGAAGTGTGATTGACTTGGAGTTACATTGTGTTGTTTAAGTGTTCCCTTTATTTTTTTGAGCAGTATACTTCAAATGAGTAAACAACACTGACCAATAAGCCATCCATCCTCAACAGCTCCCTCCTGTAGGCGTATAGGCTAACATTACTGTTCAGCAGAATGAACGAGTCGTGTGTTCCACCTGGCCACCACTTTCAGCAGGGTCTTTAGCGCATCACATAACCTATCACCTGCACATAAAGAGTGGAAGCCTTTTCTGTTCACATAGTTTAAATCGTTTTGGGTGCCGTCTATTGCTCCATTCGTATTTGGGAACCTATTGATGGCATCATGGCAAAGAAACCCCTCTTGACCTCAACCTGTTGTGCGATGGGGTATGAGGGGGCTGTGAGATGCCGATAGGCAAGCTGAAAAGTATCCACTGCCAAAACAACAGAGGGGTTGGATTTGGATGTACATCGGAATGGCATGTGTTTGCCTTTTTAAAGTAGGTCTTAAATCCTCCCAAAAATCCTATAAGATTGGTTTTTGGAAGCTATATCTGATGAGCTATTCAGTACTTTCTGTATAAAAAGGCCCACATGTCTCTAAAAATGTGCTCTCTGCGAAATGCAGCATGTGCCAAATCTTCAAACCACAAGATCAGCCATCTCTCATTTGATTTCCAATTATCTCAGTCTTTTATAGTATTTCAACAATGGTTTCACTTTTACAGTACCTCTCATTTAAGAAATGACTGTACTTTATATGGATTATTATTGTAACAAATGCACCTGATGTGGTCAAATTATATAGCATGTCAAAATATGTTGCATGAATTCACAAAGGAAGTACAGTGAAATCAAAAATGCATTTACTTAATACTCTCACAATTTCACTTTTTTTACATATACAGTGCCTTTGGAAAGTATTCAGACCCCTTGACTTTTTTCACATTTTGTTACGTTACAGCCTGATTCTAAACGTATAAATAGTTTTTCCCCCCTCAATCTACACACACAATGAATAAGCAAAAACATTTTTTTTGAAAAAAATATAAATAAATCACATTGTACATAGGTATTCAGACCCTTTACTCAGTACTTTGTTGAAGCACCTTTGGCAGCGATTACAGCCTTGAGTCTTCTTCCGTCTGGCCGTTCTACTATTAAGGTCTGATTGGTGGAGTGCTGCAGAGATGGTTGTCTCTGTGGAATTTCTTTCTGCATGCGTTTGACCCAATCAGTTGTGTTGTGACAAGGTAGGGAGGTATACAGAAGATGGCCCTATTTGGTAAAAGACCAAGTCCATATTATGGCAAGAACAGCTCAAATAAGCAAACTGGAAATATCACATTGTACATAAGTATTCAGACCCCTTGCTCAGTACTTTGTTGAAGCACCTTTGGCAGTGATTACAGCCTTGAGTCTTCTTGGGTATGACGCTACAAGTTTGGCACACCTGCATTTGGGGAGTTTCTCCCATTATTTTCTATAGATCCTCTCAAGCTCTCAGGTTGGATGGGGAGTGTCGCTGCACAGCTATTTTCAGGTCTCTCCAGAGATGTTCCATCGGGTTTGAGTCTGGACTCTGGCTGGGCCACTCAAGGACATTCAGAGACTTGTCCCGAAGCCACTCCTGCGTTTTCTTGGCTGTGTGCTTAGGGTTGTTGTCCTGATGGAAGATCTGACGTCCTGAGTGCTCTGGAGCAAGTTTTCATCAAGGATCTCGCTGTGCTTAAAAAAATGTTTTACCTTTATTTAACTAGGCAAGTCAGTTCAGAACAAATACTTATTTACAATGACAGCCTACCCCGACCAAACCTGGGCCAATTGTGCGCCGCCCTATGGGACTCCCAATCACAGCTGGATGTGATACAGCCTGGATTCGAAACAGGGACTGTAGTGACGCCTCTTGCACTGAGATGCAGTGCCTTAGACCGATGTGCCACTCGGGAGCTCTGTTCATCTTTGCCTAGATCCTGACTAAGTCTCCCAGTCCCTGCCGCTGAAAAACATCCACACGGCATGCTTCACCTTAGGGATGGTACCAGGTTTCCTCCAGATGTGACGCATGGCATTCAGGCCAAAGTGTTCAATCTTGGTTTCATCAGACCAGAGAATCTTGTTTCTCATTGTCTGAGAGTCTTTTGGTGCCTTTTTGCAAACTCCAAGCGGGCTGTCATGTGCCTTTTACTGAGGAGTGGCTTCCGTCTGGCCACTCTACCATAAAGGCCTCATTGGTGGAGTTCTGCAGAGATGGTTGTCCTTCTGGAAGGTTCTCTCATCTCCACAGAGGAGCTCTGGCAAAGTGACCATCAGGTTCTTGGTCACCTCCCTGACCAAGGCACTACTCCCCTGATTGCTTAGTTTGGTCAGGTGGCCAGCTCTAGGAAGAGTCTTGGTGGTTCCAAACTTCTTCCATTTAAGATTGATGGAGGCCACTGTGTTCGTGGGGACCTTCAATGCTACAGAAATGTTTTGGTACCCTTCCCCAAATCTTTGCCTCGACACAATCCTGTCTGAGCTCTACGGACAATTCCTTCGACCTCATGGCTTAGTTTTTGCTCTGACATGCACTGTCAACTGTGGGACATTATATAGACCGGTGTGTGCCTTTCCAAATCATGTCCAATAAATAGAATTTACCACAGGTGGACTCCAATCAAGTTGTAGAAACATCTCAAGGATGATCAGGGGAAACAGGATGCACCTGAGCTTAATTTCGAGTCTCGTAGCAAAGGGTCTGAGTACTTATGTAAATAAGGTGTTTCTGTTTTTCATTTTTAATACATTTGCAAAAATTTCTAAACCTGTTTTCGCTTTGTCATCAAGGGATATTGTGTGTAGATTGCTGAGGATGTTTTTATTTAGTCAATTTTAGAATAAGGCTGTAACGTAACATGTATCTGGGTTAATGATGTATGCCTTACCATACTTTCACCCCCCCTTTTTATTCTAGGAGTTCCAGAAGGAGCTAGCTCAGTGGCGTAGGGATCCTGTGGGTGGGGGAGGGAAGAAAAAAACAAAGTATTCCTACAGGACTGTAGAAGAGCTGAACGGACCACACCGACACCAGCTGGAGAACTGGCTCAGGTCAAGGTGAGGGGGAACACGCGCACAAACACACATGCATAGTTGCTCATTTAAGTATCCAGAAACAGATTTCAACATGTGAATTGCTGTTTTTATCTCCCCCTCTCTCTAGGTGATAGATATGACAGGCAGGGAACAGAAGGTGTATTACAGCTACAGTCAGATGACTAACAAACTCAGTGTACCAGAGGAGGCTCCAATGAGCGTAGCCGCACGTGAGCAGAAGACGTCTGGATTTGCCCTGCCAGAGCTGGAACACAACCTGCAACTACTGACCGACCTGACGGAACAAGACAAACTACAGGTGACCTCTAACCCCTGACCCTTTAACTTCTTTGGGATAGGGGGCAGTATTTTCACGGCCGGATAAAAGACATACCCGATTTAATCTGGTTACTACTCCTGCCCAGAAACTAGAATATGCATCTAATTAGTAGATTTGGATATAAAACACTCTAAAGTTTCTAAAACTGTTTGAAAGGTGTCTGTGAGTATAACAGAACTCATATAGCAGGCCAAAGCCTGAGAAGATTCCATACAGGAAGTGCCCTGTCTGAGAATTTGTTGTCCTTCTGTTGCATCTCTATCGAAAATACAGCATCTGTGCTGTAACGTGACATTTTCTAAGGCTTCCATTGGCTCTCTAAAGCCGCCAGAAAGTGGAATGTGTTGTCTGCTGTCTCTGGGCAAAGAACAGCAGCAGAATTTGTAAGTGGTCAGCCTGGGGACAGTGAGACTGAGATGCGTGTTCACGAGACTACTCATTTTTTTCTTTCAGCCTTTGAATGAATACAACGTTGCCGGTTGGATAATTATCGCTATTTTACGAGAAAAATAGCATAAAAATTGATTTTAAACAGCGTTTGACATGCTTCTAAGTACGGTAATGGAATATTTTGAAATTTTTTGTCACGAAATGCGCTCGCGCGTCACCCTTCGGATAGTGACCTGAACGCACGAACAAAACAGAGCTATTTGAATATAACTATGGATTATTTGGAACCAAAACAACATTTGTTGTTGAAGTAGAAGTCCTGGTAGTGCATTCTGACGAAGAACAGCAAAGGTAATCCAATTTTTCTAATAGTAATTCTGAGTTTAGTGAGCCCCAAACTTGGTGGGTGTCAAAATAGCTAGCCGTGATGGCCGAGCTATGTACTCAGAATATTGCAAAATGTGCTTTCACCGAAAAGCTATTTTAAAATCTGACACCGCGATTGCATAAAGGTGTTCTGTATCTATAATTCTTAAAATAATTGTTATGTATTTTGTCAACGTTTATCATGAGTAATTTAGTAAATTCACCGGAAGTTTTTGGTGGGTATGCTAGTTCTGAACATAATATAACATGCTAATGTAAAAAGCTGGTTTTTGATATAAATATGAACTAGATTGAACAAAACATGCATGTATTGTATAACATAATGTCCTAGGCGTGTCATCTGATGAAGATCATCAAAGGTTAGTGCTGCATTTAGCTGTGGTTTGGGTTTATGTGACATATATGCTTGCTTGGAAAATGGCGGTGTGATTATTTGTGTCTATGTACTCTCCTGACATAATCTAATGTTTTGCTTTCGCTGTAAAGCCTTTTTGAAATCGGACAATGTGGTTAGATTAAGAAACAAAAACTTTTAACCCAGTACCACACATCTCACCCATTGCTATAACCCTATTTCCCGAGAGCTCAGAAACTCGTATAAACTAACTATATATTCCCGTCTGTCCAATTGTCTGTAGTCTTCACGGCGTCTGCAGCGTGGTGGTGACTCTGAGCCACGAGAGCTCCTGTCTGCAGATGAGGCTGGGGTCGAAACGAGACGCCATCCAGAGGCTGTAAGCAGTACGTGTCAGAGGAAGGCCCTAAAAATTGTCAAAGACCCCAGCCACCCCAGTCATAGACTGTTCTCTCTACTACCGCATGGCAAGCGGTACCGGAGTGCCAAGTCTAGGACAAAAAGGCTTCTCAACAGTTTTTACCCCTAAGCCATAAGACTCCTGAACAGGTAATCAAATGGCTACCCGGACTACTTGCATTGTGTGCCCCCCCAACCCCTCTTTTTACGCTGCTGCTACTCTCTGTTTATCATATATGCATTGTCACTTTAACTATACATGTCACTTTAACTGTACATACTACCTCAATTCGGCCGACCAACCAGTGCTCCCGCTAACCGGGCTATCTGCATTGTGTCCCACCCACCAACCCCTCTTTTAAGCTACTGCTACTCTCTGTTCATCATATATGCATAGTCACTTTAACCATATCTACATGTACATACTCCCTCAATCAGCCTGACTAAACGGTGTCTGTATGTACTTTTATAGCCTCGCTAATGTATATAGTCTGTCTTTTTACTGTTGTTTTATTTCTTTACCTACCTATTGTTCACCAAATACCTTTTTTGCACTATTGGTTAGAGCCTGTGAGTAAGCATTTCACTGTAAGGTCTACACCTGTTGTGTTCGGCGCACGTGACAAATAAACTTTGATTTGATTTGAGTACTGCAGCTGGTGGATCGCTTTCAGAGTGGAGAGACTGCACCCGGGGTGGGACCCAGCTTGCCGGTATACACACACACAAGTATTTGTGCTCTCTCAGGGCAGGTCATTGTTGAAGATGGAGAATAACAGTGGTCCCAGTATTGAACCTTGTGGTATACCCTTTTCTCTCTCTCTTTCTCTCTAGGAGTGTGCTGGTATCTTTGCGACCCTACAGAGTGAGTTCTGAGAGGAGTATAAGACTCTAGGTTTGGGATATCAGGCTGCGGTTGTAGTACATCCACTTATCAGAGAGAAACTATACACATGGGACCCTCTCAAAGTACACACACACTCCCTTGTTTGCTCCACCTTCAGTTGTGGAGGCACCACCAAGTGCTAGAAACACTCACATGTACTCCTAGTTTCCTCCACTGACTCCTGCTGTTTGTCTGTAGGATAGTTCATATGGTCTGGAGGAGGTGGGTCAGTGGCGAGCCATCCAGGAGTCAGGTCAGCTACACCACGCCAACGCCCCTGAAGCACACATGGACCCCTACCACAGGTAAGTCAATACCATGTCACACCTCAGAGGTGTTTGTGTGTCCCCAGTAGGCAAGTGGCAAACATATCAGTGTGTGTGTGTGTTTACAGGCTGCTGTGGGAGGTGTGGATCCCAGTGCTGCGAGTGTGTTTGTGTCGGGGTGGCAGCCTCGTATGGTAGGACCCATGGTGGACTGTGTGGAGGTATGGGCCCCTCTGCTGTCCCTCTGGATACTAAACCACATCCTGGAACAACTCATCTTCCCCAGGCTCCAGAGAGAGGTACAATCCCACAGACAAACATCAGCACTATACCAGTGATACAAATATGAAGACTCATGTCATGGTGCCAAGCTGTCTGTTGAAAAAAAATGGATAAACCTTTCAGAACCTTAAAGTAGTAGTAGCTTGGTCTTGGTAGGGTAGCTCAGAGTGTCTGCTCTTTTCTACCCAGAACCCTAAACATCATGAACACACCCTTTCGATCTCCACTAACCCCACACCTCTGTGATAGGTGGATAGCTGGAACCCCCTGACGGACACCATGCCCATCCATGCCTCTGTACCCGCCCATCCGCAGTAAACTGGCCAATGCACTGCAGCGCTGGCACCCAAGTGACGGCTCTGCCGCCTCATCCTTAATTTGTGTAATTTCTTTCCTTCTTAATGCGTTTGAGCCATTCAGTTGTGTTGTGATAAGATGGTAGGGGTATACAGAAGATAGCCCTATTTGGTAAAAGACCAAGTCCATATTATGGCAAGAACAGCTCAAATAAGCAAAGCGAAACGACAGTCCATCATTACTTTAAGACATGAAGGTCAGTCAATACGGAACATTTCAAGAACTTTGAATGTTTCTTCAAGTGCAGTCGCAAAAACCATCAAGTGCTATGATGAAACTGACTCTCATGAGGACCGCCACAGGAAAGGAAGACCGAGAGTTACCTCTGCTGCAGAGGATAAGTTCATTAGAGTCACCAACCTCAGAAATTGCAGCCCAAATAAATGCTTTAGAGTTCAAGTAACAGACACATTAACTGTTCAGAGGAGACAGTGTGAATCAGGCCTTCATGGTCGAATTGCTGCAAAGAAACCACTACTAAAGGACACCAATGATAAGAAAAGACTTGCTTGGGTCAAGAAACTCAAGCAATGGACATTAGACCGGTGTAAATGTGTCCTTTGGTCTGGAGTGAGACGCGGTGTGGGTGAACGGATGATTTCCACGTGTATTTCCCACCGTAAAGCATGGAGGAGGAGGTGTTATGGTGTGGGGGTGCTTTGCTGGTGACACTGTCTGTGATTTATTTGGAATCCAAGGCACACTTAACCAGCATGGCTACCACATCATTCTGCAGTGATACGCCATCCCATCTGGTTTGGGCTTAGTGGGACTTTCATTTGTTTTTTTTTAACAGGACAATGGCCCACCTCCAGGCTGTGTAAGGGCAATTTACCAAGGAGGAGAGTGATGGAGTGCTGCATCAGATGACCTGGGCTCCACGATCATCCAACCTCAACCAAATTGAGATGCTTTGGGATGAGTCGGACCGCAGAGTGAAGGAAAAGCAGCCAACAAGTGCTCAGCATATGTGGGAACTCCTTCAAGACTGTTGGAAAAGCATTACAGGTGAAGCTGGTTGAGAGAATGCCGATAATCTACAAAGCTGTCATCAAGGCAAAGGGTTGCTATTTGAAGAATCTCAAATATAAAATGTTGATTTGTTTAACACTGTTTTGGTTACTACATGATTCCGTGTGTTATTTCATTGTTTTGATGTCTTCAATAGTATTCTACAATGTAGAAAATAGTAAAAATAAAGAAAAACCTTTGAAAGAGTAGGTCTTTTAAAACTTTGAACCGGTAGAGTGAGAAAGCACATAGGTTGTGCTTAATAAGAATTGACTTACTCATTTCTGATTACCTTTGCTGTTGCTTAGACCTAAAATAGTGTAAATGCAGATAACTTTTTTTTGTGTGTGTAGGTGCCGTTTCCGTGGCTCGGTAACAGTCCTAACTATGAGGAGATTACTAAGTGGTACCTGGGCTGGAAGTCCATGTTCAGTGATGCTGTTCTGGCTCAGCCACTCATAAAGGACAAGTTCAATGAATCAATCAATTAAATGTATTTATAATGCCATTCTTACATCAGCTGATGTCAAAGTGCTGTACAAAAACCCAGCCTAAAACCCAAAACAGCAAGCAATGCAAGTGTAGAAGCACGGTCGCTAGGAAAAACTCCCTAGAAAGGCCAGAACCTAGGAAGAAACCTAGAGAAGAACCAGGCTATGAGGGGTGGCCAGTCCTCTTCTGGCTGTGCAGGGTGGAGATTATAACAGAACATGGCCAAGATGTTCAAATGTTCATAGATGACCAGCAGGGTCAAGTAATAATCACAGTGGTTGTAGAGGGTGCAACAGGTCAGCACCTCAGGAGTAAATGTCAGCTGGCTTTTCATAGCCGATCATTCAGAGTATCTCTACTGCTGTCTCTAGAGAGTTGAAAACAGCAGGTCTGGGACAGGTAGCATGTCCTGTGAACAGGTCAGGGTTCCATAGCCCTAGGCAGAACAGTTGAAACTGGAGCAGCAGCACGGCCAGGTGGACTGGGGACAGCAAGGAGTCATCAGACCAGGTAGTCCTGAGGCATGGTCTTAGGGCTCAGGTCCTCCGAGAGAGAGAGAATTAGAGAGAGCATACTTAAATTCACACAGGACACCAGATAAGACAGGAGAAATACTCCAGATATAACAGACTGACCCTAGCCCCCCGACACAAACTACTGCAGCATAAATACTGGAGACCTGGAGGGGTCAGGAGACACTGTGGCCCCATCCGACGATACCCCTGGACAGGGCCAACCAGGCCAACCCCATCCACTTTGCCAAAGCACAGCCCCCACACCACTAGAGGAATACCTTCAACCACCAACTTACCATCCTGAGACAATGAAGCTATGGACATCATGAATCGCGCTGTCTTCTCTAGCCTAGGTTAGTATTACACATACACACACACACACAGCACAAGACAACATGAACTGAGAACTGACCTTTGTATAGGTTAGTATTTATTAGGATCACCATTAGCTGCTGCAAAATCATCTGCTACTCTTCCTGGGGTCCACAGTATGATACTCACCCTTCTCGTTCTCCTGTAGGTGGGGGGGGGGGGGGGGGGGGGGGTACATGCAGCCCAGTGCGAGTGAGAACATAGCGCATCACACACACACAGAGCGTTGTAAGGACTTCCAGTACGAGGCTTTGCAAGAGAGTCAGGATGCTGAGAGCGATGCATCGGTGCCAGCCTGTCCACCAACTTCAAAGACCTTATCCAGACCAAGGCTGAGGAGAACAACATTGTCTTCATGCCGCTGGTTGCCAAACGCCACGAGGGCAAACCGCTGTACACCTTTGGACGTATCATCATCTACATCGACAGAGGAGTGGTCTTTGTACAGGGAGAGAGTTTAAATAGTTAACTGATAATTCCAGATAAGCATTTTTGCTGACTGAAACCCTTGTGTATACCTACCACTGTGGCACAAATAATATTTTTTACTGAGGAAAAATATAAATGCAACATGTAAAGTGTTTGTTTCACGAGCTAAAATAAAAGATTTCTGAAATTTTCCATATGCACAAAAAGCTTATTATTCCCTGTTAGTGAGCATTTCTAATTTTCCAAGATAATCCATCCACCTGACAGCTGTGGTGGCCTCACAACTGCAGACCAAGTGTAACCACACAAGCCCAGGACCTCCACATCTGGCTTTTTCAATTTCAGGATCATCTGAGACCCGACAGCTGATGAAATTGAGGAGTATTTAGGTCTGTAATTAAGCCCTTTTGTGGGGGGAAACTCATTCTGATTGGCTGTGACCCTGCCCAGTCATGTGAAACCATAGATTAGGGCCTAATGACTTAATTTCAATTGACTAATTTCCTTCTAAGAACTGTAACTTAAGTAAAATCGTTGAAATTGTATTTATATGTTTGTTCAGTATAGACGAGAACAGACCGAGACAGTCGAGATACTGTACTCTGAGGTTCGGGCCTCCAGTACCCTAAGCAGCGGTATGCATCTCTCCTCGCTAAACTACCTGCTGTTGCAGACACCAACGAAGAAGGTCGTTACCCACAGTGCTTTGCGTTGGAACTGGAAACAAAGTGTCTAGAACAACTTGTGCACGAGATGAATGTTCTGATTTAGTTTTTCGTATTTTATATTGTTTTGGTGAGTATGTGTGGCGCCTGTAATATTTGTTATCGCTACTTTGATAGCTACCTGGCTTGTGCATTTGATAACTTTATTAACTGTCTCGCTTGCCACAAAACACCATCCTGGCTTGCCTAATACATCTGACTTTTATACCAATACTTGATATACAGTCAAACATAGCATTGCAAAATCGTCGAAGTGTTCCTTAAAAGCCAGAAGGTAGAATAAAATTACATTTGAACTCAATCTAACTCAATTGTATGGTAGCCCAACCGGCCGCAAGATGGAGCTACTATGTAGTTTACGCCGTTTGTCAATGTGCTCAGCCAGCAATACACTGGTGTCCCCCATCGACCGGCTCGTACATCCTCCATTTAGGCTGAAAATGCGTCGTTTTTCTCCTTAATTTGATTTAATGCTTAGTTATTGGAAAAAGGGTAAAATATGCGTACTGCCTTATAAAACCATTTTTTACCACTATTTTCCGATAGTCTTGATGTTGCACACGGCGTGAGTCTTGTTTACTGCTGGCTAAATTCACACCGCAACATCAGGAAGTAAGTTTTTCGGCAAGACAACGGTCCATGCTGGACTTTAACTAGGCAAGTCAGTTAAGAACAAATTCTTATTTACAATGACGGCCTACCAAAAGCCTCCTGCGGGGGCTGGTATTAAAAATATAGGACAAAACACACATCAGGAAGAGAGACCTAAGACAACATGGCATGGCAGCATCACCACATAACATGGTACAAACGTTATTTGGCACGGACAACAGCAGCACAAAGGCAAGAAGGTATAGACAACACATCACACGAAGCAGCCACAACTGCCAGTGTCCATGATTGAGTCAATGAATGAAGAGATGGAGATAACTGTCCAGTTGGAGTGTTTTTGTGTAACTCGTTCCAGTCGCTAGCTGCAGCGAACAGAAAAGAGGGGCGACCCAGGGATGTGTGCTTTGGGGACCTTTAACAGAATGTGACTGGCAGAACGGGTGTTGTATATGGAGGATGAGAGCTGCAGTAGGTATCTCAGATGGGGGGGAGTGAGGCCTAAGAGAGTTTTATAAATAAGCATCAACCAGTGGGTCTTGTGACAGGTATACAGAGATGACCAGAGTATAGAGTACAGTGATGTGTCCTATTAGTACCATTGGTGGCAAAGCTGATGGCCGACTGGTAAAGAACGTCTAGCCGCTTGAGAACACCCTTACCTGCCAATAGTATATTACCCTGTGGGTTGCCTGGAAACCCAACATTGCATTGAATTCTACATCTGGCAGAAATGTGCAATTGAATCAGGAAAGTTTACTCTCAGGACCTCTACAAGCCAGAGTGTTGAATAAAATTATATTTAAACTTTATCGGTTGTCCATGCGGTTGGTCCTTTTACAGGTAGGAATGAGACAATATATCAACAGGGAAGTATAATTAATTCAACTATTCAGATTGCTGTCACCTGAAGCATGTACACACGATGAAAATACATGTGTGCATACTTGCAGAGTTCTGCACATGTTTCAGGTGATAGAAATCTGAAAGCACTACCAGCACTTCGATAAGGTGACTTAATTCTACTTTCCTGTGGATATATAGTCTCGTATTCTTACCTCCGAAAGGACCAACAGCGATAACGGGTAGAATATGTTTCGGCTAGGCTCACTGCATGGACACCTAGGGGTCTAGGCGCTAACTGTGCAGTTGGTCCTTCATCCACTCAAATTTTTTTTACAAAATATCAACAGGAAAGTATTGTTTACCCAACTTTTTTGAGCACCCGTACTGCCGTTTAAATTTAAATCACCTGGTAAAAGCATATAAGCCCCTACAGACTTTGGTTACATGCAGGCGTTTTCTTCTGACTTGTGTTCAGCAGCTGCCTTTGGTCACAAGAAAACTAATCTTGATTGCCACACACATAGACCCATGTTTTGAAGACGGGTTAAGAACACTATCCTGTGGATATTTTGTCTGAAATTTCGACCAACTGAAGGATCCAACACCACAGACAATTAGCAGAGTTCAAATTAAGTTTATTCAACATTCTGAATTGTAAAGGGACTGTTTGGAATTGTTTAACATAAATGTGCATGGTGTTTCCTACATAATTTGAAGGCATCACCAAGTTTCGTACCTACATCATGGCTAGTAGTGCTGAGCGGTTAACCACCATTTCGGCGGGGGGGTTTGGTTATTAAACAACTGATGAACCGACGTCGGTTCAATTGCTTGAATTCCATTCATTTTTTTTTTTTTTTTTTGTGAGGCCAACGCCATTTTCTAGAGCGAAATCAAATCATCCACGAGAGAAATCAAGGCAAGAACTGTGTGGGACACTGGGCTGAAGGGAATTGTAGTCTTCATTAAGGAACTATTCAACCTAGTCGGATATCTTTTTATAATGACGAGATGCTCATGTCTCCCCCCTAACAATCGTCGTTCCAAAGTTGGGAAAGGGTCGTCCCAAAGTTGGTAAGGCAGGCGACAAGTTTAGGTCCAAAATAAGTCCATAGAAATGCATTGGGATTATTTTGGCAAGTGAAACCTCTCGCTTTGCCTCTTTTCCTTTCTGACCTAGGTCAGCAAATAACTACGATGACCATAACCCATTGCACCTGTTCTTTCCGGCTCAGAGACTAATACACTTTTACGCCTGCTACATTAGGTTTGATACACACAGACCGCATGAAAGAGGAATGTACACAACACAACCATGAGAAGGATAGACACAATTCGTGAAAGTATGCCTTATCTACTTTGAAAAACGAGTACAATTATTTAGTCAGACTGCTCTACAGCATACTTAGGCAGTCAAGCCTAGCAAAATTGGATGACTTAAGACAGTACAGAGATAACGTGAGATGGTTGTCTGGCTGAGATTAAGACTTTAAGGAATTAAAAATAATAAAGTCATAAGTAATATACACAACTGAAATATTGTATTATTTCAGTCATTTCATTTTTTTTGTATTGATGTTTACCCATTGTGGACCTGACAGAGACAATGGAGTATTTTCAATGTTTTGGCAATTGAATGTTTGCTATTTTTGGCTCAAATCTAACGGAAAACGAACCGATCTCAAATAGTAGTAATCGCTCAGCACTACTACCTAGCTAGATCCTCTCAGTTACTGACGTTGACTTTGTTTTTAGAACAATCATATGGTCACTTATGATTAACATTTGTTGAACTTTGGTAAATAGCTATTTATGTGAAATGCATTAGTAACAAATAAAATGTTATTTGTCACATACATATGGTTAGCAGATGTTAATGCGAGTGTCGCGAAATGCTTGTGCTTCTAGTTCCGACAGTGCAGTAATATCTAACAATTCCCCACAACAACCTAATACTTAGAAATCTAAAGGGGTGAATGAGAATATGTACATAAGTATATGGATAAGCGATTGCCGAGCGGCATAGGCAAGGTGCAATAGATGGTATAAAATACAGTTTATACATTTGATATGAGTAATGTAAGATATGTAAACATTATTTAGAGTGGCATTGTATTTGTTACCGGTCTGTTTCCATACCAAAAACCTGCTAAAGTGTCCTAGACTAGTCTGACGTTGACCAGCCATGTCTGACGCCCTGAAGAAGCGCAAGTCGAAGGTGCTCCGCAGCGAGATGGGCACGCCGGAGGTGAAACGTGGCCGCGGAGAGGGGGACCAGGTGAGCACTGGAGAGGAGAGGGGTGGACAGCAGGTATGGTGGAGGAAGGGAGGGGGGTATGGGGTCAAGGTGGGAACTGTAGAGAGGAGGGAGCATTACCGAAATTGACTACTTTGGTGTGTGTGTGTATTCAGGATGTACGTGTGTACAGTGAGGAGGTGGAGCTGGATGGCAGGGACCCAGAGGAGGACTACCAGCAATATAAACTAACCTGCGAAGCTCTGGCCCAACTGATGAACGATATCCAGGAGCTGAAAGCCAACGGCGCCAAGGATGGGGTAAGAAACATACACACACCAGGGTTTTTGTTAGCCGGTAATTTGCAGGTTTTTAAAATGTAATAAAAGCCAATAAAAAAAAAATATGTAGCCGGCCATATTGTCCGGAGCTGTCTATCATACCCCCAGATCTTGCGCTTAAGCGCCATTCTCTCACTCCTTGGCATTGCCCACTGCCTTACGTGCGTGCACCTGCTGCTGAGGAAAGAGAAAGAGGAGCCTTGGCCTACGCTACTGTTGATTGCAAAGATGGGGGGCCTTTTTCATTGACGAAAAGCGAAAGTTAGAGTATGCCTATATTGAATAGCGTAGAAGGGGCACGTCCTCGTTAGCGGGGCTAAATGTAGGCTACTGTGCAACTCTATTCGGGTAGAAACTTTTATTTATAAAAACATTTGTATTTATAATAATTTGTTTTAGCATTATTATTGTATGTCGTTGTTGTCGTAGGCCTATTTATTAATATAAACCAGTTCTTTAAATATGCTAAATGTGTTTAGTTTAAGATGGGTGTTAAGTAGGCTTGTTGTAAAATAGATACAGTGGCTTGCGAAAGTATTCACTCCCTTGGCATTTTTCCTATTTTGTTGCCTTACAACCTGGAATTAAAATTGATTTTTTTTGGGGTGGGTTGTATCATTTGATTTACACAACATGCCTACCACTTTGAAGATGCAAAATATTTTTTCTTGTGAAACAAACAAGAAATAAGACAAAAAGAAACAGAACTTGAACGTGCATAGCTATCCACCCCCGAAGTCAATAGTTAGTAGAGCCACCTTTTCCAGCAATTACAGCTGCAAGTCTCTTTGGGTATGTCTCTATAAGCTTGGCACATCTAGCCACTGGGATTTTTGCCCATTCTTCAAGGTAAAACTGCTCCATCTCCTTCAAGTTGGATGGGTTCCGCTGGTGTACAGCAATATTTAAGTCATACCACAGATTCTCAATTGGATTGAGTTCTGGGCTTTGACTAGGCCATTCCAAGACATTTAAATGTTTCCCCTTAAACCACTCGAGTGTTGCTTTAACAGTATGCTTAGGGTCATTGTCCTGCTGGAAGGTGAACCTCCTTCCCAGTCTCAAATCTCTGGAAGACTGAAACAGGTTTCCCTCAAGAATTTCCCTGTATTTGGCGCCATCCATCATTCCTTCAATTCTGACCAGTTTCCCAGTCCCTGCCGATGGAAAAACATCCCCACAGCATGATGCTGCCACCACCATGCTTCACTGTGGGGATGGTGTTCTCGGGTTGATGAGAGGTGTTGGGTTTGCGCCAGACATAGCGTTTTCCTTGATAACCAAAAAGCTCAATTTTAGTCTCATCTGACCAGAGTACCATCTTCCATATATTTGTGGAATCTCCCACATGCCTTTTGGCGAACACCAAATGTGTTTGCTTATTTTTTTTCTTTAAGCAATGGCTTTTTCTGCCCACTTCTGTAAAGCCCAGCTCTGTGGAGTGTACAGCTTAAAGTGGTCCTATGAACAGATACTCCAATCTCCGCTGTGGAGCTTTGCAGCTCCTTCAGGGTTATTTTTGGTCTCTGTTGCCTCTGATTAATGCCCTCCTTGCCTGGTCTGTGCGTTTTTGTGGGTGGCCCTCTTTTGGCAGGTTTGTTGTGGTGCCATATTCTTTCAATTTTTTTTTATAACGGATTTAATGGTGCTCCGTGGGATGTTCAAAGTTTCATATTTTTTTATGACCCAACCCTGATCTGTACTTCTCCACATCTTTGTCCCTGACCTGTTTGGAGAGCTCCTTGGTCTTCATATTGCCTCTTGCTTAGTGGTGTTGCAGACTCTGGGGCCTTTCAGAACAGGTTTTTAAACTCAGCAAAAAAAAGAAACATCCCTTTTTCAGGACCCTGTCTTTCAAAGATAATTCGTAAAAATCAAAATAAATTCACAGATCTTCATTGTAAAGGGTTTAAACACTGTTTCCCATGCTTGTTCAATGAACCATAAACAATTAATGGACATGCACCTATGGAATGGTCATTAAGACACTAACAGCTTACAGACGGTAGGCAATTAAGGTCACAGTTATGAAAACTTAGGACACTAAAGAGGCCTTTCTACTGACTCTGAAAAACACCAAAGAAAGATGTCCAGGGTCCCTGCTCATCTGTGTGAATGTACCTTAGGCATGCTGCAAGGAGGCATGAGGACTGCAGATGTGGCCAGGGCAATAAATGGCAATGTCTGTACTGTGAGACGCCTAAGACAGCGCTACAGGGAGACAGGACGGACAGCTGATCGTCCCCGTAGTGGCAGACCACGTGTAACAACACCTGCACAGGACCGGTACATCCGAACATCACACCTGCGGGACAGGTACAGGATGGCAACAACAACTGCCCGGGTTACACCAGGAACGCACAATCCCTCCATCAGTGCTCAGACTGTCCGCAATAGGCTGAGAGAGGCTGGACTGAGGGCTTGTAGGCCTGTTGTAAGGCAGGTCCTCACCAAACATCACCGGCAACAACGTCGCCTATGGGCACAAACCCACCGTTACTGGACCAGACAGGACTGGCAAAAAGTGCTCTTCACTGACGAGTCACAGTTTTGTCTCACCAGGGGTGATGGTCAGATTCGCCTTTATTGTCAAAGGAATGAGCGTTACACCGAGGCCTGTACTCTGGAGCGGGATCGATTTGGAGGTGGAGGGTCCGTCATGGTCTGGGGCGGTGTGTCACAGCATCATCGGACTGATCTTGTTGTCATTGCAGGCAATCTCAACGCTGTACGTTACAGGGAAGACATCCTCCTCCCTCATGTGGTACCCTTCCTGCAGGCTCATCCTGACATGACCCTCCAGCATGACAATTCCACCTGCCATACTGCTCGTTCTGTGTGTGATTTCCTGCAAGACAGGAATGTCAGTGTTCTGCCATGGCCAGTGAAGAGCCCGGATCGCAATCCTGTTGAGCATGTCTGGGACCTGTTGGAGCGGAGGGTGAGGGCTGGAGCTATTCTGGGAACTTGCAGGTACCTTGGTGGAAGAGTGGGGTAACATCTCACAGCAAGAACTGGCAAATCTGGTGCAGTCCATGTGGAGGAGATACACTGCAGTACTTAATGCAGCTGATGGCCACACCAGACACTGACTAACTTTTGGTTTTGACCTTCTGTTAGTCACATGTCTGTGGAACTTGTTCAGTTTGTCTGTTGTTGAATCTTGTTATATTCATACAAGTATTTACACATGTTAGATTTGCTGAAAATAAATGCAGTTGACAGTGAGAGGATGTTTCTTTTTTTGCTGAGTTTATATACTGAGATCATATGACACTTATAGGCTGACCACACCACTCGCATCGTCTGCGTTGCAACATAAATTTAGAAATCCATGTTATTCAATTATTGCACCCACGCTGCTCGCGCGCACCAACGAGCGTCTGCGTTGCCAAGGGCTAAAATAGAAATCGGTTCTATTTCTGACGTAGATCGCGCTGCAAGTCCTGCCTCTCCCATCTCCTCATTGGTTTGTAGACGCAGGTACCCACGTGCCATCTCCTCATTGGTTATACCCATGTGGGTGACTGAAGATGAACGAGGTCAGTGGCGCTAATGCACCTAATTTATGAAAGTTGCCAATCGCAATATAAAGTCAAGAGAAGAAAAAGCCTGGAAGGAAGAGAGATGACTAGAAACGATTCGGTTGACTGTTTTATGTGTGGATTAATTGGCGGAGTAGAGGACCTTGGGCATTTCAGGTAAAATAACAACTCAATGTTTATATCCCAAGACAAATTAGCTAGCAACAGCAAGCTAGCTAAATAGGACAAATTACCTAGCAAGTGCAAGCTAGCTAGCTAAATTGCCATGCATGTTTAATGCTTTTCGACCTGTCCCCAAATTAATGTAATTGGTTCAGAGTTTTAAATATTTTAACCTGCGTTTGGTGTGGGGGGTCAAAATAAATCTATGCATCATGGCGCACGCGCGTGCGCAGCCAGTTTGGGTTCCGTGTTAGATTACACACAGGTGGACTTCATTTAACTAATTATGTGACTTCTGAAGGTAATTGGTTGCACCAGATCTTATTTAGGGTGAATACATATGCACACGCCACTTTCCCATTTTAATATTTATAAAAAAAATGTAAACAGGTTATTTTTTTCTTTTTGCTTCACCAATTTGGACTATTTTGTGTATGTACATTACATTAAATCCAAATAAAAATCTATTTAAATGACAGGTTGTAATGCAACAAAATAATAGGAACAACGCCAAGGAGGATGAATACTTTTGCAAGGCACTGTATCATTAGCTTGTTGCTGTCATTTGTTGGGTATGGTAGGCACTAGTCTTTCTTGATAATTGCTGCAATATAGCCTGTTCAAAACTTTTGAAGGTTTAAACTAGTTAGCAAGTGTTTTCTTTTCCTTCTGCTGATCCATTTTCTTTGGCCAAATGAACTCTTGTGTTTACCACAATATAATATTCTGCTTCTATTTTCCCTATAAACAATGACTTACTTTTGATATTACCCTAATAATGTTTATAAACTTTTTTCAAGGTTTGGTGTGGCTATTAGCCTATTATACTGCAGGCCGATGATATGAAGGCAGTGTGCATTGGCGCTCCGACTAACTCCAACATAGAGCTGGGACGATAAACCTAAAATTATCAAGACCGATCACTTTTATCGCAGACATTTTTCAGATATCGTTCATTATCATAAGTAGCCTATACCAGAGAGATGTGAAGATTGAAATTGAGTTTGCTAATACGGGTGTTTGTTAATGTGAAAATGAATGGCTACAACCATCAAACTAGTGCTACAGAGTTTCCCAAACTCTGGCCTGGTGCCATATGGATTTTTGTCCATATTGCCCAGCTCTACTCTGACAGTTAAACTTGAGGTGAGGAAGAATGTTTTAGGCCTACCAGAGTAACTCCTATAATTTAGAATATAATGCTTTAAGAATGAACCTCCTCCTGTATGCCTATATCTGTTAAGCAGACCGAAGCACCGCCGCGAAGCGTTCTATGGCGAATGCTGCAGAAGAAGCAAAGTCCTTCATATGTGACTCTTTCGTCCGCGCGCACAGACACGGCTGGCTGTTTAAACCTGTCTGAAAACAGCCTATACTATATCTTTGCCTATAAAAACTCTGAGCTGCATGCAATTGAACAAGTCACAGAAGGCATGCGCTCCTTTCGTTGCCTTCCTTGTAGAAAGAATAAAACGGGGTTGGGCGGATTATTTGAAACATTTACTCGCCTAATCCGTAAACCTACTAATACATTTATGAATAAATTAAAAACATGCACTATGCACAAATTCAATAGCTTAGAAACCTAAAAAATATATTTTAACCCGGTAATAATAAATCTTCTTCAACTGGCTATAGAATCTAATTATCAATAGTAAAACTAGGCCTATGATATTTCATTAAAGTAGACTCCAACAGCATATGTCGGATGGGAATTGCCTTTAGCAAGGCATTGCGGCTGGTACTGGCAGATCGCCTCGAACTTGTCAGCAGCACACCGAATTGCTCCAGCAATTGGAGGAGTTGTAGGCTACTAGTGATTGGCACCAATATGTGACGTCTGACTTTAGCCTGTTACCAGTTGCATTTTTTTCAATATGAAAAGACTGAATGCGACTGACCTGCACACGTAGGAAAGTGTCCAGATGACTGTGTGCTGATTGACCAGTAGGTGTGAATGTTCTGAAAGATGAATTCCCTAAATTGATGTTGGTCATCTGCTAACAGAAGGCAAGGATGTTTGGAATGGGATTACTTTTTTTCTTCATTCAATTGAGTAGCTTTTATTTTGGTTGTGAGGACTAAACTGATATATCGCACTTGTCTGCCAAATGTGTAGGTGTCCACATAATGTTTAATTGAGTGTGATCATAAGTTATTTTAGCGATCCACAGTAGACGTCCTTGCTAATGAAAAGGCCCCCCCCATCCCACTGACGTGAGCTGCTGAACAGCGCACTTGCACTAATTTATGGATGAGAAAGTGAACTTGCCTTCTCCAAAAAGTTTTAAATGTAGGCCATTCATATGAAATATGTGCGAAATACTTTGTTTTAAGCATCAATTTATTCTAATCAGTTCTTGTTGTCTGGCTCTAAATGCGAGCAGCACCTGTCAAACTCAGTAATGTCTCTGAAAACACAGGGATGTTGGATTTTTGCAGCATTCCATTGGAAATGAATGTACTTCTGGTGTACCAAAACACGATGCTGTTTGTCTCATTGAGGCAATCCTCGACAAAAAGTAGTGTTGTGTGGGTGGACGGTCTAATGGGTTACGCACCCAATGCATATGGATGACTGGTAAATTCTTTAAATGTCCGATAAATGTAAATCTTCCCAGTTGCTTGTCTGGCGGCAAATTTTCCTGACGGAAACCTTGACACAGAGGCTACTCGGTGTTAAACGAGAGTTGTTGCTCTAACCCCCATGTTGTCTGCCCTTCCCTCCAGTGTGCTGAGGTAGAGCAGAAGAGGATGCAGAGCTGTATCCACTTTATGAGTCTGAAGAAACTCAACCGCCTGGCTCACATGAGACTGAAGAGGGGGAGAGACCAGACACACGAGGTATGTATATATACACACACATGCATACTCTCTTTCACACTCACAGTTCCCTCTACACACACACAGCAAAAGCAGTTATTGACTCTCCTCACCTCTCTCCCTCCTCCAGGGCAAGCAGAGAGTGGATGTGTTGCACCTGCAGCTCCAGAACCTGCTCTATGAGGTCATGCACCTGCAGAAGGAGATCAGCAAGTGTCTGGAGTTCAAGTCAGTACCACTGAGAGAGGGGGTTCTAATTCACGTCTGCTCCAAGTCTGCCGGCATTTGTCCAGGAATGAGAAGCTTAGAGTTTTGAGGCACAATGTCTAAAGTTAATAGTATATTTTCAAAGTTGATGTTGTTCTCTGTGTGTGTGTGTGTGTCCAGGTCAAAGCATGAGGAGATAGATCTTGTGAGTGTAGATGAGTTCTACCAGGAGGCCCCCGCTGAGGTATCCCGCACCCCCATCACCAAGGACGACACCCACCAACTCACGCTGGCCAGGCTGGACTGGGAACTGGAGCAGAGGAAGAGGTGCCACACACACTGAGAAACCTTTCTTGCTCTGTAGGTTAGCTGAGCAGTACATGAGCTCCCACTGTTGTGTGTGTGTGTGTGTAGGCTGGCTGAGCAGTACAAGGAGTCTCTCTCCAGTAAGGAGAAGATCCAGAAAGGCATTGAGATGAAGAAGGAACACCTGAGTTCTCTACAGCCTGGACTCAACGCTATCATGCAGGTAACATACCTCTTTGTAACTCACACCCATGTGACCTTCCAGGCCTGAAGCCTAAACCTGTCCCCTTCCCCAGGCATCCCTCCCAGTCCAGGAGTATCTCTCCATGCCATTTGAACAGACCCAGAGACAGACAGAGATCGCCCGCCACCTTCCCCCCTCTCTCTATGTCCTACTGGTACAGGCCAGTGCTTACGGACAGGCCTGCGGTGAGTGTTTGTGTGTTCACTTACATTTGTGAATACGACTGTGTGCCAGACTTTTTTTTAAATTGTCACATTATCCATTTTGATGAGGACATGCGGTTTTTATGCGTTTTGTGTTTGTGTGTGTTTCAGATAAGAGCCTGAGTGTGTCCATCAGTGGAGACGTGGACGAGGCCAAAGCTCTGTCTAAACCTCCAGAGGACTCCCAGGGTAAGACTGCATCACACCTGCCTGGCTGCATGTTAATGACCCTATACTATGTGTGAGTGTTCGACAGGGCAGTGATTAAGTAGAGAAACGTGTGTGTGTATTTTGACTGTGTGTATCTAAGTGTGTGTCATTTGATTGTCTCTCCTCTCTAGATGATGATTCTGGTGATTCTGATGCAGAGGAGGAGCAGGAGAAAACGGTGAGTGTGAGAGTGTCCCACACCATGCTGCCACTAGAGGCCCCTGTAATACCACACACACACACACACACACACACACACACACACACACACACACACACACACACGCAAGCAAGCATGTGTCAGGGTCAACGAGTTCACCTCTCCTACACCCAACCCTCCTACCTACCCACATTTTAAATTGCCTATTGTCATTATTTATTGATTGATTCATATTTCTGCTGAAAGCAACTGTCTGTGGTTGCCTGGTCACATTACTGCTGCTCTGCCACACCTCAGCTGTACCTCCTTTTCACCCCTCCTCCCTCCCTCCCTTCCCACCAGCTAGTCCTTCTCTTTCTCTGTGAAATATGTATGATCTGATTGTCTCTATTGAATACTCCTCCTAACATCTTAATGACAGATGATCACTTAGGATTATAGATTGCTTCCCAAGTGGCACCCTATTCCCTATAACAAGGGTTCCCAAACTTTTTCACTCAGGCCCCCCTTCCAGCATTGATGAACATCCTGCGATGTCTATTTCTATAGACACAAGCATTGTTCATGACACAAACTGTTTACACCCCTCTTGTTGGCGGAAATAAAAAACATATATAATAATCTTGGAATTCTAAACATTTTGCCATGTCTAATGTGTATTCTTGTGACATTTGAGTGACTCCAACATTACCACAAAAAACCTAGTTAAAAAACATTATCTGACATGGGCTAGTTGATCTGGACATTTCTGACTAGTTATAAATGGTTCTTTAAGGTATGCAGCTGATGGTGCACTACCCAATTTCAAAATTGCAACTTGCATTCTACTATTACAACTTTAAGTAAGTTGAAAGCCAGACTGAGTTCCCCCAAAAATGTGTGTGTATGGGGCTTTGTCATTATGGGGTATTGTGTGTATTTTAGAATAAGGCTGCAACCTAACAAAATGTGGAAAAAGTAAAGGGTCTGAATACTTTCCAAATGCGCTGTACCAGCGCTCTGGTCTAAAGTACTGCAGTATATAAGGTAAAAAATATATATATTTACACACTGAGTATAGAAAATAGGTGAATCCAGGTGAAAGCTATGATCCATTATTGATGTCACTTGTTAAATCCATTTCAATCAGTGTGGATGAAGGGGAGGAGACCGATTTTTCTATTTTGTATTTTTTTCTTTCTTTATTTTTATTTTTTTTAATATATATTTATTTTAATTTTTTAAAGAATGGATTTTAACCCTTGAGACAATTGAGACATGGACTGTGTGTGTGCCGTTCAGAGGGTGAATGGGCAAGACAAAATATTTAAGTGCCTTTGAACGGGGTATGGTAGTAGGTGCCAGGTGCACCGGTTTGTGTCAAGAACTGCACCGCTGCTGGGTTTTTCACGCTCAACAGTTTTCCATGTGTATAAAGAATGGTCCACCACCCAAAGGACATCCAGACAACTTGACACAACTGTGGGAAGCATTGGAGTCAACATGGGCCAGCATCCCTGTGGAAAGCTTTGGACACCTCGTAGAGTCCATGCCCCAACGAATTGAGGCTGTTCTGAGGGCAAAGGGGAGGGGTGCAACTCCATTTTAGGAAGGTGTTCCTAATGTTTGGTTAACTCGGTGTAGACATCAGTACATCTGATTAATGAGCAGTAGAACATGACAGCGTGATGTAATGGTAATTCTCTGTGTGTAGAAGAGGAGGAGACCTACTACAGGTGGTCAGCTGGATGATAAGAGACGTGAGATGCTGAAGAGACACCCTCTCTCCCTCTGCCTAGACCTCAAATGCAAAGGTACACACACACACTTTCTATTCCAGTAGTTTCTGTGTGTCAGCCTTTCACAGATAGTGCTGTTTTTCTATCTCTGTGAAAGACTGCAGTATTCTGTCACTGCTCCTCAGTGACACACACACTGTTCCTGTGTGACAGGCAGCAGGACGCTGTCACTGCTTCTTAGTCTCTCTGGGACAGTAAAGGGGAGATGACATCATTCAGAACTACAGTTGAAGTCGGAAGTTTACATACACCTTAGCCAAATGCATTTAACCTCCGTTTTTTACAATTGCTAACATTTTAATCCTAGTAAAAATCCCTGTCTTAGGTCAGTTAGGGTCACCACTTTTATTTTAAGAATGTGAAATGTCAGAATAATAGTACAGTGATTTTATTTCAGCTTTTATTTATTTCATCACATTCTCAGTGGGTCAGAAGTTCACATACACTCAATTAGTATTTGGTAGCATTGCCTTTAAATTGTTTAACTTGAGTCAAAAGTTTCAGGTAGCCTTCCACAAGCTTCCCACAATAAGTTGGGTGAATTTTGGCCCATTCCTCCTGACAGAGCTGGTGTAACTGAGTCAGGTTTGTAGGCCTCCTTGCTTGCACACGCTTTTTCAGTTTTCTATAGGATTGAGGTCAGGGCATTGTGATGGCCACTCCCATAACTTGACTTTGTTGTCCTTAAGCCATTTTGCCACAACTTTGGAAATATGCTTGTGGTCATTGTCCATTTGGAAGACCCATTTGCGACCAAGCTTTAACTTCCTGACTGATGTCTTGAGATGTTGCTTGAATATATCCACATAAATGTCCTTCCTCATGATGCCATCTATTTTGTGAAGTGCACCAGTCCCTCCTGCAGCAAAGCACCCCCACAACATGATGCTGCCACCCCCGTGCTTCACGGTTGGGATGGTGTTCTTCGGCTTGCAAGCATCCCCCTTTTTCCTCCAAACATAACGATGGTCATTATGGCCAAACGGTTCTATTTTTGTTTCATCAGACCAGAGGACATTTCTACCAAAAGTACGATCTTTGTCCCCATGTGCAGTTGCAAACTGTAGTCTGGCTTTTTTATGGCGGTTTTGGATTAGTGGCTTCATTGCTGAGTGGCGTTTCAGGTTATGTCGATATAGGACTCGTTTTTCTGTGGATATAGATACTTTTGTACCTGTATCCTCCAGCATCTTCACAAGGTCCTTTGCTGCTGTTCTGGGATTGATTTGCACTTTTCGCACCAAAGTACGTTCATCTCTAGGAGACAGAACGCATCTCCTTCCGGAGCAGTATGACGGCTGCGTGGTCACATGGTGTTTATACTTGCGTACTATTGTTTGTACAGATGAACGTGGTACCTTCAGGTGTTTGGAAATTGCTCCCAAGGATGAACCAGACTTGTGGAGGTCTACATTTATTTTCTGAGGTCTTAGCTGATTTCTTTTGATTTTCCCATGATGTCAAGCAAAGAGGCACTGAGTTTGAAGGTAGGCCTTGAAATACATCCACAGGTACACCTCCAATTGACTCAGGCTAATTGACATCATTTATCAGAAGCTTCTTGTCATACACAAAGTAGATGTCCTAACCGACTTGCCAAAACTATAGTTTGTTACCAAGAAATTTGTAGAGTGGTTGAAAAACAAGTTTTAATGACTAAGTGTATGTAAACTTCTGACTTCAACTGTATATGACTGTTAGAAATGGATATTAATGGAGGTGATAAGGATTTTGTGGTGCAGTGTATATGGTGATGGTTCAGTGCATAGATTGAACAAGAATCATTAATTTAGTGTAATCAACAATAACATCACTACTAAGGCTACACAATGTCGCTTCGTCTCTCCTGGCTCTGCAGTCAGACAGAACCCAATGGCACACTGAGAGAAGGACACATACACACACTCACTCTCTCACAAATATACACACACGCACGCAGCTTTTACTGCTGCAAACCTCCAAAAGCTGCTTCATGGTTTAGAGCAGTGGTTCCCAACCTTTTTCGGTTACTGTACCACCAACTGAAGCCTATAGTCTCATGAGTCTTCTCAAATACCCCCTGTGGATAGGCCCAGTACCCCCCCCCCCATGGGTCCCAGTACTCCTGGTTGGGAACCACTGGTTTAGAGGACAACAGAGAGCGTGAGAGGAGGCTGATGTAAATGTGCTTAAAATAAGGTGTGAGTGCTGCAGCGCAACATTGCTGCCAGCTCCACACACACATACCGTCCTCTCCTCCCTGCCTGCAGTTCAACACTGCTGCCAGCTCCACACACACACACACATATATACCATCCGCTCCTGCCTGCCTGCTTGCCAGTGGATAGAGTTACACCTGCAATGCAGAACATCCCCCTCCCCTCTCACCTCATCCCTTCTCTTTGCCGTCTCTCCCTCCCCTCCTCCTCTTCTCCATTCCCCATTTCCTCTCTTCCTCCCCTCCTTCCCCTGTCAGCAAGATAATGCCTCACTTCATCCTATATAGTACCTGTGGACTCTGTTTTTGGCTGGTATTAAGCCAGCTCTCTTCTATTTTCAAACCCTAGCGCCAGGATTGGTTATTTACCTGTCGTATATGAGCTCACTTGCACTGAAGTGGGAGGGGTGGCAATATCTGAGGTGTGTCCTTGAAAAGGTGCTCCGAAGTGCCACTTTCATTATGCGCTGGTAGGGCTATTTAAGACCAACTGAAAGCTGGTCTTAGTGCTAACACTGTTGGTTATGGCATGAATTTTAACATTGGTTATGGCATGGATTTTAACATTGGTTATGGCATGGATTTTAACATTGGTTATGGCATGGATTTTGACATTGGAAGTGCAGCCTATCTAGCCGTGAAGCACAGTGCCCATATACACATGGAAAAATGTTATTTTTGTGCCCATAAACCTCGTATTTAGAAACAAACTCGTGTTTTTTTTCCCCCCTCTCAATGAAGGCTGTTTTTTTTCTCTCCTGTCCAATTCATTCGCCAAGTAGTCAAGACTGTCGATGAAGAGTTTGACTCATGAGTCCGCTTTGAAATTAGTCTTAATCACCAACGTTTGGCAGCAGCAAAACAGTGAGCGGACATCCCCTTTTTATCTATGTAGGCGATTGTACATTATTTTAGCCAGCTCATGTTATTATTTTGGATGTGCTTAAAATACCCTCCATGTAGGCTATATGCCCATCATGGAACGAGAGATGAGATAATCCAGTGACGCTTATATTCAGAAACCTGCAAGCCCTTAGGCTACCCTTACCCTACTATAACGAAAGCTAGTTCTACACCTATGCATCTGCCGTCTTCCTTATCCTGGCCCTTCATTAGCCACGTAGCCTATCCATAAAGGGCTTCTAAATGATCTACTCATGAAGCTTTTACCGTCATGCTTTTGCATTATTCACATAGGCCTACCTGCCATGCATCCTCCATTCTACTTTTATCCATCCCCATTTCCAAAGAGAGCCTCTTGTCTGGTTACCAAAGACGCGCTCCTACAAACAAATTCAAATGTTAATTCCTATAATGCCATATCCACGGTAGGCCTTGCTTATTGAGAATGTGCCTCACATACAATTTACAGGAGCCTATAGTATTTTTTTATTTAAGGAGAAGTGCGACGCGTAAAGGCCTATACTTGTTGAAGCCAATTACAACATCGTTGACTGTCAACACTCAAAGCATATTGAGAAAACACTAGATGTTGCTCTTACTCGTTACTGTAACCTATGCTATTTGATAAACTGTGGTATCAATCCACAATGGACCAGGATGAGAATATTCTGTGCCCCCCGCAGAATTGGAGTTGATGACAACGCAAAGACCGTCAGTAACCTACAGAACTTGAGACAAACGCATGCAGTATTAAGCCATGGAACTCCTTGATTGGCCAGAGAGTGGCCAAGCCTTTGTCACATCTACAACTTGTTTATTCATCAAAACCCAGCCCTTTCGCACCACCACTAGCTATTGCGCTCATAATAACGGCTGTGAAAATGGCACAAATATTTCTGACCCCCCCCCCCGAACCTATAGCGCTACTTTTACGTAAGGTTTGTTAAAATGAGCCCTGAGTAACCGTGTCATAGCTAAGAATCTAGTCATCCTCTTTGTGTTAATTCACATTGACATCACCCGTGAACCGGTTGGTGCCTGAAACATTCTCCTTTCAGGCTGCAAAGTCTTCAATTTCCTCAACTTTATTTAATGCAGAAAAGATGGGGGAAAAAACAGGGAAACTATGCATACTTTCCTTATAAAACATAATTTTCCACCATCATGCTAGAGTGGCTAAATGCTAATCCCAGTTGTTGCATATGGCATTCAGCCAATCAGGTAACAGCAGTCTGTTGTTTATCACTGAATGAACGCGGGGCGCAACATCAGAAAGTAGCATTTCTAGGCGTTAGCCACTCTAGCATGGTGGTAGAAAATGGTGTTTCATAAAGTACGCATATTTTCCTTTTTTTATTTATGTATTTTTTTATTTTTTTTGCCTTCTCCCCATTAAATACAGTTGAGGAATTTCAAGCCTTTGCAGCCTGAATGGACAATGTTTTAGGTACAAACCAGTCCACGGGGGATACAAGTGTATTGCTGGCTGCATACAATGCTTTTGAAAGCTAAGATTGCCATCTCAATATTGCCATCTGCCAGCCTTTGGGCTGTTTGTGGCAGATGCAATTTTCCATCCACGATACATGCACACCCACAATGTCTCATCTCCCTGTTTGCTAAATGGCATATTATGTATATATTATAAATAGATCGCATCATACCCAGTGACCCCTGTCCCTCTGTCTCTAGACGGCAGTGTGCTGCATCTGTTCTTCTACTACCTGATGAACCTGAACATCATGACTGTCAAGGCCAAAGTCTCCACCGCCACAGATCTCACTGGAGCTATCAGCGCCGGGTGCGTGTGTGTGCTTCGTGTGTGTGGAGTTTGGGGAGTGTGTGTGTGCTTGCGAGTGTGGGGAGTGTGTGTGTGCTTGCGAGTGTGGGGAGTGTGTGTGTGCTTGCGAGTGTGGGGAGTGTGTGTGTGCTTGCGAGTGTGGGGAGTGTGTGTGTGCTTGCGAGTGTGGGGAGTGTGTGTGTGCTTGCGAGTGTGGGGAGTGTGTGTGTGCTTGCGAGTGTGGGGAGTGTGTGTGTGCTTGCGAGTTTGGGGAGTGTGTGTGTGCTTGCGAGTGTGGAGTTTGGGGAGTGTGTGTGTGCTTGCGAGTGTGGAGTTTGGGGAGTGTGTGTGTGTGTGTGTGTGTGTGTGTGTGTGGAGTTTGGGGAGTGTGTGTGTCTGTCTTGTATTGATTCTATTTTCTGGCAGGGAGCTGTTAAACTCTGACACGCTGCTCAACTGCCTGTATGCCAAGGACCAGGGGCGCGAAACACCCAACCCCTCTAACCGTTACCAGTTTGATAAAGTGGGGTAAGGATGCTGTCCTAAAGCCCAACACCTATATACACAGTGTACAGTTGCTTCAGTATCAATACAGATATTGTTTAATTGTAGGATCAGTATTAATTTATATATTTTGTGTTCTTGTAGGATCAGTTCATTTGGAGACTACGTGGCAGAACTGGGTCATCCCTACTTGTGGGTGCAGAGTCTGGGAGGACTGAAGTTCCCCAGTGATGCACCAGAGGTGTGTGTGTGTGGCCCTCCCATTGCTATTAGTAAATTGTCTGCTGCTATGGTGTGCTTCTTTCTCTCTGTCTCTCTCTGTGTGTGTGTTAAGCCTACCGTGTGTGTTTCAGGGTTTGCGTGCAGGCAGTTCTCTGAGTGCCAGTCACATGGAAAGCACCATGAAGCTGCTGAGAGGACGAGTCCAGTCACGCCTGGCCCTGCAAAAACAATTCTCCTCACTAGGTATACACACGCCTGGCCTTTCACAAACAGTCCTCCTCACATTTCTCATCACTGGGTACACGCACACAGACAATAAAATACATGTTTAAGGTATTGTATGCTTGTGTGTTTTTCAGAGCACAGTATTGTTCCAGTGTCCAGTGAGTGCCAGCACCTGTTCCCTGCTAAGGTTCTCTCCCGCCTGGCTCGCTGGACTACCATCACACACCAGGAGTACACGGTACGAACACACAAAACACTTCCTCACACTTTGTTTGCTGTCAACACAACTGAGGAGTACACAGGAAGTACACAACTTTGACTACAACTCAACCACACTCAATATAACAATTTCTGACTCATTGTAGCTGCTGTGTAGATGGCGTGGCTATAAAAGGCATTGTGGTTTAATTAAATAAACCATATAGTTTACTGTTCTTTGTGTTCTCTCTCGATCTATAGAATCTGGTGTTCACGCAGCATGTGTCAGAAGCAGGTTTGGCTCGGGAGACTGACCTGTTCTTCATGGCCGTGTTGGAGAGAGGAACAGGTAAATACCAGGGGTTAAAGTGATGATTCACTGCGTAATATATTAAGACATTCCTGAAGAATTGGAGGCCTGTCTGCTTTGTTTGGACAAATTCTTTAGAAAATAAATGATCTCTTTCCCTTCCAGCTCGTCTTCAGGCTGCGGTGGTGTTGAATCCCCGGTACCCAGTCATTTCTCCTCTCTTTGCTGTCTCACTCAGCTGGAAGGGGGAGCGCAGTGGGCGTACTGACGACAACCTTCGAGTGAGTATACACACCCATCACACGCTGTGAATACGAGACCCTATCACAAGGGAGGGCAAATCTATATGCTGTTATGCCCTTTGATGTTAGTGGTTAGACACTCACCGGCAGTGATTGACACGTCTAACCCCTCCCCCAGGCCATGGAGAGTGAGGTGAACGTTTTCAAATCAGAGCTCCAGGGGCCCCGCCCAGGCCACCAGCTGCTGACCAATCAGGTAGCTCGTCTGGGTGTCTGTCTGGATGTGTACCTGGAGACTGACGGACAGGACGACAGCGTGGAGGGACCACGGGAGTTCCCCAGAGAGAAGATGTGTCTACGCACTGTCAGGTACATGTACACACACAAAGTTGGCACCGATCGACATGGCCCTCCTGCTTCTGGCTCCTAAGCAACTTTGTAGTATGTATTTTTGTTGTTGTTCTCACATTATTAGCCCAGAATGTTTTTTGCATTATTACATACAGCCAGAAATGACTTTTGGATATCAGAACGGCAGTAACTCGCCAGCATTTCGACCAGAAATACGACTTTCCTGAATTGGATCCTTTGTTGGTACCCCCCAAAGCAATTTAACTTATCCCAGTGGCTGCTCCAAGACGCTGCCAGTGGAGAAGAGTTATTTGGAGTGGAGGCATGCACACCATCCACCGCGTCCGAGTATATTACTCGCTAATGTTCAGTCCCTGGACAATAAAGCAGACAAGCTCAGGGTGAGGATCTCCTTCCAGAGAGACTTCAAGGACTGTAACATAGGCTCTTTCACGGAATCATGGCCCTCTCCGGATATACTGTCACCTTCCATACAGCCAGCTGGGTTCTCAGTACATGTACTGGGTTCTCAGTACATCGCGCAGATAGGAATAAAGAAGAAAAGTGGGGGTCTATGCCTCATGGTGAGATTGTGGTAACGTACAGGAACTCAAGTCCTTTTTTTTCACCCGACCTAGGATACCTCACAATCAAATGTCGATTGCATTACCTCCTAAGATAATTGTCTTCGGTCATCGTCACAGCCATGTATATTCCCCCTCAAGCCGATACCACGACGGCTCTCAAGGAACTACGCTGGACTTTGTGCAAACTGGAAACCGCATATCCTGAGGCCACATTTATTGTAGTTGGGGACTTTAATAAAGCAAATCTGAGGAAAATGCTACCGAAGTTTTATCGACATATACTCGCGCTTCAAAAACTCTGAAACATTGTTACTCTTCCTTCCAGGATGGCTACAAGACCCTCCCTCGCCCTCCGTTCGGCAAATCAGATCATGACTCCATTCTGCTCCTCCCTTTCTATCGGCAGAAACTCAAACAAGAAGTACCTGTGCCACGGTCTATTCAACGCTGGTCTGACCAATCGGAATCCATGCTTCAAGATTGTTTTGATCACCAGGACTGGGATATGCTCTAGGTTGCCTCTGAGAATAACGTTGACGTATACACTGACACATGGTGACTGAGTTCATCATGAAGTATATAGGGGATGTTGTTCCAACTGTGACAATTAAAACCTATTCAAACCAAAAACCGGGGATAGATGGCAGCAATCGCGCAAAACTGAAAGTGTGAACCACCGCTTTAACCACAGCAAGGTGACTGGGAATATGATTAAATAGAAACAGTCCAGTTATGCCTTCCGCAAGGCAATCAAACATGCAAAATGTGAGTACAGAGACAAAGTGGAGTCGCAATTCAACGGCTCACACACGAGATGTATGTGGCAGGGACTCCAGAAAATCGGGGGTTATAAAGGGAACCCCAGCCACGTCGCGGACACTGACGTCTTGCTCCCGAACAAGCTAAACAACACCTTCACCCGCTTTGAGGATAACACAGTGCCGCTGACACAGCCCACCCCCGAGAACTGGGAGCTCTCGTTCTTCGTGGCCGACGTGAGTAAGCGTGTTAACCCTTGCAAGGCTACCGGCCCAGGCAGCATCCCTAGCCGTGTCCTCAGAGCATGTGCAGACCAGCTGGCTCGGGTGTTTACAGATCTATTCAATCTCTCCCTATCCCAGTCTGCTGTCCCCACTTGCTTCAAGATGTCCACTATTGTTCCTGTACTCAAGAAAGTGAAGTTAACTGAGCTAAATGACCATTGCCCCTAGCACTCACTTCTGTCATCATGAAGTGCTTTGAGAGGTTAGATAAGGATCATATCACCTCCACCTTATCTGACACCCTAAACCTACCTCAATTTGCATACCACCCCAACAGATCCACAGTTGATGCAGTCTCTATTGCAACCCACACTGCCCTTTCCCACCTGGACAAAAGGAACACCTATGTGAGAATGCAATTCATAGACTACAGCTCAGCGTTTAACACCATAGTGCCCTCAAAGCTCATCAATAAGCTAAGCACCCTGGGACTTAACACCTCCCTCTGCAACTGGATTCTGGACTTCCTGACGGGCCGCCCCCCAGGTGGTAAGGGTAGGTAACAACACATCTGCCACGCTGATCCTCAACACAGGGGCCCCTTAGGGGTGCATGCTCAGCCCCCTCCTGTACTCCCTGTTCACTGATGACTGCACGGCCAGGCACGACTCCAACACCGTCATTAAATGTGCAGATGACACAACAGTGGTAGGCCTGATCACTGACAACAATGAGACAGGGAGGAGGTCAGAGACCTGGCTGTGTGGTACCAGGACAACAACCTCACCCTCAATGTGATCAAGACAAAGGAGATGATCGTGGACTACAGGAAAAGGAGGACCGAGCACGCCCCCATTCTCATCAACGGGGCTGCAGTGGAGCAGGTTGAGAACTTCAAGTTCCTTGGTGTCCACATCACCAACAAACTAACATGGTCCAAGCACACCATGACAGTCGTGAAGCGGGCACGACAAAACCTATTCCCCATCAGGAGACTGAAAAGATTTGCCATGGGTCCTCAGATCTTCAAAAGGTTCTACAACTGCACCATCGAGAGCATCCTGACTGGTTGCATCATTGCCTGCTATGGCAACTGCTCGGCCTCCGACCGCAAGGCACTACAGAGGGTAGTGCGAACGGCCCAGTACATCACTGGGGCCAAGCTTCCTGTCATCCAGGACCTCTATACCAGGCGGTGTCAGAGGAAGGCCCTAAAAATTGTCACACTCCAGCCACCCTAGTCATAGACTGTTCTCTCTGCTACCACACGGCAAGCGGTACCGGAGCACCAAGTCTAGGTCCAAGAGGCTTCTTTACAGCTTCTACTCCCAAGCCATAAGACTCCTGAACATCTAGTCAAATGGCTACCCAGACTATTCGCATTGCCCCCTCCCCTCTCCACACCACTGCCACTCTCTGTTGTCATCTATGCATAGTCACTTTAATTAATTAACTCTACCTACATGTACATACTACCTCAACTAACCGGTGCCCCCGCACATTGACTCTGTACCGGCACCCCCCTGTATATTTTGTTATTTTTTGCTGCTCCCCTTTAATTACTTTTATCTTTTATTCTTATCTGTATTTTTTTTAAACTGCACTGTTGGTTAGGAGCTCATAAGTAAGCATTTCACTGTAAGGTCTACACCTGTATTCGGCGCATGCGACTAATAAAATTTGATTTGATCAATCTACACACAATACCCCATAATGACAAAGCGAAAACATTTTTAGAATTGTTAAAAAAAAATTATTTTGCACATATATTAAAAATAAAAAACTGGTTACATGTGTAAATAAGGTTTCAGACCCTATGCTATGAGACTTGAATTTAATCTCGGGTGCATCCTGTTTCCGTTGATCATCCTTGATGTTTCTACAGCTTGATTGGAGTCCACCTGTTAAATTAATTGGACATGGTTTGGAAAAGCACACACCTGTCTATATAAGTTCCCACAGTTGACAGTGCATGTCAGAGCAAAAACCAAGCCATGAGGTCGAAGGAATTGTCCGTTGAGCTCCGAGACAGGATTGTGTCGAGGCACAGATCTGGGGAAGGGTACAAAAAAATGTCTGCAGCATTGAAGGTCCCCAAGAACACAGTGGCCTCCATCATTCTTAAAGTGGAAGAAGTTTGGAACCACCAAGACTCTTCCTAGAGCTGGCTGCCCTGCCAAACTGAGCAATCAGGGAAAAGGGCCTTGGTCACTAAGGTGACCAAGAACCTGATGGTCACTCTGACAGTGCTCCAGAGTTCCTTCCTTTGTGGAGATGGGAGAACCTTCTAGAAGGACAACCATCTCTGCAGCATTCCACCAATCAGGCCTTTATGGTAGAATGGCTAGATGGAAGCCACTCCTCAGTAAAAAGAACTTGACAGCCCACTTGGAGTTTGCCAAAAAACATCTAAAGGACAAAATTATCTGGTCTGGTGAAACCAAGATGGAACTCTTTGGCCTGAATGCCAAGTGTCACGTCTGGAGGAAACCTGGCACCATCCCTACAGTGAAGCGTGGTGGCAGCATCATGCTGTGGGGATATTTTTCAGCAGCAGGGACTGGGACACTACTCAGGATCGAAGGAAAGATGAATGGAACACAGAGAGAGATCCTTGATGAAAACCTACTTCAGAGCTCTCAGGACAGACTGGGGTGAAGGTTCACCTTCCAACAGGACAATGACCCAAAGCATACAGCCAAGACAATGCAGGAGTGGCTTCGGGACAGGTCTCTGAATGTCCTTGAGTGGCCCAGCCAGAGCACGGACTTGAACCCAGTCGAACATATCAGGAGAAACTAGAAAATAGCTGTGCAGCAACATTCCCCATCCAACCTGACAGAGCTTGAGAGGATCTGCAGAGAAGAATAGGAGAAACTCCCCAAATACAGGTGTGCCAAGCTTGTAGCGTCATACCCAAGAAGACTTGGGCTGTAATTGCTGCCAAAGGTGCTTCAACAAAGTACAGAGTAAAGGGTCTGAATACTTATGTAAATGTGACATTTCAGTCGTTTTTATAAATTAGCAAAAAATTCTAAACCTGTTTTTGCTTTGTTATTATGAGGTATTGTGTGTAGATTGAGGGGAAAATAACAATTTAATCAATTTTAAAATAAGGCTGTAACGTAACAATGTGGAAAAGTGAAGGGGTCTGAATATGTTGTGTGTGTGTGTGTGTGTGTTTATATGTACACACACAGCACCAGTCAAAAGTTTGGACACATACTCATTCGAGGGTTTTTCTTGATTTTTACTATTTTCTACATTGTAGAATAATAGCGACGACATCAAAACTATGAAATAACACACATATGGAATCATGACGTAAGCAAACAAAACAAAATATATTTGAGATTCTTCAAACTATCCTGTGTGTGTGTATATTATTAGATATTACTGCACTGTTGGCGCTAGGAACACAAGCATTTCGCTACACCCACAATAACATCTGCTAAATATGTGTATGTGACCAATAAAATGTGATTTGATTTGACACTCACACACTCTTCTCTCTCTATCTCTGACGTTGTGTTTCAGGGGTCCGAACCGTCTGAAGCCGTTCAAGTACAACCACCCCCAGGGCTTCTTCAGTCACCGCTGACCTCTCCTTTACCCCTCTCCCTTCCCCTGACCCCCTCACCCCAGATCTCTTACCCTACCTCAAGGCTTCTTCAGTCACCAGTGACTCCTGAATTTACCCTCTGTCATGCCCCTGCCCTCATATCCCCATATCTTGTTTAACACACTGTTTGACACATTCTGTGTGTCGGTTGGACAATAAAAAGCTAGTGATCTTGTTTGGATCTGCAAGTTCTTTTGTCTTTTTTAATGTTATTCTTCACTGCTGACTGATTTATGCTCAGCTTTATTCTACTATGAATTCTCTCTTTTAGCTAGTACATATTTATTTCCTCATCTCTCCCTCCCATCCCTTTTTCATTCCTCTCTGTGTGTGTGCGTGCATCAGATCACATAGTTATGTCCTTTATTATCATGGCTCAGCACTTCTCTAAGATGACTCATTCCTATTGGTTCTGGAAATACAGCGTCTACACTATCACACACACACTTAGAAATGTTCCCTATCCTGTATTTATAGTGTAATAAGAGATGATTAAATGTGTTCCCTATCCTGTATTTATAGTGTAATAAGAGATGATTAAATGTGTTCCCTATCCTGTATTTATAGTGTAATAAGAGATGATTAAATGTGTTCCCTATCCGGTATTTATAGTGTAATAAGAGATGGTTAAATGTGTTTCTTATGTATTTACAGTGTAGTAAGAGCTGATGAATAATACAGGACCACTTGATCATTGCCCTGGATGTAATCTGACATTAGTGCAGCATCACAGAGCCCCAGTAGCGCTCTCTCCTCCAGGACAAGCTTGCCACTGTTAGGATGTAGCCGATGTGTTTTGTGGGTTCCATACCATGGTGATCATTAGGGGAAGTGGTGTTCTGAGGATGTTTTTGCTGCAAGTTGTGTCTCCTGTTAATACCCAGTCATCCATCAGACATAAAGAGATTACATTAAAACCCCAAGGAGAATGATCATCAGGAAAGAATTCAAGGAGAAACTTAACGAACGTGATGATATCCTGTCAGAATTCAGGGAGATTCGCTACATGGCCAAAAGTATCTGGACACCTCTTCGTCGAACTTCTCATTCCAAAATCATAGGCATTAATATGGAGTTGGTCCCCCCCCTTTTCTGCTATAACAGCCTCCACTCTTCAGGGAAGGCTTTCCACTAAATGTTGGAACATTACTGCGGGGACTTGCTTTCATTCAGCCACGAGCGTTAGTGAGGTCGGGCACTGATGTTGGACGATTAGGCCTGGCTCGCAGTCGGCGTTCCAATTCATCCCAAAGGCGTTCGATGGAGTTGAGATCAAGAGCTCTGTGCAGGCCTGTCAAGTTCTTCCATACCGATCTCTACTAACCATTTCTGTATGGGCCTTGCTTTGTGCACGGTGGCATTGTCATGTTGAAAAACGAAAGTGCCTTCCCCAAACTGTTGCCACGAAGTTAGAAGCACAAAATCGTCTAGAATGTCATTGTATGCTGTAGCGTTAAGATTTCCCTTCACTGGAACTTAGGGGCCTAGCCTGAACCATGAAAAACAGCCCCAGACCATTATTCCTTCTCCACCAAACTTAACAGTTGGCACTATGCATTGGGACAGGTAGCGTTCTCCTGGCATCCGCCAAACCCAGATTCGTCCGTCGGACTGCCAGATGATGAAGCGTGATTCATCACTCCAGAGAACGTGCTTCCAGTGTTCAATGGCGGTGAGCTTTACACCACTCCAGCCAACTCTCGGCATTGCGCCTGGTGATTTTAGGCTTGTGTATGGCTGCTCGGCCAAGGAAACCCAACGAACAGTTCTTGTGCTGACGTTGCTTCCAGATGCAGTTTGGAACTTGGTAGTGAGTGTTGCAACCAAGGACAGACAATTTTTATGTGTTTCAGCACTGGGCTGTCCTGTTCTGTGAGCTTATGTGGCCTATCACTTCACGGCTGAGCCGTTGTTGCTTCTAGACGTTTCCACTTCACAATAACATCACTTGACCGGGGCAGATATTGGACAAACTAACTTGTTGGAAAGGTGGCATCCTATGACGGTGCCACGTTGAATGTCACTGAGCTCTTCAATAAGGCCATTCTACTGTCAATGTTTGTCTATGGCGATTGCATGGCTGTGTTCTCAATTTTATACACCTGTCAGCAACTACACAGCATATCACAACCACTCCCCCAGTGCAGCTGATTAGTGTTGTTTCCATGATGATTATGGACCACTGTGTTACATCAAGGAAATGACAGAGACCGACTCAAACATATCAAAATCAACAATAGACCTTTTTCTGTTCTGAAATAAAGGGTGTGTTTTTTTAGCACTTCTCATACTGCGCTCTATCTTTTGCAGCACTTGCATGGATCTTCAGATTAGCATGTGTAGATTCTCCCCTGGCTGGGCAGGTTACTGCAGTATCTCTACTTTATGGCTACTGTTTTAGCAGGCTGGCTATGTAAAGCAGGTACAGTGTGTGATATGGAGAAAGAGATAAAAGAAGGGAGAGGTGAGATAAGGAGAGACCTGAACTAAGGACAAGAGCGAGATGTGAAGGGGCAGGTGTATTCTCTAAGTCTTGGATGTTGTGTGGAAGATGGGAACAGTTCTGTTCAGGTAGCACTATTCTCCAGACCACCTCCGGATGTATGAACCAAAGTTAGGCGACGTCAGAGCAGGGAGTGGAGGGGAGGAGGGAGCGGTGTTGGGAGGGTGCTGCAACACCGGTCACTGCACCCCTCAGCCGCAATGCAGCACCACACACACACACACACACAGTTTTAGGAGATCCACACCCCTCTCACACCTCAACTTCCTCCCTCACACACACACCTCATCTTCCTCACCTCCACTGTGCTTCTCTTCATACCACCTTAGCACTCAGACAGTGTACTGTTCAGAACTGTTCCTTTCCTTGTAGTGTGTATGCTGAAATGTACATGAGAGGAATAGACAAGCTCTATAGCATTTACATCGTTTAGTTCAGTATCTTAGTACTGTACCAGTAAATGATCTATTTTAGCAAGCTAGTTTTTCTCTCTCAAAGTGAGCACATCAGGTAACGTCAAGACCATCACAGCAGCCATCAGTATCATTCCCACCAGAGTAATATAGTATCTCTTTGCATTTGTATTAGAGTAATATAATAATGACAACACACAGAAATCTTTCGGTTTTAACCTTTATTAGTTCATCAGTTTGTATTGCATACTCTCAGCAGTTTATACATAGCACAGTCATCCCTGACTTCAGAGTTCTCCTCACTGGCCTAGGTATCATTACTGACCACAGCACAGTGAGTCAGCACAACCATCGGACAGGGAGCTGTTTAAGATGCACAATGAGCAGGTTTGTAGTCTTTCTCTGCTTTTTATAGTCGTTAATATAATATACGCATTTATATCTTCATAAATATACACATACAGTACAATATATTCATCTTTCACAATCTTTTATAGACATTTTGTTGACATCGCTACCCTTGAAGGCTTCAGAAGGTGCATGGCCCTGTGCTGTGCTCCCAGCCAAGGCAATGGTGCTGTTTTAATGCACTTGTTATTATTGACGGGCAGTCAGATAGACACAATTCAGATAGAGTTTAGAGCATTCTGCATTCACTACAGTCATAGATTAGAAGAAGCATCATATCAGGGTTGAGTACCCGGGGATAGTAACTAGAGAGAAGCTATTGCTTTGTTTGTTTACTGTTTGTCTCCTGCTCTGCTATGCTCTGGCTTCCCTTTACAAAGGTTGCTCAGGTCTTCAGTAGCGTCCCTTCCCCCCCTTCCCATCCCTCCCGATAGTTCTTTGGCGTCTCTCTCTTCTCCTGGCTCATACGCAGTGTGTTAGTGACTCACTTCTTGGCTTTCTCGTCTTTGACCTCAGTGCTAGAAGACTTCTCGTCTTTGACTTCAGTGCTAGAAGACTTCTCGTCTTTGACTTCAGTGCTAGAAGACTTCTCGTCTTTGACCTCAGTGCTAGAAGACTTCTCGTCTTTGACCTCAGTGCTAGAAGACTTCTCGTCTTTGACCTCAGTGCTAGAAGACTTCTCGTCTTTGACCTCAGTGCTAGAAGACTTCTCGTCTTTGACTTCAGTGCTAGAAGACTTCTTGGCCTTCTCTGCCTTCCCTACCTCCTTCGTATCCTTTGCCTCTTTAATGTCGGATGCTTTAGAGGCCTCCTTCTTGTCCTCCTTCTTATCCTCCTTCTTCACCTCCTCTTTGGGCTCTGGTTTCTTCTCCTCCTTTGTGCTCTCTGTTTTCTGTGGTGATTCTTTGGGGGCTGGCTTCACCTCTACCTGGGGTGTGTCATCTGTTTTGGCTTGTTTCTCCTCTTCTTTCTTAGCAGGGCCGTGGCTCTCCTTGGCAGGGGCGGGCTTTTCCTCTGCAGGCTTGGCCGGGGTGGCAGCAGAGGGGGCAGGTGTTGGGGTCTCAGTCTTCTTGGGATTCTCCTCTGGCTTGCTCTCCTTGGGATCTGGTTTGTCTGTCTTCTCCTCAACCTTCTCCTCTTTAGGCTGGCTCTCACTCTTCTCCTTCTCCTTGGGTTCTGGTTTGTCTGTCTTCTCCTCAACCTTCTCCTCTTTAGGCTGGCTCTCACTCTTCTCCTTCTCCTTGGGTTCTGGTTTGTCTGTCTTCTCCTCAACCTTCTCCTCTTTAGGCTGGCTCTCACTCTTCTCCTTCTCCTTGGGTTCTGGTTTGTCTGTCTTCTCCTCAACCTTCTCCTCTTTAGGCTGGCTCTCACTCTTCTCCTTCTCCTTGGGTTCTGGCTCTTGTTTCTTTTCCTCCTTTACAGGCTGGGGTTGTTCCTTCTCTTTCTTCTCCTGCTTGGCCAGTTTGTCTTCTGCAGGGGGCTTGGCCTTCTCCTGGATGGGGGACTTGGGTTCAGGAGACTTTGGGAGGGGGGATTTGGGAGGGGGAGACTTAGACTCTGGGGATTTGCTGGGGGGAGATGTAGATGTTGGTGATTTCACAGCTGTGGGAGATTTGGGGGCGGGAGATTTGGCAGGTGATTTGGGGAGGGGAGATTTGGCTTGGGGTGATTTGGATTCAGGTGATTTGGGGGCGGGAGATTTGGCAGGTGATTTGGGGAGGGGAGATTTGGCTTGGGGTGATTTGGATTCAGGTGATTTGGGGGCGGGAGATTTGGCAGGTGATTTGGGGAGGGGAGATTTGGCTTGGGGTGATTTGGATTCAGGTGATTTGGGGGCGGGAGATTTGGCAGGTGATTTGGGGAGGGGAGATTTGGCTTGGGGTGATTTGGATTCAGGTGATTTGGGGGCGGGAGATTTGGCAGGTGATTTGGGGAGGGGAGATTTAGCTTGGGGTGATTTTGATTCAGGTGATTTGGGGGCAGGAGATTTGGGCTGGGGGGTTTTGGGGGGAGACTTAGATTGGGGAGATTTGGATGGAGAAGAAGCAGCCTTCTCAGGTGACTTAGACTTCTCTTCCTCTTTCTCCTCACCTTCCTCCTCTTCCTCAACTCCTTTCCCTTCTCCCTCCTCTGCCTCAGCTTTGGTCTCATCCTCTTCCTCATCCTTTTCTCCCTCTTCCTCTTCCTCTTCTTCCTTTTCTGTCTCCTCTCCCTTTTCCTCTTCCTCATCTTCTGCTTCCTCTGTCACCTCAGTGACCTGTGTCTCATCCGTCTGTTCCTCCAGTATGACTGTGTCTGAGAGCTCCTCCCCCTTCAGCTTCAGGTGGGCAGAGGAGTAGGAGTACAGGCTTGGCCCAGGTATGAACCGAGTCTCCTCCCCTTCCAGCAACTTCCTGTTTAGGGGAAGAACACAGGAAGTACAGTCTGAATTGTGTGTGTCAATACAGTCTCCTGTTCAAAAACGTATCAGTAGTTATTCTGTGATAATCATGTTTTTTTCACAAGAGCAGGCCTTATTCAGAGATAATCTGAGTGCATGAGTGCACTAACAAAAAAATATCCCCCACCCTTAACCTCTGACCCACCTGTAGGCTGCTATCTCTATGTCCAGAGCCATCTTGACGTTCAGCAGCTCCTGGTATTCTCTCAGCTGACTGGCCATCTCCCACTTAGTACTCTTCAGTTCACCGTCCAGCTGATGAATAGTCTCCTACACACACACAAATTTTGGTGAGAAATGCGTGTCAAAGTGCAGGGAAAGAGAAGAGCCAGACAGACAGCCAGACTGGCAGAGGAGTGTACCTGTAGTGAGTGGATATCTCCATGGTGTCTGTCCTCAGTCTCCATGCATTGTCTCTCCAGGGAGTCCTTGGTTCCTCTGAGGGTCTCCAGTTCGATGGTGCGGCTCTGCAGCTGCCGTCTGTACTCTGCTATCTCATCCTGGGCACCACGGATCGCATCTGTGTTAGAGTGAGCTGCATCTGCCAACCGCTCCATACGCACTACAGGGGTTTGGGAGAGGTGTGAGGTTGGGGAACAGGGTCAGAGACAGGGTTTTAGAGGTCATAGGGACAGGGGCTATAACAACCCTATACTCTCAGATAGTGTCCTTTCCTTGTATCCTCTCATTCTCTTTTCCTCCGTGACCACCACAGAGGTCGGTCATTGAGAACACAAATCCTCTCCTCCAGGAGTAACCTTGACAGTGCCTGTCTGTCTGTCTGAGGTCTGACTCAGCTACAGGACACTGATCAACAGGCTGCCAGAGTCAGCTGGACAGCTCCATCACATTCGGCTGCAGAGCTACAAAGAGAGGGAATGGTCACTGGTAGGAGGAATGTTAACTCAATGAGGTGGTGGACCAGTACAAATCAACATTTATCCATCCATTCAGAGAGTTTAACTAAGGTCTCTAATCCTAATTCTAGCACCAACACTGGTACATAACACAGTTAGGACACAATAGCATTGCTTGTGTATCTATGGGGACAGGTCATGACCCTGATGGCTGAGCTAGAGGTGGAGGACTGCATTAGCCATGATCTTATTGTTATTGTCCTCTGGTCTCTTCTCTCAGGTAGAGGCAGTAGCCCTCAGGAAATTATATAATGTTATGAAGGTTAGAAAACATACACAACACTCACTGGAAACCACACACACAGGGCCACAACATCTTCAAACACATAATCACCAAACACAGGCAAACCCCCACAGTCACATTAATAGAAATATAATCCATTGATTCTATTTCTATGGTCACATTAACATGCTATATACACAGTGTACTCAGACGCCCCCTACACGTGTCATCTCACCCTGCTGCGTCTGACTCTGCAGAGGAGCGCTCCCCTTGTGGTAGGAACATGGCATGACACTCAAGAGACTGCAAGTTATAAGAAAAGGTAGGACGGTGAGATAAGATATGTGACTTTGAGGGGCAAAATATATCTAATTATGGGGTTAATACGTACATTCACCAGGGCCGTGTCGGGAATGATTGAGAGACATATTTAATATCTTATGAGGTAGGGATTGGGGGGGGGGAGTGTCCGATGCTTTCTTGGCAAGATGCATTTCCAAGGACACTAGAATGCGCCATCAGTGTTTCTAGGGACCTAATACTGCTGACTCATAGTTGCCTGCGGCAGGAATGCATGATCGGACTCAGAGCAGCAATAAGGCTTTCAAAACAGGACTGTAGCAGACACAAATTTACATCAGACAGAACACTTTCTCCTCTCCATAAAATAAACCAGTAGGCTATTTCACCACATTATTCACATCTTTTATTTTTCCAAATGCAATCAGAGCCTATAACTCCATAACTATGAATGGTTCCATTCGATACTACCCTTGGGTAACACAAGCTGTCATTACAGTCATTGGTGCGCACTGGATGATGTTTATGCAGTGATTTAACTGAATATATAGCCTAGAGTCTAATACAGTTTGCTTCAAATGGTGACCTTACAACGAATCAATGTCCCAAATAGGATTGATATTAGCCTATAGGCTATGCACCACTATGTACCAAGAGCCTATTTGATAGTAAAACAAACGAGATCCATAGCCAACTCCTCCAAAGTTCAGCACCATGGACAGCAAACTGCACCGTAACATCAGAGCCCTAAAACTCTATAAACCTGGCTTTCTCTCACTGACACATCGCTGAGTAAAACCAGGTAAAGGTAGATTGATATAAAGTTGCGCCTCTCACCTTTGAACCATTCCTCCGCGTGCGTTGCGCTCTTGGTCGCGTGGCCATCCAGCTGAGCGCGGATCTCCCGCAGGGCGTTCGTGACGTCCGCCTTGATTGTGTCTCGAGCCTCGAAACTCACCTGTGCACCCTGGATCTGTGATAGCAGCTCCGCCACCTCCTCCTCGTGGTTCTTCTTCAGGAACGCGGCTTCTTCCTGCAGCGCGCTCAGCTTCTTGTCCAGCTCTAGCCGTGCGAGCCCAGACTCATCCACATACTTGTTCATGAGGCGTGCCTTGGCTTCCAGCTCCTCCCTGCTGCGTGCCTCGTCCTCGAGCCTGGTCCGCACATGCTGGATATCCTCTTCCAGGTGGTCTTGCTCCAAGAGTGCGCGTGCCTTCTCCCCGGTAAGCTGCTGAACCAGACCCCTCAGGTTCCCCAGCTCGCGCTCATAGTGCTCTCCCACGGTAGCGCGCCCGGTCTGGCTCTGTCTCAGCGCAGCCGCTTCCTGCTCCAGATTCGAGTTCATCAGCTCGAGGTTACGGACCTTGTCGATGTAGCCGGCGAACCGGTCATTGAGTGTCTGCAGAATCTCCTTCTCGTTCCTCCGAGTCATGTCGCCGTTAAAGATCTCCAAGCTGTCGGCGGAGGGTGTCTGGCTGTAGGCCTGGCGGCGGCGCTGAGAGGTCGTCCAGGGCTGGGAGTGGAAGCCGGAGGAGGAGAGGGAAGCGGCAGGCCGGGCAGAGAGGCCCTGCGGTGCCCTGCGGTAGGAGCCGTGGCCGTAGAGGTGGTCCAGTGGGTAGCTCATCTCTAAACCGGATGCAGACTGCGGCAGGATGGAGAGAGGTGAGCTTTTATACCGCGGGAAGAGAAACTCACAACTCAGCATGGACACTCTCTCTCTTTAAGGATACATCATCTTCGCTATCGTCATGCACCACTCCTTCCTCACACAGACTAACTACAGAAGAACAGTATGATGCTTGAATTTTTACCCAAATGTCCAATTGACATTAGTCAGTCACTTGCATGATTTAAACATGATGTCTAATAACTTCAGACCGCAAGAATCTTGTCGGGACATTGGGTTTATGCAGATGGTTCCTACTATATATCTAGTTTAAGGATCCATCTGTGTAAGGATCCATCTGTGTAAGAATCCATCTGTGTAAGAATCCATCTGGGTAAGGATCCATCTGTGTAAGAATCCATCTGTGTAAGAATCCATCTGTGTAAGGATCCATCTGGGTAAGGATCCATCTGTGTAAGAATCCATCTGTGTAAGAATCCATCTGTGTAAGAATCCATCTGGGTAAGGATCCATCTGTGTAAGAATCCATCTGTGTAAGGATCCATCTGTGTAAGAATCCATCTGTGTAAGAATCCATCTGTGTAAGGATCCATCTGTGTAAGGATCCATCTGTGTAAGAATCCATCTGTGTAAGGATCCATCTGTGTAAGAATCCATCTGTGTAGGAATCCATCTGTGTAAGAATCCATCTGTGTAGGAATCCATCTGTGTAAGAATCCATCTGTGTAAGATATGATTGTACGATCTTCGTTATATTAGGCCAACATAATGATATCCACAATACCATGTTGACAAGAAGAAATATAGCTGATGTAACATTTCCATTTCAGGTTTCAATCATTTTATTGTGTTTAGACTAGGCTGAAAGTTTCATGTGGAGCTCTTCATTCTCTCTGTCAGTGCTCTGTGAATACATTACAGTGTGTGTGTGTGTGTGTGTGTGTGTGTGTGTGTGTGTGTGTGTGTGTGTGTGTGTGTGTGTGTGTGTGTGTGTGTGTGTGTGTGTGTGTGTGTGTGTGTGTGTGTGTGTGTGGTTCTGTCAGTTGGCCAGGTGTGTGTCCCAGGTGGGTTGTATCAGGATAAGGTAAGACCCAGATGTAGACCGTATCGAAGTAACAATGTTTATTACAGCGAACAGAGGCAAAGGTACAGGACGACAGGCAGGCTCAGGGGGAGTCGTCAGGGTCAGGACAGACAAGGGTCAAAAACCAGGAGGGCAAGAAAAAGAGAGGATGGGAAAAGACAGGTGCTGACAGGACAAACACTGGTAAGCTTGACAAACAAGACGAACTGGCAACAGACAAACAGAAAACACAGGTATAAATACACTGGGGATAATGGGGAAGATGGGCGACACCTGGAGGGGGTGGAGACAAGCACAAAGACAGGTGAAACAGATCAGGGCCTGACAGGTTGAAGTGGATCTGCAGACTCACACTGCAGCGGTAATCACACCGCTTATCAGCAGAACATTTTACATTTTAGCCACTTTAGCATGTCAGTCATTGCATACCTTAGAAAGTTATTCATAACTTGTCAGAAATGTCAAGATCAACTAGCCCATGTCAGCTAATGTTTTTTTGCTAGGTTTTTTAACCCATAGATTTTGTTGTCTGAGATGTTCCCAAATGCTGGAAGGGGGTCTCTCTCTCGCTCTCTCTCTCTCTCTCTCTCTCTCTCTCTCACACACACACACCTGGCCCACTGACAGCTTTACACATCGTAAGAGTGTTTGAGGTTTGATGTCATAATCTGTTTTCATCATGCTCATCAGAAATTGATAAAAGTGAATGGACCAGCTCCAATGCAGTAGTTGAGACCAGACATACCTCTGTCAATAGCCCTGTTAAAGGAAGGGGAGATGACTGAGCATTAAGTACGCACACACAAGCACACTTGCTATTTTAGTTCAGTCCTAGTAAGTGTGTGTCAGCTGATTTGGAGGAATGTGTCTGAGGGGGATGATTCTGTCCCTACAGCACCTATTGATCAAACTCCTTTAGGATCTATACCACACACACACCACACACAGGAACATGACAGAAGCTATAGCATTTACATCGTTTAGTTCAGTATCTTAGTACTGTACCAGTAAATGATCTATTTTAGCAAGCTAGTTTTTCTCTCTCAAAGTGAGCACATCAGGTAACGTCAAGACCATCACAGCAGCCATCAGTATCATTCCCACCAGAGTAATATAGTATCTCTTTGCATTTGTATTAGAGTAATATAATAATGACAACACACAGAAATCTTTCGGTTTTAACCTTTATTAGTTCATCAGTTTGTATTGCATACTCTCAGCAGTTTATACATAGCACAGTCATCCCTGACTTCAGAGTTCTCCTCACTGGCCTAGGTATCATTACTGACCACAGCACAGTGAGTCAGCACAACCATCGGACAGGGAGCTGTTTAAGATGCACAATGAGCAGGTTTGTAGTCTTTCTCTGCTTTTTATAGTCGTTAATATAATATACGCATTTATATCTTCATAAATATACACATACAGTACAATCATCTGTCACAATCTTTTATAGACATTTTGTTGACATATCTACCCTTGAAGGCTTCAGAACGTGCATTGTTTCAATTATATTATTGTGTTCGGAATAGTTGAAAGTTTCATGTGCAGCTCTTCATTCTCTCTGTCTTCCAGTGTTGTGAATACGTGACAGTAAACACACACACACACACACACACACACACACACACACACACACACACACTTTGTCATGACCTTCTCCTCCTCAGAGACATAAACTCTGTCATTACATATCAGTCAGACAGACAGAGCATCACAATCAGACCAGAAATAAACACTCAACACGCTCCTAGTCCCAGTTACTCACTACATCCATTATATATGAGGCCACTGCAAGTGGAGATCACTGAGCCAGAATGGAGGGGTGGAGCCAGTCCTGTATTCTCAGTCCTTGGAATATCACTCAGTTTGATGTTTGAGGAAGGGAGGGGAAGGGAAGGTGTTGATGTAAGAGGGAGAGAAAGAGAAGAGGGGAGGAGGGAGATGAAAAGAGGGGAAGGGAAAGATGAGAGGGAGAGGAAGAAAGAGCGAGACCTAATGGACATGGAGGGAGGAGAGAGATGATGGAGAAAGAAAAGGAGGAGGAAAAAGAGAGGTGAGAGAAGAGAGTGACCTTGGGAAGACAGAGCTCTACTGGCAGGCCTCATATAGATGAGTCAGTTTCTATACAATTAAGCTTTTCGATTGTATTACATTGTACCGATCTGTCTGTCTGTCTGTCTGTCTGTCTGTCTGTCTGTCTGTCTGTCTGTCTGTCTGTCTGTCTGTCTGTCTGTCTGTCTGTCTGTCTGTCTGTCTGTCTGTCTGTCTGTCTGTCTGTCTGTCTGCGTGTGTGTGTGTGTGTGTGTGTGTGTGTCAAATCAAATGTTATTTGTCACATGCTTCGTAAACAACAGGTGTAGACTAACCGCGAAAGGCTTAAACTTACTTAACCAACAATGAAATAAAAAAACTATGAAAACATAGAAAAATAATAACAGAAGGAATAAATAGAAAAATAATAACAGAAGGAATAAATACACAATGAATATTAATAACTTGGCTATATACATGGGGTACCAGTACCGAGTCGATGTGCAGGGGTACAAGGTCATTGAGGTAGGTAAGGATAAAGTGACTAAGCAACGGGATAGGCAATAAACAGTAACAGCAGCGTATGTGATGAGTCAAAAGCGATTAGAGCAAAAAGGTTCAATACAGATATTCCAGGTTAACTATTTAGCAGTCTTATAGCTTGGGGGTAAAAGCTTTTCAGGGACCTGTCGGTTCCAGACTTGGTGCATCAGTACTTCTTGCCATAACTGTAGCAGAGAAAACAGTCTATGATTTGGGTGGCTGGGGTCTTTGACAATTTTTAGGGCCTTCCTCTGACACCACCTGGTATAGAGTTCCTGGAGGCCAGTGATGTACTGGGCCATACGCATTATCCTCTGTAGTGCCTTGCAGTCGGATGCCAAGCGGTGATGTAGCCAGGCAAGATGCTCTCAATGGTGCAGCTGTAGGACTTCTTGAGGATCTGAGGGCCCATGCCAAATCTTTTCAGTCTCTTGAGGGGGAAGAGGTGTTGTCGTGCCCTATTCACGACTGTGTTGATGTGTGTGGACCATGTTAGTTCCTTAGCGATGTGGACACCGAGGAACTTGAAGCTCTAAACCTGTTCCACAACAGCCCCGTCACTTTGGATGGGGGCGTGCTCGGCCCTCCGTTTCCTGTAGTCCACGATCAGCTCCTTTGTCTTGCTGACAATGAGGGAGAGGTTGTTATCCTGGCACCACACTGCCAGGTCTCTGACCTCCTCCCTGTAGGCTATCATCATCATCGCTGAGCAGGCCCACCACTGTTGTGTTGTCTGCAAATGATGATGTTGGAGTCGTGCGAGGCCACGCAATCGCAGGTGAACAGGGAGTACAGGAGGGGACTAAGCACGCATCCCTGAGTTGTTGAGGGTCAGCGTGGTGGATGTGTTGTTGCCTACCCTCACCACCTGGGTGCATCCCGTTATGAAGTCCAGGATCCAGTTACAGAGGGAGGTGTATAATCCCAGTGTGTGTGTGGTGTGTGTGTGTGTGTGTGTGTGTGTGTGTGACAGACAGAGAGAGAGGGCAATAACTGTACACATGACACACACAATGACATAAACTGGAATTCTAAACTCATCAGAGGGTCCCTCTAATTTGAGGAATTATGTTGGTACTCTCCTAAATTTCTCTTCACTGTGGTCATCTGGCGCCATCTCATGGACACTCAGTCAGGACTGTTTCCAAACTCCATACTTCTGTACAAAGGAGAAGGGTGTAATTGCAGACCGCATTTAGGGACATTTTTTACTACTTATTTTTAATATATCAAGTTACACCCATTGATCCTCGCCATTGGTCCATGGCTGTTTCATTCGTGCTGGGGACGCCCGAATTGCGGTCTGAAATCACACCATCTTGGTACCCAGGCCTACACAATGATTTATATATACACTAGATGACTAACAGCGGGTGCTGTGTTGAAGCCACTATGCCTCCATCTTGGCAGTCCCTCACCGTTGTTAAAAATATTTTGGAAGCTAATCAACTAATCATCAAGCTTTGATCATTTGAATCAGCTGTATAGTGTCAGGGCAAAAACCAAAATGTGCAACTCTTGAGGTCCCAAGGACCTAGTCTGGAAAACGCTAGCCTGGGGAGAGATAGGAAACCCCAGACACCTTAACCGTGACATGACTAGGTTTGATGCTGTAGTAGTGATGTAATGCAAATAATGATGGAGAGGAAGAAAGGAAAACACTGTCTTTTCAATAGTCTCTCTCCTTCCCCCATCTATCTTTGACCTCTCCCCCATCTCTCTCACCTCACCCCCCAACCTTTGTGCAGCTCTAGGGGCTGTAGGTTGTGACCGTCCTCCTCCCGACCCCCTAGTGTTCTAGGGTACGGTTTTAATGTCCCTGGGCTTCACGTTTTCCCTGCTGCTCTGTCTGCACTAGACTGTGTGTGTGTGTTTGACACCCCTCACATGTAACTGGACAGGATTAGAGTATTAGGTCATGGTAAAGTAATCAGGAATGAGGTCATGAAACAATAGCTCTTTGACAGTTACACACTGACATCACATCACAAATGTTCACGTTGTTTTTCTGGTTCCTTCTGTCTGCAGGAAGAGCTGCTTTCTCTCTCTGAGGGACTGGGGGCAGGAGAGAGGGATGTTCGGAGGAGGGCAGGAGAGGGGGATGTGGAGATGAGTGCCGTCAGGCCAGCGGTGGTAGTGCACCCCAGGGAGCTGAAGGGCCTCCTTCATATCTGCACTGTCATCGCTCAAGGTCTGACCATTTAGAGCTCTCCATGCTGGTTAGTTTAACCTGTCCAGGGTAGAGAGGTTAACCCTTACCTGTCCAGGTGCTGAGCTGCTGTCTGAGGGGCGGTGTTCAGAGGCCCTGACTGTTCTTCAGAGAGACCCCTCCCCCTTGGCCCCAAGAGACCTGCTGGCCCAGATACACACCCTCAAACGCCTCTGCCTCAGTGGCAAGGTACACACCTCACAAGCCTCTCAGATGCATGGTGAGAGAGTGTGACGACCAACGGTGTGCGTGTGTGTGTTTATGTGTAAGGTCGTCCCGTCAGTGCTGTGCTGTGTTATAGGAAGGCTTTGGAGACAGACGTGGGGTGTGTGTGTGCACTGCACCAAAGCCTCCTGGTTAACAGACAGCTGGGAAACACACAAGCAGAGATCCAGGCTCTACACCTGATACACTCAGTGAGTAACACGACGCCAGGACAGCGGAGTCAATCCCCACCTTCCGGAGACACCTGAAACGCCACCTCTTTAAGGAATACCTGGGATAGGATAAAGTAATCCTTCTAACCCCCCCCCTTAAAAGATTTAGATGCACTATTGTTAAGTGGTTGTTCCACTGGATATCATAAGGTGAATGCACCAATTTGTAAGTCGCTCTGGATAAGAGCGTACGCTAAATGACTTAAATGTAAATGTAAATGTAACACACACACACACACACACACACACACACACACACACACACACACACACACACACACACACACACACACACACACACACACACACACACACACACACACACACACACACACAGAATAAAGGCATCTGTCTGATGCTGCAGTTGACTGAGGTGTGATGGATCTTGTCTCCGTGCCAGGCTCTGATGATGCCACCTGCCACTCAGCCTGCTGTGGTCCTACCTCCTCTCGTCTGCCCCGCCTCTCTGCTCCCTGGCCAATCCTTGTCCAGCCTGCTTTCAGTCCCCTCCCACCTTAGCATACCACACAATCTGGCTCAAAAGTGTGTACTCCCAGACAGCCGACATTGAATATTTTTTTCTCTATACAGCCAATATGTAATTTATAGGCATATGCAACGTATTGCATTGGGACCCATGAAGTGGGTGGAGTAGAAAGTGCTGCTAGGTATTTAGACCACATTCCCCCATGAAATAACACCATATATAGATTCTACAGGCCCCACAGAGTAATCCCAACCCCACTTTTACCTCGACACAGAGAATCGTTTTTTCTCTACAGCCCAATATTGTGAACAGTCTAAACATTGTAGCCTAGTGGTTAAGAGCTCTAGACCCAAACTGTTATAGACCTGTATCCATCCTGCCCTGCCTTTCTAAAATCTTCGAAAGCCAAGTTAACAAACAGATCACCAACCATTTCGAATCCCACCGTACATTCTCCACTATGCAATCTGGTTTCCGACCTAGTCATGGATGCACCTCAGACACGCTCAAGGTCCTAAACGATATCATAACCGCCATCGATAAAAGACAGTACTGTGCAGCCGTCTTCATCGACCTGGCCAAGGCTTTCGACTCTGTCAATCACCGCATTCTTATCGGCAGACTCAATAGCCTCGGTTTCTCAAATGACTGCCTTGCCTGGTTCACCAACTACTTCTCAGATAGAGTTCAGTGTGTCAAATCAGAGGGCTTGTTGTCCAGACCTCTGGCAGTCTCTATGGGGGTGCCACATGGTTCAATTCTCGGGACGACTCTTTTTTCTGTATATATCAATGATGTCGCTCTTGCTGCTGGTGATTCTCTGATCCACCTCTACGCAGACGACACCATTTTGTAAACATCTGGCCCTTCTTTGGACACTGTGTTAACAAACCTCCAAATGAGCTTCAATGCCATACAACACTCCTTCCGTGGCCTCCAACTGCTTTTAAATGCTAATAAAACTAAATGCATGCTCTTCAACCGATTGCTGCCCGCACCCGCCCGACTAGCATCACTACACTGGATGGTTCTGACCTAGAATATGTGGACAACTACAAATACCTAGGTGTCTGGTTAGACTGTAAACTCTCCTTCCAGACTCACATTAAGCATCTCCAATCCAAATTAAATCTAGAATCGGCTTCCTATTTCGCAGCAAAGCCTCCTTCACTCATGCTGCCAAACATACCCTCGTAAAACTGACTTTCTTACCGATCCTTGACTTCGGCGATGTAATTTACAAAATTGCCTCCAACACTCTACTCAGCAAATTGGAGGTAGTCTATCACAGTGCCATCCGTTTTGGCACCAAAGCCCCATATACTACCCACCACTGCGACCTGTATGCTCTCATGGCTTGCCCTCGATACATGTTCGTTGCCAAACCCACTGGCTCCAGGTCATCTATAAGTCTTTGGTAGGTAAAGCTCCGCCTTATCTCAGCTCACTGGACACCATAGCAACACCCACCAGTAGCACGCTCTCCAGCAGGTATATTTCACTGGTCATCCCCAAAGCCAACACCTAATTTGGCCGCCTTTCCTTCCAGTTCTCTGCTGCCAATGACTGGAACGAATTGCAAAAATCACTGAAGCTGGAGACTTATATCTCCCTCCCTAACTTTAAGCATCAGCTGTCGGAGCAGCTTACCGATCACTGTACCTGTACACAGCCCATCTGTAAATAGCACACCCAACTACCTCATCCCCATATTTTTTGTTTGTTTGTTTCTTTGCTCTTTTGCACCCCAGTATCTCTACTTGTACATTATCATATGCACATCTATCACTCCAGTGTTAATGCTAAATTGTAATTATTTCGCCTCTATGGCTTATTTAATGCCTTACCTCCCTAATCTTACTACATTTGCACACACTGTACATAGACCTTTTCTATTGTGTTATTGACTGTACGTTTGTTTATCCCATGTGTAACTCTGTGTTGTTGTTTTTGTCGCACTGCTTTGCTTTATCTTGGCCAGGTCGCAGTGGTCAACTGGTTGAATAAAGGTGAGAAAAAAAACATGGTGCTGGAGACCAGAGGTGTCCGTTGAGAGAAAGGCAGGTTGAGGTTGCCAAGATCAGAGTAGTACATAAGGTGTCGTACGCTGAGGAAGTGAAGAGAGTAGTAAAGGAAGATGGGTCCAGGGCCTGGGAGCCTAGGAGGATCCCTGTGAGTAGGCCGAGGCCAATAGAGTGATAGGAATAACATGAACTTCAGTAAGGTTGGCTTCTTAGCGTTCATTGCCATGGTTATCAACTGTACAGGAGAAACGGAATGTAAATCACAGAAAATAGCTGTGGTGGTGGCAACTGCAGAGAAGTACTTGGGTGTACGAGATTTTACTGCAGAGGAGTTACAAGGTGTGTTGAGCGATAGTGTCCCGCACTACCAGGCTGCCGGCTTGGTGTAGGATCAGATAGGGCCAAGTAGTGGAATAGTGGGGATGTTTGTTAATGGGTGTAGGTTTAGTTGGTAGGGCAATTTTTCTACGATGTCTAATGAACTCACACACAGAACTAGATAAGAGGAATACATGAATAGGGAGGCCTTGAATGCGGTGCGAGAGAGGCAGGTTGAGGTTACCAGGGTTAGAGTAGAGCAGAGGTTGTCATATGTTGAGACAGTGAAGAAAGTTGAGGAAGATGTGTCAAGGGGGAGGGATCCTGAGAGGATTCATGTGAGTAGTAGATCTGTATCAGTACAGAGGGATAAGCCAATGAGTGATATATGCTTCAGTAAGATTGTCTTTTTAACGTTCATAGTAATGGTTATCAACTGTACTGCAGGAATGGAACGTAAGTTGCAGAAAATAGAGGTTATGGTTGCAGCTGTTGATTGGTGGTGTCCCGTCCTTTCAGGCTGTTGGCATGAGGTAGGACTAGATAGGTTTAAATAGTGGAGTTGGGTGGTGGGTTTTTAAATGAGTGTAGGGATAGGGTAAATGTTGATTTATTTTCCTTTTTTCAAGTAAAGTATAAGGAAGTTATAACCCAGTCTAGTTGGTGGTGGTAATGCAACATTTATTGGATGCCAACCGCATCGAAGAAGAAGAGGCCTTGAATGGCATCACACTCCACTACTGTAGGTGGTGGTGTATGCACTACACGGTTGCGATCCGCCAATACAAATGTAAAGAAGAAGAAGAGCTCAAGAGAACGTTGTGAAGTTACTTTGCGGACAAAGCTTAACAAATAGCTACAGTAGCTACTTTTTATTTATACACACTAGCTATTTCAGGAGGAGTACCACCATGGCCTCGGGAGGAGAGTAAGTATAAATAGATACAAAGGTGTCATTTTTACAAGCGAATTAGCTAGCTTAGCTACTAGACTCTTCTGGTATTTTACCTCAGCTAGCTAGTTAGCATATTGGATGTCATGCCATACTAACATTACGGTTTATGTAATACTCTTACTACGAGTGAATTTAGCTGGCTAGTTAGGTAACCAAGTATTAGCTAACGTTAGCTCGTAAAGTTGTACACTGTAATTGGGACCAGTCAATGGAATGACCAAAACGACCGTACATGACTGACAGGCGTTTGTATCTAGCTAGCTAACGTTAGCCAACTTAACCTGACAAAACGTAACTAGCTGGGCCTACCGGCACAATTTGCTAACCAATGTTAACATATGTTGCTAACTAGCTAGCCTGTGACTCTCTGGCTTGACAAACTCATCCAAGGACCCATGATGATGAGTGGTTGGGTAGCTAGCTAACTGTCAAAGCTGGATGAAAATGCCGGCCATGTCACTAACTTACTGGCTTAGCTAAACTAACGTTAACATGTTATCCTAACGTTACCCGTTTAGTTAGCTAATAAACGTATCATTCAAAGTGTAATGACGGTTTAGGTAATTTAGGAATATGGCATATTAACTAGCAATCTAGCATATGCAATAACGTTACCAAATTATCTACACCTCTGTTTTAGCTGGTGTAGCTAATAAATAGCCGTAACTTGACAACTTGGGATCTCAAAAGGTGTGTCCTTTTGCTGTGTCATCTGCTGTTTGGCTACTAGTAGCTAGTTAGCCAACATTAGCTGGCGATGAATGAACAGTATTTCGGATTTAGCTAACGTTAGCATAGTCTAGCATAGCTATTTAGCTGATCATGAAACAAAGTGTACAATATGAAAGTTGGTCAAGTGATTGCGCGATGTTAACTTGCAAGCTTTGCAAAGATGGCATTTATAGCCAGCTATACTTATCTATCTAGTTAGCTAGTTAATGAGGTTGTTAATCAATATTCCCAATAGGACAAGGATTTTTAAAATTTTATTTAACCGTTATTTAACTAGGCAAGTCAGTTAAGAACAAATTCTTATTAACAATGACGGCCTACACCGGCCAAACCAGGACGACGCTGGGCCAATTGTGCGATGCCCTGTGGGACTCCCAGTCATCGACGGTTGTGACGCCTCTAGCAATGAGATACAGAGCCTTTAGACCTCTGCGCCACTCGGGAGCCCAAGAATGAATGTGTATGTAGTAACTGCGAAATATCAGACAGTCAGTTTTAACTTATCGCTTTTGTTTGTTTCACCCAGATCCAGAAATGATGATCTTTCCACTGCGATTCTGAAGCAGAAGACCAGACCTAACAGATTGATTGTAGATGAATCCATCAATGAAGACAACAGTGTGGTCTCTCTCTCTCAGGTAGGCACATGTGATTGGGTGGACTTGTATCCACATCCTCTGTTCACAGTCCCAGAATGTAATTATTCTGGCGCTAAGCAACCATGTGTTATTTTGATTCTCTGCTGCTGCTGTGGCAAAAATCTGTAAAAGATCTGATCCTGCTGTACTAAAAGTATTTAGAACATCTAGTGAAACTCATGGTGTTCATGCTCTGTTTTTAGGCAAAGATGGATGAGCTGCAGCTGTTTCGTGGAGACACAGTGCTGATGAAGGGGAAGAAGCGCAGGGAGTCAGTATGTATTGTTTTGTCTGACGACACCTGCTCTGATGAGAAGATCCGCATGAACCGTGTGGTCCGCAACAACCTCCGCGTCCGTCTGGGGGATGTCATCAGGTACAAACACAGATGCACACACTGGAACAAACAAGTTTGTTTTGTACATATGCCCAAAGCAAATTTAGATGAGTGATGTTTCTCTATTCTTCCTGTTGCAGTATCCAGCCGTGTCCTGATGTGAAGTATGGGAAGAGGATCCACGTTCTGCCTATTGATGATACAGTGGAGGGAATCACTGGCAATCTATTTGAGGTCTACCTCAAACCCTACTTCCTAGAGGCCTACAGGCCCATCCGCAAGGGTCAGTACACACACTAGGGATGAGCATTTGAAATTATTTCACTATTCACATAAAATATATTTTTCCGGATAGTCATATAGTCAAAATTAGATATAATAATCTTTACTCTCTTGACCAATCAGAATTAGAGGTCGACCGATTTAATTAGGGCCGATTTCAAGTTTTCATAACCATCGGTAATCAGCATTTTTGGATGCTGATTACATTGCATTCCACGAGGAGACTGCGTGGCAGGCTGACCACCTGTTACAAGAGTGCAGCAAGGAGCCAAGGTAAGTTGCTAGCTAGCATTAAACTTCTCTTACAAAAAACCATAATTAATAGTTAACTACACATGGTTGATGATATTACTAGGTTAACTCGCTTGTCCTGCGTTGCATATAATCAATGCAGTGCCTGTTAATTTATCATCGAATCACAGCCTACTTCGCCAAACGGGGGATGATTTAACAAAAGCACATTCGCGAAAAAAAACTATCGTTGCACGAATGTACCTAACCATAAACATCAGTCTTTCTTAAAATCAATATACAGAAGTAGATTTTTTTCAAACCTGCATATTTAGTTAAAAGAAATTAATGTTAGCAGGCAATATTAACTAGGGAAATTGTGTCACTTCTCTTGCGTTCATTGCACGCAGAGTCAGGGTATATGCAACAGGTTGGCCTGCCTGGCTCGTTGCGAACTGTGTGAATACCATTTCTTTCTAACAAAGACCGTAATTAATTTGCCAGAATTTTACATAATTATGACATTGAAGGTTGTGCAATGTAACAGCAATATTTAGACTTAGGGTTGCACTGAAAGAATAAATGTTTTACTTTCGAAATGATAGTTTCTGGATTTGACCATATTAATGACCAACGGCTCGTATTTCTGTGTTTATTATAATGAAGTCTATGATTTGATAGAGCAGTCTGACTGAGCAGTGGTAGGCGGCAGCAGGTTCGTAAATGTTCATTCAAACTTTACTGCGTTTGCCAGCAGCTCTTAGCAGTGCTTGCTTCACAGTGCTGTTTATGACTTCAAGCCTATCAACTCCTGAGATTAGGCTGGCAATACTAAAGTGCCTATTAGAACATCCAATAGTCAAAGTCCTGTGTGGCTCAGTTGGTAGAGCATGGTCTTTGCAACGCCAGGGTTGTGGGTTCGACTCCCATGGGGGACCAGTACGGGGGGGGGGGAATATATATGTTTGAAATGTATGCATTCACTACTGTAAGTCGCTCTGGATAAGAGCGTCTGCTAAATGACTAAAATGTAAAGGTATATGAAATACAAATGGTATAGAGAGAAATAGTCGACGCATCACAATTCCTATAATAACTACAACCTAAACTTCTTTACTGGGAATATTGAAGAACTGGGAATGTTGAACCACCAGCTTTCATATGTTCTCATGTTCTGAGCAAGGAACTTAAACGTTAGCTTTTTTACATGGCACATATTGCACTTTTACTTTCTTCTCCGACACTGTGTTTTTGCACTATTTAAACCAAATTGTGCATGTTTCATTATTTATTTGAGACTAAATTGATTTTATTTATGTATTAGGTTAAAATAAAAGTGTTCATTGTTCAAGTCGGCCGATTTATTCGCTATCAGCTTTTTTCGGTCCTCCAGTAATGCCATTTTTCCCACTTCAAATAGCAGTTAGCTAACAGGCGCGCACCAACAGAGGGTCCACAAGACCTGACACAGATTAATGCAAAACACTAACCAGAAAACGTGTATATATATCGATATTGGCGTTGAAAAATCATAAATCGGTCGACCTCTAATCAGAATGATGCCACAGCAGCAGTGTACAGTTGTTTTCAGGGTGCTATTCCGGTAGTTTTTAGCTAACAGTAGTTTTTAGCTAACAGTGAACGTGAAGTCTAATGTTCGCCATAATAAATAAATATATATATATATATATATATATATATATATATATATATATATATATATATATATATATATATATATATATATATATATATATATATATATATATATATATATATATATTGTCCATTTGTGTGTAACATGGACAATTTCATTTAAACAGCTTTTTCATTGTTAAATTATCCCAAAATGTGTTCAAATACTAATATCTGTTCGGATGTCTGTATAGTCGATTAACTGTGCCCATCCCTAACACACACCTGTTACCAATCGTTTTGTTTCAAAACGTCACCGGTGAACAATTGTTTGTTCTATATTTGATTCTGTAATATGTCATTGTGTGAAGGTGATATCTTCCTGGTTCGGGGGGGTATGCGTGCGGTGGAGTTCAAGGTGGTGGAGACTGACCCCAACCCCTACTGCATCGTTGCCCCCGATACCGTCATCCACTGTGAGGGAGAGCCTATCAGGAGAGAGGTGGGTCACAACCTCAACCAATTGCTTGTGGGCAGAGCACTCTTAATTTAGCCTATGGAAATCTAGGCGTTGTACTTTTAGCCAATTAGCGTTGCTTTTCTCCAAGTCCACAGCAAGAGGCTCGGGTGGGATTCTGTATTGAATCTGGACCTATGTATCCTGAAGTCCCTGCCAATACCTAGCCCTAGTAAGCAAACCTACTCTCAAGCCTCAGACTTATTTCTGTGTGTGTAGGATGAGGAGGAGTCCCTGAATGAGGTGGGCTATGACGATATCGGAGGAGTGAGGAAGCAGCTGGCTCAGATCAAGGAGATGGTGGAGCTGCCACTCAGACACCCTGCGCTATTCAAGGCTATAGGAGTCAAGGTAACACACACAGTTCACTATCTTCAAGGCCTTGTGTTAGTCTACACACGTTCTTGAACAGTAAGGAGTTTAAAAACACACTTTCCAGACTTGAAAGTCAACCATTTCAATTGGCTTAACCTCCCTGGGCAAGGTGGGACGTTTGCGTCCCACCTAGTCAACAGCCAGTGGAATTGGGTGGCGCGAAATACAAATACCTCAAAAATGCTATAACTTCAATTTGTCAAACATATGACTATTTTACACCATTTTAAAGACAAGGCTCTGGTTAATCTAACCACATTGTCCGATTTCAAAAAGGCTTTACAGCGAAAGCAAAACATTAGATTATGTCAGGAGAGTACCCTGCCAAAAATAATCACACAGCCATTTTCAAAGCAAGCATATATGTCACAAAAACCAAAACCACAGCTAAATGCAGCACTAACCTTTGATCTTCATCAGATGACACTCCTAGGACATTATGTTATACAATACATGCATGTTTTGTTCAATCAAGTTCATATTTATATCAAAAACCAGCCTTTTACATTAGCATGTGATGTTCAGAACTAGCATACCCACAGCAAACTTCCGGTGAATTTACTAAGTTACTCACGATTAACGTTCACAAAATACATAACAATTATTTTAAGAATTATAGATACAACTCCTTTATGCAATCCCGGTGTCATTTTAAAATAGCTTTTCGGCGAAAGCACATTTTGCAATATTCTGAGTACATAGCCCGGCCATCACGGCTAGCTAATTTGACACCCAGCAAATTTGGCGCTCACCAAACTCAGATTTACTATAAGAAAAATTGGATTACCTTTGCTGTTCTTCGTCAGAATGCACTCCCAGGACTTCTACTTCGACAACAAATGTTGTTTTTGTTCCAAATAATCCATAGTTATATTCAAATACCTCCGTTTTGTTCGTGCGTTCAGGTCAGTATCCAAAGGATGACGCGCAAGCGCATTTCGTGACACAAAATTTCGAAATATTCCATTACCGTACTTCGAAGCATGTCAAACGCTGTTTAAAATCAATTTTGATGCTTTTTTTCTCATAAAATAGCGATAATATTCCAACCGGGCGACGTTGTATTCATTCAAAGGCTGAAAGAACATTTTTTTGAATTCACATGAATGCGCATCTCCAGTGTCACTGTTCTCAGCCTGACCACTCACAAAATCTCCTGCTGTTTTTCGCCCAGAGACAGGAGAGACGTCATTCCACTTTCTGGCGCCTTCTGAGAGCCAATGGAAGCCTTAGAAAATGTCACGTTACAGCAGAGATGCAGTATTTTCGATAGAGATGCCACAGAAGGAGAACAAATTGTCAGACAGGGCACTTCCTTTATGGAATCTTCTCAGGTTTTGGCCTGCCATATGAGTTCTGTTATACTCACAGAAACCATTCAAACAGTTTTAGAAACTTTAGAATGTTTTCTATCCAAATCTACTAATTATATGCATATTCTCGTTTCTGGGCAAGAGTAGTAACCAGTTTAAATCGGGTACGTTTTTTATCCGGCCGTGCAAATACTGCCCCCTAGCCCCAACAGGTTAAGAAGTAAGCATTTTTCACTATTGGAAATGTTTTAATGACTGACATGCACCTGTACTCCCCTCCAGCCCCCCCGTGGTATCTTGCTGTATGGACCCCCCGGTACAGGAAAGACCCTGATTGCCAGAGCTGTCGCTAATGAGACCGGAGCCTTCTTCTTCCTCATCAACGGTGAAATTCTAAACCTTACCCTTTCCCTGGCAGAGGTTCACTGTTCATGATATGTCATTGTACTCTTGCTGTTTTGATGTTTCTCTGTATGACCCTTCTGTCTGTGTGCCTGTCCGTAGGTCCTGAGATCATGAGTAAGCTGGCTGGAGAGAGTGAGAGCAACTTGAGGAAGGCCTTTGAGGAGGCTGAGAAGAACTCTCCTGCCATCATCTTCATTGATGAGCTGGATGCTATCGCTCCAAAGAGAGAGAAGGTGTGGGGGAGAGAGAATGGGTATTAACAGTGTCCATCGGTTGATGTGCAGACCAGGAGAATAAAAATGGAATACAAAGGAACCGGAAAAATCCTTCTAAAGGGTCACCCAACTATGACGTATCACTTCAATAAAAACAAAGTCCAGGAGCTATGAACTGATCTGACATTTTCTGTAGACCCATGATTAGATGGAGAGGCATATCCTGCTGTTGTTGACATGCGTGTGTGTTTGTAGACCCATGGAGAAGTGGAGAGGCGTATCGTGTCTCAGCTGCTGACCCTGATGGACGGGCTGAAGCAGAGGGCTCATGTCATTGTCATGGCAGCCACCAACAGACCCAACAGCATAGACGCTGCACTTAGGAGATTTGGTACGTATACTCACTTTTTACCGGTTGGTTACAGGGTGTTTTGATGTTTTTATTGTGCAGTTGTATTGGTTGCTTTAATGCTCCAACGTGCTTGTGCGTCCAGGGCGTTTTGACAGGGAGGTGGACATTGGAATCCCTGATGCTACAGGCAGACTGGAAATCCTGCAGATTCACACCAAGAACATGAAACTAAATGACGATGTTGACCTTGAACAGGTGTGTGCTGACTCTTGTCCTGCGTCCCAATTGGCATCCTATTCCCTACCGCCCTGGTTAAAAGTGCTGCGCTGAGGCCTCCCGCAGCATTCTAAGGTACTGCATCGTAGTGCTTGTTGCATCACTACAGACCCGGGTTCGATCCCAGGTTGTGTCGTGACCGGGGGTCCCATAGGGCGCCGCACAATTGGCACATTGTCATTAAGGGGAAGGTTGGGCCGGTGGGGGCTTTACTTGACTCATCACGCTGTAGCGACTCCTTGTGGCGGGCCGGGCGCTTGCAAGCTTTTTGGCGGGTCGTCAGTTGAACAGTGTTTACTCCGATACATTGGTGCAGCTGGCTTCTGGGTTAAGCGTGTTAAGGTGCGCATTTTGGTGGGTCATGTTTTGGAGGACATATGACTCGACCTTCGTCTCTCCTCAGCCCGTTAGGGAGTGTGCAGCAATGAGACAAGACCCACATTGGATTGCAGTTGGATATCACGAAAAAGGGGGTAAAATACAAAAAAAATAAGAAAGTTCTGCGCTGGGACAAGGAAAAATAATTGTCAGATAAGAAGAATATAGATTTAAGTTGTCCGAATGGACAAGTAAAAAGAAAGTCACACATCACAATATCAAACAATTATTCCGATATGAATTGGATAAGAGAGGCTAACATTGGAACAATATTCATAGATTACTCCCATCCACCAACCCAATCCACAACACCCTAGTAAAACCCAAGTCTAATTGATGGTAATAGTGCTCACTGTTGTCCCTTGTGGCCGATTTTTGAAGGAGGATGTCGGGAAATAAACGTCCAATTTCAACGTCAATCTTGACCGATCTCCCTCAATAGGCAGCGTAGCCTACATTTTTGTCAGATTATCTATGGTAAAAAGATAGTAATGCTTTTTATTTTTAAAGTGGTTCTTTGCTTCATACAGTGATGTAAGAATGGTGATGGACCATTTTATTCGGGGACAAGTGACTTGAGCTTTTGCACAAAATAAAAAAATCTGTCCTACTTGTCCAAAGGACAAGTGGCAAAAAAAGTTGTCAATCCCTGATTGAAGGAATAGGGTGCCATTTGGAACACATCCTGGGTGTGTCTTGTTAGGTGGCTGACACACATTTCCCACACCCATTGAACTGGTAGCATTGTGTTCTGAGACTGGCCTGCATGTTAACTCACCCTGTATCTCTGTGTAGGTGGCTAATGAGACCCACGGCCATGTGGGTGCTGACCTGGCTGCCCTGTGCTCTGAGGCTGCTCTCCAGGCCATCAGGAAGAAGATGGACCTAATCGACTTGGAGGACGAGACCATCGATGCGGAGGTCATGAACTCCCTGGCCGTTACCATGGATGACTTCAGGGTAAGAAACACACTACCAAGTGTAGACTCACTACCTAGGGTAGACTACACAGACTACCACAACCCAGTACATAATAACTATACTACTCCTGGTTGTGTATACAGTTGAAGTCAAAGTTTACCTTAGCCAAATGCATTTAAACTCAGTTTTTCACAATTCCTGACATTTAATCCTAGTAAAAATTCCCTGTCTTAGGTCAGTTAGGATCACCACTGTTATTTTAAGAATGTGAAATGTCAGATTAATAGTAGAGTGATTTTATTTCTTTCATCACATTCCCAGTGGGTCAGAAGTTCACATACACTCAATTAGTATTTGGTAGCATTGCCTGTAAATTGTTTAACTTGGGTCAAATGTTTTGGGTAGCCTTCCACAAGCTTCCCACGATAAGTTGGGTGAATTTTGGCCCATTCCACCTGACAGAGCCTGTGTAACTGAGTCAGGTTTGTAGGCCTCCTTGCTCTCACACTCTTTTTCAGTTCTGCCCACACATTTTCTATAGGATTGAGGTCAGGGCTTTGATGGCCACTCCAATACCTTGACTTTGTTGTCCTTAAGCCATTTTGCCACCACTTTGGAAGTATGCTTGGGTCATTGTCCATTTGGAAGACCCATTTGCGACCAAGCTCTAACTTCCTGACTGATGTCTTGAGATGTTGCTTGAATATATCCACATAATTTTCCTCCCTCATGATGCCATCTATTTTGTGAAGTGCACCAGTCCCTCCTGCAGCAAAGCACCCCCACAACATGATGCTGCCACCCCCGTGCTTCATGGTTGGGATGGTGTTCTTCGACTTGCGAGCCTCCCCCTTTTTCCTCCAAACATAACGACGGTCATTATGGTCAAACAGTTCTATTTTTGTTTCATCAGACCAGAGGACATTTCTACAAAAAGTATGATCTTTGTCCCCATGTGCAGTTGCAAACCGTAGTCTGGCTTTTTTATGGCGGTTTTGGAGCAGTGGCTTCTTCCTTGCTGAGCGGCCTTTCAGGTTATGTCGATATAGGACTCGTTTTACTGTGGATATAGATACTTTTGTACCTGTTTCCTCCAGCATCTTCACAAGGTCCTTTGCTGCTGTTCTGGGATTGATTTGCACCTTCCGCACCGAAGTACGTTAATCTCTAGGACACAGAACGCGTCTCCTTCCTGAGCGGTGTGACGCTGCGTGGTCCCATGGTGTTTATACTTCCGTACTATTGTTTGTACAGATGAACATGGTGCCTTCAGGCATTTGGAAATCGTCTACAGTTTTTTTTTTCTGAGGTCTTGGCTGATTTCTTTTGATTTTCCCATGATGTCAAGCAAAGTGGCACTGAGTTTGAATGTAGGCCTTGAAATACATCCACAGGTACACCTCCAAATGACTCAAATGATGTCAATTAGCCTATCAGAAGCTTCTAAAGCCATGATGGAATTTTCTGGAATTTTCCAAGCTTTTTAAAGGCACAGTCAACTTGGTGCATGTACATTTCTGACCCACTGGAATTGTGATACAGTGAATAATATAAGTGAAATAATTTGGCTGTAAACAATTGTTGGATAAATTACTTGTCATGCTCAAAGTAGATGTCCTAACCGACTTGCCAAAACTATAGTTTTTTAACAAGAAATTTGTGGTGTGGTTGAAAAATGAGTTTAATGACTCCAACCTAAGTGTATGTAAACTTCCGACTTCAACTGTATATGATATTAAAGGTGTGTTTGTATTTCAGTGGGCTCTGAGCCAGAGTAACCCATCAGCTCTGAGGGAGACGGTGGTAGAGGTTCCTAACATCACCTGGGGGGACATTGGAGGACTGGAAGACGTCAAGAGGGAGTTGCAGGAACTGGTGCAGGTACGAAGTGCGCGCACACACACATTTAAAATACTTTATTTGAATCCACAAATCGCATTAGTCGAAGGATTCAAACATTTCATAGGTCATGGATATATGGACACTTGTGGATGATAAAAAGCACCTTCTCCATACAGCAAGGCTGCCCATGACAGCTGACACAGAGCAGTACCTCGCTAGCTGCTCTGCCTTCGTCCAATGCAGGCCTGCAATCACACCCGCGCACAAAGTTTAACCGTACACACATTGTCATACCTAATCTCTATCTTTCTTTCCCCTATAGTACCCAGTGGAGCACCCTGATAAGTTCCTGAAGTTCGGTATGACCCCGTCTAAGGGAGTGTTGTTCTACGGGCCCCCGGGTTGCGGTAAGACCTTGCTGGCCAAGGCCATCGCCAACGAGTGCCAGGCCAACTTCATCTCCATCAAAGGACCTGAGCTTCTCACCATGTGGTTCGGAGAGTCTGAGGCTAACGTCAGGGAGATCTTTGACAAGGTATGACATAGACGTTACTCACCAAAGTTAACATTTGTATTAATGCGCTATGGTAGGTCATAAATCAACATGGAGAAAAACAGTGGTCTTGGCATTGAACCCTGTGGTACACCGCTACACCATTTTCAATAGTATGTGGTGTAATCTACTGTGTTTTTCTGTGTGTACAGGCTCGCCAGGCAGCCCCGTGTGTGTTGTTCTTTGACGAGCTGGACTCCATAGCGAAGGCCCGTGGGGGTAACGTGGGAGATGGTGGTGGAGCGGCCGACCGTGTTATCAACCAGATCCTGACTGAGATGGACGGCATGTCCAGCAAAAAGAACGTCTTCATCATCGGCGCCACCAATCGCCCTGACATCATTGACCCCGCCATCCTTCGACCCGGCCGTCTGGACCAGCTTATTTACATCCCTCTGCCTGACGAGAAGAGCAGGATCAACATTCTCAAGGCTAACCTCCGCAAGAGCCCCATTAGCAAGGTAAAACACACACCGCTCAAAAACACTACATCTTTCTACACCTGTCATCATGCTAATGTAACAAGAGCCCGATGGTAGTTGTATTATGTAGCAAGAGTTAGTGACTCACACCAATATGTAAGATGTTTCAGGTGCTATAGATCTGTCATATTATCCTGACGATGATTGGTTACACCCAGTCTCCTCCCTCCATCCTATAGGATGTTGATCTGGACTTCCTGGCTAAGATGACCAATGGGTTCTCGGGTGCTGACCTTACTGAAATCTGCCAGCGGGCCTGTAAGCTGGCCATCAGAGAGTGCATCGAGAACGAGATTCGCCGAGAAAGGGAGAGGCAGACCAACCCTTCTGCTATGGTCAGTTCACACATGCACACACCTCGTTCACGCCATCTCTCTTTCTCTCGGTCTACTTTTCTTTTTCAATTACCCCCCCCCCCCCCCCCTTCCTTCCTCCCTCCCTCTATTCCCGTCTCCAGGAGGTAGAGGAGGATGACCCTGTGCCAGAGATCAGGAAGGACCACTTTGAGGAGGCCATGCGATTCGCTCGCCGCTCCGTCAGCGACAATGACATCCGCAAATACGAGATGTTTGCCCAGACACTGCAGCAGAGCCGAGGCTTTGGCAGCTTCAGGTACGTTTGTGTGTGACCTCAGGGGTGTGTGTGACAGTGTTTTAATGTGCTATAATTAAGCAATAAGGCCAGAGGGGTTTGTGGTATATTGCCACAAAAATCTGACCGTATACCACAGGTACACAAAACATTTGTTTTTACTGCTCTAATTACGTTTGTAACCAGTTTTAAATAGCAATATAAGGCACCTCGGTTTGTGGATATGGCCGATATACCACGGCTAAGGGCTGTGTCCAGGCACTCTGTGATGCGTCGTGCTTAAGAACAGCCCTTAGCCGTGGTATACTGGCCATATAGCACACCCCCTCGTGCCTTATTGCTTAATTATAAACTGGGTGGTTCAAGCCCTGAGTGATGATTGGCTGACAGCCATGGTATTTCAGACCGTATAACAGAACAGCCCTTAGCCATGGTGTATTGGCCATCTACCACGCCCTCTCTGGCCTTATTGCTAAAATATACCACGGCTAAGGGCTGTTCTTAGGCGCGAAGCGGAGTTCCTGGATACAGCCCTTAGCTGTGGTATATTGGCCTTGTATACATACGGCTTTAATGCTGTTTCAGCCAATCAGCATCCAGGACCCTAACTACCTGGTTTATAATGGTGACTATTGTCTTTCTCTCACAGGTTCCCATCCAGTGCTGCAGGGGGCAGTGGTCCAAGCCAGGGTACCGGGGGAACTGGCGGGGGGCCAGTGTTTAACGAGGATAACGATGACGACCTGTATGGATAGATGGATGGACAGACTGACGGATGGTGCCACATGGTGGCCAGCTCTTATGTGATCACACCTGTACAAACATTCAAACCTGATTGACCATTTTTAGGACTCTTCTTTCTTTCATGTGCTTTTTTGTTGTTGTTGTATGATTCCTCTCTGGTGGCGAAAGCGTGTAGCTGCCTGGTTTGATCCATCCTCAAACTGGAAGCTTCCGGTTTCTACAGACACCGCTCAGGCGTTTATTTTACGGCCTGCTACGGGAAAGCGGGGCAGTGGATAGAGGTGAAAAGTTAAAGGTGATTGGTTGACTGTGGGGGGGTTGAGTGGCCTCTGAGTTTATCACAACCCTGTGTTACCAGCTATAAGAAAGAAAGAAAACTTTTTTATGAATAGTAGCATATAATGTATGATGACAAGTTTGAAAATAAAATCTCACAAAATGACTGTAGTTTGATGTTATTGAATTCAGTTCCACACTAGGTTCACCATAACAAAGTTGTCAAACCAGTTTCTCATTAATTTAGATGAGATGTCAGAGGTTCGACTTACTATGTGGGACCAGGTATCGAACCCAGGCCATCCGCATGCTTTAGGACTGTGTTAGCCCACTGAGCTAAAAAGCCTATGTATTTGCTCTGGGAGCTAACTTGAGCCCTCAGGTCTACAGGGCTAGTCCTAACACAAGCTTGTTCACTGAACTACCTCTGTTTTCTAGTGGTCACTAAATGTCCCATGGCACTCGAGTTGAGTAGAAGTCTAAACCCTAGTGTCCTTCCCAACCTGGTCACCATACCACTATGGCCACTTAATCATCCTGGCCTTCAATGGTCTCAAATAGCATTAAATGCCTGTAAATTACAATGGAAAGGAGTTGCGTGCATGAGTTGTCATGAATGTGGGATCTGTCATGAATATTTGTATTCAAAATGGTGGCCATTATCTCAATGTCTACAATCCTGTATCTGTGTCACACTTACTAGACCAAACCCATCTCAGGTTGCGTATAAAAACAGACATTAAAGGTAAAGTTTTGTGAGGACTGTCTGGGAGTGGTTTGAGTGGGGAGGGAAAACTGAAAATGAACTGTTAATGGCAGAGGTTTGGAACTCTTTCTTATTGGTCCATTATTGCTGTGTTCACGGGCTAGTCAACTTGAAAATGTCCGACTTGCTAATTGGTTGAACGCGTCATGTATAATAACTACAACCAGTTAACAAGTCGGAAATTTCAGAGTTCCTACTAGCACATGAACGTGGCATAACTAATTTACCGCATGGTGATGTCACCATGGAAGACCAAAACTCAAACCCACAAAAACAGGCTGAGATTTCAGGTGGCCTTTTCAAACGGCTCTCACACTAAAAGTGAAAATTATGAAAAGGCTCAATTTCACAGTATTATTCCAACCTCCTGTGGAAATATATATAAAACATAGAAAATCATGTTTTTGACTGCACTGGGCCTTTAAGGTTGGCTCTTTTCTTGATTTGACACATGATATTGATGTTGAGTGTCAATGTTTTAATTCATGAGACCATGAGTGTGTTATTCTGAGACTGAAAATGGGTTATTTACATGTGGGCTATTCATTGCCTATTTGTCCTCTGTAGATGACCATAGTCAGTTTTAGAAGTTTCCCAACCGTTTGGGTTACAGATAAACAGATCCGTCCAGACTTTGACCTCTGTCTGTTTAAAACCAGCCTAACTACTGAGCATCACACACACTCTGACACTCACAGGCATCTGATCGGTAAGAACTATCACTCCTCACATATTCTTACTCTAGCATGATACACACGGACATAACTTCTCACATTAGAGAACCTTCTCTCTTTCCACAGGGGGAAAGGCACCAGGGTGTTCGTGTGACTCTGAGATGTACTATTGTGTATCTCTTCTCAGTTCTATCTTACATCACTATTTTCTCACATTGTGGTTCAGGCAATGGTGGACACGGTTACAGACTACTAATCTACTGGAACAAACTACATTTAAACTGTAAAGCTGAAGCTGAAAGAAGTAGCAGATTGGGGGGGGATTCTCATTTGATCAGCATGACCTCAGACCACAACCTATTTTAGACATTGTACTATACTTTAATACAATACTGTATCACATGACATAGTAGAGGATTATAATGCTATGATGTTAATCAGTAATGTGTAGCCTGTGACTGTCATCAGCTATTTAGCTATTTAGGTATAGAAACTAGGTTCTTATACAGTTACATTATGAAAGGTTCAGAAAGAGTTCAAAATGTTTGAAAGAGAAAGACTGTGAGAGAAAAGAGAGGATTTGCCTGTTTTAGCTGTTGTATGAATATTTTGGGTATATTATCTCTCTCGTTATATACGAACATGTCACACATCTGAGTCCCCTGTGCTGAGTTAATGAATTCAAACATGAGTGATAATCAGTAACACAGCATTAAGACTTAGTCATGGTGATTTGCAGCTGACACCAGGTCAACTGGGTCATACTCAGAGATCTATAGCGATGGTTTAGCCTCTAGAGCTGGAGACACCATGTTGCTACCGCATATCAAATTTCATTCGTCCATTCATGATGTGTGTTTCTGTGTGCCTGTCTGTCTGCCAGTTTCCCTGCCTATCAGAACCTCTGGACTGAACCATGAGTTCTTGCGTGACCCTGTCGTCAGGGCATAAGATTCCCCTGGTGGGGCTGGGCACCTGGAAGAGTGCCCCCGGACAGGTCAAAATGCTATTAATTCTCATTCAAAAAACGAACATCCACAGATAACCTAAACCTTAACGTGTGTGTGTTGACTCTCTGTGTCACTGTAGGTGAAGCAGGCGGTGCTGACGGCTCTAGACTGTGGCTATAGACACATTGATTGTGCTGCTGCGTACAGTAATGAGCAAGAGGTCGGGCAGGCACTGGCTCAGAGGCTGGGACCAGGAAAGGTGAGCCACACACTTTTTGATCAGAGCATTAGGAAAATCCTTCTGGAAAGCTGTGCATGTATGTGTGTGTGTTGATCCCCTGTTTTTCCCCCCAGGCCCTGCGTCGTGAGGATGTGTTTCTGACCTCTAAGCTGTGGAACACCCAGCATCACCCTGATGATGTAGAGACAGCCTGTAGGAAGAGTCTAATACATCTGGGACTGAACTACCTGGACCTCTACCTCATGCATTGGCCCATGGCCTTCCAGTGAGCAACACACACACCCCTACTCGCACCTCAATATGACTGTGCACATCTCAACGAGCACACTTGTACTAGAAACCCGTCCCAGACATGTTATGGTCCTCTGAGCTGCCTGTGTGTTCTCCAGGCGTGGGACAGAGCTGATGCCCAAGCGGGCTGATGGGAGTGTGTGTTACGATGACATACACTACCAGGAAACCTGGGTTGCCATGGAGAGCTTGGTTGATAAGGGGCTGGTCCGAGCCATCGGTCTGTCCAACTTCAACGCCAGACAGATAGACGATGTCATCAGCATCGCCAAACACAAGCCTGTAGTCAACCAGGTATGGGACTGTGTGTGTACAGTATGTCTGTGTAATATTCTCTGACTTTGTGTGTTGGTGTAACTGTGTCTTTGTAGGTGGAGTGTCACCCATACCTGTCCCAGGCCAAGCTGCTGAGTCACTGCAGGTAGGTTTGTGTGTGTGTAAGGTAGAGTGTGTAGTGGTGTGTTTGCACCTGTGTATGTCTGTAGGTTTGTGTAACTGTGTGTGTATTCCAGGGTTGTAGGTGTATGTGTGTAATAATTTGCGTATGTTCCAGGTCGGTAGGTGTATGTGTGACGGCCTACAGCCCCCTGGGTAGTGGTGACAGGCCCTGGGCCTCGCCTGACGAACTCTGCCTGCTGCAGGACCCTGGACTGGGGGCTATCGCCCTCCGCCACAGCATGACCCCTGCTCAGGTCATACTCAGGTAACACAGTACACTGTAACACACAAACACCTCCGTGTAACTAGCCACAGTGTAATGAGCGATTCTCAGGTGTGTGTCTGTCTGTGTCTCCAGGTGGCAGGTACAGAGAGGGGTAGTCTGCATCCCCAAAAGTGTCACCCCCTCCAGGATCCAGCAGAACCTACAGGTGAGGACAGCGCCATCTAGTGGAATGAATACACATTGACCTGCATGATTTTTGACCAGTTTGGAAACAACTAACCTCTTTCCCAAAATGCGACTTTTTGCGAGATCCAGGGCTGGCTGAGTTTAGGAAACTACAGGTTACAATTCTGTGTAGCTGCTGTGATTGTTTTCTAGATTGGGCGTTTGTGTCTGATTGACAGGTGTTTGACTTCTCTCTGTCGGATGAAGACATGAAGCAGATGGAGTCATTCAGCAGAAACGAGAGGTACATCGTCCCAGCTGTGGAGGTAAGTTCCGATTGTCTCAGATGAGACTTCAGGGTGCATGTCAATAGTCTTACACGGCCTCCTCCCCTGGTCACAACGAGACAGGTGAAGGAGAGTAGATGAGGATGCCATATGAGACTACTGAGATGCAGCCAAATTTAGCTGAGTTTCAGTTGAGACATGGGGTTTTCCGGTGGTACTGAATGGAACTGTGTGTTCTCGTCACAGAGGGATGGAAAGAGAGTGTGGAGGGATGCAGAGCACCCCCATTTCCCCTTCAATGATCCGTACTGACCCCACATCTAGAGACAGATCAACTGACCCCACATCTAGAGACAGATCAACTGACCCCACATCTAGAGACAGATCAACTGACCCCACATCTAGAGACAGATCTACTGACCCCACATCTAGAGACAGATCAACTGACCCCACATCTAGAGACAGATTAACTGACCCCACATCTAGACACAGATCAACTGACCCCACATCTAGACACAGATCAACTGACCCCACATCTAGAGACAGATCTACTGACCCCACATCTAGAGACAGATTAACTGACCCCACATCTAGAGACAGATTAACTGACCCCACATCTAGAGACAGATCAACTGACCCCACATCTAGAGACACATCAACTGACCCCACATCTAGAGACAGATTAACTGACCCCACATCTAGAGACAGATTAACTGACCCCACATCTAGAGACAGATTAACTGACCCCACATCTAGAGACAGATTAAGTGAACCCACATCTAGAGACAGATTAACTGACCCCACAATGAGACAGATTAACTGACCCCACATCTAGAGACAGATTAACTGACCCCACATCTAGAGACAGATTAACTGACCCCACATCTAGAGACAGATCAACTGACCCCACATCTAGAGACAGATCAACTGACCCCACATCTAGAGACAGATCTACTGACCCCACATCTAGAGACAGATCAACTGACCCCACATCTAGAGACAGATCAACTGACCCCACATCTAGAGACAGATCTACTGACCCCACATCTAGAGACAGATCTATTGACCCCACATCTAGACACAGATCAACTGACCCCACATCTAGAGACAGATCAACTGACCCCACATCTAGAGACAGATCAACTGACCCCACATCTAGAGACAGATCAACTGACCCCACATCTAGAGACAGATCAACCGACCCCACATCTGGAGACAGATCAACTGACCCCACATCTAGAGACAGATCAACTGACCCCACATCTAGAGACAGATCTACTGACCCCACATCTGGAGACAGGTCTACTGACCCCACATCTAGAGACAGATCAACTGACCCCACATCTGGAGACAGATCAACTGACCCCACATCTGGAGACAGATCAACCGACCCCACATCTGGAGACAGGTCTACTGACCCCATATCTGGAGACAGGTCTACTGACCCCACATCTAGAGACAGATCAACTGACCCCACATCTGGAGACAGATCAACTGACCCCACAATGAGACAGATCAACTGACCCCACATCTGGAGACAGATCAACTGACCCCACAATGAGACAGATCAACTGACCCCACATCTGGAGACAGGTCTACCGACCCCACGTCTGGAGACAGGTCTACCGACCCCACGTCTGCAGACAGGTCTACCGACCCCACATCTGGAGACAGATCAACTGACCCCACATCTCGACATTATTTATGAGAGGTATTGACATGTTGAATGCGCCAAGGTGTCTGTCTAAACTACTGGCACACAGCTCCGACACCCATGCATACCCCACAAGACATACCACAAGAGGTCTCTTCACAGTCCCCAAGTCCAGAACAGACTATGGGAGGCACACAGTACTACATAGAGCCATGACTACATGGAACTCTATTCCACATAAAGTAACTGATGCAAACAGTAAAATTAGATTAAAAAAAAAACAGATTAAAAAAACACCTAATGGAACAGCGGGGACTGTGAAGCAACACAAACATTGGCACAGACACATGCATACACACACACATACGATAACATACGCACTATACATACACATGGATTTAGTAATGTAGAGATGTTGTAGTGGTGGAGTAGGGGCCTGAGGGCACACATTGTGTTGTGAAATCTGTGAATGTATTGTAATGTTTTAAAATTGTATAAATTGCCTTAATTTTGCTGGACCCCAGAGGAGCTGCTTTGGCAACAGCTAATGGGGATCCATAATAAATACAATACACAGATCTACTGACCTCACATCTAGACACAGATCTACTTGTTTCATTTCTACACAACTCCTGACTGGAATTACTAGGCCTAGTCTCTATATTTGAATATTTGATTACAGAAGAATCATCTGTACTGCAGTTCCTGTTCCCTTCGTAAGAATCAACGTACAGTTGGAGTCGGAAGTTTACATACACCTTAGCCAAATACATTTCAACTCAGTTTTTCACAATTCCTTACATTTAATCCTAGTAAAAATTCCCTGTCTTAGGTCAGTTAGGATCACCACTTTATTTTATGAATGTGAAATGTCAGAATAATAGTAGAGTGATTTATTTCAGCTTTTATTTCTTTCATTATATTCCCAGTGGGTCAGAAGTTTACATACACTCATTTAGTATTTGGTAGCATTGCCTTTAAATTGTTTAACTTGAGTCAAACGTTTTGGTTAGCCTTCCACAAGCTTCCCACAATAAGTTGGGTGAATTTTGGCCCATTCCTCCTGACAGAGCTGGTGTAACTGAGTCAGGTTTGTAGGCCTCCTTGGTCTCACATGCTTTTTCAGTTCTGCCCACAAATTTTCTATAGGATTGAGGTCAGGGCTTTGATGGCCACTCCAATACCTTGACTTTGTTGTCCTTAAGCCATTTTGCCACAACTTTGGAAGTATGCTTGGGGTCATTGTCCATTTGGAAGACCCATTTGCAGTGGCTTCTTCCTTGATGAGCGGACTTTCAGGTTATGTCGACTCGTTTTACTGTGGATCTAAATAGTTTTGTACCCGTTTCCTCCAGCATCTTCACAAGGTCCTTTGCTGTTGTTTTGGGATTGATTTGCACTTTTCGCGACAAAGTACGTTCATCTCTAGGAGACAGAACGCATCTCCTTCCTGGGCGCTATGACGGCTGCGTGGTCCCATGGTGTTTATACTTGCGTACTATTGTTTGTACAGATGAATGTGGTACCTTCAGGCATTTGGAAATTGCTCCCAAGGATGAAACAGACTTGTGGAGGTCTACAATATTTTTTCTGAGGTCTTGGCTGATTTCTTTTGATTTTCCCATTATGTCCAGCAAAGAGGCAGTGAGTTTGAAGGTAGGCCTTGAAATACATCCACAGGTACACCTCCAATTGACTCAAATGATGTAAATTAGCCTGTCAGAAGCTTCTAAAGCCATGAAATAATTTTATGGAATTTGCCAAGCTGTTTAAAGGCCCAGTCAACTTAGTGTATGTAAACTTCTGACCCACTGGAATTGTGATAGTGAATTATAAGTGAAATAATCTGTAAACAATTGTTGTAAAAATTACTTGTCACGCACAAAGTAGATGTCCTAACCCACTTGCCAAAACTATAGTTTGTTAACAAGGAATTTGTGGAGTGGTTGAAAAGAGTTTTAATGACTCCAACCTAAGTGTATGTAAACTTCAGACTTCAACTGTATATACACCATACTAAATTATCCAGAATTCGATATTAGCGTAGCAAATGTATTTGCTACTAATCCTTGATATTGTTCCACTCCAACTGATCCGGTGTTCCGATGTATGTATATCTAATCTGTGAGATCATTGGACAAATAAAGAAAGCATTATGTCATCCCTCCCTTCAGTCCTTGAAGTAAGCACAGAGCCAGGAGAGATGGATAGGTGAAAGCAGAAGAGTGGGGTTAGGCTACAAATAACTTCACATAGACACACAGGGCCATACACTGCTCAGTATTTGGTTTATTGGTTGTCATTGTAAAATTCAATTTACACGAGAAACTTTGTCAAAAGTACAGAAGTTGTGGAAAAACCACATTCTCACACAGCACCATGCCAATGCTCACTTCCTACTTTAGCCCCACCCCCATCCAGCGACCCTGCAGCTTCTCTGATTGACAGGCATTATTAGATCAAGATGGAATTCCTCAGATGTTTGCCAATCTGTGTCTGTTCTGTATCTCTTGGCATTACCTATAGACAGGGAACAACCACTACAGTATCAACCAGTCCTGACAGATTCCTTCAATGTCCACATTCTTTCAATTGAACACATATCACAGCTGGCAAAAAGTGGACCAAGAAAAGGGTCTCCATTTGATAGTCCTGAATAGATGTATCATGTTACCAGTGCCAGACTGATAGGTCCATCAGCGTAGTACAGATGATCACTGCAGCACCAAAACAGTCAGTGCTTGACTTGTGCTGGAACACACTGGTACTGAGTACCAGTACCTCATTTTTTTACTGCTTGAGTAGCAGCACCTATAGAATATCAACTTTAAAATATTGCAGTGTTTCTGCTCCTAAATATAAACAGTACTGGCACCCAAAACAAGTACCAGAATCTATTTCACTGCATGACTTTAAGCACTGCATACAGTGTCACTCCCAGTATACTACCCACAGACAACATCCACAGCAGAACATTCATGACTCTCTGGGCAGGTTTACATTGAAAGTGTTTTACAAAACCTATTATAAAGGTTCATAGAAATGACTATATTCTCTGTGTTCATCCTGTGGACACTATCAGCCATTACAATAGTTATTCACATTGAGTATGAATCCTGGTGCATCCCTGGTACTTGACAGGTCCATAGGGTTTCTGTAGGAATGGGGGAGTCGTGTGTGTGTGTCTTCAGGTTAAGGCACTTACCAGTCCCTCAGTGAGTCGTGGAGAGCTTAAAGGCAGTTATTAAAGACTCAGTCATTCCCTCTGAGACACAAACACCACAGGGAGCAAAGCACCTATAGATGAGATGCCTGGATGAACCTCCTGAGGTACTAATATGATGACCCATAGTGGATTACACACAGCTGGGCTGCTGGGGGTCTCAGCCAGTCACAAATACAACAAACTGTACACCATGTTGAAACCAAACCGTCAACAATTACATGCTCATTTGCACTGAGTGCTGATTATAACAAGCAAATCCAAATCTGAAGACATGCTTGCCAAACTATGTTAATGGTTAGGCACTGGGAGGAGGTGGGGGTAGTGTCTGCTGTCGTAGCAGTGGCCTTGTCCAGCAGATAACCTATACAGTTCACACATGATGCTTTATTAAACATTTGAAACAGCTTATTGGGGTAAAATAGGGGAGCACAGACTGAAGCTGCTGGTTGGGTGTAGATAAACAAAATAATACACTTTCAACTTTCCTCTGGAAAATCCTGGACAAGCTATTCTTTTTCAAATAAAGTGTTCCTCTCATCCCATCCAAAAGAAGAGGAGGAAAGGCAGGGGATGTATAAAACCCTTGATAAGTCTGTAGGAAAAAAAGAGCATTAAGAAAAGTTCTGGTAAAAGCCAAAGCTGCGCTGAGCCATTCCTCCGTATCACTCCGCCATGTCCGTGTGCGCTTGGGCAGAAAGATAAAAAAATTAACAAAAACAACCTTAAACTGCAGTTCCTCTTGGCACTTCCGTCATTTCTAGACAAAAATAAAACTTTCCCTTAAAAATATAATTGTCCGTGGGCGATGGGGTGTTGTCCTAAGACTGGGGCAGGTGTTGTCTGATGATCTCTCTTGACTGGGGAGGGATCCTGTCTGGGAAGCGAACCGTGAACTCCACTATGAGGTCGCCGCGCTGGGTGGGGCTCTTAGGGAGGGGCAGGCCCTCCCCCCTCAGCCTCTTTACCGTCCCCGGCTTTATGACGTCATGGCAGGGTAGCGGGATGACGCGGTTATCCAGGGTGGGAATGTTCACCGTACAGCCACACAGCGCCTGGGGGAGGGGAATATGAGAGGGTTTAATATTGTATCATATGACTCAAACATGTTCACTATGTTTACTATATGACTGGTTCGTTACAACAGTGTTGTTCAATCGGTTCCTCTGGGAAATGAAGGTGTTGTACATATGTTCTATTCACACCTGATGACATGAAAAACAATAAAGTAATCGGTTGTTAGTTAATTCAGTGATTAAGGATAGGTGATAACGTGTTTCAGGAGCTATGGACGTAGAACACTAGTATCTGTTCTAGTTCAGCAGTCCAGAACACAGGCTCAGCTGGAGAACATTAGATAACATGATTTGGCACTGAGGCACTCAGAGTGGAACAGAATGACATCAGCTACAATGGATCACGCCCTCTCTGACACTAAAACAACTTTCACAGTCTTTCCAGGTGTGTGGTTCCTGTATAGGGTTGGTGGGTTATAGAGTGCACAGGGGGCTAATTTTAGAGAGTGGTCTCATTTTGAGAGCTAATGAAGTAAGACAGGAATCAGCTGAGCTCGTAAATAGTTGGACGGTTTGTCAGAGGGGCTGGGACACAGTCTCGTCTCCTTATCACAGTGCCTATTGAATGCAGGGAGAGCAGTGAGAAATAGAATGGGTTTGAGGAATGAAACCTGAGCACTCAAAGTAGTAGGATGAAGTGTCCCATAGCCACTGATATAAGGTCATTTTTTCACCCTAATTGTCAAGCTTAAAATTGAGTAAGAGTAACATTAAACTGATCTTAGATCTGCAACTTCTACCAAGAGCAGGCAGCACACCATACTAACTCCAACCCTAACCTAGACAGGTTGCCATGATGCTGGAGGCACACAGACAGCTAACCCACGGCCAGTTTAATTATATAAGCCTCAGCTCAGACAAGGGAGCACCAGAATAATATAGTCCACTCCTAATAAGTGCAAACTCTGATTAAGTGCAGTAGGCCTACAATTTTCCAGTCCCAATTCAATAACATGATACTATTTCATTGCATGTTCCAGTTAAGTACTTACAAGTTGCCCAATCAGATGTCAACAGTCCCATTTCACAGCTGCCCCTTTCGGTGTTTACCATCCCCCACGACCCCAACCCCCCCACCCCCCAGTATAAGGCATCCAAAAACTGTTATCACTAAGCGTTATCACATGCATATGTTGTCTAAGCCAATGCATAGAGCATATCTCTCTGTAATATCAGAAGTCAAGTTCCTCTTAAAGCTCTGCAGCTAGAGTTAGCAACAGCCTGCTAAGTGTGGATGGGGTGTCGCGTGTGTGTTTCCTTCCTGTTCTCCACACTGACACCGAATGTCAAACTGTCCTGATTTAGAGAGAACAGCCGTAGAGAGAGCAGGGCTTGAACCCCTGCAGTTACAGGGCAAGGCCACTGGCTCCTGTAACAAAGATCCAGAACAGTCATAGAACAGTCATATGGAGAAGCAGTGGTGTAAAGTACTTAAGTAAAAATTCTTGAAAGTACTACTTAAGTAGTTTTTTGGGGTATCTGTAATTTATTTTACTATTCATATTTTTGACAACTTTTACTTCACTACATTCCAAAATAAAATAATGTACTTTTTACTCCATACATTTTCTCTGACACCCAAAAGTACTCGTTACATTTTAAAACGCTTAGCAGGACAGAAAATGGTCAAATTCACACACTTATCAAGAGAACATACCTGGTCATCCCTAATTCCGCTGATCTGGCGGACTCACTAAACACAAATGCTTTTGTTTGTAAATGATGTCAGTGTTGGTGTGCCCCTGGCTATCCATACACTTAAAAAAACTAGAAAATAGTGCCATCTGGTTTGCTTAATATAAGGAATTTTACATGATTCATACTTTTACTTTTGATACTTAAATATATTTAAAACCAAATACTTTGACTTTTAAAATCTGGTTCATACTGTAGCCACATGATTGCTGTATTCAGAGCAGTTGGAGGGACATAAATTAGGTTACTTACATTGCCTACCAAAGCCCCAGGTATAATGTACATTTGCTGAAGCATTATGACAACTCAGCGACACAATGGTATGGTTTAACTGAGCCTTCTGATAAGTAATTGTCTCAATGCAGCCTTATAATGCTGTGAAAGGATCCCGGAACCCAAATGATTTGGGTGGATCCCATCCTCCTTATATAACGGGTTTTGTTTCCAAAAGGTATCAAATTTGTCAACAAAAGTTACACCCATTGATCTGCAATAATCACGTAGCCAGTTGTGAAGAGAAAGAATCCTGCTAAAGCGTCCAATGCCACGATTCAGAGGGCACAGGGCCATATACGATGGGTCTTTTATTAGTGTCTAGCAGAGAGTCAATCGGCTCTTTAAAATCCAGTTTCAACTGTTCAGAGCTGCCCTTCATAGTGTCATTAACACCTACATGGACTATGATAGAATGGATATTTCCATGTCCTGACGTAGTACATTTAGAAGCAGCTTAGTAATGTCATTTACACAAGCTCCGGGATAGGACATTGTTTCTGGTGCAAAAACAAATCAAATCACATTTTATTTGTCACTTACACATGGTTAGCAGATGTTAATGCGAGTGTAGCGAAATGCTTGTGCTTCTAGTTCCGACCATGCAGTAATACCTAACAAGTAATCTAACAACAACTACCTTATACACACACAAGTGTAAAGGAATTAATACAAATATGTACATAAAAATATATGAATGAGTGATGGCCGAACGGCATAGGCAAGATGCAGTAGATGTACAGTATATACATATGAGATAAGTAATGTAGGGTATGAAAACATTATATAAAGTGGCATTGTTTAAAGTGGCTAGTGATACAATTAATTACATCAAGATGGCAACATGCAGTAGATGGTATAGCGAACAGATATACATATGAGATGAGTAATGTAGGGTAGGTAAACATTATATAAAGCGGCATTGTTTAAAGTGGCTAGTGATTAATAATGGGAAAATTGCTGTAATAAATTTAAGTGTCTAAAGTTGAGTCAGTATGTTGGCAGCAGCCACTTAATGTTAGTGATGGCTGTTTAACAGTCTGATGGCCTTGAGATAGAAGCTGTTTTTCAGTCTCTCGGTCCCCGCTTTGATGCACCTGTACTGACCTTGCCTTCTGGATGATAGCGGGGTGAACAGGCAGTGGCTCGGGTGGTTGTTGTCCTTGATGATCTTTTTGGCCTTCCTGTGACATCGGGTGGTGTAGGTGTCCTGGAGGGAAGGTAGTTTGCACCCGGTGATGCGTTGTGCAGACCTCACTACCCTCTGGAGAGCCTTACGGTTATGGGCGGAGCAGCTGCCGTACCAGGCGGTGATACAGCCCGCCAGGATGCTCTCGATTGTGCATCTGTAAAAGTTTGTGAGTGTTTTTGGTGACAAGTCAAATTTTTTCAGCCTCATGAGGTAGAAGAGAAGCTGCTGCGCCTTCTTCACCACCCTGTCTGTGTGGGTGGACCATTTCAGTTTGTCCATGATGTATACGCCGAGGAACTTAACTTTCCACAACTGTCCCGTCAATGTAGATAAGGGGCTGCTCTCTCTCCTGAAGTCCACGATCATCTCCTTTGTTTTGTTGACATTGAGTGTGAGGTTATTTTCCTGACACCACACTCCGAGGGCCCTCACCACCTCCCTGTAGGCCGTCTCGTCGTTGTTGGTAATCAAGCCTACCACTGTTGTGTTGTCTGCAAACTTGATGATTGAGTTGGAGGCGTGCATGGCCACGCAGTCGTGGGTGAACAGGGAGTACAGGAGAGGGCTGAGAACGCACCCTTGTAGGGACCCAGTGTTGAGGATCAGCAGGGTGGAGATGTTGTTACCTACCCTCACCACCTGGGGGTGGCCCGTCAGGAAGTCCAGGACCCAGTTGCACAGGGCGGGGTCGAGACCCAGGGTCTCGAGCTTAATGACGAGTTTGGAGGGTACAATGGTGTTAAATGCTGAGCTGTAATCGATGAACAGCATTCTTACATAGGTATTCCTCTTGTCTAGATGGGTTAGGGCAGTGTGCAGTGTGATGGCAATTGCGTCGTCAGTAGACCTATTGGGGCGGTAAGCAAATTGGAGTGGGTCTAGGGGGTCAGGTAGGGTGAAAGCTGATATGGTCCTTGACTAGTCTCTCAAAGCACTTCATGATGACGGAAGTGAGTGCTACAGGGCGGTAGTCATTTAGCTCAGTTACCTTAGCTTTCTTGGGAACAGGAACAATGGTGGCCCTCTTGAAGCATGTGGGAACAGCAGACTGGGAAAATAATTGATTGAATATGTCCGTAAACACACCAGCGAGCTGGTCTGCGCATGCTCTGAGGACGCGGCCGGGGATGCCGTCTGGGCCTGCAGCCTTGTGAGGGTTAACACGTTTAAATGTTTTACTCACGTTGGCTACACTGAAGGAGAGCCCGCAGGTTTTGGTAGCGGGCCGTGTCAGTGGCAATGTATTGTCCTCAAAGCGAGCAAAGAAGTTGTTTACTCTGTCTGGGAGCAAGACATCGTGGTCCGCGACGGGGCTGTTTTTTCTTTTGTAGTCCGTGATTGACTGTAGACCCTGCCACATAACTCTCATGACTGAGCCATTGAATTGCGACTCCACTTTCTCTCTATACTGACGCTTAGCTTGTTTGATTGCCTTGCGGAGGGAATAGCTACACTGTTTGTATTCGGTGATGTTTCCGGTCACCTTGCCCTGATTAAAAGCAGTGGTTCGTGCTTTCAGTTTTGCGCGAATGCTGCCATCAATTCACGGTTTCTGGTTGGGGAATGTTTTAATAGACGCTATTGGTACAACATCACCGATGCACTTGCTAATAAACTCGGTCACCGAATCAGCGTATTCATCAATGTTGTTGTTCGACGTTATGCGGAACATATCCCAGTCCACGTGATCGAAGCAATCTTGAAGCGTGGAATCCGATTGGTCGGACCAGCGTTGAACAGACCTGAGCGCGGGTGCTTCCTGTTTTAGTCTCTGTCTATAGGCTGGGAGCAACAAAATGGAGTCGTGGTCAGCTTTTCCGAAAGGAGGGTGGGGGAGGGCCTTATATGCGTCGCGGAAGTTAGAATAACAATGATCCAGGGTTTTGCCAGCCCGTGTTATGCAATCGATATGCTGATAGAATTTAGGGAGCCTTGTTTTCAGATTAGCCTTGTTAAAATCCCCAGCTACAATAAATGCAGCCTCAGGATATGTGGTTTCCAGTTTACATAGTCGAATGAAGTTCTTTCAGGGCCGTCGATGTTTCTGCTTGGGGGGGGAATATACACGACTGTGATTATGATCGAAGAGAATTCTCTTGGTCGATAAAACGGGCGGCATTTGATTGTGAGGAATTCTAAGTCAGGTGAACAAAAGGACTTGAGTTCCTGTATGTTATGATCACACCACGTCTCGTTAATCATAAGGCATACACCCCCGCCCTCCTTCTTACCAGAGAGATGCTTGTTTCTGTCGGTGCGATGCGTGAAGAAACCAGGTGGCTGTACCGACTCCGATAGCATATCTCGAGTGAGCCATGTTTCCGTGAAACAAAGAAAGTTAGTCTCTGATGTCTCTCTGGAAGGCTACTCTTGCTCGGATTCCGTCTACTTTGTTGTCAAAAGACTGGACATTGGCGAGTAGTATGCTCGGGAGCAGTGCACGATGTGCCCGTCTACGGAGCCTGACCAGAAGACCGCTCCGTCTGCCCCTTCTACGGCGCTGTTGTTTTGGGTCGCCGGCTGGGATCTGATCCATTGTCCTGGGTGGTAGGCCAAACAGAGGATCCGCTTCGGGAAAGTCGTATTCTTGGTCGTAATGTTGGTGAGTTGACGTTGCTCTTATATCCAATAGTTCCTCCCGACTGTAGGTAATAAAACCTTTAGATTTCCTGGGGTAACATTGTAAGAAATAACACATAAAAAAAAATAAAAAATACTGCATAGTTTCCTAGGAACGCGAAGCGGTCATCTCTGGTTCCAATTCTTACCACGGAGCTGCCCAAATTCACAGCTGGTAAGAAGGACAAGGAAATCCGCCCACTTCCACACTTCACAGGAGTCGGAGAACCCTTTAAGGATGGGCGAGAGGCAGGATAACTTGAGCCCGTAGCTCCCAGTGCTGGCCTCCGACAGATGGAGAAGCCCCGCTCGATCCAGAGCAGGGATGGAAAGTTGCTGATGTCCAGAGCGACTATTTCTTGTTTGTATCCACTCCGGGCCTCTCATTGGGAGTGTAGCCTGCTATGCGGGAGACTGCCGTCTTAGGCTTCCACTGCACGTGTCATGCAACCATTCATCGTTGATTGCCATGCACCTCTTGCTGTGCTCCTTCGACTCCGCTATCAGATGGGGGAGGAGAGGCAAGAAATAGCTCCGCTGGCGAACAAACTCTGGGCAACACCGGCCAGTCGGATAACGACAAACGTCAAGACGGAGATGCATCCAACAAGCGCGTCCAGCCACCGGCGTAGAAAAGGTAAACATTCCACTCTGCGTTTTCACCAGTTTCTTACATAGGCTGGCGACCTGCATGATCAAGGAAGCCATTTCAAGCGTATAATCCTCGGCAAGCAAACAATTGCTACATTGGAACTAAGTGATCCAGTTTGTCCCAAAACAAAGCGTAGTAGATACAGCTCCCACAGCACTGTAACCATTCATTTACTTCTCAACACAGAGGGCTCCATTGCAAAACTCATCTGGGACTAACTTCGTTAGCTTGATGGCTAGCAGCTTAGCAGGTGGGGTTTTAGAAGAGTTTCTAAAAGACCCTCATGGGGGTGTCCACTGAAAGTTGCATAGCAACAACAACTGGGTCCTAAAAGACACCCACCATGAGCGCCCACTAAAAGGCAAACAAAAGAAACACCCACACCAAACTTAAAGCCAGGAAGCAAAACAAAATTAGGGAAAGGATGGTTTGTCTAGAAATCAAAATAGTGAGCGCCAATTCATGGTGTTAACCCTCCGCATCTATCAAGACAACTGGAGCACTGGGCCAGCACCAGTGAAACACCTTCCCACTAACGAGATGGCAACCAGCACAGGTGTAACACATACTGACTAACGAGGTGACACCAATCGGTGCGCCCTACATGCTAACGAGTTATACGTGCTAAAGTAAAACCACAAAACATAAATGGAAAAACCAGTAGATTGTGATAGCGCTGATGTCATCCATGTATTCCTATGGAAAACTCCCGATGGCGCATAAAGCCAGAAGTATTTGAATTTGAAGGGCGCCATATTGCTGAATGGGGCTGAATGGCACCAAAAAAAATCACTAGGGATCATGGTGAAAGTGGCCAAAGGATCATGGTTGATGTAGTCATTTTCATCCTAAGAGAGCCTCCTCGTAGCCTGCCAGCCCTAGTTGGTATCAGCACATGGTCCTGTGGGACGACAAATGTAGTAGTCAGAATGGATCACTATTTAATTAATTCTCAATTTGTAACAAACTTTAAAATATTTAAATGTGGATATCAAACTTGATCATAATAAAACATATTTTAGAGCCCAAAACAGACGTCCCCAAAAATGTTGGGGGCCGTTCTGGCTATCATAATTTACATAGGCTTTCTAGGGCAGACCAGGGCTTTTGGCATCGCTAGGTTGCTACGCGGATACCCGACCAGCAGAGCACGTGACTTCACACTCCAGAGCGGACACTGAGGGCCTGGTGGAGTGCATATGTGTGTGTCTGTTCACAGTCAACGTTGTCATGTTTCATCAGTTTTTTAAAAACCTGATTTTACTGCTCAGCTCACTTGAATTACAGTACTTGATGTGGAAGAGAGTTCCTTGTAATCATGGCTCTAACTATGTAGTACTGTGCGTTTCCCAGAGTCTGTTCTGGACTTGGGGCCTGTGAAGAGACGCTTGGTAACAAACAGATTTAGCATCTCCTGGCTTCCACGCAAAGCATACAAGCCAAATGCAGATCTTTGGAACAGCTACTTTTGAAAAAGTCTCAAATCCATATAATATAGCCTACACCATCACAATAAATCCATTATTTATTTTAGACAGGTCTAAAGAAACCTGATATGAAGAAAATGTTGTCAATTTCAGAAGAACAGAATAGTTGTCCTTATGCTAGGCCCTGATCTGGCTCTGCCATATGGCTGTGGGCTGCACTAATTCATTTTGCAGACAAGATTTGCTTAGAATTCCGTAGCATTATTTTACAGTATGAAGAATGAAATTGAACAATAAAATAGAAAGGATATTTTCTCAATGATTTACGGGAGTACACACATGCAACTATTGTGTGGAGTGGTTAACAAACAGGTACTCCTATATGCTTAATTTAGAGTTATTAATGTAACTTTAGTTGTGATACAAACGTTGGGCTATATGTTAACCTCTATGGGCTAGGCGGGACGAATTCGTCCCACCTACGTAACAGCCACTTGAAGCCTGTGGCGCGATTTTCAAAACCTTAAAAATCCTATTACTTCAATTTCTCAAACATATGACTATTTTACAGCTATTTAAAGACAAGACTCTCGTTAATCTAACCACACTGTCCGATTTCAAAAAGGCTTTACAACGAAAGCAAAACATTAGATTATGTCAGCAGAGTACCAAGCCAGAAATAATCAGACACCCATTTTTCAAGCTAGCATATAATGTCACAAAAACCCAGAAGACAGCTAAATGCAGTACTAACCTTTGATGATCTTCATCAGATGACAACCCTAGGACATTATGTTATACAATACATGCATGTTTTGTTCAATCAAGTTCATATTTATATCAAAAAACAGCTTTTTACATTAGCATGTGACGTTCAGAACTAGCATACCCCCCGCAAACTTCCGGAGGAATTCGCTAACATTTTACTAAATTACTCACGATAAACGTTCACAAAAAGCATAACAATTATTTTAAGAATTATAGATACAGACCTCCTCTATGCACTCGATATGTCCGATTTTAAAATAGCTTTTTGGTGAAAGCACATTTTGCAATATTCTAAGTACATAGCCCAGGCATCACGGGCTAGCTATTTAGACACCCGGCAAGTTTAGCACTCACCATAATCATATTTACTATTATAAAAGTTTGATTACCTTTTGTTGTCTTCGTCAGAATGCACTCCCAGGACTGCTACTTCAATAACAAACGTTGGTTTGGTCCAAAATAATCCATCGTTATAGTGGCGTTTTGTTCGTGCGTCCCAGACACTATCTGAAATGGTAAATCAGGGTCGTGCGCATGGCGCAATTCGTGACAAAAAAAATCTAAATATTCCATTACCGTACTTCAAAGCATGTCAACCGCTGTTTAAAATCAATTTTTATGCCATTTTTCTCGTAAAAAAGCGATAATATTCCGACCGGGAATGTCCATTTAGCTAAACTGAGGAAAGTAAACAAAGCTTTCGGTCGACGCGGGCACGAGCCTGAGTCTCACAGTACTGTAACCAGCCACTACCCAAACGCGCTACTTTTTTTCAGCCAGAGCCTGCAAAGCCACGATTCAGCTTTTTGCCGCCTTCTGAGACCCTATGGCAGCCGTAGGAAGTGTCACGGGACAGCTAAGATCCTCACTCTTCAATAAACAGAGACAAGAAGAACGACACCTTGTCAGACAGGCCACTTCCTGCCTGAAACCTTGTCAGGTTTTTGCCTGCCAAATGAGTTCTGTTATACTCACAGACACCATTCAAACAGTTTTAGAAACTTTAGGGTGTTTTCTATCCATATGTAATAAGTATATGCATATTCTAGTTACTGGGTAGGAGTGGTAACCAGATTAAATCGGGTACGTTTTTTTATCCAGCCGTGTCAATACTGCCCCCTATCCTAAACAGGTTAAGATTGTTAATACATTCTAAGGCTGCATGATGTGTCTAATGATGATTTGAAAATAATTGCATGAAAGGCATGAGCTCTGATTTTTTGTTGTTGTTGTGCAGGCTGTACACACTTCACCAGTCTCTCATTCACAATTTGACAAGCACAATGACAATTTGACATGCCTCGATTTTCCCGGCGGCATACCCTTTGTGTGGCCGTAATGCCCCCTAAATAAATCCATGCCTTTTGCGGCCAGTGGCAGTGGTGCCCTTGGGCTGAATATAATAGTTATAATTCCCTTCTCCCGGCTGCGTGCTCCGAAGCACCTCTCACTCACATGGCTCTCCATCACGTGATTGGGTCTCTCACAGACAACAAGTGAAGACCAACACATCGGGGACGCAACTCCGCACATCCTTATCCAATTCCACAGCCCTGCACCCCCCACAGCAACTTGACCAAGCCTCCCCATTTCTCCTTCACCCAAATCCAGATAGCTGATGTTCTGAAACAGCTGCAAAATCTGGACCCCTACAAATCAGCCGCGCTAGACAATCTGGACCCTCGCTTTCTAAAATTATCTGCCGAAATTGATGCAACCCCTATTAATAGCCTGTTCAACCTCTCTTTCGTATTGTCTGAGATCCCCAAGGATTGGAAAGCTGCCGCGGTCATCCCCCTCTTCAAAGGGGGAGACACTCTAGACCCAAACTGCTACAGACGTATATCTATCCTACTCTGCCTTTCTAAGGTCCTCGAAAGCCAAGTTAACAAACAGATCAACGACCATTTCGAATCCCACCGTGCCTTCTCCGCTAATCTGGTTTCCGAGCTGGTCATGGGTGCACCTCAGCCACGCTCAAGGTCCTAAATGATATCATAACCACCATCAATAAGAGATAATACTGTGCAGCTGTATTCATCGACCTGGCCAAGACTTTAGACTGGTTCACCAACTACTTCTCAGACAGTGTCAAATCAGAGGGCCTGTTGTCTGGACAGTCTATGGGGGTGCCACAGGGTTCAAATCTCGAGCTGACTCTCTTCTCTGTATACATCAATGATGTCACTCTTGCTGCTGGTGATTCTCTGATCCACCTCTACGCAGACGACACGATTCTGTATACTTCTGGCTCTTCTTTGGACACTGTGTTAACTAACCTCCAGATGAGCTTCAATGCTATACAACTCTCCTTCCGTGGCCTCCAACTGCTCTTAAATGCAAGTAAAACTAAATGCCTGCTCTTCAACTGATCGCTGCCCACACCTATCCTTGACTTTGGCGATGTCATTTACAAAATTGCCTCCAACACTCCACTCAGCAAATTGGATGTAGTCTATCACATTGCCATCTGTTTTGACAACAAAGCCCCATATATTACCCACCACTGCGACCTGTATGCTCTCGTTGGCTGGCCCTCGCTTCATATTCGTCGCCAAACCTACTGGCTCCAGGTCATCTATAAGTCTTTGCTAGGTAAAGCCCCACCTTATCTCAGCTCACTGGTCACCATAGCAGCACCCACCCATAGCACGTGCTCCAGCAGGTATATTTCACTGGTCACCCCCAAAGCCAATTCCTCCTTTGGCCGCCTTTCCTTCCAGTTCTCTGCTGCCAATGGAACGAACTGCAAAAATCACTGAAGCTGGAGACTCATATCTCCCTCATTAACTTTAAGCATCAGCTGTCAGAGCAGCTCACAGATCACTGCACCTGTACATAGCCCATCTGTAAATAGCCCATCCAACTACCTCATCCCCATATTGTTATTTATTTTGCTCCTTTGCACCCCAGTATCTCTACTTGCACATTCATCTTCTGCACATCTATCACTCCAGTGTTTAATTGCTATATTGTAATTATTTCGCCACTATGGCCTATTCATTGCCTTACCTCCCTTATCCTACCTCATTTGCACACACTGTATATAGACTTTTTCTATTGTATTATGGGCTGTATGTTTGTTTATTCCATGTGTAACTCTGTGTTGTTGTTTGTGTCGCACTGCTTTGCTTTATCTTGCCAGGTCGCAGTTGTAAATGAGAACTTGTTCTCAACTAGCCCACCTGGTTAAATAAAGGTGAAATAAAATGTAAAAATTCCAAGGCGCATATTGAAGATACTGTCCACATTTAAATTTCATCAGCCAACAAGATGAGTAGGCCTAACGAACAGCAAAAGTACTAGCGGATGTCAATGTAGTATCCCCCATCGTACAAAAGTTTACCTATTCTGTGGGGGAAAATAAATATTTCAAAACATAGTCTGGGACAGTTGTGGGACGCGATAGATCCCAAATTAATACAACCACTAGCATCCCAATTTTTTTTAAGCAATGAGGCTGACGCAACAGATCAGAACTTTTAGCTTAAAATAACTATTAGGCTATTTCTTCACATTATAAGCGCAGCAATGCGCACACAGCACGCGAATGTTCCATTAGCGGGAAAACACCATTCTCAAAAGTGACCGCAAATGCGATTATGCATGTAATGCTTTTATTATAAAGGTGCATTTTTATAGTGAAAATGATCTTCCCCAAACTTGAAACTCATGCGCTGTGTATGCCAGTTACTCTACACCCTTTGTAAAGCTGATTGTGCTTAATTTTAAGAAGTTATTTGGCCACTTTAGTTGTGACAACCATTATCAAAACATATAGGCCTATGGGCTAGGCTACATGAGGTGTGCAACTATGATTTCAAAAAGGCATTTGTTGTTTCTGCAAACAAGAGTTTCTACTGGACAAATTCAGGTATGTTTATCCCAGTTTCGTTCCGTTTGCTTCTGTTTAAGAACTGTCATAGCAGCCACATACAAACAGAATGATCACTTTGATCGTTGTGGCTATAATTTCTTCTTGCATCTACACGCTCTCCTCCTCCCTTCGCTTGTGGACTTCAGTGCACAACACATCAGCTGTCTGTCACCAGGCAAAAAATATATTTCTAAGCCAAACCTTCATATCATTACCGCTACACACAGCCTACATTGTTGACACCATTATTAGCTAACGTGATAGCCAACATAGTTACTAGACCTAACGTGTTAGTAAACCCGCTACAATCATGCAGTACAGTGTAGTCAGCAAGCAGTTTAGCAGTTACACCGGTGGGCCCCGGTGGCAAAAAGATTTGAACAAAAAGCTTTCCTTGACTTGGAAGAGTTCCATTGTTGGATAGCCATAGCTAGCCAGTTAACATAGCATCCCTCTCTGTTTGAGCTGGGTGTTTGAGTACGCTAAACTAGCTAGCTGCATTCGCTAGCTAAGTAAGTGAAAGTGGAAAAAAATACCAAATAAGCGCTCTCACTATTTTTGTAGAAATACATTTTTTCAAAACTGTTCAACTATTGTCTTTACTCACCACAGTTTCAGTCACAAAGACAAGTAGTAATGCAGTCAAGTTCTCCTTTACTTTGAGCCAGGAGAGATTGACATGCATTATATTGACATTGGCCCTCTGTGTACATATAAGGGCCAGCCGTGCTGCTCTGGGCCAACTGTAATTTGCCTAGGTACTTCTTTGTGGCAGTTGACCATTTAACTGGGCCGTAGTCCAGGTGTGCGAAAGCTAAGGCCTGTAGGACTTGTTTAGTTGATTGTGATGTCAAGAAAGCAGAGCAGCACTTTATCACATTCAGACCTCTCCCCTTCTTAGCTACCATTGAATCAATATGTTTTGACTGTCAGTTTACAAATCTAGGGTTACACCAAGCAGTTTAGTCTCCTCAACTTGTTCAATTGCCACATAATTCATTACAATATTTAGATTAGCTTTAGTGAATGATTTGTACCAAATACAATGCATTTAGTTTTTGATATGTTTATGACTAGCTTATTACTTGCCACCCATTCTAAAACTGACTGCAGCTCCTTGTTAAGTGTAGCAGTGAATTCACTTGCTGTGGTAGCTAACGTGTATAATGTTGAGTCATCAGCGTACATAGATACAGGCTTTACTCAATGCTAGGTATTAGTAAAAATAGAAAAAAGTAAGGGGCCAAGACAGCTACCTTGAGGTATGCCAAACTCGTTAATGAGGCTTCCATTAAAGGACACCCTCTGTGTTCTGTTAGATAGGCAACTCTCAATCCACGATATGGCAAAGCCAAAACATTTTTATCAACAGCAGACTATGAACAATAAATGTCAATCTGCACTGAAATCTAATACAATTAATACATTTATTTCAGCCAATCATCTGTCATTTGTGTTCGTGCCGTAAATATTGAGTGCCCTTTCCTATAAGTGTTCTGAAAGTCAGTTGTACATTTCTTTACTGTAAAATAGCATTGTATCTGGTCAAACACTATTTTTTCCAAAAGTTTACTAAGGGTCGATAGCAGGCTGATTGGTCGGATGTTTGAAACAGTAAAGGGTGCTTTGCTATTCTTGGGTAACAGTATGACTTTTGCTTCCATCCAGCCCTGAGGACACACACTTTCCTGTAGACTTAGATTGAAGAGATGGCAAATAGGTGTGGCAATATAGTCCACTACCATCCTCAGTAATTTTCCATCCAAGTTGTCAATAGCAGGTGGTTTGTTATTATTGATAGACAACAGTAATTTTTCCACCTCTTCCACACTCACTTTACAGAATTCAAAATTGCAATGCTTGTCTTTCATAATTTGGTCAGTTATGCATGATATGAAGCTTCATAGTTTGTTGTTGGCATGTCATGCCTAATTTTGCTAATCTTACCAATGAAAAAGTAATTAAAGTAGTTTGCAATAGAGGATTTTGTGATGAATGAGACATCTGATTCAATGAAGGATGAAGCTGAGTTCGGGTGCTCCAAAAGCTTTATACTGTCATACTTTATATCTCTTAACCTTAAAAAAAAATAAAGCTTTGTTTCATAGTACAGTTACTTCTTTTTGTCTAGTTTAGTCACGATTTCTCAATTGACGGTATATTTTACAATTGGCTATGCAGTGAGAATTACTTGCCATTTGTTTTGCCTCGTCCCTCTCAGACATACACCTAGTTTCCTGAAAGGGGGTCACAAATTGTATGTCGCAAGTCACAACTTCACAGGAGAGCCATTTGAATGTAAAAATGTTTATCAAAGTGCGTTTTTTTGGTAGAAATGCCTTCTCGAACATGTGAACTTTCATATGCCTTAATAACAAACTTGTATGCCATCTGTAAATACGAATAAAATTGTTAAATTACGAGCCTTGTCGGTTAAGCCACAGAAAAAGAAGCAACCTTCCCACTAGCCATGATTGGCTGAGATAATGAGTGGGCTGGACATGCCGAGAGAGGAGTTTGGATTGGTCTGCCATAGAAGGCTTCCGTCTATTTAAGCTGGTCAGTCTGTTGGTAATCCTGTCGAACGCGGCTTTTTTTGTATTATGTATTGTGTAGTGGAGCTGCGTAAGTGTTGCTCTCCACTTGCTGGAGGATCAAGTTTTGAAATCAGTGGAATTAGAGTATGATAGCTAAAGACATGGAGAAAACACCTGTCTCCGGATTATATCTTCAAACTAAGGGCAACCGTGGCATGGCATTCGTGACAGATGCGTCCATCATGCATGATGATGTATACAGGTAAGATAGCTAGCAACATTTTCAGATATTACACATTTCTAATTTTGACAGGAAGTGGTTCCATTTCAAGCTGAAGTGTACTGTTAGCTAGCTAACGTTAGCTGGCTGGCTCCCTAGCTGACGTTATCATTCGTATCCCAGAGCCGTTTGCTTTTCTAGTTAGAGCCTAATGTTAGCTGCCTAATGTTAGCTAGCTAACATTAAACCTGGTTGGTTAGCTCCCAGCATATTCATGCAGGGTAGTAACAACATTATTTGGCACTGTATTAATTGTTATTTAACTAGCTAGCGTTAGCCGGCTGGCTCGTTAACTAAAAGTTACGTGTGTGATCTTACACTTTGTTTACCTACCTAGCTAGCTGTCTTAAGCTAAAGTGTACAACACCCGTTGAATATGGTCGGTATCTGTAAACGTCAGCAAAAAAGTGTAATAAAATTGTTGCCAGCGAAGCTGGTTAATCATTGGCCAGAGCATCAAGTGCACACTCTGAACGCTCCGAGAACGAAACAAGATGGGTGGGGCTAAAGCTTAAGAGGGTGTGAATGATGCTGAATGGGTGTAGACAAAGAAGAGCTCTTCACTAGATACCAAAACATTCAAGGCCATTTTCTCAAAAGTGAGTTTACAAGTTTAATCAACTTTCAAAGCAGAATTACTTTCCCATTGTTCCTCAAAAATGCAGTGTATGAGATACCATTTTGTAGCTCAATCTACTTTTATCCAATGTAAAAAACACAATTTCAAATTTTGCTACATAAGGCCAAATCCAGGTGGTGAGTCACATTTTTCAATTCCTCATCAATCCATGGGGATTTAGTAGTTTTTACAGTGAGTTTATTAATGGAAGCATGCTAGTAACTGGAAGAAGTAATTTCATAAATGTGTCAAGTGAAGGGCCTGGTTGCTCCTCATTATACACAACAGACCAGTAAATATTCTTTACAGCTTCAACATGGGAATCACTACAGTTCCTCTTGTATGTCTCTTATACACAATTTTAGGCCCAGCCTTGACTACTTTGGTTTTTCTAGATATGGCTACAATATTATGATCATTACATCCGATGGGTGGGGATACTGCTTTAGAGCAGATTTCGGCAGCATTAATAAATACACAGATACATGTCAATGATTTATTTCCTGTGCTGTTTGTGTATAACCTGGTAGGTTGATTGATTACCTGAAGGCACTGGTCACAGTTGAGCTTTTTAATGAGTGGACAGCTTGATGAAAACCAGTCAATATTTATGTCACCTAGAAAATATACCTCTGTTAATATATCCAAATGCCTTTGTTACGTTACAGCCTTATTCTAAAATTGATTAAATCTTTTTTCCTCAGCAATCTACACACAATACCCCATAATGACAAAGTGAAAACAGGTTTTTAGACATTTTTGGAAATGTATTAAAAATATGTAAATAAACAGATACCTTAAGTATTCAGACCCTTTGCTATGAGACTCGAAACTTAGCTCAGGTGCATCCTGTTTCCATCAATCATCCTTGAGATATTTCTACAACTTGGAGTCCCCCTGTGGTAAATTCAATTGATTGGACATGATTTGGAAAGGCACACACCTGTCTATATAAGGTCCCACAGTTGACAATGCATGTCAGAGCAAAAACCAAGCCATGAGGTCGATGGAATTGTCCATAGAGCTCTGAGACAGGATTGTGTCGAGGCACAGATCTGGGGAAGTGTACCAGAATTAAAGGTCCCCAGAACACAGTGGACTCCATCATTCTTAAATGGAAGAAATGTGGAACCACCAAGAGTTAGCCGCCTGGCCAAACTGAGCAACCGGGGAAAAGGGCCTTGGTCAGGGAGATACGAAGAACATGATGGTCACTCTGACAGAGCTCCAGAGTTCCTCTGTGGAGATAAGAGAACCTTCCAGAAGGACATCCGTCTCTGCAGCACTCAACCAATCAGGCCTTTATGGTAGAGTGGCCAGAGGGAAGCCACTCCTCAGTAAAAGACATACGACATCTAACTTACCTGACACCCTAGACCCGCATCAATTTGCTTACCGACCCAATAGATCCAGATGATGCAATCGCAAATCACACTGCGCTATCCCATCTGGACAAGAGGAATAGCTACAGTTGAAGTTGGAAGTTCACATACACTTAGGTTGGAGCCATTAAAACTTGTTTTTCAACCACTCCACAAATTTCCTGTTAACAAACTATAGTTTTGGCAAGTCGGTTAGACATCTACTTTATGCATGATGCAATAATTTTTCCAACAATTGTTTAGACAGATTATTTTACTGTATCACAATTTCAGTGGTTCAGAAGTTTACATACACATTTAAACAGCTTGGAAAATTCCAGAAAATGATGTCATGGCTTTAGAAGCTTCTGATAGGCTAATTAACATAATTTGAGTTAATTGGAGGTGTACCTGTATTTAAAGACCTACCTTCAAACTCAGTGCCTCTTTGCTTGACATCATGGGAAAATCTAAAGAAATCAGCCAAGACCTCAAAAAAAAAATTGTAGACCTCCACAAGTCTGGTTCATCATTGGGTGCAATTTCCAAATGCCTGAAGATACCACGTTCATCTGTACAAACAACAGTAAGCAAGTATAAACACCATGGGACCACGCAGCCATCATACTGCTCAGGAAGGAGACGCGTTCTGTCTCCTAGAGATGAACGTACTTCGGTGCGGAAGGTGCAAATCAATCCCAAAACAGCAGCAAAGGACCTTGTGAAGATGCTGGAGGAAACAGGTACAAAAGTATCTATATCCACAGTAACACGAGTCCTATAATCGATATAACCTGAAAGGCCGCTCAGCAAGGAAGAAGCCACTGCTCGAAAACCGCCATAAAAAAGCCAGACTACGGTTTGCAACTGCACATGGGGACAAAGATCGTACTTTTTGGAGAAATGTCCTCTGGTCTGATGAAACAAAAATAGAACTGTTTGGCCATAATGACCATCGTTATGTTTGCAGGAAAAAGGGGGAGGCTTGCAAGCCGAAGAACACCATCCCAACCGTGAAGCACAAGGGTGGCAGCATCATGTTGTGGGGGTGCTTTGCTGCAGGAGGGACTGGTGCACTTCACAAAATAGATGGCTTCATGGGAAAGGAAAATTATGTGGCTATATTATATATTTGTGGGCTATACTCTGCCTTGTCTCAGGATGGTAAGTTGGTGGTTGAAGATATGCCTCTAGTGGTGCTGGGGCTGTGCTTTTTGCAAAGTGGATGGGGTTATATTCTGCCTGTTTGGCTCTGTCTGGGGGTATTGTCAGATGGGGCCACAGTGTCTCCCGACCCCTCCCGTCTCAGCCTCCAGTATTTATGCTGCAGTAGTTTGTGTGTCGGGGGGCTAGGGTCAGTCTTAAATGTGGAGTATTTCTCCTGTCTTATCCAGTGTCCTGTGTGAATTTAAGTATGCTCTCTCTTTCGGAGGACCTGAGCCCTAGGACCATGCCTCAGGACTACCTGACCTGATGACACCTTGCTGTCCCCAGTCCACCTGGCCGTGCTGCTGCTCCAGTTTCATCTGTTCTGCCTGCGGCTATGGAACCCTGACCTGTTCACCGGACGTGCTACCTGTCCCAGACCTGCTGTTTTCAACTCTAGAGACAGCAGGAGCAGTAGAGATACTCTGAATGATCGGCTATGAAAAGTCAACTGACATTTACTCCTGAGGTTGCTGACCTGTTGCACCCTCGACAACCACTGTGATTATTATTATTATTATTATTATTATTATTATTATTATTATTATTAGACCCTGCTCGTCATCTACTAACATCTTGGCCATGTTCTGGCCACCCCTCATAGCCTGGTTTCTCTCTAGGTTTCTTCCCTACGATCTAGCCTTTCTAGGGAGTTTCCTAGCCACCGTGCTTCTACACCTGCATTGTTTGCTATTTGGAGTTTTAGGCTGGGTTTTTCTACAGCACTTTGACATCAGCTTATGTGAGAAGGGCTTTATAAATAAATTTGATTGATATATTGAAGCAACATCTCAAGACATCAGTCAGGAAGTTAAAGCTTGGTCACAAATGGGTCTTCCAAATGGACAATGACCCCAAGCATACTTCCAAAGTTGTGGCAAAATGGCTTAAGGACAACAAAGTCAAGGTATTGGAGTAGCCATCACAAAGCCCTGACCTCAACCCTATAGAAAATTTGTGGGCAGACCTGAAAAAGCGTGTGCAAGCAAGGAGGCCTACAAACCTGACTCAGTTACACCAACTCTGTCAGGAGGAATGGGCCAAAATTTACCCAACTTATTGTGGGAAGCTTGTGGAAGGCTACCCGAAACATTTGACCCAAGTTAAACAATTTAAAGGCAATGCTACCAAATACTTAGAGTGTATGTAAACTTCTGACCCACTGGGAATATGATGAAAGAAATAAAAGGCTGAAAAAAAAATAAAAAAATTACTCATTATTCTGACATTTTACATTCTTCAAATAAAGTGGTGATCCTAACTGACCTAAGACAGGGATTTTTTACTCGGATTAAATGTCAGGAATTGTGAAAAACTGAGTTGAAATGTATTTGGCTGAGGTGTATGTAACAATGCTGTTCATTGACTATAGCTCAGCATTCAAACCATAGTACCCTCCAAGCTCATCATTAAGCTTGAGGCCCTGGGTCTGAACCCCTCCCTGTACAACTGGGTCCTGGACTTCTTGACGGGCCGCCCCCAGGTGGTGAAGGTAGGAAACAACGCCACTTCGCTGATATTCAACACTGGGGCCCCACAAGGATGCGTGCTCAGCCCCCTCCTGTACTCCCTGTTCACCCATGACTGCGTGGCTACCCACGCCTCTAACTCAATCATCAAGTTTGTAGACGACAACAGTAGTAGGCCTTATTCCCAACAATGACGAGACGGCCTACAGGGAGGAGGAGAGGGCCCTGGGAGTGTGGTGCCAGGAAAATAATCTCTCACCCAATGTCAACAAAACAGCTGATCATGGACTTCATGAAACAGCAGAGGGAGCACCCCTTTATCCACATTGATGTGACCGCACTGGAGAAGGTGGAAAGCTTCAAGTTCCTTGGCGTACACGTCACTGACAAACTGAAATGGTCCACCCACACAGACAGCGTGAAGAAGGTGCAACAGCGCCTCTTCAACCTCAGGAGGCTTTAGAAATTTGGCTTGGCACCTAAACCCCCCCCCCATTTTACAGATGCACAATTGAGAGTATCCTGTCGGGCTGTATCACGGCCTGGTACGGCAACCGCACCGCCCGCAACCGCAGGGCTCTCCAGAGGGTGGTGCTGTCTGCCCAACACATCACCGGGGGCAAACTGCCTGCCCTCCAAGACACCTACAGCACCCGATGTCACAGGAAGGCGCAAAAAGATAATCATGGACAACAACCACCCGAGCCACTGCCTGTTCACCCCACTATCATTCAGAAGGCAAGGTTAGTACAGGTGCATCAAAGCTTGGACCGAGAGACTATCTCAAGGCCATCAGACTGTTAAATAGCCATCACTAGCACATTAGAGGCTGTTGCCCTATATACAGACTTGAAATCACTGGCCACTTTAATAATTGGAACACTGGTTACTTTAATAATGTTTACATATTTTGCATTACTCATCTCATATGTATATACTGTATCTTAGTCTATGCCACTCTGACATTGCTCGTCCAAATATTTATATATTCTTAATTCCATTCCTTACTTCAGATTGTGTGTATTGTTAGATATTACTGTGCTGTTGGAGCTAGAAGCACAAGCATTTCACTACACCCGCAATAACATCTGCTAAACACGGGTATGTGACAAATAATATTTGATTTGACAGCCCACTTAGAGTTTGCCAAAAGCCACCTAAAGACTCTCAGACCATGACAAACAAGATTCTCTGGTCTGATGAAACCAAAATTGAACTCTTTAGCCTGAATGTCAAGCGTCACATCGGGAAGAAACCTAGCACCATCCCTACAGTGAAGCATGATGGTGGCAGCATCATGCTGTGGGAATGTTTTTCAGCAGCAGGGAATGGGAGACTAGTCAGGATTGAGGGAAAAATGAACGGAGAAAAGTACAGAGAGATCCTTGATGAAAACCTGCACCAGAGCACTCAGGACCTCAGACTGGGGTGAAGGTTCATCTTCCAACAGGACAACGACCCTAAGCACACAACCAAGACAACGCAGAGTGACTTTGGGACAAGTCTCTGAACGTCTGAGTGGCCCAGCCAGAGTCCGGACTTGAACCCAATCGAACATCTCTAGAGAGACCTGAAAATAGCTGTGCAGAGACGCTCCCCATCCAACCTGACAGAGCTTGAGAGGATCTGCATAGATGAATAGGAGAAACTCTCCAAATACAGGTGTGCCAAGCTTGTAGTGTCATACCCAATAAGTCTCAAGGCTGTTATCGCTGACAAAGGTGCTTCAACAAAGTACTGAGTAAAGCATCAGAGTACTTAGTTAAATGTAATATCAGTTTCTTTTATACATTTGCGAAAGTTTCTAAAAACCTGTTTTTGGATTGTAATTATGGGGTATTGTGTGTAGATTGGTGAGGGGGAAAAAAGAAAAAAGTTGAATAATTTTATTAATAAGGCTGTAACGTAACAAAATGTAGAAAAAGTCAAGAGGTCTGAATAGTCTCTGAATGCACTGTATACAGCAACACCTCCCCCATGGACATTCCTGTGTCTTCTATAGATGTTATAACTTTGGGCCTGTTATTTTTAGACCAAAAGCCTATGTAGAACATCGGGACTGAAACCAGCCAGCATAGCTAGCATAGGGTCTAACCAAGCTATCATAAGGCCAAAACCCAGGCAGCTAACAGAGTTTAAAATCAACCAGCACAGCTAACAGAGTGTATAAACCCAGGGAGCCAATTAACAGAGGCCCAGTGCCAGAACTCTGTAATCATAACTCCCATAGCTGCTGGATGGAAGCAAAGCTCCCTGGCAGTAGAAACGTAAGCTGTATTTGCTTTGGATACTAATTCAGATGACCCAGTTCCCTAATACTCTCTCCCTCCAACAACTCCCCTTCCTCCCTCCCCACCTCTCACTCCGGTCCATTTCCTTCCCTGGATTGAAGTTAACATACTAAATCTGTGCATTTCCGGAGAAAAGCAACTATGTAATTTAACACTGCACATTCCACCAACTGAACTGCCTCTTTACTGGATGCATTAACTATCTCATAACTAAAACATTTATGGCAGTTTGTGACACTAAGATAACTGTTTGACAGAAAGTAAGGACTACTGGTTAACATGCCCATCTGAGCACTGAGCTCCTTGTGTAAACTAATATGTACACAACAAGCGCCATTCGAGGTTCTGTTATTAGCCAGCTCATTAAAATAGGCAGCAGATGAATGGCAGCTATATTGGAACTATAAAAGAGTGTTTCATTTCACAGGCTGGTCACAGCTGAGCTTAGTGAGCACACATGAATAGAGCTTTAATTAAATAAGGTGGTACTCTGACAGACAGTTTAACTACACAATCCTGCTCTCTTTCTCTGTGTAGGTGTGTGTGCATGTATGAAAGAGAAAGAGCTGTCTAAATGTATAAATGCTTTATTGTCCGTTTAAGCAGCAGATGACTTAGTTAGCACTATAACGACTGTTGTGCTCATTAAAAAAAGCTATCATAAAGGAAGACATATGAGGCAGGACAGGGTAGAGTGTGAGTGGCCCTGTCACACAGGGCTAACACATTCCTCCATGCTCACTCACACTGCAGTGCCAGAGATACATTCTGCACAGCACTCAGTCTGCCCAGCCAGGGCTCAACTCAATTCACAGAGAGACTGGAGGGATGTGATGAGCTAGGTAGTGTATTCGTCAGAGGAACAGTTCCTTTTAGGTGCAGTACCGATGTGTAACTGCACACACACAGACATCTCCCGGCACTGCCCAAGAAGTAGTGCTAGAAACATAAACACCAGTGTACTGCTGTTAGAGGTGCCTGAGGCTCTGAGTCAGAGAGAGTGAGTAGGAAAGAGAGAGACGTGACTTCTGATGCACTTTATTAGAACATCCTCACTTACTAAAATAATATTAACACAGAAGCACAGTTCCCTTGTGAAAACCTAGAGGTAAATAGACAGAAAGAGAGTGAGTGTTGTCTTGTGTTTAATTTATTATTATTATTTTTTATTTAAATCTTATTGTCTGAACAGGGTAATACCACAGGCCTCCAGTTCTGTGTGAGTGTTCTGTCGGGTATTTGTGGATAGAGGGAAAGCGGTAGAGAGAAAATAAAAAAAAAGTGTTTTGTAGTCTGAACAAAGCAATGCCAAAGGCAGCCAGTTTTCTGTGAAGGTATTTGTGGAGATGGGCTGTGTGAGAAAGAAAAAGAAATCAAGAAAGAAAGACAGTGACAGACAGACAGACAGACAGACAGACAGACAGAGACAGACAGAGACAGACAGAGACAGACAGAGACAGACAGACAGATCCTACCTCCTTCAGACTGATATTGCAGGTGTAGATGATATTGGAGCTATCCCTCCTAAAGTGGGCATGTCCTTTGTCTTTGAGCACAAAGGCGATGTCTGCTGGAATGTTCTCTGGTGTCTCGTCCCCCTCCTTAGGGAAGGTGATCTTGGTGCCCTCCTTCCATCCCCTCTTTATCACGATGTTCAGGATCTTATCCTCTGTCTGGCTGCTCCTGCCATCAGGGTTCAGCCTCCTCCTGGTGATCTTCATCCGCTTGGTGCAACCATGGAAGATCTCCTCCAGAGATACCTTCAGCTCATGGACCACCGGGGGGTCCTGCTGCCTCCTGGACCCCGCCAGACGTTCCGACTGCACTCCCCTCCTCCTGCCCCCGACATGGCCAGGGAAGCCGTTGACCCCCCCGGGGAAGCCGAAGTGTGTGAATGAGGTGAAGGGGTCATCCTCATCCAAGTCGGTTTCCATGTCATGATCATTGTGGTGGTTGGGGACCTTGGAGTGGAAGCCGTTGGAGCGGTTATGGTGGTTGCGGTGTGGTCCAAAGAACATGTCGAAGGGGTTGGAGCCGCCAAAGAAGGATGCGAAGGTGGCGTGGGGGTCCCCATGGAAGGTGTAGTGGTATGACCCGCCAGGAACCCCAGACTGACCACTACTGCCCCCCGCCTTCAGACCTGACGGAGAGAGAGAGAGACACAGGGATGTGAGTACACACACACACCCAGATGGAGAGGTAGCCCAATTCCTCCTCTGTAGAATTTTAAAGTGTTTTTTTACAACAGTTAGGAGGGAGTTTGAGGAGCAGAGGCCCTGGAGCCATGAGCAGCAGTCAGAGAGAACCCACGTGGGCGAGAGTTCCCATGGGATCGGGTGGGGGGGGGGGCAGTGGTCTAGCAAAAGATTTGCTGAAACTGATAAGACTACCCGCAGCTTAAAACACACACACACCACACACCACACACACACACACACACACATTGCTATTCTTATCTCTGCCACCTCATGGATTCAGGCCTATCTGAGAGGTGGAAACACACTGTGGAAAGAGCCGGTCAGACAGGAGAGAACAGTTAGACAGTAGAGGCAGAAGGGTGAGGTAGGGGGGATAGCTAAATAAGGAAAGGAGTCTGCTCAGTGTTCTCGCTCTATCACACAATGACACACACTGAAAGATAGACGACTTCATGACACTTATAATCACACCGACCACACTCAGAATAGTGAGCCTCTCTCTTACCCTCCTCTCCTAGCTGGTCGTAGATTACCCTCTTCTTGGGGTCACTCAGAACTTCGTAGGCCTCAGCGATCTCTTTAAACTTATCCTCTGCATTAGCGTCTGTGTTCTTGTCTGGGTGGAACCTCAGCGCCATGCGGCGATATGCCTTCTTGATCTCCTCCTCGCTAGAACCCTTAGGAATACCCAGCATCTTATAGTAGTCCTTCCCCATGGCAATGACCTCTCACACCTGGCTCTCTGGAGGTAGAGGAAGAGTGTGAGAAACGTTACTGGGTTAGGGATGCCCAGGGTTTTATACCATCTATGGCTGAAGAACTGATCCACACCAGCCTGACTCTCTGGCGAGACACGCACACCTATGTGAGTAAATAGGTGATTATTCTAATGAATAGAAGCATTTTCCCCATTGCAGATTAGATATATTTGTGGAACTTGCCATGTTGCTATAGTAATGCGGTATGGTTGTGTTGCCATGGCAGTGTAGTAAAAGCTCAAAGTTAGTGCATGTGAAGAATTTCCTTCCATCTGGCACTACTCACTCTGGTACTACACACACAAGCACAACAGGTATACACACTCACACACGCAGAGTGAGTTAGAGGGGTTACATGCTATAGCCTCATGAAACTGCAGAGCTGTTGAATATGACACTGACCATGCGTCTGTCAGTGTAGTAGACAGTCTCTTACCTACATTCCTTGCGAGCTTCTTTGAATAAACTACAACATATGGTAGACTATAGGCCCATGTATGGTTGTTATTTAGGTGCTTTACTGTTTCTGTTGTTCATGTATCCAAAATAACCTGCCCACACCGCTGTGAATCTCTACCGTAGAACGAGACAAAGAAACCGCACAGGTCACCAGCTTTGCAGAGCCGAATTTCACGAGCAGTTGCAGTTCCACCAGAGACAATAACAACTCTCTCCGTGTGTGAATCGAACCTATCGATTGGCAAATGCAGAGGCGCAACACAGCCTTTAATAGGCTTTAATTAGCCTATGACAGCAGTGGAAACTGACAGTAGCCGGCGCTGCGGATAAAAAACAACACTGGATGAGGGATGAAATTAAACGTTTCCTACCAGTGATAATTTTCAGCAGAACATCGGCAGATCAGACGAACATGTCCCTCTCCTGCCCTGGTATCCCTCTCCGGTCTTTATCATGTGCCGTCAGAGTTCAACCGCTGACGGGTCTGAAATACCGGTCGTCACTAGTTAGCCTAAAAAAGCCACAAAAAGTCTTAATTATGGCTAAACCCCGCCTATTTCTAAAATGGTCCTAACCTTAACCACACTGCTAACCTTATGCCTAACCTTAAATTAAGACCAAAAAGCTCATTTTAACCTGAAATAGCCGGTGACCAAACAGAAGAACGCTCTGACGTCAACGAATAAAACGTTTTACTGCCAATCAATCAATGACTCCAAATCACATACCGTAGTTATGCGGTGTGTGACGTTCAATTAAATAGACCCTCGTCACTTTATTTCCACTTCCAATGTAAAACTTCACAGAAATCCTGCGTACCTAGACTACAGCGGCCAGTCCTGCAGTGAAGAAATCAAATCCCTGTCTATAAACGTAAATAGTCAGAGAGTCTATAACTATGCCTACTTTCAGTAAGTTAGTCCGTAGGTGGGTCCAGTGCCGTCTTACCTTGTCCGAGTGACTGTCTCTGGACTTCACTGACTGTTCTTCTCCGCTCCTCTGCGCGACAGCTGAGTATTTTACCAGTGGACTGTTCAATGCGCACTGTCAGCCACGGTGGACTCGCCCATCAATCGGTCGTACCCCCAAAAATGTGTTGCACTGAGGAGTTGATTGATTTCAGTTATCAATTTATCCAATCCATTAAATCATCGATCCACTCATTGAGTTGTTGGTTTACTTGAGCTCCCAGGAATGAAGTTTACAGCCTGGAGTTTAAGACTAGTCTACATTCCAGTTCTGATTCTGTCTGAGAGAGCTGGGATTCTTCTGTCAAAGAAAAGACTCCCTCTCTCTGACTGTGGGTATGTCTGTGTGTTCGCCCAGGCAGATTGATCCAATGCCCGTGGATGGTGCTGGAGGCTGGGACAGTGTGTGCATATTGTGCGTGAGTAGGCTTTGCCTGTGGTATAAACAGCGCTGCTACATGTGATAATGGCACTCAGGGACTAGAACCTTCTTCACCCACACAAACGAGGAGGAGAGGAGACTATTGAGATGCAGCCCCTGTCTCCTTCCCAACCTCCTGCTCTATATTAACTATCTTTTCTCTCTTTGAAGAGGATGTCATCAGTAGAGAGTTCTGCTGTCAGAATATTTTCTTTAATATTTTGACCATTAAGCACATTACCCCGCCTGCAAAGCACTTACAGCACATTTAAGAGTTAATTATAGTTCATTTCAACATTATGCATTTCCAAGAAAAGTCACTGCTCAGAATCCTGTAATGTAATCAGTAAATGTACCTCCGAGAGAAGAGAGAGCAGAACCATTAGGAGGTAGGGGAGAAGAGGTGGAGATAGGTGGGATGTATGGAGAGCCAGCAATGCAGGTGGGCATGTCAGTCAAAGTAGACAGAGAGGGAAGGGGGAGAGAGAGGCTGAGGCGAGCAAGAACGAGAAAGTGGGCCCAGGATGAGTCCAGCTATAGCTTGAGTCATCCCTTTCTCTTGGGTGGTGAGGAGGTGTGAAATAAACAAGTGACTCAGTAGTAAAGAGCAGAGCATGTACACAGGTGACTGGTCACATACCATAGTACATCTCCTGTTTACATTTCCTGAGACATTCCCCTGTGGCCAGCTGGGTTTTCCTGTGGCAGCAGAGACCCTGTAAATCTGTCAAGTCTGTGGGTAGGTGTATGTGTGTTTTGCTGTAGACATACAGTGGCAAGAAAAAGTATTTGAACACTTTGGAAATACCTGGATTTCTGCACAAATTGGTCATTAAATTTGATTTGATCTTCATCTAGGTCACAACAATAGACAGTCTGCTTAAACTAATTACACATTTTCATGTCTTTACTAAATACATCATGGGAAAAGTATGTGAACCCTTGGATTTAATAACTGGTTGACCCTCCTTTGGCAGCAATAACCTTAACCAAACGTTTTCTGTAGTTGCGGATCAGACCTGCACAACGGTCAGGAGGAATTTTGGACCATTCCTCTTTACAAAACTGTTTCAGTTCAGCAATATTCTTGGGATGTCTGGTGTGAACTGCTCTCTTGAGGTCATGCCACAGCATCTCAAATCGGGTTGAGGTCAGGACTCTGACTGGGCCACTCCAAAAGGCGTATTTTCTTCTGTTGAAGTCATTCTGCTGTTGATTTACTTCTGTGTTATGGGTTGTTGTCCTGTTGCATCACTCAACTTCTGTTGAGCTTCAATTGTCAGACAGATAGCCTAACATTCTCCTGCAAAATGTCTTGATAAACTTGGGAATTCATTCTTCCGTCGATGATAGCAAGCTATCCAGGCCATGAGGCAGCCCCAAACCATGATGCTTCCTCCACCATACTTTACAGTTGGGATGAGGTTTTGATGTTGGTGTGCTGTGCCTTTTTTTCTGCACACATAATGTTGTGTGTTCCTTCCAAACAACTCAACTTTAGTTTCATCTGTCCACAGAATATTTCCATCCAGGTGCACTTTTGCAAACTTCAGACGTGCAGCAATGTTTTTTTGACAGCAGTGGCTTCTTCCGGTGTCCTCCCATGAACACCGTTCTTGTTTAGTGTTTTACGTATCGTTGACCCGTCAACAGAGATGTTAACATGTTCCAGAGATTTCTGTAAGTCTTTAGCTGACACTCTAGGATTCTTCTTAACCTCATTGAGCATTCTGCACTGTGCTCTTGCAGTCATCTTTGCAGGACAGCCACTCCTAGGGAGTAGCAACAGTCCATTTAGACAATTTATCTTACCATAGACTGATGAACATCAAGGCTTTTAGAGATACTTTTGTAACTGTTTCCAGCTTTATGCAAGTCAACAATTCTTAGGTCTTCTGAGATCTCTTTTGTTCGAGGCATGGGTCACATCAGGCAATGCTTCCTGTGAATAGTAAACTCAAATTTTGTGATTTTGGGCAAGGCAGCTCTAACTAACATCTCCAATCTCATCTCATTGATTGAACTCCAGGTTAGCTGACTCCAATTAGCTTTTGGAGAAGTCATTAGCCTAGGGCAGGGCTGCCCAACCCTCCTCCTGGAGATCTACCGTCCTGTGGGTTTTCAGTCCAACCCTCTTCCTGGAGATCTACCGTCCTGTGGGTTTTCAGTCCAACCCTCTTCCTGGAGATCTACCGTCCTGTGGGTTTTCAGTCCAACCCTCTTCCTGGAGATCTACCGTACTGTGGGTTTTCAGTCCAAACCTAATTTAAAACCCTGATTCTACTTATTTGCTGCCAAACAAGACCTTAACTAGCTGAATCAGATACGCTAAATTAGGGTTGGACTGAAAACCTACAGGACAGTAGATCTCCAGGAAGAGGGTCGGGCAGCCCTGGCCTAGGGGTTCACATACTTTTTCCAACCTACACTGTGAATGTTTAAAGGATGTATTCAATATAGACAAGAAAAATACAATAATTTGTATGTTATTTGTTTAAGCACATGGTTTGTCTATTGTTGTGACTTAGATGAAGATCAGATCAAATTTGATGACCAATTTATGCAGAAATCCAGGTATTTCCAAAGGGTTCACATACTTTTTTTTGCCACTGTAAGTGAGTGTGAGGGCAATAGGGTCATTTAAATTGATTTCATTGAATAAACTTTTATATCAAACAAGAGGACATTGGGTAATATTTCTGTGTGTGTATACAGGAAGGCTCTAGACCAGGGGTGGGCAATTCCAGTCCTCGAGGGCCTGATTGGTGTCACAGTTTTGCCCCAGCTAACACACCTGAGTCCAATAATCACTGAATTATGATTTTCAATTTAGAATGCAATTTGTTTAATCAGCTGTGTTTGCTAGGGATGGAGAAAAAGTGTGTCACCAATCAGGCCCTGGAGGACTGGAGTTGCCCACCACTGCTCTAGACAAGTAGCGCTGACTCAATGTTTGTTTCCATGACAACAGGAGGAGCTGCTAGACAGGTGCCCTCTGAGTGCTTTCTGTCTGGCCCTGTGTGTATGTGTGTGTGTGAGGGTGGTGAGGGTTTGAGAGCGGTGAGTGTGTGCTCGTGTCTCCCAGCCGAAGGGGTAACAGAAGTTGTCACATAGTGAAGGTGTAAACCTAACTGACTCATATACAGACCTGCTGGAGTCTAGCGAGACACATCATGTGTTTGTCTGTGTAACGTCTCTCCTCCATCTGATGGGCTTAGTACAGTACACCCCGTTCTCTTCTCCACTTCTAAGTTCTATCCATCCCGTATCCATGGAGACCACTGGCATCTAAAGTGCAGCACACTCCTCTGTCAAACGAGCCACACAAACACATCATTGATAAAGACTCACTCGGTTTCATTTCAGAGAAAGTATTTATTCCAGATTGCAGATGTAGCCCATTTCTATACACCATATCACCAAGGGTGGAATTGGGGGAGAGTGTGTGGAAACACCTGTTCCCAAACTAAATTCCCCAGTGATTATTTTCCAATTCCACCCCCTACTTACAACACAGCTGCCCAGTGACACGAGCCTACCCGACAAGCTAAATGCGTTCCATGCTCACTTCGAGCCAAGCAACACTGAACCATGCATGAGAGCACAAGCTGTTCCAGACGACTGTGTGATCTCGCTCTCTGTAGCCAATGTGAGTAAGACCTTTAAACAGGTTAACATTCACAAGGCAGCGGGGCCAGAAGGAATACCAGCTGGCAGGTGTCTTCACTGATATTTTCAACCTCTCTCTGGCCTGGGCTGTAATACCAACTTGTTTCAACCAGACCACCACAGTCCCGTACCCAAGAACGCCAAGGTAACCTGCCTAAATGACTATTGGTCCGTAGCACTCACAATCTATAGTCATCATGAAATGCTTTAAAAGGCTGGTCATGGCTCACTTTAACACCATCATCCCAGGCACCCTGGACCCAGTCCATGGTCCACACACACCAACACAGTCGTGAAGAGGGCACGACAGAGCCTTTTCCCCCTAAGGAGGCTGAAAAGATTTGGCAAGGGCCCTCAGATCCTCAATAGTTCTTCAGCAGCAATATTGAGAGATTCTTCACTGGCTGCATCAACGCTTGGTATGACAACTACAAGGCACCCGACCGCAAGGAGCTACAGAGGGTGGTAAGTACGGCCCAGTACATCACTAGGGCCGAGCTCCCTGCCATCCAGGACCTCTATACCATTACCAAGAGGTCAGAGGAAAGCCCAAAAAACTGTCAGACTTTAGCCACCCAAGCCATAGACTGTTCTCTCTGCTACCGCACTGAGGCGGTACCAGTGCACCAAGTCTGGAACCAACAGGACCCTGAAGTGCTTCAAACCCCAAGCCATAAGACTGCTTAACAAGACTGCTAATCAAATGGCTACCCGGACTACCTGCATTTACCATTTTTTGCATTCATTCACTGACTTTGCACCCACACACAAGGGTTGGAACAGAACCGAAAACTGGAAAATACATTTTTCAAGGAACAGAAACATAACCTGGAACGAAAGTGATCCATACTGTTCCAGAACAGAACCGTTATTTTAATAGCATGGGACCTGGTTAATAACGTTATTTTACATTCCAGACATTTGTTTTTAGTCTCACAACAAAATACCTATGCAAAGCCCTCAATCTGTCACTCAGAAATGCATTATAGTGTCTGCCTGCTGCAATCAGAAAATATTTGCCTGTGCCTGTTTAGGCTAGCCCACTCCAAAGCATAGGCTACTGTACTGATGTTACAAGCTTGATTCAGAAGATAATGGAGAGCTAGAGAAGAATCGGTTAACTTTTTCAATGCTAGTTAAGGGTAACATAGGCCTAGATATCACCTTTCACGTTGTATTTATTAACTACAAAAAGCAAGACGTGTTTTTAATTCTGGTGCTGCTCTCCACACACAAGCTTGTTAGCTAGCTAGCTCAAAGGACATTAAAAGTTCCTCCATTGATCCACTTCTCTAAGGTATAATTCTTTGGACATAATTCATATAATACATGTCATAAGATGCCCAGCGCTTCAAGCCTCCTCACTCTCTCCCTACCAGCAAAATTTCAGTTGCATCTTGCACCATAGACTACACTTGTCTGTCCATCACACATGTAAACAACTAGATTGCCTGCTCTATCCGCACTGATTGGTGTATTTAATTTAATGAGCTACAAAAAACTAGATTTCACAGGTAAGAAAATGTACAGAAAGGCACGATATTAACCAGTACTTTGGGGGGTTCGAACCGGTTCAGAACTTTATTTTGCTGGTCGGAACACTGGAACGAAACAAAAAAAAACAGTGGTTTTGTTCAGAACTAAACAATTTGAAAATAACTTTGGTTTCAACCCCTGCTGATATGCACACGCATGCTGCTGCTGCTGTTACTGCATCTATCCTGTTGCCTAGTCACTTTAACCATACCTATATGTACATAGCTACCTCATACCCCTGCACATCAACTCAGTACTGGTACTCCCTGTGTATAGCCATGTTATTTTTACTTGTTATTTTTATCCATGTATTTATTCCTCGTGCTTTCCATTCTATTTGATGGCGCTGTAACATTGCTCCCCCCTGAGCAAGCCCCTGGCAGCCCATATTGAGTGAGTCACACAGAAAAACACGTATGGCACTTAACACAGTCACCACATAATGAAGCACAGGCAGTAAGACAGGTTACATAAAGTTTTAATCATAAAACTGCTGCTACGTCACACCAGAGTCCTCTGAATACCTGGCTGCGTCTCAAATGGCACCCAATTACCTACAGTGGGGGGGAAAGTATTTGATCCCCTGCTGATTTTGTACGTTTGCCCACTGATAAAGAAAGGATCAGTCTATAATTTTAATGGTAGGTTTATGTGAACAGTGAGAGACAGAATAACAACAAAAATATCCAGAAAAACACATGTAAAAAATGATATAAATTGATTTGCATTTTAATGAGGTAAATAAGTATTTGACCTCCTCTCAATCAGAAAGATTTCTGGCTCCCAGGTGTCTTTTATACAGGTAACGAGCTGAGATTAGGAGCACACTCTTAAAGGGAGTGCTCCTAACCACAGCTTGTAACCTGTAAAGAAGACACCTGTCCACAGAAGCAATCAATCAATCAGATTCCAAACTCTCCACCATCGCCAAGACCAAAGAGCTCTCCAAGGATGTCAGGGACAAGATTGTAGACCTACACAAGGCTGGAATGGGCTACAAGACCATTGCCAAGCAGCTTGGTGAGAAGACAACATTTGGTGCGATTATCCGCAAATGGAAGAAACACAAAAGAACTGTCAATCTCCCTCGGCCTGGGGCTCCATGCAAGATCTCACCTCATGGGGTTGCAATGATCATGAGAACAGTGAGGAATCAGCCCAGAACTACACGGGAGGATCTTGTCAATGATCTCAAGGCAGCTGGGACCATAGTCACCAAGAAAACAATTGGTAACACACTACGCCGTGAAGGACTGAAATCCTGCAGCGCCCGCCATGTCCCCCTGCTCAAGAATACATATACATGCCCGTCTGAAGTTTGCCAATGAACATCTGAATGATTCAGAGGACAACTGGTGAAAGTGTTGTGGTCAGATGAGACCAAAATGGAGCTCTTTGGCATCAACTCAACTCACCGTGTTTGGAGGAGGAATGCTGCCTATGACCCCAAGAACACCATCTCCACCGTCAAACATGGAGGTGGAAACATTATGCTTTGGGGGTGTTTTTCTGCTAAGGAGACAGGACAACTTCACCGCATCAAAGGGACGATGGACGGGGCCATGTACCGTCAAATCTTGGGTGAGAACCTCCTTCCCTCAGCCAGGGCATTGAAAATGGGTCGTGGATGGGTATTCCAGCATGACAATGACCCAGAACACACGGCCAAGGCAACAAAGGAGTGGCTCAAGAAGAAGCACATTAAGGTCCTGGAGTGGCCTAGCCAGTCTCCAGACCTTAATCCCATATAAAATCTGTGGAGGGAGCTGAAGGCCCTAAACATCACATAAAGGTAGGTATACATCAATGAAACGGTGGTGTGTGTACCTGGCCTGCTCCTGCAGACAGAGGAGGTCCTGCTGTAGGAAAGTGGAGGCAGCAGCAGGGTCAATGAGGCAGGCAGGGGGACCTCTGGTACTGGAGCTCTCTGCGACTGCAGCTCAGGGAGCGACCGAGGGACAGGGTGCTTCTGCAGGTTAGACTGGATACGCTCCCTTGCTACACACACGAAAGGTTACAACAATGACAATAACAAGACAATAACTTTGTTGTGTACCTGCTATGTGCCGAGGCTGTGTGTGCGTTCATGTGTGTGTACCAGCGCTGGGGTTGGTGTAGTCAGTGAAGGCAGGGTTGTTGCTCTGTATGAAGGTGGGTTCACTCTTCACTTTGTCCCAGAGAGCCAGGACCTCCCTCTCATCATACTGAACACGCTCCTGGTCAAAATACTCCACCCACCGCTCCTACACTCAACAAATACAGTACATCAATACATACATCATTACATACATCAAAGGGAAATGAGAGGCAACAGTAGCAAGAACAAACTATCTACTGTAGGTACATGACACAGGACACACCTGTTGTTTATGCATGACCTTGGCCAGTCTGTTGTTTGTGCATGACCTTGGCCAGTCTGTTGTTTGTGCATGACCTTGGCCAGTCTGTTGTTTGTGCATGACCTTGGCCAGTCTGTTGTTTGTGCATGACCTTGGCCAGTCTGTTGTTTGTACATGACCTTGGCCAGTCTGTTGTTTGTACATGACCTTGGCCAGTCTGTTGTTTGTACATGACCTTGGCCAGTCTGTTGTTTGTGCATGACCTTGGCCAGTCTGTTGTTTGTGCATGACCTTGGCCAGTCTGTTGTTTGTGCATGACCTTGGCCAGTCTGTGTTTGTGCATGACCTTGGCCAGTCTGTGTTTGTGCATGACCTTGGCCAGTCTGTTGTTTGTGCATGACCTTGGCCAGTCTGTGGGGGTCATACTGGGGAGGGAGAGAGGGCAGGTACACTTCCTTCTTCTGAAGGGTCTTATCGTCCAACCACATGGTAAACACACCAAACAGCCTGGGAAAACAACCAATCAGATCAGCTTGGGAAACAGCCAGCCACAACAGAGCTGAGGGGAGGGGCTTCCAGCTGTTACTACCTGACTGGCTCTGTGTGTAGCATTGGGGAGGTGAGAAAGGGAGGCGGGGGGGTTCAGGACTGTCCTCTCCCTGGCTGGGGGATGTATGTTGGGGGCACTCTCAGGGCCTGGCTGGCAGCATGGTGGAAGTCAGACACCTCCTGTAGTCTCTGTCTCAGATCTCTCAGTAACACAGCCTGAGACGAGGCCTGGAAGAACCAACGACCAATACAGACTCCTGCATCCAGACTGCAGACACCAGAACAGGGAGAGAGGGAGAACATTACTGTATCTATACCCAGATGCAGCCTAGAGGTTATGGTATGTGTGATGTACCAGACCCATACTCAGGACCTGGCTGTCTCAGGTAGAGCTGCAGGAACCTCTGCCAGATGAGGGGGAGGAGCGGCTGATCAGGGGGTGTGGGCCAAAGCCTGACACACCCACCGGTACACCTGCAGCCGCTGCAGAGGCGGAGCCAGTGGGAGCTTCAACCGCTGCTGAGCCTGCTGTCTCACACACACGGACACACGCAGGGAGACAAATGCACACACAACAAACACAAAGAGTCAAACACCATGCTGCCGTCACACAAACTTTGTGGGAAGCACCATGTGTTTCAGATGAAGGCTTATCTCTCAAAGTTTTATTTTAAGATCTACAGAGCAGCATGAGGATGTTCTGCTAGTCAGGTGAGAGGTTGGGGTTGGAGTGTACAGTTGAAGTCGGAAGTTTACATACACCTCAGCCAAATACATTTCAACTCAGTTTTCACAATTCCTGACATTTAATCCAAGTAAAAATGCCCTGTCTTAGGTCAGTTAGGGTCACCACTTTATTTTACGAATGGGAAATGTCAGAATAATAGTAGAGAGAATGATTTATTTCAGCTTTTGTTTCCTGCATCACATTCCCAGTGGGTCAGAAGTTCACATACACTCAATTAGTATTTGGTAGCATTGCCTTTAAATTGTTTAACTTGGGTCAAATGTTTCAGGTAGCCTTCCATAAGCTTCCCACAATAAGTTGGGTGAATTTTGGCCCATTCTTCCTGACAGAGCTGGTGTAACTGAGTCAGGTTTGTAGGCCTCCTTGCTTGCACACACTTTTTCAGTTCTGCCCATAAATATCTATAGGACTGAGGTCAGAGCTTTGTGATGCCCACTCCAATACCTTGACTTTGTTGTCCTTAAGCCATTTTGCCACAACTTTGGAAGTATGCTTGGGGCCATTGTCCATTTGGAAGACCCATTTGAGATCAAGCTTTAACTTCCTGACTGATGTCTTGATATGTTGCTTTAATATATCCACAGGTTCTGCTGGGTTAGAACCCCCACCCAGAACTCTAGAACCGGGGAGGGAGAGAGTAAAACATGTTGAAGTTCAAACAGAGCAATGCCACAGGCCTCCAGTTTTGTGAGATTTTAGTTGGATTTTACAGTTTATGATAGGAAGGATTTAAAAAGGTAGTGAAAGTTAACTATAGAAGCTGAGGACATGAAGGAGGGAGGATGTTGTCCAGTAGATGGAGGAAATAGTGTGCATGATATCTTACCGTGTGTTCTTCAGCAGGTAGAAGCTGACAGGGTAGGTAGAAGGGAGGATGTTGTCCAGTAGATGGACAGCAGTTCTCAGATGAGGAGACTGAATGAGACTCTTCAGCAGATCCACTCCCTCTGTGCAGAACACCTTCAGACTGAGATGAGAGAGGGATTACACACACACACACACACACACACACACACACACACACACACACACACACACACACACACACACACACACACACACACACAGTAGACTTTACACACACAGTAGTGTGTATGTATGGCAGGGTTCTCCAACTAGCGGCCCGCGGGTGGTTTTATTTGGCCCTCCAAGTCTTCTGAGCAACAAAAAAAGTAGCTTTAAAAATCTTCATTGCTGGACATTAAAAACTGTAAAAGGACCAGTTATTTACCTTTTGGAAATCTGTCCCTAAGTATTCCCACGCATAATAGAGAGACACGTGATTGTGTACAAATGTAAGAAAGGTTTAAAATGATCTTGTTTTTGTCAAATATTATATCTGTTTGGGATTCTTGCGGTCCAATTGCAGTCTACAAATGATTTGAAATGATGTTCTGGCCCCCGACCAGCCGCTCACGGAAAAAGAAACGGCCCACGGCTGAATCTAGTTGATGATCCCTGATGTATGGTGTCTGGTGCGTGTGAGCAGATGGTCATACCTGTGACCTACAGTTGTCATGGCGATGGACAGGTAACAGCCAATGGGAATGTCCGCCTTCACGGCCCCGAGAACAGGGTGCATATTGGGGGCGTGAGTGAGCTCAGTGGAGGGTTTAGGGGCGGATCCGGGGGTGGACCAGGCTGCTTGAGGGTACTGTGTGTTGCCATGCAGCTTCAGCCTTAGCAACAGTTGCCAGGCCCACTGGCTGAAGGAAGCCTCAGGAGACAGACCCAGACGGGGGAATACTAGCCAGGTAGGACACCTGAGAGACAGAGGAAGATGTGAGTGTGTGTTACTCTCTGAGATGAGACTAGTGCAGTGGCATTCAAAACTTTTTCAGTGGGGACTGATTTTCCTCTACAATTTCTGGGGACCCCATTTTTTTCACTAGATTTTCTCACGACCCCATCCCAAATCTAATGACAACCTTAAAATCATTAAATTTACAAATAACCTTCAATTCATTGCATTTTCATCTATCAAAATTAAAATAAACCAATAAATACATTTACTAAATACAATTGCATTTTTCAAATGACATTTCTCAAAAATGTTTGTATATTGTCCCATACAATAACCTGTACTCTTAATTTGTTGTTCCTAAAAAATGTCAAATAAATTATTACATTTTTTGGCGACCCCACTGCAGTTCCCCCTCGACTTTGAATACCACCGGACTAGTGTGTGTGCTTTACCTGTTTGATTCCCTCTGAGATGAGTCCATTGTATGGTTTGTCTGAGGTATTTCTGAAAGGCTTCAGCCAAAAGCAGAGCAACTTCATTGTGGAGAGAGGAGGGCAGGGCCAGACTCCCATCCTATAAGACACATACACTCAACATTACGCACTGTACACAGTCAACACACTAAAATACACACTCAAATTCAATGTAGGGTTAGGTGTGTGTGGTACCTGTGCATAGCCCCAGTCCAGTCCCTCCAGTATAACACAGGCCAGACGGATCTCCACAGCAGAGAGGGGGTGTTGGAGTAGCCAGCTCCAGATCACACACTTCTTCGGGGCTAGGATGCATTTTTACATTTTTTTTTAACATTTTAGTCATTTAGCAGACGCTCTTATCCAGAGCGACTTACAGTAGTGAATGCATACATTTCTTTTTTTTTTGTGCTGGCCCCCCGTGGGAATCGAACCCACAACCCTGGCGTTGCACACACCATGCTCTACCAACTGAGCTACAAAGGCACAGAGGCAGCTCCTTACAGAGGTATAGCTCCACCTTCATACAAAGGTCTCAGACCAGGTTAATCATCATGCAGGTTTACTTAACTGAACTACCTATGTTACACTTGAAGTCTTCATCTGCCTACTTTCCACAGCATCCTCAGCCGCTGACAGAGGTCACGCACACACGTACCGTGCCCACTGTCTCTATGGTCTCTCTGAGTCTGTCCAGCAGGACTGTCCAGCAGGACTGAGATGATGTAAGGATGAGCGGTTGCTATGGCGGCCAGCAGCTCCCGGCCCACCTTAGAGTAGGTTTCCCTTGTAGACACACTGACATAGGACACCTAGGGGGGGAGTGAGAGAGAGAGAGAAAAAAGACAGAAGGAGGGAGAGAAAGAGAGACAGATGGGGAGAAGAGAGAGGGGAGAGAAAGAGAGCGAGCGAGAAATAAATATAGGGTGACCCACAGTATAAACTGGAAGCCAGTGGCTTTGCTGTGCACTGTATTCATTCCGTGTGAAAATGTAGAAATAAATGTGAGGGTGTTAGAGCCGATTTGGACATATTTGTATTAAAGACAGAACATACAGAGCTCCATGTACATTTGTGTAAATATATGAAATATGAATGTATATGATGAAATATTAGGTATGTACCTTTATGATTTATATTTACCTGATTGAGATGTATTCATTTGTTGTTAGTGTAACTTAGTTTTTGGCCCCCCCTCTTGCCCATTCATTGTACTGTGGTAAGTGTGTTAGGATAAGGGCAGGAAGTTGGGCCTTCGGGGAGAGGAGTCCTTGCTAGACGTGGGAGCGGTATAGTTTTTTGACCATACAGACATACAGACATACAAACATACAGACATACAAATGTACAGACATGTCATATTATGTATTTCCCATATCAAGTAATCTATGCTTTAAGTTGATTGGATAATCATTTTTTTTTGTTAGATATATGAAGAATAAACATTTTTGTTGCACCATATCCCAGGATCTCATTGAATGTTTGGCCGTTTGGAAACCTTGAGTGTGGACTGTATGCGTACCAAACAACCCCGCTTCAGGCTTGGGCAGTGGCTATGGTAAAGAGGAAAGGAAGCCACTACAGAGGGTGTGTTACCTGGTAGATGAGGAGAGCTATAGTAGTGATGAAGGTGGGATCAGAGTGGTGGGTAGGCATGGCCATGTGAGCTAGTGCCGTGAGGAGAGATTCCATCAGAACTGTTCACCTCAAACAGCCACTTCTCAAACCTCTCCTGGTGACCCGGCTCCGCAATACATGTTAGTACGTCATTAAGGCATGGCTCCTGTCCTGGCACACTGTGTGAATGTGTGATATTGTTGGAGCAGGGTATATAAGACTCCAGCTTCAGTGATTTTTGCAATTTGTTCCACTCCTACCCCTGCCCAAACCCTACCACCCCCCACCACCAACACTACCCCCCCTCACCTCACCCCATCCCATCCCCCAACAACCCCAGCTTTCCACCACAGTGGAACTAGATACTGTTAGATGAGTAGTAATGGTTGAGGTGGGTTAGGTAGCTGTGATCATGATGGTTATTATGGCAGTTACTAAATAGTTTCCAAAGCAGCTTCCTGCAGGCAGAGTGACGTAGCAGATGTAAGGGGGTCCTGGGGAGGGGGCAGACTCATACAGCAACAAGCCCTTTGATTGGCTGACAAAGCCCTTCACTGAGTCCTCTGATTGGCTGACAGAGCCCTTCACCGAGTCCTCTCATTGGCTAACAGAGCCCTTCACCGAGTCCTCTCATTGGCTGACAGAGCCCTTCACCGAGTCCTCTGATTGGCTGACAGAGCCCTTCACCGAGTCCTCTGATTGGCTGTCGGACCCTTTCAGCTGTTTCTGCTCCCAGAAGTGATGCAACATGGCTACAACGTTCGCTGAGGACACGCACAAACACCATTTTTTGCTGGTATTTGTGCTCATTTTGTATACACTTATGGGTAATGACCATTTAGAGCATGAGTAAGTATGTGGAAATAATCAAAGTCCGCATATAGACCTGATGATTGTCACATCAAAAGAAATGTAAAAGATTGTTCGGGCTTTAGAACAAGCCACCTGTCAGGATGACAGGGCGTTTCAGAGATGACCTGTGGCTGTGGTAAAAACACAAGGAGGTGTGAAGAGGGATAAGGAGTCAGTCTGGGGTTCAGGCAGTGGTGGAAAAAGTATGCAATTTGATACCTTAATAGAAAATGACTCAAGTAAAAGTGAAAGTCACCCAGTAAAATACTACTTGAGTAAAAGTCTAAAATATTTGGTTTTAAATATACTTAAGTATCAAAAGTAAATGTAATTCCAAAAATATACTTAAGTATCAAAAGTAAAAGTATAAATCATTTCAAAGTGCTTACAGTGTATTATGCAGTGTATTATGCAAACCAGACAGCACAATTTCTTTTACGGATAGTCTGGGGCACACTACATCACGCAGACATCATTTAAAAATGAAGCATTTGTGTTTAATAAGTCCGCCAGATCAGAGGCAGTAGGGATGCCCAAAGATGTTGACAAAAATATAAATAGTAAAGTACAGATACCCCAAAAACTACTTAGGTAGTACTTTAAGTATTTTTACTTAAGTACTTTACACCACTGGGTTCAGGGGATAAGAGGTCAGGGTGATTTAGAGTTTCAATAACGACAGAAATCGAGTGCCCAGGACAATACAATAGGAAGTCAGCTAGACTCAGCACCACAATGCTACTCTACAGAACCTCTATCTGACTTAATAAGGGTATGAGGTGGATACTGTTGGAATGGACTGTAGATCTATCTCGCTTAATCAATGCAGAGACAGCCTATCCGAACCTTGTTTAACTTCTGATGACATCTACCATCCATCTATAGCCATGGCCACACAAGTTATACACCTATTCCTTCACACTCAATGTATGTGTGTCTCTATAACTGAACATTCCCAGACTGAGTTTGTGCTGAATTAGAAACAGAGGGTACCACCCAACCACTCATCTCTAACCCTCCCTACCAAGGCTGCAGAGGGGGCTTCAGGTCATGAAGGGCGAGCCATGCAGCCCGATGAACAAGAACAAGCTTACCTTTGAGTGCAGACATTTTACTCAAATCTAATAGGTTTTCATTGAATTGTGCTTGTAGGTCAATACAGTGGAAAATCTCCACACAACACTGCTTACATCCAATCAAATCAAAAGTATTTGTATCAAAATCAATGTCATGTTCTTTACTGTGTGATACTGTAAATAGAGGAACCTGACCGTTCTGTCTGGGTTAACAAGCATCTACTAAATCAGCCTTTTCAACTATGCTTTCCCAGACTCACATTATTCCTGTGATAAAAAGCAATTCAACTGAGATTTCCCTGGCCCTATGTCTGCTTGAGTGACTAAATGCAATGATTGCCTATATAAAATGTATATAAATTCCTGTATTTAACAGCCTTATGCAACACCGAAAGCAGGGTCTGAGTCTGACCATCACACTGACTCAACTACAGGTGAAATCAGTTACATGCTCAAGCCCAGACGTCTGAAAATGGTGTGTGTGTGTGTGTGTGTGTGTGTGTGTGTCTCTGTGTGTATGGATAGTTACTCACAGTCCTTGAGGCTGGTACCGAAGTCACTTGGGGACAGAAGGTGTGATATCATGATATCGTATGGAGAATCCCAAACTTGGTTCATCCTATTCAACCTCAGTCTTCCGGCACACTCAGCCCATTGCAAACACAGTACTGACTCTCGCACACACACACACACACCTACACACACACACACACACACATACACATACTTAGTCCAGTTAAAACACACACTCACACATGCTAAAGCTAGTTCGAACCATGCTCCATGGACAGAGCAGCAAGCAGTGGGAAACTCCTCCGAACACAACTCCACTCAAGAATTTTGAAATTAAAGAGGATAAAGACTGCACTTCCCCTTAACACCGCTGTTCTCTCTCCTCCCCCCCTCTCTCCCTCTCATGTGAAGCCCTTCCCAGAGGTTCTCCTCTGAAGTGCTTCACCTTTGTCACAAGCCCTGCTAATTAGCCCCCCTCACACGCACGCACACACTGAGGCCTGATGTTGGTATGCAGCCCCCCTCCCCTCTCCTCTCCTCCCCTCGGCAGCTGCCTAATCCCAGTGGTCAGACAGAGAATATAGGGCTCTATAGGGAGTCACTGTATAGCCCCTCTCTACTTCTCACAGCCACACATGGTCTGGGTCACACCCTGAACGTACCAGGGCCGTTGGCAGCAGGGATCCTAATGGACAGAACAGTCCCACATCTCTGACTGGGTCTTTCTGTCCATCAAATGTGCCATTAGACCAACCAATATTAATAACCCCCATCCAAATCCATAACCCCCCAGCCCACAGCCAAACACCAACTGACCCGCATCCTCAGAGGAGTCGTGTGTGTGTGTGTGTGTCGGCAGGCAGGATGAAGCCATGCTTCAGACTCTTGTACATCCAGGACCTGAGCTCCATTCAGACAGATTGTTCAGCCACCACATCAGTCTCTCTTACAGATTCATGAAGTCACTATCAGAGTGGATTCTCAGTCCCCAAGACCATTTTCAGGTTGTGTGTGTGTATATTTGTGTTGCCTGGCCTTGTAGAGCTCATTGGATCTTGAGAGGGTGGATGTATGTGTCTTCAAGTGTGTATGTTCTGTTCACATGAGTGTGTGTCTGTCCCTACGGTCTATATGGGGTGAATGTGTGAGCATGTCATCATTGAGAAGCCCGTTTCATTGTCAGAGACCCTGGGACTAGCGGAGAGTTTAGCACAAGTAATCAGCCCCCCTCACACACACACACACACACGACTGCATTCCACAGCCAGAGAGAACTGCTAGAAGACAACCATTGACACACCATTCTGAAGACTTCTGCAGTGAATGACACAAGTACTCTCTTCACAAGGTAAAGCACCTCGAGCACTTGGAAAAGTACTCTCTAGGCAATCCATGACTTTTACCAGCCATTTCTGTCTACAAATCAATATTTGTTTGGAGGATTTAAGCAATATGGCCACCCATTCAACACAGACTGACCAGGGGAAGGCTATGATCCCTTATTGTTAAATCCACTTCAAATCAGTGCAGATCAAGGGGAGGCGACAGATTAAAGTATTTTTAAGCTTTGAGACAATTGAGACATGGACTGTGTGTGTGCCATTCAAAGGGTGAAAATATTTAAGTGCCTTTGAATGGGGTATGGTAGTAGGTGCCGGTTTGAGTGTGTCAAGAACTGCAACGCTGCTGGGTTTTTCATGCTCAACAGTTTCCAGTGTGTATCAAGAACGGTCCACCACCCAAAGGACATCCAGCCAACTTGACAACTGTGGGAAGCATTGGAGTCAACATGGGCCAGCATCCCTGTGGAATGCTTTCTTGCCCCAACAAATTGAGGCTGTTCTGAGGGCAAAAAGGGGTGCAACTCATTATTAGTTGGGTGTTCCTAATGTTTTGTACACTGTATATAGTGAACACACACCTGGACTCATTGTCATCATATTAAAGTTGTCTTTATTGAAAGTATTCAAACTGCAGTAGATACAAAACATGACCCAACGCTGGGGGCTTGTCGCTGGGGGCTTGTCGCTGGGGGCTTGTCGCTGGGGGCTCGTCGCTGGGGGCTCGTCGCTGGGGGCTCGTCACTGGGAGAGAGGCCATGTTCTGTTGTCCTCGTGACAAGGTTCTCACACACACTTGACACGCACTCCATCACGTACGTCCCTCTCAGCCCCAGAAGCCATCAGTCTCTAGACTAGATTTGATGTTACTCTGATTCTCTCTCCTCTCTGCAGTGACCAGGTTAGATTCTCCCTTTATCAGCCGTCTCCTCTGAGCTGCTTTCTGCTGCTTACTAAGCTGTCTCCGCACCTTTGCACGAACCACCTCCTACAACAACAATACATACATTAGTGGAAGGATTGCGTGTGAGTGACCGTGTCAGTGTGTGCATGTTTAATCATGTGAGAGTGTGTGTGTGTGTGTGTACTGACCGGTGGTATAGTAGAGCAGCTCCCTACACTGCCGGCGGTAGCCTCACTGTCCGTCCTCCTCCTGCTGTGTTCAACCACATGAAGCAGGCTGTCTGAGTCTCTGTGGAGGAGAGATCACTGGACTTTAACATGATCACCAAGCAAAGGAAACATATGTCAGATGTAGCTCTAGTGGTGGAGAATGACACATTGACATTTACAGTTGAAGTCGGAAGTTTACATACACCTTAACCAAATACATTTCAACTCAGTTTTCACAATTCCTGACATTTAATCCTAGTAAAACTTCCCTGTCTTAGATCAGTTAGGATCACCACTTAATTTTATGAATGTGAAATGTCAATAGTAGTAGAGAGAATGATTATTTCAGCTTTTATTTCTTTCATCACATTCCCAGTGGGTCAGAAATTCACATACACTGAATTAGTATTTGGTAGCATTGCCTTTAAATTGTTTAACTTGAGTCAAACGTTTCTGGTATCCTTCCACAAGCTTCCCACAATAAGTTGGGTGAATTTTGGCTCATTCCTCCTGACAGAGCTGGTGTAACTGAGTCAGGTTTGTAGGCCTCCTTGCTCGTGCACGCTTTTTCAGTTCTGCCCACATATTTTCTATAGGTTGAGGTCAGGGCTTTGATGGCCAATCCAATAGCTTGACTTTGTTGTCCTTAAGCCATTTTGCCACAGCTTTGGAAGTATGCTTGGGGTCATTGTCCATTTGGAAGACCCATTTGCGACCAAGCTTTAACTTCCTGACTGATGTCTTGAGATGTTGCTTCAATATATCCACATAATTTCCCTTCCTCATGATGCCATCTATTTTGTGAAGTGCACCAGTCCCTCCTGCAGCAAAGCACCCCCACAACATGATGCTGCCACCCCCGTGATTCACGGTTAGGATGGTGGTGTTCTGCTTGCAAGCCTCCCCCTTTTTCCCTTTAAACATAACGATGGTCATTATGACCAAACAGTTCTATTTTTGTTTCATCAGACCAGAGGAAAAGTACAATCTTTGTCCCCATGTGCAGTTGCAAACCGCAGTCTGGCTTTTTTATGGCGGTTACAGGTTATGTCGATATAGGGACTCGTCTTATTGTGGATATAGATACTTTTGTACCTGTTTCCTCCAGCATCTTCACAAGGTCCTTTGCTGTTGTTCTGGGATTGATGTGCGCTTTTCGCACCAAAGTACATTCATCTCTAGCAGACAGAACGCGTCTCCTTCCTGAGTGGTATGACGGCTGCGTGGTCCCATGGTGTTTATACTTGCGTACTATGGTTTGTACAGATGAACGTGGTACCTTCAGGCATTTGGAAATTGCTCCCAAGGATGAAACAGACTTGTGGAGCTCTACAATTTTTTTCTGAGGTCTTGGCTGATTTCTTTTGATTTTCCCATGATGTCAAGCAAAGAGGCACTGAGTTTGAAGGTAGGCCTTGAAATACATCCGCAGGTACACCTCCAATTGACTCAAATGATGTCAATTAGCCTATCAGAAGCTTCTAAAGCCATGACATAATTTTATGGAATTTTCCAAGCTGTTTAAAGGCACAGTCAACTTAGTGTATGTAAACTTCTGACCCACTGGAATTGTGATACGGTGAACAATTTTTCGGAAACATTACTTGTGTCATGCACAAAGTAGATGTCCTAATCGACTTGCCAAAACTATAGTTTGTTAACAAGACATTTGTGGAGTGGTTGAAAAACAAGTTTTAATGACTCCAACCTAAGTGTATGTAAACTTCTGACTTCAACTGTACATTAACACTCTCCAGGAGACTTAAAGAGACATGGAGGTGTGTGTGTGAAGAGACGTGGAGGTGTGTGTGTGTGTGAAGAGACGTGGAGGTGTGTGTGTGTGTGAAGAGACGTGGAGGTGTGTGTGTGTGTGAAGAGACGTGGAGGTGTGCGTGTGTGTGAAGAAATGTGGAGGTGTGCGTGTGTGAAGAGACGTGGAGGTGTGTGTGTGAAGCGACGTGGAGGTGTGTGTGTGAAGCGACGTGGAGGTGTGTGTGTGTGTGTGTGAAGAGACATGGAGGTGTGTGTGTGAAGAGACGTGTGTGATCTGTACCTGAAAGGTTTGAACTCTCGGTTGCAGGAGGAGAGGTCGACCAGCTCAGGACACACATCCTCTTCCTCCTTTTCTCTCTCTTCATCAAGACCACCCATCACAACAGCCTCTGGATCAGTCTCTCTCTGTTCTCCTCTCCCTGGGTCTCTCTGTTCTCCTCTCCCTGGGTCTCTCTGTTCTCCTCTCCCTGGGTCTCTCTGTCCATCCTCGTCTCCTGTCTCAGTGTGTGTCTCTGTGTCACTGACTTTGAGCCCCTCCAGTTCCAATATAGCATGCCTATACTCCTCCATGTCCATTCTCTTCTCCATATCCTCCTCTTCCTCTCCTTCGTCATCCTCCTCTCCCTCTTCGTCGTCCTCCTCCTCCTCTCCATCTGGTCCTTTAGGATCAAGCAATGCTGCGTCTCTCTCAAAGTCTTTGGTGAAGCCGCTGGCTGAGATCTCAACGTCCAGAGAAACGGAACGTCTAGAGGACAAACACAGGGTGAGTCACATTCACACCCTCCCTCCCACCACCACACTACCTCCCTCCCTCCCCACCACCACCACACTCCCTCCCTCCCACCACCACACTACCTCCCCACCACCACCACACTCCCTCCCCACCACCACCACACTCCCTCCCTCCCCACCACCACACTCCCTCCCCACCACCACACTCCCTCCCTCCCACCACCACACTACCTCCCCACCACCACCACACTCCCTCCCCACCACCACCACACTCCCTCCCCACCACCACCACACTCCCTCCCCACCACCACCACACTCCCTCCCTCCCCACCACCACCACACTCCCTCCCTCCCCACCACTACCACACTCCCTCCCTCCCCAGCACCACCACACTACCTCCCCACCACCACCACCACACTCCCTCCCGCCCCACCACCCCTCCCCACCACCACTACCCCTCCCCACCACCACCACACTACCTCCCTCCCTCCCCACCACCACCACACACAACCTCCCTCCCTCCCCACCACCACCACACTACCTCCCTCCCTCCCCACCACCACCACACTACCTCCCTCCCTCCCCACCACCACCACACTACCTCCCTCCCTCCCTCCCCACCACCACCACACTACCTCCCTCCCTCCCCACCACACTACCTCCCTCCCTCCCCACCACACTACCTCCCTCCCTCCCCACCACACTACCTCCCTCCCCACCACCACCACACTACCTCCCTCCCTCCCTCCCCACCACCACCACACTACCTCCCTCCCCACCACCACACTACCTCCCTCCCTCCCTCCCCACCACCACCACACTACCTCACTCCCCACCACCACCACACTACCTCCCTCCCCACCACCACCACACTACCTCCCTCCCCACCACCACCACACTACCTTCCTCCCCACCACCACCACACTCCCTCCCCACCACCACACTCCCTCCCCACCACCACACTCCCTCCCTCCCTCCCACCCACCACCACCACCACCACACTACCTCCCTCCCCACCACCACCACCACCACACTACCTCCCTCCCTCCCTCCCCACCACCCCTCCCTCCCCTTATGACAAATGCCCCACTGGTCGAGCTAATAGTAAACATGCTGAATTACCTGATGTCTTTGAAGGTTGGGTACAGCTCACTCTCATAATTGTATCTTTTGGCAAAGAAATCTCGTATACATTTGACATCCCGGTCAAAATACCTGTAGACAAGACAGGAAAGTTTCTCTATGTATTTGAGTGTGTGTGGTGTGCTTTTCTACATGTGCAGTGCTCATCAGTGTCAGGGTATGAGTGTGTGTGTGCGTGACTCACCACTCTGCATTGAAGTGTGTGGTAGACACCATCTGGGGGAAGTCGATCATGGTCACGTGATCGTGGTCGTCCAGCATCAGGTTAAACTCATTGAAGTCACCGTGGATAAGGCCATGATTGGCCAGCTTCACTATCAGCTCCATGACATCATTGTACATGGAGGACGGGTCTTCCAGCTCACGCACCTGACAGCTGTCAATCATTCAGACCACAAACAGAACAGCCAATCAGAGGACTAGAATCGCACACGTGAGATGAAAGCGAGACAGAAAGATCGAGAGAAAGACAAAGGTTTGTCAAGAGAAAAAGAGAGAAGTAGGTATGTAAAGAGAAACAAATGGAAGAGAAAGATGGGCAGAGAAACAGAAAGAGTGTGTGTATTTTACTTACAGTGGATATCCATTGATGAGCTCCATAACCACAGCGTGTCTGTTATAGTCAATGGGCTTAGGGACAGGAAACCCTCGTTCGTACAGGGCCTGAGAGGAGAGACATAAAGCTGTCAGACACACTATGTCACCAGCATAGATATAAAGCAGTTGAATAACTTATCATCTATGGTCACCAGGACTTCACCATACACCCTTCACAGTAGGGTTGAGTCTTCTTTTCAGAAGAAGCAAGCCGCTGAACAGTGTCGGTGCCAAGTACCTTCATGTAGGCGTACTCCTTCATGGCCGAGAGGCGTGAGAGGTAAAGCCAGGACATGTTCTTCCTGTGTTTGTGGTAGTCCCTCTTGTTCTTCAGGTTCCTGAAGGAGGTCCTCCCCAGCCTGTGGAGCTTAAGCGCGTACTGCTCCCCCTCTGGACTGGCCACGATGTAGATATCTACAGGATGAACACCACACAATATACAAACCACTTACCTCTAGAGAAGACACCCGATTCAACTCAGACTCAAATCCAACAACATTACCTTTAAGCCTGAGTTATGTTTCACTATATTGGATCACTCCAATATATTGGTATCACTCCGCGGCGGAGGGATACATCTGAGGTGAGGATTTAGATTTACTCCCGTGTAGACCCGTGTCACGGCTGGGGTCCGCCCCTACATATAGACCCCATGGCCGCGACACGTTCTCGGTGGACGTCCGTATGGTACAAACTTTCTGAAGTTCACTTGGTAAGTCACTGGTAAGTGTAATATCTTGCGTGGAAGTATACTCACTGGCTGTTTGCAGCCTGGAGCAGCTGGCCACATGGCCAGCCCCTCCTCTTGAGCGCTCCACTCGCTGCGAGCGGTTGATCTGGATCTTCCACATGGGGGGTGTCGTACTCATGTTTCGTTAGCATTACACTACAACTCTGTGGCAACTGCCCGAGACCAGGGCACTGTGGCATCCGAGGCCGCACCACCTCAGTCTGTGGGCTTGGCCACTGAACGGCACCAATAGTCCATGTTAGGACTACAGGAGGGTGTAAGGAACACCATGCAGAAGCAAGGTGACCAGCTACAACCTCAGCATACCAGTTGCGCTGGCGGTTGTTCTGCTCTTGGTGTACTGGTATTGAGGTGGTGCCCGAGTCATGTGGGGTGCACTATGTCCTCCACCTGCAGTCTGGCTTGGATGAGGGCTTGACAGCCTCTACACTGAGAGGGTCTTTGGCCACTATATCTGCCTGCCATGTGGGGTGGATGGACAGGCCAGTGGGGCGCCATCCCTTGGTCTCCAGGTTTATGAAGGGGGTTCGTCACCTGCGTCCAGCTAGGACCCGCTCAATGGTGAGCTGGGATCTGGATGTGGTCTTGGCAGCTTTGGCAAAGCCGCCTTTCGAACCGTTGGAGTCTGCCTCCCTGAAACACCTCTCTATGAAGGTGGCTTTCTTGGTAGCGATTACTTCCATGAAGAGGGTGGGTGGGCTCCATGCTCTTTCGGTAAGTTCTGAGTGCTACCGGATGGACCCCGGTGGGAGGAGTATATCTCTCTGCCCCAACCCTTCATTCCTCCTGAAGGTTCTGTCAGACAATCATGTGAACATCCCTTTGTCCTGTCTGCTTACGACCCCCCCCGGCACTAGCAGGGAAGTCTGGGCCTCCCTCCAGCATGCTGTGCCCTGTGTGGGCACTTCCTGCCTTTGTGGAGCGGACACGGTCTGTGAGAACAACAGACCAGCTCTTTGTCTGCTATGGTGAGTGTCCTGGGGGCTGGGTTATCAAAGCAGAGGCTCTCTCACTGGATCGTGGACATGATTACGACAGTATACCGCCTGGCTGGCAGGCCAGTGCTGGGATCTGTGGTGGCACATTCAACACGAGGTGTGGCTGCGTCCTGGTCTCTACTGAGAGGAGTGAGCCTCGCTGAGATCTGTGCTGCGCCAGCTGGGCTTCCTCTTGCACCTTTACTAGGTACTATCGGGTAAATGTGGCACCTCTCTCTGCGGTTGGTTCAGTGGTCCTGGGCGTCGCCTCCCCTTCTGGAGACTGTGCCGGGACCCCCCTTCCACATTGACGGCCCTTGTGTCTCGGTCCAGAGCTGGGACTTCGCTGGCTGGCCAGGTCCCTCTAGCACCGACTAAATCTGGTATGGGTATACCAATATTTTGTGAGTGATCCAATATAGTGAAACATAACGAAGGTTACGTATGTAACCACAGATCCATATAGCTCACATAACCGTGGTTACATATGTAACCTTCGTTGTGTGTGAGGTATGTTACCTGTGTGTGTGTGTTAGAGAGACAGAGTGGATGGTTAGTACTAACCCGAGTGTGTATGTTTTTGGTCAGTTCTTACCTGACTCTTTCCCAACTCCCATCTGGTTCCCGACAGAAAGGAGTATTTCTCTAGAGCAGAACGTCTTCAAAGCCAGGTAGTCATAGCCCCCATAGTTCAGACGGTAGCCATGTACCACTGGAAACACACACACACACACACACACACACACACACACACACACACACACACACACACACACTTAATAGATTCCTCCATAATGCATATACTGTAGTGACAGACTGAGGTTTTGAGGAATGGAAATATGTGGCAAACTGATTTCAGGGTGAATTACCCCTACCTGTTTAAACGAAGCATTATAAGTGTTCTTACTCTTAGTACGCTCGTAGGCCACTATTTTGTGTTTGACGAGCTCTCTAAGGATCTTGTTGCAGCCTCCGTGACGCAGGCTGGCGATGGAGGATATGAGGCTGACTGGAACTACCTCATGGTTTTTCATCCCCATCTCAACCTGCAGGTAGCAACAGTCCGTTACAAACCAATATGACCAATAACACTTTAAGTAACGATTGATGGCCAGAGAACTGCTCGAGTGGGGCACGATGTACCGTGTACAGTACGCACTATTACTGTCCACCACGGCCCGAGGGCGTCATTAAAATATAAAAACACTAACAGGACATCTACTTACCGCTGTGAGGACACGGAAGTCATCTCTGGACAGATACCTCAAAACTACAACATTTAATTTGCCCATATTACCACTGTAATGTGTTCTAAGCCCTTGAATATTGTGTTAATTTGCTGAGATACTACGCATTCTGTTGTAAACGCATGTGCAACCCGGAAGTAAAATATAGAAGACGTTACGTTCGTCTAATACTACGTCACGTCCTACTAGTGGTTAAAGTTTTTATTTTATATATTGTACACAAACGACATAAAAACAAGGCAAAAACAAAGAACAGCTTTCAATATAATTTCATATTCATAGATTGCCATTCATGTTCGAATAAATGCAGTTACTCACCTGTAAATAAGTTGTGAGAAGGTGTTGTATTGTCTCTATATCTCAGACAGGACAATCTGTTGGCGCTGTAGACGTCATTCTAGAACGGTCTAAAATCTATTGTCGCTTATGTTCATATATTTTATTTGCATATCTATTCATTGATTTCTATAGTACATTAGGAGACACGCACGTTTGCAACACGGTTGTTGATTGTTCATAGAGACAGCCGTCAAGAGAGAAGCTTGCTAGCAACCTGCCCAGGTTGATTTACAATACAGTTACCATCGGTATTTATTAATAGACTTCATAGGGTACTCTAGTGTACATCAGGCATTCAACAAAGGTAAGCAGGATTAGTAGAATAGCCTGTTAGGGCTAGGGGGCAGTATTGACACGGCTGGATAAAAAACATACCCGATTTAATCTGGTTACCACTCCTACCCAGTAACTAGAATATGCATATACTTATTACATATTGATAGAAAACACCCTAAAGTTTCTAAAACTGTTTGAATGGTGTCTGTGAGTATAACAGAACTCAAATGGCAGGTCAAAACCTGAGAGATTCCTTTACAGGAAGTGGCCTGTCTGACCATTTCTTGAACTTCTTTTCCATCTCTATCATTTACTAAGGATCTCTGCTCTAACGTGACACTTCCCACGTCGTCCATAGGCGCTCAGAGCCCGGGAAAAAACAGAATGTCGTCATCCCAGCCCCAGGCTGAAACACATTATCGCCTTTCTCAAGTGGCCGATCAAGGGACTCTGGGCTTATACGCGTGACCCCGACCGCCCCCGCCTTTGTGATTTTTTTCCTCTGTTTGCCGAAAAGGAGATCCCCTGTCGGAATATTATCGCTTTTCTACGAGAAAAATGGCGTAAAAATTGATTTTAAACAGCGGTTGACATGCTTCGAAGTACGGTAATGGAATATTTAGAATTTTATTGTCACGAATTGCGCCATGCGCGCGACACTTCTTTACCATTTCAGATAGTGTCTGGAACGCACGAACAAAACGCCGCTATTCGGATATAACGATGGATTATTTTGGACCAAACCAACATTTGTTATTGAAGTAGCAGTCCTGGGTGTGCATTCTGACGAAGACAACAAAAGGTAATCAAACTTTTATAATAGTAAATATGATTATGGTGAGTGCTAAACATGCCGGGTGTCTAAATAGCGAGCCCGTGATGCCTGGGCTATGTACTTAGAATATTGCAAAATGTGCTTTCACCAAAAAGCTATTTTAAAATCGGACATATCGAGTGCATAGAGGAGGTCTGTATCTATAATTCTTAAAATAATTGTTATGCTTTTTGTGAACGTTTATCGTGAGTAATTTAGTAAAATGTTAGCGAATTCCCCGGAAGTTTGCGGGGGTATGCTAGTTCTGAACGTCACATGCTAATGTAAAAAGCTGGTTTTTGATATAAATATGAACTTGATTGAACAAAACATGCATGTATTGTATAACATAATGTCCTAGGGTTGTCATCTGATGAAGATCATCAAAGGTGAGTGCTGCATTTAGCTGTCTTCTGGGTTTTGGTGACATTATATGCTGGCTTGAAAAATGGGTGTCTGATTATTTCTGGCTTGGTACTCTGCTGACATAATCTAATGTTTTGCTTTCGTTGTAAAGCCTTTTTGAAATCGGACAGTGTGGTTAGATTAACGAGAGTCTTGTCTTTAAATAGCTGTAAAATAGTCATATGTTTGAGAAATTGAAGTAATAGGATTTTTAAGGTTTTGAAAATCGCGCCACACGCTGCAAGTGGCTGTTACGTAGGTCCCACCTAGCCCATAGAGGATAGCCATGTGGTTCTCAATCTCAGTACTGTCAGTATCACACAATTAAATGAATAATCTCTATAACCACAGGATTTTACAGAGTAATACATGTATTTACTATAACGGTCGCTAGTTAACCAGGCCTGTTGGCATTCATTCTCAAAGTTTGTCTACAACCCGAACTTCCTAGAACTTTGAACAGGTAAAAACTATTTTTGCCACAGCGTTCGTTGCTATCTACCGCCATCTAGTGCTCAAAGTTAGTACGTGTCGCTAATCATCACGGGCACAAATCAAGTCTGTCTGTGGCACAAAGCACCACTGTTGGCTTTTTCAGTCTCTGCATAAATATCAATATATCGTGGTCCTGGAAACCCAGGGTGTGCACTGCAGGCTTTGACTCTCACAGCAGTCTAGCTAGCATAGGCTATATCGTTGAAGTTAGGGCTGTGGTGCTCGGTATACTTTTGATCGCCCTAACTTTAGACTTAAAAGGTTGTTTTTCTATTTATTATGATCTCTCAATGGTGAATAGTACAGTGAAACACTCAATGTTGAATTCAGAACACTGGGCTGTGAAAGAGTTTTCACTGGGCATTGACACACATTCCATTCTAAAATCACTTGTGTCGGGGGTGTGTGTGGTGTGTGTGTGTGTGTGTGTGAGGGTGTTAAACAGAGATTTACAGGTGGTGTTCTGTTGCCATGGCCGCAGGATTCTGAGCATTCCATGGGCAGGTAGGATCTAAACAGAGGCAGTCGTGTTTGTGTGTGTGTTTGTGAGTGAGTGTGAGAGAAAGAAAGTGTGAGAGAGGTAGAATCTAAACAGAGCTTGTGTGTGTGTTTACCTCACTGCCCTACAGGCACATTTCTGTTCTCAGTTCTATACACACACACACACACACACACACACACACACACACACACACACACACACACACACACACACACACACACACACACACACACACACACTGAGCACTCATCCCCAGGCTGTGTTGACTTAGTGGAATTCCTCTGCTGGTTTATTTAACATTCTGTGGTTCAGCAAGTGGTTGTCCAAAATAAGCCAGGCATGCACTGTCTGTCTGTCTGTTTTTGCTTGTCTTTCTCTCTCTCTGTGTGTGTGTGTGAGTGTGAGTTTGTGTGTTAACATCCCAGCCGTGAGAACTTTTAATTCCAGTTTGAGCCAGGCCATGGCTTTAGGTAGCCTACAGTATTTAGTTTTCCTTCCTCTAGCTGTTGGCTGAAGTCAGAATGATCTGCAGTATTGTTTATGTAAGATCTACCTGATGTGGGGTTGACTAGGTGTGTGTCTGTGAGAGTGTGCACTACTTTGCATCATACATGCTTGTCTGTGTTTATGAGTGCTCAGCGCGTGTCTCTGCCTTAGAGTGTCGCTGACGTGTGCTGGCTTTGTGAAGTATGTGATGGTAAGCTGTGTGTGTGTGTGTGTGTGTGTGTGCGTCTGTGTGCGCGTGTGTGTGTGTGTGTGTGTGTGTGTGTCTGTGTGCGCGTGTGTGTGATGGATATCTTCCACAGGTAGCTTATAGAGCTTAAAAAACGTAATGGACTGATATTCTCCTCCAGCTGCAGTACCTTATTTGTATCCTAGATGGTGCCGCAACACACTGTACAACACTTCCAGGGGGGGACTTGAGTCTTTGTTTTGGCTCATTGTCATCTCTCAGATGCTATTTAGCATTTAGACAATGTGGGCTGGTTTTCATCAATCTGGTGTTCAGAGAGGGGAGCCATAGACATGAAGGGCTGCTTGATTAGAGGGATAGCTCTAATTCATCTAACACAGAGTCATCCTGGAGCAACAGGAGGCCAACATTATAGAATAGGCTACTCATAGAAATATATAGTTGATAAAAAACAAGGTCCCTTCAGCACTATAAACTACATATCTATCTGTAACATTCTGAACGCTTCACCCATATGAAACACCCCTGGGTAGATTCTCATTTAGGAGCAATGTCCGAGGCTATTTGTCTAAACAAGGAATTATTAGGAAGTCCCTCCCTCCTTCCCTCCCTCTGGACCCGGGCCAAGGCAGGCACATGACAGCACTCTGAGAGTTGAACTTCTAGATCTAATATTTTGATTGGATAATCCTGTCATACTGTAATTTAATTCAACATGTTCAGGAGGAATCTCCACCATCTTGATGTTCACTACAAATCTCCCCAAATCTATATTTTATGTGGTTGATTATGCGTGTGTGGTTGGTTGGTGTGGTGTGAGTAGATAATCAGGTTTGTGTGTGTTTTGTTCCTCAGGCTCTTGTGGTCTGATAAAGCTGACTGAATGACAGATCGCTGGTCCTGTTATTAGTATTAGCCTATATACTGACTATAACAAACATTAGGAACACTTTCCTAATATTGAATCAGTGGCCATATTGCTTCTATCCTCCAAACAAATATTGATTTGTAGACAGAAATGGCTGGTAAAAGTCATGGATTGCCTAGAGAGTACTTTTCCAAGTGCTCGAGGTGCTTTACCTTGTGAAGAGAGTACTTGTGTCATTCACTGCAGAAGTCTTCAGAATGGTGTGTGTCAATGGTTGTCTTCTAGCAGTTCTCTCTGGCTGTGGAATGCAGTCGTGTGTGTGTGTGTGTGCTTGTTTGTGTGTTGGGGGGCAGGTAACTTGTGTTAATCCTTATTTAACCCGTCTCCTCTCCTTCATCTACACTGATTGAGGTGGATTTAACAAGTGACATCAATAAGGGATCATAGCTTTCACCTGGATTCACCTGGTCAGTGTATGTTATGGAAAGAGCAGGTGTACTTAGTGTTTTGTACACTGTGTATTATGAAGGCCTACTAGTTCAGAGTCTGATGTGCTGTGTCTGACCAACTCTCTCGCTATCTCTCTCAGAACAATCTTCTTGACCCTAACCAGTCAAGCTTCCAGATGGGTCACTCAACTGAGACTACTCTTCTTTGTGTCACGAAGGCTCATCGTACTGCCAAAGCTGACTCTCTCTCCTCTGTTCTCATCCTCCTAGCTCTATCCGCTGCCTTCGACACTATGAACCATCAGATCCTCCTCTCCACCCTCTCAGGGCTGGGCGTCTCAGGCTCTGCACTTGAATTGCATCCTACCTGGCAGGCCACTCCTACCAGGTGACGTGGAGAGGATCTGTGTCTGCACCACGTACTCTCACTACTGGTGTTCCCCAGGGCTCGGTTCTAGGCCCTCTCCTCTTCTCTCTATACACCAAGTCACTCGGCTTTGTCATATCCTCACATGGGGTCTCCTATCATTGCTATGTGGATGAAACTCAACTACTTTCCTCCTTCTTCCCTTCTGACACCCAGGTGGCGACACACATCTCTGCGTGCCTGTCATATCTCAGCTTGGATGTCGGCCCACCACCTCAACCTCGACAAGACGGCGCTGTTCTTCCTCCTGGGGAGGGCCTGCCCGCTCAAAGACCTCACCATCACGGCTGACAACTCCACAGAGTCCCCATCCCAAAGTGTAAAGAACCTTGGTGTGAGCCGCGTGACCCTGGACAACACCTTATCGTTCTCTGCCAACATCAAAGCAGTGACTTGCTTCTGCAGGTTCATGCTCTACAACATCCGTAGAGTACGACCCTACCTCACACAGGAAGCTGCACAGGTCCTGATCCAGGAACTTGTCCTCTCCTGTCTGGACTCCTGCAACTCGCTGTTGGCTGGACTCCCCACGTGTGCCATCAAACCCCTGCAACTTATGCAGAACGCTGGCTGCAGCCCGCCTGGTTTTCAACTGTCCCACATTCTCCCATGTCACCCCACTCCTCCACACCTGCCACAAGCTCACATCCTCTACAAGACCAAGGTACTTGCCTATGGAGCAGCAAGAAGAACCCCCCCCCCATTTAGTTCTGTCTTTGAGCTGTTATTGTCTGTTAAAGTGCTGTATGATGTCATGTTTTGTGTGGACCCAAGGAAGAGTAGCTGCTGCTTTTGCAACAGCTAAAGGGGATCCTAATAAAATAACAAAATACCTTCAAGCTATGCTCAAACCCTGCACCCCAACGCGAGCACTCCGTCCTGTCACCTCTGGTCTTTTGGCCCTCCCACCCCTACAGGAGGGCAGCTCCCACGCATCCCAGTCCAAGCTTTTTTGATTTGATTTATTAGCATCCCCATTAGTCGATGCCAATGACGACAGCTAGTCTTACTGGGGTCTGACATATAACGAAAAATACATTACAGACAAAATACTTTACAATTGACATACATTCAAAAACATGAACATGTAGTGTGTGTGCATCAGTTCCACAGACATGTCAGTAAATACACACAGCAAGTAGGTCACATGTCAGTAAATACACACAGCAAGTAGGTCACATGTCAGTACATACACACAGCAAGTAGGTCACATGGGGAGAGGCGTTGTGCCATGAGGTGTTGCTTTAATAGTTTTTTGAAAGCAGGTTTGCTGTTCACTTGTGCTATATAAGATGGAAGGGAGTTCCATACACTCATGACTCTGTATAACACTGTATGTTTCCTTGAGTTAGTTCTGGACCTGGGGACTGTTAAAAGACCCCTGGTGGCATGTCTGGTGGGGTAAGTGTGTGTGTCAGTGCTGTGTGTAAGTTGACTATGCAAACAATTTGGAATTTCCAACACATTGTTTCTTATAAAAACAAGAAGTGATGCAGTCAGTCTTTCCTCAACTCTTAGCCAAGAGAGACTGGCACGCATAGTATTAATATTAGCCCTCTGATTACAATGAAAAGCAAGACGTGCTGCTCTGTGCTGTGCCAGCTGCTGCTATTCTCTGTCCTGGCACCCCAATGGTGGAACCAGCTTCCCTCTGAATCTAGGACAACAGAGTCCCGGCCCATCTTCCTGAAAACATCTGAAACCCTACCTCTTCAAAGACGATCTTAAATAACACCCCCCTTTACTAAACTTTGCTGGTAGCTACATTATTGGGGAAAAAGTGTACTTACAATGACTGTGATCTATCTTAAGATGAAGGGACTAATTGTATGTCGCTCTGGATAAGAGTTTCTGCTAAATGACTAAAATGTACAGTCAGGTTGCCTAGGGTTGCCTAAGTTTCTGTTCTGTCTCTCAGGCGAGTCAACCAAAGAGAGTATACGAAAAGTCCAGAAACCGCTTCTCCGATACTAATATACAATCACGCTTGTAGGTGATGTCATGTCGACGTTGTCTAGCTAAGCTTATGCTCAGCAACACGTCATTGGCCTAATGGTCGTGTCATGCTGAACTGACCCGATATTAAGTTGTTTTGGACAAAAATATTAAAGGTGTCAGTTTGTCACTTTCACAAGGTTGTAGTTATGACATGTTCAGCAACTTAATACATTGACTCATCTGGGTTGTGCTTTTTTCGATTTTGAGAAAATGAACAACTAAGGAATCATTTTTCACCTCTCCCATTGACTTCCCAAACCCCTATCTGGTCTGTCCAGTCTACTGCACACGTATTGACCACTTGGAAGTCTGTGAGTCTACTGTGAAGCCAACAGCAGGAAGTGAGGAGTTTGATGTTAAACACCCAATGACAGACAGGGATAAAGCCCAGAGCGGCCCTGAATCTATCCAGTCACAGACAGGCAGAGCTGGGAGCGGACAGAGAGAGTCCGCCTGTGTGTTGAATTATCCAGAACGCTGTGGAACGTTCTTTCCCACAGTCAGTCACTCCACACACACACACACACACACACACACACACACACACACACACACACACATAGCAAGCACTGTTTCTCCAGGCCAGATGTGTGAGAGGGAATTCGCCACGCTCTGAACAGCTCGCTCCCCCGTCTTTTCCTCTCTCTCTTGCTCTCTTTCTCGCTCTCACTTCTCCCCAATCTCTCTCCTCCGTCTCTCCCTCTCATTATGTTTGCTAAGTACTGCACACTTTAAACACTTGCCCCCCCCATCACCCCTTCCCCAAAACACGTGTATATATTGGACTATAAATTCTGCCTTTCTGTATTGTACAGTGCATTCAGAAAGTATTCAGACCCCTTGACTTTTTCCACATTTTGTTATGTTACAGCCTCATTCAAAAATGGATAAAAAAAATCCTAATCAGTCTACCCACATTAAAACATAATGACGAAGCAAAAACTGGTTTTTAGAAATGTTTGCAGAAAACCACGGAAATATCACATTTACATAAGTATTCACACCCTTTACTCAGTACTTTGTTGAAGCACCTTTTGGCAGCGATTACAGCCTCGAGTCTTCTTGGGTATGACGTTACAAGGTTGGCGCACCTGTATTTGGGGAGTTTCTCCCATTCTTCTCTGCAGATCCTCTCAAGCTCTGTCAGGTTGGCTGGGGAGCGTCGCTGCACAGCTTTTTCAGGTCTCTCCAGAGATGTTAGATCGGGTTGATGTCCAGGCTCTGGCTGGGCCACTCAAGGACATTCAGAGACTTGTCCCGAAGCCACTCCTGCGTTGTCTTGGCTGTGTGCTTAGGGTTGTTGTCCTGTTGGAAGGTGAACCTTCATCCCGGTCTAAGGTCCTGAGCGCTCTGGAGCAGGTTTTCATCAAGGATCTCTCTGTACTTTGCTCTATTCATCTTTCCCTCTGCTGACTAGTCTCACAGTCCCTGACGCTGAAAAACATCTCCACAGCATGATGCTGCCACCACCATGCTTCACCGTAGGGTTGGTGCCAGGTTTCCTTCTGCTTTCCTGGCACCATCCCTAAGAGCTTTATTGGCATGGGAAACGTATGTTAACATTGCCAAAGCAAGTGAAATAGATAATAAACAAAAGTGAAATAAACAATATAATAAATAACAATAAACATTACACTTACAAAAGTTCCAAAAGAATAAAGACATATTATGTATATATACAGTGTTGCAATGATGTGCAAATAACTAAAGTACAAAAGGGAACATAAATAAACGTAAATCTAGGTTGTATTTACCATTGTGTTTGTTCTTCACTATTTGCCCCAATCTCGTGGCATGTATGTTACTACCTCTCTCTCTCTCTCTGGTAGAACAGGTTACTGCCTCTCTCTCTCTCTCTCTCTGGTAGAATAGGTTACTGTCTCTCTCTCTCTCTCTCTGGTAGAATAGGTTACTGTCTCTCTCTCTCTCTCTCTCTGGTAGAATAGGTTACTGTCTCTCTCTCTCTCTCTGGTAGAATAGGTTACTGTCTCTCTCTCTCTCTCTCTCTGGTAGAATAGGTTACTGTCTCTCTCTCTCTCTCTCTGGTAGAATAGGTTACTGTCTCTCTCTCTCTCTCTGGTAGAACAGGTTACTGCCTCTCTCTCTCTCTCTCTCTGGTAGAATAGGTTACTGTCTCTCTCTCTGGTAGAATAGGTTACTGTCTCTCTCTCTCTCTCTCTGGTAGAATAGGTTACTGTCTCTCTCTCTCTCTCTCTCTGGTAGAATAGGTTACTGTCTCTCTCTCTCTCTCTCTCTGGTAGAATAGGTTACTGTCTCTCTCTCTCTCTCTCTGGTAGAATAGGTTACTGTCTCTCTCTCTCTCTCTCTCTCTGGTAGAATAGGTTACTGTCTCTCTCTCTCTCTCTCTCTCTGGTAGAATAGGTTACTGTCTCTCTCTCTCTCTCTGGTAGAATAGGTTACTGTCTCTCTCTCTCTCTGGTAGAATAGGTTACTGTCTCTCTCTCTCTCTGGTAGAATAGGTTACTGTCTCTCTCTCTCTCTCTGGTAGAATAGGTTACTGTCTCTCTCTCTCTCTCTCTCTCTCTCTGGTAGAATAGGTTACTGTCTCTCTCTCTCTCTCTCTCTCTCTGGTAGAATAGGTTACTGTCTCTCTCTCTCTCTCTCTCTCTCTCTCTGGTAGAATAGGTTACTGTCTCTCTCTCTCTCTCTCTCTCTCTGGTAGAATAGGTTACTGTCTCTCTCTCTCTCTCTCTCTCTCTCTGGTAGAATAGGTTACTGTCTCTCTCTCTCTCTCTGGTAGAATAGGTTACTGTCTCTCTCTCTCTCTCTCTCTCTCTCTCTGGTAGAATAGGTTACTGCCTCTCTCTCTCTCTCTCTCTCTCTCTCTGGTAGAATAGGTTACTGTCTCTCTCTCTCTCTCTCTCTCTCTCTGGTAGAATAGGTTACTGTCTCTCTCTCTCTCTCTCTCTCTCTCTGGTAGAATAGGTTACTGCCTCTCTCTCTCTCTGGTAGAATAGGTTACTGCCTCTCTCTCTCTCTGGTAGAATAGGTTACTCTCTCTCTCTCTCTCTCTCTCTCTCTCTCTCTCTCTCTCTCTCTCTCTGGTAGAATAGGTTACTGTCTCTCTCTCTCTCTCTCTCTCTCTCTGGTAGAATAGGTTACTGTCTCTCTCTCTCTCTCTCTGGTAGAATAGGTTACTGTCTCTCTCTCTCTCTCTCTCTGGTAGAATAGGTTACTGTCTCTCTCTCTCTCTCTCTCTCTCTCTCTGGTAGAATAGGTTACTGTCTCTCTCTCTCTCTCTCTCTGGTAGAATAGGTTACTGTCTCTCTCTCTCTCTCTCTCTGGTAGAATAGGTTACTGTCTCTCTCTCTCTCTCTCTGGTAGAATAGGTTACTGTCTCTCTCTCTCTCTCTCTCTCTCTCTCTGGTAGAATAGGTTACTGTCTCTCTCTCTCTCTCTGGTAGAATAGGTTACTGTCTCTCTCTCTCTCTCTCTCTCTCTGGTAGAATAGGTTACTGTCTCTCTCTCTCTCTGGTAGAATAGGTTACTGTCTCTCTCTCTCTCTGGTAGAATAGGTTACTGTCTCTCTCTCTCTCTCTCTCTCTCTCTCTCTCTCTCTCTGGTAGAATAGGTTACTGTCTCTCTCTCTCTCTCTGGTAGAATAGGTTACTGTCTCTCTCTCTCTCTCTCTCTCTGGTAGAATAGGTTACTGTCTCTCTCTCTCTCTCTCTCTGGTAGAATAGGTTACTGTCTCTCTCTCTCTCTCTCTGGTAGAATAGGTTACTGTCTCTCTCTCTCTCTCTGGTAGAATAGGTTACTGTCTCTCTCTCTCTCTCTGGTAGAATAGGTTACTGTCTCTCTCTCTCTCTCTGGTAGAATAGGTTACTGTCTCTCTCTCTCTCTGGTAGAATAGGTTACTGTCTCTCTCTCTCTCTCTGGTAGAATAGGTTACTGTCTCTCTCTCTCTCTCTCTCTCTCTGGTAGAATAGGTTACTGTCCTCTCTCTCTCTCTCTCTCTCTGGTAGAATAGGTTACTGTCTCTCTCTCTCTCTCTCTCTCTCTCTCTGGTAGAATAGGTTACTGTCTCTCTCTCTCTCTCTCTCTCTCTCTGGTAGAATAGGTTACTGCCTCTCTCTCTCTCTCTCTCTGGTAGAATAGGTTACTGTCTCTCTCTCTCTCTCTGGTAGAATAGGTTACTGTCTCTCTCTCTCTCTCTCTCTCTCTCTCTCTGGTAGAATAGGTTACTGTCTCTCTCTCTCTCTCTCTCTCTCTCTCTCTCTGGTAGAATAGGTTACTGTCTCTCTCTCTCTCTCTGGTAGAATAGGTTACTGTCTCTCTCTCTCTCTCTGGTAGAATAGGTTACTGCTCTCTCTCTCTCTCTCTCTGGTAGAATAGGTTACTGCCTCTCTCTCTCTCTGGTAGAATAGGTTACTGCCTCTCTCTCTCTCTGGTAGAATAGGTTACTCTCTCTCTCTCTCTCTCTCTCTCTCTCTCTCTCTCTGGTAGAATAGGTTACTGCTCTCTCTCTCTCTCTCTCTCTCTCTGGTAGAATAGGTTACTGTCTCTCTCTCTCTCTCTCTGGTAGAATAGGTTACTGTCTCTCTCTCTCTCTCTCTCTGGTAGAATAGGTTACTGCTCTCTCTCTCCTCTCTCTCTCTCTGGTAGAATAGGTTACTGTCTCTCTCTCTCTCTCTCTCTGGTAGAATAGGTTACTGTCTCTCTCTCTCTCTCTCTCTGGTAGAATAGGTTACTGTCTCTCTCTCTCTCTCTCTGGTAGAATAGGTTACTGTCTCTCTCTCTCTCTCTCTCTCTCTCTCTGGTAGAATAGGTTACTGTCTCTCTCTCTCTCTCTGGTAGAATAGGTTACTGCTCTCTCTCTCTCTCTCTCTCTCTCTGGTAGAATAGGTTACTGTCTCTCTCTCTCTCTCTGGTAGAATAGGTTACTGCCTCTCTCTCTCTCTCTCTCTCTCTCTCTCTCTCTCTGGTAGAATAGGTTACTGTCTCTCTCTCTCTCTCTCTGGTAGAATAGGTTACTGTCTCTCTCTCTCTCTCTCTGGTAGAATAGGTTACTGCTCTCTCTCTCTCTCTCTGGTAGAATAGGTTACTGTCTCTCTCTCTCTCTCTCTCTGGTAGAATAGGTTACTGTCTCTCTCTCTCTCTCTGGTAGAATAGGTTACTGTCTCTCTCTCTCTCTCTCTGGTAGAATAGGTTACTGTCTCTCTCTCTCTCTCTGGTAGAATAGGTTACTGCTCTCTCTCTCTCTCTCTGGTAGAATAGGTTACTGTCTCTCTCTCTCTCTGGTAGAATAGGTTACTGTCTCTCTCTCTCTCTCTCTCTCTGGTAGAATAGGTTACTGCTCTCTCTCTCTCTCTCTGGTAGAATAGGTTACTGCCTCTCTCTCTCTCTCTCTCTCTCGGTAGAATAGGTTACTCTCTCTCTCTCTCTCTCTCTGGTAGAATAGGTTACTGCTCTCTCTCTCTCTGGTAGAATAGGTTACTGTCTTCTCTCTCTCTCTCTCTGGTAGAATAGGTTACTGTCTCTCTCTCTCTCTCTCTCTGGTAGAATAGGTTACTGTCTCTCTCTCTCTCTCTCTCTCTCTCTCTCTGGTAGAATAGGTTACTGTCTCTCTCTCTCTCTCTGGTAGAATAGGTTACTGCTCTCTCTCTCTCTCTGGTAGAATAGGTTACTGTCTCTCTCTCTCTCTGGTAGAATAGGTTACTGCTCTCTCTCTCTCTCTGGTAGAATAGGTTACTGTCTCTCTCTCTCTCTCTGGTAGAATAGGTTACTGTCTCTCTCTCTCTCTCTGGTAGAATAGGTTACTGTCTCTCTCTCTCTCTCTGGTAGAATAGGTTACTGTCTCTCTCTCTCTCTCTGGTAGAATAGGTTACTGTCTCTCTCTCTCTCTCTGGTAGAATAGGTTACTGTCTCTCTCTCTCTCTCTCTGGTAGAATAGGTTACTGTCTCTCTCTCTCTCTCTCTGGTAGAATAGGTTACTGTCTCTCTCTCTCTCTCTGGTAGAATAGGTTACTGTCTCTCTCTCTCTCTCTCTGGTAGAATAGGTTACTGTCTCTCTCTCTCTCTCTGGTAGAATAGGTTACTGTCTCTCTCTCTCTCTCTGGTAGAATAGGTTACTGTCTCTCTCTCTCTCTCTGGTAGAATAGGTTACTGTCTCTCTCTCTCTCTCTCTGGTAGAATAGGTTACTGTCTCTCTCTCTCTCTCTCTGGTAGAATAGGTTACTGCTCTCTCTCTCTCTGGTAGAATAGGTTACTGTGTCTCTCTCTCTCTCTCTCTCTCTCTCTCTGGTAGAATAGGTTACTGTCTCTCTCTCTCTCTCTCTCTGGTAGAATAGGTTACTGCCTCTCTCTCTCTCTCTCTCTCTCTCTCTGGTAGAATAGGTTACTGTCTCTCTCTCTCTCTCTCTCTCTGGTAGAATAGGTTACTGTCTCTCTCTCTCTCTCTCTCTCTCTGGTAGAATAGGTTACTGCTCTCTCTCTCTCTCTCTCTGGTAGAATAGGTTACTGTCTCTCTCTCTCTCTCTCTCTGGTAGAATAGGTTACTCGTCTCTCTCTCTCTCTCTCTGGTAGAATAGGTTACTGTCTCTCTCTCTCTCTCTGGTAGAATAGGTTACTCTCTCTCTCTCTCTCTTTCTCTCTCTGGTAGAATAGGTTACTGTCTCTCTCTCTCTCTCTCTCTCTCTGGTAGAATAGGTTACTGTCTCTCTCTCTCTCTCTCTCTCTCTCTCTCTCTGGTAGAATAGGTTACTGCTCTCTCTCTCTCTCTCTCTGGTAGAATAGGTTACTGCCTCTCTCTCTCTCTCTCTCTCTCTCTCTCTGGTAGAATAGGTTACTGTCTCTCTCTCTCTCTGGTAGAATAGGTTACTGCCTCTCTCTCTCTCTCTCTCTCTCTCTCTGGTAGAATAGGTTACTGTCTCTCTCTCTCTCTCTGGTAGAATAGGTTACTGCCTCTCTCTCTCTCTCTGGTAGAATAGGTTACTGCCTCTCTCTCTCTCTCTGGTAGAATAGGTTACTGCCTCTCTCTCTCTCTCTGGTAGAATAGGTTACTGCCTCTCTCTCTCTCTCTCTCTGGTAGAATAGGTTACTGCCTCTCTCTCTCTGGTAGAATAGGTTACTGCCTCTCTCTCTCTCTCTCTCTCTCTCTCTGGTAGAATAGGTTACTGCCTCTCTCTCTCTCTCTGGTAGAATAGGTTACTGCTCTCTCTCTCTCTCTCTGGTAGAATAGGTTACTGCTCTCTCTCTCTCTCTCTGGTAGAATAGGTTACTGCCTCTCTCTCTCTCTCTGGTAGAATAGGTTACTGCCTCTCTCTCTCTCTCTCTCTGGTAGAATAGGTTACTGCCTCTCTCTCTCTCTCTCTCTGGTAGAATAGGTTACTGCCTCTCTCTCTCTCTCTCTCTCTGGTAGAATAGGTTACTGCCTGTCTCTCTCTCTCTCTCTCTCGTAGAATAGGTTACTGCCTGTCTCTCTCTCTCTCTCTCGTAGAATAGGTTACTGCCTGTCTCTCTCTCTCTCTCTCTGGTAGAATAGGTTACTGCCTGTCTCTCTCTCTCTCTTGGTAGAATAGGTAACTGTCTCTCTCTCTCTGGTAGAATATGTTACTGCCTGTCTCTCTCTGCTCGACTCTGGTAGACTGCCTGTCTACTCTCTCTCTCTCTCTGGTAGAATATGTTACTCTCTCTCTCTCTCTCTCTCTCTCTGGTAGAATATGTTACTGCCTCTCTGTTAAATAAATCTTGTTTCCATTTGTATGAGAACAACAGAGAGAGAGGGGGTGAGTGATGTAACGTGGCCCTGGCTAGATAATAACATGTCACGGTGATGTTTTTTTTAATGAATAGGCCTGCTGAGATGACCCTCTCTGTTATATTGTTGTGTTTGTGTCAGAGTATGAGTGGAGCTGGAGCAGAGCGGGCCCAATTTGACTGGAGCGCAGCGCAAGATTCCCAATGGCTGGAGCGTCGGCCTTCTCGCACGCTCCAATTTCTCTCCAGTAGCGCTCACCTCACGAGCTCAGGGATACTTGTGTTCTGCTCTAGCCCCTTACTGTAGCTACTGTCATGGAATTCACTAAATATTTACATAAAGAAACTGATAAAACACACAAGGTGCTAAATCAAGGTGACTTACAAATATGAGGACCAAGAGCAAGAGAGGGAGTGTGGTGATGTAGTGTCCACAACTAAATAATCATTGTGGAATCTGAAAAAACACATATCTCGAAATCATGATGGTGTACTTACTACGAGCACATGCTAAAAGAAAGGAATGAGGTGGGTAGATAACTAAGTGTGTCATAGTAGCAAATAAAAAAATCTGATCTCTTAAAACGTTTTGTTCATTTTTGTTCTATTATCTATACAATAGGCCATAATTGATTTTGGCACAATAGGCCTGGCATATTCCCACGTTCAAGGAGCTTTCCGTTTTGATTGGGTTATTTTGCCTAAAAACCTTTAGGCCGACCTACAGAAAAATAAAACACAACTCTGTATCTCTGCCCAGCCTGGTTAGAGTGTCCAAAAGGGTGTTTCTCATCCCCAGTGGCTCTGCAGGTGTAGAGAGGATGTTCTCTGCTGCTTGCCGGCTCTCCAGACTCCATCACATGAGCCTCAAGCCACAGATTGGCTAAACTCCTGTTTTAAAGATGAATTATAAAAATGAATTCAAAGGCACTATTAAGTAATTTTTTCATTTCATTTGTATTTCATTCTAAGTAAGTCACAGCCTGTATGCACAATGTATAGACTATAATGATTTAATACAACAAAATGTTGTTTAAATGCTGAATACTTTATATCTCTACCAGCCTATTGTGTCGCACTCGCAAATGCTTCACAATGTATTTCTTTGTAGGCTAGAGCCTTGAAATAATTGAAATGATATCGCCTAAATAATGAATTGTTCCATCTTAGGCTCCCTGTCTGGCTCTTGACCTATTTAGAGTGTTTATATGCTGTTTAATATGACATGTAGCCTATTTAGAGTGTTTACATGATGTTTAATATGACATGTAACCTATTTAGAGTGTTTACATGCTGTTTAATATGACATGTAGCCTAATTAGAGTGTTTATATGCTGTTTAATATGACATGTAGCCTATTTAGAGTGTTTATATGCTGTTTAATATGACATGTAGCCTATTTAGAGTGTTTATATGCTGTTTAATATGACATGTAGCCTATTTAGAGTGTTTATATGCTGTTTAATATGACATGTAGCCTATTTAGAGTGTTTACATGCTGTTTAATATGACATGTAGCCTATTTAGAGTGTTTATATGCTGTTTAATATGACATGTAGCCTATTTAGAGTGTTTATATGCTGTTTAATATGACATGTAGCCTATTTAGAGTGTTTATATGCTGTTTAATATGACATGTAGCCTATTTAGAGTGTTTATATGCTGTTTAATATGACATGTAGCCTATTTAGAGTGTTTACATGCAGTTTAATATGACATGTAGCCTATTTAGAGTGTTTATATGCTGTTTAATATGACATGTAGCCTATTTGAAATTATGTTTGCTTCTTACGTTCAGTTTTTCATGTTTATTCAAATACATTTCCTTCAAATGCATATGGTTTGGTTTCAATACTTCAAACCAAATGGTAGTTCCAGGTAGTCACAAAAATAAGATGGGTGTTGGTTCAACTGTGATTTTAATGAATGGAGCGAATTTGGAGCAGCAGTTTTTTTCCCTGTGTGAGCAGAGCGGTTTTTAGCAGAGCGGTTTTTAGCAGAGCGGTTTTTAGCGGAGCGGTTTTTAGCGGAGCGGTTTTTAGCGGAGCGGTTTTTAGCGGAGCGGTTTTTAGCGGAGCGGTTTTTAGCGGAGCGGTTTTTAGCGTAGGGGTTTTTAGCGTAGGGGTTTTTAGCGTAGGGGTTTTTAGCGGAGCGGTTTTTAGCGGAGGGGTTTTAGCGGAGCGGTTTTTAGCAGAGCGGTTTTTAGCGGAGCGGTTTTTAGCAGAGAGGTTGGAAAGGACATGGAGTGCCGGAGCGGTACTCAAGCGTAGTGCCATGAGCGATGAGCAGGATTTCCGCTCACACGCTCTGGTGTGTGTGCGTGCATGTGTGTGTGTCTCGTGTGTGTGTGTGTGTGTAATTTCTAAGTATCTACCAAGCGGTGGCAGACAGGACATAATTCCCAGTGATTCCATTACTGAGTGTGACAGGCGAGGAGAGCGGTTTCTGAGCGATGACACACACACATACAGGGAGTGACGTCAGTAATGGCATGAGCGTGAAATTAAATGCCTGACCTCCATTTGTCGTTGAAGACGGAACTTAACAACTGATTGGGTGAAGTCAGAAGGACATGGAGGTAATCAGTTAGTCTGAATGAGGCCAACGGTTTTTATCTTGTAGCATGGAAGTGTTGTACTAGTGTAAAAGGTCACACTTTGTCTAAGTGATGTGTGTGCCATGATGTAAAATGTATGTAACCGTTTGGTCTGAATGATCAGAACACACACACACACACACAACCAGCCAGGCCCATGCATCACAGTAATGGTAACGCTAGGGATGCTGGGTAATCGGGTTAGTTATGTCAAGAACGTAAATCAACTCCAATCATCCCTGCTCTCCCATTGGTCACTCACCCTCCCTAAACTGTGATGTGATTGGTCACTGACCCTTGTTCGCTCCATGTCAGCTACAACAGCACATTCTGACCCCCCCCCCGTCTCTCAGAACAGCAGAAAACAACAAATATGGGGCTTATTCAGGAGGGTATGATGTTACAGAATGTTAAGAGGCACTCTGTAGTGTTTCAGCTCCATACATTACCTTTCTCTGCATTGCATTACCTTAGAAACTACAAGACAGACATTGCATTACCTTACAAACTACCAGACAGACATTGCATTACCTTAGAAACTACCAGACAGACATTGCATTACCTTAGAAACTACCAGACAGACCATAGATTCAGATGTAATTGAAGGGTGAGGTTGTGGTAGGTAAAGATTCTATTCACAATAAGACCTTGTCATGATTTACTGTCAATAAGGTGTGATGACTGCTGCTTTCACAGATGTCTTTATGTTCCAATAACATATCTATCACCTGATTCAATCAAACCCTGGATCCAGGTTTTCCAGGAGAAGTCAGCAATAAAAGGCTTCATGCTCAGACAGACAGATAGAAAATAAACTGTACATCTCTCTGATGTAGAGGAACAATGGTGTTTTCGACTGGAAGCCTGGGGGTCTGTTTAACTGAGGCTGGCTCTGGTCAATCTTATATTGACTTGAATTGTACATTTGATTACATCGTAGATAATATGATGCTTGTGATATAAGAGGGTGCCTTCAATAGCATGTGTAATTGTTAGAGGTCGACCGATTATGATTTTTCAACCCCGATACTGATTATTGGCGGACAAAAAAAAAAGCCGATACCGATTAATCGGCCGATTTTTATTTTATTTTATTTATTTGTAATAATGACAATTACAACAATACTGAATGAACACTTATTTTAACTTAATATAATACATCAATAAAATCAATTTAGCCTCAAATAAATAATGAAACATGTTCAATTTGGTTTAAATAATGCAAAAACAAAGTGTTGGAGAAGAAAGTAGCTAACGTTTAAGTTCCTTGCTCAGAACATGAGAACATATGAAAGCTGGTGGTTCTTTTTAACATGAGTCTTCAATATTCCCAGGTAAGAAGTTTTAGGTTATAGCAATTATAGGACTATTTCTCTCTATACGATTTGTATTTCATATACCTTTGACTATTGGATGTTCTTATAGGCACTTTAGTATTGCCAGTGTAACAGTATAGCTTCCGTCCCTCTCCTCGCTCCTACCTGGGCTCGAACCAGGAACACATCGACAACAGCCACCCTCGAAGCAGCGTTACCCATGCAGAGCAAGGGGAACAACTACTCCAAGTCTCAGAGCGAGTGATGTTTGAAACGCTATTAGCGCGCACCCCGCTAACTAGCTAGCCATTTCACATCGGTTACACCAGCCTAATCTCGGGCGTTGATATGCTTGAAATCATAAACAGCACAATGCTTGAAGCACAGCAAAGGGCTTCTGGCAAAACGCACGAAAGTGCTGTTTGAATGAATGCTTACAAGCCTGCTGGTGCCTACCATCGCTCAGTCAGACTGCTCTATCAAATCATAGACTTAATTATAACATAATAACACACAGAAACACGAGCCTTTGGTCATTAAAATGGTAGAATCCGGAAACTATCATTTCGAAAACAAAACGTTTATTCTTTCAGTGAAATACGGAACAGTTCCGTATTTTATCAAACAGGTGGCATCCATAAGTCTAAATATTGCTGTTACATTGTACAACCTTCAGTGTTATGTCATAATTATGTACAATTCTGGCAAATTAATTACGGTCTTTGTTAGGAATAAATGAACTTCACACAGTTCGCAACGAGCCAGGTGGCCCAAACTGCTGCATATACCCTGACTGCTTGCACGGAACGCAAGAGAAGTGACACAACTTCCCTAGTTATAAGAAATTCATGTTAGCAGGCAATATTAACTAAATATGCAGGTTTAAAAATATATACTTGTGCATTGATTTTAAAGAAAGGCATTGTTTATGGTTAGGTACATTGGTGCAGCGACAGTGCTTTCTTCGCAAATGCGCTTGTTAAATCATCACCCGTTTGTCGAAGTAGGCTGTGATTCAATGAGATATTAACAGGCACTGTATCGATTATATGCAACGCAGGACACGCTAGATAAACTAGTAATATCATCAACCATGTGTAGTTAGCTAGTGATTATGTTAAGATTGATTGTTTTTTATAAGATAAGTTTAATGCTAGCTAGCAACTTACCTTGGCTTCTTGCTGCCCTTGCGTAACAGGTAGTCAGCCTGCCACGCAGGCTCCTCGTGGAGTGCAATGTAAGGCAGGTGGTTAGAGCGTTGGACTAGTAACCGGAAGGTTGCAAAAACGAATCCCTGAGTTAACAAGGTAAAAATCTGTCATTCTGCCCCTGAACAAGGCAGTTAACCCACCGTTCCTAGGCCGTCATTGAAAATAAGAATGTGTTCTTAACTGACTTGCCTAGTAAAATAAAAAAATCGGCAAATCCAAAAATACCCATTACCGATTGTTATGAAAACTTGAAATCGTCCCTAATTAATCGGCCATTCCAATTAATCGGTGGACCTCTAGTAATTGTAACCCTACTAGTGCAGATATGACTGTTTATCTTCCTTTGTGTGGCTCTGTCTTTCATCTCTCTATAGTGTGTAGATGACAATAGATAGGGATGGGTGTGACACACACACACACCCCATATCACCTCACATTACGCCTGCCCTCTCTAGCCTCAGGGCAGGGCCTTCATCATACGAGAGAGCATTGATTGGGTTCTACACAGTATGTAGTCTGTCAGAGAGAGATTTGGGTAATACACAGTCACAGAATGAATAAATGAGTTATGTTTTTGAATTCATTTGGAAGTTAATTTGGTTTTGAGATTGAGTGTCTATGTGTACTATAGTGTGTATGTGGTGTGTAGTGTACACAGTGTATGTGCTGTGTAGTGTACACAGGGAGGGGGAAGGGGTAGCCTGGTTGACAGATTCGACTCCTTGTACTCTGTGTCATATGCCAAAGGCACATGACATGGAGTGGAATGTTCGCTGAACAGACTGGCAACCAGGCTAGGGGAGGGGTACCAGGAGAGAGAGTTTGTGATGGGAAATGAGAGAGGAAGGAAGGGTGTGTGTGTGTGTGTGTGTGTGTTGCCTGGAGATGTCCACATGATAGGTTTTTAGCTCAGGCTGTTTGTAGATCGATGACACTCTAATCTAAAGTCTATATGATGTGATTGATTACTTATCATTTGATTGATTACTTCATATTCCCAGAGACGACTCAGAGAGAGCAGCATCTACCGTGTTACTAGTGTGTTAGCTATGCTCAGTACACGCAAGCATGCACACACACACATGCAAATACACTCAAACACACACACTGAAATGAAAGAGCTAATTGGTTTTGCTGTTATTGAACACTGAACCATATCAGGTCCTGTTTTCTGGTTGTGTGTGCGTGTGTGGTTTTGGTTTTACTATCTTTTGTGGGGAGCAGATGTCCTCACAAGGATAGTAAAACAAGGGAAATTAGGAAAAGGATATTTTAGGCGTATGGGTTAGGTTTATGGTTAGTGTTAGGGTTTTAGGAATTAGGTTTGGTGTTAAGGTTAGGGTTGGGGGTTAGGGAAAATAGGATTTTGAATGGAAATCAATAGTTTGGTCCCCACAAGGATAGTAAAACAAACAGGTGGATATGTGTGTCATGAAGCTAACATGATTAGAGGTCATTGCAGAAGGAACCAAGGTCACATATTACACCCTGAGAGCCTGTGTTCCACACAAATACTATTATCATGTGTGGTGTGTGTGTGTGTGTGTGTGTGTGTGTGTGTGTGTATCGGTGTGTCTGTACGTGTGTGTTTTTCAGGAGGATTGGGTACTTGTAGAACATGAGAGAGCAGGTCCTGTGGAGTGATTATTAAACGGTGTTGAGTGAGAGAGCGATACATAGAGGAACAAGCTCATAATGTAATCCTCTATTCTCCATGTTTTAAATATTAATGACAGCTACAGGCTATGTTTTAGTGTGTGTGTGTGTGTGTTGGGGCTATTGCTGAGACTCACTGACATGCAGTATTTGTTAGTAGCCTCATCTCAAACCCTGTTAATAAGCTTTTCTCTCTGTATGCCTGTTGGCCTCAACTGTCCTGATGTCTGTCTCAAAACATTAATCTCTCGCTCTCGCTCTCTCTCGCTCTCGCTCTCGCTCGCTCTCGCTCTCTGAAATGTCACGCTGTCTGTGTGTAGGTGAATATAGTGGAAGGTCTCTCTGGGTGCTGGCCCCACCCGGTCTACAGCCGAATTGACAGCATCAACCTGCAGTATGTTGTGAGTCCAGCTAACTTAACTGTTAGTCCTGTTAACTTGAACATGTTCATTAAAACCTGTTATCTTTATTTCTATTTGTCTGCGTGTCCAGCAGAGGAGTGTGGTCTCAGCCAGCTGTTTAGACACCTGCCGGGACACAAACACACACTCACACACATCCTAGGCCCTAGCAACCACCCTGGATACCACCCCAGCAACATCCCCTGCCCTGACACTGCACCCCGTGTGATGTGCGAGCGCCTCCTGTCTCTGTCCTCTATACGTACTTCGCAGGGTGTATTCATTAGGAACAAATGGAAACAAAGGGAGCGAAAGGGGGAGGGACCTACCTACATTTCTTCAATAGAAACTCTCGTTTTTGTTTCTTAATGTTTTCCTTTGGACTAAGCCCATGAGTTTAGTTTCTGTTGAATGAATATCCCTGATCCTCTTTCATCTGCTTTAATGACCTGTCTTCTCTCCAAGTAGACCTCTTCCCCCTGCTACTACTAGGGATCAAAAGGAGGGTATATTACTGGAAACTTTCAAAGTTTACTAGTAAACTACCAGAATTTTGGTATCTTTCAAGGATTTTATGTAATCTATCACAAGACATCTAGTGGCTCTTTTGGGTACTTCAGATTTTTACAGGTGTCTGTAATTATCTCTGCCCCCCTGTTTGGCCTTATCACATGTAAAATATATGAAACAATTAAAGATGATTTTCAACAACAAAAACATTTATGACAAAGCTGTAAAACATTATCCTAAATACACTGAACAAAAATATAAGCGCAACATAAACGTAAAGTGTTGGTCCCATGTTTCATGTGCTGAAATAAAAGATCCCAGAAATGTTCTATATGCACAAAAAGCATATTGCTCTCCAATTTCTGGCACACATTTGTTTACATCTCTGTTAGTGATCATTTCTCCTTTGCCAAGATAATCCATCTACCTGACAGGTGTGGCATATCAAGAAGCTGATTAAACAGCATGATCATTATATAGGTGCACCTTGTGCTGGGGACAATAAAAGGCCACTAAAATGTGCAGTTTTGTCATACAACACAGATGTCTACAGTTTTGAGGGAGCGCGCAGGAATCTGCAGGAATGCTGACTGCAGGAATCTTCACCAGAGCTGTTGCGAGATAATTTAATTACATTTCTCTACCGTAAGCCGCCTCCAACGTCGTTTTAGAGAATTTTTCAGTACGTCCAACTGGCCTAACACCTGCAGACCACGTGTAGTCATGCCAGCCCAGGACCTCCACATCTGGCTTCTTCACCTGCGGGATCATCTGAGATCAGCCACCCGGACAGCTGATGAAACTGTGGGTTTGCACAATCAAAGAATTTCTCCACAAACTGTCAGAAACCATCTCAGGGAAGCTCATCTGCGTGCTCGTTGTCCTCACCAGGGTCTTGACCTGACTGCAGTTCGGCATCGTCACCGACTTCAGTGGGCAAATGCTCACCTTCGATGCCCACTGGCACGCTGGAGAAGTGGGCACTTCACGGAGGAATACCGGTTTCAAGATGGCAGACAAGCGTGTGTGGCGTCATGTGGGCGAGTGGTTTGCTGATGTCAACGTTGTGATGAACAGAGTGCCCCATGGTGGCGGTGAGGTTATGGTATGGGCAGGCATAAGCTACAGACAACAAACACGATCACATTTTATCAATCGCAATTTGAATACAAAGAGATACTGTGACAAGATCCTGAGGCCCATTGTTGTGCCATTCATCCACTACCATCACCTCATGTTTCAGCATGGTAATGCACTGCTCCATGTCTCAAGAATCTGTTCACAATTCCTGGAAGCTGAAAATGTCCCAGTTCGTCCATGGCCTGCATACTCACCAGACATGTCATCCATGGAGCATGTTTTGGATGCTCTGTATCGACGTGTGCAACAGCGTGTTCCAGTTCCCGCCAATATCCAGCATCTTCACACAGTCATTGAAGAGGAGTGGGACAACATTCCACAGGCCACAATCAACAGCCTGATCAACTATGTGAAGGAGACGTGTCGCGCTGCATGAGGCAAATGGTGGTCACACCACGCTCCTAACTTTTTTGAAATGTATCTGTGACCAACAGATTCACATCTGTATTCCCAGTCATGTGAAATCCATAGATTAGGGCCTAATTCATTCATTTATGTTCACTGATTTCCTTATAGGAACTGTAACTTAGCAAAATCTTAGAAACTGTTTGCGTTTATATATTTTTTCAGTGTATAAACCATCAACTTAGTGAATACCATTGGTGTTTAATATGAGGGTTTCAGCATGAAATATCCTTTATATATATTTTTACACACTTATTTATTTTACTATGTCGGTATGTATTTGTTGTCAATGTTTTGGTGTCAAACTGGTGGCAGTTGGAAGAGTTTCAGAGTCTATTGAATATGTTGCCATTTGTTGATCCGTTGCAAAACATTGTGCTATGGAGTAAAGCGTTTTGCTACGGTGTGCGACTAATGAATACATCCCTGGTTTTACAACAACCCTGTGCAGTGAGTGTTTAGTTCATTCTAGTTACCAGTGTTTGATTCCTCACTATCACATGATAGATACGAGTGTCTTCGGTGTCCTGCTGCACAGACCTACTGCCACTCAGCCTTATAGGACCATACACACCCCAGGTCCCCCCCCCCCCCCCCCCACACACACACACACACACACACACACACACACTGGTCTCTCTCTCTGGTCTGACTCTCAGTTTTCCCATCTCTTCTTCCTCCACTCTTTCCTTTCTCCCAAGGAAGTAGGAGGATGTCCTTCGTGTTGTACCCAGATCTGTCACTGGCTGTGTGCGTGCGTGTGTGTTTGGGTGTGTGTGTGTTCTTGTCATGCTTTACTATGTTGTGAGTGATGTTGTGCCATGTGGAGCAGGTGTCCACCCATCTGTGCCCGAACCATAGAGACTGCTGCTTATGAGCTGAGCCACGGTTTCACAGTCACACTGACTCACACATTAGACATTTGCTGTTGATGATGAACACTGAGAAACACACGGGACTGTGTGACTGTGAGATGAACATCTATGAAGGGAATGCTGTAACTATTCCACCCAGTGCAGTGTGTCTGTGTGTCTGTTCCCTCTGTCCGTCCATAGCCATGGGCCAGGGATTACAGACAGGAAGGCTTAGCGATAGGCAGATAACCTCTCCTCTCTCAACAGCAACTGGGCCCACCTTCTCTCTCTCTCTGATCCCCTTCCTCTGCAACTCTCTCAGGGTGTGAAACTGAAGCCCAGATGAAGAGATCATTATGAATCTAGTTTCTGTAGAATAAATATGTCTAATCCTCTCTCTGCTGCTTAATGACCTGGTGTCTCTTCGAGTAGGCCTTTTTACTCTGTTACTACACACTGTCAAACAAACACACACGTTTGTGTATATCTGTGTTTCAGGTGCAGCGTGAGTTTGAGGTGAAGGATATTCTGCCCCTGCTCCCGTTTATGTCCCGCGGAGCCCAACAGAGAGCTACACGGGCTGCACAAGCCCTCCCACACACACACACACACATACATACATACATACATACACACACACACACACACACACACACACACAACCATGCGTTGTGTATGGCACGGCTCCAGGTAGGCTAACACACACACAGACTGAGGTACACTTTTGTCTCTGTGTGTGTCAGTTAAAGGCTGTGGAGGCAGAGCTTCAGTTCCAAAGGGGGCTGTCCTCCCTGCAGGCGAACCAATCACAGCAGCTCCTTCAGGGTCTAAGACACACCTATAGCCTGTTCCGGAACGAGATCCAACAGAGTGTGGGATCCACTTCAAGGTAACATCAGAGTGTGTGTGTGTTGTGTATTCTCTCAGAGCTACTCTCCTGATATGATGTGTTGCTGAGTTTGTGTGTGTGTGTGTTCAGATATCTTCTCTGGTTATCTCTGCGTTTGAGAGGAACCAATCACTGAGAGAGGCTCTGCAGGCTCTCACACCGTCACAGGAAGAAGGTAACACCATAGAAATGAGAAATTAGAATGGCCACTTTAATAAATGGAACTCTAGTCACTTTAATAATGTTTACATATGTTGCATTACTCATCTCATATGTATATACTGTATTGTATTCTACTGTATCTTAGTCTATGCTGCTTTGACATTGCTAGTCCATATATTTATATATTCTTAATTCCATATCTTTACTTAGATTTGTGTGTATTGGGCATATCTTGTGAAATTGTTAGATATTACTTGTTAGATATTTAAAAAATATCCTCTGTGTACAACGTAAAACACCAAATAATGTGTGCAGAGCAGAATTAGGCTGATACCCGCTAATTATCAAAATCCAGAAAAGAGCCGTTAAATTCTACAACCACCTGTAAGGTAGCGATTCACAAACCTTCCATAACAAAGCCATCACCTACAGAGAGATTAACCTGGAGAAGAGTCCCCTAAGAAAGCTGGTCCTAGGACTGTTCACAAACAGACCCCACATAGCCCCAGGACAGCAACACAATTAGACCCAACCAAATCATGAGAAAACAAAAAGATAATTACTTGACACATTGGAAAGAATTAACAAATAAACAGAGCAAACTAGAATGCTATTTGGCCCTAAACAGAGAGCACACAGTGGCAGAATACCTGACCACCGGGTCTGACCAAAAATTAAGAAAAGCTTTGACTATGTACAGACTCAGTGAGCATAGCCTTGCTATTGATAAAGGCCGCTGTAGGCAGACCTGGCTCTCGAGAGAAGACAGGCTATGTGCACACTGCCCACAAAATGAGGTGGAAACTAGTTGCACTTCCTAACCTCCTGCCAAATGTATGACCATATTAGAGACACATATTTCCCTCAGATTACACAGACCTACAAAGAATTCGAAAGTAAACCCGATATTGATCAACTCCCATATCTACTGGGTGAAATAGCACAGTGTGCCGTCATAGCAGCAAGATTTGTGACCTGTTGCCACAAGAAAATGGCAACCACTGAAGAACAAACACCATTGTAAATACAACCCATATTTATGTTTATTTATTTTCCCTTTTGTACTTTAACCATTTGCACATCGTTACAACACTGTATATATACATAATATGACATTTGTAATGTCTTTACTTTTTTGGAATTTCTGTGAGTTGAGTTTAATGTTTACTGTTCATTTTTATTGTTTATTTCACTTTTGTATATTATCTACCTCACTTGCTTTGGCAATGTTAACATATGTTTCCCATGCCAATAAAGCCCCTTGAATTGAATTTAATATGACTGTACAGTCGGAGCTAGGAACAAGCATTTCGCTACACCCGCAATAACATCTGCTAAACACGTGTATGTGACCAATAACATCTGCTAAACACGTGTATGTGACCAATAACATCTGCTAAACACGTGTATGTGACCAATAACATCTGCTAAACACGTGTATGTGACCAATAACATCTGCTAAACACGTGTGTATGTGACCAATAACATCTGCTAACCACGTGTGTATGTGACCAATAACATCTGCTAACCATGTGTATGTGACCAATAACATCTGCTAACCGTGTGTATGTGACCAATAACATCTGCTAAACACGTGTATGTGACCAATAACATCTGCTAAACACGTGTATGTGACCAATAACATCTGCTAAACACGTGTATGTGACCAATAACATCTGCTAAACACGTGTATGTGACCAATAACATCTGCTAAACACGTGTGTATGTGACCAATAACATCTGCTAAACACGTGTGTATGTGACCAATAACATCTGCTAAACACGTGTGTATGTGACCAATAACATCTGCTAACCGTGTGTATGTGACCAATAACATCTGCTAACCATGTGTATGTGACCAATAACATCTGCTAACCATGTGTATGTGACCAATAACATCTGCTAACCATGTGTATGTGACCAATAACATCTGCTAACCATGTGTATGTGACCAATAACATCTGCTAAACACGTGTATGTGACCAATAACATCTGCTAAACACGTGTATGTGACCAATAACATCTGCTAAACACGTGTATGTGACCAATAACATCTGCTAACCACGTGTATGTGACCAATAACATCTGCTAAACACGTGTATGTGACCAATAACATCTGCTAAACACGTGTATGTGACCAATAACATCTGCTAAACACGTGTATGTGACCAATAACATCTGCTAACCACGTGTATGTGACCAATAACATCTGCTAACCACGTGTATGTGACCAATAACATCTGCTAACCACGTGTATGTGACCAATAACATCTGCTAACCACGTGTATGTGACCAATAACATCTGCTAAACACGTGTATGTGACCAATAACATCTGCTAAACACGTGTATGTGACCAATAACATCTGCTAAACACGTGTATGTGACCAATAACATCTGCTAAACACGTGTATGTGACCAATAACATCTGCTAACCACGTGTATGTGACCAATAACATCTGCTAACCACGTGTATGTGACCAATAACATCTGCTAACCACGTGTATGTGACCAATAACATCTGCTAACCACGTGTATGTGACCAATAACATCTGCTAAACACGTGTATGTGACCAATAACATCTGCTAAACACGTGTATGTGACCAATAACATCTGCTAAACACGTGTGTATGTGACCAATAACATCTGCTAAACACGTGTGTATGTGACCAATAACATCTGCTAAACACGTGTGTATGTGACCAATAACATCTGCTAAACACGTGTGTATGTGACCAATAACATCTGCTAACCGCGTGTATGTGACCAATAACATCTGCTAAACACGTGTGTATGTGACCAATAACATCTGCTAACCGCGTGTATGTGACCAATAACATCTGCTAACCGCGTGTATGTGACCAATAACATCTGCTAAACACGGTGTATGTGACCAATAACATCTGCTAAACACGTGTATGTGACCAATAACATCTGCTAAACACGTGTATGTGACCAATAACATCTGCTAACCGCGTGTATGTGACCAATAACATCTGCTAACCGCGTGTATGTGACCAATAACATCTGCTAACCACGTGTATGTGACCAATAACATCTGCTAACCACGTGTATGTGACCAATAACATCTGCTAACCATGTGTATGTGACCAATAACATCTGCTAACCATGTGTATGTGACCAATAACATCTGCTAAACACGTGTATGTGACCAATAACATCTGCTAAATATGTGTATGTGACCAATAACATTTGATTTGATTTGAATAGAAAGGGTGTATCCAGTAAAGTCAATGCTGGCATAATAGGTGGACCCATGCCAGGAAGTAAAAGCAGGAAGTGTCCCCTTCAATCTGTGCTCTAATTTACAAAAAATACATTCCATTGCATGAGCCTCATCAGTTAGCATCATTTGAATGAACATTCTACATTACCATGGCAATCCAGCATCAGGTTAACCTGGGAAGTTATTGCATCACATTACCCGGCAGCCACTGCGAGTGTACCCATGAGTTTACCAGTCAATTGCTAGGGTTATAGTTTCCAAACCCGTTCTATTCATCATATTTGTATAGGTAACACCCCATTATGTGATTCTGTATCTCTCTAACCCTCTTCTAGTCCCATGCTACAGTCTTTATGCATACATAGAACCCCTCTCACACAACAAACTCTCCTGACACAGAGGGAAGGTCTGGTGGGTCCCATCCAGACACACACACACACACACACACACACACACACACACACACACACACACACACACACACACACACACACACACTAACACATTCCCTTTCCCCTCCTCCTCCTCCACTAAATCCCAGAAATGTTTCTGATTTATCTGTGTTCCATTCCAGCCCTGTGTTCTGAGGCCTCGGCTAAGGTCTGTGAGTTATCTGTTCTGAGGCCTCGGCTAAGGTCTGTGAGTTATCTGTTCTGAGGCCTCGGCTAAGGTCTGTGAGTTATCTGTTCTGAGGCCTCGGCTAAGGTCTGTGAGTTATCTGTTCTGAGGCCTCGGCTAAGGTCTGTGAGTTATCTGTTCTGAGGCCTCGGCTAAGGTCTGTGAGTTATCTGTTCTGAGGCCTCGGCTAAGATCTGTGAGTTATCTGTTCTGAGGCCTCGGCTAAGATCTGTGAGTTATCTGTTCTGAGGCCTTGTGTGTGTGTGTGTGTGTGTGTGTGTGTGTGTGTGTGTGTGTGTGTGTGTGTGTGTGTGTGTGTGTGTGTGTGTGTGTGTGTGTTGTGTTTAGTTAGGCTCATCTGTTGCTTCACTATAAATCCTTGGCAGCTCTCACACTTTACTGCCAACCATAGTACAAACCTTTTGTGTGTGTGTTTGTTTCGGTGTTTGTGTGTAGGTGAGGAGGCGTTGGCTCAGTGTGGGAGGAACTTCCTGCTTGCTGCTGATATGCTAAGGAAGGAGTGGGAAGATCAGAGGGACAGAGCTGCAGCGGAGCTGTGTTAGCATCAGACCAGCCTGGATACACTCAGGAGGGAGAGACGTCACACACACACCTGACACACACATACTAGCCCTTGCCCAGTATGTAAGAAGTGATGCAGTCTCAAAATCCCCTCTGTCAACCCTATCCAATCACAGCCTTCCTCATAGAGCCCTGTTCAATCAGAACACTCCTCACAGGGCTCTGTCCAATGAGAGCGCAGGTCTTTCTGATGTGACATCCAGCATCTCTGAGCTCTGTCACCCAGAGGCAAGCCAATCAGAGGGCAGAGAGGAGCAGTAAGGGCCTGTCCAGACCTCCCTGGCAGAGCTGACTAATGCATCATCACTGGCTGGCTGGATTCCAATTTTCCAATTCTCTTCTTCCTGAAGTGTGTACTCGTTCACTACCCCTTATAGAGGTAAAACATTGAATACTTTAGAGAAGAGAGAGAGGTGTTGTAAGGAGACGTACTTAGAGAAGAGAGAGGTGTTGTAAGGAGAGGTACTTAGAGAAGAGAGAGATGTTGTAAGGAGACGTACTTAGAGAAGAGAGAGGTGTTGTAAGGAGAGGTACTTAGAGAAGAGAGAGGTGTTGTAAGGAGAGGTACTTAGAGAAGAGAGAGGTGTTGTAAGGAGAGGTACTTAGAGAAGAGAGAGAGGTGTAAGGAGAGGTACTTAGAGAAGAGAGAGGTGTTGTAAGGAGAGGTACTTAGAGAAGAGAGAGAGGTGTAAGGAGAGGTACTTAGAGAAGAGAGAGAGGTGTTGTAAGGAGAGGTACGTAGAGAAGAGAGTCCATGTGTAGATGCGTCACCTCACACTGCTCCAGACACGTGTGATAAAGTATGTGTGTATATGTGTGTCTGAAGTAACCGGCACCTGTCTGTGGGTTTCATGGGGTTAACCTGACACACACTCTCTCTGAGCTCCAGCTGCCAGTGTCTCAGTGCCTGTGTGTTAACATGCTGTAGTGGTGAAGTGGTCCTGTACTGTCGCTCTCAATAGAAATGAACTGTAGGCGTTGGCTTTGATGTTGTTATAAATGAATCAAATAAAATAGTGTTTGTGTATGAAGTGTGGAGTGTGTGTGTGGGTGTAGACTATGAGTGTAGTGTTAATAACGTAGCTGGCTTTGTCACACGGTTAGGTAAATGACAGAATATAGGAACAGGAACATAGAAGAAGCATCTTGCTTTCTTTCTGCCCATATGTTTTCTGCTGTTCTTTCCATTGTGAGGTGTAGTACCTGCGACCCTGACATTTTCATTTCATTTTCCAAGTCTGCCTCCCCGCTCCCCTCTCCTCCCCTCCTCTATCACACCTCTCCCTTTCATCTCTACTCCTATCTTCCTCTCCCCACATCCTGTCCTCTTCTCCTCTGTCCCCCCCTCTCCTCCGTCTATCTCTCACTCTACATCCCGCTCTCCGGCTTTCTGGTGCAGCTCCTGTCTTCCTCCTGAAAGTGAATGAAAACAAAAGAAAGAAACCAAGATGGCGTGAGAGATAGAGAGAGATAAAACAAGTGAAGTTGCTCTCGGAATGCACCTCATTCTTTCTCTCTTGCTCTTCTCTCGTCACGTTTAAAAGAGCCTTTATCCTCTTCTCTCTCTCGTCATGTTTAAAAGAGCCTTTATCCTCTTCTCTCTCGTCATGTTTAAAAGAGCCTTTATCCTCTTCTCTCTCTCGTCACGTTTAAAAGAGCCTTTATCCTCTTCTCTCTCTCGTCACGTTTAAAAGAGCCTTTATCCTCTTCTCTCTCTCGTCACGTTTAAAGAGCCTTTATCCTCTTCTCTCTCTCGTCATGTTTAAAGAGCCTTTATCCTCTTCTCTCTCGTCACGTTTAAAGAGCCTTTATCCTCTTCTCTCTCTCGTCATGTTTAAAAGAGCCTTTATCCTCTTCTCTCTCTCGTCATGTTTAAAAGAGCCTTTATCCTCTTCTCTCTCTCATCACGTTTAAAAGAGCCTTTATCCTCTTCTCTCTCGTCATGTTTAAAAGAGCCTTTATCCTCTTCTCTCTCTCGTCATGTTTAAAGAGCCTTTATCCTCTTCTCTCTCTCGTCATGTTTAAAGAGCCTTTATCCTCTTCTCTCTCGTCATGTTTAAAAGAGCCTTTATCCTCTTCTCTCTCTCGTCACGTTTAAAAGAGCCTTTATCCTCTTCTCTCTCTCGTCATGTTTAAAAGAGCCTTTATCCTCTTCTCTCTCTCGTCACGTTTAAAAGAGCCTTTATCCTCTTCTCTCTCGTCACGTTTAAAGAGCCTTTATCCTCTTCTCTCTCTCGTCACGTTTAAAAGAGCCTTTATCCTCTTCTCTCTCTCGTCACGTTTAAAAGAGCCTTTATCCTCTTCTCTCTCTCGTCATGTTTAAAAGAGCCTTTATCCTCTTCTCTCTCGTCATGTTTAAAAGAGCCTTTATCCTCTTCTCTCTCTCGTCACGTTTAAAAGAGCCTTTATCCTCTTCTCTCTCTCGTCACGTTTAAAAGAGCCTTTATCCTCTTCTCTCTCTCGTCACGTTTAAAAGAGCCTTTATCCTCTTCTCTCTCTCGTCACGTTTAAAAGAGCCTTTATCCTCTTCTCTCTCGTCACGTTTAAAGAGCCTTTATCCTCTTCTCTCTCTCGTCACGTTTAAAGAGCCTTTATCCACTTCTCTCTCTCGTCATGTTTAAAGAGCCTTTATCCTCTTCTCTCTCTCGTCACGTTTAGAGCCTTTATCCTCTTCTCTCTCTCGTCATGTTTAAAGAGCCTTTATCCTCTTCTCTCTCGTCACGTTTAAAGAGCCTTTATCCTCTTCTCTCTCTCGTCACGTTTAAAAGAGCCTTTATCCTCTTCTCTCTCTCGTCATGTTTAAAAGAGCCTTTATCCTCTTCTCTCTCTCGTCACGTTTAAAAGAGCCTTTATCCTCTTCTCTCTCGTCATGTTTAAAAGAGCCTTTATCCTCTTCTCTCTCTCGTCACGTTTAAAAGAGCCTTTATCCTCTTCTCTCTCTCGTCATGTTTAAAAGAGCCTTTATCCTCTTCTCTCTCGTCATGTTTAAAAGAGCCTTTATCCTCTTCTCTCTCGTCACGTTTAAAAGAGCTGTCACGACATCGACGGACAGTGGCGCCCCTCCTCGCCCGGGCGGTGCTCGGTGGTCGTCGTCGCTGGCCTACTAGCTGCCACCGATCCTCTGTTTCATTTTCTGTTGGTTAGGTCTAGGTTAGGTACACACCTGTTTTGTATTAGTTCATTAGTGGGGGGTTATTTAGTCTTTCTGTGTAGGTTTGTTTTTTGTGTGTGATTATTTTGCGTCAGGACGTTAGTCTGGGGAACAAGTGTTTTCTTCTGCCTGTGTGTTTTATGCAGAGTGTTTTGGGCTGCGTCCCTACACTGGGTTCGGGCTGTTTATTGGGGCATTTTGTGTTGTCGCCCTGCCCTACCTGTTTTGGACAAGTGTGGATACTTATTAAACGTGTGTTCACGGACTTGTGTCTCCTGCGCCTGACTTCAGCCCTCCTGCTTCCTTGAGCCGCCTGACAAGCGCCTTTATCCTCTTCTCTCTCGCCATGTTTAAAAGAGCCTTTATCCTCTTCTCTCTCTCGTCATGTTTAAAAGAGCCTTTATCCTCTTCTCTCTCTCGTCATGTTTAAAAGAGCCTTTATCCTCTTCTCTCTCTCGTCACGTTTAAAAGAGCCTTTATCCTCTTCTCTCTCTCGTCATGTTTAAAAGAGCCTTTATCCTCTTCTCTCTCTCGTCACGTTTAAAAGAGCCTTTATCCTCTTCTCTCTCTCGTCACGTTTAAAAGAGCCTTTATCCTCTTCTCTCTCTCGTCATGTTTAAAAGAGCCTTTATCCTCTTCTCTCTCTCGTCATGTTTAAAAGAGCCTTTATCCTCTTCTCTCTCTCGTCATGTTTAAAGAGCCTTTATCCTCTTCTCTCTCTCGTCATGTTTAAAAGAGCCTTTATCCTCTTCTCTCTCTCGTCATGTTTAAAAGAGCCTTTATCCTCTTCTCTCTCTCGTCATGTTTAAAAGAGCCTTTATCCTCTTCTCTCTCTCGTCATGTTTAAAAGAGCCTTTATCCTCTTCTCTCTCTCGTCATGTTTAAA